>NC_134090.1:104632780-107601530 GCF_000715075.1 Nicotiana tabacum
CGAGCAAGCTCGTCCATGGTCAGCCGCGATGGAGCAGCTGCGAAGAAGAAAGCGGGCAGCAGTGGCAGCAGCAACGGCAACACGGCATCGGCAGCAGCAGCAACGAACACGCATCGACAGCAAAAGGCGGCAACAGTAGCGGCTTGTTTGGACGACGCAGCAGTAGGGGAAGCCATGGATGACGCAGCAGTTCGTTTGGTTTCTTGGACGGAGAAGATGGAAGTAGAAGGGTCATTTGGTCGTAGCAGAAGTAGAAAAAACGAAATGGAGGAGGAGTAGCCATGAACGTCGAGCTCAAGCTCGAGCTTGACGAAGAACGAAGGAGGAGGAGTAGGCATGAACGTTGGTGAAGCTGAAGGCGCAGCTGGGTTGTCCATGGTGAGGATGAAGGGCAGCCATGGGAGGTGGGGTTTGGAAGGTTTGGAGAAGAAGATGAAAAAAAATGAAAAGGGGGGGGGGGGGGCGGATGCGTGTTTTGTGTTTTTAGGGTTTTTCTCTTTTTTTTTTTTTTGTTTGTAAGATAATAGGATGTTGGGTTATGGACTGGGTCGACCCAATTCGAAATGGACTGGGTCGTAGGGAAGATTGGGCCATTTTTTGGGCCTATGGCTTGAAATCGAAGAAGAGGCCCAATTCCGACTTTCTTTATATTTTCGCTCTCTTTTCTTCTTTTATTTTTCTAAAACTAAATTATAAAAATACTTAAACTATTATTAAGAACTAAATTAAGTTATAAAAGCGCAAATTAACTCCCAATAACAATTAACGCACAATTAAGTAATAATTAAGCATAAAATTGTATATTTGGACATTAAATGCTAAAAATGCAAACGATGCTTATTTTGTAATTTTTAATTTTTTGTAAACAAATTTAATTAGTAACAATTATAGAATTAAATCCTACATGCAAATGCGACATATTTTTGTATTTTTTTATTAATTTAACAAATAAACACGCACAGACAAATACAAATAATTATTCAAAATATCACAAAATATCACAAAATTGCACACCAAAGAAAAATCATTTTATTTTTGAATTTTTGGGAGTAATTCTCATATAGGGCAAAAATCACGTGCTTACAGCTGCCCCTCTTTGCCCGAAGACACAAAGGGTTTTCGTGCAAAGATAAAGCGAGCGATTTTTGCCCATCCGAGTACTCCGTGTGAAGCATTTTTTTGAAAAAGATTTGACCGAACCTTTGCTTCAAAGGTTTCCTACATATCCTGGGCTAAACAGGAATCAGGTCAATGTAGTTCGGGAAGTCTTGGTAGCTGGGACTACCATGGGACTGCAATGTTACTGCTGTTGCATGCTACTTTTACTGTTTGCTGACCTCCTTATTACACCATGCTTAAAAAAATAAGAAGCTAGACTAAGCTAGAAATTACAGAATCTTATCTGTTTTCCCCCTTGCTCCGGTTGCCTTGCTTTTTGTCGGTTTGTGTTTCCTCTGGTGCCTTTTTACCAAGACTTCTGGCCCTTGGTTTTTTTTTTTTTTTTTAATACTAGTTTTCGTCATTTTGTTCGGTCCGCTGGGGACATGGCTTTCTTCATTAAGCTTTTTGTTTGTTCCTCTTGGGACACGATTATCTTCATCAGATTCATCAAGACACATCTTTTCTTTCTTTTGACTCATGCGCTTGATTTTGCGCTGGGACTTCTTGTTTCCACCTTCTGCCTTCCGGTGTTGGGATTTTTATTGTTTCCTGCTGGGGATTCTTGTTGTAACCTCCTGCCTTCCGGTGGGGTTACTGACTTCAAAATCTGCAGTATAAGACTGAAAAGTATTCCTCTCGTTATACAGGTGGGTGCCTGGAAATGGAAAAATGAAATGTATACCCGCATTATACTGGTGGGCGACCTGGAAATGGAAAACTGAAATGTATGCCTGCATTATACTGGTGGGCGACCTGGAAATGGAAAACTGAAATGTATTCCCGCATTTTACTGGTGGGCGACCTAGAACTTAAAAGTATTCCCGCATTATACTGGTGGGCGACCTAGATCTTAAATATATTCCCGCATTTTACTGGTGGGCGACCTAGAACTTAAAAGTATTCCTGTATTATACTGGTGGGCGACCTAGAACTTAAATATATTCCCGCATTTTACTGGTGGGCAACCTAGAACTTAAATGTATTAGGACAGAAATGTATGCCTCTGTTATATGGGCGGGCTCCCAACTTCAATGCTAACTTAGAAGGAAATGCGTCTCCTATGGGTAAAAGTAAACTTAGGAGGAAATGCGTCTTTTATGGGTAAACTAAACTTAGGAGGAAATGCGTCTCCTATGGGTAAAAGTAAATTTAGGAAGTGCGTCTCTTATTGGCAGAACTAGACTTAGGAAGTGCGTCCCCTATTGGCAAAGGCGTGGAATGTATTCCCTTGTTATACAGGTGGGCGCCTAAAATATGCAATGGACAGACAAGAAAAGTATTCCTCTCGTTATTTAGGTGGGCGTCTGGCTTCAACAACAACTTTGAAAATAAAATCCTATTCGAGGGCGGATGAACCCAAAATATCCTATTCGAGGGCGGATGAACCCAAAATATCCTATTCGAGGGCGGATGAACCCAAAATATCCTATTCGAGGGCGGATGAACCCAAAATATCCTATTCGAGGGCGGATGAACCCAAAATATCCTAGTCGAGGGCGGATGAACCCAAAATACCCTAGTCGAGGGCGGATGAACCCAAAATATCCTATTCGAGGGCGGATGAACCCAAAATATCCTATTCGAGGGCGGATGAACCCAAAATATCCTATTCGAGGGCGGATGAACCCAAAATATCCTATTTGAGGGTGGATGAACCCAAAATATCCTATTCGAGGGCGGATGAACCCAAAATATCCTATTCGAGGGCGGATGAACCCACAATATCCTATTCGAGGGCGGATGAACCCAAAATATCCTATTCGAGGGCGGATGAACCCAAAATATCCTATTCGAGGGCGGATGAACCCAAAATATCCTATTCGAGGGCGGATGAACCCAAAATATCCTATTCGAGGGCGGATGAACCCACAATATCCTATTCGAGGGCGGATGAACCCACAATATCCTATTCGAGGGCGGATGAACCCAAAATATCCTATTCGAGGGCGGATGAACCCAAAATATCCTATTCGAGGGCGGATGAACCCAAAATATCCTATTCGAGGGCGGATGAACCCAAAATATCCTATTCGAGGGCGGATGAACCCAAAATATCCTTAAGACTTGAAAATGTCTTACCTCGAATACTTGCTGGGGATAACACTGTTGGGGAATTATTTACTTACCTGTTGGGGGGGTAAAATATTATCAGCTGGGGATAACGCTGTCGAGGATAACACTGTTGGGGGATTCTGATTCTTTCAGAACTAGTGCTTTACTGAGCTCAAGTTTCATCCCTTTGCTGGGGAACAACTTCCTCCATAGAACTTATTATGTTGGGGGCAACACTGGTTCTAAGACCACTTCCCTTGAGACTGGCGTTATCTTTATTCTTTCCCGCATGGGTACCTGACTTCCAGAAAATTTTCTAAGCGGAAGGAAAATTTTCTGCCCAGTTTGATAATATCCCTTGCGGCATGCATTTCTGGCATCAATGCCATTTCCTTTACCTGTTTCAAATCAAACCAAATTTGTTAGTTTAAAACATGGTGGTTGGTTGTGATACCCCTACTGGGATGGCTTTTCCCTTTCTCCTTCCTTGCTCTGCGTTCCACAGCTTGTTAGGGATGATATTATGTGCTGGGGATAATCCCTTCCTGCTGGGGATATCCGTCTTCTTTTGTGACATAACTCGGAAGCTGGCATTTCCCCGACCTTTTAGTCCTAGTATGAATTTCCCAAATCATGCTCATTGCTCTCCTTGATTTGCCCACTGGCTTTGGCCTTGAGGTTTATAACTTTGGTTTTGGCAAGGATATCCCTTTTGACACTCGTCAATCCTTTTGTCAATTCCCTTTTGCTGGGGATATTTTCTTGACACTGGCCTCGCGTTTGTTCCTCGCTGACTACACCATTTGGATGCACTAGTCAGATCTCATTTTGTATAATTGGGAAGCTGATGACATATTTTGAAGTCATTTCATACTTGTTCTGACCGGACAGACTCTATTGGGGAAAATGTTTTTATGAAAGGAGAAAGATAAAAGATACAAAACAAAAGACAAAGGAAATGATGACTCTTTTACAAAAGAAACTATAAATAAAAACCTATCAAACGCAGATACCGACTCTAATGGCCATGACATGCGTATGTGGCCTATCCTCTACCGTCAATCATCTTTCAAGATCTTCAATTGGCGATTCCCCATTGGATTCTTAATCTTATTCGACTTGTAGTGCCCAAAGGGTTTTCACTATCAAGTCTCTCTCATTTTTTGTTCTTCTCTCAGCTTTCATCGCCTTATGGTGCCTGTGAAGGTTTTCACCGATATGACTCTCTCATTTGTATCACTTTCCAGCTGGGGATTTGGAGTGTTGCCGGTATGACTCTCTCTGCTGGAGATTAGAGTCCTTTCTGCTGTGGAACAGAATGTTATGTTCGCCGGTAAGACTCTCATTTGTCTGACTTGGCATCTTTTGAAGACTGGTCAGAAGGTCTTTCTTTGGACCGTAATGTGGGTTTTGGATAGGGCTAGAAAAAAAGGGTATTAAAGGCTCAAAAATGCATTAATTCTGGGTTATTAGTTACAACTTTCGGAACTAGATTTATTTACCACAAACGCAACTTTTGCCCCAGTTTCTTGCTTGGGGATATTTTACTTGATTGATTTATATTTTTTTTCAAAACTATGACCGAGCCGTGAAGCGCCTACGTATCCTCTTTGAGGAATCAGGTCAAACGTAATTCCCAATTCCTCTTTTTTCATTTGACTTTCTTTTGTTTTTTTTTTTGTTACCATTTTTCTTTTCTTTTCTTTTTCGTTTTGTTGTTTTCTTTTCTTCTTTTTTTTCATGTTTTCATGCCATGCTCGCGTTTTCTAGTCGTTTTTATTGATTCCGAACGAGGGGTATGAAAGAAAAATAAGTAAGGCTCAAAAAGGGGTAACGAAGGATAAAGTGTTTAGGTAGCAGAACAAAATGTCTTCGTCATTCCAGTCTTCAAGACATGCCAAATGCAAACAACACAACAAACAATAGATTTATAGTCTCTTCCGACGGTGCTGGGCTTGACAATTATGTTAAACATATGTTTGTTCATTTGTCACTTCTAAAGCACCGTTGGGCGACACTCTCATTCTCTTTTATTATGAACGACCCTCATGCCAATTTAGGCGAATCTTTATTTAACGGTTTTCTTTGTGTTTGCCCCAGTTCCACATGACCCGGGCTCCAAATAATCTCAAACCGTTCTTATTTCCTTTAAATGCTTTGATCACCTTCTCAAGGTTTTATGATTAACTTTTAAGACTAGGCCCAAACTGGGTGCGCATGTCATGTCCCTAGAATCGGCATTGAACAAAAATGATAAAAGGACTAAACAAAAAGATGACTGGAAATAATAAAAGACCGGATTTTGTATTAGACTACCGGTGAAATGGTTTAAATAACAAAACAAACAAAACAATCCAGAACAAAATCCTAAAACAAACTGGACAAGACAACATCCGACTTATAACCCTAATAATCCGAACAACAGAAATGACAACAAAATGAGCCACCACAAGTTTCTCTCTTGCTGACCAAGGAACGAAACGTCCTCCCACTTTATCAAAATTGGCATTTTAGCCACTGAGCTTTGCATCAATACTGCCGAGACCATTACCAGCTTCAATCTCATCAACCTCCGTCGGCAAGTTCTCGAGGGGGTTCGAGTGCTCCATGTCACTGTTATTAATCACAACCCGCCCTTCTTGGATCATTTTCTCTACTTCCCTTCTCCAACTATGACAGCTCTTAATGTTGTGCCCTATGACATTGGAGTGGTAGGCGCATCGCGCTGCCGGATCAAAGCTCCTTGCAAGTGGATTTGGAGTACATGCGGGGAGTGGTTCAATCGAGCCAGCATGCCTTAGCCTTTCAAACAGACTGGCATAAGATACCCCGATAGGGGTGAGAGCCTTTTCTCGTTTCAGCAACCTCTTCATTCTTGCCTGTTGACAGGGCCGGAAACCTGATCCAGATGGCTTTTGGTAGGCTTGTATGGGTGGGTAAGCATTTCGTGGAGTCGGGTACCTGGGAAGTGAGGTATGGCTTTTGAGGTCACGGGGAAAGAAGTGGTGTTGGGGAGCGGAGAAACATTGAAGAGTGATGGAGCTACTCAGATAGCTGGGAAAGCTGCCATAAATGGGTTGGGATGGAGAGTATGGAGAATCTTCCATTATGGTGTTGGGTGCTTGGGAAATGACCGAGTTCAAGAGGCTTGGCGGTGGAGGGGGTGGTGCTTTTCCCGTTATCCATGCCTGATACATGTCTGCCATATGCTGTCTCAGCATTTTCACTTCTTCTACCAACCTGTTGTTCTGTTCGACCAATTGTTGTCGGTCATCAGTAACGATCCACTCGGTTCTGCGGTTCTGAGCCATTGTCCTTTGATTTTGCTTTGCAGGGAGGAGTTACCACAACCAACCACTTTCTATATATGGACACATCAAAGGGAAGCCATCACGTTAGTGTTAGGGCATTGGACAGACAATCATGTATCAGAGATACAATGTACCTAAGCAGTTAGACAATTGTGCCCCCCTGAAAATCTTCCACACTCTCTTTTATTTATTTATTATTATATTTTTTTATATTTTTTTTATTTTGGTGGTGGTCGAATCTTATGGAGATTGCCTACGTATCATGACCTCGCATGAATCAGACCGAGCGTAGTTCGGACCCAATAAAAGATAAACAATGCTAAACATTTTTTTTTCAATTTTCATGTTAAAACAAACTGAGTTTCAAAGGTTTGAAGATGACCTACAAGCTGGAAAATCAAACAACCCACATATTCTAATTAAAAGATTTACAAATGGCCAATTTCTTTCTCCGTTTGACAAATGCAACCAAACGGTTATTTTTGCAAATGTGGCCCCTTCCAACTTTCACATGAATTTGAGGTCGGGGAGGATTATTTTATGACACTTTACACACTTGTCCATTCTTTTACGAAAATAACCTTTCGACAACTGACAGATACTCTAAGGTTATTTCGGCAAGAACGGTTCAAGACGCGGCCGAAGTTGGCTCGGGTTATTTTGACTAAAAAAATCCAAACGGTATTCACCTGACCGCTGACTCTTTTTTTTTCTTTTCAAATTATACTAAAAACCTGATGTTGCAAACACGGCCCTTCAGCGCCTCGGGGACGAAGATTTATAGGGCTGTGTGGGTCAACTAGACCAAAATCCTAAACAGGACCCAAAAAAATGGCTGTTTATGCAAAGTCAGCCTTCCGGCGTCCCTCTCGGGAACATTCGGCTATTTTTGACAAAACAGCATCACCCGACTTATTTATGACTCTTTTTATCATTTTTCGAATTAGAAAAGTCAATATTGCAAACACGGCCTTTCAACGCCTCGGGGACGAAGATTTTTAAGGCTGTGTGGGTCAACTGGTCAAAATCTTAAAAATGACCCAAAGGTGGCTGTTTATGCAAAGTCAGCCTCCCGGCGTCCCTTTCGGGAACATTCGGCTATGTCTTCATAAAACAGCGTCACCCGACTTCTCTATGACAAAATTAAAATTTTGACATGTTTTTTTTTTTGTGGCTATTTTAGCAAAAGGGAAGGTTGGACACCACTAGACTTATTTATGACAAAATAAAAAATTTTGACACGTTTTTTATTTATTTTTTTGGTTTTTGACTATTTTAGCAAAAAAGGGGGTTGGACCCGATGAGGGTTGCCTACGTATCTCACATCCGGTGAGAATCAAACCCGCGTAGTTCGGGCTATAAACTAACTAATTTTTTTGAAAACAAACAAAATTTTCCTTTTTCTTTTATATCAAAAAAACTATTTTCCTTTTTCATTTTTTTTAAATAAAGCAAATTAAAATAAAAGACTTATTCCTACACACTTTCTGCTTTCTAGGTAAACCAACAATTCTAAAAGTAAAAATATATATGTTTTTTTTTAAAAAAAAATCGGCAGCATTTCGACAGTACTTGGACACTGATTTTTTCTAAATTAATCAAATAACTTTCCACTTGCTATTTTTATTTTATTTTATTTTTTACACTCCCGAGACTCAGAAGCCGGTCAACATGCAAGACCGAGCAAATAAATGCACATAAAACAAATAAGATGCATCAGGATGGTCATTTTCATTTTTGGTGCACCTGTCCTAGACAGACCCAACCCCTGTGTTGAGCCTCCAAAGTCAGATGCACGTGATGCAAACAAACGTTCCTACTAGGGATCCGACATGTGGTTTTGTTATACTAGGTTCAGAACCTGGGTGTTTGTTCTAGACCTGGCTTACCCGAGCGGACAGCTCGAGCCGGGGGGGGTAGCGTACCGGGAATACAGAAGCTTCACCGGCTTAGCAACTTGTCCGAACCTCGTTCTAAATTGGGATTTTACACTATACAGAAAAGAAGTCGTACGAAGTACACCCTTCTTCATGATTTAGAAGACTCAGAGAGGAGATGGGTTTCGGCACAGTTTATACACAGTTCATGTAATATCAAAGCGGTAAAAGCAACATTTAGCACATTAGGCTCAAACATGTAAAAATCAGATAAAACCAAATATAACAATTTATATGAGCTCGAATTTCTAACCCTGAACCAGAGATTCTGGGTTAATTCCCCAGCAGAGTCGCCAGAGCTGTCACACCTCCTTTTTCCGGCACCGCGAGGTGCGTAGGGAGTTTTTTCCAATTAAAGGACAGTCGAAACGGGATTGATTTAATTATTTCAGAGTCGCCACTTGGGAGATTTAGGGTGTCCCAAGTCACCAATTTTAATCCCGAATCGAGGAAAAGAATGACTCTATATTACAGTCTGCGTACCAGAAATCCGGATAAGGAATTTTGTTAACCCGGGAGAAGGTGTTAGGCATTCCCGAGTTCCGTGGTTCTAGCACGGTCGCTCAACTGTTATATTCGGCTTATTTATCTGATTTTTAATACAATTATGAACCATGTGCAAATTTTATCTTTTACCGCTTTATTATTATAATTATTATTTTTTAGGAATGTGAACATCGCTTAAAACATATCTTTGGATTGTGTCACATGAAATGCACCCACAATACGAAACATATTTTATTTGATGTTTTAGGATTTAGATTTGGGTCGCATGAAATGCGCATCCGAGTTTAAGAAGGTAAAATTAATTAAATCGCGCCTAAAGAGTCTAGCGCGTCATTATCTTTGGGGAAGGAAGTGAAATTCACTAAACAATCCATCCCAAATTCTAAGTAATTTTGCAAAATTTTTAAATAATTAAATAAACAAATGAGATTGGAGAATCCTGTAAATTTGTATTATTTACATCTATTTATTTTTAGCGAAATCCTTTAAGAATATCCTTTAATGACTACCTTTTTATTATTACTAAGTTTTTTATAAATATAAAATCAATATCTACATTCTTGAAAATGACATATTAAATAGAAGAGAAAAACAAATATTAACAGAAAGTAATAAAATTATAATCATAAATACAACATGGAATTATCGAAAAGTAAAAAAAAAAAAAAAAAACTAATTATCCCATAGTTGGATTAAAATTCAAATTGTTAGTAAGACTATCTATTTATTTTTAGCGAAATCCTTTAAGAATATCCTTTAATGACTACCTTTTTATTATTACTAAGTTTTTTATAAATATAAAATCAATATCTACATTCTTGAAAATGACATATTAAATAGAAGAGAAAAACAAATATTAACAGAAAGTAATAAAATTATAATCATAAATACAACATGGAATTATCGAAAAGTAAAAAAAATAAAAATAAAAAAACTAATTATCCCATAGTTGGATTAAAATTCAAATTGTTAGTAAGACTTAAGCTTATTGAAACTAATTATTTACAAATACTGAAAATTGAAAGAAATAAAAATAAAAACTTGAGTACTAAATCATATTTCTAAAAATTTAAACAATTTAACATTAACTAACTTTGTTTTAATTCATCATGTCCTAATACTTGTTCGCAAACTAATTCATGTTATAACTGAAATTGACTACATGATTCGGATTAACTTATCGTTGACGAAAAACCTTATGAATAAGGAACTTAGTTAATTTTTGCCAAACTGATTCAATAACGCCATTTTTACGTTATTTCTTCTATTTTTTATTAAACAGTTTTAATTAATAATCAGGCTTAAATATATTTCCTAATAATCTGTAAAGGCGTTATTTAATATGTCGCTATAATATGCCTAGTTATGCCGATGACAGTGATTTACAGAATAATAATACATGAATAACCTAAATACAATACAAAAAATTAAATTAAACTAAATTAAAAATTTAACACTCCATTCTTCATTTCAGCTTACAAAATGCCAAAATTACAGTTGTGTACCTGATATCGTCAATATAAGAAGAAGAAAGTCAGCAACGTAATACGTAACACAGCAACAGCAACAATAACCAGCAATAACCAGTCAACGAAAATCCCAGTGACAACTTTGAAAAATTCAAAATAAAATCCAGGAATGCCGAAAATAATGGACACAAACCAAGGGAAATTTTCAGATTTTTGAAAGGCTAGTTAATCTTCAACCCTTAATTTCTACACCTGTATACCAGAATATTTATCAGGTGTGTACTACTTTCTCTTCTAATTTTCAACTTTTTTTTTTTTGTTTGTAAGATAATAGGATGTTGGGTTATGGACTGGGTCGACCCAATTCGAAATGGACTGGGTCGTAGGGAAGATTGGGCCATTTTTTGGGCCTATGGCTTGAAATCGAAGAAGAGGCCCAATTCCGACTTTCTTTATATTTTCGCTCTCTTTTCTTCTTTTATTTTTCTAAAACTAAATTATAAAAATACTTAAACTATTATTAAGAACTAAATTAAGTTATAAAAGCGCAAATTAACTCCCAATAACAATTAACGCACAATTAAGTAATAATTAAGCATAAAATTGTATATTTGGACATTAAATGCTAAAAATGCAAACGATGCTTATTTTGTAATTTTTAATTTTTTGTAAACAAATTTAATTAGTAACAATTATAGAATTAAATCATACATGCAAATGCGACATATTTTTGTATTTTTTTATTAATTTAACAAATAAACACGCACAGACAAATACAAATAATTATTCAAAATATCACAAAATTGCACACCAAAGAAAAATCATTTTATTTTTGAATTTTTGGGAGTAATTCTCATATAGGGCAAAAATCACGTGCTTACAGACCTAATATGTAAGATCCACTGTTGCCAGCCCATATAAAAGGTCATACCGACCTAACATGTAAGAGCTTAAGGGCCAGCTTTAAATGCAAAAACTTAAGGGTCAATGAGCTCGAGTCGAAACCCGACTCGGAGACTAAACCCGAAACAGTTAACTGAATATGCCTAAAAGCAAAAACATAAGATCTTAAACTCCGGCTTATACTAAAAGGTCGTACCGACCAAACTCGTAAGAGCCTACGGGCGAGCCCAACAAGCCCCAGGACCGTACTATAAACCTAAGGGTTCTTTTAACTCGAAGGCCAGTTCATATGGCTAATGACTGACAAACATCGAAGCAAAGGGAAGTTCATGAAAAATGAAAACGCAAGGCTTCCTTTTATACGTATATGTGAAAAAATACAAAGTTCCATTTACAATGTTCTTTAAAAGCACTATACACAAAGTCAGAAAAGAAAGGCCTAATCTACGTCCCCCTCGGGGACTATGGCCCGTCGGCCTCTTTCTCGCTATCTTCAGCATCGGACAGAAGGAACTTAGCGTCATATCCGTCCGCCTTTGCTTGATTTATCTCTTCCGAGAGATCAAACCCCTAGCGTAGATCTCCTCGAGGGTTTCCCTTCGAGATTTGCACCCAGCATACTCCTTGCTTCTGCTCTCACAGTCAAGAGCCCATTTTGGCTCAGCTCGAGCATCGGCAGCGCCCTTCAAATAGACATCCACATTCTTATCTGCCTTAGTTCGGATCGCTTCGGCTTCAGCCCGGGCATCCGCAACTTCGGCCTTCGTCTTTAGAAGCTCAGACTCGAGCCTTGTGTCCGTTCGGACTGAGCTGCTCCTACGAGCGTTGCGGAGTTGTAATTTGAGGGCGGAAGCCTTGGCCAAAACATCCTTCTTGGCCGCAACCTGGCATCCACCCGAGCCTTTAGCTCATCACACTCACACTTGGCTTGACCAACTTCGCAGTAAAGGCATTCCTGGTCCTCCGTTTTTCTCTACAACTGAAGTAAATGAAACATTAGCCTTAGAAGATAGAAGAAGAAACACGCACTCCCTTGGAACAAAAATTACCTACTCATCGAGGTAGCTTTCATAGTTCAGACTTCGACTCGTCTCATACCGCAAGTGTGCCAACTCTTCTTCCCTTTCATCGCAAAGAAGCCTGAGGGATTTCTCCCCATCCACGGCTTTTCGCAGCCTAGCCTCATGACGAAGCAGCTCAGACTTGAGCTTGTTAAAAGCCTATGAAGGAGAAACTCGATAAGAGAGTAAAAATTGCAAAAACTAAAAAAGCAATGCGATCGGCCAAAACTCACCACAGAGTAGAGCCGCTGAGCTTCCTCAAAAGTCGAGCATACATATACTAGTATGGCTCCATCAACACCAGTAAAACCGCTCCCGATTGGGATATGGTCGCTCGATATATGCGGCTCATGGCTTCGAACATCCCTCGAAGTACTTTCGACGGGAGAAGAGTCGGTGACAGAGAACCCTCGTTCCTCGAGGTACCTTCGACGAGAAAAGAAGATGGCAGCGGAGGAGGGACCGTTTTTCTAAAGCCAGAGATCTTGGGCGCTGCAGGCTCAGCTGATACATCCTCTCTGAGCCTCCGGGATGGACTCGTCTTGCTATAAGCACCGTCGCCCTGCAAGGGCCCTTTTCGCTTATTATTATTATTCATCGGCCCTGAAGCTGACGATCCTTCTCCCTCTCCGGGAGGGCACAATCTCACCTCAAAGAACTCCCCAATGCCTACGATGATGGAGTTAGGACGCATAAAAAGAAAGTGCCTTTAAAAAAAGGAGCAAATCACATACCACGTACCGTGGTGTTTTGCCTCCCATCTACCCTTAGACAAGTCTCGCCACTTACATTCATTATAATTCGAGTGGGTGGCCAACTTCTAAGCCCAATCCGTCAGGTCGGGGACCTCGTATGGCATCCATGGAATTTCTGTAGAAAGGGAAAGAGAGGCACATTTACGGAGCCCTACCTCCGCCAAGCAAAACAACAAAGGCACAAGTTTACCACTTACATGAAAAATTCTATTCCTCGAGAAATGGCAGAAACTCCGCGGGGATAATGTCAACAGTCTGTACTCGGACGAATCGGCTCATCTATCACCGGTCCCTATCTTCTTCATCATCGACAATGAAGGGCCTGGTGGATCGGCATCGTAGGGTTAGCAGGCCTCGGTGGTGAAAAGGCCGATACAGCCTGATGAGATGACTAAGGGTGAACTCAAGCCCTGCTTCCCGCGCAAAGAATCTCATCATCAATATTATCCTCTAAAACGATGGATGAACCTGTGCCAAGGTAGCCCGATACTTTCGACAGAAGTCGAGCACAACCCTATCAAGGGGGCCCAGTGTAAAGGGGTACGTGTTTACATTCAAAAACCTCGACATGATCCATGATGCTCTCTTCCGGGGAAGGTACCTGCAATACTACTTTTCCCCCCATCCACAATCTTTCCTCACTAACTCAAGGTGCCCCTCTCCTATTAAAGAAATAAACTTCGAGGCATACTCCCAATGACCCTGAACATTATGAGGTTTTTCTGACGAAAAGTCCCCCTCGAAACAAAATGTCCCGAGGTTGGCTTGCCTAACACCGACGGCGCACCACCAATTGGCGGGAACCAGAGGCAGAACTTCTTTCTCCTTGCCAAACGGATCCTGGCATAGCAGCCATAACTGTGGTAAAATTAGAGAATTGGAGCGGGAATTTGAGCGAGGGCTTCAAAGTTAAAATGGTGAAGGACCTAACGCAGGGAAGAAAAACTCTATGAAGAAGGATAGCTACTCAGAATAGCGGAATCCTCAGAGGAAGGAAGACAAACCTATATATAGAGCAAGTGGTGACTGTCCGCCTACCTTAAAAGCCAATTAAAAATACTGACTAAGCCATTATCACTTTGGGAAGATGTACCAACGGGATCGCCTTGGTCGTTTCGTAACCATGTCATACGATTAACGTCGTCGTGCGACGTTCTGGGGATCAAAGACCCCCGCGTCAACCTAGCCTCGAAATGGTACCCGATCTCGAGAATTTATGCTTCTATGGCTGAAGGCTCTAAAGAGCCATTAATATCACTATGAGCCTCGAGATGGTGCCCGATCTCGAGGATCTCTGTCAAAAAGAAGATAGGCTTTAAGGAGCCCTTGACATCATTACAAGTCTCGAGATGGTGCCCGATCTCGAGGATCTCTGTCAAAAAGAAAATAGGCTCTAAGGAGCCATTAATATCATTACAAGCCTCGAGATGGTGCCCAATCTCGAGGATCTCTGTCAAAACAAAAGATAAGCTCTAAAGAGCTACTCATATAAGCCTGACCTCAAGGTGGTACCCTACCTCGAGGATTTTTGCTATTGCGAATGCGGGTCATTCACCTGATTCTCTGCCCCTCGAGCTACCTAAACCCGAGCCAATTTTCACTCGAAAACTATTAATAAAGCCTTAGGGCTATTTTTCGCCTTCGGATCAAGTTAAACGTCCTCTCGGTTACTTTAATCCAGGGGCTATCCGAGTCCAGGTGTACCCTCATCTGGGGTCTATCTATAACGCCTTAAGGCTATCTTCACTCTAAGTAAACAAGTTTTCAGGTCGCCCAAGCTTGAGCGAACTCTCGCTCAGGGACTGTCTTCGAAAGCCTAAGGATATTTTTATTCTCATAGGCACAAGCAAATTATCCATCGAGGATTATCGACGGGGATAAAAGGCCTAAGTTTTGTTCTAAAAATCGAGGCCTCACTCTCACTCAATTTGAAGTCGCTGGTTCCGACGACCTAAGTTTGTATCAAGTCAACCCAGACTTGGTCCGAGGAATGGAAAAGGATCCCAGGGAAAATCATATTTACCAATCAAAAACCAAGGAAATTCCTACGCCCAGGTCCAATATTTGGACCGATCGGCAAAATCACATGCTTCGATTCTTATCAAACACAAATAAAAGGAAATCCGGCATAAATCATGGACAAATTGAAGAAACGCTTTTCATTAGTAAATGATGATTACAAAAGCCCACGAAGGGTCCTTACAAAGAAACAAAAAATAACGGCTAAAAGTCTAATCTACTCTCGAGGATGCATATTCGGGAGCCGTTTCTGCGAGAACCATTCCCTCGGGGACTCATCTCGACCTTCCAAACGATGTCTTTAAGAACCCCTTCCGAGTAAGAAAAGGACGGAGAAGCAGAAAACGATGAAGCGGAAAAAGATGAAGAAGTGGCTGGGTGAAAAATTTGGCGAGTATGGGTCTCGTCAGCACTACTATTGTGAAGCCACTTCTTGAGACATTGCACCGGTGCGGGATGCAACAGTTAGTAGATGGCACCACCTCACTCCACGGAAAGCAAAAGGAGTGAAGCGTCGCACCAGGTAGTTAAGAGAGATGAACAGAAGTTCATAGTCCGCATGTCCTTTAATGCGAAGATAATTTGAGATTTCTCTCTCATCATTTCGGACCACCACCAACAACAAACCAGTGCAATCCCACTCAGTAGGGGAAAGCTTTGGGAAAGGGCCATAGCGTAACTGATGAGAACACTGTCGTGTGATCTGTCATGGGCTGCTTTCCAGACACGCCCCATGACCCCTTGGTCGCGCCCCATGGTGGCCTAGCAAGCCTCACAATGCCTAGCGCCATGGTCGACCCCGTGGTCTTGGCTGCACCAAGTGACAAGCGCACATGTGCTCTGTCGCCCCACCGATGCCTCTTGCCAGCGCCCAACGGCTGGTCAATGACAACAGCACCGCACGCACTAACAATGTCGCGCGCGCAGATCCTGATGCCTCGCCAGCGCCCAGCTGCAGGCCCATTCCAGCAGCGCCTCGCACACAGACCCTGATGCCAAGCACCAGCACCCAGCCTCAGACAAACACAACAAGTGTCACGCGTGCCAACAGCACCGCGCGCGCAGACCCTAACCCGCAAGACAAAGTTGTTTCCATCAGACTTGTTTCTACATTGTAATAAACTAAGTCCTTTTCATTGTAATTATAGGCTAGTTTACATCATTTTCATTTAGTGTGCTTCTACAGCTTTATTAGGGCAAGTCATGTAACTTTGGTTTATTTTTTTAAGCATTATTAGGGGAGATCAAGTAATCAAACATTTTCAAGCAATCAATTTTCTGTACTGGTGTCTCTCCCCCTCGACACTGCATCTTTTGTAATCAACTTTCATTCATCAATAAAATCATCATCAGCATTCAAAACCCAATTCTCTCTCAGCTTCTGCAATTGCTCGTGACACTGGTTTTCCCGCACGGCACTGACAATCTATTCTAGCATGCGGAGGGGACCTTATTGGCGGACAACAACCACACTGACATCGGTTGCTTAGCCTTACGTTGACCTACCAAAGAACATCAAGAAGGCGTTGCATAACAGTTGGTATCAGAGCCTAGGCTCGACATCGGACGAAGGAACACATTTGCCATCATCACCATTTCTGACCATAGTGAACCATGGGGGGCGCCTAACATCCCTAGAAGAGACGGTTGACCGATTAAGACCCATCGTGGATATGGTGCCTGATCAAAACAACAACCTAGTGCAAAGGCTGGACGACCTGGACCGCAGAATGCGGTAGGCGGAAAATGATATTGCAAACATCAGTCGCGACTCTGAGGATGACCGGCAAACGACAGCCATTGAAACTGCCAATATTCATGGCAAATTTGAGGACCTCCAACAAGAGCGTGCCGACGATTTAGCCCATCGGGAATAAGAGGCAGACAGACTAACTGCCATGCAGCAAACCATAGACGACTTGACAGGCCAGCTCAACGTTGTCAATGCTGCCCTACAGAGCCTACTTCGAGGAGGCGACAACCACATCAGGGTGGTAGCAAACCTCACCCCCATTCCACAAAAACTTAAGATACCGGAGCCAAAGTCATACGACGGATCCCGGGATGCTAAAGAAGTGGAAAACTTCATCTTCGACATCGAACAATACTTCGATACTGTGGGCCATTTGGAAGAATCCAAAAAGGTAACAACTATTGCCATGTATCTTCAGGGTGATGCCAAACTTTGGTGGCGGGTCAAATACGAAGCCATCAAGGCCGGTGAAGATACTCTCTAGACATGGGATGAATTGAAGGTAGCCATACGCCTGTAGTTCTTCCCCGAAAATGTGGAATACAATGCAAGGAGAAAGCTATGGGAGCTCCGCCACACCAGGTCAGTGCGGGAGTACGTGCGCGAATTCTCCGCACTCATGCTAAACATACGCGACATGGGGGACAAAGACAAACTCTTCGCATTCATAGAAGGTTTGAAACCTCATGCCCGTATGGAACTACAGAGACAACGGGTAGACACCCTGCCCAAGGCCATTCAAGCTGCAGAATGCCTTGGCGATTATCATTTGGGAACTCAGAACGACAGGCCCCAGCCGTCTGTCCGAGGGGGATTCAACGGGAACCATCCCAGCAATGGTGGCCCAAGCAAAAGTGGGGGAGATCGGAGTGCATCCAAAACTAAGATTCCTCCCTCCAACAACAACAGTGTTGCATCCATCAACAACAATCATGGGAGAAATCCTCCCTTAGAATGACGTCATTGCGGTGGGGCACATTGGAACAATGAATGCCCAAACATAAAGATCAATGCTCATCAAACTGTCGAGGATGAGTCAGATGCATCAGACACATCAGAAGTAGACCAGGTAGGCGCCTTCAATGCAATTGTTGGCTCTATCCCACATGCATTAGCGGGGACCAGTGTATGTCCTCCTAAGAAAATCTCAGGCCCAATCACCAAGAAAGGGAAGGAAAAGATGGACGAGAGGCCTCCTAAACAAGCGAGGACCCTAATGTTCGTCGAATTGAAAGTGAACAGCAAGCCCATTCACGCATTGATAGACACAGGTGCTACCCACAACTACTTGGCTTCAACTCAGGTAAAACGCCTGGGTCTAGTTGTGCAAAAGAGTAAAGGCCGCGTCAAGGCTATCAACTCGCCACCCCAAACATTGGGTGGAACAGCTACAGATGTCCCAGTGAAACTTGGCCCATACAAAGGAAACATCGACATGCGCATCGCAATCATAGATGACTTCAACATAATAGTGGGTTTGGAGTTCATGAGGCAAACCAACACCATACCGGTACCATATGCCAACATGCTCCTGATGATGGGAGAAAACGGGGCCAAGCCCTGCACCATACCATGCTTTCCTATAAAGATGGCCGCGGGAAACATCTCGGCCATGCAGTTGGAGAAGGTAGTCAACAGACATGAACCCCTGGTTCTGGCTACCCTTCGCAGCAATAATCAACCATCATGTCATCGGCCTCAAAAGACTGGTGACGCTCCTCAGCGTGTGAAGACTTGTCAGCCATGCCACAAGGACAAGTCAGATCATTCATCACAGACGGGACCCTTGCAACCATTACATGTCCCACAAAGACCATGGGAAAGTGTTTCGCTCAGATTCATCACGGGATTGCACCAAGTCGGTAATTTTGCATCCATCTTGGTTGTCATAGATCAGTTTTCAAACTATGCAACCTTCATAGCAGCCCCGCAAAACATCTCAGCAGAAGATACAACTCGACTCTTCTTCTCGCACATTGTCAAACATTGGGACCTTCCCAAAGACATTGTTAGTGGGAGCGACTCACGCTTCACTAGCAACTTTTGGACCTATCTCTTCAGGTTCTTTGGGTCGACATTGAGTCACAACTCAGACATCCATCCACCATCGGATGGCCAGACAGACCGGTTCAATGACATGCTGGAGGAATATCTCCGCAACTTTGCAACCGGGTCATAGAAGCATTGGGTGAAGCTCTTGGATGCTGCTCAACTGTGTTTCAATTCTCAAAAGAGCCATCATACAAACAAAAGCCCTTTTGAAATTGTTACCGGACAACAAACGCTTCTCCTGCAAACGATGAATGCATCAACCATGCCAAAATCTCCTCGAGCTGCCAACTTCTCGAGCGAATGGGAGCGCAACATGGGGATAGTGCGGAGCTATCTCATCAAAGCCCAAAAGCGGGCAAAAAGGTTCACCGAACATAATCTTTGCTTTGCCTATCATCAAGCAGGGGACAAAGTAATGCTATGCATCCCAAAACGATACTTGTTTGAAGAGAGGACCCATGACCCTCGCCTGCAACAAAAATACATCGGTCCCCTGCCCATTGAAAAACACATTGGGAAGTCCACATACCAGGTGAAAACCCCATACTGGTGGAAGATCCATCCAGTCTTTCATGTCAGCCGCATGAAATCATTGCATCGCTACCAAAGCAAGCTCAAAGAACAGAGGGGCGCAGACCTCCCAACCATCAACCACCAGAACAATCATCATCATCATCATCATCATCATCCTGATATGGCTCCGAGGATGGTGCCAACTCAGGTGGGGGAGAATGTCATGGGCTGCTTTCCAGACACGCCCCATGACCCCTTAGCCGTGCCCCATGGCGGCCTAGCAAGCCTCACAATGCCTAGCGCCATGGTCGGCCCCGTGGTCTTGGTTGCGCCAAGTGACAAGCGAGCATGTGCCTCTGTCGCCCCACCGATGCCTCTCGCCAGCGCCCAACGGCTGGTCAGTGACAACACCGTCGCGTGCACTGACAATGTCGCGCGCACAGATCCTGATGCCTCGCCAGCGCCCAGCTGCAGGCCCATTCCAGCAGCGCCTCGCGCACAGACCCTGATGCCAAGCACCAGCGCCCAGCCTCAGGCAAACACAACAAGTGTCGCGCGCGCCAACAGCACCGCGCGCGTAGACCCTGACCCCCAAGACAAAGCTGCTGCCATCTGACTTGTTTCTACATTGTAATAAACTAAGTCCTTTTCATTGTAATTATAGGCTAGTTTACATCATTTTCATTCAGTGTATTTCTACAGCTTTATTAGGGCAAGTCATGTAACTTTGGTTTATTTTAAGCATTATTAGGGGGGATCAAGCAATCAAACATTTTCAAGCAATCAATTTTCTGTACTGATGTCTCTCCCCCTCGACACCGCATCTTTTGTAATCAGCTTTCATTCATCAATAAAATCAGCATCAACATTCAAAACCCAATTCTCTCTCAACTTCCACAATTGCTCGTGACATTCATTTTCCCGCACGGCACTGACAATCTAGTCTAGCGTGCGGAGGGGACCTCATTGGCGGACAACAACCGCACTGACATCGGTTGCTTAGCCTTACGTTGCCCTTCCAAAGAACATCAGGAAGGTGTTGCGTAACAGATCTTATGGCCACGAGCTTCAAACATGGGAAATAGCGTTGGATGAAGACGAAGAGAAGAAAGGAATAAAAGGCTGTTGAAGAACGATTGAATGAAGTTTTGGTTCAAGAAAGCTTCCATTTATAGAAAAGGTGGCAGCGTAACCGACGGCGCAATCAATGTCTTTGGAAAACGTATTGACAGGTGCAATCAATGCCTGTTGGGAGACGGATCGACATCGATATTATCGCCTTGAGAAAGTAAACCGGTGCTACATTAAATGTTCCTAGGAAAGACGTATCGATGAGGCATCTCGGTTATCGCAAAAGTTGACGCCATAAGCATGACATCATCACAAGAGGCTCGAGGAGATCGGTGTAAAAATCGTTTCTTATCATTTTAATCTAAGAAACGCGGGGACTATCTGTATACGACAAAAATCAGAGGGCTCGATTTTATGATCACTAGGGCGCCTCGTAGAGACCACTACCGGAAGGCTCGAAGTTTAGCTCGGAGTTCGACCCTAAGGGTTCATGATGATCGACCTCGAAGCGATTTAAAGCAACGGTTATGATGCACTAGCGGGAAGTTCCCAAGGCACATGATTAAAGCTGGCTTAGCCTGCTAGGCTACTTCAAACCCGTACAGTGGCATTGAATGGCTGTGCCAATCTCATGTCTTTTTAATAAATGCACTTTGTACTATGTTATGATTCCCCTCATCTATAAAGGAACCCTTGTCATTTTGTACAGGAGATATACTACACACTACATCCAATACAAGATCATTTTCTGCTCTCTAACTCAAACATACTCTCTATTTGGTCCTATTGCTTATATTTATTGTTTGACTTACATTTATTACATTTCATTAATTGTTCATCATTTATTGCTCATTATTGATCATAAAGAGCCGTTATTGCAGCTCTCATAACTGTTAATCCTCCATCAATTACCCTTAGCCGGATATCCGACTCGACCTCGAGGCCCCGTATACGCCAGCTCAAGGCCCCTATTTCTAGCCAGTCGATTTGATTATTACACTATCTACAAGCTCTTAACTTGTCTTCTAATCTCTCACTTAGCATCTTATGCCTAACAACTAGCATAAAAATAAATTACGTATTTTTAGAACCACAAAATCAAATCTAATTGTCATTACCATTTTCAAGGTAAACAAGAGACATATAAAGTATAAAAAAAGAATAAAAGATATGGCATCAACAACTCAAAAATTAAAAACATGGATTGCTGGCCATTGAGCAATCAGGCTTCTGCCTTTCTATGTATCACGAAACTTACAATGACGTGTGTACTAGTTCAAAATTACTCAATTGTCATCTTCCACCAGATAACTCAACAGCATCCTGATTAAAGATTGAATCTTCTCCCCAATCAAATCGTCTCTGAAGTCTTTCATATTCTTGCCTACGGTTGACTTCAACGTGCTGCCACTCTTCCCATCTCTCGGCAAGCCCTTCTCCTTCCAGCATCCTTACCACCTCCGACATTGCTGGACGTTCCTCTGGTGAGGGCTGAGTGCACAGCAATGCCACCTGCATCATCATCTCCACTTCATCCATGTCGTAGTTATTATTCAGGTTCCGGTCTACAATAGCATCCAGTCTTTTCTCCCTTTGCAGCTTTTTGACCTTCAAGACGGTATACAAGCTGTACTTTTAGCAACTAATACTACATAAGGTTCTATGAAGCCTAAAGTTAAAGAAAGACTATAATGTAAAGTTATAAAAGAGAGGCTCGAGGTCCACATCTGAGACATCCACACTTTAATTTTTTTCTTTCATCTAGTCATTTTTCCGTCTAGAGTCAAAAGGACTCAAGTATTAAGATCTAGTTGACATTCAAAGTATTTCTATTCTGCCGAAACATGAAAAATGAGAACTGCTTGTGACCCTTTGAAGTGAAAAATAAAATTATCACATCTACACCAATAGGCAGAAAAGAAAGTTGATCATCAGGAGGATCTCTTGCAAAGGACAAATGAGCCGTCCCAGCAGAATATAGAAACAAAGAACTGAAGTTTGGTCAGCAGGGATAATATATAAAAAGAAAAAGCACTAATTTGATATCCATTTGGAATGATACAAAGATCATCGAGTTCGGTACACTCACATGGTCAAGCAACAAAACATCATCTTCTTCTTCTAGGCGTGAGAAGTCTATTGCACGTTGGCCAGTAACAAGCTCCAAAAGCATGATCCCATAGCCAAAAACATCTGTTTTTTCTGATGATTTGCCAGTGGATAAGTATTCAGGAGCTATATGGCCCATTGTACCACGAACTTGAGTTGTCACATTGGTTTTGTTAATGTCAACTAACTTTGCCAAGCCAAAATCACCAACTACAGCTTCAAAATCCTCATCTAGTAATACATTAGCTGCTTTAACATCACGGTGAATAATCTTTGGATTACAGTGTTCATGTAGGTATTCAAGTCCACATGCAGTGCCCAGTGCCACACGCTTCCTAGTTGGCCAAACCAAAACAGACTCCCCAGGTTTAAGTTCTGCGAGTGATTAAAATCTGAAATAAGAAGCTGCTGAAAACTACTAAGAATCATCACTTCAGTAGAAAACTGCTGAAAGTTTAAGCTTGGTTGACAAATTCATGAAACTCCTCTCAGTTCACACAAGGATTTAAAAAACTAACTTCCATAGGGAAAATCAATTGACGCAGCAAATCTCTTTCTGGTGGAGAGAATGCACAAGAATCAATTTATAAACTCGGATATCAATTTATACTATTAAGTGCCCATTGATGAGGTCTATTCGACTATTGAGCTTGAAGACTAAAGAAAATCGAAATGTCCAAAATCTCAACTCCTTTAATGAATATCAGAAGTGCTTCTACAATGCCAATGCAGTAAACTCATCTGATCGGGACCTGTCTTTCCCTACCTTTCTCTGGGAAAAAGGAAGCATGCAAATTGTACTCATGGTAATGCAACCTAAGGGCACTAAACTTCCAACACTTTTTCCAGAGTCTAAAGAGAGAGATTCTTTTTTTCAAATATGAAAATGCAAACTATAAGAGCAGATGCTTCTGCCCATTAAGCATGCCACTTATACTTGATGCCTTGTCAAGTCATTCACTAGAATCAGCAATTCTAAATTACTTTAATAGTCAGTTTAAACCGTAACAAGGACAAAAGCACGCCTTCTTTTCACAGCTTGAGAGGAAGAAAATGGTGCACGACTGCTTACAACCCAGCTGACAAAAACAAAATTTGTGCAGCAGGACAAGTAAGACTACTGAAATAAAGAATGTAATAACTGAGATGAAATAGGCAAAGCTAGGGAAAATGTACTATTCAGGACATTACAAAAGTACGGTGACTAACAATTAAGCACTACTCAGAAGGGACATACCTCGTAGACGATAAGCAACACTTAGATTCTGCATATATGGATATACTAGCAGCCGTTCAGTCGGTGTGGTGCAAAACCCTATAAGCCGTAAGAGGTTCCTATGAACAGCCACGCTTATCATCTCAACTTCTCGCTGGAATGCAGCATCTCCCCCAGGGCTCTCATAATCAGTTAATCGTTTCACGGCAACTTTAGTGCCATCATTGAGCACTCCTTTATAGACCTTGCCAAAACCTCCTTGTCCAAGAACATTCTTTTCACTAAAGTTATCAGTAGCAAGCTGCAATTCCCTCCATGAAAATCTCCTCAATTGACCAAATGGAATTCGCCGATCAACCTCACCTGATTCCGCCAAATAAAACGCAAGATATAATCATAATATATTCAAAGGAGCCACACCATCTTAAAGGTAGATCAAAACTAAGTACTGGTGGATAAGAACTAAGCTCACTAACTTAAGATGGAATTACAAGATATAACAATGCATGGCCACAATACCCTTCTATTTTTAGCAGATAACAAGTATACTATACTGATGAAATTATTGTCAAAAGAAAGTGACACAAACCTACAACGTCAACATAGATTTCACGCCTATAGCCTTTGTGCCTTCTCCTCCAGAACAATAACACAGATCCTCCAAGAAGGAGAATTCCAAGAAATCCACCAGCAATACCAACTACGAGACCAGTCTTTGGTTTACTAGGAGAACCTGCAAGAAATTCAACTTCAGAATTTTGCTTGTCCAGTAAGGTTTAAGAAGGTGCATATGTTAAATGACCGTTTTCTTACTAAAGGAATATTATTACATTGGATAGGCAATCAACAGTTTTATCGACTTCAGAAACTTTCTGATGTAGTGCTAAAAGGAGAGAGAATTGAGTGTGATGAATAAGAGAAAAAGAAAGAATGGAAAGAGGAAAAGGGGATGAGAGATATATTTTTTTTATCAACAATATTTATTCATCAAGTGTTGTTCCAAGCAAAGTACATAAGGGCCCTATTTATAAATTAGGGAACCCTCACATGCTACAACTCTTAAAATTATAAAAATCCTTTTCTCAATCGTTACAACTCCTAAAATTATTAAAATTCTATGTCTAACTATAAGATAATATTATCTCTTAAATATTGATATAACCTTATCATTAACTAAATCAATAATAAGGTAGTAATAGTGCTGGATTTTTCAACTACTTCACTGTCCCTCAGTTGAGTGAGACTATTACAACTCTCGAAGCTTAGCAGTAATGGAAAGAAACTCATCCGTTTTAGTCCCGGCAGTACCATGAGGTGGTTAATTCTTCCATTCATTAAATATGGTACCAGTATAAACCACCAATTCAACACAACAAACATATCCCGCAACCAATGGCAAGTCTAACACTAAACATTTATTTCCTGTTCCACATTTGTATATAAAGAGGAAATGAATTGAGACTTTGGGAGATAGATATGGGATAACTTTTCGTTTGGTAGAAATTCTGAATAGTTTTTCTTTCGATAGGTTTTATGAGTGCGATACAGTGTAAGGAACTAAAGCTCGAGTTCCGATACCCGTATTGATGTACCACCAAGAAAGGGGAAGAGAGGAGGACAAGTGAAAGAAATGAGAAAGGGGAAAGAGAGATAAGAACGAGAGAAAATACAGATGATATGGTAAGGAAATTAACAGTATCTATTCATCATAGTGTTGTTACAAACAAAGTACATAATTGTCCTATAAATATATTATGAAACCCCAAACAAGCTAGAACTCTTGGAAGTTGTTAAGTAGTTAGTCATGTATAGTGTCCCACGTCGGAAATTATATACCTATTATTATGCAATCACTCTATATAAATAGGGCGTTGTACAACACTTTAGATAATTAATAATATTTTCTCCCGTGCTTTCTCACATGGTATCAGAGCATTAGTGAGAAATTTATCGTTGTGCATCGTTCCAACGACTTCCGAGAAGAAAGACTATTATGATCCCTGCATTTGAGCTGAATAATTAGGCTAAATAAGTAAGTGTGGTTGTCAAGGATCGATGGGGTGTTGAAGAAAGGAGCTGAGGATTTAGCATTGGAAATGAACGACTCAGATTGAATGTGGATTAATGAGCTTCAAGGGTGAAGATTGTGCCAGCTCAGCAGGGCCAACTCAGCAGCAATTCTGTTACATAAGCTAACAGAATGCAGAGAGGAGCATATACCCGATAATCCAAATTCCTTTCTTCTCTTTCTTCTCTTCTTCTTCTTCTTCCTCACTTCTCTTCTCTTCTAACAGTAAATTTCCTTTCCAATTCTGTAGATCTTAGCCATGCAATGATATTCCTTAGTTTATTTCATTCCAGTTAAGCAGTTCATTTTGTAACCGTATTTCAATTAATGAAAATTACAGAAAATTGTCCCAAAAAAGCTCATTCTATTTTATTGTTTGATTGAGAAATTCAATTTATAGTCAGTTCCTGACATTTGGTATCAGAACCTTCATAACTGCGACCTATGAATCGTTAATGGTTGAAGGCACGAGGATGCAGGCCATGGATGCAAAAATCACTCACCACGAGGAGGTATTAGCTGAACTCACTGCTGGGCAGCAAACCTTGGAACAAACACAGCTGGGTATTCAGGGCACTTTGGAGCAGATTTTGGATCGTTTGACTACGTTGGAAAGGCCACCAGCGAGAGCACCAAATATGGGCGATGGCTTACTTCCACTACCAGCCCATGAAGCGAGGCTCAACAGACAGGCTGGGTTTCCTATTCCCCCTCCAAAATGGGAATTACCCAGTTTTGAGGGCAAGGAACCAAAGGTATGGCTTCGAAAATGTGAGAGGTACTTCAAATTGTATAGAACTGCAGATAACTTGAAGGTTGAGGCTGCTGCACTTTATTTGAATGGTTTAGCTGAAGTATGGTATAACTCCTTGACATTGAGCAATGGAGTAATAACTTGGGAAGAAATTAAAGCAGAACTGTGTACTAGATTTGGAGAAAATCTGATGGAGGATGTGGTGGAGGAGTTTAACAAACTCCAATAGACGGGAACAGTAGAGGAGTTTTTGGGCAAGTTTGAGGACCTTAAGGCTCACATGCTTATTAGAAACCCTGTTTTGAATGAGTCTCATTTTCTGTCCAGTTTTGTGGGAGCTCTCAAGGGGGAAATTAGGTATGCTGTTAAGTTGTTCAAGCCTACGACCTTAAGCAGTGCTCTTGAACAAGCAAGGTTGCAGGAAAAAGCTCTAGAGACTGTGCAAATGAAGGATAAACAAGTGGCTAAATCTGGCCCTTCCCATGTTAACTCTGCTACTGCTAGGACCTCAGCAACTGCTAGTCATGCACCTGTTACATTCCCTAACACTAGGAGCAACAACCATCCAGTCAGCAGGAACAATACTTATAGGTTGAGCCCTGAAGTGTATGAGTACAGGAAGGCCAATCAGTTGTGTTTCAAATGTGGGGAAAAATACACTCCTGGGCACAGGTGCAACAACAGACAACTGAATTGTA
Source organism: Nicotiana tabacum (assembly GCF_000715075.1). Taxonomy (NCBI): domain Eukaryota; kingdom Viridiplantae; phylum Streptophyta; class Magnoliopsida; order Solanales; family Solanaceae; genus Nicotiana; species Nicotiana tabacum. The sequence goes on from NC_134090.1 coordinate 104,660,190, forward strand.
TAGTTGGAGAGCATGAAGGACCAGTTGAACCCATAAATGAAGCAAATGATTTGCAGGATGTGATGATAGAAGGGGAGATTCAGCAGGAGGTACTGGAAGCTGTGTGTCTAAGTGCCTTATCTAGTAATTCCTCAGGGGTGAATTCCATACTAGTTAGAGGAATCATTAGACACAGGAACCTCACTATTTTGGTAGACTCAGGAAGCACTCACAGCTTCATTGATGAGCAAGCTATTAAGGACATTGGCTATGCACCACAGTATAGCAACCCAATGAAGGTCACAGTAGCTGATGACAATTATGTCATGTCTCACACTATTTGCACTGCTTTCAGCTGGAAAATGCAGGGCAAACCCTTCAAAGAAGATCTGAGAATTGTCAAGCTAGGTGGGTGTGATATAGTGCTGGGCAATGACTGGATGAAGAAATACAATCCTACCAAGTTTGACCGTGAGAAAAGATGTGTCACTATTGGGAGGAAGGGCAATAAAACAGTGTTACATGCTATCCCGGAAGGAGGCAATCTAAGTATGATCAGTGGAGGCTCAATGGGAAGGTTAATCAAGAAGGGTCAAACTATTCTAGCTCACTTGGTCATGGTCAGGGTGAATCCTTCAGCCGATCAAGAGAAGGTGGTTGTGCCTATTCAAGAAGTGTTGAGCCAAGATGAGGAAGTTTTTACTGAACCAAGGACCCTCCCTCCTGTAAGAACTCTTGACCATGCCATTCCCTTGAAAGCTGGAGCCTCACTGGTGAGTCTAAGGCCTTACAGGTATAACTACTATCAAAAAGAAGAGCTTGAGAAGCAGGTCAAAGAGATGTTGCTTAATCAGATAATACAACAAAGTCAGTCACCCTTATGGTACCTGGAGGTTTTGTGTGGACTACAGGGGTTTGAATGAGATAACTATTAAAGACAAGTATCCATTTCCCATTGTGGATGATTTATTGGATAAGCTGCATGGGTCTAAAATATTCTCTAAAGCGAACCTAAGAGCTGGGTATCACCAAATAAGAATGGAGGCAGAAGATGTTCACAAAACTGCTTTCCGAACTCACATGGGCCACTATGAGTTCAGGGTAATGCCATTTGGGCTTACTAATGCCCCTGCAACTTTTAGGCATTAATGAATCAGGTGTTCCAACCCTTCCTCAGAAGGTTTGTGTTGGTTTTCTTTGATGACATCTTAATCTATAGCAAATTATTAGAAGACCATGTGCAACATTTGTCTACTGTGTTTAGAACATTGAAGGAACACTCCCTATATACCAAAAGGTCCAAATGTTCATTTGGTCAGTCCAAAGTAGAGTATCTTGGTCATGTGATAACAGCTGAAGGGGTGACCACTGACCCTGATAAGGTGCTGTCTATGGTCAATTGGTCTAGACCTACCACTGTCAAGGCACTTAGAGGATTCCTTGGGCTTACTGACTACTACAGGAAGTATGTAGCTAACTATGGAGCTATATGCAGACCCTTAACTGACTTGCTTAAGAAAGACAGCTTCAGATGAGGCCCTGAAGCTGAAGCAGCATTTGAAGCTCTCAAAAGGGCTATGTCAGCCACACCTGTGCTGGCTTTACCCGACTACTCTAAAGAATTTGTGATTGAAACTGATGCGTGTCACTCAGGAATAGGAGCTGTACTTATGCAACAAGGCAGACCTATAGCTTATTTTAGCAAGGTTCTAGCCTTAAAACATAGAGACAAGTCGATATATGAGAAGGAGTATATGGCACTACGTAATGCCATTGATAAGTGGAGGCATTACTTGCAATTCAAGCACTTTGTGGTAAGGACTGACCACCACAGCTTGAAGTACCTGCTAGAGCAGAAGGCCACATCTGCTATCCAACAAAAGGGTCTAACAAAACTATTAGGGGTTGATTATGAGGTTCAGTACAAAAGAGGAGCAGAGAACCGAGTGGCTGATGCCCTATCAAGACAATTTGAAGGAAGTGCCCAGATTCATGCTATCAGCTCTTCAGTTCCAGCTTGGGTGTTAGAAGTCAGCACCAGTTATGAAGGAGATCCTCAAGCCACTGATATGATCACACAACTAACAGTAGCTAGACAAGGGCCTCATCTCTGGCACTATAACTCAGGTATATTAAGGAGGAAGGGAAAAATTTATGTGGGGGGGTACTGGGAACTTGAGACAACTGATCGAAACCTTTCATGATTCATCTATTGGGGGTCACTCAGGGCAGTTGGGAACACTCGAAAGACTGGGCCAACTCTTTTATTGGCCTCTCATGAAACAAATGGTGATTCAGCATGTGAGTGAGTGTGAAGTTTGTCAGAGAAATAAAGATGAAAATGTGGCTTATCCTGGACTTCTCCAACCTCTTCCAATCCCAGATCAAGCATGGAGACAAATTAGTATGGATTTCATAGAAGGATTACCAAAGTCACAAGGAAAAGATGTCATTTTTGTAGTAGTAGACAAGTTAACTAAATCTGCCCACTTCATGGCTTTGGCTCTCCCTTTCACTGCCTTAGAAGTAGCTAACAAATTCTGGAAGAGGGTCCATACCTTGCATGGCAGTCCTGAAACCATTGTCTCTGATAGAGACAAAAAATTTCTCAGTAATTTTTGGCAAGCTTTGTTCAAACTAAAGGGTATTCAATTGTTGTATAGCTCGGCTTATCATCCTCAAACTGATGGCCAGACTGAAAGAGTGAATAAATGCATTGAGAACTATTTGAGATGCATGACTAGTAACAGGCCTCAGAATTGGAAGAAATGGTTATGCTTGGCTGAATGGTGGTACAATACAAACTTTCACACAAGTTTGCAAGGTACCCCATTTGAGGCTCTCTATGGATTCACACCTCCTCAAATATCCTTGGGTCCTCTGTTGGAAACGTACCTGTTGCTGCTGATGCTGTCTTACAAAGACAGCAAATGGTGCAATTACTCAAAGACAACTTAAGCAAGGCTCAGGAAAGGATGAAAATGTATGTTGATTCAAGGAGAACTGAAAGGGAATTCCAAATAGGCGACATGGTTTATCTGAAGCTCCAGCCTTACCGGCAAACATCTATAGCTTTGAGAAAGAACCTTAAGCTCAATTCCAAATATTATGGTCCTTATCTGATCATTGCTAAGGTTGGTCAAGTGGCTTATAAACTCCAACTGCCTCCAACTTCTAAAGTCCATCCTGTCTTCCATGTTTCACTGCTCAAGAAGAAGGTGGGGAGTAAAACAGTAGTACAGATAGTTCTACCCATCTCCAACGAGGTCAGTTCATGGTCAAACCAATGGCCATACTACAAAGGCAGCTTATAAAAAAGGGCAATGCAGCTTCTGTTAAAGTCTTAGTCCAATGGTCAAATTTACCCCTTGAAGATGCTACTTGGGAAGACTATGCCTTCCTCAAGTCCAAATTTCCTGGGTTTGATTCTAATCCTTGAGGACAAGGATCGTTTTAAGGGGTAGGGTATGTTATGATCCCTGCATTTGAGCTGAATAATTAGGCTAAATAAGTAAGTGTGGTTGTCAAGGATCGATGGGGTGTTGAAGAAAGGAGCTGAGGATTTAGCATTGGAAATGAACGACTCAGATTGAATGTGGATTAATGAGCTTCAAGGGTGAAGACTGTGCCAGCTCAGCAGGGCCAACTCAGCAGCAATTCTGTTACATAAGCTAACAGAATGCAGAGAGGAGCATATACCCGATAATCCAAATTCCTTTCTTCTCTTTCTTCTCTTCTTCTTCTTCTTCCTCACTTCTCTTCTCTTCTAACAGTAAATTTCCTTTCCAATTCTGTAGATCTTAGCCATGCAATGATATTCCTTAGTTTATTTCTTTCCAGTTAAGCAGTTCATTTTGTAATTGTATTTCAATTAATGAAAATTATAGAAAATTGTCCCAAAAAAGCTCATTCTATTTTATTGTTTGATTGAGAAATTCAATTTATAGTCAGTTCCTGACAAAGACCCGGTCGCCGTGCAATTTTCCGGCGACTTAGGATGTTGTCCGCAACAAAATCCTTTTTTCTTGGTGTTTTGCAAAATCCAACACTACCACAAGGTCCTTAAGACAGAGACGGACAAACCCCAGAAAAACCCTCCAGAAAAGGCCCCTCCACGCGCCCTCACGTGCTGGTCAGAGAAGGGTTTTCGGCAGTGCGTCTGTCCCATGCGCCGGCGCGTGTACTTGTTTCCGACCATTTTTTGGCGGACAATCTTCAACACAACCTGATCGCGAGGTTTTCCGAGCCTACCCATCAAGGTTACATCAGATTTCGACGACTTTATTTTCCGACGAGCTACAGTGTTTTCCGATGAATAGTAACAGAGAAACGTAGTTTCTCTTACACTCTGGGAGTTAGCTAGGCCTCATGGAGGTGGTTAGAATTTTGGTCGTAACAAAAATGGGAACCGATACTTTGAATGGTTGGATGGTTTCTTTAGCGGAATATATTGAGTTCCTTCAGTACAACGCATGTAAGCAAATATCTTCTGAGATAGCTTTTGTTGTTCAAACAGGTAATAGCGTGACTTGTGTCTCCCAATCTTCATCCTCTGAGTCTTGGGTCATTAATTCAGGTGCATCGGATCATATTTCTGGTAACAAATCTCTTTTCATTACTATTTCGTATTCTCGATCTCTTCCAACTGTCACAATGGCCAATGGGTCTCAAACCATGGCAACTACAATAGGTCAAGCAAGCCAACTTCCTTCCTTACCTCCAAATTCAGTTCTTTATATTCCAGTAGTGCTTTTAATCTCATAGATGTTAGTCGCTTAGCTAAATCACTTAAATCCGCTAATTTATTTGTTGATGACCTTGTTTTTATATAAGAACATAGTATGGGGCGGATCATTGGTACCGTGCGTGAATCAAATGGACTTTATTACCTTATCCTTGCTAAATCACATGGACTCACATCTTGTCTTCCTTCAACAACTTGTCAGATTCACCAGATTTATTACATAAATGGTTGGGACATCTCAGTTTGTCAAAACTTCAGAAAATAGTACCTGGTTTATCTCACTAGTCCACTTTAGAGTATGAAGTTATGTCAGCTCGGTAAGCATACCCGCTCCCATTTCCCTCGGCGTCTTGATAATCGAGCAGAGTCACCTTTTACTTTAGTCCATTCAGATGTTTGGGGTCCTAGAGTCAGTTCTATCTTGGTATTCCGCTACTTTGTCAGTTTCATTGATCATAATTCCAGGTGCACTTGGATATTTTTTATGAAAAATCGATCTAAGTTGTTTTCTATTTTCTAGACCTTCCACGCTGAAATTCAAAATCAATTTGGGGTTTCTATCCGCACATTTCATAGTGATAATGCCCTAGAATATTTGTCTTCCTCATTTCAGCAGTTTATGAACTCTCATGAAATTATTCATCAAACATCTTGTCCATACACATCTCAACAAAATAGGGTAGCTAAAAGAAAGAATAGACATCTTAGTGAAACTGCTTGTACCCTACTCATACAATCTCATGTTCCGTTGCATTTTTGGGGGGAGCTTACATCTTGCTATCTTATTAATCTTATGTCATCTTCAGCTATCCAGAATCAAGTTCCATTCTCTATCTTGTTTTCCCACGTACCTTTGTTCTCTCTTCCACCCGGTGTCTTTGGAAGCACGTGTTTTGTTCATAACCTTACTCCAACCAAAGATAAGTTAACTCCTCGTGCTCTTAAGTGCGTATTTCTGGGTTACTCGAGAACGCAAAAGGGGTATCGATGCTATTCTCCTAACCTCCAGCGGTACCTTATGTCCGCTGATGTTACCTTCTTTGAAACCCAATCATACTTCATAGGTCCGTGTAATCACTTAGATATTTTTGAGCTGCTACCACTTTCATCTTTTGGAGATTCAGTCACTATCTCCCATTCATCTTATTCTATAACTCTAGCTCCACCACCTACAGCTCCAGTTACAGCCCCACCACCTATAGCTCCAGTTCCACCACCTAGTCTAGTTCAACCTTCGGCAGCTCCACCAGTCTTGACTTATCATCGTCGTCCACGTCCAGCATCAGGCCCAGGTGATTCATGTCCTGCATCAGATTTTGCACCTACTGCGGACTTGTCTCCTCTTAGTCAACCAATTGCACTGCGCAAAGATGTATATGATCCATACTTAATCTTAATCCCCATTATGTCGGTTTAAGTTATCATCGTGTGTCATCACCTCATTATGTTTTTATATCAACTTTGTCCATTGTTTCTATCCCTAAGTCAACAGGTGAGGCACTATCTCATCCAGGATGGCGACATGCTATGATTGAGGAGATGTCTGTTTTACATGTGAGTGGCACTTGGGAGCTTGTTCCTCTTCCTTCAGGTAAGTCTAGTGTTGGTTGTCATTGGGTTTATGCAGTCAAAGTCGGCCCGAATGGCCAGGTTAATCGGCTTAAGGATTGTCTTGTTGCAAAAGGATACACTCAGATTTTTGGGCTTGACTAAAGTAACACTTTCCCTCCCGTGGATAAAGTAGCATCTATTCGTCTCTTTTTGTCCATCGATGTTCTACGTCATTGGCCTCTTTATCAGTTAGACATTAAGAATGTTTTTCTCCACGGTGATCTTGTAGAAGAAGTTTATATGGAGCACCCACCTGGTTTTGTTGCTCAGGGAGAGTCTAGTGGTCTTGCATGCCAATTACGCAGGTCACTACTATACGGTTTGAAGCAGTCCCCTTGAGCTTGGTTTGGTAAGTCCAGCACAGTTATTCAGGAGTTTGGCATAACCCCGAGTGAAGCTGATCACTCTATATTTTATCGGCATTATGCTCATAATCTGTGTATTTACTGGTGGTTTATGTTGATAATATTGTTATTACTAGCAATGATCAGGATTGTATTACTAATCTGAAGCAGCATCTCTTTCGGCACTTCCAAACTAAGGATCCGGGCAGATTGAAGTATTTTCTAGGTATTGAGGTCGCTCAGTCTAGCTCAGGTATTGTTATTTCATAGAGGAAGTATGCCTTAGACATTCTTGAGGAGACAGGAATGATGGGCTGCAGACCTGTTGACACTCCTATGGATTCAAATGCTAAGCTTCTGCCAAGACAGGGAGCCTCTTAGAGATCCTACGAAATATAGGAGGTTGGTTGGCAAATTGAATTACCTCACAGTGACTAGACCTGACATTTCTTTTCCGGTGAGTGTTGTAAGTCAGTTTATGGATTCTCTTGTGATAGTCACTGGGATGCAGTTGTTCGCATTCTTCGGTATATAAAGTCAGCTCCAGACAAAGGATTACTATTCGAGGATCAAGGCCACGAGCAGATTGTTGGGTACACAGATGTTGATTGAATAGGATCACCTTTTGATAGCTACGTCTGAATATTGTGTTCTAGCAGGACGTAATTTGGTCTCTTGGAAGAGCAAGAAACAGAATGTGGTTGCTCGATCTAGCGCCGAAGCCGAATATCGGGCCATGGCTATGGCAACGTGTGTGCTAGTTTGGGTCAAGCAGTTGCTCAAGGAGTTGAAGTTTGGAGAAATCAGCAAGATGGAACTGGTGTGTGATAATAAGTTGCTCTTCATATTGCGTCAAATCCAGTTCCATGAGAGGACTAAACACATTAAGATCGACTCTCACTTTGTCAGAGATACTCTCAGGAGATATTGTTACAAAGTTTGCGAAATCGAATGATCAGCTAGCAAGTAGATATTTTCACTAAGTCTCTTGCTGGTTCTCGTATTAGTTACATCTGTAACAAGCTCGGTACATATGACATATATGCACCGGCTTGATGGGGAGTGTTAAGTAGTTAGCCATGTATAGTGTCCCACATCGGGAAGTAGATACCTATTATTATGTAATCACTATATATAAATAGGGCGTTGTACAACACTTTAGATAATTAATAATATTTTTTCTCGTGCTTTTTCACAGAAGTACTAAAGGTTCTTCCCTAACAAAGATGAGACAAATTCTAAACTACTCTTGGAAGTACTAAAGTTTCTTCTCTAACAAAGATGAGACAAATTCTAAACTAGTAGATAAAGCCTTTTTTTTTTTTTGAAAAAGGTACGAAACTAGTAGGTAAAGCCTTATGACTAGATAAAAGATAAATGAAAGTAAAACCACAGATAATGGGAGTAAAATGCTACAATTTTCAGCCACATCTTTCGTTCTCCAGAATGCAAAGAAGCATAAAGCATATATATCTGACTAACAAACATCTCCGGCAGAGATAATTTCTATATGTAAGACTAGTAAGTCAAATGAAACAGTTACATATTTGATCATAGAATTTACCTCCACTATCAGATTCACAATGATGACTGAAATTTAAGCCACAATTCAAACGATTCCCTGTAAAACTAGAATAACCAAACTATGTTAAACATAAATTAAAGATAATGAATTAGTAGACAAGGCAGTAACTAAGCAGCCTTGATCAACTGTTCAAAGTAAAAACTGCAATCATATAGTATTAGGTGCCATTGTTATTACTACAAGGTATGCATACTTGTATTTTGGAACTTGAAACAACTGTTCAGGAACTTGACCAGTAAGACCATTGGAAGCAAGCTGACTGCAAAGCAAATCAGTGAAGCAAGTGAAGCTTTGAATGATACAGGCTAAGGATCACTGAAGTTGTTAATTGACATCCCAAAATAAAAGCATCACTCTATACATGGAGTGAAGAAGTAAAGATAAATCATTTACAGGTTCATCAAGTTTGGGAGGCTTGAAACTGACTGAGGGATTGTCCCTGTGAGATTGTTTTGAGTCAAAAACCTGCTCAATAAAAAATAAAAATAAAAAGAGAGTTCATTCCTATTCCAAGACACCAATTAAACTATGTTCTATCCAACAACAACCAAATGAAATAATATGACTTACAAAGACTGAAGCTTTTTGAGATTTCCCAGGGAAGCTGGTATTTCTCCAGACAGACGGTTATTCTCTAAATTTAACATTGTCAAGCTTGTTAAATTTCCTATCGCTTCTGGAATCTTACCAGTTATACCATTTCCTTGCAAAGACCTGCAGGGGTGTACACGACACAGCCAGCTAGGTTATAGCAGAGGAATTGTCCCAAATATTCTAGTCGTGGATCTAACAATATTGAGCTCAACAACATATTCACCAATGAAAATTAAACAAGAGCTACATCTTTTTTTTTATAATCGTGGTGTTCGGGCCAGCTTGCGTGCACCTCGACCAATTCCACGGGATACCTGCCACCTCACACCAGCAACAGGTACTAGGTAACTCTATCCACTATGGCTTGGATAGATGGGAAGAAATCACCTAGTGTGTTTTTGCCTCCACTTGGATTTGAACCTGAGACCTCATGGTTCTTACCCACTTCATTGACCACTAGGCCACACCCTTGGGTGCAAAAGCCACATCTTATACAAACGTGTCCTTCCATATAGTTACACATTTAACTTATTGAGTTGAAAAATATACGAGTCAAATACTAAAATGGGGCTCTTGGAAGCAGCCAAAGTGCAAAGACAATTTGAAAGAACGACCGCTCAGAGAAAAAGGCAAAGCCATCCATACTGAGGATCAGCTTTGTATAGTTCACATTCCTTATCTTTGTGAAATGGCTGAGGTTGCTCCTTGTCCAAAGGAACCAGCAGTCGAAGTATAGAGACCTTGTTAAAGTAAAGACACCAACTAGTTACCACAAGAAGAAAGACAGCCATCCGAACAGAGAGTCCCATTTGCTAGACCAGTTCAAATAACTTCCACCTCTCTATAAAGCTGTTTCCCTCTGTGAAATGGCCAAATATTTCTCCTTCTCCATTGATTAACTCCACAATATGTAGGTAACCTTTTGTCTTTCTTTTTTTCCCTTCAGATAAGTAAAGCTATCTTGAAATTATTGTTCATCTATGTCCTCAACTTTTAGTTAAAATTTGATTATGATGCAAGATCAAGAAGGACAAGAATCCAAGAAATTCAAGAAGCCAAGCTTAGGATTTCTTTTCCTTAAAGATTAGGATTTTTTATTTCTAATTTCCTAGTAATTTAATTCTTGTTTTACTAGGATTATATTTGTAAAAGGGCAGCCCGGTGCACTAAAGCTCCCACTATGTGCGGGGTCTGGGGAAGGGTCGGACCACAAAGGTCTATTGTACGCAGCCTTGCCCTGCATTTCTGCAAGATGTTGTTTCCATGGCTTGAACCTGTGACCTCCCGATCACATGGCAACAACTTTATCAGTTACGCCAAGGCTACCCTTCTAGGATTATATTTGTAGTTCTAGAAAAACTAGAATTGTTAGTTGGTAAGCCTTATTCTTATTCTAGTTTAATTAGGATTAATTTTCCTTAACCGTATCAATTTTACTCATTGTAAGGCCTATTTGAAGGGCTCAATATGCTGAAAATAAAGAGGGGGTTGAACAGTTTCCTTGAGCATTAGCTTCAAACACGTGATTGACTCTTTCGTTTCTTCTTCTTTGCTTATTCAACGTTTCTTGCAATCTTGCTGGATTGAGGAACGTATGGGTGAGTTTTTTTTCATCTTACATTCTTCTAACGTGAGTTTGAAGAACGCATTCGCTAGTTTTGTGAAAAACTCTAGCCGGGTGCTTTTGTTTTTCTATCTTCTTTGTGCTTGAGAGGTGCAAAACCTCAAAAGTACATCAGATTATCATAAGGGAATTTTGTTCTTGTGCAATGCCGATGACATCGAACAAATACATTTAGAAACAATATTGAGTATAAAATATTTTCAAAATAGCAACAAATAGCATCTACAAAATTATATGTGCTTAGAATTCAAGCCAACATTCTGTCAACAATAAATCAACTGCAGTTCTTTATACATACAATGTATTCACATTCTTTAGAACACCTAATCTGGGAGTTAAAGTGCCCGAGAATCCCATATTTGACAAGGACCTGCAAACGAAAATCAGACATTATAAAAAATCACATCCAGAAAAGGAAGTTGGACAACCAAAGATCAACCTTTCTAAAACATAAAAACTATAAAATGATACTACTATTAACAAGGCGATTCTAATGGCTCTAACAACAGAACTTACACCATGATGACATTGCCTTTTTCATCACAAGTAATTTTGGACCAAATGCAAGGACTAACTTGATTCTGATTCCAATCAGCAAGCTGATCATTTGAAGCATTAAGTGAATTCTTCAGTGCAAACAGGGCATCTCCTAAAATGGGGCAGAGATCACAAAGAACTGAATGTCACACTACTTTATTAGGAAAACAAAGAAAACATTCCATCGTTAGAAGCAAAATGTAAACAGAACATAAGCAAGAAAATGAAATAAGATATATTAGTTCCATTTGAATTTCTCTTGATCCCTTTGAGCATATAAAAGATGATGAAGTAAAAATGGAAGAATCATGTACCTTGTCCATCAGGTAAGGCGAATGAGTGGAGACATGCTAATATCACAATTGCAAGGAACAGTTCCATCTTTCAAATATTGCACTTCATGTCAAGTACCGTTGTTGCAATTTACCACTGCGACATAAGACACCATCTTCCATGAACAGGTGCCTATAAAACATCAAAGGTTAATAAGGGAAAATCGGTAAAAGCTGAAAGGCAACATTTAAGCTTAATTAGATACAAAAAGAAAACAATCTGATCCTCAGATTCGTAATAGCAGTATATGGTGTTACAGCAGGCAATGACGCAGGAGGCTAAATCAGTATACTAACCAAAACATTAGTCCTTTCTACTAAACATGCCAATGATTCCAAAAAACTTAGTGGTTGTGATTTATCACTGTGAGAAGCACTTCCTTACTTGCACGTCGGACATGTACAGATCGCTAGGAGGGCAAAAAATTCATCAGATGAAGCTAAGGAAGCGCTGCTCCATAAGTCTTCTTTCCTCAAAGCATAGCAATTGAGATATGAATCATTTTAAAAGCTTAGGCAATTGGTAAATGTTTGAGATTAAAAAAAAAAGACTTTTTTCTTTAAGAAATCTAATGAAGCAAGAAAGATTACGAATTAATTTAAAATCAGCTTTCTTCAACTCAGCTACACCAAATGCATTGAAAACAGTAAATAAATAAGTAGTACTAATTCACACACACGCACAAACACGTTTACCCAAATTTTCAAGAAGAACCCAACTCCCTTTTCAGTCCAATACACCACACACAAAAACAAAAAATTAGACTATATGAAGAAACCAAGAACAAATTCACAATTCCATTACTCACTTTTCCTTACAACAAATTGAATTTTCATTGTTAATTCAGAGTTACATAAGGAAACCACCATACAACACCATTTCTTAGTATTCCTAGACAAGTAAAAGGATAAAAAGCTAATCTTTTGAATTAAAAAAGAAAAAAGAAAAAAGAATTACAACAACAAGAATAAGGAGGAGGAAATGGTGAAAGTACCTTTAAAGAAGAACCAAACTATAGGGCTTTGAAAATGTGAAGAAGCAGAATATATGTACTTTTGAATCAAAGCAAATCTTAAAAAGAAGCTTCTTCCTACTTTATTGACTCTTCCACTGTAATAGGTACAACTATTATTATGAAGAGAACTTTAGGTGAAAAAAAGGGCAAAATACATACTTTATCAATTGATCTTAAACTCAAATTCCTCTTACACACTTGTCAAAATACGAAAATAGTATTACGCATCAAAACTTTTAAAAGTATATCAATTACACACCTTTTTTGCCATATGTTACACGTATGTATTACACATAAAAGAGGCGTGTGAAAACCAAAAAATTCATCTGAAATTAAGTTCCCCTTTTTTAACTATTTCCTTTAAATTAAAGAAAAAAAAATATAACTCATGTCTTCTTTCCTAACCCCAAAACCCAGCGTTTTCTCTTCCCCAACCCCAAAACCCAGCGTTTTCTCTTCCCCCAAGTTCGTCTTCGTCCCCAATCCCCATCCTAATTTTATCTACCACCTCATATTTCGTCTCTCCAACCCCATGACTAAGAAGAAAAGAAAAAACAAAGAACATAGGAGCTATTGGGTATTGTAAAAATCATCATTATTGACTTTTTTAAAAAGCTTGAAAATTTAATCGGGTCTTGTTGATTTTGGTGTTCCAAGACCTAAAAAATTAGTTTGAATTCGTGATTATTATTGAGTAAAACTTTACTTAGGTAACTAATTTTGATAAAATTCAAAAAACACCATTAACAAGTTTGAAGCTTTGGGCTTTGAGCTTGAATTTGAAATTTGTATAAGAATTTGTGATAAATATTATTAAAAATCGGCAAAGAATTGAATCTATAATTATGAAAGAAGGTTATTGTGGTGGAAGGGTTGGTGGTAGTATGGTGTTGATGGAGAAGATAATGGGGTTAGGAAGATGAAGAGGGGGAGGGGGGTTCTTTTCTGTATTTTTTTTTCTATGACAAGATGAGAAGAGGGGGTTTGGGGGGTGTTGCAGAGGTTTTTTTTTTAGTTTTTCTTTTCTTTTTTTTTGATTTGACACTCAGATGTTGATTGGCGCGTGTAAGAGTAATCTTTGAGCAGATATAGTCAAATATCAAAGTGGTGTGGAACTTTAAAAATTTTGATATGTAATATTATTCTCGTATTTAAAAGGTATGTAAAATGGATTTGAGAATAAGGTCTATATATTTTGTAGGTGAAAAAACAAAGCTCTATCTCTGTTCCTTTTTACAATTATTACATTGTCTTTCTCTTTTTTCTGTCTTAACAAAGTCTAACTGGAAGTGGACCCCACTGAGTTGCGTTTCTCCTTTTGCGTCCTGGAGCTATGGTTGGGCTGGGAAGGTATTTAGGGGAGTATTAGTTATCTCTCTATCCTTAATTAGATGTTTCGAGTTCGAGCCATGAGTATCTTTGTTAGGGGGTATTTTTTGGCATAAATTTGAATTTAGTCGGGCTACAATATAAGTACCGCACACCGGATCGGAAATCCAAAAAAAAAAAGAGAATAATTATGTTGAAATTATTTATAATAATATTATTTTTATTGCATGTTTGGTACGTTACATTATTTTGGAACTATCAATTTTACTGTTTTATCATGCGATACTTTTTTTTGAATTACTATTTCATCCTTTAGCATGTATAAGTTATCCTCGACTATTTTTAATTATGGGATAATTTATTTGAGGATTAGTAATCAAATAAGGGATACGGTGGTACTACAATTTTTATCACAAAATTATTTTTGCTTATCCACTTTACCAAACGACCCCTTAATGTTTTTACCCCGCTTGCCTCATAGGCGAACTTTTAGGGGTTGTTTGTAGATTTATCAAATGATTATTATTATTATTATTATTATTATTATTATTATTATTATTATTATTATTATGGTGTTGAGCAAGTTTAAGTGCACTAACTTTATCTGTTAAGACTTGTATAATATTTTTAACTCTTGTGAATGTTTGAACCTAAGATCTCGACTCACTATGGATGGTGTGAATTCGTTTTGGTGTTTTACCGAGAGAAAATGAGTGGTTTAAGTGCAAATATTTTCTAATAGAGGGTCCAAGTATGATAAAAAAGGTATGCAATGTTTGTTCCAAGAAAAAAAAATTATGATCCCTTCATTCACTTTACTTATCCACATAAAAATATATTTTTATTTTTACTTATTCATTTATAAGAAATCGAGAGAAAAAAATATATTTTTTTCTCATTTATTATTATCAATAACTACTCATTCACCAAATTATTTTTTAAGACTTTTTGAAATACTATCATTATGATGAGTATCATGATGAAAAATATGCTTCATTTATTATCTTTTAAGAGGAGTGCAAAGTTTATTTTAGACAAGTAAAAATGAAAAGATGGAGTACTTGCTAGGACTATTAGTTATGAAATTTAAGTTAGAATATACAGTTACAAATTGCTAGTAAAAGTATAACCGAGAAAACATAATGCTATTTCTCCCAATTCACATTTTTACCCTTATCCGTAAAGCTTTTGTAAAAAAAAAAAAGGGATTAAGAAGTGGGAAAAAGATTGTTTTTTAAAGTTAAGAGAAACTTATTGCTAAAAAAAAAAGCTAGTTGTTTTATGAGTTATGACTATTAGACAATTGACAAAGAGAGCAGCTTTGACTTTGACTAATAAAATCTCAAAATTTTATTAAATTAAATATTAAGATATATCATTGAAGTATCAACAAATAATTTTACTCCATAGCCCAATTCAATTCCAAAGTTAACTTAGTAAGCACTTAACTGGACCTCAATGGTTAGGTTCGCAAATAAGTTATATCAAGATTATTATATGGCATTATAATACGTAATTTAATTATAATAAAATTATTTAATAAATATACTTTTTCATAGATATTTGATTTATTAGATTAAAATGAGATATACCAAGTATAATATAAAACATGTGTTTATTTTTACAATAGATAAATTTGAACACGCCTTTATTTTTAATTTTCTTAAAGGACTTTTAATGAAGAGCTATGAAAAAATATATTTATGTATCTGATTGCTTTATCCTGAAATAGCTTTTTTGGTATTGTTATCTCACGTAGGATATGATGATAAAAATAATTTAATTCTAATATAATTAATTATGAAATTGTTATACTAAATAAAACTTCAATCAAAATACGAAATTAAATAATCTCGTATTATATACCGAAACTATTTTGCTTTATCCCATGGTCCCAACGACCCATAAGAGAGTAAAATGGAGGTCCCCATTAACCCCTATTGGAACAAGCAAGAAGCGTGTTTAGCATGGCTGCTTAAGAGAAAGATACTTCATTACAAAAGTTCTTGCCTAACAAAACAAGGATCCAAATAGTTGTCATAATAAAAATGCACTATTTTTATTTACGTCGTGATGAAGAAGATAACCGTATAGTGCATAGTACCTAACATTTTCACCAACCAATCAGATTGTCGAGAGCATGTGGAATTGTGCGATAGCCAAAATAGTCAGCTCATTATTATATTTCTCAATAATATTGCTTTTTTGTCTCTTTTATGCTATTGGTAAGCGGAACCAAAGAAAGAAGATAGTTTAATTTTGTTGTTTGCACATGTATATTGTCTAATCTACGAGAATCAAGCTTTTTCCCTTCCGTAAGCGCATGTAAGGAAGCATTTTTTGGCGTAACTGATTATTCCTTATCTTGGGACCAAGTTGGTTATTGGCAGTGAAAATAGTAACAGATGTCCCTGACGCTATTCCTGTAATAGGATCACCCTTGGTCGAATTATTGCGCGGAAGCGCAAGTATAGGACAATCTACTTTGACCCGTGTTTATAGCACATATGTGCTATACAAGTCTGGGCTAACGGTCCATCCTAAATGTCGTTAGCCAGGCCAAACATGTATAGCACATGCTAGGCGTTATATGTCACCTTTTATTTATTTTTCGATTTCAAGTTAAATGTATGTGTAGTAACAATTAAATTTGTACGCGGTTTAAAGGATACGTGATTTAATCTAACATGAATGATTTAAGAACAACAAATAATTGAATTAAAGGAAAACAAGGTGATCAAACCAAATGTGACGAAACAATTAAGCCTGACGTTATGTTTGAGTGCTGGAAGCCGGCTCCGATCGAGCCCTCAATATGAGCTCGATTGCAGCTAAAGAAAATGAACAGCTGAAGAACATTTTGAAAATAGCTAGAAAACAAAAATAAACTTTATGGATGCAACCTCTTCATTTAAACTAGAAGCATCTCCACCACAAACACCATAAGGTAAGTTAGACATGTTTGCGAGACTTATAAAGTTTAGGAAGGAAGAGAGTTGAGAAAACGGAAGAAAATTTCAGAGAGTAATGGGCAAGGAAAGAAACTTCAGAGAAGATAAAGAAATCTCTAGCAGCGAAAATGAAGAAAGGATTCCAATAGCGTGTGATCAATCCCCACCCCCCCTTTTAAAGGATGAGCTTTGGGATTCGAAGCGATTCGTCATGATTGCAGCCTCAGTCGAAAGGGCAAAACCAATCCGCGAGCTACGCGTGTTCCGACGTGACGCATCGAGAATAGACGTTATCATAATGTCTAACGTCACGTCTCGGCTACGTCAGGTTCTCTCGAAAGGTCACACGGGAAAATCAAAACATCATGAATTTGAAATATGCAGCTCTCACAACGCCACATCATCCGCCTGTGACAACGATCATAACCACCACTATCCACTTATGTAGACCATCCTTGAGGGAGACCTCGACAAGCGGAGGGACTAACTATATGGGCAAAAAATCATTTTATATGTTTGACCCGGTCAATGGTAATAAAACCCTTTAAAAGTTGTGACGTATCGATATGATTCCAAAAGGTCAAAGTCAAAGGTGAAAGATAAAGTGAAGCCGAGGCCTAACCAGATCAACAGAAGGAGAGGACGGGGACAAAGCGTCAATTCTCAGCACGAAGTAATGACTAGTCTTAGGATTTAGATTTCCTAAAGAACATTCGATGGATATTCTCTTCGGTTGTACTATCTAGGGTTTTGTGGCCCATATGCCCTTATAAATAGGAAGAGATGTAGATCAAGAAAAGGGATTGGACATTTTCTAAAGAAATTCATCAACATTCTCTGTACAAGATTCTCACTTTATTGAATAAAAACAAAGCTTGACTTTACACTTTCCTAGTGTTATTCTTCTCTCCCGATCTAAGAAAGATTGGAATACACGATGGTTATCATCACCCATAATTGTCAGAAAACACTTCCAAGAATGTCATCCTTGTCGGGTGATCTTTGTCTCATTTACTACTTAGAAGTCATTTATTATCATTTATTGCTCTCGTATTACTTGCCCCGTGTGATGGATTACGACTTATGTAAATCATTGATTTTGGTTTTCAGGGTAATCGGAATGAATTTGGAAGAATAGTTCTCAGTTTGAAGCTTGAAATTTGAAAAGTTTGACCAAGATTTGACTTGTTGGTATACCATCTCGGATCAGAATTTTTATGATTTGATTAGCTCCGTTAGGTGATTTGGGACTTAGGAGCATGATCGGAATGCATTTTGGAAGTCCGTAAAAGGTTTAGGCTTGAATTGGCGAAATTGAGATTTTGGCGTTTTCCGGTTGTTAGGTGAGATTTTGATATAGGAGTCGAAATGGAATTCTGGAAGTTGCAGTAGCTCTGTTGTGTCATTTGTGACGTATGTGCAAAATTTCAGGTCATTCGGACGTGGTTTGGTTGGGTTTTTTATCAAAAGCGTAATTTGGAAGTTCTTGGAATTCTTAGGCTTGAATCCGATGTGATTTTGGTGTTTTGATGTTGCTTTGAGCATTCCGAAGGTTAGGACAAGTTTGAATGAGGTTATGGGATATGTTGTCATATTTTGTTGAGGTCCCGAGGGCCTCGGGTGAGTTTCGGGTGGTCAATCGAACCATTGCATGCTGTTGGGAATTGCAGAAAAATTGCTGATCAGTGTTGCAGAGAAATGGCCTTCACATTCGCGAGTAGGCCCTCACGTTCGTGAAGGGTTAGTTGGTAAAAACTGGGAGTTAAGCCTTAGCGTTCGCGAGGAAGGCTACGCGTTCGTGAAGGTCTGGATGTTTGGTCATCGCGTTCGCGTAGAGTGGACCGCGTTCGCGTAGAGTAATTTGGTCAACTGGATCGGAGGCATTTTTATTCATCGCATTCGCGAGTGGTGTAACACGATCGCGAAGGTTTAGTCTGAGGAAGCATCGCGTTCGCGATGGGCAGGTTGCGATCGCGAAGAGGAAATTCTGGTCAAAGTTATTTTGTGCTTCGCGAATGCGAGGCTTTGACCGCGTTCGCGAAGAAGGATTTCAGGCGTGGGCAGAATGTTTAAATAGTCGTCTTGTCCGCTATTTTGGAGTTTATTTCTACCATTTTTGGTCGTTTTTGGAGCTTTTTGAAGAGGGATTCAAGGGGAATAACTTGGAGGTAAGATTTATGACTTTATACTCGTTTCTTATGTGAATTCTACCTAATTAATCATGGAATTTAAGCCTAGTATTAAAGAACTAGGTCTTGCAATTGGAGACCTAGAATTTGGGATTTGAGGGGCCATTTGAGGTCCGATTTTGATGTTCTTGGTATGTATAGACTCGTGAGAGGATGAGAATTCTATTGATATGACTTTTATCGGATTTCGAGATGTGGGCCCGGGGGCCGAGTTTGAGCAATTTCGGGATTTTTGATGTAAATTAGATATTTTTGAGTGAGCTTTGTTTCCTTAGCATATTTTAATAGTTATGTACTGATTGTGGCTAGATTTGGAGCATCCGGAGGTCGATTCGTGAGGGCAAAGGCATCGCGGGCTAGAGTTTGGTCCGGATCGAGGTAAGTAATGATTGTAAATGTTGTCCTGGGGGTTTGAAATCTCGTATTTCACATCGTTGTGCTACTTTGAGGTGACACACATGCTAGATGACAAGCGTAGAGTCGCACATCGTTAGGGATTGAGACTTGGTCCGTCCCGTACGACTGTTAAGTCGCATATTTGATTTGAAATCTTATGATATTCCATACTTTAAAGATTGGTATTATATCTTGGGTTGTATGCCATGTTTGGGGCCTTGTGCCGACCTGTTGAGACCCTTCGGGGCATTTTCACTATTTTTTCTCACTCTATTTGTTTTGAAAGCATATCATCAGTCATGTTTTACCTGTTTATTGTTTAAATCTGGTTTTATCACTTTACTTCTTTAAAAAAATGTGAAAACTGTTTGGGCCGAGTTTCCTGTTTTACTGATGGTCCGAGTGATCATGAGGTTGATGACTAAGAATGACCAAGGGTCTGATTGTAAGGTTGATGACTGAGATAGACCGAGAGTCTGATTGTGAAGTTAATGAATGAGAGAGGCCGAGGGCCCGGTTGTGAGGATTATATATTTATGGATCGGGCTGCACGCCGCAGCGACATAGTGCTTGGGTTGTAGGAGTCCCTCCGGAGTCTGCACATCCCCAGTGAGTGTCGTCGACGAGATATATAGATCGGGTTGCATGCCACAGCGATTACTATATGGTACTTATTGAGTGTGAGTGCTGAGTGTGAGCGCTGATTGATGAGAGTTGAGTCTCGAGTGATTGAGAGGCTTGCCCGAGGGGTTGTATACATATATGAGTGATGCTTTGCCCGAGGGGCTTGTTTTTATGTAATTGCTGTTTCCACTCCTCTTTATACTGAGCCTCTATTGAAAATGTTAAACAAATGCTTTCAAATAACTTTCATTTAAGCTGGAGTTTTTATGAGATGTTCGGAATTCAATCACTGATTTAGCTTTGTTATTTCCACTGAGATTTTTATGTTATGAGGTGTTTATGATTCCTGTTTTGCCCGAGGGGCTATATACGAATTATGTTTTGCCCGAGGGGCCGATTATGATTTTCATCTCTTTTTTTATAAATGGTATTGAACCCCTACTAAAACTATTGGAAAGAATTTTCAAATGATTTTTACCAAAAGCTGGATTTTAAATGAGACGATTGACTAATATTCTGATTTGAAAGTTTGTTGTGCTTATTGAGTTTATCATAAATGTGGATTCATCGTTTCCTACTGGTCAATCTTTATTTACTCTTATTACTTACTGGGTTGGAGTACTCACATTACTCCCTGCACCTTGTGTGCAGATTCAGGTATTTCTGAGCTTGGTGGCAGTTTCATAGGAGTTAGAAAGGTAGCTGTCTGGCAATCGCGCTCTGTTTTCTCCCTCTTTATTCTTCCTTATGTATAGATTGTGACTTTTTCCCGACCATATTGGTCTTGATGTGGTTAGACAGTTGTAATAGATGCTCATGACTAGTGACACCCCGATGTCGGGCTTGTATATTATTTTCGCACTGTTCATTCATACTTATATTATGAAATATTTGTGTAATTAAAGGCTTAAAAATGACTCTTAATGATTAAAGGGTTAAAAAGGGTGTTGTGTCGACTGGCCTTGTCTTCATGAAAGGCGCTATCACGACCAGGTCTGAGTTTTGGGTCGTGACATTATTGCTTCATTATTATCTAAAGTTGTTTTCTCTAGTGTTGCACTTTAACATACCTACCATAAAATGATAGATTGGTCCTTGAATATGGATATTGACTATGATTAACCCTAATTTTCTATTAATTTAATTGTATAGAACCAAAATCTATTTTTTAGGTCATACAGTTACTCTCAACTTTAAGTGTGCGAGAGAGAGGTGTTCCGCATCCTACAACAATTATTGTAAGGAAAAGGGTCTGATATGTCCCTCTACTATCATCAATAGTTTAAATAAGCCATCCATTATACTATTAGATCATTAAAGCCCCTGCCGTTATACTATTAAATATAAATACCCTTATTTTAATAGATGGGCCACGTGGCAACACACTCATCCGGTTAGTTTTAATATATATCCGACCCAAACCCATTACCCGACCCTAAAATACTAGGCCTTTCACCCTTATTAATATGTGAACCATAATTTGTTCACTCATTTTTGGTTCCAGCAATAACAGCCCTCTATCCCTCCCTCTCTTCCACAACTGAAATGCTATAACTTCTCATTCAATTTCATTGTTCTTCTTCGTTTATCTGATAGTCTTGGTTCAATGTCGAGTTCTAGTGTTACATTGAGAAGGAGGTGCTATTGTAGGGAGATTGCGAACAACTTCACTTCGACGACTACAATCAACCCCGAAAAGAGATTCTACAAGTGTGCTAAACCTGAAGTAAGTGTGAATTTTGTTTATGATTCATTACTTGTCGATGCATTTAAAGTTTTATTTTTTCTGCTCTTTAACATAGTTATTGATTGTATTTGTAAGAACGAGTCATGTGGATATTGAGAATAGAAAGACGAATCCATCCCGGACAAAGCTTTGATAGTAATCAATGATTTCAAGTCTAAATTAGATGCTGCCAATGTCAAAATCAGGATGTTGAATATGTTGTTGGATGCGTGCAAGATTGAAAGGGATAAATTGATGGAAAAAGTTGATATTTTTGAGGCTATAAATGATGTTGAAGTGAATAAAGCAAGGGAGATGGAAGTGAAGGTGATGCAGATGAAGAAGTCATTATGGTTGCATTTGCACTGTTAGTCGGATTTGTTGTGGCATTGTTGATAAAATGAATTTTGCATTTTGTGTAGTGCAGTAGGGTTTTGATGAAGTTAATTGTTGTAAAATCCAGATTTTCCTGAATGTTTTGTGTTGGTCAGCTTGGTTGTAATACCTTATATCACATGTTAATGTCGATTTTAACGGAATATGGCATAAATATGGTCAGCTTGGTTTTAATACCTTTCATTTTCAGATTTATTGTGTTGGTCGGCTTGGTTGTAATCACTAAATATAGTTCTTCATATGGCATGTTAATGCCTAGTTTAACCGAATAATGTGGATTTTAACAGAAAAATTGGGCAGTTATGGCTCTAATACTGTAAAAAACTGGGTAGTTCACTAACAGTAAAAATATGGGCATCCACTCTAATGCAGTAAATTTATTCTATGATGTAGTAATTACAAAACATGAAGTTCTGCATATAGAACAACTTTAGAACAGAATACTAGCCCTAGTGCAGTAAAAAACTAGGCAATTCACTAATAAAAATCTGGGCATCCACTCTAATACAGTAAATTCATTCTACATATCACCAATGCAGTAAAATCTAGGCAATAACAATCAATGCAATAATTACATATCAGAAGTACTGTCAATGCAGTAATTACATATCACCAAAAATAGTAAAGTTAGTAGGTCAAACTAATAATTGGATGTCATACTATAATCCCAAAAACTAACACAACCTAAACCATACTATAACATCCAATTCAGTTACCAATACCAATATTAACAGAACATTAAATAGGAGACTGTCATTAAGTTTGCAGTAATTACATCCCAATATAAACACAATACTACATAGAACAACTTGATCATTTTCCTTTTCTTATCTTCACCTTTCCAATCTTCTGTTGCCTTTGTTTTTCTAACTGAGTTGAAGTTGTAGCTGCTTTACCCTTCCACATTAGGCCTGCTGGTGAATATGGAAGATTTGTGGGTTCACTAACACCAGTGTGATCACCAGTAAAGTTGATTGATCTTATCCCAGTAGGTAAGTTTAACTATTGACTCAGTTGAAGTCTTGTCTTTACTTCTGATATCACTATTGGCCTAATAACAACATCTTCATCATGTTCCATCTCTGGGGAATTTGGAACCATACTTGATTGATCAACTCTAGGTGTAGGCATGAAGGTATATCCACTTTCCTTAGTTGATTGAGTCATTTGTGGTGCTGAACAGTATATTTCATCTTTTGTTTTAGAATCTAACAAAGTTCTTGTCCTTTTCAAAAGTTGTTTTCCCTTGCTTAGCTACTTTCCTTTTGGTTGGTATTAAAAAACAAAGTTAGAAAACATAAATAGGTACAAGTTCAACATATGTGCAAATTGTAGATTACATGAGCACAAGTTCTTGCATTATGGTTTGGTTGTCCACATTTGCCACAAGTCATGACTCTACCTTTTCTGGACTGTGACCAGACTCCTTGCCTTAACTGCCTCATCCTTCTACCTATCCCTCTTAACTTTTGGCCTGCCAGCCAACTTCACCAACTCTGGAGGCTCCATTGCTTGTGAAAGGTCAATTTTCCAAAATATTTCTCCTCTAATAGGTTGGAGCTTGTGTCTATAAGTAAGTAGCAATACCTCCTTACTGTACCACTAGTGCATCTCTGTCAAATAGTCAACCCTGTTGTGAAGTATAGCTCTAATAGCATGATGACATAGGATTCCTGTGAGGTCCCATGCCCTGTAGGTGCACTTCTTCATGCTTAAGTTAACACAATGCTTGTAAGACCCTTCACTAACTTCATATCCTCCTTCTCCATTGGAATTAACTTTACACACTTGAGCAATCTCAATGGATTCATTGTATTGTTTTAGGCTCTTTGGACTGCACTCATTGCTCCATGTACTAGTTTTAACTTCATGTTTTGTCATCATGTTCAAAACTTTGAGTCTAATGTCTTCCAAAATCTTAATGATTGGCTTTTTCCTTGCTTCCAAAATCCATACTCGAAGGATTCAGTCAAATTGTTATCAATTGACTGATTCTTGCAAACTGTATCTAGATAAGCTCTGCACCAAGACTGTGGTGGGTACTTCAATAAACTCTCCGACAGATCCTTTTTAACTCTCCTAGCTTGCTTAATTGGTCTTTGAAGTCTTCTTCATAAGTGCACCATGAACACCACCAAAGCAGTTTTTTGCTTTCCCAGTATTTTATGTCTTGCACCAGTTAGCCTTGATATGTCTAACATAAAACCTATGATGTGCTTGTAGTAGAACAATTTTAATTGCTTCAATTAATTCCTTTAACAAATTCAGAAAACATGCCGTTAGAAATTGGCATAAACAAAAACTGGACAACATACAATAAAGACAAAACAAAAAATTGTACAACAATAAATGATAGAAAATTGGACAGCAATAGAAATAAAAAAAAAGAGATGGACAGAAGTAGATGACACAAAAACATTACTTAAGACTAGACATCAATAGAAATAGAAAAAAGGAAAGAGATGAAGACTTGACAGAAGTAGATGACAATAGAAAAAAAATCAGAAACACCTTTTGCATGTCTGACATAAAGGTGATTCCTTCTCCTTCCTTAAGGTTTAGAGATTCCTGAAGCAACTGTAGGAACCAGTTCTAAGAATGCTTTGACTCCTTATCAATAATTACCCATGCCAAAGGATAAAATAGTTTTGTTCATCCTGTCTAACAACAACTAGCAATTGAACCTTGGATTTCACTTTTAAAAATGTGCCATCTACACTAATAAATGGTCTTAACCCTAACTTGAAACCCATATTCGCTTCTTTGAAGCAAACATACATCCTCAAGAATCTTTTTTTCCCATTTCAGTTCCTTTTTTTGAAATGTTAATCACTACATCACTTCCCGGATTACTCTCCCTCAATTCAATGGCATAAGCATCAAGTTTGTTGTACTTATCTGCGAAACTCCCATCTGAGGTCCCCAATATCATTCTTTTTGCCCTTTTGCACTTTCCATGACTCACATTTAACTCAAAAATTCTTTTCAAATCACGTACTATCTTTCTTACCTTATACTTAGGATTATTTTGTAGCTTTCCCTTAAAGTAGTATGCAATTGTATTGAAATCAACAGTACTATTATCATATGTAGTGCCACAATTATGTTCTATCTCTAATGTCTTTACTATAACCCTTGCATTACCATTTTTTGATATTAAACAAACAAAGGGACAACCCACAATGCATCTATACCTGACCCTCCTTGTGTCACTCTTCCTCAATTTTAAGACTTTCTTGTTGGCTAGAGCATACAACTTCATAAACTTCCTAGCTTCTAGTATGTCCTTAAAGGCCATGCCTTTATATATCTCCTTGTAATCATTCAGATTTTCAGTTATGTCTTTTTTTAAAGATTTGAGTAAATGTAATTCATCATAATCATATCCTTCAAAATTATATCCCTCAAAATCAGAACTAGAGTCAGATCCTAATTCACTTAAGCTACAGTTAGTACCAGCCCCATCTAAACAAGGATATGATTCACTATAATGTATAATACTGGGAATACAATCAATATGGGGATCACATTCATCCACAACATATAGGTTCACTATATGATATTCATTAGAAAGCAAAGATATCAACTGTATAATCCCCACATCCCCTTCAACCTCATACAATTTATCACAAAGTCCAGCAACTATAAGTTGTTGAACCCCTACAAACCCTAGCTCAATTGTGAATTCATTGACTATATCTATATAAGAAAGCAAGTCTAAATCATACCCTAACCAAGTGTGCAGTTAATTCTTTGTGTACACAACTTCAGGAAGTGTAACCCATTCACCTTCATAATTGAATATTAAATCAACTAAGACCATCTCCAATAATCTAGATACAGAAAATAAGAATGGTTAGCAAACAGTAAAAGAACCAATATAAGCTGAAAGTAACAAAAAATGAATATATATATAGGCAGAAAATGACATGTGAGACAGAGGGTTCCATGAATAAAGAAATACAACATGAACAAAAGAATTCACAAAAGGTTCAGTTTGGGAGCCACCCCTTCATAAAGAATTCACAAAGTGAGCAAACATGCACTTAATGAAGCAGTTGCATTCAGGGGTCCTACATTTAGGACCACCTTAGCTAATAAACAAAGAAAAAGCATTGAATCTTAGTCAACATCACAGAAAACTAAGGTATTTTTCCCATTAAGACAAAAAACAAATCATAATCTACTTAAGAAACCACCTTTGAGAAAAAACCCTAAATAAGAAGACAATAAATCCACCTTGATATATACCCATACGAATTTATTAGCATAACTGAAGCATGCAACCACTACAAATCAGGACCACCTCAAAACTGAAACATGCAACAACTACAAGAAGAAAGACTATAACGTACATACATAAAAATAAAGGGTAAAGCTTAGATGTAGTCTAAACTGAAACCCTAGACCACAAAAATAAGAATAATATAACAAACAATCAGCAAAATCGATCAACGAAATACAAAAATCAAGCAATTTAATGAAGAAAAGACTAACATTTACAGCAAGATTATATGAAATCGGCTATTTGGAGTCACCACTACCGTCGGTCTCTTAGAGCTTCGAGAGAGTGAAAAGAAAAGGGGAAATTGAGGTTAGGTCTGTGACAGTCGATATTTTAGAGAAGGGTCTAGTATTTTAGGGTTGGGTAATGGGTTGGGTCGGATCTATATTAAGTCTAACCGGATGAGTTTGGTGTTGCCATGTGGCCCATCTTTAAAATAATAGTATTTGTGTTTAATAGTACAACGTTAGGGGATTTAATGCTCTAGTAGTATAACAGAGGGTTTATTTAAACTATTGATGATAGTAGAAGGGCATATCAGACCTTTTTCCATTATTGCAATGTCCCCATATGTTATAAGACAATTTTCATCGGTTAAACTTTTTGAATTGAGTTAAGCTCAAGGTTCAATTTCTCAAACACTTCTGATAGAAAGGCTAAAGGAAAGAAAGAGCTGGGAAGAACTAAATCTTCTACCAATAAAATATGTAAGGTAGCATCTCGAGGATAAACTGTTAGTTCCCTTCCTTGTTCTCGTTAGAATAAGCTGACTGAAATTCCGAATCAAGCTAATTTATTTTGATGGAAATATAAATCGATTTTAAATTGAAAAAGATGAATTGAACAAAATGACATGAAAGGATGACGACATAGAAAAGTGCACTTCCTAGAAAGGGGAAAACAATAAGAACATTAACCCTTCTCTAGTGTTAGAAAATTTGCACTATCATCACAAAACTTCATTTAGTCAATAATTAAGTTGTCACAGTTAGAAAATTCAATAACCAGCTCTCCTAAAATAAAACTATCGGTACTGTGGGCCTTCTCTAGAATCAACTCACGTAACCCATCCACATTAGGCACACAAACACGACTGCATCCTCAAAACTCTATCATCTCCAACTGTAACCTACTTAGCATCTCCATGCCGCACTGTGTCCCCAAGGACAAGCAAATAAGGATCATCATACTGCCGCTCCGGGATACGCTCAAACAAAGAAGACAAAGAAGACCTAGCGACTGTACAAGCTAGAACACCGCTGGGCTCAGAAACATCCAACCTCACGAACTGATTGGCCAAAGCCTGAACATCTAAAGCAAGCGGTCTCTCACCGACTGGAATATACGCAAGGCTGCCTATACTAGCTGACTTTCTACTCAAAGCACTGGCCACCACATTGGCCTTCCTGGGATGATACAAGGTGGTGATATCATAGTAT
The DNA here is from genome assembly GCF_000715075.1 of Nicotiana tabacum. Classification (NCBI taxonomy): domain Eukaryota; kingdom Viridiplantae; phylum Streptophyta; class Magnoliopsida; order Solanales; family Solanaceae; genus Nicotiana; species Nicotiana tabacum. The sequence goes on from NC_134090.1 coordinate 104,687,891, forward strand.
TTCAATAGCTCCAACTACCTCCCCCGCCTCAAGTTTAACTCCTTCTGCTTTAACAAATACTACAAACTCTTGTGATCTGTGAACACCTCACACGACATGCCATATAGATAGTGCCTCCAAATTTTCAACGTGTGAATAATGGCTGCTGGCTCCAAATTATGAACTGGATAATTCTTCTCGTTAATCTTCAACTATCACGAAGCATATGCATTGACCTTGCCTCCCTACATCAATACCACACCAAGTCCAATATGAGATGCGTCAAAATATACTGTATAGGGCCCTGAACCCGTGGGCAATACCAATACCAGTGCCGTAGTCAAATCTATCTTGAGCTTCTGAAAGCTCGCCTCACACTCGTCCGACCACCTAAACTGGGCACCTTTCTGGGTCAACCTGGTGATCGGTGCTGCTATGGATGAAAACCCCTCCAAAAAAATAACGGTAATAACCCGTCAAACCCAAGAAACTCCGAATCTCTATAGCTGTTCTAGGCCTAGGCCAGTCCTTGACTACCTCAATCTTCTTAGGATCCACTCGAATACCCTCTGCTGATACAACGTAACCCAAGAATACAACTGAACTCAACCAAAACTCACATTTCGAAAACTTAGCATATAACTGGCTGTCTCTCAGAGTCTGAAGAACGATCCAAAGATGCTGCTCATGCTCCTCTCGGCTACGGGAGTAGATCAAGATATCATCAATGAAAACAATCACAAAGGAATTCATATAGGACTTTTAACACTCGGTTCATCAAATCCATAAACGCGGATGGGGCATTTGTCAATCCAAATGACATTACTAGAAACTCATAATGCTCATACCGAGTGCAAAAAGCTGTCTTAGGGATATCGGATGCCCTAATCCTTAACAAATGGTAGCTAGACCTCAAATCAATCTTCGAAAACACCTTGACACCCTGAAATTGATTAAATAAGTCATCAATCCTCGGCAATGGATACTTGTTCTTGATGGTGACTTTGTTCAACTGTTGATAATCTATGCACATCCTCATCAATCCATCCTTTTTCTTTATAAACAATACTGGCGCACCCCAAGGCGAGTCACTAGGCCTAATGAAGCCCTTATCAAGCAAGTCTTGCAACTGCTCCTTCAATTCTTTCAATTCTGGCGGGGCCATATGGTATGGCAGAATAGAAATGGGTTGGGTGCCCGGAGCCAAATCAATGCAAAAGTCAATATCCCTATCGGGCGGTATCCCCGACTGGTCTGCAGGAAATACCTCTGGAAACTCATGAGCCACTGGTACGGAATCCATGGAAGGAACCTCCACACTGGAATCACGAACATAATCCAAATAAGCCAAACACCCCTTTTCGACCATACATCGAGCCTTCATATAAGAAATAACCCTGCCGGTAGAATGACCAGGAGTCCCTCTCCACTCCAATAAAGGCAACCCCGGCAAGGATAAGATCAGGGTCTTGGTGTGATAGTCCAGTATAGCATGATAAGGTGACAACCAATCCATCCCCAAAATAATATCAAAGTCAACCATATCGAGAAGTAGGAGATCTACACTAGTATCAAGACTCCCAATAATAACCACAGACTAGCAATAAACACAATCTACAATAATAGAATTACCTGCTAGTGTAGTCACAAATACAGAAGCATTCAAAGAATCACGGGGCACAACCAAATACGAAGCAAAGTAAGATGACACATAGGGGTATGTAGACCCTGGATCAAATAGAACTGAAGCATCTCTACTGGAAACTGAAAACGTACCTGTGATAACGACATCGAATGCCTCAGCCTCAAGCCTGGCTGGGAAAGCATAACATCTGGGCTGGGCCCCACCACTCCGAACTACATATATGGGATGACCTCTAATAGCCTGACCTCCACCTCTAGCTGCTTGACCCTTACCTCTAGCTGGATGAGCGTGCGGTGGAACACCCGGTGCCAAAACCATGGCACAGGAACCCTGATGCTATGAACTGCTCGATGATCGAGGGAAAAATCTAGCAATATGCCTCGAATCGCCACAAGTATAATAAGATCTTGGCTGATGAGACTGCTGACCCTGAAACTGACCCTAACGGCCGGAGTAACCACCCTGAAAACTCTAGAGTGGAGGTGCACTGATAGGAGCTAGTGATGCACTATAGGGTAGCTGATCAGAATACTGCATATGAGGGCCACGACCACCTGAAGCACCGTGAAAAGCCTGAAGTGCTAAATGAAATGGCCTAGGAGGATGGCCTCTACCAAAAGAATCCCTGCCTCCAGATGAGGCACCACTGAACCTACCAGAATGATGAGGCCTCTTGTCTGACCCCTGACCACTCCCCAGAGCTAAAACCATCTCAACTCGCATGGCCACATTGGCCGCATCCTGAAAAGAAATCTCGCTCCCTGTCTCCTTAGCCATCTACAATCTGATAGGCTGAGCGAGTCCCTTAATAAACCTCCTCACCCTCTCTCTCTCGGTGTGGAGTACAAAAAGAGCATGATGAGCCAAATCAACAAACCTAGTCTCGTACTGAGTGACAGTCATTGAACCCTGCTGAAGATGCTCAAACCGCCTGCGATAGTCCTCTCTCTGAGTGACAAGAAGGAACTTCTTGAAAAATAGCTAAGAGAACTAGTACCAAGTCAAAGTAGGCGACCCAGCTGGTCTGTCCAAACAAAAATCCATCTACCATTTCTTGGCGAAACCTGACAGACGAAAAGCAGCAAAGTTGACCCCATTGGTCTCTACTACCCCATGTTCCGTAAAACATCATGACAATTATCCAAATAGTCCTGGGGATCCTCTGAAGATGTACCGTCATAGGTAGTGGTGAAAAGCTTGGTAAACCTATCCAACCTCCACAAAGCATCAGAGGACATAACTGATCCATCACCGGTCTGTGCTGCAACACCCGGCGGAACTACCCCAACTGCATAAGCTACTCCTACTGGTTGGGCTGCTAGAGTCTGAAACTGAGGAGCCATCTGCTCCAGAGTGCGGGTAGCGGGAGTCTGGGCTCCTCCCCCAGTCTACGAGATGGCTGGTGCTACAGGAAATATGCCGGCCTGAGTAACACTCTCCAGAAGGCCCACTAGACGGACCAAAGCATCCTGAAGTACCGGGGTAGGATGAACCCCTCTGGAACCTGAGCTGGCCCTGCTGAAACGGTCTGGGCCGGCGCCTCCTTACCAAACTCTACCTGAGACTCCATCGTTGGTGCTATTGCTCAAGCTCTAGGCTGAGCCCTGCCCCTGCCTCTAGCACGTCCTCAACCTCGTCCTCTGCCCCTCGTAGGAGCTACTACTAGGGGCTCGAGCTGCTGATCAGCTGATGAAGCGGTACATGTTCTCGCCATCTACAAAAGAACGGAATAGAAGTTTAATTAGTATTGAAAAATCAAATCGCACAACAGGAAAGAATAGATATAAAGTTTTTCCTAAACTTTGTAGCCTCTAGGGGATAAGCACAAACGTCTCTGTACCGACCCCTCAGACTCTACCTAGCTTGTTCATGAATTGTGAGACCTAGGCAACCTAGTGCTCTGATACCAACTTGGTACGATCCTAATTTTCCACCATCGGGATCGTGATGTCGCCTAACTCTTAGAATGCTAGGCAGGCCAACTGATACAATTCTATCACGCTAATCACTAACCGAAACAGTAATTAACAATAATTTAAATTAAAGAATTAAGAAGTGTGGAAAATTTTATAACAGTTTAAAACATTAACACACGACTACCCAAAAGATCTGATGTCACAATTCACGAACGTCTAAGAATTTCTACAAATATTGGTTCAAAGGAATTACATCTGTTCTCGAAATGAAAGAAAACAAGAAAGCTAAGATAAAGGGAAGGGGACTCCAGGGTCTGCGAACGCCGGCAGATCTACCCTAGGTCTCCTGATGGACTGAAGGCAACAACCCAACTCTAATCATGAGGTCCGGTACCGAAATCTGCACAGAAAGTGCAGAGTGCAGTATCAGTATAACTGACCCCATGTACTGGTAAGTGCCGAGCCTAACCTCGGCAAAGTAGTGACGAGGCTAGGACACTCCAAATAGTATGAACCTATGCAGTTAAATCATATACGAGAAAATAACAATAACTAAAATTTAATAGATAATAACAGGAAGGGGGAACATGCTGAGGGGAATATCAAATTCTGAAAAATAATACAGTACCGAAATTCAGTAAATGTCATGCTTGAACCAAGGGAAATAATAACATAACAAACATGTGCACGACATCACCCTTCGTGCTTTTACTCTCATCCTTACCATAAGAAACAATAGAAATGGCACGACATCACCCTTCGTGCATTAACTCTCTCATAACAGGCACGATATCACCCTTCATGCATTATCAATATCAGAATACGGCACGGCATCACCTTTCGTGCATTAACACTCATAAAATATGACACGGCATGACCCTTCGTGCTTTATCACTCTCTCACAAAATATTGCACGATATCATCCTTCGTGCTTTACACTTTTCCTCACCCAAACAACAAAAACAATAACAACCCGGCAAGGGAATCATAAATAAACAATCTCGTTTCATCATTTAACTTCACAATATAAATCTCAACTTCAGTCAATACTCAACCAACATCTAAAACAGGGAAAAACATAATAAACTTGTTTAACATGAAGATTTAACCAGTTAAAGCATGAATAGTACGTAATAAAGAATACAACAGTCACAAGTATAAGACTCACTCGCATGCTATGACCCGACAACAATGCATAGATACTCGTCACCTCACCTATATGTCGTACTCGACAGCTAAACACGTATCAAATAAGGCAACAATACCTAATCCCTCAAGCTAAGGTTAGCCATAACACTTACCTTGATTCCACGGCCAAACTAAAGCCTCAAATACCGTTTTTCCTCTAGATTCCACCTCCAATTCACTCGTACCTAGCCACAATTAACTCAATATCATCAATTATTGCTAAAGGAATCAACTACAATGCATAAATTTAGTTTTCCCAAACTTCCCCCCCAAAAGTCAAAAATCGACCCCAAGTCCGCTTGGTCAAAACTCGAGGTTCGAACCAAAACCCATTCACCCATTCACCCACGAGCCCAAATATGTAATTAGTTTCGGAATCCGACCCCAAATTGAGGTTTAAATCCCAAATATACAAAAATCTCTAATTCTACCCAAAACCCCAATTTCTACAATGAAAACCCTAGATTTTTGGATTAAAATTGATGAAATGCGATGGGTAATTGAAACAAAGTGGTTTAGAATCATATACCAACACTTTGGGGGAGAGCCTGTCTCTTGAAAATCGCCTCTAAGCTTCCTTGGTTTTGAAAATACGAAAGAATGGCCAATTCCTTCTTCTTAGAATCGAACCCCTGGTGTTTGTGTAATTGGTGTAAGTCTCTAAATTGATCATACTCGAATTACTGCTCTAATGTATTGTGTTGAAATATTCATGTTCAATATTTGCTCTGAATGTTTATCATGTCATTATGCCATTTGAGGATGTGTTTAAAATGTGGAATATGTGTTGAGAAAGCTTAAGAATTCATGTCAAGAATCGAATAAAGATTGCTATGCCAATTTTTTTTCAAAATCCTCTCTGTGCTTAGGATTTTCCAAGCTTTTCCCTTATGTGTGAAAATGCCTTACATGATAGGCCTTATTGATGTTGATGATAATGTTATTTGAATGTATAAAAAGGGAAACTTGGATTGTAAAATACGGCCAAGTGCCAAGAACGACTTAATAAATGAGGTCACTCGTGCCAATGTACTAAAAGATAGGAAAGAGAAGTGAAGTGAAATGAACGATTGAAAGGATGATGTCTTAAGTGAGATGGCCTAGCTGATCGGGCCGTGATCGGATGCCATGTCGCGTACATAATGGTAACTGAGCTGGAAATGATGATTGAAATTGTGGATATGGTTGATATCTCAAATGAGATGACCTAGCCAAACGGGTCGAGATCGGACTTCGTGTAAGAACACAGTGGTATTGTGGATTGTGGCACATGGCACTAAGATTACCAACCTAATAAAATGGAAATTGAACCGAGAACTTATGTGATCCTTACATGATGTTTTAGTATTTGCTTGAAGATCTTATTGTACATCATGACTGCTTCCTCTTTGTTTCATTGTTCATTCTATTAATATTGGTGTTTAGCTTTACATACTAGTACTATTCGATAGTACTAATGTCCCTTTTGCCGGAGACACTACATCTTTAAATGGACGTAGGTGGTTCCATAGCAGATAGCGTTGATCGCATTTTGTGGTACATCATCATCTTCCCAGCAGACTTGGTGAACCTCATTTCATCCCGGGGTCATGTAGTACATCTTTTGTTTATATATTTGCCACGTTTTGAGGTATAGCCAGGGACTTGTTGCTGGCATTATCATAGTTGTTGTTTGTATCTTTAGAGGCTCCGTACACATTTATGTGGCTTGTTTATGGGTGCTAGAAAGGTCAGGTGGATTATGACATGATTTGGACTCTTGTTCCACTAGATTGTAAAGTGTATGTATTTTGGAAACTTAACAATGATGTAGTAAAATAAAATGAATTAGTAATGTTGTAAATATTTGATCCTTCTACTATTTGAACTACTGGAAACACACCTTCTCTTGGGCATAAGCGGGTTGGGTATATTACATCTCGCGTTTTTCGTACGTTAAAGTTTCGTCTTCAGTAAATTGATGTAAACTCGGGGATTTTATTATCTGGATGTTAGCATATTTATGATATTTATAACAAGCATTAAGTAAGTACCATGAAGGAAAGGGTACACAAATTAAAGAAAATAAGTTTCGTTGAAGGCTGCCGAATTGTGATAAACTACGGGTCGAGCGTTAATACCTGATACTTATGGACTAGTACCGTGCAAGATACTATATGATCACGATAGTATAATGTATAAAGTATATTAAAAATAAGTATAATTTTAAGTAATTTGGGGCAATTTTTAAATTATGCGGGTAATTGATTAATTACCGGGTAATAGAACATTACTCAGTTAACTAATAAGGGATAAATATTAATTATCCCACCCCCAACCCCACGTGGCAGCTTGCCATGTTATAAGGAATGACTAAGTCATTCCTTGCTAGGTGTCATGAAGATACCATGTATTTCATTTCCAAGACTTTGACTAATCAAAGTCTTTCACTTAAAGACTAAACAAACTATACTAATTTCATTTGAAATCTTTCAAAACCAAGAACGTGAGTTATGCTCCAAAAATCATTAAAGTCATTCTTCAAGTCTTTCAAACAAAACTTTGAAAAGTCATTTTCACTCTTTCAAAACCAAGAACGTGAGCTTCTAGAATTGAAGAAGGCAATGTGATACAACATAGTTCTATAATTTCAACATAGAACGTTAATTTCCCAATAGAATTTTTAGAATTTTAGCAACGGAGGAATTTTGTGGTTCTAACGAAGTACGATGTAACTTTTTTCAAGGATATCATATGGATTTTTCCTACTCCGGGTATGCTAAGGCTAAACCCTTATTTCATTTTGCATGATCTTTTCATTACATGATTTTGTTAATGAGCCAAAGGAAAAGTTCATATCCCAAAATTTACGTATATTTTGCTAGTCTCGCAAGTTACGTATATTTACCTAGTTTTATAAATTATGATATTCTCCTTATCGGGACTTCCTATTCAATTGAGTATTTCCTTCTTCCAGTCAAGAGAGCAGAGAGTTATATATGCAGTATTATAGTATTTTCATTACCATCGAGTTATAATCGATGGGCAGGCCCCTATTGGGCAACCTCTGATCAGATGGTAAGTTGTATACCGATCCTACTGTGGCCAAACGCCTATGAGCGAGCCTAGTTGGCCGAGATACAGAGCCTAGTATGGCCGAGTGCCTATGAGCAAGCCTACTATGGCAGAGCATTTATATATATCTACCGAGCCTTATAGGACCGGACAACTACTTTACTCATTATATTGAGAGGGATGAGTCAGTAATAGCAGATGAGCATATCTTCAGATTTTCTTTGGCTTCCAGTTATTTTCAGTTATTATATTATCCCTTCAATTTCAACTTCAGTATATTACCTTACATACTCAGTACAATATTTCGTACTAACATTACATTCTAGGGGTGCTGCATTTCATGCGTGCAGGTTCAGATAGACAGACGGGTAGACCTCCTCAGTAGGTATTTCCCGAGTTCAGCTTTATCAGTAAGCTTCCTTTCTTTCGGAGTTGCCGGGTCTAGCAGTGTGGTGTATATCTTGTGCATATATGTAGATAAGTTATGGGTAGGTTGGGGCCTTGTTCCGATCGTAGTACATCTATAAGTAGAGGCTTGTAGACATATCCTGTCGGTTAGTGCAGTGTGTTGGGTTTGTAGGCCCTGTACGTATATTTTGTTGGCCTACCAGTTGTAGTAATTATGACGGCCTTGCCGACCCAGCTTTATGTTGACATTAGTTAGTGTTAGTCTCCATTTAGTTTTATATTTTGCGTCACACATTATCTTGTAATGTGGCCCATAGCCAAAGTATGACATTACATGTTCAGAGTTTCTTAGTTGCAAGTGGTACACAAGGATAGATGAGATACTAGGTGCTGGTTTTGCCCCCAGTCTCGCGGCTTGACAGGGTAGAAAGTGTCTAACAGGCTTACTCGACCAGGTCCACTTGATTGAGCAAAGGTTAGGGCGTGACACAAGGCATGTTGGGCAATAAAGAAGTTGAACTTTGATGCAGAATTAGTAGGTGAAAAATAGTTGTTGCAATTGAACGAGCTTGATCAGCTTTGCTTGCACAAATACTAGAATGCCAAGTTGTATAAGGAAAAGACCAAGTGTAGGCATGATAAACATATTCACAATCATGAGTTCGAGTCGGGCCAATTGGTTCTCTTGTTTAATTTAAGGTTGTGACTCTTTCTGGGGAAGCTCAAGTTGATAAGGTCGGGCCCATTTCAGGTAGTGAGAGTTACTCCACATGGTGCAATTGAGCTACACATTGTAGATGGAGAGAAAACATTCTTAGTCAATGGAAAAAGAGTAAAGCACTGTTATGGAGGTAACATTGATCACTAGTGTCACGTCCCAAACCTGAAGAGGCGTGGCCAGCACCCGGTACCATTCTCAGCCCGAGCGTACTACTCTGTAACTGTGAACTCTGGAAGGGTAACCCTCAACTTTGGCCGATGAGGCCATATTCTGAATCATCCAAAATAACATCTACAACCAGCGATACCAAACTAAACATCTACATAAGGCTGGTAAAGCACTGATATAAAAATGTACATGACCGTCTACAAGCCTCTAGGGATAACTGAACTGTATCATGGTTGGGACAGGGCCTCGACCTATCCATCAAACATGTATATATAAAATAGACTTCAAGGTATAGACCTGGTAACTCTGGGGAAGTGGATCTTACCAACCAAGCTGATATTTGACTTTGTTTGCCAGGAAGGTATATCTAGTTGTCTATCAGGACCTGCACACATGAAATGCAGCGTACCCAACAAAATGGACATCAGTACGAAATAATGTACCAATTATGTAAGACAGCAGAATAACTGAAAGCTGAAACTGAACTGATAATATAATAACTGAAAGTACTTGGGACTCCAATATAATTGAAGATATGCTTACCTGCTGATACTGACTCATCTCTCTCAATATAATAAGTAAAATAGCTGTCCACCCCAATAAGGCTCGGTATGTGTAACTGCTCTACCATAGTAGGCTCTCCCATATGCGCTCGGACATACTAGGCTTTGTATCTCGGCCATTCTGGATTCGCTCATATGCACTCGGCTATAGTAGGCTCAGTATATAACTTACCATCTCATCAAAGGTTGCCCAATAGGGGCTTGTCCATCGATTATAGCTCGATGGTGGTGAAAATACTATAATATTGTATATATATATATAGACTCTTTGCTCTCTTCCGCTACAAGTGAATATCTTAAACTCATGGCTTCTGCTTAACTTTCCATGAGTTCTTACAATTATATAATGACTTTGCATACATATCCAGTAGAAAAAATAGATGAAAGAGAGCAGTAAACTTACCTTATTTGTTGAATAACTCAGCTCCTATCTTTGTTCTTCAAACTCAAGGTTTTTCCTCCAACCAGAACTTGAAAAGGAGAGAAATTCAATTAGGGTTTGTGTTTAATTTTTTGGAGGATGTTTGTAGGTGTTTAGGTATGTTAAGGCTAAACCTTTCCTTCATTTTAAAATGATCCAGTAACTACATGTGTATGATAACGAGACATAAAGAGAAGTTCATATTTCCCTTATCGGGACTTCATAAGTTACAACATTCTCCCTTATCGGGACTTCATATTCAATTTAGTTTTGTCTTCGTTTAGCCAAGAGAGCAGAGAGTCTCTATATATACAATATTATAATATTTTCACCACCATCGAGCTATAATCGATGGGCATGCCCCTATTGGGCAACCTCTGATTAGATGGTAAGTTATATACCAAGCCTACTATGGCCGAACGCATATGAGCGAGTCAAAATGGCCAAGATACATAGCCTAGTATGGCTGAGCTCCTATGAGCGAGCGTACTACAGTAGAGCAATTACACATACCGAGCCTTATAGGGTCGAACAACTATTTTACTTACTATATTGAGAGAGATGAGTCAGTATCAGCAAGTAAGCATATCTTCAATTATATTTGAGTCCCATGTACTTTCATTTATTAAATTATCAGTTCAGTTTCAGCTTTTAGTTATTCCATTTCCTTACAGTTAGAAGTTTAAGGTGTTACTTGTTGATGATTAGGCGAGATTTTGCGTCGTGCTGCGATATTAAATCAGGCGCTTCATGAGAGGAAACCCATGGTGATGTTCTATTCATCATGCCATGACGTTAACTAAGGTGCTTGTAGGGAGGCAATCCTATTCTTAGAGTAGTCTAGCTTATTTTTCCTTTTTGTTTTTAATTTTGGGGACTAATGAGTTGATTTTGAGTGATTATAGGTTGATTGAATAGGTACGGGCGTGTGAAAATTTAAAGTAAGTGATCGAGAGTCAAAAATGTAGTGAAAAAGTAAAAACTCGTGCCCCGGAGAGTGCCAAGAGAAGTGCCTAGCTCGCTACAGTCTTGACTATACGAGCCTAAGCCTGATGCATCTCGTGCCTAGGCGGGTGACGCGACCTCCAATGCCTCTTTCTCTTTGCGTTCAACCAGGAGGCACCCAGTCCCTAGTGCACGTCAACCGTCATGTCGCTTGGCTTATCGCGAGCCCTACCTTGCTTCTAGCCTCGCAGCGCCAGGTAAGTATTTCTTTTCCTTTTCTCTTCATTTCCTTTTAAAACAACAACACACACACAAAACTTAAAACGCCCATCCCCCAAAACCCCTCCACCCAAGATACCCTTTCTCTCTCAAAGCTAGAACTCTCTCCCCGTTCACAATCCCCACTTCCTAGCCCTACCCTCTTTCTCTCACTCACACAAAACTCCATCAAATTGTCTCTCACACCCTCATACACCCATGCACAACACTAAGTGTGTTCCCCATATTTACGTGCGTGAAAGTATGCCATAAATAAATTGATGACAGCTCGGAAATGAGATGCTGCATCCTGCATTTTTGTACGTTAAAGTTTCGTCGTAAGTTAATCGACATAAGCTCGGGAATGAGATTATTTTGAGATTATAAGTATTATGCTATATCAAACAAGGGATAAGTAAATCATTGAAGGTGAAAGGGTAAGCAAATCGAAGAAAATGAGTTTCGTCGAAAGTTGTCATTTTGGAGAAAAAATACGATCCGAGCTATAATACCCGGTATTTATGGACTAGTATCATGCAAGGTACCACATGACCATGATAGTAAGGTGTATAAAGTATGTTAAAAGTGAGTAGTATTTTAAGTAATTTGAGATAATTCTTAATTATGTGGATAATTGGTTAATTATTAAATTAGTGGGAAATTACCAAGTTAATTAAGAAATTATTAATTAATAATTTTTATAAGTCTTGAGCATTAAGTGGCAGCCATGCAAATCCCATATGATGACAATTCATTTTATATTCTAGGTGGCATGTTTAGTGGATGGGTGACTTACAAGGATTACTATAAACTAAGAGAAAATTGCATAAATTTGCAAAAACAAAGCTTACGGGTAAAGCTTAATATTTCAAGACTCTCTAAGACTCCTATTTGTTCACAAAGAAACATGAACTATAAGCAAAGTAACGGATTTTGGGGCAAAATTTTCATACAAAGTTACACTGCGTAATAGCAACGGGATTTTACGATTTTAAGGGAGTACGGTGCAACCTTTTCTAAGAATATCATACGGATTTCCCCCTACTCCAGGTATGTTAAGGCTAAGATCTTCTTTCATTTTGTATGATCTAGTAATTGCACAAATTTGATAACAAGGCATAAAAAAAAATCATATCCCGAAATTTACGTATATTTTGCCAGTCTAGCAAATTACGTATATTTTTATAGTTTTGTAAGTTACCATATTCTCCTTATCGGGACTTCATATTCAATTGAGTATTTCCTTCTTCCAGTCAAGAGAGCAAAGAGATCATATATACAGTATTAAAGTATTTTCATTACCATCGAGCTATAATCGATGGGTAGGCCCCTATTGGGCAACCTCTGATCAGATGGTAAGATATATACCGAGCCTACTGTGGCCGAGCGCCTATGAGCGAGCCCAGTTGGTCGAGATACAGAGCCTAGTATGGCTGAGCGCCTATGAGCGAGCCTACTACGACAGAGCAGATATATATATATATACCGAACCTTATAAGGCCGGACATATATTTTACTTACTATATTGAGAGAGTTGAGTCAGTATCAATAGTTGAGCATATCTTCATATTTTCTTTGACTCCCAATTACTTTCAGTTATTATATTATCAATTCAGTTTAAGCTTTTAGTATATTGCCTTACATACTCGGTACATTATTTCGTATTGACGTCCCTTTTCTGGGGGCGCTGCATTTCATGCGTACAGGTTCAGACAGACAGACAGGTAGACCTCATCATTAAGTGTTGCCTGAGTTCAGCTTGATCGGTAAGCTCCATGCCTTTCGGAGTTACCGGGTCTAGAGCTTTATGTACATTTTGTATATATACGTATATATGATATAAGTAGGTCGAGGAGCTGTTTTGGTCATAGTATATCCATCAGTAGAGGCTTGTAGACATATCTTGTCAGTTAGTGCAGTATGTTGGGCTTGTAGGCCTTGTATGTATATTTGATTGGTTTGTCAGGTGCAATAATTATGACGGCCTTGTTGGCTAAACTTTATATTGATATTTAGTATGCATTCGCAGTTGTCTTGGAATATGGCCCATGGCCAAAGTGTGACATCATATGGTCAGAGTTATTTAGTCGCAAGTTGATACACAAGGATAGGTGAGGCACCGGGTACCGGTCTTGCCCCCAGGTTCGGGGCGTAACAAAAGTGGTATCAGAGCAGTTCTGTCCTAGGGAGTCTACAAACCATGTCTACTAGAGTCTTGTTTATGGGTGTGTCGTGCACCACACTTATAAGAAGGAGGCTACAGGACATTTAGGACTATCACTCTTTCATCTTACTCTAGATCATGTGGTAGAGCTCAGTTGTAAGAACTCAATTTCCTAAACTCGACCTTATTCATAATACGACAATGCCTACATTTAGAAAGATGGGTGATAAGGAATTGAATGCGGTTGTGAAAGAGTATATTCAAAAGAACTCGGTGAGCTTCAGGAAAAGGATCCTTAAGGCAAGAATATCTATCCACCTTTATGGTGAAAGACAATGAGAGATTCAGAAGATAAATACAAGTTTCAACAAGTAAAGGAAGCAAGGTGAAAAAGGGTACGGGGTACCCAGCTAATGAATATTATCCTTATTTACCATTCAGGAAGAGAGATATAAGCATTTCGAGTTACCTTTAATAGTAACAGAGGTATATACAATTGGCCACACCTATCTCAGCCATGCCCTATAGTAGCTAACAGATATGGTTTAAGAGAAGGACAGGATAACAGGATCTGGCTAGGGTTAGAGTAACCCAAAATGATGAATGGATGGTTTGCGTTAGTTGATATTTTCGAAGGATATTACAAAGGTACTAATAGATCTCCTTGTGAGATACCTATACGGTGCACTCTAAAATAGTATAACAAGATATGATTGCTATAAAGACATGCACTGGAATCCTAGAAGGGGTAAATATTACCTTAGTGTGGCTCCCGTCCCTAGTAGACAAAGAATGTTTGGAAATTCAAAGAGCCAATGGATGGAGCAAGGGGAGCTAAAAGCAAAAGAATGTTTTGTTCGAATTTTCAGAATAAAGTGATAAATAGAAATATTAGCAAGGAAGTACGAAGAGGGATAATGAAGCATTATGAGTGAGATGTAATACATGGATGACAATGATAGAGTGTTACAGAATCTATAGTAAAATAATGAAAAAGACAAGAGGTGATGGGCCTTAAGACAACAAAAGAGTATAGGCCATACTGTCACATCCTCATTTCGAGAAATAAGTTTGTGACTCTAACGGGATTGACAAAAGGAAAAGTTAGACCCTGGAGTAATAGAAATCAGTATGGACTGGGGAACAAGATAACTAAACATGAATTAGGAATTGAGTGCTTTGATAATAGTCAGCATCATGAGAATTTCTGATTGCATTCCGACAGTAATAGAATGGACAACAGAAGAAGATCTATGATGAATTTAGAGAATGGTCATTCAGGGAGACGCTTCCCTAACTCAAGCAATATGAGCAAAGTTAAGCTTAAGGGACTGTATGTGCCAGTTATACTAAGTGTCACCATCACGAGTGAGGAATGTTTTTATACTTGGTACAGAAGGATTACCACAAGGCGAGTAAGGGTCATTGATGATGTGGAAGGACGCCAAAGATGAAGATGAAAAACATCTATAGGCAGACCATCATAGCTCCAAGTCTTAGTACTCCTCTAAAGGGGGGGATATGGAATAATAAAGGAAGAATACGATAAAAATGAGAAAATGATGAGATTGCATTATCCAAATGTTACGGATATGCTATGATTCTAGAACATTATATAAGCACAATGTCAAGAAAAGAAAGTATGGGTTCCTACCCGATATATTATTGATAGATAAGGAGCCAGTACATGAGGTAAGCTAAGACAAAGGAAATAACCCAAGAAAGATTACGCAGAATATGGATATAAGAATGGGCTAACGAGTAGTTAGTAGTTGGTTCAGGAAGAGCCTAGTCATGACTAGACAAGAGTTACAGACAAATCAGTAAATCATGCAAGATAAATGTTGTAAACCCCAACATGACGAATTCAACATTGCAGTAATGTCATTATAATACTTAAGATATATTCAAATAGGAGCCGGGGTAGTTAAAGGTACCGTATGAGTGTTACAGAGATAAAAGAAAGTTCCAATGGGAAGACCGTCAAAATATCAGTTCAGAAGCAACCCTACAAGCACACGAGCATAGAGGTAGCAACTACGGATGATTATAGGCAAGGAAGGACATCAAAAGGGTCCGTAATAAGCTCACATCTTTACAAGAGTCAAGGGTTCTCCCTAAGTACTACAACAAAAGACTGGCTGAGGAAATAAGGAAGAAGGCTTCAACCTAAGAAAAATAACCTAAAGAGGAAATGGTCGTGTAATAACAGTCTCATAATAACATTATAAGCACTCCAAAGGAAAGTGGCATCTACCGTGGCTAATGAACGGGGAGTAAAAATCAAAGTAATATTCGAGATCATATGAGTTGCACTAAAACCCCGGCATGCGCGGGAACTGATATAAGCTAAGTATGCACGCAAAAAGGGGCAGAAAGACTAGGAAAAGTGATAGCTTACGTTAAAGAAAGCTAAGAAGGAATGAAAGGAATTATTCGATCAATTATCCCGAGTTAGTTACGCTATGAACGCACTTAAGAGTTCGCAGTGTAAGCCATGCAACATATATGTTGATAATCATACAGTCATAGAAGACTCCAGTATAAGTTAAAAGAAAGATTGAGTCTATGTCACGACCCCGATTCGCCCTCCGTGAACCATCATGACGGCACCTAATGTTACACCCCAAATTTTCATACGTGAGAGTACGTCGTAAGTCATTGATGTAAGCTCGGAAATGAGATTATATTTGGAAGAAAATAAAGTAAGTTAATGATGTTACCTTGGAGGTTACAAATATTTAATATCATAAATAACGAGTATCAAGAGGGTTGGAAATCTTAGAAGGTAAACCAATTGAAGAAAATAAGTTTCGTCAAAAGTCGACAAGTTTGGAATATTATAACATGTACTTTGGGGTGAGACTAGGGTTCTTACATGATAAGGAGGTTATTCTATGAGTTATTTTAGTCGTATGATATTCATTTTCTACATTTTGAAGGCAAGCAAGTTGTGGAACAAGAGTTGGCAAAGGTTATCACAAGTTACATTCATAAATTTGCTGAAATTTAGGTCAAATGTATCTGAGAATTTCTCCAAATATACTTGGAATAATGGGGTGTTCTACCTACCAAATTTAAGATCTATGAGTCTAGTTTCTAACTCATTAAACCGTTCGTCAATACAACATCGGAGTAGAGAGATATTCGTGTTTTCGCGAGACCGCGCAAGCAGCTCCCAGTGGGACCCACTTAGGCGGTGGTTGACCTACTTCAATTTATAAACGATTTGGACGCCTATTTTTGCTCATTTTTCAACTACAATTCGTCTCCAAACTTCTCCTAACCCTCCTAAACATATACCACAAGGGTTTGAAGTGATTCCAAAGTGATTACACCATATTTCAACATCAAATCTTAGTTCTAGTGAAGAACAACACCTCTTTGAGGTTGTGTTGTCATTGAGGATTGTTGTGGGCTGTATTTGGATGAAATTCCAAGTTTTTGCTACTGTCTAAGGTGAGTATAACAACCTACTAATTGTTCTTAAGCATGCTTGTATGTTGGTTAAGTTGTTAGGATGATAAACTACAAGATAATACTTGGATTAGCTTAAGTCACTTCTATGGTGTTGTATTGCTATTGAGGGTTGTTGTAAACTGAATATAACTTGGATTTTGACTTGAAGTTACTGTATAAGGTATGTATATTGTTATCTTGCTTGTGCCTAAAGTTATCTTGCTGTTGATTAAGTTAAATGGATGGGCTAGACATGAACTAGTGAATAAAGTTGCTAATTGAGGATAGTTGAAGTTGTGGATTATTTTTGTTGTTATAAAAATATGGTTTAAGGATGGAATCATTGATTAATGACTTCATTATCATGTTAATGATACTTTTATGTTGAAGTAAGAAGTCTCTAAGGATTGATAAGGGGTATACGGATTCCAATCGGAGCTTGCCGCTCGTCGTAATGTAGTTGTGACTTGTTGTTGTTATATGGTGTCTTGATATTGATAATTATGTATTGATGGATTGCTCTGGTAATTGTTGTCGGTATATGGTATTGGAGGAGGCTCTTGTTACAAGGGAGATGCTGCCCAAATTTACGTAAACGAGCTACTAGCTTAAGTTATAGACTTAACCTTTGCTCAACACTGATTTTGAATCTCTTTATACTATGATAGATTGAGTTGACTCGTTTGAAGAGTTGCTTGGAAGGGATTAGGGACTCAACGGGTTTAAGGTATGTTAAGGCACTTTCTTCTTTCTTTTGGCATGATCTAAAATGGAATGAACATAAACGGTACGCTAATTCATAACGAATCTACTCCTAGAAACTAAGGTTGTCCATGTTGTTCTTTCCTTATAAAGTTATTCTAAACAAGTGTGTATGATCCTTAAATCCCACTAAGGTTCATATTGATGGTAGGGATGTCCTTAATGTTAATCGAAGGTACAATGACCTTACATCACTCTGAAAGGGTTAGAAGGTGATTCCATGAGTCGAGCATGCATTATATATTTGTATCTATTTTACTCTACCGAGCTGCTCTATAGTCGGCCGGGTATGGCACCTATTGTGCAACCACTGATCAGTTGGGTTTACCGAGCTCCACATGGCCGGGTACTATTCTACCGAACCTTATGATGGTCGGGTACGCTTTTACCGAGTCCTCTTTGAGGCCGGGTATGATATGATGATGATGATGCCCACAGAGGCAAATGTTTTAAAAAGTTTATGTATATATATGTATTATGCATTTCATATCAGTAACCCCCAGAGGCACTCTGATGTTACAGGTTGTATCTCCTCTATCTCTCTCTTTACATTACTGTTCTTGTTTATACTTTCCTGCCTAACATACTCGGTACTTTATTCGTACTGACGTCCCTTTTGCCTGGGGATGCTGCGTTTCATTCCCGCAGGTCCCGATTGATAGGTTGACAGTCCTCCTAGTAGGCTATCAGCTCAGCGAAGGTGTTGGTGCACTCCACTTGCTCCGGAGTTTCCTATTTGGTCAGTATGCTTTGGATATGTATTGATTGGTATGGCGGGGCCCTGTCCCGACCTTTATGATTTTATGTACTCTTAGAGGCTTGTAGACAGATGTTACGAGTTTACTAATGGTCATGTCGGCCTTATAGGCCCGTATGTCACATATATTAGTTTGTATATCATGTTGGGTCTTCATATGTTGAGTATTCCCTTATGTTTTATTCTTGTTATCTTATGACGGGTTTTCTGGCTCATTTACTCATGATAACATGATAAGAAAGATATGTTATATTGGTACTCGGTTGAGTAAAGCACCGGGTGCCCGTCGCGGCCCTTCGGTTTAGGTCGTGACAGAAGTGGTATCAGAGCAATTCTGTCCTAGGGAGTCTACAAGCCGTGTCTAGTAGAGTCTTATTTATGGGTGTGTTGTGCACCACACTTATAAGCAGGAGGCTACGGGGCATTTAGGTCTGTCACTCTTTCTTTTTACTCTAGATCGTGTAGTAGAGCTCAGTTGTAAGAATTCAAACTCCTAAATTCGACTTTAGTCGTAATACAACGATACCTACATCCACAAAGACTATTGGTAAGAGATTGCATGTGGATGTGGAAGAGTTGAGTCAGAGGAACTCGATTTCACAACATGCTTATGATTAGTAAATGTGAGGTCTTCAACAGATCATATGTGTACTAAGATGTGTATGCTTCTTAATAAGGAGCCTTAAGGCATGGATATCTATTCATGAATATGATGAAAATCTATGAGGAATTCAGAAGCTAGATACAAGTTTTAACAAGTAAAAGAAGTAAGGTAAAGAGGGGTACGAGGTACCCAGATAATGAAGATTATCAATATTTTCAAATCAGGTAGAGAAGTATAAGCATTTAGGTACCTTCATCAATGATAGAGGTAAGTACAATTGGTCACACCCATCTCAGTTATGTTCTATGGGAGTTAACAGATATTATTTAAGAGAAAGATGGGATATCAGGATCCAATTGGAGTTAGAGTAACCCAAAAATTGTAGATAGGTTGTTATCATTAACTAACGTTTCCGAAAGATGGTGCAAATGTGGTAATAGATCTCCTTATAAGACACCCAGATGGTGAACTCTAGAGTAGTACAATCAGATACGAAAACTGAAATATTCAGAAATTTCAGAAGATAGGCAGTGAGATCCTAGAAGGGACAAATATTTACCTTAGTATGACTCTAGCCCCGAGTAAAAAAAAAGAATGTTAGGCATTCCTAAGAGCCAGTGAGATGAAGCTAGGGGAGCTTATAGGGAAAGAACTTTTTGTTGAAGTTTTTAGAATAAAGTGATAGACAAAAAGAATATTATCCGTAGAATAAGAAGAAAATAAATAAAGCATCATGAGTAAGATGTGATATAGGGGTGATAACAGTAAATCAAAATATGACACGATGACAGAGTCTATAGTCAAGTGAAGGAAAATACAAGAGGTGACAAGCCTTAAGGCAATAAAAGAGTATAAGCCATAAAGTCATATCCTTATTTCGAGAAATGAGTTGGTGACTTCAACGTGATTACCAGGAGGAAAGGTTAGACCCCAGAGTAATAAAAATCAGTATGGGCTGGTGAACAAGATAAAACCGAACATGAATTAGGGACCGGAGGATTTGATAATGGTCGACATTGTGAGAATTTCAAAGATCGTGCTCCAACAATAATAGAATAGACAACAGACGAATAACCTTTAAAGGCCATTTAGGAAGTCACTTACATAAAGCAATCACTCTTAGCAGAGTTAATCTTAAGAGACTAAGTGTGCCAGTTACAGTAGGTGTCACCTTCGTGCGTAAGAAATTTAGTTATCCCTGGTACAGAAGGTTACCATAAGGTGATTAGGGTTGATTGATAATGTGAAAAGACACCAAATATGAAAAGGTAAAACAACTATAGGTAGATCGTCGTAGTACTAAATCTTAGTACTCCCCTAAAGGGGAGAATATAGTGTGATATGATATTAAGTCGGAGTTAAGCGGTTCAGTTAACTATGGAATGGTAAAGAAAGAATGTGGTAAAAAGGAGAAAGGGATGATGTTGCATTTATTCAGATCCTGTAGATATGTTGCAACTCCAGAACATTATACAAGCACGACACCGGAGAGAGGCAGTAAAAGTTTCCGGCCAGGATGTTATTGATAAATAAGTGTGAATGGACACTTGATACATCAGGAGCTAGTGGCGAGAGATAAGTTAAGACAAAGGATATATCCCAAGAGGGATTATGCAGAATATATATATATATATATATATATGAGAATGGACCAATATATTATGCAGAATATATATATATATATATATATATGAGAATGGACCAACGAGTAATTAGTAGTTGATTCAGGAAGAGCCCAGTTATGGCTAGACAAGAGGTCACAGATAAATCAATAGATCATGCAAGATAAATGTAGTGAATCGCAGCATAGTGAATTCAGTCTCGCAGATACCGGATCACAATCATTTGAAAAAAAAATCAGATAGGAGTTGAGGCAGTTAAAGGTACCATTTTTAAGGTTTATGAAAATAAGAGAGAGTGCCACTAAGGAGACAATAAAAATTTGAGCTTAGAAGTAACCCTACGAGCACAAAGGCATAAATTTATGTAACTAAGGATTATTATAGGCGAGTAAGAATAACAAAAATTACCTTCGGGTGTACGATATATCAAGCTCGCAACTTTACAAGAGCCAGAAGGTCTCCCTAAGTACTACAATGAAAGACTAGTTGAGGAAATAAGGAAGAAGGTTTCCACCTAAGCATAGTGAGCTAGAGAGTAAATGATCCTGTAACAACAGTCTCACTACAATATTGTATACACTCCATAAGAAAGTGGCACCTATCATGGCTAATGAATGGTAAAAAAAGAAGCTATCAAAGGTGATGTTTGAGATCATATGAGGTACAGGAAATTATAGTATTCGTGGGCAAAATGACAAGTCAAGTATTCATGCAACAAGTGATAGAACGACCAGCAAAAGTAATTGCTTACATTTAAGGACAACTGAGAAGGCACGAAAGGAAATTTATGGTGCTAGCAAGTTGAAGGAAGGTTGCGAGTAGTATAAATAGATCGGTGTAGGTCCTAAGGTAAAGTATTGTAGAGCAACAAGGTTTTAGGTAGATAGGAGTAAGGATATGAAAAGGTGAGTGAGAAGGTGACGAGAATATTTATGTCCTCGGGATTAAACCCATCAAAACAAGGGAGCTGATGATTTCCATATGTAATAAAAAGCTCGGTACAGCCTGAATGAACACAGAGGAGTCTGAGACTAGGTGCATTTGGAAGAGATGGAATGCTGCCCTGGCAGTAGAATAAGGGTCTAATTGTGATAGATAAGAGCATGGTGCTTAGGCCTTTGATTGAGTAACGATTTAACGAGAAAGGAATTTCATTAATTGCACGGGATTAGAATACCCCCCATAAGATGAATCGCGTTGGGATGCAATGAAATACAGTTATTGAAGTATAGTATTATCCCTAGGTGGAGTAGGAAAATCACTTCATATGTTCCCTGATAAGATGTGAGCCCTAGTGACAGTGTATTACGTGAGAGGTTTCAAGTTATCAGTGATAGATTATAGATCAACATTAAGGTGAATAAACAATAGATGAGTACAAGTTCCAAAGTTTGAGATGAGATTTGTTTGTTATTCTTAGATGAATAATAATGAGGAAGCACTAAAAGACTTAGATTTATACATATAGGATAAGCAGTGAGAGAGTAACCTGGAGTTGGGTAGCAAACCTCGGTAATAATAAATCGAAGTAAGTTTTATGGTATAGTATAACCTACTTAGATATAGTAAATCCATAAGGATAGATATACAAGGCTATGAAACAAGAGATAGAAATAGTCTTAAGTTTGATAAAGTACCAAGCGAAAGACATCAGTACACCTATAGATGCCTAGAGGGACAGCTTGTCATAATTCTGTATATGTTCATAAAGTGAGGCTTAGAGATTGGCTAAAAGATGGAGGAAAAAGAGAAGACGAGTCGCTAGGCGCTCATACAAGGGCACAGTCGTACATACTACATGACATAAGGTATCAAATGTTAAGATGTTGGTTGAATTCCAACCATATGTCATGGTGTGACAAAGAGGCCTAAAAGGGGGGAATGCCCAAGCATTTGGATTTATTCACAAAACAGTTGCTTAGATGGACAGATGAGCATTAAAGTATTCGTAAGAGCCATAGTTTATGAAACTGATAAGCGCATCAGTCAACATTCGAGGACGAATGTTCCAAAGGGGGGAATGATGTTACACCCCAAGTTTTCTTACGTGAGAGTACGTCGTAAGTCATTGATGTAAGCTCAGAAATGAGATTATATTTGGAAGAAAATAAAGTAAGTTAATCATGTTACCTTGGAGGTTAAAAATATTTAAGATCATGAATAACGAGTACCAATAGGGTTGGAAATCTTAGAAGCTAAACCAATTGAAGAAAATAAGTTTCGTCAAAAGTCGACAAGTTTGGAATGTTATAACATGTACTTTGGGGTGAGACTAGGGTTCTTACATGATAAGGAGGTTATTCTATGAGTTATTTTAGTCGTATGATATTCATTTTCTACATTTTTAAGGCAAGCAAGTTGTGGAACAAGAGTTGGCAAAGGTTATCACAAGTTACATTCATAAATTTGCTGAAATTTAGGTCAAATATATCTGAGAATTTCTCCAAATATACTTGGAATCATGGGGTGTTCTACCTACCAAATTTAAGATCTACGAGTTTAGTTTCTAACTCATTATACCGTTCATCAATACGACATCGTAGTAGAGAGATATTCGTGTTTTTGCGAGACCGCGCAAGCAACTCCCAATGGGACCCACTTAGGCGGTGGTTGACCTACTTCAATTTATAAACGATTTGGACGCCTATTTTTGCTCATTTTTCAACTACAATTCGTCTCCAAACTTCTCCTAACCCTCCTAAACATATACCACAAGGGTTTGAAGTGATTCCAAAGTGATTACACCATATTTCAACATCAAATCTTAGTTCTAGTGAAGAACAACACCTCTTTGAGGTTGTGTTGTCATTGAGGATTGTTGTGGGCTGTATTTGGATGAAATTACAAGTTTTTGCTACTGTCTAAGGTGAGTATAACAGCCTACTAATTGTTCTTAAGCTTGCTTGTATGTTGGTTAGCTTAAGTCACTTCTATGGTGTTGTATTGCTATTGAGGGTTGTTGTAAACTGAATATAACTTGGATTTTGACTTGAAGTTACTGTATAAGGTATGTATATTGTTATCTTGCTTGTGCCTAAAGTTATCTTGCTGTTGATTAAGTTAAATGGATGGGCTAGACATGAACTAGTGAATAAAGTTGCTAATTGAGGATAGTTGAAGTTGTGGATTATTTTCGTTGTTATAAATATATGGTTTAAGGCTGGAATCATTGATTAATGACTTCATTATCATGTTAATGATACTTTTATGTTGAAGTAAGAAGTCTATAAGGATTGATAAGGGGTATACGGATTCCAATCGGAGCTTGCCGCTCGTCGTAATGTAGTTGTGACTTGTTGTTGTTATATGGTGTCTTGATATTGATAATTATGTATTGATGGATTGCTCTGGTAATTGTTGTTGGTATATGGTATTGGAGGAGGCCCTTGTTACAAGGGAGATGCTGCCTAAATTTACGTAAACGAGCTACTAGCTTAAGTTATAGACTTAGCCTTTGCTCAACACTGATTTTGAATCTCTTTATACTATGATAGATTGAGTTGAGTCGTTTGAAGAGTTGCTTGGAAGGGATTATGGACTCAACATGTTTAAGGTATGTTAAGTCACTTTCTTCTTTCTTTTGGCATGATCTAAAATGGAATGAACATAAACGGTACGCTAATTCATAATGGATCTACTCCTAGAAACTAAGGTTGTCCATGTTGTTCTTTCCTTATAAAATTATTCTAAACAAGTGTGTATGATCCTTAAATCCCACTAAGGTTCATATTGATGGTAGGGATGTCCATAATGTTAATCGAAGGTGCAATGACCTTACATCACTCCGAAAGGGTTAGAAGGTGATTCCATGAGTCGAGCATGCATTATATATATGTATCTATTTTACTCTACCGAGCTGCGCTATAGTCGGCCAGGTATGGCACCTATTGTGCAACCACTGATCAGTTGGGTTTACCGAGCTCCACGTGGCCGGGTACGATTCTACCGAACCTTATGATGGTCGGGTACGCTTTTACCGAGTCCTCTTTGAGGTCGGGTACGATATGATGATGATGATGCCCACAAAGGCGAATGTTTTAAGAAGTTTATGTATATATATGTATTATGCATTTCATATTAGTAACCCCAGAGGCACTCTGATGTTACAGGTTGTATCTCTCTCTCTCTTTACATTACTGTTCTTGTTTATGCTTTCCTGCCTAACATACTCGGTACTTTATTCGTACTAACGTCCTTTTTGCCTGGGGACGCTGCGTTTCATTACCGCAGGTCCCGATTGATAGGTTGACAGTCCTCCTAGTAGGCTATCAGCTCAGCGAAGGTGTTGGTGCACTCCACTTACTCCGGAGTTGCCTATTTGGTCAGTATGCTTTGGATATGTATTGATTGGTATGGCGGGGCCCTGTCCCAACCTTTATGATTTTATGTACTCTTAGAGGCTTGTAGACAGATGTCAGGTGTATGGATAATCATATGGTCATGTCGGCCTTATAGGCCCGTATGTCACATATATTAGTTTGTATATCATGTTGGGTTTTCATATGTTGAGTATTCTCTTATGTTTTATTCTTGTTATCTCATGACGGGTTTTCTGGCTCATTTACTCATGATAACATGATAAGAAAGATATGTTACGTTGGTACTCGGTTGAGTAAAGCACCGGGTGCCCGTCGCGGCCCTTCGGTTTGGGTCGTGACATAGTCTCTACGACTAGGTAAGCCTAAATTGCGGAAAAAAACCCAAAATTTTGCGAAAGTAAAACAATTTAAAACAGGAATAAAGTAATAATAGTGTTTAAATGTGCCACTCGGCATACACCATGTTTAACTCTCAATACCAATACGTAAATCCAAGATCTGGAAACCCATGAATCACAAGCTAAGATCAATACTACATAGCTCTAACTCCGGAATGTCTAATAAGAACAGAAAAAAATACATAAGGGCTAAATACTAAAAGCAGAATAGAAAGGGACTTCTCGGTCTACGGACGAGGCAGATGTACCTCAAAGTCTCTAGAATAGTCGCCTCCTCAAGGATGATAGGCCTGAGTAGCGATACCAGGATCTGCACATGAAAAACATGCGCAGAAGAGGCATGAGTACACCACAACGGTACTCAGTAAGTGCCAAGCCTAACCTCGGTTGGGTAGTGATGAGGAAGGTCAGGGCCCTACTGAGATTAAATAAATATAAAGATGACAGGATAAGATAAGCAGTACAACTGAAAATCTACAGTAAGAATCAACACAGGATAATAAGAGTACAATAACGGAAACAGAGATGAAGGCAAACCACACGGAAGTACCACTCATAAGAAGAATGATAACCGGGGATCTCTTGGTATCCCAAGGATCTCTTGGTATCCTCAATATATGCTAGGGATATCTTGGTATCCCGAGGATCTCTTGGTATCCTCAATATATGCTAGGGATCTCTTGGTATCCCGAGGATCGCTTGGTATCCTCAATATATGCTAGGGATCTCTCGGTATCCTGAGGATATCTAGGTATCCTCAATATACGTGCCAGGGATCTCTTTGTATCCCGCACATTAGTTCAGATCATAAATCGTACAGGGGATCTCCCGGGATGCCGTCCCGTAGTCCCAAAGTAAAAACACACAGCAGTAATACAAGAATACCTAATTAAGCTAAGTTTCGTACCAAGTAAACATTTAATTCTTGTCTAACATGCTACACGTAATGCAATTAAGGTAGTTTAAGCAAATAGTCCATTAATCAACTAAACATGTTTTTCTAAACTAGCAACAGGCTAAATTGACAAGTAGAATAAAACAGGAAAAAGAACTCAATTGAAATACTTAAGGAAAAACCGGATTTTCAACAATTAGCTCAAGTACACGCTCGTCACCTCACGTACAAGGCATTTCAATTATCAAATATATCATATCCTAAGGGGAAGGTCCCCCACACAAGGTTAGACAAGCTACTTACCTCGAACCTGCTCAAAATCAACCCGAAACCACGCTCTTGCCACGAGTACTCGACTCCAAATGGCCCAAATCTATTCAATTCAATTGTATAATGTAAATAACACTTCAAGTAACTGATTCTACAATTACATTCTAAGCTAATACGTGAAATTATGTAAAATGACCAAAATGCCCCTCGGGCCCATGTCTCAGAATCGGGTAAAATTCATATTTCTAGAATCCTCACACCCTCACAAGTCTAACCACATCAAAATTATCTCAATCCAATGTCAAGTCCCCAATCGAAACTCAAATTCTTTACCTAAGAACTTTTCCCCAATTTTCAAACAAATTCCCGAAATTAAAGGATGAATTCATGTTTAGATTAATGGGTTACAAGCAAGTTAGGAATCATTACCCAATCGATAGCTCTCAAAATCCCTCAAAATCTCGCTCAAATCCGAGCTCCCAAGCTTAAGTTTTCTCAAAAATGGCTAAACCCTCATTTTGAAATTTTTATATTCTACCCAGCTGTTTCCGCATTTGCAGTCCACTGACCGCATCTGCGGTCCCGCTTTTGTGGACAAAAGGTCGTACCTGCGACTTTCACTTAGAGGCCTGACTCCGCACCTGCAATTCCCTTTTCGCAGATGCGGCACCGCTTCTGCAGTATTACCTCCGCATCTGCGGAACCTGTAGCTCCTTCCCAACTCCGCTTCTGCGATGGCTCCACCACATCTGCGGCTCCTGTTGTACTTCCCCAATTCCTCTTCTGCAGTTGAAATGCCTCTTCTTTGGCTCCGTACCTGCGAGACCCAAACCACAAGTGCGGTTATGACAGATACCAGAAATGCAAAAATCTTCCTAAGTCCAAATTCAACTTCCGTTAAGCACCCGAAACTCACCCGAGGCCCTCAAGACCTCAACCAAACTTGACAACCAATCCCAAAACATCAATCAAACTTGTTCCAACCTTTGGAATGCTCAAAACAATACCAAAACACCAATTTAACCTCGGATTCAAGCCTATGAACTCCAAAACTCTAGAAATACGCTTTCGATCAAAAGGTCTATCAAACCTCGTCCGAATGACCTGAAATTTTGTACACACGTCACATTCAACATGATGGAGCTACTCCAACTTCAGGAATTCCATTCCGACCCTCTGATCAAAATCTCACTATCAGATCGGAAACTCCAAAAATTGAACTTTTGACATTTCAAGCCTAAATTAGCTACGGACCTCCGAAACACAATCTGAACACGCCCCTAAGCCTAAATCACCCAATGGAGCTAACAGAACCATAAAATTTCCACGCCGAGTCCGTTTTCACATGGTTCCGACTACGGTCAATTTTCCAATACTTAAGCTCTCATTTAGGGACTAAGTGTCCCAAAACTCTCCGAAACTCTAAACAGAACATCTCGATAAATCAAAATAGCAGAATTAAACTTGGGGAAAGCAGTTAATAGGGGATCGGGGCGTAAATTCTTAAGACGACCGGCCGGGTCGTCACAGTCCAGGTCATAGACAAAGGATTGAACTGTTAGAAGATTGTATCCTGAATATTCCATAGCGTCCATGAAAGGGCTAAAGTAATACCATGAGCCGCAGATCTGAAATAGGAGTCTGATTATTGGACCCAGAAAATTATAGAAATCGCGATTGAGAACATTGCAGGATCACCCTTAATATCAGAGGTACAAAAGAGTTAGTCCGACAACCATATTATATAACGGCTCTACGAGAAAGCTAGTTATAAGAGTACCAACCTCATAAGATGTTAGTATTAAGCTCCCACTGGATAGTGTCTGCACCAGAGGTGTAAGTATTACAATAGAGCATCAAGTTGTGGATGTAAATCATACCTATGTAGAAGGGAAGTTATGAAAGAGATAGAAGACATGATATGAGATTTTAAAGCAAGTAAGGTAAAGGTGAACCACGTAGGAGACACTCAAGTGAAGAAGGTTGTGAATAGTCCTTACTTCGGATAGAAGGCTAGAAGCATTGAGATTCAGTATCCAGTAAAGATAGCGGTGGCATACCTTCCAGCCTATAGGTTCTAGGTATCGGGAAGCCTGATTAAGAGAGTAAAGAAGAGTTAGAGACGATGTGATGTCTCACTTGATGATCCAGAATAATACAAGGAAATCTATAGTGCAAGCAAGTTGAATGAAGGTTCTGCGTAGTATAAATAGACATGTATAGGTCACAAGATAAAGTATGGTGAAGCGATAGGTTTTAGGAAGACATGAGTAAGGACAAGAAAGGGCGAGTAAGAAGGTGACAAGAAATGGATAAATCCTCGGAATTAAGCCCAGGAAAACAAAAGAGCGGATGGTTTCTTTAAGTTATAAAAAGCTTAGTATAGCCTGAAAGAACTCAAAGGAGTCTAAGACTAGTAACATTTAGAAGAAATGGAATGCTGATTGGTACTGAAATGAGGGTGTAATTATGACAGATAAAAGATGACATTTGGGCCTTTGATTGAATAATGATTTGAAGAAACAAAGGAGGAGGAGAAGAGATTTCGCAAACGACACGAGATTAGAATAAACCCATAAGGTGAATCACATCGAGATACTATGAAATACGATTCCGGAAATCACTTTAAACATTCCTCGATGCAACGTAAGCCCTAGTGGCAAGGTTTTACATAAGAAGTTTCAAATTATCAGTGATATGTTGTAGATCAATATTGAGGCAAATCATAATGGATGGACAAAAGTCACAAAGTATAAGCTGACATTAGGTCGTCATTCTTAATATGAATAGTAACGAGGAAACATTAAAGGACTTAGATTTATACATATGGGATAAGCAACAAGAGTAAGCTGGAATTTGGTAGCAGACCTCTGCAATGATAAGTTGATGTAAGAATTATGATATAGTATGGCTTAAAGCTAATGACTCCCAGAGGGACAACTTGACATAATTTTGTATATGTTCACAAAGTGAAGCCTAGATATTGGCTAAAAGCCGAAGGAAAGAGAAGAGAAAAGTGGCATAGGCGCATAAACAAGGTTAGAGCCGTAGACGCTGCATGATAGATGGTAGAAATAGTTATGAGATTGGAAGGATTCCGACTAACAAGTCATGGTGTGAGAAAGAGGCCTAAAGGGGGTGAATGCCTTGGCCTTAGAGATTCATTCACCGAACAGTTGCTTAGATGGCAAGAGGAGTACTAAAGTATTCGCAAGAGCTATGGGTTATGAGAATGATAAGTGCATCAGTCAACATTCGAGGACGAATGTTCCAAAGGGGGGAATGATATTAAACCCCATATTTACGTGCGTGAAAGTATGCCATAAATAAATTGATGAAAGCTCGGAAATGAGATGTTGTATCCCGCATTTTTGTACATTAAAGTTTCGTCGTAAGTTAATCGACATAAGCTCGGGAATGAGATTATTTTGAGATTATAAGTAATATGCTATATTAAACAAGGGATAAGTAAATTCTTGAAGGTGAAAGGGAAAGCAAATCGAAGAAAATGAGTTTCGTCTAAAGTTGTCATTTTGGAGAAAAAATACGATCCGAGCTATAATACCGGGTATTTATGGACTAGTACCATGCAAGGTACCACATGACCATAATAGTAAGGTGTATAAAGTGTGTTAAAAGTGAGTAGTATTTTAAGTAATTTGAGATAATTCTTAATTATGTGGATAATTGGTTAATTATTAAATTAGTGGGAAATTACCAAGTTAATTAAGAAATTATTAATTAATAATTTGGATAAGTCTTGAGCATTAAGTGGTAGCCATGCAAAGCCCATATGAGGATAATTCATTTTATATTCTAGGTGGCATGTTTAGTAGATGGGTAACTTACAAGGATTACTATAAACTAAGAGAAAATTGCATAAATTTGCAAAAACAAAGCTTTCGGGTAATGCTTAATATTTCAAGACTCTCTAAGACTCCTATTTGTTCACAAAGAAACGTGAACTATAAGCAAAGTGACAAATTTTGGGGCAAAATTTTCATACAAAGTTACACTGCGTAATAACAGCGGGATTTTGCAATTTTAAGGGAGTACCGTGCAACCTTTTCTAAGAATATCATATGGATTTTCTCCTACTCCAGGTATGTTAAGGCTAAACTCTTCTTTCATTTTTCATGATCTCGTAATTACACAAATTTAATAACGAGGCATAAAGAAAAATTCATATCCCGGAATTTACGTATATTTTGCTAGTCTCGCAAATTACGTATATTTTCCTAGTTTTGTAAGTTACCATATTCTCTTTATCGGGACTTCATATTCAATTGAGTATTTCCTTCTTCCAGTCAAGAGAGCAGAGAGTTCATATATACAGTATTAAAGTATTTTCATTACCATCGAGCTATAATCGATGGGCAGGCCCCTATTGGGCAACCTTTGATCAGATGGTAAGTTATATGATGAAGCCTCGTATGGCCGAGCGCCTATGAGCGAGCCTACTACGGCAGAGCAGGCATATATATACCGATCCCTATAAGGCCAGACAACTATTTTACTTACTATATTGAGAGAGTTGAGTCACTATCAACAGTTTAGCATATCTTCATTTTTTCCTTGACTCCCAGTTACTTTCAGTTATTATATTATTAATTCAGTTTCAACTTTTATTATATTGCCTTATATACTCGGTACATTATTTCGTACTAACGTCCCTTTTCTAGGGGCGCTACATTTCATGCGTGCAGGTTCAGACAGACAGACGGGTAGACCTCATCATTAAGTATTGCTCGAGTTCAGCTTGATTGGTAAGCTCCATGCCTTTCAGAGTTACCAGGTCTAGAGCTTTATGTACATCTTGTATATATATGTATATATGATATAAGTAGGTTGATGAGCTATTCCGTCATAGTATATCCATCAGTAAAGGCTTGTAGACATATCCTGTCAGTTAGTGCAGTATGTTGGGCTTGTAGGCCTTGTATGTATATTTGATTGGTTTGTCAGCTGCAATAATTATGACGGCCTTGTTGGCCCAGCTTTATATTGATATTTAGTCTGTATTCGCAGTTGTCTTACAATATGGCCTATGGCCAAAGTATGACATCACATGGTCAGAGTTCCTTAGTCGCAAGTTGATACACCAGGATAGGTGAGGCACTAGGTGCCGGTCTCGCCCCCAGGCTCGGGGCGTGACAAAGTGATGATCACTCCTCTCTCTATCTCAAACATCTAAGGTATGATTTCTACTTTCCTTTTGATTTCAAACTAGTTGAAGTGATGAACTCTTTCGACCTTTGGGTATGTTCTTCATGGTAACAATGTGCATGTTTTCCCAACCCCATGGACCTTTAAGGAGTGGTATTGTTATCTTTAAAAGAGTGTTCACACTCAAATACCAAGCTAATTTGGGAGGGTGAGGCAATCACTAACCCACACAAGCACTCCCATGCCACTAGTGCACACCGAGTGTTTGCTAAAATGCCTCAAAGGTATCGTTTGTCTCTATTGGAGCCTGAGTCTCCGGGATGGATACACTAGTGCTATGTAATCATACGCCCCTTGAAATTTTAGTGTGAGGTGGCTCAGCCGAGCCAAAAGTGGTGGTTAAATGTATAGGAATTGCATTATGCATATTTTTTATTGATTCAATGGAAGATACAAGCACGCCTAAAATAAAGGGGTGAAGTCTGAGTAGCCCCTATTTTGTTGAACACCATGTGCTAAACTTTTATGTGTAGGGTCGTACGACCATGTTTTGAATTGATTCAATGCCATCCAAAGTTGAGTAACATAAACTGCAGGTACAAAATGGTGCATCCAAAACCAAATGCACCACCAACGGGCGAAGCTACTCCCCCTACTAAAGGCAAGATATCTCATGCACCGCCAACGAAAAAGCGGAAAGGAGGAAAGGCCACTTCGAGTCATGCTGAGGGGTTGCAAGCAGTGAAGCCATGGCAGCCTCACATCTAAGACCTTGGGGAGAACGTGAATATGGGCTTAAAAGTATACCCCCTTCCACTAAGGAGTGGTATAAGACTTGAAGGCCTAAGAATATGCACCCTAATTCAGCTGTTGATGAGTCACGTTTGCGATATAAGTATATGGAAATATGGAAATCTATTCATGATCTAGGGTTGAGCTATGTTTTCGGAAACCCTTGGGACATTAATGTGAACCTCGTTTGCGAGTTCTATGCCGGACTTGATTCGGATGATCCAGAGCAGTTAGTGCCTATTTGGGGAAGATTGATCGCTATTTATTCATCTGCTCTATGCAACTACTTGGGAGCTCCGGGTGTTCCACATGAGCCCTTAGGTAACTTTATTTCACGGTCGACATATGAGAGCTTCGACACACTTTGTGTGGTGTCACTTCTGTGGATGCTTGGGTCCCTAACAAAAAGACTCACCTTCATAGAAAATTTTCAAAGAAGAAGATGAAGTTGGAGACTAAAGTTTGGTTGAAATTGATCAATGCTCGATTGTTACCGTGCAATCATGAAACTATGATTGGGCTTGAGAGGGTGTGCTTAATGTATTTCTTAATGACCGACTAGAAGTTGAATGTGGGTCGTTTGATACGCCACCAGATGTCACATGTGTAAAGGAGCAAGATGATAGATAGGATGTTCTTTGGAAACATGTTAGGAAGGAGGAAGTAGATGAAGAACTAGAGTTTGATATAATCATTACGGCACCCCTCCGAAGAACTGACATCACCAGTATCCGTCCAAATAAAGAGAATGATATGACTGCGCTTACTGGTGCCGAGTCTAATGCTTGTGATTATAGCTTCATGGCCCATTTTTATGGGATGCTTGACTTGCAGCTACAGATTGGAGGGAGTCCATCTACTCCGGAGGTGAGGTCCAACTTACATAAGCGTTTTCCACTTAACTCTCATGGCCAGCATCTGGTTGGGATTGGTAAGGATGAAAATGTCAACACACCTGAATGTTCAGAGGCTGAGCTAGAGCAGTTTGAGAAGGAGGCCGATGAGGATGTTGAAGGAAGAGATGATGGTGAGGATTTGGCAGCTTCTGAGAGGGCCTTCTATGATGAAGGTGATGATGAGGAGTGACCAGGGAGTTTTCTTACCACCTTACTTGATTTTCATTGCTTTCATATGCACTAGGGACACTGCATGATTTAAGTGTGGGGTGGGGAATTCACTATGGTATGTAAATAGTAGATTAGTTGATAACTTCTTATTTTTATTTTATTTTAGTAGTTATTAGCTTTTTGTTTTCTATTTTAGCATAGAACTTGACAGAAAATTGAAAAAAAAACATTTAGAAAATTTTGGAACTTCTCCTAGACAGTTTTCTTGAGGGATTAAAGTCTAACCAAAAAACAGAAAAAATTGAAAAATAAAAAAATCCAAAAAAAATGTTTTTTAATTTTTTGGTATCAATAATCCCCATGGTTTTTCTTTGTGCCTTGGTTCTTTTCTAATGGGATGTAGTTTGAACGAATAGTAATTTTTTATTTTTAGAGTAGATTGGGATGTAGGAATAAAAGGATAGGAAAGATGAGATTTCTAAGCACCTTTTTGACTTGTTTGATAGTAGCATATTTAGGCTCTAGCATGTGTATTATCTTCCCTATGGTTTGAAGTTTCTTATGATGTTGAATTAGATAGCATGTCTGTTGATGCATATGTCTCGATTTTTTGGCTTAAGTTCACTTTGGTCTTAATGCTTAATAATTTGTGGCTCCGTGAATATTTGCAATTGTTTGGGAGTTGGAATGGAACCGTCCTTAGTGAGCCATGTACCATGTGTGGTGAGATTTTTGTGTAGTCCATATCATTGCATTAGAGTCTAGAACTTGTCATGCATGTGAGTTAAAGCAAAATCCTAGGTTTTGCTTGGTTTGAAAAATTAATTTTAGTCTTTCTTTGATCTTTTTGAGCTTAATGTTTACCACAAACGAAAATTATCCCTAGTTAACCAATTTGAGCCTATTGACTTTTACTTGGAAACCATGTTACAAGCCTATATACCGTTTTGTTCTTAACTATCATTGTTTTGTCCCTTGTACCTCTTAAAGCGCTTGACTAAAAATGAGCGCTAGAATAAGTAAGGAAGGAACTTGGGTGACTTTTTAGTGGAACCAATGAAAGAGAAAATGTGCACTTGTCTTGTAAAGGAATACACTACTAGTGGGAATTGTAAAGAAGAGAAAAATTGCAAATGAAAAAAATTATTGAAAAAACAAAAAAAACAAGAAAAAAAATATATGTAGGTGAATAAATTGATATCTTGTCCTTGCTAGTAGGTATGAATTAAAGTAACGCCTAAAGGAAAAAAAAAAGGGAACACTCTTGGGGTGATTTGTTTGTGAAGTTGAAGGCTGGAATTGAAGAATTTGCGCATAAAGTTACTTTTGTGATGTGTTAAAGTGCTTAGGATGGTGAGACACTATTCCAAAATATATCCTACCCGTTCCTTAGCCTACATTACAACCATAAAAAGTTCCTAATTGATTTTAGATCAAGCGAGCCTATATTAGTGGAGGTTTATATAATGGGCAAGTCTATGGTACTTTGTACATGCATGTGATTTATTTGTGAGAATGAGAAATTTCTTTGATATATGTGAGTTATTAAATTATATTTGATCATGAGATTCGAATGTGGGGACTCTACTTACTCTTCTCGATTTTGTTTTGAGGGCACATGTGGCATGCCTTGACCTCGGGGAGCGCGACTGGCGCTCAACCGAGATAACCCGGCCAAGCAAACCTGTGCAATGCCTTCTATCCGAAATCACCCATAAATCAAGAGAAGATACATTTCATTGGTTAGAAAATGAGGAGGATCATGTGAACAACATCAATTCATTATCATTAGTTACATCCTTTTTAAGTCTCAAAATGCATACACCTTCATGGTTTGAAGTGGAACATGTGGTACAAATACAACATTACTAGTTTGACCTTCCCAACACCGACATACTACCCATACTATGTCTATAGAGCCTCTCTATATATAAAGGAGTACAATGATAGTGTCGGCAATAAGGCCCCGACTATTCCTCTAAACTAAATGCACAAGGAGCAAAAGATATATGACCCCGAAATGAAGTGGGGCTCACCAAGTCAGTTGGGAAGAGGGTGCACCGCTAGCACCGATCAAAGCTACCTGCTGTGGAACCACCTGCATTCATCATAGATGCAGCGCCCCCGGCAAACAGGGACGTTAGTACATGTCCAATAGTACTAGTATGAAAACCAAACACCCTCTTCAAAGATTGGAAGTACATCATGAATGTGACGAACCATGGAAGCAATAAAAGAGCTTAAATAGTCGTTAAAAACCATAGCAAATTAATTTAAAGCTTTCAATAACATTTATGAATTTCAAGTTGGGAATCCTCTATAATAACCTCTACCACATTGCCACAATCTCTAAATAAAGCAGCCATGTCGCCTCACCCCAATGTGTGCGGGTGGAGGTGTAATCACAATGCCACAATCTCTTACACAAAGCGACCCTGCTGCCTTACCCCAATGTATGTGGGTGGAGATGTAATCACAATACCACAATCTCTACATAAAGCAGCCATGCCGCCTCACACTAATGTGTGCGGGTGGAGGTGTAATCACAATACCATGATCTCTACAAAAAGCGGTCCTGCCACCTCACCCACAATGTGTGCAGGTGGAGGTGTAATCACAATACCATGATCTCTACACAAAGCGGCCCTATCGCCCCACCCAATGTGTACGGGTGGAGGTGTAATCACAATACTACAGTTTGGATTCTCAAAACTATAATAGTTGTACAAAGATTTCTTTTCAAATCGAACCGTTGGCACCTTTGGCCTTAACAAGTATAAGTTCATAAGATTTCATCATATAAGAAATAAGAATTCTATCACATTAATATCGTATAAAATATCCTTCCCAAAAAGGAGTATAACATAAATAAGTCAAAATAAAGAATTATTGACTCATGAAGGTTCTAACTCATTATTCCATTTGAGAATCAATTTACTTGCTTAAATATCCCACTTCAATAGTGTTTCAAGTTCAAACTACACACGATGGAGTTTTGTAAGAATACGGGAATTCTGATACTAGCAGAAGCGTTTAGCCTTCATACCTCAAAAGATCTTTCCATGGTGTAACAATAACATCCCGACACTCCTAACGATGCCAATCTATAGAAGATGGGAGAATTTACGAGCATGATTAGAGGAATTCATATGGCAAGAGCTACTACGATGACAATCCAACCTTTCCTTAACCAATTCAACAACAAAACCACCCAAGATTGTCCAACAACTTCCCCACACTCCCTATAAACTCATGCATGTGATATGTCTACTCTCATCACCCATAACCAACCTAAAATTCAAAATTGGAGAATTGGGGGAGGAAATTCTTACCTTTTAGAAACCCTATCAAGTTTCTCTTGATGAAATTCCAAGGCTTGATCCAAGTTGAGTAGTGAAATCCTTGAATCCTCCCTTTTCTCTCTCCAAAATAGCTCTCTCCTCTCTCTAAAATATCAGATAACCCCTAAAAATGACCCCTATGGCTAGATAAAACAAAATGGAGCCAGGCTATAAAATTAGAAAAATGAATCCCCAATGCAGATCTACGGTCACATATGCGACCGCACAACACTTATGCAGTCCGCAAAATGGACCGCATAATGGCCGTCCGGAATATCACGTCCCAAACCTGGGGAGGCGTGGCCGACATCCGGTGCCATATTTGGCCCCAGCATACCACTTTGTAATTGTGAACTCTGGAGGGTTAACCCTCAACTTAGGCCGATGAGGTCATATTATGATATACAAAATATATAGGACTCGTCTAAAAGCCTATAGCGATAGTAAGGCAATGAACTCCAAGTTCTAGACCTGGTAACTCCGAGGAAGTGGAGCTTACCAACCAAGTTGATGTTTGATTTTGTCTACTGGGAAGGTCTATCCAGCTGTTTATCAGGACCTGCAGGCATGAAATACAGTGTCCCTAGCAAAAAAGATGTCAGTACAAAATAATGTACCGAGTAAGTAAGGCAATAAAATAATTGAAAGCTGAAACTAAACAGATAGTATAATAACTAAAAGTAACTGGAGTTAAAGATGATCTGAAGATATGCTTACCTATTGATACTAACTCAACTCTCTCAATATAATGAGTAAAATAGTTGTCTAGCCCTATAAGGCTCGGTACATATAACTGCTCTGTTGTAGTAGGCTCGCTCATAGGCGCTCAGCCACAATA
This sequence comes from Nicotiana tabacum, assembly GCF_000715075.1. Taxonomy (NCBI): domain Eukaryota; kingdom Viridiplantae; phylum Streptophyta; class Magnoliopsida; order Solanales; family Solanaceae; genus Nicotiana; species Nicotiana tabacum. The sequence continues at coordinate 104,725,611 of NC_134090.1, forward strand.
GGCTCGGTATATAACTTACCATCTGATCTGAGATTGCCCAATAGGGGTCTGCCCACCGATTATAGCTCGGTGGTGGTGAAAATACTATAATATATATATATATAGACCCTCTACTCTCTTGACTGAAAGAAGACAATAATTAATTGAATAAAAAGTCTCAATAAGGGAGAATAAAGTAAATTATGAGACTAGGATAATGTTAATAAATTCAGGAATGCAAACTTCTCTTTATCTCTCCTTATCAAACACAAATAAAGGAAAGGTTTAGCGATAACATACCTTATCACACTTTTTCTAATAACCACATTAAACTCGTGTCATTGCACCTTAATCTACAACAACGATAACAATACTATCATCAAGTTATGGAAGGTACGACTATCGCACAATGAACGACAAGCTTATTTTATAATAAAATAGGCAACATCTCCCTTGTAATCTCTACTTCCTCCCAATTCGACATAACACCACCAACAATAACAAGAACACAACAATAAAAACATATATACATTATTTCCAACCTTATATACATCACAGAATACAATAAAATAGCCCAACACACCGCAATCTTTCATACACAAAACGACCACCATAGTAGTGTCAATCAACCTAAAAATGTTACGACGAACGACCATCCCACCACCCTACATTTTTTTGGTTTTTCACCACACCCTTTCTCCTCCAAAACTCCCTAAAATAGTAGCAAAACACGTAATCCAATAAAAACACAAAACATCCCACAAAATAGTCCACTACAAGTTGATTAACTCGAACTTACGGCTTCCGATCACCGTCCCGTGAGTTCTTACAATTATAGAATGACTTTCCATACATTTCCGGCAGAAAAAAAAAGGATGAAATAGAGCAGTATAATTACCTTATTTTTTGAATATCTCAGCTCCTACCTTGGTTCTTCAAACCCTAGGTTTTCCTCCAACTAGAACTTGAAAAGAAGAGAAAATCAATTAGGGTTTGTGTTCAATTTTTGGGAGGATTTTTGTAGGGGCTTATATCTGGTTTTTATGCTCTATTATCAATGTTATATATGAAGGAAATAAGCCCTTAAAACGTCTCTTCGTCTGACCCAAATTGGCCCCTTTTTGGACATATGTAGTCCTCTCATTTTAGCAAGTAGGTGATACACCTACTTGTCACCTAGCAGTCTGTGCAGTCTCGCAAAATTGCATATATATCTCTACTCCAATATCATATTGAAAAATGGTTTAATGCGTTAGAAAATGGACTCAAAGATATTCAATTTGATGGGTGGATCACCCTTTAACTCTAAGTATATTTAGAGAAAATCGCAGCTACATTTGACCTAATGTTCAACACATTTATGAATGTAACTTGTGCTGACCTTTGCCAACTTTTGTTCCACAACTCGCTTGACTTCAAAACATAAAACACGACTATCATATGACTAAAATAACTCATAAAATAACCTCCTTATAATGTTAAAAACCCTTGTCTCACCCCAAAATTACATGTTATAACATTCCCAACTTGTCGACTTTCGACGAAACTTATTTTCTTCAATTCGTTTAGCTTCTAAGACTTCCAACCCTCTTAGAACTTGGCATTCGTGATCTTAAATATTTGTAACTTCCACGATAACATGATTAATGTAATTTATAAAATTTTTAATGGTCTTATTAAGCTTACATCAATTGACTTACGACATACCCTTACGTACGATAACATGGGGTGTAACACGGAACTGGGAATTTTTGTGTAGTCTTGCGGTCTCGTAAAAATGCATATATCTCTCTACTCTGATATCGTATTGACAAATGGTCCGATGAATTAGAAAATGGACTTATAGATCCTCAATTTTATGGGTGTATCGCCTTATAACTCTAAGTATATTGGGAGAAAATCGTAGATACATTTGACCTAATGTTCAACACATTTATGAATGTAACTTGTAATAACATTTCCCAACCTTTGTTCCACAACTCGCTTGACTTCAACACATAACACACAACTATCATACGACTAAAATAACTCATAAAGTAAGCTCATTATAATGTTAAGAACCCTAGTGTCACCCCAAAAGTACATGTTATAACATTCACAACTTGTCAATTTTCGACGAAACATATTTTCTTCAATTCATTTAGCTTCTAAGCCTTCCAACCCTCTTGGTACGTGACATTTGTGATCTTAAATATTTGTAACCTCCACAGTAACATGATTAACTTACTTTATAAACTTTTTAATGGTCTCATTAAGCTTACGTCAATTGACTTACGACATACCCTTACGTACGATAACATGGGGTGTAACACGGAACTGGGAATTTTTGTGCAGGTATGCGGTCCACAGACCAATTCTGTGGTTGCATAATGGACCGCAAAACCTCCTTCTAAAATTTCTCATGCTGGATCTATGATCTATGTGCAGCCCATGAAACACTTATGCGATCGCATAGTCGACCACAAAAATAACCTCCAAAATTGGCTTATTTCTTTGCTTCACTCTGCGGCGGATCTGTAGTCCGCAAATCAATTCAACAGTGGCACAATGGACCGCAGAAACATCATGTTCTACAACAATTTTTCTTATACTCCCCAATGCACTGATCAAGCCAAAAAGTCTATACCACGGCTCGCAAGATTTATACAACCCTCAAATACATTAGCCTACCTCGGCCCCACGAAACCTCGGGTTTTAGGTGAAATTTTTACAGGGCCTTACAACCAACACGTCCTAAAACACTATACAAACTTAGTCAAAGCCTCAAATTACATCAAACAACATCAAAATCACAAATCTCACCCCAGTTCAAGCCTAATGAAACTAATGAAATTTTAACTTTTAAACCAATGTCGAACCATATAAAAACAACTCTGAATGACCTCAAATTTTGTACATTAGTCCCAAATGACACAACTGACCTATTCCAATTCTTGGAACAAAAATCTGAACTCGGTATCAATAAAATTAACTCTCGGTCAAACCTCTCAACTTTCCAAACCTTCAACTTTCAAACTTTCACCAATTCAAGCTAAAATAACCTACGGACCTCCAAATCAACATTCGAACATACACCTAACTCAAAAATCACCACACGAAGCTATTGGAATCATCAAAATTCTATCCCAGAGTCATCTACAAAAGATTCAAATTCCGATTAACTCTTTCAATGGAAGCCTTCAACCTTAGGACTAAGTATCCCAATTCATTTTAGAATATTCCTGAAACCAATCCAATCACCCCGGCAAATCACAAAACCATAAATGAACATAGAAGAAGCGATAACTATGGGAACGGGGCTACAATATATAAAATTATTGTCCGGGTCATTACAGTATCCCATCCACAACATCACAAGCCATCAGATCATAATGATATTTGGTTCTAAACATCACATACGAAGAATAGGAAGAATCGAAGTTTGTAACGACCCGATGGGTCATTTTTAACTTTAGCATTCCATTCAGTGTTTGAGGTCTTGAGTAGCTTCATATTGTGTATTATGACTTGCCTTCATGGTCGGATTCGATTTTTAGATGATTCACGATTGATATGGATGAGTGATTCTTATTATAGAAGCTTAAGTTGGAAATATTGATCGAGGTTTGAATTTTATGTAAACAATCCTAGAACGGTGTTTTGATGGATCCAATAGGTTCTTATTGTAATTTTAGACTTGAGCGTATGTCCGGAATTGAATTCAGAGGTCCCTAGGTTGATTTGGCATATTTTGCCGAAAGTTGGCAATTTGAGGTTTAGAAGTTTCCTTAAGTTTGATCGTAGGTTGTTTTTATGGATATCGGGGTCAGATTTTGGTTATGGGACCTGGAATAGGTCCTTTTTGTTATTTGAAACTTGTCTACAAAGTTTGACGTCATTCAGAGTTGATTTAATAGAAAACGGAAGCGTGGTTGTGTTTTTAGAACTTCTTGAGTTTCATTGTAAATTTCATGTGTTTTGAGGTCCAATTCTTGGTTTTAAATATTATTTTAATTTTATGATCGTGCGAGCGAGTTTGTATTATATTTCTAGACTTATGTGGATTCTTGGTATGGAGCCCCGAGGGCTCCAATGAGTTTCAGTTGCGTTTCGAAAGGTTGAGAGAGTTCAAATTTTGCTGGTGTTTTGTTGATGCTTCAGATCTCGCCAATGTGAGATCCTGTTTGCATTTTTGAATGCCGCATTTGCAAGGTGGGTATCACATTTGCGAAGTCGGCTGGGGACTGCATGGTTCAATTTTGCGATATAGGAATCACATTTGCGATTAGGCTCCTGGGCAGGGATCGTCGCATTTGTAATAACTTTATCGCTTTTGCGGAGGGGGAGGACTTTGCAAATGCGAAGTCTGTGTCATATTTTAGACATTCCAAGTTCAGAAGGCATCGCATTTTCAATGCATTCTTCACATTTGCAAGGGTTCGCAATTGCAAACCCGTTGTCATATTTGCGACGTTTGCACCTGAACAAAAGGGCAGGGAAGACGAGATTAAGTCTCATTTTCATATTTTTTAAATCCTATATTCAGTAGGAAGCAATTTGGAGAGGGAATTTTCATATAAAACTATTGGGTAAGTGATCTTGATCAATTTTCAATTATATTACATGATTATATATATGAGATTTAACATCAAATTCATGAGAATCTAAGGGAAATTTTGGGGATTTTGGTATATTTTTTGAAAAATGAAAATTTTATATTTGAGAGCCGAATTGGGTTTGGATTTGAAAACAAAGAACATATATGGACTCGTGGGGTTATAGATAATCGAGATCTACCCTTGGACTCAGGTTTTGACCACGCGAGCTAGATGTTGACTTTTGTTGACTTTTGGAGAATTATGTAAAGATCTTAACTTTATTTGGAATTGGTATCTTTTGCATTATTTGAGGTCATTAAGTCTATTTTTGTTAGATTTGAGCCAAACGGAGATAAATTTCAAAGAAAAAGTTATTTTTGAGTGTTTATTTGGCCTAGTTGAGGTAAGTATCTTGCCTAACTTTGTATGGGGGAACTATCCCGTAGGGATATATTGAGGTGAAAAGTGTGTACACATCCTTATATGTGGAAATTAATCGGTTTAGACTCTTAGGTTTCTTACATGCATTTAATTGAAGTTGCCATATCATGTTATATCTTCCATTGTCTAGTTCACTCTTATATACTTTATTTGAAGTCGTTATTACATGTTATCACTTTCATTGTTGAGGTATTCTTATTTGAAATCTTTATTATATGTTATCTCTCTCATTGTTGAGTTATTGTTATTTGAAGTCATTATTACATGTTATCTCATTCATTATTGAGTTTATTCTTCCGTTTCATTATGTTGTTGTAATTCTTGTGTAGATTTACTTTTCGTACTCTCGTGTTATTTTTGTTGGTGTACTCAGTCATTGTTTATACATGGCTATGTATTATTGTGGTATTGGTATTTTATTTATGGAAATTTTGTAGCATATGAGCACGTGTGGTGCGAGTTGTTATGTTGTATTTTTTGCACATGTGGAATTGTTGAGAGGATTATCGGGGTATTTGTACGTGAGTTGTCTGTGCTATTATTATTATTATTGATATTTGCACATGCGCCGAGACAAGGAGGGCTATATATACTTATATCGGGTTTGCGCATGTGGCGGCACAAAGTGGGATAATTATTTATGTGTGTGTGGTAAGACAAGGCGGACATTTACTTTATTGTTGCGCACGCGGCAAGACTAAGGGGCTTTGTCGAGGATGATTTGTGATGGCGTGGGGTCATCTTTATAGATAATATTTGTGTGGTGGTGGTGTGGATTTCTTGTGTGTGTCATGCATATTACGGGTTTTGTTGTGTTGTTTACAATGTCCTACTCCGTGTCTCTGATTTTACCTGTTGACTTGAGTTGTGATAGTAAACTTGCACAAGCATACACCGTAACATGTCACCTATATCAGTCTAGGAGTATGAATTTTGATGTTTATTGATCATGTACGTGTATTCCTGTGTACTTGCCATCTGTGTGTGGATTGAACTAGTGGCACATGATGTACGTGAGTATATGAGATATTATTACTATTGGCAAGTGATTTGTCTGTGCATATATGAGGTATTGTTACTATTGCCACGTGAGTTGTTCATGCGGATATGAGGTATTTTTTACTAGTGGTAGGTGAGTTGTCTGTGCAGATCTGAGGTAGTAATGGTATTGGCACGTGAGTTGTTCGTGCAACACGTGAGGTTCTGTGCGGTTGTGATTGATAATATGGGCATGAGATGCCATATGATTGTGATTCATGATTTGTGATTATTAGGTGTGGTACCTCGAAGTGATTCTTGTGTAAACCGTGTGATAGAAAGGTTGATCATTTGGTTGTCATTTGTTTTTCCTTAATTGGTTTCACTAGCACTTTAACTGTGTCTGATTACCTGTTGCAGTATCACCTATTTACCCCTTGTTGCTATTTGTAGTTTCTACTTTCCATTGCTTGCTAGCTTTATTGTTATTCTTTCCATGTTTGGCTTTACATTGATATTTGTTCCTTTGTTAGCTTTATATTAATATTTTGCACTGTTATTATGTCTACTAGATGTCTTGACTTGAACCTCGTCACTACTCCACCGAGGTTAGTATTGATACTTACTGGGTACCGATGTGGTGTACTCATGTTACACTTCTACACATTTTTGTATAGATCTAGGTACCTTAGAGCGTGTCGGACATTAGTTAGCTGTTGGAGATTCACTGCGGAGACTTCAAGATATATATGTCATTGCATTTGCAGGCCTCAGAGTCACCTTCTAGAGCCTTACTTCATTTATGTTTACCTTATTCCAAACAGTGATGTATTCAATATTCTTAGTTACTCTTAGTAGAGCTTATGACTCTATACTATCAGGTTTGGGATTAGTGCAACATTTGTTCCATTTTTGGCTTTCTTATGATATTTATCAGTCTAAGACAATAGCTTAGTTTTTTATTCTGCTAAATCTCAGTATGTATTAGGCTTACCTAGTCTTAGAGACTAGGTGTCATCATGATCCTTAAGGTGAAATTTTGGGTCGTGACAAGTTGGCATCAGAGCTCTACGTTCATAGCTGCTGTGAGTCATAAGCAAGTTTAGTATAGTCTTGCGAATCGATACAGAGACGTTGTACTTATTTTCGAGAGGCTACGAAACTATTTGGAAACTTCATTTTTTTCATTCCTATCGTGGAGATTTTTGATTCGGAGTTTGAGCCTTGTTATTTTATTCTCTCATAGATGGTGAGAACATGAGCTGCAGTTACTGATGATACCGCCCCCATAGCCGGTATTGCTAGAGGCCTAGGCAGAGTCAGAGGCTGGGTAGGAGCACGTGCTACAGCTAGAGCACCTGCCAGAGCAGCAGCTAAGGAGCCACCAGTAGCTCTAGTTGGGGAGCCTTCCAGAGCAGCAGTTGAGGAGCCACTAGTAGCTCCGGCTATGGAGCAGGCACTTGAGACACCGGCTGCTATCCTTGGCCTTCAGGAGACCTTAGCGCAGTTCCTGAGCATATTTGGTGCATTGGCTCAGGCGGGATTCATCCCAGTTGCATCAACTACTTCACAAGATGGGGGAGGAGCTTAGAATCCTATCGCTCGTACTCTAGAGTAGTAGTCTCATGTTGGTCAAACTCCGAGTATTGTGCTGGTATAGCCTGTTATTGCAGTTCAGCCTGAGGTTAGGCCAGAGGAATTAAAGGAGGAGCAGAAGAGGCTTGAGAGGTTCAAGAAGTATGATCCTCCTACTTTCAGTGGCTCAGTTACTGAGGATGCATAGAGTTCTCTAGTCAAGTCCCACCGTATTCTCCTCACCATGGGTATTATGGAGGTGAGCGGAGTAGTATTTACTATATTTCAGCTGTCAGGGGTGGCATATAGGTGGTGACAGGCTTATGAGGAGGGTAGGCTAGCTGATGTAACGCCACTCACTTGGGCTCAGTTGTCATATATAATTTTGAGGGATTTTGTTCCCTAGACCCTCCAGGATGCGTGGCACACAGAGTTCGAGCAGCTGCATCGGGGCACTATGATGACGAGTATGCCATAAGGTTTAGCGAGTTGTACCATCATGCACCTGCTTTGGTTTGTACAATTAGAGAGTGAGTTTGTAGATTTATCGAGGGGCTAAGTTATGGTCTTAGATTTAATATGGCACAGTAGTTTTTTGATACTTCATTTCAGCAGGTTGTGGACATTGCTAGGGAATGGAGCGCATCCACGATCTAGAGAGGGAGGATAGGGAGTCTAAGAATCCTTGTGGAGAGGGAGGATCTACTGATCCCTATTTTGGAGGTAGGGCATGTCATGGTAGAGGTTTTCTTAGTCAGCCAATTCAGCCTGCACTTCAGGTTTCACGTGGTGCTTTAGATATCTAGGATGCCAGTGTACCCGTTTTGGACAGCTTCCATAGCCACGTTAGTGCAGAGATTGCTTTGAGTGTGGGGATATCAGGCACATGGTGAGGGATTGTCCAAGACTTCGGGCGGGTGTAACATTGCGGGGAACTCAGGCTATAGGTTCTGCTCCAGTTGCTACTATACCTACACAGCTAGCTAGAGATGGGGGCAGCCGGGTAGAGGGCATCCTAGAAGTGGAGGCCCAGCCCATTGTTATGCTTTTCCTGGTTGTACTAAGGGTGCTGTACCAGATGATGACATTACAGTTATGGTTTTGGTTGGTTATATAGATACATTAGTATTATTTCGATTCGGCCCCATATATTAGTAAGATTCATCCTACCTTGATTCATATATGGATGTGTTTCGTGATTCTTGTACTCTGTTCATGTGTTCATGCCAGTTGGGGGATTCTATTGTGATAGCTCATGTCTATCATTCTGGTTTGATCACTATTGAGGGTCATGAGGCTCGGGTGGACTTTTTTCTAGTTAATATAGTAGGTTTTGATGTGATTTCTAGATGGTTTGGCCTCGACTTATGATTTGGGTGCTCTACAAGTGTGGGGAGTCTGTTACGTGTCGTGGTTTTTTTTATGGGATTGAGTTAGTAGAAGGTTTTTAGTTCTCGAGATGTTTATCTTACTTTGATTCTGAGTGGAGGATGAGGACCTTGTGTTCTTTGTGGATAGGTGTGTTTGTACCAGGCTATGTACCGCGGTGGGGTTATGTTAGGGTAAGATTCGTTGTGGTTGTTGTGTGTGTCTTGCTTATTCCTTGTGGAACAGATTTGTATTATGGTACCAATGGGAAGTTGTACATGTTCGACTTATTTGGTAGTTCTCTCATGTGCTTCTCTTTTCATATTCAGTTGTATTCGAGTATGTTTGTTAGGTTTGGATCGCGATGTATCTGCCCAGGTGGGCATTTGGTATGGCTTGTTGGTCAGGTAAGTAGTTATGAGTTTCACATGTTCTTACATTGTTATCAATTTTAGGAAGGTTTGGAACAAGGTTCTAGTCGATATAAGGCTATTTACCAGTACTGGGTTAGGTTATGGGCAACTATCGTATCTAGAGTTGTTCCTACGGGAATATGCTTAATGTGTTACATTGTGTGGGTGTATGCATGAGTTTTTGTAGCTGATTGAGGTTGATACAGTGTGTTTATGTGAGAATCGAGTCTTTGGTGATATTGAAATTTTGTTCTAAGGCTTATCGGTATGGGTACAAGGAATAATCTTCGGTTGAGATGGCGTAGTGTGACGACCCGGCTGGTCATCTTGAGAATTAACCCCCCCGATCCCTTATTAACTGCTGTCCCCAAGTTTATTTCTGTTATTTTGATTTGTCGGGATGTTCAGTTTTGGGTTTCGGAGAGTTTTGGGACACTTAGTCCCTAAATGAGAGCTTAAGTGTTAGAAAGTTGGCCGTAGTAGGAACAGTGTGAAGACAGCCTCAGAATGGAAATTCGATGGTTCTGTTAGCTCCGTTGGGTGATTTCGGGCTTAGGGGCATGTTCGGATTGTGTTTTCGAGGTTCGTAGCTAATTTAGGCTTGAATGCCGAAAGTTGAATTTTTGAAGTTTCCGGTTCGATAGTGAGATTTTGATCCGAGGGTTGGAATGGAATTCCGGAGTAGCTCCATAGTGTTTAATGTGATGTGTGTGCAAAATTTCAGGTCATTCGGATGAGGTTTGATAGACTTTTTGATCGAAAGCGTATTTTTAGAGTTTTTGGAATTCTTAGGCTTGAATCCGATGTAAAATAGGCGTTTTGATGTCGTTTTGAGCGTTCCGAAGGTTGGAACAAGTTTGAATGATGTTTTAGGACTGGTTGGCAAGTTTGGTTGAGGTCTCTGGTCCCTCGGGTGGTCAATCAGACCATTTCAAGTTATGAAAAACTGTAGAAAACTACTGTTGGGTGTTGCAGAAAAATGACCTTCGCGTTCGCGAGTACGTCCTCGCATTCGCGAAGGTTTAGCAGGTGAGGCTGAGGATTTATCCTTCGCATTCGTGAGGAGTCTCCACGTTCGTGAAGGGGCTGGGATCTTGTGCATCGCGTTCGCGAGGTGATGTCGCGTTCACGTAGAGGAAAGTTGGGCGGCTGGGTTTAGGTTGATTTGTCCTTCACGTTTGCGAAGAGGACGTCGCGTTCGCATTGAGTATGAGAGCTAAGCCTTCGCGTTCGCGAGTTGTGTGTCGCGATCACGATGAAGGAATTTTAGTCAAAGTAAATTTGTATTTCGCGAACGTGAGGCGTTGACCGCGTTCGCGAAGAAGGATTTGATGCCTGGGCAGAATGTTTAAATAGTCATTTGGTCCGCAATTTTGGGGTTATCATCCACCATTTTTGAGCGATTTCGGAGCTCTTTGAAGAGGATTGGAGAGTGATTCAAGGGGAATCACTTGGAGGTAATATTTTTGACTTCATAACTCGTTTATATGTGATTAAGGACCTAATTGGTGGTGAGAAATTTGGGGGAAAGAGGTAATTAGGGCTTGAGATTAAGAGAACTTAACATGGGTATTTGAGGGGCAATTGAACTCTGATTTCAGTGTTCTTGTTAAGTATAGACTCGTGAGAGCATGATGTTTCTGAAAATATAAATTTTACCCGATTCTGAGACGTGGGCCCGAGGGGCGTTTTGGTCATTTTACCTAATTTTGAGTATTAGCTTACAATTTCTTTGTAGAATCAGTTATTGGAAGTGGTATTTACATTATGCAATTGAATTGAATAGATTTGGATCATTTGGAGTCGAGTACTCGTGGCAAGAGCGTGGTTTCAGGTTGATTTTGAGCCGGTTCGAGATAAGTGGCTTGTCTAACCTTGTGTGGGGGACCTTCCCCTTAGGATTTGGTATATTTGGTAACTGAAATGCCTTGTACGTGAGGCGACGAGTGCGTACTTGTGCTAATTATTGGAAATACGGTTTTCTTTAAGTAATTACTACTATGTTTCCTTTCCTGTTTTTATTACTTGCACTATTAAGCCTGTTGTTAGCTTAGGAAAGCATGTCTAAGTGACTTAATTGCTTTACTTGCTCAAACTGTCTTACCTGAATTCTGTGCAGCATGCTAGGCTAGAATTACTTATTCGCCTTAATATGAAATTGCCATTTCTGAATATTTTCCTGTTGCTGCTGTGTATTTACATTGGGACTACGGATGTGGGATTCCGGAAGCTCCCCCCCTTGCCTGCCTATTTATTTTGGGACTACGGATGTGGGATTCTGGTAGATCCCCCTGCAAAGTTATATGGAACTACGGGAATGCACCAGGTAGATTCCCCCAGTACTGGGTATTTACATTTGGGACTATGGAACGGGATTCTGGTAGATCCCCATGCACTATGAGTTGGACTACGGGATGGGATCCTGGGATATCCATTGGATATGTATATATGGGACTATAGGACGGTATCATGGGAGATCCCCGGTTGTTATTTTAGTGCTAAGTCGCATATCTTTCCGTGTTTTGTCTTGTCTCTATAATAGTTGTTGTTGCCCTTTTTATATCCTGTGATACTTTTACTGTTGTATTTATTTATACTGTTCTGTTTTACACTGTCAAACTTTATATTTTATTTAACCTCAGTAGGGCCCTAACCTTCCTCGTCACTACCCGATCAAGGTTACGCTTGGCACTTACTAAGTAACAATAAATGTACTCATGCCCCTTATGCGCATGATTTTCATGTGCAGATCCAGGTACTGCGACTCAGTCCTATCACCCCTGAGGCGAGGCGACTGCTCCAGTGACTTCGAGGTATATTTGCCGCGTCCACAAACCGAGGAGTCCCTTTATATTCTAGCTTTTAAACATTGCCCTTCTGTATTTCTTATCCTTGTTAGATATTCTGGAGTTAGAGTACTGTGTAGTGATCCTTAGCTTGTGATTCAATGGGTTTCCGAGTCTTGGAGATATGTATTGGTTTCTGGGAGTTAAATATTGTGTATGTCGAGCGACACTTTTAAACATTGTTTTATCACTCTTCATTCTTTTTTAATTTGTTTTTATTCCACACTTTGGTTATCTTCCGCAATTTAGGCTTACCTAGTCGTAGAGGACTAGGTGCCGTCATGATGGTTCACGGAGGGCGAACCGGGGTCGTGACAAGTTAGTATCACAAGCCGGTTTATTAGAGTCACGTTGATCGGTACAGAGACATCTGTACTTATCTACGAGAGGCTATGTAACTATTAGAAAAATTCCACTTCATTTGATTTCCTTGTCGTGCGATATTTTGACATCACAATTCTAAACTTCTGTCTTCTATTCTCTCATAGATGGTGAGGACACGTGCTACTCGAGATGATCAGGCACCCACGCCCCTACTGCAGCCTTCAGAGGCCGGGGCCAGGGTAAAGGCTTAGGACGCGCACGTGGTGCAGCTAGAGCACCTGCGCGAACTGCCGCCGAGGTACCACCAACAGTTCCAGCAGGAGTGCAGGCACCTGACATGCCTACTGCTACTACTACTCCAACTCTTCAATAGACTCTGGCACAGTTCATGAGCATGTACACCACTCTGGCTCAGGCAGGGTTGCTTCCCCTTGCTGTAGCTACATCTTAGGCCGGGGGAGGAGTACAGACTCCCGCCGCCCGCACTCCTGAGTAGCGAGAGTGTCGGGGTGTGAAATTATTGAGAGGATTGTCGGGGTGTTTGCACCTGAGTTATCCGCACTATTATTAATATTAATATTTTCATATGCGGCGAAACAAGGCGGGAGATATATATATATATATATATATCGGGTTTACCCATCTGGTGAGACAGGCTGGGATAGCTATTGATGTGCATGTGGCGATACAAGGTGGGTATTTACTTTATTGTTGGCAACGCAGCGAGACAAAAGGTCTATGTCGGGGATGATTTGTGATGGCTTCAGGGCATCGTTATTGATGATATTTATGTGGTGGTGTGACTTTCTTGTGTGTGTCATGCATATTATGGGTTTTGTTGTGTTGTTTCCAATGTGCTACTCAGTGTCTCTGATTTTACTTGTTGACTTGAGCTGTGATAGTCCACTTGCACAAGCATACACCGTGACATGTCACCTATATCAGTCCAGGAGTATGAATCTTGATGTTTATTGATCATGTACATGTATTCTTGTATACCTGCCTTCTATGTGTGATTGGACTGGTGGCACGTGAGATGTCTGTGAGGATATGAGTTATTGTTACTATTGGCACATGAGTTGTTTGTGCGGATATGAGGTTTTGTTATTATTGGTACATGAGTTGTCCATGCGGATATGAGGTATTGTTACTAGTGGCACGTGAGTTGTCCGTGAAAATATGAGTTATTAATGGTATTGGCATATGAGTTGTCCTCCGCAGTTGTAATTTATAATGTGGGCACAAGATGCCATGTGATTATGATTCGTGATTATGAGGTGTGGTACCTCGAGGTTATTCTTTTCTAAACCTTGTGATAGAATGGTTGATAATTTAGTTGTCATTTGGTTTTCCTTAACTGGTTTCACTAGCACTTTAAATGTGTTCTGATTACTTGCTACGTTATCACCTGTTTACCCCTTGTTGCTATTTGTTGTTTCAATTTTCCATTGCTAGCGTTATATTGTTATTCTTTCCATGTTTAGATTTACATTGATACTTATTCCTCTGTTAGCTTTATATTAATCTTTTGCACAAGTTATTATGTCCAGTAGGTGTCTTGACTTGAACCTTGTTACTACTCTGTCGAGATTAGTCTTGATACTTACTAGGTACTGTTGTGGTGTACTCATGCTACGAGTTTATGACTTTGTACTACCGGTTTTGGGATTTGTGTAATAGTTGTTCAATTTTTGGCTTTCATATGCTATTTATCAGTCTAAAACAATAGCTTAGTTGTTATTATGCTAAAATATCAGCATGTGTTAGGCTTACCTAGTCTTAGAGACTAGGTGCCATCATGATTCTTAAGGTAGGATTTTGGGTCGTGACAAAGTTGTAGGCTTCAAGATGAAACAAGGTCGCACGATAAGGAAATAAAGAAGGAAAGTTTCCTAAATGCCCTGCAACCTCTCGAAGATAAGTATGGACGTCATCATACCAATCCGCAAGACTCTACCAGACACTTGCTCATGACTCGTAGAACCTATGAACCTAGTGCTCTAATACCAACTTGTCACGAGCCAAAAAACTCCCACCAAGTCGTGATAGCATCTACCCAACCCACTAGGTAAGCCAACAATATAAGTTGCTACTAAAGTGAGAAATCCACAATATACATAATAAAAACTATAACAGAATCCAATACAACTATCCCAAGGACTAGTAGCACAAGTCATGAGCCACTATGATTTAGATTTGTAAAACCGATATGAAGAATAAATACAATATCTATTTGAAGTATACTTAACAGAACTTAAATATTAATCTACTATGAACAAGAGGTAGCTTGAATCTAGAATGTGGGTATATATTCAATGCAAAGCTTCGTCTTCCATAGCTACGCAGCTCCAAGATCTACATGCAAAGTGCAAAAGTATAGTATAAGTATAACTGACTCCATGTACTCCAGTAAGTATCTTGACTAACCTCCGTGAAGTAGTGACGAGATTTTAAGTTAAATATACTCACTTGCTATATATTCCTGAACAGATGATAAGCAGAGAAGCAATAACGGAATAGAGAAAACAAATGGATACATAGTAAACAGAGGGGGAAAGTAAACAATCGAGGGCCCTAGAATATCATCAAATCACAGTCTTACAACACAACACAATGGTGAAATATAACAACCAAGAATATCCACAATTCATCATTTCTGTTGCAGCGTGCAACACGATCCACACATGTATATATATTAACACAACTGTGGCATACAACCCGATCCAAATATCAATATTAGTATTGTTGCGGCGTGTAATCCAATCCCCATATCAATATTAACATTGTTGCAGCGTGCAACCCAATCTCCACATCAATATTTAAATTGTTGTACCATGCAACCTGATCCCAATATATAATAATATCATATGAAACTACAACAACAGCTAAATATGGGAAAAGTTCACAACGTAACACTAAAAAAATGAACACACTGTATTCAACTAGGTAATACAACTCAAATAGAGTAAGATAGGTAATTCAATATCAAAAGTTAGTCTATTGTATATAATGACAAGGCTTCCACAAAGCACAACACACAACCAATCTAAAAGTTACCCAATCCGGTTAAGTAAAGAAGAGTAGGACATGAAACAAGTAAAGATATTTGGCAAGTAAGAACATGTACCAAATGAGGCATTCAATATGTGAAATCATGTAGCAAGTAAATGCATGTATCAAGGAAAGGCATAAAATAAGTGAAGGCATGTGGTAAGTAAAAGAATATGGTAAGTGAAGATATATAGCAGGTTAAGACATCTAATAAGTAAATTACGTGACAATTAAGGGCATGTAACATGTAAAAGCTAGCAACAAGTAAAAACATGACCTAAGTAAGGGCAAGTAGCAGTAATAACTTAAGTAAAAGCATAGATATAACGGTAACAAACAAGGTAGGAACATAGATAAGTAAGAGAAAAAATAGGAAACATAAAGGTAAACTCCATAAAGAACACCAGCCTGAAAGTAACACACAAAGCAGAAAATATAGATGAAAACCAAGGTAGAGAGCATGTATATGTCTAACAAATGAGTAATCATAGTAGAAATACAACTTCCTTTCTTTTCGCATGATAACAACCAACAAGCCAATCTTATTTCAAACCGCACGAAAATACTCTTCGTGCCAACATCATACCAATGGCACGAAAATACCCATCGTGCAAAACATTGCCCCACGGCCCCAATCATTATCTTTTATTACGGATAAAATAGCTCAAGTAACATGACGATAACAAGTATAGATATGAGTTCATGATACTACGGTCAAGTTAATTATGTAAACCAATCTAAAAAATAACGTGTTAAATCCTTTTAAGATGTCATGCATTCTAACATGATCTCTAACACAGATAACTAAAGCCATCAATCATAGAATTAAGTGAAGCATAAATCGAGGGATCACCAAGTTCAACAAAACACAAAGAAGCATATAATCCTCCTCCTGAGCATGGAAACACTAGCACATGCATATACACTCATCACTTCATATATGCATCATCCCCCGCATGTAGCAAATAATATTATTTAGTAGGAAAATTCCCGCAACAAAGCTAGGCAAAATACTTACCTCATTCCGGAATACAATCAACAATCAACCACAACTTTTCCTTAGAACAAGCCTCTAAACCAATCGAATCTAGCCAAACATTGTTCAAACAATTCAAGACAAGATTTAGAAACTACCCACGAATAAAAAAGGCTCAATCTATAACAAAATTGAAAAGGTCAATAAAAACTTAACCCAACCCACATGGTTTAAATCCGAGATTTGAACCAAATCTCGATTACCTATTCACCCCCAAGCTTGGATATGTAATTTATTTCAAAATTCGACCTCAATTCGAGGTCTAAATCTCAATTTTACCAAATTTCTAAACTCTACTCAAAACCCCTAATTTCTACTTTGAAATTTATATATTTGATAATAAATTTCATGAAAAAGTAATTGAAAATGATTGAAAACAAGTGAAGGTTACTTACTAATGAATTTGGAAAGCAATTGCTCTTCAAATATTGCCTATATGGAGTCTAGGAATGAAAAATGGTGTAAAATAAGCTAAGTCCCAATATTCCTAAATTTTACACAGCTGCAGATGTCGCAGTTGCATGATGTTTGCAAAAGCGAACAATTGGTCGCAATTGTGGACCAGTTTCTGAGCCTTTAGTTGCCGCAAAAGCGAACACTATGTAACGACCCGGTCGGTAATTTCAACAGTTGTAGCCTCGTTCCCCCATTTTCTACTTATTTTGTGCTCTATAGCTATATTATGACTTATTGGGTTAGTTGTTTCGGGTATGGAGTGATTTCGGAGTGAATTGAGACACTTAGTCTCTTATTTGGAAGCTTAAGTTGGAAAAGTTGACATGATGTGTACTTATGTGTAAACGACCTCAGACGTGAATTTTGATGGTTCCTTTGGCTCTGTTAGGTGATTTTGGACTTAGAAGTGCGTCCAGATTGTGATTTGGAGGCCTGTAATAGAATTAGGTTTGAATTGCCGAAAGTTAGAATTTTGAAAAGTTTGACTGGGAGTGGACTATTTGATATCGGGGTCAGATTGGATTTCCGGAAATTGGACTAGGTCTGGGTGTCATTTAGGACTTGTGTGAAAAATTTGGGGTCAATCGGATGTGATTTGATGGGTTTTAAAGTCGTTTGCAGAATTTAGAAATTTCAAAGTTCATTAGGCTTGAATCCGAATGTAATTCGTATTTTTTATGTTGTTTGAGGTGATATGAGGATTCGACTAAGTTCATATCGGGTTATAAGACTTTTTGGTATATTTGGTTGAGGTCCCGAGGGCCTCAGGTTGATTTCGGTTGGTTAACAACAAGTTCTGAAGTTGGAAGACTGCTGAAGTTTGAACTTACTGTTGTAATCGCACATGAGGAAGTTTCACCGCAGGTGCGAGCCCGCAGAAGAGGAGAGGAAGGTCGTAGGTGCGGGCATGGCCAGGAAAAGGTCGGGGGACGCAGGTGCGAAGGATTTCACGCACCTGCGATAGCGCAGATGTGGACAAGAGGGCGTAGGTGCGAGCCCTGGGGATTTAAGTGACTTCCGCAGAAGCGGCATTTTTACCGCAGATGCGGGACCGTAGGAGCGAATTATTAGCCGCAGGTGCAAAAAGCCTGGGCAGAACCTATAAATAGAAGACTTCGAGATTTTTCACCATTTTCATCATTTTTTAGCTCGAATTTTGGGGATTTTGAGAAGGATTGCGAAGTGATTACTGAGATAAGTTCCTTGTGCATATTTATCTTCAATAATGGTGTTTCCCCACATATTTTACACCTAATTAGTAAGATTTTGAAGTGAAATTTGGGAGTTTAGGGTTTGAGAATTGAAGAGTGAATTTGGGGATTTGAATGACCAAATAGTGTTGGATTTTGATAAATTTCGTATGGTTAGACTCGTAAGTTAATGGGCTTTTGGGTTTTGTGACTTTTGTTGGATTTTGAGATGTGGGCCCAGGGGTCGGGTTGAGCCAATTTCAGATTTTTGGGTCTAATTTAGTAGTTTTATTGTGGGATTGATCACTTTAGACTATATTAATTGTATTGTACTGCTTGTGGCTAGATTCGGGATATTTAGAGGCCGACTCGCGAGGCAAGGGTATTTTGGAGTAGAGTTTCACTCAGATCGAGGTAAGTAACAGTTATAAATCTACTCTTGAGGGTATGAAATCCCGGATTTTAGTGTCTTGTGAGTATTTGGAGGTGACGCACATGCTAGGTGACGGGTGTGTGGCCGTGTAGCGAAGGGATTGTGACTTGGTCCATCCCGTAAGATCATAATGTTGAATAACTTCCTGTTAACTACATGTTTCCCCTGTTTTATGGAGATTTGACTAAAATTCATGTTAGAAATCATGATTAGGCCATATGATAACACTATTGGGACCCGTTGGGGTAGTGTACTTTTTGAATTAGCTGCTATTTGTTGTCTTGTACTCAGTCATGATTTTACTTGTGTACCATACCTCCATATCTTCTTATTCCTTGTTGATACATGTTATTATCTCTGTTTGGCTGATTTATATGATTTTTGAGAGCCCGAGAGACTGGGGAGGTTGATGACTGAGTGAGGCCTTGGGCCTGATGGTGAGATATTGATACCATAGCACGTGAGTTGTCCGTGCATATCTTGATTTGATATTTTAGCACATGAGTTGTTCGTGCAACACGTGAGTTATCCGTGCGGATTATAGTGCTTAGGCTGTAGGAGCCCCTCCGGAGTCTGCACACCCCTAGTGAGTGCATGTACCTATTGAGTGTGAGTACTGAGGGCTGAGAGCCAAGTGATTGAGTTGTTGAGATGAGTTGAGTGACTGTTGCCCTCAGAGGTTGTACTTGCTTTCATTTGTTGTCGTACTTAGTTGATATATGTCATTATTGTGTAATTCCTGGAAGATTTTATATCCGGTCTATGTGAATTTGAAATTATACAAAACTAACTTGACTTAAACTATCGGATTTGAAAGCATGCCTATTCTTTACTGAAATTATTGAAATGAACTGTACTTGTATAGCTCGTCACTGCTTCTTAGTTGCTTATTTGTTTCTATTACTTACTGAGTTGGAAGTACACATGTTACTCCTTTCACCTTGTGTGCAGAGCTAGGTGTGACCGGTCACGGAGGACATTGAGCTCGTACGTGGTCGATTACCAGAGATTTACGAGGTAGCTGGCGCCGTTCGCAGTCCTTATTATCATTCTTTGCTATTCTTCTTTTCTATATTGACATTTAGACACAGACTATTGTAAGTACTGTTTTCTTAGAATGAAGGTCTAGTTGCTCATGACTTGGTGACACCCTGATGTTTGGGCTATCTTTCCGCATTGTATTTTGAGTTTAACTCCTATCTTTATGAAAACTCTATTTTGAAAAGAGCTTTTGGTTTATCTTTTATGAAATATCGAAGTATTTTGAAAGTCGGCTTGCCTAGTACAATCGATAAGCGCCACAATACAGGTTAGAGTTTTGGGCTTGATACATTAGGCAGCCGCAAATGTGATCAATGCATCACAAATGCGAAGCTGCCCTCAAAGTCCATTGAATCGCAAATGCGACTAACTTTTCGCAAAGACCCCCTGTTCGCAAATGTGATACAAACTTCGCAAACGCAAAGTAGCAGCCTGTGATGACCCAAAAGGTCATCTCGTATTTTAGAAGCCAATTTTGGGTTCCAAGGCCTTCAAAACCTCATTTTTTTCTCCTCGATTGTCGTGCGCAGTCCGGGCGCATTTCCGGAAAGCCTTTATGTGAAATTTGAGAAAAATACTAAGTTTTTGCCTTTAAAAATTGATTTAAGTTGACTTCGGTCAACATTTTGAGTAAACAGACTCGGACCCATGATTTGACAGTCTAGAGGGTCCGTAGTAAAATATGGGACTTGGTCGTATGCCCGGAATTGAATTCCGAGGTCCCTAGCCCGACAAATGAATTTTTGAAGAAAATTATTAAACTAAAAATATAATGGTTTTTAGAAATTGAATAATGTCTGATCTTGTTGGTATAGAGCCTGTATTTTAGTTTTGGAGCCCGGTACAGGTTTAATATGGTATTTAAGTCATGTCTATGAAATTTGGTGTGAAACGGGACTAATTTGACGTGACTCGGACGTTCGTTTGTGAAAATAGAAATATCAAGTGTTCTTAAGGATTTCATGTGTTTTGATGTTAAATCCATAGTTTTAAATGTTATTTTGGTGATTTGATCGCACAAGCAAGTCCGTATGATGTTTTTAGACTTGTATGCATGTTTGATTTGGAGCCCCGAGGGCTCGGGTGAGTTTTGAACTTAGAAAAATCTGCTGAGTTGCTGCTTCTTATATGCTGATAGCGTTCGCGAAGCAACTCTCATGAACGCGAAGTGCAACCTGGGCTGGGGAGGGGTTTGTTCATCGCGAACGCGGAGCACTGGGGGGGCTTCTCTTTGCGAACGTGACTGGCATCTTGCGAACGCGTAGGTTAAAAAGGAGGTGGGCTGGGGAATCTCTGAGTTGTTCTTCGCGAACGCGGTCCATTGCCCGCGAACGCGATGGTCAGGCGGGAAAGACCATCGCGAATGCGAGAAGAAACTCTTCGCTAATGCGAAGGCCCTTCTGGACGCAATGCTTCGCGAACGCAACAGACCCTTTGCGAACGCGAAGAAGGCCTATCCAGTGTTTTAAAAACAGAACTCAAAAAGGGTTTAGCCAAACATACCTCAATTGTGCCTCTTAAAACTTTAATATGATCCCGAATTAGCAACTTCAATCTATTTTAATAATATAGCAAAACTGAACCCAAAATTGGAAGAATAATCATAATTCTAGCTCACTAGAGCATTCTGTCAAACACTTTGTGTGCATTACTATTCTTAAGGCCTTTTATGAAACATTCTACCATTCCTCCACCCATTATTAGTTCAAAACCTCCCTACATACTTTAGGAATACATGAATGCAACCAGTAATTGTTTTACTAATTATCCCCCTTTTAAATTTTCGAAATTAAAAGCTAGGGTATATATTCTTACCTTTAATAAGAGAACCTTCTTGATAATCTTCAAGGATTTAGCAAGAATTGATGGATATTAGTGTGAAGGTTGATTTCTCTCTCTAAGAACTCTCTCCCTCACTCTAGAAATAGCAGAAAATAGCTCAAAATGGTGTAGGATATGTGTTTTTAGCGGAATAGGGTCCAATTTAAAGATTAGAAAATAGGAGCCCCGACACAGATCTACGATCGCATAATAGATATGCGGTCCGCGAAATGACCGCGAAACAACTGCAAAAGGTGGTCCTTAGGGACCTAAAATTTTTGTTTTGGTCTGCGACCAATATGCAGTCTGCAGACCTGTTCTGCGGGTCGCATAATTTGCAGTAGAACCTCCCTTCGCAAAAGTCCAAGGATGATTGTGCGACCAAAGGGCAGCCCGCAAAATAGATATGCGGTCGCATAATTGGCTGTGAAATTGACCTCAAAAGTGGGCAAAAAGACTGCCTCACTCTACGGCCATTCTGTGGCCCGCAGAGTGATTATGCGGCCACATAAATACACACTTTTGCCAAACATTTTCCTTTAAGTTTGTGGCGTACTGTTCAATCCAAAAAGTCCAAACCCCCGCAAGCTTGCTCGTCGCATAGAATTTCAACTAGCTCTAACAAATAATCCTAGCTTGGCACCACGAAATTCCGATTTTTAGGAAGAATTTTACGGGGTCTTACACATTGTGCTCAAGTCCCATCGGCAAATGGCATGCCTTCCCATAAACCAACTTGTAAGGAGAGGCTCCAATTAGAGTTTTGTAGGCAGTCCAGTATTCCCACAGAGCTTCATCAAGCTTTACAGTCCAATCTTTTCTACTTGCACTCATTGTATTCTCAAGAATTTTCTTTATCTCCCTATTGGACACCTCAACTTGCCAACTGGTTTGTGGATGGTAAGTGGTCGAATCTTGTGTTTGACCCCGTATTTCGCAAAGAGATTATCCAACAGCGTGTTACATAAATGGGTGCCTCCATCTCTTATCAATATTCTCGAGGTGCCGAATCTAATAAAGATATGCTTCTTCACAAAGTTCACCACCACCTTGGCATCATTGGTAAGAAGAGCAGTGGCCTCCACTAACTTCGACACAGAGTCGATGGCCACCAAAATGTACTTGTACCCATTGGACGAGGGGAATGGCCCATGAAGTCAATCCTCCACACATCAAAAATTTAAACCTCCATAATACCATGCAATGGCATCTCATGCCTTTTTGTAATCATTCCCGTTCTCTGGCAACTATCACACTTCTTCGCGAGATCATGAGCATCTTTAAACAACCCAAGCTAACAGAAACTCGATTGCAACACATTGGCTACTGTTTTGTCACCTGCATGGTGACCACCATAGGGAAACACATGACAGTTATGTAGGATGACATTCATTTCTGACTCAGGAACACATATTATCATTAATTGATTGGAACAAGATTTGAAAGAAATGGTGCATCCCACACATATGATCTCATATCTCAAAATAACTTCTTTTAAGCATAAGGTTCAAGTTCAGGCAGCATTTCTCCACTAGATTTTTTACAAAATCCACATATCATGGCACCTCCCCAATAGTAGCGGCCAACAATTGCTCATCGAGGAAGGTTTCCTTGATGACATCTCTTTCAACTACATGATTTCGAGTTTCTAACCTAGATAAGTGATCGGCCATTTGATTCTCTGTTCCTTTACGGTATCGTATCTCCGAGTCAAATTCTTGCAAGAGTAAAAACCAATAGATTAGCCTTGGTTTAGCATCTTTCATTTTAAACAAATACCTGATGGCTGCATGGTCTGTGTAGACGATGTCTTTGTTGCCAACCAAATAAGCCCGAAATTTATCAAATGCCCACACTACAACAAGCAACTTCTTTTCTATCACAATTTAGTTTATTTGAGCAAAAGTGAGAGTCTTGCTTGTGCAGTAAATGGAGTGAAATACTTTTCTCCTCCTTTGGCCCAATACGACCCCAATTGCACCATCAGGGGTGTCATACATAAGCCCGAATGGCTAGTTCCAGTGAGGAGACACTATGATTGTTCCATTCACTAACTTCTTCTTCAGCTCCTCAAATGCCTTCAAACAAGTATCGTCAAACTTTAATGGCACATCCTTCTTTAACAACCTGTACAAAGGAGAGCAAATGCTCGAGAAATCCTTTATAAATCAACAATAAAAACCTACATGTACAAGAAAAACTCCGAACTCCTTTCACTGAAATTGGTGGTGGCAACTTTTCAATTGATTCCACCTTCTTGTCAACTTCCAGTCCATCTTTGGACACTGTGTGCCCCAACAATATACCATAAAATGGCATTTTTTTCCAGTTCAGTACCAGATTAGTCTCCTCGCACCTAGCAAGAACTTTAGCAAGATTGGTCAAGCATTTATCAAAAGAGGGACCAAACATAGAAAAATCTTCCATAAAGACCTCTACCAACCGTTCCACCATATCAGTTAAAATAGCCATCATACACCTTTGAAAAGTCCAAAGTGCATTACATAACCCGAATGGCATTCTCTTTAATGCATAAGCACTATAAGGGTATGTAAAAGTGGTCTTTTCTTGATCTTTTGAGGCAATAGCAATCTGTTTATACCCCAAATTGCCATCGAGGAAACAATAGTATTCCTATATGACTAACCTGTCAAGCATTTGATCAATAAAGGGGAGAGGGAAGTGATCTTTTCGTGTAGAATTATTCTACTTCCTGTAGTCTATGAATATTCGCCAGCCAGTTACAGTCCTAGTTGGGATTAGTTCATTTTGTTCATTTAATACAACAGTCATACCCTTTTGTACACATTGGACAGGGTTTACCCACTTACTGTCAGAGATAGAAAATACTACACCTACGCCAAGCCACTTAATCACTTCTTTCCTTACCACCTCTTTCACGATTGGATTTAGGTGGCGTTGATGTTCCACGCTAGGTTTGTGTCCCTCCTCCATGAGTATCTTGTGCATGAAGAATGCGGGGCTAATACATTTTATGTCAGACGTTGTCCAACTTATGACACGCGTGTGCTCTCTAAGCACTCTCAATAGCTTTTCTTCCTAAAAGTTAGACAAATGAGAAGAAACAGTCATAAGTGAAGTGTTAGCACTTCCCAAATATACATAATAAAGATGAGAGGGTAAGGGTTTAAGTTCTAGTTTGGGGGCTTCCTCAATAGAAGGTTTAGGGGGCGGGCCGATTGGCTTATCCATAATTTGCATCATCTCATCAACCTCTTCTTCAAGTTCCACATGATTGAACAACATCAATGCCTTGTCTAGTGCATCTTGTTTAAATGAACTTCTCTCCACAGCTGGTTCGTTTATCCACTACAAAAATCATGGCAAGATTTTTGTAGTGACGAGGCAACTAAATGGCTCGATACACATTTAAGAAAACTTCTTCATTTTCCACCCTCATGATCATCTTACCTTCTCGGACTTTGATGATTGCATCTTCAGTGGTTAAAAGAGGTCATCCCAAGATGATAGGGACTAGCTCATCAGCCTCATAGTCGAGGATGATGAAATCTTCTGGGGAAAATAAACTTCCTAATCTTCATCAACACGTCCTCAATTACCCTTTCAGGATAAATATAAGATATGTCAGCTAACTATAGCATCAACTTGGTACGTCACGGAGTTCCTATTTCCAATTGCTTGAATATTGACAACGACATCAGATTGACACTTGCACCCAAATCACACAGGGTTCTACCCACATCGATCTCACCAATCCTCATAGGTATGGTAAAACTACACAGTTTGTTTTTAATCTCTCAACCGCTGCCTCGCAGAATTGATAATGATATAGAAATTGTCCAAGTCTTTTTCACAAACCCACACAAACCTCTAATCCTTAGTCACGCGTAAGTCCATAAATCCTTAGATACCACATATTAAATCTTGAACCCATTAGAACCTTTTCGAGAGTCACCCACTCTGACCTAGTCTTGACTGCATAGCCAAATGTGCTGACAAGTAGTTCTATATTAGCACATGGATACTCTAAAAATAAATAGTCGGACAAATCCTTTCTCTTGCACTCTACCTCCATAGGAGAATATCGAACATGGTTCCTTCCACAACCTCCATATACCACTAAGGCATAATACAACACGCACCCATCAATTCCTTGCTTGAATCATCCTCGACGTCATCCTCCTTAAGTCATATATAATCCACAAGCGTCCTTTAGTTCAGAATCTATAACTAGGTGACCCAATCGCCGATGGTAGACTCCCCCACTTGGCCTTAAGCCACAATAACATAATCCAAGAAGCCACAATGACTACTCCTTTTTTAACTACCGTGATCCAGCACTGTTACTCAGTTGAATCCTTATAAGCTCATGTTGCACTACTTATAAATCATCCTAAATCATTACCCCAAATGCACACTACCCATAGCACATCAAGAATCATCAGTTCAAATCCAAATCCATATCATATCACATGCATTCCAGTGGGTAAATGGTAAAATTCTTCAAAAGAATCTCATAAGAAATCATGCAACCCTCAACATTCTCACGGAAGGTATTCCACCTATATGACCTCATACCAGCACCTTCCTATGACCTTTCCATGAATACAACCATTGAATAATCAACAAATTTCCCGAGTCCACACTCGACCTCGGGCTGCAAGAATCTATTTCATTTTATTATTGAAAAACCGAAAGATCTACCAATATATCCAAAACTCAAGACCGTATAGTACGCCAAGATGTCACCCATTCACATTCCCTTTATAGCACAAGCAACACTTCCTATCAAATTCAAACCCTCCAAAATGTAAGTAGTCATCACCAATATGAAATGCATAGACTACCACAAAGTTCATAATGATACGCCCCACTTCCATGCAGGTATAGCCATCTTCCGTAGTAAGGAACTCGTTCTCTGATGCTCATTCTCGACCTGGTAACAATCAGACACTATGAGACATGCCTAACAATGTCCTTCTTTATCCTCTGCCACCCATAATGCTGCCTCGAATTACGATACGTTTCTGTATCACCTGTACGAATAGAATACCATAACTACGAGCCTCCTCAAATTGGAAACACAGATTCTAACCTAAAGTCTCAACACACCATCCATACTAAAGACCACCTCTTTAACACTACCTTGCAACACTATGTACCTAAGGACAAGCAAATAGGAAGCATCATATTGACGATCCTTAATGCGCTCCAACAAGGACAACAACGCATCCGTACAAGAAATAACTCCATTGTGCTCAGAGATGCCCAATCCCACAAATGCATAAACTAGGAATGGAACTTTTATATCCCTAAATTCATATCCTTCGCTGGAACAAATGACAAATTCCAAGTCATGAACCAAATAATTCTCCTCATAGGGGCCATGAACCTGTGGAAAACACCAAAATTGGGGCTGCTATAAATGGAAACGCCTTCACTATGAGGGTCCTTGGGCATCTATCTTGCTCAAGCTCTGGTAAGTATATCCACACCTGTATGAGAAAAATAAGTCCAAATAGAGTTAAAGACTTAGAACACTATGTGAGACAATAAAACTTCCTATTGGACACATGCAGGACATGATTGAAGCTATTTTTGCAAAATGGCCTATATGGCCAAAAGGTGGCTAGAAATGCAAACTCAACAAAGGTGATCTCTAAGATATGGAAAAAGTACTTTACACAAATGACCCATTTTGTAGAAATGGCCTATATGGCTAAGAAATGGCTAAGCGTGCAGACTTAGGTTAGACATGCAAAATTTGGCTAAGACCCCGCGAAGCCAAGAACCTAAGAGTCACTAGGAAGACCAGACCCTATGTGGGCTACCTACGTATCCCGCCCCAAAAGACGAGAAATAGGTATGCATAGTTCGGAAAGATTGGATACGGGCGAGAATAAAAAAAACTAATTTGGAGAAAACATATTTTTGTCTTTTTTTAAAAAAAATGATGGAAAAGTGCAAAATCTTTTTGGATTTTTCATTTTCATTTTTTTGTCTTTTTCTTGGAAAACAAATGTGAAAGAAAAATATAACTGACCCTACTTGCTTCATTTTTATACTTCACCCTCTTTCTTTCTCATTTACCCTCTGTCATCATTGGTCCGTCAAATGACCCCTTTTATCCTTGAAGATTGCAACATGTAGCACATAAGATGCATTAGGATAGCCTTTTATTTTGGGGTACACCTGTCCTAGACGGATTCAACCCCTGTGTTGAGTCCCCAAAGTCAAATGCACATGATGCAAACAAATGTGTTCCTACTATGGATCCAGCTTGAGGATATGTTATTCTAGGTTTAAAAACCTTGGTGTATTATTCTAGACCTGGATTACCTGAGTAGACAACTCGAGCCGGGGGGGAGGGCAGCGTACCGGTAACCAAAAGATTATCCGGTTTTGCAACTTGTCCGAACCTCGTTCTAAATTAAGGATATGACACTAACAGAAAAGAAGTCATGCCAGCGTGCACTTCCTAGAAGATTTAGAAGACTCAGAGAGAAGAAAGGTTTCGTAATAGTTTATATACAGTTCACCCAATATCAAAGTGGTAAAAAGCGGCAATTAGCAAATTAGGATCAAACACATAAAAAATCAGATAATAAACAAAAGCTAACTATAACAGTTATTCTAAGCTCGAATTCTGAACCCTGAACCAGAGATTCTGGGCTCTATCCCCAGTAGAGTCACCAGAGCTGTCACACCTCCCTTTTCTACCCGAAAGGGTATATGGGAGTTTTTCCAATTAAAATGACAATAATCGAAACGGGATTATTTATTTAATTTCAGAGTCGCCACTTGGGATAATTTATGGTGTCCCAAGTCACCGATTTAAAATCCCGAATCGAGGAAAGTTTTGACTCTATTTATGGTCTGTGAACACAGAAATCAGGGTAAGGAATTCTGTTAATCTGGGAGAAGGTGTTAGGAATTCCCGGGTTTCGTGATTTTAGCACGATCACTTAACTATTAATAATTGATCGAATTATCTGATTTAATACATGTTTAAAACCTATTGTGCATCTTTAACCTTTTAAAACCGCTTTTATTTATTTATGGAATTTGTTTGAACAAGTCGCGATGTCGCGCACTCGTTTGTTTTGTACACATTACAAATCACGTCACAGGAACTGTACCCACGATCTACAATGTGTTTGATTTTATTATTATTTCGGATCACATGAATTGCACACCCGAATTGAGATTTACGTATCGTGACCATGCCATGAGAACCGTACCCATGGCCACGATAATTTATTATTGATCGCGCCTAAAGCAAGCTACAATGTTTATGAATATTAACGGAATAAGTATGCTCCTAGCGATTATAGGCAAGTAACAAAGCGATAGACAATTAAAAGCTCAATTTCATAAACTTTAGCACCCGAGCCCCTTTAATTTAATTTGACGTAGTTCAGTTGATGTATAGCAACCCAATTTCTGTACTGTGACAAAATTATGTTCAGCTATAACCAATTTGAGTAAACACGAGCATATCATCAAGCGAGCAAATTCAAAACCAGGGAGAGCAATTATAGAAACAACGGGATCATATCACCAAACAAATATTTAACATTAAGCTTGAATAAAACGGATAGAGGATGAGAGAATTGGACCTCAATATAGCCGGAAAATTGATTGTTTCACTGCTTTGAACTCAAAATGCAACGACCGCGGATGAAAACTCGAAATTGGCACCGAAAACTCAACCAAACACGGATTCAAACCCACACTTTTATCACTATTCACGACCTCTCTATCCTCAATTCATGCTCACTGTCTATCGGACCATATACAACTGCTTGACGTTATTGTGCAATGCTTAAGCCTAGATTTTTCATACCCTTAAAGTTGGTTGTGACGTGGAATTGAAGGTGGTCTCGCCGGCTATGAAGTGAAGAAGACGGTGCGGCTGGTTGGAGTTAAGGAGATGGGTCGCTGGGAGTTCAGTTGTTTTTGAGGAGTTCGCTGGAGGAAAGTAGTAGTGATATTTTGTGTGTGTTGGAGAGGAATTAGGGTTCGAGTGGTGTGCATGCGACGGCGTGAGGAGAAGGTCCGGCGGAGATGGAAACGGCGGAACGGAGTTGGGATCGAGTTCTGGTTGGTGAAGGCTGTTGAAGGGTTCTGGTTTTGGGTGTGCTCGAGATGAAGAAGACTATGAAGTGAGGTGGTTTATTTGGTGGTTATGGAGGAATTCCGGCGAGTCTCGACGGTTGGCAACAGCGGCTGGGTTTTTAGTGGGGGTGACGGCTGGTGTTATTTTGGGGGATTCGAGTTGCTGATGGGTGTCTCTTAGGTCTAAGGAAGATGAAGGAGAAGGATTTATTTTAGGTTTTAAAATCTGATGGGCTAAGGTATTGGGCTTTAAAACTTGGGTCTTTATGATCAAATTTGCTTAAAATTGGCGTAACTAACTAAAACTCTATCCATCCAACATCAACTCTTGCCTATTAAATAAAAAAAACAAAGAGAGAAATATTACCAAAACATTAATTAGCCCTACTTAAGTAGAAATAATTATAAAAATAAAACTAACCGTTAAAACAAAATTATTTTTGTATTTTCAAATATCATACTAAAAATAAAAAATAGGATTAGATTAAAATCATCGCAAAGTTAAAATAATACTACTACCAAAAACACTAACATCCTCGAAAACAAAGTGGAACTATTTTTGTATTTTTGAATTTTATGTAAGGTAGATAAATTAAAAGTAACTAAATAAAATATTAATTAGCTAAATAAAAGAAAATATTTTTGTAATTTTTATTTTTGTGATAAAATTAAGTAAAATAGTCAAAACTATTTAGAATAGCGATACTAAACCTAAACTAAATATTTATGCTAAAATATGTAAAATCTCGGGGAGGGTCAAAAAATTGCATGTCTACAGTTGCCCCTCTTTGACTGGAAATACGAATGATTTTCAGGCAAAGAACGACGAGACAGGTTTTTTGACCCGGCCCTTATTTTGAGAGACCAAAAGCTAAAAGAAAGGAGAATGTGACCGAACCCTGGTATCTGAGTTGCCTACATATCCTTGGCTATAAAGGAATCGGACCACGTGTAGTTGAGAAGTAGGAACAATGACGGAGTATACCGAGGTGGAGAGCCGATTGAGGTGACGTTCCATCGAGGTCCGGTCTGCGGTCCTGTTATTACATCAAAATCAAAAATGAAAAAGCCTAATTAAGCATGTCAACTATGAGTTACAAGATTCCTATCTATAAGTCTTCTGAAGCTTGATCTTGAGTTTTGAATGGTTCTTCATGCAGACTTTTGATTTGAACCTTGATGCTTGCTAGCTGTAGGTTCTGGTTCATTCTTCTTCAGCTTTTTCGGATCAAGACCGGACATGTAGCACTCGTGACTTCAACCACGTCTTGAGTAGTTCACATCTTTTTTTTGCTTCTCCATTTCGGATTCACTTCTTCTTCTTCTTCTTCTTCTTCTTCTTCTTCTTCTTCTTCTTCTTCTTCTTCTTCTTTTTCTTTCTTTTATTCTGGATTGATACTACTTCTATTGGTCATCTCGAACTATTGACTCGCCTTCTTACCGCGAGCTTCTGCTACTTCTAACTTGAATTGCATTCTAAAATGACTTCCCTTGTTCTCCAGGTGGGCGCCTGCTACTGACTTGAAACTTGAAATAATTCCGAAATAAATTTTGAAATGACTTCCCTTGTTCTCTAGGTGGGCGCCTGCTACTGACTTAAAACTTGAAATAATTCTGAAACGAATTCTCTTGTTCTCCAGGTGGGTGCCTGCAATCAAAACAACAAAACAAACAAAAAAAATTGCCCTAGTTTGCACTCGGAAGATTTGTGAGTTGTTAGCAAAACTGTAAACCACTTATGTTATTGATGCAATGATGAGAGTAAACTAAAGACTCGACTAGTACATGCGTCCCCTATGAGTAAAACTAAGAAACTTTGACTAGCAAATGCGTCTGCTAAAAATAAAACCTGAATGACCCAAACTAGGAAGTGCGTCTCCTAAGGATAAAATCTCAATTTAGGAAGTGTTTCTCCTAAAAGAATAACTTGAAAGACCTTGATTAGGAAGTGCGTCTCCTACGGGTGAAACTTGAATGAACCGAACTAGGAAGTGCGTCTCCTAGGGGTGAAATCTCAATTTAGGAAGTGCGTCTCCTAAAAGAATAACTTGAAAGACCTTGATTAGGAAGTGCGTCTCCTACGGGTGAAACTTGAATGAACCAAACTAGGAAGTGCATATCCTAGGGCTGAAACTTGTGTGGACCAAACCCAGGAAGTGCATCTCCTAAAAGTATATCCTGAAAAAACCAGACTAGGAAGTGTGTCTCCTAGAGGTTAAATCTCAATTTAGGAAGTGCGTCTCCTGAAATTATATCCCGAAAGACCCAGACTAGGAAGTGCATCTCCTAGGGGTGAAACTTGAATGAACCAAACTAGGAAGTGCGTCTCTTAGGGCTGAACTTAAATGACCCAAACTAGGAAGTGCGTCTCCTAGGGGTAAAATCTCAATTTAGGAAGTGCGTCTCCTAAAATAAAATATAACTTGGAAGACCCAGACTAGGAAGTGTGTCTCCTAGGGGTGAAACTTCAATGACTCAAACTAGGAAGTGCGTCTCCTAAGGGTAAAATCTCAATTTAGGAAGTGCGTCTCCTAAAATAAAAATATAGCCTGAATGACCCAGACTAGTAAGTGTGTCTCCTAACAGGTAAAACTTTAATGATTCCAACTAGGACGTGCGTCTCCTAGAGATTAATTTAAATGACCAAAACTAGGAAGTGTGTCTCCTAGGGGTGAACTTAAATGACCCAAACTAGAAAGTGTTTCTCCTAGGGGTAAAACTCAATTTAAGAAGTGCGTCTCCTAAAACAAAATATAACTTGAAAGACCCAGACTAGGAAGTGCGTCCCTAGGGGTGAAATCTCAATGACTCAAACTAGGAAGTGCATCTCCTAGGAATAAATTTAAATGACCAAAGCTAGGAAGCACGTCTCCTAAAAAGTATAATCTGAAAGATCCCTACTAGGAAATGAATCTCTGATAATAGGCGAAATCTAGGTGATTTAGCTAGTGTTTATGCTTCCACTTGATTATATTCCAATGACATATTATGGTGAATTGATGAAAAATAGGCTCTAATTGTGATATCTATAAATTGCAGGGTGAGGAGCCTATATTCTGCTTTCAAGAGGATATTGGAATGATTTATGAGCAAGAACAACCCCTCGGAGTCAAGTGCGCGCAAGAACAAGACGGGAAAAATGGACGAAATCGAGCTTCAGAGACGCGCGAAGAAACGCGTGAATTAGCGCAGTAGCTCGCGCGAAAGAAGAACTGAGGCAGAATCACGCGCGAAGTCGCGCAGTAGCTCGCGCATGTCCGGTCCGGGAAAACATTGCTTAGGGGTAAAATTGGAAATCTGGAGGGAAACCCACTTAACCTATATAAAGTCAAGCTCGCCCAAGGTTAAATTATGGAGGTTTTCATAGTTTAGTGGAAGAAATAGAGAAGCAAGAGGCAAGGAGGACGTTTTTTAGGGTAAAACACAAGCATAGAGCCGTCGTGGAGGTCGGAATTCATCGGGTTTCATCTTTCTTCCTCCAAACTTAGTAATTTTTTATGTTTCTTTGTATGAGTTGTTGTTTTGCTACCATGTCTATGTGGAGCTAAACTTCACGTTCTAGGGTTGTGGTTCTTTCATGACTATTGTTATTCGGATATTGAGTTTGATTTCTTAGTTTAATATTGGTTTATTTATTCAATCATGCACTTAATTATTTGATTGCTTGATCACCAATTGAATACTGTCTACGAATCTTGAATTGAACTTGAAAGTGGGAACTCTAGATTGCATATAGGATTGAATAGAGCAAGTTCTTGAACATGGGCATCGGGGAACGGATTCGCGGTTAGGATAGACATATACCTAATTGCCTTGCTTGGTTGATTTACAGGAATTATAAATGCGTTTTTTGTTGATTCTAACTTCATAGACATATAGGCGTTAGGTTAGCTTGAATAGGCGAGTAAGAACTGGATAGATTCTTATGAGCAATATTAACCCTGTCAACCAATAAACTAGATAAATTAGTTAGTCAATTCAATAGAAGAATACAATAGGATTGTTAGATAGCCCATAACCCTAGATCGTTTTCATTACATTGATATCATAAAAATCTGCTATCCTTTTGCTCAGAGTTCATTATTTATTTTCTTTTTATTTTAATTAGTTTAGAATCAAATACTTCTAGGTTTCATTCTTGTATAGATAATTAGGATAGTCTAATTTAGTTAATAGTTAATCACAAGTCCTCGTGGGATCGACATCCGACTTTTAGTCACTTTATTACTTGACGACCGCGTATACTTGCGTGTGTGTTTGGTCGCAACAAATTTTTGGCGCCGTTGCCGGGGACTTAGAAATTAACTATTCTTCTAGATTAGACATTGAATTTTTTTTATTTATTCATTTTTTTTGTTTTAGTTTAGTTAATATTTTTTATTTATTTTAAGATGGAATCTTGGAATGAAAGTTATTCGAATGATGGTTATTCTTATTTTGATGATCCTTGTCCATATTGTGGAGGACCGCACTGGTGAAAAAATTGTCAGAATGTTCCCGAAACGAGTTGTGCGCACAATCTCAATCCTTTGAGTGGAATATTTGTAATATGTGTGGTGGTCAAGATGGCCACTGGGATGGTTGTCCTAATTCTTTTCATCCTTCTCTGAGCCTTTATTATGATCATTATAATAATGTTTGTGGGTTTGATAGGGGCAATGAAGTACAAGATATGGAACCTGATGCATATATTAGGGATATTTTAAAGCAAGTAGCAGAGCACCAGGATGAACTCAAAAAAGATATGAAAAGAATGAGGGAAACAATCACAAGAATGAAGGCCAATATAGAAGAATTGAATGAAGATAGTGAGTACCAGCAAGAGAAAAATTTTAAAAAAGAGGAGATTTTGAGTCAAACTTGGCTGGTGGAACAAGCTGAAAGATTGGAGATATATGAGGCTCAACGTGAGAAAATTACAGATGGGATACAAGACCTAATAGAAGGAAGAGCTAAAATAGGACAAGAGAACGAAAAATTTGGCACCGCTATTCATGACTTGGGAGCTCAATTTATTGCAAAGGTTGATGCGTCTGACGCCCAACAAAATAGTTCTGAGTTGTGTGAAACTGAAAAGGAGCTTATACGCCAATTTGAGGAGCAAAAATTGGAGAGTCAATCATTCGAGCGTACTTTTATTAGTGATGTCCATGTTGAGGAAAGCACTCTAGAGTCATGTGAGGAAGTAGATAATGTTATATTTGAAGACTCTAGTATGTGTACATATGAGGATGTAACTAGTGATGTAATTCTAGAGTTAGGGCGTACTGCTTCTCATTCCATAAATTTTTCAACATTGTGTTTGGATGATGACATGGAAATCGAGTCATCTGAGCCTTTGGGGGAGCCAATATACGAGGACCTGGGTGCTTATATTCTGGAATTTATCATGCCAGAGAGACATAATTACATACCTCATTTGAAAGCCAAAAAGTGTAGAACACTATATTGGTTGCTTGGCCCTGTTAAATTTGTCTCACCACCCCTAGAGCATAGCAAAAAGCTTGAAGCCAAATTGGGGGCTCAATTCATAAGTTTGAGGTGGAGGCAAAAAGTGGTTCACGTCGTGCCGCGATGTTAAATTAGGCGCTTGTTGGGAGGCAACCCAGCTTTACTGCTTTCTTTTATTTTTATTTATTTTATTTTTCTATCTTTGTAGCATTTTTTGTAGGATTATGAGCATAGAAGAAAAGCCACTGAAAGTGTGCAAATGCGAGCCAGCTGGTTGGAACTAGTGTGAGGTACCCGCACAAAGGACCATCCTTGGGAGAAGTCTGAGTACCCCGTGAGCTGCTAGTGCTTCGGCCTTTGGCCTTTCAGGGAGTTTCTTGTCCACCCTTGTTATTTTTGCTTTATTTGTGCATTGGGGACATTGCACTCTTTTAAGTGTGGGGTGGGAGAATTCCTTTGGATACTTAGCTTTTTAGTAGTTTAGCTTCTTATGTCTTTTCTTCGTAGTTGTGTAGTATTTTAATAGATTAATTTTTTTTATGTGGAAAACAAGAAAATTCAAAAAAAAAACTGAAAAAATTGTAGGCTCTTCCTGATGACGGATCTTTTAGACGATTTTCTTGAGGGAAGTGAGTCTAGAGAAAACAACAAAAAGATTTTTTTATTTTTTTCTTAGGTAGTGTAGCAATTCCCCCTTGGTTTTTCTTTAAGACGCGGTTCTTTTCCAAGGGTTTAGCTTGAACCGGGCATAGGTAATTTTTATTTTTGTTTTCTTTTTGATTTGTAGATTAGGGTAATGGGCTATTAGCTATAAAATTGAAAGAGAACCCATAGCGTTGACACACCTGAACACAATAGACCCTAGAGTGTAACGCTTAGTCCTAATTGTTGAATCTCACTGCAAATGCCTTAATTTGTATGTTTGTTACTGAATTGAATGCTCGTAATGGAGTGTCTTGATGAGCTGATCTGGAATGAGTCTTATGCCATGTGTGATGAGTTTTGTGTAGTCCATGTATTGTACTTGTGTCTAGAACTTGCCCGATATGTGAGTTGAAGCGAAATTTTAGGTGATGCTCGATTTGACCCTAAAGATATCACAATAGACCCTAAAGATTTTTTTATTTTTTTCTTAGGTAGTGTAGCAATTCCCCCTTGGTTTTTCTTTAAGCCGCGGTTCTTTTCCAAGGGTTTAGCTTGAACCGGGCATAGGTAGTTTTTATTTTTGTTTTCTTTTTTATTTGTAGATTAGGGTAATGGGATACGATCTATAAAATTGAAAGAGAACCCATAGTGTTGACACACCTGAACACAATAGACCCTAGAGTGTAATGCTTAGTCCTAATTGTTGAATCTCACTGAAAGTGCCTTAATTTGTATGTTTGTTACTGAATTGAATGCTCGTAATGGAGTGTCTTAATGAGCTGATCTGGAATGAGTCTTATGCCATGTGTGGTGAGTTTTGTGTAGTCCATATATTGTACTTGTGTCTAGAACTTGCCCGGTATGTGAGTTGAAGCGAAATTTTAGGTGATGCTCGGTTTGAAAAATGATGTTAGGCTTTCTTTGACCTTTTTGAGTTTAATTGCTTATCACAAATAAAATTTGTCCCTAGTTAACCCTTTTGAGCCTTTAGACTTTTGTTTGGCACCCGCATTACAAGCCTATACCCTTTTGTTCTTAATTGACATTGTTTTGATCCTTTTACCTCTTAAAGCACTTCAATTGTGAGAGGAGCGTTAAAAGAAGTAAGAAGGAAATAAGTGTGGGGTGGCTTTTGAGTGGAACAAATAAAAGGATGAAAGGTGTACTTATATTGTAAACGAATACACCATTAGCAGAAATTGAGTGACAAGAAGAATAAACTGAAAAAATTGAAAAAAAAGAGATGATTACATTATGTCTTTTCCAGCTAGTGGAAATGAATTAATAGAGTGCTTAAAGAAGAAGGGAGTATTTGGGGGATAATATTGTGTGTGAATAAGAAGTGGGTTGAAGAATTTGCGCTAAAAATTGCTCATGTGATGTGTTAAAGTGCTTAGGGGTTGAGTCACTATTCCTAAATACATCCTACCCGTCCCTTAGCCCACATTACAACCATGAAAAGTCCTAATTGATTTTGGATCGAGCTAGCCTACATTAGTAGAGATTTACATTAAGGGCAAGCTTATGGTACCAATTGCATGCATGTGACCTCTTTTGTGAGAGTGAGTGATTTCCTTGATATATGTGAGTATATGAATTGAATGTGGTGGATTGAACTCAGTTTTTGTTGATGTAATTGTGAGGGCATATGATTCGTGACGGAAAAGCAAGTCTTAACTTCTATATAGAGTACTTTGAGGAAGTGTGAATATTGCAAGGCACTTGAGAGTCGACTTTGAGGTTAGGATTGTTCACTGCTAGGCGTAATACATGTACATTGTTCTAGGTGTAATGCGTTAAGGGAAATGGTTGAGTGAAGGATTCTCTAGAGAGTATAGTTGATTGCTCGAGGACTAGCAATGAATTAAGTGTGGGGTGTTGACAATAGGCGAAATCTAGGTGATTTAGCTAGTGTTTATGCTTCCGCTTGATTATATTCCAATGACATATTATGGTGAATTGATGAAAAATAGGCTCTAATTGTGATATCTATACATTGCAGGGTGAGGAGCCTATATGCTACTTTCAAGAGGATATTGGAATGATTTATGAGCAAGAAAAATCCCTCGGAGTCGAGTGCGCGCAAGAACAAGACGGGAAAAATGGACGAAATCGAGCTTCAGAGACGCGCGAAGAAACGCGTGAATTAGCGCAGTAGCTCGCGCGAAAGAAGAACTGAGGCAGAATCACGCGCGAAGTCGCGCAGTAGCTCGCGCATGTCCGGTCCGGGAAAACATTGCTTAGGGGTAAAATTGGAAATCTGGAGGGAAACTCACTTAACCTATATAAAGTCAAGCTCGCCCAAGGTTAAATTATGGAGGCTTTCATAGTTTAGTGGAATAAATAGAGAGGCAAGAGGCAAGGAGGATGTTTTTTAGGGTAAAACACAAGAATAGAGCCGCCGTGGAGGCCGGAATTCATCGGGTTTCATCTTTCTTCCTCCAAACTTAGTAATTTTTTATGTTTCTTTGTATGAATTGTTGTTTTGCTACCATGTCTATGTGGAACTAAACTTCACGTTCTAGGGTTGTGGTTCTTTCATGACTATTGTTATTCGGATATTGAGTTTGATTTCTTAGTTTATAATATTGGTTTATTTATTCAATCATGCACTTAATTATTTGATTGCTTGATCACCAATTGAATACTATCTACGAATCTTGAATTGAACTCGAAAGTGGGAATTCTAGATTGCATATAGGATTAAATAGAGCAAGTTCTTGAACCTGGGCATCGGGGAATGGATTCGCGGTTAGGATAGACATATACCTAATTGCCTTGCTTGGTTGATTTACAGGAATTATAAATGTGTTTTTGTTGATTCTAACTCCATAGACATATAGGCGTTAGGTTAGCTTGAATAGGCGAGTAAGAACTCGACAGACTCTTATGAGCAATATTAACCCTGTCAACCAATAAACTTGATAAATTAGTTAGTCAATTCAATAGAAGAATACAATAGGATTGTTAGATAGCCCATAACCCTAGATCGTTTTCATTACATTGATATC
Organism: Nicotiana tabacum; assembly: GCF_000715075.1. Classification (NCBI taxonomy): domain Eukaryota; kingdom Viridiplantae; phylum Streptophyta; class Magnoliopsida; order Solanales; family Solanaceae; genus Nicotiana; species Nicotiana tabacum. The sequence goes on from NC_134090.1 coordinate 104,764,347, forward strand.
ATAAAAATCTGCTATCCTTTGGCTCAAAGTTCATTATTTATTTCCTTTTTATTTTAATTAGTTTAGAATCAAATACTTCTAGGTTTCATTCTTGTATAGATAATTAGGATAGTCTAATTTAGTTAATAGTTAATCACAAGTCCTCATGGGATCGACATGTGACTTTTAGTCACTTTATTACTTGACGACCGCGTATACTTGCGTGTGTGTTTGGTCGCAACAGTCTCCTAACGGGTAAAACTTTAATGACTCCAACTAGGAAGTGCGTCTCCTAGGAATGAACTTAAATGACCCAAAACTAGGAAGTGTGTCTCCTAGGGGTAAAATCTCAATTTAGATAGTGCGTCTCCTAAAAATATATTCTGAAAAATCCAAACTAGGAAGTGTGTCTCCTAGGGATGAAGCTCCGATAACTCAAGCTAGGAAGTGCGTCTCCTAGGGATGAACTCTCAATTTAGGAAGTACGTCTCCTAATGCAAAAATATAACTTGAAAGACCTAGACTAGGAAGTGCTTCTACTAGGGGTGATGTGTGATCTTCTCAATAGCCTTTGCGTAATCAAAATTGGGGCATTACACCTGAAAAATTCAAGCTTCCAAGCTTTGATATGAACATAGCTTTCATCCCTGTTTCAGACAAAGAAAACTTGTGAGTTTAAAATACGGTGGTTAGTTTGTGGTCTTGACCTTGAAGGCGACTGCTTCTACACTTGCCATGATAACTTTGATTTCAACTGGGAAGACCTTGCCTATTATCGACTAACCATTTTCTTTCAATCCTTATCACAGAAAACACCTCTGATCCATTCGAGCCCAATATCCTCTATCTGTTGCATTTTGCTCATGAATTGACATTTACCGAACCTTTGCATTTTACATGAATCCCAAAACACGTTGATTGTTACCAACTCAGTGTGCATACTGTTCTTTCCTGACTTATGCCACTTTGATGTGCTAGCCAGATTCCGTTTTGTGCAATTGGAAAACTGGTAGCAAATTTTAAAGTCATTTCTCACTTGTTCTGACCAAACAGACTCAAGAAGAGGAAATAAACAAAACAAAAGGAACATAGTAAAGGATAATGGAAAGAGATGATACCTAACAAGAAAATTATAAAGTATAAACTTATCATATATAGATACCAACTCTAATGACCATGACATGCACCTTTGGATTAAGTGGCCGAATCTGTCAAACAAGCCTAATATTCAACTCTTGTTGCATTTCTTCGCCGTAAAACTGGGCTTCAATGCTCCGATTATCCTATCTGATTCACGATCCTTATTTGACTTGTAGTGCCCAAAGGGTTTTCACCATCAAGCCTCTCTCATTTTTTCTTTCTCTCAACTCCATGTCGCCTTATGGTGCCTATGAAGGTTTTCACCAATAAGACTCTCTCATTTTGTTCTTTTTCTTTTTATTTCCTCTGATTCTATAGATGACAAGGCATTGACCATAGTAAAAACATCATATGCTTCTGGCATGTCTAGCTCGACACTCCCAAAGATTATCTGGGAGGTCTTTTTGGACTGTAATGTGGCTTTTGGACAGGGCTAGAAAGAAGGGATATCATAAAGGCTTAAAATAACTAAGACAAAGGGGTTAATTTATTTACAACTTTTGGAATCTATTCTAAAACTTTGCCCCAATTTCTAAAACAAGAGAATTTGATTCTTTTTTGTTTTTGAAGATGGAATTTCTAAGAAAGACTGCCCCACTCTCGACTTTGTGGGATTACGAAATATTTTATTTGGTGTGACCGAACCTTAAGGCTGCCTACGTATCTTGTGGTAACAAGAATCGGGTCGAACGTAGTTCACAAGACTACTTTTTGTTACTATTTTCCTTTTTTTCTTTTTTTCTTTTTCCTTATTTTTTTTCCTTTTCCTTTTTTTCTTTATCTCTATTTTTTCTCTTCTTTTTTTTTGAATTTTCCTTTTGGAATGAACTTTCTAAAATAAACCTATGGGGATATGAACTTTTTTTTTCGTATGACTCTAACTTGATTCCAAAAGAGGGGAGGTCAAAGAAATCAGTACAGGCTCAAAAGGGTATCGAATGGTATAAGTGTTTGGGTAGCTGAAAGTGGGCCTCCCAATTCCTAAAAATGCCAAGTAAAACACATTCAACTTGAGAATAAAAAAGAAGATCATGCACAACATTTCTTTTGCAGTTTCGGCATTGATATCACTGATATGCCTTCCACTTTTCTTTAGCTCCTTATCAAGTATAGAACTCTTGTTGGGTAATTTCTTCTTCACAATGGATACCCTCCGTCAGTTCAGAGCAAACTCCCTTGGCTTTATCTTGTTACTTAAGGTGCACTTGAACTCAAAACTGCTCGCTTCAAATTGTCTGGGATACACTCTCCTTTAACGAATTCTTGTCATCCTATTAACTTCCCAAATTATCTGCCCCAGTTTCACATAGCTCAGGCTTCAAATGATCTCAAAATGTCCAAATCTGTACTTATTTCCCTCAAGTGTCCCTATCATCTTCAAAATTGCTTCATTGCTTCAAGACTAAACTAACTTTTAAAACCAGACTGAGAATTACGCGTGCATGTCATGTCACTAGAATTAGCATGAAAAGACTATAAAAGGAAAAGATAACTACACAAAAACTGACTAGAAATAACAAAAAATAGGAAATTGCATTAGATAGACGGTGAAAGGATTTAAACAACAAAACAAGCAAAATACACTAGGGTTAAAACCCTGGAAAACCCTAAATAACACTAAAGGGGTACTACGACTAAATGAACTAAGCAAAACAAAAGGATAGAAGGGTTTGAGTCACAAGACAATATCCGAATTACAACCTTGAAATAACCCCGACAACAGAAATGACAACGAAATAAACTACTAAGACTCCTCCCTAACTAGCCAAGAAAGGAGTGTCTTTCCAATTACCAAGCTCGGCATCTTAGCCACTGAGTTCCACATCAATATTACCAAGACCATTACCAATTTCAATATTACTAACTTCAGTCAACAAGTTCCCAAGAGGATTCTCGTACTCCCTGTCACCACACATCATCCCCACAAAGTGTGCGTCATCATGTGCAGGTAAAGGATTTTGCACAATATTCTGGGTTTCACTGTCCTCGATCACAATTGTCCCTTCTTGAATCATTCTTTCTATTTCCCTTTTCAAAGCACGACAATATTCAATGCTATACCCTTGAACATTAGAGTGGTACATGCACCGTATAGTAGGATCAAAACCTTTTGCATATGGGTCCGGAGTATAGCCGAGGAGCGGCTCAATCAGGCTAGAATGTTTTAACTTTTCAAATAGGCTTATGTAGGATTCTCCGATTGGCATAAAACTATTTCTTTGCCTTTGTTCCCCTTCATGCCCTAGTTTTCTAGGGTTGTTGGATGCTCGAAAAGGTTGCAAAGGAAAAAGTGCATTATGTGGTATTGGCGCTCGCCATAAGGAGTGACCTAGTGGTTGGACAGATGACCGGATGTTGTTCGGAGGATAATACTAGGGTGGATTATGTGGATCTCGGGGATAAGTTTGTGGTTGAGGCTGAGTATATTGGTGAGGCGGACCCGTTGGACCATGTCGTGATCCTGAGACAACCATGGCAACATCATCATGTTCCTTCTGACCCACAAGCTTCCTGTGTTGTTCTGAATTGCTTGTGTTGTGGCTTTTAAAGCAGAATAGCTCATGATCTTACTCGACTTCAGCCCATCTTCTGCCATTTCTCCCATTTTTACCACATCATTAAAAGGCTTACCCACAGCCGAGATCAAATGCCCAAAGTAAGTTGGCTCTTGAGCTTGAATAAAGTACTCGACCATCTCGTCTTCTTCCATCTGGGGATTGACTCGGGTAGCATGATTTCTCCATCTGAGCCCGTATTCCCTAAAGCTTTCATTAGGCTTATTTTCTATCTTGTTGAGGTACATGCGATCCGGGATGATTTCTATATTGTACTGAAAGTGTCGGGCAAAGACCTGAGCCATATCGTCCCATGTGTACCATATGCTAGCATCTTGGCGGGTGTACAACTCCTGAGCTGCCCCACTCAGACTTTGACTGAAATATGCCATCAATAATTTGTCCTTCCCACCAGCGCCTCTCATTTTACTGCAATAACCTCTCAAATAGGCCATGGGATCGACATGTCCGTCATACAAATCAAACTTCGGCATCTTAAACCCAGCAGGCAATTGGACGTCAGGAAACAAGCACATGTCTTTGTAAGACACGCTCACCTTGCTCCCTATCCCTTGCATGTTTCTTAAAGACTGCTCTAAGATTTTCACCTTCTTGAATATCTCATCTTGCTTCATTGTCTTAGCAGGCTTTTCAGTTTCATCGGGAGGCTCAAAATAAGGAGTGTGAGAGTATGGATTGGAGACCTTGAAAGTTGGTTCTGGAGCATAGTGTTGGGCATCGGGGACTTTGAACCCCGTCTCGCTAGAGGATCAAGGAAAAGTAGCCTGTGGAGGAGATACAAAAATATGAGTGGTCAAAGGAGCAGGATATGAGGTGGTTCTAGGGGTGGAGTGTGAAAAGGTTGTGGGAAGATATCAGCAGTAGTGGAAATCTGGACTTGTGACAGTGGCGGAATGGTGACAAGGCTTGGTATATTTCGGTCATCTGTCCTTTCAACCTTAAGACCTCTTCTTTCAACTCAGATTCTAACTCAACAATCTCCTTAGACGGATCAATAACACCTGTGTCCAAGTCTTTGCTAGCCATGGCTACCTTGCTTTTTGACCTTGTGTTGTATGGATGAGTTACCTTAAGAACCACAAACCAACCACCCTTCTGCTCAATGAAGATAACAAAACGGAACAAAATGGGGTCATCACGTTAGCGTTAGGGCATTTGTCAGCTAAAAATATCACATTGCGTGCAATGCACCTAGCAACACGGTTCAAGAATGACTTCGAGGGTCACAAGGTCACTTGGCATCATCCCAATTTGTTCATTTCAATCTTTTCTTTTCTTTTCTTTTCTAGAATTTCTTGGCTTGCTCATTTTCCTTCCTCGTTTTTTTCTAATTATCACTCTTTTCTTTCCTCTCGTTTCTCACATCTCATAATTTCATCCCTTTATTTTTATTTCCTTTTTTCTTTTTCTTTTTTAATTTTAAAAAATGATTCAATCGAACCCTATGTAGGTTGCCTATGTATCATGTGCCACATGAATCAGACCAAGCGTAGTTCTGGAAAAGTAATGGACAAAATAAACTAAAAATAAAATCTTTTTGAATTTTCATTTATAACTTTTTTCGATTTTTCAAATATAAAATAGGAAATACGATAACGAGAGACTTGACAAACTCAACTATACTACGACAAACTCTGACACCAACTAAAAGAATCAATACTACTGAACATGACTATAAAGTGCAAGACAACATAAAAAACATACTCAAAAAAATAAAAAATCTCAAAGCAACTCCTGGATGCAACGGTCCTGACTATGAGGGTCCTTGGGCGTCTGCCATGCTCAAGCTCTGGTAAGTAGATCTACACCTGTATGAGAAAAATAAGATCAAATAGAGTTAAAGACTCAGAACACTATGTGAGACAATAAAACTTCCTATTGGACACATGCAGGACACGATTGAAGCTATTTTTGCAAAATGGCCTATGTGGCCAAAAGGTGGCTAGAAATGCAAACTCAACAAAGGTGACCTCTAAAACATGGAAAAATTACTTTACACAAATGACCCATTTTGTAGAAATGGCTTATGTGGCTAAGAAATGTCTAAGCATGCAGATTCAATAGAATTGACCTTAAACAGAGAGGACACCTTGTTGTGGACTTAAGACTCTAAGACATGGGTCACTGAACCACTTTTGCGAAAATGACCTCATTTTGCAAGAAAAGTCGATGTGGCAAGTAATGGTTAGACATGCAAGATTTGGCTAAGACCCCGCGAAGCCAAAAACCTAAGACTCACCAGGAAAACCAGTCCCTATGTGGGCTGCCTACATATCCCGCCCCGAAAGACGAGAATCAGGTATGCGTAGTTCGGAAAGATTAGATACGGGCGAGAATTAAAAAAATAACTAATTTGGAGAAAACATATTTTTGTCCTTTTTTTAAAAAAATGATGGAAAAGTAAAAAATCTTTTTGGATTTTTCATTTTCATTTTTTTTGTCTTTTTCTTGGAAAAAAATGTGAAAGAAAAATATAACTGGCCCTACTTGCTTCATTTTCATACTTCACTCTCTTTTCTTTATCATTTACCCTCAGCCATCATTGATCCGCCAAATGACCCCTTTTACCTTTGAAGATTGCAACATGTAGCACATAAGATGCATCAGGATAGCCTTTTATTTTGTGGTACACATATCCTAGACGGACTCAACCCCTGTGTTGAGTCCCCAAAGTCAAATGCACATGATGCAAACAAACGTGTTCCTACTAGGGATCCGGCATGAGGCTATGTTATTCTAGGTTTAAAAACCTAGGTGTATTGTTCCAGACCTGGCTTACCCGAGCGGACAACTCGAGCCGGAGGGGGAACCATACCAGTAATCAAAAGATCTTTCGGCTTTGCAACTTGTTCGAACCTCGTTCTAAATTAAGGATATGACACTAACAGAAAAGAAGTTACGCCAGCGTGCACTTCCCAGAAGATTTAGAAGACTCAAAAAGAAGAAAGTTTTCGTAACATTTTATATACAGTTCACCCAATATCAAAGCGGTAAAAAGCGGCAATTAGCACATTAGGCTCAAACACATAAAAAATCAGATAATAAACAAAAGCCAACTATAACAGTTATTCTAAGCTCGAATTCTGAACCCTGAACCGGAGATTATGGGTTCTATCCCCAGCAGAGTCGTCAGAGCTGTCACACCTCCTTTTTCTACCCGAAAGGGTATAGGGGAGTTTTTCCAATTAAAGTGACAATAATCAAAACAGGATTATTTATTTAATTTCAGAGTCTCCACTTGGGATAATTTATGGTGTCCCAAGTCACCGGTTTAAAATCCCGAATCGAGGAAAGTTTTGACTCTATTTATGGTCTGCGAACACAGAAATCCTGGTAAGGAATTCTGTTAACTCGGGAGAAGGTGTTAGGCACTCCCGGATTCTGTGGTTTTAGCACAGTCACTCGACTATTAATAATTGACCGAATTATCTGATTTAATACATGTTTAAAACCTATTGTGCATTTTTAACCTTTTAAAACCGCTTTTAATTATTGTGGAATTTGTTTGAACAAGTCGCGATGTCGCGCACTCGTTTGTTTTGTACACATTGCGAATCGCATCACGGAAACCGTACCCACGATCTACAACATATTTAATTTTATTATGATTCGAAATTATGGTCGGATCACATGAAATGCACACCCGAATTGAGATTTACGTATCGTGACCATGCCACGGGAACCGTACCCATGGCCACAATAATTTATTATTGATCGCGCCTAAAGCAAGCTACGATGTTTATGAATATTAATGGCCTAAGTATGCTCCTAGCGATTATAGGCAAGTAACAAAGCGATAGACAATTAAAAGCTCAATATCATACTCGAGCCCCTTTAATCTAATTTGACGTAGTTTAGTTAATGAATAGCAACCCAATTTCTATACTGTGACAAAATCATGTTCAGCTATAACCAATTCGAGTAAACACGAGCAGATGACCGAGCGAGCAAATTCAAAACCAGGGAGAACAGTTATAGAAACAACGGGATCATATCACCAAATAAACATTTAACATTAATCTTGAATAAAACGGATAAAGTATGAGAGAATTGGACCTCAATACAGCTGGAATATTGTTTCACTGTTTTGAACTCAAAATGCAACGAACCGCAGATGAAAACTCAAAATTGGCACCGAAAACTCAACCAAATACGGATTCAAACCAACACTTTAATCACTGTTCACGACCCCTCTATCCTCAATTCTTGCTCACTGTCTCTATCGGACCATATACAACTGCTTGACGTTATCGTGCAATGCTTAAGCCTAGATTTTTCAGACCCTTAAAGCTGGTTGTGACGTGGAATTGAAGGTGGTCTCGCCGGTTGTGAAGTGAAGAAGACAGTGCAGCTGGTTGGAGTTAAGGAGATGGGTCGCTGGGTGTTCAGTTGTTTTTGAGGTGTTCGTTAGAGGAAAGCAGCGGTGGTCTTTTATGTGTGTTGGAGAGGAATTAGAGTTCGAGTGGTGTGTGTACGACAGTGTGAGGAAGAGGTCTGGCGGAGATGGAAGTGGCGGAACGGAGTTGGGATCGAGTTCTGGTTGGTGAAGGCTGTTGAAGGGTTCTGGTTTTGGGTGTGCTCGAGATGAAGAAGAAGATGAAATGAGGTGGTTGATTTGGTGGTTATGGAGGAATTCCGGCGAGTCTCGGTGGTTGGCAGCGGCGGCTGGTTTTTTAGTAGGGGTGACGGCTGGTGTTGTTTTGGGGGATTAGGGCTGCTGATGGGTGTCTCTTAGGTCTAAGGAAGATGAAGGAAAAGGGTTTATTTTAGGCTTTAAAATCTGATGGACTAAGGTATTTTGCTTTAAAACTTGGGCCTTTATGACCAAATTTGCTTAAAATTGGCCTAATGAACTAAAAATCAATTCATCCAACATCAACTCTTGCCTATTAAATAAAAAACAAAGATAGAAATATTACCAAAATATTAATTAGCTCTACTTAAGTAGAAATAATTATAAAAATAAAACTAATCGTCAAAACAAAACTATTTTTGGTATTTTCAAATATCATACTAAAAATAAAAAATAGGATTAGATTAAAATCATCGCAAAGTTAAAATAATACTACTACCATAAATACTAACATCCTTTAAAACAAAGTGGAACTATTTTTGTATTTTCAAATTTTATGTAAGGTAGATAAATTAAAAGTAACTAGATAAAATATTAATTAGCTAAATAAAAGAAAATATTTTTGTAATTTTTATTTTTGTGATAAATAAAGTAAAAGAGTCAAAACTATTTAAAATAGCGATACTAAACCTAAACTAAATATTTACGCTAAAATATGTAAAATCTCGGGGAGGGTCAAAAAATTACATATGTATATATAAAAGATCCAATGCATGAGTATATGTGCCTGACATTGGTGACGTATCCAACAAGCACCAAAAGAATCATGGGTGCCTACGCTCACAGGACCCAAGGTAACATGGGTAATCATTTGACTCCGGAGGGACAAATTCATATCTAAGCGTTGATCATTTTATATTTAATGATCACCAACAAATCATGGCGGCACACAACCCATTCCAATCATAATATCGTCAATCAGTCGTTGCGGCGCGCAACCCGCTACAATCATAATATCTTCAATAATCGATAACTAATATTCGCTCTCATTATCTTTAGTGCTAAATTCCTCAATACTATCACAATATCCAACTTTCCAACTCATGCATATGTAAATGAAATGACATAATAAAAAGGCACCAGGGATGATAATAAAAACACAGATAAAAAGCTCATATGGTTAAAAGATGTCTATGAAAAATCATGTAACTCAATTTATCACAACGACTCAATAAGATCTTTAGCATGTTCTAGATTAATCATATTATTTATCATGAGTCAATTAGGCCATAGAAACAACCAGAATTACGGAGAAAATATGATAAATGTATGACTACGGATTTACAATAAAGCTCAGCACAGCAAAACAACCATTCATGTCAAATCAACAAGCCATAACCCTAGATGTGCTCCTAAGTCGTGAATATAAATTATCATGTAGTCATAGAATAAATTAAATACCAACTTCACATAATTCAATAAAGCACAATTTAAGTCAATAATACTGGATTTGTTCAAGACCTAGCTTTTCATATACGCTCATCACCTCGTATATACGTAGCTCATAAATCATGGATCAAGTAGCAAGTACATCACCTATAGGGAGAACTCCCTCTTAAAAGGATAGACAGGAGACTTACCTCCATCGGTAAGCTTAAATCAAGCAAAAACCACCTACCATCCAAATTCAATTCCAAACGACTCGAATGTAGTCAAAAGCAACTCAATAACGTCAACCAAAGCCATAGAAATCATTCCAAACAATAAAGATTCAATCTTTAGTTAAATCACCAAAAGTCAACAAAAGTCAACCTTAACGTACACGGTCAAAACCCGAGTCAAGGGATAGATCCTGGTTATCCATAATCCCGTGAGTCCTAATATGTGATTCGATTTCAAAATCGGGTCCAAATAGACCCTCAAATCCCCAAAATACACCCTCTTAAGTTGTAGATAAAAACTCCAAATTTCACTTTAAATATCAAGTTAGAAATTCATGGGAAATCAAGATATAAAAATACATCCAAGTGAAATTTTTTTACCTCCAATGTAGTAGTAAAATTGTTCTTCAAATTCTTGTTCTTTCAAAGTCTAGGGCTCAAAATATGAAATAGTGGGCAATAGTCCCGAAATATAACACTTAAAGGTCTGCTCCAGGTAGACTCTTCGCGACCATGTTGCGAAGCACAAAAATATTGCTGCCCAAAATAAGTCTCCACGATCGCGACCTCCCCTTCGATGACGCGAAGCTCTCCAGCTCTACCTCCACCACAAATATGTTGCCCAAATGCGAACGCGATCAGTAACCCCCATCCAACCTCTTCCTCTACACGAACGCGGGCCACTTCACGCTAACACGAAGACCAAAATCCAGCCGCCTCAAGATCCTATTACGTGATCGCATGCATCTCATCGCGACCGCGACGAACAAACATCCCCAGCTCAACAACAACACTTCGTGATCGTGACTTCACCCCCGCGATCGCGATGTATGCCTGAACACCAAAAAATCAGCAACCTCAAAGTGGTTCCAAATGATCGGAAACCACCCCGAAACTCACCTGATCCCCTCGGAACCCCGCCCAAACACGCCAACAAGTCCATATACATAAACTAAATAAACTTATCGGAAGTCCCGAAACACCAATCAAAGCCCGATAACACCAAAGTCATTTTTCGGTCAAACTTATGAACTCTCCAATTCTTCAACTTGCCAACTTTCTATAAATAGAGACAAAATCTTCTAGGAACCTCCGAATTCAAATCTGAACACATGCCCAAGCTCAAAATCACCATACGAATTTATTGAAACCATCAAATCTCGATTCTGATGCCTTTTAATCAAAAGTTAAACCTTGATCAACTCTTCCAACCTAAGGCTTCCGAATTGAGAATTATTCTTCCAAATCAACTCCGAACCTCTCGAAAATTAAACTCAACCATATACGCAAGTCATAATGCATCAAGTAAAGCTACTCAAACCCTCAAACCACTAAACGGAGTGCTAAAACTCAAAACGATCGATCGGGTCGTTACAGGTTTCTAATAGTCCAAGACTGGTTGTTTAAAATTTAATATATTATATCACTTTTCGTCAAAAAAAAATAACAAACAATTTTTGTTTGACTAAAATAATTAAGTAGGAAAAAGGAAGAAAAAAAAAAGAGAAGATTATAAAAAAGCCATTTATATATAGATTTGAATGAGAATGTAGTATACTGATTAACCCTATTCTCATATGCTCAAAGAATTTTGTTTTTTATGTGCTCAATTGACATTAGGAGATGGAACGTAAAATGCATTCCATGGAATGTAATTAGAGTGTGGGAGTAAAATCTTTTTAGTTGTTAATAGGTGCCTGAAACCCAAGAGCATAAACTGTCTGCTACAATATTTTTTTTCTTTTTCGAAATAGAGTAAATTCTCTACTATTGCAAGGTCAATGGCTGAAAGTTGTGCTGCTCCATGGCATGCCACAATTCTCATTACCCTTCTAAGGCAAAATGAATCTAGGATATAGCTGATAATATTTGCTTAGAACAAGCAAGGAAGGTAACAGGTGGAAATAGCAGGAAAAGGACAGTGAGAGGAAGAGCGTTTCCAAGTGAATACTGGTAGTATTAGTTGTGCTTAGTAAATGAAGCGTCAAAGACTCTGTGGCCCAATGGATAAGGCGCTGGTCTACGAAACCAGAGATTCTGGGTTTGATCAACATGGTCAAGCTTACCGTTTCCCAAAAATCTGCTCGACTCTTTTGTTTCCTTTCAAACGGAGAATACTCAAACAATTATAGAATGTTTATATCTTTGATTAGTGTCTTAACTCCTTAAATTTCCTTCCTCCGTTATAATTTGTTTGTCTTAGTTTGGTTTGACAGAAAATTTAACAAACAGAAAAAATTGTTGAAACTTGTAGTCTTAAATGTATCGTAACATTTGTGTGATTATAAAAATTTTAAGACTTACGGCATTCAACAAGTCAAAGCAATTGTGTGATTATAAAAACTTCCCGATAAGAAAATATAGAGGCACACTAATTCTTTTAAAATGTACTAATAAAAAAATAGTGCCAAAAAAAAGTAGAACGGAAGGAGTACTTTTTATTTTGATACAGGTCATTAAAGAAGAAAACGCTTGTTATTGAAACTTTTTCCATCTCCATGGCTTTAACCCGAACCTCTAATTTGTGGAGGAATCTTATCCATCCCACCACAACTCGAGGATAGTACGAGAAGAATCACACACTAGCATATATTACCATCTCTCAAGTAGGCGAGCTTACTACCTTTTTAAAGTTCTTGCATATTATGAGAACATGATCTGAACGTAAACTAATCGTAAAAGTCTCTTCCTGCTGTCGATCCTCTACATCGGACATGCACGATTTCATTAATAAATTGAAAAATTAAGAGAGGTCAAGTTTCTTATTTTTACCTATAAATATCTTAGGCTACAACATTTACCGACAATTATTTATTTTGCTAATTTATTTTGTCTTGTTGGTCCTTTTCCTCTTTTTAAGATATCTTCAATGATTTTGCCCTACATTGATTTCTTGCGGTTAATTACAGTACAAATAACAAATAAATCTTACCATAATATATGCTAGAACTAGTTTCCAAACAGCTCTTCTAATGTACCTTTGTAACCTGGCATTGGCAAGAAATGACGAAAAGATCCTACACCAGGCAAATTTCTGACTGCATCCTCTTGTAACTGCATTCAGATATGATAGAGACAAGGTGAACCTGTCATTGGCATGAAAGTAAGCAAATATACCACATGAAAAGATCACTAACAAGGCTTACACTGACGAGGAGATCATCAGAATTTTTTTCACTCAGGAGTAACAGCTGAAAGAACTGTGAAATGATGACAATGATCAACCAGGAAATACTGACAGGTAAAGACCATCCTCAGTTTTTCTTGAACAGAAGTTCCTCATTTGCTTTTATTCAGCAGTAAGCAGAAGAGAACTAAAATTACATTATTTGCTTGAATCAGTTTCGACATCTCATTTCTTTCTTGGATATAGATCAACTGATCAAGCCAACTGAAACAAAATGAACGGACTAGTGTTCCCAGGATTGCCAGTTTATAAGCTGCTACAACAGTTCAAGTGTTCAACAGAGAAATGCTCAGGGGCCAACTACTCTGAATTTTGTAGCAAATTAGAGTATTAACACATCAAAATTTACATTCTTCAATCTTAAATGCAATGAAGTCCTCACTGGTCAGAAAGTAGCTGAAATTTGGTAAGAGACACTGCAGGTCAGCATGAAAGCCACTTGACGTGATTACACTAATGAAATAGTGCTTTCCCCACCAGGTGGTTTGCGCACACCGCCAAGGTGATCCCTTGATTCAATTTTTCCATCAGAAAATATATCACTGCCACTCATTTCTTTCAGCTTAGCGCTGCTCAGTGGCTTCTCTGCGGATCCAGGAGGAATATCTCCCTTGAAAATGTTATTCCCCGTCAATTCTGCAAACTTCTGGTTATGTATTTTCTTTGTTGTCTTGCCAACAGGTTCATCACCAAACAAGATACTGCTTTGACCACCAGCAGGCTACAGAATGCAGCAAGAGTAATGAGAGCCCATAATAGTAGAAGCCAAATAAAGAAAAGGATAACAACCAAGTCCAAATTCAGGTACAAGATAGTATTTGATATAATTAGACAGTAAACATCAATCTTAGCCAACATCAGACATTGTGGAGAAAACAGAACACTTGAGTAGTTGATTCTGCAGGTACCACTATAAAAATGAGTCTTACTGGATTGCAACTCTTTTTGTTCTTTGAATTACTAAGCCACTGGAGGCACTAAATCTAAGTAATTTGACCAATTCCTTCTAAGTCTCCGGGTAAGGTTATGAGCATCTTACTGGATCTTAACCTTTTCTTTTCTCAACTTTAAAGAACACCAACATTGTCACAACTCTTCATCATTTTTTTTCCTCAAATAAGATGGAAGGAATAATGAAACAAGCCTCAAAGACAACTCACATTAGAAACCCTAACAGATGTGTGTACAGTTCGTGAGGCAGGTTCACCCATTTCTTTGCTTTCTTTCGACTCCAAGGAGCGCGCAGCAGCCAGTGACCTAGTAGGAACTTCTGGAGGAGGGCCAAAGATATCATTTCCACTAAGCTCCTTGGTCTTTGCATCTGATAGATGCTTCTTGATTTTGCTATCTGACTCACTTTCTATGTTTCCACTCAACTCACGCTGCTTTGCCACTTCGGTCAGAGTGGTAGGCTTCTTTGGAGTAATGTTTTCTTCAGTACTGAATGAAATCTGGCTTATTCCGTTTGTAGCTTGCTACAATGCACCATTAAAATTTTTGGTTAAACTGACATTCACCGATTTCCTAATTAGGTAGTATGCTCAAACTGTCAGTCCAGTGTAAATCATTTTCCTTGAAAGGAAAAAAGAAGTACCTGAATAATGCGCACTGATGTCCTACTGCTAAAACTGCCATCATCAGTTCTAGATTCTAATGTACCATCTTCACCACCAGCAGAAAATATATTGCTCAGTTTATACCCTGAACAAGGTTTCCTGAAGAAAATTTTCAACAAGACTCAGTGCAAAGGATCACAGTACATAACTTTGAAGTTGTTGTCGAGTCACTGGATTTCATTTCTTTACCAAACAGAACCTCTTGGTTCAAATAAATTATGAGGTAAGACCTTATTAAACTAAAGTGGGTGCCTGGAAACAAATATGTAAATTTTGGCAAAATTTCAACAATATGTAAAATTGGAGGTTGGGAATCAGAGCAGAATCAGGTTTAAGATTAATGCTTGGCTAGACGGGGAAAGTCTAAAGAATCCCTATGTTGTATAGTATATCCAAAAATAAACAATGTAGTATGTACAGTGGCTGAATGATATAGTGGGTCTGGTTGGCATCTTGATCTCAGGAGGAATTCTAATGCCTGTGAATTAGATGAAATTAGTCAGGTAATACATTGTTTGGGACCTGTTAGCCTTGATGTTAACAGGTTGGACTTTCAGATCTGGTTGGCAAGGATAAAAAAATTTCAGTTAAAAGTTGATACAATCTTCTGCAGAAACAAGCTGTGCATTGAAATTTAACATGGCATTGGAAGATGTAGAAAAGAAGATCCCCTCCTAAGGTAACTTGTTTTCGATGGATTGCAGTTAGTAATGCCTTCTTAACTCAAGACATGCTACGAAAGAAAGGATACTATCTGTGCAGTAGATGTTTTTCCTGTGAAGAGTCAACAGAATCTGCAAGTCATCTCTTCGTGCACTGCACACAAACAAGACAGATCGGGGATTAATTCCTATGCATTTTTGGGCTGCATTGGGTGATGCCACAAGGTGTGAGAGGTGTATTAGAGTGCTGGCGCACTCAGAAAATGAGCAAAAGACGAAGCAAGTCTGGAAGACCATTCCTCTTTGCATCTTTTGGACTGTCTAGTTGTAAAAGAATAAGAAATGCTTTGAAGATCAAAGACATCATATCTCTTATGTAAAGAATAGATGAATCTATACTTCCTTTTTTTTTTTTTTTTGACAAGGTAATAAATTTCAAGAAACCACACTTTTGCTGTCGGAGTATTTTTCGGAAATAGACTCTCTACTTTTACAAGGTAGGGGTAGGTCTACGTACACACTACTCTCCCCAAACCCCACTTGTGGAATTACACTGGGTTCGTGGTTGTTGTTATTGTTGCTGCTGTTGGAGTATTCTATTTTTTTGGAATTCTTTGGGGTACATTTAAACCAGTAATGTTGTAATCTCTTTTTTGATGTGTGTAGTACCTTCTTGGTACTCTAATAATGAAATTTATCTTACCCCTTCATCGAAAAACTTTACGAGTTAAAACAATACAATCCAAATTTTGCTTCCACTACTCTCAAACTCTGCAGAGGTGGAGAAAAGAATTAACACAAAATTAAAAGTCAACCTAGAAGTGCGATTCATCTCCGTATGCCTAACTTTACAAGATCATAGATCAATAAAGAAATATAAAAAAAAAGGAGATAGAAAATGTTAGTTTAGATAGCATGCCCATCATGGTGCATAGCCAGGACAAACAACTTGGAGTTTTGCACTCCATTTAATTCTCGGCAGCTGTTTGCTACTTATATTCTTAAGCGATATTAGTTCCCAATACACAATAAATACTTGATAATCTCCAAGGCTTCATAACTACTCACTAGAAGAATATTTCAGTCCATGAAATGGGTACAAACCAGATATGAGCATCTCTTGGATTTGAAACTGGAATAATGTGCAAAAATGAAGGCAACCTACTTCAAGTAGGTCAAAGATGAGGGCATCAATAAAATTGAGTGAAAATTTTGGCTTTTCAAAGCAAACACAAGAGCATGAAGCTGTAGTTTTCACCAATTTAATCCTAATGATCGATTTCCTCGATTCTGGTAATATAATAATCTTAATGGTCGTAAAATTTTCCTTGTCCATCAGTCTTTTATTTTCCTCAAAAATTTCCCCATAGCCTTCTCGCTTGCTAGTGAAATACTCAAATTTGTTACACTTCCTATCAACACGCCAAATGTCAAATTTTAAAACCCATGTATGCTATCTAGCAGTTATCAACAAGAAAACATCAAACTAAGATACCTACAAATATAGTCAACTATGACATGTCTCAGGAACAACAAACTCATATCTTTACGCAATGACCACTTTGTCATTGTCAATACAAATTTGGATTAAACCAATGATGTCTAAGCCAAAGTTATTGCCTATGCAAGCTATTCAACAGGTGGACTCATTAGCCCTTTGCTTAACTAATTTTCAGTACTCAAGCCACCTTCCCAAAGAAATAAAAGCCTATATTGATACCAAATGAAATTTAGAGTCATAGTAAGCAAACAGAACCAGTTGACACAAGACATTTGGATAGGCAAATATATCTATATATCAACAAAGGCATGCATGAGCAGACAGAGGCGGACCGGATTTTTAATTCGTGGGTTCAAGATTCTAGCCATTTTAAGTTATTGGGTTCTAAATTAATAATTTGTACATATTAAATGAATTTCTTAAGACAAATACAGAGTTTGGACCCATGTGAGCAGATGAATACTAGCTTTAATAAATACTAACATGAGATTAAAAAAGGAAGCAAAAATAAATAATAGAATGCAATATCAGTATCTTATTGAATCGCCGGTATATAAGGAGAAAAAGCAAAGATCTGAACGTTTAAAACAAAAAAAAGAATCATGACAGCACAGAAGAAGAGAGCATGTTAGAAAATCATGCACGCAAAATATGGAGAAAAATAAAGACGCTCATGAAAATGCCAAACAATAGAAGAAATTAAAAACGAATTAAATTACTCCTTCGTGTTACCGGATGTTTAAGCTTTCAGCTTCTTCAGTAGTGATCTGACCACTAAATACCTTACTGATTCCATCAGATGGCTGCAAAGGAAACAGGAGAGAAAAAAAAAAAAGCAAAAACCCTAAATTACACAATAGCTAAAGGAAAAATAATTTTACTCAATAAATCTTTGAATGATCTATACAATTTTCCACACTTAAAAATAGTTAGCAACACCTCTTTTTGTAATAGTATCAAACCTAGAAACTAGAAAATCTATTTATATGTAATTCTGACTACAAATCCTATTTAAACATAAACTAAATAAATTAGCAAATATTAAATCCTAAACAATTTAGGTTTTATACTACAACTTTAGAATAGCCTTGATGAAAGGATGACTCGCCTGATGAGAGCGAGCGCCGGAGCCGAAATGATGACCAGAGGCACCGCCGGGAGTGAAGGTGGCTGAAGAGTTGGACGACGGCGGAACATCCGACCAGGTAAGCAGATCGGCGGTGGATGTATGGGAGTTCCGTACAGGTGTTGCTTTATCCATTGTTTCTTTTTCCGGTGCTTCCTCGGCTGATAACACCCACTACTCTCTCGCTCACAGTATCAAATCTCACTGGAAAATGCTTTTAGGCACTTGAAACTTGATATTTGTATCAATATATTGGGTTTTCTAAAAATAAATTAAAATCCCTCTATTTCAATTTATATTATGGTTTTTTAAGCTGTTCTAAAAAAACGGCATCTTTTTATATTTCAAATAATTTAAAAATAAAATAATATACAATTATATAAATATTTATAACTTAAACCAAAATTTTGCATATTAATTATTTTATTCAAACAAAATAGGAAGTCCTTATATATAAAACTCATTCAAAGTTTACTTTATATCACTTTTTTTATCTTATATCAATTTTTTTATCATACACTTTAATTATGACTAATAATAATTTTATGCCATAAGAGCTGTCTTTAATTGAATGTTCTTTAGCTGAAGAGAAATTGTTTAGTTGTGCTAAATGTTATGTGAGCAATTGTGAATTTGTGATAAAGTAAGAAGAAAAAATAAAGATTAAAGAAAGAGGAATCGTCTTGCTTTGTCCTTGATCCCATTCGGCAATTACCCTTTAAATGCTACGAGTAGTCGTGTGAGGTCCGCTAACTATTCATTTATTCTTCAATCAGTATTTTAGTTGCAGCTTGTTTGGATGGTTGTTACTATGGGTGTTCATAAAACCCCAAAAAATCAAACTAAAGTTAAACCAAATTAAACCGATCAAAAACATTCATATTTTTTTGTTTGATTTGGTTTGGTTTTTGGCTTTGTATTTTAAAAACCGTTCATATTGGTTTGGTTTTGGCTTTAATCAAAAAATAACCGAAGAAAATCGAACCAAACCGACTATAGAAGTAGTTATTTCAAATTTATTATTACATCTATATGTATATATATATATATTGTACAAAGTTTCTAAAACTTTATGGTAAATGTTAATCGCTTGACTTTTAGTACAGTTCTTTACCTTTACATTCTAGTTTTCTTTTATTAAATGTAAGAATCTGTTTCATGTTAAAAATAATTCATTTTTAATTGAGTCCTTAAATTATTCATCACCATTTGATTCAATTATCATCAATATATCTTGGTAAATGATAGATTTCTCAATGCGCAATTGATTTGATAGTATTATGTTGAAAATAATATAGTCGACGGAAAATGTGTTTGGTAGTGTATGTCTTATATTTAAGAAAAAACCGACTTAATTGATTTGGTTTGGTTCTAATATTTGAAAAACTGATTTACTTGGTTTGGTTTCATTTTAGGGAAAAACTGATCCAAACCGAATACCCCTAGATGTTACCCATCCTTTGATATTGTATTGTATTATGTTGTATTGTATTGTATTATAAATACAATGTATG
Source organism: Nicotiana tabacum (assembly GCF_000715075.1). NCBI lineage: Eukaryota > Viridiplantae > Streptophyta > Magnoliopsida > Solanales > Solanaceae > Nicotiana > Nicotiana tabacum. The sequence goes on from NC_134090.1 coordinate 104,783,882, forward strand.
GATAGATTGTATTGTTTGCAGTTGTTAAATAATATTTTACTGTTTGGTTTGACTGTATCGTACTGTATTGTAACTGCTAAGTTTACTAAAATACCCTCAGTTGTTTAAATATTAAATTTATCAAGAATTACACATAAAAATCATTTAAGAAAACCCATTTCTACTAATTTATCACCAAATATATCTTATAAATAGATTAAGCAATTAAATTCATGCAAATTCTAACAAAATTAGCAATTTTAGGTTGGAGTTGGAAGTGGCAGAAGTTCTGAAAATAAGGGACGAACACAAAGTAGGTTATAGGTGGGAGATTTAGAGTTAAAATTTTTGAACTTATCCTAGTTCTTGTTTCGGCCCCGTCCCTTGGTTGATGTCGGGAACCCGAGCTAATCTTCTTTTATCCTTATTTTTGACTCATAAGGTTATGAATATCCACCCATGTAGTTGCTTGGAATTCGAGCAGGCTTTCCTTCAGCTTTTGGGAGGCATCGGAACTCCTCAGATTCAAACTCTTTATGAATGCCTCCACTGCCCACTCGTCAGGTACGACCGGTAGCAACATCCTCTCTTTCTAGAATCTGACCACGAAGTCACATGTATAGGACCAACTGGGGTATTGGTCATGGACTAAAAGATATTTTAGAAGCTCATAAATGTCCATTTACAGGTCAGGGCCATAAAGGCCTATATGAGATCCTAACAACGTCATGGCATGCTCAATTATCTCTTAACTTAGCTATGTTAGGCTTTTTAACCATTGTTGTAGCTCACCATATGTATTCCATGCCCCCTTATCTGTATCTAGCTACTGACTATGGTACACAACTGTCATTGTTCACACATCACATGTGGATTGGTGAATTTCTCATAGTTGGTGTTGTCGCGCATGCAGCCATTTTTATGGTAAGAGATTATGATCCAACGAATACGACCCTAATCGAAATGCATACATTTGTCTCATACACTATGGGGATGGTGAGAAGAGATATATTTTACATCCCAGAGGGGCTATAATTGGAGATACCATTGTTTCTAGTTCAGAAGTTCCTATAAAAATGGGAAATGCCCTACCTTTTAGTGCGGTTTGAACTATTGATTTACGTAATTGGAAATAACCAATTAGGTTTACGACGAAACCTAGAAATCGATCACTGATCCAATTTGAGTACCTCTGCAGGATAGACCTCAACAGAAAACTGAAGAGTAACGGCAGCAAGTGATTGAGTTCAGTAGTTCCTCATACAAAATTATTGACTCTAGAGATATAGTAATATGGAGAAGACAAAATTGTTTCAAGCACCCGCAATAATTCGGACTCACCTCGTGCGATTTTGAATATGTCCGCCTTTCTGGCCCCGGCATGAGCCTTAATGAATGAATCTGCAAGCATTTCAAAAGATTTAATTGAATGCTCGGGTAAGAGTGAATACCATATCAGGGCCCCCTTTATGAGGGTTTCTCTAAACTTCTTCAGTAGAACCGATTCGATCTCATGTTGAGCCAAATCGTTCTCTTTCACAGCCGTGTACAAGTTGTGATGTTCTCCTGCGGGTTTGAAGTCCCATCGTATTTTGGTATGTCCGGTATCTTGAACCTCTTTGAAATTAACTCCAGTGATGCACTCGGTTTAAACGGTAACTCAGGGTATTTTTTCGAATCTGGGCCCTTCAAAACTGGTGGTGTGCCCGAAATCTAATCCATTCGGGCGTGAAATTTCCTCACGTTTTGATCCATCCATTCGTTCATTTTCCTCATAAATCTCATAAGCTCGGTTTTGAAGGGGCCATTCTCATTATCTTTACCAGATCCGCTACCTGTCCCTTAGCACCATCAAAACCGACTTCACCCCTTGAGGTGTTGTTATCAAATCTTTGAGTCGTTTGATTAGCAGGAACAATGGGAAGAATCAGGCCTCTTCCATTTGCATTGTTGGAAGCGTCTAGCGACGCTTGCTTCAAATCCGTCATCACCTAATCCTGGCTCGAGAGGTCGCCCATGATGGATTTATGTTGCTCTCTTAGGATTCTTACTGTTTCCGCAACGTGTTCCTCTTCCACGTCATCGGGAATTGGCTCCCGTACATACCAGGGGTACTGCCCTTACAAACTACAGTTGCCTTGATCCCATAGTTTCGGGTGTTGCTGATTGAATCTTTATGTTGATGCAAATTTTTGTGTCCCTCAACGTTGTGTGCGATGTTGACATCATTAGCTCCCATTTTCGATTTCTTGCTAAGGCAAAAATCAAACAAGTTAGTAACAAATGCAAGGATCAAAGAAATTACGCAACTATCTAAGCCCCATGATCGGTGCCAAACTGTTTACCCGTAAAACACTACAGTTAAATTTGTTATATGGTTTATAGACAAGCAAACTGATTTGATCCAAAAATGCTAATAAACAAGATTAAAGTAAGACTTAGCGATTAAAATTGAAGAATGTGACAAGCCTGGCTCCGAAAACAGCATCTTTGAGGACGGAAATGAGAATAATATAAAAGAGCAAATAAAGTTGTTTTAATTGAGAGTGAAAGTAGTATCAATGTTTTAAAAGGCGGGGGCGTGAGGCGAGGCGTTTTACCTCTGACGAGGGGAGACGTAAGCCCTGAGACATGGGGCGTAAGTCCCACGGATCTTTAAATTATACTAATTTCAAGAATTTTAAAATAGTATAAAATAAAAAATAATTATAAAAATTTTATTAAAATCACAAAATTATAACAAATAATCTATTTAAAATATTTATAAATTATAATTCAACTATGAATAATACGAAAAGTATGACATATATCATAATATGCAAATTAGTTGCAACGTCATTACAACTCAAACATCAAAAGTAATGTATTTGATACGAAATCTTATATGTGTCTCTTGAGGTGTAATGAATCTTGAAAGAACTTTGATATTATAATCTGGTATTTTTCTTAAAATACTCCGTTCATTTAATATGCTTTCTATTTGAAAGAGAATTCATATAAAAATATAATTCACAATTTAAATATGATTCTCTAGCATTGTTACATCTCGCGTTTTCATACGTTAAAAGTTTCGTCTTCAGTTAATCGACGTAGACTCAGGGATGAGATTATCTTGAAGTTAACGTATTTACGCTATTTATAACAAGCAATAAATAAGTGTCATGAAGGATAAAGGGTACGCGAATTAAAAAAATGAGTTTCGTTGAAAGTGGCCAATTTGGGATAAAATACGGGTCGAGCGATAATACCCGATAATTATGAATTAGTACCATGCAAGGTACCATATGACCACGGTAGTATGATGTATAAAGTATATTAAAAATAAGTAAAATTTTAAGTAATTTGAGATAATTTTTAATTATACGGGTAATTAGTTAATTACCGGGTAACAGGATATTACCTAGCTAAGTATTAAAATATGAGATAAGATTAATTTTCCTCCCAAAAAAAACGTGGCAAGAAGCCACAAACCTAGAAAATGACTAAGTAGTCATATAATTCTAGGTGGCTATCTAAGAATTATTAGAATTTAATAATGTAAAGACTTATTACAAGTCTTATCCCATTTCATTGGGACAAAAGAACCAAAGACGTTCTTAATTCAAAAGCAAGAAACGTTTCCATTTTCCTAGTTCAAAACACTTCAAAGAACAGAATCTTAATTCATTCAAAATACTTCAAAGAACGGAAGCTTAATTCCATCCAAATTTTGCGATTCCAAATTTAATTCCAACGAGAATTGTTAGAATCGTAGCAACGTAAAATTTTGCGGTTCTGTTTACCGTGAAAATGGTTATAATAATTAAATTTAATTTTGTGGTTCTAAAAATACATGATCTATTTTATGCTAGTTGTTGAGCAATGGATGCTAAAGTAAGAGATTAGAAAGCAAGATTATAGCCAAAAAAGGATATGACAGTCAAACCAAACGGCTGGAGATCGGGGCCTCGAGCTGTCGTATGTGAGGTCTCGAGGTCGAGTTGGGTGGCCGGCTTGGAACAATCGACGGAGGATTAACAATTATGAGAGCCACGGCGGTGGCTCTTTATGATCAATGATAAACAATAAATGAAGAACAATAAATAGAACACAATGAATATAAGCAATAAATGGAGTAATGAGATCAAAAGAATATGTTAGAGAGCAGAGAGAATGTCCTTGTGTATTTAATATTGAGCATCAGGTGACTACAAAATGACAAGGATCCCCTTTATATATAAGTGGGAATCCCAACATAGTACAAATGCATTTATTACAAAGATATGAGGCTGGTACAACCATTTAATGCCATGGTACGAGTTTGGACTAGCCTAATAGACTTTTTCAGCTCTAGTCACGTGCCTTGGGAACCTCACATCGATCCACCGACGCACTGATTTACCCCGCCTCGAGGCCGGTCGTTGCTTGCGCTACCTTGAAGTAGATTACTGAGAACCCTCGAGGCCGGAGCCCCAAGCTAAGCTTCGAGCCTTCAGGAAATAGTTTCTTCGAGGCACCTTGGCGACCATAAAATCGAACCGCCAATTTTTGCCGTATACAAATAGTCCCCGCGTTTCCTAGAATAAAATGATAGGAAACGGTTTTGAACTCCTACTCTTTAGGCACTTATCATTATGATGTCATCCTATCAGAGCATTAAATGCCATAACCCAAAAGCTGCACAAGGGTCATCGTCTGTATGACTATCGAGAAGCTCACGAACCGTTTTTTGGTTTGGTTTCTCCGCTGCCCATACGGCTTCTATAAATACCCCAATTGTCTAATGACCCACACTTTTGTGATTCCTTCAAACTTCCTGAGCCAAATTCATCTTCCTCTACGCCCCCATTTTCTCTGTTCTCGGTTTCCTGCTTTCCTTTTCGAAAAAGAAAATTTTTGGTTTCCATGGCCAGGACCTCCTAGACAGTGCCTCGGAAAGATGAGGTCGCCTCTTCATCCCGAACATCCAAGAATAAATCCAAGGGTAAGCCCAAAGTGGCTCCTACCGTCGAACAGTGTACACCCACCGGGTTCAATAGCATGAAGGATTTTTCCATTGAGAGACCTTCATCTACACCGAGTCGATGCGAACACGTGTCTCAGTTTGTCAGCGTTATGAAAGATATAGACAAAGTACGGGCGGACTGCCAATGGGATAAAAAGGTGTTGGTCGAGATTCCTAGCCCTAAGGAGAGCATAATGGACTATAAGGCCGACTTTCTTTATGCATACACATACCCATTCACCTTGGGCCCTGTCGACTCCTCGGACCCTTCTTCTCCGACTATAGACCCGGTCATTCTCAACTTCTGTTGTAAGTACCGGGTGACACTTGGCTAGATTTACCCTTCTTTCTGGAGGATTGTTTACATGCTTCGCTACTTTTCCAGCAAAGCCAAGAGTATGACTTTTACCCTTGATTATCTGATCAGGCTGTACAGCCCCCGTCTTTATCGAGGCTTGATTAAGCTTCACCCTCGATCTTTGAAACCCTTTTTCTCGAGTATCAATGAGCGCAAGGATCAGGGGTGGATAAGTCAGTTTGTCCGAGTAAGGACCTCGGGTATTATTTCGGCTGGATGGATGTTGTTCCCGGGGGAGTGGAACATGAAGCATAAGTGCCTCTTCTTTGAGTATGCTTTATTGTATTCTTACTTTCTTCTCAAAAAGATAACTTTCCCCTTGATCGCAGCCGTCCTTTGGTATCTTGAATCTATTCCGGACCTGTTGGGGTGGATTAAGAGATTAGATACCGCGTTTCCCTACCCCGAGAGTTCTTGGTCTGAGTTGGCTAAAATGCGGTGGGTGGCCAAGAATCATGGTAAACTCTTTCTTTGCCGCCTCTATCATGTTTTATATTTCTTCTGCATATCCTCCATGCTGATAAGCTTTGATTACTATGCTCGTGCAGGCCTTGGCGATGGAGTGCAGATGAGACCATCTTATGTCGAGAGGGAGGGTCCTCTAAGCTTGATAAGGGTAAAAAGAGGAAAAAAGAGACAACTACCGATTCCCCCGTATCAAAGAAACCCAAGTCTCGCAGGCCTCGAGTTGAGGCCGAGGTCTCGTCTTTAGCTTCCTATCACGACCCCGGTTCGTGCTCTGTGAACCGTCGTGACGGCACCTAGTCTCTACGACTAGGTAAGCCTAATTTGTTGAAGAAAATCAAAATTTGCGGAAGTAAAATAATTTAAAGCAGGAATAAAGTAATAATAGTGTTTAAATGTGCCGTTCGGCATACACCATGTTTAACTCTTAATACCAATACGTAAATCCAAGACTCGGAAACCCACGAATCACAAGCTAAGATCAATACTACATAGCTCTAACTCCGGAATGTCTAATAAGAATAGAAAAATACAGAAGGGCTAAATACTAAAATCAAGAATAGAAAGGGACTTCTCGGTCTGAGGACGCGACAGATGTACCTCAAAGTCTTTAGAGCAGCCTCCTCCTCAAGGATGATAGGCCTGAGTAGCGGTACGTGGATCTGCACCTGAAAAACATGCGCAGAAGAGGCATGAGTACACCACAGCGGTACTCAGTAAGTGTCAAGCCTAACCTCGGTTTGGTAGTGACGAAGAAGGTCAGGGCCCTACTGAGATTAAATAAATATAAAGATGAAAGGATAAAATAAGCAGTACAATTGAGAATCTACAGTAAGAATCTATACAGGATAATAAGAGTACAATAACGGAAACAGAGATGAAGGCAAACCACAAGGAAGTACCACTCATAACAAGGATGATAACCGGGGATCTCTTGGTATCCCGAGGATCTCTTGGTATCCTCAATATATGCTAGGGATCTCTTGGTATCCCGAGGATCTCTTAGTATCCTCAATATATGCTAGGGATCTCTTGGTATCCCGAGGATCTCTTGGTATCCTCAATATACGCTAGGGATCTCTTGGTATCCCGAGGATCTCTTGTTATCCTTAATATATGCTAGGGATCTCATGATATCCCGAGGATCTCTTGGTATCCTTAATATATGCTAAGGATCTCTTAGTATCCCGAGGATCTCTTAGTATCCCGAGGATCTCTTGGTATCCCGAGGATCGCTTGGTATCCTAAATATATGCTAGGGATCTCTCGGTATCCCGAGGATCTCTTGGTATCCTCAATATATGTGCCAGAGATCTCTTGGTATCCCGCACATTAGTTCAGATCATAAATACGTACAAGGGATCTCCCGGGATGCCGTCCCGTAGTCCCAAAGTAAAAACACACAGCAATAACACAAGAATACCCAATTTAGCTAAATTTCGTACCAAGTAAACAGTTAATTCTAGCCTAACATGTTTCACGTAATGCAATTAAGGCACTTTAAGCAAATAGGCTATTAAGTCAACTAAACACGTTTTTCTAAACTAGCAACAGGCTAAATTGACAAGTAGAATAAAACAGGAAAAAGAACTCAATTGAAATACTTAAGGAAAAACCGGATTTTCAACAATTAGCTCAAGTACGCGCTCATCACCTCACGTACAAGGCATTTCAATTATTAAATATATCATATCCTAAGGGGAAGGTCTCCCACACAAGGTTAGACAAGCCATTTACCTCGAACCGGCTCAAAATCAACCCGAAAACCACGCTTTTGCCACGAGTACTCGACTCTAAATAGCCCAAATCTATTCAATTCAATTGCATAATGTAAATAACACTTCAAGTAACTGATTCTACAATTAAATTCTAAGCTAATACGCGAAATTATATAAAATGACCAAAACGCCTCCTTGGGCCCACGTCTCGGAATCGGATAAAATTTATATTTCCAGAAACCTCGCACTCTCACGAGTTCAATCATATCAAAAGTACCAAAATTGGACCTCAATTTGTCCCTCAAATCATCACTCAAAGGTCTCCAATAACCACTGATTTTCATTAATTTTTCATGCTTAAATTGATAAAAATCACTCCAATAACGGGTTTAGGGACCAAAGACCTTACCCCAATGAACTCCTCTGAAAATCCCTCATGAAAAGTGTTCCCCAAGCTTTTTCCCGTTTTGAAAAGATGAAAAATGGCTAAATTTCGCGAAGGCAAGAATTTATATGTTCTTCCCAGCGATTTCCGCATTTGCAGCCCTGGTCCCGCTTCTGCGAGAACTTCGTCGCATCTACGACTTCCACTTAAATGCCAATTTCCGCATCTGCGGTTATCCTTCCGCAGGTGTAACCGCAGGTGCGGTGAATTACCTGCATCTGCAAAACCTGCTGGTCCTCCCCAAATCCGCATCTGCGCTTGCTCCGCCGCTTCTGCGGCTCCGCACCTGCGGGACCCAAACCGCAGGTGCGGTTATGATAGAAGACCAGCTGATGCTGCAACTTCCAACTCCAAAAATCCTTCCATCAACCATCCGAATTCATCTCGAAGCCTCTAGGATCTCAACCAAACATATCAACCAATCCTAAAAGATCATTCAAATTTGTTCCAACCTTCGGAACGCTCACAACGTCATCAAAACACCTATTTTTCATCGGATTCAAGCCTAAGAATTCCAAAAAGTCTAAAAATACGCTTTTGATCAAAAAGTCTATCAAACCTTGTCCAAATGACCTGAAATTTTGCACACACATCATATTCAACATTACGGAGCTACTCCAACTTCCAGAATTCCATTCCAACCCTCGGATCAAAATCTCACTATCGGACCGGAAACTTCAAAAATTCAACCTTCGGCATTTCAAGCCTAAATTAGCTACGGACCTCCAAAACACAATCCGAATAAGCTCCTAACCCTAAAATCACCCAACGGAGCTAACGGAACCATCATATTTCCATTTCGAGGCCGTCTTCACACTATTCCGACTACGACCAACTTTCTAACACTTAAACTCTCATTTAGGGACTAAGTGTCCCAAAACTCTACGAAACTCAAAACCAAACATCCCGGCAAATCAAAATAGCAGAAATAAACTCGGGGAAAGCAGTTAATAGGGGATCGGGGCGTAAATTCTTAAGACGACCGGTCGGGTCGTCACATCCTCCTACACTTAAATATTTATTCGTCCTCAAACGAGCATAGAGACATACCTGAAGTAGTGAAAAGATGAGGGTAACAGCTGCGCATATCCTGCTCGGTCTCCCAGGTCACCTCCTCGACCGGCTGGCCCTGCCACTGAACCTTCACTGATGCAATGTTCTTTGACCCCAGCTTTCTAACTTGCCTGTCCAATATTGCCACTGACTCCTCAACATAAGATAGATCCTTGTCCAACTGGACTGAACTGGAATCCAACACGTGCGACGGATCACCGTGATACCTCTGGAGCATCGAAACATAGAATACTGGATGAACTCCGGCCAAGCTGGGAGGTAAGGCAAGCTCATAAGCAACCTCCCCAACACGCCTCAATATCTCAAAAGGGCCAATAAATCTCGGACTAAACTTTCCTTTCTTCCCAGATCTCATGATGCCCGTCATAGGCGAAACCCGAAGTAGAACCCGCTCTCCAACCATATATGAAACATTACGAACCTTCTGGTCCGCGTAACTCTTCTGACTGGACTGGGTTGTACGGAGTCTATCCTGAATCACCTTGACCTTCTCCAAAGCATCTTGAACCAGGTCTGTGCCCAACAATCTAGCCTCACCTGGCTCAAACCAACCCACCGGGGATCTACACCGTCTCCCATATAAAGCCTCATACGGTGCCATCTGAATGTTGGATTGATAGCTATTGTTGTAATCAAACTCCGCGGCAAGAACTGATCCCAAGACCCTCCAAACTCAATCACACACGCATGAAGCATATCCTCAAGAATCTGAATAGTGCGCTCGGACTATCCGTCCGTCTGAGGGTGAAATGCTGTACTCAACTCCACCCGAGTACCCAACTCATGCTGAACGGCCCTCCAGAACCGTGATGTAAACTGAGTACCCCTATCTGAGATGATGGACACTGGAATACCATGCAGACGAACAATCTCCCGGGTATAAATCTCCGCAACCACTCCGAAGAATAAGTAATACACACAGGAATGAAATGAGCGGACTTGGTCAGTCGATCCACAATCACCCAATAGCATCGAACTTTCTCAAAGTTCGTGGGAGCCCAACTACAAAGTCCATGGTCATCTGCTCCCACTTCCACTCCGGAATCTTTATCTGCTAAAGCAACCCACCCGATCTCTGGTGCTCATACTTCACCTGCTGACAGTTGAGGTACCGAGCTACAAATCCAACTATATCCTTCTTCATCCGCCTCCACTAATAGTGCTATCTCAAATCCTGATACATCTTCGCGGCACCCGGATGGATGGAATACCGCGAACTATGGGCCTCCTCTAGAATCAACTCTCAAAGCCCATCAACATTGGGTACACAAATCCGACCCTGCATCCTTAATACACCATCATCACCAATAGTCACATCTCTGGTATCACCGTGCTGAACCTTGTCCTTGAGGACAAGCAAATGAGGGTCATCATACTGTCGTTCCCTAATACGATCAAACAAGGAAGACCGAGAAACCACGCAAGCTAGAACCCGACTGGGCTCTAAAAGATCCAATCTCACAAACTGGTTGGCTAAGGCCTAAACATCTATCGCCATAGGCCTCTCCGATGCTGGTAAATAATCCAAACTCCCCAAACTCTCCACCCGGCAACTCAAAGTATCGGCCACCATATTGGCCTTGCTCGGGTGATACAGAATAGTGATATCATAGTCCTTTAGCAACTCTAACCACCTCCTCTGGCGCAAATGCAGATCATTTTGCTTGAACATGTGCTGCAAGCTCCAATGGTCAGTATAAATCTCACAGGAAACCTCATATAAATAATGGCACCAAATCTTCAGGGCGTGAACAATGGCAGCTAACTCAAGGTCGTGAACAAGGTAGTTATTCTCATGTATCGTCAATTGCTTGGATGCGTAGGCAATCACCCTACCATCCTGCATCAACACCACTCCAAGGCCAACCCGCGAGGCATCACAATAGACCGTATAAGACCCCGAGCCTGTAGGATATATCAAAACTGAGGTTGTGGTCAAAGCTGTCTTGAGCTTCTGAAAGCTCGCCTCACACTTCTCTGTCCACTGGAACGGAGCACCCTTTTGGGTCAGTCTGGTCATACGGGCTGCAATCGATGAAAACCCCTCAACAAAACGACGATAGTAACCCGCCAAGCCAAGGAAACTACGGATCTCTGTAGCTAAGGATGGCCTGGGCCAACTCTGCACGACCTCTATTTTCTTCGGATCCACCTGAATGCCCTCACTCGATACCATGTGGCCTAAGAATGCCACTGAATCCAACCAAAACTCACATTTCGAGAACTTAGCATATAACTTCTTCTCTCTCAGAGTTTGAAGCACAGTCCTTAGGTGCTGCTCATGATCTTCCCGACTCTAGAAATACACTAGAATATCATCAATAAAGATAATGACGAACGAGTCAAGATACGGCCGGAACACACTGTGAATCAAATGCATAAAGGTTGTTGGGCATTGGTCAGCCTAAATGACATAACAAGGAACTCATAGTGACCATACCAAGTCCTGAAAGTAGTCTTCGGGATATCTGGCTCCCGAATCTTCAACTGATGGTAACTTGAGTGCAAATCAATCTTAGAAAATACCTGTACGCCCTGAAGCTAGTCAAACAGATCATCAATACGAGGCAAAGGATAACGGTTCTTGACTGTCACTTTGTTCAACTGGCGATAATCAATACACATACGCATAGAACCATCCTTTTTCTTCACAAACAAGACAGGAGCACCCAAGGTGATACACTGGGCAGAATAAAACTCTTATCAAGCAATTCCTATAACTGATCCTTCAACTCCTTCAACTCAGGAGGAGCCATACGATACGTAGGAATAGAAATGGGATGAGTGCCCGACAACAGATCAATGCCAAAATCAATATCTCTCAGGCGGCATGCCTGGAAGATCAACTGGAAACACATCGGGAAAATCCCGTACTACTAGAACTGAATCAATTGAAGGGGTATCAATACAGACGTTTTTCACATAAGCTAAATACGCGTCACACCCCTTCTCAACTATATGTTGAGCTTTAAGAAAAGAAATAACTCTACTGGGAGTGTGATCTAAAGTACCCCTCCACTCAACACGCGGTACACCTAGCTTAGCCAACATCACGGTTTTGGCGTGACAATCAAGAATAACATAATGGGGCAACAACCAGTCCATGCACAAGATAATATCAAAGTCAACCATGCTGAGTAACAACAAATCAGCTTTGGTCTCAAAACCACTAAGAGCAACCAAACACGACCGATAGATGTGGTCTACAACAAGAGAATCTCCCACGAGAGTAGAAACATAAATAGGGGAACTCAAAGAATCCCAAGATGCACCTAAATACGGAGCAAAATAAGAAGACAAATAATATAAGTAAAGCCTGGATAGAATAGAACCGATGCATCTCTGTGGCAAACCAATATAATACATGTAATGACAGAATCAGAGGCAACAACCTCGGTATGGGCAGGAAGGGCATAGTATCTGGCCTGCCCTCCCCCTTTAGGGCGACCTCTACCTCCCCGACCTCCACATCTAGCTGGCTGAGCAGGTGGGGTAGCAACTGGAGTTGTAACCATAGCCTGAGAACTCTGCGGGGCACGCTATGGCTGAGAAGTCTGTGGAGGTTCACTCCTCCCAAGTCTAGGGCAATCCCTCACCACGTGGCGTGTGTCACCACACTCAAAACAAGCTCTGGGAGTACGTGGTGGTTGTGACTGGCTCGAACCAGGTCTGCTGGACTGACCTTTGAAAGCACCCCGCGCAAGAGGTGCGCTAGAAACCGGAGGTGCATAATAAGTCTCCTGAGGCCTAGGAGGAGCTAGAGCACTACTGGCTACTAGAAGAGCTGAATGAACAGGGCGACTCATATAACCCCTACCATGACGACCTGCAGCTAGGGTACGGGCATCAGAATAGTGGCCCGACTCTCGAGACCTCTTGGCCTCCCTCTTCCCTCTTTCCCTAGCATGCATACCCTCAATCCTCCTAACAATGCTCACCACCCGCTGATAAGAAATATCCATCTCCAACTCACGAGCCATACTAGACCTGATGCTGGGAATAAGGCCCTCAATAAACTGGCGAACTCTCTCGCGAACGGTAGAAACCAAGGCTGGTGCATGCCTAGCCAAACTAGTGTAAGATATATCATACTCTGAGACAGTTATAGCACCCTGGTGCAAATGCTCAAACTCTGTGCGCCATGCGTCCCTGAGGCTCTAAGGAACATACTCTCTTAGGAACAGATCTAAAAACTGAGTCCAAGTCAGTGAAGTAGCCTCATCTAGACTGTCTAACTCATAGGTGCGCCACCACTCATAGGCGGCTCCTCGAAGCTGGAAAGTAGTGAAGGAAAACCCGCTCGATCCTGATATACCCATGGTATGGAGAATGTGGTAACTCTCATCTAGAAATCCCAGAGCATCCTCCAATGCTAGACCGCTGAATACAAGAGGCTTGTACTTCTTGAACCTCTCAAGCCTCAGCTGCTCCTCCTCGGAAGTCGTTGCCCTATCCTCGGGCTGAACTGGCACTGTAGGCGGTACAGGAATAATCTTAGGGACATGCTCAACATGCACTCGCTGCTCAGGAGTACGGGTAGCGGGAGTCTGTGCTCCTCCCCCGGCCCGAGATGTAGCTGTAGCAAGGGGAAGCAACCCTTCCTGAGCCAAGGTGGTGTACATGCTCATAAACTGAGCTAAAGTCTCCTGAAGGGTTGTAGTAGTAGTAGCAGTAGACGTATCAGGTGCCTGGACTCTGGCTAGAACTGTGGGTGGTACCTCAGCGGCAGCTCGCTCAGGCGCTCTAGCTACACCATGTGCGCATCCTCGGCCTCTACCCCGACCCCGACCTCTGACGGCTGCAGTAGGGGTGCGGGTTCCTGATCGTCTCGGGTAGCGCGTGTCCTCACCATCTGTGAGAGGATAGAAGACAAAAGTTCAGAATTGTGATGTCAAAATATCGCATGACAAGGAAATCAAATGTAGTGGAAATTTTCCTAACAGTTACATAGCCTCTCGTAGATAAGTACAGACGTCTCCGTACCGATCATTGATACTCTAATAAACTGGCTTGTGATCCATGACTCCTATGAACCTAGAGCTCTGATACCAAATTGTCACGACCCCGGTTCGCCCTCCGTGAACTGTCGTGACGGCACCTAGTCTCTACGACTAGGTATGCCTAATTTGTGGAAGTAAAACAATTTAAAATAGGAATAAAGTAATAATAGTGTTTAAATGTGCCGCTCGGCATACACCACGTTTAACTCTTAATACCAATACATAAATCCAAGACCCGAAAACCCACGAATCACAAGCTAAGATCAATACTACATAGCTCTAACTCTGGAATATCTAAAATGAATAAAAAAATACAGAAGGGCTAAATACTAAAAGCAGGAATAGAAAGGGACTTCTCGGTCTGCGGACGCGGTAGATGTACCTTGAAGTCTCTAAAGCAGTCGGCTCCTCAAGGATGATAGTCCTGAATAGCGGTACCTGGATCTGCACATGAAAAACATGCGCAGAAAAGGCATGAGTACACCACAGCGGTACTTAGTAAGGGGCAAGCCTAACCTCAATTGGGTAGTGACGAGGAAGGTCAGGGCCCTACTGAGATTAAATAAATATAAAGATGAAAGGATAAGATAAGCAGTACAATTGAGAATCTATAGTAAGAATCTATACAGGATAATAAGAGTACAATAATGGAAATAGATATGAAGGCAAACCACAAGGAAGTACCACTCATAACAAGGATGATAACCGGGGATCTCTTGGTATCCCGAGGATCTCTTGGTATCCTCAATATATGCTAGGGATCTCTTGGTATCCTAAATATATGCTAGGGATCTCTTGGTATACCGAGGATCTCTTGGTATTCTCAATATATGCTAGGGATCTCTTGGTATCTTGAGGAGCTCTTGGTATCCTCAATATATGCTAGGGATCTCTTGGTATCTCGAGGATCTCTTGGTATCCTCAATATATGCTAGGGATCTCTCGGTATCCCGAGGATCTTTTGGTATCCTCAATATACATGTCATGGATCTCTTGGTATCCCGCACCTCAATTCAGATCATAAATGCGTACAGGGGATCTCCCAGGATGCTGCCGTAGTCCCAAAGTTAAAACACACAACAATAACACAAGAATACCCAATTAAGCTAAATTTCGTACCAAGTAACAGTTAATTCTAGCCTAACATGCTTCACATAATGCAATTAAGGCAGTTTAAGCAAATAGGCAATTATGTCAACTAAACATGTTTTTCTAAACTAGCAACAGGCTAAATTCACACACAGAATAAAACAGGAAAAAGAACTCAATTGAAATACTTAAGGAAAAACCGGATTTTCAACAATTAGCTCAAGTACGCGCTCGTCACCTCATGTACAAGGCATTTCAATTATCAAATATATCATATCCTAAGGGGAAGGTCCCCCCCACAAGGTTAGACAAGCCACTTACCTCGAACCGGCTCAAAATCAACCCGAAACCACGCTCTTGCCACGAGTACTCGACTCCAAATGGCCCAAATCTATTCAATTCAACTGCATAATGTAAATAACACTTCAAGTAACTGATTCTACAATTAAATTCTAATCTAATACTCGAAATTATGTAAAATGACAAAAATGCCCCTTGGGCCCAGATCTCGGAATCAGGTAAAATTTATATTTCCAGAAACCTCGCACTCCCACGAGTTCAGTCATATCAAAAGTACCAACATCGGACCTCAATTTGTCCCTCAAATTATCACATAAAGGTCTCCAATTATATAGGCCCTAACCCCCCAACTACCACTTATTTGCATTAATTTTTCATGCTTAAATTGATAAAAATCACTCCAATAACGAGTTTAGGGACCAAAGACCTTACCCCAATGAACTCCTCTGAAAATCTCTCGTGAAAAGTGCTCCCCAAGCTTCTTCCCATTTTGAAAAGATGAAAAATGGCTAAATTTCGTGAAGGCAAGAATTTATATGTTCTAGCCAGGGATTCCGCTTTTGCGAGAACTTCGTCGCATCTGCGACTTCCACTTAAACGCCAATTTCCGCATCTGCGGTTACCCTTCCGCAGGTGCGGTACCGCTTCTGCGGTGAATTACCCGCATCTGCGAAACCTGTTGGTCATCCCCAAATCCGCATCTGCGCTTGCTCCGCCGCTTCTACGCTTGCTCCGCACCTACGGGACCCAAACCGCATGTGCGGTTATGATAGAAGACCAGCTAGTGCTGCAACTTCCAACTCCAAAAATCCTTCCGTCAACCATCCGAAATCATCCTGAGGCCTCCGGGACCTTAACCAAACATGCCAACCAATCCTAAAACATCATTCAAACTTGTTCCAACCTTCGGAACACTCAAAACAACATCAAAACACCTATTTTTCATCGGATTCAAGCCTAAGATTTCCAAAAATTCTAAAAATATGCTTTCGATCAAAAAGTCTATTAAACCTCGTCCGAATGATCTGAAATTTTGCATACACGTCACATTCAACACTACGGAGCTACTCCAACTTCTGGAATTCCATTCCAACCCTCGGATCAAAATCTCACTATCGGACCGGAAACTTCAAAAATTCAACTTTCGGCATTTCAAGTCTAATTTAGCTACAAACCTCCAAAACACAATTCGGACACGCTCCTAATTCCGAAATCACCCAACGGAGCTAGTGGAACCATCAGATTTCCATTCTGAGGCTGTCTTCATACTGTTTCGACTACGACCAACTTTCCAACACTTAAGCTCTCATTTAGGGACTAAGTGTCCTAAAACTCCTCGAAACTCAAAACCGAACATCCCAGCAAATCAAAATAGCAGAAATAAACTCGGAGAAAGCAGTTAATAGGGGATCGGGGTGTAAATTCTTAAGACGACCGGCTGGGTGATCACACTTCCGGAGTGGGTTCCGATGACAAGGACGAGGATGATGATGACATCGATATCCCTTTGGTAAAAAGGAGGAGGTTGGGCTCGGATGCCTCAAAGTGTCTGTGCCGATGGACACCGAGTCAGGTATGGCTGATTCAGCTCGAGCCCATGTGCGAAGGATCTCGAGGAAGGCGCGGATACGGTCCCTGAGCCCCTGTCCAGACGTGATGCAGTCCCTTTCGAGGAGACCGTTGCTGCTGGTTCCAAAGCGCCCAATCCCGGAGCTTCTCAAGGAGGGAATTTGCCCCTTGGTGATATTGACGCCCTGGGTGGCCTTAATTTGGGTCCTCGATTCTCGCCCGAGGAATTCAGGGACGCTCAGGACCCAAAGGCTACCAACGTGGAGGGTCCTTTCGTATAGGGAGATGAGCTTGAAAAATTCTTTCATGGCGTTGATGATATCAGTGAGGACATTGATCTCGACGCTCCCAGTGCTATTGAGGAAGCGGAGAAGTTCCAGTAGAAGGTGAAAGCTTTTTATGTACACTTTTCTAGTCTTAAGTACCTTTCCTTGTTTTTTTGATTCTTCTGTTTCGTTATAGGCTAAGAAGATGTATGATCAAGCCTTCTCTAGGCTCCGAGACAAGCTTTCGTGCCGTGAAAAGGAGTTTGAGAAGATCACCTCGGGACTGCAGGAGTCGGATGCCTCCTCTTCCCGAAAGGAGGAGGAGTTAAGCGAGCTTCGAGAGAATTTGGAGAGAGCACTCCGAGAAAAGGCTGGTCTTGCTAAGCAGGTAACTTGTTATTCATAAATTCGTTCGCCATTCTCAGAATTTGATGTTTACTGACTTATCTTTTCCTTTGCAGATTGGGCAGAAGGATGTGGAGATCCTCGAGCTGAGGAGGCGAAACGGGGTTGTGACCTCGGAGTTGGCATCGACCCAGGGTTTTCTCCAAAATGCTCGAGAAGAGGTTGCTACGCTATCTGCGGCCAAGTCCTAGGTCGAAGAAAATGCCGCTACATATCTGAGGGATGCTGCCACTGCGAATCAACTAGCCCGGGAGATATCAGAGGAGGTCGGGAAAAAGCTAACTCAGACTGTCGCTTACGCTTTTGCAAAGGCAATGAGGCAGGCTTTAGAGGAAGCTAGTGCTAAGGGTGTCGATCTCTCAGCTGAGATCGAGGAGGCCCAAGATTCGGAGGAAGAATTGGCACTCTTGGTCACTTTGGATGAAGATCCCGGAGATGGTTCAGAGGGCAGTGGCGATGAAGTGTAGGCCCGTGTCACCTTTCCTTCTCTTTTTTATTTTTGTGTATGTATTCCGAGGAAACAGGTATTGTAAAGGTGCCCCTTACAAACATATTTTTGGTAATGTAAAAAAGAGATTTTTTGTTTCCAGCCTTGCATTCTTTATTTTTCAGCAATCATGCGGAGTTCAGTCTTCGAATTTTGATGTCGACTCTTAGGAGTCCATATTTTGGGGCAATTGGGACCCTCGAGATTGGGCACCATCTCGAGATTAGGTCGATATCTCCTTTGGGGCCGATGCTTATAACAGCAGAAATCCTCGGGATCTCAATATTTCCCGAGCACCGCGTGACAACATTATTCATGCGACACGGTAGCGGGGCTCCCAGGGTGGTCCCACCAGTACATTTCCCAAAAAGCGGTGTTGTCATGGTCAGACCTAATTGGTCTTCTGGATAGGCGAATAGTCGTCGCTCGCCTCTATATATGCATTCACTCATTTCTTAACTGGGGATTCTGCTACTCTGGGTAACTATCCCTCTCGTAGAACTTTTGTTCTTTGTGCTAGTTCTCTCGTCATTTCAACTCAAATCCTTCGCCCAAATATTCATCCTCATCTTCGTATTTTACCGTAGCCATGGATGCTACATCAAAATCTATTCATCAAGGAGAGGAGAGTTTTGCCTCCATTCCGCGTTCGATCGGTGGTACACCGCCGGTATCCGGTGAGCTGACCTCGAGGTGTTTGTTCTCGAGGAGAGACTTTACGCTGGAGAGACCTCCCAACGCTCAAGGGCATCAGGAGCATTCATCGAGGTTCATCTCCTCAATAGGAAAGGATCATCTCGAGATGATTAGGAAATACTGTGGATGGGGAGAAGAAGTGGTACTGCAGGTACCTTCTCCGGAGGGGAGCATCATGACCCATGTCGAGGGGTTTTTGAACATGTATATTTATCCCTTTACATTGGGCTCCCCTGACAGGGTCGTACTTGAGTTCTGTAGGAGGTATCAGGTTACCCTAGCGCAGACTCACCCATCCCTTTGGAAGATAGTGCTGATGATAAGGTAATTTGCGAATAAGGCCGAGCTCAAATTTACCCTTAGCCATCTCGTTAGGTTATATCGACCTCTGCATTACTGGGGCTTGATTACTCTGCGACGTCGATCCACCCGATCCCCTACCATTAACGACAAAGAGGACGAGGACCGAGTGTGGGTGAGTTGGTTTGTCCGAGCATGGACAACCGATATTATCCCTAGAGAGTTTTTTTCCATTTCCTAAGAAATGGAATTTCACACGTAAGTGGTATACTTGTATTTTTATCGCTTTGTCCATAAGTGGAGGCGGGCTCCGTAAAGACATTTTTTCATTTCATTATTTTTAGCAATTCCTTGGTTGCCGAACGAGGTCCCTGACCTAGCTGAATGGTCTCGTAAGCTGGCAGCTTGCTCGACCTATGATAAGTGCAAATGGCGAGACCTATCCAAGGGGAGATGGGAGGCAAAGCATCATGGTAGGTGTTTAGTGGCTTGTTTCCTCAGAAAGGTACTTTCTTTTTAGCGCACTAACTCTGCCACCGCAGGTGTTGGAGGTTTTTTCGAGATGAGGCCGTGTTTCCTAGGGGAGAAGGAGAGATTTGTTACATCCTACATTTTCGTATGTTAAAGTTTCGTCGTAAGTTAATCGACGTAAGCTCGGGGATGAGATTATTTTGAAATTTTAAGCATTATGCTATTTCAAATAAGTGATAAGTAAATCTGTAAAGGTGAGAGGGGAAGCAAGTCAAAGAAAACAAATATTCATCCAAGTTTGGCATGTTTGGATAAAATACGGCCCGAGCTAAAATACTCGGTATTTATGGACTAGTGCAATACGAGGTACCACATGACCATGATAGTAAGGTGTATAAGGTATGTGAAAAGTGAGTAGTATTTAAAGTAAGTGGAGATAATTCTCAATTATGTGAGTAATTAGTTAATTATTGTGTAATCGGACATTACCTAGTTAATTAATAACTAGTGGTGGATTAATTACAAATTTTGGATAAGAATAAAGTCTCCCACGTGGAAACAAAGGGATAAAGTTCTAATGACTATTAACTTAGTCTGCTAACTTATAAAGACACTTGGATAATAGTTTTGCCAAAAAAAAACACGTAGAAGAAAATTAGGATTAGTCATCTTTTCAAATTATTTCAATTGAAATTAAAAACAAAAGGTGCCTAACCAATTGAAGCTATCAACATTCTCTTTCCAACAGAATATCTTGCAACATTTTGGTATCAATCAGACGCTATATATAATTTCAAACCATTCTCCTAATTCAACATTTTCAAATAGACGTTACATCAACCTAGAAGGCTTTCCAACAAAATTTCTTGCAACATTTAAAATTCCAATGAGAATTGTTAGAGCCGTACCAACGTAAAATTTTGCAGTTCTAAAGGAGTATGGTGCAACCTTTTTCAAGAATGTCATATGAATTTTTCTCTACTCCACATATGTTAAGGTTATCCCTTCTTTCTTTTGGCATGATTTATACGATACGAACGAAATATGCAAATGCACAAATTCCATGAATGACGCTATTCATAGAAGTATTAGAGATACCTATGTTCTTGAATTTCCATGTGTCATAATATTTTATCATCTGTTTATGGGTCTCAGAAAAATATGAAAGTTGAAAAGAGTTTACTTTATGGTATTACTCAAAGGCAAAATGGTCTTATGACATTCCGAGAGATTTATTAACGTACTTTCATGCGTTGCATTCATGTGCATTGACCCATGACCAGATGAAGTTATATATGCGTATATATGTGTGTATATGTATATGGAATATGGAAAAAAGTTACGGTGTTATATACGCACCACCACCTGTTCAGCTATTATATGATGATGATGTTGCCCACAGTGGCTGGAATATGATTCATACAGTGTTATATATGCGCATAGATGTATGTATATATATGTATATAGGATATGGGAAAGGTTATGGTATTATATATGCACCATCACCTGATCAGCTGGTATACATTGATGATTTTGCCCACAGTGGCCGATATGATATGATGGGATGCCCTCAGAGGCTGATGATGTTATGAAACATGTACCTATGCACGATATGACATTCATACGCATATGCATGATGCGAAATGTAATTTATGATTTACAGAGTTATTCAGACTTACAGGTTGAGTCAATTACTCTATATTTCTTCCATGTCTGTTATGTACTTATTTATGCGCCTTTTATACTTGGTACATTTTTCGTACTGACGTCCCTTTTGCATGGGGACGCTACGTTTCATGCCTGCAGGTCCAGATAGACAAGTCGAGAGCCCTCCAAGTAGGCTATCAACTCAGTGGAAGATGTTGGTGCACTCCATTTTCTTAGGAGTTGCGTGTTTGGTTAGTATGATTTAGACGTGTATTGTTTAGTATGGCGGGACTCTGTCCCGACCTTTATGACATTTATATACTCTTAGAGGCTTGTAGACATATGTCTTGTACGTGAAAGATTGTACGTCCTTGTCGGCTTATGTTTTGAGTTTATAAAGGATCATATTGGCCTATTAGCCCCGTATGTCACGTGTATATGATGATGTAATAAGAAAGATATATTACGTTGGTACTCGGTTGAGTAAGGTACAGGGTGCCCGTCGCGGCCCATCGGTTTGGGTCATGACAAAAGTGGTATCAGAGCAGTTCTGTCTTGGTAATTCTACAAGTCGTGTCTAGTAGAGTCTTGTTTATGGGTGTGTCGTGCACCACACTTATAAGCAAGAGGCTACAGGGCATTTAGGATTGTCACTCTTTCTTCTTACTCTAGATCGTGTGGTAGAGCTCACTTATAAGAATTCAAATTCCGATTTTTTTTTATTTTTTATTATTCGTAATAAGACGATACCTACATCTGGAAAGAAGGATTGGAAAGAGAGATAGTTGTGGAAGAGCTGAGTCAGAGGAATTGAATTTTTGTATAATGCCTACGATAAGTAAATGTGAGGTCTTTAGCAGATCGTTGTAGACATGTGATTTTTGACCCTCCCCAAGATTTTTTATATTTTAGCACATAAATATTTAATTTAGGCCTAATATAGCTATTTCAACTAATTTTTACTCTTTTACTTTATTTTACGAGGCACCCAATTAATGAAGGCTAACAGTGTTTATAATTGAGGCAGATGAACATAAGCCTTTCGAGTTATATTCAATAGTAACAGAGTTGCACCCATTCCAGATATGCCCTATAGGGATTAACAGAAGTAGTATAAGAAGATATGATGGATGAATTGTTTGCGTCAGTTGACATTTCCGAAGGATATTGCAAATATGTTAATAGATCTCTTTATGAGACACCAGATGGTGCACTCTAAAATAGTGCAGCCAGATATGGATACTACAAAGACACGCACTATAAGCCTTTAAGGGATAAATATTACTTTAGTGTGGCTCGCGTCCCTAGTAAATAGAGAACTTTAAGCAACTTGAAGAGCCACTAGATGAAGAAAGGAAAGCTAAGAGTGAAAGAATGTCGTATTGAAGTTTCACAAGAAAAGGGATATGCAGAAATATTAGCAGAATAATGAGAAGAGAGATAAGGAAGCATTATGAATAAGGTGTGATACATGAATGAAAATGGTAGAGTGTTACAGAACCTATAGTCAAATGAAAGAAGAGATGAAAGGTGATGGGCCTTAAGACAACAAAAGAGTATAGGCCATAAGGTTATATCCTCATTTCGAGAAATAAGTTCGTGACTCCAACACGACCACCAGAGGGGAGAGTTAATCCCTAGAGTAATAGAAATTAGTATGGGCTGGTAAACAAGATAAATTAAATATGAATTAGGGACCGAATGATTGGAAAGTACTCGACATCATGGTAATTTTAGATTTCATTCTGGCGGTAATAGAATGGACCACAGAAAGAGATTCATGATGAATTTGGAGAATGGTCATTCAGGGAGACGCTTCCCTAGAGCAAGCAATATGAGCAAAGTTAAGCATAAGAGACTGTATATTCCAGTTACGCTAAGTGTCACCCTCGCGAATAAGGGAATTTGTCATCCTTGGTACAGAAAGATTGCCGCGAGGCGAGTAAGGATCATTGATGTTGAAAAATGACGCCAAAGATGAAGAGGAAAAACATCTATTGGTAGATCCTCGTGGCTTCAGCTTTTAGTACACCCCTAAAGGGGGGGGGAATATGGATTAATGTGGCATTAAGTCAGAATTAAGTGGTTCTAGTGACTATGGAATAGTAAGGGAAGAATGCAATAAATGAAAGAGTAATGAGATGGCACTTATCCAAATCTTACAGATACGCTACGATTCAAGAATATTGTGCAAGTACGACATCAAGAAGAGGGAGTAAAGGTTCCTGCCCGAGCTGTTATTAATAAATAAGGAGCCAGTGTGAGACGTAAGTTAAAACAAAGTAAATAACCCAAGAAAGATTACGAGGAATATTAATATGAGAATGGCCTAACGAATAGTTAGTAATTGGTCAGGAAGATCTCAGTTAAGGCTAAACAGGAGGTTACAGACGAGTCATCAGATCATGTAAGATAAACATAGTAGAACCCAACATGGAGAATTCAGCCTCGGAGAATATCATTATAATACTTGAGATATATTCAAACAAGAGACGGGGTAGTTAAAGGTACCGTATGAGTGTTACAGGGATAAAAGAAAGTGCCACGAGGAAGGAAATCAAAATATCAGTTCAGAAGCAACCATACAAGAACAAGGACATAGAAGTAAGCAACTACAAATGATTATAGGCAAGTAAGGACATCAAAAAAAAGGTCCGTAATAAGCTCACAACTTTACGAGAGTCAAGAGTTCTCCCTAAATACTACAACGAAAGACTAGTTGAGGAGATAAGAAAGAAGGCTTCAACCTAAGCACAACGACCTAAAGAGGAAATGGTCGTGTAACAACAATCTCGTAACAACATTGTAAGCACTCCAAAGGATAATGGCACCTACTATGGGTAATGAGCGGGAAGTAAGAATTAAAAGTAATATTCGAGATCAGATGAGTTGTATGAAAACTCTGGCAAGTGTGGGCACTAAGATAAGCTAAGTATGGATGCAACAAGGGAGCAAAAAGACCAGGAAAAGTAATAGCTTACGTTAAAAGAAAGCTAAAATAGAACGAAAGAATTATTTGATCAATGATCCAGAGTTAGTACGTTATGGATACACTCAAGATTTTGGAGCATTATCCAGGAAGCATATCTGTTGACAATCATACAGCCATAGAAGACTCCACTATATGTTAAAAGAAAGAATTGAGCTCAGGGCATAGACAAAGGATTGAATTGTTAGAAGATTATATCATGGATATTCCATAACACCCATGAAAGGCTAAGGTAATAACTGATACCATGAGCCACAGATCGGAAGATAGCTTGAGCCTACGTAAAGGCTGATCAAAAGGAGGAGGGAATTGGTCCTAGAAAAATTATAGAAGTTGTGCTTGAGAACATGACAGAATCACTCTTAATATCAGATGTTCAAGAGAAATAACACAACAACCATGATCTATAATGGCTCTACAAGGAAACCAGTTAGAAGAAGTACCAGCCTCATAAGAAGTCAGTACGAAGCTCCCACTGGAGTGTATATACTAGAGGTGCTAGTATTACAATAGAACTTCAAGTTATGGATGTAAATTATACATATGTGGAAGGGTGGTCATGAAAGAGATAGAAGATACGATGCAAAATTTTAAGGTGGTAAGGTAAAAGTGAACAACGTACGAGATACTCAAATGCAGAAGATTATGAATAGTCCATACTTCAGATAAAAGGTTAAAAGCGCGGGGATTCAGTATCTAGGGAGGATAACGGTTTCATTAGTGGCATATCTTCCAACCTATGGTTTCTAAGTATCGAGAGGTCTAGTTAAAAAAGTAAAAAAAAGTTCGAGACAATGTGGTATCTTGCTTAACGTTCCAAAATAACATAAGGAAATCTAGGGTGCAAGCAAGTTGAAAGAAGGATGCGAGCAGTATAAATGGATATGTATGAATCGCAAGCTAAAGTATGGTAGAGTGACAAGATTGTTGAAAGACAAGAAAAGGATACGAAAGGGCGAGTGAGAAGGTGAAGAGAATGGATAAGCCCTCGGGATTAAGCCCACGAAAATGAGAGAGAGCTTATGGGTTCTCTAAATTATATAAAGCTCGGTATAGCTAGAATGAACTCAAAGGATTCTAAGACTAGTAGCATTTAGAAGAGATGGAATGTTGCGCTGGTAGTGGAATAAGGGAATAATTGTGATAGATGAGGGATAACTTTTTCGATTGAGTAATGATTTGAAGAGGGATTCATGAATTATAAGGGACTAAAATACCCATATAAGGTGAGTCGCATTGGGATGCTACAAATTACGGTTATGGAAGTATAGTATCACCCATAGGTGGATCAATCTAAATTATTCCGGATGTCCCCGATGAAATGTGAGCCCTAGCGACGTTGTTACATAACAGATTAAGTTATCAGTGGTAGATGATGAATCAACATTAAGGTGAATCAACAATAAATGGATGGAAATTCAACAGTATGAGATGATATTAGACCATCAGTCTTAAGGATAAGAAAAGAGAGTAACCTGGAGTTGGTTGCAGACCTCAGTAATGATAAATCGAAGTAAGAGTTATGATATAGTATGACTTACGTAGATATGGTAAAGATTCAGGTCTATGAAATAAGATATAACAATATTCACAAGTTCTACAAGGTACCGAGCGAAGAACTTCAGTATACCTATAGATGCCCAGAGAGACATCTCATTAAGCTCTGTAGATGTTTACAAAGTAAGGCCTAGAAATTGGCTAAAAGTTGGAGGAAAAAGGAGAGAAGAGACGCATAAGTGCACTTACAAGGTCAGAGTCGTACATGCTGCATGATAGAAGGTAGCAATAGTTACGAGACTGGAAGGATTACAACCATAAGTCATGGTATGAGAAAGAGGCCTAAAGGGGGGAATGCCCTGGCCTTTGGATTAATCACATAACAGTTGCCTAGATGGCAAGGAGAGTAATAAAAGTATTCGGAATACATAGACTATGAAAATGATAAGAGCACCAGTCAACATTCGAGGATGAATGTTCCAAAGGGAGGAATGATGTTACATCCTGATTTTCGTATGTTAAAGTATCATCAAAAGTTAATCGACGTAAGCTCGGGGATGGGATTATTTTGATATTTTCAGCATTATGCTATTTCAAACAAGTGATAAGTAAATTCGTGAAGGTGAGAGGGGAAGCAAGTCAAATAAAACGAATATTCATCCAAGTTGGCATGTTTGGATAAAATACGGCCCGAACTAAAATACTCGGTATTTATGGACTAGTGCAATACGAGGTACCACATGACCATAATAGTAAGGTGTATAAGGTATGTGAAAAATGAGTAGTATTTTAAATAAGTGGAGATAATTCTCAATTATGTGGGTAATTGGTTAATTATTCTGTAATCGGACATTACCTAGTTAATTAATAACTAGTGGTGGATTAATTACAAACTTTGGATAAGAATAAAGTCTCCCACGTGGAAACAAAGGGAGAAAGTCCTAATGACTATTAACTTAGTCTGCTGAAACAAGTGATAAGTAAATTCGTGAAGGTGAGAGGGGAAGCAAGTCAAAGAAAACGAATATTCATCCAAGTTTGGCATGTTTTGATAAAATACAGCCCGAGCTAAAATACTCGGTATTTATGGACTAGTGCAATACGAGGTACCACATGACCATGATAGTAAGGTGTATAAGGTATGTGAAAACTGAGTAGTATTTTAAGTAAGTGAAAATAATTCTCAATTATATGGATAATTGGTTAATTATTGAGTAATCAGACATTGCCTAGTTAATTAATAACTAGTGGTGGATTAAATACAAACTTTGGATAAGAATAAAGTCTCTCACGTGGAAACAAAGGGAGAAAGTCCTAATGACTATTAACTTAGTCTGCTAACTTATAAAGACACTTGGATAATAGTTTTGCCAAAAAACACGTAGAAGAAAATTAGGATTAGTCATCTTTTCAAATTGTTTCAATTGAAATTAAAAACAAAAGGTGCCTAACCAATTGAAGCTATCAACGTTCTCTTTCCAACAGAATATCTTGCAATATTTTGGTATCAACCAGACACTATATACCATTTCAAACCATTCTCCTAATTCAACATTTTCAAATAGACGTTACATCAACCTAGAAGGCCTTCCAACAAAATTTCTTGCATCATTTAAAATTCCAACGAGAATTGTTAGAGCCGTAGCAACGTAAAATTTTTGCAATTCTAAAGGAGTATGGTGCAATCTTTTCCAAGAATGTCATACGGATTTTTCTCTATTCCACGTATGTTAAGGTTATTCCTTCTTTCTTTTGGCATGATCCATACGATACGAACGAAACATGCAAATGCACAAATTCCATGAATGACTCTATTCATAGAAGTATTAGAGATATCTATGTTCTTGAATTTCCATGTGTCATAATATCTTATCATTTGTTCATGGGTCTCAGAAAAATACGAAAGTTGAAAAGAGTTTACTTTCTGATATTACTCAAAGGCAAAATGGTCTTATGACATTTCGAAAACTTTTATTAACGTACTTTCATGCATTGCATTCATGTGCATTGACCCATGACCAGATGGAGTTATATATGTGTATATATGTGTGTATATGCATATGGAATATGGGAAAAGGTTACGGTGTTATATACGCACCACCACCTGATCAGCTGGTATATGATGATGATGTTGCCTACACTGGCTAAAATATGATTCAAACGGCATTATATACGTGTATATATGTATGTATATATATGTATATAGGAAAGGTTATATATGGGATATGGGAAAAGATTACGGCATTTTATACACACCACCACCTGATCAGCTGGTATACGTTGATGATTTTGCCCACAGTGGCCGATATGATATGATGGGATGCCCTTAGAGGCTGATGATGTTATGAAACATGTACCTATGCACGACATGACATTCATACGCATATGCACGATGCTACAAGTAATTTATGATTTACAGAGTTATCCAGACTTACAGGTTGAGTCAATTACTCTATATTTCTTCCATGTCTATTATGTACTTATTTATGCGCCTTACATACTCAGTACATTTTTCGTACTGACATCCCTTTTTCCTGGGGACGCTGTGTTTCATGCTCACAGGTCCAGATAGACGGGTCGAGAGCCCTCCAAGTAGGCTATCAGCTCAGTGAAAGATGTTGGTGCGCTCCATTTGCTTCGGAGTTGCGTGTTTGGTTAGTATGATTTAGACCTGTATTGTTTGGTATGGCGGGACTCTATTCCGACCTTTATGATATTTATGTACTCTTAGAGGCTTGTAGACATATGTCTTGTACATGAAAGATTGTACAGACTTGTCGGCCTATGTTTTGAGTTTATAAAGGATCATGTTGGCCTATTAGGCCCATATGTCACGTGTATACGATGATGTAATAAGAAAGATATGTTACATTGGTACTCGGTTGAGTAAGGTACCGGGTGCCCGTCGCGGCCCATCGGTTTGGGTCGTGACAAGATTGTCGACCTTGGGGTCGAGGATCGATAATAAATGGAAAGAGTTTTCGAGGTGTGAGGATGCTCGCGGCGGGGCGAGTCCTTATCCGGTTTCGGAGGCGTCTATTTTCAAAAAAATATTTCCCGTTCCCGTCGAAGGTACTTTGAGGGACAAGGGTCATCCGGCGCCACCTTCTTCTCCTACTGAAGGCACTTCGGGGAAAACTAAGCCATCATATGTATGCTCGACCTTTGGTGAGGCTCAGCAGCTTAGCTCCAAGGTAAGTTTTGGTAGCTGGTATAGGCTTCTTTCAGTTTTGCGTCTTTCTTATTGAGCTTTCTTTTGCAGGCCTATAACAAGCTTAAGTCCAAGCTACTTCGCCGTGAGGCTAGGCTGCGGTAAGCTTTGGATGGGGAAAAATCCCTTAGGCTACTTTGCACGAAAAAGGAAGACGAGATGGTATACCTGCGGTATGAGGCGAATCGAAGTTGGAACTACGAAAGCCATCTCGAAAGACAGGTAACCTACCCTTTGTGTCAATGTATGCTTCCCCTTCCGCTTTTGGAGATTAATATTCCAATATTTCAGTTGAAGAACAAAACGGAGGATCTAGAACGACTTTGGGGCGAAGTTGGCCGGGTTAAACGTGAGTGTAACGAGCTGAAGGCTCAGGCAGATGCCTAAGTTGTAAGCAAGGAGGATGCTTTGGCTAAGGCTTCCTCCCTCAAGGTGAAACTCCAGAATGCTCATGCAAACTATTATGTCCGAGCAAATATGATTACCAGGCTCGAGTCTGAACTTTTAAAGGTGAAGGTCGAAGTTGTGGATTCCCTGGTCAAAGCTGTAATAAGCCGCACTAAGGCTGAAAAGAAAGTGGCGGTCTATTTAAAGGGTGCTGCCGAAGCTCTAGCTGAGCTGAGGAGGGCTCTTGACCGTGAGAGCAGAAGCAAGGAATATGCTCGGTGCAAATCTCGACGGGAAACCCTCGAGGAGATCCATGATAGAGGTTTTGACCTCTCGGAAGAGGTGAAGCAGGCAAAGGCGAATGAACACGACGCGAGGTCCTTCTGTTTGATGCCGAGGATAGCGAGAAAGAGGCCGATGGGCCATAGTCCCCCAGGGGGACGTAGATTAGGCCTTCCTTTTCTGCGTATAGTGCTTTCAAAGAACATTTGTTAATGGAGCTTGTATTTTTTCGCATATATGTATAAAAGGAAGCCTTGCGATTTTATTTTTCATACATTTCTCTTTGCTTTGATTTTAGCCAGATGAATTGGTCATCGAGTTAAAAGGAATCCTCAGATTCATGGTATGACCATGGGGCTCCTTGGGCTGGCCCGTAGGCTCTTACATGCTTGGTCGGTACGACCTTTTAGTATAAGCCGACGTTTGAGCTCTTATGCTTTTGCTCTTAGGCATATTTAATCAACTGTTTTGGGTTCAGTCTTCGGGTTGGGTATCGACTCGAGCTCATTCGACCCTCAAGTTTTTGAATTTCAAGCTGGCCCTTAGGCTTACGCGTTGGGTCGGTACGACCTCTTGTATGGGCTGGCGATAGTGGCTCTTACTCATTGGGTCGATACGACCTTTTATATAGGCTTTATTCTTTCCTCGTTAAGGACTTTTTGAAATTATGTTTGCCTGACTCTTCGACAGTTTGATCAAAACCTCGATTGTGAGTCGTTATATGGCGATAATCGAGCACATCGGGAGGTTTGGCTCGACGGCTGAGTATCTCGAAGCCTTATAGTTTGGAGCTGACATAGTCGAAGCTCTTTTGTCTTTTCGAAGTTTATTCGAAGTAATTGAAGGCCTGTGATTTTATAACGACGGTCGGGCGTCCCTGAGTCACGTTAGTTTGGCTGGTACAGCCTTGTGACCGTAGTCATTTGTGTTTGGCCAGAGCCTTTTAGTCTCGAGTGAAGTAGTTTCAGTGTCTATATCGAGGGTATGATTTTTTAGGGGTCTTACAAGTTCGATATATAGCCTTAACTGTAAGATCGGGGTTATGCCTTTAGTAAGGTCTTACAAGTTTTATATGTCTTTGAGGTCTTACAGTTTTGGTTACTTAGTACAAGTATGGTTCATGCCTTGCTTGAGGTCTTACAGATATTGTTATTACCTTATGTAGGTATTACGAGACTGAGACTGGCCGCATGTGGTCTTATGGCCTCGGATTTTGATAAGTCGATGGGGATGGCAATTGGCGGCAGTCCCCAAGTCATCGAGGATTTCTTGGCTCAGAAGTTCATTACTTGTAAACTTGGTATTGCCTCATTAAGGGCTTACGATTTCAGAGTTTCCGACCTGGAGGTCATGTGGCCTTGAGTTTTCGACGCCGGTCCCTGAATGCTCGGGACGTTTTTGGCTTTGGAGCTATTTTGTGATCTTGTTCTTGCCTCATTGAGGGCTTACGAGTTTGAAGCTCTGACCCGGGGGTCGTATTGTTTCGAGTTATTGACGCCAGTCCCCGAGTGTTCGGGACGTTTTTGACAGAGGAGCTATTTTTGCAAAAGTGCCGAGCTTCTTTGAAACGCGAAATGCTTTTGGAAAGTATTCTTTGATTACTCGATGTGAGTATACATGTCTTTGCTGTTAAGGGCTCAATTATTCTATACGGGCATGGTTCGTTCGACCGTTTGGCCCAATACATTATTTTCCTATCGAGACCACATTTAGTGCATCTTGGCTTCTCCGAGTAGGTGACCCTCCGGGGGATGCCCCCCCAGTATTCGAGGTTGATTGTAAAAGAATCCTTGAATACTTGTTGAGTTTCCCTTAGGTAGAATTTAGATGTTGCCTTGTTAAAAACCTTGCCGATAAAATCCTTTTTGGGATAAAAACCCGGTCGAAGGAAAAGAGTACAACGTATGCTTTGAAACCTTAAGGTCTTCAAGCTGGATAGCGCTTCAACTGTCTTAGTCGGACACCTGCATAAAGGTTAGCGTGAAGTGTAAATTAAAAGGGAGATGGTTATAGCTTAGCGGCGATGGCGCTTTGAGCCTTGATAGGCCTTCAGTATTTGCTCTGAGGACACGATACGATCCTTTATTTGTTCATTCAGATATAGCCGAGAACGTGTCTCATGGTTGCTGTTTCACTGTTTGTTTATCCTTCAGCTCCCTTGATGGTAGAGATATTGGTGTTTTGGGTTGTGCCGTCCATATTGACTGGTAGGGTGGTTTCCCCTTTCGTTGTTTCGCTCGCCGTATTGAACCCGTTGAGGACTCGAGAGGCGGGCATAATTTGGTCAAGCAGTCCGAGCTGCTCTATCACCCTTGACCTGATAATTTGGCCGAGCTACCTGGATCCACAAGTACATGTTTAATTTGAAATGTATTCACAAGAAAAGAAGTTACCAGTGCATCGTTATAGGGCTGAGATATAGCCTCGAGTTTGCTTTTCCCTGGTGAGGTATCTTTTTGTTCTCCTGACCGTAGGTTCCTGCAGGGCACCGATACCTCAAAAGATCATATGGATGACATGTTGCGGCTCATCTGCTTCGTTCTTTTTGGTCACCTCTCTTTCCCGGAACTGATTTTTGGCTCGATCACTGAGGAATTCCCGGAGGTGACCTTTGCTGAGTAGTCGGGCCATCTTTTTCCTAGAGTTGACGACAATCTTTGGTCATGTGACCGTGCGTGTTGTGAAATTCACACACTAAGTTATGATTCCTTTGTGAAGGATTTGATTGTACAGGCCTCGGCCACCTGGCATCTGTGATCTTACTGATGGCGAATACGATATCTGAAATATTGACGTTGAAGTTGTATTCCGACAAATGGGGTACCTCCGCCAGCCCTACGTGCCTATCGAACCCGGCTCTTGTGACGAGTCCCCGAGGGTTCTGCCCTCGGTCCGTTCTTCGATCATTCCGGGGCATGTTACGCCTCGGGGCGTTTCTTCTATCTTTGATGTATGGTTGGTATCTCTCTTTGTTCGGCTTCGACTGCTTTGCCAGAAACTTGCTTGGGTATACCGAGCCGGAGGGGGCTCCTAATTGGTCGTCCTTGACCCTGATTTTCGATTGATATCGGTTGTGAACGTCCGACCAGGTCACGACGTGGTACTTAACTAGATTCTATTTCAGATGCTTCGAAGCCACCGAGCTTCGTTCATTCAGACCTTGAGTGAAGGCCTGTAATGCCCAGTTGTCAGAGACTGGTGGTAGTTCATACGTTAAAAGTTTCGTCTTCAGTTAATCGATGTAGACTCGGGGATGATATTATCTTGAGGTTAACGTATTTATGCTATTTATAACAAGCAATAAATAAGTGTCATGAAGGATAAAGAGTACACGAATTAAAAAAACGAGTTTCGTTAAAAGCGGCCAATTTGGGATAAAATACGTGTCGAGCGATAATACCCGATAATTATGAACTAGTACCATGCAAGGTACCATATGACCACGGTAGTATGATATATAAAGTATATTAAAAATAAGTAGAATTTTAAGTAATTTGAGATATTTTTAATTATACGGGTAATTGATTAATAACCGGATAACGGGATATTACCTAGATAAGTATTAAAATATGAGATAAGATTAATTTTCCTCCCCAAAAAAAATGTGTCAAGAAGCCACAAACCTAGAAAATGACTAAGTAGTCATATAATCCTAGGTGGCTATCTAAGAATTATTAGAATTTAATAATGTAAAGACTTATTATATGTCTTATCCCATTTCATTGGGACAAAATAACCAAAGACGTTCTTAATTCAAAAGCAAGAAACATTTCCATTTTCCTAGATCAAAACACTTCAAAGAACAGAAGCTTAATTCGTTCAAAATACTTCAAAGAACAAAAGCTTAATTCCATCTAAATTTTGCGGTTCCAAATTCAATTCCAACGAGAATTGTTAGAATCGTAGCAACGTAAATTTTTGCGGTTCTATTTACTTTAAAAATAGTTATAACAGTTAAATTTGATTTTGTGGTTCTAAAAATATGTGATCTATTTTTATGCTAGTTTTTGAGCAATGGATGCTAAAGTAAGAGACTAGAAAGCAAGATTATAGCCAGAAAATGATGTGACAGTCAAACCAAACGGCTGGAGATCGGGGCCTCGAGCTGTAGTATGTGAGGCCTCGAGGTCGAGTTGGTGGGGTTGGAACAATCGAGGGAGGATTAACAATTATAAGAGCCACGACGGTGGCTCTTTATGATCAATGATAAGCAATAAATGAAGAACTATAAATAGAACACAATGAATATAAGCAATAAATGAGAGTAATGAGATCAAGAGAATATGTTAGAGAGCAGAGAAAATGTCCATGTATATTTAATATTGAGCATCAGGTGACTACAAAATGACAAAGATCCCCTTTATATATGAGGGGGAATTCCAACATAGTACAAATGCATTTATTACAAAGATATGGGGTTGGTACAACCATTTAATGCCATGGTACGGGTTTGGACTAGCCTAATAGACTTTGTCAGCTCTAATCACGTACCTTGGGAACCTCACACCGATCCACCGACGCCATTCATATGACCACATAGTCATTTTTCCTATGCTAGTACATCTGATTCTGAATTAAAATCAGGGAGTGGTCCAATACTTTGCCTTCTCCTACTGAAACTGATTCTCTTTCTACTACATGTTGAACCAGAACAAACTTAAAAGAGCACAATTCAATCTTTCTCAAGAATATCATACGGATTTTTCTCTACTTCAGGTATGTTAAGGTTATCCCTTCTTTCTTTTTGGCATGATCCAAATAATACAAATGAAACTAGCAAAATACGCAACTTTCATAAATGACTATATTCATAAAAATACTCGGGGTCTCTGTGTTCTTGATTCCCCATGTGACATATTATTATGTCTTCTGCTCATGGGTCTTAAAATAATACACAGTTGATAAAGTTTATCCGAAAAGAATATTGAGATTTTTAACATATTTTCATGCATTTTATTCATTTATGCATGTACATTGACCCATGACTAGACGACGTTAAATACGCGTATTTGTATGTATATATTTATGTATATGGGATATGGAAAAAAGGTTACGACATTATATACGCACCACCACCTGATCAGTTGGTATATATTGGCTAAGAGGATATGATGGAATGCCCTCAGAGGCTTGATGATATTATGTACACCTATACCTATGCATGACACGATATTTATATGTACGTGCATGATATTATAAATGTTTTAGAATCTATAAAGTTATTCAGATTTACAGATGGATTTCTTTATTCCATATTTCATCAACATCTTTTACGTACTGATTTTCATGTCTTACATACTCAGTCCATTTTTCATACTAACACCCTATTTCACGGGGCCTGCGTTTCATGCTCGCAGGTGCAGGTAGGCAAGCTGATAGTCCCCCTTCCTAGGATCCTTGATCATCTAGTGTTGGCGTGCTCCACTTGATCCGGAGCTGTTTTTGATTTTGGTATAATATGTTTTTATATATATGGGTATGACGTGGCTCAGTCCCGTCTTTGTAAAGTTATATTTCTATTAGAGGTCTGTAGATAGTATGTCTAGTTGGATAGTATGTGGCCTTGCCGCCTTCCAGTTTTGAGGTATATAGTTGTCTATAGCAGCATTGTCGGCTCGCCCTATGTATGTTGCACGTATATGTACATATGCCTTTTGGGAAGGTTTTCTTCATGTATATTATTCTCGTAATTCAGCAGATGTTATTCAGGTTTATATCTTAGATGCATGCTTAGGGGTGTTTGGCAGGTAGGACTCAGGCACCTGTCGCGGCCCAACGGTTTGGGTCGTGACAAAAGTGGTATCAGAGCAGTTCTGTCCTAGGGTTATCTACATACCGTGTCTAGTAGAATTTTGTTTATGGGTGTGTGGTGCACCACACTTATAGACAGGAAGCTACATGACATATAGGATGTTATCCTCTCTTTTTGTCTTAGATCGTGCGATATAAGAATTCATGTTCCTAATGATATGTTATATTTTTAGCGATGCCTCCAAAGACTACAGCAGCCCAAAAAGGAAAGTCTATGGCTGGTGAAATTACTAGTCAAGCGCCACGAGTTACCAGGGCTCGGAGAGAGTCTCATAGTGAGATTTTATCTTAGACTTCACATACCCTGCCCTTTCCTGAAGAGTTTCGAGGGGCACCAGCTCCAGCGCCCGCCCATGTACGTCCATCTCCTCAGCCACATGCACCGGGTCAGGAGATGAAAGATGCTATTTAGCTATTAACGCGATTAGTAGCTGCACATGCTCGACGTCAGGAAGTAGGTATTGGTCATGCAAATAGGTCCATCAGTGCGAAAGTTCATGAATTCATTAATTTAGACCCTCTGATATTCACTGGGGCAGATCCAAACGAGGACCCTCAGGTATTTATTGATAGAATGCAGAGGATGTTAAGGGTAATGAAGGCCACTGCGATTGAGTTAGTTGAGCTAGCTTCCTATAGGCTCGGAGATGTTGTAGTTAATTGGTACGAGTCTTAGGAATTGTTCAGAGGTGAGGATACCCCCCCAGCAGTATGGTAGGAGTTTATAGAAGCTTTTCTTTGTCATTATCTGCCACCAGAGCTTAGACAGGCTAGAGTTGATAGGTTCTTGACCCTTCGGTAGGGTAACATGAGTGTTCGGGAGTACAGTATTCAGTTTGATTCATTGTCTAGGTATGCTCCCACTATTGTATCTAAGATGGAGGATCGAGTGCACCAGTTCGTGATGGGATTAGAGCCGCACTTGCTTAATGATTGTATGTCGGTCTCACGTTAGTCAGACATGGATATTTCTCATATTCAGGCATACGCTCAGGGTGTAGAGGAGAGTAAGAAGAAGCAGAGGATGGATCGTGAGCATGATAGGGCACAAAATAAGAGAGCAAGGTCTTCGGGTCCTTCTGGTGAGTTTCGAGGTAGTCAGAGACAACAGTACCCGAGGTATCCAGCCCGCCATTGGCTAGCGCACCCCTTCAGTTTGGCGGTAAGAGATTTGATCCTAGTTAGAAATTCAGGGCCTCAAGTTCTCAGTATAGGGGTGAGTCAAGTCAGATGAGGCCGCCCTTGCCACGATGTGCTCAGTGTGGCAAGCAGCATGTTGGGCAGTGCCTTATGGGATTAGGTGTTTGTTATACTTGTGGTTATTCGGGCCACGTTATGAGGGATTGTCCGACAAGAGGTGATGCAAGCATAACTCATCCAGCGGGATCTGTAGCTGGTTCATCATTATTAGTACGCCCCTTGGGCAAGGTCCACAAGCACCAATGAATCGTGGTAGAAGCAGAGGCAGAGCATCTAGCTTGAGCAGTCCTCAGAACCGCATTAATGCGTTAGCAGGATGACAGGATCAGGAGTCATCACCTGATGTTGTTACTGGTATATTATCAGTCTCCTCATATGATGTATATGCACTGATTGACCCAGGTTCTACCTTATCATACGTTACTCCATTGGTTGCTAGTAAGTTTGGAATAAATCCTGAATTGGTTAAACCTTTCAAGGTGTCTACACCTGTTAGGGATTCAGTGATAGCTAAGCGAGTATATAAGGGTTGTATAATAGTAGTTCATGGTCGATCTACTATAGCAAACCTAATCGAGCTAGATATGGTAGAATTTGATGTTATAATGGGTATGGATTGGTTGGCTTCTTGTCATGCCAACGTTGATTGTAGATCAGAGATAGTCCGATTTCAATTTCCAGGTGAGCCTGTTTTGGAGTGGAAAGGTAATACGGCGTCGCCGAGAGGTAGATTTATTTCCTATCTCAAGGCAAGGAAGATGATCATAAAGGGTTGTATTTATCACTTAGTTCGGGTTCAGGATATGGAAGTAGAGTCACCAACCATTCAGTCCATCCCTGTGATTAATGAGTTTTCTGATGTTTTTCCCGATGAGCTTCTGGGCCTTCCGCTAGAGCGATAAATTAAGTTTGCTATTAACCTACTACTAGATACTCATCCAATATCTATTCCTCCCTATAGAATGGCCCCCGCAGAGCTGAAAGAGTTGAAAGAACAACTAAAGAACTTGCTTGAAAAAGGCTTTATCAGACCTAGTACATCACTTTGGGGAGCACCTATGTTGTTTGTGAGGAAGAAAGATGGTTCCTTACGAATGTGTATTAATTATAGACAGTTGAATAAGGTAACGATCAAGAATAAGTACCCGCTCCCGAGGATTGATAATTTATTTAATCAATTGCAAGGTGCCAAGTATTTTTCAAAAATAGACTTGAGGTCCGGGTACCATCAAGTAAGGGTTAAGGAGGAAGATATTCCGAAGACAGAATTTAGGACCAGATATGGGCACTTTAAGTTTCATGTTATGTCTTTCGGTTTCACCAATGCCCTAGAAATATTCATGGATTTGATGAACCGTGTGTTCAGTCCCTTTTTAGATATGTTTGTAATTGTATTTATCGATGATATATTGGTGTATTCTCGTTTAAAGGCTGAGCATGCAGATCATCTGCGTATTATGCTCGGAGTTCTACAAAAAGGGAAGTTATATGCAAAATTCACTAAATGTGAATTCTAGTTGAACTCTGTAGCTTTCCTTGGGCATATCATTTTGGGTGAAGGCATCCGAGTGGATACATAAAACATTAAGGCAGTAAAGACTTAGCCTAAACCCACATCATTGATAGGGATTCGTAGCTTTCTCGGTTTGGCAGGTTATTATAGGAGATTTGTAGAGGGATTTTCTTCCCTTTCAGCACCTTTGGCAAAGTTGACTCAGAAGGGAGCAAAGTTTCAATGGACTAATGCTTGTGAACGGAGTTTCACAAGCATTAAAGGATAGATTAACTTCAGTATCGGTTCTAACGCTCCTAGAAAGGATAGATGGTTATGTGATCTATTATGACGCTTTAGGCATTGGATTGGGTTGTGTGCTGATGCAACATGGTACGGTTGTAGCTTATGCTTCTAGACAACTAAGAAAGCACGAGAAGAACTACCCGACCCACGATTTAGAGTTAGCCGCAGTGATTCATGCACTAAAGATATGGAGGCACTATTTGTATGGCATTCATGTTGATATCTATATGGATCATAAGAGCCTCTAGTATATCTTCAAGCAAAAGGAATTAAATTTACGTCAAAGGAGATGGTTGGAGCTACTTAAAGACTCAAGTAAGTCTTAGTACAACATTTCATCCCCAAATAGACGGACAGGCTGAGCGTACTATTCAGACACTGGAGGATATGTTACGAGCTTGTGTGATAGACTTCAAAGGTAGATGGGATGATCATCTGTTGCTTATTGAGTTCACATATAATAATTCAGATGGCTCCATACGAAGCCCTTTATGGACAGAAGTGTAGGTCGCCTATAGGGTGGTTCAATGTTGGAGAATCTAGATTACATGGGCTATACCTAGTTCAACAAGCCATAGAGAAAATTAAGCTTATACAGGAAAGGATATTAGCAGCTCAGAGTCATCAGAAGTCATATTCTGACTTGCGGCGATGAGATTTGGAGCTCGGGGTTAATGATTGGGTATTCTTAAAAGTATCACCTATGAAGGGTGTGATGAGGTTTGGAAAGAAAAGCAAACTTAGCCCACGATATATTGGTCCTTATAGGATCATTCGAAGAGTGGGACAAGTAGCTCATGAGTTAGAATTGCCCTCGGAATTGGAGTCTGTCCATCCGATTTTTCACGTATCCATGTTACGGAAGTGCATTGGCGATCCTACCCGAGTGGTGCCCATGAGTGATGTACAGATTACAGAGGACTTATCATACAAGGAAATTCTGGTTACCGTTCTAGACCGACAAATCTGTAAACTACGGAATAAGGAGGTAGCCTCCGTGAAAATACCTTGGAGAAACAACAATGTGGAAGAAATGACTTGGGAGACCGAGGAAGACATGAAGTCTAGATATCCCTACTTATTTCCTCCTCTAGAGAAGGGTCCGACTGGGACATCACAATCATAAGGTACGTGTATAAATTCTTGTGTTGGTTATTGTCGTTGGCCGTGTGAGGCCATTGTCGTTATTGATGATTATGGTCCTATGTGGCGTTAAATTATTGAGTTTCTACAGGAAGGGTTGGTAGTAGCGTTGTTACAAAGGCGACTCTGCCAAGGTTATATAGATCCCAGAGAGTTAAACAGTCGAGGATGAATGTTTCTAAGGGGGAAGGATGTTACATCTCGCGTTTTCGTACGTTAAAAGTTTCGTCTTCAGTTAATCGACGTAGACTTGGGGATGAGATTATCTTGAGGTTAACATATTTACGCTATTTATAACAAGCGATAAATAAGTGTCATGAAAGATAAAGGGCACACGAATTAAAGAAAACGAGTTTCGTTGAAAGTGGCCAATTTGGGATAAAATACGGGTCTAGCGATAATAACGATAATTATGAACTAATACCATGCAAGATACCATATGACCACGGTAGTATGATGTATAAAGTATATTAAAAATAAGTAGAACTTTAAGTAATTTGAGATAATTCTTAATTATACGGGTAATTGATTAATTATCGGGTAACGAAACATTACCTAGTTAACTATTAAAATATGAGATAAGATTAATTTTCCTCCCCAAAAAAACATGGCAAGAAGCCACAAACCTAGAAAATAACTAAGTAGTCATATAATTCTAGGTGGCTATCTAAGAATTATTAGAATTTAATAATGTAAAGATTTATTACAAGTCTTATCCCATTTCATTGGGACAAAAGAATCAAAGACGTTCTTAATTCAAAAGTAAGAAACATTTCCATTTTCCTAGTTCAAAATACTTCAAAGAACAAAAGCTTAATTCCATCCAAATTTTGCGGTTCCAAATTCAATTCCAATTGAAAATTGTTAGAATCGTAGCAACGTAAAATTTTGCGGTTCTAAAAGAGTACGATGCAATCTTCGCCAAGAATATTATATGGAGTTTTCTCTACTCCAGGTATATTAAGGCTATCCCTTCTTTCTTTTTTGCATGATCCAAGTTATACAGAAGGTATATGTTGATGATATTGCCCACGGTGTGGGATGCCCTCAGAGGCTTGATGATATTATGTACATCTATACCTATGCATGACATGACATTTATATGCATGTGCATGATATTATAAATGTTTCAGAATCTACAAAGTTATTCAGATTTACAGATGAATTTCTTTATTCCATATTTCATCTATGTCTTTTACGTACTGATTTTCATGCCTTACATACTCAATATATTTTTGTGTACTGACGCCCTATTTCACGGGGCATGCGTTTCATGCCCGCAGGTGCAGTTAGGCAAGCTGACGGGCCCCCTTCTTAGGATCCTTGATCAGCGAGAGTTGGCGTGCTCCACTTGATCCGGAGCTGCTTTTGATTTTGGTACGATATATTTGTATATATATGGGTATGACGTGGCTCAGTCCCGTTTTTGTACAGTTATATTTCTATTAGAGGTTTGCAGACAGTATGTCTAGTTGAATAGCATGTGGCCTTGCCGGCTTCCAGTTTTGAGGTATATAGTTGTCTATAGCAGCCTTGTCGGCTCGCTCTACACATGTTGCACGTATATGTACATATGCCTTTTGGGCAGGTTTCCTTCATGTATATTATTCTCGTAATTCAGTAGATATTATTCAGGTTTATATCTTAGACGCATGCTTAGGGGTGTTTGACAGGTAGGACTCAAGCACCCGTCGCTGCCCATCGGTTTGGGTCGTGACAAGCATCATTTATGTTTAAGTTTCAACAAGTTAATAAAGTGACACATAATTCAACATACAATACCATGATAACTAATTATTTGTAAATAGTTACTAGCTAATACTGAGCTATTAAGTTAATAAGTATTGTATCTCGTAAACGTGAAAAAACTAATAGCTAGAAAAATAGTTATAAAAAAAATTATGGACTATTATAGAGTAAAGACATAATAAAAGTTAATAAATAAATACTTTTTAAATGAAAAATTTATTTAAAATTAACTATCATAGCAGTCTTGGTGGATAACGTGCAATAATTTTTATTTTAATTATGACATAAAATACTCTCAACTCAATGATTTATGATTAAGAAAAAAGTAAATTTGAATAGTCAAAGATTTTATTAAGAAAATTTGAGGATTTACAAAGTTAGTAATTACATACAATTGCATAATGTTCTATTAAGCGAGCCCAGTACGCTGGGCATTGGGCGTGCCTGGGGCGTAAGCCTCGATGGCCGAGGCGTAAGTCTGACGGAACTAAGCCTCACACATAAGCACAAGGCATTTTACGAGTGTTCCGCCCCGGGGCGAGTCCCGAACGAGTCCTAATTCTGCCTTTTAAAACAGAGAGTAGTATACAACATAAGTTTTGCTAAGAATTTCGTGTCTTACATTGGCTACTGCGCCCACTATTTATAGCAATACCTAGGGAAACAAGATCCTAGAATCAAGCCCCACTTAAATGACAATAAAAAAACCATTGATGAATATGTAACGACAGGCTGTGAATGCAAATATTCTCTGCAACAGCTGCCCATTCAATGATAGAGAATATTTTTCATTGAAAGCTATCCGATGGCAAATATTCGAGCTACTCCCCTCGACTAGGCTCCCAAATATTTGTTATACCAAATTTCGTTTCCAGGATCTTTATGCCAAACTAAATTAGTTCTATATCTAAGCTTGGGTGTACCGGTTACTCCAGACATTTTGTTTTCATTTCCTATCATCCATAATTATGCATTTAATTTTCATGAAGCAATATCTTCATAAAAGGCTGAATTTGATGAAGGAGCCTAAATCACAAAAAAAAAAAAAAAAAAAAAAAAAAAGAGGGAGAGAAGCCATTATGTTATGATTCATTTTGGAAGAAGGCGATGTACAGAACTATATATGTAGTGAACTTAGAGTAACAATAACTAAAACCTCTCTACTCTATTAACAATAATTGAAACCTCTCAGAGTAACAATAACTGAAACCTCTCTACAATATTAAAAAGACTGAAATGTGATTATAACTCAAATATCAAGATGCAACAAATTAGTAGCAGAATTACAATAGAAATTGCAGGAAGTAAAGTAACAAGGGATAGATAAAAGAAGGTGATGAGAAGGTTAGACTTAAAGAATAGGAGACGAGGAGAAACAGACACTTTTCTCAATAATACGCATACCCCCAAAATCACCGACCGCTACTTTTTTTAATAGAATTGTTCTTGGGCTCATTGCTCAACCCGGATCCCAAATTAGCCTGGCCCTATTGCTTGTTCTCGACCCAATAGCTCTTCCCGGCCGAATAGCTATTTGTGTGTTGATATCCTTATAGGGCTGGAGTTGATTCATAACAATACCCCGTCCTTAATAAGAACCTTGTCCTCAAGGTTCGAGTCAAGAAGCCTTTTAACCAAAAATAATGGTAAACTAATTGTAGCTATATAAACATCCACAGGTGCAAAGGCCGCTGATTGGCAAGTCCATTTGCATATAAAAAAGAAACCAGGAGCCCTATATGTGCTAGCAACAGTAGTTTGGGTAATGATGTTTACTGAAACGTCTTCAATGACTAGCACAAACCATGGTATATATGTTGCGTTGTCGAGCTCATCTCCATCACAAGTAGAAAGGAAAAGAAGAACTCCCTCCATAACAAGGGCAAGTTGTGCCACTAGAACCTCTAGCAAAGCAACAAATGCATCAAATGGTAAGCCTTCAGAGATTTCAAGGCTAGGTACGTCGATTTTGCACAATGAAGGCCACAATGACTTTGCGCTATTATATGCGAATTGTTCATAATCCCTCCTAGCTTTTAAAACAACGAATGTAGATGTATCCTTGGTGAAACCCATATTTTAAAGTACATAGTTGTATTCTGTGGGCCACAACAATTCTTTGATCTAAAAGCACAATTTCCTTACCAACACTTATTCTCCAGTATCACAATCCTTAGGTCCATATTTATTAGCTGTCTATTGGATTTCCTACTCAAAGTGCTGAAACGCTCCACTATAGACTCAACTATACCCTTAGCTTCAGGGTGAATATCTAGAGTGTCAAACTTTCCCAAACAAGCAGTGGTATCAATATTAATACTCCCTTTCATTTTTCTCTGCAGCTCACCTGGTGCACCTGTACCTCTAATAATATCCGCAGAATATGACTCAAATAAGGAATGGACAAGTAACTCTAATGCTATCCGCGGAATGTGACTCAATGATGAAATAAAATCCATAAAGTGACAAGCCATATTCTGACTTGGTAATGTCGTGAATAGTTGCTTTCAATTGATGAAAACAAAAATTATCAACAGTGAGAGGCACTATGCATATTGACAAATTAGCTATGGCTTTCAAGACAAGAGGGGTTGCTCTGATGGTAAGCAACCCCCACTTCCAACCGAGAGGTTGTGAGTTCGAGTCTCCCCAAGAGCAAGGTGGGAAGTTCTTGGAGGGAAGGATGCCGGGGGTCTATTTGGAAACAGTCTCTACCCTAGGGTAGGGGTAAGTTCTGCGTACACACTACCCTCCCCAGACCCCACTAAGTGGGATTATACTGGGTTGTTGTTGTTGTTGTTGTTGTACTAGATTGTGTAATTATGATTTAGAGAAACGCTATCTTCAAGAATTGGTGCATCCGAAGGGCCTCCTCCAGGATCGAAGACAACAATCAATGCAAAAGTAACTTGGGCTCTCAGATTTACCCCAGTTTGCCCAACTATAACACCTTGAAGGACTTGTGCAGTTATTTCTCTGAGAACTTTGCCAGTAGCATCTAGAACAACACCAAGATGAGGAGAAATGGCTAATGCATCAGCATTGAAATCAGTTGTTGGCCTAGTAAAATAGCAAGTCCAATAATGATTATGCAACCATTGTTGTCCGGGATCCCACACTTGAGTCATAGAGGTAGCATATGCAAAGAAGAAAAATATGCAAGTAGATCCCATCAATAGCAGCGGCTCCCCATTCACTGTATAACCTGTTAGAGACTTGGACTTAAAGCTTATTCTTGGATTCCACGCACAAAGATCTGCTGCAGTTGCGCGAATGGTTACTATAAAGAATTTAGCACTAGGATCAATGAAGTCAAGCCTCTCACTGCAAGCAGGAGTTGAATCAACCATTTTGTCGCTTGCTAGAAGCAATAGCGAAAGGTGTGATGTTATAAATCCTTTACAACCATTAACTTAATCGGGAAGTGCTGCAGCTGTAAAGAGATTACGAGATCAACACACCACGAGACATGTTTGCATCCTCTTGATGCAGTCGCAACATTAAGAACTTGAAAGCCATGAGGGTAACCAATAAGCTGGACTTGTCCGAGTAATGAAGACACACACAACTCTACCATATT
This sequence comes from Nicotiana tabacum, assembly GCF_000715075.1. Taxonomy (NCBI): domain Eukaryota; kingdom Viridiplantae; phylum Streptophyta; class Magnoliopsida; order Solanales; family Solanaceae; genus Nicotiana; species Nicotiana tabacum. The sequence goes on from NC_134090.1 coordinate 104,828,782, forward strand.
AAAGCAAGCCCATAAAATGTGCCCAGTAGCGAAACAACTGTCCACATAACTACAAATTGGTAGCCCATTATCCCTTGCACCTTTGCGATGTGCTGAATACAAGTGACAACCCTTTCATCGTTTTGCAGTCAATAAAGTTGAACAACTTCATTTGAAGAATGCTGCCCAGTGTCAAACCAATTACAAGTGGGTAAGACATATTTCAAGTTCATTGCGAGATCCCTAAAATCATCCAACACCAAGGTTAAAGAGGGCTGTTTGAATATGTAAGGGAAAAACTCGACAATCTCATAATCTTCATCAGCTACTGTTGTATGGATGAGAAGTGAAGTCACTCCCTCATTCTCCATTGGTTCGTCAAAGCGAGTAGATAAAATCTCGGTGGAAACATATTTTGCGGTCTCAAGAAGCGCCACATTTGCAAATTGGCATTGCAGCTTGGTCATTTTTAGCTCGAGACTTTTATCAAACACTATGTCCGCAATATTCCTGAGCCATGCACCGTCCTTGTCAGCGGATTCCTTCAGTTGTATAGTATCCAATGAATCAATATCAATGCTTTCAGTATTTCCTCCAAGCATCTGAGTAACCGGGAAAGGGAGCCTTGCTGATTTATCAGCTACTAAATCAACCACTATCGGTGGTGCAATGAAGTGGGCATTCGAGTACGCATCATCGCCTTTAGGATCGTTCCTTGTGTTGAACAATGATTCTGCAAGGATTGACGTTGCCAGCACTTTAAATTCACCATCCTCGCCATGATGAATACATTCATTTAATAATTCCTTGGCATCGCTGGACGAGTCAGTTTGTGAGTGTGGTTATTCTCTTTATGTATTTTTATCGGACACTTGGTCCGCCTCAGAATGTCCAGCATCCAAATCATAGGCAAATGCAATTGAGATAGGAACAGTTCTCATAGAAGGAACGAGACACACCTGGGTATCTGCCATACGTACCGTACTTGTGAAGGTGGCGGTGCTCGAAAATGCAACTTCAGCTTCTCCTTGAAATGGTTCCAATCATAGAATTACTTGTTTCGATATAGCCAATCGCACCAAACGAGGGCAGCGCCTTCAAGGTAGAAGTAAGGAAGAGGTAGCCAATATTTCTCATAGAAGCCAAGGAAGTGGAAGTACCGCTCGGCTCGATAAATCCATCCCGTTGCGTCGCCGCTGCTGAAACGATCTAGTATCACCTCGTCTATTGGAGTACGATCGATGAAAGCACCAATGTAATTAACTCAAATCCAGAGTAACAATAACTGAAAGCTCTCTGCTCTATTAATAAGACTGAAATGTGACTACAACTCAAATATCAAGATGCAACAACTTAGTAGCAGAATTACAATAGAAATTACAGGAAGTAAAGTAACAAGGGATAGATAGAAGGAGGAGATGAGAAGGTTAGACTTAGAGAATAGGAGACGAGGAGAAGCAGACACTTTTCTCAACAATAGGAATAGCCCCAAAATCACCAATCACTACTCTTTTTAATAGAATTGTTTTTGGGCTCGTTGCTCAACCCGTATCCCAAATTAGCCGGACCCTATTGTTTGTTCTCGGCCCAATAGATCTTCCCAACTCAATAGCTATTTGTTTGTTGATATTTTTATAGGGCTGGAATTGATTCATAACAATATATGAACGTACGTCTTCAAATTAACAAAAAGAAGGTAACAAGGAAACATTAGTGTAAGAAACTAGCTAGTAGCCTAAGTCACGAAAAAAAAAACATTTATCCTACTGGACCTACCCTAAGGCAACTTAGTATGGTTGAAGGTTAGCTCACTTAGTGAATTTACTGCCTTCCACAATTGAGTTAAAGGGTTCAAACCCCATTAGTAACTATAGATTTTTTGCGGTCTTTGTCTTACAAGGCATCTAGAGCAGCTCCAAGTGCAAATACTTCGTTATCTTCAGCACTGAAAATGGTACTATTGCAACCACACTTATCCATGGTATTATCATTTTTCTGCACTTTTTTTGTCTCTTTTACACCAACCTTCATTGATATTTGCACTGCCATAGGCTTCACATCTTCATGCAAATTTCTCTTCTTTGAATCCATGATAATTGCCCACTCCACAATCTCCATATTTTTTGACTCAAATACACTTCTCCATGGAACTTCAGCCCTTCCCATGATTTTTGAGCCACCAACTTTACCAAAAACTGGCACAACTTTTCTTGAGCGAAGTTCGAAGACTACACTTCCTTGCTTGAGCATATTAATTGATTCTTCATTTCCCAAGCAGGGGCAGATGCACCTTTGCGGAAGCGGTGTCATCCGACACCGCTTCGCCGGAAAATCTAATTAAATATATATTTTATTAAATTTATAATATTATAAATAGCCGTTATAAAAATAAAACGAACATTATTGCAAAGAAAATGCATCTTGGTCTAGTGGCTAAGAAGCCAAGTATGAACGGGGTAGGTAAGGGGTTCGAAGCTCAGGAGCTCCTATATGTGTTTTGCTACATCTTTTTCTTTCCTTTTCTTTTTCTTGAAGATAAAATCTTTTAACTTTCAAAATTAAGCAAGTTTATCATCTGAAATTCATTTAACTTGGAAGAAAGAATCAATGAGGCGAATCATATCTACGCAATGAAAGAAATTTTAAGTTCTTTGAAATTTATTTAAATATGAGAGATTGTGTGATGCCTTATTTAAATATGTGTTTTGCTACATCTTTTTCTTTCCTTTTCTTTTTCTTGAAGATAAAATCTTTTAACTTTCAAAATTAAGCAAGTTTATCATCTGAAATTCATTTAACTTGGAAGAAAGAATCAATGAGGCGAATCATATCTACGCAATGAAAGAAATTTTAAGTTCTTTGAAATTTATTTAAATATGAGAGATTGTGTGATGCCTTGTATATATATAGAGTACTATGACGCTTTATGAATAATTTTCAAAAAAGTAAAAACTCGTTGAGAAAAGTTATAATATTATAATATATTGTGTTTTATTGATATAAATTGAATCTTTTTTTAAATATAGCATCTATGTTATATTTGTTTATTTATTCACTTTTTAAAATTATCGACACCGCTTACGAAAAATTCTGCGTACGCCCCTGTTCCCAAGCAATCCAATGAGAATGACTCGTTCCATGACAAGTCAGATTTTGATAGGATTTCTTGTGTTTTTATTTGAACTCTTTGCTTCTCTCCTGCGGAAAGATAGCATCTAACAAACAAACAGCCTCCTAAGGATCTTATTTGCTCAACGTTTCTTGCTCTTATTATTTGTATTTCACAACTAATAGATGAATAAATTTGAGAATTGTCCATGGAAAACTTGGGGTGATCTATTTTTTTGAAGATGATATGTTTTGATGATGAGAAACTTTCAGTTGGTGGTTATATATGTAGTTGGAATTAATGAATAGACTTTGGAGATCTAATGGAAGGAAGGTGGTGTAACTTTATGTGGAAAGAGGTTATCCATTAAAAATATAGTGAAGAGTACCGGCCAATAAGAATTAGTGCTGCTAATCTTGAAGCGCATTTAATATGGACACAAAGTAATCTGTTGGGATCATATCAAAGATTGTACTTCAAGAAAATTTGGGAAAAAAGCTCTTCGGTTTCTTGAAAGGTTAAAAAATCAGAAAAAACGACCCTTTGGATAGTATTGGAGTTGAAATAGTGTTGGATGTGGCGAATAGGTCTTATTAGTGGGTTAATCTGAAATGTCCAGTCAGCTGTTAAGTGTTAACTATAACAGTGAATGTCGACATTGGATATGTTCACTTTCAATTGGAGGATCTTACACATCTTCAATTTTTAAGGAAATTTTGTTGCACGGGAATTGGATAAGATGGAGAAAAACCCTGGTTGAATGCCAAACTATAAACTGGATAAAAATAAACTACTTCCTGTCTTTTGGCACAATTTGAATTTCGAGAGTCAAAATCATTATATTTTTCATTATGAATTTAGATATAGAAATTAAGTTTTTAAATAAAATTTATATATTCGAAATTACGTAAGAATTACTACTATAAGTCACAATAATTAACAATTCAAAATAATAAAAAGCATATGAAATTGCAATTAGGGACTCGAAATTTGAACACCGAACGGAGGGAGTAGCACATATTTTATGGGTGAAAAATCTATGATCACCCACTCATTATTCAGAGGGATAAACAATATTTTTGGGGTGGAAGATCCATTATATTTATCCCACATGATTAAGAGAAACTATTCTGCTTCTTTTCTTCCTCTTGGCCTTCCTACAGAAGAAACGACTTGGGGTTCATGCATATACAAAATGAGAGGCAAACATAGTGGTAAAATTCCCACATTTACTTTACGTGATTTAAACTCACATAAAGAGATTAAAAAAATGATTGGAAAACTCACTCATAAATAATTCATTTCAAAAACTATAAATACACAATAGAAAGTAAATCATAAATTTTATCACTCTCATTAACGTCTAGTTTACTTTCTCTCTCCATATATAATTTAAACATAAAAGACTCAATATTTTACAGTTTTTGACATTAAATTATAACGATCTGATTGGTCGTTTTTAGTACTATATATTTTTTTATATTTTGAGACTTTTTATAGCTCTATTTAATGATTTATGACTTGTGTGTGCGTGTTCCGTATTGATTTTCGAACAATTTAAATGTGAATCTTTAAATAAAATGTGATTTTTACCTTTAAAAATAGCTAGAGTTGACCACGGTCAATGTTTTTGGTAAACAATCTCGGATTGATGTTTTGATTATTCTGGTAGGTTCGCATGATACTTTTGAACTGGTACGCATGTTTGATTGTAGTCCCGGGTGACCCGAGGTTGTTTTAGCACTTTATGTGAAAAGTTGGAAAAATTGAGTTTAACTTTGAAAAATTTTGAGTTTTAATGATTGATTATTGATTTTAGATGTATTTTAATGTCACGACCCCGGTTCGCCCTCCATGAACCATCGTGACGGCACCTAGTCTCTACGACTAGGTAAGCCTAAATTGCAGAAGAAAAACAAAAATTTGCGGAAGTAAAACGACTTTAAACAGTAATAAAGTAATAACAGTGTTTAAATGTGCCACTCGGCATACACCATATTCAACTCTCAAAACCAAAACGTAAATCCAAGACCCGAAAACCCACGAATCACAAGCTAAGATCAATATTACATAGCTCTAACTCCGGAATGTCTAATAAGAACAGAAAAAAATACAGAAGGGCTAAATACTAAAGCAGGAATAGAAAGGGACTTCTCGGTTTGCGACGCGGCAGATGTACCTCGAATTCTCTAGAGCAGTCTCCTCCCTCAAGGATGGTAGGCCTGAGTAGCGGTACCTGGATCTGCACATGAAAAACATGCGCAGAAGAGACATGAGTACACCACAGTGGTACTCAGTAAGTGCCAAGCCTAACCTCGGTTGGGTAGTGACGAGGAAGATTAGGGCCCTACTGAGGTTAAATAAAATATAAAGATCGACAGTATAGAATAGAACAACATAAATAAGTACAGCAGTAAAATAACACAGGATGTATAGGACAGCAACAACTATACAGAAGTAAAGTAAACACGGAAAGGAAATACAGCTCAGCACCAATAATAACAATCGGGAATCTTCAAGGATACCGTCTTGTCGTCCCATATGTACATATCCAATGGATCTCCCGGGATTCTGTCCCGTAGTCCAACTCATAGTGCACGGGGATCTACCGAAATCACGTTCCGTAGTCCCAAATGTAAATACCCAGTACTGGGGGAATCTACCAGGTGCATTCTCGTAGTTCCATTCAACTGTGCAGGGGAATCTACCGGAATCCCACATCCGTAGTCCCAAAATAAACAGACAAGGGGGAGCTACCAGAATCCCACATCCGTAGTCCCAAAATAAATACATAGTAGCAACGGGAAAATATACAGAAATGACAAAAATTTCATATCAAGGCAACAAGTGATTCTAGCCTAGCATGCTGCACATAAGTCAAGTAAGACAGATTGAGCAAATAAAGCAATTAAGTCACTTAGACATGTTTTCCTAAGCTAACAACAAGCTTAATAGTACAAGTAATAGAAACAGGAAAGGAAACATACTAGTAATTACTTTAAGAAAACCGGAATTCCAACAATTAGCACAAGTACGCCCTCGTCACCTCACGTACAAGGCATCTCAATTACCAAATACACCAATCCTAAGGGGAAGGTGCCCTCCACAAGGTTAGACAAGCCACTTACCTCGAACCGTCTAAAAAATCAATCTGAAACCATGCTCTTACCCCGAGTACTCTACTCCAAATGGCCCAAATCTATTCAATTCGATTTCATAATGTAAATAACACTTCAAGTAACTGATTCTACAATTAAAGTCTAAGCTAATACGCGAAATTATGTAAAATGACCAAAATGCCCCTCGGGCCCACGTCTCGGAATCGGGTAAAATTTATAGTTTCAGAATCCTCAAACTCTCACAAGTCTAACCATACCAAAATTATCTAAATCTAATGTCAAATCCCCAATCAAAACTCAATTTCTTGGTCTAAGAACTTTTCCCCAATTTTCATATAAATTTCGAAATTAAAGGATGAATTCATGTTTAGATTAATAGGTTACAAGAAAAAAGGAGTCTAAAATAGTTATCCAATCAATATCTCTGAAAATCCCTCAAAATCTCGCTCAAATCCGAGCTCCCAAGATTAAGTTTTGATAAAAATGGCTAAACCCTAGATTTTGAAATCTTATATCTGCCCAGGTAATTCCTTCTTCGCGAACGCGAGGCTACTATCGCGTACGTGATGTACAAAAGTCCTGCTAGCCAAATTCCTCTTTCGAAAATGCGACGTTCACTCGTGAACGTGTAGCTTACATGGGCAGACCCTATGCGAACGCGAGGACCATGTCGCGAACGCGAAGACCAACGGGTCCTTACCTTCGTGAACGTGGGACATCATCGCGAACGCGAAGCACATTTCAGCTGCTTCACCGAGATGCTCTACGCGAACGCGAGACCCCCTCGCGAACGCGATGAAGGTTTTCTCTGCAACACAATAGCAAAAAATCTGCAATCTTTCCAAGTTCAAAAATGGTCTGTTGACCATCCGGAACACACCTGAGGCCCCCAGGACCTCAACCAAACCTTCCAACCAATCCTAAAACATCATTCAATCTTGTTAACGCTCAAAACAACATCAAAATACCTATTTTTAATCGGATTCAAACCTAAGAATTCCAAAAACTCTAAAAACACGCTTTCGATCAGAAAGTCTATCAAACCTCGTCCAAATGACCTGAAATTTTGCACACACGTCAAATTCAACACTACGGAGCTACTCCAACTTTCGGAATTCCATTCCAACCCTCGGATCAAAATCTCACTATCGGATTGGAAACTTCAAAAATTCAACTTTCGGCATTTCAAGCCTAAATTAGCTACGGACCTCCAAAACACAATCCGAACACGCCCCTAAGCCCGAAATCACCTAACGGAGCTAACGGAACCATTGAATTTCCATTCCGAGACCGTCTTCACACTGCTCCGGATACGGTCAACTCTCCAATACTTAAGCTCTCATTTAGGGACTAAGTGTCCCAAAACTCTCTGAAACTAAAAACCGAACATCCCCGCAAATCAAAATAGCAGAAATAAACTCGGGGAAAGCAGTTAATAGGGGATTGGTGCGTTAATTCTTAAGATGACCGGTCGGGTCGTCACATCCTCCTACACTTAAACATTCGTTTGTCCTCGAACGAGCATAGAGACATACCTAAAGTAGTGTAGGGTAACGGCTATGCATATCCTGCTCAGCCTCCCAGGTCGCCTCCTCGACCGGATGGCCACGCCAATGAACCTTTACTGATGCAATGTTCTTTGACCTCAGCTTTCTAACCTGCATGTCCAATATTTCCACTGGCTCCTCAACATAAGATAGATCCTTGTCCAACTGGACTAAACTGAAATCCAATACGTGCGACGGATCACCGTGATACCTCCGGAGCATCGAAACATGGAATACCGGATGAACTCCGGCCAAGCTGGGAGGTAAGGCAAGCTCATAATCAACCTCCCCAACACGCCTCAATATCTCAAAAGGGCCAATAAATCTCGAACTCAACTTTCCTTTCTTCCTGAATCTCATAACACCTTTCATAGGCGAAACCCGAAGCAGAACCCTCTCTCCAACCATATAGTAAACATCACGAACCTTCCGGTACGTGTAACTCTTCTGTCTGGACTGGGCTATACGGAGTCTATCCTGAATCACCTTTACCTTCTCCAAAGCATCCTGAACTAGGTATGTGCCCAACAATCTAGCCTCACCCGACTCAAACCAACCCACCGGGGATCTATACTGTCTCCCATATAAAGCCTTATACGGTTCCATCTGAATGCTGGACTGATAGATGTTGTTGTAAGCAAACTCCGCCAATGGCAAGAACTGATCACAAGACCCTCCAAACTCAATCACACACGCACAGAGCATATCCTAGAGAATCTGAATAGTGTGCTCGGACTGACCGTCTGTCTAAGGGTGAAATGTTGTACTCAACTCCACCCGAGTACCCAACTCATGCTAAACGGCCCTCCAGAACAATGATGTGAACTGAGTACCTCTATCTGAAATGATGGACACTGGAATACCATGCAGACGAACAATCTCCCGGATATAAATCTTCGCCAATCGCTCTGAGGAATAAGTAGTACACACAGGAATGAAATGAGCGAACTTGGTCAGTTGATCCACAATCACCCAAATAACATCGAACTTTCTCAAAGTCCGTGGGAGCCCAACTACAAAGTCCATGGTGATATGCTCCCACTTCCACTCTAGAATCTCTATCTGCTGAAGCAACCCACCCGGTCTCTGGTGCTCATACTTCACCTGCTGACAGTTGAGGCACCGAGCTACAAATCCAACTATATCTTTTTTCATCCGCCTACACCAGTAGTGCTGTCTCAAATCCTGAAACATCTTCGCGGCACCCGGATGGATAGAATACTGCGAACTATGGGCCTCATCTAAAATCAACTCTCGAAGCCCATCAATATTGGGTACACAAATCCGACCTTGCATCCTCAATACCCCATAATCACCAATAGTCACATCTCTGGCATCACCGTGCTGAACCTTGTCCTTGAGGACAAGCAAATGAGAGTTATCGTACTGCTGCTCCCTAATACGATCAAATAAGGAAGACCGAGAAACCACGCAAGTTAGAACCCGACTGGGCTCCGAAAGATCCAATCTCACAAACTGGCTGGCTAAGGCCTGAATATCCATCGTCATAGGCCTCTCCGATGCTGGTAAATAAGCCAAACTCCCCAAACTCTCCACTTAGAGACTCAAAGCATCGGCCACCACATTGGCCTTGCCCGGGTGATACAGAATAGTGATGTCATAGTCCTTCAGCAACTATAACCACCTCCTCTGGCATAAATTTAGATCCTTTTGCTTGAACAGGTGCTGGAAGCTCTGATGGTCAGTATAAATCTCACAAGGCATACCGTATAAGTAATGGCGAACAATGGAAGCTAACTCAAAGTCGTGAACAGGGTAGTTCTTCTCATGTATCTTCAACTGTCTGGACGCGTAGGCAATCACCCTACCGTCCTACATCAACACCGCTCTGAGTCCAATCCTTGAGGCATCACAATAGACCATATAAGACCCCAAACCTGTTGGCAGTATCAAAATTGGGGCTGTGGTCAAAGCTGTCTTGAGCTTCTGAAAGCTCACCTCACACTCCTCCGTCCACTGGAACAGAGCACCCTTCTGGGTCAACCTGGTCATAGGGGCTGCAATCGATGAAAACACCTCCACAAAACAACGGTAGTAGCCTGCCAAACCAAGGAAACTGCGGATCTCGGTAGCTGAGGATGGTCTGGGCCAACTCTGCACGGCCTCTATCTTCTTCGGATCCACCTAAATACCTTCACTCGATACCACGTGGCCTAAGAATGACACTAAATCCAACCAAAACTCACATTTCGAGAATTTAGCATATAACTTCTTCTCTCTCAGAGTCTGAAGCACAGTCCTCATGTGCTGCTCATGATCTTCCCGACTCCGGGAATACACCAGAATGTCATCAATAAAGACAATGACGAACGAGTCAAGATATGGCCGGAACACACTATGCATCAAATGCATAAAGACTGTTGGGGCATTGGTCAGCCCAAATGACATGACAAGGAACTCGTAATGACCATACCGAGTCCTGAAAGTAGTCTTCGGGATATCTGGCTCCCGAATCTTCAACTGATGGTAACCTGAGCACAAATCAATCTTAAAAAACACATGTGAGCCCTAAAGCTGGTCAAACAGATCATCAATACAAGGCAAAGGATAGCGGTTCTTCACTGTCACTTTGTTCAACTGGCGATAATCAATACACATACGCATAGAACCATCATTTTTCTTCACAAACAAGACAGGAGCACCCCAAGATGATACACTGGGCCGAATAAAACCCTTATCAAGCAATTCCTGCAACTGATCCTTCAACTCCTTCAACTCAGGAGGAGCTATACGATACGGAGGAATAAAAATGGGCTGAGTGACCGGCAATAGATCAATGCCAAAATTAATATCTCTATCAGGCGGCATGCTTGGGAGATCAGCTGGAAACACATCGAGAAAATCTTGTACTACTGGAACTAAATCAACTGAAGGGGTATCAATACTGACATCTCTCACATAAGCTAAATATGTGTCACACCCCTTCTCAACCATATGATGAGCTTTAAGAAAAGAAATAACTCTACTGGGAGTGTGATCTAAAGTACCCCTCCACTTAACATGCGGTATACCTGGCATAGCCAGCTTCATAGTTTTGGCGTGACAATCAAGAATAGCATAATGGGGCGACAACCAGTCCATGCCCAAGATAATATCGAAGTCAACCATACTGAGTAACAATAAATCGGCTTTGGTCTCAAAACCACTAAGAGCAACCAAACACGACCGATAAACACAGTCCACAATAAGAGAATCTCCCATAGGAGTAGAAACATAAACATGGAAACTCAAAGAATCCCAAGATACACCCAAATAAGGAGAAAAATAAGAAGACACATAAGAGTAAGTAGAGCCTGGATTGAATAGAACTGATGCATATCTGTGGAAAACCAATATAATACCTGTGATGACAGAATCAGAGGCAATAACTTCGGTACGAGCAGGAAGGGCATAGTATCTGGCCTGGCCTCCCCCTCTAGGGCGACCTCTACCTCCCCGACCTCCACCTCTATTTGGCTGAGCAGGTGGGGTAGCAACTGGAGCTGTAACCATAGCCTGAGAACTCTGCGGGGCACACTGTGGCTGAGAAGTCTGTAGAGGTACACCCCTCCCAAGTCTGGGGCAATCCCTCACCATATGACGTGTGTCACCACACTCAAAACAAGCTCTGGGAGGACGTGGTGGCTATGACTGGCTCGGGCCAGGTCTGTTGGACTGACCTCTAAAAGCACCCCGCACAGGAGGCACGCTAGAAACCGAAGGTGCATAATAAGGCTCCTGAGGCTTAGGAGGAGCTGGAGCACTACTGGCTGCTGGAAGAGCTGAATGAATAGGGCGACTCATATAACCCCTATCATGACGACCTGCAGGTGGGGTACGGGCACCAGAATAATGGCCTGACTCTCGAGACCTCTTGGCCTCCCTCTCCTCTCTCTCCCTAGCATGCATACCCTCAATCCTCCTAGCAATTCTCACCACCTACTAATAAGAAATATCCATCTCCAACGCACGAGCCATGCTAAATTTGAGGCTGGGAATAAGGCCCTCAATAAATCGGCGAACCCTTTCGCAAATAGTAGAAACCAAGGCTGGTGCATGCCTAGCTAAATTGGAGTAACGGAAAACATACTCTGAGACAGTCATAGCACCCTGGCGCAAATGCTCAAACTCTGCGCGCCATGCCTCCCTAAGGCTCTGAGGAACATACTCTCTTAGGAACAAATCTGAAAAACTGAGTCCAAGTCAGTGAAGTAGCCTCATCTGGACTGTCTAACTCATAGGTGCGCCACCACTCATAGGCGGCTCCTCAAAGCTTGAAGGTAGTGAAGGAAATCCCGCTCGATCCTGATATACCCATGGTACAGAGAATGCGGTAGCTCTCATCTAAAAATCCCAGAGCATCCTCAGATGCTAGACCACTGAATACAGGAGGCTTGTACCTCTTAAACCTCTCAAGCCTCAGCTGCTCCTCCTCGAAAGCCGCTACCCTATCCTCCGGCTGAACTGGCACTGCAGGCGGTACAAGAATAATCTCAGGGACCTTCTCAATATGCACTCGCTGCTCAGGAGTACGGGCGGCGGGAGTCTATACTCCTCCCCCGGCCTGATATGTAGCTACAGCAAGGGGAAGCAACCCTCCCTGAGCCAAAGTGGTGTACATGCTCATGAACTTTGCCAGAGTCTCCTAAAAAGTTGGAGTAGTAGTAGCAGTAGGCGTGTCAGGTGCCTAGACTCCAGCTGGAACTGTTGGTGGTACCTCGGCAGCAGTTCGCACAGGTGCTCTGGCTGCACCACATGCGCGTCCTCAGCATCTACCCCAGCCCCGGCCTCTGACGGCTGCAGTAGGGGGAGCGGGTGCCTGATTATCTTAGGTAGCACGTGTCCTCACCATCTGTGAGAGAATAGAAGATAAAAGCTTAGAATTGTGATGTCAAAATATCGCACGACAAGGAAATCAAATGAAGTGGAATTTTCCTAACAGTTACATAGCCTCTTGTAGATAAGTGCAGACATCTCCGTACCGATCAATAAGACTCTAATAAACCGGATTGTGATCCATAAATCCTATGAACCTAGAGCTCTGATACCAACTCTTCACGGCCCCGGTTCGCCCTTCGTGAACCATCGTGACGACACCTAGTCTCTACGACTAGGTAAGCCTAAATTTCGGAAGAAAAACCAAAATTTATGGAAGTAAAACAACTTTAAACAGTAATAAAAAAATAACCGTGTTTAGATGTGCCACTTGACATACACCACATTCAACTCTCAAAACCAAAACATAAAATTAAGACCCGGAAACCCACGAATCACTAGCTAAGATAAATACTACATAGCTCTAACTCCGGAATGTCTAATAAGAGCAGAAAAAATACTGAAGGGCTAAATATTAAAGCAGGAATAGAAAGAGACTTCTCGGTCTGCGGACGCGGCAAATTTACCTTGAAGTCTCTAGAGCAGTCGTCTCCCTCAAGGATGGTAGGCCTAAATAGCGGTACCTGGATCTGCACATGAAAAACATATGCAGAAGGGGCATGAGTACACCACAACGGTAATTAGTAAGTGCCAAGCCTAACCTCGGTTGGGTAGTGACGAGGAAGGTCAGGGCCCTACTGAGGTTAAATAAAATATAAAGATCGACAGTATAGAACAGAACAGTATAAATAAGTACAGCAGTAAAATAACACAGGATGTACAGGACATCAATAACTATATAGAAGCAAAGTAAACACGGAAAGGAAATACAGCTCAGCACCAATAATAACAATCGGGGATCTCTCAGGATACCGTCCTGTAGTCCCATATGTACATATCCAATGGATCTCCCGGGATCCCGTCCCGTAGTCCAACTCATAGTGCACGGGGATCTACCGGAATCCCATTCCGTAGTCCCAAATGTAAATACCCAGTACTGGGGGAATCTACCGGGTGCATTCTCGTAGTTCCATACAACTGTGCAGGGGATCTACCGGAATCCCACTGTATAGTCCCAAAATAAACAGACAGCAGCAACATGAAAATATACAGAAATGGCAAAAATTTCATATTAAGGCAACAAGTGATTCTAGCCTAGCATGATACACATAAGTCAAGTAAGACAGGTTGAGCAAACAAAGCAATTAAGTCACTTAGACATGCTTTTCTAAACTAACAACATGCTTAATAGTGCAAGTAATAGAAAAAGGAAAGGAAACATACTAGTAATTACTTTAAGAAAACCGGATTTCCAACAATTAGCACAAGTACGCACTCGTCACCTCGCGTACAAGGCATCTCAATTACCAAATACACCAATCCTAAGGGGAAGGTCCCCCACACAAGGTTAGACAAGCCACTTACCTCGAACCAGCTCAAAAATCAATCTGAAACCACGCTCTTGCCACGAGTACTCGACTCCAACTATCCCAATCTATTCAATTCAATTTCATAATGTAAATAACACTTCAAGTAACGGATTCTACAATTAAAGTCTAAGCTAATACGCGAAATTATGTAAAATGACCAAAATGCCCCTCGGGCCCACGTCTCAGAATCGGGTAAAATTTATAGTTTCAGAATCCTCAAACTCTCACAAGTCTAACCATACCAAAATTATCCAAATCCGAAATTTCTATGAACTTTCTAATGGGGATCTTGGTCTATGAACTTTTCCCCAATTTTCATACAAATTTCGAAACTAAAGGATGAATTCATGTTTAGATTAATGGGTTACAAGCAAAAAGGAGTCCAGAATCATTACCCAATCGATATCTCTGAACATCTCTAAAAATTTCGCTCAAATTCGAGCTCCCAAGCTTAAGTTTTGATAAAAATTGCTAAACCCTCGATTTTGAAATCTTATATCTGCCCAGGTAATTCTTTCTTCGCAAATGCGAGGCTACTATCGCGAATGCGATGCACAAAAGTCCTGTTGGCCAAATTCCTCTTTTGCGAACACGAGGTCCGCTCGTGAACGCGTAGCTTACAAGGGCAGACCCTACGCGAACGCGAGGACCATGTCGCGAACGCGAAGACCAACGAGTCCTTACCTTCACGAACGCGGGACATCATCGCCAACGCGAAGCACATTTCAGCTGCTTCACCCAAATGCTCTACGCGAACGCGAGACCCCCTCGCGAATGCGATGAAGGTTTTCTCTGCAACACAATAGCAGAAAATCTACAATCTTTCCAAGTCCAAAAATGGTCCGTTGAGCATCTAGAACACACTCGAGGCCCCCGGGACCTCAACCAAACCTGCCAACTAATCCTAAAACATCATCCAAACTTGTTCCAACCTTCAGAATGCTCAAAACAACATAAAACACCTATTTTTTATCGGATTCAAGCCTAAAAATTCCAAAAACTCTAAAAACACGCTTTCGATCAGAAAATCTATCAAACCTCATCCAAATGACCTGAAATTTTGCACACACATTATATTCAACACTACGGAGCTACTCCAACCTCCAAAATTCTATTCTGACCCTCGGATCAAAATCTCACTATCGGACCGGAAACTTCAAAAATTCAACTTTCGGTATTTCAAGCCTAAATTAGCTACGGACATCCAAAACACAATCTGAACACGCCCCTAAGCCTGAAATCACCCAACAGAGCTAACAGAATAATCAGATTTCAATTTTGAGGCCGTCTTCACACTGCTCCAGCTACGGTCAACTCTCTAACACTTAAGCTCTCATTTAGGGACTAAGTGTCCCAAAACTCTCCGTAACTCAAAACCGAACATCCCGTCAAATCAAAATAGTAGAAATAAACTCGAGGAAAGCAGTTAATAGGGATTAGGGTAGTAATTCTAAAGACGACCGGCCGGGTCGTCACATTTAATTATTTGAGCTTGCGAACAATTTTGTATGATATTATTTCACTTGTGTGGATTTTCGGATTGGAGACCGAGGGGGTTAGGTAAGTTTCAGATAGGTTACAGACATATTTGGCATGACTTCTATGTTGTTGTTGTTGTTATTGATTTGTAAAATCTCGCATTCACGAGTTTCTATTTGTAAATGTGACCCTCGCATTTATGAGATCATGCTCGCATTTGCGATGTGGAGGGGGCTGGGAAGCTTCACATTTGCAGAGTCAGGTTCGTTTTTGCGATGGGATAGATTTTGCAAATGCGATTGGTTGGTCGCATTTGCGACTATAGAGAATATGGGACAACTTCGTTTTGAGAAGTCAATTCTGCATTTGCAATGGTCCCCATTAGTGATCACATTGTCGCATTTACGATAATAGAAGTGCTCAGGCACTGATCATATTTGCGATTAGTCGCCTACTCTTGCAGTTGTCGCAATTGCGAATAATGCTTCAATAAGGCTTCGCAATTGCGATACCTGCAGCGGGGTAAAATGTGGAGATTTTGAGACTTAACTTCGAATTTTAACCACGTGGACCCCGGTTGACTTTTTGTCAACTTTTAATTATATTAAGGATTGAACCTTTATCGTACGGGGTAGTTTCTAAAGCTTATTTTGACTTTCTTGAACAATAATTGACTGAATATAGGTGGTTTGGAGACTTGTTCTAAAGGAAAAGCCGTGTTGGATTGTTGATCTTATTTGGGAAAGAGGTAAGTGTCTTGCCTAGATTTGTTGAGGGACTTTTTTTTAATAAATAATATTATTTTCTACATGTGGGGGTGATGTATATACGAGGTGACGAGCATATATGCATGTGTTAGGTTAATCATGCTCGGGGATAAATTATATGATTTATTTGTGCCTTGTTGAACCTAGTGATCCTTTGACTTATGCTTCATTTGATTCTATGACTAATGAGATTAATTATCTATGTTAGAAATCATGTTAGAACGTATGACATCTTAAAGGGATTTAATGCGCTATTTTTGAGATTTTTTATGTACTTAACTTGGCCATAACATCATTAACACACATCTATACCTATTATTTTTATGTTACTTGAGTTTCTTTATTTGTAATAAGAGATGATGATTAGGGTCTTAGGAAAATGATTGGCATGGTGGATATTTCTGTGTGGTTGATATGATGTTGGCACGTATAAGATTGGCTTGTTGGTTGTTTCCGTGCGAAAATAAAGGAAGATGGATTTTCTTATGATTACTCGTTCGTTAGACACATACATACACTCTACCTTGGTTCCCATCTATGTTTTCTGTTTTGTATGTTACTTTTACGTTTGTGTTCCTTATGTAGTTTACCTCTATATTTAATTTTCTATTTGGACGGTTACTATCATATCTATGTCCTACCTTATCAATTACCATTATATCTATGCTTTTGCTTGATATACTACTGCTACATGTCCTTACCTAATTCATACATTTACTTGTTACTAGCCTTTACATGTTACATGCCCTTATTTGTTACGTGATTCACTTGTTAAATGACTTAACGTGTTACATTCCTTCACTTACTATTTACTTTCACTTACTATATGCCTTTACTTGCTACATGTCTCTACTTGTTACATGATTTTACTTATTAAATGTTTGTACCTGATACCTATTTTTACTTGCCATATACCTTTACTCGTTTCATGTCCTATTCTTCTCTGCTTAGCCGAATTGGGTGACGTTCAAATTGGTTGTGTGTTTATGCTCTGTGGAAGTATAACGACCTAGCTGGTCACTTTATGTATTTGAGACTCTTTCTCTTATTTAATACTCTCTGTATGTGTACTTGTTATTGTGGTCGCTTTATGTATTTGAGACTCGTTCTCTTATTTAATACTCTCTGTATGTGTACTTGTTATTGTGTGACTTGCGAGGAAGGTTGGTTTGGTTATGGGGAGGTTTTGGATCGAATTGGAACCCTTAGTTCCTAGTTTGGAAGCTTAAGTTGGAAGTATTGGCTAAGTTTGACTTTTGTGTATTTGACCCTTGATTAGAGTTTTAATAGTTCTATTAGATCCGAATGGTAATTTTGAACTTATGCGTATGTTCGGATTTGAATTTGAAGGTTCCTTGGTTGATTTGGCTGTAATTGGCGAAAGTTGGTAATTTGTAGGTTTAGACGTTCATAGGTTTGACCCATAATTGACTTTGTGGTTATAATGTCCGTCTAGAATTCTGAGGTTTGGAGTTGGTTCGTATGGTGATTTATGAATTGTGTTTAAAATTTTAGGTCATTCCGAGTTTTTTAAGCATGTTCAACGTAAGTTGGGAATTTGAAATTTTGGATTAGTTCATTAAGGAATTGAGGTGTGATTCGTGGTTTTTATTTATTTTATGTGATTTGAGGCATTGAGTAGGTCCGTATTATATTTTGGGATTGATTGGTATGATTGGACGGGGTTCCAAGGGCCTTGGGGGGTGTTTCAGTCCATTTCTACTAGTTTTCTGGTGTTCATCTCGATTGCGAAACTGCATTTTGGGGAGAAATTAGAATATTTCATGCTTTGTTTGATTATGTACTCATTTGATTCAAGATTTATTTGATTTATGTGACTACATTGCTCTTTTATTCATGTTAGAAATCATGCCTAAGTTTATTAATTCTGAAAGCATGGGAAGTTATTCTTGATAAGCTATAATGCATAATTTTCAGTAGTTACATAGAGATTTCATGAGTACATATCCGTATGATATTTATTAAGTCCTTATGTACCTTCTATCTCTAATTCTTTAGCATATGCATATATTTTTAATAATGGATACTTGATTTGGAATGAGGATTTGGTACGAAGGGTAAGTGTGTAGGCGAGATACAGTTATGGCACATTGGACATGATGATCGAATATTGATTTATGAGGGATGCTATTCTTATCAGTGCTTGGGCTAGGATTCGCCCCTCTGGAGTCAGGTGATAACCCATATTACTTTGGGCCATGTGAGCGTAGGCACTTGATATGTGCTTAGTGAGGGCCTTATGATTTTGTATCGAGTTTTGTGAAACATGGACTGTGTCTTTGGGTACATGGACCTTGTATCAGTTGAGCATGCATCCTTATTATTTATTCATGTTGAAGTATTTATTTCATTGTATATTGTTACTTGACAACCTTATGTGCTAAATGAGAGTCTCGGATCCGTTATCTAAGGATGTTATCTTTTATTATTAATATAATTGAGCAGCGATAGGGTTATTCCTGTGCTGGAAAAGCATGCTTATCCGTTGATATTTGTGGATCTTTTTATTCATTTTATTACCTATTGCTCCAATTCTTAATCTTGTTACTTCACTTGTGTGGTAAGTATCTGCAAGAGTCTATCCTCGCCATTACTTCTTCAAGGTTAGACTTGATATTTAATGGGTACCGACTATGGTGTACTCATACTAAGATTTTGCACATTTTTTTGTCAAGATCCTCAGGTGGGTCCTAGCAGAGCTTCCCAATTAAGCTAGGATATCTTATATAGACTTAGGGAGAGTGCACTTCATGGATCTACTTTGTAGTTCCCGAGTCCCTACTCGTTATTATATTTTTGTCTTATTATACTTCAAACAGCTTGGTATGTATACACATTTTATCTCATTTCCATAGTTTCTCGTGCACTTGTGCTACCTAGTCTTTCAGGCGTATTGTATTGGTCGTATTTAGGCCTTTCTTGTGGTTTTATTAGATATTATCACCGTTTTCGAGACTATTTCAATCATTTGTTGTTATATATCTCTGCTAAATAATAATAATGGACTTTATTTGTTATCTACAAGTTGGCTTGCTTTGCATGATTGGCTAGGCTCAATCATGGCCTTGAGGTGAAATTTTCGATCATGACAAGTTGTTATCGAAGCCCTAGGTTGTGTAGGTCTTACTAGTCATGAGAAGGTCTAGTAGGGACCTACAAGATGTTAGGGACCTACACTTTTTTCATTCTTTATCGCACGACTTTATTGATCCGAAGTTTGAATCCTTGTCTTTCTATTCTCTCACAGATGGTGACAACATGTTCATCAGGAGCAGTTGGCCAAGCACAAGCCCCTCAGGCTAAGTTTGTGCGAGGTCGTGGTTGAGGTAGAGGCAGGGCCCGCACTGTAGTTAGAGTACCTACTGGGGCAGCCACTATGGAGCCACTAAAAGCTTTGGTGGTATGGGTTGGGAGAAATCCTCTTGTGGTTGATGTTAGGCTAACATTGGAGGACACTATGTCTGAGAATGAGCAGAAGAGGTTAGATCGTTTTAGGAAGATGACTCCTCCATATTATGATGGTGATCCTTTAGCAGATGCACATGATTTTTAGATGGTTGTTAGGAGATTATATGGTGGTTTCGAGTCTAGTGGGGTTACATTCACCATCTTCTAGCTTCATAGGCTAGCCAAGAAGTGGTGGCAGTCATATGAGCGTAGCATGCGAGAAGGATCACTTCCACTCACTTGGAGTCACTTCTCGCATCTCTTCTTAGAGATGTTTATTCCACTCACACAGAGGGAGGAGATATGGTGGTCAGTTCAAGCTCCTCTAGCAGGGTCATATGGTTGTGACTGAGCATGAGATACGATTCATTGATCTATCCCATCATGCAACTTTTCTGAACCCTACCGAGGTTGAGAAGGTAAGGAGGTTCATGAGGGGTTTAAGTTTGGTATCAAGATTACTATGGCCAAAGAGGCATAGACTAATACTACATTTCTTCAGACTATAGACATAACACGCAGGATTAAGGAGTCAGAGCAGGGAGACCATAACGTCGAGGGGCATGGAGCCCTAATATTCAAGCAGTTTCAGTGGTACCTCATCTAGAGGTAGGGATCATTCTAGGAGATGCCATCATAGCAGGTCATCTCCTTCGACTTATCAGCCTATTTGTGGTGCTTCAGGTCAGTCTCCATTTAGTGCATTGCTAGCACCAAACTCTTATCGGCTCTTTCAGCCTAGGGTTTTTCTAGTGGGAACTCGGGTTATTAGAGGCAACTACAGATTCAACAGCCATTATAAGCTCGAGGTTGTTTTGAGTGTAAAGAGGTAGGGCATATCAAGAGGGATTGCCCCAGACGTAGTATAGGCATAGCACAGTAGGGTTCTTAGACAATGACTTCAGTTCTAGCTGTTACACCACCAGCCCCTCCAGTTAGAGGGGGATCTCAGGCAATCAGGGGATGCCCTAGAGGCGGGGGTCATTAAGGAGGAGGTCAAGACCATTATACATTTCTAGGTAAACCCGTGGCAGAGGTCTCTGATGCAATTATCACATGTATTGTTTCAGTATATCACAAGGATGCATCAATTCTATTTAATCTTGGTTCTATATATTCCTATGTCTCGTCATACTTTCCATCATATTGGGTCTGCCTCAGAGTTTTTTGATATTCATGTTCATGTATCTATACCAGTTAGTAACTCTATTATAGTGAATCGTTATATCAATCTTTTTTATATTACTATTGGGGGCTTTGAGACTAGTGTTGATCTCTTATTTCTTAGTATGGTGGATTTTGATATGATCTTGAGTATGTATTGGTTATCTGCTTATCATGCTATTCTTTATTGCACGCTAAAATCGTGACGTTGGCTATGCCAAGGTTGCCAAGGTAGTAATGGAAAGGTTCACTTGGGTATACTTCTAGTAGGGTGGTTTCATTTTTGAAGGCTCAGCTAATGGTTGAGAAGAGGTATTTGGTGTACTTTGCCTTTCTGATATATGTTAGTGCTGATACTCCTAACGTTAAGTCAGTTTCAAGTGAGGGGGATTCCAGATTATTTTCAAAACACCTACCAGGCATGCTACCTAATAGGGATATTGATTTTGGTATTAACTTGGTGCCGGACACTTAACCCATATGTATTCCACCATATTGCATGGATCCAGTAGAGTTGAAAGAATTAAAACAAAGTTGCAAGAGTTATTAGATAAGGGATTCATCAAGCCTAGTATATCATCGTGGGGTGCGCTACTGTTGTTCGTGAAGAAGAAGCATGGTTCCATGAGAATGTGTATTGACTACAGGAAATTGAACAAGGTTACCATCAACAACAAGTATCTTAACTCGCATTGATAATTTATTTTACTAGATTTAGGGTGATAGGATGTTCTCGAAGATTGATTTGAGATCGGGATATCAACAATTGAAGATTAGGGCTTTGGACATTCTTAAGATGGCTTTCAGGACTCGCTATGGCACTATGAGTTTTTGGTGATGTTTTTTGGGCTGACTAATGCCCCGGTAGACTTCATGCATTTGATGAACAGTGTTTTGCGGGTGTATTTGGGCTCTTTTATCATTGTGTTCATTGGCGATATCTTGGTGTATTCTCATAATGCTGAGGAGTACAGGCAACATTTGAGGACTATGCTTCAGATTTTGAGGGAGAAGAAGATATATGATAAGTTTTCGAAGTGTGATTTTTGGCTAGACTCGGTGGCATTCTTGGCTCATATGGTATCTACTGATGGAATCAAGGTGGATCCGAAGAAGATTGAAGAAGTTTAGAGATGGCCTAGTCCTTCTACCGCTACTGAGATCTAGAATTTCTTAGGCTTGGCTGGGTATTATCGCTACTTTGTGGATGGGTTTCCATCTATTGCAACCCCATTGACTTAGTTGACTCAGAAGGGTGCTATTTTCATATGGTAAGATAAGTGTGAAGAGAGCTTTCAGAATCTCAAAACGGTATTAACTACCGGCTTCAGCTTTGGTTTTGCCTTCAGGCTCGAGATCATACACAGTCTATTATGATGTTTTAAGGCTCAGTCTTGGGTGTTTATTGATGCAGGACGGTACAGTGATTGCCTATGCATCGCGCTAGCTAAATCCCTATGAGAAGAACTATCTAGTGCACGATTTAAAGTTAGCTTCTATTGTACATGCATTCAAGATTTGGAGGCATTATTTATATGGCGTGTCTTATGAGGTATATACGGATCATCGGAGTCTCCTGCATCTATTTAAATAGAAAGATATGAATTTGAGGCAGCAGAGATTGTTGAAGTTGTTAAAGGTCTATGATATCACCATTCTTTATCATATGGGGAAGGCCAATGTGGTAGTTGACGCCTTGAGTAGAAAGGGCGACAGCATGGTGAGCTTGGAGTTCATTCCAGTCATAGAGAGACTGTTAGATATGTATGTTGAGGCTTTGGCCAACAAGTTTGTGAGGTTGGATATTTCGGAGCCCAGCAGGGTACTTGCTTGTGTGGCATCACAATTGTCTTTGTTTGAGAGCATTAAGGCGAGCCAGTATGATGATCCCCGCTTGCTTATCCTTAGAGACACGGTGCAGTGAGGTGGTGCCAACGAGGTGACACTTGGTGATCATAGGGTATTGAGGCTTCTGGGTCAGGTCTGTGGTCCGAAAGTGGATGGTTTAAGGGATTTGATCCTTAAGGAGGTTCATAGTTCGCGGTATTTTATTCACCCCAAATGCTACGAAGATGTATCATGATTTGATACAACATTACTGGTGGAGAAGTATGAAGAAGGACATCGTTGAGCATGTTGCGCGATGTTTGAATTGTCAGTATGTTAAGTATAATCATCAAAGACTGAGTGGTTTGCTTCAGAGGTTAGATATATCGGAGTGGAATTAGAAGTATATCACTATATATTTTGTGGTTGGGTTGCCATGGACCTTGAGGAGATTTGATGATGTGTGGGTTATTATGGAAAGATTGGCCAAGTCTGCACATTTCAATTCGACCATGGCTTCCTATACTTCTGACTAGTTGACTCAGATTTATCTTAGAGAGATTATTATCTTGCATGGTTTGTCTGTGTCTATCATTTAGGATCAAGGAACTCAGTGTACATCATATGTTTGGAGAGTAGTGCTGCGTGAGTTAGGCACGCAGGTTGAGTACGGTATTTCATCCTCATATGAACGGGTTGTCCAAGCATACTATTTAGATTTTGGAGGACATGTTAAGAGCCTACGTCATTGATTTTAGAAGCCAATGAGATTAGATTCTACCACTAGCAATTCGCCTACAATAACACCTACCAGTCGAGTATCCCGATGGACTTGTACAAGGCCTTATATAGGAGGCAACATCATTCTCAGATTGTTTGGTTTGAGCCTGAGGAGGCTAGTAAGTTATTGGGCACTGATCTAGTTTGTGATGCTTTGGAGAAGGTAAAGTTGGTTCAGGAGTGGCTTCGTACAGTATAGTCCAAGAATAAGAGTTATGCTGATAGGAAGGTTCGCGATGTAGCTTTTATGGAGCATGAAAGGGCGCTTCTCAGAGTTTCACCTATGAAAGGCATATTGAGGTTCGGGAAGAAGGGAAATTTTAGCCCCCAATACATTGGTTCATTTGAGGTGTTGGAGAGGGTGGGTGAGGTAGCATACAAACTTGCATTGCCACCCAGCATATCGGGAGTTCATTTGGTGTTTCATATTTTCATGCTTTGAAGTACCATGAGGATCAGTCATATGTGATAAATTTCAGTTTGGTGCAGTTGGAAGAGAACTTGGTTTATATGGAGGAAGCGGCAACCATCTTGGATAGGTAGGTTTGGAAGTTGAGGTCGAAGGATATTGCATCGGTAAAGGTTCAATAGAGATGTCAAATAGTTGAGGGGGCAACTTAGGAGACCAATAATGATATCTGCAGCAGATAACCACATCTTTTTGGCACTCTAGGTATGTTTCTAAACTCGTTCGAGAATGAACATTTGTTTAAGAGGGGAGAATGTAATGATCGACAGGTCATTTTGTGTATTTGAGCCTCGTTGCCCTATTTGATGTTTTTCGTATGTATATTTGTTATTTATGACTTGCGAGGTTGATTTATTTAGCTTTGGAAAGATTCAAGAGTGATTTGGAACACTTAGTGTCATTAATTGAGCTTAAGTTGTAAGAGTTTACCGAAGTTTGATTGTTATAGAAACGATATTAGAATGGTATTTTGAAGGTTCCAATAGGATCATATGGTGATTTTGAACTTAGGCGTATGTCCGGATTTGGAGGTTCCTAGGTTGATTTGGCTTTATTTGGAGAAAGTTAAAAATTGAAGGTTTGGAAGGTTCATAGGTTTGATATGTAGTTGACTTTAAGGTTATTTGATTCAGATTGTTGTTCCAGAAGTAGGAATAGATTCATTATGTCATTTGGAACTTGTGTGCAAAATTTGAGGTCATCCCGAGTTGGTTAGACGTGGTTCGACATGAGTTTTGAATGTTGGAAGTTTGATTAGTTCATTAGGCTTGAATTGAGATGCCATTTGTGGTTGGATGTTATTTTGTGTGATTTTTAGACTTTGAGTGGGTTTGTGTTATGTTTGCGACTGGTTGGTACGATTAGACGGGATCCTGGGGCCTCAGATGTGTTTCCTATTGATTTCGAATTGTTTGGTATTATGTAGGTGTATACGGTAAAATCGGAGGGTCCGATTTTCCGTCATTATGATGCCTCATAAGCATATTTCACAAGGTTCGAGACTAGGGTCGAGGTTCATCCTCGAGGGCTGTCAATGCTCGACCTCGGGGCGGTGCGAACCAACGGCTATGATGGAAAAGTGGGGAGTTCCCAAGGCGCTTAACTAGGGCCGACAAAGTCTAGTGAGCTAAGTTCAGACCCGAATCATGGCGTCAACTAGCTGTCACATCCCCATATCTTTGTAATAAATGCACTTGTGCTATGTTGAGATTCCCCCTCATATATAAGGGAGACCCTTGTCACTTTGTAAATATCTGTTGCTCTATACTAAATGCACAAGAATATTCTCTATGCTCTCTAACACATTCTCTTGATCTCGTTATCTCATTTATTGCTCATATTTATTGTGTTCTAGTTATTGTTCTTTATTTATTGCTTATTAGTGGCCATAAAGAGCCGTCATTGATTTATTTGTAACTATTAATCTCCATCGACCACCTTCGATAATTCATAGCCGAACTTCAGACTCGACCCCGAGACCCTCAAATAGGCAAGCTCGAGGTCCCGATTATTGATCATTCGATTTGGTTACCGCCTTACTCTCAAGCTCTTATCTCGGTTCTAAGTCTTTCACATAGCATCAACTGCCTAAAAACTAGCATAAAAATAGATCATGTATTTTTAGAACCACTAAATCAAATTTAATTGTTATTACCATTTTTGCGGTAAACAGTTTGGCGCCCACTATAGGGCTAAAAATAATAGTGATTATTTTGTTGCTGGTTTTACTACACAACGCAAGTTATCTTTCACACTTTTTCTTGTCCAAGATATTTGATTTCAAGTCAAAATGCCTAAACCAGTAAGTGTGCTCGAAAACAACAGTCTCAAAAACTATGGGAAGGGCGGTACGCTTATTCCAGGTATGGGTGTGCCACCACGAAACCCTGAGAACACACCAGAGCTGATTCCCGGGGGTATGACCTCGTGCGATGCCCAAGGCGTTAACGCCGGTTCTCATATTAACTAGGGAGCGTGCCGAGAAATTCAGCGGGAAACTCAGAAACATCTAACCTGGGCAAAAAGAGAGATTCCTCGGCATGTCGTTCATATGATTATAGGGGGGCCGACATTCCCCAAGGACCCGTGATTAAATGGATAAAAATATCCGCTGCAATCAAGGGGTCGATCCGAGACCGCATAATCGAAGACACCCTCGCATTAAGCGAGGAGGATCTCGAGACCTTGGCAGAACCACACAACGACGTGCTGTTAATTTCATTTCTCTTAAGCAACATTCAAATTAAACGTGTGCTCGTGGATCCAGGTAGCTCGGCCAATGCAATCAGGTCAAAGGTAGTGGAACAACTTGGGTTGCTCGATCAGATCATACCCGCCTCTTGGGTCCTCCACGGCTTCAACATGGCCGGCAAAATAACGAAAGGAGAGATCGTCATCCCGGTTGACATGTCCGACACAGTTCAGGATACCAAGTTTCACGTCATCATTGGTGACATGAGGTACAACGCATTGCTTGGCAGGTCGTGGATACACAACATGAGGGCGATGCCATCAACTTTGCACCATATGATAAAATTTCCAACAAAAGATGGCATAACAACCATATATGGAGAATAACATGCGGCAAAAGAAATGTTTACAGTTTATCAGGAGTCACCGAGCCCTATATGCTCCACCTCAGATGAGTCTAGGAGCATACAGATCCCCGAGGACGATGAAGAAGATTTCCTCGCCCCTCGAACTTTCGTTTCCCCTGAAGAGTCGGATGTAATGAAATCGACAATTGAAGAAATGGAGTAAGCCGTTTTGATCGAGCATCTCCCGGATCAGAAGGTATACCTAGGAATGGGATTAACCCCCGAACTTAGAAAAAAACTCATTCAATTCCTTATTAACAACATCGACTATTTCGCTTGGTCCCATTTAGATATGACAGGAATCCCGCCAGAAATAACCACCCACCGATTGAGGGTCGACCCCAGATTTAAACCGGTAAAGCAAAAAAGAAGACACTAGTCTGAAGTAAAACACGCATTCATCAAGGACGAGGTAACGAAACTCCTTAAATTAAGGTCTATCAGAGAGGTAAAGTATCCCAAATGGATGGTCAACGTAGTGGTAGTGCCCAAAAAGGGAAATAAGTTAAGAATGTGCGTAGATTATAAAGATTTAAATAAGGCGTGCCCCAAGTATTCTTTCCCATTGCCTAACATCGATCGTCTGATTGATGCTACGGCTGGCCATGAGACCCTCACCTTTATCGATTTCTACTCGGGGTATAACCAAATTCAGATGAACCCCGAGGATAGGGAAAAGACTTCGTTCATCACAAAGTATGGTGCCTACTGTTACAATGTAATGCCCTTCGGGCTAAAAAGCGCAGAGGCTACGTACCAACGTCTAGTTAATAAAATGTTCGAGCATCAAATAGGCAAATCCGTGGAAGTTTATATTGATGACATGCTAGTTAAATCCCTACGTGCAGAGGACCATTTGACTCATTTGCAGGAAACGACATCCTCAGAAGTTACAATATGAAGCTTAACCCCGAGAAATGTATCTTCGGAGTGGGTTCGGGAAAATTATTAGGCTTCATGGTATCGAACAGGGGGATCGAGATCAACCCTAACAAAATCAAGTCCTAGAAGAAATTACGGTAGTAAATAATGTAAAGGTCGTGCAATGACTGACAGGGCGAATAGCGGCTCTAGGCAGATTCATATCAAGGTCGTCGGACGGGAGTCACCATTTCTTCTCTTTACTCAAAAAGAAAAACAACTTCGAGTGGAATCTGGAATGCCAACACGCCTTAGAGGAACTAAAGTGGTATCTGACTAGTTCTCCTTTGCTCCACACGCCAAAAGAGGATGAAACGTTTTATCTATACCTGGTTGTATCTAAGATAGCGCTAAGCGGTGTGCTGGTTTGAGAAGATCAAGGTACGAAATTTCCTATTTATTATGTAAGTCGGACCCTAAGAGATGCCGAAATCAAGTATCCGCACCTAGAAAAATTAGCTCTTGCATTAATAAGCGCATCGCGAAAACTGAAACCCTATTTTCAATGGCATCATATTTGCGTTTTAACAATGTACGCTCTCCGAAGCATATTACATAAGCCCGAACTATCGGGCCAATTGCCCAAATGGGTCATTGAACTTGGGGGTATGATATAGAGTATCAACCCTGAACGACCATCAAGTCCCAAATTCTGGCAGACTTCGTGGCCGACTTCTCACCCTCCCTTGTGCCCGAGGTAAAAAAAGAACTCTTACTAAAATCAGGCACATCTTCCGGGGTATGGACCCTGTTCATTGATGGCGCCACAAACGTAAGAAGATCCAGGCTCGGTATAGTCCTGAAGCCTCCCACGGGTGGCATTATCAGGCAATCTATAAAAACTGCAAAATTAACAACAATGAAGCCGAGTATGAGGCTATGATTGCAGGTCTAGAATTGGCCAAAAGCCTGGGAGCTGAGTTCGTCGAAGCAAAATGCAATTCACTCCTGGTAGTAAACCAGGTAAATGGGAGCTACGAGGACCGAGAAGACATGATGCAAAGGTATTTGGACAAAATCCAAATCACATTATGCCGTTTCAAAGAATGGACCCTCGTACACATACCTCATGAGCAGAACAGTGAGGCTGATGCCCTCGCAAACCTGGGATCATCTATTGAAGAAGATGACCTACTCCCCGGGGTTGTTATTCAGCTGTCCAAATCAGTGGTCTAGGAAGGTCATGCCGAGATTAATTCTACTATCCTAACATGGGATTGGAGAAATAAATACATTGACTATCTTAAAAACAGAAAATTGCCTGCGGACCCAAAGGAATCGAGGACCCTGCGAACCAAAGTAGCCCGGTTCTCACTCGATGAAAACGGGACTCTATACAGAAGAAACTTCAATGGCCCCCTAGCAATATGTCTGGGGCCAAGGGACACAGACTATGTACTCTGAGAAATCCACGAGGGTACTTGTGGAAATCACTTCGGCGCCAATTTCTTAGTCCGAAAGGTGATCAGGGTAGGCTACTACTGGGACAACATGGAAAAAGACACTAAGGAATTTGTCTAAAAGTGCGACAAATGCCAGATATTTTCCCCTATGATTCACCAACCCGACGAACAGCTACATTCGGTCTTATCACCATGGACATTCATGAAATAGGGAATGGACATCGTCAGACCCCTACCAATGGCGCCAGGTAAAGCTAAATTCATTTTATTTATGACTGACTATTTCTCAAGATGGGTGAAAGCGCAGGCCTTTGAGAAGATAGGAGAAAAAGAAGTTATTGACTTCATCTAGGATCACATTATGTGCCGATTCGGGATTCCTTCTAAGATAACATGCGATAATGGAAGGCGGTTCATCGGAAGCAAAGTAACACAGTTCCTTGAGGATAACAAAATCAAGAGAATCCTGTCAACGCCTTACCACCCGTGTGCAAACGGCCAGGCTGAGTCCACAAACAAAACCATCATCCAAAACTTAAAAAAGAAGTTGGAAAGCGCTAAAGGAAAATGGAGAGAAATATTGCCCGAAGTGTTGTGGGCATACCGAATAACTTCAAAATCAAGCACAGGTGAAACACCTTTCTCTCTAGTATATGGCATCGAGGCCCTGATACCAGTGGAGGTCGGGGAGCCAAGCGCCAGATTCCGACACACTACTGAGAGCTCAAATAACGAGGCCATGACTACGGCCCTCAAACTATTAGATGAAAAGCGAGAAGCCTCACTGGTCCGAATGGCCGCCCAAAAGCAAAGGATCGAAAGGTATTATAACAGGAGAACAAACCTCCAACATCTCGGAGTCGGGGACTTGGTCCTAAGGAATGTTACCCTCAACAGCTGAAACCCTAATAAAGGAAAGCTAGGCCAAAATTGGGAAGGACTGTACCGCGTCCTCGGAGTAATCGGCAAAGGGTCCTACAAACTCGGTACCATGGAAGGCAAGCAGCTTCCAAGCAATTTGAACATATCAATGTGAAACGATACTACTGCTAAGGCATGCATTGCACTCTTTTCCTTCGACAGGATTTTATCCCAAAAAGGGTTTTACCGGTGAGGTTTTTAACGAGGTAACACCCATATGCTACCGGAGGAAGACTCAATAAGTATTCAAGGTTTATTTTGAAATCAACCTCGAATATTGGGGTTCATACCCCCGGGAGGTCACCAACTCATCGAAGCCAAGATACGCCAAGAAGGGTCTCGGTAGGAAAAAACTGTACCGGGCCAAACGGTCAAACGAACCATGTCCGCATAGAACAATCGAGCCCGCAACAACAAAAACATGTATACTTGTACCAAGTAATCAATGAATACTTCCCAAAAACATTTTTCATCTCATGGAAGCCCGATATTTTTGTAAAAAACAACCCAGAGCCAAAAATGTCCCGAACACTCGGGGACTGGCGTCAACAACTCGAAACAATGCGACCCCCGGGTCGGAGCTCCTAACTTGTAAGCCCTCAATGAGGTTACATCAAGATCACAAAGTGGCTCCAGAGCCAAAAACATCCCGAACACTCGAGGACTGGCGTCAAAATCTCTAAAATCGCACGGCCTCTGGGTTGGAAGCTCCGAAATCCTAAGCCCTCAGTGAGGCAATACTAGGTTCACAAGTAATGGCTCCCGAGCCAAGAAACCCTCGATGACTTGGGGACTGCCATCAATCACCATCTCCATTGACTTATCAAAACTCGAGGCCATAAGACCACATGCGGGCAGCCTCGGTCACGTAAGACCTATATAAGGCAATAGCAATATCTGTAAGACCTCAAGCAAGGCATGAACCATATTTTTACCAAGTAACCAAAACTGTAAGACCTCAAAGGTATGTAAAACTTGTAAGATCTTACTAAAGGCATAAACTCGATCTCAAAGTTTCGAATATATATCAAACTTGTAAGACCCCTAAAAAGGCATACCCTCGATATAGACGCCGAAACTACTTCACTCGGGACTTAAATGCTCCGGCCGAACACAAATGACTCCAGTCACAAGGCTGTACCAGCCAAACTAACGTGACTCGGGGATGCCCGACCGTCTTTATAAAATCACAGGCCTTCAATTACTTCGAATATACTTCGAAAAGAACCGGTTAAATAGGCTACCCTCGACATAGGCAAAAGAGTTTCAACCACGTCAGCTCCTAAACACTGGCTTCAAGATACTCAGCCTTCGAGCCAAACCTCCTGAGGTGCTCGATCATCGCCGTATAACGACTCACAATTGAGGTTTTTTATTAGACCATTGAAGAGTCAGGCAAACATTATTTCAAAAAGTCCTTAACGAGGGAAAATTAAAGCCTATATTAGAGGTCGCATCGACCCAAGGCGTAAGAGCCATTGTCGCCAGCCCACATAAAAGGTCACATCGACCCAAGGCATAAGAGCCATTGTCTCCATCCCACATAAAAGGTCGTATCGACCCAAGGCGTAAAAGCCAATGTTGCCAGCCCACATAAAAGGTCGCATCGACCCAAGGCGTAAGAGCCATTATCGTTAGCCCACATAAAAGGTCACATCGACCCAACGTATAAGAGCCTAAGGGCCAGCTTGTAATTCAAAAACTTGAGGGTCGAATGATCTCGAGTCGTAACCCGATTCGGAGACTGAACCCAAAACAGTTAACTTAATATGCCTAAGAGCAAACGTGTAAAAGCCACAGTACCAGCACTAAAATTAAAGGTCGCACCGACCAAACGCGTAGGATCCACTGCCGCCAGTGCTAAAGTCGTAGGTCACAGTGACCCAACGTATAAAAGATAGGTCTAACCCGGGAATACTCGGGGATCGACTTTCGACCATCACGTGCCGCTCGGCAATAACGAAAACCTGAGGGTATAACCCAAAGTCTAAGATCTCGAATCAATTGTCAAAAGTATCACTTATTATTCTCAAAGGCAAAGGAGAAAAGAAATGATAAACGAAAAGCCTATTATACATGTGGCTCGCAAAGGTACGTTTACAAGGCTTTTGAAAATCCTTACAAAGAAGGGGCCAAACAGAACCCCGATCCATCATCGAGCCTGCATCTTTGATGGCTCCACCAGAGGTTGTGCCCCAAAAGTTCCGGCTACAGCACTAGGACCTTCGACGGCCTCTTCCCCTCGGGGAATCCCGCTTCCATTCTCGTCATCTTCTAAGACACTACCCGGCACATCTCCAGAAGCAAATAGGGCAACAACTCTCTCCTCTAGGGTCTTTACCCTCTCGAGCCTAGCAGACAACTCGATATCCCTTGTATGTATATCCTCAAGAGTCCGCCTCCGAGATTCTAACTGAGCATGCTCCACGGCTTGAGTCAACTTCAGTTCGGCCTCCTCAGGCACTCTCCCGGTTTGAACATTTATTACAATGACACCGTCTTTGTGCATAGATATAAGTGCCTCAGCTTCGGTTTTGATCCCGGATAGTGCAGCAACTAACTCAGAGTGGAGACCTCTATATTTGTCACTATCTGCCCTCACATCTTGAAGCTTGACGCCCGACTGAGGCCATCTTTTCCTGAAGGGTATCCCTCTTAGAGTTTATCTCTCTTACATGTTGTTTGAGTTCGAGGACTTCAGAATATCTAGCTCGAATCCCCTCCCTTAGCAGGGCACCTTCCTTCTCAAACTACATGAATCAAATCCAAGATGTTAAAACATTGGGATTTGGCAAACATTAAGATGATAGCAAAATGGAAACTATGTAACCTGTTCAATAAGATGAGTCTTCTCACGCTCATGACGGGTCACCTCAGCCTGAAACCAGGAAAAAGTATGGTTATAAAATGCCTTGGCCTGAAGCCATGAAAAAGACAAGTTAGAAAGGCAAAGATCAGAGCGACAAAGATCAGAACGGCAGATAGGATTTACAAAAACTACCTGCTCCAAAGCCTTCTCATCTTGACGAAGATGAGTGAAGCATCGAGCCCGAGAATTCCCTTGCGAGAGGATGAAGGCCTTTCGAGCATCTCTATGTCTCTGATAGGCACCCCCGCATCAGAAGATTCTTCATTCGAGACATCTTGCATTCCCTTAGGGGGTAAGGTCATTCCCTGAGGGGAATCACTTACGATAACGGTACCAGTAGGGTCAATCAGGGCCATCTTTTGTCCATGAAGGGCTCTAGAACTGGGCTCCTCCGGACCGCCTACCAAATGCTTTCCATCTTGAGGGGTATTTTGGCCATCGACCAGCTCGGGGACATCTCCCGATACCCCCGCAGTGGCCTCCTCATTCTGAAGTTGGACCACAATGACATCAAGCTCCTGCTCAAGAGCCACCATCTCTATGGCCTGAGGATCGGTCAGGTTTTCCCCTCCCTCGGTGTGAGCACGTGATTTTTGCCTCACGAAAAATACTCTAAAATAAATCAAAAATAAAACAAAATTCTCTTACTATGCAATTTTTAGAATTTATGTGACGTTTATTAATTGTTTGTGTTTTGTCCGTAAATGTTTGCTTTGTTATAATTAAACGAAAATAAAATAAAAATACATGTTGCATGCATATTTAGGATTTAGTTATGCATTTAAGAATTGATTAAATTCAAAGAGAAAATCACAAAAATATGCATTTATCTTATTTTTCATTTAATTATGTCATTGTGTGATTAATGTTTTGTTTATGTGTTAATAGTTGTTAAAAAAGTAATTAATATTTTGTAAGGGTAATTTTGTTTTTATAATTTTAATTAGGAATTTAATAATTAAGGAATAAAATTGGAA
The DNA here is from genome assembly GCF_000715075.1 of Nicotiana tabacum. Classification (NCBI taxonomy): domain Eukaryota; kingdom Viridiplantae; phylum Streptophyta; class Magnoliopsida; order Solanales; family Solanaceae; genus Nicotiana; species Nicotiana tabacum. The sequence goes on from NC_134090.1 coordinate 104,862,483, forward strand.
ATTGAAAAGAATTGATTAAATGGGCAAAACGGATCTGGGCCAAAATTTTAAACAAAATCAGGCCCAAACAAGAAATAACCCCACAGCCCAATCCAAACACCCCATGTCCGGTCCAATTCAACTATACCAAACGACGTCGTTTGGTTATCATTCATCAAGGGCCGTTGGATTAAATCAATCCAACGGCTGATATTCCACACCCCTTACCCGTAACCCCTACCCGATCCATTGCCCTCGCCGACCCATTCCCCAACTAAACCAAAACGACGCCGTTCCTGTAAGCGGATAGATCCTGGCCATCTATTCTGCTTAATCCAACGGCTTATATCAATTCACCCCTCCCCTATATAAACCTAAAATCCTTACCCCGGCCCCCTAACTAAACACCCCCCTCCTCTCCTGTTCATCATCATCTCCGAAAACACACCCCTAACCCTAGCCGCCCTAACTCTCCATCGCCTGAAACCCGGCGGCAACAACGTCGCCGGTCACCACCTTAACACCCTCGACTCCTCACAACCCCCTCTTTACGGATCTGGTATTAGTTTCCTTCGAATCAGATCACATAGTCTCGAATCTTCGATTGAAGGTTGGTCTGAAAAACCAACTTTCTCTGATGGCCTCCAAATTAACACCACAGTCTCCCCTGTCCATCCTCATCACGGATCTGTTGGTGGCATGGTTCGAATCCTCCTGGAACTTCTCGAATCTTCATTTGAAGATTCGAGTGAAACCTGACCCTATCCCAACCTACCTCAAACTCACACCAGTTATCCACCTGACCCCCCCTCGTGCCTAGAACACCATTGTTTTGATTTGAATATACCTAGAAATGTTCGGATTTGAGATCGAAGAATCTGAAACCCTAAAAATTTCCAGTCATGGAATTTACCCAAATTAAGTGAGGGATTGAGGTCCAAGAGACTTTAATCGAAGTATTCTCAATTGAGAATACTTCGAATAAAGTCTGCTTAGCCTCAAAAAAGGTTCGAATTCAAAGTTAAGCTTGTGTCAGTATAGATTTGAAGATTCAAGGTATTTTCCTATTTTTTTTCTTTTTGTATTCTATGTGTATATTGTTGTTTGTTTCATTAGTCTGTGTAATTTTTCCATTTTTTATTGTTGATTCTGCCTCATACCCGATTAATTGATCAGAATTATATCATTGTCTCTGTTTGTTGTTTACAATGTGTATAATCGACTCGATTAAGTTCGTCGATTAGTTGTTTTGTAAATTCTGGTTTCCGTTAATGCTGATGGTAATAGCCTGTTTATCTGTTTTGGATTGATTATTATCATTTTGTTGAAGTCAGTTAATTAGTTCTTGCCAATTAGTTGTTTCTTGTTTAATAAGTCAGAAAGTTTATCAATTATTTGTGTGTTGATTGCTGGGCAGTAAGTCTCAGGGCATTGTCAATATACTGACAATGCCCCTGCATTCATGCTGATCTCAATTTCAATTCAAATTTTGTTCTGTTAAGTTCTGTATATTGTTAATATGTTTGTATGCAAGTTCAGTTGTTCAATCTGAATTTAGCTTTTGTCCATTAGCTATTAGACATTGGGTTTGTCGGATCAATTAGCTAGCAGTGAAAGGACAGAATGTTTGTTTGATTTAGGAATTGGTTATTAGTTGCTAAACAGTTAATTCAGATAAATTTGTTAAGGATTAGGCAGTTTAGGTCTGGGGCAGTAATAACAGTAGGATTTCAGGGGTACTTTGGGGAATGAAACAGTAAAAAAATAGTGTGTTAGTGTTAATGTGTTATAGTGGAATGTTAGTGGCTATTAATTAATCCTAATGGGGAACAAAGGGGAATGGAGAGTGCTGAATTTAAGGGAAAAAGTACCTTTAGTGGCTGATTTATTAGAAAATCAGCCTTAGTGCTAATTGGGTGGAGATTTCCTGATTTTTAAAAGAGAAAAGGGTCCAGGCAGCATTAGAGGGCAGAGTTATATAAGAGAGGAGTTGGGACTGATTTAAAGAGAAAAGAAGAGAACCAGATAGAGAGAGGAGAGATAGAGAGAAAGCAACCATATATAGAGAGGAATCTGAGAAAGAGAGAAAAGGAAAGGAAGGAAAGAAAAATCTTAAATAAGAAGAAGATAGAAAGAAAGAAAAACAGAAACAGTAAAACAAAATTCTACATCGGAAACTAGTATTGAAGCTGACTCTTTGTTCTGAAATTGAGAGCTTTTCGGTCTGCCTTGTCCTAAGTCTTAAAAATCAGAAATACTTTTTCCCTTGAATCTATCCAGATTTGTTTGATCTTATTGTTGGTCAAGCATCTGAATTTTCTAAAAAAAAAAAAGTCCTGCTACTGCGTGTCTGGGTTTCACGGGTCCTGTATATTCTGCTGGTTTTGTTGCTGCTGTTACTGCTGAAATTTGCCTCTTTTACCCTCATTTCCAGGTATATATTTTAGACTCCTGTTGTGGAAAGCTTCAACATTGTCAGAAATGAATGAAGTTTGGAATTAATATTATGTCTTCTACTCGTTTAAGACTGTTAATTTAAATTGCAGTTTTGATTCAGTTGGTTAATATAGTAGTATGCTTGACATGATGACTATTAGTTAATTATTCCCTTTTTGAAATTCGTATAAGTGTTGGAATAATGTTATCTTTTTTAGAATTTCATTAAGTATAGTTATGATTGGATTGTCAAGATAGGTAACATGGCATAAAGATTGGTCATTAATTAAGTCTTGTGACATTGTTAGTTAAGTAAAGAATAGTATGGAAATGTCAAAAAACCATATTACTAGCTTATTCTGTCAAATATCCGATTTAGTTGTGGATTGAATGATGTTAGTTGTAATTTGTTCATATATGGCGTAATAATGGTTATGTTTATAATCAATAATTGAAAGATGCATTGATACAATCCGTTAGGTTCACAATGATGGAATATGGCGAATGGTGTAGATGTATATTTATGTTATATGTGATATCATCTTATTAAGTCAACAAGTAGAGTAGTTCTCTTTCCTAACAATAAATGGCCTAGTTATTTGAAGGCGATCAACCCATTTCTTTAAAAAATAATGTAAGAAGATAACGTCAACAATTTTTACAACGTGTAAAGTTAGTGTTTGCCAATAGTTCGCATAGGTTGAGAATAAAAATTGGTTTGATTATGTATATCCCGAACTCAATCATAAGCAGAATTAATCGAAATAATTATACTTATCGGATTAAGAACAAGTGACGTAGAAGGAGATTAGATTTATAAATTATAACAATTTTAAGAATGTAAAAAAAATAGCATTCGCTACAAATAGAATAATGAAAATTCTTCGGAAACTATTAATTTGTTTATCAAATCAATTCTTTTCCCAGTCTTATATGTGATTCGATTTTTGGGTATATTAATGTTGTATTCAGGATAAAAAATGGTAGTATTAAGCATACGTTGTTTATTTTTGTTTTACTCTTTAAATTCGAATGGTGTTGAGGAATATAATTCACACACGAAAAAATATAATTTGTGGTCAACATTTAATAAATTGTGATTTCTTTTCAAGGAATTTAGAGGCATATCAAATAAGGATTTCTCATGACTTTCACATAAAAATGCATGAATGTAATAAACAATTTGTGGAAAATTTATACTACCATCAAGAATATTTTGTATGATTAGGGATACGTTCGCGTGACCTGATTATATTTCTAAAAACAATTCGAATTATGCGTTCGCGCAACTTCGAGAGAACATTTAATAAAAAAAGGGGTTCTTCGGAGAATATCAAATTAATTTCATATAACCCGAGATGTGCAGTTCACTATTTAATCATACAAGAGCGACGAACGATTCTTAATTTTATTTCTTGCACAATTTCGAATATAAGTCTATTTTTTATAATAAAAATAAACAAAAAATAATATTATCAATCTTTTTGTGTACACGTATGCGTGGCACGATTCTCTACAATTATAAAAGGTATATAATACGAATATACGTACGCGTGATTCGTTTCAAGAAAATTCTACAAGTGCAAACCATCTAAACAAAAGCGGTAATAAATTCGTGTAATAAAAAAATGTATTTAGTAAATCAAGATAATTAAGCCAAATATAAAAATGGTTAAGCAACCGTACTAGAACCACGGAATTCGGGAATGCCTAACACCTTCTCCCGAATTAACAGAATTCCTTACTCGGATTTCTGGTTCGCAGAATAACAAACAGAGTCATATTCTCCTCGATTTAGGGATTAAAACCGGTGACTTGGGAGGCCATAAAATTCCCAGGTGGCGACTCTGAAATAAACAAACAAATCCCGTTTTGACTGTCCTTTAATTGGAGAAAACTCCCTCGCACCCTCGCCGGGGGCGGAAAGAGGAGGTGTGACAGCTCTGGCGACTCTGCTGGGGATAACTTAACGAACCCAAAACCACTGGTTCAGGGTTTAAGAATTCGAGCTTAAAATAACTGTTATAGTTGGCTTTATTTATTATATGATTTTCACACGTTTATGCTTAATATGCTAAATGTTGCTTTTTACCGCTTTAATATTATTTGAATTGTGAATATATACAACTTCTACGAAACCCTCTTCTTTCTGAGTCTTCTGAATTTATGGTGCACACGTGCGCGTGGCCCACCTTTCTGTTAAAGTCATACCAAATAAGACGAAGTTGGGACAAGTAACTAGGCCGGGTAGACTTTCGTGCTCCCGGTACGTTGCCCCCACTTCGGCTCAAACTGTCCGTTTGGGTGAGCCAGGTTTAGAACAATCTGCCTCAGGTTTTTCACTTAGAATAACTCAGCCATGTACCGGATCCCTAGTAGGAACGTCTATTTGCATCATGTACATTTGGCCTTGGAGACTCAACACAGGGGTTGGGTCTGTCTAGGACAGGTGAACCCGAAATGAAAAGACCATCCTGATGCATCCTACTTGCTACTTGTGCATTCATTTGCCTCGGATTTGCTTGTTGACCAGCTTAATTGAAAAAAAAATCATTGCGAGAGCCGAGAAATAAAATGTTTTTTAAAAAAAAAAAAAAATATATATATATATATATATATATATATATATATATATATATATATATATATATATATATATATATATATATATATATATAGTTTTAAGTTTTGAAAAAAAAATAAGAAGTGCTAAATAAATAGACAAATTGATTTTTTTTTAGTGTCTGTTTTCAAAATGAGTCTTGATTTTGTTAAAATTAATTTCAGATACAGAATGAGCACCACACAAAACCCATCGTCCGCAAATGCAGACGAGTTTCTATTTCGGCTTCAGATGTGGTGGTATGAGTTAGGAGAAGATGGTCAAAAATGGGTCGTTAAGCATTTGGGAACTCTCACAGATATTATGAAAGTTAAACCACGTGATGATTTGATTGCGGCATTAGTAACTTTTTGGGACCCTGTTCACAATGTCTTTCGCTTCTCTGATTTCGAGCTTACTCCTACATTAGAAGAAATAGCTGGATATGCCGGTTTTGACGGAGAATTAAGAAACCAAAGTCTTATATTCCCAAAAGCTCCCTCAGTGCATCGATTCTTTGGTCTTCTAAACATCAGTAATCAAATCAGAAAAAGCAATGTTGTCAACGGGTGTTGTTCTTTCAACTTCCTATATTCAAGATTCGGAAAGCCGGACGGGTTTGAAATTCATGAAAAGAGCCTTACTAACAAATAGAACAAAGACACCTGGCAAATTCACCGTCGCTTCGCCTTCATGGTGGCTTTTCTAGGAATCATGGTTTTCCCAAACAAAGAACGAACAATTGATATTCGCACAGCGAAAGTCGTACAGGTCCTCACTACCAAGGAAAATCACACCCTTGTCCCGATCATTCTCTCAGACATTTATCGGGCGTTGACCTTATGTAAATCAGGGGCAAAGATCTTCGAAGGGTGCAACATTTTGTTGCAAATGTGGATGATTGAACATCTACAACATCACCCCAAGTTCATACAGTATGGTCCAAGCCATGATAATTTCATCGAGAGTTATGAAGAAAGAGTAAAAGATTATAAGTCTCCAGAAGGGGTCGAAGCCTGGGTATCTCATCTAAGATCATTAACGGCAAGTCAAATTGAGTGGACTTTTGGATGGCTCCCGGTGAGGGAAATGATACACATGTCAACCTCGAGTAGTTATTTACTACTATTAGGATTGAGAAGCATCCAGCCATATGCACCACAAAGAGTTCTAAGACAACCAGGGAGATACCAAGTAGTTCCTGATGATGAAAATTTGAGTATGCAAGTAATCGAGTTACACCCTGAAGCCACTCTTCCCGAGGCTTTAATTCAGCAGATGTGGAATGGATGTCGATACTTAAAAGATGATACTCAAGTCCCAGACACTACAAAGGGCGAGATAAATCCAGGATATGCAAGGTGGTTTGAGAAACGGTCCCACGTGGAGGATGTACCAGAACCCGATCAAAGAAGGCCAACAAAAAGACCCCATGTTCAAACCTTTAACGATAAAATCCAAGAGCGGTTGATTTGGGGAGAAAAGGAAAAAGGGTACAAAGCAACTATCCATGCCCTAAAGGAAAATCTGAGGAGCCTCAGTCTAGAGAAAGATTTGCAAGCACAAGAAGCAGAAGGCGAGAAGAAGAGTCTGGCTTGTGAGAATAAAAATCTTCACACTCAATTTCAAAAAATGAAGAAAGCTTCTGAAACACCAATGAGGAGTTGGAAGGATCAAAAAATCATCGCCAATCTTTTTGAAAAAATGCAAGATTATGATTCCATTTTTACAAAAACCGAAAAGGCGTTGAGCAAAGCTAAAGAAAGAATCCAACAATTAAACGAAGAAGCCAGATCTAATAAGGAACGCCAAGTAAGGAAGTCCGAAGAAGACATGGCACAATTCAAGAAGGAAAAAGACCGTTGGATACATTCAGAAGCCCAACTTCATGCACAACTGGAAGAGGCGAGAAGATACAACATAGAGCATCAACATGCAGACATCGACAGAGAAAGGGCACAAGCAAGACTCGATCAGGTCAGACTCCGAGCTCAATTAGAGTCAGCTTTAGATCGTGAAGACCGTATCAGAGATATAGCCACAACTCGCCAACATCAACTGCAAAACCAAGACCAGCGTCTCCAAGACTTCAGGGCACACATCCATGATTTAGCAGTTTACACTTCTCAAAGTTATGTGAACTGCCAAGGGATGGATTATGAAAGGTTTATAGAGCATGCACCTATTTTTGCCCGTCATCTGGCAACGGAATTAGAAAGAATGTATCGTACGTTGGGAGGTCATCCAGGTCAAGCCCCACATTGAGCAGATGATCCAATGATTAACAACAAAAGTGGAAAGTGGAACATGTTCATAGATGTTAAGAGTTGTGTCTTTTATTTTGATTTGGGTGTGTGTGTTTTCAAACCATTTTCTTATAATGTTTTACAAATGTAATGTCTGTTCCATCTTTGTATTATTTTTAAGAATAAATAAAAGTGTTTGCCTTATGTCCGAACTACGCAAGGTCTGATTCATGCGGGGGCATGATACGTAGGAAATCTCTATAAGATTCGACCACAATAAAAAAATGTAATATGAAAAAAAAAAATTAAAATAAGAGTGAGTAACAATAAAAAACCCAAGAAAAGCTAGGATAACACAAGCAGCCGAGCAAATGCATAATAGAAATGGGTTATTTGTCTAGGAGCATTGCATCTCAACGTGTAATTATATATGTGTTAAACTCTCAAAACTAACAAGTTTGCTCATTTTCCAGAATTCAAGCAGTTAGTTTCTCTAAAGAGTATACTGGCATATTATCATTATCACACGAGATCAAAAGGACCAATACCCGAAAGTATGTCTATCCCAGATGTCGACACAGGTATTGAGATAGAGGAGATGGATGTCGGTAAAATGAAAGAAGAGATGTTTAAACTCAAGCAGCAAATAGCTGAGATGTACCGGGCCTGGTCTACAGGGCAGTCACCCCCATCTTACCCAACTAACCCTGCTCCATCACTAGCCCAAACTCAGGATAATCTTACCACTGAATTATCCCCAAATTTCCCCATCTACCAACACTACCGAGGCACCACCTCTCAGATACCGCAGTCTCCCCCTCCTAAACCAGTTCAATACTTCCTCCACCTGTAACTCCTGTCTTTGTGGCACCTCCCACAACTACACTCCACAAATCTCCTAATGAGCCTACATTCCAGGCCCAGGACAACCAATACTACCCCCCGGATCCCACCCTCAAAGCCTCCGAAATCCATTCAACTACTCCTCGTTTTGACCTCCCAACTGAAATTGACAAGCCAGCCAAAAATGCTGAACAAGAAGAGATGTTCAGGAAGGTCAAAAGCCTAGAACAATTGTTCCGAGACATGCGAGAGTTAGGTGGGCAAGTCAGTGTAGCCTACAAGGATTTGTGCTTGTTCCCAAATGTACAATTACCAGTTGGCTTCAAGATGCCCAAATTTGACCTATACAACGGTCATGGCGATCCAGTAGCCCACTTAAGGGGTTTCTGCAGCAAGATGCGAGGAGCTGGGGGAAATGACGAATTATTGATGGCTTACTTCAGTCAAAGTTTAAGCGGATCAGCTTTGGAGTGGTATACATGCCAGGACCATGGAAGATGGTACACCTGGGATGACCTGGCACAGGCATTTGCATACCACTTCCAATACAATCTGGAAATCATCCCAGATCGACTATCTTTGACAAAATTCGAGAAAAAACACAATGAAAGTTTTAGAGAGTATGGCTTCCAGTAGAGAGAACAAGCCGCAAGAGTGGATCCTCCTATGAAGGAGAGTGAAATAGTAGACTACTTCCTTCAAGCCTTGGAACCAACTTACTATGCCCATTTGGTTTCAGCGATAGGTAAATCATTCAACGAAGTAGTGAGGATGGGAGGTATGGTGGAAGAAGGCCTCAAGACCAATAAAATCATGAGCTATTCGGCTATTAAGGCGACTACTCAAGCTATTCAAGGCGGGGTAGGAGGAATCGGAAGAAAGAAAAGGGAGGAAGCAGCGGTAGTTGATTCAGGAACTTGGTCGGGATCCAGATGTTCACCTCCTTACTATAATCAACATCGGCATCACCAATCAACTTACCACCACAATTCACCCCAACACTACTATCACCCGTCGGAACCTCATTTTTCCATTAACCATGCACAAGCATACAATCAGCCACCTGCTCACGCTAATTGGCGTGCTCCTATCATACCAAGTACCTACCCTTATCCGCGAGCCCACTCCGGACCAGGTTTCAGGCCTAGTCCAGTATTCAGGGGTGAAAGGGGGCAGAAAAGGAAAACCTACACTCCATTGGGAGAGTCCTGCACTAGTCTGTTCCACAGGCTGAGACAGCTGGACATGCTAAGACCAATACAATCCAAGCTACCCAATCCTCATCCAAAGAATCTGGACTACACCATTAGCTGTGAGTATTGTTCTGATACACCAGGCCATGATACGGAAAAATGCTGGCATTTAAAAAATGCAATACAAGAGCTAATTGATACTAATAAAATCGAGGTTCAAACCCCCGAAGCTCCCAATATCAACAGAAATCCAATGCCAGCCCATCAGGAGGCCAATATGATAGAAATAGTACAGGCTGATGGGGAGACAAAGAAGCCGTCACAAACCGTCATGATGATCAGGTCTCATGAAGCCAAGCCAGATAAGCAGTTAACAGAGGAGAAGTCGGTACCTAAGCAGAACAGAAATGGTGATGAACCATCTGTGGTAGTCGAGAAGGGGTCTTCGAGCAAAGTTGCCACAAAGCAAGAAAGGTCAAAAGTGATAGTACCAGGGGTCGCCAGCAAACCCATTATAGTCGTGGAAGGAGCCCGTATAGATCAGGTTATTATCAAACCTGTAACCCAGTTACCGGTGATCAACAACAAGGCCATTCCATGGAACTATGAACGGGTGACAGTAATGTACAAGGGAAAAGAAGTCAAGGAAGAAGTCTGTGAGGTGCAAGGCATGACTCGTTCGGGAAGATGTTTTACTCCCGAAGAGTTAAGAAAAACTAAAAATAATCCAACAGCAATAAAGAAAGCTGTGACGGAAGAAGAAGCGGAAGAGTTTTTAAGAAAAATGAAGCTCCATGACTATTCTGTTGTGGATCAACTGAAGAAGACACCCGCTCAAATTTGATTATTGTCATTACTGATCCATTCAGAGGAGCACCGTCTAGCTTTGATGAAAATCCTGAATGAGGCTCACGTTCCTGATAAAATCTCTGTAAATCATTTGGGAAGAATAGCCAACAGAATCTTTGAGGCAAACAGAATTACATTTTCTGATGACGAATTGCCTGTGGAAGGTACTGAGCACAACAGAGCTCTTTACCTCACCGTGAAATGTGAAAACTCCGTAGTAACCCGGGTATTGGTTGACAACGGGTCAAGTGCAAACATCTGCCCTCTCTCCACTTTAAGCAAATTGAAAATCAAAGAGGAGAGGATCCAGAAGAATAGTATTTGCGTACGGGGGTTTGACGGTGGAAGCAGAGATTCATTTGGCGACATAGTGCTGGAACTGACAATAGGGCCAGTTGAATTCACGATGGAGTTTCAAGTACTGGACATAACTGTTTCTTATAATTTGTTGTTGGGTCGACCATGGATCCATGCCGCTAGAGCAGTCCCGTCAACACTACACCAGGCGGTCAAGTTTGAATGGGATCATCAAGAAATAGTTGTGCATGGGGAAGAAAGTTTAAATGCTCACAGCAGTGCCATTGTACCGGTCGAGGGAATAGAAAATGACCAGGGACCATGGGTATACCAAGTGTCCGACACAGTGTCGGTAGAGAAAATTCCAGAGGGGAAGTACCTTCCGAATCCAAAGATAACCTCCGCATCAGTCATGGTAGCCTATGAAATGTTAAAAAATGGTTTTATACCCGGCAAAGGTTTGGGCTCATCTTTGCAAGGAATTATACAACCAGTATCTCTCCCCGAGAACTGGGGAACATTTGGGTTGGGATTCATACCCACTGTCACAGACGTGAGAAAGGCCATAAAGCTGAAACAAAAGGCATGGGTTCTTCCAAAACCAGTCCCACATCTATCAAAGTCTTTTGTCAAGACCGGTGCTAAAAATCACCAGATAACAACAATTCCTAAATCCTTGGTCGATCCTGAGGAGGAATTAATTGAAAGATTCGAGAAATTGTTTGACAATGTGAATATGGTGGAAAGCGGGGAAGGTTGTAGCAACGCAGAAGTTCAATTTGTTAGGCCAGAAACAAAGCTTAATAATTGGAAAGCCACTCCTCTCCCCATTCGAAAGGAGTCTTGGTAGTTTATTTTTGATTTTCCTTCAGTTTGTTTGGGTTACCTCAGGGTTGTAATCCCAATGCTTATCTTATAGTTTGTTTGAAGTGTGCAAACCTTGTTATCTTTCATCATCCAATAAAATACAGTTTCCTTTTTCATTATCATTCCTGATGGTTTTCTTTTCTTTTTCTTCTTTTTTCTGTACAGTTCTTTTTACGCTGGCTCTAGTGATATGGCATGCATGAGGAATCCTCAGCCCAGTCTTAAATATCAATCTGGTTCCAAAATAATAATTCAAGAAATATATTGTGATTATGAATCAGAATATGATGAGGATGAGGCTTTCGAAGAGATTAGTAAAGAGTTAATTCATTTTGAAGAAAAAAGCAAACCTAACCTGAGTGATACCAAAGACATCAATATAGGGGACACGAATAATATCCGAGAAACTAAAATAAGTGTCCATCTCAAACCAAAGATCCGAGAAGAGTTAATTAAGGCACTCATAGAATTCAAAGATGTTTTTGCATGGTCATATGACGACATGCCAGGCTTGAGCACTGATTTAGTGGTTCACAAATTGCCCACCGATACAATGGTGCCTCCTGTCAAGCAAAGGTTGAGAAAATTCAAGCCTGATATGAGTGTGAGAATTAAAGAAAAAATCACCAAACAGTTGGAAGCAAAGGTCATTCGAGTCACTCGATATCCTGTTTGGTTAGCTAATATCGTTCCTGTACCAAAGAAAGATGGAAAAATTAGAGTATGCGTTGACTACCGCAATCTCAACAAAGCAAGTCCGAAGGATAATTTCCCATTACCCAATATCCATATTTTGATCGATAATTGTGCCAAGCATGAGATAGGATCTTTCGTGGACTGTTATGCCGAGTATCATCAAAATCTAATGGATGAAGAAGATGCAGAAAAGACGGCATTCATCACACCATGGGGAACTTATTGCTACCGGGTAATGCCATTCGGTTTGAAGAACGTCGGGGCAACTTACATGAGAGCAATGACCACGGTGTTTCATGATATGATACACAAGGAGATTGAGGTATACGTGGACGATGTGATCATAAAATCAAAGCATCAGGCCGACCACGTTGGGGATTTGAGGAAATTCTTCTTAAGACTTCGCAGGTACAACCTCAAGCTTAACCCTGCCAAATGCGCATTTAGAGTTCCATCTGGAAAGTTGCTGGGATTCATAGTCAGTCGGCGAGGCATCGAGCTAGACCCATCAAAAATCAAAGCCATCCAAGAATTGCCACCTCCAAGGAACAAAACTGAAGTAATGAGTTTGTTAGGGAGGTTGAATTACATCAGCAGGTTTATTGCTCAGCTCACGACAACCTGTGAGCCTATTTTCAAATTGTTAAAAAAGGATGTTGCGGTCAAATGGACTGAAGAGTGTCAAGAAGCATTTGATAAGATAAAAGGATACTTGTCAAACCCACCCGTGCTGGTCCCGCCAGAGCCAGGAAGACCTCTGATTCTTTACTTGACGGTCTTGGAAAATTCATTTGGTTGTGTATTGGGGCAACATGACCTCACCGGCAGAAAAGAACAGGCCATCTACTACCTTAGCAAGAAATTCACAGCTTATGAGGTTAAGTATACTCATCTGGAAAAGACATGTTGCGCCCTAACGTGGGTAGCTCAGAAGTTGAAACACTATTTGTTGTCCTACACTACTTACCTCATTTCGCGTCTGGATCCGTTGAAATATATTTTTCAAAAGCCTATGCCAACGGGAAGACTTACAAAGTGGCAGATATTGCTCATAGAATTTGACATCATCTATGTGACTGGAACTGCAATGAAAGCCCAAGCACTGGCCGATCATTTAGCTGAAAACCCAGTCGACGAGGAGTACGAGCCGTTGAAAACCTATTTTCCCGATGAAGAAATAATGCATATCGATGAGATGGAACAAATTGAAAAGCCTGGCTGGAAACTTTTCTTTGATGGGGCCGCTAACATGAAAGGAGTCGGGATAGGAGCTGTAATTATTTCTGAGACGGGGCATCACTACCCGGTTACGGCTCAACTTCGATTTTATTGCACCAATAATATGGCTGAATATGAAGCTTGTATTTTGGGGTTAAGGCTAGCCGCAGACATGGGTATCCAGGAAATCTTAGTCATGGGAGATTCGGATCTTCTGGTACATCAAATTCAAGGAGAATGGGAAACCCGAGACTTGAAGCTCATACCATACCGACAATTTCTACATGATCTTTGTCAGCGGTTTCAATCAGTGGAGTTCCGACATATTCCAAGGATCCATAATGAGGTTGACGATGCATTGGCTACCCTGGCATCAATGTTGCACCATCCGGACAAAGCTTATATGGATCCACTGCATATTCAAGTCCACGATCAGCACGCTTACTGCAACATGGTTGAAGAGGAATTTGACGGTGAACCATGGTTCCACGATATCAAGGAGTATATCAGAATGGGGATATATCCAGCACAAGCCACAGGGGATCAAAACAGAACCATTAGGCGATTGGCAAATGGATTCTTCTTAAGCGGAGGAGTTTTGTATAAAAGAACACCAGACCTTGGATTATTAAGATGCATAGATGCTAAACAAGCCACGGTTGTCATGTCTGAAGTACATTCGGGAGTTTGCGGACCCCACATGAGCGGATATGTGTTGGCAAAGAAAATTCTCCGAGCTGGTTACTATTGGCTTACCATGGAGCGGGATTGTATCAGTTTTGTGCGCAAGTTTCATCAATGCCAGATACACGGGGATTTAATTCATTCTCCACCATCCGAGTTGCACACAATGTCGGCACCATGGCCCTTCGTCGCTTGGGGCATGGATGTGATTGGACCAATTGAGCCGGCAGCATCCAATGGGCACAGGTTCATTCTGGTAGCCATTGATTATTTTACCAAATGGGTCGAGGCCAAAACATTCAAATCAGTGACCAAGAAAGCTGTGGATTTCGTTCACTCGAATATCATATGTCGATTCGAAATCCCAAAGGTGATCATCACAGACAACGGTGCTAATCTTAACAGTAACTTAATGAAGGAAGTATGTCAACAGTTTAAGATTACGCATCGCAACTCTACTCCATATCGGCCCAAGGCGAATGGAGCAGTCGAGGCAGCCAACAAAAACATAAAGAAGATACTTCGGAAAATGGTAGAAGGTTCAAGACAATGGCACGAAAAGCTACCATTTGCATTATTGGGATATCGCACTACTGTTCGCACTTTAGTAGGAGCAACTCCTTATTTGTTGGTATATGGCACTGAGGCAGTAATTCCTGCAGAAGTTGAAATTCCTTCCTTTCGGATCATCACTGAAGCTAAGATTGATGATGATGAATGGGTCAAAACCCGTCTGGAACAGTTAAACTTGATTGATGAAAAATGATTGGCAGCAGTATGTTACGGCCAATTATATCAAAGAAGAATAGAAAGAGTATACAACAAAAAGGTGCGTCCCCGAAAGTTTGAAGTGGGTCAACATGTGCTGAAACGTATTCTTCTACATCAGGTTGAAGCAAAGGGCAAATTTTCCCCGAATTGGCAAGGACCATTCATTGTGACCAGAGTATTGTCCAATGGTGCATTATGTTTAACAGATATTGAAGGAAAATGCATAGACATGGCTATCAATTCTGATGCGGTAAAGAGATATTATGCATGATTTTTCCTTGGTATAGTTATTAAATATTTGTATTCGGCATTATTTCAAAGATTGGAATGACAAAGGCAATTTATTCTGCTATCCAAACACGGTACCCTTTATTTTTCCCTTTGAGCCACATTCGTTTCTTTCTTACCCTCTCTTGGAATCAATGAAAATCAAATAATAATAAAAAATAAAAAAAAAAGGTAGAAAATCACTATTACGTAGTGAACTACGTTTGACCTGATTCTTCAAAGAAGGATACGTAGGCGCCTCACGGTTCGGTCATAGAGTGCATAATATGCATAATATGCATAATGTGCACAAAAGGAAACATTAAGAGACCCCAATCAAGAAACGGGGGCAAGAATTATGTTGGCAAATAAGAAAAAAAAAAGATTCCAAGAGTTGTAATTTTAAACCCATATCAAAATTGTTTAATTCTTGATGCCTTTCCATTCAAACCACATACCAAAAGACCTTTCGACCAATCCTAGAAAAGTGCCGAGTCAAGCAAATGGAGATGGTTCATAACACTCTAGTCCAAACAAGAAAAGCAATGAAAATGAGAGAGTCTTATAGGTGAAAACCCATACGGGCACCATGAGACGACAAAAGCTGAGAGAAAGAAAAATGAGAGAGTCTTATTGGTGAAAACCTTCGCAGGCACTATAAGGCGAAAAGGAAGTAAGAAATGAACAAATGAGAAAGGTTTGTTGGTGAAAAACTCTTTAAGATATTGCAAGTCGAACAAGGTCTGTAAATTGGCAAAAGTAAAAGTGGGTTGTGAAAATTTTGAGAAAAGCAAAATGAAAACAATTGGAAAGAAGAGATTGACTAAAAAGACTGGGTTGATTAATCTGAAATGCATACCCTGATCATTGGTGTCAGTAACTCCAATCAGATAAGTTCTTTATTCCTTCTCCAACAGTCATCCAAATTTGGATTTTACTTTTCGTTCTATAATTGACGAAATCATCGTGTTTCGTCACTAATAATCTTGCTCTTCTAAATCTTTTGAGGTATGTTTGGTTCCAAACAAATAAAAAGGAATGTCAAGGTATACTATCAAGATTCAAGATTGCATGATGCAAAATACGGCCATGAAAGGCGGGAGGTAACAGGATGAAAATAAGATGTGGGTATAAGAGAAGTTGAATCAGAAAAGTGGTTTAGTAATGTCAGGAAAGACATATGATTACAATTGAAAGGGTTCGAAGTGAAAACAACAGTTGGGGATCCTACGGTAAACGATCAATTGCAAGGACAAAACAGTTTTTTCAACTACTCCAAGGAAGTAAAACAGGACAGCAAGAATGCTACAATTAACCCCCATGCCTCAAACTAACAAAATTTTCTTTGATTTGAAACAGGGGCAAAAACAACATTTGTGCCAGGAAACACCCAGTGAAGGAAATAGAAGAAATCAGGCGTCCACCTGGAGAACAAGGATGAAGAAAGGAAGAAGAAATCAGGCGTCCACCTGAAGAATGAGGATGAAGAATTGAAATAGAAATCAGGCGTCCACCTGGAGAACAAGGATGAAGAATTGAAAAGAAATCAGGCGTCCACCTGGAGAATGAGGATGAAGAATTGAAGAAGAAATCAGGCGTCCACCTGGAGAATGAGGATGAAAAATTGAAGAAGAAATCAGGCGTCCACCTGGAGAACAAGGATGAAGAAAGGAAGAAGAAATCAGGTGTCCACCTGGAGAATGAGGATGAAGAATTGAAGAAGAAATCAGGCATCCACCTGGAGAATGAGGATGAAGAATTGAAGAAGAAATCAGGCGTCCACCTGGAGAACAAGGATGAAGAAATGAAGAAGAAATCAGGCGTCCACCTGGAGAACAAGGAGAAGAAAGGAAGAAGAAATCAGGCGTCCACCTGGAGAATGAGGATGAAGAATTGAAGAAGAAATCAGACGTCCACCTGGAGAACAAGGATGAAGAAAGGAAGAAGAAATCAGGCGTCCACCTGGAGAATGAGGATGAAGAATTAACGAAGAAATCAGGCGTCCACCTGGAGAATGAGGATGAAGAATTGAAGAAGAAATCAGGCGTCCACCTGGAGAACAAGGATGAAGAATTGAAGAAGAAATCAGGCGTCCACCTGGAGAACAAGGATGAAGAAAGGAAGAAGAAATCAGGCGTCCACCTGGAGAACAAGGATGAAGAAAGGAAGAAGAAATCAGGCGTCCACCTGGAGAACAAGGATGATGAAAGGAAGAAGAAATCAGGCGTCCACCTGGAGAACAAGGATGAAGAATTGAAGAAGAAATCAGGCGTCCACCTAGAGAACAAGGATGAAGAAAGGAAGAAGAAATTAGGCGTCCACCTGGAGAACAAGGATGAAGAAAGGAAGAAGAAATCAGGCGTCTACCTGGAGAACAAGGATGAAGAAAGGAAGAAGAAATTAGGCGTCCACCTGGAGAACAAGGATGAAGAATTGAAGAAGAAATCAGGCGTCCACCTGGAGAACAAGGATGAAGAAAGGAAGAAGAAATCAGGCATCCACCTGGAGAACAAGGATGAAGAATTGAAGAAGAAATCAGGCGTCCACCTGGATAACAAGGATGAAGAAAGGAAATAGCAATCAGGCGTCCACCTGGAGAACAAGGATGAAGAAAGGAAATAGCAATCAGGCGTCCACCTGGAGAACAAGGATGAGGAAAGGAAAAAGCAATCAGGCGTCCACCTGGAGAACAAGGATGAAGAAAGGAAATGGAAATCAGGCGTCCACCTGGAAAACAAGGATGAAGAAGGGAAATAGCAATCAGGCGTCCACCTGGAGAACAAGGATGAACAATGGAAGAAATAGCAATCAGGCGTCCACCTGGAGAACAAGGATGAAGAAAGGAAATAGCAATCAGGCGCCCACCTGAAGAACAGAATGGCAATGTATTTTGACATTACGGGTTGAAGTCAAAAGCCCGCCCATATGAGAAAGAAGCACACGTGAAGTCAATAAAGCAGAGGAGCCCAACCAAATCCCAGCAAGAAACAACAAGAGTCCCAAATAAATAAAGGAAACACGAGACACAATGAAAGGAAATGCGGAACAAGTCAGAAGTAAAAGATGCCCGAGAGTCACCGAGACATCAAGACAACAAGAAACGCAAGGGCATGATCTAGATAAGATCTTGTAATTCATATACCATAGTCTAGTTTAGCTTTTTGTTTTACCTTTAAAGCAGGGGGTAATAAGGAAGTCAGTAAGCAGCAAAAGCAGCACGAAACAGCAGCGACATCACAGTCCCATGGTAGTCCCAGCTACCCAAAACTTCCCGAACTACATTGACATGATTCCTTTATAGCCAAGGATATGTAGGAAACCTTTGAAGCAGAGGTTCGGTCAAATCTTTCAAAAAATGCTTCCCACAGAGTATTCGAACAAGCAAAAATCGCTCGTATCCGCTCACTTTATCTTTGCACGAAAACTCTTCGAGTTTTCGCACAAAGAGGGGCAGCTGTGAGCACGTGATTTTTGCCTCACGAAAAATACTCTAAAATAAATCAAAAATAAAACAAAATTCTCTTAGTATGCAATTTTTAGAATTTATGTGACGTTTATTAATTGTTTGTGTTTTGTCCGTAAATGTTTGCTTTGTTATAATTAAACGAAAATAAAATAAAAATACATGTTGCATGCATATTTAGGATTTAGTTATGCATTTAAGAATTGATTAAATTCAAAGAGAAAATCACAAAAATATGCATTTATCTTATTTTTCATTTAATTATGTCATTGTGTGATTAATGTTTTGTTTATGTGTTAATAGTTGTTAAAAAAGTAATTAATATTTTGTAAGGGTAATTTTGTTTTTATAATTTTAATTAGGAATTTAATAATTAAGGAATAAAATTGGAAATTGAAAAGAATTGATTAAATGGGCAAAACGGATCTGGGCCAAAATTTTAAACAAAATCAGGCCCAAACAAGAAATAACCCCACAGCCCAATCCAAACACCCCATGTCCGGTCCAATTCAACTACACCAAACGACGTCGTTTGGTTATCATTCATCAAGGGCCGTTGGATTAAATCAATCCAAAGGCTGATATTCCACACCCCTTACCCGTAACCCCTACCCGATCCATTGCCCGGGCCGACCCATTCCCCAACTAAACCAAAACGATGCCGTTCCTGTAAGCGGATAGATCCTGGCCATCTATTCTGCTTAATCCAACGGCTTATATCAATTCACCCCTCCCCTATATAAACCTAAAATCCTTACCCCGGCCCCTAACTAAACACCCCCTCCTCTCCTGTTCATCATCATCTCCGAAAACACACCCCTAACCCTAGCCGCCCTAACTCTCCATCGCCTGAAACCCGGCGGCAACAACGTCGCCGGTCACCACCTTAACACCCTCGACTCCTCACAACCCCCTCTTTACGGATCTGGTATTAGTTTCCTTCGAATCAGATCACATAGTCTCGAATCTTCGATTGAAGGTTGGTCTGAAAAACCAACTTTCTCTGATGGCCTCCAAATTAACACCACAGTCTCCCCTGTCCATCCTCATCACGGATCTGTTGGTGGCATGGTTCGAATCCTCCTGGAACTTCTCGAATCTTCATTTGAAGATTCGAGTGAAACCTGACCCTATCCCAACCTACCTCAAACTCACACCAGTTATCCACCTGACCCCCCCTCGTGCCTAGAACACCATTGTTTTGATTTGAATATACCTAGAAATGTTCGGATTTGAGATCGAAGAATCTGAAACCCTAAAAATTTCCAGTCATGGAATTTACCCAAATTAAGTGAGGGATTGAGGTCCAAGAGACTTTAATCGAAGTATTCTCAATTGAGAATACTTCGAATAAAGTCTGCTTAGCCTCAAAAAAGGTTCGAATTCAAAGTTAAGCTTGTGTCAGTATAGATTTGAAGATTCAAGGTATTTTCCTATTTTTTTTCTTTTTGTATTCTATGTGTATATTGTTGTTTGTTTCATTAGTCTGTGTAATTTTTCCATTTTTTATTGTTGATTCTGCCTCATACCCGATTAATTGATCAGAATTATATCATTGTCTCTGTTTGTTGTTTACAATGTGTATAATCGACTCGATTAAGTTCGTCGATTAGTTGTTTTGTAAATTCTGGTTTCCGTTAATGCTGATGGTAATAGCCTGTTTATCTGTTTTGGATTGATTATTATCATTTTGTTGAAGTCAGTTAATTAGTTCTTGCCAATTAGTTGTTTCTTGTTTAATAAGTCAGAAAGTTTATCAATTATTTGTGTGTTGATTGCTGGGCAGTAAGTCTCAGGGCATTGTCAATATACTGACAATGCCCCTGCATTCATGCTGATCTCAATTTCAATTCAAATTTTGTTCTGTTAAGTTCTGTATATTGTTAATATGTTTGTATGCAAGTTCAGTTGTTCAATCTGAATTTAGCTTTTGTCCATTAGCTATTAGACATTGGGTTTGTCGGATCAATTAGCTAGCAGTGAAAGGACAGAATGTTTGTTTGATTTAGGAATTGGTTATTAGTTGCTAAACAGTTAATTCAGATAAATTTGTTAAGGATTAGGCAGTTTAGGTCTGGGGCAGTAATAACAGTAGGATTTCAGGGGTACTTTGGGGAATGAAACAGTAAAAAAATAGTGTGTTAGTGTTAATGTGTTATAGTGGAATGTTAGTGGCTATTAATTAATCCTAATGGGGAACAAAGGGGAATGGAGAGTGCTGAATTTAAGGGAAAAAGTACCTTTAGTGGCTGATTCATTAGAAAATCAGCCTTAGTGCTATTTGGGTGGAGATTTCCTGATTTTTAAAAGAGAAAAGGGTCCAGGCAGCATTAGAGGGCAGAGTTATATAAGAGAGGAGTTGGGACTGATTTAAAGAGAAAAGAAGAGAACCAGATAGAGAGAGGAGAGATAGAGAGAAAGCAACCATATATAGAGAGGAATCTGAGAAAGAGAGAAAAGGAAAGGAAGGAAAGAAAAATCTGAAATAAGAAGAAGATAGAAAGAAAGAAAAACAGAAACAGTAAAACAAAATTCTACATCGGAAACTAGTATTGAAGTTGACTCTTTGTTCTGAAATTGAGAGCTTTTCGGTCTGCCTTGTCCTAAGTCTTAAAAATCAGAAATACTTTTTCCCTTGAATCTATCCAGATTTGTTTGATCTTATTGTTGGTCAAGCATCTGAATTTTCTAAAAAAAAAAAAAGTCTTGCTACTGCGTGTCTGGGTTTCACGGGTCCTGTATATTCTGCTGGTTTTGTTGCTGCTGTTACTGCTGAAATTTGCCTCTTTTACCCTCATTTTCAGGTATATATTTTAGACTCATGTTGTGGAAAGCTTCAACATTGTCAGAAATGAATGAAGTTTGGAATTAATATTATGTCTTCTACTCGTTTAAGACTGTTAATTTAAATTGCAGTTTTGATTCAGTTGGTTAATATAGTAGTATGCTTGACATGATGACTATTAGTTAATTATTCCCTTTTTGAAATTCGTATAAGTGTTGGAATAATGTTATCTTTTTTAGAATTTCATTAAGTATAATTATGATTGGATTGTCAAGATAGGTAACATGGCATAAAGATTGGCCATTAATTAAGTCTTGTGACATTGTTAGTTAAGTAAAGAATAGTATGGAAATGTCAAAAAACCATATTACTAGCTTATTCTGTCAAATATCCGATTTAGTTGTGGATTGAATGATGTTAGTTGTAATTTGTTCATATATGGCGTAATAATGGTTATGTTTATAATCAATAATTGAAAGATGCATTGATACAATCCGTTAGGTTCACAATGATGGAATATGGCGAATGGTGTAGATGTATATTTATGTTATATGTGATATCATCTTATTAAGTCAACAAGTAGAGTAGTTCTCTTTCCTAACAATAAATGGCCTAGTTATTTGAAGGCGATCAACCCATTTCTTTAAAAAATAATGTAAGAAGATAACGTCAACAATTTTTACAACGTGTAAAGTTAGTGTTTGCCAATAGTTCGCATAGGTTGAGAATAAAAATTGATTTGATTATGTATATCCCGAACTCAATCATAAGCAGAATTAATCGAAATAATTATACTTATCGGATTAAGAACAAGTGACGTAGAAGGAGATTAGATTTATAAATTATAACAATTTTAAGAATGTAAAAAAAATAGCATTCGCTACAAATAGAATAATGAAAATTCTTCGGAAACTATTAATTTGTTTATCAAATCAATTCTTTTCCCAGTCTTATATGTGATTCGATTTTTGGGTATATTAATGTTGTATTCAGGATAAAAAATGGTAGTATTAAGCATACGTTGTTTATTTTTGTTTTACTCTTTAAATTCGAATGGTGTTGAGGAATATAATTCACACACGAAAAAATATAATTTGTGGTCAACATTTAATAAATTGTGATTTCTTTTCAAGGAATTTAGAGGCATCTCAAATAAGGATTTCTCATGACTTTCACATAAAAATGCATGAACGTAATAAACAATTTGTGGAAAATTTATACTACCATCAAGAATATTTTGTATGATTAGGGATATGTTCGCGTGACCTGATTATATTTCTAAAAAAAATTCGAATTATGCGTTCGCGCAACTTCGAGAGAACATTTAATAAAAAAGGGGTTCTTCGGAGAATATCAAATTAATTTCATATAACCCGAGATGTGCAGTTCACTATTTAATCATACAAGAGCGACGAACGATTTTTAATTTTATTTCTTGCACAATTTCGAATATAAGTCTATTTTTTATAATAAAAATAAACAAAAAATAATATTATCAATCTTTTTGTGTACATGTATGCGTGGCACGATTCTCTACAATTATAAAAGGCATATAATACGAATATATGTACGCGTGATTCGTTTCAAGAAAATTCTACAAGTGCAAACCATCTAAACAAAAGCGGTAATAAATTCGTGTAATAAAAAAATGTATTTAGTAAATCAAGATAATTAAGCCAAATATAAAAATGGTTAAGCAACCGTGCTAGAATCACGGAATTCGGGAATGCTTAACACCTTCTCCCGAATTAACAGAATTCCTTACTCGGATTTCTGGTTCGCAGAATAACAAACAGAGTCATATTCTCCTTGATTCAGGGATTAAAACCGGTGACTTGGGACGCCATAAAATTCCCAGGTGGCGACTCTGAAATAAACAAACAAATCCTGTTTCGACTGTCCTTTAATTGGAGAAAACTCCCTCGCACCCTCGCCGGGGGCGGAAAGAGGAGGTGTGACATCGGGAGCTATCAAGAAATTATTTTCCCCCTCGCCTTCAACTCGGGGACTTCCAGCTGCTCCCAGAGTTGGGGCTACCGGGTCGGACTTAGTTTCTTCCATCTTGATCTTCTTGGATTTTGAAGGTTCATTCGACGGTTCCCTTTGCCTTTTCTTCCCTTCATCGGGTCCCAAAGTACTCTCTTCACCAAGCAATGTTCCCTTCATCAAGGGGATCTCCCCTAGACCTACACAAATGAAAGAGGTAAGCACATGGAGTGAGAGCGCTATCAGTAGCGATTCAGGTTGAAGGGTACGACTGCAATAGGGGCGAAAGCTCACCATGGTCCTTAGCTTCCCATCAAGCTCGAGACAAGTCACGCCACACTCGCTCGGAGTACAGGCAAATTAAGTCCAGCCTACCAACCCAACCTAAGAGGTCCGTGACCGCGCCGGGATAAATTTCCATGGCTGCATCAGCGGAGAAAATTAAGCACATGGAAAGATGTACCTAAAAAGAAACAAGGAAATGCTACATAGTGTATCTACTTACATTCTATATTCCACATTTTGGGGAACGACATCCTTTCCACTAGGATCAGGTCTGAAGTCCTTACTCGGACAAAGCGGCTTATCCACCCTCTGTTCCCAACTTTTTTGATACAAGCAAAGAGGTCCCTTGGAGCTCGGCAGTGGAGCTTAATCAGACCCCCACGGAAGAGGCAGGGGCTGTACATCCTGATCAGGTGATCGAGGGTGAAGGGCATCTCCTCAGTCATGTTCACATAGTACATGATCATGTAGATAATGTGCCAGAATGAAGGGTGAATTTGGACGAGGGTCACTTGATACCATTGGCAGAAGTCGAGAATCACGAGGTCTATCAGAGGTAAGGATGGCCCTACCAGCCCAAGGGTAAATGGGTAAGTATACACATTGAGGAAATTAGCTTTGTACGTCGTTATATCCTCCTCCCGAGTAGGGATCTCCACAAGCACCGTGTCCTCCCAACGGCAATCATTCCTTACCCTTTCGATGTCTGATACCGAGATAACATACTGAGACACAGGCTCACAGTGCCCAGGCTTCGAAGAAGGTCTCTCGACCTTGAAATCGGAAGTCGTTGCAAAAAATTCTGGAACGCATTCCTCAGCATGAGGAGGCATTAACGCTTTGCCTTTAGATGGAAGCGAAGAGGAGGAGGTCACGCTCTCCTGAGAAGTAAAGGCGAATGTTTTCGCCATTCCTAAAAGATTCTAGAAGAGAAAGGGAAGTTGCGTTTCGTAGAAAGAACAAAAGTAAAGGTAGAAGGAACCATTTTGGGGCTTGGTGGTGCAGTGAGTTGTAAAGAACGAGAAGAGAAATATTTATAGAGGCCCCACATGCATGCTGAAGGAGGCCAAGGGACAACCAAACGTCGTAATCAATGCGAAGGCTTTCAGGGGCTGTGTGTACGTCATCTTTTTGGCACCTTATGACTGTCGTCACTACGGAAGTACCAGAGGGGCAGGAATTCAAGGTCGTTTCTTATCACTTTCACTCTAAGAAACGCAGGGACTATCTGTATACGGTAAAATCAAAGGGTCCGACTTTCCATCATTATGATGCCTCGTAAGCACATTTCACAAGGTTCGAGACTAGGGTCGAGGTTCATCCTCGAGGGCTGTCGATGCTCGACCTCGGGGCGATGCAGACTAATGACTATGATGGAAAAGTGGGGAGTTCCAAAGGTGCACAACTAGGGCCGACAAAGTCTAGTGAGCTAAGTTCAGACCCGAATCATGGCATCAACTAGATATCCCATCCCCATATCTTTGTAATAAATGCACTTGTACTATGTTGGGATTCCCCCTCATATATAAGGGGGACCCTTGTCACTTTGTAAATATCTGTTGCTCCATACTAAATGCACAAGAACATTCTATCTACTCTCTAACACATTCTCTTGATCTCGCTATCTCATTTATTAATCATATTTATTGTGTTCTTTTTATTGTTCTTCATTTATTGCTTATTATTGGCCATAAAGAGCCGTCATTGATTTATTTGTAACTGTTAGTCTCCATCGATCACCTTCGATAGTTCACAGTCGAGCTTCAGACTCGACCCAGAGACCCTCGAATAGGCAAGCTCGAGGTCCCGATTATGGATCATTCAGTTTGGTTACCACCTTACTCTCAAGCTCTTATCTCGGTTCTAAGTCTTTCACATAGCATCAACTGCCTAAAAACTAGCATAAAAATAGATCACGTATTTTTAGAACCACTAAATTAAATTTAATTGTTATTACCATTTTCATGGTAAACAGTAGGCATTTCTGTTCTGGTGTTTCCGCACCTGCGTGGTTGGGTCCACAGGTGCGATTCCGTTGATGAAAATAGTGGGTCATGGGTGCGGAGGAAGGCTGGGTCAGGAAGAGTCCGTAGATGCGGAGGTTGATCATAGAAGCGAACACGCAGATGCACAACTTGTACCGCAGAAGCGGCTCCACACAAGCAGAATTTGTCCACATAAGCAAGCATATGGAACTTAAGTGGAATTTAGCTTTTGCGAGGAATGTGTCGCAGATGCAGTGTCGCAGATGCAGTGTCGCATAAAGAGATTTTTTCCGCAAAAGCAGAATCGCTGGGCATGTCATATATTTTCGAGGGTTTGACTTATCTTATCATATATTGAGATTGGGAGCTCGGACGTGGGCGATTTTTGAGGAGATTTTCGCCGCGTAGATTGGGGTAAGTGTTATTGACTTAGATTTAATTTTATTTCATGATTCCATCCTTTATTTTGTCCTTTGGTTGATGAAACCTAAGGGAGAAATTGGGGTTATGTAAGGATTATTGGAAAATAAAATAATGAGATTTGAACCCTGATTTGGAGTCGATTTTGGATGAAACTTGTGTATTTTGACTCATATTGGAATGGATATTAGAGATTTGTAAATTTGATCGGGTTTTGGAAGGCAAGGCGAGGTTGACTTTATGTAATTGATTAAAGATTCAATCTTTATTATTTGGGTTCGGTTTCTATGGCCTTGTTTGATGTTGTTGAATTGTATTTGATTAGATTCGGCTCGTTCAACGGTTAATTTGAGAAGAAAGTTTATTTTGGGAGATTAAAGGCTACCGGGTGGAGGTAAGTCTCTTAGCTAATCTTGTTAAGAAGGAATCCCCTAGGATTTGACTTATTTGTTATGTGTTTAAGGTATTATAGGTAATATGGTGGTGAGCACATATGCAATTACCAAGTTTATATCATTACCCGAGGTAGAAATTAAAATATTTCATGCTTTGTTTGATTAAGTACTCATTTGATTCATGATTTGTTTAAACTATGTGACTATGTTTCTCTTTTATTCATGTTAGAAATGATGCCTAGGCTTATGATTCATTATGAAGGCTTGAAAACTTATTCTTGATATTTTGAAATGCATAATTTTCTTTAGTCACATAGAGATTTCATGAGAACTTATCTGTACGATATTTATTAAGTCCTTGTGCACCTCCCATCTCTAATTCTTGAGCATATGTGTACAATTTTAATAATGGATACGTGATTTGGACTAAGGATTTTGGCACTAAGGGTAAGCGTGCGGGTCAGATACAGTTAAGGAACATTGGACATGATGATTGGATAATTTATGAGGGATGTTATTATACCCCTCTTGCATTTGAATTGAGATCCGTCCCTACGGAGTTAGGTGATAACCCATATTACTTTAGGTTATCGGAGAAAGAAATAACTGTGAGCACCTAATTTTTGCCCTACATGAAAATATCTCCTAAAAATAGACCAAAAATAATTTTAATTGATTTTTAGGAGTTTTTCTTTATTTAGTTGCATTTCATGCAGTTTTTATATTTTAAAAAATCATAGAAAAATTATAAAAAAATTATCACATTTTTATTTCATGTCATCTTAGGTTTAATTTGCATTTAGGAATTAATTACATTGCTAAGTGCATCATTTAAATAAATAAAAATCAAAAATTGCATTCTTATGTTAATTAATTAATTAGTTACATTAATTCATCATTAGGCAAAATAAATGAATAGGCTAGCTATATAAAAAATTAGATTAAACTAAATTAGAGTCTAAAATGGCTAACATTGCAAAAATCAAGGAAGAGAAAGAAAGGGTTTTGATTTGGTCTTGTTTTTAATCAACGAGTCCAAACCAAACTCCACCCCCAGCCCGCGACCCGAACCAGCCCAAGACCCCGTCTCATTAAAACCTACGGATCTAGACCTAACAAAAATCATAGAACTTTTCTTAGAGGAGCACCGTTTACTCCAAGAAAAAGATCAGAACCTTCCCTCCCATTTTCTTCTTGGTTCTCGCCTTCACACACAGAAATCAGACCTTCCCTTCCCTTCCTAAGGAAAACCAACACAAATTGGGAAAAGAAAAAATGTTGCCTCGTCCTTTTATGGCATTGGCACTTCTGCCTAATTCTTTCTAGGCAAATCGAGAAGCTCTCACACCAAAAAATCTTATGTATAAAATCACCCATATTTCTTCCAACCTCGAAATTTTTCTTTAATTCCGAGTGCTTTAGGATTCATCATTATATGACTTCTCACTCGTATTCCGTCTTTGCTGTCAAAAGAGAAAAACAAGAAAAGGGGAAAAGACAAAGTTGTTTTGAAATTTCAGCATGCTTGGTTGATTGTATTTGGGGTTTCAAAGGATTTCGAGCCATAGGACTGTTGTTTGCTGTGATGTTTCTGTTGATCTCCATCCTTCATTTTTGCTTTCATTTGGTTGCTTTTTTGGAGTACTGCTGCCCAAGAATTTAGGTACATACCTCTATGAACTTGTAGGATTTTTATTTTAATCCATCTTCTTTATTCTTCTATGAAATTCAGATGTGTCTATGTGTGGTTCATGATGTATGTTTTGTGAAATGCTCTCTAAAAGGTGCAGATGATTTGAATAGTGGGTTTTAACTTTGTCAACTTAATTGTCGCTCATAAATGGTTTTCCTCACATATTATCTTTTATTCCTATATAATAATTTGTTTAAGTTTCCATTGAACAAATTTTCTTTTCTTCCTGAATGTCGGCTAAGTCATGTATGGTAGGGAAGCATTTAAGGCCGTTGGTTTTAGTTTATAATTCATTAGTTAGTATCATTGTAATTTCAAGACCCCATTTAAGTTGTTGAAAATACTTGGTTATTATAAGTATTAAAAGTAGTTACTAATTTTTTTATAATCATGTTAAATGGAATTGATATTAAGGTTGTATGAAGCAATATGTTGTTTGTGTTAGGTGGAGGAATTGTAGGTAGCGGTCCTTAAATTTCAAGAAATGTTGCACCATTCATCAGTCCTTTGTCCCTTCTGCCTTTGGCTTTCTTTGTAGGAAGGAGAGCAATTTATTTTGTCTAAATTAGAACAGTGATTTCCCCAAAAGAATGCAGCTTCTCCCCCTTTCTAATTTCACATTAAATTTTGATAGTTTGGGTCAAGGAAAGAAGCAAAGTTGTTATTTCGTATTGAGCACTTTCAGTAGACCATTTTTGTATTTGAGAGGCTACTACTTGTGATTAAAAGAGAAAATTGTATGGAAAATCCCAAACATAGAAAAAAATAATCATGAGCATCAGTAGTTCGCTTTAGTTGAATACAAACCTTTTAAAATAAATTGAGGCGTGCCATCTATAGATGAATCCTATAATCTATGGCCCTCACATAAATACAAAACTAGTGTAGAAAACACTTATGAACCTCGTAGTGTTGCTTTAGGCGCGATTAATAAACCATTGTGATTATGGTACGGTTCTCGTGACATAGTTACGATGATTAATTTCCAAATTCGGGTGTGCATTTCATGTGATCCGACCACAACAACTTTGGATAATAATAATAAATAAACATGTCGTGAATCGCGGGTGCATTTCATGTAGCGTGGTTTGCGGTATGTTCAAAAACGACAAGTGTACGACAATCATAACTTGTTCAAGAAATAATTCCATAAATCCTAAAAAGTGGTTTTAAATAATTAAAAGCGGCTAGAAAGTTAAAAATGCACAATAGGTTTTAAATACATAATAATCAGATAATTATGCCAATTATTAACAATTGAGCGACCGTGCTAAAACCACGGTACTCGGGAGTGCCTCACATCTTCTCCGGGGTTAACAGAATTCCTTACCCGATCTTCTGTGTTCGCAGACCGTAAAAATAGAGTCAATTTCCTCGATTTGGGATTTTAAAATAAACTGGTGACTTGGGACACCATTCATTATTCCAAATGGTGACTCTGAATAAATAAATAATTCCATTTCGATTTATGTCACTTTAATTGGAAAAAATCCCTTATGTCCCCCTCGGGTAAAAAGAAGGTGTGACAGCTCTGGTGACTCTGCTGAAGATCATAACCCAGAACTTTTGTTCAGGGTTCAAGAATTCGAGCTTAGAATAACTGTTATAATTGGCTTTTATTTATTATATGATTTTTATTGTATGTTTGGGCCTAATGTGCTAAATGTCGCCTTTTATCGCTTTGATATTATTTGAACTGTATATAAACTGTTACGAAACCCTTCTCTTCTCATCTTTGGGGATGTGCACGCTGGCGTGACTCCTTTTTTGTTAGTGTCACACCTTAAATTAGAAAGAGGCTCGGACAAGTTACAAAGCCGGATGACATTTTGGTTCCTGGTACGTAGCCCCCCCCGGCTCGGGTAAGCCAGGTCTAGAACAATAGACCCAGGTTTTTATACACCTAGGTTTTTAAACCTAGAATAGCATAGCTTAGCCGGATCCCTAGTAGGAACGCTTGTTTTCATCACGTGCATTTGACTTTGGGGACTCAACACAGGGGTTTGGTCCGTCTAGGACAGGTGTACCCAAATTAAAAATACCATCCTGATGCATCGTAAGTGCTACTTGCGCATCTGCTTTTTTCGGCTTGCATGTTGACCGGCTTCTAGAAAAAAAAATAAAAAAAAAAGGGTGAGAGGTAGGTATCTAGAAAATTCTGAAACTCTGCCGAAATTCTGAAAAAGAAAAGTCATTTCAAAATAAGCCAAAATTTTCAAGTGCCATATTTCCTTTGTTCTGTCAAAACTGACCGAACTACGCGGGTCTGATTCTCATCAGATGTGAGATACGTAGGTAAACCTCATCGATTCCGGCCCCAATTTTCAGAAATCCAAAAATATTTTCCTTTAGTTCCTTCTTTAGAAATCTCTCCCTAGAAAATTCAAAAAAAAAAAGAAGTTTTTTAAACTCAAAAAAATAGTTTCCTTCTTTTTGAAGTCTTTCATATGGAAAAAAAGTAAAATAAAAATATCAAAATCCAAATACGGGTTTCCTTTATTTTGAAGTATTTTTCTCAAAAAATTCCAAAAAAATGAATTAAAAAAAAATCATTTCCTTGTTTAAAAGTCTCTCTTTCAAAAAAAATTTGAAAAATTGAAGTCCCAAAAATATTTTTGTTTTTATTTAGAAGTACTTTTGTAAATTTTAAAAAAAAATAATAAAAATTCAGACATCCAAAATATTTTCTTAAAAGTCCCTCTTTCAAAAGTTAAGAGGCAACATCCAAAATCCAAAAAATATTTTCTTTCTTCTTTAGAAAAAAAGAAAACAAATGAAAATTCAAATAAAAATATTTTATTTTTACTTTTGAAATTCCCAAAGTTCAAATCAAAAGCAAATGAATTTTTAGAAGTCTTTCTTTCAAAAACAAAACAAAATCAAAATAAAAAAATCAAAAAAAAATATTTCCTTTCTTTTTTTTAAAGCATTTCTTTCAAAAATTCTAATCGAATTTTTTTTTAGTTTATTTACTCCATTTTCGATATTCTCGAACTACACAAGATCTGATTCATACGGCGCCATGATAAGTAGGCAATCCTCATCGGATTCGATCATAGCCATAAAATTAACTGAGTGAAAAATAAAGTGAAAAAAAAAAGAAAAATAAAAGAGTGACAAAAACAAAAACAAAAAAAAAGAAAAGAAAAGAGAGTGACAAAAAATAAAAGAGCGGCAAAAATGAGATGAAAAAAATCAAGAGTGATTAAAGAGAGGCAGAAATAAAAAGAAAAAGGGGTACATACTGAAAAGGTTAACTAAGGCCGGGATGAAACATGCAACCGTTCAAACACATGGTAGAAACGTTTAACTGTTTAGGTGCATTGCATCCAACGTGCGATTTTCTATCTGTTAAGCGTCTCAAAACTAACAAGGTTGTTGGGTGTGCGAACTAGCCAGGTTTTGTTGGTTGGTTTTGTTGGTAGTCTAGCCTCCCCTCTTTCACAAGATCCAAAGGCATAGATTGCTTCCGCAAGCAATCTACCAATCATCGGTCCTGAGGATAGCCCGACATCGGCTATTCTGCAGCTAGAATCAGCAGCTGCTGAAGAGAATAAGATGTTGCGTCTCCGCATATTGGAAATGTAGGATGCCTAGTATAATGGTAGGGAACCGCCAAGTGCAATTCCTGGGTTTCCTGAATTAATCCCCAGGTCTTGTGAGGTTATCAACGCCCTTGTGCCCAACCCGCTCATCCCATGCGGGCACCCTCCAATGCTGTCCAATGTTCCTGGCATGCCTTATGTGGTTCGCCCCCAGGCGCCAGTTTCCAGGGCACCTCCAATATTGTTCTCTGCAGCACCAGTCTGCACCAGAGCACAACTAACTTTACCACGGTCGTATGTTGAACCTCCAATGTTTACCTTTCAGGGTCCGCAGCTTCAATCAGAAATAACATATGTGACCCCATACTCTTTCACTCAACCTCCGCAATATGATCTCTCGGTGGAGCAAGAAAAGGTTGTTAAAAATCCCGAGCAAGAGGAAATGGCTCGGAAGATGAAGAGCTTGGAACAAAGCCTAAAAAACATGCAAGGACTGAGTGGCCAAAAGAGTGTCTCATACTCTGACCTCTCCTCTGTATGTTTCCCCATGTCCACTTGCCAGCTGGCTTCAAGATGCCAAAATTTGAAAAGTACAACGGGCACGGAGATCCGATCGCTCACCTAAAACGATATTGTAACTAGTTGAGAGGTACTGGTGGAAAAAAGGAGCTGCTAATGGCCTATTTTGGGGAAAGCCTCTCCGGAATTGCTTCTGAGTGGTATACGGATCAAGAAATTGCCCATTGGCATGTGTAGGACGATATCGCTCGAGATTTTGTCCGCCAGTTCCAATATAATATGGACATCGCTCCCGAAACTCCTTGTCCAATTTGAAAAAGAAAACCGCGGAATGCTTCCGCGAATATGCTGTCAAATGGCGTGAGCAGGCTACCAGAGTAAAGCCTCCAATGGATGAAACTGAAATGGTCACGGTCTTTCTGCAGGCACAAGAGGCTGACTACTTCCAGAACATGATGTCTGCTATGGGAAAGCCGTTTGCTGAGGCTATCAAAATTGGGGAGATGGTAGAAAATGGGCTAAAAACGGGTCGAATCTTGAGTCATGCTGCTTTTAAAGCCACATCACCAGATGTTCAAAATGGTTCAGAGGATTTAATAAATGGAAACGGGAGAGAAGAAGGAGCCATGATGGTTTTGAGCCCGAGGGGGACCCGCAGGTCATTCAGCCAATCATATATGCTTCCTGAGGTCCCTCGACATTATTATACTCTTCAAGATGCTGCTTATGCCGTGGCACCACCTCCTTATGCGGTGATGAACGCACAACCTTACACGCGGCCACAACATCATACACAAAACCGAGTTCCACCTCCCATAAATGCCCATCCTTACCAAGCTCCATATAATCTCCAACTAGATGTTCCCCAGTACAATCCTCGCCAAAGAGAGCCTTTCAGAAAGAATTAGTTCACCCCTATTGGTGAATCGTATTCAAGCTTGTTTCAAAAGCTAATCTATCTAGATCTATTGCAGTCAGTGGCCCCGAACCGGCCAAACCCTGACTCCCCAACGCACCGAGCTGACGCTAGATGTGAATACCACTCTGGAGCAATGGGACAATGTACAGAGGATTGTTGGACCCTCAAAAAGGCAGTTGAAGATTTGATTGAAGCTAAAAGAATTGTTTTTCAAGATGAAGAAGATCTTGATGTGATGAACAATCTGTTGCCTGCCCACAAAATGGGGCCAATAGTCGGAATGATTTCTGAAGATGAGAAATTTGATCCGGCACTGAAGGCCATTGCAGCCATTGCCGAGACAGAAGAAAAGCCAAAAAATGGTTGCCAAGTATGAAAGTTCCCCATCAGACGGGAGTCTTAGTAGCCAGTCTTGCTATCTTTTCTGCGTCCGGATTATCTCAGGGTGTGATTCGAATGTTTTACTTTATTGTCTTACTTTCCGATGTAAACCCTTCTATCTTAAAAAAACTGGAAAAAAAAAATCAAAAAATCGAAAATCAAAAATCAAATGAAATTAATATTTTATTGTCCAGGAATGTCTCTTTTCTTAATCTTGTCGTTTTTCTTATTCTCTTTTTAGTTCCGTTAAATGCAGATTTCAATAACATGACATGCTTGCGGACTTCATGCCCAGATCCTAAAACGCTGTCAGACTTCGAAATAATGAATCAAGAATTTGAATGCAATGAAGATAAGTTTAAGGAAATAAAACAAAGACTCGGAACATCTGAAGGAAAATTGGTTCCAGATTGGAAAGGTCCAAACATTACAACAAGAGTACTGCCAAAAGAGTGCGTTGTATTTGGGACACATAGAAGGAAATGTCCTTGAAACAACTATCAAGGCAAATGCAGCCAAAAAGTACTATGTTGGATCCTCTATATAACATTAATGTTCTCCGGTTGGGATGAAAAAGGCTTTTATTCTCGCTACCCAAACACTATCAACCCTTTGCAAACTCTTTGAGCCGGCTCCTATTCTTTGATTACCCTCTTTGGAGCTTGGAAGTTATTATTGAGAAAAATGAAATGAATGATAAAAAAATGAATAAAAAAAAAGAAGAAGAAGGAAAATACAAAAAAAAAAGGGCGAAAAGAAAACGAAATGAAAAATGAAAAAAGGGAAAAGGAAAGGAAAAATTAAAGAGAAAACAAAACAAAACAGAAGAAAAACAAAAGAAAAATCTAAAACAAAGTTCCCTGAACTACGTTCGACTTGATTCTGAAAGGATACGTAGGCAACATCTCTCTGGGGTTCAGTCATACCAAAATAAAAATCCAAATCCCCTCCCCCCCCAAAAAAAAGTGAAACTCGGGCAGATGTTATAATTGTTCGGCGATGTTTTCGCCTGAAAGGTTCCAAAGTTATAATTCAATCCAAATTCTTTTTACCCCAAATCCTGTTCAAGTCCTTCCGATCGTTCAAAATAGGAGGATACAGTTAGTTGGATCCGATACAACAAAATGAGAGAAATGAAATGAGAGAGTCTTATTGGTGAAAACCCACACAGGCACCGTGAGGCGACAGTAAGCAGAGAAACTAGAAATGAGAGAGTCTTGTTAGTGAAAACTCACAAAGAGCACTATAAGACGATAGTGAGAAGAGAAATGGGAGTGGTCAGCTAGTAAAAACCCGCAAAGGGCGCCCCTGATCGAAAAGAAGATCCTCACAGCCATCGGCATCGACAGAGTCTTGGCAAGGTCTCTCGATTTTGAGGCAAAAGTTGTGATGAATTTCTAAGAGTCAAATGGTTTACACAGATCAGACATCCAGTCCAAAAGGCATGTCAAGTTCATTGAAGTCCACATGCACTCCAGATAAGTCATTCTTTCTTCTCCTCAAAAGGGATACCTCTCGTCTAAATTCATTGTTCATTTCATTGTTTGTTTTTCTTTGAATCCCTTTCGGTCTAACTCTATTCCGAAATAAAGACAAAGAAAGGATGACAAGATTGATTTACTGGGCTTTTGTTTGATACGAGCCAATATTCAAGAAGATACCCAGCCTCGGTAGGTGCATCGAGTCGACCTCGACTGGCCATGATGGTCGATGCTTTGAAATAAAAAGAAATTTCTGAAAAGAAAGGAAATCAAAGTCAAATGCCCACAAAGGCAAAATAAAGTTGGAAAAGGTTAAGTCTCACGTGGCTAACCGTCTCGACAAAAATTTGAAAAGCCAAGGTACCCCAAATGCTCTGAAATTGAAGTTGGAAGAAAGAAACCAGAAATGAAATGCCTATAAAGGCGAAAAAAAGTTGGAAAAGGTTAAGTCCCACACGATTAGCCATTGCAGCAAGTTTGAGGAGCCAAAAGTTCCCCAATGCTCCGAATGGTTAAAAACAAAAAAGAAAAAAAAAGAAAAAAAAAAGAAAAAGAAAAACAACAAGTCAAAAGTAAAAGGCCTACGAAGGCAAAATAAAGTCGAAAAGGTTGAGTTCTACCGACCAACCGTCATGGCAAAATCTAAAAAAAAAACCCAGAGGTTCTCAGGGCCTGAAATGAAATCGGTCCCCAGGAAACGAGCCGTTGCAATTGAGATCTTCATCAAAGAAGCCGGGCCGAGATCAAGTGATTGAAACAATCAAAGCCACAAAACCAACCACTATTTCAAAATAACAATTGTTCTTTGTTTGAAAACATGAAACATGTGCAATCCAAAGCAACCTTGCAAGAAGCAGGTGCCACCAAAAGAAACTGCGCAAGGGCTAGAAACAGTTTTGAAGCAATAATCAATCCAAAAGGAAGTCTCTTCTAAATTCTTTCCTGCATTCTTACTCATTTGTTCAAAAACAAAAGATAGAATAAAATTCAAAAACATGGTAGCCTAGGGTCTCCACTCCCTAGTCACTTTTTCAACATAGGGTCTCCACTCCCTAGTTGATTTTATTTTAGACATAGGGTCTCCACTCCCTAGTCGCCTTTTCTAACATAGGGTCTCCACTCCCTAGTTGATTTTATTAAGACATAAGGTCTCCACTCCCTAGTCTGCTTTTCCATCATAGAGTCTCCACTCCTTAGTTGAATTTACTTTAGACATAGAGTCTCCACTCCCTAGTCTGCTTTTCCAACATAGGGTCTCCACTCCCTAGTTGATTTTATTTTAGGCATAGGGTCTCCACTCCCTAGTTGATTTTATTTTAGGCATAGGGTCTCCACTCCCTAATCTGCTTTTCCAATATATGGTCTCCACTCCATAGTTGCTTTTCCAACATAGGGTCTCCACTCCCTAGTTGAAGTTATTTTAGACATAGGGTCTCCACTCCCTAGTCGTTTTTCCAACATAGGGTCTCCACTCCCTAGTTGAATTTATTTTAGACATAGGGTCTCCACTCCCTAGTTATTTTTCCAACATAGGGTCTCCACTCCCTAGTTGAAGTTATTTTAGACATAGGGTTTCCAATCCCTAGTCGCTTTTCCAACACAGGGCCTCCACTTCCTAGTTGAATTTATTTTAGACATAGGGTCTCCACTCCCTAATCACTTTTCCAACATAGGGTCTCCACTCCCTAGTTGAATTTATTTTATACATAGGGTCTCCACTCCCTAGTCACTTTTCCAACGTAGGGTCTCCACTCCCTAGTCTTTTTTCCAACATAGGGTCTCCACTCCCTAGTCTCTTTTCCAACATAGGGTCTCCACTCCCTGGTTGATTTCATTATAGATATAGGGCTCAACTCCCTAATCTCTTTTCCCAAGGATACACAATCCTGATTTTATTGCTTTCAATAAAGAAATAGTTTAGATTTATTTACAAATAACTCTCGAAATTTTCCTAGTGATAACTGGGGCAGAAAATTTCGTTCGTTTGTTTGCTTTGGTACTTGAACAGGTTTTCACCATGAGGCACAAGGTTTGAAATGACCAAAAGAAGAAGTCTCAACCCAAATAAAAGAAAAGAAGTTGAACTCTAAGTGTAGAAGCGGAGAAAAGATGCAGATTGCCCAAGATAAGATTGAAGTCACAAGTTTCGCATTGTCCCGCCTTGATCCGAAAAGCTGAAGAAGAATGAACCAGCGGTTGCAACTAACAAGCATCAAGATTCAGATCAGAGTCTACAGGAAGAACCATTCAAGACTGAAGATCAAGCTTTAGAAGGTTTATAGATATGAATCTTGTAACTCGTGGTTGATAGGCTTAGCTAGTTTAGCTTTTCATCTTTCCTTTTGGTGTAATAAGGAGCTCAACAAGCAGAAACAGCAGTAACAGCAGTGAAATAATAGTTTCTCGGTAGTCCCAGCTACCAGAACTTCAGAACTACACCGACCTGATTTCTTTATAGCCAAGGATATGTAGACAACCTCTGAAGCAAGGTTCGGTCAAACTTTTTCAAAATGCTAATGGAGTTTCAAACAGGCAAAAATTGCTCGTAATTTCTCACTTTATCTTTGCCCGAAAACTCTTCATGTTTCCGAGCAAAGAGGGGCAGCTGTGAACACCTAATTTTTGCCCTACATGAAAATATCTCCTAAAAATAGACCAAAAATAATTTTAATTAATTTTTAGGAGTTTTTCTTTATTTAGTTGCATTTCATGCATTTTTAATATTTTAAAAAATTATAGAAAAATTATAAAAAAATTATCACATTTTGATTTCATGTCATCTTAGGTTTAATTTGCATTTAGGAATTAATTACATTGATAAGTGCATCATTTAAATAAATAAAATCAAAAATTGCATTCTTAGGTTAATTAATTAATTAGTTACATTAATTCATCATTAGGCAAAATAAATGAATAGGCTAGCTATATAAAAATTAGATTAAAGTAAATTAGAGTCTAACATGGCTAACATTGCAAAAATCAAGGAAGAGAAAGAAAGGGTTTTGATTTGGTCTTGTTTTTAAATTGGGCTAATTCCTAAATGGTCCAATTGATTTTTAATCAACGAGCCCAAACCAAACTCCACCCCCAGCCCGCGACCCGAACCAGCCCAAAACCCCCTTCTCATTAAAACCTACGGATCTAGACCTAAAAAAAATCATTAGACCTTACCTTAGAGGAGCGCCGTTTACTCCAAGAAAACGATCAGAGACCTCCCCTCCCATTTTCTTCTTGGTTCTCACCTTCACACACAGAAATCAGACCTTCCCTTCCCTTCCTAAGAAAAAACAACACAAATTGGGAAAAGAAAAAAAGTAGCCTCGTCCTTTTGTGGCATTGGCACTTCTGCCTAATTCTTTCTAGGCAAATCGAGAAACTCTCACACCAAAAAATCTTATGTATAAAATCATCCATATTTCTTCCAACCCCGAAATTTTTCTTTAATTCCGAGTACTTTAGGATTCATCATTATATGAATTCTCACTCGTATCCCGTCTTTGCTATCAAAAGAGAAAAACAAGAAAAGGGGAAAAGACAAAGCTGTTTGAAATTTCAGCATGCTTGGTTGATTGTATTTGGGGTTTCAAAGGATTTCGAGCCATAGGACTGTTGTTTGTTGTGCTGTTTCTGCTGATCTCCATCCTCAATTCTTGCTTTCATTTGGTTTCTTTTTTGGAGTACTGTTGCCCAAGAATTTAGAAACATACCTCTATGAACTTGTAGGATTTTTATGTTAATCCATCTTCTTTATTCTTCTATGAAATTCAGATGTGTCTATGTGTGGTTCATGATGTATGTTTTGTGAACTGCTCTCTAAAAGGTGCAGATGATTTGAATAGTGGGTTTTAACTTTGTCAATTTAATTATTGCTCATAAATGATTTTCCTCACATGTTATCTTTTATTCCTATGTAATAATTTGTTTAAACTTCCATTGAACAAATTTTCTTTTCTTCCTGAATGTCGGCTAAGTCATGTATGGTAGATAAGCATGTAAGGCCGTTGGTTTTAGTTTATAATTCATTAGTTAGTATCATTGTAATTTCAAGACCCCATTTAAGTTGTTGAAAATACTTGGTTATTATAAGTATTAAAAGTAGTTACTGATTTTTTTTATAATCATGTTAAATGGAATTGATATTAAGGTTGTATGAAGCAATATGTTGTTTGTGTTAGGTGGAGGAATTGTAGGTAGCGGTCCTTAAATTTCACGAAATGTGCACCATTCATCAGTCCTTTGTCCCTTCTGTCTTTGGCTTTCTTTGTAGGAAGGAGAGCAATTTGTTTTGTCTAAATTAGAATACTGATTTCCCCAAAAGAATGCAGCATCTCCCCTTTCTAATTTCGCATTAAATTTTGATAGTTTGGGTCAAGGAACGAAGCAAAGTTGTTATTTCGTATTGAGCACTTTCAGTAGACCATTTTTGTATTTGAGAGGCTACTACTAGTGATTAAAAGGGGAAATTGTATGGAAAATCCCAAACATAGAAAGAAATAATCATGAACATCCTTAGTTCGCTTTAGTTGAATACAAACCTTTTAAAATAAATTGAGGCATGCCATCCACAAATGAATCCTATAATCTATGGCCCTCACATAAATACAAAACTAATATAGAAAACACTTATGAACGAATCCTATAATCTATGGCCCTCACATAAATACAAAACTAATATAGAAAACACTTATGAACCTCGTAGTGTTGCTTTAGACGCGATTAATAAACCATCATGATTATGGGTACGGTTCCCGTGACATAGTTACAATGATTAATTTTCAAATTCGGGTGTGCATTTCATGTGACCCGACCCCAAAAACTTTGAATAATAATAATAATAATAAATAAACATGTCGCGAATCGCGGGTGCATTTCATGTATCGTGGTTTACGGTGTATTAAAAAACGGCAAGTGTACGACAATCATAACTTGTTCAAGAAATAATTTCTTAAATCCTAAAAAGCGATTTTAAATAATTAAAAGCGGCTAGAAAGTTAAACATGCATAATAGATTTTAAATACATAATAAATCAGATAATTATGTCAATTATTAATAATTGAGTGACCGTGCTAAAACCACAGAACTCGGGATTGCCTCACACCTTCTCCCGGGTTAACAAAATTCCTTACCCGGTCTTCTGTGTTCGCAGACCGTAAAAATAGAGTTAATTTCCTTGATTTGGGATTTTAAAATAAACTGATGACTTGGGACACCATTAATTATTTCAAGTGGCGACTCTGAATAAATAAATATTCCCATTTCGATTTATGTCACTTTAATTGGAAAAACTCCCTTATATCCCCCTCGGGTAAAAAGGAGGTGTGACAATAACAGATAATTAAGGAAGTGAAATTTTATATTCGAATTTGTAGGTTTTGTTGAGAAAAAAGAATTGCACAGAAGCTCTAAGAGACTCGATGCAGAGATGTGAAAAAAGTGGAAGATGCAATTGGTGAGAAGGGGGAAAGTTTATAGGTGATTCAGCATGAAACCATTATTACCTAGGTAACTTGAGAAACTGTTCGCCGAATCAGGGGGCAACACGTGTTCGGCTCATTAAATGCAAAGAGACGTGCGTTCTTTCAAGTGTCAGAAACCGTCCAAGAACTATCCTGCCGAGAAAAAAGAATGTCTTATCTACTAACGCTCATATCAAGTTGAGTCACCAGAATGTAGGGGGACTATTTGAATTAGGTAAAAGTTACAGTTTACAGGTGTACGTTTCTCAAGAAAACACGTGGTAGTGAATCATGTCAGAGCACGAAGATAAGGTATCGAGCCTGAGAATCGAAGTGCTCGTCGAGATCGAGGCCAACAACGATAGAAACCATATATGACAGACTTCGAACGAAGCGCAATAACGAAAAGGCAAGATATCTGTAACCGATCGAAGATCACGGCGGAAATCCCGGAACAGATCAGATCAAGGGCGGTTGTTTAGGCCAATCATGGGATTTACTTCTGTAATTAGAGTTATACCATAATTAGGACTCCTCTACTATATAAAAAAGAATCTCCATCATTTGTAGACACCTTACATTCACTCAGATTAAAGCAATATAATATTCTCTCTTTAATTCACATTTCTTGTTTGTCAGCTTGTTGCATTTAACTGTTCTTGCATAACTAGCTCGAGGGTATTCAAGCTCGAGGGCTCTATCCAAACACTGATTTGCTTTATATCATTTTCAATTTTCATCTCTTATCTTTACATTTATTAATTATTATTAGGTGAAATCGCATATCCTTAAAATCACATTATATATTTAATTGTTATCCGATTTTTAGGGTAAACAACCATATTTATTTTATTTTCTTTATACTTTGTTGCTTTACTAAAGTAGGTCAATCTAATTTACGTATCTATAAACCACGTTTACACCTGTAATTTTTTGCGGGTAAACAACAATTTTCTCATGAATTCTAATTCGATTTGTAATTTTGTAGCTTTCAGCTTAATTTTGTACTTTTATTAGTTCGAGTCCTCATACATGCCTTTGCTTGGATTTATGAGTCTTCTTTTTCGCTTAATTATATTGCTGTGTATTTAGTTTTACCATAAATATATTAATTACTTGTTAAAAAAATAAAATACTTCGCCGAAAACTTTGGCGCCAGCGTATCTACTGGAAGATGACTGAAAAAAGGTCAAAGTCCATTGCTTGGTTCACATTTCACACACACAAGTAGGACTGTAGAAGAGCCATTTTTCTCATTTAAAGTCAACTTCTTTCAAATGAATATAGAGCAGAAGTGAAGCCAGTCTAAGCAATTGGCGAATTAAGAAATATTCATGTCATTTGGAGAACAAAATTAGGGAAATCTAATAATTTTCTTGCTACAATAAAATAAAAGTAATGCAGTAAAATGTAAATAAGAAGAGATAGAAAGAAGGGAGAAGTGTTTTCTTCTTTCATGTGTATTTTTTCATTGCAATTACATGGCCTTTTATAGGCATAAAAAGTAAAGATGATGGACATAAAGTAAGAAATTTAATCTTTAAGTTATTCACAATATGGGCATCCAATGTAGCATCCAATGTAGTATCCAAAGTAGTATCCAATGTACAAACTATTCATAACACTCCCCCTTGGATGTCCATGTAAGATAATGTGCCTCATTAAAAACTTACAAAAAAAATATTGGGATGTACATAGTTATTTATAATATGCATTGCTTGCTGCCTCATTAAAAACCTTACCAGGAAAACCCAGTGGGACAAAACCTTGGTTAAGGAAAAGAGTGCAGCGTGTAGTTACTCCCCTGATGAAAAATCACTTAATGTCTCGAAGACGACGCATTCCAATCTTATATATCAGCTTTTCAAATATTGAGGTTGGTAACGCCTTAGTGAACAGATCAGCCAAATTATCACTTGAATGAACTTGTTGTACATCTATTTCACCATTCTTCTGAAGATCATGAGTGAAAAAGAATTTCGGTGAAATGCGTTTTGTTCTATCTCCTTTGATATATCCTCCTTTCAATTGAGCTATGCATGCAGCATTGTCTTCATACAATATTGTTGGAATATTCTCTTTCGAAGAAAGACCACATGTTTGTTGAATGTGTTGAGTTATAGATCTTAACCAAACGCATTCTCGACTTGCTTCGTGAATGGCTATTATCTCTGCATGATTTGAAGAAGTAGCAACCATAGTTTGTTTTGTCGAACGCCATGATATGGCTGTACCTCCACTTGTAAATAAATAGCCTGTCTGAGATCGACCTTTGTGTGGATCAGACAAATATCCCGCATCTGCATAACCAATCAATGATGGCTTGGATTCATTTGAATAAAATAAACCCACATCAATGGTCCCTTGGAGGTATCTGAATATATGTTTAATACCATTCCAGTGTCTTTGTGTTGGCGAAGTACTAAATCTTGCCAATAAGCTTACTGAGAAAGCTATATCTGGTCGGAAATTATTGGCAAGATACATTAATGCCCCAATTGCACTATGATATGGTACTTCGGCACCAAGAAGCTCTTCATCATTTTCATAAGGTCGGAATGGATCTTTCTTTATATCAAGTGATCTCACAACCATTGGGGTACTCAATGGATGTGCTTTATCCATATAGAATCGCTTTAAAATCTTTTCGGTATATGTTGATTGATGGACAAATATTCCATCTTTCATATACTCAATTTGTAGACCAAGACAAAATTTTGTCTTTCCAAGATCTTTCATTTCAAATTCTTTCTTCAAACAGTCTACTGTTTTTGGAAGCTCCTCAGGAGTTCCAATGATATTTAAATCATCAACATACACGACGATTATAACAAATTCAGATCCAGA
This sequence comes from Nicotiana tabacum, assembly GCF_000715075.1. Lineage (NCBI taxonomy): Eukaryota > Viridiplantae > Streptophyta > Magnoliopsida > Solanales > Solanaceae > Nicotiana > Nicotiana tabacum. The sequence goes on from NC_134090.1 coordinate 104,905,592, forward strand.
CCTTTTTATAAAGACACAAGGACAAATTGGATCATTCTTGTACCCTTCTTTCAATAGGTATTCACTCAGGCGATTGTACCACATACGACCTGATTGTTTCAATCCGTATAAAGATTTCTGAAGCTTTATTAAACAAGTTTCTCGAAAACTTTTATATGCTTCTGGCCCTTTAAATCCCTCAGGTACTTTTATAAAAATTTCGTTGTCTAATGATCCATACAAATAGGCTGTAACAACATCCATTAGATGCATATCAAGTTTTTCTTGCACTGCCATATTTATGAGATACCTGAAGGTGATAGCATCCACTACAGGAGAATATGTCTCCATATAATCAATTCTAGGCCTTTGGGAAAAACCTTGTGCCACAAGTCGCGCTTTATATCTAACGACTTCATTTTTATTATTTCGTTTTCGCACAAAAACCCATTTATACCCTACTGGCTTTATGCCTTCAGGTGTTCGAACTATGGGTTCGAAGACTTCATGTTTTCCAAGTGAAGTTAACTCTGCCTGGATAGCGTCTTTCCATTTTTGCCAATCATTTCTCTGTCTACATTCATTGACAGATTTTGGTTCAAGATCCTCATCTTATTGCATTATTTCAACAGCAACATTATAAGCAAAAATGTTATCGATAACAATATTATTTCGGTTCCATCTTTTCCAGGTTGAGACATAACTTATTGATATCTCTTCATTTTTATTATTTTCAGGTAGCTGGACCTCTCTTAAGGTCTTATCATTTGTTACCTCTTGGGGCTCTTCTTGAGCCACTACCTCTGTGTTATGTTCACTTTGATCACTTGCTCCTTTTCTTCTTCGAGGATTTTTATCTTTAGAACCGATTGGTCTACCACGTTTCAAGCATGACTTAGACTCATTTGCTTTAATTAATTGTCCTGCTGGGATATCAACTCGAATTGGAGCATTAGCAGCTGGAATATGTGACTTAGTCACCCTTGGTAGGTCAGTGAATGCATCTGGCAATTGATTTGCAATATTTTGTAAATGAATAATCTTTTGAACCTCTTGTTCACATTGATTTGTTCGAGGATCTAAATGAGACAGTGATAATGCATTCCAATCTATTTTCTTTTTCAGCTGCTTGTTTTCTCCCCCTAATGTTGGATATACTGATTCATCAAAATGGCAATCAGAAAATCTTGCCGTAAATAAATCTCCAGTCATCGGCTCTAGATATTTTATAATAGAAGGAGATTCATATCCAACATATATCCCCAACCTTCTTTGAGGACCCATCTTTGTGCGTTGTGGTGGAGCAATTGGAACATATATCGCACAACCAAAGATCCTAAGATGAGAAATATTTGGCTCCTGACCAAAAGCCAATTGCAATGGGGAGACTTTATGATAACTTGTGGGCCTTATCCGCACAAGTGCTGTTGCGTGCAAAATAGCCTGACCCCATACTGAAATGAGAAGTTTTGTTCTCATAAGCATTGGTCTAGCAATAAATTGGAGGCGTTTGATCAATGATTCTGCTAGACCATTTTGTGCATGAACATGAGCAACTGGATGCTCAATTGTTATCCCAGTTGAAATACAATAATCATTAAAGGCTTGGGATGTAAACTCACCAGCATTATCAAGACGAATTGTCTTAATTGCATAATTTGGAAATTGTGCTCTTAGCTTTATTATTTGAGCCAACAATCTCGCAAATGCCATATTGCGAGTTGATAGTAAGCACACATGTGACCATCTTGTAGATGCATCTACCAAAACCATATAATATTTGAATGGTCCACATGGAGGGTGAATGGGCCCACATATATCACCCTGTATACGTTCCAGAAATGCAGGGGATTCCATCCTAACTTTAATAGTTGATGGTCTAATAATTAATTTTCCTTGAGAATATGCATCACAAGAGAATTCCTTAAATTGAAGAATCTTCTGATTCTTCATTGCATGTCCATGTGAATTCTCAATTATTTTACGCATCATATTAGAACCAGGATGGCCCAACCGGTCATGCCAAATAATAAAATTATCTTGATTAGTAAACTTCTCGTTTACTATGACATGTGTTTCAATCCTGCTAATACTTGTGTAGTATAAGCCGGAGGAAAGAGCAGGTAACATTTCAAGCACATATTTCTTACCGGACATTATTGTAGTAATATAAAGATATTCAATCTTTTCATCATTTGTAGTCTCAATATGATAGCCATTTTGGCGAATATCTTTGAAACTTAATAAGTTTCTTTGAGATTTACTACAATATAGTGCTTCATCAATAACCAAATTTGTTCCTCCTGGTAGTAATAAATTGGCTCTTCCAAAACCTTCAATTAATCTTGTACTACCGGATATTGTATTAACATTCGCTTCTTTCATTACCAAATAAGAGAAATATCTCTTATCTTTTAAAATAGTGTGTGTTGTAGCACTATCCAGAAGACATATATCATCTTTATTAATCTTGAGTCCAACTGAAGACTAGGGAATTTTCATATTCTTCATAAAAAACAAATAATACATCATAAGAAATATGAAAGACAAGCGAAAAAAAATATTAAGAAATACATTAGGAATGTAGAAACTAGCAACACATGATGCATTAGGAAAATACACTCAAGAAAAATAAACTAGTTGCAAACATAAAAATAACAACTTTTATAGCTTCATTCCCTAGTAAGATGATTAGTTCTTCAGTCAATATCCTCAAAGAAGTCTCCAACTTCTAAATGAGTAATATTTGTAAGGCCTTCAAAATCATCATCTTTATATGCAAGATGTGCCTTAGAATCATATTTATTTGAGGGACTTGCTTCATCATCATTATTTTGAAAGGTCAAGTGTGCCTCCACATTATTTTCTTTTTTCTTGAGGGAGGCTTGATAAAGTTTGACAAAATGTTCTGGCGTACGACAAATGCGTGCCCAATGACCTCTCATACCACATCGGTGATACATACTAGCTTTACCTTTTGAATGATTAATTTGAGAATCCTTATTGTTCTCTAATTTATTTCCACCATAATGACGATAATTGTTTCGCCCCCTGTCACGTCCACGTTTACAACCATGTCCACGACCACGGTAATTATTTTGTTTTCTTTCAAACTTATCATACGTTGCTACAACATTCACTTCCGGAAATGGAGTTGACCCAGTGGGACGAGCTTCATGATTTTTCATTAATAGAGTATTATTCTGCTCAGCCACAAGTAGGCATGTGATTAACTCAGAATATTTCTTAAAACCTTTTTCACGGTATTGTTGTTGTAGCACCACATTTGAAACGTGAAAAGTAGAAAATATTTTTTCCAATAAGTCCTCATCTGTGATAGTGTCTCCACATAATTTTAATAGAGAACTTACTTTAAAGATAGCAGAATTATACTCACTTACGATTTTAAAGTCTTGCAACCTTAAATGTATCCACTCATACCGAGCTTTTGGTAATACCGTAAGTTTTAGGTGGTCATATCGATCCTTCAAATTAATCCATAATTCAAGTGGATCTTTTATGGTTAAATATTCAGTTTTTAACCCTTCATGTAGATGATGATGAAGGAAAATCATGGCCTTCGCTTAATCCTGATTTGATGCTTCCTTTCCTTGTATAATAGTATTTCCAAGACCTTTAGCGTCAAGGTGAATTTCAGCATCAAGAACCCATGATAAATAGTTCCTTCCGGTGATGTCAAGTGTCACAAATTCAAGTTTTGATAAATTTGACATAGTGAAAACTATCACAAAAGATGAATAAGTTAGAGAAATAATTATAATAATAAACAATTAATGAAAACAAAACGATTAAGGTAAAAGAAATAAAAATAGAGCTATATCATGTTAACAATATACTATTTCATTTTATTCTTGCCATAAAGTAGAAATTACATACTTGTTTCATTTCACTTTATATTATTGATATATATGTGTTAATAGAATTGAACGTGACTAACATTATTTATATGTTCCAATAAATATAAAGTAATTAAAAAAATTATTGCTTGTCAATTCATTTCTCACAGTTCTTCAAAATGCCTTAAAGATATATTTTGATCCAGTGAGTCCATGACATTAGTGCATAGCTAGTTTGATGACTTTGAGGTCCTCTAAGAGTTGAGCACGAAAGGAAATAGTTATTTAATCACTGTAATGTACTTAAACTATTTAAGATGCCCAAGCACACAAGTAATCTGCAAACAGTGAGCATATGATATGTACTGCCATAAATAAGATGATTATAATGATACATACCTTAATAAAATATGGCTCAACTTAGTGGGAGTTAAGAATAAAATTAGAGCTTCGTACTGATAACGTGTAATAAAATAAAAGTAATGCAGTAAAATGTAAATAAGAAGAGATAGAAAGAAGGGAGAAATGTTTTCTTCTTTCACTTTGGTGTATTTTTCCATTGCAATTACATGGCCTTTTATAGACATAAAAAGTAAAGATAATGGACATAAAGTAGGAAATTTAATCTTTAAGTTATTCACAACATGGGCATCCAATATAGCATCCAATGTAGTATCCAAAGTAGTATCCAATGTACAAACTATTCATAACACTTGCCACTTTTTCCCAACACCAACAACGAGAAACGTTTTCATTTTTTTTCTTTAACGATGCCGTTTGATCAATTTGCGTACACTTCTATTGTTACAACTAGCACTTGATAATTGTTAGTCAATGCTGATACCAAATATGTTCGCTCCTGAAAGTTTAAACGGATGAAAATCCTCAATTGTTTTTTTCCTTCTTTTGAGGTTTTTTCTCCTTCTCTTTTTTTTTTCCAATGTAATAGTAATCCCATGATAAGTTATCCGAGGATAAAATAGTAAAATTGACAATCTCAAAGTTAATACAACATGCCAAACAGTTAATAAGGGCTCATTTAGTACGAGAGACAAGAAATAATTAATCCCCGTACTAAATTTAAAAAGAATTTATCCCATGTTGGTTGGGAGAAAATTTCGGTAAAATTAATCTCGGGATTGTAGTATTTTTTTATCCCCATGGAAAGGTAAAATAACTAATCCTGGAATAACTAATCCCGAAATAATTAATCACGGGATAACATCTTTCCAACTAAAAGGCCCCTAAGAAATAATACCAGTATAATTATTCCCAGCATAAATAATCCTAGTATAACTAATCTTAGCATAACTAATCCCAGTATAACTTGTCTTCAAACCAAACGTCCCCTAATTTGTGTTCTTTCAAGAATTATGGTTTTCTTTCAAAGTTCGGAAAAATATAGAAAGAACGAAATCAAGTGTTTGAACTACACTTTAAGAGATGTTTGATCGATGAGACCCCCTTCAACTTTTAACTAGAAGTTTCGAGTTTAAATTTTGGGAATGAAAAAAATTCTTATAGGAAGTTTCTCCTTTAAATGGATCTTACATAGTGAAAATCCAAATTAGTCGAGTACTTAATTCCAAATATTTAATGATTAAACTCGGAATAAAAAGCGTTTGAACCGCTAAACGGATGAGTTAAAAGACGAACTTTATCATTATATTTAGGTCAAGCAATCACTTTTCCTATAGTTTGTGGCTTTGTGCAATAGTCTAATTTTGGTTGGTCTTACGTTGAAATATAAGTACCTAAATTCAAGTTAGTTCTATCTTTCATTGACCATAATCTCTTCTTCTTTTTCCTTTTCTTCCCCCTTTTCCCCCCTACCAGAATCAGTGGTTAATTGGTTTGCGTGAGTTAGTTTTTTTTTTTACTTCGTTTAGGTAAAGTATTCTATCTGATTCTTTGAATTCAGATAATATGATGTTACCTTAAAAAAGAAAAGAACTAGTGGAAACCTTCTTATGTTGTGACACTCTTATTCATCTTATTACATGGTTTAATAGATTTTTTTAAATCTGTTACCAAAAGACATAAATATATGACTTAGAACTTTGCTAGAAAAACTAGCTTCTTTTATAACAGTGGCGGTCAGCTTACGCGTATCTCAACTATTGCATCGAGCACCCACTTTAAAACTGATCATAATTAACCCTCAGTATAAATGGTGTGCTTTTGAGACATTTGGCATGTCCAGAAGTATTTATGTTCAGCAAATTATTAGGTGTAAACCCGAAATTTTATTTTGTGAATGCTAAAACTTATACCTTTTGCGTAAACAAACTTTGGTTAATAAATTTTGAATGCTAGAATCTGTCACCGTTATCCTGATGGAAAAGTATGTCCTTTTGATCAATTTGCGTACACTTCTATTATTTCAACGAGCACTTGATAATTGTTTGTCAATCTGATATCAAATAATTTTGCTCCCTAAAGTTTAGACGGATGAAAATTCTCTATTGTTTTTTCTCCTTCTCTTTTTCTTCTATATATATTATGTATATTCTTGCTACTTAATTTTACTTTCTTTATTTTACTTCAATTTCTGGACGAACTGTCAAGCCGCCGTCCTTCGATGAAATGCTTGATTTCTTTTTTCTTTACCTGTGTATTTTTACCTGATTTACAGATATGTCGAATATAGAAAATTAAATAAAAGCTTCACTTTATCAAACGTTATAACTAAAAGAATAAACATTTGAGGTTAGCTCTACTCTACTAATAAATCCTTATCAAGTCATAGCTTTGTAACAAGAAGAGTTTCCATTACACTTTTGCTGCCTATATTTAGGAAACAGTGTGAGGAAAACTAATATTGCTTCGTTCCAGTTCAACGAATCTATTTTCTTTTTGGTCCGTTCTAAAAAGAATGATCCTTTTCTAAATTTGAAAATAATTTACCTTAAACTTTCAATTCTACCCTTAATGAGAAGCTTTTATAACTACACAAATACTCTGGACCTTTTGATTTGTTAAGGACCACAAATTCAAAAAGTCATTATTTTTTTTAAATTACGTGCCCAGTAAAAAAGGTTCACCTAAATTGGAACGGAGCAAAGTAGAAAAGTAAATCGCGTCTGCTATGATTGTCTGGTTGCTCCATGTGACATATCTCATCGCCTCTACACCACTTAGGCCTTTGGCATTAAAGTCTCCTACTTTGCTATCCCTTTTCCTTTTCACACAAACACACACTCAAAGACCTTACATATTTCTATCACCCCTTTAATTATTCTCCTCTCCCCTCTCCCAATGCCCACACACTTTTTTTACCATCTTGTCTAAAATTCAGATCTAACTGAGGCTTTAAATTTTGGAAAAAAAGCCTCGTTAGATCTTCAGAAACAAGAGTCATTGATTTCAGTACATATGGCTCCACTTGCACATTCCTGCAGCTTTACTAAGGTACTTTTGGTACTCTATCTTGTTTTTGTGTTATTCACTCTTTCATTCTTTTCTGCATATAGTGAGGTCCAACCCCAGAATAATGTTAGAAGCAGAAGAATGTTGGAGCTAGAAAATGAGTCAAAGCCAATTAAGAAAACAAATCCAACTTCACTTTCACCTTCCAAGAACCAAACCAAACTTATTAAATTCTCCAATACTTCTTCCAAGAATCAAACCAAACAAATCAAGACTTCTTCTTTTTCTAGCTTTGGTTCAACCAAGAACCAAACCAAGCTTTCCTTTTCTGATTCTCAAACCAAGAATAAAAGCAAGCTTGTCAACCCCATTACCAAATCACAGAAACTTACCTTCAAATCCCAGCTCCAGAAGGTCAATCTCACTTCCTCCAAGCCCTCAAATTCAACCAAAATCAGTTCCTCCACCACCAAGAAATCCTCAGATCTAACCAAAATCAGCTCAAGCTCTACTCCCAAGAACAAAACAATCAAAGCCACTAAACCCCAATTAGAAAAAGACACCAGTGAGTCTAAGTCCAAATCCAAAACTCCAACTAAAAACCAGTCCACTAACAAAATGACCAAAGCAACTAAAACCCAATTGGGAAAAGACATCAGTGAGCCCAAATCCAAACCTAAAACCCCAATTAGTAAAAACCAGCCCACAGACAAAAAATCCAAGACACAACAGACAGCCCAAAAAAATTCACAGTACAGCTGGGTTGAAGATGATGAAGATGATTTAATTTCTGGATTCAGAGATTTACCCTCCAAATTCCAAGAAACCCTTTTGCCAGATTTGGAAAGAATTTCAAAGACCTCTAAAGTTTACCTCAACAAAGCAAACAAAGAAATAACAAAGAACTTCAAGCCCTATATCGGAAACAAATATGCATCAACAATTGCCTCTATTATCTCATTTGCATTCATCTTGATCCCTTTACTTGTTGTTTCTCTCATTTTCAATAAAATCAAAGCCTATTTCTCTCTCCAAAAGCTCTTAATCTTCATCCAAGTTTACCTCTCCATTTACTTCTCCATTCTCTGTCTTTCTTCTTTGGTCACTGGCTTAGAACCTTTGAAGTTTTTCTACGCTACTGCTCAGTCCACTTACATTTGCTTACAAGTATTGCAAACTCTTGCTTATGTGTTGTACCTATTGATGCTGCTAATGTATCTGATCTTAGTGTTTTCCACTGAGACTGGGCCCACCACCAAGCTCATTGGTCTGGCCCAAACAATTGTGGGCTTTGCTATTGGGCTTCATTATTACATGACGGTGTTTCATAGGGCTGTGCTCCATCAACCACCGAAGACTAGCTGGAGGGTTCATGCCATTTATGCTGCATTCTTCCTTGTCATTTGCCTGGCAACTACTGCTGATAGAAGGAAAAAGGCTTATTTAGTACAAGGTGGTGAGGTTGAGAAAAAGAGCTAAAGTTTTTTAATTTACCTTTTTTCTTCTTTGTTTTACTTAATGATCTATAGATTCTATAGTCAGATGGCAAAAACGAAAAAAAGAAAGATTTTTGTTGTCCAATATTTTATCTCTCTTTTTTTTTGTGTTATATATATATGCAATTTGTCATTTGTTAAGATGTTATTAAAAATTGATGGAATCAAATTTATGCAATTATCCAGATAAATGCACTTCCTTTATATCACTCTAAACAGTGTTGTTTTACTTGCTTGGAAGCTTGTTACGTTTCATAATATATTATATTATACTTATTATTTTAATGAATAAAATATTTGATATTTTGTAATGCTTTTCCGTCATTTCATAATATGGAGGCATTAACAATAATATGAAAAATAAAACTAATATCACGAGCCAATGGCCTTTTATTTCTTTGCTTCGTGTTCGAATTCCGCCCAGTACATACTTTGATTGTGAGTGAATTAAATTTATCTTTCAATTTGATAGGACGGTTAAATTGATTCCCAATGTCATGTCATGTATCTCTTAGTGGAACTGCTCCTTTTTCCGTTTTCCAAAAAGATCCAGTTCTCCATGAAGTCGAATACATAGTACTTTTTGTCACGAACCCAATTTTCTTCGGGAGAATACCGAGATGACACTTAATTTTTAAGATTAGGTAAGCCTAGTATTCATACAGAAATAACTGATATAATAATTAAAGTCTCAATAACTCAACAACTAATATATAAAAACTCCGCAATTCAGTATTTTGCAACTTTCCAAAACCCGACGAATACAAGTCACAAGCTCTATAAAGTGGTACTGAATATCTCTATACATGAGTGTCTATAAAAGGATAAGGAAATAAAATAGTCAAGGTAGAGGGGACTTCGAGGCCTAGGAATACCGGCAGATATACCTTGAAGTCTCCGAAGATGAGCTCTCGCTAGTGCCTGGACTGGTAGGAAATACCTGGATCTGCATAAAAAGATGTACATAAGCGTATCATGAGTACACTACAATGGTACCCAATAAGTGCTAAGCCTAATCTCGGTAGAATAGTGACGAGGTCAGGTCAAGGCCCTACTGGAATAAATAAGAAAACTGAACGAGTAATTAACAGTGTAATAATAACAACATTGAAAATGAAATAAGTAAGAAGTATACTAAGATTGGCTACACTGAACAAGACAAATAATGCATCACGGAAGAAAACACGAAATGTTATGACACAGAATAAGGAAACAGAACACAAGTGAAGTAATACAAAAGTATCAACAAGAGTCACTAGCGAGGTACCGCCTCGTAGTCTCAAATCACAATTTCATTTCATAATCTTTCCTTATATCACTGTGGGAGCCTTGCATTTAGTTTTGAAAATCATTTTTTCCGAAATAGCTTCCTGCGTTTTAGCCCACCTTATCACATCGTGTTGCTTCAAGTAGTCCCCATACTAGCAACACGTATATCAAGCACCGTCTTATCTCACCATATGCGTTTCAACCCTAAATCTTATACCACCGTATGCGTATCAATATCACAACGTACCACAAATAATCGCACCTCAAGTGCCCAATATCACAACTAACCAACAACAACAGTATTTTCAGCCCATGGCTCAACCACAATATGCACAAGAGTATCACTAGTAACAACCGGAAGTGAGTAACTCAACAAGAAAAGTATTTCACATTTTTATGACTTTGCCTCAATGTAAATTATGGCCTTTATAACTCAATACCAATTTCAACGACAAGATATTCCAAAAATAACAACTTCAATTAAGGAACTCAACTGTTAAATAATAAATAAGGAATAGAGGAAACAATGCTTCAACTAAACATGTAAGGCAATTAACAAAGAAGAGATAAGACAAGTAAAACATGTGACGATAGACTAATGATGATGAATATGACATGTTAAGGTAAGTCAATTAAGGCATGAAAGGAGTCCATGTAACTAAAACTGGTAAATTTTCATATTTAGCTAGTATATGCACTCGTCAACTTACGTACACAACTTTGACATATCACAATGTATGTCGTGAAATTAGAGGAGTCTATTTCTCGCTACTAAGGTGCATTCGGGGAGTCATATCACCATCTCGAGGCTGTAGGATTACGATCAAGCTCTCTCCCTCGAGGTTCGTCCGCGACCCAGTGAAGGTTCCGAGGATGGGGAATTCGTCCGTGACCCAATAAAGGTTCCGAGGACGGGGGATTCCCGAGGTGAGCAGCCATAATCAGCAAGAGTCTAGCAACGTGCCTAGCCGTCCCATCCCCGTATCTTTACATTTAATGCACTCTGTGCTATATTGTATTTCCTCTCTTATATAAAGGGGATCCATGCCACTTTGTAAAGAGATGATGTTACTCCAACTATTTCTCCACAAGATCAATAACATATCTCTCTCTCTTTCTTCTCTCTAACTTGCTCGTCCTTATTAGCTCGAGGCCGCTCTTGCATTTACTATTCTCTCGCTTGTTCTTCATTTATTGCTTGGTATTGGCCCTAAAGAGCATTGTTCAATCATATCTTAACTATTATCCCATTCCCGACTACCCCCGATAGTTCGAGATCGAGCCCAGATATCGACCTCGAGGTCCTCCATCGACCATTCCGAAGTCAGGGCAGCAGGCCCCTTGGTTAGATCACTGCCCCGTTTTAGCTTGTATTTTATCGTTAAACTTCATATTTTTAGACCATCTGCACTAACAACTAGCATAAAAATAGATCACGTATTTTTAGAATCCCATTTACAAATCCAATTATTGTTACCATTTTTACGGTAAACAGTTTGGCGCCTACCGTAGGGCTAAAAGTAATAGTGATTATTTTCTTGCTGGTTTTACAAAAATGCAAGTAATCTTTCACACTTTTTCTTGTCCAAGATCTCTTGATTTCAGGTCAAAATGTTTGGCTCGGTAAACAGAATCGAGAACTACAACCTCAAAAACCACGGGGAAAACGACGTAGCTGTTCCAGTTGTCGGAACGCAACCATAAAACCTTGCTAACGTGCCCGGGCCAATTCTAGCAGACGCGGACTCACGGAACACACAACAGGTCAATGAAACCTCGCACACCGACAGAAGCATACGACATAACGACTGACAGGAAACCCAAAAAACCCCAGCCCAAGAAGAACAGGAAGTTAGTTTTCACGATATTTTTGAATTGTTTCAGGCACAGCAGTTGGCTATCGCTCAGTTACAAAGCCATCCGAAGACTCCCAGCACAGTACCGCTGGAAACTACTCTCCCAGTCGAATGGGTACCGGAGAGGTCAAGAAACGACCGATCGGTATTCGATCCTGCCATCGTGAGAATGCTGGAGGATCTCACCAGAAAGATCGAGTCATGCAAGAAAATGATAGAAGCCAACGATAAGTAGATCGAAACCTATAACTTCAGAGTTGACCAAATCCCGGGCGCACCCCCGGTCCTAAAAGGTGCAGATTCGAGGAAGTTCGTGCAATGGCCGTTCCCAGAGGAAGCGGCTCCGAAACCCATTTCAAAGAAGTTCAGAATGCCAGAACTCCCAAAATACAACGGGACCTCGGATCCCAACGAGCACGTCACCTCCTATACGTGCGCGGTGAAGGGCAACAACATAAAAAACGATGATATCGAGTCAGTCCTACTAAAGAAATTTTGAGAAATGCTCTAGAAGGGGGCCATGATGTGGTACCACAACCTAGCTCCCAACTCCATAGATTCGTTCACCATGCTGGCGGACTCCTTCGTAAGGGCGCACGCCGGTGCCATCTAGGTAGCAACAAGGCAGTCCAACGTATTCAAGATTAAGTAGAGGGATAACGAAATGCTACGAGAGTTCGTGTCTCGTTTTCAGACAGAACGAATGGAGCTACCCCCGGTCTTCGACGACTAGGCAATGCAGACCTTCACTCAAGGCCTGAATGAACGAAGCTCGGTGGCATCAAGGCAGCTGAAAGAAAATCTGATCAAGTATCCGGCTGTAACCTGGTCGGACATCCACAACCAATACAAGTCAAATATCAGTGTCGAGGACAACCAGCTGGGAGCCCCTTCGGGCTCAGTATACCCGAGCAGGCTCTTGGCTAAGGAGTCAAGATTAAATAAAGAGAGGTACCAGCTATACCCCGATGATAGGAGAAACGCTCCAAAGTGCAATCCGCCCCGTAACAACCGATTGGTAAACCAAGGACAAAACCCTTGGGGACCCCTCAATAGAGGTGGCTTCGACGGATACGCAGGGCCAACAGGGGCACCCCGCCTATCAGAGTATAGCTTCAACGTTGATATATCAGACATCGTGTTCGCCATTAGCAAAATCAGAGACGCCAGATGGCCCAGACCGATACACTCAACTCCTTCACAAAAGAACTACAATTTGATTTACGAGTTTCACAACTCGTACGGGCACCAAACCGAAGATTGCAGGCAGCTCCAAGAGGAAGTGGCCCGACCGCTTGATAATGGGCAGCTTCAGGAATTTCTCAGTAACCCGGCTAAAAACCAATCCCGAGAAGGAGAAAAATCCAAAAGGAACAAAGCAGACAAGCCCCAACGCGTCGTCCACACGATATTTTGATGGTCGCCCCAGACGCATTCAAATAAAAGACCACTTAGCAACCGCCAAATAAGCGCCAGAACTCGAGAGCGCCGTCGCCACCAAGGTATAATCACCCCTCCCTCTTCCTATCTTATACTTCACGATAACTCTTGCGCAGGCCAACGACCAAGGCAATCGGAAAACCACTCCGACTCGAAGACCTTGAGGTTTCAAAGCGTCCGTTGCACTCTTTTTCTTTGATCGATTTTTTATCCCGAAACGGGTTTTTACCGGTAGGGGTTTCTAACGAGGCAACACCCACGCACTTCCCAAGAAGGATTCAGTGAGCCCGCGGGACTTTCTTTGCAACCAGCCCCGCTCCAGGAAATGAGAACGAGGCTCCAATAGGAAATGATGTACCAGCCGCTCCCGCGCGGGCCGAGCTCGCAACAACAGAACACCATATATTTACGCCAAGTAATAAAGAATATCTTTCAGCATCTCGTACTCCAGAAAAGGGAATTACAACATGCTCACAGTAAGGGTCCCTCCACCAAATGCATCCCGAAGTACTCGGAGACTTAGCGTCAATAGCTTGGCACCCGCGCGACCTCAGGGTCAGAACTCTGGGCTCATAAGGCCCCAACAAGGTAACTTCGAGTTCACGAATAACGACCTTTGAGCCTAAGCAAACTCGATGACTCAGAGACTGTCGTCAATCGCCATGCACTGGAAAACACAAAATTGTAAGACCCCGAGCGGGCAGATTCGGTATAACTAGGTCTATTCTACATAGCAACAAAAACTGTAAGACCTTAACAGTCATGACAAACTGTAAGACCTCAACATGCATGACAAACTGTAAGACCTCAACATGCATGACAAACTGTAAGACCTCAATAGGCATGACAAACTGTAAGACCTCAACAAGCATGAAAACTTTGTAAGACCTTACTACAGGCGTAAAAACTCAATCCCAAAGTTTAGGCTATACGTCGCATTTGTAAGAATCCAACAAGGGCATACCCTCGGTGTAGACGCCTAAGTTATCACTCGGGATCAAAAATGGCTCCGGCCAAACACATATGACTATGGTCAAAATGGCTGCTCCAGCCAAATTTACGCGACTCGGGGACGCCCGACTATCGCTAACAAAATCGCAGGCCATTACTTCGAATATACTTCGAAAAGAACCGGTTAAAACAGGCTTCCCTCAACAGGCAAACGAGCTTCGACCATGTCAGCTCCAAAATGCAAGGCTTCGAGCTACTCAGCCTACGAGCTAAGAACCTTTCGAGGTGCTCGAACATCGCCGCTAACGAATTGAAATTGAGGTTCTTCCAAAATCGACGATGGGTCAGGCAAATCATTTTAAAAAGACCTTAACGAGAGGAAAACAAAGCCTACAAAATGCCCATAAGCAAAAGTGTAAGAGCCATTGTCGCCAGCCAAATGAGCCTCCGGGACACACACTTAAAGGTCGCAACGACCAATAGCGTAAGAGCCATTGTCGCCAGCTTGAAAATTGAAAACTTGAGGATTAAAATGAGCTCGAGTCGTAACCCGATTCGGAGACCGATCCAAAATAGTTAACTATACATGCCTAAGGGACACATACATAAAATATCGCTCCGATCTAAGGCATAAGAGCCTTTGTCTCCAGCACATGCAAATGTAAAACTCGAGGGTAAATTGAGCTCGAGTCGGATCCCGACTCGGAGACTGAACCCGAAGACGGTTAAAGTACGCAAGCCTAAGGGAGAAAAATGAAAGCCGCCACCGCCGGCCTAATAAATATCGGGGCTATATTGCAGGTTCAGAGGCTTCTGCCAATCCCAAGGTCGAATCGACCCGATTGAAATGCCGACAAGCAAAAGTACAGAAGATACAAATTACGAGGTTCCCCCTCTTATTTTTACATATTGGCGGTGAATTACAATCTCAACCTATGACATATAATGAAAACTATATACACAAAGAAGAAGGCAGGGAATAGACGTTCCCCCTTTCGGCAACTATGGCCCGGAGTCCTCCTCCTCCCTGTCCTCAGCATCGGACAGAAGGAACTTGGCATCATACTCCTCTCCTTTGGCTTGCTCGATCTCCCCCAAGGGATCAAAACCCCTAGCATGAATCTCCTCGAGGATTTCCCTCTGGGATCTGCACCTCACATATTCTTTGCTATTGCTTGCACGATCGAGGGCCCTCTTCAGCTCACCTTTAGCAGCAGCAGTGCTCCTTGAATAGGCCGCCACTTTCTGTCCCGCCCTGGTATTGTTCATCACAACCTCGGCCCAGACATTCACCAACTCGGTTTTTGCCCTTGAAAGCTCGGATGAGAGTCTTTCGATCATCTTCACCCGAGAAGAATCATTCGCACGGACAATCTGGATTTGCGCCTCAAGAGCAGAAGCCCTGGCCTGAGCCCTCTCTTTGGCCACAAAATAGGCATTTACATGCACCTGCAACTCGGTGAATTCGCGTTTGACTTGGCCGACCTCGCCCCAGAGTTGTCCCAACTCATCCGCCTTGTCCTTCAACTGAAATAGCTAAACATCAAGACGCCAAGATAAAAGGGGAATGCAAGCCAGCATGAAATGCAGGGTACCTGCTTCTACAGGAGGGCCTCCGAGACCCAGCTCCGGTCCACCTCACATCATAAAGAGACGAGCTCACTTTCCTCTATCGCACAAAGAAGCTTGAGGGATTTCTCCCTATCCCGAGCCTCCCATAACGGTGCCTCGCAATGAAGCAGCTTGGCTTTAAGCCTGTCAAAGGCCTATGAAAGAAAGCTAGATAAATAACAAGAAGAAAAGCGCAGGGCCAGAACATTCTTATAGCAGTCGAAGCTCACCATAAGGCCAAAACGCTGAGCCTCGCCGAAGGACAAAGCAACGTCTGATGGCGTACCACTCCCAAAAGGTTGCCGGTCGACTGAATCGCTTCTCCGCAACCACTGCAAAGAGGTCACCTCACTATAAGCCTCTTCGCACCCCGGAACATCTTTCCTTTTATCGACGCTCGTTGATCCCAAGGCCAGCAACCTCTCTTCCTCCCCCGGAGGACACGGCCTCGCCTCGAAAGGACTCCCAGCACTTGCAAAAGGTAAATCAAATAAGCTGGTAAGAAGGACGCCACCTCTTAGGAGGAAGAACGCCAGAAACCTACCATGATGCTTCGCCTCCCATCTCCCTTTTAACAGATCTCGCCACCGGTGCCTATCATGAATCGAGCAAGCTGCCAGCTTACGGGACCACTCGGCTAAATTAGGGACCTCACCGGGTGACCAATGAGTTGCTACAAATAAAGAACAGAAAGATATCGTTACGAAGCCAGCCTCAGGTCAAATCAAAGGCAGTTCAAACGAAGCACTTACGTGTGGAGTTACATTTCTCAGGAAACGACAAAAATTCTCCAGGGATAACATCGGTCGTTCGGATCCGAACGAACCGATTTATCCATCCACAGTCCTCATCCTCCTCGCTGCCGATTACAGGAGCTCGGGTGGAGCAACACTGAAGAGCAATCAGGCCCCGGTAGCGCAGTGGACGGTACAACTTCACAAGGTGGCTAAGGGTAAATTCTATCTCGGCCTTGTTGGCGAAATATCTCGTTGCCTGCACTATTCTCCAAAGAAAGGGATGAACCTGCGCCAACATTATTTGATATCTTCGACAGAAATCAAACACGACCCGATCCGGGGAACCCAGTGCAAAAACATGTGTATATACGCTCAAGAATCCCTCAACATATGTCATGACATTCTCCTTGGGGGAAGGTACTTGCAAAATCACGCCTTTCCCCATCCGCAATCCCTTCTGATCATCTCGAGGTTTTCCTCTCTCACTGATGAAATGAGCCTCAACACATGCTCTCGATGGCCCAGGACATTGGGAGGTTTCCCCGGGGTGACTGCCCTCATCGAGGCAGGGCACCCCGAGCCTCGCTCTCCTGACATCGGAGGCGAGCCACTGGCACAGGCCAAACGTGGAATGCATGAGAGACTCCTTTCCGTCCGATGATCGGATGTCGAAGCAGAGGCCATGGCTACGGCAGATTAGGGGGGAAAAGGTGAGGATTCGAGCAAAAATTTTCAGAAACAGGGAAGCGAAAGGACTAGCACAAAGCGCCAGGCTCTGTAGAAGGGATAACCTTATCAAGAACAACAAAATCGCCACTTGAGTGATAGATGAGAAAATATATAGGGGCAAAGCAACAACTGCCTGCTTACCCAAGAGGGCCAATTAATTCTGGTCGCGTTAATGTCACCCTCTCCTAGGGGAATATACTGGCGGAATCACTACGGCTCCCACATGGCTCAGAAAACTATGGGACCTTAGGAGACCCCCGACGTCATAAACATCAGTTCGATAAGAGCTATCGATACAGCCTCGGGACATGGCCAGTTTTAGGGCCCCGGTTGGTCTTAGAGCAGGCCCCGAAGGGCCGACGCCTAGAGACAAAAGCTAAAACGTAAAAGCAAAAGGGCAAGCAGAAGGGCTGACAGAATGAAAACTCCTTTTCTACATTGTCAAAAAGAAAAATGTCTTTACACTGTCCATTACTCGAGTGGATGCCTCTGGCCCCGAGATCAGCTGAAAGGTCGATGCCTCTGGCCCCGATATCTCCAGGGTCTCCCTCCTTGCCTTCGCCTTAGCATGCTCGATAGCTTGGATTAGTTTCTGCTCAGCTGCTATGGATATGTCACGAGCTACTTTATGCGCCGTGGTAGCGTCCTCCTGATAAGTAACAACATTTTGCTCGACCTCGGACTTAGCCGTGGCCAAAGTAGCAATCTCCCTGCGAGCACCCTCGAGAATATCCCAGGATATCGTCAACTCCCCGGTCACTATTTCATATCGTTCTCTCAACCTGGAGATCTCCGCATTCAATTGATTAATCTACAAGCCACTCTGCTCGACCTACGTGAAAAGGGTAAGCCGATGAATACACGAATATAGAACGTATGTGAATATGGGATAAAAGGTTGGATACGAGCAGGGTAAAGTACCTGAGCAGCAACATTCGCCTTCACCCAGATCGCCGTTTCCAAAGTGGCCCGAAGTTCTCCCAGCTCTTTATCTCCCCGGGCGGAGCAAGCATCAGAATCCTGCAGCGTCAAAAAAGCTTTCTTATGCTCCTTTTCATGATAAGAAAGCTCCCACGGAGCCGAAGGATGGCATGGTCGTACATCTCCTTACACTATGACATAGCGGAAAAATTAGAAAGACAAAAAATGATGCTCTAGGACGAAAAGAAATGTACGAGAAATGACTGTCACCTGCTGCATGGACTTTTCCACCGCTTTAACGGCACCAGGAATATCGAGATCAGCTCTTTCAATAATACCATCAAAGATGTTGGCAATAAAGTCTCCCCCTTTTAGAGGAGTCCATGATGTGGCGCCGATCATCTTATGGGCATCCCGCAGTTCCCCTGACGAAATTGGAAAGCTCGAAATAAAGTCGTTCAGGTCGCCGATTTCTTCAAGTGGCAACCCACGATCCTGGAAGGCTCCGAGCCCCAATCCCTCAGGATCAATGCCAGCGGTCCCCGTGGTGGAAGCTGCATCAAATCCGGCTGCGCGATTCGAAGCTATGTTAACGTCCTCTTCAAGGACCCCCGGCTCACGAGCCCAACGATCGAAGCCTACCCTGCCCTATTATTGAGTAGCGAGAGAGGTTCGAAGCAGCTTTTACCCGATTTAGGATCGGAATTGATTTCCACAGAGAGCTAGAAGTTAGAGTCGGGTATCTATCTAGTTTGGAGTCATGCATGTGTTCCTAATTACACTTCTAAATATTTTTGGGTTTTTGTTTTACTTCTACTTTTATCAAACTACAACGGTAAATTAAACTAGAAAAAGCTAAGAGTAAAATGTTGTGGGTTGTTCAAATGGTTTAAAAAGCACTAGGGTAGTGACTTTCGCCTAGGTGGTCAATTGACATATACTTGAGTCTAAGTCATGATTGACATATTTGGGGAGTATGATATAATCGTTGCACGATTTTACCCACTCTACACCTCTCGGTGGTTCAAGTGATTTTTCCTAAATTGACTTTCTCAAGACCAATTGGGTATGCAAATTTGCACAAGCAATCAAGGTTCAAGTCGGGTATTACTCTATCGAGGTTTAACCCTTTAATTGCGGCTATCAATCTCTCAAGTAAGCCCCAATTCCTTGTTGGACCAATTTCAAAGACTCAAGCTCTCTTTCTCAAGAAGAGCTCAAGTTAACTAAACACAAACTAGTGTTTGCAACCACTAATTCAGCAATTAAACATGAAATTAGCCCAAATATCAAACACCCACAGTCAATCTAGCCCTAAAACACAAGACCCATAAATTACCCACACTAGGGTTGAGCCACAACCCTAGCTTGTGGGTTTAGCTACTCATAATTGAAGAAGAAAAACAAGAAATAGATGAAGAAAAATTCATATTAATTAATTACTAAGATAAACAAGAAGATTAAATGTTGAAATGTAGATAAAATTGCCCAAAATAGCTAAAATATTCGAACCCACTAGGGCAGCTCTTAGCTAAAACTATATGATGACCTAAAAATGAGAAAAGAAGCTATTTATAATTAGCTAAAAAATCTGGACAAAAATACCCCTGCGGGGCTAGTGCGGACCGCATAAAATCACGTGCGGCCGTACTAAGGCTCTTGACATAAAAATCTATCTCTCTGAACTCAGGCAATGCGGACCGCACAGAATGGAGTGCGACCGCGGAGGCTTCTAGTGCGGTCCGCATGAAATGGAGCGCGGACCGCATTGGCTTGAAACTCGGAACTGGCAACTCTCTGATTCTTCTTATTGTGGACCGCACTAAATCGAGTGCAGCCACATTGATCCCCGTGCGGACCACACAAAACCTAGTGCAGCTGCATTGCCCTTTTTGCCTGAATATCATACTCTCTGAACCTCACTTGTGCGGACCGAACAGAATGGTGTGCGAGCGCACTGGCCTTGTTTTGTTTGAGCTTTGTCTTGTCTTGATGCTTGTGCAAGGTTCACTATTTTTGAGCTAATCTTTGACATCTTGTCACCTTGTTGATCAAACCTACAATCAAGCACAACTTGTGAGCCTTTGGGACTATTTTGTACACATTTCTAACCAAAACTTAAGCAAGAAGGAGTATAAAATGTAGCAAAATCCCTAGTTATCAACTCCCCCAAACTTAAGCTTTTACTTGTCCTCAAGCAAACAAAATTAGACCCACCCCTCAAGGGAAAATCCAAGAAAATTTAGCTGTCCTAAAGTAACCTCATCTAACATCAATTGGGACTAACAATTGCCCTCAATACAAATGAATTATTAAAACCATTTACTCTTTGAAACACCATGGATGAAGTGCGACACAAGAGCATCAAGAGTTGACTCAACATATCAAAGAACTCTTTCTATTACTTTGGTCATTGTGGAACCCAAACTCACAAGTCCCCAACTCTCCCTAAGCAAACCTCACCTTTAAAATAGTGGCACTCAGAACGAGGTCAATGAAAGATCACTCATCTCTCTCAAGAAAAAGTCACAAGTCCAGCTCTAAGTACCATATGCTTGCCCCTTATGTGAGTCACCACTAATGTAAGCTACATTCAACTCAAGATCATATAGGGCTTTTGTGGAGACATGGTGAAGACTTTTGGTTCAGGGTAGGAAATGTTTGGTCTAAGTAGGTTCCATCTTCCCTTAAGAACTTCTTTTGTTTCATTTGGCACACATTCCCTTGACTCTTTGAGTCATTTCACTTCTTTTTAAGGGGTTAGAGAGACACACTGTCACACCTTCTTATACATTTCAAACCTTTTCTCCTTTTTCAACTTTTCACACCTTTCATTCTTTGCTTTTCTTGAATCTTTTTTTATTCTCTTACATATTGAACATTCTTTTTGTCTTTTTACTTTTCTTTCTTTTTCATTGCCTTTACTTTTCTTTATTTTTTTGTGCCTTTTTACCACTTTGTTGAAATCCTCGTCTCCCCCCCCAAACTTATACTTTTGCCATGTGCTAAGGGAAGGATCGGGTGACAAGAGAGGGTATCTTTTAGAACGGGTATAGGCTTGTATCATGGTTCTTGAAGGAAAAAGGTCTGGGGCTCAGAAGGATTGACTAGGGATCTTATCATTGGTAGGTTATGAAAGTATTCAAGCTATCATTTGGACCAAGGAGAGCCTATAATCATGTCTCAAGTCAAAATTCACTTAGGATTTCGCCTCAACAAACATTCAGGGAAAGTTCTAGACCAATGGCTCGGGACTTGGACTTGTAATGCGATTACTCACCACACAAACTATAGGATCGCTAAAGACACAGAGTCGGGGGCCCACAACGACCTTAGATAAGATTTGAGCACACAATGGTCCCAAAAAACCAATTGATGGTCAACACAAGAGTCTCAAAGTTACGACTTTCACCATCCTAAACACAACAATTTGTTTTTGACCATAAGATCAAAGGCAAATGTGCTAGGCCCAAGTGAAGCTTTGCTTGAGACACCCTTAACCACTAACTACTAAAAAAAAAAAGAAAAACGGACTCAAACCCTTAAGAAGGTTGTCCGCCATCCATCATTGGGAAGAGCCACCCGGTTCACACAAACTCCACCTTTGGAAAGAACCATGGCATTAAGAAAACCAAAGGCTTATTGCAAACTTTCTAAACATGAAGCTACAAACATAAATAAGAAGCTAAGAACGAAAAATTGTGGAAAGTAAAACGAATATATACAAGAGGAGATTTGTCTAATATACAATAGATGGGATAAATATGTACAATGTAACATAACTTTATATACATACCCAAAGTAAAATAAAAGTACGCAAAATGTAACAAAATGTTAAAATTATATACAAACCAAAGATGAAAAATAAAGAAAGCCTAAAAATTGTCAAATATATATAGTAATCCAAATCCATAAAAGTATGGCCTACCCCCTCAAATGAAAGCTGGCATTGTCCCCAATGCCAACTAAACTAAATAAGCACCAAAAAGAAAAAGGATATAGAGACTCCTTATGGCCCGTCTGCCTACATGGGCTCCTGAGTGGTCCCTGGGTCCTTACTGTGCTCGGGAACCTCAGAATGGTTCCCTATGGCCTGCTGCTCTGCTGCTGGAACCTGGGCCTGGACCTGGACAAGCTCCTGAGGTGTATCTTGTGGCTGACTGGAGGAGGCCTCCGGTGGGTCTACCAACTGGATGACTGCATCGTCCGCTCTGGGAATCATCCTCTTCCTCTTGGGAGGCCTTTGGGACTGCTCAGGCTGGGATGAGATGATGGTACTGGATCCTGTAGCAATAAGTCCAAAGGCAGCTAGTCTGCCTTCAACCTGTCAACATCAACCCTCAGCTCCTTCACGCACTCCTTGGAAGCCTGTGTCTTTCTCAACTTCTTGTGCTCCCTAGCAAGTTCCTTGAGAGCCTTGCTATGTGAATCAACTGCATCTGTGAGCACCTTCTGAGTGTTGATAATTTTCTTTTGGTTGGCCAGAATCTCCTTGAGGGCATCCTCTATGGACTGTAGGACTTGTGGAGGCGGAGGTGCCAACTGAGCCTCTACTGTAGTAGTAAGGATAGACAACTTGGATGATGCTGTTTGCATCCAGTTGTTGATACTGAGAAGAGCCTGGCTCAGTCGCTGTGCAGTCACTAGATAGGCTCGGGAAGGGGGTATCTCTAGGTCAGATGAAGTGGATGGGCCAAGAGGAATGTCTGTGGATGTGGAGGCAGGCTGAGTAGGAGCCACTACCATAACTGGCTCTTCAGACTGACCAGTTGGAGCAGTAGTTGTTCCCTAAAAGTTCTTGCTCTTTGGGTTGTCATCCCCCTGCATGCTGTACCAAGAGAATGGGGCCCTCGCTTTGACCTTGATATCAAATGGCCTCTTTTCAACTTTGAGGTCCCTGGAATACATAGTCAAGAAGCTGGGGAAAGGGTAGTTTCTGTCATGCTTAATGCCTACAAGTGTGATTACCCTAGACATTATATTTCCCACATTGATCGGGTACCCCACCATGATCGAAGCCACCAAAACAGCCCGATGAAGAGGGAGGGAGTTGTCATGAATAGTGGGGTCCAGTCTGCTGCACACAAAAGTTTTCCACCCCTTTTCCTCGAAGTTCAAACTTCTTCTCAAAATCTTGATGCTCGCATTCAACTAATCGAGGGTGGTACCTAGGATTTCCATATACTGTGCCAACCAGGGACGGACCTTCTCCCCTATTTCCATCTTCGCCATAAATAATGCCTCATCTTACTCATCAAAGCCAAGGTAGTCATTTATTGTGTTCCCATCAAACAACACCTTCAGATTTCTCACCTTGGTCACTTTTGTGCCCTTTTTGATGTGGGCAACGTTGGTGTAGAATTCCTTGACCGAGTGCTCGTTGGCATCTACACATTCACCCAAAAAGTACTCCCAGTTAACTCTCTCCCTAAACTGCCTCCTCACATTGGGGTTGTAAGGCAGTAAATCCCTATCCACAAAGCTCCTCTCCGGGATTGATTTCCTCACCCGCCACCATTCCCTAAACTTGTGATAAGCTACCTCACTGACAAATCGATCTTGCTACACCTCCGGTTTCCTAGTTATCGCAACCCCGCAAACCTGAGGTTCACCCCCTTCTCCTACTTCTCCTTCTCCTCCTACTTCCTTATCGTCTCCCACGGTACCCTCTCCGGATAATGAAGTTGTGAGAGAGGTGGAGTATTCATCTCCACCACCTTCAGCTGAGCCCTCAGACGACCCAGAAGATACATTTACTAACGCTTGGACAGCGGGGAAGTGGGATGAGTGTCTCTTAGTCAGGGATGCACTCTGGGATTGAGTCTGAAGATATCTCCCTGGAAGGCTCGTAATTACTCCCAGACATGTCAATGGCCCTATCAGCAGCTTTAATCATCTTGCTCATGTTTTTAATGTTTTGCCAGGCTTGAATAGTCAATCTCACCATTTTCTGTTTCCCTCTCCAGGAGGATTCTCCTCTGCCTAGTTGTTTAGAGCCTTTGCCTCTTTGTTTCACCATTGTCTGCAAACAAGTTTAGGTATAATTTGTTAGTATCAGTAGATTCAATTAAGTTCACAGTTGCAGAAGATAAAAGGTTGCAGACAGTTGCAGAAATCACACAGTGCGGACCACACAAAATGGAGTGCGGCCGCATAGAGGCCAATATGGTCTGCACAAAATGTCAATGCGGTCCGCACAGAGGTGGGGTTCAGACTACCCACTCTCTAAACAATTGCTCTGCGGACCGCACAAAATGGCAATGCGGTCTGCATTGAGGCACCGCGGACCACACAAAATACAATGTGGCCGCGGTCCTCGAAGAACAGGCTTTAGGATTTTCAGCAATGCAGTTCACACAAAATGTTATTGCAGACCACACAAGGGCACTGCGGACCGCACAAAAACCACTGCGGCCCACATTGAGTGCCCAGTTGCGGCACTAACTTAGGGTTCTAATTCATTTGCTTTTAAGTCCAATCTTTCGCCTTAGTAAGGTTCCTAAGTGATTGCCCATTGTTTTTAACCACCTAATTCTACTTTAATCAAAGAATTAATTACCCTAATCTAACCAATTGAAGAAAATACGGGAATACTAGAATAAGAGACAAGAAAAACAAAAAGTAAAGGAGAATAACAAAATTAAAGCAATTAAAAAGAAGTTAAGTTACCAATTGTGAGATGAAATGAAGATTAATGAATCCAAGCAATTAATTACTAGCAACATGGGTGATGAACAATGCTTTAAGAGTTCTGAGAGTTCAAAGATCGAAAAGTATAAAAGGAGGGCCTCAGGCCCTATTTATAGAAAAGGACCTGGGGCCCAGCTTACCAACCCAATGCAGACCACACTAAATGGATTGCGGTCCGCACTACACAGCTTGTTTTAAGTTTGAGAAGGGAACCCACTGCGGTCCGAACAAAATGCCATGCCGCTGCATTGGTCCACCGCGGACCACGCAAAATGTAATGTGGCCGCTGTTGCAAACTTCAGAGAGCTGGACATTTCATCCTACATCAGTGCGGTCCGCACTAAATGTAGTGCGTCTGCATAGAAAACTTTAGAGACCTGACACCTTTTCCACTATGTCCTGCATTGCATCAACACAATTTTGTAGCATCTCACAACCAGTTAGTCCAAAAATAAATCCTATACTACCATGAAAATCAAATAAAAACAAGAAGAAAAACACATGGGTTGCCTCCCAAGAAGTGGCTAATTTAACGTCGCGGCACGACGCAGGCTACCCTCAAATCATTTGAGATGAAGAAGTGCCACCACGTGGCTGTCATCAATATTTCCCAAGTAGTTCTTGACCCTATGCCCATTCACTCTACAAACTTTACCATTTTGTTCTTTAAATCAAGAGCACCAAACGGGGTCACACACACCACTTCAAAAGGTCCACTCCATTTTGATTTAAGCTTTCCCAGAAACAGACGTAATCGAGAGTTGAATAAGAGAACCAAATCACCAACTTTGAACTCCTTGCTACGAGCATATTTATCATGAAGGTACTTCATCTTGTCCTTGTACAAGGACGAACTGGAGTAGGCATGGAATCAGAATTCATCAAGTTTATTAAGCTGCTCCACACGAAAATTTGCTGCGACATCCCATTCAAGATTTAGCTTCCTCAAAGCCCACATGGTCTTGTGCTCTAACTCGACCGGTAGATGGCAACCTTTTCCAATCACCAACCGATATAGAGACATACCAATTGGAGTCTTGTAAGCAGTCCTATAGGCCCATAAAGCGTCATCCAACTTCTTTGACCAATCGGTCCTATTTGCATTGACCATTTTTGACAATATGCTTTTGATTTCCCTATTGGAAACTTCAACTTGACCACTTTCTTGAGGATGATAGGGAGTAGAAACTTTGTGATTGACACCATACTTTGAGAGCAAAGTGTCAAAATCTCTATTGCAAAAATGAGACCCCCATCACTTATGATTGCACGAGGAGTACCAAACCTTGTAAAGATGCTCTTCTTGAGAAATGTAACAACACTCCGGCCCTCATTGTTGGGTAAAGCCACAACTTCAACCCACTTTGAAACATAGTCCACCGCTACAAGAATGTATGTGTTCCCACACGAGCTAACAAACAGGCCCTTAAAGTCAATGCCCCATACATCAAAAATATCAACCTCAAGGATGGTATTGAGAGACATCTCATCTTTTTTCGAAATCCCACCCGCTCTTTGACATTCATCACACCTCTTCACAAGTTCACATGCATCTTTGTACAAAGTTGGCCAATAAAACCCACAACTAAGAACTTTGAAGACCATCCTCGCCCAGCCATGATGGCCACCATAGAGAGAGAAATGACAAGCCTCCAAGATACTCAATTGCTCTTCCTCCGGGACACATTTTCGGATCATACCATCTGTGAAAATCTTGAATAAGTATGGATCATCCCAATAGAAATCCAAACTATCTCGCTTGAGCTTCTTCCTTTGGTTAGAAGAGATCTCACAAGGGATTATACTAGTCACAAGGAAATTAGCAATATCGGCAAACCATGGCATATCATTCGTTGACACCGAAAGGAGTTGTTCGTCGGGAAATGAATCAATGATCTCTAGGCCGTCACGAGGCCTCCCCTCCTTTTCAAAGCGGGACAAGTGGTCCGCCACTTGGTTCTCACTACCCTTCTAGTCCACAATCTCCAAATCAAACTCTTGAAGTAACAAGACCCATCACATCAGTCTAGATTTGGAATCCTTCTTCGTTATCAAGTACCGAAGTGCGGCATGGTCGGTATGAATAATAACCTTAGCACCCATAAGATACAACCGGAATTTTTCCATTGCGAACACAATAGCCAAAAGTTCTTTCTCGATCACCGTGTAGTTCATTTGAGCATCATTTATAGTCTTGTTCTCATAGTACACCCGATGAAACATTTTGTTCACTCTTTGACCCAAAACCGCCCCAACCACAACATTGCTCGCATCACACATGAGCTCAAAGGGCAAGCTCCAATTAGGTGCGGTAATGATAGGAGTGGTGGTCAACTTATGCTTGAGAAGTTCAAAGGCTTGCATATATTTTTTATCAAACACGAACTTAGCATCTTTTTCCAATAACTTGCACAAGGGATTCACTACCTTCGAAAAGTCTTTGATAAATCTCTAGTAGAACCCCGCATGCCCAAGAAAACTTCGGACTCCCTTGACCGATGTATATGGAGGGAGCCTTGAAATCACATCAATTTTTGCTTTGTCTACCTCGATACCATGCTTTGAAATTTTATGCCCAAGAACTATGCCCTCTTCCACCATAAAGTAGCATTTCTCCCAATTGAGAACAAGATTGGTTTCTTCACAACATGCCAAGACCCTATCAAGATTTTTCAAGCACTCATCAAATGAATCCCCCACAACACTAAAGTCTTCCATGAACACCTCCAAAATTTCTTCCACCATATCGGTGAAAATGGCCATCATACACCGCTGAAATGTAGCCGGTGCATTACACAACCCAAACGGCATCCTAGAAAAAGCAAATGTGCCATATGGACAAGTGAATATATCCTTCTCCTGATTTTCTGGAGCAATCAATATTTGGTTGTACCCAGATACCCATCCAAGAAATAGTAGAAGGCACGCCCAGCAAGGCGGTCTAACATCTGATCAAGAAAAGGCAAAAGAAAGTGATCCTTGCGGGTCACTTTATTCAACTTGCGGTAATCCATGCATACCCTCCAACCGGTGACGGTTCTAGTAGGAATCAAATCATTTTGTGAATTTGCAACCACGGTCATTCCACCTTCTTCGGTACATATTGCACCGGTGAAGTCCAAGAGCTATCAGAGATGGGGTACACAACCCCAGCATCCAACCACTTGATCACATCCTTTTTCACAACTTCTTACATTGCCTCGTTCAACCTCCTTTGATGCTCCAAGGAGGGCTTTGCATTATCTTCCAAAATAATCTTATGCATACAGAATGCGGGGCTTATCCTCTGAATATCAGCTAAAGTCCATCCAATTGCGCTTTTCCGCTTTTGAAGTATCGCCAATGTGGCATCAACCTGCATGTTAGTAAGACAAGAAGAAAGAATAACTGGCAAAGTAGAATTTGAGCCTAAGAACTCATACTTGAGGTGTGGAGGCAGTGGTTTCAACTCCAACATCGGAGGCTCCTCAATTGAAGGTTTTGTTGGTGGAGTTTTTCTATTCTTGAGGTCCAAAGATAATTTCCAAGGCTCATAAGAGTAAGAGCCCATTCCATGTAAAGCATTCATGCACTCCACTCGGCTTGCATCCTTAAGACATCAAGATTCAATAATACGGCCTCCAATGGGTCCTCTACATTGATCATTGCACTGGTGTCATCAATTATCACTGCTGTGACGAGGTCCACAAAAGAGCACACCTCGGTAGTGTTGGGATGCTTCATTGATTTGCACACATGAAAGACCACTTTCTCGTCACCCACCCGGAAGGTGAGTTCCCCTGCTGCCACATCAACTAAGGCCTTCCCCATAGCAAGGAAAAGTCTCCCCAAAATGATAGGAACTTCATAATCTACCTCACAATCCAAGATCACAAAGTCAGCTGGCAAGATGAATTTGTCCACCCGGACAAGCACATCATCAATAATACCCAATGGTCTCTTTATCATTCTATCTGCCATTTGTAATCTCATGGAAGTCGACATCGGCTGCCCAATACCCAAAGTCTTAAAAACGGAATAGGGCATCAAATTGGTACTAGCCCCCAAATCACATAGAGCTTTAGCAAAATTCGCACTCCCAATGGTGCAAGGAATGGTGAAAGCACAGGATCTTCAAGCTTCGGGGCCGTTGAATGCACTATTGCACTAACTTAGTGAGTTATATTTATAGTTTCATAGTCCATAGATCGCTTCTTTGTTACCAAGTCCTTCATGAATTTAGCATAGCCCAACATTTGTTCAAAAGCCTCCGCCAAAGGCATATTAATGGATAAGCTCTTCATCATGTCAATGAACTTTTTAAATTGATTTTCATTTTTCTGCTTCGTGAGCTTTTAAGGATAAGGCGGATGTGGCCTTGGTAAAGGATCCTTGGATTTAGGCACAACCGGCTCCGGCATGTCTATTATGTGTTCCCTAGATGGGTTCACATCATTTTGAATTTCCACCTCGACATCTTGAATATCGATCTTCACTTCTTCATTCACATTTTCATCAATCACATTTTCAATCACCAAAGGAACTTCATCTTCTTGCAACTCAACATCATCATCCACAATTTGCTTTTGTTTGGAGGTATGCACATCACCGCCTCTCCCACTTCTTGTTGTTACTGCCATAATATGATTGTTCCCACCCTTCGGGTTCACTACCATATCACTTGGTAGCGCACCCTTAGGATGAGTATTTAAAGACTGTGAGATTTGGCCTAACTGCACCTCCAAGTTTCTGATAGAGGTATTGTGGGAAGCCAACAGAGCATCCGAGTCCGCATTCTTCTTCATCATTTGTTCGAATATCATTTCAATTCTACCCATATCATTGCTAGAAGAACTAACCTTGAGATGGAAATGAGGGTGGATTGTTTGGTTATTGGTACATTGGGGGCCTTTGAAAGCCTTGCCCCCGGTTTCCTTGGTTTCCATTGTTCCATCCACCTTGATTGTTATTACTACCCCAATTGTTGTTATTACCATTCCAATTTTCTTGGTTGTTTTGATTGTTGTTCTGATTGCCCCAGTTGTTGTTTTGGTTGTTGTTCCCCCAATAACCATTTCCTTGTTGTTGATTGCCCCAATTGCCTTGGGGTCTCCATTGTTGTTGGTTGGAAGAATTGCCTCTTTGGCCTTGATAATTATTCACGTATTGCACCTCTTCACTTTGTTCATCATAACCATCATTTTGAAATCCACCACAATCATTATCAAATTGCTCCGAATACACTTGGTTCTGTTGCCCTCTTTGTCTTCTATTGTTGACAAGCATGTTAATACCCTCTATGGCATTCACTTGGCGAGGATTTTGAACTTGTTGCAACTATGCCTTCACTAGTTGGTTCATCGTGGTTGTCAACTCAGCTATAGCCTGACCATGATCATGTAATTCCTTGTGCAAATGAATAACCGTGGTGTCACCCTAGGGCACATTGGCTATACTTTGCCAAGTAGAAGAAGTGTCAGCCATCTCGTCAAGAATGTCACAAGCCTCATCATACGACAACTTCATGAAGTTGCCCCCAGCATGTTGGTTCACTATGCATTGGTTTGTTATATTAATGCCCCGGGAGAAGGTTTGTTGGATCATCGCCTCAGTCATATCATTGTTGGGGCATTCCTTCAACATTGTTCTATAACGCTCCCAAATCTCATGCAAAGGTTCCGTGGGCTCTTGCTTGAATGCCAAGATCTCATCTCTCAATGCAGCCATATGCCCCGGTGAGAAAATTTTTGCAATGAACTTGTCCGCCAACTCATCCTAAGTAGTGATGGAATGGTTGGGCAGTCGCTCGAGCCAATCCAATGCCTTCCCTCTAAGTGAGAATGAGAAGAGTCTCAACCTAAGAGCATCCTCGGACACATTAGTTTGCTTGATCCCCCAACATGTATCTACGAACCCCTTGAGATGTTTGTAAGCATTTTGATTTACAGCGCCCATGAAGTACCCACGTTGCTCTAGTAAGGTCAACATCACATTAGTTATTTGAAAATTTCCCACCCAGATTCGGGGTGGGACAATAGCACTTGCATAGCTTTGGTTTGGAAGCACTCTAGGAGCAACTCTTGGAGGAGGCGGAGGAGGGTCTGGGATATTGTCATTAACATTAGCATTAGCCTGGTGGCCTCTACGTTGTCCTTGAGGTACAAGGGGCACCTCATCATCTTCGACATCATCTACCTCCTCCCTCGCAATCACATTTCCAAGAGGTTCATTGGCGTTGTTAGCTGCCATTTGGTACCTGAGTTGTGACACAAACAAAATTAGCAACAAAGAAGGAAAGAAGAACAATACACAAAACTATTTTGATAGATAGCTAAAACCGTTAGCTCCCTGGCAACGACGCCAAAAAGTGATCGAAGCCTACCCTGCACTGCTATTGAGTAGCGAGAGAGGGTTGAAGCAGTTTTACCTGATTTAGGGTCGGGATCGCTTTCCACAGAGAGCTAGAAGTTGGAGTCGGGTATCTATCTAGTTTGGAGTCGTGTATGTGTTCCAAATTACACTTGTAAACATTTTTGGGTTTTTGTTTCACTTCTACTTTTATCAAACTACAATGGTAAATTAAACTAGAATAAGCTAAGAGTAAAATGTTGTGGGTTGTTCAAATAGTTTAAAAGGCACTAGGGTAGTGACTTTCGCCTA
Organism: Nicotiana tabacum; assembly: GCF_000715075.1. Taxonomy (NCBI): domain Eukaryota; kingdom Viridiplantae; phylum Streptophyta; class Magnoliopsida; order Solanales; family Solanaceae; genus Nicotiana; species Nicotiana tabacum. The sequence continues at coordinate 104,937,136 of NC_134090.1, forward strand.
GGTGGTCAATTGACGGATACTTGAGTCTAAGGCATAACTGACATATTTGGGGAGTATGATATAACCGTTGCATGATTTTACCCACTCTACACCTCTCGGTGGTTCAAGTGATTTTTCCCGAATTAACTTTCTCAAGACCAATTGGGTATGCAAATTTGCACAAGCAATCAAGGTTCAAGTCAGGTATTACTCTCTTGAGGTTTAACCCTTTAATTGGGGGTATCGATCTCTTGAGTACGCCCCAATTCCTTGTTGGACCAATTTCAGAGACTCAAGCTCTCTTTCTCAAGAAGAACTCAAGTCAACTAAACACAAACTAGTGTTTGCAACCACTAATTCAACAATTAAACATGAAATTAGCCCAAATATCAAACACCCATAGTCAATCTGGCCCTAAAACACAAGACCCATAAATTACCCACACTAGGGTTGAGCCACAACCCTAGATTATGGGTTTAGCTACTCATAATTAAAGAAGAAAAACAAGAAATAGATGAAGAAAAACTCATATTCATTAATTACTAAGATAAACAAGAAAATTCAATGTTGAAATGTAGATATAATTGCCCAAAATAGCTAAAATATTCGAACCCACAAGCGCAGCTCTTACCTAAAATTATCTGATGACCTAAAAATGGGAAAAGAAGCTATTTATACTAAGCTGAAAAATCTGAACAAAAATACCCCTATAGGGCTAGTGCGGACCGCACAAATCACGTGCGGCCACACTAAGGCTCTTGACATAAAAATCCATCTCTCTGAACTCAGGAAATGCGTGCCGCACAGAATGGAATGTGACTGCGAAGGCTTCCAGTGCGGTCCGCATAAAATGGAGCGCGGACCGCATTGGCTTGAAACTTGGAACTGGCAACTCTCTGATCCTTCTTATTGCGGACCACACTAAATCGAGTGCGTACGCATTGATCCCAGTGCGGACTGCACAAAACCTAGTGCGTCCGCATTGCCCTTTTTGCCTGAATATCATACTCTCTGAACCTCACTTGTGCGGATCACACAGAATGGTGTGCGGCCGCACTGTCCTTGTTTAATTTGTCTAAGCTTTGTCTTGTCTTGATGCTTGTGCATGTTTCACTCCTTTTGAGCTGATCTTTGACATCTTGTCACCTTGTTGATCAAACCTGCAATCAAGCACAACTTGTGAGCCTTTGGGACTATTTTGTACACATTTCTAATCAAAACTTAAGCAAGAAGGAGTATAAAATGTAGCAAAATCCCTAGTTATCACCCGACCGGATTTAGCCGTTCCAGACTCAGCAGCCTCCGACCGAGGCGCCTGCAAATCTCTCACAATCGACCTCGTCTTCCTCCTTAGCAGGCTGCCATCATTATCATCCATCAGCAGCCTCCGACCGAGGCTGCCTCGTCCCATCTATCTTGCCTGGTATAGAAAGAAAAACACTACAAGGGCCGAACCAGAAAGACCAGCCAAAAAGCCTCACATTCAGGAATTCGTTGAGGAGTCGCAAGAATAGTGGGCTTGGTTGGCCAAAGAAAACGAGTACAGGGCTACCATAAGAATATTGGAGATAAGTCAGGGACCTTCAGTTTGAATATAGCTTGTAAGCCGCGGCGGACGAAGGAGAAAAGAAAAAGCTAGCCATAGAAAATGAGGCCCTTCGATCCCAGATTCAGAAAATGAAAATAGCGGCAGAAAACCCAGCCCGAAGTGCCAAAGATGAGAAACTCATAGCTAACTTGAGGCAAAAAGTGAGTGACTATAGTTTTGATTTAAACAAAGCAGAAGGTGAACTAGCCAAGGCTCGAAAATAGTTGGCTAAAAATGCAGATGAACGAGTACGCCTGGTTAAGCAGTTGAAAGAAAAGTACGACAATGAGGTCGATTAAAGAAAAGGGTCATCGCCACAAAAAATAAAATGATCAAACAGGCGAAAGATTTCAAGGCTGAAAGAGAACATTGTTATACAGCATTGGCGCAATTAGAAATAGATTTGCAACAACTTCAGGAGCAGAATCATGTGGCAGAGCAAACTTTGGAAGCCAGGGTCCAGCAGATTGGGCGTTTGTTACAAGAAAAAGGTGTTATAAGAGAGAGAATTAGAAACATCGAATATTACATCGTTATGAAGTGCCAAATCTGTGAGGATATGACTCGCACTACCTTCTTCACGGTAGTGATGACATTTGTTAAACAGATAATGAGCGACTTGAATCGACTTCAAAGGGATCTTGCATATAGGCCCGCGGCAAGACCGAATGATGTCCCGCGGGCACCAGGAGCACTGATGTATTCATGATCTCTCATTTGAGTCTATATTTCCTTTTCCGTTAGAGTCTGTCAATTGTGTTGAGTTTGTATTTTCTTTTTGCCGGAGTCTGCCAATTGTGTTCGAGTCTGTATTTTCTTTTGTTGGAGTATGATAGTTTATTTTTGGAGTCTATATTTCGTCTCTTCATCCGCTTCTGTTAGTTTCTCTCGGAGTCTGTTAGTTTGGAGTCTTTGTAATCAAAGTCTTTGCTTTTTATGAAAATTGAAAATCCCAAAAAATGTTTTATTTCGTACTTATATCCCAGAACTAGGCTCGGTATGATTCATGCGGGGTCATGATACGTAGGCAATCTCCATAGGATTTGACCATAACCAAATAAGGAAAAAACAAGAGAGGAAAAAAAAGAAAAAAAAAGAGAGAAAGTAAGAGAAAAGAAACAATGAAAAACAAGAGGGAAATGAAAAAAGAAGAGCAAAGGCCAGAATGAAAAGAAAGAGAAAAAGAAGGAAAGCTGTAAGTGGAAAAGCCGGGATGACACAAGCAGCCGATCAAATGCATGATAGAAACGGTTAACTGCTTAGGTGCATTCATTCCCCAAATGTGCGGTTACCAATTTGTTAAATCCCTAACCACTAACAAGGTTGTTGTTGATGTATTGAGCTCAGGAAGGTGGTTAGTTGATTGGCATTCTGGCAACTCACTCATACAACACCCGATCAAAAGACAGGCTGAATATGGCCAACCAAGAACCGGAGATAAGTATTGTTGACCCGTCAAAAGAGGTGGAAGAACTGGATGTTAATGCAATGAAGGAAGAGATGTATAAGTTAAAGCAGCAGATGGCTGAAATGTACCAAGACTGGGCAAAGGGGCATCCACCACCGGTTTATCCCGCCAACCCTGCGTATATCCCACAATCGACCCAACCTCAGGAGCCTCCCACTGTGAACTCATCTCCAGCCTTTCCCCTCTACCAACAATGCTATGGCGCCACTTCCCATACTTCTCAAGGTCCACCACCCAAACAAGTCCCATACCCCCCACCAATTACACCTATTTTTGTAGCACCTCCACCTGCTACATTACATCGATCTTCCCGTGAACCTCTGTTCCAAACTCACGACAACCAGTACTATCCCCCTAAACCCACATTCAAAGTTCTAGAACCATATTCTTACACCCCTCATCTTGATCTCCCGGCAGAGACCGAGAAGCCACCTAAAAATCCCAAGTATGAAGAGATGATCAGAAAGGTCAAAAGCTTAGAACAATCGTTCAGAGATATGAGGGGGATGGGTGGTCAAGTAAGTGTGGCCTATAAAGATTTATGTCTGTTCCTAGATGTTCAGTTACCAGTAGGATTCAAAATGCCCAAGTTTGATCTGTATGACGAGCATGGTGACCCAGTAGCACACTTAAGAGGATTTTGTAGCAAGATAAGAGGAGCAGGTGGAAGAGATGAGTTGCTGATGGCATATTTCAGCCAAAGCTTGAGTGGATCCGCATTAGAATGGTATACCAGACAAGATCACAACAGGTGGTACACATGGGATGATTTGGCCCAAGCCTTTGCCTGCCATTTTCAGTACAACCTCAAATTATCCCAGACCGTCTGCCATTGACAAAGATCGAGAATAAGACCGGTGAGAGCTTCAAGGAATATGGATTCCATTGGAGAGAGCAAGCAGCGAGGGTTGACCCTCCGATGAAAGAAAGTGAGATGGTTGATTATTTCTTGCAGGCTTTGGAACCCACTTATTTTGGTCACTTGGTGTCAGCAGTAGGCAAGTCCTATAATTAAGTTGTAAAAATGGGAGGCATAGTTGAGGAGGGACTCAAGTCCAATAAGATCATGAGTTATTCAGCAATCAAAGCGACCACCCACACCATTCAAAACGGTACTGGGGGTGTACTCGGGAAGAAGAAGAAAGAGGATATTGCTACAATTGAGTCGGGAGCTTGGGTTGGATCCAGGAACACTCCACGTTACTATAACCCGCCTCGACCCTACCACCAAACTTACCCCCACACTCCATATAGTCCACCACAACACTATTACCCACCGCCCGATCCCCATTTTTCCATCCATCACGCACAAACCTATACCCAACCTCCCGCTCATGCACAATGGCGTGCGCCGGCTCCACAAAGTCCATACTTAGCTCCACAAAATGCCCATCCACCCCCAAGAGCCTAAAGAAATCCCCCTGGAACAGGGTTTCGGCCAAATCAAGCCTTTAAGAATGAGAAGTTACAGAAGTAGAAGACTTTCACTCCATTGGGAGAACCATATGCTAGTCTATTCCACCGACTGAGACAGTTGGGTATGTTGAATCCGATCGAGGCTAAACTGCTGAATCCCCCTCCTAGAAATCTTGATCACTCAGTGAGTTGTGAGTATTGTTCAGGGACCCCAGGTCACGACACAAAGAAATGCTGGAAGTTGAAAACAGTTATTCAAGAGTTCATTGATACTAATCGGATTGAGGTCCAAGTACCGGAGTCACCCAACATCAACCAGAACCCGTTGTCAGCCCATCATGGGACTAATATGAGTGAGATAGTGCATAAGGGAGAGAAGCCTAAGAAGCCTTCGCAAACCGTCATGATGATTCAGGCTAGTGAAGTCAAGCCGTTTGAAAAGTCAACAAATGAGAAGTCTGTGATCAAGTTGAACGGGGCAAATAAAGAACTATTTGTGGAGGTCAAGAAGAGGTACTTAAACGACGTTGCAGGAAAACATGAAAGAGCAAAAGTGGTTGTGCCAGGAGTGACGAACAAGCCTGTGGTAATTGTGAAGGGCGCCCGCATAGATCCTATTGTTATCAAACCGGTAACTCAATTACCGATAGTCAACAGCAAGGCAATCCCATGGAATTATGAACGAGTGACAGTGACTTACAAGGGGAAAGAGGTTAAAGAAGAAGTGTGTGAGACCCATGGTTTGACTTGATCGGGGAGATGCTTTGCCCTCGAAGAGTTGAGAAAAGCTAAGACCTCAAAAGATAACCCAGTGTTGGTGAAGAAAGCGGTGACCGAGGAAGAAGCAGAAGAATTTTTGAGAAAGATGAAAGTACAAGACTATTCCATTGTGGAGTAGTTAAGGAAGACACCAGCTCAGATCATGCTCTTGTCGTTATTGATCCATTCAGACGAACACCGTCAGAATTTGACGAAGATCTTGAACGAAGCCCACGTTCCTGACAAAATCTCAGTAAACCATTTGGAAAAGATAGCTAACAAGATATTTGAGGTAAACAGAGTCACTTTTTCTGATGATGAGTTGCCCATGGAGGGTACCGAGCACAATAGAGCCCTCTATCTGACGGTGAAATGTGAAGATTCCGTGGTTACTCGGGTACTAGTTGACAATGGTTCCAGTGCAAATATTTGCCCTCTTTCCACTCTGAACAAGTTGAAGGTGGATGATGAAAGAATTCACAAGAATAGTATCTGCATTCGGGGATTCGACGGGGGAGGAAAAGATTCGGTCGGGGACATAGTGCTCGAGCTTACAATAGGGCCAGTTGAATTTACTATGGAATTCCAGGTGCTAGATGTGGCTGTTTCTTACAATCTGCTGTTAGGACGACCCTGGATTCATGCTGCCAAAGCGGTCCCGTCTACTCTGCATCAAATGGTTAAGTTTGAATGGGATAGACAGGAAATTGTTGTGCATGGCGAAGATAATTTGTGTGTTCCCAGTGATGCCATTGTTCCGTTCATAGAGTTTGAAGACGACAAGGGGCCATGAGTTTATCAGGTTTTTGACACGATATCGATAGAGAAAATTCCTGAAGGGAAGTGCGTGCCAACTCCAAGGGTAGCTGCTGCATCAGTCATGGTAGCCGTTGAAATGTTGAAAAATGGTTTTGTACCGGGCAAAGGTTTGGGCGCATCTCTGCAAGGTATCGTACAACCTGTTTCTCTTCCTAAAAACTTGGATACATTTGGGCTGGGGTTCAAGCCCACAGTCGCAGACATGAGAAGAGCTAGAAAAATGAAACAGACAGCATAGACCCTTCCAAAGCCAGTCCCGTGTCTTTCCCGATCATTTGTCAGGCCTGGTACCAGAAAGCGCCCAGTGGCATCGGTTCCCAGTTCGGTGGTTGATGTGGATGGAGATTTGATGGAAAGGTTCGAGAGGATATTCGCCGATGTGAACGTGTTGGAAGCTGGAGAGGGTTCTAGCAAGGCGTATGTGCAATTTGTTGGGCCCGGTGCAAAGATTAACAGTTGGGAAGCTACTCCTCTCCCCACCAGGAGGGAGTTTTGGTAGTTTGCTTTGATTTTCTTTCAATTTATCTAGATTATTCCAGGGTTGTAATTCAGATTCTATGTTCCGTCCGTTTCGATGTATAAACCCGTTATCTTTAATTTCAATGAAATGCAATTTCTCTTTTCCTCTCTTCCTGATAGTTTTATTTTTGTTTTCCTTTCTTCCTTGTACAGTTTTTTTTATGCTGGACTCAATGATATGACATGCATGCGGAATCTCCGGCCTAGTCTTAAAATCCAATCTAGTTCTGAAATAGTAATACAAGAAATAGAATGTGATGTTGAATCGGAATATGACGAGGATGAAGCCTTTGAAGAGATTAGTAAAAAATTAAGCCATATTGAAGAAAAACCCAAGCCTAACCTGAGTGATACAGAATCAATCCATTTAAGGGACCAAGATAATGTCCGGAAAACTAAAATAAGTGTCCATCTTGAACCACAACTTAGAGAGGAGATAATTAAAACACTGTTCGAGTATAAAAATGTTTTTGCATGGTCCTATGATGACATGCCAGGTCTAAGCACTGGTTTGGTGGTTTAAAAATTGCCCACTGATCTGGCATTCTCCCCGGTCAAGCAAAAGCTGAGGAAATTTAAGACTGATATGAGTGTGAAAATTAAGGAAGAGGTCACCAAACAGTTTGAGGCCAAAGTCATTTGCGTTACCCGGTATCCCACCTGGTTAGCAAATGTTGTGCCTGTGCCGAAGAAGGATGGTAAGACCAGGATGTGTGCTGATTATCGAGATCTCAAAAAGGCAAGTCCCAAGGATAACTTCCCATTGCCGAACATCCATATATTGATCGACAATTGTGCCAAACATGAAATTGGTTCTTTTGTGGATTGTTATACGGGTTACCACCAGATCTTATTGGATGAGGAGGACGCAGAAAAGATAGCATTCATCATGCCATGGAGAACGTACTGCTATCGGGTCATGCCATTTGGTTTGAAAAATGCTGGGGCAACCTACATGAGGGCAGTGACGACCATATTCCACGACATGATACATAGGGAGATCGAGGTTTATGTAGATGATGTGATTGTAAAGTCTAGAAAACAGTTTGATCATGTTAGAGATTTGAGAAAGTTCTTCCAAAGGCTTCACAGGTACAATCTCAAGCTCAACCCTGCAAAATGCGCATTCGGTATCCCGTCTGGAAAGTTGTTGGGATTCATAGTCAGCCGCCGAGGTATTGAATTAGACCCGTCAAAGATCAAAGCTATCCAGGAATTGCCACCCCCAAAGAACAAGACTGAGGTGATGAGCCTGTTGGGGAGATTGAATTACATCAGCCGGTTTATTGCTCAGCTCACGACAACTTGTGAACCTATCTTCAAATTGTTAAAGAAAGATGTTGCAGTCAAGTGGACAGATGAATGTCAGGAAGTATTTGATAAGATAAATGGGTACTTGTCAAACCCACCTGTGTTGGTCCCGCCAGAACCAGGGAGACCTTTGATTCTGTATTTGACAGTCTTGGACAATTCATTTGGATGTGTGTTGGGACAACATGACATCACTGGCAGGAAGGATAAGGCCATATATTATCTCAGCAAGAAGTTCACATCTTACGAGGTTAAGTACACTCAGCTTGAGAGGACGTGTTGCGCCCTAACTTGGGTAGCCCAGAAGCTGAAACATTATTTGTCCTCTTATACTACTTACCTCATCTTTTGCTTGGATCCGTTGAAGTATATCTTCCAGAAGCCTATGCCCACGGGAAGGCTTGAAAAGTGGCAGATCTTGCTCACAGAATTTGACATTATCTATGTGACTAGGACTGCAATGAAAGCACAAGCATTGGCCGACCATTTGGCTGAGAATCCTGTGGATGAAGAATACGAACCCTTGAAGACTTACTTCCCTGATGAAGAGGTAATACACATTGATGAGTTAGAACATATTGAAAAGCCAAGATGGAAGCTTTTCTTTGATGGTGCTGCTAACATGAAAGGCGTTGGAATAGGAGCGGTACTTGTTTCTAAAATAGGGCATCATTACCATGTTATAGCACAACTTCGATTCTACTGTACTAACAACATTGGGGAATGCGAGATATGCATTTTGGGTTTGAGGATGGCTGTGGATATGGTGTCCAGAAAGTCTTGGTCTTGGGTGACTCGGACCTTCTGGTACACCAGATTCAGGGAGAATGGGAAACACGGGATTTAGAACTCATACTGTACCGACAATGCTTGCATGATCTCTGCCAACAGTTTCAGTCTATAGAGTTCAGGCATATTCCGAGGATCCACAATGAGGTCGCCGATGCTTTGGCTACTCTGGCATCAATGTTACATCATCCAAATAAGGCTTATGTGGACCCATTGCATATTCAGGTTCACGATCAACATGCTTATTGTAACATGGTGGAAGAAGAACTCGATGGCGAACCTTGGTCTCACGATATCAAGGAATACATCCGAAGGGGAGTATATCTGATACAAGCCACATGTGATCAAAAGAGAATAATTCGTCGCTTGGCAAGTGGGTTTTTCTTTAGTGGAGGAGTTTTGTACAAAAGAACTCCAGATCTCGGGTTATTAAGATGTGTAGATGCCAGACAGGCCGCGACTATCATGACCGAAGTACATTCTGGAGTCTGTGGACCGCACATGAGTGGGTATGTGCTGGTAAAGAAGATTCTCCAGGTAGGTTATTATTGGATCACTATGGAGTGAGATTGTATCAGTTGTGTGTGTAAATGTTATCAGTGCCAAGTGCATGGAGATTTGATTCATTCTCCATCATCTGAATTACATACAATGTCTGCACAATGGCCTTTTGTTGCTTGGGGAATGGATGTCATTGGACCAATCGAGCCAGCAGCGTCCAACGGGCACAGGTTTATTCTGGTGGCCATCAATTATCTCACCAAGTGGGTAGAGGCTAAAACATTCAAGTCTGTAGCCAAGAAGGCGGTGGTTGATTTTGTGCATTCAAATATCATTTGCCGGTTCGGGATACCGAAGGTGATCATTATAGACAATGGGGCTAATCTCAATAGTCATCTGATGAAAGAGGTATGTCAGCAGTTCAAGATTACACATCACAATTATACCCCATACCGCCCTAAGGAAAACAGAGCAGTTGAGGCGGCCAACAAGAATATAAAGAAGATACTTCGAAAACTGGTGGAAGGTTCTAGGCAGTGGCATGAAAAGTTACTGTTTGCATTGCTAGGTTATCGCACTATTATCCGTACTTCAGTAGGGGAGACTCTTTATTTGTTGGTGTATGGCACTAAAGCAATGATACCCGCAGAAGTGGAAATTCCATCCCTTCAAATTGTCGCGGAGGTTGAGATCGATGATGAGTAGTGGGTCAAAACCCGCTTAGAACAATTGAGTTTGATCGATGAGAAGAGACTGGCAGTAGTGTGTCATGGCCAGTTGTATCAATAGATAATGACAAGAGCATATAACAAGAAGGTGCATCCACGAAAGTTTGAAGTGGGGCAGTTAGTATTGAAACACATTCTTCCTCATCAAGTTGAAGAAAAAGGAAAATTCGCCCCAAATTGGCAAGGGCTGTTCGTTGTGACTAGAGTGTTGTCCAATGGTGCATTGTATTTGACAGATGTAGAAGGCAAATGTGTAGAAATGGCTATCAATTTTGATACAGTCAAGAGATACTATGTGTGATTTCTGTCTTAGATTGTACTTGTTTGTATTTGGCATGTCTCGAATATTGAAATGACGAAGGCATTTTGTTGTGCTATCTAAACATGTTATCCGTTGTCACCCCTTTTGAGCCTTATTTGTTTTCTTTCATACCGCTCTTTCGGAATCAGTAACAAATATCAGAAACACAAAGTGTAAAAGATAAGTAAAGGAAGGAGAGAAAACTAGAAAGAAAAGAAAAGAAAAAAAAGAGAATGAAAATAGAAAGAAGAATGAAAAGAGGAAGAAAGAATGAAAAGAAAAAGAGAGGAAGAAAAACAACAAAAGGGAAAATGAAAGCAAAAAAGAGAGTAAAGAAAGAAAAAGAGAAGAAAAATCACAACAAACAAAGTAATTCCTATGTCATGAACTACGTTCGACCTGATTCCTTTTAAGGATATGTAGGCAGCCTCACGGTTCGGTCCCAGCAAAGTAAAAATCCAAAAGTCCCCAAACAAGAAACTAGGGCAAAAGTTGTGGTTGTTATCAGAAATATGATTCCGAAGGTTGTAAATTTGAACCCAATTAAATTGTTTTGAGCTTTTTATACCCTTCCTTTCTTAACCCATCCGAAAGCCACATTACGATCCAAAGAAAGACCTTCCGATCAGTCTTCGGGAAATGCCAAGTCAAGCAGGTAACGGTGATCCACATCAGGGGCAACACTCTGGTCTAAAGAGGGAAAATAAGTCAAAATGAGAGAGTCTTATTGGTGAAAACCCTCACGGGCACCGTATGGCGACGGGAGCTGAGAGAAATCAAAATGAGAGAATCTTATTTGTGAAAACCCTCACGGGAACCGTAAGGCGATGAGAGCTAAGAGAAATCAAAATGAGAGAGTCTTATTGGTGAAAACCCTCACGGGCACCGTAAGGCGACGAGAGCTGAGAGAAATCAAAATGAGAGAGTCTTATGGGTGAAAACCCTCACGGGCACCGTAAGGCGAAAGTGAGTTGAGAGACAAATGGATGAGGGAGGTCTGCTAGTGGAAACCCTCCAAGGCGCCGCAGGATGAACAATGTCAGGATTTGGGTGAAGAAATCAGGTTATGGAAATTTCGGGGCAACAAAGTATGGCAATTTAAAGTTGATTGGTTGAACAGATTGGGCCGATTAATCCAAAATATATTTCATGATCATTGGTGCCAGCTGCTCTGTCCAGATAAGTCCTCCTTCTTTTTCCTCTTCAGACTGTCGTCCAGTTTTGGATTTTCTTATCCTTAGCTCTGAAAGTCATTGCATTTCATTTCTTTTCGGTTTATTTCTCTAAGATGTTCCCAATGTCAGTTCTGTTTAAGCAAATAAGAAGGAATTTCAAAGCTCACTACCAGCTTCAGGATTGCAAAGCACAACGTGGCCAGAGCATACCAAAGATCGCATGATGTAAAATGGGGTAAAGTGCCAGCAAGAGTTCCATCGGCAAAATGATTTGGTAATTTCATGGGAGATGCAGGGGTTCATTTAAAGGGGTCAGAGGTGTGAAACAACGGTTCGGGTATAAAATACTCGGGTCATCCAAAGTCATGGGGTTTTGAAAGTCAGTCGGAAAGTCAAGCGGTTCAGGGCCAGTTCGGGGAAGCCATTCAAAACAAAACAATGCAGCGGAGAAACCTTCAGCAAAGAATGCCATCAACCAACCACCATATTTAAAACTAACAATATTTTTCTTTGATTAAACAGGGGCAGAAAATTTCGGTTGTTTCGGAGAAACCTTCGTGGAGAAAGGCAGTCAGCAAATAGGTTTGATTTTTGATTTTCAGGACCCTCCTGGAAAATGGGACCTAGTTTAAAGTTCAGAAATAGCATAATCTAGCATAAATGTACCCCAAAAGGAATATAAGTTAGCTTATGAGTTTGCATGCTTGAGATAGGATTCAATTAGGAGTTTCTAGGACCCTCCTGAATAATGATATTTAGTTTTAAGATTTCCATTAGATCACAAGATGTATCGTAAGCTCTGACGTAGGGTAATATAATTCAGTCGTAAAAGTGTCATTTTTTAGGAGAAGATTTGATTTTGAGTTTCAGGACCCTCCTGGATAATGGGATGTAGCTTTAAGACCATCTTAGATAACAAGATTTAACGGAAGTCACACCTTTAGAAGATATAACTTAGATCTAAAATTGTCGTTTAGGTAAGAATTGTCAGGACCCCCTGGATAATGGGACCTAGCTTTCGAATTCTTAGTAATATTTGGTAATATGATTCAGTTTAACACTCACATCTGTGCCCAACCTCCAAACTGGGGGTAGAAAATTTTCTTTGTTTTATCTATTTCATTGAAGTCAGGAGCCCTCCTGGAGAGCAGGGAATACTTTCAAGCGCAGCAGTCAGGAGCCCTCCTGGAGAACAAGGGAGTACAATTTAAGTTTAGCCTTCAAGTCCTCTGTTTCTTCTATTTTGAAATCAGGATCCCGCCTAGAGAGCAGGGAATGCATTCAAATTTGGCAATCAGGAGCCCGCCTGGAGAGCAGGAAACACGTTTCAAGTTGAAGTCAGGATCCCGCCTGGAGAACAAGGGAGTATAGTTTAAGTTTAACCTTCAAATCCTCTGTTTTGTCTATTTTGAAATCAGGAGCCCGCCTGGAGAGCAGGGAATACATTCAAGTTAGCAATCAGAAGCCCGCCTGGAGAGCAGGGAATACATTTAAGTTTAGCAATCAGGAGCCCACCTGGAGAGCAGGGAATACGTTTCAAATTGAAGTCAGGAGCCCGCCTGGAGAGCAGGGAATGCATTCAAGTTTAGCAATCAGGAGCCCGCCTGGAGAGCAGGGAATACGTTTCAAGTTGAATTCAGGAGCCCTCCTGGACAGCAGGGAATACGTTTCAAATTAAAGTCAGGAGCCCGCCTGGAGAATAGGGAATACTTTCAAGTTTAGCAGTCAGGAGCCCGCCTGGAGAACAAGGGAGTACATTTCAAGTCTTGGTTTTCAAAATTCTTTGATATTCGGTAATGTGATTCGTTTTACACTTACATATGGGCCCATATACCCAAACTGAGGCATAAAATTTTCTTTGTTTTTGTCTATTTTGCTGAAGTCAGGAGCCCGCCTGGATAGCATGGGAATGCATTCACGTTTTGAAGTCCGGAGCCCGCCTGGATAGCATGGGAATGCATTCACGTTTTGAAGTCAGGAGCCCGCCTGGAGAGCATGGGAATACATATCAAGTTCAGCAGTCAGGCACCCACTTAAAGAAGGGGAAAACATCTCAGCTTACAATTCAAGGTGGCACAAATGGATGTCATCGAGAGAATAGAGGACAACAAGGCAACAAGAAACACAAAAGCAAGTTTGACGATCTAGATAGGATTTTGTAAAGCATAGATCATAGTCTAGTCTAGATTCTTTTATTTTTTGACATGGTGTAATAAGGGGGTTCCGTAAGCAGTAGCAGCAGCAGCAACAACAGTGAAATCACAGCTTCTTGGTAGTCCCAGCTACCAAAACTTCCCGAACTACACTGACCTGATTCGTTTTTAGCCAAGGATATGTAGGCAACCTCAGAACCAGGGTGCGGTCAAATCTTTCAAAAATGCTTCATACGGAGTATTCAAACGGGCAAAAATTGCTCGTATCCGCTCACTTATCTTTGCCCGAAAACTCTTCGTGTTTCCGGGAAAAGAGGGACAGCTGTGAGCACGTGATTTTTGCCCTATATGAATTACTCCCATAAATTCAAAACAAAATAATTTCTTTTCATTATTTGCAATTTTGTGGATTTTGTGGCATTTTCTGTTAATTATTTGCATTTGTCTGTGCATTTCAATTGTTCAATTAATGAAAAATACAAAAATATGCTGCATTTGTATATAGGATTTAATTTTGGCATTTTTGAATTAATTAGTAATTTAGTGTTTTATAAAAATGGGAAAAATCACAAAATAGTTCATTTTTGCGCTTTATTTTTAATTTTTCGAATTTTGTTAGTTTTCTTTAATTTGGCATTTGATTAGTGGTGGTAATTATTATTTAAAATTAATTAATTCAATTTGATCAGATAGTTGATTAGGAATTAATTTAGGTTTTATTTTTAATTTTAATTTAATTTAAAAGAAATTAAAGGAAAAAAAAAAAGAAAACAAAGGTGTGGATCAGATTTTGGGCTGAGTAGTATTTCAATTATTAAGCCCAATTGGATTTTCCCTTAAAACTCGCCCAATCCAGACCTAGCTCCACCCCTGACCCGATCCGGTTCCCCCCACTCAACCAAACGACGTTGTTCTAGTTCCCGAATTGTTTATATTTTCTGCTTGTTTCATGTTAATTCAGAAACGTTGATTTGATTGTGTTTGGGTTGGAGTTTTATACCTTTCAGTTCAGTTTTGGGCTGGTTGTCTAAAGGATTTGACTCAGGGTCAATTTGACCCATAGCCCATTTGAGTACAATGTAAATTTTAGGGGTCGCAAGGGTAATTTGGGTAATCTAGGCTGGAGAATCTTTTGTAACTGACTGAGGGAAGCTTCCTGGAAGCTGGGGTGGGGACTAATCTGAAAAATCTGATTTTTGGCTAGGGGTTTTTAAGCTAAAACAAAAATTAGAAAGGGGGAAAAGTGCAAGCTAAGTCTGCCCTAGTAGCTTGCCTATAAAGGCATCCAAAACTTGCCTTTCAAGGAGACCCAAGAATTAGATTTTTGAGAGCTGGAAATCTAAAAATACAAAAACTACAAAATTTTTACTACTTTCATAGACTTCAAGAACAAAGATTACTGTTCCATTGCATTATCTTCTATAATTTCGAAAACCTTTAGCTTCTGAAGAATTTCTGATTAATCTGGTGCTGAAATGAATTGAGTTTTGGGTGTTTGAAGTTTGGTTTGAGGTTGCTTTGGGTTATTGTTCGATTAAGACTGTCTTGTACTGCTTCGTATCCATTTTTCTGGTTTGCATTGGTGTTGCTGGTGCTGAATTCTGCTAAGTACTGCCGCTGACTCCTCACTTTGTTCTTTGCTTTCAATATCCAGGTACTTATTCTAAAACCTGCAGAATGTGAATTCAAACTTGATGAATGAAATGGACAGGGAACTTTGAAGCAGTGCCTAAAATTTGTTCATTTTTATTGCTTAACTGTATTTCTGTTTTGTTCATAAAATACCACTCATGTCTTTTGGAAATCATCAGAATGTTTGGAGTAGTCTGATCTCCCCTTTATCATGTTCACTCTTAATTGTTTAGCTGTAAACATGCTTTGTAATACTGGGTGGATCGTGGACTCTGCCCCTTGAACAAGTTCGAATTCGTGTTAGTAAGGCTTTAGGTTTGTAATTGCTAATTTCACGTTGGTTTGTTAAGGACTTTGGTTAGTTTTTTGGGCTGAGAGTTACTGGGATTCACTAATGTAGATGTACGTTTGAGTTCACTAGGAAATGACAAATGGTTAGTTGGGTTTTACTTATGTGAGATTGGTTTGATTTGTTTTAAATCATCAGGTCTTTATTTTAAGTTAACTTGGGGATCTGGAAATAAGTTACCTACTGCTAGTTATTTAAATCAGACTCTCGACTGCTTGCAAATCATTGTTGAACTGCATATAATCGTCTATTAAGTAATCGAAGGCTGATTTTAAAAGTTGATTGCATATACATGGGTGCTCCGTTATTAGCCATTTGGGATCACGTTGTTACCCAGTGATTTTTTCAGACACTGCTAATGTGCCATAGGGATTCGAGGTCGAGTTCTGCACTCGTTAACCTTAGATTCTTGTAAGATTTGGGCTCACCTTGGGCCCAAGTCTGAAGACACTTGCAAAAAACAGAATTATCTACTTTGTATTGTTTAGGCCTGCCTTTTTACTTTCCCATCTCAGTGCTATCGATGGCCAAGGCCATTTTCTTTCGAATATTCGCCCATGTTCTCTTCCGGGTAGATTTCCTTCTAATTCATTTGAGCATTAGTATTAAAAGTAGAATTCAAGTTCCTTTAATGTTTAATTAATTAGATCGTGTTAATTAGTTGAGGTGTGCCATATTAAACGATACCAATAGTTATGGCCCTCAAAACCGAGTCTAGAAATACCTTTAATAGAATAATTTGGGGGACGCCCTGCCAAATAAAATTTCAAAATGCATGGCCCTCACTTAATTAATATTTTAAATCTTTAGAAATTTAGTTGAACTTCCATGGCCCTCGCAAACTTGAAAGTGTGTAGTTGCTTTAGGCATGCCATTTTAATAATTTACCTTCCTAAACTCGAGTGCGCATTTATGTGACCCAAATCCAAATCCCCAAAAATGTTAGATAAAATATGTCGAAAGCCGCGGGTGCATTTATGTGACGTGGTTTGAGACATATTTTAAAAGACATTGCAAGTTTCCTTTAAAATAATTAAATAAGGGCGGTTTTAAAAAGGGGTTAAAATGCACATAGGTTTAAAATGTTTTTAAAGTCAGATAGTTAAGCCAAAAATAACAGTTGACCGACCGTGTTAGAACCACGGAATTCGGGAATGCCTAACACCTTCTCCCGGGTTAACAGAATTCCTTACCCGGATTTCTGGTTCGCGGACTGTTAAACTGAGTCAATCTTTTTCTCGATTCGGGATTGGAACCGGTGACTTGGGACACCATAAATTAACCCAAGTGGCGACTCTGAATTTAAATAAAATAATCCCGTTTCGATTGTCACTTTAAGTTGGAAAAAACTCCCTTATATACTCCTCTTCCGGGGGTGTAGGTAAAAAGGAGGTGTGACAACCATTGTTGGTGGCCTTGACCTTGCCGGTTTGGCCTCCATTGGTTTTGTTGTCCTTGACCTAGGTATTGTTGCCTTTGGTACCCTACTTGAGAGTTGTTGACATAATTTGCTTCCTCAAAATCCTCACTGGATATGGGTTGCACATCCTCAACCACATTTACCTTCTTTGTTTGGCTTTCGGTGAACATCTTTGTCAACACATTAACATTTGTAGCAAGCCCTGCAATCACTTGATCTCTCTCTTGATTTTCCTTGATCATGTTGCTCAAAGAAGGAGAACCATATGTAATTCCACCTGTGGTATCCTCGGAGTGCCATGCTTGATTATGTTTTGCCATTTTGTCAAGTATTTGTGTCACCCTTGCAAATGATTTGTCCATGAAAGATCCGACAGCTGCATTCTTGGCTATAGATTGGTTCATAGGATCCAAGCCCATGTAGAATTTCTCCCACAAAATAGAATCCGGAAAATCATGGTTGGGAGACCTCACCAAATATAATTTGAAACGATCCCATGCCTCATGTAGATGTTCTCCCGGTACTTGCTTGAAATTTTTTTTTATCTCGGAGTTCCGACTTCTTACTTTGCAGGAACCATTTAGACAAGAAGGATCAGACAAGTTCGGCCCAAGAATGAATGGAGTTTCGGGGCAGATTTTGGAGCCATTTCCTTGCGTCCCCAGCTAGAGAATACTTGAAGCATCTCAACCTTAGGGCATCATCAGAGACATTATTCTGCTTATGCATTGCACACATACCGAAGAAGTTTTTAAGATGTTGTGTCGGATCATCATCAGTGGAATTCCTGAAAAACCCCACCACTTTGAGCATAAGGATTAAACCATGTTCCACCTGGAACGTTGCAGCGCCAACAACTGGAGGTACAATAGCATTTGTATCCTCAATGTACTCCTCGATGTCCGCAAAAAGATTTTCTCCCATTTCTGCCTCTACGTCATCGCCATACTCAGACATGTTTTCCTATCAACACCAAGCAAAACAAGAAAAGTGTGATGGAATAGAATAAGACGTAAAGTAAAGCACACACTAATTAGTAATTTCAAAACCGTATTCCCCGGCAACGGCGCCAAAATTTGATACGCTCAAATTACACTTTAATAAATAGTGTAAGGTGGTCGATGTCAAATATAATAACCCAACAAGGTTGGGGTCGAATCCCACAGGAAATAGGTGTGAAAAGGTTATTCGATTCTCGACTAAAGTCGTAGTTCTATCCAGTTAACGGTAACAAGAGTATGAATTAATGGTAACAAGAGTATGAGTTGAGTTTGATTTGATGTAACAACTAGTTGAAATATTGAGAATGTAAATAATTTGATTAAAGAAACCAAGGTTGTGTCCCCTTTAATGAAGTGTAATGCTATCGGTTTTAATATGATATATTTCTAATGGAAGGTCCTTTTGATATGCAAATGATGTCTAAATGTCTACCCAATATTTTTCAATAGTTGGGCAGTATTTCCTCTTTATGATTTTTTCCAAATATAAAAGAGTTGCAATTAAGAACAATCAATATGTGCCAAATAAAGCCCACTTATTCCTAAGTGATTCTATTAAACAAGGTTTAAAGCCTTGAGTCTTTGATATTTACATCTTCCAAATTCCAACCCACTTTCCCAAGCAAAGCAAGAATTTAATGGCACTTGTTAATGTTTGCAACCACCAACAATAAATGAAGAATGAGAATTAAATAAATATCAACCAACCATTATATATATATCAATGTTAAACACCCATTAACATAACACCCATTTAGGGTCCACAACCTTAGTATTTAAAGTTAGCTACATATGCTATATACAAAAGGAAGACACTATTTAATGCCATAAAGCTTACAAAGTGAAATATTCTTGACCCAAAAGCTTCCAAAAGAGAGTAATATTAATGCCTTGTATTGTAGCTTCAAAGTCAGACTAGATGAGCCCAGCAATTAACAATAAATCTATTTATAGAGGGCCAAAAATCGAGACAGAAATTGGACAAAAATGCCCTTTCAGGTCAAGTATGCGACCGCATTTCTGTCGCAAATCAGACATGCGGTCCGCATTCTCTTCATGCCCATCGCACTTCAAAACCCTAGTTTCCAGGCCGTCGTCGCATTGTGGGTTTGCGGACCGCATTCCAGCTATGCGATCGCATTCTGCGTCGCATTTTCCACCATCAGCACTTCTCTTCATGAGTTTGCGGTCCATTATGTGGTCCGCAAACCTGTTATGCGATCGCATTCTGGACCGCATTTCTTGCACCAGATTTTGGCTAACTTTCTATTTTGATTTGCGATCCTTTGCACCTTATGCGGCTCGCATGCAGGGTTTGCGATCGCATAATGCGTCACATATCCACATTTTTGCTACATTTTGCTCTTTTCTTGTCTTTTTATGGCTTTTTGCTTTCATTTCCATGCTCTTGGGTCCTTAAACCTCATGTACTGCAAAAACACTAAAATTACATAAGAAAGGGAGGTAATTCCATTCAAAACAAGCTAAAATCTAAGCAATTAGTATTGAAATATGCCGAAATTCTCCGGCACATTATTAGGCAAGACACTTACCTCAAAACACGCTAACTTAATCCACTAGTAAGCCTTTCCCTTGATTATCCAACTCCGAACGACTCGAATCTAGCCAAAACAATTTCATACCATAAATATAAACTATAGGAAATTATTTCGAACAATAAAATTATGATCTTTGCAAAGAAATAAAAAGTCAACTCAAAAAGTCAACCCGAGCTCGCGTCTCGAAACCCGATCAAAGTTACAAAATTCGAACACCCATCCGATAACGCGTCCTACCATACAAGAATTACTCAAATCCGACCTCAAATCGCCTTTCAAATTTCCAACTCAAAACACTAATTAAATGATGAAAACAACAATAGATTTGTGTATTATAGCCAAAACCGGGTTAGCATTTCTTACCCCAATGATTTCCTTGAAAATCTCTCGAAAAATCATCACAAATCGAGCTCGCTAGGTCCAAAAATGAAAATGAGATCAAACGCTCAAAATTAGGCCTTTTCTGCCAAGGAATCTCGCTTTTGCGATTCCACAGTCGCATCTGCGGCTCTGCACCTCCAGAATTTCCATTGCAGTTGCGGTTTTCGCTAAGCCCAGCATCCTCCGCTTCTGCGAGAAAACAACTGCATCTGCGCACGCACACTTGCGGAGGAAATATCACACCAGCGACTAATGCCCGCTCCTGCACTTCCTTCCATCACAGAAGCGACTTCGCTTCTACGGAGACTCCCACTCTACGATCCTAGCATCCCACACTCACTGCTCTATCTGCATTCTTAAGGCCGCACTTGTGGCCATACCCGTCGCAGGTGCGGTCACACCAGAAGCAGCAGTGCTTAAGGTCCAAAATTGATTCAGATTCAATTCGAATCACACCCGGGCCCCCGGGCCCCCATCCGATTATACCAGCAAGTTCCAAAACACATAACGGACCTACTCGAGACCAAAAATCACATCAAATAACATCGATTCTATGAATTGCAACCGAATTCAAGCCTATTAAAAATATGAACTTCCGAATTCCAAAACTAACACCAAACCATACTAAATCTATACTGATTGACCTCAATTTTTGCACACAAGTCATAAATGACATGACGGACCTATTCCACCTTCAGTAATTGAAATCGGACCTTGATATCAATAAAGTCAACTTCCGGTCAAACTTTCTAACCTTCCAAACCTTCAACTTCCTAACTTTCACCAATTCAAGCTGAACCGACCTACGAAACCTCCAAATCAACATCCGGTCACGTCCTAAGTCCAAAATTACCATACTGAGCTATTGGAACTGTCAAAATTCCATTCCGAAGTCGTCTACACAAAAGTCAAACTATGGTCAACACTTTCAACTTAAGGCTCGAACTTAAGGACTTTATGTCCCATTTCACTCCAACACTCACTCGAAACTAAAACCAAATACCTCAGTAAGTCACATAGCCACAATATAACATAGAGGAGGTGATAAATAAAAGATTGAGACTAAAATACTCAAAATAACCAACCAGATCGTTACACTTTTGCATAATAATTACGTACCAAGTGGTCTTAGACCATTCTGTACAGCCACATGCCATGAGACTGGATCAGATTTTGGGCTGAGTAGTATTTCAATTATTAAGCCCATTTGGATTTTCCCTTAAAACTCACCCAATCCAGACCCAGCTCCACCCCTGACCCCGTCCGGTTCCCCCCACTCAACCAAACGACGTCGTTCCAGTTCCCTTCATCTCGACCGTTGAACTGATCTGATCGAACGGATCGAAACTAGGTAGGTAAGGATATTTATATGTCCAAACGCTACTCTACCCCCCTCATTTCGTCCCTTTCAAACACCCCTCCTGGGACTCTCCTATGAAACCCTAGCTAGCCACCCCCAAATTCTCCACCGCCGGTGGCGGTGCCACCGCAAACTGCCACCAAACTTACACCAAATACTCTCCTCCATCTCCACATCCCAGATCCGTACCCCTTTTACCTCAAATGGAACCCCAAGCGTTCGAATTTCAAATCGAAACCTCAAACCCTAGCCACCGTCCTAGAATTCCCAACCCCCTACCCGGCGCCGCCGACTCCTTTTCCCACCAAATCAACCCCAAATGATCACCATAACCTCTTCATCCCATATACCCAACCCACTACCCTCGAATCTCCTCGGAGCTGTTCGAATCTCAAATCAGAAAAAAAATCCTAGTTCCACAAATCCAAATCCAACAGGGTTTTTGACGGTTCTAGGCTATAATGGCCTTTAAGCATGTGTTTTCACATGAAAACACCCAATTAAAGATTGCTCTTGTCAAGAAAGTTGACGGAGGCTTTAAGTTGTTCCAAGTCCATCCGTACCTTTATGTATTTCCTTGGTTTTATTTACGTTTCTTTTTACTTCTTTTTCTTCTTTTATTGTCATCTGCTTCTTCCTCTTCTTCTGGACTTCTTAGTGTTTTAAAGTCATCCTTTTGCCCATGCATGATTAGTTCAAAGAAGCTTTTCATTTTTAGTTAATTGGTTTAAGTAGTCTGTTTATTAGTTAGTTTCAACAGTTAGTAATGTTAGTTCAATAATTGGATAAAGAGAAAAGAAGAGTCTCAAATTGTTTATATTTTCTGCTTGTTTCATGCTAATTCAGTAACGTTGGTTTGATTGTGTTTGGGTTGGAGTTTTATACCTTTCAGTTCAGTTTTAGGCTAGTTGTCTAAAGGATTCGACTCAGGGTCAATTTGACCCATAGCCCATTTGAGTACAATGTAAATTTCAGGAGTCGCAAGGGTAATTTGGGTAATCTAGGCTGGGGAATCTTTTGTAACTGACTGAGGGAAGCTTCTTGGAAGCTGGGGTGGGGACTAATCTGAAAAATTTGATTTTTGGCTAGGGGTTTTTAAGCTAAAACAAAAATTAGAAATGGGGCAAAGTGCAAGCTAAGTCTGCCCTAGTAGCTTGCCTATAAAGGCATCCAAAACTTGCCTTTCAAGGAGACCCAAGAATTAGATTTTTGAGAGCTGGAAATCTAAAAATACAGAAACTGCAAAAATTTTACTACTTTCATAGACTTCAAGAACAAAGATTATTGTTCCATTGCATTCTCTTCTATAATTTCGAAGAGCTTTAACTTCTGAAGAATTTCTGATTAATCTGGTGCTGAAATGAATTGAGTTTTGGGTGTTTGAAGTTTGGTTTGAGGTTGCTTTGGGTTATTGTTCGATTAAGACTGTCTTGTACTGCTTTGTATCTATTTTTCTGGTTTGCATTGGTGTTGCTGGTGCTAAATTTTGCTAAGTACTGCTGCTGACTCCTCACTTTGTTCTTTGCTTTCAATATCCAGGTACTTATTCTAAAACCTGCAGAATGTGAATCCAAACTTGATGAATGAAATGGACAGGGAACTTTGAAGCAGTGCATAAAATTTGTTCATTTTTATAGCTTAGTTGTATTTCTGTTTTGTTCATAAAATGCCACTCATGTCTTTTGGAAATCATCAGAATGTGTGGAGTAGTCTGATCTCCCCTTTATCATGTTCACTCTTAATTGTTTAGCTGTAAACATGCTCTGTAAAACTGGGTGGATCGTGGACTCTACCCCTTGAACAAGTTCGAATTCGTGTTAGTAAGGCTTTAGGTTTGTAATTGCTAATTTCACGTTGGTTTGTTAAGGACTTTGGTTAGTTTTTTGGGCTGAGAGTTACTGGGATTCACTAATATAGATGTACGTTTGAGTTCACTAGGAAATCGCAAATGATTAGTTAGGTTTTACTTATGTGAGATTGGTCTGATTTGTTTTAAATCATCAGGTCTTTATTTTAAGTTAACTTGGAGATCTGGAAATAAGTTACCTACTGCTAGTTATTTAAATCAGACTCTCGACTGCTTGCAAATCATTGTTGAACTGCATATAATCGTCTATTGAGTAATCGAAGGCTGATTTTAAAAGTTGATTGCATATACATGGGTGCTCCGTTGTTAGCCATTTGGGATCACGTTGTTACCCAGTGATTTTTTCAGACACTGCTAGTGTGCCACAGGGATTCGAGGTCGAGTTTTGCACTCGTTAACCTTAGATTCCTGAAAGATTTGGGCTCACCTTGGGCCCAAGTCTTAAGACACTTGCAAAAAATAGAATTATCTACTTTGTATTGTTTGGGCCTGCCTTTTTACTTTCCCATCTCAGTGCTATCGATGGCCCAAGCCATTTTCTTTCGAATATTCGACCTTGTTCTCTTCCGGGCATATTTCCTTCTAATTCGTTTGAGCATTAGTATTAAAAGTAGAATTCAAGTTCCTTTAATGTTTAATTAATTAGATCGCATTAATTAGTCGAGGTGTGCCATATTAAACGACACCAATAGTTATGGCCCTCAAAACCGAGTCTAGAAATACCTTTAATAGAATAATTTGGGGGACGCCCTGCCAAATAAAATTTCAAAATGCATGGCCCTCGCTTAATTAATATTTTAAATCTTTAGAAATCGAGGCGTGCCATTTAGTTGAACTTCCATAGCCCTCGCAAACTTGAAAGTGCGTAGTTGCTTTAGGCATGCCATTTTAATAATTTACCTTCCTAAACTCGGGTGCGAATTTATGTGACCCAAATCCAAATCCCCAACAATGTTAGATAAAATATGTCAGATCCGCGGGTGCATTTATGTGACGTGGTTCGAGACGTATTTTAAAAGACATTGCAAGTTTCCTTTAAAATAATTAAATAAGGGCGGTTTTAAAAAGGGATTAAAATGCACATAGGTTTAAAATATTTTTAAAGTTAGATAGTTAAGCCAAAAATAACAGTTGAGCGACCGTGCTAGAACCACGAAATTCGGGAATGCCTAACACCTTCTCCCGGGTTAGCAGAATTCCTTACCCGGATTTCTGATTCGCGGACTGTTAAACTGAGTCAATCTTTTCCTCGATTCGGGATTGGAACCGGTGACTTGGGACACCATAAATTAACCCAAGTGGCGACTCTGAATTTAAATAAAATAATCCCGTTTCGATTGTCACTTTAAGTTGGAAAAAACTCCCTTATATACACCTCTTCCGGGGGTGTAGGTAAAAAGGAGGTGTGACAACCATTGTTGGTGGCCTTGACCTTTCCGGTTTGGCCTCCATTGGTTTTGTTGTCCTTGACCTAGGTATTGTTGCCTTTGGTACCCTACTTGAGAGTTGTTAACATAATTTGCTTCCTCAAAATCCTCACTGGATACGGGTTGCACATCCTCAACCACATTTACCTTCTTTGTTTGGCTTTCGGTGAACATATTTGTCAACACATTAACATTTGTAGCAAGCCCTGCAATCACTTGATATCTCTCTTGATTTTCCTTGATCATGTTGCTCAAAGAAGGAGAACCATATGTAATTCCACCTGTGGTATCCTCGGAGTGCCATGCTTGATTATGTTTTGCCATTTTGTCAAGTATTTGTGTCACCCTTGCAAATAATTTGTCCATGAAAGATCCGGCAGCTGCATTCTTGGCTATAGATTGGTTCATAGGATCCAAGCCCATGTAAAATTTCTCCCACAAAATAGAATCCGGAGAATCATGGTTGGGAGACCTCACCAAATATAATTTGAAACGATCCCATGCCTCATGTAGATGTTCTCCTGGTACTTGCTTGAAAAAGAAAATTTTATCTCGGAGCTCCGACTTCTTACTTTGCGGGAACCATTTAGACAAGAAGGCTCGGACAAGTTCGGCCCAAGAATGAATGGAGTTTGGGGGCAGATTTTGGAGCCATTTCCTTGCGTACCCAGCTAGAGAATACTTGAAGCATCTCGACCTTAGGGAATCATCTGAGACATTATTCTGTTTATGCATTGCACACACACCCAAGAAGTTTTTAAGATGTTGTGTCGGATCATCATCAGTAGAATTCCTGAAAAACCCCTCCACTTTGAGCATAAGGATTAAACCATGTTCCACCTTGAACGTTGCAGCGCCAACAGCCAGAGGTACAATAGCATTTGTATCCTCAATGTACTCCTCGATGTTCGCAAAAGGATTTTCTCCCATTTCTACCTCTACGTCATCACCATACTCAGACATGTTTTCCTATCAACACCAATCAAAACAAGCAAAGTGTGATGGAATAGAATAAGACGTAAAGTAAAGCACACACTAATTAGTAATTTCAAAACCGTATTCCCCGGCAACGGCGCCAAAATTTGATACGCTCAAATTACACAAATAGTGTAAGGCGGTCGGTCAAATATAATAACCCAACAAGGTTGGGGTCGAATCCCACAGGGAGTAGGTGTGAAAAGGTTACTCGATTCTCGACTAAAGTCATAGTTCTATCCAGTTAACGGTAACAAGAGTATGAATTAATGGTAACAAGAGTATGAGTTGAGTTTGATTTGAAGTAACAACTAGTTGAAATATTGAGAATGTAAATAATTTGATTAAAGAAACCAAGGTTGTGTCCCCTTTAATGAAGTGTAATGCTATCGGTCTTAATATGATATATTTCTAATGGAAGGTCCTTTTGATATGCAAATGATGTCTAAATGTCTACCCAATGTTTTCCAATAGTTGGGTAGTATTTCCTATTTATGATTTTTTTCAAATATAAAAGAGTTGCAATTAAGAACAATCAATATATGCCAAATAATACCCATTTATTCCTAAGTGATTCTATTAAACAAGGTTTAAAGCCTTGAGTCTTTGATATTTACTTCTTCCAAATTCCAACCCACTTTCCCAAGCAAAGCAAGAATTTAATGGCACTTGTTAATGTTTTCAACCACCAACAATAAATGAAGAATGAGAATTAAATAAATATCAACCAACCATTATATATATATTCAATGTTAAACACCCATTAACATAACACCCATTTAGGGTCCACAACCTTAGTATTTAAAGTTAGCTACACATGCTAAAATACAAAAGGAAGACACTATTTAATGCCATAAAGCTTACAAAGTGAAATATTCTTGACCCAAAAGCTTCCAAAAGAGAGGAATATTAATGCCTTGTATTGTAGTTTCAAAGTCAGCCCAGATGAGCCCAGCAATTAACAATAAATCTATTTATAGAGGGCCAAAAATTGAGACAGAAAACGGACAAAAATGCCCTTTCAGGTCAAGTATGCGACCGCATTTCTGTCGCAAATCAGACATGCGGTCCGCATTCTCTTCATGCCCAACGCACTTCAAAACCCTAGTTTCCAGGCCGTCGTCGCATTGTGGGTTTACGGACCGCATTCCAGCTATGCGATCGCATTCTGCGTCACATTTTCCACCATCAGCACTTCTCTTCATGAGTTTGCGGTCCATTATGCGGTCCGCAAACCTGTTATGCGATCGCATTCTGGACTGCATTTCTTGCACCACATTTTGGCTAACTTTCTATTTTGATTTGCGATCCTTTGCACCTTATGCGGCTCGCATGCAGGGTTTGCGATCGCATAATGCGTCACATATCCACATTTTTGCTACATTTTGCTCTTTTCTTGTCTTTTTATGGCTTTTTGCTTTCATTTCCATGCTCTTGGGTCCTTAAACCTCATGTACTGCAAAAACACTAAAATTACATAAGAAAGGGAGGTAATTCCATTCAAAACAAGCTAAAATCTAAGCAATTAGTATTGAAATATGCCGAAATTCTCCGGCACATTATTAGGCAAGACACTTACCTCAAAACACGCTAACTTAATCCACTAGTAAGCCTTTCCCTCGATTATCCAACTCCGAACGACTCAAATCTACCCAAAACAATTTCATACCATAAATATAAACTATAGGAAATTATTTCGAACAATAAAATTATGATCTTTGCAAAGAAATAAAAAGTCAACTCAAAAAGTCAACCTGAGCTCGCGTCTCGAAACCCGATCAAAGTTACAAAATTCGAACATCCATCCGATAACGAGTCCTACCATACAAGAATTACTCAAATCCGACCTCAAATCGCCTTTCAAATTTCCAACTCAAAACACTAATTAAATGATGAAAACAACAATAGATTGTATTATAGCCAAAACCGGGTTAGCATTTCTTACCCCAATGATTTCCTTGAAAATCTCTCGAAAAATCGTCACAAATCGAGCTCGCTAGGTCCAAAAATGAAAATGAGATCAAACGCTCAAAATTAGGCCTTTTCTGCCAAGGAATCTCGCTTCTGCGAATCCACAGTCGCATCTGCGGCTCTGCACCTCCGGAATTTCCATCGCAGTTGCGGTTTTCGCTAAGCCTAACATCCTCCGCTTCTGCGAGAAAACAACCGCATCTGCGCATGCACACCTGTGGAGGAAATATCGCACCAGCGACCAATGCCCGCTCCTGCACTTCCTTCCATCACAGAAGCGACTTCGCTTCTGCGGAGACCTTCCCGCTCTACGATCCTGGCGTCCCACACTCACTGCTCTATCTGCATTCTTAAGGCCGCACTTGTGGCCATACCCGTCGCAGGTGCGGTCACACCAGAAGCAGCAGTGCTTAAGGTCCAAAATTGATTCAGATTCAATTAGAATCACACCCGGGCCCCCGGGACCCATCTGATTATACCAGCAAGTTCCAAAACACATAACGGACCTACTCGAGACCAAAAATCACATCAAATAACATCGATTCTACGAATCGCAACCTAATTCAAGCCTATTAAAAATATGAACTTCCGAAATCCAAAACTAACACCGAACCATACCAAATCAATACTGATTGACCTCAAATTTCGTACACAAGTCATAAATGACATGACAGACCTATTCCACCTTTCGTAATTGAAATCGGACCCTGATATCAATAAAGTCAACTCCCGGTCAAACTTTCTAACCTTCCAAACCTTCAACTTCCTAACTTTCACCAATTTAAGCTGAACCGACCTACGGACCTCCAAATCAATATCCGGTCACGTTCCTAAGTCCAAAATCACCATACAGAGCTATTGGAACCGTCAAAATTCCATTCCGAAGTCGTCTACACAAAAGTCAAACTACGGTCAACTCTTTCAACTTAAGGCTCCAACTTAAGGACTTTATGTCCCATTTCACTCCGACACTTACTCGAAACTAAAACCAAATACCTCAGCAAGTCACATAGCCACAATATAACATAGAGGAGGCGATAAATAAAAGATTGAAACTAAAATACTCACAATGACCAACTAGATCGTTACACTTTTGCATAATAATTACGTACCAAGTGGTCTTAGACCATTCTGTACAGCCACATGCCATGAGACTGGATCATAGAATTTTGGTCAATGCTTGAAAGACAAAAGTCCCAAATGCGTAATAGTACTACGCTGGGGAAGTTAGGGATAAAAAAGGCAGTCAGTGTAGAGTTAAATAGAATATTGGGTATTGATTAATAATTCTCAACCTTTGGAGGGCTATCAGACATTTAGGCAACCGACAGTAAGGCGCATGGTGTCGGTGGCTATATTTGTCAACTGGTAAACAGTGGATGTGAGACGCGTAAACATAACTCACATGTAGCATTAGCTTAAGACTATGACGATATTTTGAGTTTATGGCTCATAGTCACTCAACTTTAGAGATAGATAAGAGGAGTTTACACAAAATACAATTTATTTAAAACTTATATAAATATGTTATAATTGCTTTTAAAAAAAATTACATAAGGTACAATTTATTTTAAATTCTACAATTTCTAATATCTGTTATATATCTTTCTTGAGATTCTCTCCCACCTAAAATATATCTATCCCTATTTAATTCGTTCCCAAATTTTTTCATTAAAAGGATTCAAGTATATCTCAATATCCCAAGCCTCTTATGCTATTATTAATATGCATCTAATGCATTCTAATAATTAATATAGTATACAATATAGTATATAGTATAAACTAATGTGAAAATGGAATGAGTATATAATATTCCCGATATATACTACTAATAAATATAGTATATACTATATAGTATATACAAAACATAAACTTTTATGAAATTGGTATATAATATATAATGCATCAGTTTTTTGGGTAGTTTTATTTGAAGAATATTTCTCCTAAAGGAGAAGGAGAAATTGATAAATAATGAATTATTTGTTGAGAATGTGTTGAAGGATGATATAAATAAAAAGGCGACGGAGAATTTTTGAGACCAAGATGGAAATTGAAATAGTAATAACCTAATGCGTTTATAATAAAAATGTAGATTTAACAAAATGGATAATTTGTAGGCATTAATTATGGGATGAGATGAGAAATGGAGTACGTTAGGATTATACTTAAAAGTTATAAAATATGAAAATCTAATTGTGGTTGTATATTATGGAACTTTTTTGAATATATAAGTAATTATGAAAAATTCCCGATAGATAATTGGCCATCAATGCAATATAATTTTTTTTGTCTTTTAAAAATTGCTCAACTTTGAGTAATTCATGTCCATCAAAGTCCTATCACTTTTCTGACTTTCAAAAATCACTCAACTTTATCTAGTCTACTTAAATGGTTATCCTTGTCGTATTTTATCTAGTCTACTTAGATTTTCTAACATGACAAAAATTAATCTAAAAATAAATTAATGAGTCGATTTAGAAATTCAGCCCACCAGTTTACTCGACACCTGACTCATCTCACATATATGACTTGATTTTAACAACTTCTATACTCTAAATGTAATTATAGTTAATTTGAATTTTTTTTATACTTTTAAACAATGATATATATTGTTACACCCCATGTTTTCGTATGTGAAAGTATGTCGTAAGTAAATTGATGTAAGATAAAAAAAATGAAATCCTTCTACAACGCTAAGGAAGGTTTATCGAAGTGTTAAGTAAGTTAGGATGAATGAGATTTGTTAATCATGATTTTAAATGAGTGTAAAGTCATAATATGACTATATATGATGTTTGGATATAAAATATAAAGTTTGGGAAAAATCGGATTTAACTTACGGAAAAATCGAGTTAAGAATTGCCTTGTAACGAGTCGTTTGGAGAAATTAAATTTGTAACTTTTATTATATAATTTTGGGACATAGCTCATACCAAAATGAAGGTCTTGGAAACTAGTTTCCAAGGTCTAAACCATTTATTCATATGACATCGGGGTACAGAACTATGAATTTTTAAAGTAGGGTCGCCAAATCACATTGCCGCACTTTGGAAAAACTGGTAGGTCTAAAGGCCAAGTTGCAAGGCAGTTTTCTCCCAATATATTGAGAGTTACAAGGATATCTTTATATGGAATTAAATCCCCATATATCTAGTTTCTAACGCTAAAAATTGTTTGTCAATACGATATCGGAGTAGAGAGATACAAGCGTCCGAAGTTGCACTGCTCAAGCTGCCAAGTAGGCAGCTTACCAACCTGCTTGGAGAATTGAGGCGGTGGGCTTATAAGTGGTTTTATCCCCTTATATCTCGTCAAAATACAGAGAATACTTACCAAAACACTCTCAAGCTCTCCAAGAACTGGTCCAAGAAATTCCAAGCAAGATCAACATCCCTTTCACGAAATCAAGAAGCGATTAACATTAGAACGATCCCTACGATGTAAGTATCATTATACCGCCTCTTTTTTTTTTGTAGTTTGAGTTTTTAAAGGTACTTCATGGTTAATAAAATACCTACTTTCTGTATTTAAGCTTTTAAATATCAAGGAAGTTTGATAAATTCATTTCCTAATAGTTAGAACTCACGGGACGACGATTGGAAGCCATGAGTTGGATTTATTTTACTTTTAGTGGAATATTTTGTAGTCCAATCGTGCTGGCCTATTGTGATGCTAATTTATGGAGTTTGGAAGGATAAAAGGGCGTGGAGAAATGCCACATGTGGTCGGGTAGTGGGCTGGTCGCTCGTCGTTGAAATTTCAAGCTAATTGATAACTTGTTGATTAGGTGTGTTATGGTATATTGGGGGGGAGGAGTTTGGATTAAAGGTCCCGAATTGTAGTAGGTTATTTTCGAGTTGTGGGTTGTATTGTGTTGTTGTCTCGCCTAGAGTAGGGTTGAGGGAGCAGTAAAATCAAGGGAAATGCTGCCCGTTTTATTTTAGAATCGAGTTATCATTTGAGATACCTGATATACTAAGGCCATCTAAGTTGAACATGTATTTCTTTGTTATAGGGTTGGCGCTTTAGTTATCGTAAGTTTTTATCGAGTTGCATTGACGGCTTGAGGTATGTTAAGGATATTCTTTCTTTCTTTTGGCATGACCCATATGATACAAACAAAACAAGCAAATACACAACTTTCATAAATGACGTTATTCATAGAAGTACTAGGGGTGCCTATGTTCTTGATTCCCCATGTGTTCTATTATTATATCGGCTGTTCATGGGTCTCAGAAAATACGTAAGATGATAAAGTTTATTTTATGATATTAACCGAAGGCAGATTATCTTATGACATTCCGAGATATCTTATTGACTTACTTATTATGCATTGCATCCATTTATGCATGTATATTGACCCATGAAGAGATGGCGTTATATACGCGTATATTATATGTATATGGAGTATGGGGAAAGGTTATGGCATTATATACACATCACCATCTGATCAGCTCGTATACGTTGATGATTTCGCCCACAGTGGCCGAGATGATATGATGGGATGCCCTCATAGGCTTGATGATGTTATGTACGTATACACCTATGCATGGTATGACATTTATACACATATGCATGATATTAAGACATCTCATTATTCACAGAGCTATTCAGACTTACAGGTTGAGTCTTTTACTTCGTGTGTCTTTCATGTCTATTATATAATGCTTTTCATACCTTACATGCTTGGTACTTTATTGGTACTAATGTCCCTTTTTTCTCGGGGATGCTGCGTTTCATGCCCGCAAGCCCCGATAAACATGTTGGGAGTCCTCCTAGCAGGCTATCAGCTCACTGAAAGGTGTTGTTACACTCCACTTGCTCCGGAGTTACTTATTTGGTCAATATGCTTTGGACATGTATTTATTGGTATGGCGGAGCCCTGCCCCGGCCTTTATGATGTTTATATACTCTTAGAGGCTTGTAGACAGATGTCATGTATATAAAAGATTGTATGGCCTTGTCGGCCTATGTTCATTGTACGAGCGATCATTTTGGTCTTATAGGCTCGTATGTCCTATGTATAAGTTTGTATTACATGTTGTGTCGTTTTACGTTGAGTATTCCCTTTTGTTTTATTCTGGTTATCTTATGACGCCCCTTCTAGCCCATTTACCCATAATGATATGATAAGAAAGATATGTTATGTTGGTACTCGGCTGAGTAAGGCACCGGGTGCCCGTCGTGGCCCTGCGGTTTGGGTCGTGACAAAAGTGGTATCATGTATGATAAGAAAGATATATTACGTTGGTACTTGGATGAGTAAGGCACCAAGTGCCCGTCGCGGCCCTGCGGTTTGGGCCGTGACAAAAGTGGTATTAGAGCAGTTCTCTCCTAGGGACTACAAGCCGTGTCTAGTAGAGTCATGTTTATGAGTGTGTTGTGCACCACACTTAAAAGAAGGAGGCTACAAGGTATTTAGGATTTTCACTCTTTCTTCTTACTCTAGATCATGTGGTAGAGCTTAGTTGTAAGAATTAAAACTCCTAAATTCTACTTTATTCGTAATACAATGATACCTACATCTATAAAGACAGTTGGTAAAAGATTGAATGTGGCCGTGGAAGAGTTTAGTCAGAGGAACTCGATTTTGTATCATGCTTATGATGAGTAAATATGAGGTCTTCAGTAGATCATGTGTGCACTAAGACGTGTAAGATTCTTGATAAGAAACCCTAAGGCATGAATATCTATCCACCTATATGGTAACAAGCAATAAAAGTATCAGAAGGAATATACAAGTTGCAAAAAGTAAAAGAAGCAAGGTGAAGAAGGGTACGAGGTACCCAATTAGTGAATATTATCAGTATTTATAATTTAGGTACATAAATATAAGCATTCTGAGTTACTTTCAACAGGAACAACTATATACACAATTGGCCACACCCATCTCAGTTATGCTCTATGGGAGCTAATAGATATAGTTTAAGCAAAAGATGGGATATCAGGATCTAGCTGAGGTTAGAGTAACTCAAAATTATGCATGGATTGTTATCATTAGCTAACATTTCCGAAGATAGTGCAAATGTGGTAATAGATATCCTGGTGAGACACCCAGATGACGAACTTTAGAATAGTGTAGTCAGATATGAATACTAGAATATTCGAAAATTTTAGAAAATAGGTAGTGGGATCCCAGAAGGGATAAATATTTACCTTAGCATGACTCCAGCCCTTAGTAAAAAAAAGGAGAATGTTAGGCGTCCCGAAGAGCCAGTGAGATGAAACAAAGGGAGTTAAATATGAAAGAATATTTTGTTGAAGTTTTCAAAATAAAGTGATAGACCGAAATATTAGTCGGAGAATAAGAAGAGAGTTAATGAAGTATTATGAGTAAGAGTTGATAAATGGGTGATAACGATAAATCAAAATATAACATGACAGAGTCTATAGTCAAGTGAAGAAAAAGATATGAGGTGACATGCCTTGAGACAATAAACCTGTATAAGTCATAAAGTCATACCCTAACTTTGAGAAATCAGTTGGTGACTCGAATGTGATTACCGAAAGGAAAAGTTAGACCCCCTAAGTAATAGAAATCAGCATAGGCTAGTGAATAAGATAAGCTGAATTTGAATTAGGGACCGAAGGATTAATAATAATTGGCATCGTGAGAATTTCAGAGATTGCGTTCCAGCAATAATAGAATAGACAATAGAAGAATGTCCTTTAAAGTTCATTCAGGAAGACACTTTCCTAAAGAAAGCACTGTGAGCAGAGTTAAGCTTAAATGACTAAGTGTTCCAGTTACACTAGGTGTCACCCTTGTGTATAAGGAATTCAGTTATCCCTGATACAAAAGGGTTACCATAAGGTGATTAAGGGTCATTGATGATGTGAAAAGACGCCAAAGATGAAGAGGTAAAATATCTATAGGTAGATCATCGTAGCACTAAATCTCAGTACTCCCATAAAGGGGAAAATATGGTATGATATTGTATTAAATCAGAGTTAAGTGGTTCAGGTAACTATGGAATGGTAAAGAAAGAATGTGGTAAAAAGGAAAAAGGGATGAGGTTGCATTTATTTAGATCCTACAGATATGTCGCAACTCTAGAACATTATGCAAGCACGATACCGGGGAGAGGTAGTAAGACTTCCCGACCAGGATGTTATTGATAAATAAGTGAGAATGGACACTTGATACCTTAGGAGCCAGTGCAAGAGGTATGTTAAGATAAAGGACATATCCCAAGAGAGACTATGTGGAAGATACATATGAGAATGAACCAACAAGTAGTTAGTAGTTGACTCAAGAAGAGCCTAGTTATGGCTAGATAAGAGGATACAGATAAATCAGCATATCATGCAAGATAAATGTAGTAAACCCCAACATAGTGAATTCAGTCTCATAGATGTGACATCGTGATCCTTGAGAGATATTCAGATTGGAGTCGGGGTAGATAAAGGCATCGTATAAGTGTTACAGAAATAAAAATAAGTGCCACTAGGGAGACAATTTAAATTTCAGTTCAGAAGCTACCCTACGAGCACAATGGTGTGGAGGTAAGTAACTAAGGATAATTATATGCGAGTAAGAACATCAAAAATTCTGTCAGGTATAAGATGTAATAAGCTCACAACTTTACAAGAGTCAGAGGGTCTTCCCTAAGTACTACAACAAAAGACTAGCTGAAGAAATAAAGAAGAAGTTTTCAACCTAAGCACAGTGTCCTAAGGAGGAAATGATCTTGTAACAACAGTCTCACGACAATATTGTATGCACTACATAAAAAAAAAGTAGCACCTATCATGGCTAATGAACGAAAAGTAAAAACTAAATTTGATATTTGAGTTCATATGAGTTACAAGAAATCCCAATATTTGGGGGCACTAAGATAAGCCAAGCATTCATGCAGCAAGTGGTAGAACGACCA
Source organism: Nicotiana tabacum (assembly GCF_000715075.1). Lineage (NCBI taxonomy): Eukaryota > Viridiplantae > Streptophyta > Magnoliopsida > Solanales > Solanaceae > Nicotiana > Nicotiana tabacum. The sequence continues at coordinate 104,972,461 of NC_134090.1, forward strand.
GGAAAAGTAATTGCTTATGTTTAAAAGCAACTGAGAAGGCACAGAAAAAATCTATGGTGCTAGCAAGTTAATGGAAAATTGCGAGTAGTATAAATAGATATGTATAGGTCTCAAGTTAAAGTATGGTAGAGTGACAAGGTGTTAGGTAGATAGGAGTAAGGATAAAAAAAGGTGGGTGAGAAGGTGACAAGAATAGGTAAGGCCTTGGGAGTATGCCCATCAAAACGAGAGAGATAATAGTTTCACTAAGTTATAGAAAACTCGGTACAACCTGAATGAACTTGGAGGAGTCTAAGACTATGAGAAATTATGAGAGATAAAATGTTGCCTGGTAGTAGAATAAGGGTATAACTATGACAGATAAGAGGATGACGTTTATGCCTTTGATTGAGTAATGATTTAAAGAAAATGGGTTTCATGAATTGCACAGGATTAGAATACCCCATAATATGAATCATGTTGGGATGCTATGAAAATACAATTATTGAAGTATATTATCGTCCCTAGGTGGATCAGGAAAATAACTTCAAATGTTCCCCGATGCGATGTGAGCCCTAATAATAATGTATTATGTAAGAGCTTTCAAGTTATCAGCAGTAGATTATGGATCAACATTAAGGTGAATCGCCCTGGTAGTAGAATAAGGGAGTAATTTTGATAAATGACAAGTGGATGACATTTAGGCCTTCGATTGAGTAATGATTTATACATATAGGATAAGCAGGGAGAGAGTAACCTGGAGTTGGGTAGAAAACCTCGGTAATAATAAGCTGAAGTAAGTGTTATGGTATAGTATAACCTAACTAGATGTAGTAAATCCATAAGCATTGATATCCAAGGCTATGAAACAAGATATAACAATAGTCGAAAGTTCGACAAAGTACCAAGAAAAGAACTTCAGTGCGCCTATAGATGCCCAGAGGAACAGGTTGTCATTAGTCTGTATACGTTCACAAAGTGAGGCCTAGAAATTTGCTAAAAGCTAGAGGAAAAAGGAGAGAAGAGTCGCATAGGTGCATATACAAGGTAAGAGTTGTACTTGCTTCATGATAGACGGTAGCAACAGTTACGAGATTAGAAGAAATTCGATCATTAGCCATAGTGTGAGAAATAGGCCTAAAGGGGGGAATGCCCTGGTCTTTGGATTTATTCATAGAATAGTTGCCTAGTTGGCAAGGAGAGTAATAAAGTATTTGTAAGAGCTATAGGTTATCAGAATGATAAGAACATCAGTCAACATTCGAGGACGAATATTTCAAAGGGGGGAATGATGTTACACCCCATGTTTCCGTATGTGAAATTAAGTAGCAAATCAATTGATGTAAGCTCTAAAAGGATGAAATCCTTCTACAAAGCTAAAGAAGGTTTATCAAAACGTTAAGTAAGTTAGGATGAATGAGACATGTTAATCATGATTTAAATGAGTGTAAAGTCATAATATGACTATGTATGATATTTGGATATAAAATATAAAGTTTGAAAATAATCGGATTTAACTTACGGAAAAATTGAGTTAAGAATTGCCTTGTAACGAGCCGTATCGAGAAATTAAATTCGTAAGGTTTATGATGTAATTTTGGGACATAGCTCATACCAAAATGAAGGTTTTGGAAACTAGTTTCCAATGGTCCAATACATTTATTCATATGACATCAGGGTAGAGAAATATAGACTTTTAAAGTAGGGCCGCCAAGTCACGCCACCGCACTGCAGAGAAACTAGTAGCTCTATAGGCCCGATTGAGAGGCAGTTTTCTCCCAATATATAGAGAGTTATAAGGAGATCTTTATATGGACCTAAATCCCCATGTGTCTAGTTTCTAACGCTAAAAACTGTTTGTCAAAATGATATGGAGTAGAGAGATACAAGTGTCTGAAGTTGCACTGCTCAAGCTGCCAAGTGGGCAGCTTACCCACTTGCTTGGAGAATTGAGGCGGTGGGCTTATAAGTGGTCTTATCCCCTTATATCTCGTCAAAATACAGAGAATAATAACCAAAAAAATCTCAAGCTCTTCAAGAACTGGTCCAAGAAATTCCAAGCAAAATCAACATCCCTTTCACGAAATCAAGAAATGATAACATTAGAATGAATCCAACAATATAATTATCATTATACCGCCTCTCTTTTTTCTTTGTAGTTTAAGTTTTGAAAGGTACTTCATGGTTAAGAAAATACCTACTTTCTATATTAAGTTTTTAAATATCAAGGAAGGTTGATAAATTTGTTTCCTAATAGTTAGAACTCACGGGACGGTGATCGAAAGTCGTGAGTTTGATTTTTTCACGTTTAGTAGACTATTTTGTAGTCCACTCGTGTTGGCCTATTGTGCTGCTGATTTATGGAGTTTGGAAGGATAAAAGGGCGTGGATAAATTCCATATGTTGTAGGGTAGTGGGCTGGTCGCTCGTCATTGAAATTTCAAGCTAATTGATAACTTGTTGATTGGGTGTGTTATGGTATATTAAGGGGGTTGGATTAAAGGTCCTGAATTGTAGTAGGTTGTTTTCGAGTTGAGGGTTGTATTGTGTTGTTGTCTCTTCCTATAGTAGGGTTGAGGGAGCAGTAAAATCAGGGGAAATTCTGCTCGTTTATTTTAGAATCGAGTTATCATTTGAGATACCTGATATACTAGGGCCATCTAAGTTGTACATGTATTTCTTTGTTATAGGTTTGGTGCGCTAGTTATCGTAAGCTTTTGTCGAGTTGCATTGACGGCTTGAGGTATACTAAGGCTATTCTCTCTTTCTTTCTTTCTTTTGGTATGACCCATATGATACAAACGAAACAAGCAAATGCACAACTTTCATAAATGACTCTATTCATAGAAGTACTAGGGGTGCCTATGTTCTTGATTCCCCATGTGTTCTATTATTATATCGTCTGTTCATGGGTCTCAGAAAGTACGTAAGTTGATAAAGTTTATTTCATGATATTAACCGAAGGCAGATTGATCTTATGACATTCTGAGAGATCTTATTGACTTACTTCTCATGCATTGCATTCATTTATACATGTACATTGACCCATGACCAGATGATATTATATACACATATATTATATTTATATGGGGTAAAGGGAAATGTTATGTCGTTATATATGCATTACCACCTGATCAGCTGGTATACGTTGATGATTTCGCCCACATTGGCCAAGATGATATGATGGAATGCCTTCAGAGGCTTGATGATGTTATGTACACATATACCTATGCATGGTATGAGATTTATACACATATGCATGATATTATAAATGTCTCGTGATTCACAGAGCTATTCAGACTTACAAGTCTTTTACTCCACGTTTCTTTGATGTCTATTATATAATATTTTTCATGCCTTACATGCTCAGTAATTTGTTAGTATTGGCATCCCTTTTTGCCCCGGGACACTGCGTTTCATGCCCGCAGGTCTCGATAGACAGGTTAAGAATCCTCCTAGTAGGCTATCATCTCACCGGATGGTGCTGGTACACTCATCTTGCTCCGGAGTTACTTATTTGGTCAGTATTTTTTGGACATGTATTTATTGGTATGATGGGGCCCTGTCTCGGCCTTTATTACGTTTATATACTCTTAGAGGCTTGTAGACAAATGTCATTTATATGAAAGATTGTATGGCCTTGTCGGCCTATGTTCATTGTACGAGTGATCATTTTGGTCTTATAGGCTCATATGTCATATGCATAAGTTTGTATTACATGTTGGGTCATCCTATATCGAGTATTCCCTTTTGTTTTATTCTATGTTATCTTATGACGCCCATTCCGGCCTATTTACCCATAATATTATGATAAGAAAGATATGTTACGTTGGTACTCGACTGAGTAAGGTACCAGGTGCGTGTCACGGCCATGCGATTTGGATCGTGACATATATCATTGACTTTATCAATTCCCATCTTAAAAACTATATTATATCAAATTTGCAAATTAAAATGAACTACTTATGAAAAATATTGTACACGACTATGGGAAGAGCAAGGCAAACTTCTGAATGTCAACATTAAATAGATGATTATGACACATGACAAATTTTAAATTAATTTAGTCATTCTATTATAACCACAACCAGAAATGAGCTTATTAGTGGCGACGACGCCATTGAAATTCAAATTGTCACCACAAAAGATTTTTACCGACGAGTATATGGTCTTTGAGAATACTAAGTGGCTGATACTTATGTCACGACCCAAACCGATGGGCCGTGATGGAAACCCGGTACCTTACTCAATCGAGTACCAACATAATGTATCTTTCATATCATTCTATCATAGGTAAATGAACTGGGGTAAAGCATGAGGGAATACAAACTTATACATATGAAGTACGGGCCTATACGGCCGGTATGATTCTTTATATACTCGAAACATAGGCCGACAAGGCCATACAAGTATCCGTATACATGACATCTGTCTACAAGCATCTAAGAATACATAATATCATAATGGTCGAAACAGGGTCCCGCCATACCAATCACTACATGTACTAATCATCTTGACCAAAGAAGCAAATCCGGAGCAAATGGAGCGCACCAACACCTTCCGCTGAGCTTATAGCTTACTTGGAGGACTCTCGACCTGTCTATCAGGACCTGTGGGCATAAAAAGTAGTGTCCCCAGGCAAATGGGATGTCAGTATAAATAATGTACCGAGTATATAAGGAATGAAAATCAGTAACTAGTTGACATGAGAAAAACATGAAGTAAAGGACTCAACATGTATATCTGAATAACTCTGTGAATCATTTAATATTATAATGTCGTGCATATGCGTATAAATGTCATACCATGCATGGGTATATGCGTTCATAACATCATAATGCCTCTGAGGGCATCCCATCATATCATCTCGTCCACTACAGGCAAAATCATCAACGTATACCAGCTGATCAGGTGGTGATACGTATATAACGCCATAACCTTTTCCCATATCCCATATACATATATATACATATATACGCGTATATAACGCCGTCTGGTCATGGGTCAATGTACATAAATGCAATGCATGAGAAGTTCGTCAATAAAATCTCTTGGAATGTCATAAGACCATTATGCCTTCCAGTAAGATCATGAAGTAAACTTTTTTTTTTCAACTTACGTATTTTCCGAGACCCATGAACAGAAGATATAATAATAATTCACATGGGGAATCAAGAATATAGACACCCTTAGTATTTCTATGAATAGAGTCATTTATGAAAGTTGCATATTTTCCTCATTTCATTTGTATTATTTTGATTATGCCAAAAAGAAAGAAGGGATAGACTTAACATACCTGAGCTGATCCTCTAGACAATCCTTCTAACGTACGTCAATCGCGATGAAACACGTAACAACGAGATCGAAATAGGGAACAGTTCGTACGAAATACTCGAAGCAATAACGTTGCTATGCAAAGAAAATTTTGGCTAAACCTTTTCCGTATGAACTTAGCAATAACGTTTGTTTTTTTTTTTTTGAAAAATGATATTTGATTGAACTCTTTTCTTAAGAGAATGGAGATGACATTACAAAGAATGAGTAACCTTGGACGAATTCTCATAGAAGAAGGTTATTCTGTTCTTTTCTTAAGAGAATTGAAGTTAAATAATGAATTTGGATTAATTAATATGTGGGCCCTACATGTCTAGCTTGGTGTCACAAGGAAGTGATAGGCCTTAAGACAACAAAAGAGTATAGGCCATGAAGTCATATCCTCATTTCAAGAAGTAATTTCATGACTCTAACGTGATTACCAATAGGAAAAGCTAGACCCCAGAATAATAGAGATCAGTATGGTCTGGTGAACAAGATAAAGTAAATATGAATTAGAGATTTAGTGATTTGATAATGGTCGACATCATAAGAATTTCAGATTTCGTACCGGCAATAATAGAATGGGCAAAGGAAGAAGATTCATGAGAAATTCAAAGAATGATCATTCAGGCAATAATAGAATGGACAAAGGAAGAAGATTCATGAGAAATTCAAAGAATGATCATTCAGGAAGACGCTTCCCTAAAGTAAGCAATGTGAGAAAAATTAAGCTTAAGAGACTATATGTGCTAGTTATAGTAATTGTCACCTCGTGAGTAAGGAATTTCGTTTTCCTTAGTACAGAAAGATTACCGCAAGGAGAGTAAGGGTCATCGATGATGTGAAAGGACGTTAAAATGAAGAGGTAGAACATCTATAAGTAGATTGTCATAGCTCCAACTCTTAGTACTCCCAATAGGGGGGAATATAGAATGATGTGACATTATGTCAGAATTAGGTGGTTCTAGTAATTATGGAATGGTAAAGAAAGAATGCGATAAAATAAAAAAGGTATGATATTGCACTTATTCAAAGCCTACAGATATGCTACGATACTAGAGCATTATACAAACATGACATCAGGGAGAGGAAGTAAGGGTTCCTGGCTGAGATGTTATTGATTAATAAGGAGCCAGTGCGAGAGGTAATTTAAGATAAAGTAAATGACCCAAGAAAGATTACGCAGAATATTGATACGGGAATAGGCCAACAAGCAATTAGTAGTTGATTCAAAAAGAGCCTAGCTATGGCTAGACAAGAGAATACAGACAAATCAATAGATCGTGCAAGATAAACATAGGGAACTACAATTTGGGGAATTCAGCCTCACAGTTATGACATCGTGATCCTTGAAAAATATCCATATAGGAGTTGGGGAAGTTAAAAAGGTACCGTATGAGTGTTACGGAAATAAAAGAAAGTGCCACCATGAAGACAGTCAAAATATTAGTTCAGGAGTAACCCTACAAGCACAATGGCGTGGAGATAAGTAACTACGGGTAATTACAGGCGAGGAAGAACATCAAAAATTCAGTCAGGCATACGATGTGATAAGCTCACAACCTTACAAGAGTCAGAGGATCCCCCCTAAGTACCACAATGAAAGAGTAGTTGAGGAAATAAGGAAGAAGGCATCAACTAAAGCACAATGACCTAAAGAGGAAAAGGTTGTGTAACAACAGTTTAACTACAAAATTATATGCACTCCAAAAGAAAGTTGAACCTACCATGGCTAATGACCGGGGAGTAAAACCAAAAGTAATATTCGAGACCATATGAGTTGCACATAAACTTCGTCATGCGTGAGAACTTAGATAAGCTAAGCATGCACACAAAAGGGGGAAAATGACCAGGAGAAGCAATTGCCTACATTTGAAGAAAGCTGAAATGGAACGAAAGGAATTATTTGATTAATGATCAGCCGTAGAAGACTCCGGTATAAGCTAAAAGAAGGAATTGGGTCCAGGCTATTGACAAAGGATTGAATCATTAGAAGACTATATCATGGTTTTCCATAGCGTCCATAAAAGGCTAAAGTAATAACTAAATGCCATGAGCCACATATCGAAAGATAGCTTGAGCCTACATAAAGGCTAATCAGAAGAAAGATGAAACTAAAGAATTACATCAACTAAGTAAATTAGGAGTCTGCTTATTGGACTCAGAAAGTTACAAACATCATGATTGGGAACATTGTAGAATCACTCTTAATATCAGAGGTACAAGAGAAATAATACAGTAGACATATTCTATAACGACTCTACGATAGAGCCAATTAGAAGAGTACCAGTATGGAGCTACCACCAGATTGTGTATGCACCAGTGCTGCAAGTATTATATGAGAGCTTCAAGTTGTGGATATGATTATACCTATGTGAAAGGGAGGTCATGAAAAAGATAAAAGATATGATGTGAGACTTTAAGATAAGTAAGGTAAAGGTGGAAAACGTACGAGATACTCAAATACAGAAGGTTGTGAATAATCCTTACTTCGGATAGAAGGCTAGAAGTGCGGGGATTCAATATCTAGGAATAATAGCGGCATCGTCAGTAGTATATCCTCCAGCCTATGGTCTAGGTATCGAGAAGCCTGATTAAAAGAATAAAAAAGAGTCAGAGCAAATGTGATGTCTCGCTTGATATTCCAGAAAGACATAAGGAAATCTTTAATGCAACCAAGTTGAAAGGTTGCAAGTAATATAAATAGATATGTGCAGGTCGCAATTTATTATATGGTGAAACGACAAGGTTCTAGAAGACATGAGTAAGGATAAGAAAGGGGGAGTGAGAAGGTAACGAAAATGGATAAGTCGTTAGGATTAAGCCTATGAAAACAAGAAGAGCAAATGGTTTCTCTAAGTTATACAAAGCTCACTATAGCCTGAATGAACTCAAAGGAGTCTAAGACTAATAACATTTAGAAGAGTAGGAATGCTGTAGAATGGGGGTGTGATTATGATAGATAAAGGACGAAATTTGGGCTTTCAATTGAGTAATGGTCTGGCAAAAAAAAGAAAGGGATTTCATGAATTGGACAGGATTAAAATAGCCATGTAAGGCGAGTCATATTGGGATGCTGTGAAATATAGTTATGGAAGTATAATATCGTATCACTCAGGTGGATCTGAAAAATTACTTCAAATATTCCATGATGCAACGTAAGCCCTAGTGGCGATATATTACGTAAGAAAATTTCAAGTTATCAATGGATGATTGTAGATCAACATTGAGGTGAATCAATAATGGATGGGTTAAAGTTGCAAAGTACGAGATGAGATTGGGCCATCAGTCTTAAGATTAATAGTAATGAAGAAGCGTTAAAGGATTTAGCTTTATGCATATAGGATAAGTAACGAGAGTAACCTGGAGTTCGATAGCAGACCTCAGTAACGATAAATCGAAGTAAAATTTTTGGTATAGTATGGCCTACCTAGATGTAGTAAAGCTAATGACGCCCAAAGGGACAACTTGACATAATTTTGTATATATTCACAAAGTGAAGCCTAAAGATTGGCTAAAATCTAGAAGAGAAGAGTCAGGAGCACATACAAAGTTAGAGTCATAAAGGCCGCATGATAGAAGGTAGCAACAATTACGATATTAGAAGGATTCCGACTACAAGTCGTGGTGTGAAAAAGAGGCTTAAAGGGAGGAATACCCTAGCCTTTGTGATTCATTCACAGAACAAACCCCTAGATAGCAAGACGAGTACTAAAGTATTTGCAAGACCTATGTGTTATGAGAATGATAAGAGCATCAGTCAACATTTAAAGACGAATATTTCAAAAGGGGGAATGATGTTATGCCCCGCAATATTACGTCCCGCAGTATTATATTACGATGAAGTTACACTTTACAGTATTAAATTACAACGATGTTGCACCCTATAGTATTGTATGTTGAATTTATCGTAGGGTAATTGACATTAGTCCAAGAAAAAAAAGATTATTTGGAGATTCTAAGGATGATGCTATTTTAAACAAATGATGAGTAAATTCGTGAAGGTGAGAGGGGAAGCAAGTCAAAGAAAATGCATTTTTTGTCCAAGTTTGGCATATCGGGATAAAAACGGGCCGAACATTAATATTTGATATTTATGGACTAGTGCCATACAAGGTACTACATGACCATGATAGTAAGGTGTACAATGTATGTTAAAAGCAAGTAGTATTTTAAGTATGTTGAGATAATTCTTAATTATGCGGGTAATTAATTAATTACCGGGTAACGGGTCATTACCTAGTTAATTAATAATCTTGGGATAAGATTAAACCCCTCCCCCAATGTGGCAATCATCCCTTTACATGTAATGACTAAGTATTAAAGTTGCAACTTATTCATGGAGACACCCAAAAGTCGCCGCTAAAGATCTGTTTTTTATAAGATCTCCCTAAAATTTTACTTTGAGAAAAAATCGCCATTGAATGTTACCTTTTGGTGGAGACTAAGGTCTTGATTATAGGCATTTAGTGGCAACTTTAGTTGCCGCAGAAAATTATTAATTTAATGGCAATATTAGTCGTCACAGAATACCTCACCTTTTGCGTCGCCATTCCAAAAGATATTTTTGTGTCTGCAAAAGGTCGCGACAAATAAGTTTCTTTGAAAATTTAATCACTAGAAAAGCAGTTTTTAACTAATAATAATACACAATTTTTTGATATATTTATATTAACTGCCAAACAATAATACAACCTATTAAATCGTGAAATCTGAATAATAGTATTTTTTCATTGCTAAAAAGTCAATGCAACATAAAGTAGTCAATACATTATCGTTGTGCATACAAATAACAAAAACACATAAACAGTCTTCATATACACCAATGTCTTCTACCATATATAAAAGAACAGTCGGCAAACTTGTCCAAAATCTTCAAAGTACTCCAACATCTTTCATTTCCCCATTGTTGATGAAGTGGGCATTTGAAATAGACAGTTTGAGTATGTTGAGGATGAGAGTACCTGGAAATATCACCGTAAAATTATTCATTTGACATTCATGCTTGGCATATAGGTGTAGAGATGCATTTTCCTCTTGCTAGACGGTATTGTGACATTCATGATTTGACACGTACATTTGACATGTAGGCATAGAGATGTATACTCCTCATGCTAGACGGTATATGATAATTGGTGACTTGACATGTAGGAATAGAGACGTATTTTCTCATGCTAATTGCTAAACAAAAATTCTTATTTGGTGTTGTGAATTGGAAATACAGTTCTATTGATAAACTCATGTTTAGTTGATTTTCAATTGTAATATCTAGACTTGACTGTTATACCTAGAAAACATGTTTACGTTTCCGTAACTGTGAATGAGCTGAGCATAATATCTTTTGAGCTATCACTTTTACTGCTTCCATTATATTATTATGTATTAATATTGGCTATTGTTGTGGGACATTGACCTTCTTCCAAGTTTGTCACTACTTTCAACCTAAGGTTAGATTTGTTACTTATTAAGTACATGGGGTCGGTTGTACTCGTGCTACACTTTTGCACCTTGCGGGCAGATTTTGAAGCTGATGTTGTTGTATATGGCGGGAGCTGGCATTAAAGATATACCTGCATTCTAGTTATAACTGCCTCTTGTTCTTGGCACCTTTAAATTTATAAATCTATTTAAGTATATTTCGAACATATAATGTATTTATTTCGTACCACCTTTATAAATTCTAAATCTTAGAAGCTCATGGCTTGCACCACCAATCCTTGGGATTTAGTATAGAAAGCTCAGTTATTTTATTTATTTATTTATTCTTGTTATCCTATTTGAGTTATGTTGTCTATCATTTAGCTTACATAGCCGGTTGGGTTAGGTGCTGATATTTAGCTTAAAGTATATATATATATATTTATATGTATATCACCTTGTATTTTACTAGTGTTTCATAGATTTTGAATGTGAAATATAATGACTTGGGCTAATTCTTGGTGTTTTTATGTGTAGAAATCATCTGGAGGCAATATAGGGCGAAAGGTGCGAGACTGGAGCAAAAAAGGAGCAAAATTAGAAAATGGCCATTTGTAGCGCCAAAGGCAGCATGGGGCGCTACATGTGGCACACTTTGCAGAATCTAAAATAAGCCAGTACCTTGGGTGTTGGTGATGGAATCTCTCTCCTACTTCGCCCGGGACAAGGTTATATCAGCCCAAGACCTACGCAATGCGTATAAAATTATGACTAAGTCTATTTTGAGAGAGGAGATGCCACTTTGAAGAAAAACTACACACAAGGAACATCCGGGAGCGAGGATATCATAGTTTTCTTCATCTTTTCTTAGTATTCTCAATTATTCAACACTTGTGAATTTATTTTGATATTATCATGAGTGGCTAAAACCCATAGTTCTTGGATTGTGATTTAGCCATGAATATTGTTGTTTAAAGTTGACCTAACCTTGATTACAATTCACTAATATATGGTTATTTCTTTAACTCTGTAATTAATTGCTTAATTGTCTGGCCAACAGTTAGGTTTTATTTACTATTTATGCTATGCTTGGGAAAGCTACATCTAGATTAGAGAAGAATTGAAAAGGGCATGATCTTAACTCTGAGTGGGGGGGGCAGATATATGGTTAGGATAGGAATATACCTAGTCACCGTGCTTAATTAATTATCATAATCTTAATGCATTCTTAATAGATTGATTCCATAGGAATATATGCGTTAATTTATTTTGAATAGGCGAGTAGGAGTTCTGGAGAATACTATGAGAGCAATTGTTCGATTAATTAGCAACCATGAGTGAATGGTATGAAAGGGAGAGTTAATTAGAGCACAATAGGATTGGTGAATCGATCACAACCCTGAAATATTTGTCTATACTAAATACACAACAACTATTTTGTTGTTTGATATATTAGTTACATGTTAGAATTATTACTTAGTATAATCACACTTTTGAACTCTCATCGACTTGACTGAATAATTATCTTGGTGAAACTAGCTGGTAATTAACACAAGTCTCTGTGGGTTCGACACTCCACTTATTATTACTTGTACAACTATGTATACTTGCGTGTGTATTTGGGAGCAACAAGTTTTGGCGCCGTTGCCAGGGACTTGTATATTGACTGCTTTCCAGATTTCACTTTAGTTGTTTATTTCTTCAAGTCTAACGTTTCTTATTGTTTGTTCTGCTCTCAGGAATTTGGATTGAATGCGAAGGGTTAAAAGCTAGGATAGACTTTAAGGCTTTGATCCCGAACCTAAGAGAACATTCCACAGGAGGTTGAGAGAAGCAAGGGACACATATAATCTTCAGGAACTTGTTCAATTTCCTGTGGACATGGCAGAGGAGAAACATATGGTTGTTTAGGAGGTGGCGATGCCCAACATTACTAAATAATTTCCTGTGAAGCCCAGAATCACTGGGCAGTTTGAGCTGAAATCGAGCATGATCCAGTTACTACATGCGAATGGGTAGTTTATGGGTCTTCCACACGAGGATCCACAACAACACATCCTAAAGTTCTTGGGGATTATTGATACTTATATCACCAACGGAGTCACTCCAGACTGTGTGAGGCTCACACTTTTCCCGTTCTCTCTATTGGGTGAAGAAAAGCGATGGTTAAAGGCGGAACCAGCTAATTTTATTACATCATGGAATGATTTGGAGAGAAATTTTTTGACAAGGTTCTTTCCTTCAGGAAAAACTGCAAAGATCAAAAGTGAGATAGTCGCCTTTAAATAGAAATTAGGGGAGTCTTTATACTCGCTTGGGAAAGGTTCAAGGGGCTGCTCAGAAGCTGTTCTCATCACAATCAGACAAATAAAGTGTTAGCTCACACTTTCATAGAAGGGATACATCCTGAGACAAAGATTATGGTGGATGCTCCAGCAGGAGGTCAAGTGTTGGAGAAAAACTTCGATGAGATATATGCATTATTAAACAAATTCTCCAAAAACAATCCTGATTGGCAAGGAGAGATGGGGCAGACACAGTGCAAAAATCTGTAGGGGCTCTCGAGTTAGATGTCGTCTCTGCATTATTAGCGTAGGTTGCCACATTGGCCAACTAATTCAATAAGATGACCTTGGTTATTAACATGCAACAAGCTCAGCCAATGCAACAAGTTTAAATATTTTGTGAAAAATGTGGAGAGGGTCACACAAGCGACTTATGCCCAACTAATCAAGTGGGGTCTTTCATATTGCCTATTGATTTCATTATCTTGGACTATGAGCATGATCAGGAAGTCCCATTTATTTTGGAGCGTCCATTCTTAGCCATGGGAAAATCTATTATTGATGTATGCCAAGGAAAGATAATGATGAGAGTGGGTGATCGAGTAGAGGTATTCAATATGTATAAATCACTCATATTGTCAGCCACTATGAAGAGCTATGCATGATTTATGTGGTGGAAAGTGATGTGACTTCATTGGTGCCTTATATGAGCCCCATATATCCTCTTGAACGAGCCTTGATTGGGGATGGAGAGGACAGTGAATATGAGATGATGAAAGAAATTAAGCAGTTACTTAACATGTCTTGCAATTATGTACATGGGTTTGTGATATTTGAGGAGTTGGACGTACATGTTACTCTGACCCCTCCTAAGCTACAAAGCTAGAGCTTAAATCCCTTCCAGCGCATCTGCACTATGCTTATTTAGAGAACTATGAGACATTTCCTTTGATTATCTTATCCAGCTTGGCCAATGTGCAAGAAGAAAAATTGCTTAGAGTGCTTCATGACCATAAAAAGGCTATTGGGTGGACAATTGTTGTCATCAAAGGAATCGGTCCATCATTTGCATGCATAATTTTTTTGGAAGATAGACACCGCCCTAGTGTTGAGAAACAAATGAGATTAAATCCCATTATGAAAGAGATTGTGAAGAAGGAAGTAATTAAGTGGCTCGATGTAGGCATTATCTTCCCTATTCATGACAATAACTGGGTAAGCTGTGCAATGTGTGCCTAAGGGGGGAGGGGGTGATTGTTGTAGAGAATGAGAAAAATGAGATAATTCCTACTCACACCATAACGGGGTGGAGATTTTGTATTGACTATAGAAGGCTCAACAATGCAACCACAAGGACCACTTTATACTTTCATTCTTTGACCAAATATTGGACATATTGGCGGGGCATGAATATTATTGCTTCCTTGATGGTTATTCGGGGTACAATCAGATTGTCATATGCATAGAGGATCAGAAGAAGAACACTTTTACTTGTCTTTATGGTACTTTCGTTTTTAAGCGAATGTTGTTTGGTCTTTGTAATGTGCCGACCACTTTCCAGAGGTGCATGATGGCTATTTTCACTAATATGGTGAAAAATATTGTAAAAGTCTTCATGGATGATTTTTCAGTCTTTTGGTCTTCTTATGATGATTGTTTGAAGAATCTGAGCAAGGTGCTGGTACATTGTGAAGAAACACATTTGGTGTTAAATTGTAAAAAAAGTGTAATTTTATGGTACAAGAAAGCATCGTGTTAGGCCATAAGTGTCAAGGAGTGGCATTGAAGTTGATAAGGCGAATGTGGAGGCAGTTGAAAAACTACCTCCACCCATTTCTGTGAAGGGTGTCCGGAGTTTCTTGGGACACACGGGTTCTATAGACGCTTTATTAAGGATTCTTCAAAAACTTCCACTCTTTTGTGCAGATTGCTTGAAAAGGATGTAACCTTCAATTTTGATGAAACCTGTCTGAAGTCATTCAAGGAGCTCAAAAAGAAGTTGGTCGCTGCCCCCATTATTGCGGCACCAGATTGGTCCTTACCATTTGAACTTATGTGCGATTTAAGTGACCATGCTATTGGGGCAGTGCTAGGCTAGAGGAAGGACAAGATATTTTACTCCATTTACTATGTGAGTACGACTCTTGATAATGCACAACTGAATTACACCACCACTGAAAAGGAGTTGTTGGTCGTTGTGTGGGCCTTTGAAAATTTCGAGCGTACTTGGTGGAACAAAAGTCATAGTCCATACCGATCATGCGGCAATCAGGTATCTATTTACAAAAAAAGGATCCAGGGCTAGATTGATGCGCTGGGTTTTGTTGTTGCAAAATATGATGTAGAAATACGAGATCGGAAGGGCACTGAAAACCTAGTACCCGACCATCTATAAAGGCTGGAAACCCATGAGCACGTGGAGGAAGGTGGACAAATTAAGGAGACATTTCTTGATGAGCAACTTTTTACTATCACCCAAGACCATCTCCCATGGTACATGGACTATGTGAATTATCTTCTGAGTAGGGTACTTCCTCCTAAAATTGAATCGAAATCTAGAAAGAGGTTTCTACATGATGTAAACTTCTACTACTGGGATGAATATAAATAGTGTGTTGATCAGTTGATAAGGAGGTGCATTCTAGAAAATGAAGAGGAATCTGACTAGTAGGGAGTTTTGTTTTCCACTCTATTTTGCTTTGCATTCTTACATGCATCGGGGACTATGCATATGCTAAGTGTGGGGTGGGGGAGCTATTTCTTGTGATGTAAATTGTATAAATCTGTTTTTTTTATTATTTTTTAGGAACCCGTAGTAGACTTAGTCTAGTTTTAGAAATAAAAAAATACAAAAATAGAAAAATAAAAAATAAAAAAAGCTCGGAGTTTTCTCGATGATGGATCTTTTGGATAATTTTCTTGAGGGATCGGATTAAATCGGATTAAAAAAATATCAAAAAGATTTTTTTTAGGGATAGTTAGGTAGTATCCCTTGGTTTTTTTGGGTGCCGATTCTTTTTCAAGGGTATAGCTCGAATCGGGTACTTTGTTTTTTTAGGAGTAGGTTATGAAGAAACCAAGTTGCTATTAGGTACCTATTAACGTATTTGGTGCTGACACATTAAGTTATGGCATGCACTCTATTTTCCCATACATTTGATTTGAATTGTGATGCCTGAGTAAAATAAATAGCCTACTCTATGATGCCTTTTCTTGGTTGTTTAACTTGTATGCCACATAGTGCAATATTGCTTAAAATTCCTCAATTATATGTGCTTGCTTGACTTGAGAGTTGAACAGAATCGTCTAGAGTGAGTCATGTACATTGTGTGTGTGAAGATTTGTGATTTTCTGTGCTATCATGTGTAGTATAGAACTTGCCCCATGTGTTAATCAAAGCGAAATCATTAAGTTGTGTTAGTCTAGGAGATGACGTAGGCGTTTCTTCTTGATCATAGATGTGTTTGTAACTTAAAAATAAAAATTTTCGTTGCTAGCCCCTTTGAGCCTATAGACCTTTTTTTTGGCACCCAAATTAAAAGTCGTATCCCTGTTTTGTTCTTAATTTGAGATTGTTGAACCTTTACCTCCTAAGGCACTTAGTCGCTAAAAGAAGTAAGGTGAGAAATTAGGGAATAGCTTTCGAGTGGAACCATGGAAGGGCCCTTAAGGTGCACTAAAGTTGTGAAAAAAGATCACTAGCTGATAAACCTTAATGTGTGGAGTATGTGTAGAAAAAAAAAGAGAGAGAAAGAAGAAAAAGAATTGCAAGAAAGAAGGAAAAAAAATAGTTCAAATAATACAGAAATACACACACTTCCTAATCTTACTAATTCGTGCTAATGGAAATGTAGAAGTGCTTAATTGAAAAGAGACTATGTTATACATGGTTTGTGGCGAGTGAATTGGTTGAGAAGAATATGTGCTCGAGTTGTGAGTGTAGTGTATTAAAGTTCTTAGGAGGGTTAGTCACTATTCCTTAATGTATCCTACAAGTCCCTTAGCCTACATTACAACCTTAAAGTTCTAATTGATTCTAGATATGGATAGCTTAGATTAGTAGAGATGTACACTACGGGCAAGCTTATGGTACGACCACGGGATGCACATGAATTCTTTTTGAGAGTGAACGATTTTTTTGTTCAAATTGTGTGATGTCCTTAAATTATGTTCAAATGCATACTTGAATGTGTGTACAATTATATATTCACTCTTGTGGTTATTGGTGAGGGCACATGATCTCATCAAAGATTGGTAATATTATAATCTTCTCTTGTTGGGTGAGTGCGCGAGTTGAGGGTGCTTAGTCATAATGAGTGGGCTCTTGAGGTAGGGTGGTGACAGATAGGTTGTTTGAATTTATTTAATTGAAATGTTTATACATTGGCATGTTAAAATAGGAAGAAGCTGAAATTTGTATGTTCATGCTTGATTGTCGGTATCATAATAGTCAAAGGGTAGAGTGTATGGTCAAAAATTGAAATGCTCCTCTCTAGTTGAGATTTGTACGTTGTTGGGGTGTAGTTGACAGTCTCATTGTTCGAGGACAAGCAAGAGTCTGAGTGTGGGGTGTTGATATTTAGCTTAAAGTATCTATAATTATATATATATTACCTTGCATTTTATTCGTATTTTGTAGATTTCGGATGTAAAATATAATAATTTATGCTAATTCGTGGTGTTTTATGTTTAGGAATCATTCGTAGGCAATATGGGGAGAAAAGTGCAAGATTGGAGCAAAAAATGAGCAAAATTAGAAAATGGCCATTTGTAGAGCCACATGCAGCATGGGGTGTAACCTATGGTGCACGTTGCAGAATCTAAAATAAGCCAGTGCCAGAGCTAGCGCCCACGCTATCATGGGCGCTGGTGGCGGGAAATCTCTCATACTTCACTCAGAACAAGATTATTTCGGCCCAAGACCTACCCAACGTGTATAAAAGCAAGAGTAAGTCTATTTTGGGAGGGAAGATGCCACTTTGAAGCAAAAATACACACGAGGAACATCCTGGAGCGAGGATATCTCAGTTTTCTTTATTTTTTCTTAGTATTCTCAATTATTCAACACTTGTGAATTTGTTTTGATACTATCATGATGGCTAAAACCCATAGTTATGGAGTTATGTTTTAACCATGAATATTGTTGTTTAAAATTAACTTAACCTTGATTACGATTCATTAATATTTTAATTTTGTGATTAATTACTTAATTGTCTTGCCAACAGTTAGGTTCTATTTACTATCTATGTTATGCTTGGGAAAGCTACGTCTAGATTAGAGAAGAATTGAAGAGAGCATGATCTTAACTTTTGAGTGGGGGGCAGATATATGGTTAGGATAGGAATATACCTAGTCACCGTGCTTAATTAATTATCATAATCTTAATGCATTCTTAATAGATTGATTCCATAGGAATATATGCGTTAATTTATTTTGAATAGGCGAGTAGGAGTTCTGGAGAATACTATGAGAGCAATTGTTCGATTAATTAGCAACCATGAGTGAATTGTATGAAAGGGAGAGTTAATTAGAGCACAATATGATTGGTGAATCGATCACAACCCTGGAATATTTGTTTCTACTGAATACACAACAACTATTTTGATGCTTGATAGATTAGTTACTTATTAGAATTATTGCTTAGTATAATCACACCTTTGAACTCTGATTGACTTGACTGAATAATAATCTTGGTGAAACTAGTGGGTAGTTAACACAAGACTCTGTGGATTCGACACTCGACTTATCATTTTATTACTTGTAGGACCACGTATACTTGCGTGTGCATTTAGGAACAACAGGTGACATCACGACTATCTGAGTTTTGGGTCGTGATAATGCATATGTGTGATTAGGTATAGTTTCTATAAAAATTCCGCAAACCAAAAGATCCACTGTTCAAATTCTAAAGAATAACCTTATTCTCTAAACCCTCCATTTTTCCCAATGTTCTAAAGGTGACAAGTCAATATGAAAATATAGAATAGCTAGAAGGCAGGTTATACTCTTTGTACTAGGTTGCATGTCGAGTTGATATTCATCTTTTAAGGTTTTAAAGTTTCTTTATCTTTCTCCTTTGGAATGCAATCAGATTGTTTTTGTTTCAAGTTATGCATAGATAGTGTGTGATTTTTATTGTTGTATATAATTTTCGATTTCCTACGTTAGTAATTCCCAGCATAAACAATGGTGAATTATCTTTTTTGCTAGAACGAAGTTGGGAATGGAAGAAAAATTGCTTGTTGCCGTAATATCCTAAAATTATCCAATGAGCTCGCAACTTCACAGTACTTCTTTTACTGGTTGGGATTATGATTTAATTTCTTAATATGATGTGATATATTTTAGTCTGTAATTCAGTTATATTGTCACGACCATAAATCCGTACCCGGTCGTGATGATGCCTATCGTGAAACAAGGCCAGCCGACACAACACCCAATTCATTTTAAACAATTATAATAACACAATTTAAGTCATTAACATGCTAAGAATTCCAAAACAAAAGTGAACTAGTACAATTTGCGAAAACCAACACAGCCCGACATCGGGGTGTCACCAATCATGAGCATCTAACATAAGTCTAAGAGTATGAAAGAGTTTATACAGTCTATTACAGAACTAGAATAAGGGAAGTAAAATAGGAGGGAGAAACACTGGGCTGCGAACACCGAGCAGCTACCTAGTGGACTCCAAATAGCCTGTTGGGAGCAATCAACCCTCACTGACGGGACCCGAAGCTCCTGAATCTGTACACAGGATGCAGGGAGTAAAGTAAGTACTCCAACTCAGTGAGTAATAAAAAATAAATGAAGACTGAGCGATAAAAAAACACGTAAAACACAGCAAAATGCTATAAAGAGACAGTGTAAAACCAATACAATGAAATAAAACAGTGAAATCTTGTAAAAACACCTTAGTTCAGTATAAGCTTCTTTAAATCACCTTTTTAACAGTTAAACAAGTAAATGAAAAGCAGCGAGAAAAGGTAAACACATAAATCGGCCCCTCGGGCATAATATCAACAGAATCAGCCCCTCAGGCTATATCACATATCACACTGGGTACCGTGCTCACTGGGGTATACAGACTCCGGGAGGGGCCCCTCACGGCCCAAGCACAATATCAAGCCATCCCGTGGCATAATTAATATGCTCTCGGTCTCATATCAAGCCACCTTGTGGAGTACAACTTAGGCCTTTGGCCTCATAATCATAATCAGTACAACACTGCTGCGGCATGCATCTCGATCCCATAATAACCTCACAACACAGGCCGTCGGCCCTACTCAGGCAGAAATCTCTAAAAGCCACTCGGGGCACAGTAAAATATGATGCTCAGCCCAAAATATCATTTAAAGTGTTAAACAGAGTAAGCATGGTTGAGTTATGAAAACAGTATAATAAAGCATGCTGAGTACAAATATAAAATCAAAACAGTGAGGAAATCCCCTAAGGGTCCAAACAGTTGGCATGAGGCCCAAATATGGCATTCAGCCCAAAATATGATGATAGCAAACAGTTTTCAATCAAATACGCGGTAAAACAGTCATACGGGATGGACTAAGTCTCAATCCCCAACGGTGCACGACCTCACGCTCATCATCTAGCGTATGCGGCACCTTAATATAGCACAACGATGTGAAATCCGAGGTTTCATACCCTCAGAACAATATTTACATTCATTACTCACCTCTATCCGATCCAAACTCTAGCCCGCGATGCCTTTGCCTCTCGAATCGGCCTCCTGATGCTCCAAATCAAACCAAAATCAGTGCAAAACCATCAATATATAGTAAGGGAACAAAGCCCACTCGAAAGAAATCAAATTACAACACAAATTCCGAAATTGGCCAAACCCGACCCCCGGGATCACGTCTCGGAATCCGATAAAAATCAATAGACTCCTTATCACTCCCCGAGTTCATTCATATCAAAATCACAAAAATCCAACCACAAATGACCCCTCAAATCCCAAATCTAGGTCTCCAATTACAAGCCCTAGTTCTTCAATATATAGGCTTAAATTCCACAAATTTCATGATTATTTAGGTAGAAATCACATTAGGATTGAGTATTAAGTCCATAAATCTTACCTCCAAGTGTTCCCCCTTGATTCCCTCTTTAATTCCCTTCAAAAAGCTTCAAAATCGCCCAAAAATGGAGGAACTTAGGCTAAAAATCGCGGAAATGGGTCTTTTAAACATTCTGCCCAGCACTTAAAAATCCTTTATCACGAACGCGGTCAATGCCTAGCGTTCGCAAAGCACAATTTGAGTTGACCAATTTTTCCTTCTTCGCGAACGCGGCTCCCCTCTCGCGAACGCGAAGGCTCAGCTTCCCAGCCCATCGCGAACGCGGCTTCCCTCTCGCGAACGCGTAGCTCAATGACCCCAGCCCTTCACGAACGCGGGACCTCCTTCGCTAACGCGAAGGCCAATCTTCCACCCTCACATCCTAACCCTTCGCGAACGCGAGGGCCCACTCGCGAATGCGAAGGCCAAACATCTGCAACACTCACAACAGATTTCAGCAATTTTATCCAGCTTGAAATGGTTCGTTTAACTACCCGAAACTCACCTGAGGCACTCGGGACCTCAACCAAACATGCTAACATATCCCATAACATCATTCAAACTTGTTCCAACCTTCGGAATGCTCAAAACAATATCAAAACATCAAATTTGCATCGGATTCAAGCCTAAGAACTCTAAAAACTTCCAAATTCCGCTTTCGATCAATAAGTCTATCAAACCACGTCCAAATGACCTGAAATTTGCACACACATCTCAAATGACACAACGGACTTACTGCAACTCCCGGAATTCCATTCAGACCCCTATATCAAAATCTCAACTATCAACCGGAAAACGCAAAAATTCCAATTTCGCCAATTCAAGCCTAAATCTACTTCGTACCTCCAAAACACATTCCGATCACGCTCCTAAGTCCCAAATCACCTCCCGAAGCTATCCGAACCATCGGAACTCACATCCGAGCCCTTTAACACATAAGTCAATATCCGGTTGACTTTTCCAACTTAAGCTTACTCAAAAGAGATTAAGTGTCTCAAACCTCACCAAAACCTCTTCGAACCCGAGCCAACCAACCCGATAACACATAATACAGCTGAACAAAGCAATACGAAGCAGGAATAGGGGAAACGGAGTGGTAACTCATGAACCGACCGGCCGGATCATTACATATATTTTCTCGGTTGGGTACTGAAATGGTTTTTCTATCCTCAATGACTTTTGTATTTTTTCTTTTTTTAAGCGACAATGGAAGGTTAGTGGACAGAAGAAAAGTGTACACATCAAGAACATAAGCTAGAATCAGGTGAAACAAGAGAATATCACAGAGGACGGATAGAGTTATAAGGTAAATGGTGATGTGTTTGATTGTGTATTTCAGTACATTACATCACTGTAAAATTAGCATTGCATGATTAGGAAATTCATTAGCCGGCACCAGATGGTAAACAAGAAGATGATGTTGGTTTGGGAGGAGAAACATGTCGCCGTACGCACGCACATTAGTATTTTTTGTGTCAAGTATCTGCTGAAAATCACCTTTTGATTTAGATTCTTTAACCTATAATGCCTAAGAAAATTGATTTAGATTATAGTCATAATCTTATCTTCTGGAATTGTTAAAAAATTATTATTGAATACTTATTTAAGTATTCATCGTTCTCACAATAGTAGTTGTAATTGAAACTCTTCCAGTTATTTTATTTGTTGTTGTTCTTGTGCACATTGTAGGGAAATATCTAAACTTAAAATCTCGGTGGATACCACATGAGGAAAGACCAATATAGTTGGCAAATGCCTTATTTTATTATTGTGAAATAAATATGTCTTTAAGCATGATTATTAATTGGTCATAGTTTTAGATTTTGTCATATCCAAGAGGTCGTTTGGTAGAGTGTGTTAGAAAAAATAATACATGCATTAGCTTTGTGTATTAGTAATGCTTTGTTTGATACACTTTTTCAACCTATGTATAACTAATACAAGCATTAGTTATACACTCTATTTGGTATTATCTTATGTATAGCTAATGCATAGAAAACCATGACATTAGCTATACAAAGGCTATTAATGCATGCATTAACATGGTTACAAAATTATCCTTAAAGTCCCTTAAGTTAAAGAATATGGAGGGCATTTTTGTAAATAATTAAATTTCTTAAAAATTATGTAATGTATTTTAATTTTTAATACATCACACCAAACAATGTTATAAGAAATAATCTCTGTATAACTAATGCTTACATTACTAACTCATGCATCACTAACCCCTGCATTAATGCACCTTATTTAACATTATTTTTATACGCCCTGCCAAACGACCCCTAAGTGTACAAGGGAAACTAAGGTAATGGCGTTGCATGCGAGGATTTTAGTTTGGCCATCGCTATCACAAATTGTATTGGGTCTATGATGTGACTAAACGCACCTATAATTGAATTAGATTGAAACCTTAGTGCTGAAGTGGAAGGAAAAGGCAGTGGATATTTCCGCAGAACATGGTCTCTTGCCCATCTTCAGGTTCTCAACTCAAGAATGCCTATAATTCGGCAAGTGTCCTATCTGTTGAATGAACTTCTGTATTTTTGGCTTTTCACTATTAGTTCTGCCATTTGAAATCTTTTACAGGACTCTAAGAATTAAATATTTATTGATGTCATTACAAAAAAATTGATGTCTTCATCGAAAGTATATATTGATGTAAAAATATTCTAGACAGAAAAAGATCAAGTTTTTTTCTCTTTATTAGAGAGAGTAGTGGCACAAAGAGCACCTGCAACGTATTAGAAGTAGCGGGACAATACTTCTATTTAGTTCTTCCAGTCCTCTTCAAAATTTATTTGATTACTGAACGAAATGGAATACTTGAAAATTATTGTCTATATAAACTAACTAATATTTCTCATAGAAGTGCGCCAAATATTCTAAGATGTATGCGGACTGAAAAGTCTGCAACATGAAATAGGATGGAGTAATTAAGTTCTATGTTGCTCGAATCCTTCAAAAATACAACTGGATTTTGTTGGAGTTATGCATTTTTGGAGAACCAGACATGGGTAGGGCGATATTTTTGCAGGATCAGGCAACATTGATTAAATCATGATGCAAAAAGATATAGTATAACTTATTGCCAATAGAAGAATCACAATTTTTATTGTATAGAAGATGGTTTCTCTTAGAAAAGATCTATATGTGCTTTTCCAGTAGAAGAATATTTGTGACATCCCCAATAGGTTTTTGATGCTCTTCATCTTCTCTTTACCCGCTGCCATTAACTAATAGTATATATTTTTATGGGTATGTTATTGTTCTTTTTTTGTGATTTGGATTTGTATACGGTCAAAATCAGGCTTGTCCTCTGTATGACTAATCGAGATCAAAATACACAAAAGACAAAGGAGTGAAAGTCAGAGAAACACTTAAACATTTTCAGAAAACCCTAGATCGGAAACGAAGCGGTTTTGAAAGTAATTTTTGAAAGAAGAGTTAGGGAAATCGTTTGAAAACTCAAGGAGAGCACAAATACACAACTGATCTAAGGAAATCGGAGAAAACCTCGATGGGTTAGGGTTTCAAAAGAACCCTAGAAGTGAGATAGGCTTTGAAATGTCACTGATCTGAGTCGGAGAGGTCGGAATCAGGCTCAAACCACCATGGTATACCAGAGTAAAGCCGGAGATGGCCGTGGGAACCTTGAATCGACAAAGGTCTGGATGCAAACCTTTGAGGTCAGGCCTCGAATCTTCAGGTATCAGGCGTGTGGGAGCAAGAAAGGTGAGTATAAGACTCCCATAGCGTGAGAAGCCATGGATTCCGGGGGGTTTCAAGGTGGAGGTGGTGGTAAGAGGCGGTTAGGGTTTGGGAATGTTCGAGAGAGTTTGAGAGTTCAGAGGCGGATGGTAGGTGAGAAATGAGAAGGTTAGGGTGGTCGTTTGGGTTAAAAAAGGTAAGAGTGAATAAGGGGCCAAGATGACAGGGGTCTGAGTTAGGTAGAATTTAATCAGGTCAGGGGCAGGTTTAAATTAAAATTGGGTTGGGGAATTGAGATTGGGAATTGGGTTCATTTGGGGCTCAAATAATGCTAAAATTAAAATAAATGGGGCTAACATTTAAATAGCCATTTTCCCTTATTTATTTTATAAAAATAGTAAAATAATTTTTGGAAATAAATTAAAGGTACTAAATTGATTAATAATATATAAAATTAAATTAAAAATACTGGAATCAAATTTGTAATTATAAACACAATTAAATCTTAAAATAGGCTAAAATTGCAATTATATGCAAATTAACTTTAAAAAGCTAAATAAATCTGTAAAAAATGTGCAAAAATTACCTTAGCTATATTTTGATATAAATATGAGAATTCAGTAAAGGAGTTACCAAAAATGATAATTTGGGAAATAATTATTGGTTTATTCTAATAAAATAAGGCGATAAATTGATTTAAAAATCTTTTAAAAATTAAAAAAATAATAAAACACTTGGACATGCTTATATATGCATATGTATGCTATTTTGAAAGTATTTTTCATATAAAAATATACATGGAAAAATTGGGTATCAACAGCTGCCCCTCTTTACCCGGGAAGGATGAAAGAGTTATCGGGTAAAGATATGATGACCAATTTTGACCGAACGGAATGGTTTGAAGAATTTGACCGAGCTCTGTCTCCTGAGCTACCTATATATCCCTGGTCTTATAGGAATTAGGTCATATGTAGTCCAGGATCCGTTGGCGGAATATGCCGATGGAGATTTTCCAAGACGGACGCGATATTTGGGTTAGGATGGATGGTTAAAGTCAAATAGGGCTGCGGGAATTGGAGCGGGATTTCTCCTGCCGAGACGGCCATTGCTCGCCGGTTTACCTGCAAATGAACAATGTGTTGTGCGAAAATTTAAACATGATACAAGTTCCCATCCGACCATGAAATGTTGTCTTTGGAGGTTAGGATGACGTCCTCAGATCATGACGTCCTGGGCCACGAAGCGTATAATAAGGATTCGCAGGTCATGAAATGGTGCTCTCGGGCTATGAGAATGATGCCTCCGAACTATGATGCATTTGAATAATGATATGCAAAAGATAAGAGGGGTCCTCAGGCCATGGCATGGCGTTCTCAGGCTATGAAAATGGTACCTCCGAACAATGATGCCTTTGGATGATTTGGCGATCTCTCAGCCTATGAGATGCAGTAGGTGGAGATCTTTCAGCCAGAGCAAATGTAAATAAGGTGGCGATCTTTCAGCCAATGCAAGATGTAAATAAGGTGGCGATCTTTCAGCCAATGCAAGATGTAATGAAATGGCGATCTTTTAGCCATGCAAGATGTAAATAAAGTGGCGATCTTTTAGCCGATGCAAGATGTAAATGAAGTGGCGATATTTCAGCCGATGTAAGATGTAAATGAAATGGCGATCTTTTAGCTATACAAGATGTAAATAAAGTGGCGATCTTTCAACCGATGTAAGATGTAAATGAAGTGGCGATCTTTCAGCCGATGCAAGATGTAAATGAAGTGGCGATCTTTCAGCCGATGAAAGATATAAATGAAGTGTCGATCTTTCAGCCATGCAAGATGTAAATAAAGTGACGATCTTTCAACCATGCAAGATGTAAATAAAGTGGCGATCTTTTAGCCATGCAAGATGTAAATGAAGTGGCGATCTTTCAGCCGATGCAAGATGTAAAAGTGGCAATCTTTCAGCCATGCAAGATGTAAATAAAATGGCGATCTTTCAGCCATGCAAGATGTAAAAGTGGCAATCTTTCAGCCATGCAGATGTAGAGGTGGCGATCTTTCAGCCATGCAGATGGAGGTAGAGCTTAACCTCGGAAGGCAGAATGGTAGCCTTATGCAATGCAAGAAAATGCAGATTGAGGTAGAGCTTAACCTCGGAAGGCAGAATGGTAGCCTTATGCAATGCAGAGAATGCAGATGGAGGTAGAGCTTAACCTCGAAAGGCAGAATGGTAGCCTTATGCAATGTAGAGAATGCAGACGGAGGTAGAGCTTAACCTCGGAAGGCAGAATGGTAGCCTTATGCAATGCAGAGAATGCAGATGGAGACAGAACTTAGTCTCGGAAGGCAGAATAGTAGCCTTATGCAATTCAGAGAATGTAGATGGAGGTAGAGCTTAACCTCGGAAGGCAGAATGGTAGCCTTATGCAATGCAGAGAATGCAGATGCAGGTAGAGCTTAACCTCGGAAGGCAGAATGGTAGCGCAATGCAGAGAATGCAGATGGAGACAGAGCTTAGTCTCGGAAGGTAGAATGGTAGCCTTATGCAATGTAGAGAATGCAGATGGAGGTAGAGCTTAACCTCGGAAGGCAGAATGGTAGCCTTATGCAGGAAGTAAAAATAGCAAATGGCAATAGAGTTTTCTTAGCTGATAACGGATTGTGGTATCGTGATTGCTAGGGATATTGTGCCTGCTGGGGACACTGTTGTGTGCAGACAGCAGTTGCGAGCAAGCGCAATGGTTCGGAGAGTTGTATTCCTGAACTTTGTGAGTGAGCGTATAGTATATTTGATGATTTTGCAACTCAAGTGCCTGCATCCAAAGAAAAAGTCGTGAGTTTGTAAAGGGGGAGGTTAGTTCGTATCCCTGTTGGATTTGCTTGACCTGCTCGATTTTGATCTGGTGATACTGCCCATATCATTGGGGTAGCATTGCTAAACAAAGCAATTTTAGAAATAAACATGCATGATTTTAGTAAAGAAAATGTAACATAAATACATAATTAAGAATAATTTTCTTTAGATGAACCGACGACTGCGACTTGGTTCAAGACATTGCAACTTCTCTTGCTCCGGAATTTTGAGGGTCCTCCTCAAAATTCTGCCCCAGTTTTCAATTGCGGGGGAAATGAAAATTTTATTGAATTGTGACCGAACCCATAGGGTTGCCTATGTATCCCCTCTTAAACGGGAATCAGGTCAGGCATAGTTCAAATTACATCATATAAGGAAAGCATAAAGATTACACATAGTATCGCTTGACTGCGTCTGAATTGATCGGCTTTGACCAAACTTCTCCATCCATTTCTGCAAGTATGAGGACTCCTCCTGTCAGAACCCGGTGAACCATGTACGGACCCTACCAGTTGGGAGAGACTTTTCCTTTGGCTTCATCTTGATGCAGAAAAATTTTCTTTAATACCAGCTGCCCCGGTGTGAATTGTCTCGGCTTGACTCTTTTGTTGAAGGATCTGGATATTCTGTTCTGATAGAGCTGACCGTGGCAAACTGCATTCATTCTCTTTCCGTCTATACGAGCTAGTTGCTTGTAACGACTCTTCACCCATTCTGTATAGTCGAGCTCTGCTTCCTGTATGATCCTTAAGGAAGGAATTTCTACCTCAGCGGGAATGACAGCCTCTATACTATAGACCAGCATATAGGGAGTTGCCCCTGTCGATGTACGAATTGTGGTGCGGTATCCCAATAAAGCAAACGATATCTTTTCGTGCCACTGCTTATGCTTCTCTATCATTTTCCTTAGTATCTTCTTGATATTCTTGTTGGCGGCCTCTACGGCTCCGTTCATCTAAGGTCTGTAAGCTGTAGAATTCTTGTGTTTGATCTTGAAGGTTTCACACATGGATTTCATCAAATCACTATTGAGGTTGGAGCCATTATCACTAATGATTGGCTCTAGAATCCCGAACCGACACATGATACGGTCGCGGACGAAATCCGCCACGACTTTCTTAGTCACTGCCCTGTAAGATGCTGCTTCAACCCATTTGGTAAAATAATCAATTGCTACTAGGATAAACCTGTGTCTGTTTGATGCGGCGGGTTCGATTGGTCCAATAACAAGCGGTGAACGGCCACGACGAGCTTGTTGCATTAAGCTCGTTTGGAGGCACCTTTATCATGTCTGCATGTATCTGGCAGCGGTGGCACTTTCGGACATACTGGATGTAGTTTATTTCCATCGTTATCCAAAAGTAACCAGCTCAGAGTATTTTCTTTGCTAAAACAAAGCCATTCATATGTGGACCGCAGGTCCCTGTATGAATTTCCTCTAATAGACCGGATGCTTCCTTTGCGTCGACACACCTTAGTAATCCCAAATCAGGAGTCCTCCTAAACAGGATTCCTCCGCTATGAAAGAAATTGTTGGATAACCTCCAAAGCGTGTGCTTCTGAGTAGCATTTGCGAGTTCTGGGTATTCTCCTTTTGCCAAGTATTCCTTGATATCATGAAACCAAGGCTTTCCGTCTGCTTCGTCTTCGATATGAGCACAGTAAGCAGGCTGATCATAGATCTTTACCGGAATAGGATCAATGAAATTCTTGTCTGGATGTTGTATCATGGATGATAGGGTAGCCAGTGTATCAGCGAATTCATTCTGGACCCTAGGAACATGCTGGAATTCTATCTTTGTGAACCTCTTTCTCAACTCCTGCACATGATGCAGATAATGGAGTATCTTGGAGTTCTTGGTCTCCCGTTATTCTCAGACCTAATGTATAAGAAAGTCTGAATCCCCAATTACTAGCAACTCTTGGATGTTCATGTCAATGGCCATCTTGATCCCTAAGATGCAGGCTTCATACTAGGCCATGTTGTTAGTGCACGGGAATCTGAGCTTGGCAGATATTGGATAATGCTGACTGATTTCTAATACTAGGACTGCTCCTATGCCAACTCCTTTGAAATTTGCTGCTCCATTGAAAAATATTCTCCAACCGTCATAGGATTCTGCAATGTCTTCTCCTATGAATGATACCTCTTCATCAGGAAAATATGTTTTCAGGGGTTCGTATTCTCCGTCCATGGGATTTTCAGCAAGGTGATCTGCTAGTGCCTGTCCTTTGATTGCTTTCTGAGTCACGTAGACAATGTCAAATTCACTCAACAGGATTTGCCACTTGGCCAGCTTGCCAGTGGGCATGGGCTTCTGAAGGATGTACTTCAATGGATCCATTCTTGATGTGAGATATGTAGTATAGGCACAGAAGTATTGTCTCAACTTCTGAGCTACCCAAGTCAAAGCACAACAGGTGCGCTCTAACAGAGAATACCGATCCTCGTACATGGTGAACTTCTTACTGAGGTAATAGATGGCCTGCTCCTTCCTCCCCGTTTTATCATGCCGCCCAAGAACACAACTCAACGCTCCATCCAATACTGCAAGGTAGAGTAATAGAGGTCTGCCCGGCTTAGGCGGAACTAAGACTGGTGGTGTTGATAGGTATTCCTTGATTCTGTCGAAAGCTTTTTGGCAATCATCAGTCCATGTGGTAGCGGTGTCCTTCTTCAATATCTTAAAGATCGGCTCACAGATGATCGTAGATTGTGCTATGAACCGGATGATGTAGTTAATTCTTCCTAGGAAGCTCATTACGTCCTTCTTGTTCTTTGGCTATGGCAGTTCTTGAATAGCTTTAACCTTATATGGATCCAGTTCTATCCCTCGGCGACTCATAATGAACCCAAGTAGTTTTCCAACAGGAACCCCAAATGCACATTTCGCGGGGTTCAGTTTCAGGTTGTATCTTCTCAGTTTGTTGAAGAACTTTCTCTAATCTTCCATGTGGTCAGTGGCTTTCTTGGACTATGTGATGACATCATCTACATACACCTCAATCTCCTCGTGTATCATATCATGGAAGATAGTAATCATGGCCCTCATGTAGGTGTCCCCTGCATTCTTTAACCCGAATGACATCATCGTGTAGCAATACATCCCCCACGGCGTAATGAAAGCCGTTTTCTCAGCATCTTCTTCGTCCGTCCAGATCTGATGATATCCAACAAAGCAATCTACAAATGATTGCAACTCATGCTTGGCACAATTGTCGATCAGAATGTGTCTGTTCGGCAAGGGGAAGTCGTCCTTTGGACTGGCCCAATTGAGATCTCAGTAGTCGACACAGACTCTGACCTTCACATCCTTCTTCAGCACCGGCACAATATTGGCTAACCATGTCGGATATTCTACTACCCCGAATACCTTAGCTTTGACCTGCTTAGTGACTTCTTCCTTGATTTTCAGACTCATGTTGGGTTTAAACTTTCTGAGCTTCTTTTACGGGTGGATATGTCGGATCAATTGATAGTTTGTGGGCCACAATAGATGTGCTCAAACCAATCATGTCATTATATGATCAGGTGAATATGTCCTTATATTCCTTCAGAAATTCTGTGTATTCTTCCTTTTCTGATGGTGACAAATGGATGCTGATCTGAGTTTCTTTGATATTTTCTGCATCTCCCAGGTTAACAATCTCGGTCTTGTCCAGGTTGGACTTAGGTATGTTCTCAAAATTTTCGACCTCTTTAACAATCTCTTCCGGTATATCATTTTCCTCTGAATCTATGCCCGTTTGTTGCGTTATCTCGTTGCATATCACAGCCATTGGTTCATCAAGATAGGTAATAGTAATGCTGTATAAGTAAAGTAATGAGAGAAAATAATAAGAGTATGATTTGTAAGGAAACCGAAATACTTTGATAAATTTCATAATTGTTTTGAACATTGGAAGATCTTATTGCAAAAATTCAAAAATGCGAAAGGAAAATTAACTAGTAAAAATAAAAGATAGTGCATGATGCTTTGTTCAGCCTTGCTACCCTAAGGCTTTCTGAGCTCTGGTGGTTCTGATGGTCCAATTGTTGAGGCGTGCTCCTCAGCTTATGACCTGTATGGAAGGGCCTTCCTCCCGTTCCTCCTCGAAAATGACACAGCAATCCATGTCATCTTCTTATAGGAATAAATTCCTCACTGCTGCCAGTGCTTCCTCTTCTTCCGACCCATAGATAACATCGGCCGGCTGGAAATTCTGCTCCAAATGTGGTATTGGCTGCTCCAGCGGGTAGAATGGGCTGCGCCATGGTGGCGACCAGTTGTTGAATTCCTCCCAAGTATACTCGTATCCCAAACCGAAAGTGGTGCCATGTTTCTTCAGTTTGATCGGCTTGGCGATTCCTTGGAGGTTCTTGCCAAGTCCTTTGCCAGGCTCATATCCGCTCTAGTTCAATATGCTTTCAATTTTGTTGTCCCACCATTTGTCTTTGTCAATGACGTTGACTCGCTCGATGTGGTAATAGGTTTCCCCGCCTATCTTTCTCCTTCCTCCAATCACTGGGATGGCTCGACGACTATATATGGGATTGCTCTCGTCGCCGTGAATGATCACCTCTTGGTGGTTCCACTCAAATTTCACCGCCTGATGCAGTGTCAATGCTACGGCCCCAACGACATGAATCCACGTCCATCCCAACAGCAAGTTGTAAGATTCCGGCACGTCTATAACTTGAAAATCAATGTCGAACCAAGTAGGCCCCATTTGCAAACATAGGCTGATTTCCCCAATGGTGGATCTTTGGGAACCGTCGAAAGCTTTGACATTGATGGCCCCATCCTTGATCTCATGCAGACCCTTTCCCAATGTTCTGAGTGTTACCAACGGACAAATATTGAGGTTGGACCCTCTATCAATCAGGACCCTAGTGATAAAATAATCTTCGCATTGTACGGTGATGTGCAATGCTTTGTTGTGACTCAACCCTTCTGGTGGAAACTCATCTTCATGAAAAGTTATCTTGTGACTTTCCAATACCTGCCCTACCATGTTTGCCATTTCTCCTACGGTGATGTTGCTTGGTACATATGCCTCACTCAGCACCTTCAACAAGGCATTCTTATGTGCGTCGGAACTTTGCAGCAAAGCTAGGATAGAAATCTGTGTCGGTGTTTTGTTCAGCTGATCAATGACTGAGTATTCCTTGGCTTGTATCTTTCTCCAGAGGTCATCGGGCTCGGTTTCAGTGATGGTCGGCCGACCAGAGGCCTGCTTACTCGACTCAGCTAAATGCTCCGGAGTATAAACCCTGTCGATTCTTGTCATACCCTGTGCTGCAACTGTTTCCCCGAATTTAGCTTTCCTTTTCCTTCTCGCCTCGGCTGTGTAATCTTTTTCGGCCGACATTATTACGGGGATGGGCACCTTTATTCTGAACAGAGCATGTATTTTGGAGGGTAAAACCGCAACTTCAAACGGTGCGGTGCGTTTGCTGGAGACCCAAACTCGACCTCAATTGGTGGTGGCGTCTTTGTGGGGGTGGTGCTTCAAACTCAAATAGTATAGACATGTTTACCTCAGCATCCCCAGAAGGCTGAGTCTGGACTACAATGGGATTGAGGGTAACTATTGGCTTCTTTGGTTCGTCACCTTCTGTGATTAAACCGATCGATCCTTGGGGATCCCAATCATCCTCTATTTCAATCATGTGAACACCTCCACCTTTATGGTCCGATAGAGGGTTGTTGTGAACGTTCGTAGTAGGCTCCTTTGCTACAATGATCTTGTTATCAATCAAATTTTGGATCTTGTCTTTTAGAGAGCGGCATTCATCAATGATATGCCCTTTCATGTCGGAATGGTATGCACAGGATTTATTTGGATTGACCCATTGAGAAGGGTTTTCCGGGGTTATAGCAGGGATAGGGGTGACATAACCAGCAGCTTTGAGCCTTTCGTACAACTGGTCAATCAGTTCAGCAATGGCGGTATACTATTTGGGGGGTCTGCGGTCAAAATTTGGTCGAGGTCTAGGAAAGTTTTGGCGTGTGGGAGGTGATTGATAATGGGATGGTTGAGCATTGTAGGCTTGGTAGACATGTGCGGGTTGGGAATATTTGGGTGAAGTAGGTTGGTATGTGGGAGGTGGGGGTGATTGGTAAGTAGGTGGTGGAGTTTGGTAAAAGGGTGAGGGTGCTTGGTAATTCGGGGCAGGCTGATATGTGAGTGGAAGTATCAGATAGGCTTGGTATTTGATAGGGGATTTGGCTCTTTGTGCAACCATTATAGTACCTACGTCCCTTTTCTTGGACGTACCACCAGACTGTAAAGCCTTATTGGTAGCTTGCAAAGCTTCAAAGTTTGTAACCATACCACTTTTGATGCCTTCCTAGATCCTTTCCCCTAGCTTGATGATGTCGGAAAATTTCTGGCTCTCAATCAACATCAGCCTTTCATAGTACTGCGGGTATTGAGCCCAGACAAAAAACTTGTTCATTTGTTCTTCTTCTAAAGCAGGTCTGACCTTAGTAGCTTCTTATCTCGAGCGAGTGGCATACTCGCGGAATGTTTTCGTGGGCTTCTTCTTTAAGTTCTAGATGTAGAACATATCTGGTGCATTTTCTGTGTTGAACCTGAACTTGTCCATAAAGTCAGACGCCATACTCACCTAGTTCGACCATTTCTTCGGGTCTTGGCTAATGTACCAAGACAGAGCATCTCCCTTCAGACTCCTCATAAAAAGCTTCATGCGAATCCTTTCGTCATTCCCTAGTCCGACCAGCTTGTCGCAGTATGTTCTCAAGTGGACTCTCGGATCCCCGGTACAATCAAATATCTCAAACTTAGGAGGTTTTTACCCCTCGGGCAGTTCGACATCCGGTTGTATGCAAAGATCTTAGTAGTTCAACCCTTCAATCCCCTTACTTCCTTCGACACCCTGAATTCGACTAGTCAATTTCTTAAGTTCCGCAGCCAGGTTCCTGATGAGTGAGTCTTTATCATCAGACTCATGTGCTTAAGACAGGTTGGGTGGAGTGTGGCATGGTTTCCACATAGATGGGGGTGTTATGGTGGAAATGGTCATTTGTGGAATTCAGAGGTTCTGGGATGAGCAGTGGAGTATTGCTGGATGTGTGGCATGTATTGCAGTGGTGGTGAGGAGAGGGATGGTTTTGTGGTTTTGGGATATTTTGTGGAGGCGTGGGGTTCTGAGCGTTTGGAAAATTCACATCTGGAGTGGTGAGGGAAAATGACAAGTTTGCTAGATTCTGGACCTGATCAAGTTTCTCCTGAAATTTCAACAGTTTTTGCTCGAGTTGGGACGCACTTTCTTTGGAGACCTGAGCACCATGAGTGACCTCTACCTGTTCAGTTGAGTTTTCCTTTCTGGTGTTGTTCAAATCTTCCATCTTTCCTTTGTTCCTACTTCTGATATGACTAGGAGGAGGAGTGGGTGGAGGGCCCTTTGATCTTGTGGAATATGATGACGATGCCAGAGTGCACGAACTAACCTTTAGGGAGGGGAGTAAATAAACAAAAAGGTAACAAGTCAATGGGGATTATAAGAAAGTGTTGCGATATTTAAACACATAGTGCAAGAATGTAAATCGCGTCCTAATTTGGGAGCCTCGTTGTGCCCGAGGTAGGCCTAGCAACAAATTGATTTGGAGAACTTAGAATGCTAAATGCCTCATTTTATTGATAAAAAGTAGACGAATCCCAAAATGACACTAAACAACAAGGAATAAAATGTCATTAGTGGCCATTGGCCTTATTACATTTCATAAAATAAAAGAAAACTCCTATCTATTTGGTCCCAGAAGGACCTTCCCCAGACTCGGCGTCTTTGGCTGAGCAAACATGTTGGGCATGTAGTTCATTCGCCTTGGTTGATGAAAGGCTATATGATCGTCCCAGTCTCTACGCTGAATCTCTTGTCGATATTCACCCCTTTGAAGATGCTCCATGAGCCAGAGCTGGAGTAGCAAGTTGCAGCCCTCGAAGTGTTGGACTCCTTGTTGACACTTTTCCAAGGCTCGGTATATCTCTGGGATGATCATGGACACTATGCTAAATGGTTGTCCACCAATTCCCTCCATCAAAGTTTTAGTGACCATGTCTAGCCTGGTGTGGATCCTTGCTTTCTTTATTGGAAACACTATCATCCCTAAGAAGTAGAACATGAAGACAAAGACCCTTCGGTGAATATGCCCCAACGATGTAAGGGCGAACTCATCCGGATAAGTACATTAGGATTTGTTATGACCGTACCTCTCGTACAAATAATCAAAGGGAATGTAGGACTCCTTCAAACATGTCAAGTCTGGATTCTTCTTTAGGCCCATCATTTTGAGAAAACCTCTACCCTTGCGATTTTCCGGCATTAACAAACCCGTGGTCTCCCATGGTATACCAGCCAATCCTCTTATTTCCTTTAGCAGGGGTGTCATCTCAATCTCTCCGAAGCGAAATACAGACCTATCACAATCCCAGAACAGAGTAGCAGCTTCTATAATTTTGTTGTTGGGTTGGACCTCCGGAGGGAAGGTAGATTTCCTAGGTATTTCCGGATAAGAGTCTGATCACTGGAATGAAGGTCCTCCCACCAGCTTAGCAACCTTGGGTAGATGTTTGTGATCATGCCGAATCTGGGACTTCGTGCCTCATGTTTCTGCAAGGCAAAAGGGTTAGGCCC
Organism: Nicotiana tabacum; assembly: GCF_000715075.1. Classification (NCBI taxonomy): domain Eukaryota; kingdom Viridiplantae; phylum Streptophyta; class Magnoliopsida; order Solanales; family Solanaceae; genus Nicotiana; species Nicotiana tabacum. Next base: position 105,008,730 of record NC_134090.1, read on the forward strand.
TTACCCCACCAAACTCGACTATTAAATACCAATAATTGGCATAAAAGCATTTAGTTCTCCAAATAAATGCACACAACGTGATAGTGTCCGTTTGGGTTTTTGGGAAACCCAGTGGACTTTGGACAAGGCTATCTTAAAGAGTCATTATGCGAACAACATAGCTGACTCGGCTAGGTTTGAACATTATGCATGCACAGTTTAAACAGAGTAAGGTTTCTACGAGGTTTTAGACTGGTACCCTTGAGCGAAAAACTAAAGAGGGAAAGGCACGGAACCATCGACTACACCGTTGATCGACTGGTTTTACCGCAAATATGTATTTGCTAGATTTAAAGGGTGATAATATCGGAAGAGCGCAACCACTCATTATAAGCGTTTCTATGGTATTTGTTTGGCACGAGTGGAATATGATGTTGGAAACATGCATATGCAATAATTAAAACAAGTTGTCACATATTTGCACGTTCATAAAGTAGTAATTACAATAATTTAAAACAGTAATAAAGGAGTGCAGTAAAGGAAAGCAGTGAAAGAAACAAGGGAAAGAAACAAGAGACAAGTTAGTTTTTGCAGTAGAAGAGGGAGTTAAATGCTTAAAGGTATTAAACAAAAAAAGCACATAAGAAATGTAAAGTACAGTAATAGCTTGAAATGGTAAAAGCCTAAAAGTCATTCCCCAGCAGAGTCGCCATGCTGTCGCGCCTCCTTTTTCTCGGGAAAATCGGGTTTGTGACATTTGGGAGGACAACTTGTTCCCTTTCGGGAATTGGGTTTGAATTGAAGAGTCGCCACCTAGTGATTAAAGTGCATTAGGACACTAGGAGGGGTTTGTTTTGAGTAACCAGAGATTGGGTAAGGGCTTGAAATTATCCCAAGGGGAAGGTGTTAGGCACCCCTCAAAATCCACTAGTGTGGTTCCCGGCCAAACTATTGTTGTGACTTAAGTGCAAATAACACATAGGCAAATAAAGGCTTCAAATAAGGGGGGATTTTCACATAATGGTTACAAATAAACAAAAGTAAGAAAAAGGAACTAAAAGAGTTGATTTTCTTAAAAGAAATAGTTTAAAAAAGATTTAAAAGAAACAAAGAAAACAAAGTGAAGGGGGGTCCTAGGTTTGTTAATAATATGGATCACCCCACAAAATATCCGGAAATCACTCCTTAGTGAGGGGCTACACATGATGTTATTCCGTGGTCATCATATTCATATCTACCCTTCCCACCCCGTTAAGGTATTAAAGCGCAGAATGGTCTCATTTACTTATTGCATGCTATTACCCGCCCCAATCCTATCAGCCCCGGAGGCACTTGGGACTACTAATCCTAGAGGGAGGAGGTATTGGGCTTATTTGTGGTTTCAAAAGGTAAAATACTAAGGCGACAAACAAAACACATATAACAAGTTTGGGGAAGCATATAAATAGATAAAAGGGCTCAAACAGACCTCTTTAAATCAAAGAAAAGCATATAGTTTAGCATGTCTTACACGTACTGATTAGGGTCTGATTAAACTTAACAGTTAGGGCAGACTGATTTATTGCATATTTTAGATAAGAAGCCCGAATCAGGCCTGCCTACTGGTTGTAGTTAATAAAATTTGATTCAGTTTATAAACTGCCCTATGGCTTGCCTAAGTGTTAGACGAAAACCTATAGGCATGATATCTACTGATTTTAGAAAAGATGAAGTATACTGATTTTGGAAAAAAGGTTATCAGTTATTCAGGAAAGACGAGTTTTGATAAAAGATCATAAATTCCGCAGACGTTAGACAATGATTTTAGATTTGTAGACGAGTGAGATGCTTCAGACTTGGTTATTAATTCCTATAGGTATGCTTTCTAGGCGTTGTTGATTTTAAACACTTTTACAAACATAGCAAGAGTGCAGAAATCCTTTAGGCATGGCATCTAAATGTTGTACTTCGTTTAAGCCTATGAACATGATATCTAAATGCAGTTAGTTGTTTAAGCCCTATAAACAAGTTTGTCTAGTGACAGATACATATGCAGGATTCAGATTTCCAGTTAACTATGAGCATGGTATCTATATGAGAGATGCAAAAATTTAACTATAGGCAGGATATCCATATGAATGCAGAATTTCAGAAAACCTATAGACAGGATATCTATATGGGTGCAGAATTCCTTATAGGCATAGTATCTACATATGAAAGTGAAGAATTACTATAGGCATGATATCTATGTGATATGCAGAAATCAGAAACCTATAGGCAGGATATCTATATGGGTGCAGAATTCCTTATAGGCATAGTATCTACATCAGAATTCCTATAGGCAGGATATCTATGTGATATGCAGAAATCAGAAATTCCCTATGAGCAGGATATCTAGTCCTTTTACATACATGGTTACCCTTTCCTTTTCACTAACCATCCCCAAAAGTTATTACAGTCCAAATAAAATAAAATAAAATACATCAGAAATTGAAAATTACAACCAAAGAAAGCCTGATTCAGACTTCCTGTCTGAAGTATGAAGTAAACCAACTCCAAAGATCATGTTTCAAAGCCTTTCTCCCACTTGGGTGTGTAAGAGTTCCCTAAGAGTTTCATAAGAACTCCGGGCAGTGCTTACACGTAAATGTATCACCATATTAAGCCAAAGTGTTGTGTGGAAGGGCCAGCCCTCAGGTGTCCAAGTTTAGAGGGAACTCAAGGTCCCAAGGCAAGGCTCACAAGAGGGGGGCAGAACTTAGGAACTAAGAGAGAGTGTAAGTGAAGAATTCTTAAAGGGGGAAAGGGAAAAGGAAATAGCACACATGAGGATATAGGGAATGAGGAGTTGCAAGAGGTAAAAAGCAGGCTAGTGGGCATAACCCAACAATGGGAAATGCTAGCACACCCATAAGCCTACTGGAACACATTGTTTAGAGGTTAGGATCCCCTAAGGGATCAAGTTCAATCCATAAACAATAACTTGTATATTGCCATATCTTAAACTATAACTCAAATCACATAAAGGGAAATAGGGAATATGGATTCATAGAAGAAACAAGCAAAAGGGAATCAACATGATAGTTTAATTATTTAACTCTACAAAAGTAGTAAAGTAGACATAGATGCAGAAAGCTGTAAGTAAACACATTGTGGGGATGCTGAAATTTGAAATTAGGACATACAAGTTTCAAAGAAACAAGTAGAGAAAATGCAGCAGTCTAGTAAAAACCTCAGTGCAAACAAGAAAAGAGAGTTCTATTATGTGAGTAAGAGTTCAGAAGAGATTGTGAATTGTGTCGTCTGCCGTGTGAAGAAAGGTCGTGCCCCTTTATAGTGTAAAAACCAAGTAGAAATAAGGTAAGAAATAATTGAAGAGCTGATTGTCAATCAATTACACAAGACTCCCTTTAGTTAAGGGATTCAGATTCAAACGGGTATAAATTAATTAAGGAAAGAAATCAATCAAACACTTTGTGCAAAGTAGGCAATTAGGGGTGAATACATAAAAGTTATTTAAGGACGGGGTTTTTGAAATACACGGTTTGTGCGAATAAGGTAAGAAGATCAATTAACAACCAGTAAATTAAAAGTGTCTGAGATTTTGTATGAATGAACCGAGTCATAATATGGGAAAGGTTTTTAACTTAAAGGAAATCAGCAAACAATGGAAGGGAATCAATTAGACCCATATTCAAAGGGAAATAGGAACTAATCACAAATTCAGAAGCTATTTTAAAGGGAAGTCTATCATATATAAGGAGCATACGAACATGTTAAGCATGAAGGAAGACTGTAGTGTCATTGTAAAGTCAGTAGAAAATCCAGTATAGAAAAGTTTAGCAAAAGGTCAGAGTCGTATGAAAGCAAGGAATGAGTCTGAAAGAGTTAGGAGTTTCGAAATAAACACTAAGTTCAATCAAATCACATAATCAAGCTTGGCGGAACCCCCAAATTCTAGGGTTTCTACACTAAATCAAGTACAGAGATGAGAAGGCAAGTAGTTGAAACAGGCTCAGAGGTTTCAGAGTTGAAACCTATTGTATGCTTCTTTCATCAACAGAAACTCATGAGAAAAACATGATAGCAAAGTAACATTCGGAACACAATAGAAGCACTCAAAAGAAAAACACTGATAGGAACAGTAAAAGAAACATGCTTAAGAGATTTTCAGAATAAGGAAACTTAAGAACTTAGCAGGAAAATACAGTAGGAGAAACATGCTGGAACATAATAGAAGACAAAAAATATAAGAACACAGTAGAAAAGCATATGAGAGCATAGTATGGAAAATATGGTAGAAGAACATACAAGCATGGCGTATATAAAACTCAGTAAAAGAACATACAAGAATGGAGTGTAAAAACTCAGTAGAAGAACATACAAGAACGGAGTGTAAAAACTCAGTAGAAGAACATACAAGGTAGAAGAAAACATAAGAACACAGTAGAGGCAAATAAACACAAAAGACAAAGGAGAGAAAGTTAGAGAAACACTTAAACATTTTCAGAAAACCCTAGACCGGAAACGAAACAGTTTTGAAAGTAATTTTTTGAAAGAAAAGTTAAGGAAATCATTTGAAAACTCAAGAAGAGCACAGATATACAACAGATCTAAGGAAATTGGAGAAAACCTCGAAGGGTTATAGTTTCAAAAGAACCTTAGAAGTGAGATAGGCTTTGAAAGGTCACCGATCTGAGTCGGAGAGGTCGGAATCAGGCTCAAACCACCATGGTACGCCAGAGTAAAGCCGGAGATGGCGGTGGAACTTTGAATCGACAGAGTTCTGGGTGCAAACCTTCGAGGTCAGGCCTCGAATCTTCAAGTATCAGACGCGTGGGAGCAAGAGAAAGTATGTATAAGACTCCCATAACCTGAGAAGCCATGGATTCCGGTGGGTTTCAAGGTGGAGGTGGTGGTAAGAGGCGGTTAGGGTTTGGGAATGTTCGAGAGAGTTTGAGAGTTCAGAGGTGGATGGTAGGTGAGAAATGAGAAGGTTAGGGTGGTCGTTTGGGTTAAAAAAGATAAGAGTGAATAGGGGCCGTTGATCTCTGAGATCAACGACCAGGATGAGAGGGGTCTGGGTCAGGTAGGATTTAATCGGGTTAGGGCGGGTTTAAATTAAAATTGGGTTGGGGAATTGAGATTGGGAATTGGGTTCATTTGGGGCTCAAATAAGGCTAAAATTGAAATAAACAGGGCTAACATTTAAATAGCCATTTTTTCCTTATTTATTTTATAAAAATAGTAAAATAATTTTTGGAAATAAATCAAAGGTACTAAATTGATTAATAATATGTAAATATTAAATTAAAAATACTGGAATCAAATTTGTAATTATAAACACAATTAAATCTTAAAATAGGCTAAAATTTCAATTATATGCAATTTAAATTTAAAAAGCTAAATAAATCTGTAAAAAATGTGCAAAAATTACCTTAGCTATAAATATGAGAATTCAATAAAGGAGTTACCAAAAATAATAATTGGTTTTTTCTGATAAAATAAGGCGATAAATTGATTTAAAAATATTTTAAAAATTGAAAAATAATAAAACACTTTGACATGCTTATACATGCATACGTATGCTATTTTAAAAGTATTTAGCATATAAAAATATACGGCAAAAAATTGGGTATCAACACTCATAATCCATCTCTCAGGCTCCAACTCAGTCATCAATCTCTCCAGTCTCTCGGACTCACAAATCTCATGCCAATCAACCCAAACAATGATATATGATGTGACAACAAATTATAATAGAGACTGAGGTATTGTATACAAATGAATGAATATGACTGAGTATGTAATTGCAATTTAAGCAAATAATTCAACAGCAGAGATGACCTCAGTGGGTCGAAACAAAATAAGCATATAGCCTAAACGTGATTTCTAATATGATTCACAAATTATACAATCAAACAAGAAGAGAGAACAGGGATGTAATATATAACAGCAAAACAAGTCTGGTCATAGTCTAATAGTTGACTAAAATCATGATTTCCTCGGTCTACGCCCACACGCTCGCCACCTTGCATGTGTGTCACCTTAACACATCTTTTATAACACAGTCTCATGGTTAAATACCCTCAGCTTCAAGTTTAGATATGTTACTTATCTCGAACAAGCCAAATCCAATACTAGAAATGCCACCCCGCACGTACCAACCTCTAAACGACTCAAACTAGCCAAAAACAACTCAAGAACATCAAATAATGCCAAAGAAAACAAACCCAATCGATAAAGGTCAAATCTTTAATCAAAAGTCCAAAGTCAACAAAAAGTTGAACTCGGGACTGCACCTCGGAACCCGATAAAACTCACAAAATTCAACAACCCATTCAATTATGAGTCCAACCATACTAGTTTCACTCAAATCTGACTCTGAATCGATGTTCAAAACTCAAAAATTCACTTTATAAATTTTAGACAACAACCCCCAATTTCTCTTTTGAAATCATCAATCAAATACCAAAACAAAGATGGAATCACAGAATAGAATCAATACCAAATAGAAAACACTTACCCCATTTCATGTGGTGAAAATCGCCTCAATACGAGCTCCATAGCTCAAAATATGCTAAAATGCTCGAAACCTTCAAAATAGAGTACTTTATTAACTGTTCCAGAGGTACCCTTCGCGATCGCTGTCACAAACCTAGCGATCGCAATTACAAAATTTTCCAGGAGAATTTTTACCCTATGCAATCGCGGCCATTTCTCCACGATCGCGATAAACTTCCATTAACTATTTCCAAACTCTTCTCAGATAGCATGTAGTGTATTAGCCATAACCTTTTGTACGTAAATCTAATGACAAACTATTTCATTTTCTGAAAACTAGAAACAAGGGGATACAACTTTCATTTTTGGATCATCTCCAAATTCCTTATAGATTGCAAGATATAAGCTTCCAAATTCGGGTCAGTGACAGTAGAATTTCCTCTACGGGATCACGGAAAGGCTTTTCGCGATTGTGATTCACAGTGCCCAAACAACAATTTTGCTCCTCGCGAATGCGATCCATAGTCCGTGATCGCAATGCACACCCATGTGGCTAAAAACCAGCAACTAAAAATGGCTTAGAAATGGTGCGAAACCACCCCAAAACTCACCGGACCCCCTCGGGACCCCGTCCAAACATACCAATAAGTCCCAAAACATAATACGAACCTATTCGAGGCCTCAAATCACACATAATAACATCAAAACCACGAATATTTGATCAAGATCAATCTCTTAAGTTGATAAACGTCAAACTTCGAACCAAGCATCCGATTCAAGCCTATCAAATCCGGAATGAACCCAAATTTTGCATACAAGTTCCAAATGACATAACAAACCTATTCCAACTCCCGGAACAATAATTCGAACCCATATCATTAAAATCAACTCTCGGTCAAACTTATGAACGTTCCAAACCTATATATTTTCAACTTTTGCCAACTAGTACTGAAATCTTCTAGACGTATCCAAATGCAAATTCGGGCATATGCCCAAGTCAAAAATCACTATCCGGACCTAATGGAACCATTAAAATTTGATCCAAGGTAAAATAATAAAAATTCAAAATTGTTCAACTCTTCCAACTTAAAGCTTCAAACATGAAATTCAGTCTTCTAAACTAATTCTGAATCACCCAAAAATCGAATCCGACAGTACACACAAGTTATAATACATCATACAGAGCTACTCTTGCCCTCAAACCACCGAGCGAAGTAAAAATTCTCAAAACGACCAATCGGATTGTTACAAGAGTACGGATAAAAGGGGTTTGAGCCCCTATATGCGACCCCGAGTGGGATCCTTGGCCCTACACCGGACCCTACCCTTATAGCCAATGGTACTATGTCTCCATAACCTACAACTACTGAAGCGAGCGTTCTCACAATCTGTGAGAGAGAAGAAGAGAGAACTCATACTCAGACAATAATCAACGGACGACAAGGAATCAAGAAAAAAGAATTTTCCTAAAGCCCTATAGTCTCTCGCGGATAGATATTTACATTTGTGTATTGATCCACACGACTCTACTAGTCCTGTTCGTGACTTGCGAGACCCTTAGAACATAAAGCTCTGATACCAGCTTGTCACAATCCAAAATTCCTCCAAAGGTTGTGATGACGCCTAACTTAACTTGCTAGTCTAGAGAACACTCATAACAGTAATATGATTCAATTATTAAGCCTTTAACTAATTTATGATTTAAATAAAAGGAGAAATGAGTGTCAACATACATCAGACTATGTAAATCATAGACATGTTCTAAACACGACCACAACTGTCTCACAACTCTTCAAAGAATTGGTGTCATAACATCGTCACGAGTATCTAACAAGAGTATGTAGTCTTATCTAATAAACAATATTTCTCTGAAAATAAAAATGCATAGACAAATATAAATGAGCAGGAAGGAGGGACTCCATGTGCTACGGATCGCATCAAGTAAGACAGCTCATCATGAAGTCTCTAACAAAAATGCCCTTATTTATCTAAATGGGTACAGCTAATACCAGCCTCGGAACTTGCTCAAAAATGTGCAGAAGTGAGGTATGAGTACAAACTTACGGTACTCAGTAAGTATCAAGTCTAACATCGAAGAAGTAGTGATTAGGGGTTGACACTAACACTTACTAACTGTTCAATAAACATATGAAAATGTAAGTAAAGCATGGAATAAAGAATGATAACATCAATTAGGTTATCCAATAGAAACACATCAAATTTGGAATTTAGTCATGCTTTTTAGACAAGAGACAGAGCATAATATCAATCATTTTGCTTCTTTTTATAATCTTGATAAGAGTCAGTCAACATTCATATATAAATAAGAGTCATTGCACAAGTCTAGGATACTAATTCATGCTCACAAACCAATATGAATATCTTATTTCACAAATCGATATATCCGGCACTAGCCAAGTGTCCAAACTAGCACCATTCTGAGTGACTGCGCTCATAGGGCCCAATGTAACTTAGGTAATCACCCGACTCCAGAGGATTTGATCCATATCCAAGCGCTATAATGGCATGCAACCTGATCCACTAATAGTAATATTGTAGCGTTCAACCCGATCCAATCACAATATCATCAATAATCAATATCTGCTCAAAAGGTCCTTAGTGCCAAAAATCTGATCTTTTCACAATATTCAATTTTCCAACTCAGAAATATGGATATGAAATAATATGATAATGACATACCAGGACATAATAATAAAATCGGATGAATATTTACATATTTAAGAGATGGTTATTTCTAATGACGTATTTCAACTTTTATAATTGTTCAGTTTGCTTATTTAACATTCTTAAGTTTGATCATGACATTAACAAGAGCAAAGTAAGCCAATAGCCAATTATTCATAAGTTAAGTAAGGCAATTGTATGACTATGGCTAAATTAGATAGCTCAACACAGTGAAAGAAGTCTGTCATGTCCAAATCAACAAGTCATAGCCCTAGAATGGATTCTATCGTGATTAAAATTCACCACATATTATATAATCAAAGAAACATGAATAAACAATTTGTCACACCTCCTTTTTCCTACCCCCACAAGGGTATAACAGAGTTTTTCTAATTTAAGTGACAATCGAAACGAGATTATTTTATTTTAAAAAAATTCAGAGTCGCCACTTGGGATAATTTTATGGTGTCCCAAGTCACCGGTTCAAATCCCAAATCGAGGAAAATATTGACTCTGTATTGCAGTCCGCGAACACAGAAATTCGGGTAAGGAATTTTGTTAACTCGGGAGAAGGTGTTTGGCATTCCCGGATTCCGTGGTTCTAGCACGGTCGCTCAACTGTTATAATCGGCCTATTTACTTGATTTTAGTACATGTTTTAGCCTATGATGCAATTTTAACTTTATAACCGCTTTTATTTAATTATTTTTTTAGGAGGATTTCAACGTTATTTAAAACACGTCTTGAACCACGTCACATAAATGTACCCGCGGTCCCCGACATATTTTATCTAACATTGTTGAGAGTTGGATTTGGGTCACATAAATGCACATCCGAGTTTATGTATCATGACCATGTCACGGGAACCGTACCATAGTCACGATATTTATTATTAATCGCGCCTAAAGCAAGCTACGGTGTATTCATTTCCTAAAATTTGGGATTATAAAGGGTCAAAAGCTGCGAAATTATTGGGTGTCTTCCATATTCAAAATCATTACTGACTCATATCATACTAAGAAACAAAATCAAAACAACAAACATTTTATACTAAATCATTTCGAGACATGTCAGTAACCTAAGTAAAAATTATTTTTAAGAAAAGATAATAATGTATCTTTTGTGCACATTTGTATCCAAACTTCAAGAGTAAATGATCCATGAAGCCATATGAATTGCAAACTTAGCAGAAAACAACTTACTTTATCCGATAAGGAGAGTGCCAAATCAACAGCTCCTCTCAAACCAAAGCATATGACAATGGTAGCTTTCTTTCTCAAAAACCTTCCGATTATATTGATAGGGGAACTTTGTACAACAAATTGTCTACGAAGTGAATGGAATGCGAAACCAATGTCGTCGACCTCTAATGGAACCTCGACAAAGAACCAATGGAAACAGTCATCGAAACTCAACCAAAGAACTCGAGACTCGCGGGAAAAATGTTGTTAAACGCTTTGGGACGCCTCACTGTTTCAGCTCCCATTTTTGTTCGCTGCATTTGCGCCTCTGTTGCTTCAATGTGTGACTATGTGTGTGTTTAGTGCTACTGATATGAGGTCAATGGAGTTCTTTGCTGATGGCTTCGGCTACTTAAAAGAATGTTCAAGAGTGAAGAAGTAGAAGTTCAGGGGGGTGTTTTGAGGTTGAAGATGGTTTGTTCTTTGAAGAGTATGGTCTGTTATGGCGGTTATGGAGGGACTCCGGCGAGTTGGGTTGAGTCCGGTGACTTGGGGCAGAGTGTGTGAAGGAGACGAAGACGGGGAGGGGTGTGTTGAGGATGATCCGATGGGGGATGGGTCCGTGTATTGTCTGCGCAGCTTTTTTGTGTTTCCGCCTTCTCCCTTTCTTTTATTCTTTAGTGTTAGCTTGTTTTTATATACCTAGGTCTAAAGGTGTATTTTTATGTATTTTACAAATTATCCCCTAGATCTTTTGTGTATTAGGTCCCTAGGTTTTTTAAGAAAGGTGTTAAGGGTATTGGGCTCAGGGAATGGGCCAGGTCTGAAAAATTAAGCCTAAAATGGGTCTTTTGAGCCCGAATTTTATTCTTTCCCCGCGAACGAGACTAAAATACGATCTTATTTATTAATTAATCCTACGTAAGTAAAATAACTATTAAAATAGGACTGACCGTTAAAACAATTTTTTTTTTGGTATTTTCAAGATTTAAAATGACTACAAAATATAAATGAACCTATTTTTTGTAATTTTCGTTTTCTTGTAATAAAATAAAGTAAAAGAGTAAAAATGAGTTGAAATAGCTATATTAGGCCTAAATTAAATATTTACGTGCTAAAATATGAAAAATCTTGGAGAGGGTCAAAAATCACATGTTTACACAATTCATAAAGCTAAACAAGGCATATCATAAGCCTAACTTTGTCCGGCTCGGGTCATAACCTAGCTACGCATATATGCTCGTCACCTCGCATATACCTGGCACCTAAGTCATGCAACAAATAGAAAATCGATCACCTATGGAGATAATTCCCTTTTACAAGGATAGACAGGAGACTTACCTCCACCTGGTAACAACTTCAACCTTCCAAAAAACAGCTTTTCCTCTCAAATCAACCTCCAAAAGACTCAAATCTAGTCAACGAAAGTCAATCCAAACTCACATGGTCAAAAGTCGAGTCAAAGGGTGGATACCGACTACCCATAATTCTACGAGTCCAAATATATGATTAGATTCCAAAAGTGAGTCCAAACTCGCCCCCAAATCCCCAAAGTACACTCTCTTAAGTTCATTACGAAAACCACAATTTTGATACTTTTACCCCTTGTTTTAGGGGTATAAATCCATGGGGATTCAAGATGTATAATCAAATTCGAGTAGGAATTAATTACCCTTAAAATAGTAGTGCAAATCTAATAAAAATCACCTCTTCCCGAGCTCCAAATTTCAAAATAGTGAAATATGAGCTAATCCTCAAAATAAATAAGTCTTCTAATAATTTTGCATCTGCGACTAAAAGGTTCTATCTACACTAAAAGGTTCACATTTTCGAACTTACTCTTGCGACCCACATCTAGCATCTGCGAGATTCTCCTCCACAGCCAAACCTCGCACCTGTGACACACTTATCGCATATATGGAACTATAGGTATGCAAACACACATGAGGGCGTGACAACTCTATGTCCAACTTCAATTTTGTGCCCCATCATCCGCACGTACAACGTTGCACCTACACACTAAGCATCACAGGTGCGACACCACCACTAGCAGCATCCAGCCACTCCAACATGGTCCAAAATTATTCTGAAATACACTCGAGCCCCTCAGGGCCCGTCCAATCATGCCAATAAGTGCTATACCTTATCTTATCCTTACCTAATTCTCAAAGCACCACAAAATAACATGAAAACAAAAAATTAAAGATTAAAATCTATGCTTAACTTCCAAATATTCTAACTTTGTCAAACATGTCCAAATCATGCCTAAACATTCCGGATCACAACCAAACTTTGCACACAAGTTTCAGTCAACTAAATGATCCTATTCAATGTCCCTGAAAACCAAATGGAACCCGATATCACCAAAGTCAACTCCACACCAAACATATAAACTCACTAATCCTTCAAATTGTCAACTTTTGCCAAATACAACCAAAACCTTCTAGGAACATCCAAAACCAAATTCGAACATACGCCCAAGTAAAAAATCACCATACAAACCTGTTAGAACCATCAAATCACCAATTCAAAGTTGTTTACTCAAAAGTCAAATCTTGGTCAACTCTTACAACTTATGTTTTCAAAATAAAACTAAGTATCTCAATTCACTCTCAAGACTTCCAGAAACCAAAACATCCATCCCCCAAGTTACAAAACATCAAAATAAACTATGGGAAGCATAAATTAGAGGAACATGGCTCTAATACATTAAAAAATTGATCTGATTGTTAATGTAAACAAGTTGTTTTTAAATCTGGAGATTTAGTTTGGGTTCACTTTATAAAGGATAGATTTCCTTCCAATAGGAAGTCAAAGTTGCATCCTCAAGGAGATCGACCATTCTATGTACTTGAAAGGCTTTGAGACAATGCTTTCACATTAGACCTTCTTGGGGAGTTTCAAATAAGTGCTACATTCAATGGTGCTGACTTGTCTTTGTTTGATGTAAGATCAAATTCGGGGATAAATTCTTATCAAGAAGAGGGAAATGATAACATCAAGGACACAAATGAAATTTTGTATGTTCCAAGAAGGTTATTTACAAGATCTGTAGCTAAAAAATTGCAGACCACTGGTCTTTGATAGAAAATAAAGAAGCTTTTAATTGTAGAGTAAGGGCTCAAACCTAAAGGAGACGAATCATATAAATATTATAGGAATAGGTTTTTGTGGGAATTGAAGTACAAGATAAGGAATATTAGGTCCCAAAACCAGCCGTAGAAGTGCACCAAAAGGGCACCTGGAAGAGCTCAAAGTAAGCTTAAAAGAGGTCCAAAATGGAGTGTTTCAAAGGGAGCCCAATTGGAGTCCAAAACCAGCAGCCTAAGCTAGGAGTTTTAAGGCCCAAATCCACCCTAAAGTGATTCCACCAACCCTGTTAATATTAATTTTTACTAGGTTTCTAGTGTTCCTCTAAGTTAGGGTTTTATTTTATGATTCTAGAATAATCTTTTGTGGTTTCTTTTATCCCTTGGTAGTCACCCTACCTAAATTTTTAGGAATTTTTACTCCGAAAAATAGGAGTGATTTCATTAATTGAGGCACTTCATTATTGATTAATACCTATTAAACTTTGAGAGTTCTTTTGCTTGTGACTTATGCTTCTTTCAACTTTACTAGTTCATAGTTCAAGGTAGTAAGATAACTTTTTTATTGTGATACAATTGATTCCTTTGTGGTATTCTTAGAAGGCGATTAATACTAGTTATTGATTGTTGTCTCAAGTTACTCGTAAAGCGGTCAAGATCCGAATCTATTATTTTGATTCTTTCTCTCAAGTAAAGGCATTTGGTTTCCTTAATAAATCAAAAACGTTGTTACTTGGATCATGTCAAGGCTATAGAACTTGCGCTCTTGAAAGTTCATGGAATTCTTTCCCTGAATCTTCCCATATCCTTTATTTTCTGCACTGTAATTCTAGTCGTTCAATTCCTTATTATTATTCCTTCAGCGTTTGCTTTTCAAATTCTTACTATAGTTTTGATTCTCGACCTTGCTGTTATCACAAACTCTCTTGGACACAAGTAATTTTGCCATTTGTCTAAAGCTCTTACCAAAGCATATAGCTCTTTATCATAAGTAGAATAGTTCAATGTGGCTCCACTCAACTTCTCATTGAAGTAGGCATTAAATAGAATCTTACATCAAAACAACACATATTCCTTTTTCTAGAAGAATCACATATAATTTAGAAAGATTTATAGAATTAAGGAAATTATAACAAAGGAGTAGAACATAACTTTTCTTTAACAAGTTTAAATCTTGTTCTTTTCCCCATGTAAAACCCTTATTCTTTTTAATAACTTTAGTTAAAGAAGAAGAAATTGTAATGACCCGACTGGTCGTTTTGAGTTTTAGCATTCCATTCGGTGGTTTGAGATTTTGAGTAGCTTTATATGATTCATTATGACTTGACTATATGGTCGATTTTAATTTTTGAGTGGTTCGGGATTGATTTGGAAGAATGACTCTTGATTTGGAAGCTTTAAGTTGGAAGAGTTGACCAAGTTTTGACTTTTGGATAAACGAACTCGAAATTGGGTTTTGATTGTTCCGACAGGTTTGTATGATGATTTTGGACTTATACGTATGTTCGAATTTGGTTTCGGAGGTTCTTAGAAGAATTTGACACTATTTATAGAAAGTTGGCAATTTGAAGAACTTAAGAGTTCATAAGTTTGACCAACAGTTGACTTTGATGTTATTGGACCTCAATTGGTGTTCCAAGACTTTGGATAGGTCTATATAATTGAATTGAAATTGTGTACAAAGTTTGGAAGTTATTTGAAGTGTTTAAGTATGATTCGTATATTCTCTTGAAAGAATGAAGATTTAACAACTTAAGAGAAAATTTATTCGGTTTGAGCGTCGATTCATTGTTGTGATGTTCCCATGAGTGCTTTGAGGCTTTGGATAAGTTTGGATAATGTATTTATACTTGTTGGTATGATTGGATGGAGTCACGAGGGGCTCGGGTGTGTTTTGGATCATTGGTTGAGAAACTAGTTAAGTTAAGAATTTGGAGTTTGACCATTGTTAATATCGGGTCAATATGACCTCTTTTTGGTGTTTGGAGTGAGCGAGAAGGTTCGTAGCATATTATATGATTGAAATGCATATATGCTTTGTGTCCGCAAGGTTCAGAATGAGATTTGGGTGTTAAAACGAAGATTTTCTTATTGTTGATTTTTTTCTACTGTAAATAATTACGAAAATACCATTTATATGCCTGAAATTTTTACACTTCCTTTAAAACATCAAAACAACATATCTTCCTTATTTTAAGGCAAATTGGGTGATTCAAAAGGCTATCTTGGGTGTAATCTCACAAGGATCATGTTGGGCTTATCAAACGTGAGTTCCGGGATCATCTAGAATATGATTGGGACTGGGACAACTGTTGCATTTTTACTTGTTTAAGAATTTAGTTATTTTTTCTAACAAGTTTTTGGAGCTCGGTTTTGTCACGACCCCAAAATCCCACCTAAGGTAGGCGTGATGACACCTAGTATCTAAGACTAAGTAAGCCTAACATATATTGAGAGATAGAAGAAATGATAACTTAAACATCAAATTAAACTATTAAAGTATAATAATAAAATCAAACAGTACAACTGTCTAATAACTCTCAAAACCTGGTGGAATTGAGTCATAAACTCTAATAGGAATACACTTAGGATCTCTAAATACAATACTGTCTGAATTGGAAGTAAACAATAATATAGTGAAAAGCAGGAGGTTACTCCGAGTCCTACGAGTATCGAGCAAGTATACCTTGGAGTCTTCGAGATAACTGATCGATCACTGGAGTCCGACACGAGTAGATGTACTTGGATATGCAAAAAAATGTGCAGAAGTGTAGCACGAGTACACCACAACGGTACCTGGTTAGTATCAAACCTAACCTCGATGGAGTAGTGATGAGGCCAGGTTAAGACACACACTAGGACAAGTAAAGCTGAACACAATATAATATAGACTAATAACGGAGAGCAAGGAAATAAATGATAACAAACATCACAATAATGTAGATAACACCAGAATTTAAGGCAGTAAAGGCAACAAGGAATGAACACATAATAAGAACAACAAGTAATTCGATGCTGACAAATACAAGTAAGGCAAATGAGGAAAATGACCAAAACTGTTCAACCAACAAGTCTTTTTAGCAAGAATATATAATAAGAATCATAACTGAGGTACCATACCTCATATTCACATTTCACAATTTATAAACACAATTTTCCCTATATTGCCACGTGATCCTTACATTTAGATATTTTTGAAAATATTTTCCCTAAATGGCTACACATGCTTTGGCCACCTTATGTTGCCACGTGGCTTTACGTAATTCCTTTACTAGCAACACGCACATAAATCCCACCTTATGTTGCCACATGTACATCAACCCCTATCCTTATACCACCGATACAAAATTGGTATAAAATAAAGTACATCATCTATTTGAAATATACATGAACAGATTAAAACTCCAAAGCTACCAAGATCAAGAGGCAGCTATGATCGGAGCGTAGGTACATCTTCAAATCCAGTTCTTGCCATACACAACAATATCTACATCCAACATCTGCATGCAAGGTGCAAAAATGTAGTGTGAGTACAACCAATCCCATATACTTAATAAGTAAAAAACCTAATCTTAGGTTGAAAAAGTAGTGACGAGCTGGGACAAGGGTCAAAGTCCAACTCCAATAACTAGCAACAGTTCATAACAATATAATAAAGATGGTACAAGAAATAACTCATCTTGTTCACTGTTATGAAAAAGTAAGTATGTTTTTCAAGTATAACAGTAAATCCCAAATCTTTAACCGAAAACACCAAAAATATGAGTAAGTTTGGAAACTGTGATTTTTCCTGAAAACTTTCAGCAACAATTAAGTAGTCTCATTATCAGATGACATGAGGAAAGTACATCTATATGCCTACATGTCAATGCACATGTGAATATCATGAGTGTCACTATACTGTATGACATGAGGAAATGCATCTCTATGCATGTATGTCAATTATGCATGCCAATTGTAATGCAATGCGGTGATAAAGCCAAGTGCATACTCTCAGAGTATCAATGCACTCGGTCCTCCCAATCACTTAATCCTCACAGTCACTCAGTCCTTACAGTCACTCAATCCTCACAGTCACTCAATCCTCCCACTCACTCGGCACTCGCACTCAGTAGGTACCTGCGCTCACTGTAGGTGTACATACTCCGGAGGAGCTCCTTCACCCTAAGCGCTATAATAAGCCAATCATGGCATGAATAAATAATAACTGCTGTGACGTGTAGCCTGATCCCATCATGAATAGATAATACCTACTACGGCGTGCAGGTCGATCCCATCATGAATCAATAATACCTGCTGCAGCATGTAGCTCGATCTCGTCATGAATCAATAATAACTACTGCAGCGTGCAGCCCGATCCCACCAATTTCCTCATATCAGGCCCTCGACCTCACTCAGTCACCAATCTCTCCAGTCTCTCAAGCTCACAATATCATGAAAACCAGCCCAAAAATGATGCTATGATGTATCAATAAATGGTAACAGATACTGAGATATGATATGCAAATGAATGCGTATGACTGAGTATGTGGTTGCAACGCAAGCAAATAACTCACAACAAAAATGATCTCAGTGGGTCCCAACAGGATAAGCATATAGCCTAGACATGGTTTCTATCATGGATCACAACTCAATTACTCTAGCACGTAGAGATTTTATGGATACAATTAAGATTAAGTAACTACATAGTACCACAAAAATAACTGAGTCACAATTCACACAGTGCACGCCCACACGTCCATCACCTAGCATGTGCATCACCTCAACACCAAACACATATCATGTATATTTAGGGGGTTCATACCCTCAACACTAAGTTTAGAAATATTACTTACCTCGAACAAGCCAAATCTAATACCGAGCAAGCCAAATGACAAAAATGCCATCCCGCGCGTAATGACCTCCAAACGGCTTGAAACTAGCCAAAAGCAACTCAAATACATCAAATAATGCCTAAGGAAACAATTTCAAATGATAAAGGTCGAATCTTTAATCAAAAGCCCAAAATCAACCAAAAAGTCAAAGCTGGGCCCGCATCTTGGAACCTGAAAAAACATATAAAATCCAACAACCCATTCAATTACGAGTCAAACCATACTAGTTTCACTCAAATCCAACTCCAAATCGATGTTCAAAACTCAAAAACTCACTCTATGAAACTTTAGACAAAATCTCCAATTTTTTCTTTAAAATTCACAATCCAATTACCAAAAACAAAAATAGATTCAAGAAATATAGCCAAAACCAAGTAGATAACACTTACCACAATCCATATGGCGAAAATCACTTCAAAAAATGTCTCAATCTGAGGTCTATAGCTCCAAATATGAATAAAATGGCCAAACCCTCGATTTAAAGCTTCTGCCCAGCCATCTTCGCGTTTGCTAACAAATGAGCCACTTTTACTCCATTGCTTCTACGACGTGAATCCTGCTTTTGCGGAATAAGATGGAAAAATGAATCTTCGCACTTATGAAAAACATCTGGTCATGTGCATTCGTAGGTGCAACCATTGCGCATAAGACCGCTTCTACGCCCATGATTTTGCTTTTTGCGCACACGAAGGTGTGCCTCTTCATGCGCATAAGCGATGATTCTCCAGCCAAGCCTATTTGTGCTTTTGCGACCAATTATCCGCATCTGTGTACTCGCATATGTGGCCATTCTTCCGCAGATGTAGTAACACCAGAACCAATACTCATTCAACAGTGAAACATGCGACAAGATGATCCGAACCTCGTTCGAAACTCATCCGAGCCACTCGGGACCTCGTCCAAATATACCAACAAGTCCCATAACATAACACGGACCTAATCAAGGCCTTAAATCACGCATAACAATATCAAAATGATGAATCGCACCTCAAATTGAACTTAATGAACTTTCAACTTTCAAAACTTGTGCCGAAACATATGAAATCAATTCGGAATACTCAAATTCGCGTATAAGTTTCAAATGACATAACAAAGCTTTTATAATTCCCGAAACCACAATCTGAATCAGATATTCTCAAAGTCAACTCTTGGTCAAACTTATGAACTTTCCAAACCTTCGAATTTCCAACTTTCGCCAATTAGTACCAAAACCTTCTAGAAATATTCAAATGCAACTCCGGTCATACACTCGAGTCAACTCTTCCAACCTTAAAACTTCAATCATGAAATTCATTCTTCCAAATCAATTTCGAATAATCTTAAAACCAAAACCGACGATTCACACCAGTCATAATATATCATACGGAGCTACTCATGCCCTCAAACTACCGAGCAAAGTGCAAATCCTCAAAATGACCGGTCGGGTCATTACAGTTAACAACGTCAAGTAAAGTATGTAGGAGTAATTTAACAATGGAAGATATAACATGATATAACAATGTCAATTAATTGCATGAAAGAGCCTAATAGTCTAAGACGGTTAAATTACTTCATATAAGCCTGTGTACACACTCGTCACCTCATGTACACGTCTTCCACATAACTCAAATAACATAATTAACCAAAATCCTAAGGGGTAGTTTTATCTACACAAAGTTAGGCAAGATACTTACCTCAATTAGGCTAAATCAACCCTCAAAAATAGCTTTTCCCCTAAAATTGGCCTCCGCATGGCTCAAATCTAACGAAAAATGACTAAATAACATCAAAGAATGCAAGAGAAACCAATTACAATAAATAAAGCTATGATCTTTACACAATTTCCTAAAAGTCAACCCCCAATCCAAAGGTAGATAGCGACTACCCATAACCCCACGAGTCCATATATGTGTTTTGTTTTCAATCGGAGTCTAATTCGACTCTCAAATCGTAAATTTTTATTTTTCAAAACTTAGACAAAAATCCGTAAAATTTCCATTTGATTCTCATAAATTTGATAGTCGCAAATGCGAAAATGGGTTTGCAATTGCGAACCCGGTTTCCATCGCATGCGACTAAATATGTCGCAAATGCGATCCTACCCGGACTAGCCTATCTTTGCAATTGCGAGTGAGGCATCACAATTGCAATACTTGACCCTCACCTGTTCACTTCGCAATTGCGAGGCTGGTGCTCGCAATTGCGACATTAGAGACACCAACACACTAGAAACCTGTATCAGTCCAAAACTATTTTGAAACACGTTTAAACTTATTCGAGCCCTCGAGGCTCTAAACCAAACATCCACACAAGTCTAAAAATATTGTAAGAACTTGCTCGCATGATCAAAACACATAAATAATATCTAGAACTACAAATTAGACATCAAAACGCATGAATTTCAAAGAAAAGTTAAAGAACCTCTACAATTGCAACCAAGCGTCTGACCCTATGAAACTAACTCCGATTGACACCAAATTTTGCAGACAATTTCCAAATAGCAAGACATAACTATTCCAAGTCCCAAATCTAAATTCCGAACCTAATAGTCCAAAAGTCAACCTACGGTCAAACTTGGGAAAACTCCTAAACCTGAAATTGCCAACTTTCGATAAAACAAGTCAAATCAACTAGGGACATCCGAATTCGATTTCGGGATTACGGCTAAGTTCAAAATCATGATACAAACCTATCAGAGCCATTAAAACACCATTGTAGGGTCATTTTCACAAAAGTCAAACCTTGGTCAATGTTTTCAACTTAGGCTTCTAAACCAAGAACCAAAGGGTCCAAATCAACCCAAGACCTTTTCGGAATGAATCTAACCACCCCCGAATGTCATAAAACCACAAATACACATGTGCAAAACATAAAAAGAGAAAATGGGGCTCAAATACCTAAAGACATACCTCAAATACACATCCTCGAACATGCATAAAGACATACCTAAAGTGGAAAAAAGTGATGATAACGAATATGCATGTCGTGACCGGTCTCCCAAGTTGCCTCCTCGACTGGATGATCCCTCTATTGAACCTTCACCGAAGCAATGTTCTTTTACCTCAACTTTTGGACCTGTCTATCCAAGATAGCCACCGACTTCTCAACATAAGTCAAATACTAGTCCAATTGGACTAAGCTAAAATCTAATACATGTGATGTATCACCATAATACTTCTGAAGCATGGAACACCGTGTGAACTACTGATAAGTTAGGTGGCAATGCAAGTTTGTAGGCCACCTCGTCCACTCTCTTCAAGATCTCAAAAGGACCAATATACTAGGGATCAACTTTCCCTTCTTCCTGAACCTCATCACACCCTTCATAGGTGAAACTCAAAAAAAATCCTCTCTCCCGCCATATATGCTACATCATGTGCATTCGGATCAACATAACTCTTATGTCTAGACTGTGCTGTACAAAGCCGATCTTGAATCACCTTGACTTTCTCCAAGGCATCCCAAACCAAATCAGTGCCCAACGACCTAGCCTCACTCAGCTCAAACCAACCAACTAGAGAACGGCACCGCCTCCCATATAGGGCCTTATTAGGAGACATTTGAATACTCGATTGGTAGATGTTATTGTAGGTTAACTCTACAAGCAGTAGAAACTGGTCTTATGAACCCCCGAAATCCATAACATAGGCATGTAGCATATCCTCCAAGATCTGAATGGTGCACACAAACTGCCCGTCTGTCTGGGGGTGAAATATTGTGCTCAACTTGACCTATGTGCATAACTTACGCTACACGATTCTCTAGAAAAGTGTTGTACACTACACGCCATGGAGACAGACAATCTCACAGATATAGATCTGAGCCAGCTGCTAATAAGTAGTCACCATCAAAACGAAATGTGCCGATTTGGTCAGCCTATCTACAATAACCAATACTGCATCAAATTTTGTCAAAGTCTACGGGAGCCCAACAACGAAATCCATTGTAATACACTCTCATTTCCACTCGGGAATCTGAAGTCTTTGAAGCAAACTACCCGGCCTCTGGTGCTCGTACTTCACCTGCTGACAGTTCAAGCATCGAGCCACATACTCTACTATATCGTTGTTCATTCTTCACCACCAATAGTGCTGTCTTAAATCCTAATACATCTTAACGACACTCGGGTGAATGAAGTACCGCAAACTGTGGGCCTCCTCATGGATCAACTCACATAACCCGTCCACATTGGGCACATATATCCGGCCCTAGATCCTCAACACCCCATCATCTCCGATAGAGACCTCCTTGGCATCGTCGTACTACACTGTGTCCTTAAGAACAATCAAATAGGGGTCATCATACTGATATGCTTGATATGCTCATACAAAGAAGATCGAGAAACCACGCAAGCTAGAACCCGGTTAGGCTCTGAAACATCCAATCTAAAAAATTCATTGGCCAAAGCCTGAACATCCAATGCAAATGGTCTCTCTCCGAGGCTACCCATACTCTCAGCCTTCCTACTCAAGGCATCGGCCGCCACATTCCCTTTCCCGGGATGTTACAGAATGGTGATATCATACTCTTTTAATAGCTCTAACCACCTCCGCTGCCTCAAGTTTAGATACTTTTGCTTAAACAAGTGCTATAGACTCCTATGATTAGTGAATACCTCGCAAGACACGCCGTTGAGATTGTGTCTCCAGATCTTCAATGCGTGAACAATGGCAACCAACTCTAAATCCTAAACAGGGTAGTTCTTCTCATGGGGCTTCAACTAGCGCAAATCATAAGCAACCACCCTACCCTCCTACATCACTACATATCTAATGACAATCCGCGAAGCATCAGAATACAATGTAGAAGAACCCGATGCAGATGGCAAAACCAGAACTGGAGCTATGGTCAAGGTAGTTTTGAGCTTCTAAAAGCTCTCCTCACACTCGTCGGACCACCTGAATGGAGAACCTTTCTGGGTCAATATAGTCAAAGGCGTACTAACTGATGAGAAACCGTTCACAAAACGACGATAATACCCATCGAAACCAAGAAAACTACGGATCTCAATAGTTGAAAATGGTCTAGGCCAATACTGAACTGCGTCAGTCTTCTTTGAATCTACCTTAATCCCCTCGCTAGACACCACATGACCAAAATATGCCACCGAATCAAGCCAAATCTCAAACTTTAAGAATTTTACATATAACTTCTTCTCCCTCGATGTTTGGAGCATGATCCTCAAATGCTACTCATGATCCTCTAGGCTGTGGGAATACTCCTAGATTTTATCAATGAATACGATGACGAAAGAATAAAGATATGGCTGGAATATACTATTCATAAATTACATAAATGTTGCTGGGGTGTTGGTCAACACAAATAATATCACTAGAAACTTATGGTGACCATACCGAGTTTTGAAAGTAGTCCTCGACATATTCGAGTCTCGAATCTTCAGCTGATAATACCTCGACCTCAAATCAAATTTTGAGAACACTCTAGTACCCTGAAGCTGGTCAAATAAGCCATCAATACATGGTAGTGGGTACTTGTTCTAGGCTGTGACTTTGTTCAGCTGCCTATAATAAATACACATCCGCATGGAAACTTCTTCTTCTTCACAAACAAATTTGGAGAACCCTATGGTGAGACACTCCACTGGATGAAACCCTTATCAAGCAACCCCTGAAGCTGCTCCTTTAGTGCTTTCAAATCCACATGTGTCATATGATATGGTGGAATAGAAATGGGCTGAGTGCTAGACACCAGGTCAATACCAAAGTCAATGTTCCTATCCGGTGGCATGCGCGGTAGGTCTGCTGGAAATACATTTAGAAAATCTCTCACTAACGGAACTGACTCAACGGTAAGAGTATCGGCACTGACATCTCTCACAACGACTAAGTATGCATCACAAGACTAAGTATGCATCACACCCTTCTCAACCATTCGTTGTGCCTTTAGAAAGGACACGACACCTGCTAGGAATATAATCCAATGTACCCATCCACTAGAATCACGGCAAACTTGGCATAGCTAATGTCACATTCTTGGCGTGATAGTCCAAAATAACATGATAGGGCGACAACCAATCCATGCCCAAGATCATATTAGAGTCTACCATATCGAGTAGCTATAGATCAATTCTGGTCTCAGAACCACCAATAGTGACCCAATCGAAAAACACGATCTACAACAATAAAATCTCCCACAAACATGGGCGCATATACGACATCACTCAATGAATCACGTTATATATCCAAATACAGAGCAAAATATGACGGCACATATACTTGTGGAGCCCAGATTAAATAAAACGGAGGTATCCCTATGACAAATTAGAAAAATTTGTGTGATGACTACGTCTGATGCAACCACTTCCGTCCTACCTAAAAAAGGATAGAATCTAGCCTATACTCCCCCTCTAGGGCGACCTATCCTTGCCTGACCTACACCCCTAGTTGGCGGTGCAGGTGGAGCGACAATGGGAGCAACAACCATAGCTTGTGAACATTGTGGACCATGTGGAATCCGTGGAGCATGTGTAGTCTATGGAGGTGCACCACTCCTAAGTCTAGGACAGTCCCTCACTATATGTTTGGTATCACCATACTCGAAACAAGATCTCGGTGGGTGTGGTTGCTGAAACTAACTCTGGCCTAATTGGCTAGACTGACCACTAAAGGCACTCCGTGCAAAAGGTGCACTAAAAAGTGGTTGTGCAAAATGGGGCAACCTGAGACCTTGGGATAGCCAGAGCATTGTCAGTAGCTGGAAGTGCTAATGATATGGGCGACTCACATACCATCTGCCATGATGGGCTAAAACTGCAGTGTGGCCACCACTAAATCTTCTAGGGCCTTGAGGCATCTTGGCCTCCCTGTATATCTTCTAACCTATAATCAATATCTACCACCTGATGAAATGGAGTTTCCGTATCTAACTCCCGAGCCATACTTAATCTAAGACCACAACTAAGCCCCTCAATGAATCTCCGGACTCACTCTCTGACTGTCAAAACCAAGGAAGGTACGTGTCGGGATAGCTCATTGAATCTGAAGGCATACTCTATTACTGACATAATTCCCTAACGCAACTACTCAAACTCTATATGTCATGCATCTTGAAGGGTCTAAGTAACGAACTCTTTCAAAAACATCTTTGAAATCTCAACCCAAGTGAGTGAGGCTACACCAGTTAGCCACCACCTGTATGCTACTCCTGACAGCTAAAATGTATTACAGGCAACTCTGCTCATCTCCACAATACCCATGGTGCGGAGAATACACTAGAACTTTTCAAGAAATCCCTGTGCATCCTTAGTAATTACGCCACTGAAAGTAGGAGGGTGATACTTCTTGAACCTCTCAAGTCTTAGATGTTCCTCCTTAGATGCATTTGCCCTGACCTCGGGCTGAACCGGAATAACATGTTGTGTTAGCTTAACTCCTAGGACCTGATCAACATGAACCCGCTGCTCTAGAGTATGGGCCATAGGTGTCTGAGCTATTTTCCCAGCCTGAGATGCAACTGGTGCAAGGGGAACAAATCCCGCCAGGGCTAAAGTGCCAAACATGCTCAAAAACTTTGCTAGGGTTTCCTGAAGTCTAGGGGAAATAATAGGCGCTTCAGGTGCCTGTCCCTCAATTGGAGCTACTGGTGGCTCCTTAGTCGCTACTCGGGCAGGTGCTCTAGCTGCAGCACATGCCCCTCCTCGGTGTGTACCCTAGCCCACCCTCTTGTGGCTCTAGCAGGGTGTGCGGGTGTCTAATTATTGGATCCAGTAATACGTGTCCTCACCATCTGTGAGAGAATAGAAAGAGAAAGACTCGAATTTCGAAATCAACAAATTCGCATGATAATGGATCAAGGAAGTGGAATTTACTAACAATTTTGTAGCCTCTCGAAGATAAGTACAGAGGTCTCCATACCGATACGTAATACTATACTAAAAACTTGTTTATGACTCGTAACACCTATGAACCTAAAGCTCTGATACCAACTTATCACGACCCCAAAATCCCACCTAAGGTAGTCTTGATGGCACCTAGTCTCTAAGACTAAGTAAGCCTAATATAAATTGAGAGATAACAGAAATGATAACTTAATCATCAAATTAAACTATTAAGCTATCATAATAAAACTCAAACGGTATAGCTATCCAGTAACTCCACAAAACCAGCTGGAACTGAGTCATAAGCTCTAACAGGAATACACTTAGGATCTCTAGATATAATACTATCTGAACTAGGGATAAATAGTAATACAACCAAAAAGAGAAGGTGACTCCGAGGCCTACGAGCGTTGAGTTGGTATACCTTGAAGTCTCCGAGATAACTGATCGATCACTGGCATCAGGCACGGATAGATGTACTTAGATGTACACAAAAATATGCAAAAGCATGGCATGATTACACCACAACGGTACTTAGTAAGTATCAAGCCCACCCTTGGTAAATTAGTGATGAGGTTAGGTCAAGACACCCACTAAGACAAGTAAAGCTGAGTAGAGTATAATATAGACTAATAACGGAGAGCAAGGAATTGAATGATAACAAGTGACACAATAATGTAGACTAACAACAAAATTTAAGGCAGTAAAGGCAACAAGGAGTGATCACATGATAAGAACAACAAGTAGTTCGATGCGGACAAATACAAGTAAGGGAAATGAAGAAAATGACCAAAACTGTTCAACCAAAAAGCCTTTTTAGCAAGAATATATAACATGAATCACAACCGTGGTACCATGCCTCATATCCACATTTCACAATTTACAAAGACAATCTTTTCTTGTATCGCCGTGTGAGCCTTACATTTAGTATTTTTGAAAATGTTTTCCTGAAATAGCTATATGCGCTTTGGACCGCTTATGTCGTCGCGTGGCTTCAAGCAATTTCCTTAGTATCAACACCACCTTATGCCACATGCACATCAACCCCTATCCTTATATCGCTACATGCGTATTAATATCACAAAACAAAAATAACTCGCACCACACGTGTCCATATGCCACAACTTGCCAAAATCAATATCAAAGTTAACATAACATATAGCCCACGAGTCGATCACAATATATATAAGAATGTCAATAATAATAAGAATGAATGGAATTTCTCAACAAGGGAAGATATCTCAAAATCAATAGCTTCAACCTCAATGTGATAATAGTTTTCATAACTTCAACTTCAGTAACTAGGAATAAAGGTGTTCCCACATAATGACAACTTCCAATCCAAGTGTATAACATAATCTTAACAACGAAAAGATAGTATGAAATAGCAATTACGTTTAATGCATAAGAATGATTCAACAACAAAAGCGATATCATGAGATAACAACTTCAAATAAGAATAATTCAACAAAAAAAGAGATATCATGAAATGAGAACCTCAAATAAGAATCATTCAACAACAAAAGAGATACATGCCAATAAGAAAGCTAACAACGTCAATCAAGGAACATGGAGCAAATTTCAAAAATAGAAGATAGAACATGTGTAAGGGTAATTTAACAATTGGAGATATAACATGATATGACAAAGTCAATTAAATACATGAAAGAGCCTAAGAGTCTAAACTGGTCAAAATACCACATATAAGCCCGTGTGCACACTCATCACCTCATGTAGACATCTTCCATATAACTCAAATAACACAATTAACCAAAATCCTAAGGGGTAGTTTTCCCATACAAAGTTAAGCAAAATGCTTACCTCAATTAGGCCAAATCAACCCTAAAAAATAGATTATCACCTAAAATTTGCCTCCGCAAGGCTCAAATCTAACAAAAAATGATTTAATAACATCAAACAATGCAAGAGAAACTTATTACGATAGATAAAGCTATGATCTTAACACAATTCTCCAAAAGTCAACATAAGTCAACCCCGAGCTTGCCCGGTCAAAACCCGGGTCAAAGGGTAGATTCCGACTACTCATAACCCCATGAGTGCATATATATGTTTTGTTTTCAAATCCCAGTCCAATTCGACTTTCAAATCTCAAATTTTTATTTTTCAAAACATAGACAAAAATCCCTAAAAGTTCCCTTTGATTCTCATAAATTTGATATTAAATATCATATATAATCATGTAAAATATTTGGAAATTTATCAAAATCACTTACCCAATGATTGTTGATGAAAATCCCTTCTCTAAATCGTCTCCTACCGAGTCTAGGGTTCTAAAATGAGAGAAAATGAGCTGACAGCTTAAGGGATAACTCGCAAATGCGACAACTAAATATGTCGTAAATGCGATCCTACATGGACTAGCCTATCTTTGCAATTGTGACTGAGGCATAGAAATTGAAATACCTGACCCTCACCTGTTCACATCGCAATTGCAAGGCTGGTGCTCACAATTGTGACATTAGAGACACTGGCACACCAGCAACCTGCATCAGTCCAGAGCTATTTGGAAACACATCTGAAACACATTCGAGCCCCTGGGGCTCGAATCCAACCATCCAATACACAATTTTTAAAATATCATATGAACTCGCTCATGTGATCAAAACACAAAAAATAACATATAGAACTATGAGTCGGACATCAAAACGCATAAATTTCAAAGACAAGTTCAAGAACCTCTAGTATTGCAAACAAGCGTCTGAACCTTATCAAACCAACTCCGATTGACACCAAATTTTGCACACTAGTTCCAAATAGTAAAACGGACCTATTCCAAGTCCCAAAACCAAATTCTAAACTCTATCGCCTAAAAGTCAACCTACAGTCAAACTTGAGAAAACTTCTAAACCTCAAATTGCCAACTTTCGGTAAAACAAGCCAAATCAACCTATGGACATCTGAATTGATTCTGGGCTTATGCCCAAGTCTAAAATCATGATAAGAAACTATCAAACAAATGATGAGGATATGTGCTATCGGATCGGGCGGACAACCACCAGTACCACCAGCTAGGGCCACGAGAGGCCAAGGTCGTGGTAGAGGCAGAGGTATAGCTCGTACAATAGCTAGAGCAACACCTGTGGAGCCACCATTTTCAAAAAAGGCCAAACATTGGTCAACTGTTTCAACTTAGGCTTCTAAACTAAGAACCAAAATATCCAAATCAACCCAAAACCTTTCCGGAACAAAACTAACCGCCCCCGCAAGTCATAAAACCATAAATACACAAGTGTGAAGCATAAAAAGAGGAAATAGGGCTGAAATAAACAAAACGGCCGATTGAGTCATTACATTATCCCCCTCTTAAAACAAACGTTCGACCTTGAATGTGCATAAAGACATACTTGAAGTGGCGAAAAGGTGAGGATAACGACTCCGCATGTCATGACTGGATGACCCCTCCATTGAACCTTCATGGAAGCAATATACTTTGACCTGTCTATCCAAGATAGACACCAAATCCTCAACATAAGTCAAATCGTTGTCCAATTTGATTGAGTTAAAATATAATACATGTGATGGATCGCCATAATAAATCTGGAACATGGAAACATGGATCACCGGGTGAATTGCCGATAAACTGGGTGGAAATGCAAGTTTTTAGGTCACCTTGCCCACTCGCTCAAGGATTTCAAAAGGCCAATATACCTAGGGATCAACTTGCCCTTCTTCCCGAACCTCATCGCACCCTTCATAGGTGAAACTCGAAGCATGTCATGCCCCAACCTTGGGGAGCATGACCGACGCTCAACCGAGATATCTTAGTCAAGCAAGCCTACTTGATGCCTTCTACCTGACCTAATATTATAAAAGTGAAGATGCATACCATTTTTAGACAATGAGAGGATTCGGAAACACCACCAATTTCATCACCATTAGTTACTTCATTTACAATTCCCAAAATACATTACACATGCATAGTTTTAGAAGTGGAAACACGTTTTATAAGTACGACATATCAAGTTTGGCTTACCCAAATCAAAATACAACCCACACTATGTCTATAGAGCCTTTAATGGATACAAAAGAGTAATATGATGGTGCCGGCAACAAGGCCCTCGGTCATACCTTAAAATACTACACACAAGGGAAAAAGATACAAGTCCCCAATATGAAATGGGGCTAACCAAGTCAACTGAGAAGAGGGTTGACCACTATCACTAATCGATGTCGCCTACTGTGGAACCACCTGCATCCATTAAAGATAGAGCTCCCCTGGCAAAAGGGATGTTAGTACATATGGAATAGAACTAGTATATAACACCCTCTCAATGAATTGAGTAACAGTATAAGGAGAAAGAAACATGGAATTAATGAAAGTCTCAGACAATATTAAAGCATCCAGTTAAGAGAAAGATAGTTTTTCAAGTGAATATCAATATTTTTAAGTTGGGAGATATTTAGTACCGATAAACCATCGTGATTTTAATATGGAGTCTAATCTCGGGCCGATCGGCTAAGCCGTCTCACCCCAAGACATCCAATCACACCACCACCGTGTGCGCGACATGGCATCTGATCTCGGCCCGATCGGCTAAGTGTCGTCCGATCTCGGCTCGATCGGCTGAGCCATCTCTCCATAATGCTATATGAGTCAACATCACATTCCGCTAGCAATCATCTCATCCCAATTAAATGGAACAATCTCAACACATCAATCTCATCCCAATTAAGGGGAATAATCTCAACATATCGATACGAGGATTTACCCCTTGATCACTCCTACACCGACACGTGTAGTTTTGGGGTCAGGTTATTTCAACCTATCCTTCCTCAGTAACTAAACGATGCTCCCAAATATTATTATATAAGAAAGTTATAGCTCATTTCATAATCTTTCATACATTTTTTTCATTTCATTGTCACTATTGGCCACAAGTGTAATTTAATTCTTGGCACAAATAGGGTGCTTGTTTATGTGTCGAGGCAGTGAATGACTTGAAAGGAGATTTTTCTCAATGCATAATTTAGAGGTTCAACATTTATTTCTAGCGGAGGAAAGGCAATCGGACTATGAATGTTCAGGTTTGGGATAATGGAGTAACGAGACTTGGTATTTTCAAGCATGGTGGACTCAATTATGACGTGGTGTCACCGTCCTTGTTGAACATGTTAAGGTTCGTCGGTGTTATGGTCTTTATCAATATGCCTTCAGGGCAGAGTAGTGTGAAATGGTGTAAGAGAAGCGATTGTCAAAGATAATGGAGTGTAGTAATTTTGGAATCAAATGGGTATTCCTAATATTGATGGATCAAGAAGGATGATCTTCTAGGAGGCTTAGAGTTGGTGGAAATTTATTATCTTAAGTGTTACAGAGATGGATCCGAATTTGAGGAAACAATTGGGTAGCGAAGGACGAGGAAGGACATGTGGGAAGGGTTTTGCGGTGGTCGAATTGCTAGAAGGTCAAGTATGAAAAGCAGAAGTTGAGGAGTTGCTTAAAGGAGAGGGCTTAACCAAAGTGGGAGAGTGGCAGAGTAACATATGGGTTCTGTGGTGGGATGGCCACACGCCTTGAGGAAAGTTTGGAGCCATTTGGGAATTCATGGTGGATAGTGACTAGGTCCACTGATTTTATTTGGATGCAACATGAGTTCGAGTTTGGAATGTATTATTGGACTTTTAGTTGATGTCAATGGGGAAGAAGGAATCTCGGTGGGTCTCAGGGGTATGTAATTGTAGCTTTAAGCTAAGTGGGAGAGCCTGACCATCTATTATTGGATTGCGTGGTTGTATACTTGTGCGGTTTCTGGTTATCGGTGTATTGGTGGGTTATTACGACTAAGGAAAGAAAACATCAGTGGTAATTTGAGCAAAGGATTTTGAGGAATGTGTGCTATATTTGGCATGTAGATGTAATGTACAAGGAAATGAATTCAACCAGTTCCTTCTTTGAGAGGGTGTTCATGTGCTAGCAGGGCCTTGGAGTTTGATTATATTCGGGAACAAGTCAGAGTGGGTGACTCTCAACAATGGTCCTAGTGGGTTCAAAATTAAAGTGCGGTGCCTAAGGATTTTGAGTCCGTAGTATGGTTAAATATCAAGCTTTCACAGTGGATTATGAAAGGGGTGTGGAGTGTTATATGTTATCACCAGTCTGCGGTGTAGCATTGGAGGAATGGGAGAAAATAACTTCGGTTCGTAGAGGAATTATCAGAATGGGTGTACCAGTTGAAGATGCGAATGTGCACAAGGAGGGTATGAGTTAGTTCGTGGGTTTTGAGGCAACATGGTCTTGTGAAATAGGGTCACTTAGGATGAGTGCAGATTGGGTTCATTATATTTTGAATGGAGCTATTATTATTTCTAAGGAAAGTCCAGAGTAAATCAGAAGAAGTCAGTTTAGTTAGCAATGGTTGAATCGGCATGATGGTGGCAATGGTCAGTTCCTTCAGTGCGTTAAGTTATGGAGGTGATTTATGGCGGTACGTGCGAGGCTTGACGGCCACCTTAATTTGATTTATTTGGAGGTATTCGATTATAATGGCTTGTTATATGTAGATGGATACCAAAAGAGTTATGGTAGTGTAGACCACTACTTGAGGATTGTATTTTCTGCGGTTGTGGAAATTCAGTCGTGTGTTGTTAAGTGAAAGGTTTTTATATGATAGAATGTTTATTCTATTAGTGGTTCAGGAGTTATGATGAAATTCTTGTACTCTCACGTATTGGCATGTTAGGTGCAGTGAGCGACATGAGAATTAGAAATTGAGGATCAAGGTTGCGGTTCGGTGTAGACAAGAATGTTATGAGCTTAGATGAGCCGGAAATAATTTAGATGTTTAGAATAAGCTGGTATCGTCTTTAGCATCACTTGAGATTGGCATCCTGTGTAAGAGGCTTTGTGTACTAATTTGTGGATTCTCGATTTGCTTTACAACATTGTATGGCCGGTGGCATGGATGTGCAAACTTTGTTACCTGGTGCAGAAGGTTGTGGGAGCGTATCCTATGTTAAGATTGTATAAGTGTGACATGTATTCACTTGATTGATTGAAGATTGAAACTATGGAGATTATGGTACTATCGCTAATGTGAGATCTTAGGCCTAGGAGGCGCTCTATTCATTTGGTTGTGAATTGTGAATGTTTGTTCCGGATTGGATGACTGTTCTTATGTGTCATGAATAGGGTTGTTGTGTATCCTTGGAAGGTTATTAGCCCAGTGCGGTACAATCAGAATCGGCTTGAGATCCGTGGATGGATCTAGATGTGAATGTGCGCTCTATATCAGGTCGGATGTGTTCATTTTAGCATAGCATTGCTTACGGAGGGGTCTTCGGGCCTTGGTTGTTATTTTTGTCATCAGCTATTCCATGTAATCTCTATTCTGCCATGTGGGCTGTGAGACGGTATGATTATTTGCACTCGTATTGAGATCCCATGTAGTTTATGGTGTTGTGAGAGTAAGATGGCTCTCGAGATGCTGGTCATTTATTGCACCTTTGTAGTGCTTGAGTTTTGTAACGTATGGCGCTATCTAATTCCCTAGTGATGATATTATACACTTGGTGTGCTTGTGGTCAACATTCGGGTATTTTGTAGGTATGAGCATTCTGGCTCGATAGGTATTTCCTTATAAATTATTATGTTAGGATCGGGTGGCATGACGCTACGAGTATCAAGGTTGGATCGGGCTGCATGCCGCAACAGTATCATGTGTGGATCGGGTTGCACGCCTTAACAGTGTGATGTTGAGTACAATTCCCTATATCTATTCTTGTGTGTTTTGTTTCTCATTTTCTGAGGAAGGTTCATAATATCTTTTCGGTTGTTTAATTAGTTACGTGGGTTGAGTAGTTCTTTCCAAAGTTCATTTTTCATTATGTATCACATTTGAGTTTGTAGCTTGTTGGCACATTGTGGCATCATATAAGACTTTTGGCAGTGTCTGAGGTGGCTTATTGCCTGAGCAACTTGTACTGGGTGAGACAAGATTATTGGACCTATGATCAGTGCGATCGGATTTATATAAGGTATATTAAAGAGAAAATATCATTATCTAGTTCAGAATGAAGTAAATCTTCTTGTCAAGAGGTGAGACTCCATGATTTGTGATTCGACAGATGGTTATGAGTTTCTACAAATCTCTTCCGTTGTGGTAGTATTGCAAGAGTTGGAACAGGGCTTATATATGTTATGAGGTATATTACGGGCTTCGGGTCAGTGGAAATTTCAGCCGTTGTGCTTGATGGAGATTGCCATGGGCAAATGAGTTATGTGGTGCATGGTGTGATTTCAACGGAAGAGCATGGTCATGTTGGGTTCAGTGTCTGGTGATTAATACGGTGTTCGTGTGTTAGAATCTGGTATCGTGGAGAAACTTTGGATGTTAAAATTTGGCTCTAAAGCTTGCTAGCTAAGGTAGCAGGAATGATCTTTAGTCTGGCTCAAGCTAATGTGCTCAACTGGGTTATGGTGTCACGGGTAGGTGTATGAGGTGTTAAACAATGATTTTGGACAACTCCGGAGCAGTTCTTAGCACGTTCGAGTACGAACATATGTTTAAGTGGGAGAGAATGTAACGACCCGACCATCATTTTGAGCTCTAGCGCGTCATTCGGTGGTTTGAGGCCTTGAGTAACTTCACTTCAGGTATTATGACTTGTACATGTGATCGGAATTGAATTTTTGGGAAGTTCGGAGTTGACTTGGAAAGAAAATTCTAATTTCGGAAGCTTTAAGTTGGAGGAATTGACTAAGTTTTGACTTTTGAGTAAATGACCTCGGAATCGGGATTTGAGGGTTCTAACAGGTTTGTATGATAATTTTGGACTTGGGCGTATGTCCGGATTGGGTTTTTGATGACCCGAAGCGTTTCGGCGCCTATTGTGGAAAGTTGCCATTTTGGAAAAATTTCATAAATTTGGGTTGAAGTGTATTTTAATGTTATCAATGTCCGTTTGGAATTCCGAGCATGTGAATAACTCTGTATGGAGATTCTAGTCTTAGGAGCGCATCCCGATGTGTATTTGGAGGTCCGTAGGTTATTTTTGGGTAATTTGGCGAAAGTTGGAAGTTAGAGGCTTTTGGATGTTTGACCGGGAAAAGACATTTTATTATCGGGGTCGGAATCCGATTCCGGAAGTTGGAGTAGGTCCATAATATTAAATGTGACTTGTGTGCAAAATTTGAGGTCAATCGAACGTGATTGGATAGGTTTTGGCATCAGATGTAGAAGTTAGAAGTTCAATAATTCATTAAGATTGAATGGATGTGCAATTCATAGTTTTGATGTTATTT
This sequence comes from Nicotiana tabacum, assembly GCF_000715075.1. Classification (NCBI taxonomy): domain Eukaryota; kingdom Viridiplantae; phylum Streptophyta; class Magnoliopsida; order Solanales; family Solanaceae; genus Nicotiana; species Nicotiana tabacum. Next base: position 105,044,099 of record NC_134090.1, read on the forward strand.
GGTATAATTTGAGTTCGAACAGGTCCGTGATATGTTATGGAGCTGGTCGGTGTGATTGGACGGGGTCCCTAGGGCCTCGGGTGTGTTTCAGATGTGTTTGGGTTGTACCGTACTCTTATTTGATGTTTAAACGTCGTTTCTTTGGACATAAATGGTACCATATTGAGAAAACGACCTTTGATTTGTTATTGGATTGAACCATTAGATCCGTATCGTAATTATAGAGTCATAGCAACAAGAATCACTGAATTTCGATGTTGTATGAGAGAGTTATGCCCATCTCCGTGTCAGGAAAGATTGTTGGTTTCTAGTGCAGACTTTGTTCTTCCCGAACGCGAGGGAGGTCCCGCAAAAGCGAAGAAGGAAGTTTGGGTTGACCAGTCAACATGAAGAATTTCTCTTCGTGAACGCGAAGAAGAAAAACCGCTTGGACAATGTTTTAAACCGAGAATTTTAGTATTTTCGGCATATCTTGAGTTCTAGAGCTCCGTTTTGAGGTGATTTTCACGGCGGTGTTCTCATATCAACAAGGGGGTAAATATATGACCTTTATTTTGTTGTTTCTCTATGATTATTTCCGTTGGTTATTTTTTTTATCCTTATTTGGATTGTAGAAATTGGGATTTTGAGCCCCAAAGTTGAGAAACGGTAAATCCTTGATTTGATGGCCGATTCATGGATGAAATTGGATGATTTTCTTGATATAGACCATATGAGTTATGGGTAATATTTAGTTTCAATAATTTTTGGAATCCGGGAAAGTGGGCCTGAGGGTTGACTTTATTGACTTTTTGAGCGGAGTTGGGAATTGTTAAAAATTGATTTATTATGAATATTAGAGTATATTTTTATTATTTGCACATTGCTTGACTAGTTTTGGAGCGATGAGCACCGGTTTGAGGTGTTAGAGCGGCGTTGGAGACGGTTATGGAATTTTGGAGCGAGGTAAGTCTCCTTTCTAACTCTATGATGGGGAATCTACCCTCTATGTGTTGTAATTGATATGTGTTACTTGTTGCGGGGCTACGTACGCACGAGGTGAAAAGAGTCCTTACATTGCTACATTCATGTTATTGTCTGGGTAGACTCATGTTCACACCATGCTATAACTGTACTATTTGGGTTATCTCTTGCTTATTAAATTCTTTTACTTCGCATTACTACTTGAGACTAGACGGACGTAGAGAGATAGACTTGCTATGTAGAGATTTGGCGAGTTTTATGATTAGCGCGGAATAATTGTACTCCTCTTACGAATTTCTCCCGCGTTATGCATTCTCATCGAAAAGTTTCCTCAAAGCTCTTTATAACTCATATGTTCCTTCGTGAGTGGGGTCAAGGACCCGTCAAAGCTTCTTATTCTAATTGGAATAGGTCGTTCGCCTCGGCAGGATAGATACATCTATGATTCGTGCCATTCGACCCTCAGTAGTGCACATATTATGATGGCATCGGGTTGTTTGCCTCAGCAGGATTATGTACCATACTCTCATGGGAGTGGACCGTTCGCCTCAGTAATATAATAGATGTACCTATGGTCCATGCCGTTCGACCCTCGGTAGTGCACAAATTATGATGGGATCAGGTTGTACGCCTCGACATTTCTATAAAATACTCTCAGGGAAATCGTGCATAATATCTGACAAGAAATCAGTGTATCTATGAGTCTTCCTGATTTGAATTATGAAAATCTATCTGGTGAGGTCCATTATATATATATATATATGCTCCGGTTAAGGAAGTAATTGTTAATTGAGAGCTTGAGTCTATTGTAGAGTACATGGGGCACCAGTGTACACTTGTTTAGTTTGTTTATTTACTCTACCCCATATCTGTTTACTTCTTACTGTATCTGTCTTATTGGACCACTAGTAAATCTCGATGTCGACCCCTCGTCACTACTTTTCTAGGGTTAAGATAGATACTTATTGGGTATGCGCTGATTTACGTACTCATGCTATACTTGATGCACATTTTTGTGCGGGTACTTATATGTCTGGTGATCTTTTGGGCGTAGAGGCGCGACTATTGCAGGGACTTACCGTGAGCTGCATTTCATGTTACGATCTGCAGCCTGTAGAGTCTCCATCAGAATTTGTAATCTCTTGTCTAATTTGTATCTCAGAGAGATGTTGTATTTTATTTTATTTACTAGTTGATACTCATGCACTTATGGCACCGGATTTTGGGGGTACTTATGGGTTGTCCTTTTGAGCCGAGGGTCTCCTGGAAATAGCCTCTCTGCCCCTCGGGGTAGGGGTAAGGTCTGCGTACATATTACCCTCCCCAGACCCCACTTGTGGGATTATACTGGGATGTTGTTGTTGTTGTTGTTGTTGTTATGGGTTGTCCTTTATTGTAGTTGTGAAAATATTATTAGTGACCTTGTAAAATTTATTTCTTACTATTTAATTGATGAAAATTTTGATTTCAAAAATACTAAAATGAGAAATTAAGTTAAACATTCACTGTTGACTTGCCTGACGGCGATGTTAGGCGTCATTACGACCTCTAGTGGATTTTGGGTCATGTCACTTAAATTAAATTCATTATCTCATTTGCTACCTTACTATATTTAAGTTGTAATCATGCTTTACTTTGTTTGATTCTAAAAAATAAACTCATTATTTTAGTTGATGCTTTACTGTATTTAAATTGTAATTAGGTTTTACTTTATTTGAACAAACTTTTTGAACCTTTTATTTGTAATTGATATGGATACAATATGCGTAGTGGCATCAGATCTTGTTGTGCGAGGTGTTACTTATGTTGTGATACGAGATAATAGTTGTGCGAATGTGATTGTAATGTGGGCATGAGGTGCCATGTGAGTAAGAACTATGATTTATGACTTGTGATTTGTGATTATGAGGTGTGATACCTCGGGTGATTTCATGATGAAAACCTTGTGTTGGAACGACTTGACTATTTGGACTATTAGTTGTTTTGTTAAATGATTTCACTTGCATTTTGACTGTGTTATGATTATTTAGTTGCTTTGTCACATGTTTATTCATTGTTGTCATTTATTTCTTCTACACCCCATTGTCTGATTTATATCAATCTTCATTCCATTGCTAGCTTACATTAGTATTCTTTCCATTGTAACTTTGTACTAATATTCCTTCCCACTATTAGCCTTATACTGATATCTTTACATTTTTAGCTTTATGTTGATATCCTTTTTCTCTGTTAGCTTTATATTAATGTTTTGCACATATTTTCCATGTCTAGTAAGTGTCTTGACTTACCTCGTCACTACTCCACCGATGTTAGTCTTGGTACTTACTGGGTACTATTATGGTATACTCATGCTACGCTTCTGCATATTTTTATGCAGATCCAAGCACCTCTGAGTGTGTTGGTCGTTAGCTAGCTATTGGAGATTTGCTACGGGGACTTCAAGGAATACCTTCCATTACGTTCACATGCCTCAGGTCACTTTCTGGAGCTTTACATTATTACTGTTTACTTTCATTCTAAATAGTGATGTATTTGTTATTTTTAGTTACTCTCAGTAGAGCTTATGACTCTGTACTACAAGTTTTGGAGTTGTACAAATGTTGTTTGGTTTTAGCTATGTTATATTTCATTTATCAGTTTAACTTTTAGCTGTTATGTTGGCTATATCTATTAGTTTCATCAAGTGTTAGGCTTACCTAGTCTTAGAGACTAGGTGCTATTACGATTCTTAAGGAGAAATTTTGGGGTCGTGACAAGTTGGTATCAGAGCTCTAGTTTCATAGATTCTATGAGTCGTACGCAAGTTTATTAGAGTCTTGCGAATCAGTACGGAGATGACTATACTTATCTTCTAGAAGCTACGGAACTATTAGGAAATTCCACTTCTTTCATTCCTTATCGTGCAACATTGATTAAGATTGAAGTGTATATCTTATATTCCTTTACATCCACTCATATATGATGTTGCGCACTCGGTATCGGCTATGCATCGACAATTTGTGATGCTGCAGATGTGCCACAAGGGGGGGGGGGCTATGGATTCTCGATCATTGTCTTGAGGTGTTGTCCAAACTGAGGACGCGGATGTGTTGGTCCATATTTCAGTTGTTCACGTGTGGGATGCAGTGGGTTTTGGTATCTTGTTGGTGAGTACGAGTTTGGGAGGATTTAATTGATTGCCTAGTCGTTGTGATCGTGGTAGGGTCACGTGAGAATATTGATTCGAGACTAGTTGGTGGTATTAGAGGTTATATGTTTTGTATATGACTTATCTTCAATGGGAGGTACATATTATCATTCAAGGCATTTGAGGAAGTGGGATTGACTGTCACAAGGATGGATATGTGCTTAGTAGATGATTTGAGGCGTCTTATTATTAGTGTTATACGAACGGTGAAGGTATGTTATATTACCAACATATAAAGCCCACCATAACCTATCATGGCACAAAAGAGTAGCACGTGGAGTATATCAGGACACAAATAAGATCAACTCCCACCTATGACACACCCCTCCACAACAGCTCTGCTGAGTAAATAAATCAGACCCGATGCAAAATGCACATTCTTATTAGGCCTACCAGTGTACCAAATCAATTTCGATCCTCTCGAAATAGGTAGATAACCTCCGAAAAGCCCACCATAACATATCCATAGCACATACAATCAGGCGTCAACCTCTTAACATACCTTCACCATTCACAACCATGGAACAATCTGCCTCTAAGAACCCTCTTAGTCTTCAAATCCATAGAATACCAAAATCTCCATACCCAATCCCAACTACACTACTCAAATGGCTGATACATTCCTCATACACAATTATCCCATAAGAAATACTTACATAATTCTTTCGTGCCATCTAGAAAAATCTGAACATCATCAGCCGATCAACTAGGTGATTACCGTATTATGAGTCAGCCATCCGCAAGTCAAAACATATGCGCCTTCTAATGTGTGCACCCTTCTCAGGTGGTACCAGATAATACTAGCATTCTTCTAAATATCTGAAACCGTCCATGCTATCGAGAACTCGTGACCCTATCCAGGAGAAAAATCATAATGCGCAACATAATCCTTATGTCGGTAGCAGACATCCGGCCCAAGCCATGGTCGACTCTATCAAGAACTCTTCGAAACCCGTCTACACATAATCAAGCCATCAGAACTAAATTTTCCAACTCAACTAAGTCACACAAGCTGCCAAACTCAAAAGTATTTCCACAAAACATAGGTAAAGCATCACCACACCAAGAAAACCAATTACCTTTATTACTATGTAGACCTAATACCACCAAGCTGACCCATTTCTTCGAATTCCCCTTGACTTGCCTTCAAGTTATTCTCCTTGTCGATACACTACGTTCCTAAACCAAAGCTCACTGCAACTCGTCCGAAAGCCCATAAACCATGGTATTTCCTCTAAAACATCGAATAATACCACAATCGAAATACCCACTTTGAAGAGACCTACTGTGAATCTGAAGTTGTTTCTCTAACCTTTCTGATACTAAAATGTAAAATTATTAATGATACAAATATACCACAGTCTCAGCACCATCCCATGCAAACCTCAGATCTTAGCCATATACAATTTTGAAGACCCCTCCAATACTACATATATACCTGTGACCAAAACTAATATAACACATGACCATGAAATCTGATCGTCGATAGCAAACCCCCCCACTTGGCATGAAGCCATAGGACATAAGATTGTTCTAATGTTGCGAACGATGAAGGTATGTTAAGAGGTTGATGGTTGGCAGATTGTTCCATGGTCGTTAACGGTAAAGGTATGTTAAAAGGTTTACGGCCGAGTGTGTGTCCTATGGATATGTTATTGTGGGCTTTTCAGAGGTTATCTACCTATTTCGGGAGGATTGGAATTGATTTAGAGGCCAGGTAGACCTAATGAGAATGTATGTTCTACATCGGGTCGAATTTGTCTACACAGTACAACTATTGTTGAGGGGTGTGTCACAGGTGGGAGTTGATCTTATTTGTGTTATGATATATTCCACATGCTACTCTTTTGTGCCACGATAGGTTATGAGACTGTTGACTATTTACACACATGATGCGGTTCTGTCTGGGCCTTTTGGAAAAAATTTGAGTGAGATGGTACTTAGGGTGTTGGGTGGTTGGTGGCGCCTTGGTGATGGTCTTCTTGTTGGTGGTATATAGAGATATTCCTTTCTCTATGGTTATGGTCATGCGCTTCGCGTGTTTGTTGATTGTTATGCATATGGTTATTGATTGTGAGCATCTTGGCTCTAGATAATCCAAGTGGACCGGTATTTGGATTGGGTCGCGCATCACTATGGGTTTTGTTGGCATGCGATCCCCTTGTGTTTATTTCATGTGCTTGTTTCTCCTTGGTGTGATGGGTTCGTAGCAATGCGCTTTGTGGTGGTATTTGTTGGACTTGTTGGGTGGTTCTCTTATTTGGTTCTCTTTCCATCTTTATCTATATTCTAGTTGTTGCTGGTTGGGTATGGATTGCGTAATATGTGACTAGGTGGCATTTGGTGTGGCTTGTCGGTCGAATAGCTTCTATTGAGTGAGTAGTTATGAGTTTCTACAAGTGTCTTACCTCATTAGCAGTGTTGTGAAGGTTTGGAACAAGTTGAGTCGCTTCATATTATGTATTATGACTTGCATGTATGGTTGGTTCCGATTTTCAAGCGGTTCAGGATTGATTTGGAAGAATGATTCTCGTTTTAGAAGCTTTAAGTTGGAAGAGCTGACCAATATTTGACTTTTGAGTAAACAGACTCGGAATAGGGTTTGATTGTTCTGATAGGTTCTTACGATAATTTTGGACGTGTACTTATATTCGGATTTGGTTTCGGAGGTTCCAAGAAGAATTCGACACTATTTGTCGAAAGTTGAAAATTTGAAGAACTTAAGAGTTCATAAGTTTGACCAAGAATTGACTTTGGTGTTATTGGACCCCAATTGGTGTTTCCAAACTTTGGATATGTCTATATAGTTGAATTGAAGTTGCCTGAAAAGTTTGAAAGTAATCCAAAGTATTTAAGTGTGATTCAGACACTCTTTTGAAAGAATGAAGATTTAACAACTTAAGAGAAATTCTATTCGGTTTGTGCCTCGGTTCTTTGTTTGATGTTCCTGTGGGAGTTTTGAGGATTTGGTTAAGTTTTTATGATGTATTTTTACTTGTTAGTATGATTCAATGGGGTCCCGAGGGGATCGGGTATGTTTCAGATCATTGGTTGAGAACTAGTTATATTAAAGACTTAAAGTTTGACCATGGTCAATATCGGGTCCAGATGACTTGTTTTTGGCGTTTTAAGTACGCGATCGGGTTCGTAACATATTGTATGATTGAAATGCATATATGATTTGTGTCCGGGAGATTCCGAATGAGTTTTGGGTGCTAAAACGAAGATTTTCTTATTCCTGGTTTTTTCTGATATAAATAATTACGAAAATGCCATTGAAATTTTTATATATCTTTTAAAAATTCAAAACATCACATCTCCATCATTTTAAGGCCAAATTGGGTGATTCAAGAGGCTATCTTGGGTGCAATCTCACAAACATCATGTTGGGATTATCAAACGTACGTTTCGAAGAACATCTAGAACCTAATCGAGATAGGACAACTGCTGCATTTTTTTCTTGTTTCAGAATTTAGTTACTTTTTTCTCACAAGGTTTTGGAGCTCGGTTTTGGGAGATTTTGGAGGGTATTTTCATCTACAAACATTGGGTAAGTGATTATAATTAATTTTTAACTATATTTCATGAATATACCTTAGATGTTAACATCAAATTTATGAGAATCAAAGAGTAAAATTAGGAAATTTAGTTAAGTTTTTGAAAAATGAAGAATTGAGTTTTGAGAGTCGATTTGGACTTGAATTTGAAAACAAAATACATATATGTACTCTTGGGTTTATGGGTAGTCGGAATATACCCTTGGCTCAGGGTTTTGACCAGGCGAGCCCTGGGTTGAATTTTTGAAAAAATGTAAAGATCACATTTTTATTTATCGTAATTGGTTTCTCTTACACTGTTTGATGTTATTAAGTCATTTTTGGTTAGATTTAAGCCGTGTGGAGTCAAATTTTTGAGGAAAAGCTATTTCCGAGGGATTAGTCGGCCTAGTTGAGGTAATTATCTTGCCTAACTTTGTGTGGGGGAAACTACCCCTTATGATTTGAGTTGGTTGTGCTATTTGCGTTATGTGAAAGCCGTGTACACAAGATAACAATTGGGTACACATGCTATATGTGGTATTTGACCGGTTTATGTTATATAGACTCTTTCCATGCATTTAATTGAATTGTCATAATATGTTATATCTCTCATTGTTAATCTACTCTTACATGATCTATTTGACATTGTTAGCACTTGTTCTACCTCTTATTATTTTGCTCTTATATGCTTTAGTTGAAGTAGTTGCCTTCCTTATTGTCTTGTTACCTCTTAATTGTTGAATGACTTTTAATTGAAGTTGTTATTTCGTGGAATATCATCTTGTTGAGTTATTGGAGTTGAAGTTGTAATAGCCATTATCACATTAAGATGAAGTTGTTAATTGTTGAGATACCTTTCTTTATTGAGCATTCTCATTCATTTTTCTATTGTTGAAATTCTTGTATACATTGTGGTTGAGCCGCGGGCTATTTATTGTGGAAACATTTATGTTGTTGACTTGTGGCATATGGGCACTTGTGGTGCGAGTTGTGATTGTGTTTTGATATTGATACACATGCGGTGGTATAAGTCTAGGGGTTGATACACATGCAGTGAGATAAGGTAGGCTTAATACGCGTGTTGCTAGTAGGAGAACTACTTGAAGCCACACAGTGAGATAAGGTAGGCTAAAATGTGTGTAGCTATTTTGGTAAAAATTATTTTCAAAACTAAATGTAAGGCTCACACGGTGATATAAAGGAAATATTGGGATTGAAATTGTGAAATGTGAATATGAGGCGGTACCTCGGTTGTGATTTTCGTTGTACATTCCATGTTGGAACAACTTGTTGATTTGAACGGTCATTGTTCTTCCTTCAATCATTCATCTGCATTTTGATTTTGTTTGGTTATTCGTTGTTATCTTGGTATTGGAATGATTGTGGTTTCTTGTGTGAGTCATGCATTCTACGTGATTTGTTGTGTTGCTTTAACATACCAATTTATGCCTCCTTTATAACTTGGTCATTAATTGTCAAGGTGAATTTAATTGTGTGGAGTCACTATATCATATTCTGTTGAGTTGTTAGTTACATAATGACTTAAATAAAAGAATTATTAACATGCTTTATTCTATGTGCCTCTTAAGATAAAACTAGTTATCTCACTCGGTTTCTTATTATTCTAAATGGTTATCGCACTTTTACTATAATTAGGTTCTCAAATTATACGCATCACCCTGTTAGATATTTACCTTACTTAAAATTGTTATCGTATTTTTTAACAAATTATATATTTAATTCATTAATTTAACTGAAGTTTTGCTTTGTTTAAAAATGATACTTTTACTCAATTTTATTGATTTCTAAACTAAACCCATCCGATGCTCTATTTTGTATAAATTGTGTATTATTTTGCTTTATTTGATTTCTAAAAAAAATAAACTCATTATTTCATTTGACACCTTACTATATTCAAGATTATTATTATGTTTTATGGTGTTTAAATAGATCTCTCGTTCATCTAAATTTATATTTGTCACGGTTGCAAAGTATATGGTAGCACGTGGGCTTTGCCGTGCGAAGGTGATTGTTAATGTGGCACGAGGTGCCAAATATGTAAGATTTGGAAATTGTGGTACATGACTTGTGGTTTATGAGGTATGGTGCCTCAGGGTAATTCTTGTTACAAGTCCATGGTTGGGAGCGATTTGATTATTTGAGTTGTCATCCATTTTTCCTTATTTGAGTTCATTTACATCTCATCGGTGTTCTGATTATGTTCTTTCTCTATTACTCGTTTACAACTTGTTGTTGTTTATGTTTCCATTACTTCATTGTTGGCTGTAAATCAATAATTGTTTTGTCGTTGGTCTTACATTGATGTTCTTTCCATTGTTAGCTTATGTATATCTTGAACATGTTTCTATGTCTTGTAGGTGTCTTGACCTAGCCTCGTCACTACTTTACCGAGGTTAGGCTTGATACTTCCTGGGTACCGTTGTGGTGCACTCATGCTACACTTCTGCACATTTTATGCAAATCCTGGTATTTTGATCGTGTTGTTGAGAGTTCTGTCTACGCGGTGGGAGACTTCAATGTATATCTGCTTGACATTCGCAAGCCTCGGAGTCACCATCTTACTTCATTATGTTACTGTTAAATTGTAATTCAATACAATATTGTGCTTAGAAATTCTAGTGTGTTTCAGTAGTGTTTATGACTTCGTACTACCGATATTGGGAAATGTATAACTATTGGCCTCTTGCGGCTATGTATGTCATTTAATGGTTTATGATTGATGATTAAATAGTTCAATTTTATTATTAAATCAGCATGCGTTCCACTTACCTAGTCTTAGAGACTAGGTGCCATCATGATATTCTAAGGTGGGAAATTAGGGTCATGACAAGTTGGTATCAGAGCTCTAGGTTCATAGATACTACGAGTAATAAGAATGTTTAGTAAAGTCTTGAGATCATTACAGAGACATCTGTACTTATCTTCGAGAGGCTACAGAACTATTAGGAAATTCCACTCCTTTCATTCCTTATCGTGTGATATTGATTCAACTTGAAGCATATATCTTATATCCCTTTACATCCACTCGTATATGATGTTGTATGCTCAGTATAAGCTATGATACTATAGTCTGTAATGTTGCAGATAGGCTACGAGAGGGCCATAGATGCTCGATCATTGTATCAGTGTATTGTCCAAACTAAGGACGCGGACGTGTTGGTAGATCTTCAGTTGTTCAAGTGTGGGATGCAACTGGTTCGTGTATCTAATTGGTGTTGTACGATCTTATGAAGGTTGGTAATGTGGATCATCGGATGTTGTGCCCTATGACTCCATGTCAAGTGGAGAGTCTACTTTTGACATTCAGATTGCATGGGCAAGTGTCATAGCAGTTTTGAGTCTGAGGTATATATGTAGTTTGAGGGGTTCCCCGGAATTGTATATGACTAAGATCCGAGCTTTTCATAGGTTGGAGCTGGAACATGGTATATATGTACTGATGCTAAATATACATTCCAGTATCAGAGAGGTTAGAGAAACAACTTCAGATTCATAGAAGGTCTCTTCAGAGTGGGTATCTCGGTTGCAACATTGTTGGGTGCTCTAGAGGAAAAAGAACTATTTATGGGCTTTCGGACGACATAGTTCATGCTAGGGTTTTCCGCAACAAGCTTTGACTTAATATCATTGTGTACTGACAAGGGAAAGTGTTGACTTGAAGACACGTCGATGAGGATTAGAAGAAATGGGTAAGCTCGGTGGTGTTGGTTCAGCATAGCAACAAAGGTAACCGATTCATTTGGTGTGGTAATGCTTCACTAGTGTTCTGTGGAAATATTCTCGGGTTTTATGGCTTGCGTGACTTGGTTGATTGGGGAAGTTCAGCTATGATAGTTTCGTAGTATGTGAACTGGGGCCCCGAAGAGTTCTTGATAGTGTCGACCACGACGAGCTAGATGTCTCCTACCGGCATAAGGAACGTGTTGCATGCTTTGATTTTCACCTGGATGAGGTCACTAGTTCTAGACATCATGGACGATTTCAGATGTTTAGAATAATGATAACATCATTTGATACCACCTAAGAAGGGTATGCACTCCAAAAGGCGCACTGTGTTTCGACTTGTGGATGCCTGACTGGTTACGATAATCGCCTGGTTGATCGACTACTGATGTCTAGATTTTGCTTTGTGGATGAAAGAATTATAGTAGTACTTCTCATGGGCTGATTGTATGTGAGGAATGTGTCAGTTATTTGAGTAGTGCAGTTGCAATCGGATATGGAGATTCAAGTATTCTAGGGATTTGAAGACTAAGAGGGTTCTCGAGACCGATTATTCCATGGTTGTGAACGGTGAATGTATTTTAAGAGATTGGAAACTGATGGTATGTACTATAGATATGTTATTGTTGGCTTTTCGGAGGCTATGTACCTACTTTGGAAGGATCAGAATTGATTTGGAGGCTACTAGTAGGCCTAATAAGGACGTGTGTTATAAATCAGGTCAGATTTATCTACTCAACACGATTATTATTGAGGGGTACGTTATCGGTTCAGGTGGATCACGTTTGTGTTCTGATATGTTTTATGTGTTACTCTCCTATGCTGCGATGGGTTATGATTTGCACACCGATATGGTTATGTTTGGGATTTGTAGCAAAATTCGAGCGAGATTGCTCTTGGGATGTTGAATGGTGGATTGTGCCTTGGTCATGGTCTTCCTGTTTCTGGTATATGGTGATATCCAAATCTCCATGTTTATGGTCACGCACTTCATGTGTTTGTTGTTGATATGCTTATGGTTGTTGATTATGAGCATCATGGCTCGACGTATTCCAGGTGGACCGGTGTCGGATTGGGTCATGCATCGCAGTGACATTATGCTAGGGTATGATCCTTTGTGTTTATTTTGTGTGTTATGTTTTTGCTTGTGTTATGGATTGATATAATTACGCTTCGTGGTTGTATCTATTGAGCCTGCGAGATGGTTTCTTCATTTCCATTCTCTTTCCATCATTGGGTATATATGAGTTATTGTTTATTGGTGCACAGATTGCATGGTATGTGGCTCTAAGTAGGATTTGTGTGATAGGTTGGTCGAGTAGCTTGTACTGGATGAGGTGAGGTTATTGGGCCTAAAATGGGTGCCATCAGATTTGGTTAAGGTATGTTTGCAAGAATTGTATTGCTAGTTGGCTTAGATTTCGGCTATTGTTCTTATAGGGCAAGAGAGCTCCATGACTTGTTGATCTGATTGGTTGTTATAAGTTTTATGTTTCATTCATCATTGGCAGTGTACGAAGGTTCATAACAAGGTTTTAATTGATATGAGGTTTGTTACTGGTGTCGTGTTGGTTATCGAGCAGCTATTACGATCGGAAGTTATTGCTATGAGTGTTTGAGTTATATGGTATATCATGTGATTATATCTTGAGATATGGTTATGGATTGATACAACTTGTTCAGAGTTATACGGTGCACAGATGCAAGAATCAAGTCATATAATGAGTTCCAGATGTTGGGGATTTGGGTTTTAAGGTTTATACATTAAGGTTGAAGTAAGGATCCTCAATTAGGTGGTTTTGTCGGGATTATATGGATTGGGGTGACGTGGGATCACCCATGGTTATGTGTATGGTGAGTTTATATGGCGATTTGATTACTTTGGAACGACTCTTGGCACGTTCGAGGACGAACGTATGTTTAAGTGAGGGAGAATGTAATGACCCGACTGGTCGTTTGAGCTTTAGCATTCTATTCGGTGGTTTGAGACTTTGGCTTCATATTATGTATTATGGCTTGTGTGTATGGATGGTTTTGGTTTTCGAGCAGTCACAGGATTGATTTGGAAGAATGATTCTTATTTTAGAAGCTTTAAGTTGGAAGAGTTAACTAAGGGTTGACTTTTGGGTCAACGAACCCAGAATCAGGTATTTGTAATGACCCGGCCGGTCATATTGAGTATTGTAGCCCTGTTCCCCTATTTATTGCTTATTCTATGTTTGTTTGTTGCTATGTGACTTGACGAGGTAGTTGGTTTGGTTCCGGGGTTGTTTCAAAATGAATTGGGACACTTAGTCCCAAAGTTGGAAGCCTAAGTTGAAAGAGTATCCGCCGATATTAACTAACGTGTAAATGACTCTGGAATGGAGTTTTGATGGGCCTGATATATCCGTTTAGTGATTTTGGACTTATGAGTGTATCCAAATATTTATTTGGAGGTCCATAGATGATTTTGGCTTGAATTGGCAAAAGTTGGAAAAGTTGAAGTTTTGAGAGTTGAGAGGTTTGACCGAGAGTTGACTTTGGGGTTACTTGGCTCCGATTCTAGTTCTGGATGTTGGAATAGGTCTGTTGTGTCAGTTATGATTTGTGTACAAAATTTGAGGTTGATCGGAGTTGATTTTGTGTGTTTTGACATTGGTTTTAGAAGTTGAAAGTTCAATATTTCATTATGCTTGAATTGGGGTGCGATTTGTGTTTTTTATATTGTATGAGGGATCGAATAAGTTTGTATCATGTTTTAGGAAATGTTAGTATGTTTGGATGGGGTCCCGAGGGCCTCGGGTGTGATTCAGATCAAGTTCGTCTTCATTTTGGACTTTGTGGGATTGCTGATGTTCAAGTATCTGGTATCCTTGTTCGCGATCCCGTGAGAAGGTCCGCGATCGCGAAGGCTTGTTTGGGTGACTGATGAAAATGTGCTTATTACATCTCTCATTTTTTTGTATGTTAAAGTTCGTCTTTAGTAAATTGATGTAAACTCGGGGATGATATTATCTGGAGGTTAGCATATTTATGCTATTTATAACAAGCGATAAATAAGTATCATGAAGGATAAAGGATGCACGAATTAGAGAAAACGAGTTTCGTTGAAAATGGCCAATTTGGGATAAAATACGGATCAAGTAATAATACCCAATAATTATAAACTAGTACCATGCGAGGTACCATGTGACCACGGTAATATAATATATAAAGTATATTAAAAATAAGTAGAATTTTAAATAATTTGGGGTAATTTTTTAATTATGCGGGTAATTGATTAATTACCGGGTAACAGAACATTACACAGTTAACTAATAAGTGGACAAAGATTAATTATCTCATCTCCAACCCCACGTGGCAGCCTGCCATGATATAAGGAATGACTAAGTCATTCCTTGCTAGGTGTCATGAAGATATCATGTATTTCATTTCCAAGACTTGACTAATCAAGTCTTTCACTTAATGACTAAACAAAACTATACTAAGTTCATTTGAATTGTTCCAAAACCAAGAATAGACGTAAAACCTCACACTTGATGGATGTTAGCCATTTTAGTTTCAATCGATTCCTACAAAAAAAACCCAACAAGAATTATTAAGGTCTTAGCAACATAATTACGTTTTGCGATTCTAGCGGATTACGGTGCAACCTGTTCCAAGAATATCATACAAATTTTTCCCTACTCCAGGTATGTTAAGGCTAAGCTTTTCCTTCATTTTATCATGATATCATAATTACACAAGTTTTATAACGAGGCATAAAAAAAATTCGTATCCCGAAATTTACGTCTATTTTGCTAGTCTCGCAAATTACATATATTTTTCTAGTTTTGTAAGTTACCATATTCTTCTTATTGGGACTGCATATTCAGTTGAGTATTTCCTTCTTTTGGTCAAAAGAGCAGAGAGTTTACATATATACAGTATTAAAAGTATTTTCATTACCATCGAGCTATAATCGATGGGCAGGCCTCTATTGTTAAACCACTGATCAGATGGTAAGTTATATATCGAGCCTGCTTTGGCCGAGCGCCTATGAGAGAGCCCAGTTGGTCGAGATACAGAGCCTAGTATGGCCGAGCACCTATGAGCAAGCCTACTATGGCAGAACAGTTTATATATATATATATATATATATAACGAGCCTTATAGGGCCGGACAACTATTTTACTCACTATATTGAGAGAGTTGAGTCAGTATCAGCAGATGAACATATCTTCAAATTTTCTTTGACTCCCAGTTGTTTTCAGTTATTATATTATCCTTTCAGCTTCAGTATATTGCCTTACATACTCGGTACATTATTTTGTACTGACGTCCCTTTCTAGGGGCGCTGTATTTCATGTGTGCAGGTTCAGACAGACAGACGGGTAGACCTCCTCAGTAGGTGTTGTCCGAGTTTAGCTTTATTGGTAAGCTCCCCTTCTTTCGGAGTTTCCGAGTCTAGCAGTGTGGTATATATTTTGTGTATATATGTAGATAGGTTATGGGTAGGTCGAGGCCTTGTTCCAATCACAGTACATCTATCAGTAGAGGCTTGTAGACATATCCTGTCGGTTTGTGCAGTATGTTGGTCTTGTAGGCCCTATACGTATATTTTGTTGGCTTGTCAATTGTAGTAATTGTGACGACCTTGCCGCCCAGCCTTATGTTGACATTAGTCAGCGTTAGTCTCCATTTAGTTTTATATTTTGTATCGTACATTATCTTGTAATGTTTACCATAGCCAAAGTATGACATTACATGTTCAGAGTCTCTTAGTCGCAAGTGGTATGCAAGGATAGATGAGGCACTAGGTGCCGGTCTCGCCCCCGGGCTAGGGGCATGACAAAGTGGTATTAGAGCAGTTCTGTCCTAGGGAGTCTACAAATCGTGTCTAGTAGGGTATTGTTTATAAATGTGTGGTGCACCACATTATATAAGTAGGGGACTACAGGGCATTTAGGAATTGGTTACCCTTCTTTTAAATCTAAATCGTGTTGTAGTAGTACTGAGTTATAGGAAATTTGAGTTAAACTTACGTGTTGACGTTTGCATGCACAGATGGCGGTAACTAGGAAGACTACAACTAGCCATAGGAGAGAAACAAGAGTAGGTGAGGGGACTAGCAGGGTACACCCTGCAGATGAGGCCCAATCGGAGTCGCAGGGAGAGACCCCTACTAAGCGATTACCGGCTCCTCCTCCACCTGAGGAGATTCTTAGGGAGACCGCACATACAGTTCCCCCTCCGCTTCAATCAGATCAGGACTTGAGGAGTGCGGTGCATTTGTTGGCACAATTGGTAGCTACCCAGCAACAAGCTAGGGCATTTGCTAGTGCAGGACCTTCTGAGGGATCTAGGAGTTCAAGGGCCTGAAAGTTTATTGCTTTGAATCCCCCAGAGTTCACGGGGATAGATCATAGGGAGGACTCGCAGGATTTCATAGATCAGCTTCATAGGATCTTTCGGGTTATGCATGCCACAGAGAAAGAGGCACTTGAGTTAGCAGCTTTTCGACTCTGAGATATAGCCATCCTTTAGTATGAGGGATGGGAAAGGTCCAGGGGACGTGATACACCTCCTGCTATTTGGGAAATTTTTTCAGATGCCTTCCTTGACCAGTACTTACCACGAGAGATCTGATAGGCCCGACTCGATCAGTTTCTAGCCCTCAAGCAGGGCAATATGAGTGTTCGAGAATATAGTCTCTGTTTTGACTCATTGGCCAGATATGCACCATCCATAGTTGCTACTATGCGGGATAGAATCCACGTTTATAGCAAGATTGGCCCCAGAGTTGACCGAGGTGTGTGCCATCGCTGCATTGTAGTATAGTATGGATATCTCCCGGATTCAGGCATTTTCCCAGAATATAGAGAGGGGTAGGCGTCGGCAGTAGAGCATGGAGAGGACTAAGTCAGGGCAGCGTAAGAGGATGAGATTTGTCAGGTCTCAGGAGCAGTCTCAGGGTAGTTACAGGCCCCAGTACTTTGAACGGCCACCTAGACCTCCGCCACCTCAGCTACAAGGTTACAAGTCTGACCATTATACTCAGTCAGGACCAGGTGAGAGCTCCCAGACATCAAGTTTGCAGCGACAATGAGGTTCAGGGCAGACTTGGCTAGTTCTGCCGCGGTATGCCATCTGTGGTAGTGGACATTTGGGCCAATGACGAGCTGGTTCCGATGCTTACTATACATGTGGACGTCCGGGTCATATGATGCGAGATTGACCAAATAGAGATTTTGGGGGAATGGCGCAACCAACGAATTCAGCAATATGATCAACTATGCCAGTGCATCCTTTAGGGCGCGAGTCTTAGTCTTCAGCTGGTAGAGGTCGAGGCAGAGGTAGAGGGTCCAGTTCAGGTGGTAGCTAGAATTGTATCTATGCGCTAGTAGGTCTACATGACCAAGAGTCCTAACTAGACGTTGTGACAAGTATGTTGACCATTTGTTCTCACGATGTTTATGCCTTGATAGACCCAGGATCCACTTTATCATGTATTTCCCCATTTGTCGCGCGGAAATTTGGTATAGTGCATGAAATACTAAGTGATCCTTTTGCAATATCTACACCGGTCAGAGAATTGATTATCGCTAGACGCACTTACCGAGGTTGTATGATATCAGTTTATGGTCGTCAGACCTCAGCCGACCTAGTTGAGCTAGAGATGTTGGATTTTGATGCTATCATGGGCATGGATTGGTTGGCAGCTTGTTATGCCACAGTTGATTGTCAAGCAAAGACAGCCAGATTTCATTTTCCAGGTAAGCCAATCCTTGAATAGATAGGTAATACGACGACACCTAGATGCAGGTTTATTTCCTATCTAAAGGCGAGGAAAATGATCGCAAAAGGGTGCATTTATCATATTGTGCGAGTTAAAGATGCAGATGCTGAGATACCTACATTTCAGTCAATTCCAGTAGTAAAGGAGTACACAGATGTATTTCCAGATGAACTTCCAGGTATTCCTCCAGAGCGGGAGATTGATTTTGGCATCGATTTGCTTCCGGGAACGTAGCCAATATCCATCCCTCTGTATAGAATGGCACCTGCCGAATTGAAGGAGTTGAAGGAGCAGTTAAAAGATTTACTGGAGAAAGGTTTCATCAGGCCCAGTACTTCACCTTGGGGTGCACCAATATTGTTTGTGCAGAAGAAAGATGGCTCGCTAAGGATGTGTATCAATTATAGGCAACTGAACAACGTACTATTAAGAATAAGTATCCCCTTCCAAGGATATACGACTTGTTTGATCAGTTGCAGGGAGCTAGATGCTTTTCAAAGATAGATTTGAGGTCGGGGTACCACCAGGTCAGAGTTTGGGAGAAAGATATTTCCAAGACAGCCTTTAGGACCCGATATGGCCACTTTGAGTTCCTTGTTATGTCCTTCAGGTTGACGAATGCACCTGCCATATTTATGGAACTGATGAATAGCCTATTCCGGCCATATTTGGATATGTTCGTGATAGTCTTTATTGATGATATTCTAGTTTATTCACGTTCAGAGGATGAGCATATGGATCACCTGTGAGCAGTACTCTAAACCCTCTGTGATAATAGATTGTATGCTAAGTTTTCTAAGTGTGAGTTCTGGTTAAAGTCCGTAGCATTCTTGGGGCATATTGTATCCGACAGAGGTATAAAGGTAAACACTCAGAAGATTGAGGCTGTAAAATCCTAGCCTAGACCTACCACTCCGACAGAGATTTGTAGCTTTCTAGGCTTAGCAGGAAAATTACCGGTGGTTCGTAGAGGGTTTTTCTTCTCTTTCAACACTATTAACAAAATTGATGCAGAAAGCACTAAGTTTCAGTGGACAGAGTCCTGTGAGTAGAGTTACCATGAGCTTAAGAACATGTTGACCTTAGCGATAGTTCTAGCACTTCCACAAGGTCCAGATGGTTATGCCATGTATTGTGATGCCTCAGGTGTCGGGTTAGGATGTGTCTTGATGTAACATGGAAAAGTAATTGCGTGTGCTTCATGGCAGTTAAAGAAGCATAAGCGGAATTATCCGACCATGACCTCGATTTAGCTACGGTTGTCCATGCACTTAAGATATGGCATCATTATTTATATGGTGTTCATGTTGATGTGTTCACAGATCATAAAAGCCTGCAATATATCTTCAAGCAAAAAGAGTTGAATTTGCGACATAGGCGATGGCTTGAGTTATTAAAAGACTACGATGTTAACATTCTCTACCATCCAGGGAAAGCTAATGTTGTAGCAGATGCCTTAAGTCGCCGATCTATGGGTAGCTTAGCACATGTAGAGGCCGAGAAAAGACAATTAACTAGAGAGATTCATCAATTGGCTTGTTTGGGGGTTCGGTTAGTAGACTCTGGCGATGGTGGAGTTGTACTCCAAAATACTACAAAATCATCTCTCACAGCTGAAGTAAAGGAGAGGCAGTACGAGGACCCAGAGTTAGTCGAATTGAAAGAGCAGGTTCCCTAACAGAAGAAGCTGTTATTAGAACTCAAAGGAGATGGGGTTCTCAGATACAGGGGTTGTTTGTGTGTTCCAGATGTAGCAGGGCTACAAGACAGGATTATGTCAGAGGCACATTATTCATGGTACTCCATTCACCCTGGGTCGACGAAGATGTTTAATGACATTAAGGAGGTGTATTGGTGGAACGATATGAAGAAGAACATTGCTGAGTATGTCGCTCAATGCCCTAGTTGCCAGCAGGTGAAAATAGAGCACTAGAAGCCCGGAGGGCTAATGTAGACTATAGAGATCCCGACATGGAAATGGGAGGTGCTAAACATGGAATTTATCATGGGTTTACCTCGTTCCCATCGTAAGTTTGATTCCATATGGGTGATAGTCGACAGGCTCACGAAATCAACTCATTTCCTACCGGTCAGATCTACATATACAACAGAGGATTATGCAAAATTATATATTAAGGAGATAGTGCGACTACATGGAGTACCCGTATCTATTATATCTGACCGTGGGGCCTAGTTTACAACACATTTTTGGAGGTCATTTCAGAAAGGTCTAGGAAATCAGGTGAATCTCAGCATAGCTTTTCATCCACAAACGGATGGACAAGCCGAGCGCACGATTTAGACGCTTTAGGATATGTTACGAGCATGTGTGCTGGATTTTAAAAGAAGTTGGGATGAACATCTACCTCTTATCGAGTTTTCATATAATAACAGTTACCACTCCAGTATCCAGATGGGTCCGTACGAGGCTTTGTATGGGCGCAGGTGTAGATCTCCCATAGGGTGGTTTGATGTTGGAGAATCTAGGTTACATTGGCCAAACCTGGTTCAGTAGGCCATAGAAAATGTAAAGCTTATCCGGGAGCGACTGTTGATAGCTTAGAGTCGTTAGAAGTCATATTCTGACGTGCGACGACGAGATTTAGAGTTTGGGGTTAATGACTAGGTATTCTTAAAGGTGTCGCCTATGAAAGGTGTGATGAGGTTTGGCAAGAAAGGCAAGCTTAGTTCACGGTATATTGGGCCTTATAGGATCATTCGAAGAGTGGGCCAAGTTTCTTATGAGTTAGAATTGCCCTCGGAATTGGAGTCTGTTCATCCGATTTTTCACGTATCTATGTTATGAAAGTGCATTGGCGATCCTACCCAAGTGGCGTCCACAGATGATGTACAAATTACATAGGACTTGTGATACGAGGAAACTTTGGTTGCCATACTAGACCGACAAATCCGCAAGCTATAAAATAAGATATAGCATCCGTGATGGTTTTATGGAGAAGTAAGAAGGTGGAAGAGATGACGTGGGAAGCAGAGGAAGAAATGAAGTCTAAATACCCCCACCTATTTCAAACTGAAGATATGACTCGAGGGTATAAACTCTCAGGCCAGTAGGTCATCAGGTAAACTCTCATTTTTAACTCTCAGAATTTATAATGGACAGTTGTGTGGAGCCAAGTGTTGCTATTTATAGAAAGTGGCCATGTGTGGCATGTATAGTAAGTTTTCTGGCTGCGTACAAGTTGGTTTCAGTCATATGTACGGAAGAGACTACGACAAAAATATTCCCAAAGTATCTAAGAATAGTCATTCGAGGACGAAAGCTTCTAAGGGGGGAAGGATGTTACATCTCGCATTTTTTTTGTACGTTAAAGTTTTGTCTTTAGTAAATTGATGTAAACTCGGGGATGATATTATATGGAGGTTAGCATATTTATGCTATTTATAACAAGCGATAAATAAGTATCATAAAGGATAAAGGATGCACGAATTAGAGAAAACGAGTTTCATTGAAAGTGGTCAATTTGGGATAAAATATGGATCAAGTAATAATACCCAATAATTATAAACTAGTACCATGTGTGGTACCATATGACCATATTAGTATAATGTATAATATATATATAAAGTATATTAAAAATAAGTAGAATTTTAAGTAATTTGGGGCAATTTTTAAATTATGCAGGTAATTGATTAATTACCGGGTAACAGAACACTACCCAGTTAACTAATAAGTGGATAAAGATTAATTATCCTACCCCAACCCCACGTGGAAGCCTGCCATGATATAAGGAATGACTAAGTCATTCCTTGCTAGGTGTCATGAAGATACCATGTAATTCATTTCCAAGAGTTAACTAATCAAGTTTTTCACTAAAAGACTAAACAGAACTATACTAAGTTCATTTGAATTGTTCCAAAACCAAGAACAGACGTAAGACCTCACACTGGATGGATTTTAGCCATTTTGGTTTCAATCGATTCCTACAAAAAAAAACCAACAAAAATTATTAAGGTCTTAGCAACATAATTACGTTTTGCGATTCTAGCGGAGTACGGTTCAACCTGTTCCAAGAATATCATACTGATTTTCCCTACTCCAGGTATGTTAAGGCTAAGCTTTTCCTTCATTTTATCATGGTATCATAATTACACAAGTTTGATAACGAGGCATAAAGAAAAGTTCGTATCCCGAAATTTACATATATTTTGCTAGTCTCGCAAATTACATATATTTTCCTAGTTTTGTAAGTTACCATATTCTTCTTATCGGGACTGCATATTCAGTTGAGTATTTCCTTCTTCCGGTTAAAAGAACAGAGAGTTTACATATATATAGTATTAAAAGTATTTTTATTACCATCGAGCTATAATCGATGTGCAGGCCTCTATTGGCAACCTCTGATCAGATGGTAAGTTGTATACCGAGCCTGCTGTGGCCGAGTGCCAATGAGAGAGCCTAGTTGGTCGAGATACAGAGCCTAGTATGGTTGAGCACCTATGAGCGAGCCTACTATGGCAGAGCAGTTATATATATATATATATATATATATATATATATATATATATATATATACCAAGCCTTATAGGGCCGGACAACTATTTTACTTACTATGTTGAGAGAGTTGAGTCAGTATCAGCAGATGAGCATATCTTCAGATTTTCTTTGACTCCCAGTTGTTTTCAGTTATTATATTATCAGTTCAGTTTCAGCTTCAGTACATTGCCTTACATACTCAGTACATTATTTCGTACTGACGTCCCTTTTTGGGGCGCTGCATTTCATGCGTGCAGGTTCAGACAGACAGACGGGTAGACCTCCTCAGTAGGTGTTGTTCGAGTTCAGCTTTATTGGTAGGCTCCCCTTCTTTCGGAGTTGCCCAGTCTAGCAGTGTGGTGTATATCTTGTGTATATATGTAGATAGGTTATGGGTAGGTCGGGGCCTTATTCCGATCACATTGCATCTATCAGTAGAGGCTTGTAGACATATCCTGTCGGTTAGTGAAATATGTTGGGCTTATAGGCCCTGTACGTATATTTTGTTGGCTTGTCAGTTGTAGTAATTATGATGGCCTTGCCAGCCCAGCCTTATGTTGACATTAGTCAGCGTTAGTCTCCATTTAGTTTTATATTTTGTATCGCACATTATCTTGTAATGTGGCCCATAGCCAAAGTATGACATTACATGTTCAGAGTCTCTTAGTCGCAAGTGGTATGTAAGGATAGATGAGGCACTCGGTACCGGTCTCGCCCTCGGGCTCGGGGTGTGACAGTTCTACGCGTTCGCAAGAGTTTGTCCACAATCATGGAGCTTTGGTCAGTGGAACTTCACGAACGCGTGATTGGTGCCACGTTCGCGAAGAAGGATGGGGGAGGCTTGGAAGCGCACATGATTGTTCTTCGCGATCACATAGCTTCGAGTTTCTGTGCATTGCATTCGCGGCTGGGGTTCTACATTTGTAAAGGTCATTTTTGAGTGCTGCATTCTTTTGTTCTTTGCGATCCCGAGGGACTTTCTGCGACCGCGAAGAGGAACCTCTGGGCAGTAGATATTTAATTTCAGAATCAAAGGTTTGGACCCATTTTTTATATTTTGAGCTAGAGACCTCGATTTTGGACGATTCTTGAAGGGATTTTTAAAGAGTTGATTGGGGTAAATGATTCTAACTTAGATTTGGATAATATACATGAATCTATCATTTTTCTTACCATTTAATTAGTGCTTTGGGTTGGAAAAATTGGGGAAAATTATAGAACCTTCATAAACTATATTTTGAGGATTTGAAAGGTGACTTGAGGTCGAATTTTGATGATTATGATATGGTTGGACTCGTTATTAAATGGATGTTCGGATTTTGTAAATTTTATCGGATTACAAGATGTGGGACCGAGGTTGACTTTTTGACTTTGGTTAAAGAACTTAGCTTTATCATATGGAATCGATTCCTATAGTTTATATTGATTGTATTAAGTTGTTTGTGACTAGATTTGAGCTATTCGGAGGCTGATTCACAAGGCAAGGGCTTGTTGGAGTAGGGATTTATGCGGTTTGCTGTAAGTAACACTTCTAAACATGGTACTGAGGGTATAAATACCTGAACTATGTGTTATTTAGTTGGTGTTGAGGTGACCCAAATGCTAGGCGACAGGCGTGTGGGCATGCACCGTGGTATTTTTGGCCCGGTTAATTCCGTGGTTCTGTGTAGTTATCAAATCTTGTTGTTATTCATGTAATCTCCAGGTATTAGAGAAATTGAGCTGTGATCCATATGAGAAATCATGTTTAGTATATATGTTGGTACTGTTGGGACCCACCGAGGTTCTTTCTACTGTTGAGTTATTTCCTTAAATTGAAATTATTTACTCAGTTACATTCATTATTTGCATATCATATCTCAGTCTCTGTTATCATTTATTTTTACATCATGTGTCATTGTTTGCCCTGATTGGCATGAGATTTGTGAGCCCGAGAGACTAGAAAGATTGATGACTAAGTTGAGGCCGAGTGCCTGATTATGATTGATATTTATGGGATCGGGCTGCACGCTGCAGTATGCCATGTTGGCTTATATTAGTGCTTGGGAGGATCCGCCCCTCCGGAGTCGGACATACCAATAGTAAGTGCAGGTACCGTTGAGTGCTGAGTGCGAGTGCCGAGTGATTGAGAGTGCTGAGCGATTGTTTTTATAGCTACTGATCGAGTATTCAGATGGCTCCATATGAGGCCTTGTATAGGAGGCAATGTCAATCTCCGGTTGGTTGGTTTGATTTGTGTAAGGCTAGGCTATTGGGTATTCACTTGGTTCAGGATGCTTTGGAAAGGGTTAAGTTGATTCTAGATCGGCTTCGCATGGCATAGTCTAGACAGAAGAGTTACGCCGATAAGAAGGTCCGTGATGTTGCTTACATGGTGGGAGAGAAGGTATTGCTCAGAGTTTCACCCATGAAGGGTGTTATGAGGTTCATGAAGAAGCACATGTTGATCCCTCGGTATATTGGCGCTTCTGAGGTACTTGAGAGGATTGGAGAGGTGGCTTACAAACTTGCATTGCCACATAGTCTATTGAATGTTCATCTAGTGTTTAATGTTTCCATGCTCCGGAAGTATTTCGGTGATACGTCTCATGTTTTGGACTTCAGCACGATTCAGTTAGAAGGGGATTTGACTTATGATATGGGGCTGGTGGCCATTTTGGATCGGTAGGTTCGAAAGTTGAGATCAAAGAATATAGCTTCAATGAAAGTACAATGGAGAGGTTAGCTAGTTTATGAGGCTACTTGGGAGACCGATCAGGAGATGCGAAGCAGCTATCCACACCTATTTGAGGATCCAAGTATGATTCTAGATTCGTTTGAGCACGAACGTTTGTTTAAGAGGGAGAGAATGTAATGACTTGGCTGGTCATTTTGAGTATTATAGTCTTGTTCCCCCATTTCTTGCTTATTCTATGTTTGTTTGTTGCTATGTGACTTTTCGGGGTGGTTGGTTTTGTTCCGGGGATGTTTCAGAATGAATTGGGACAATTAGTCCCAAGGTTGGAAGCTTAAGTTGAAAGAGTTGATTGTATGTTGAATTATGTGTAAATGACTCTAGAATGGAGTTTTGAAGGTCCCGATAGATCCGTATGGTGGTTTTGGACTTAGGAGTTTGTCCGGATATTGATTTGGAGATCCAAAGATGATTTTGGCTTGAATTGGCGAAAGCTGGAATAGTTGAAGTTTGGAGAGTTGAGAATTTTGACCGTGAGTTGACTTTATGGTTACTAGGCTCAGATTTCGTTTTGAAAATTGGAATAGGTCTGTTGTGTCATTTATAACTTGTGTGCAGAATTGGAGGTCAATCGAAGTAGATTTGGTGTGTTTCGGCATTGGTTTTAGAAATTGAAAGTTCAACAGTTCATTATGCTTGAATTGGCGTGTGATTCGTGTTTTTGATGTTGTTTAAGGCCTCGACTAAGTTCATATCATTTTTTCGGACTTTTTGATTTTTACACCCCTTGTTTTCGTACGTAAAAGTACATTGTAAGTCAATTGATGTAAGCTCAGAAATGAGATCATCTTGAAAGTACATAAAGTAAGTTAATAATGTTACTTTGGATGTTACACATTTACTGTGAAAATGGTAACAACAATTAAATTTGTAAATGGGATTATAAAAATATGTGATCTATTTTTATGCTAGTTGTTAGAGCAGATGGTGCTAAGAATACGAAGTTTAACGACAAAATACAAGCTAAAATGGGGCAGTAATCAAATCGAGGGGCTTACTGCCTTGGCTTCGGACTGGTCGATGGAGGACCTCGAGGTCGATATCTGGGCTCGATCTCGAGCTATCGAGGGTAATCGGGAATGGGGAAACAGTTAGAACATGATCAAGCAAGGCTCTTTATGGCCAATACCAAGCAACAAATGAAGAACAAGTGAGAGAGTAGTAAATGCTAAAGTGGCATCGAGCTAGTAAGGACGAGAAAGTTAGAGAGAAGAAAAGAGAGAGATATTATTGATATTGTGTAGAGTAGTTGGAGCTCTTCCTTATAGGGTGTTAACGACTCCCCTTTTATAAGAGGGGGGAGCCCAAACTTAGTACAAGATAATTTGCGTGATAAAGGAAATGGGATGGGACAGCCAACTAGCTTTATGACGTATGCGTGGGCCGATGTTGAGCTGCTCAAATAGACTTAATCAACCCTGGATGCATTCTTCGGGAGCTTCCTGTGTTCGTTGGGGTTTCGGCCAATGTTACCCTTGGCTGGGTGTCGACAGATCTTGAGGGAAGTGACCAACAGAGGTCCCGGGCCTCTGGGGTGACCTTCTGAAGCATTTTGTCAATGATAAATCGGCCCTCCGATTTCATCATGCACAGATAGTCTCCGCATTTCTTAGAGGGAAGCGATAGGAAATAATTTTGACACCCCACTTCTCGGGCTCCCGTAATGACGTCGTGCTGATGGCGCAGCCCCTTTTACAAGTGCCAAGGCATTTCACCCTTTCGCTTCTCCAGGATTATCCGAAATGTCGTGACTCCTCGTTCTTAGGGGTCGTGTCATTGCTATCGCTTCAGCTTCCATGAACACATTGATTGCGCATGCTATTACACTTTTCGAGGGCAGTAATGGTGCCGTCGGTTACTTTGACCTTCCCCTATAAATGAGGCTTCTTGTGATCAGTTTTTCATTCAAACTTCCTTTATACCCATCCTTTCCTGCCATTTTTTGTCTTTGCTGTCTTGTTATGTTTGAGGCCCACGACCTAAAGATCTTACGTCATGTGTGCCATGGCCCAACTCTCGATCCTTCTTTGGTTGGACGAAGTTGTGCCGCTATGATGCTATTGTTATTGTTGTTGTTGTTGTTGTTATTGTTGCTGTCTCTGTTGGCTTGGGGCAATAAAGTAGGGGGCGATTTCCTCTGACCCGGGGAGATACTTGGATTATGCACCGCTGCTCAAGAGGTGGCTCGGATTATACACCATTGCTCACCCTCCTTCCTCGGCTTGGCGTGTTATACCCCCTTTGGATTCCTAGGGGGTATAGCAACAGTCTCTGATGGCTGTTGCCTCCCGGGCCGAGGCAACTTCTGAAGAAGTGGCTTTAAAATGGTAGTACTAGCAGAGTTTGTACTAGCCAAATTTTTCACCCAGCCATTTCTTGTCTTCTTTCGGCCTCTCCTTCGTCATTTTGCTCATCTCCCCTGCCTTCCTTTTCTATATCCTTCCTTTTGAAGATGCCATTCCGGGAGGATTAGGATGAGGTCCCCTAGGGGATTGGACTTGGAAGATATTGTCTTTGAGGTCATACACCCGAGGGGATGATGACGAAAATGCCATATTTTTTGAATAGGCTAGATTCTTAGGCTCTTGTTGTATGCATATCCTTGAACTTCTTTATTTCTGTGTAAGGATCTCCTTGCGGGCTTTTTTAATCATATGTAAGGACCCCCCGAGGGTCGTTGTAAGCGAAAAATTTATGAATACAAAGATATTTTCTTTGATTCCTGCCTTTGAAACTTGCTGTATTACTTTATGTTTGCGGCAGCTCTAAATGCAAGATCCTGTTTTGTCATCTATAATACTGACCTCGGATGCGAGTATTCCTTCCGGCCTTTGGTTGATGGAAACGGCCTCACACGGGGTCTTTCGTGGTTCCTCGGACTGAACCTGAATAAGGCCAATATCCTCGGGCCGTCGGGACCCTGACTTTGCGTGGAAGCGTGGATAATGTTTTCGGGCCTCATAATAACCCTCAAGATGAGATTTACTAGGGGACCCGCGGACGGGAGACGTTAGCGATTTCCTGAAGGCATCCTATGAACAGAGGCCCGCTCGTGCTCGGACCATCCTGGATAGCACCCGGA
Organism: Nicotiana tabacum; assembly: GCF_000715075.1. Taxonomy (NCBI): domain Eukaryota; kingdom Viridiplantae; phylum Streptophyta; class Magnoliopsida; order Solanales; family Solanaceae; genus Nicotiana; species Nicotiana tabacum. The sequence continues at coordinate 105,072,603 of NC_134090.1, forward strand.
TCCCGTTTTGTACGGGTGTTGTTAAAAATGCTTATTTCTTCACAGACTAGTTTCCCTTGGTGGAGACCTTCAAAGTTGCGTGCCAGTTTTGTGTTGGTGAAGGCATTGTTGGCCTTCTGGAGTGTCGTCTTACTATGACGGAGGTCTTCGGGGTCGAGAATTTCCTCGAGGCTAGAGGTGGTGTTATTGGTTGGCATCTTCCGTCGGCTTTGAATCGTCGCAGTTCTTCCAATGTATGGCAGTTGTTTCCGCCCTCCCAGGGGTTACTCTGTCTCATGCAGTTGCCATTTCTCGCGCCATGTTTCCGGTATCAACACGCTTGTACATCTCCCCGCCTTTTAGTCTTCTAATTTTGCGGTTGCTATGGCAGCAATAACAAGATTAATCCGATAGGGGGAATCTCCCCCCATTTTTCGGGGCTATCGGGGCCTGCTGATTCCATGGTGCCGGATAATCACGCCCTTAATCACTGTTGTTGGGGATGACAGAAACCGGTCATGGACAAATCGCTCTACTTGGGTTCTAACTGCTGGTATTATACATTAGTAACCCGTATTATTTGCTCAAAAAAATGGAGCATTACTCTTTAGGCGGCGCGCTCCGCGCTTTGCCAGTTCTGCCTTCTCCTGTCATGTTTAGACAGGCATCTGTAGGTATCAGATGATCTCCCCGGTGTAAGGCCATGCTTCTTCAGAGAGGGGGAGGAGTTATGGGCTTTCGAGCCAGGAGATGATGGCGATAGATGGGATACGCACTCGTAGGGCGATGGAGCTTTTAGTGAGGCTAAACGGGTTCGTGTCTCCGGCAAGAGAACATTGTCCGAGCCTGCTATTCTTGAAGTTTTTGATCCCGAAGTGGTGGTTCCTCTGAGTGATCATGCTTCAACCGAGGCCAGTTCTTCCCAAAGCCGAGGGGGCTGGGCCTGCAGGAATGTGCTTCGGCCTTCATGGAAGTTTGTCGGCTTCACTTTGTGGTGAGCCTCGGCACAGTTCTTCCGCATCTCGTGTCTTCCCTTCTTTACCAAGTTTTCCTCCTGTAGGATTTTGATAGGCTCAGGTTTGAGCTTCTCCGCCATGGGGCTAGACCTCGGAGGGCTCTGGATGAGGGTGCGTCCCTTAGGCTCCTTGGCGTGAGGAAAGGATGTTGAGTTGATGTACTGGCGATATGGGGCGTACCGGAGCTCGAGTTACGAGAGCTATTTGATGTAGACGACCTTTCATAGTAAGCGTTTCACTTTTTTAACCTCAGGGGCAAAGCTGACCGAGTTAGGAATGCTTGTGGTGAACTAAGGGCTTAGGTGCAGGTTAAAACTTAGGCTCGAGTGGATATGATCGCGGAGCTGGAGTCTGATCTCTCGAAGGTCTAGATCAGAATAATCGACGCTTGGACTGAAGTAACATTGGGTCGGACCAAGGCTGATGATGAAATGGTGATCTATTTGAAGGACGTCGCCGATGTCGGAGCTAAGTTGGAGCGGGTCCTCGATCGTGAGAAAAGGATCGAGGGATACATTTGTTGTGGATCCCGAGGAGAGATGCCTGAAGAGATCAACGCCATGGGTTTTGTCCTCTTGGAAGAGTTTGAGCAAAGCTAGGGCTGGTAGGCCGTAACTTTCTAGAGCGGAGCGTAGATTTTGCAATTTTGTATTTGTTGTTCGCAGAGCATGCTTGTAGATGGAGATAGCACTTTTTGAGCTTGCGAAAAGGAAAGAAACTTGAAACTTTATCTCCTTTGTATCTCTTTTTTCCTTGCTTTTGACCAGGTGGGATGGTTTCGGTGTCCGGCGGGAGCCCAGTGGATATGGAGCTCACTTAGATAGGCCTGGAGGCTTTTATGTGCGATTTTTGATGCGAGTAGGCGTCAGGGCCTTTGTGCTTTACCCATCTGTTTAGGCCTAGTGTCCGAGTTGGGCCCTGATTCGAGCTTACCTGACCTCCGATCTCCCGCGTCTACATGGGTGGATGATGATTCTCCAATTCCTTGCCCTTGGGAATTTGTGTTTTAACTATTTCGTGTCAAGTCTCCGAGTCGCGTTGCGACTCGAGCTTTAATTGACCCTCAAGTTTTTTTGTGCCTGCATGGGCGGATGACGATGGCTCTTGTTTTTTTGTGACTTTGGCTGGCGACAATGGCACTTACGCCATGCCCTTAGGCATTTGTAGTTAACTATTTTGGATCCGGTCTCGGAATCGGGTTACGACTCGAGCTCATTTTAATCCTTAAGTTTTCAATTTTCAAGCTGGCGATAGTGGCTCTTACGCTGCTTGGTCGTTGAGACCTTTTAGTGTGCAGCTCGGAGGCTTGTTTGGCTGGCGACAATGGCTCTTATGCTTTTGCCCGTGGGTATTTTGTAGTCTTTGTTTTCCTCTCGTTAAGGTCTTTTTGAAATAATTTTGCCTGACCCTTCGTCGGTTCAGGAAGAACCTCGATTTCAAGTCGTTAGCGGCGATGTTTGAGAACCTCGGAAGGTTTTTAGCTCGTAGGCTGAGTAGCTCGAAGCCTTGTGATTTGGAGCTGACGTGATCGAAGCTCGTTTTGCCTGTTGAGGGAAGCCTGTTTTAACCGGTTCTTTTCGAAGTTTATTCGAAGCAATGGCCTACGATTTTTTTAGCGGCAGTCAGGCGTCCCCGAGTCGCGTTAATTTGGCTGGTGCAGCCGTTTTGACTAGAGTGATATGTGTTTGGCCGGAGCCATTTTTGATTCCGAGTGATAGTTTAGGCGTCTACACTGAGGGTATGCCTTTTCGAGATTCTTACAAATGCGACGTATAGCCTAAACTTCGGGATTGAGTTTTATGCCTGTAGAAAGGTCTTACAAAATTTTCATGCCTGTTGAGGTCTTACAGTTTGCCATGCCTATTGAGGTCTTACAGTCTGTCATGTTTGTTGAGGTGTTACAGTTTTTGTTGCTATGTAGAATAGAACTGGTTATACTGAGTCTGCCCGCTTGGGGTCTTACGTCCTCGAGTTTCCTAGTGTATGACGAGTGATGACAGTCTCCGAGTCATCGAGTTTGCTTAGGCTCGAAGGCCGCTATTCGTGAGTTTGGAGTTGCCTTTTTGGGTCCTTATGAGCCCGGAGTTCCGACACTGGGGTCGTGCGGGTGCCAAATCGTTGATGCTAAGTCTTCGAGTGTTTCGGTCCGTATTTGGTGGAGGGGACCCTTGCCGCAAGCGTGTTGAACCTCTTTTTTGGAGTACGAGGTGCTTTTGGTGATAGATACCCTTTGATATATTGATGTAGCTATGCTATTTTGTTGAATAGATCTTTGCTAGACTGAGTTTGCTTGCTTGGGGTCTTATGGCCTCGGAATTTCAAGCGCGTGGCGATTGGCGACAATCTCCAAATACTCAAGGTACCCCTGATGTTGGTGACGCTGGGCGATTTCCGCATTGTCTTACTTGAAGGTTTTGTGATTTTGGAATTTTGACCCGGAGGTCATCTGAGCGGCGAATTACTGGCGTCAGTGCCGAGTGTTTGGGACGTTTTTGGCGAAAGAATTGTCATCTTACTTTGCAAATGTGTATTTGACAAAAGGTATTCTTTAATTGCTTGGTACAATAGTACACGTATTTGTCGATGGGAGCCTGACTATACAGACACAATTTTTTTGACTGTTTGTCCGGTACATTGCTTCCCTACAGGAACCCCGTTTGGTGTTTAAAAAAAACCTTTTCGAGTGGGTATCTTTCTTAGGGAACGCCCCTCATTGTTCAAAAGTTGTTTGCAAGAGAAGTCTTGAGTATTTGCGGAATTTTCCTTAGGCAACTCGCAGACGTTTCCTCGTTAAAAACCTTGTCGGTAAAACCCTTTTGGACAAAAACTCGGTCGAAGGAAAATAGTGCAACGGGTGCATTTTTAGAGCCTTGAAGTCTTCAGGTAGTTCCAGAACTATGACAACTCCGGTCGGGTGCCTGCACAATGGTTAGTTCTGAATTCGAAATAAAAAGGGAAACGGTCGTACCTTGAAGTGAGATGCGCTAGCAATGCCTCGGGATTGACTTGTTATAGTTGCCTAAGGAAAAGCCGCAGTGTGGACTTCTGCTTTGTTTTTTCAAGTTCGATCGAGGGTGAGACCCGATTCACCCTTTGGCTTATTTGGGGGCAGAGGTATGAATGTTGGTACCACGTCATGTTTTGCAAACATTTCCTTTACCACGTGCTGTTCCCCGTAGACGGTTTTGATTCTGTCCTTTATTGGGAATTTAATCATCTGCTGAAGAGTGGATGGCACTGCTCTTATGCAGTGTATCCATGGCCGCCCGAATAAGGCGTTATACCTCGTGTCTCACTCGATGACATGGCATTTGGTGTCTTGAGTCGTGCCGGCCACGATGACGGGGAGGATGATTTCTCCTTTTGTTGTTTCGCTTGCTATGTTGAATCCATTGGGGACCCGAGTGGTGGGCACGATTTGGTCGAGCAGTCCGAGCTATTCTATTGGCCTCAACCTGACAATATTGGCCGAGCTACCTAGATCCACGAGTACACGTATTATCTGAAAAGAATTTACAAAGAAGGAAATTACCATGGCGTCGTTGTGGGGTTGAGACAGGGTCTCGGTGTCTTCTTCGCTGAATGTGAGGGCGTCTTCGGGAATATATCCCCGAGTCTGCTTTTCTCTGGTGATGGATATTTTTGTTCTTCTCATTACGGGTTCATGCGAGGCATCGACGCCTCCTATGATCATGTGGATGACATGTTGCGGATCGTTTGCCTCGTTCTTCTTGGTTGTCTTCCTTTCTCGGAATTGAATTTTGGCTCGATCGCTAAGAAATTCTAGGAGATATCCTTTGTTAAGCAGCCGAGCTACCTCCTCTCGTAGTTGATGACAATCATCGGTCATGTGGCCGTGCATGTTGTGAAACTCGCATACTAAGTTGTAGTTCCTCTGCGATGGATTTGACTGTATCGGTTTAGGCCTTTTGGCGTCTTTGATCTTACTAATAGCGAACACGATGTCTGACACATCGAAGTTGAAGTTGTATTCTGACAGGTGGGTTGCACCTGTTGGTACTACGTTTCGATTGATTCTGGTTCTATTGATGAGCCCTCGAGGGTCCTGTCCTTGATCTACCCTCTAATCATTGCGGGGTAGGTTGTGCCTCGAGGCGTTCCTCCTATACTCGAGGTATGGCTGGTACCTTTCTTTGTTTGGCTTTGGTTCCTTTGCCAGGAGCCTGTTTGGGTACACTGAGCCCGAAGGGGCTCCCAACTGGTCATCCTCGACTCTAATCTTTGACTGGTACCGGTTGTGGACATCCGATCAAGTCACGGTCGGATACTCGATCAGGTTCTATATTAGGTGTTTTTAAGCCACCGAGCTTCGTTCGTTCAAGCCTTGAGTGAAGGCCTATACTGCTCAGTCGTCAGAGACTGGCGGTAGCTCTATCCGTTCCATATGAAAGCGGGACACGAATTCCCGCAGCATCTCGTTCTCTCTTTGCTTGATTTTGAAAACGTCAGACTTCCTTGTTGCAACCTTGATGGCTCCGGCATGTGCCTTTACGAAGGAATCTGCTAGCATGGCGAATGAATCTATGGAATTAGGAGCCAAGTTGTGATACCACATCATGGCCTCCTTCGGGAGTGTTTCCCTGCATATTTTCAGCATTACGAACTCGATCTTGTTATTCTTTATATCGTTGCCTTTTACTGCGCAGGTGTAGGCAGTAATGTGTTCATTAGGGTCAGTGGTACCGTTGTACTTAGGGAGTTCTGTCATTCTGAACTTCTTTGTAATAGGCTTCGGGGCCGCTTCCTCAGGGAACGCCCTTTGTATGAACTTCTTCGAATCCACGCCCTTGAGGACCGGGGATGCACCCGGGATCTGATCGACCCTAGAGTTGTAGGTCTCAACCTTTTTATCGTTGGCTACTATCACGTTCTTGCCCGACTCGATCCTTTTGGTGAGGTCCTTCAGCATCTTTATTATGGCAGGGTCGGCTACCGATCCGTTATTGCTTGATCTCTCGGGTAATTGTTCAGCGGGGGGAGCTGTTTCCGGAGTTGCTGTGCTAGGAGTCTTCGGATGGCTTTGTAACTGAGTGATGGCCAACTGTTGTGCCTGCAACAATTCAAAAATAACATGAAGACTAACTCCCTATTCTTCCCGGGCTGGGGTTTTTTGGGCTTCCTGTCAGTCGTTATGCCGTATGCTTCTGTCGGTGTGCGAGGTCTTGTCGACCTATTGTGCGTCCTATGAATCCGCATCCGCTAGAATCGGTCCCGGTGTGTCATTGGGATTCTGTGGTTGCGTTCCGGCAGCCGGAACAGCCACGCCGTTTTCCCCGTGGTTTTCGAGGTTGTCATTCTTGACTCTGTTTACCAAGCCAGACATTTCGACCTGAAATCAAAAGATCTTGGACAAGAAAAAGTGTGAAAGATAACTTGCTTTTTTTGTAATGAAACCAGCAAGAAAATAATCACTATTATTTTTAGCCCCGCGGTGGGCGTCAAACTGTTTACCGTGAAAATAGTAACAATAATTAAATTTGTAAATGAGATTCTAAAAATACGTGTTCTATTTTTATACTAGTTGTTAGAGCAGATGGTGATAAGAATATGAAGTTTAACAACAAAATACAAGCTAAAACGGGGCAGTAATCAAACTGAGGGGCTTACTGCCCTAGCTTCAGACTGGTCGATGGAGGACCTCGAGGTCGATATCTGGGCTTGATCTCGAGCTATCAGGGGTACTCGGGAATGGGGCAATAGTTAGAACATGATCAAGCAAGGATCTTTCTAGCCAATACCAAGCAATAAATGAAGAACAAGTGAGAGAGTAGTAAATGCTAAAGTGGCTCGAGCTAGTAAGGATAAGCAAGTTAGAGAGAAGAAAAGAGAGAGATATTATTGATATTGTGTAGAGTAGTTGGAGGTTTGCCTTACAGGGTGTTAACGACTCCCCTTTTATAAGAGGGGGGAGCCCAAACATAGTACAAGATATGTTGCGTGATAAAGGAAATGGGATGGGACAACCAACTAGCTTTATGACGTATGTGTGGGCCGATGTTGAGCTGCTCAAATAGACTTAATCGACCTCGGATGCATTATTCGGGAGCTTCCTGCGTTCGTCGGGGTTTCGTCCGATGTTATCCTTGGCTGGGTGTCGACAGATCTTGAGGGAAGTGACTGGCTCAAGGTCTCGGGCCTCCGGGGTGACCTTCTGAAGCATTTTGTCAATAAGAAATCGGCCCTCCGATTTCACCGTGCACATTACTAATATAAAAGATCATGGATAAAAAGTACCAAGTGGGTTGGAAGGATTAGAAGCTAAACGAATTGAAGAAAATATATTTCGTCGAAAGTCGACAAGTTGGGAAGGTTACAACATGTACTTTTGGGATGAGACTAGGGTGATTAACATGATAAAGAGGTTATATTATGAGTTATTTTAGTCATATGATGGTCATGTGTTATGTTTTAAAGGTACGCGAGTTGTGAAACAAAAGTTGGCAAAGGTCATCACAAGTAACATTCATAAATTTGTTGAAAGTTAGGTCAAATTTAGCTGAGCTTTTCTCCCAATGTATTTTGAATTATGGGGTGATACACCTACCAAATTGAATATCTATGAGTATAGTTTCTAATTTATTAAATCTTTCATTGATACAACATATGGAGTAGAGAGATATTCACATTTTTGTGAGACTGCGCAAGCAGCTCCTAATGGAACCCACTTAGGCGGTGGTCAACCTACTTCACTTTAAAAACGATTTGGATGACCTTTATTTCTCATTTTTCGACCCGACCTCGTCCCTACCCTCCTACTAACCCTCCTAATCAGATACCATAAGGGTTTCAAGTGATTCCAAAGTGATTACACCATATTTCAACATGAAAGGTTAGTTCTAGTGAAGAACAACACCTCTCTGAGGTTGTGTTGTCATTGAGGATAATTGTGGGCTGTGTTTGGCTGAAATTTCAAGTTGTTGCTACTGGATAAGATTGATTTGAGTTGTTTGAAGAATTACTTGGAAGGTATTAAGGACTTAACGGAGTTAAGGAGGCCCTTGTTACCGGGGAGATGTTGTCCAAATTTACATATTAAGTTGCGAACTTAGCCTTTACTCAACACTGATTTTGAATCTCCTTATGCTATGGTAAATTGAGTTGAGTTGTTTGAAGAATTTATTGGAAGGTATTAAGGACTTAATGGAGTTAAGGTATGTTAAGGCTATCCATTCTTTCTTTTGGCATGATCCATATGAAACAAACAAAATGAGCAAATGCGGAACTTTCACAAATGACTCTATTCTTAGAAGTACTAGGGGTGCCTATGTTCTTGATTCCCCATGTGTTTTATTATTATATCACATGTTCATGGGTCCCAGAAAATATGTAAGTTGATAACGTTTATTTCATGATATTAACCAAAGGCATATTTATCTTACGACATTCCGAGAGATCTTATCGACTTACTTCCTTATTAATTTCATTAATTTATATATGTACATTGACCCATGACCAAATAGCGTTATATACGCGTATATTATATGTATATGGGGTATGGGGAAAGGTTAGGACATTATATACGCACCACCACCTGATCAACTGATATACGTTGATGATTTCACCCATAGAGGCTGAGATGATATGATGGGATACCCTCAGAGGCTTGATGATGCTATGTACGCATATACCTGTGCATGGTATGACATTTATACGCATATGCATGAAATTGTAAATGTTTCATGATTCACGTAGTTGTTCGGATTTATAGGTTGAGTTCTTTACTCTATGTTTCTTTCATGTCTTTTATATACTGCTTTTCATGCCTTATATATTCGGTACGTTATCCATACTGAAGTCCATTTTTCATGGGGATGTTGTGTTTCATGCGTGCATGTCCTAATATACAGGATTATAGTCTTCCTAGTAGGCTATAAGCTCAGCGGGAGGTGTTGGCACACTCCGCTTGCTCTGGAGTTGCCTATTTGGGTATTATGCTTTGTGCATGTAATGATTGGTATGGTGGGCCATGTCCCAACCTTTATGACATTTGTGTACTCCTAGAGGCCTGTATACAGAGGTCATGTATATGAATGATTTTATGGCCTTGTCGTCCCATGTTTTGAGTGTACAAATGATCATTCGGTCTTATAAGTCGTATTTTACATGTATAAGTTTGTATATCATGTTGGGTCGTCCTATGTTAACTATTACCTTATGTTTTAATTCTAGTTATCTCATGACGGCCTTTCCAGCTCATTTACCCATGATGGTATGATAAGAAGGATATGTTACATTGCTAGTCGATTGAGTTAGGCACCGGGTGACCATCGCGGCCTTTCGGTTTGGGTCGTGACATTGGTATGTTTAGATGGGGTCCCGGGGGCTTCCAATATATTAGATGAAGTTCGGCATTATTTTGGACTTTGTGTATTTCTGATGTTCAGGTATCTAGTTTCCTTGTTCGCGATTGCGTGAGAAGGTCAATAATCACAAAGGCTTGTTTGGGTGACTGGTGAAAATGTTCTGTGCATAGCATTTGTGGCTGGAGTTCCATGTTCGCAAAGGTCATTTTTTAGGTCAGCATTTTTTTTCTTCATGATCACGAGAACTTTATGCAATCGCGAAGAGGAATCTCTAGGCAACAGATATTTAATTTCAAAATCGTGGGTTTGGACCCATTTTTCATATTTTGAGCTAGAGACCTCTGTTTTGGATGATTCTTGAAGGGATTTTGAAGGAGTTGATTGGGATAAGTGATTATAACTCGTATTTGGTTAATATGCATGAATTTATCATTGTTTTTATAATTTAATTTGTGTTTTGGGTTGGAAAAATTAGGAAAAATTGTAGAAACTTCATAGACTATATTTTGAGGATTTGAAAGGCGATTTGAGGTTGGAATTGGATGATTTTGATATGGTTTGTCTCGTTATTGAATGCTGTTCGGATTTTTTAATTTTTGTCGGATTCCAAGATGTGGGCTCAGGGTTGTCTTTTTGACTTCGGTTAAAGAACTTAGCTTTATCGCATGGAATCAATTCCTATAGCTTGTATTGATTGTATTAAGTTGATTTTGACTAGATTCGAGCTATTAGGAGGCCATTTCACGAGGCAAGGGCTTGTTGGAGTAGGGATTTGTGCAGTTTGAGGTAAGTAACACTTCTAAACTTGATACTGAAGGTAAAAATCCCTAAACTACATGTTATGTAGTTGGTGTTGAGGTGACGCACATGCTAGGTGATGGGTGTGTGGGCGTGCAACATGGTAATTGTGACCCGATTGATTCCGTGGTATTGTGTATTTATCAAATCTTGTTGTTATTCTTGTAATATCCATGTGTTTGAGAAATTGAGCTATGATCCATGTTAGAAATCATGTTTAGGCTATATGTTGTTACTGTCATTTCTGCTGTTGAGTTATTTGCTTAAATTGCAATTATGTACGCAATCACATTCATCAATTGTATATCATATCTCAGTCTCTGTTATTATTTATTATTATAACATGTATTATTGTTTGAGCTGATTGGCATGAAATTTGTGAGCCCGAGAGACTGGAGAGATTGATGACTGAGTTGAAACTAAGGGCCTGATTGTGAGTGATATTTATGGGATCGGACTGCACGTCACAACATGCTTTATTGATTCAAGATGGGACCGGGTTGCATGCTGCAGCATGCCATGTTGGCTTATATTAGCACTTGCGCAAGATCCACCCCTCCGGAGTCTGACATACCAGCAGTGAGCGCAGGTACCATTGAGTGCTGAGTATGAGTGCCGAGTGATTAAGAGTGCTGAGCGATTGAGAGTGCCGATAAGGTTGAATACTTTGAGAGCATGATTATGTAAGTTTATCACTGTGTTGCATTACATGTGACATGCATACTCGGCATGTAGACATAGAAATGTAATATTCCTCATGCTAGCTATACATGGCATATTTTACCAGTATCAAGCCTAAACTATTGAACTTGAAAGTGTGTCTATATGTACTGTGTATAACTGATTATGAGATTTCTCTAAGTTATTACTGTCATTTTCCTGTCATATATGTACTATTATTATCTGGATTTGGACTGTACCTATTTGAGCTCATCACTGCTTTTAGCCCAAGGTTAGTCCTGTTACTTATTAAGTATATTGGGTCAGTTGGACTCATACTACACTCTGCACTTCATGTGCAGATCCAGATACATCTTGACCCGGTGGTTGCTAGACTTAGAGCATTACCTGCTTGGAGACTTTTGAGGTAGCTGCTTTGGCATCCGCAGACCTCGACTCTCCTTCTTTCAGTTTATTTAGCATTGTTCTATCTTTCCAGACAGTTATATTAGATGTTTTGATTGTGTTAACATTTACTACATGATATACTTGGTGACACCCAGATTTTAGAGATTTTGTATTTGAGTCGCAGTTATTCTTCAGTTATTTATGAGATATTTCACTATTAAACTTATTACATTATGTTTTCAAGTTAAAAGGCGTCATTATTAGTTATTGTCCGCTTGCCTAGTGTTGTGATAGGCGCCATCACGATATGTTGAGATTTGGGTCAAGATAATATTGATTATTCCGATAGGTTCGTATGATGATTTTGGACATGTACGTATATTCGAATTTGGTTTCGGAGGTTCCTAGAAGATTTCGACACTATTTGTGAAAAGTTGGCAATTTGAAGAATTTAAGAGTTCAAGAGTTGACTATGATGTTATTGGACTCCAATTGGTATTCTGAGACTTGGGATATGTCTATATAGTTGAATTGAACTTGTGTGCAAAGTTTTAAAGTAATCCGAATTATTTAAGTATGATTCAGACACTCTTGTGAAAGAATGAAGATTTATCAACTTAAGAGAAATTCTATTCGGTTTGAGCCTCGATTCTTTGTTGTGATGTTCCTGTAGATGTTTTGAGGCTTTGGAAAAGTTTGTATGATGTATTTTTACTTGTTGGTATGATTGGATAGGGTCCCGAGTAGGCTCAGGTGTGTTTCAGATCATTGGTTGAGAAACTAGTTATATTAAAGATTTGAAGTTTGACCATGGTCAATATTGAGTCAAAAGGACATGTTTTTGGTCTTTTGAATGAGCGAGTAGGTTCGTAGCTTAGTTTATGATTGAAATGCATATTTAGTTTGTTTCTGGAAGGGTCCAAATGAGTTTTGGGTGCTAAAACAAAGATTTTCTTATTGTTGGTTTTTTTCTTGTGTAAATAATTTCGAAAATGCCATTGAAATTTTCAGATTTCTTTTAAAACTACAACACATCATATCTCCCTCATTTTAAGTCTAAATTAGGTGATTCTAGAGACTATCTTGGGTGTAATCTCGCAAGGATCGCGTTGGGACTATCAAACATGAGTTTCGGGATCATCTAAGACCTGAATCGAGCTAGGACAACAGGTGCATTTTTTTCCTTGTTTCAGAATTTAGTTACTTTTCTCACAAGGTTTTTGAGCTTGGTTTTAGGCGATTTTGGAGGGGATATTCATCTACAAATATTGGTAATGTAATTATAATCAATTTCCAACCATATTCATGAATATACCTTAGATTTTAACATCAAATTTATGAGAATCGAAGAGGAAAATGGGGAAGTTTGTCAAGTTTTTGAAAAATGAAGAAGTGAGTTTTGAGAGTCGATTTGGACTAGGATTTGAAAACATAACACATATATAGAATCTTGGGGTTATGGGTAGTCGGAATCTACCCTTGGGCCCGAGTTTTTACCGGGCGAGATCGGGATTGACTTTTGTTGACTTTTTGGAAAAAATGTAAAGATCATATCTTTATTTATCGTAATTGGTTTCTCTTACATTTTTTGATGTTATTAATCATATTTGATTAAATTTGAGTCGTATGGAGGCGAATTTTAGAGGAAAATTTATTTTTTGAGGGTTGAGTTGGCCTAGTTGAGGTAAGTATCTTGCCTAACTTTGTATGGGGAAACTACCCCTTAGGATTTGGGTTGGTTGTGCTATTTGTGTTATGTGAAAGTTGTGTACATAAGGTGACAAGTGGGTTCAAGGGTTATATGTGGTATTTGACTGGTTTAGGTTATCTAGACTCTTTCCATGACTTTAATTGAAATATCATAACATGTTATATCTCTCATTGTTAATCTACTCTTACATGCTCTATTTGACGTTATTAGAAATTGTTCTACCTCTTACTTGTTATTTTGCTCTTATACACTTTAGTTAATGTTATTCCTCTTAATTTTTGAATCACTTTTAATTAAAGTTGTTATTCAATGGAATATCATCTTGTTGAGTTATTGGAGTTGAAGTTATAATAGCCGTTATCACATTAAGGTGAAATTGTTAATTGTTGAGATACCTTTCCTTGTTGAGCATTCTCATTCATTTTTCTATTGTTGAAATTCTTGTACATATTGTGGTTGAGCCATGGGATATTTGTTGTAGAAATATTGGTGTTGTTGACTTTGTGGCAAGTTGTGACATATGGGCACTTGTGGTGTGAGTTGTGATTGTGTTGTGATATTGATACGCATGCGGTGATATAAGGATAGGGGTTGATACGCATGCGGTGAGATAAGGTGGACTTGATACACGTGTTGCTAGTAGGGGAACTACTTGAAGCCACGCGGTGAGATAAGGTGAGCTAAAACGCGTGTAGCTATTTCGGAAAAAATGATTTTCAAACCTAAATGTAAGGCTCACGCGGTAATATAGGGAAAGATTGTGATTGAAATTTTGAAATGTGAATGTGAGGCGGTACCTCGATTTTATTTTCATTGTACATTCTATGTTGGAACGACTTGTTGATTTGAGCGGTCATTGTTCTTCCTTCAATCATTATCCGTATTTTGATTTTGTTTGGTTATTCCTTGTTATCTTGGTGTTATAAAGATTGTGATTTCTTGTGTGAGTAATGCATTCTACGTGATTTATTGTGTTGTTTTAACATGTCAATCTGTGCCTCCGTTATAACTTGGTGAATTGATTGTCAATATGAATATAATTGTGTGGAGTCACTATATCATAGTTTGTTGAGTTGTTGGTAACATAATTATTTAAATAAAAAAAATCATTAGCATGCTTTATTCTATGTGCCTCTTAAGATAGAACTCGTTGTCTCACTCGGTTCTTTATTATTCTAAATGGTTATCGTACTTTTACTATAATTAGATTCTCAAATTATACTCATCACCATGTTAGATGTTTTTCTTACTTAAAATTGTTATTATGTTTTTATTATAACAAATTTTATATATTAATTCATTAATTTAGCTGATATTTTGCTTTGTTTACAAATGATACTTTTACTCAATTTTATTGATTTTTAAACTAAACCCATCATATGCTTTGTTTTGTATAAATTGTATATTATTTTACTTTACTTGATTTCTAAAAGAAACTCATTATTTCATTTGACGCCTTACTTTTATTCATGATTGTTATTATATTTTATGGTATTTAAATATATTTCTCATTCATCTAAATTTATAATTTTCACAGTTATAAAGTACGTGGTAGCACGTGGGCTTTGTTGTGCGAAGGTGATTGTTATTGTTGGCTTGAGGTGTCATATGTGTACGATTTGGAAATTGTGGTTCATGACTTGTGGTTTATGAGGTGTGGGGCCTCAGGGTTATTCTTGCTATAAGTCCATGCATTGGGAGCGACTTGATTATTTGAGTTGTCATCCACTTTTTCTTATTTGAGTTCATTTATATCTCATCGGTTCTGATTATGTTGTTTCTTTATTATGTTTGTGTTTCTATTACTTCATTGTTGGTTGTAAATAATTAATCTTTCCACCTTTGGTCTTACATTGAGTACTTTCCAATGTTAGCTTATGTATGTCCTGAACAAGTTTCTATGTCTAGTAGGTGTCTTGATCTGTCCTCGTCACTACTCTACCGAGGTTAGGCTTGATACTTACTGGGTACCATTGTGGTGTACTCATGCTATGCTTCTACACATTTTGTGCAAATTCAGGTATTCTAATCATGTTGTTGAGAGTTGCATCTACGTGAAGGGAGACTTCAAGTTATACCTGATTGACGTTCGCAGGCCTCAGAGTCACCATCTTACTTCATTATGCTACTATAAAATTGTAATTAAAAATAGTATTGTGCTTATAAAGTGTGTTTGAATAGTGCTTATGACTCCGTACTACCGATTTTGGAAAATGTATAACTATTTCACGCTTGTGGCTATGTATGTCATTTAATGGTTTATGATTAAATAGTTCAATTCAGTTATTAAATCAACATGTGTTAGGCTTACCTAGTCTTAGAGACTAGGTGTCATCACGACATCCTAAAGTACTAAATTAGGGTCATGAAAACAAAGACCCGGAATCGGGTTTTGATATTTGATAGGTTCGTATGATAGTTTTGGACTTGTACGTATGTTCGGATTTGGTTTCGGGGGTTCCAAGAAGAATTCGACACTATTTGTCGAAAGTTGGTAATTTGAAGAAATCAAGAGTTCATAAGTTTGACCAAGAGTTGACTTTGATGTTATTGGACCGCCCAATTGGTGTTCCAAGACTTTGGATAGGTCTATATATTTGAATTTAACTTGTGTGCGAAGTTTGGAAGTAATCTGAAGTGTTTAAGTGTAATACAAACACTCTTTTGAAAGAATGAAGATTTAATAACTTAAGAGAAATTCTATTCGGTTTGAGCCTCGATTCTTTGTTGTGATATTTCTTTAGGTGTTTTGAGGCTTTGTAAAAGTTTGGATAATGTATTTGTACTTATTGGTATGATTGGATGGGGTCCCAAGGGGCTCGGGTGATATCATCCTAGGAAGTCTCAAAGCTATTCAGGGACAATGATGAAGCTTTGGAGTCGCAAAGAGGACCTTTAACAAGATCTCAAGATGAAGAGTTTTAAAACATGGTCATTGGACTTCAAGAGCGAATAAAGAAGTTGTTAGTTGGGAGGAAGGTCTCAAGGATAAAGGATATGAGTTGTCTAATTGTTACAATTATATTCTGGCCTAAATTCATGTCCAAGAAGAGGTGGATTAGATCCCAAGAGACATCCTCTAAAGAAGGTCCAAATTAGTCCACTTTTGGACCTATTTGGCACCTAAAATGTGTCCAAACTTTCAGCCCAGAAGTCCTACATAAAGTCACATTTTTACAACATAAAAAGGACTTACTTGATGTCTGAGAAAGGTGCAATAGGCATGATAGAAGTTGAGTCCATGTTGGCGCCAAGTTGCTTGCAAGTTGCCTTCAAGATTTCCAAGATCCTATCCAAGATTTATTTTAACTTATTTCCATATATTTTGGTACCAGATTTATTGCTTTCCTAGGTAGTTAAGGTTATATTTTCCTTTTCCTAAGATTGTTGGAGTTACTTTCCAAGATTGACTTAGTTTTTGTTTCCTAGTATTTTTTCTTTTCCTAAAGTAGTTGGACTTGTTGTCTAAAGTAGTTTGGGGCATTATTTCCTTGCTTTTTAGCCTTAATTTAGTGACCCCTTACCTATATAAAGGGTGTCTTCTATGTTTTTAGACTTAGATTATATAGACTATTATCAATAAATATTATGAGATTTTTCTTGCACTTTTGTGCGTGGCTATTATTGGATTTATTCTTCAACCTTCAAGACTCTAATTAAGGTGGTAATATTTTCTTCTAAATCTTCGATCACTTCTAGGTATTCAAGAAATGTGATAAGTTTAGGCTTATTGTTGTTCTTGTTATTCTAAAGTGTAAAGACCCGTAAAATTCTTAACCAAAAACTCGGGATTTCGTGGTGCCAAGTTGGATTCCTACATTATTATAGTTGAAATTCTTCGTTCGGATCTTTTGGATTGAACCGTACCCTTCAGACTTAGAGGAAAATGTTGCTTAAAAGAACGCGTTTCTGCGGCCCATTATACGGCCGCATAATCATTTTGCGGACCGCATATCGGCCGTAGAGTGAAACAGAAAATTGGCCAATTTTGAGGGCAATTATGCGATCGTATAATCGCTATGCGGGCCGCATGTTGATCCCATATCTGCCCTGAACTTTTGCGAAGTGAAGTTCTGCGGTGTATTATGCGACCGCAGAATAGGTATGCGGATCGCATACTCTGTCAGAAAACTTAACTTCCGAAGGCCCTTTCTGCGGTCATTTTGCAGGCCACATAACCATTATGCGGTTGCATATGCGACCATAAACCTGTGTCGAGGCACTCATTTTCTTAATTTAAAACCTGACCCCCATTCCGTTAAAACACCCTTTAGGCCATTTTCAACATATTTCTCTGATAATTATAGTAAAAGGGAAGGGTCAAAGAGAGGGGAAGGGGTCTCCATCAATGGTTTATCAAATCTTGGCCTAAACATTTTGAAGATTAATAATCAAGGCACCTAGGCCTCCCTCCTAAGATGTAAGCTTCTATCACCCAAGCTCTCAATTTCATGTTGCAGCTAAAAAGGGACCATTAGTGAGTTAATTCATGAGGATTAGGGTGGTTATCTTGCATGCATGTGATCCTAAGGTATGTGGGGGAGTGCTAAAACAAAGATAAGAAAGAATGGGGAGTAGGTTGGGGGAATCTTCCACTAAAAAGGGGCCATGAGACCATAACTCATAATGTTTGATATAATGCTCAACTGAGCTAGGGCTATGATCAATATCCTAATAATCGGTTCAATTGTGCTACATTATTAAATAGATTGAAGGTGCTAAAGGTTCCAAAACTTGACGTAGGAATTAGGGAAAGACTCAATTAAGGTATGTATGGATAACCCTCTTCTTCTTAGTGTTGAACTCTTGGTGTCCGAATAGTTGGCCTGAGTTCCGAATTAATCATAATAGATGGATTGCCTTAATGTGTTGGGTTGACAGATTTTTATTCCAAAATTGTTCTAAGTGTTTACCCTGAAATCATGCTAGTTGAAAATGTGATTATGTTCTCCAAGTGTTCTTTTTTTTTCTTTATGTGCGCATGCCTTATATGATAGCACTTATCGACATGGATGATGAAGTTATTTGAATGAATAATAAAGGGGAAGACTTGAATTATAAAAATGTGTCCAAGTGTCAAGAACTACTTAATAAACGGGTCCAATTGTGCCATGTAATGGAAATTGGAAAGCAATGAGAATTAAGAAATAATTGAAAGAGGTTATGTCCCAAGTGAGGTGGCTTAGCTGATCGGGTCGAGATCGGACGCCATACTGTACACATGGTGGCATTTATGTTGGATTTCTATTTATCATTGTGAGTTTGGATATGTCTCACTTGGGATGGCTTAGCCGGTTGAGCCGAGATCGGACTCCGTGTAAAAATACGGTGGCATTATGGGTTTCAACACTTGGCACTAAATATATTAACCTAAAGAGATGGAAAGTTTTAACCGGAACTATGTGAATCTTATTTGGTGTTTTCTTGTAATCCTGTGAAGTATTGTTGATGTTATAACTGCCTTCTATTTGTTCATTGTTCATCCTATTAAGAATTGTGTTTTCCTTACATACTAGTACTATTCGACAGTACTAATGTCCCTTTTACCGGGGGCACTACATCTTTGAATGGATGTAGGTGGTTCCATCGCAGATAGCGCCAATCGTAGATATTGGTGTTCTCTTTCTCTCCTTACAGCAGTCTTGGTGAGCCCCCATTTCTCCCAGGGGTTTTGTAGTTCTTCTTTTGTATAAATTTCCATATTTTGAGGTATAGCCGGGGCCTTGTTGCCGGCATTGTCATATTGGTCTTTTGTATCCTTAGAGGATCCATAGACGTTTATGTGGCCATTGGATCACGTTGTATTTTGAAACTCTTCTCCATTAGATTGTCAACTGTATGTACTTTTGGATACTTAACTATAACATATTGTGCTTAAGTAAAAATTTAACTAGCAACGTTTATGTATTTATATAACTGACCTCTCCCATGTTTAACAATTAGTGATGTGTTCCCTTTTTTGGATTATGAATAAATCGGGTAGGAAAGGCTGGATAGGCTTGCTCGACCGGGTTCGCTCAGTTATGCACCGATCGCGCTCCCCGAGGTTGGGGCGTAACATAAAAGGTCGGGTTTCACAATCTACCTCTTGTTTTTAATTCTCTATTAAAGACGATTATTTCTTCGTTAACTAATTATTGTTGTTAGGATTCAACTTCAAGAATAGACTTCTTGAATTCAAGAAACTCTTTCTTGGATTTAATCTATCTTAATTTTTGTCTTCTTTTTTATTTCATTATTTTCTTTTAGTTTTTGCACGTTTCTTGATTTTCTTTAGTAGTTCTTGGAATCCCATTGTATTGATATCATCAGGTGTGTTTTGGATCATTGATTGAGAAACTAGTTAAGTTAAGGATTTGGAGTTTGACCATGGTCAATATCGGGTCAAGATGACCTCTTTTCTATATTCTGAGTGCGCGGGCAGGTTCATAACATGTATTATGGTTGAAATGCGTATATGATTTGTGTCTGAGAGGTTTGAAACGAGTTTTAGGTGCTAAAATGAAGATTTTCTTATTGCTGGTTTTTTTCTGGTATAAATAATTACGATAATGCCATTTATGTCCTTGAAATTTTCAAACTTCCTTTAAATTATCAAAACATCATACCTCCCTCATTCTAAAGCCAAATTGGGTGATTCAAAAGGCTATATTAGGTGTAATCTTGCAAGCATAATTTTGGGCTTATCAAAACTGAGTTTCGGGATCATTGAAAATCTGATTTGGGCTGGGACAACTGCTGCATTTTTACTTGTTTTGGAATTTAGTTACTTTTTCGCACAAGGTTTTGGAGCTCGGTTTTGGGCGAGTTTTGATGGGATTTTCGCTACTTGGATTAACGGTAAATATTTTTTACTTGGGTTTGCTTATATTTTATGATTCCAACCTCGAGTTTTGTGTTTGATTGATCATTTGAATTGGAGAAATTGAGGATTTTAGTAAACAATTTTCTAAAACATAAATTCATGATTTGAAGGCCTATTTGAGGTTGGAATTGGAAGATTTTGGTATATTTGGACTCATACCGGAATGGGTGTTTGGAATTTGTAAGTTTTGTCGAGTTTGGAGGTGCGGGCCAAGGGTTGGCTTTTTTGAGTTGACCTTTTAATTTTCATTAAAGATCTTAACTTTATTAACTTGAATTGGTTTCTTTTGCATTATTTAATAATTTTAAGTCATTTTGGCTAGGTTTGAGCCGAGCGGAGGGATATTTTAAAGATAAAGCTATTTTTGAATAATGAATTGGCCTAATTGAGGTAAATATCTTGCCTAACTTTGTATGGAGAAACTTCACCATAGGATTTTGTCTAATTGCATTATTTGAATTATGTGAAAGATGTGTACATGAGGTGACGAGTGTGCGCACGATCTTATATGTAATGATCCGACCGATCGCTTTGAGAATTAGCGTCCCGTTCGGTGGCTTAAGGTTTCTATTAGCTTCGTATTGTGTATTATGACTTGCGTGTGTGGTCGAGTTCGATTTTTGGATGGTTCGAGATTAATTTGGAAGAATAATTCTTGTTATAGAAGCTTTAGTGAAAAGAGTTGACCGGAGTTTGACTTTTGTTTAAACGACTCCGGAATGGTGTTTTAATATTCCAATAGATTTTTATGGTGATTTTGGACTTAGGCGTATTCGGAGGTCCGTATGTTGATTTGATGTATTTTGGCAAAAATTGGAAAGTTAAAGGTTTAGAAGGTTGAGAGGTTTGACTGGGAGTTGACTTTGTGGATATCTGGCTCGGATTGCGATTCCAAGAGTTGGAATAGCTCCATTATGCATTTGAGGTTATTCTGGAATGATTTGATATGATTCGGCACGAGTTGTAGAAGTTGAAAGTTCATAAGTTCATTAAGTTTGAATTGAGGTACGATTCGTAGTTTTGTTGTTATTTGACGTGATTTGAGGCCTCGATCAAGTCTGTGTTATGTCATGGAACTTGTTGGTATGTCTAGACAAGGTCGCGGGGGCCCCGGGTGTGTTTCGGGCGAGTTTCTGATCATTTCTATGTTATTGGGCAAGCTGGTGTTGGTGCTTCGCATCTGCATATCTTGGAGAGCAGGAGCGGGGCTGCTTATACGTGATTTTTGCCGCGGTTCTCGGTTGAGTAAGGCAGTGCCCATAGAAGCCCTCTGATTTGTGTCGTGACACGGGGTCACAAGTTTCTTTGTGCATTGGGGTTGAAAAGTAACAAGAACTTAAGGAATGTCGAAGAAGGGTGGTGAGCATAGACCAACTGTTTGTTATGTTTGGGCATCGGGAGAACTACAGGCTATATTTTGAGAAGTTTCAGTGTGATAAGGAAACGTGGGAGAGCCTTTGCCCCTAACCTTCTATTTGATTTTCCCACAACGGAAAGTACGAACCAACATCAATATACTACTTCTGATCTTGGCCACATTCCGAGGGAATTTGTGGGTCACTCTTGTCTCGATGCTGTTCGCGGAGATGTTTAGGGCACTATTGGCATGTTCGAGGGGGAATGATTTCTTCAAATATTGCAACCTTTTGTTGAAAATATGGGCTACAGAGCATGTCTTCCAAAGGGAGCTGACCATTGATTACTTTGTCGGCACTAGCAACATGATCCACAGTCACGAGGAAAGAATGAGGCATTGGTGAACACCACATGGTCAAAAAGAATGGTGGGAATTTTTAACCCACCTTACTGGAGAGTTCATCAACTGGAAGCTTTCTTGGTTAAGTGGCAGAGCAATTGTGAGGGGACCGAAGAACAGTTCATCTAATTAATAGGATTGGAAAGGATTCAACCATATGCCCCATTCAAAGTCTAGAGGCAGTTCGGCTTGGTTCATGAAGTACCCCTTTGGTCCTGAATGGCTTTGTATGAGGACGATTACAAGGGGAAAATTCTAATTTCGAGGGTAAGATGACTTCATGACGAATGGAGTGGTCCAAGTACTTTGTCAGAATTACAAAAGAAGATCAATTGGCCAAGCCTAGTTGAGAAGGGTCAGCCGAGTTGGAAGACTAAAGAGCAACTTTGCAAGTATACCACGAGATCCTACCTCACTATCTTGTCACCCCTACCATGCACCAAAAGACAGTCCTAGGATCGATTGATCATATATTGTCGCCGCTTGATGATGTCAACCAGATAGTGGAGTACATACAGATTGAATTTAAGGAAGAACCAAAAGAGGATCTGGAAGAAGAGACAAAGTATAATAATAATAATGTCGAGAAGGAATTCGAGGAGGATCCTGAAGAAGATAACGAGGATTACTATTGAGGAGTTGGTTGATTTCCACTTTTTACTCTTAAAATTCCCTAAGGGGGACTCTATAAACCCATGAAATTTTTGTACACCCTAAAGGAATTATATTGTAGTATTTTGAAAATTATCCCTTATCTGCAGTGATGTAAAAGACTTGAAGTCTTTGTAATCCACATTATAACCAGTAAATATCCCATCAATAAAAACCAGATTCGCTATGGATTCGAATTTTCAAATTTGGATATTTGTCAAACACTTGCGATGTAGGCCTACCTCCGACAAGGAGAGGTCCTTGAATATTTTTAGGAATGTGCTTGTTAAATATGTTAATTAACTGTTCTATGCAATTAAATGTGCACTCCCTGAGCTAACTTCTACTTTTGTTTTATTGTTTTATCGCTTTACTTATTCATCCCCTAAAGCAGAGGTTGATTTTTGTTGATAGCTAAAACTGGCCGAGCCACCGTATAACCTGAGGTCGAAAGGGAAGATGACTACAATGGACAACCCTGCCAGAAATGCTCTGGTGGTAACTAACAACCCAGGGGGATTAGAAGGAAGGGACAAAACTCGGAATAACGAACATGTCACTCTGATAGAGCAAGATATGGAGTCGTTAAGGGAGGAGGTACAACAGATTAGGAAATTGGCACCTCTCGCCATGACGATGCTTCCATTAAAACCCCTTTTTCCATCACTAAATTCAATCTCTGAACACTTTCCTTCATAAATCTGACAACCTATCAATACCCCAACTGTTTCCACCTATACCCCAACCCCACCATAACCCAGGTCATACCGCCACTTACCCCTGCAAACCCACCAAATTTACCCATACACACACTTTATATTCCAACTACGTTCAAGCCCCACAAAATCCACAAACCACCATCATTTTGGCCCAAACTCCTCCTCATGAAAATGTCAACTTCACAAGTACACATATGTAGTATATACCTACGACACACACCGCCGCCCATGAGTGATATGTTCCACTCGTATATATTGAAGCAAAACCCACTTTCACCGCGCCTGTCATGCTTAGGATGCCTTATGAGATTGACTAGTATTCTGAAATGGAGAGGGAAGTAAAATCAAAGGAAGATGAGTCATAGTTAGAATGACTACGGGTACTAAGGAAACAAATGAAGAACCTGCAAGTTGCTCGAGAGACCGAGAGCTTAGATTATTAATACGTATCCATACATTAGATGTTGACATGTTGGCAGGGTACAAGCCTCCAAAGTTTGATATCTTTGATGGAACGTGTGATCCCCACTGTACGGCCCCCTAAAAGTTCACCCAGAATTTGAGGTTTTATGATGCTGAAGTAGGCTAACCATAGAACCATTGCGGATTTCTAGACTTGCACTGCATCATGGAGTTAGTAGAAAAGAATTTGTAGGAAATGGCATTTCTACGGTTGATTTTGTGATTGTAGATTAGTTTCGTTAACCGCAAAACCATCACGGGTTGAACCAGAAGAAGCTTAATGTTGAGGGTCTTTTCGCAATCCAAAGTACAACCGCATATTGGTTTCACGGACTACATATCAGTCGCATATTAAGCATGGGAATTTTTGAAAGGGGATTTTGCGATCTAGTATGTGACCGTGGATCCGCCGCAGATTGGACCAGATTTTGGAGACCATTTCGCAGTCCAGTTCGTGGACCGCGTAACCTGTTTGTGATCGCAGATTTGACTCGCCCCGCCATTTTTGGGAATTTTCTAACCCGACTCTATATTAATAAAAAGGCATCACAGGTTATTTTAGAAGGTTTTGCTGCTATTTTATAGAGAGGAGAGTAATCTAGAGAGAGTGGGAGGAGCTTCAACATTCCTACTCATCAAATTCTTGCTCAATCTTGAAGATTCAAGGGAGCTACTCACAAGGTCATCAACTATCCAGGTAAGACTTCTCCCCTAAGGTTTCATGCAAGCTTTGTAATGGGTTTAGGTATATTTTTTAATGATGGGGCTTACAAGATGGTGGTCGAAATCCATAATCCCTCAAACTTGAATGTGAGTGTGTGTGAGGGCTAGGAACCGTGATTCTTGAAGTTTGGAGTAGATGGTTTGGCATGCATGTTCTAATAAAGGTTGAGAGGTGTGGTAGACTGTGTAGGTTGATTTTTTTTATCAAAATTGGTTGAGGGGAGAGGGAATTCCATTATAAACCTTGTAGTCGATTTTGCACTTGGTGTCTGATGAAATGCCAAAATGGCTAAGTCTCTGAATGCCTCCCTAATAATTGTTCAATTTGGTTATGTTTCTATAGATTGAATTTTCTAAGAGTAGGGTAACGTTGTAGTAATTCTAAGGAAATCTCAATCGAGATATGTTGGCTAAACTTATTTCATTGAATCGGGTTTCATGAATTCCTTGAGAACTCCAAGATGGTTTGTCCAACTTCTATTCTTACTGTTTTGGATTGTTTCTAGTGATTGATTCACCCCAACGACTTATGATTTAAATTCATATTGTAGACTGCAAATCACTATGCTCTTCCTTATAGTTACTTCCAATGTTATTTGAGCTCTTATATACTTATGAGCTGAAGCTATGACTTTCTCAATGCTTCAAATGTCTTTAAATGCTCATGATCCATGGCAAGTAAAGGAATGAATGTATGAAATGTGAAATACGGCCATCATGCCAAGAATGATGATTTACATGTGTGGCTAAGAGTGCCAATAAAATGAAAGGACCATGTCGACTCTATCACACGATCTTGAATATCGCATGATATTGAAAATGAAAGAATTATTTTCGTTTCATAGCTATTGAGATTATTCCTCTTAATTTGGATGAGCTAATAGCTAGCAAGGACCATGTCGCCCCACACAATATTATGGTGAGATGGCTTAGACAATTGACCAGAGATTGGACGCCATGCTGCGCACATGGTGGTATTGTGTATGTCAGCCCGCATACATTGGGTTGAGACGACATAGCCAATCAGGCGGAGATCAAAACTCCATGCCATGTGCATGGTGGTGTGTAGGTACTAAAGATCTTCCATCCTCAAATGATAAAGCTTACCTGAACCTTTACTTTGTTTTCACTTTGCATTTAAACATTATTGATTTACCTACTACTTCCATGTTTCTCTCATTTTATGTTGGAATTTCATTCCATGAGAGGGTACTTGGCTTTACATACTAGTACTACTAAATATGTACTAACGTTCCTTTTGCCATGCATCTTTAATGGATGTAGGTGGTATGTTAGTAGGCGGCATTGATTCTTGATAGCAACATACTCCCACTCAGCAGATTTTTGGTGAGCCCTATACTACACCAGGGCCCATGTGTTGTATTGTATTTAAGTACATTACTTTTGAGGTATAACTGGGGCCTTGTCACCGAGACTTTCATATAGTACTCATGTTAACTTAGAAGCTCCTTAGACATGTTAACCGGTGACAAATTTGTTCATGGGAAAGGTTGGAAGGTAGGCACTAAGTAGGCTTGCTTGACTGGGGTAACTCGATTGGGTGCTAGTCCCACTCCCCAAGGTCGGGGCATGACAAGCTTGATATCAGAGCCTAAGGTTTTAAAGTGTCTCAGGATGTCTAGGAGCGGTGTCTAGTAGAGTCCTTATTATCAGTATATTGTCGTACACATCTATAATTAAAAAGCTACTTGGGCATTTAGGAATGTCACCCTTCTTTGATATTCAAGATCGTGCGATAGAGTTGATTATAAGTGTAGCACCCTATTTTGCGCGAGTCAAAATAAGATTCAACTAGTGGTATCACTATTGATGATAAAAGAGAGTCGCCACCTAATATTTACATAGGTATACTAGGGTATCTATTTAATTATTAAGATCACTATTCTATTAGTATGCTAACCAATGTGATTTTAGGAAAGGGTTCTTGTTCTTCTAAGGGGAAGGTATTAGGCATCCCTTAGAATCTACTTAAGGTAGCTTCATAGGACTTAGACTAGGTCAAGAATTAAATGTCTATATTCTACTTGGTTAGTGCTTCAAAGTGTATAACGTACTCTATGTCATGTTTAAACTTATCATTTTGAAAGAAAGATAGTATATGTACTTTGAAAAGGGAGTATGGGTTTTACTTATAGAAGTCTATTGAAAAATGTCTACATGATTTGAAAGAGTTTTAAAATATATTTATAATGTCTATATTTGTAAATTTATAAACATGGCTAGTTTTAAAAATACTTTGTCTTTGAAATAAACGGCCATTTGTGTAACTTTAGTAAAGTAAGGCTATTTGAGGAAGTAAGCTTTAAATATACCTTAATATTGATTTGAAATCTCGCACCCAAATTTTAGAAGACAATCATTTGAATTGTTCTTAGACATCGACTGTGTTTCATTTTGTTTTGGAAAACATGTTTTGGAAATTATTTTCTCGATTCTGGTTTTTAAAGAAGGGAAGTTGCTTGCTTTTCAAATCTGCCTTGATCTTCAATGATTTTCACGAAAAGAATGAGTGTAAGTGAAGGAGAAACTATATAGTAGAGGTAACTAAGCACGTTTGAATTTGTTTAACTACTGAAGAGATAGTGCTTTTAATATCCACTTAATATTATCAGTATTGAAACATATAAGAATAACAGTAAACTTATAAGAGCTGTGAAAGGAAGGAATGGACTCATAGTTTTGGACCTGAAAGAGATTAGGCCCAGCAGACAACGAAAAAATACAGCAACAACTCCTATGACTCCAAGGTTCAGGCAAGCATTTGGGCCTGAGTCCTTTTAGAACTCGGCAAGGCCCAAATCAAAAACATGCGAAAAAAATAAAGAAGATGTCACGACCCCAAACCACCCCGGTCGTGATGGCGCATATCACAATACTAGGCAAGCCGAATCAACACTAACAACATAAAGTTCTTTTGTATATTCATTTTTTATATCAGATCGAATCTCAAATCTTTCATTTTAATGTAACAAAATACGTAGAAAATAATTTAGCAATTACATCCATACAACCCGATCCTGGTGTCACTAGTCATGAGCCACTAAATACAACGCATTACTGTCTACTAAATACAAAGTAAGACTGAAATACAAAATACTAAGGATAGGAAGGAGAAGACAGGGCTGCGAACGTCGTGCAGCTACCTTGCAATCTCTGGATAATACTCTGAAGGGAACGATCAGCTCTCAGGCTCTAGCACCTGGATCTGCACACAAGGTGTAGGGAGAAACGTGAGTACGCCAACTCAGTAAGTAACTAAAGTAAATAAAGACTGAGTGCAGTGACGAACATTTAAATCATATACAAAGTGTATCATAGAATCTCAATAAAATAGCAAGTAAATCAGTAATTCAACTTCCGAGCATCTCGTAAAACTCCAGTTTTAATGAAAGTTCTTTTTAAAACATTTGTTCAACATTTTTCAATAGAGGCTCAGTATAAAAGAAGAGTGAAAAATAATGATTTCATAAAAATAAGCCCCTCGGGCAAAGCATCACACATACGTATATAGCCCCTCGGGCAAGCCTCTCCAGTTACTCGTGACTCAACTCTCATTAGTCAGCACTCGTACTCAGCACTCTCGCTCAATATATATCTCATAATAACCGTTACGACGTGCAGCCCAATCCATAATATATAGTCGACTGCGCTCATTGGGGGTGTGCAGACTCCGGAGGGGCTCCTACAATGTAACGACCTGACCGGTAGTTTTGAATAAGTACAACCTCGTTTTCCCATATACTTCTAAATTCATGCTTCACGGTTCTTATGTAACTTGCCGGAGAAATTGGTTCGAGTTCGGAAAGGTTTTTGAAAGGAATTGAGACACTTAGTCTCCAAGAAGAGAGCTTAAGTTTAATTAAATTGACCGGAAGGTGAAATATGAGTAAACGAATCCGGAATAGATTTTTGATGATTCCAATAGCTCCGTATGGTAATTTTGAATTTAGGAGCGTGCCTGAAAAATTATTTGAAAGTTTGTAGTTTAATTAGGGTTGAAATGGCGAAAACGAGAAGTAGTTTGGAAGTTTGACCGAGGGGTTGACTTTTTTATATCGACATCAAAATCTAACTCAAGAAGTTGGAATAGCTCCATTATGTTATTTATGACTTGTGTGCAAAATTTAGGGTCAATCGGACTTGATTTGATAGATTTTGGCATTTTTTTGTGAAATTTAAAAGTTCCTAAGTCCTTAGGCTTGAACCAGAGGTGGATTTGGTGTTTTAGTCTTGTTTGGAGTAACTCGAAGGCTCAACTAAATTTTGATGATATTATGGGATGTGTTGGTACATTTGGTTGAGGTCCCGGGGGCCTCGTATGTGTTTCGTGGTGATTTTGAGCGAGTCCGGGCATTTTGGAACTCTGAGATGGTTCTGGCACTTTTGGGAGTGTAGACCGCACCAAAAATATGCATACCACAGAGGATAGTGTGGACCGCTCTAAATGGTGTGCAGACCGCACACCAAAATGTTCCACATGATCGCTGGTCCGATTTCGAAAGCTCATATCTTTTGATCTATAAGGAATTTGGAGATGATTCAAACACGAAAGTTGTAGATCTTTGAATCTAGTTTTCAGAAACTGTATGCGGCGAAATCAGAAGCCTTGATTTCTCGCTATCGGAACATTTCGGAAGCATGCCTCTGGACCCCGGTGGCAATGGATTCTATAGAGAAAGTTATGCTTAAAATACTAAAGTCTGTCACTGCAGTCAAAATCCACCATGGGGGCAATGGATTTACTGCGGACCAGAATGCTCCACCGCGGTCAGCGATGGTTTTTGTGCGGTCAGTAGTGGTGGAAATCCGGGGGGCACACTATAAATACGAGGTTTAGGGTTTTATTTCATATTTTGACATAAAGAGCTCGAATTTTGGCGATTTTTCGAAGGTTTTTCAAGAAATTCATCGGGGTAAGTGATTCTAACTCGGATTTGGCTAGAATACATGAATCTATCATTGAATAAATTGTGAAAATCTTTCAAAATGTAAAATAATGATTTGAAGGACCAAATGGTATTAGAATTGGATAATTTTTATATGGGTGAACTCGTATCGGAATGGGTATTCGGTTTTTGTCAATTTTGTCGGGTTCTGAGGTGCGAGCCTGGGGAGTTAACTTTTATTGACTTTTCGCAAATTGTATAAGACTCATAGCTTTGTTAATTGGAATTATTTTCTCTTACATTGTTAGATGTATTCAAGTCATTTTTGGCTAGATTGAGCCGAGCATTGATGAACTTGAAAAAGGAAAAAGCAAAATTGAATATTGAATTGGCCGGATTGAGGTAAGTATCTTGCCTAACCTTGTGTGAGGGATTTCCTCTTAGGTTTTGAGTCTTCTATGCTATTTGTAGTCCGTGCACGCGAGGTGATGAGCGTGCGCTCGGACTTATTTGTGGGAAATTTGTCTTTAAAGTTCTTAGGTCCTTATGTTCATTATATGGAAAGTATCCCGTTATGGTTGGGTTTCCTAATTACTTAAATTGCCTCCATATGCTCCATATGATGTTATTAGCTTTCCTCTAATTCGTACGTGTTACTTGACCCTTAATTGCCTTAATTGAAGTGATTGACTTCCTTATTGTTTTGATACTTCTTGATTGTGAGTTCCTCTATGACTTTGTGCAAATAGGTTACATGTCCAATTGTTGTGATTACCGGTGTAGTTATCATGTGCTTATTATGTCTTATTGTTTGTTAAGGTTATCGTTCTTCTTAGATTTTTTGTGACCCTTATTATGTACTTGTTGTTTCCCTTGCCGGGATGTTATTGCTTATGATATTGTTTCCCTTGCCAGGAATATTTTGCAGTTGGTGTTGATTTGTATATTATATGGGATCGGGTTGCACACCTGCAACAAGATATATGAAATGGGAGCGGGTTTCATGCCTACAACAAAATATATGAAATGGGATCAGGTTGCACGCCTGTAACAAAATATATGAAATAGGAGCGGGTTGCACGCCTGCAACAAAATATATGAAATAGGATCGGGTTGCACGCCTTCAACAATATATATGAAATGGGATCGGGTTGCACGCCTGCAACAAGATTTATGAAATGGGATCGGGTTGCACACCTGCAACAATATATATGAAATGGGATCGGGTGGCACGCCGCCACGGTAACATTTGTAATGGGATCGGGTTGCACGCCCGCGATGAGAAAAATGAAAGTGAATATTGATTCTTATGGTGAGAACGAGAGTAAAAGCATGAAGGGTGATGCCGTGAACTTTCTGTTTGTTGTGTTTATTTGTTATTAACAATTCAAGTGTATTAACTGTATGGATCCCTTTACTGTTGTGATCCTTTGTGTTGTAACCCATAGTGTTTTCAATACTTCGCCGTATTTATATAAAGCTTTCAATACTTCAATTTTCAATAATTGTTATACCTTTAATTCAATTGTCTTCTCAATTAAATCTCCTTAGAACGTCTGAGGTCGTATTTTTACTTAAAAGGGAATTTCTATGATGTTTTGAACTTATTCATTCCTCGTGTTAAAGGTAATGATTCCTTCGATATTGTACTTTAATCAAAAAGGGTATTTCCTTATTCAAATAATTTCTAAAGATAACTTCATCTTTTCTTGTTGATTTTCCTAATTGGTTTAGAAGCTGTACTCCACGTATGTTATGTAAATCAGACTCTTTGAACATCTTAATTGCATTGGTTATGGACCCTATGAACTGAGTAACCTGAGAATGTTGTTGCGCAATGTGAGACAGAAATATGCGGGCACAAGGTGCTGGGGAAAATATTATGATTATTTAATGGCATGTGAGTTGCTCGTGCGGCTATGATAGAAATATGGGCACGAGATGCCATGAATATATGAAAGTGGGCTGAGAGTTGTATTATTTATGATTATGAAATGAGGCATCACAAGGTGACCTTTACTCGAAAGAATTATATTTGAAAGATGCTTATTTGAAGGAAATATATTTGAAGGATATTTATATTTGAAGACTTGATTAATTGATTGCACTTGTATACATTAATCGTTGAGCAATATTTATGGTATTTTTTGTTGCCCTGTTGTTTACATCATGGGTTGATTATTGTTTCCATCATTATTATTTGCTCCCTATTATTTTTGTATGCTATATTTCACAGGTTGTTAGACCAGTGAGTGTCTTGACTGTACCTCATCACTAATCCACCGAGGTTAATCTTGATACTTACTGGGCACCGCTGTGGTATGCTCATACTACTATTCTGTACATTTTTGTACAGATCCAGGTAATTGATCGTTAGTGGCTTTGCGGATCATTGCTATGGAGACTCAAGGTAAACTTGCTACAACGTTTGCGGGCCTCGGAGTCACCTTCATTTGTACTTATTTCCACTTGTTCCTTTTGTTTTGGAGCAGTAATGTATTTATTTTGTATAACTACTCTTATAAAGGGTTGTGACTTGTACCACCTGTTTTGGAAATTGTAAATTTTTAAGAGTTATTGAATTTAATGATGGTAAATATCAATGTTATTTCAGTTAATGTTAGGCTTACCTAGTTTAGAGACTAGGTGTCATCACGACTCATTCAGAGGGATTTTGGGTCGTGACATAGTTGGTATCAGAGCTCTCGGTTCATAGGTGCTACAAGTCATAAGCGAGTTTAGTAGAGTCTTGTGGATCGGTATGGAGACGTCTGTACTTATCTTCGAGAAGCTACAGAGCTAATAGAAAAATTTCCACTTCTTTTATTCCTTATCATGCGGCATTTATTCAGCTTAAAGCATATATCTTATATTTTTTTGAATCCACTCATATATGGAATTGTGCACTACGCTAATTGTTTGTGATACCATAAAGGGGTTATAAGAGAGCCAGGGTTGCTCAACCGTTGTTACCATGTGTCGTTCAGAATCGAGGATATGGAAGTGCAAAGAGATCTTTCAATTGTGCGCATGGGGGTGCATCAGATTTTGACATTTGGTTGATAAGTACAATCTTAAAAAAGTTTAATTGGTTGTCTAATCATCACAGGTGGATGTAGATCTAACAATAGTTGGTCGTATTAGAGACTATGTGTTTCGTATGGGATTTCTATTTAGCGAATGGTATCAACTAGCAACTGAGACACTGGAGGAAGTGAGTTTAATTGTCATGAGGATGAAAAGTTCCAAGTAAATGGCTTGAGGTGTCTTATGACTGGTGTCGTACGAGCGGTGTAGGTTAGTATTGTGGATCATCGGAAATGTGTCCTATGATTTCGCACCAACTGAGGGGAGTCCACTATCAATGATCAGATTGCGGGGCATGCGTTATATTAGTTTTTGCTTGAGTTGTATATATGTGGTATTGAAAGGTTTGTCGAAACTTGTATATGATTAAGAGTTGAGATTTGAATGGGATGATGATGGGACTTTTGGTATTCCCGCGTCCTTAATAATTCTACATTTCAGTACCAGCAGGGACATGGAAACAATTTCAAAATACTCATAGTGCTACAATTAATCAGGGCACTCGCGTGGGGCAGTCGTCTTCTAATGCATCACTGGTATGGGATTCCTACAATGGTTACCCTAGTTATCCGGCACAGACTCAGTATGAGCAGTTGGACCGCAGATTGGTTGTTATGAATATGATGATACTAGGAACATCATGAAAAATTGTCCCAGACTTGGGAGAAATCTGTTCCATCAGAGCACACGTGCCACGTACTCCATTGCAATTACTACTCTACTTACACTACCAGTTAGGGATGGAGGACAAGCGGGTAGATAGCGCCTAAGAGGTGGAGGCCCGACCCACTGATATATTTGCTATGGTATAGCTGAGGTCGCTACACCAGATGGTGTCGTTACAAGTATGATCTCGAGTTATTATAAAGTAACAATTTCCTTAACTTGATTCGGTTATGAGTATCAAGGCAAGTCCTCCTAATATGCTCCATTGGGAGATTATATTGAGATAACTATGTCTATCATTATGTGTTGGCCATTAAAAATAGTTGTGAGGCTAAAAATAGTTGATTTTAGTTGTAAATTATATGCCCTACCGGTATGAGGGATCATTGTATATTGTGATATTGTTTAACGGAAATTATTTAAAAGAAGAAAGAGAGGAAATGGAAAATTTTCAGTTGGCACAATGTGCAAAATACTTGTGATTCAGAGTTGAGGATGAGATCCTCCCACTTTTACATGATGTGAAATATTTTAAACCGGGCTACAAGCTGCGGTGGATGTTATATAAGGACGAGGCCCTGGTGGTGAAAAGTTTATGTGTTTAAATTATCTTTTTATGAAATTAAAATTTGTAGTATAGTACTTATAGGGAGTCATGCCTATGAGGCTTATTTGAAAATTCTTGTATGAATATCTCTGTGCATAATTTGCCAAATTGTACTGTAATTATTGAATTTAAGCCTATGCGGTGAGTGCCCAGGTGGCGTTAAATGTGAGTCGTTAATTGGTGTAAGTAATTATGAGGTCTTCATGCCTTGTTGTTATTAAAGTAGAGGTTTGAAACAAGATTTTGCTAACCTGAGGTTAATTGGCAATTTTGTAATCGATTATGTAAAACTATTAAAACCAAAGATGTGGTTAAGGTCATGCATATGATGTGTTTCATGTCCAGATATCTTCATGATAATGTCATACCGTGCTTGCAATGCGGAGATTAGTGCTAGTGATATATATATTGTGGTGCATCGTTGAGTTGTGGATGTGTTGTTAGGAGTTGTTTTGGTATTACTCTGACAGGTGGATAGTCCCAATTACAGGGGAGACACTGCCAAAATTTCCGAAAAATTTAGGAGTTAGAAAAGTTTAGGACATTGAGATGTGCGAAGAAAGAGATAAGTTACGTTATGTTTTGAGGGCGGACTCTACTTCTTATTTGAGGACGAATGACCCTAAGTGTGGGATAATGTAACACTCTGAATTTGAGGGGTGCAAAGGCACGAGTTGCTACAGCCAATCGAGACTAATATCATGTTTTGATGTAAAGATCAGACCTTTATGGAAATGACTAGAGTGTAAGAAATTTGGTCTTAAAGTTTACAAATATGGATAAAGGAAATAATCTCAATTGAAAAGGTATTGTCGGACTTATTTCGAATGCGGTAATATGGGATCAACCGCGAGTATATGTGTAAAAGTAGAAACATCAAATTTAAAACCTCAGAATAATCTTAGTACGTTCGAGGACGAACGTTTGTTTAAGAGGTGGAGAATGTAACGACCCGACTGTTCGTTTTGAGTAAGTACAACCTCGTTTTCCCATATACTGCTAAATTCATGCTTCACGGTTCTTATGTAACTTGCCAGGGTAATTGGTTCGAGTTCGGAAAGGTTTTTGAAAGGAATTGAGACACTTAGTCTCCAAGAAGAGAGCTTAAGTTGAATTAAATTGACCGGAAGGTGAAATATGAGTAAACAAACCCGGAATGGATTTTTGATGATTTCAATAGCTCCGTATGGTAATTTTGGATTAAGGAGCCTTCCCGGAAAATTATTTGGAATTTTGTAGTTTAATTAGGCTTGAAATGGCGAAAACGAGAAGTCGTAGTTTGGAAGTTTGACCGAGGGACTGAATTTTTGATATCGAGATCAAAATCTGACTCAAGAAGTTGGAATAGCTCCATTATGTCATTTATGACTTGTGTGCAAAATTTGGGGTCAATCAGACTTGATTTGATAGATTTCAGCGTTGTTTGTGAAATTTGAAAGTTCCTAAGTCCTTAGGCTTGAACCCGAGGTGGATTTGGTGTTTTGGTCTTGTTTGTAGTAATTCGAAGGCTCGACTAAATTTTGAAGATGTTATGGGATGTGTTGGTACATTTGGTTGAGGTCCCGAGGGCCTCATGTGTGTTTCGTGGTGATTTCGAGCGAGTTCGGGCATTTCGGAACTCTGAGATGGTTTTGGAACTTTTGGGAGTGCGGACCGCACAAAATGGTGTGCGGCCGCACACCAAAATGTTCTGCAGGATCGCTGGTCTGACTTCGAAAGCTCATATCTTTTGATCTACAAGGAATTTGGAGATGATTCAAACACGAAAGTTGTAGATCTTTGAATCTAGTTTTCAGAAACTATATGCAACGAAATCAGAAGACTTGATTTCTCGCTATCGGAATATTTCGAAAGCATGCCTCGGGACCCCGAGGGCAGGAGGTCGCGACGAAGTTCCCAAACTCGGGGCTCGTCGGAGCCCGACTCGGAGGAAATGAAGACCGAAGCCAGGACAGAGGGGGAAGCCCCCAAGGCACATGGCTACATCTGACAGGCCCGACCTATCCAGAGCCTATGCCGAGGAATCACATCAAACCATCCTATCTCCGCGCTTTGTGTTTAATCTCCACATATTTGTACAATACCGTGTTCCCTCGCCTATATAAGGGGAACCCATACCACTTTGTAAAGGGTTGATGTTGCTCCATTTCTCCACAAAAGCTATAATATCTCTCTCACTTTCTCCTATTTTGTTCGTTCTCACTGGCTCGAGATCGCTTTAACATCTATTGTCTTCTTACTTATTTCATGCTATATTGCTCAACTTTGGCCGTAAAGAGCCTTGCTTGATCGTATCCTTAATTGTTATCCTATTTCCGGTTGCCCCCGATAGCTCGAGCTCAATTCGAGTCTCGACCCTGAGGTCCTTATCGACCGGCTTTGCATCCGGGCAACATGCCCCTTCGGTTTGATTATTGTCTTGTGTTAGCTCGCATTTCATCGTTAAGCTTAGCTCTTAGCATCAACTGCTCTAACAACTAGCTCGGGAATAGATCACGTATTTTTAGAATCTCATTTACAAATTTAATTGTTGTTACCATTTTCACGGTAAACAGTTTGGTGCCCACCGTGGGGCTAAAAATAATAGTGATTATTTTCTTGCTAGTTTCGTCACACAAACACACATTATATTTCACACTTTTTCTTGCCCAAGATCTTTTGATTTCAGGTTAATTCCCGGCTCGGTAAGCAAAATCGAGAACGACTACCCCGAAAACCACGGCGAAAACAATATGGCTGCTCTAGAGGTTAGCGCGACACAGCGGGACCCCGATAATGCATTTAGGTCGATTCAAGCAGACGCGGGCTTGCAAGGCGCGCAACAGGTCGACGAAGCCTCGCATACCGATGACAACATACAGCTCATTGACCGACAGGAAGCTCAAGAAACCCCGGCCCGGGTAGAACAGGAAATTAATCTTCATGTTATTTTTGAAATGTTATAGGCATGGCAGTTGGCCATCGCTCATCTGCAAAGTCGCCCGGAGACTCCCAACGCAGTAGCGCCGGAGACACCTCATTACGCCGAGCTGGTACCCGAGAGATCAAGTAACGATGGATCGGTTACCGACCCTTCCGCAGTGAGGATGCTTGGGAATGTCTTCGAAAGGATCGAATCAGGTTCGTGGAAGCTCTAACAGCAACCGTCTCCCAAGGAAACAGTCCCAGAACTAGCTTCACAAAAATCCTGAACGTCGAAACCCCTAGGTGAGACAGGACCTCAGATCCCTACGGGCACACCACCACTTACTCGAGCTCATTCAAAGGCAGCGATTTCCAGGATGATGAGTTTGAGCCCGTCTCGTTGAGGAAGTTCGAAGAAACTCTCTCAAAAGAAATCATGACGCAGTGCCACCGCCTGGCACCTGACCTCACAGACTCGCTTACCATACCAGCATGGTCCTCTGCAGAAGCATGCGCCGACGCCATCAAAGCAGTACCGAGAGGGTCCGATATACCTAAGGCCAAACGAAGAAGAAATGAAATACCCCGAGAAGCCGCACCCCATTCCCTGATAGGACGAATGAGATCGCTCCCAGTTTCGGACGATCGGGAAACATAGGCCTTCACCAGAGGCCTGAACGAAGCATGCCCGATGACTCCAGGACATTTCAAGCGAAGCCTGATCAGATACTCAACCGAAGTCTGGTTGGATGCCCACACCCGGCACCAGCCACGAATCAGGGCCGTTGACAACCGTCTGGGAACCTCCTCGAGTTCGGTATATCCAAGCAGACTCCCGCTAAAGAAGCTAATGCCAAACGGATGGAGGTAACATGGATGCGCTACGAATGGAAGGAACGACTCGAGATACAACCTACCTCACAAAAATTGGGAAATAGCCCGAGGACAGCACCCTTGAAGAAACTCCAATGGAACCATATTCAACAAGGCACAGCTGGCAGGGAAACCCCGCCCAGCCGAGTACGATTTCAGCATTGCTATACCAAACATCGTGATCACCATAAGCAAAACCAGGAACGTTAGGCAGCTCAGACCTATTCGACCAAGACCCCTTCAAGAGAACCATGTCCCGGCGCAGGAACCGTAGGGCGTGCGCGGTCATCGGCTCAAAAGAACGACAACTGTGCTATTAAATAGAGATCGCCACCAAGTATCATCGAGCGGTCAGGCTCGAATCTAGCTCCAAGGGAGGAAAAAGATCGGGAAAAATGAAGATGACAAGCCACGTCATATTGCCACGATAGTAAAGGGGCGACGGCACCCTTTAAAGATCCATGAAATGCAGAGTGAAAGGGCTTATCGCCTGGGAAGGACAGGTCCGGGGAAAGGGACGCCGAGACTTCGCCTCGGCCTCATATTAACGCGATTGGTAACTCCCTCCCTCATTTGACTTATTTCAAATAAAACATATGTTCATGAGTGCAGATGGTTCGATCAATTATACTGACGATGTCAGGCCAAAGCTGATAGGGTGGTTCGGACTAACGAACCAAATCACTCCCACACCTCAAATCTTTGATGGATTCCAGATGCCGATCACCACAACAATCAGGAAGGTCGCTCCCTCTATACAGCCCGCCTGAGCTCGGGCTAGAACGCTGAGCCTGCAAAACACAGAAGTTTCATTCAAATGACAACGGTCACACCGCCCGAAGGTGACTTCGACCACGCTCCGCCAAAGGGATGAAACTCCACGATAGAGGTGGGACTAAAGTATTCGACAAGGAGCTACACGCGACGAGAGGAAATCCCTCACCATATGACCCATCGCCGGTATCAATGCCTCTGCCCTCGAAGGGATCAAAGGGTGAGCAGAACCCCATCATCGGCCAAGCCTGGTTGAACGCAGCAGAAGGCTGTATTAAGGGCTCGGGCCTCGAAACAATAAAAACATACCAGACCTCGAAACGTTGCCTACACATCCCGCAGCAGGGAAGAACTACTCCATTCCCTTGTTGTTTCTTTTCTTTTGCTAACCTATATATAGGCAGGCAGCCGAGGCATTCA
Organism: Nicotiana tabacum; assembly: GCF_000715075.1. Taxonomy (NCBI): domain Eukaryota; kingdom Viridiplantae; phylum Streptophyta; class Magnoliopsida; order Solanales; family Solanaceae; genus Nicotiana; species Nicotiana tabacum. The sequence goes on from NC_134090.1 coordinate 105,110,913, forward strand.
TAAGTTCTAACTCCACTCAGAGATCTGAGGCCTCTGCGGGGCCCGCAATGCTCTCTTCCCTCGACCAAACTTCCAACCTAAAGAGAGTCCCGCCTGCAAGATTATTAGCAGAGTAGCACACCCCCCAGAAGAGGATCCGACGAAATCGTGGGCCTTTCTTCTACAGTTAGACGACGTGAGATGTCCTTCTTTTACGAACACCGTCCCCTTGGAAGGGCCAATAAATGGTAGGCTAACTTTCAAAATAGAATCATGTAAACAGATCAGACGAGTTGCACCCATACGGGCCAAGCTCACAGCAACGAGATGACATGCTTTTATAGCCTATATTTACGCCAAGCGATAAAGAATATCTTTTGGGCATTTCATACTTTGAAAAAGGCTATTTCGGCATATTCGCAGCAAATGCCTCTTCGCTGAATGCGTCCCGAGATACTCGGAGACTTAAACGGTTCAACGCCCACACGACCCTAGGGTCGGAACCCCGAGCTCACAAAGCCCTCACAATGCAACTCCGAGTTCACGAGAAGCGGTCTTTAAGCTTAAACAAATTCGATGACTCGGAGACTGTCACCAATCGCCGAGTACTGGGAAATCCGAAACTGTAAGATCCCTAGCGGCCAGACTCGGCATAACCAGATCTATTCTACATCACACAAACTGTAAGACCTCAATAGGCATCACAAACTGTAAGACCTCAATAGGCATGACAAACTGTAAGACCTCAACAGGCATGAAAACCCCGAAGTTTAGGCTATACATCGCATTTGTAAGAATCCCTAAAGGGCATACCCTCGATGTAGACGCCTAAACTATCGCTTGGGATCAAAAATGGCTACGGACAAACGCACATGACTATAGTTAAAATGGCTGATACAGCCAAAATAACATGACTCGGCGACGCTCGACTGTCGCTAAAAATTGCAGGACACTATTTAGAATATACTTCAGAAAGAACCAGTTAAAACAGGCTTCCCTCAACAGGCAAAAACGAGCTCTTACCACGTCGGCTCCAAACTGCAAGAGCGTTGATCTACTCGACATCCAAGCTATGAACCTTATGAGGTGCTCGAAACATCGCCAACAACGACTTGAAATCGAGGTTCCTCTGGAACCGATGAAGGATCAGGCAAAAATACTCTAAAAAGACCTTAACGAGCAGAAACAAAGCCTATAAAAAATTCCCACGGGCAAAAACAGCGTAAGAGCCATTGTCGCCAGCTAAGCAAGCCTAGGGGCCTGATATTGAAAGGTCTCTACGACCAAATAGCGCAAGAGCCATTGTCGCCAACTAAAAAATTTTGACAACTTGAGGATTAAAATGAGCCATTGTCGCCAGCTAAAAAATTTTGACAACTTGAGGATTAAAATGAGCTTGAATCGTAACCCGATTTGGAGACCAGATCCAAAATAGTTAACTACGCAAGCCTCCGGGCCACATACTGAAAGGTCTCAACAACCAAATGGCATAAGTGCCACTATCGCCGGCCAGAAAATCGAGGAAATTTAAGGGTCGATTACAACTCGAATCGCAACGCGACTCGGAGACTGGACCTGAAATTACAATACGCCTAAGGGCACGGCATAAGAACCACTATTACCAGCCAAAAAATCAAAGAAATTTAAGGGTCGATTATAGCTCGAATCGCAACGCGACTCAGGAGACTGGACCCGAAAACTACAATATGCCTAAGGGCATAACATAAGAACCACTGTCGCCGGCTGGGAAATCAAGGAAATTTAAGGGTCGATTATAGCTCGAATCGCAATGCGACTCGGAGACTGGACCCTAAAACTACAATACGCCTAAGGGCATGGCATAATGTCACTATCAACGGCCGAGTAAACCTCTCGGCCACACACCCGTAAGGTCACTTTGACCCAGAGCACAAAGGTCCATCATCATCCGCCCATGAAGGCAAGAAAGAGCTTGAGGGTCAATTGAAGCTCGAGTCACAATGCAACTCGAAGACTGGACCCAAATCAGTTGGAACGGCAAATGCCTAAGGGCAAGAGATAAAAACGATTGCTACCTGCCCACACGGGCACAAAGAATTCAAGGACAAGAAGACTCGAGCTGGAGCCCGACTTGGAGACTAAACCTAAACAGCCGAGCCAAGCACTGAGGCCCCAGCACCTACTCGCGCCAAAGATCACACTTAAAAGCCCCCGGGTCTGTCTGATCCATTCAGGTCCTATGAGGACCTCGCCAAACACCAAAACCAGCCAGCCCGATCGAACGCAACAACAAAAAAAGGTACAGGAGAAATAAAGTTTCAAGTTTCTTCTTATATATTACATGCGCGAAAAAAGCGCATTCTCCATCTACAGGCATGCCCTACGTATATCAGAGACAAAGAGACAAAATGGCAATGTCCAAAGCGACAAAATGGCAAAGTCTACACTTTGCGCTAAAGGGCTATAGCTTGTCGAGTTCACCCTCCGCAATGTCAACAAGAAATGACCGAGCATCACGCTCATCCACCCTTGCTTGAGCCAATTCCTCTGAGAGGATAAAACCCCTTGCACCAACCTCCTTAAGTACCTCTCTTCGGGATCTACATCGAACATATTCCTCGATCCTCTTCCCCTGGTCAAGGGCTCGCTTCAGCTTAACTTGGGCATTAGCAGCATCCTTCATACGAATCGCCATCTCACGATCGGCCTTGGTTTGACATAGTCCCTCTTCTACCCGGGCATCAATTATCTCAGCTCTGACCTTCGAGAGATCAGATTCAATTTTCCCAATCATATCCTCTTGAACTTTGGCATTGTCATGAGTCAAATGGAGTTGGCCCTCAAAGGCAGGAACCTTAGCCGAGGCACTCATCTTCTCAAAAGTTCTAGCCTGCACTTGAGCTTTTAGCTCCCCGCAAGCAACTCTGACACAGTTGACGTCGCCTTTGAGGTACTCCAAGGCCTCCGCCTTTCTCTGTAACTGATACGGCAAAAGGGGTTAGCCTTAAGGTTAGAAAGGAGCGAAGCACGTACTATAGAAAGTTACCTGCTCCATCAAATAGCTCTCACAGTTTGAGCTCCGGTGCGCCTCATATCGCCAATACTGCAGCTCAACTTCCTTCTCCTCACTAAGGAGCCTAAGGGATTCGCCCTCATCCAGAATTTTCTGAAGCTTGGCCCCTTGACAGAGCAGCTTAGACCTAAGCCTATCACAGGCCTTCACAAGGAAGGTTCGATAAAGGGAGGAGGGCACGAGGTATAGGGAAATTGTACATGAACTCACCACAAAGTGAAGCCGACGCACTTCCTCGAAGTCGGAACATACTCCTGTTGATCTTGCCCCTGCGGCCCCAGAAGAACCGACCTCAGGCATGGCGTATTCGCTCAAAGGAACCGCCGGTCGGGAATCAGGCACTCTAGGAGCAGCGGACTCGGGCGACGCCCCTTCCTTGGAAATGTGAGCCCAACCAGCACTACTAAAATCTCCATCACACTGCCGGTGCCCCATCCCAAGGAACCACCTGATATCTGCAAACGGCGAATCCAGCACAATGGAAGGGGAAAATATTACCTCGGGTATACAAAGGCAAGGCAAAGGCAGCATACACACATACCTTGGTACTGCGCTCCCCATCCAGTATGAAGTATAGCTCACCACCTGCGCTCGTCACGGGACAAATGGGTCACCAGCTTTCGGACCCAGCAGGGCAGATTATGGACTTTACCCGACGTCCACGAAGTTGCTATAATAAGGGAGACAACATTATTACTCAGCTGATTCTCGCGAAACCTGAAAAAGTGCCAAACGCCTCACTCACGTGCATAATTCCACCCTTCGGGAAATGGCAAAAACTCCAAAGGGATAATGTCGGTCGTCCAGACCCGGATAAACCAACTGGCCCACTCTCAATCCTTGTTTTCCTCGTCATCAATAATAAAGGGCGTGGACGAACGACACCTCAGAGTTAGTAGGCCTCGATGATGGAAGGATCGATATAGCCTGACAAGGTGATCAACCTTTAATTCAAGCCTGGCCTTCTATGCGAAGAACCTCATCATCAACGTTGTTCGCCAAAATGATGGATGAATCTGTGCCAGGGTAACCCGATACTTCAAGAAAAAATCAAGCACAACCCTATTAGGGTGGACAAATACAAAAAGGTATAGGTATGCACTCAAGAATCCATCGGTAGAGTCCGCAATGCCCTCATCTGGGGAAAGCACCTGCAGTGTTATCCCCTCGCTCCACTCGCAATATCTCCTCGCCATTCTGTAGGTGTTCCTCTCTTATCAAGGACGTCGTCTCCAGAGCGAACTCCCTCGGTTCCTGAGCACTAGGAGCGAACTCCCTCGGTTCATGACGGATCGGCCCCGAAGTGGTTCCATGACTATGGTGAAACTAACAGGTCAAAGCAAGGGCGCGCACCAACACTTTTTGCGCCTAAAGAGATGAAGTAACTTGTGCCAAAGAAGAAAGGCAACTGTCTAAAAATAGTGAAGCCTTGCAAAAAAGCCGAAGCTGGCCCACATATATGCGAGAATCAGCGGTGACTCACCTGCCCGAGGCAAGCCCCGGGAAGCCAATAGCCTCGATATAGATCGACGGGTCAATACCTGATCCAGAAACCATCATTCGACGAGAATTCAAGACCCGAGGGGCCGCTCGTATTATCTCCGAGTTAAGATAGCACTCTACGTTAGGAACTCTCGGCCCAAAGAAGTCGGACTTCAGGAAGCTTTAAACGCCAACACTTGACGCAAGGTAAGTACCTGGTCTCGGATCCCCTCTTTCTGAAAAGAGGAATAAACACAAGAAGCTCTGATCGCGAAAGCTCCACGAAGGTCCGAGGAAGCGCCCGAATACAGGAAAACTCCTCAACAGAAGTCTATCCTATACATTCTAAAGGGGCTATCTACATCAAGATCAATATGGGCCCCGGATACCCAAAGATGACCTTCATCCAGGGTAGCATTCCCAAAGGCCCCAGAATTCGATGCATGATCTCCATACATCTCGGAGGGCCTCGATAGCCCGGACCTATCAAATCGATCCAAGATTGGTCCGAAGTATAACGATGGGTTCGGAAGATAGCCATGCCGATCAGCAGAAGAATGGGACGGACGCTCGCGCCCAAGCCCGATATCAGCAGCCAACAAACAAAAGAAAGTATCCAAAGGGCCTTAGAGGGTACAAAAGCATACAGAAGTAAGGAAAGCAGAAATCAACGGGGTATATTCTTATTCATAAAAGTTTGTGTACAAGCAGCCCTCAAGGGGTCATTACATATAAATTGCAAAAGCCTACAGAAGTCTACGCCTAAAGGAAGAGACAAACGGATGCACACGCAAGGTGAAAGCCTGAAGACCGATCCACCTTCGAAAGTCTACAACAGGCGCCTCTAGACACACCCACTCAGGAGTTTTATCCCAACATTCCACACTGATATCCCCAAGGTACAAGGCGAGTAGCAGGGAGGGATGAAAAAATGCCATAGCTCTCCGAAGCTCGAGGACCCTCTTTGGCCAAGGAAGCCTCGTAGAGACAGCGAATCAAACAATCATCGGTCCTGCTTGCACGACTACTTTTAATCACTTCTTGGAATGTTTAGCCATGCAAGCCCCCAACTCGAAGTAGAGCACCACATCGATCCGAGGTATGAAGGTGAGCAGCGGTGTATAATCCGAGCCCCCTTTTTGTAGTAGTGCATAATTCGAATGGCTATCTACATAAGGGAAAAACTGACTCCCCGTCCCTCATCGCCTCGAGCTAGCAGCAGCAGCAAGGGATAGTATTCCGACAACCATGGCAATAGCGGGACAACACGCTTATGATAGATGAAGGAAAGCCCCGGCAGAAGGCCACAACACGGTCTAAGGGAACTCTTCCAAATGGCCTTAAGGTCATGAGCCCCTAGCATGATGTTCAGGGGTGAAAGAAGCACTGGGATGGGAAAAGCAAATCCAAGGCACCCCATTTATAGGAGATTACAACACGGTTCATCTAGGTTTTGGAAGACTGACCGACGGGCGCAGTTAATGCACCCATGGAAAATCGAACCGACGGCGGCACCTTCACCTTGAAAAACGAGAATCAGGAGCGCAATGAATGAAGTTGAAAAGCATGAGCCCGTGGATATCCAATCACCATGAAGCTCTGTCCAGGAGTCGTATCATCGGTACGTCGTCGCCGAAAGAAGCTCGAGAAGTCAAGTGTCAGAATCATTGTCATTTCTTTATTATTGGAAACACGGAGACTATTTGTATGTGGCGAAATCAGAAGACTTGATTTCTCACTGTCGGGACATTTCGGAAGCATGCCTCGGGACCCCGAGAGCGGGAGGCCACGACCAAGTTCCCGACCTCGGGGCTCGTCAGAGCCCGACTCGGAGGAACTGAAGACCGAATCCAGGACGGAAGGGGAAGCCCCCAAGACACATGGCTACATCTGACAGGCCCGTCCTATCCAAAGCCTATGCTGAGGAATCATGTCAAACCATCCCATCTCCGTACTTTGTGTTTAATCTCCACATATTTGTACTTTACCGTGTTCCCTCGGCTATATAAGGGGAACCCATACCACTTTTGTAAAGGGTTGATGCTGCTCCATTTCTCCACAAAATCAAAAATATATCTCTCTCTTTCTCCTATTTTGTTCGTTCTCACTGGCTCGAGTTCGCTTTAACATCTATTGTCTTCTTACTTATTTCATGCTATATTGCGCAACTTTGGCCAGAAAGAGCCTTGCTTGATCGTATCATTAATTGTTATCCTATTCCCGATTGCCCCTGATAGCTTGAGCTCGATTTGAGTCCCGACCTCGAGGTCCTTATCGACCGGCTTTGCCTCCGGGCAACAGGCCCCTTCGGTTTGATTATTGTCTTGTCTTAGCTCGCATTTCATCGTTAAGCTTCACGTTCTAAGCATCAACTGCTCTAACAACTATCTCGGGAATAGATCACACATTTTTAGAATCCCATTTACAAATTTAATTATTGTTACCATTTTCACGGTAAACAGAAACATATTATAATAGGCATTTGGACATCTGTAGAGAAAGTTATGGCTAAACTACTAAAGTTTGTTACTGCAGTCAAAATCCATCGTGGGGGCAATGGATTTACTACGGACTGCAGTGGTTTTGTATTGTCAGTAGTGGTGGAAATTCGGGGGGGGGGGGTTGCACTATAAATACGAGGTTTAGGGTTTTATTTCATATTTTGACCTAGAGAGCTTGGATTTTGGCATTTTTTCGAAGGTTTTTAAGAAATTCATCGGGGTAAGTGATTCTAATTTGGATTTGGCTAGAATACATGAATCTATCATTGAATTCATCATTTGGTTCGTGATTTGGGATAGAATTTGGGAAAAATTGTGAAAATCTTTCAAAATATAAAATAATGATTTGAAAGACCAAATGGTATCGGAATTGGATAATTTTTATATGGGTGAACTCGTATTGGAATGGGTATTCGATTTTTATATATTTTGTTGGGTTCTAAGGTGCGGGCCCGGGGAGTTAACCTTTTGCAAATTGTATGAGAATTATAGCTTTGTTAATTGGAATTATTTTCTCTTGCATTGTTAAATGTATTCAAGTTATTTTTGGCTAGATTGAGCCGAGCATTGATGAACTGGAAAAAGAAAAAAGCTAAATTGAGTATTGAATTGGCCGAATTGAGGTAAGTATCTTGCCTAACCTTGTGTGGGGGATTTCCCCTTAGGTTTTGAGTCTTCTATGCTATTTGTAGTCCGTGCACGCGAGGTGACGAGTGTGTGCTCGGACTTATTTGTGGGAAATTTGTCTTTAAGGTTCTTAGGTCCTTATGTTCATTATGTAGAAAGTATCCCGTTATGGTTGGGTTTCCTAATTGCTTAAATTGCCTCCATATGCTCCATATGATGTTATTAGCCTTCCTTTAATTCGTACGTGTTACTTGACCCTTAATTGCCTTAATTGAAGTTATTGTCTTCCTTATTGTTTTGATACTTCTTGATTGTGAGTTCCTCTATGACTTTGTGCAAATAGGTTACATGTCCAATTGTTGTGGTTACCGGTATAGTTATCACATGCTTATTATGTCTTGGTGTTTGTTGAGGTTATCGTGCTTCTTAGATTTTTCGTGACCCTTATTATGTACTTGTTGTTTCTCTTGCCGGGATGTTATTGCTTATGATATTATTTCCCTTGCCGGGATTCTTTTGTGGTTGGTGTTGATTTGTATATTATATGGGATCGAGTTGCATGCCTACAACAAAATATATGAAATGGGATCGGGTTGCACGCCTGCAACAAAATATATGAAATGGGAGCGGGTTGCACGCCTGCAACAAGATATATGAAATGGGATCGGGTTGCACGCTTGCAACAAGATATATGAAATGGGATCGAGTGGCACGCCGCCGCAGTAACATTTGTAATGGTATCGGGTTGCACGCTTGCAACGAGAAAAAATGAAAGTGAATATTGATTCTTATGGTGAGAACGAGAGTAAAAGCACGAAGGGTGATGCCGTGCACTTTCTGTTTGTTGTGTTTATTTCTTATTAACAATTCAAGTGTATTAACTGTTTGGATCTCTTTACTATTGTGATCCTTTGTGTTGTAACCCATAGTGTTTTCAATACTTCGTTGTATTATGTAAAACTTTCCATACTTCAATTTTCAATAATTGTTATACCTTTAATTTAATTGGCTTCTTAATTAAATCTCCTTAGAACTTCTGAGGTCGTATTTTTACTTAAAAGGGAATTTCTACGATGTTTTGAACTTATTGATTCCTTATGTTAAAGGTAATTCTTTGATATTGTACTTTAATCAAAAAAGGTATTTTCCTTATTCAAATGATTTCTAAAGGTAACTTCATCTTTTCTTGTTGATTTTCCTAATTGGTTTAGAAGTTGTACTCCACATATGTTATGTGACTCCTTGAATATCTTAATTGCATTGGTTATGGACCCTATGAACTGAGTAACCTGAGAACGTTGTTGCGCAATGTGAGACAGAAATATGTGGGCACAAGGTGCCGGGGAAAATATTATGATTTTATTTAATGGCATGTGAGTTGCCTGTGCGGCTATGATAGAAATATGGGCACGAGATGCCATGAATATATGAAAGTGGGTTGAGAGCTATATTATTTATGATTATGAAATGAGGCATCACAAGGTGACCTTTACTCGAAAGAATTATATTCGAAAGATGCTTATTTGAAGGAAATATATTTGAAGGATATTTATATTTGAAGAACTTGGTTAATTGATTGCACTTGTATACATTAATCGTTGAGCAATATTTATGGTGTTCTTTATTGCCCTGCTATTTACATCACGGGTTGATTATTGTTGCCATCATTATTATTTGCTCCCTATTATTTTTTATGCTATATTGCACATGTTGTTAGATCAGTGAGTGTCTTGATACTTACTGGGCACCGCTGTGGTGTGCTTATGCTACTCTTCTGTACATTTTTGTACAAATTCAGGTAATTGATCATTAGTGGATTTGCGGATCGTTGCTATGGATACTCAAGGTAAACCTACTACAACGTTCACAGGCCTCGGAGTCACCTTTATTTGTACTTATTTCCATTTGTTCCTTTTGTTTTGGAGCAGTGATGTATTTATTTTGTATAAGTACTCTTAGAAAGGTTTGTGACTTGTACCACCGGTTTTGGGAATTGTAAATTTTTAAGAGTTATTGAATTTAAAGATGGTAAATATCAATGTTATTTCAGTTAATGTTAGGCTTACCTAGTTTAGAGACTAGGTACCATCAGACTCATTCAGAGGGATTTTTGGGTCGTGACATACAACCCAAGCGCTATATCGCTGTGGCGTGCAGCCCGATCCAATATATCACTGCGGCGTGCAGCCCGATCCATATACATATAAATATCGTTGCGGCATGCAACCTCATCCATAACATATATATAATACTCAGCATCAGGTCATCACCCTCTCTCAGTCATTAACCTCACATCCACCCAGGTATTTCAGTGAAAATCCGGGAACTCAGCCTAAACTGTTTTCATATATTTGAAAGTAGAGTAATGAAACTTTATTAGACAATAAACAGGTAAAAATCATGACTGAGGATATGCTTTCGAATCAAGACAGTGTGAAGAAAGTAGTAAAATACCCCTAAGGGTCCAAACAGATCGGCACAAGGCCCCAAACATGTCATTCAGCCCAAATTAACAAATTCACTTCTAAAACACACATATATCATATAGAATTTATCAAAATATGCAACTCTATAGTTTCCATGGGACGGACCAAGTCACAATTCCTAGTGGTGCATGCCTACACGCCTGTAACCTAGCATGTGCATTACCTCATTTATCAAAATAGAACGAATTTTCGGGGTTTCATATGCTCAGGTCTAGATTTACAATCATTACTTAACTCAAATCGGACGAGAATCCACTACGCAATCCCCTTGCCTCTCGACTCAGCCTCAAATCATCCTGAATCTATCCAAAATCAGAATCATAACATCAATACAAGCCAAAGGGACAAAGACCATGCGAAAATTATCAAATTAAACTCAAAATCTTGAAATTAGTCAAACCCGACCCCCGAGCCCATGTCTCGGAATTTGATAAAAATCACAACACTAGAATCCTTACCCTCTCAATAGTCCATACATACCAAAACCATCAAAATCGGACCTCAAATGGCCCCTCAAATCCCCAGTTTTAACTATCCAAATTCAAGCCTAATTTCCCAATTTTCCACCCTTAATCTCTTAAATTTCCATGTTTAATCAACTGAAATTCACCATAGATACGTGTATTAAGTTCAATAATCTTACCTCAACAAGAATCCCCTTGATTTCCTTTTCAAAACCCTCCAAAAGCTCCAATCTTATCTCAAAATGGTGGAAATGGGCAAAAATTCGTGAAAGGATGCTTATATAGTTTCTGCCCAGGGATTTCGCACCAGTGGCTCCCTTTCTCGCTTCTACGGATCGCTTGTGCGGTTGACATAACCGCATCTGCGGTTTCTCATCAAAGCCCCAGGTCCGCATCTACTCCCAGGCACCGCACCTGCGGTCCCGAAAATGCGCTAAACATACCGCACCTGCAGGTTTTCCTCTAATGGCCAATCTCCGCATCTACTGTCTCCTCCACGCACCTGCAACCTCGTACTTGCGTTCCCCAATTCGCATGTGTGGAAATGATAGAAGCAATAGCTTCAACTGCTCAATTTCAAGTCCAATCTTTTTGACGACCTTCCGAATTCATCCCGAGGCCCCAAAGACCTCAACCAAAAATACGAACAAGTCACATATCATCATCCAAACTCATACCAATCCTCAGAACACTTAAAACAACATTGAAACACCAAATCACCCTCGGATTAAAGTCTAAGGACTTTCCAAACTTTCGAATTCCGCAACCGATCCAAAAACCTATCAGACCTCATCCGAATGACCTGAATTTTGCACACACATATCACAAATGACAAAATGGACCTACTCCAATTATCAGAATTCCATTCCGACCCCGATATCAAAATTTCCACTACCGACCAGAAACTCCAAAATTCCAATTTTGCCAATTCAAGTCTAAACCTAACACGGACCTTCAAAATACATTCCGAACATGCTTCTAAGTCCAAAATCACCTAATGAAGCTATCCAAACAGTCAGAATTCACATCCGAGACCTTCTACTCATAATTCAAAATCCGGTTGACTTTTCCAACTTAAACTCCTAAACTAGAGACTAAGTGTCTCATTTCACTCCAAGACCACTCCGAACATAGAACAACCAACGCAATAAAATGGAATATAGCTGAACAACACATAATGAAGCAGAAATAGGGAGAACGGGACTAAAATTCATGAAACGACCGGCCGGGTTATTACATCCTCCCCCTCTTAAACAAACGTTCGTCCTCGAACGAGTCAAGAACCATACCTCAAGCCTCAAATAGGTGAGGATATTTTCTTTGTATCTCCCGCTCGGTCTCCCAGGTAGCCTCCTCCACGGGCCGAGTTCTTCACTGCACTTTCACTGAAGCTATATCCTTCGATCTCAGCTTTCGGACCTGCCGCTCCAAAATAGACTCTGGCTCCACATCATAGGTCAAATCACTGTCTAACTGAATCGTGCTGAAATCCAAAACATGAGATGGATCACCAATATACTTCCGGAGTATAGAAACATGAAATACCGGATGCACACTCGACAAGCTAGGTGGCAAAGCAAGCTCATAAGCCACCTCTCCAATCTTCCAAAGCACCTAAAAAGGCCCAATGAACCGAGGACTCAATTTACCCTTCTTCCCAAATCTCATAACACCCTTCATGGGTGAAACCTTCAGTAGAACCTTCTCCCCAACCATGTAAGACACATCACGGACCTTCTTGTCAGCATAACTCTTTTGTCTTTACTGCGCTGTACGAAGCCGCTCCTGAATCAATTTCACCTTGTCCAAATCATCCTATACCAAGTCTATCCCCAAAAGTCTAGCCTCGCCCGGCTCAAACCAACCTACGAGAGATCTACACTGTCTCCCATATAAAGCCTCATATGGAGCCATCTAAATACTCAACTGAGAACTGTTGTTATATGAAAACTACGTAAGTGGTAGAAACTGATCCCATGAACCCCCAAAATTAATGACACAAGCGCGCAACATGTCCTCTAATATCTGAATAGTGCGCTCGAACGGCCCGTCTATTTGAGGGTGAAAAACTGTGCTCAACTCAACCTGAGTACCCAATGCAGGCGAACGATCTCTCGGATATAAATACCAGCTAAACGCTCCGAAAAATAGGTAGTGCACACAGGAATGAAGTGCGCAGACTTGGTCAGCCAATCCACAATCACCGAAATAGCATCGAACTTCCTCGAAGTTCATGGGAGTCCAACTATGAAATCCATGGTGATCCGCTCCCACTTCCACTCTGGAATGTCTAACCACTGAAACAAGCCACCCAATCTCTGATGCTCATATTTCACTTGCTGACAATTGAGACACCGAGCTACAAATACCACAATATCCTTCTTCATTCTTCTCCACCAATAGTGTTGTCTCATATCCTGATACATCTTCGCGGCACCTGAATGGATGGAATACCGCAAGCTATGAGCCTCTTCTAGAATTAATTCCTGAAGCCTATCCACATTGGGCACACATATCTAGCTCTACATCCTCAACACTCCATCATCACCAATAGCCACATATCTAGCATCGTCATGCCAAACTCTATCCTTGAGGACAAGTAAATGAGGATCATCATATTGGTGCTCTCTGATGTGAATCAAACAAGGAATACCGAGAAACCACACAAGCTAAGATCTGACTGGGCTCCAAAATATCCAACCTCACGAACCAATTGGTCAAGGCCTAAACATCAACTGCAAGAGGTCTCTCCCCAACAGGAATATATGCCAAACTGCCCATTGGCATTTTCCGGATGGTACAAGATGGTGATATAATAATCCTTTACCAACTCTAACCATCTTCGTTGCCTCAAATTGAGATCCTTTTGCTTGAACAAGTGCTGGAGGCTATGATGATCAGTAAACACCTCACAAGACATACCATAGAGATAATGCCTCCAAATTTTCAACGCGTGAACAATGGCAGCCAACTCCAAATCATGAACATAGTAGTTCTTCTCATGGGGCTTCAACTGACGAGAAGAATAAGCAATCACTATACCCTCCTGCATCAAAGCACACCTAATACCAACTCTAGAAGCATCACAATACACTGTATATGAACCTGAAGCTGATGGCAAAACTAACACTGGAGTTATGGTCAAGGCACTCTTGAGCTTCTGAAAGCTCACCTCACACTCATCTGACCACCTAAATAGAGCACCCTTTTGGGTCAATTTGTTCAAGGGTGATGCAATAGATGAACATCCCTGAATGAACCGATGGTAATAACCCGCCAAACAAAGGAAGCTGCAAATCTCTATGGCTGAGGACGGTCTGGGCCAACTATGAACTGCCTCTATCTTCTTTGGATAGACCTGAATACCCTCACTGGACATCACGTTCCCCAAGAAAGCCACTGAACTGAGCCAAAACTCACACTTGGAGAACTTTGCGTAAAGTTTCTCCTCTCTCAACTGCTGCAATACAACTCTCAAATGCTCAGCGTGTTCCTCATGACTACGCGAGTACACCAGAATATTATCAATGAAAACAATCACAAACGAGTCGAGATAAGGCCGAAACACGTTGTTCATCAAATGCATGAACGTTGTTGGGGCATTGGTTGGCCCAAAAGACATCACAAGGAACTTATAATGACTGTATCAGGTCCTGAAAGCTGTCTTAAGAATATCCCAGTCCCTAATCTTCAATTGGTGATACGCTTACCGGAGATCAATCTTGGAGAACAATCTCGCTCCCAGAAGCTGGTCAAATAAATCATCAATATGAGGCAAAGGATACTTGTTTTTGATTGTGACTTTGTTCAACTGCCTGTAATTAATGCACATCCTCATCGTGCCATCCTTCTTCTTCAAAAATAGAACATGTGCACCCCACGATGACACACTAGGCCGAATAAACCCCTTATCAAGGAGTTCCTGAAGCTGCTCCTTCAACTCCACCGGTGCCATACGATATGGTGGAATAGAAATGGGCTGAGTTCCCGGCACAAAATCAATACCAAAGTCAATATCCTTGTCCAGTGGCATGCTCGGCAGGTCTGCAGGAAACACATCGGGAAAATCCCTTACTACTGGAACATAATCGATATAAGGAGTCTCTACACTAACATCCCTCACAAAGGCTAAGTATGAAAGACAACCTTTCCTAACCATCCGTTGGGCCTTCAAAAATGATATCACCCTACTAGGGACAAAATCAGTCGAACCTCGACAATCAATCCATGGCACACTCGGCATAGCCAACGTCACTGTCTTAGCATGACAGTCCAAGATAGCACGATACGGAGATAGCCAATCCATGCCTAATATCACATCCAAGTTCACCATACAAAGCAACAAAAGGTTCACTCGAGTCTCCAGACCCCCAATAGTCACCACACACGACCGATATACGCGGTCCACAATAATAGTATCACCCACCAGAGTAGATACACGAACAGATGAAATAAGAGACTCACAGGGCGTATCCAAATAACGAGCAAAATATGATGACATATATGAAAACGTGGAACTGGGATCAAATAACATAGATGTATCTCTGTGGCAAACTGAGATAATACCTGCAATCACAGCATATGAAGCAATAGCATCTAGTCTAGCTAAATGTGCATAGAAATGAGCCTGACCACCACCGAATCGACCTCCCCCTCTAGGGCAACCCCTAGCTGACTGACCCCCACCCTTAGCTGCCTGAGCGGGTGGTGAAGTAACTGGAGCTGAAGTCGAGGGTTGACTCCTCTGCTGAGATGGACCCCCAAAAAGATGAGTACATTGTCTCCTTATATGCCCAAACTCTCCACACTCATAACAACTCCCTAGTGCAGGGGACGGGGACTTAAGGGAACCCCTAGCACCGGGATGACTAGCAGAAGAACCCAGTACGGATGAGCCCTGAACTAATGGAGCACAGGATGTACTCTAGGCTGGAAGGGAACTATGTGATGAATGGCCCTAATAAGAACTGTGAGAACCATGGCCCATGATTCCCCACAATGAACTGGGCGAGCTAACTGAGCATGTCTGAATAGGCGGCCTCTGTCGTGCTGAAACTAGCCTCTCGAAGGAGTGCCACCAAAACTACTAGATCCCCAAGACCTCTTGGCCTCCCTCTCATCTCGCTACTGGCGAGGAACTGACTCAATCTTTCGACAAATATCAACAACCTGCTCAAAAGTAGCACCTGACACCCTCTCTTTGGTCATGAGAATCCAAAGCTGATATGCGAGGCCATCCATGAACCTCTTGATCCTCTCTCTATCCGTAAGAACCAACCAAACAGCATGACGAGCTAGCTCTGAAAATCTCATCTCATACTGCATCACAGTCATATCATCCTGACGCAACTGCTCGAACTACCTGCGCAACTCCTCTCTACGAGACTGTGGAACATGCTTCTCCAAGAAGAGAGCGGAGAACTACTTCCAGGTAAGGGGCAATGCATCAACAGGCCTACGCCTCTCATAAGCCTCCCACCAAGTAAAGGCAGCTCCTAAAAACTGGAAAGTAGTGAACGAGATCCCACTGGTCTCCAAAATACCCGTGCTCTGAAGTATCCTCTTACACATGTCCAAGAAACCCTAGGAATACTTGCCCTCTGCACCACTGAAAGTCAGAGACTGAAGTCTACCAAACCTCTCCAATCAACGCTGGAGGTGCCCCCGGTGTCTGAAGTCCATGCACAACCTACTCAGGTGTGTGAGCAGCAGGAGTCTGGGTGTTTCCCCCAGCCTGAGAAGTAGCTGCGACTGTAGTAACTGAGATCGCTTGAGCCATGCTAGTGCACACTAATAGAATCTAGGCTAGGGCCTCCTGAAGGCATGGAATAACAATCAGCACAACCGGTGCCTGAGCTGGGACTACTGGAGCGTCCGCAACTAGGACCAGATCATGAATTGGGGCGGCTGGTAGATTTGCAGGTGCTGCCCTAGCTGTTGTGCGGGATACACCCCTGCTCCTACCACGGCCTCGACCACGACCTCGGCCCCTAGTGGCCCCAACTGGTGGTACCAACAGGAATTTCAAGAATGTGAAGCTTTTCCTAAAGGTTCTGCAGCTTCCCGAGGATAAGTACAGACATCTCTGTACTGATCCATGAGACTCTACTAAACTGTCTCAAGGCCTATAAGACCTATGTAACCTAGACTCTAATACCAACTTGTCACAACCCCAAACCACCCTGGTCGTGATGGCACCTATCATAGTGCTAGGCCAGCCAAATCAACACTAACAACATAAAGTTCTTTTGTAAATTAATTTTTTTAATCAGATCAAATCTCAAATCTTTCATTTTAATATAACAAAATACGCGGAAAATAATTATGCAATTACATCTGTATAGCCCGATCCTAGTGTCACTAGTCATGAGCCACTAAATACAATCCAATACTGTCTACAAAATACAAAGACTGAAATACAAAATACTAAGGATAGGAAGGAGAAGGTAGGGCTGCGAACGTCGTGCAACTACCTTGCAATCTCCGGATAATACTCTGAAGGCAATAAACAACTCTTACTCGGAGGCTCTGGCACTTAGATCTGCATACAAGGTGCAGGGAGAAACGTGAGTACTCCAACCCGGTAAGTAACTAAAGAAAATAAAGGTTGAGTGCAATGACGAGCATTTAAATCATATACAAAGTGTAGCATAGAATCTCAATGAAATAACAAGTAAATCAGTAATTCAACTTCCGAGCATCTCGCAAAACTCCAATTTCAATGAAAGTTCTTTCAAAAACATTTGTTCAACATTTTTCAATAGAGGCCCAGTATAAAAGAAGAGTGGAAAACAGTATTTTCATAAAAACAAGCCCCTCGGGCAAAGCATCACTCACACGTATATAGCCCCTCGGACAAGCCTCTCTAGTCACTCAAGACTCAACTCTCATCAATCAGCACTCGTACTCAGCACTCTCGCTCAATAGATATCTCGCAATAACTGTTGCGGCGTGCAGCCCGATCCAAAATATAAAGTCGACTGCACTCACTGGGGGTGTGCAGACACCGGAGGGGCTCCTACAGCCCAAGCGCTATATCACTGCGGCGTGCAGCTAGATTCAATATATTGCTACGGCGTGCAGCGCGATCCATATACATATAAATATCGTTGCGATGTGCAGCCCGATTCATAACATATATATAATCCTCACCATCAGGTCCTCACCCTCTCTCAGTCATTAACCTCACAGCCACTCGGGCATTTCAGTGAAAATCAGGGAACTCAGCCCTAAAGATTTCATATATTTGAAAGTAGAGTAATTTAATTGAATCAGACAATAAACAGGTAAAAATCATAACTGAGGATATGCTTTCGAATCAAGTCAGTGCGAGGGAAGTAGTAAAATACTCCTAAAGGTCCAAACAGATCGGCACAAGGCCCAAACATGGCATTCATCCCAAATTAAAAAATTCACTTCTAAAACACATAAATATTATATAGAGTTTATCAAAATAGGCAACTCTATATTTTCCATGGGACGGACCAAGTTACAATCCATACGGGTGCACACCCACATGCCCGTCACCTAGGATGTGTGTCACCTCATTTATCAAAATAGTATGAATTTCCGGGGTTTCATACCCTCAGGTCTAGATTTACAATCGTTACATACCTCAAACCGGACGAGAATCAACTCTGAAATGTCGTTGCCTCTCGACCCGACCTCAAATCGTCCTAAATCTATCCAAAATCAGAATCATAACATCAGTACAAGCCAAAAGAACAAAGCCCATGCAAAAATTATCAAATTAAACTCAAAATCCCGAAATTGGTCAAACTCGACCCCTAGGCCCACATCTCAGAATTTGATAAAAATCACAATACTAGAATCCTTACCCTTTCACGAGTCCATACATACCAAAATCATCAAAATCAGACCTCAAATGGCCCCTCAAAACCCCAGTTTTAACTCTCCAAATTCAAACCCTAATTTCCCAATTTTTCACCCTTAATCTCTTAAATCTCCATGTTTAATCAACTGAAATTCACCATAGATACGTGTATTAACTTCATGAATCTTACCTCAACAAGAATCCCCTAGATTTCCTCTTCAAAACCCTTCAAAAGCTCCAATCCCGTCTAAAAATGGTGAAAATGGGCAAAAATTCGCGAAGGGGTGCTTATATAGTTTCTGCCTAGAGATTCCACACCTGTGGCTCCCTTTCTCACTTCTGCAGCCGACATAACCGCATCTGCGGTTTCTCATTAAAGCCTCAGGTCTGCATCTGCACCCAGGCAACGCACCTGCAGTCCCGCAGATGTGCTCAACATACCGCACCTGCGATTTTTCCTCTGATGACCAATCTCCGCATCTGCGGTCTCCTCCACGCACCTGTGACCTCGCACCTGAGTTCCCCAATCCGCAGGTGCGGAAATGACAAAAGCAGCAGCTTCAGCTGCTCAATTTCAAGTCCAATCTTTCCGACGACCTTCTGAATTCATCCTGAGGCCCCTAGGACCTCAACCAAAAATACGAACAAGTCACATATCATCATCCAAACTAATGCCAACCCTTGGAACAGTCAAAACAACATCGAAACACCAACTCACCCTCGGATTAAAGCCTAAGGACTTTCCAAACTTTCGAATTCCACAACCAATCCAAAAACCTATCAAACCTCATCCGAATGACCTAAAATTTTGCACACACGTCACAAATAACACAACGGACCTACTCCAATTTCTAGAACTCCATTCCGACCCCGATATCAGGATTCCCACTACCGACCGGAAACTCCAAAATTCCAATTTCGCCAATTCAAACCTAAACCTAACACGGGCCTCTAAAATACATTCCGAACACGCTCCTAAGTCCAAAATCACCTAACGAAGCTATCCGAGCCGTCAGAATTCACATCTGAGACCTTCCACTCATAAGTCACCATCCGGTTTACTTTTCCAACATAAACTCCTAAACTAGAGACTAAGTATCTCATTTCACTCCAATACCACTCCGAACATAGAACAACCAACACAATAAGATGAAATATAACAAAAAAAACATATAATGAAGCCGAAATGGGGAGAACAAGACTGAAATTCATGAAACGATCGGTCGGGTCGTTATAGAAGATTAGTAAATACACAGCCCAATGTGATACTTAAATACACATAGGACTATTATAATACCCAAAACAGAACTGTAAGAGATATTGGTAATCACAAATGCAATGAAATTAATGTAAGATCAAAGAGAGTAAACAAATTAACAGTGAAGCCTATTATTTCATTTAACACTAACCCTAAAGAGATTAATAAGTGTAAATGGTTAAAAGCTTAGGTTAAAATTGTATTCATGGCCAAGACACCCTTTGGATCCCTGGCACTTCAGAGTTCACAAGGGTCTTAGGGACCCCGGCAGTGCTTGTGTCAAGGAGGGCATCTCCACTAGACACTAAACCTTATTCCCAAATACCCTTAATCACTCACACTTACTCTTCCCTATAGGTTTAAATGCCAATGAGGCACACACTGTAACTCCAGAACAATGATAATAACACAAAGATATACACAATTCTCACGGAGATTATACAGAACACTACTATGAATATGAGATAACAAATAATACCATAGGGATGACAATCCAAACACAAGGGTGTAGTGCACTATCAACATCCTCAACATACTTAAGAATACACAAAGAAACCAATAACAAGTACAACCAAAGAGAGGGAACACCAGTAGGTTATTTAGGAATCCAAACATTAAGTCATATGATTAAGAAGTAAGGAGACACATGTATCTACTGATAAGTTCAAATTTTACAAGAGTCCCTACTCATAATATCTTTACAGCTTATAAGACTGCGTTTGAATTAATTAAGGATTCATGCATAGACTAAGTCTTAACTTCTACTAGTAGCATGAGTTAACAGCCTTATTCAGAGTCTTTAAAGCATATTAACAAGGATACCTAAGCAAGAAAATTAATCTTTACATAAGCAGATGACATGATTAATAACCTCTCATTCATACTAGATTCATTAGGAGTTAAGACATTCATATAAACACAAGGTAATGTTATGATAGGGTAGGTTTGCATCAAGAGCTTCCCTTAAGTCTATAGGTGAGCCACAGTTTAACTTATGTAGGCTTAGAAAGACTCAGTGTCCTTTAAGAGAATATGGGCATGAGTATGAGAGGTGAGAAGGAAGTTGTTTAATAACATGAATCAATGCAGAAAACCAGGAGAAGACAATTAAGCACATACAAAAGATATCCTTAAGGAGTGCAAGAATACAACATGGTAGAGCGTCAAACAACATAGGGTAAGACCAACAAGTTCAGTACATAAGTCTGGGATAAGGAAGGTTTCACATGAAATAAGCATGGTTCTTGTAGCAGGACAATTAGTCCAGCTAAACAGATGGGTGTATTAGTCCAAAACATAATGAAATTTAGCTTAACATGACCAATTCAAGAGATGATACACAAATACAACAACTAAAATTCCTAATCAAATTGAGTTTCGTAACCAGATCCTTGAAGACAATCTAAACATGTTTGGTGTAAGTTAACAACAATAAGAGTTCAAATAAGACTAATTGCAACAATTCATTGGAACTTAGTTTGGTTATATTCATAGGCATAGCTCACAGGTATGATCAAACAATCATGAAGGCTGACAAAAATTCATTACAATGGTCTTTCAAGAGCTGCAGAATCACAGAAAATGCATTAGAAAAGAGAAAACAACCGAAACAAACTCAAAACTAATATATATTTAAACTGAATGACAACATTGTAGTTAACCATAAGTGTTCATATCCTATTTTAACTTTGGTTTATCATATAAGCAACCCCAAGTGCATGATACGTATCAACATGTAATACCAAGGTAAAAATCAATAGAGTAAACATGAGAACCATAGCAATACCATCAGGAAAATCTAAAGTTAGAACAAGTGTATGGAACAATTAAGGCTCTTTAGCCAGCTACATAAGTTTTAATTAACACACAGATTGTTTAACTTAAAGAGCATTCATTAAGCTTGCAAGAGTAGTCAATTAGTGTTAACTTAGCTTCAAGATATTAAGAGAAGTAGTCGTGTCATGACCCAAAACTCCAACCTATCGTACTAGCACCTATCGATGGTACTAGGCCAGCTGACTCTAAAAATACTTCGATATTTCATTAAAAGATAAACCAAAAGCCTTTTTAAAACATGATTTTCATAAAACCAAGAGTTAAACTCAAAATAAAATGCGAAAAGATAGCCCCAAATAGCGGGGTGTCACTAAGTCATGAGCGTCTAAACATAACCGGTACGAAAATAACATGACTAACATAGCTTGGAATTCAAAATACAACTAAAGGAAAGATAGGGAAGAAGAAAGCAAGGTTGCGAATGCCGGGAAACTACCTCGCTATCTCCAATAATCAACTACGAGGACTATCAGTGCTCTCTACGACCAACAACTCCTGGATCTACACACGAGGCACAGGGAGTAATGTGAGTACACTAACTCAGTAAGTAACATAAATAAATAAGGAATTGAGAAATGGTGACGAACTATGCAAATACAGTTCATTTCATAAAATTCAGTAAAGAATAGGAATGCCTTCAATCTAGAAGTATAAGTCAAATCAGTTTGTTTAAGTCAAGTTCAAGTAAAACAAGATAAAATATCTTCAAACAATTCTCAAACAAGGATGTAGGGCAACTGTGTGCATCAAATAATGAAATCATATACTGCCTCTTCTGCATTCATCACTCAGTCCTCCCAATTACTCCAACCTCATAGTCACTCATTCCTCACAATCGCTGAGCACTCAACACTCGGCACTCGCACTTAGTAGGTACCTGTACCCACTGGGGGTGTGTACACACTCCGAAGGGGATCCTTCAGCCCAAGCTCTATAACAAGACAATCATGGCATAAATCAATAAAACATGATGCGGCATGCAGCCCGATCCCATAATATCATCACAATCAGTCCCTCAGCCTCACTCAGTCATCAATCTCTCTAGTCTCTCGGGCTCTCAGAAATCAGGAAATCATCCCAAACAACAATAACTTGATGCATCAAATAAAATAACAAAGACTGAGATATGATATGAAAATGCATGAACATGACTGAGTACGGAATATCAATAAAAATAGTGAGATGATAGCAAGAAACAAACACTAAGGGTCCCAACAATACCGTCATATATCCTAAACATGATATCTAGCATGATTTACAGTCAATTTTCTATAACACATAAGGAGATATAGCTAATAACAAGTTGTTCAACTTTACAGTTTCTACGGACGAACCAAGTCACAATCCCTTCGGTGCACGCCCACATGCCTATCACCTAGCATGCGCGTCACCTCCAAAATAATCACATGACACCAAATTCGAGGTTTCATACCCTCAGGACTAGATTTACAACTGTTACTTACCTCAATCCGAGCAAATCTCTACTCCACAATTCCCTTGCCTCTCGAATCGCTCTCCAAACATCTCGAATGTAGCCACAAACAGTACAATACCATTAATATATGAAAAAGGAATCAATTCCACAAGAAAACTACTAATTTAGACTCAAAATCCAAAATTGGCTCAAATCCAGCCCCCGGGACCACGTGTTGAAATCTAGCAAAAGTCACAAAACATGAAAGTCCATTCACTCACGAGTCTAACCATACCAAATTTATCAAAATCCGACACCATTTGGTCATCCAAAACCCCGAAATTCACTCTCCAATTCTCAAACCCTAACTCCCAAATTTAACCTCAAAAACTCACCAACTAGGTGTAAAATCAATGGGGAAATACCATTATTGAAGATAAATAGGCACAAGGAACTTACCTCAGTAATTGCTTTGAAATGACTCTAAAGAATCCCCAAAATCTGAGCTCAAAGTGATAAAAATGGTGAAAAATATCGAAGTGTTCTATTTATAGGTTCTGCCCAGCAAACCCGCAGCTGCGGTACAATATCTGTACCTGCGGAGCCGCTTCTGCGGTTAGAACTCTGCTTATACGGAAACTCACTTAAAACACTGCCCCGCACCTGCGTCCCAGGTCTCGCACCTGCGCTCATCCCTCCGCTTCTGCGGAAAACCAAAAAAATCCCTCTCATCTATGTCTCAGCCTCGCATCTGCGGGCTCGCAAATGCGACCCCCTTCTCGCACCTGTGATTCTAGTCCAACCCAACCTTTCCCGCATCTACGACCTTCTATTCACTTTTGCATGGCCGCACTTGCGGGTGTCCCACCGCAGGTGTGAAAACACTAGAACCTGCAGCACTTCAGCATGCACTCTTCAACTCAAGTCAAGCCATTAACCATCCGAAATCACCCTGAGGCCCTCAAGACCACAAACAAATGTACCAACAAGTCTTATATCTCGATACGAACTTAGTAGAATCCTTAAATCACCTCAAACAACATCAAAAACACGAATTACACACAGATTCAAGCCTTATGAACTTCGAAATTTCCAAATTCTATAAACGACGCTGAAACCTAACAAACCACGTCCGATTCACCTCAAATTTTGTACCCAAGTCATAAAAGACACCATAGACCTAGTCCAACTTCCAGAAATCAAATTCGGCCCCAATATCAAAATTTCCATTACCGGCCAAAATTCCAACTTTCGTCAATTCAAGGCTATTTCTACTTTGGACCTCCAAATCTCATTCCAAACATGCTCCTATGTCCAAAATCACCTAACGAGCTAACATAACCATCAAAATTCAAATACGAGGTCTTTTACACCTAAGTCAACATCCGATCAACTTTTCCAACTTGAGCCTTCAAATAAGAGACTAAGTGTCTCATTTCACTCTGAAATGACACCGGACCCGAACCAACTAACTTGATAAGTTATAATATAGCTGTAGGACACAAAAGAAGCATAAAATGGAAAAATGGGGCTACTACTCTCGAAATGACTGGCCGGGTCGCTACAAGTCGGCTCATATCTAAAACATGATTATCAAACACAAGTTAATAACAACACATCATGGACAAAGAAAATCATCAGAGAACAACATGGTAGGCATGATTTTAACCAAAACAATTAAAAGAAAATAAAGGTCGAAATACACTGACCTTTCTTTGAGCAGCAAACCAAACAAGGATTCTTGTTAGCCATTTAGGAATCAAAGCTAAAATAGCTACCAATGAATTGAACTCAAAATCGAAAAGAGAGAGAGATGAAGAATCAGTTAGAACCTAGGGTTTCTAATATACTCTGTAGACTATTGAATACTCGTATTAGGTTGTGTATTGATGTCTTTATTAGTTGTTAGATGTTATTAGGTGAGAGAAATTAATGCTACTATTTATAGTGCCTTCAAGCCTTACGATTATGGTAGATTCACATAGTGGTAGTGGAGAGTGACGACTATCAGATGATGCAAGCGAAGACAGGTGGAAATTGAAGAAACAGAGGGGAAAACAGTGAGGATTTTACCTGAGAGGAGAGAGGTCGAGCGTTGAAGGCAAAGGCCCATCAGGTAAAACTCTAAAACCCAGAGGTCACTATGTTTGACCTCTGGGTGTCGAGCTCATGATGATCTCTGAAACAACTCCATGCATTCTCCAAGTTGATGTAGCATAAGAGAAATTTAAAAATTCAAGTTTCACTTTTTGGCCAGGGTTTTCGGATTGAGATTTTTGAATTCGATCAATAGAATTGGAAATGAATCGACAGAATTTGTGACATAGGGACAAGATGGGTTGATTGAGGTTTGATTTTGTCGACCTCGCATGAATTTGTGCAAGGTCTCATGACTGATGTGGAGTGGAGCAGAGGAGGGAGAAGAGAGCGTTTAGGGAAAGGGGGCAGTTGGTGCATGAGGCAAATGATTTGGGTTTGGGGTAAGTGACGGTCTTTGAGGTTAAGATTGAGGGAAGCAATCTGGGCCATTTGATAATTTTATCAACGGCCCTGATAAATCAGGTATTAACGATTTAAAAAAGGCTTTTATGAAGAAATATGGGAACCGTTGGTTCTTTGTATTTCAATAGTGGAGATGAGATTGCAGCAGGAATTAAAAGAAAAGAAAAAATACAGGATTAATTACGGCCCGTTGATAAGTTAGATCAACGGTCCAGACTTGTTTGTGCTTGTTTTATGAGTGTGGAAGATGGATGACGTGGCGCATCGCCATTGGATCGCAAGGAGTGGCATGGATTTCCATCTTGAACTGGAGGGGTTGTTTGGACAGGGTCAGATGGCGAGTGGGCCTATGTATTAGGCTAATTTCAATTTAAAATATGGTCAATTTGTGTTTAGGAGTGCATTTGCAATTATAGCCATTTAGCCTTTAACCTCTTTAAAATTAATTTAATTAAACTTAATTAATTCCAATAAAATGTGATAGAAATTTTAATCATCAAATATACCACTAATTACTGTAATTAGTTAATTAATTACTAGATATATTATTTTCCTATTTACTACATTAATTTCGGATTCATTTTGAAAAAATGGGCTATTTAACCGAAATTAAGTAATGAAATTGTTAAATTAATTATAAGCCTATGTGATGCATATGAAAATTATTTTAATAGTTTCAAAAATAGTAAATAGTAAAGCTAGTACGTTTGTAATCGTATAATTACTAAATTACTAATTAACATAGCTAATTACCTAATTTTTATAAAAATAGATATTATTAATTAGAAAATAACCTTAACATATCTATTGAAAATTAATAAGTGTAAGAAAATTAATTTTTAAAAGGAGGGTCAAAATTGGTCGTCAACAATAAGGTTGTCCCTTCTAACTCGTGCGCAGTTCTAAATTTTCAGTAAATGGCGCCAAAGAAGAAGGCGAGGAGTGGCTAAAGGGCCAATACCAACCTAGGAGTGGCAGTTGATGATGTGGCCGATGTTACGGGTGAGCACTCAAGGAGTGAAGACATTCCCCCAACCACAACACCTTCTTATTGTACTACTCCTGCTGAGAATGCATTGATTCCTCCTCCAACTGACATTCCAGTTCCACCTCCAGTCGCCTCCGGTCTAAGTGTTCTAATGGGGACCTTAGGGGAGCCATACAAATGTCGAATCAGATAGTGACTTCTCAGGCCCAGAGATTGAACGCCATACCTACTTCCTCTAGCCAGCAAGAAGATTCTACTAGTTTCAAGGTGAATAGATTTCTTCAGTTGGATCCTCTGGTGTTCACAAGTACTAAGACCGAGGAGGAACCATAAGAGTTTGTTGATGGGATACACAAGAATCTTTGTGTAATTCATTCCACTGAGACAGAAGTAGTGGAGTTGGCCTCCTATCGCCTGAAAGAGGTGGCTTATTCATGATTTGAATTGCGGGAGGAGTCCCATGAGGAGGGGAGCCCTCCGACGAAGTGGAATGAGTTTGCGGATGCTTTCATGGATCATTTCTTGCTTCCAAGACTAGGGAAGCTTGTGCAACCGGGTTTAAGAACTTTAAGCAAGGTAGTATGAGTGTGTGGGACTGCCATACGAAATTTGTGCATCTTTCCAAGTATATTATTTACATGTTGCCCATTGTGGAGGCTAGGGTGCGCCGGTTTGTGCAAGCCCTTTGGTTATCAACAAGGCCGCTACATGCCCCTTGAATTCTATATGAACTATTGGAAGATGGAGTATTTTCTCAAGCCACAGAGACTCGCAAATTAAAGAACAAAATGGAAAGAGATGATAACAAGAAGGCCGATCCGCGGGAATCTTTACACCCCATGTAAGCTCAGAAATGAGATCATCTTTGAAGGTACATAAAGTGAGTTAATCATGTTACCTTGGGGTTAAAAATATTTAATATCATAAATAACAAGTACCAATAGTGTTGGAAAGCTTATAATCTAAACGAATTGAGGCAATAAGTATCGACGAAAGTCGACAAGTTGGGAATGTTATAGCATGTGGGGTGAGACTAGAGTGCTTAACATGATAAGAAGGTTATGTTATGAGTTATTTTAATCTTATGATAGTCGTGTGTTATGTTTTAAAGTCAAGCGAGTTGTACAACAAAAGTTGGCAAAGGATATCACAAGTTACATTCATAAATGTACTGAAAATTAGTCCAAATGTAGCAGAGCATTTCTCAAACTATGCTTGGAATTAAGGGATGAACAACCTACCAAATTAAAGATATATGAGTCTAGTTTCTAACTCATTAAATGGTTTGTCAATGCAACATTGTAGTAAAGAGATATTTATATTTTTTCGAGACTGTGCAAGCAGCTCCCAATGGGACCCACTTAGGCGGTTGGTGATTCTCCAACCTTTAAGGATCGGGGAAAGGCTCATTTGGGATTATTTTTCAAACCTACCAGACCCTATACTCTCCCAAAACACTCTCAATGCAGTATCCATAGTTTTAGAGTGAAATCCAAAGATAAAAACATGAATCTAATGCTAGAAATCTTGTGGTACTTTCTAGATCGTAGTTCTTCATCTTATGGCTATTTTGGAGGATTATTCAAAGAGATGTAACCTCAGATTTCGTGTTTTTCTTATTTATCAAGGTAATAATTAGTTCCTCCTTCATATATCTTAGAGTTTCAAGGAAAAATATAAGTGCTTACACACCAACTTGAACATCAAAGATGGTTCAAGATGAGAATATAACTCTTATAGTATTGTGGTGTGATTGAGCATTGTTGTGAGCTACACCAGCTGGGGATTTCAAGTTGTATCTAATGCCTAAGGTAATTAAATAATTTTCTTGGTTGTTCTTAAGGTTAATCATGTGTTGGTTGAGTTTTTTGAGTGAAAATCTACAAGATAGAAATTGACATGGCATAACGAATCATTATCTTTTTTGGGGGGGCAGTGTTGAGGTTATATATATATATTGTTGTGGATGTAAATTGTTAGAAATAGTTTTATATTGTTAATACTTCTGTTGTTAAGCTTATCCATGTTCCAATTAAGTTGATTGAAGAAGAACCATGAAAAACAAGAGGTTGACAATAAAGGTTAAGGTACTAGGCGTGCAACCAATTTTTGAAGATTTTCTTATGATGTCTTGGGTTGGAAATGATATGGTAAGCATATGTATGATTTTATAGATTTTGTTGGAAGATTCATGGAAAAATAATTTAATTAAATTAAAATTTGTTAATTGTAAATCGAGCTTGCCACTAAAAATGGTTGTTGAAGTAACCGGGAGCTTATTATGAATTATATTATTGTTGTATGGGTTGTTTGGTGACTTATAGTAACTTATGGAATATAGTAAAAATAAGGTAGGTGATGTCCGTTTTCTTGTATAATATTGGTTTTGAGATATGAGAGTTACAATACTTATATGATGACAACAAAGTCGGTTTACTCATTATAGACGTATGAAGTTCATATTGAGCTTGGTTGACGATTGGAGAGAAGATTACAAAGGTATGTTAAGGCACTTTTTTCTTTCTTTTGGCATGATCTAAAGCGAAATAAACATAAACGATATGCTATTTCATTATGGATCTACTCCTAGCAACTACGGTTTTCCATGTTGTTCTTTCCTTATCAAGTTATTCTAAGCAATTATATATGATCCTTAAATCCTATTGAGATTCATATTGATGGTATGGATGTCCATAATGTGAATCGAAGCTCTAACGACCTTATGTCCCTGCAAAAGATTTAGAACGTGATTCCATGAGTCCAACATGCATTATATATATGTATCTATTTTACTCTATCGAGTCGCGCTATAGTCGGTCGGATAGGCACCTATCATGCAACCACTGGTTAGTTGAGTTTTACCGAGTCCTCTTCGAGGCCAGGTACAATATGATGATGATGATGATGATGCCCATATATGCATACATTTCTAAAAGTATATATATATCATGCATCTCATGTTATTCGCTCTAAGAGGCACTCATATGTTACAGGCTGTATCTTTTCTATCACTTTTTACATTACTGTTCTTATATATGCTTTTTTTGCCATACATACTCGGTACTTTATTTATATTGTCGTCTCTTTTGACTGGGGATGTTGCATGTCATGCCCACAAGTCCCGATAAATAGATGGACAGTTCTCCTAGTAGGCTATTAGCTCAGCGAAAGGAGTTAGCGCAATTCACTTGCTCTTGAGATGCATATTTAGTCTATATATTTTGGACATGTAATGATTGGTATGATGAGGCTTGTAGAAAGATGTCATGTATATGGATACCGTTATGGCCTTGTCGGCCTATGTTTTGAGTGTACAAATGATCATGTCGGTCTTATAGGCCCATATGTCACATGTATAAGTTTGTGTATAATGTTGGGTCGTCATATGTCGAGTATTCCCTTATGTTTTATTCTGGTAATCTCATGACGGCCCTTCTAGCCCATTTACCCATGATAGTATGATAAGAAAGATACATTATATTGGTGCTCGGTTGAGTAAGGCGGGTGCCCGTTGCAGCCTTTCAATTTGGGTCGTGACAGATTTTTTTCGTAGATCTTTCAGTACTGGTAGTGGTGGAAAGGTAATGTTTAGGGGAGTTTCATCTATACCCACATAGTCTTTTGCTTAGTTTTCAGCCAGTGCACTGCCATCAGGGTCCGGTCAGTAGCAGTAGGGTCATTTCAGGCGCAGTCAGGGCAACATGGGATCTTATCAATAGGGTCCAATCATGCGGGAGATTCAGCCACAACGGAGAACTTTATGCCCTAGGTGTGGGAAGATGCATTCAGGAGTATTCTACATTAACATTCCCATATTCTACGGGTGTGGGCTAAGGGGCCATATTCAGAGAGATTTCCCTTCGTCTCGTTAGAGTGCTGGTAAGAGTATGGTGCGGCCGGCCAGTTCAGCAACTACTACTTTCGCAACACCCACTCTGAATCAAGGTACTTCAGCTCCCGTAGGGCGTGGTGTAGCTAGGAGTGGTGCACGGGATTTGGGAGACCAGGTAGATTCTATGCTATGAGGGGCCGCCAGAGTTTAAAGGCTTCTCCAGATGTCTTCACAAGTATAGTGACTATCCAATCTCATGATGTGTATTCTCTTATAGATCCTGGTTCCACCTTGTCATTCATCACTCCTTATGTTTTTATGGAATTTGGGATGGAATCGAAACAGCTTCACAAGCCGTTCTCTATATCTACTCCAGCTGGTGAGTCCATTATGGTCACATGGGTTTATAGGGATTCTATTGTCATAGTGCATGGTCAAGATACCACGGCCGATCTCATTGAATTGGTGATGGTGGATTTTGATATGATAATGGGGATGGACTTGCTTTATTCATGTTTTACAATGCTTGATTGCCAAACTAGAACCGTTAGGTTTGAGTTTTCAAATGAGCCAGTCATCGAGTGGAAGGGGGTTGACGTTATGCCAAAAGGTAGGTTTATTTCTTAATTAAGCCCTCAAAGATGATCAACAAGGGATGTATATACCCTTTGGTACGAGTCATGGACACTGATGCTGAGGCACCGACACTTGAGTCTATGCTGGTTGTGAATGAATTTCTGATGGTCTTTCCTGATGAGCTTCCTGGAATCCCACTAGACATAGAGATTGACTTTGGGATAGATGTGTTGTCGGGAACGCAGCCTATATCAATTCTACCCTACATAATGGTTCCGACAAAATTGAAGGAACTGAAGGAGCAATTGAAAGATTTGCTAGAGAAGGGTTTCATCTGACTAAGTGTGTCACCTTGGGGCGCACCGGTTCTCTTTGAGAGGATTAAGGATGGGTCATTGAGGATGTGTATCGACTATCACCAGCTCAACAAGGTCACAATTAAGAATAAGTACCCATTGCAAAGAATAGATGACTTGTTCGATCAATCGCAAGGTGCTAAGTACTTCTCCAGGATCGATTTAGGATTAGGGTACCTCTAGTTGAAGATCAAGGAGTAGGATGTTCCAAAAAATAATTTTAAGGACTCGGTATAGACACTTTGAATTTTCGGTAATGTTTTTTGGGTTAAAGAATGCTCCAACAACTTTCATGGATCGTAGGAATCGAGTCTTAAAGTCTTTTCTCAACTCTTTTGTGATAGTGTTTTATTGACGATATTCTTGTGTATTCACGGAGTTGAGAGGACCATGCCGATCATCTCAAGTCAATTTTGCAAACTATATCAACACAAGTTGTATGCAAAGTTTTCGAAATGTGAACTTTGGCTCGAGACTGTCATCTTCTGGGGTCATATTGTCTCCAGCGAGGGAATCAAGGTTGATCCTCAAAAGATTGCAGTGATAAAGAATTAGCCTAATAGACGATACAAATTCGTAGTTTATCAGGCTTTTTGGAACTAAATTTTGACCCTCCGTACTTAAAATTAACTTCTGCAGGCTTCCTAGTCATCAAATGGTAAAAGATAGCTTTTTTGCACATTTTTAACTTTAACTTGTTTCGGAGTTGCCTCTTACGTCTGTATGCCTTGGACATGTAATGATTAGTATGGCGGGGACCTGTCCCGACCTTTATGACATTTATTTACTCTTATAGGCTTGTTGACAGATGCCATGTATATGGATACTTGTATGGCCTTGTCAGCATATGTTTTGAGTATATAAATGATCATGTCGGCATTATAGGCAGGTATGTCACATGTATAAGTTTGTATATCATGTTGTGTCATCTTATGTCAAGTATTCCCTTATGTTTTATTCGGGTTATCTTATGATGGCATTTCCGGCTCACTTACCCATGATAGTACGATAAGAATGATATGTTACGTTGGTACGCGGTTGAGTAAGGCACCGGGTGCCCGTCCCGGCCCTTCGGTTTGGATCATGAAAAACTTGGTATCGGAGCAATTCTATCCTAGGGAGTCTACAAGTTGTGTTTAGTAGAGTCTTGTTTATGGGTGTGTTGTGAACCACATTTATAAGTAGGAGGCTACAGGAAATTTAAGATTGTCGCTCTTTCTTCTTATTATAAATAGTGTGGTAGATCTCAGTTGTAAGAATTCAAACTCCTAAATTCTATTTTATCCGTAATACAACGATACCTACATCCTGAAAAATAGTTGGTAAGAGATTGAATGTGGTTGTGGAAGAGTTGAGTTAGAGGAACCAAATTTTGCATCATGCTAATGATGAGTAAATGTGAGGTCTTCAGTAGATCATGTGTCTACTAAGACGTGTAATCTTCTTGATAAGAATCCCTAAGGCTTGAATATCTATCAACCCATATGGTAAAAAGCAACGAGAGAATTAGAAGGTAGATACAAGTTTCAACGAATAAAAAAAGCTAGGTGAAGAAGGGTACAAGGTATCCAGTTAGTGAAGATTATTAGCATTTGCAATTCAGGTAGAGAAATAAAAGCATTCTGGGTTACTTTCAACAGTAATAGAGATATACACAATTGACCATACCCATCCCGGTTATTCCCTATGGGAGCTAACAGATATAGTTTAAGAGAAGGATGGAATATCAAGATCTAGCTGGGGTTAGAATAATAGAAAATGGTGGATGGATTATGTAACATCCCATATCGTCCTACGAAAGAGTATTCGTAAGTCAATTGATGTAAGCTCAGAAATGAGTTTATCTTTGAGAGTACATAAAGTAATTTAATCATGTTATCTTGGAGATTACAAATCTTTAAGATCATGGATAAAAAGTACCAAGATGGTTGAAAGGCTAAGAGGCTAAACAAATTGAAGAAAATAAGTTTCGTCGAATGTCGACAAGTTGGGAATGTTATAACGTGTACTTTTGTGATGAGACTAGGGTACTTAACAAGATAAGGAGGTTATGTTATGAGTTATTTTAGTCGTATGTCATAACTCTCTATGGGATATATTGATATATATAAGACACCTCAACCCCATTTTAACTCATTAGTTTTCAGTATCTTCAGACCCTAGACACCTAAAAACACTCTCTCAAGTTTTTCTCATGATCCAAGACCCAAACAAAGTGATAACAGCACAAATCAAGTGTGTGAATCCCGCTGCGCTAGTAAGTTTCTTGTTCTTCTTGTTGTTGCTGATTTTGGGTGGTTCCAGCTCGTGTGGGAGGTTGTTGTAAGTGGTTTAACTTCTGTAAAATACTCTCCAAAGGTTTTCATATCAACCCTAGGTTATTTCAAGTCTTGCAAATGGATTACACCATATTTCAACATCAAAAGTTAGTTCTAGTGAAGAACAACACCTCTTTGATGTTGTGTTGTCATTGAGGATAGTTGTGGGATGTGTTTGGCTGAAATTTCAAGTTGTTGCTACTGGCTAAGGTGAGTATAAAAGACTACTAATTGTTCTTAAGCTTTCTTGTATGTTGGTTAAGTTGTTAGGATAATAAAGTACAAGATAATACTTAGATTAGCTTAAGTCACTTCTATGGTGTTGTATTTCCATTGAGGGCTATTGTAAGCTAAATATTACTTGGATTTCGACTTGAATATATTATAGGAGGTATTTGTATTGTGTTATTGCATGTGCTTAAGGTTATCTTGACGTTGATTAAGTTAAATGGATGGTCTAGACATGAACTAGTGAATAAAATTGCTAATTGAAGATAGTTGGAGTTGTGGATTGTTTCCTTTGTTATAAATATAAGGTATAAGGATGGAATCATTGACTAATGACTTCATTATCATGTTAATGATGCTGTTAGGTTAATGTAAGAAGTCTTTAAGGGGTGATAATGGGGTTGAAGGGTGTTGAAGGGATTCAATCCGAGCTTGCCGCTCGTCGTGATATGTTGATGACTTGTTAATGAAATATTTTGTACCCTATTGTTGATGTTGTTCTTATTGTATTACTCTGGTTGTCGTTTTCGGTATATGGTATTGGAGGAGGCCCTTATTACAAGGGAGATGCTTCCCAAATTTACATAAAATGAGCTACTAGCTTAAGTTACAGACTGAGCCTGTACTCAGCACTGATTTTGAATCTCCTTATGCTATGGTAGACTGAGTTGAGTTGTTTGAAGAGTTGCTTGGAAGCTATGAAGGACTCAACGAAGTTAAGGTATGTTAAGGCTAAACCTTTCCTTCATTTTGGCATGATCTCGTAACTACATGCATTTGATAATGAGGCATAAATAGAACTTCTTATTCCTGAATTTATGTACATTCTCCTAGTCTCGTAAGCTATAGTATTCTTCCTTATCGGGAATTCCTTTTAAGTTTAGTTTTATCTTCTTTCAGCCAATAGAGAAGAGAATCTATATACATATAGTATTAAAGTATTTTCACCACCATCGAGCTATAATCGATGTGTAGGCCCCTATTGGGCAACCTTATATATCGAGCCTACTGTGGCCAAGCGCCTATGAGCGAGCCCAGAATTGCCGAGATACAGAGCCTAGTATGGCCGAGTGCCTATGAGTGAGCCTACTACGGTAGAGAAGCTACACATACCGAGCCTTATAAGGCTAGGAAACTATTTTACTTTCTATTGAGAGAGTTGAGTCAGTATCAGCAGGTAAGCATATCTTTAGATTATCTTTGACTCCCAGTTACTTTCATTTATTATATTATCAGTTCAGTTTCAGCTTTCAGTTATTCTGTTGCCATACATACTCGGTATATTATTTCGTACTGACGTACCTTTTGCTGGGGACACTGCATTTCATTCTTGTAGATCTTGATTGACAGTTGGACAAACCCTTCTAGCAGACAGAGTCAAACATCAACTTGGTTGGTAAGCTCCACTTCCTCGAAGTTACCAGTTCTAGACCTTGGTGTCCATTTTATATATACAGGTTTGATGGGTAGGTCGAGGCCCTGTACCAACCATGGTACAATTCATTTATCTCTAGAGGCTTGTAGACAAGTCATGTATAGCTTGTATATCAGTTGATGTTCATGGCAGCCTCATTAGCTTGCACAGTTATATATATAGGAGCTTTTGGGTATGTTTAACCCCAGATGAGAGAGACTATATTTTGAGATGATTCAGAATATGGCCTCATCGGCTTATGTTGAGGATTACCCCTCTAGAGTTTACAGCTATAGAGTGGTACGCTCGGGCCAAATATGGCACTGGGTGCCGGCCACGCCTCTTCAAGTTTGGGGCGTGACAGATTATTAGTGTTAGTTAACATTTTCGAAGGATATTGCAAATATGGTAATAGTTCTCCTTGTCAGACACCCAGATGGTGCACTCTAGAATAGTACTGTTAGATATGAATACTAGATAGAAATATTAGACGGAGAATATGAAGAGAGTAAATGAAGCATTATGAGTAAGATGGGATAAATGGGTAATAATGGTAAATCAAAAAATGACAGGATGACAGATTCTATTGTCAAGTAAAGGAAAAGACAAGAGGTGACATGCCTTGACATAATAAAATTGTACAAGCCATAAAGTTATATCCTCACTTCGAGAAATGAGTTGGTGAGTCTAATGTGATTGCCCAAAGGAAAAGTAAGATCCCTAGAGTAATAGAAATCACTATGGGCTAGTAAACAAGATGAAACCGAACATGAGTTAGGGATCAGATGGTTCGATAATAGTCGGCATCGTGAGAAATTTAGAGATCGTGTTCACGCGATAATAGAATAGACAACAAAAGAATAACCTTTAAAGGTCATTCAGGAAGGCAATTCCATAAAGCAAGCATTGTGAGTAGAGTTAAGCTTAAGGGACTAAGTGTGCCAGTTACATTAGGTGTCACCCTCGTGCGTAGGAAATTCAGTTATCCTTGGCACAAAAGGGTTACTGCAAGGCGAGTAAGATGTCAGTGAAGATGTGAAAAGATGCTAAAGCTGAAGAGGTAACACATTTATAAGTAAATCTTCATAGCATTAAATATTAGTACTCTCCTAAAGGGGGGAAGATGGTGTGACATGGCATTAAGTTGGAGTGATATGGTTCAAATAACTATGGAATAGTAAATAAATAATACGATAAAAAAGGTGAAAGGAATGAGATTGCATTTCTTCAGATCCTACAGATATGTCACGACTCCAAAATATTATGCAAGCACAACGTCGAGTAGAGGCAGTAAGGGTTCCCGCACTAGATGTTATTGATAAATAAGTGTGAATGAGAACTTGATACATAAGGAGCCAGTGCGAGAGGTAAGTTAAGACAAAGGAAACAACCCAAGAGAGATTACAGGGAATATAGATATAAGAATAGACCAACGAGTAGTTAGTAGTTGATTCAGGAAGAGTCTAGTTATAGCTAGACAAAAGGATATATATAAATCAATAGATCGTACAAGATAAATATAGTGAACCCCAACATAGGGAATTCAGTCTCGCAAATATAATGGCATCGTGATCCTTGAGAAATATTCAGATAATAGTCGGGGTAGTTAAAGGTACTGTATAAGTGTTACATAAATAAAAGAAAGTGCCACTGGGGAGACAGTCAAAATTTTAGTTCAGAAGCAACCCTACGAGCATAAGGGCGCAGAGTAAGTCACCAATAATATTAGACAAAATAGTTTATTTCCATACAATATCCCAATGATTAGTAGTACAAGTCATGAGCTACTAAGATTTAGATTTATAAAGCTGGTACAAAAATAAATACAACATTTGTTTGGAATATACATAAATAGAGTGCGAATCCAAACTACCAAGGACATGTGGTAGCTATATCCATAAAAAGGGTACATCTTCGATGCCATCTTACATCATCCATAACAGCTCATCTCAAAGATATGCATGCAAGGTGTATAAGTGTAGTATGAGTACAACCAACCCCATATACTCAGTAAGTATCCTGACTAACCTCGGTGCAGTAGTACGAGGTCTCAAGTCAAGGATACTCACTATATAGCTCAATAACATATTCGTGTACTAGCAGCAGTAACTAAGTCCAAACATGAAAAGACAGGTGCCACAAAGTGCACATAGAGAAGATCTACTGACTCTTAACAGCAAAACATGTAAGGACGATATGCTTCGAATAACTAATAACGCATCAACAATTTCATATAGACAAGATATGCCAAGATACTATTCCAATTCAACAACTCAACATATAAAGAAGATATGCGTCCAATATTATTAAATCATCAAGGTTGAATATAGAGAAGATATGCGTAAAGTATCAAATAATCCTCCCACAATTGCATATAGAGAGGATATGCGTGCAATACCAAATAATCTTTCATCAGTTGCATATAGAGAAGATATACATGAAATAGCAATTAATCCTTCAACAAGAGCATATAGAGAAGATATGCACGATTAAACAAGTCAAGCCATACGGGTTCACATATAGAGAAGATATGTACCATGTCTCATCTCATCAAGTAAGGTTGCATATAGATAAGATATGCATAAGAGCATGAATGCATTCCGGAGCTAGCATATTGAGAAGATATGCCATACAACAACAAATATCATGCTCAACACGAAATCAATACCTACACATGATCTCTATCATGATTCACGGAGTTCACATAGTCATACAAACATATATAGCATGATATCAAGAAGCACATTATCCAAATCAATGCATGGTATAGCCTAAAGACTACTCCAGTTATGAATAATATAAAGCACCCCTATATACGCTCATCACCTCGCATAATGCATCGCTTCTTACACATTTTAATTGGACTAAAAAAGTCATATCCTAAGGTTTATTCCCTCAACAATATGAGACAACAAGCCATGTTAATACTTTAGAAATGCCATCCCGTATGAATCAACCTCCGAACGGCTCGAATCTAGCCAAAAATAACTCAATAAGATCAAATAATGCCATAGGAATCAAACCCAAATGATAAAGGTCAAATCTTAATCAACTAATAAAACTCAACCAAAAGGTCAACCCATGTCCACACCCTGGAACTGACAAAACCCACAAATTTTGACAACCAATTAGAATACAAGTCCAATCATACAAGTTTCATCCAAATCCGACTCCGAATCGATGTTCAAATATCAATTTTTTACTTCAGAAAATTTTTACCAACCCCCCCCCCAAATTTCTCTTTTGGATCTACTAATCAAATGAAAAAATCAAAGATAAAATCATGATAATAATCAAAATCGAGTCAGGAACACTTACCCCATCCAAGTTGATAAAATCTCCTAAAAACTTACCTCAACTCGAGCTCCCGGTCTCAAAATATGGTAAAATGAGTTCCAAGTTCGAAAATCAAACCGTATACAACTGATCCAGGTAAATCCTTCGAGAACGCGGCATGTGCTTCTCGTTCGCGAAGCACAATAGAATCCTGCCCCAAATAAACCTTCATGTTTGCGTCATCACTATTGCGAAAGCGATGAACAAAGTATGCCAAGCCAGCCAGACCTTCGTGAACGCGTTAGTCTAGCTGCGAACGTAAAGGACACTGGTACCTAATAAAATCCAACAGCTCAAACATAACCAAAAATTGTCTGAAATAACCCTGATTCACACCCGAGGCCCCCAAGACCTCGTCCAATCCAACCAATAAGTCCAAATACATAACATGGACCTAATCAAGGCCTCAAATCATACAAAATAATATCAAAACCATGAATCGCATCTCAATTCAAGCTTAATGAACTATTTCAAATTTTCAAATTCCAAACTTATGTCGAACACGTCTAAACAACTCAGAATGACCCCAAATTTTGCCACACAGGTCATAAATCACCATACAAACCTATTCAAATGCTCAAAATCCCAAACATACATCAATAACCACAAATTCAACGATGGGTCAAACCTATCATCTCTCCAAACTTTTTAAACTTCCAACATTCAGCAATTAGCCTCCAAATCATTTAGGAACACAAGAACTCAATTCTGGGCATATGCCCAAGTCGTAAATCACCATCGAAACCTAACAGAACCATCAAAACTCCAATCTAAGGTCAAATACACAAAAGTTAAACTTGGTCAACACTTCCAACTTAAGCTTCCAAGATAGGAAGTAAGTGTTCCAAATCAGTCCAAAATCTTCCCAGAACCAAACCAATCATGCACGCGATTTGTAATACATTATATGAATCTACCCAAGACCTCAAACCCCCCGAATGAAATGCTAATACTCAAAATGGTCAGTCAAGTCGTTACATTAAATCAATAAGTCATAACCCTAGGCATGCTCCTATATCATAAATATAAACAATCGCTTTGTCATAGAATCAATTGGACATGAATGTAAACTTCACATAATCCAACAAAGTCACAATCCAAATCAACAATATCAGATATCATCAAAACCTAGCTACGAATATATGCTCGTAACCTCACATATATGTGGCACCTAAATCATGAATCAAGTATCAAGTAGGTGACCTATGGATATGATTCCCTCTTACAAGGATGGACAAGAGACTTACCTTCATCAGTTAGCTAAAATAAAGAAACAATCACCTACTATCCAATTTCAACTCCAAACGGCGCGAATCTAGTCAAACCAATGGCAAAAAAATCAAATAAGGCAGGAACACCCTATTCATTAAATGCAATGAAGGTTGTTGGGGGAATTAGTCAAACCAAGATGCATCACCAAAAACTCATAATGCCATAACGAGTCCTGAAAACCATCTTAGGGATGTCTGAAGCCTTAATCTTCAACTAGTGATACCCGATTTGAAGTCAATCTTTGAGAACATCTTGGAGCCCTGAAGCTGACAAAACAAATTATCAATGTGAGGAAATGGGTACTTATTCTTCATGGCAACCTTTTTCAACTGTAGTCAATACACATCCTCATAAAACCACCCATCTTGACAAACAACATTGGCGCATCCTATAGGGATATGGTAGGACTAATGAGCCCCTTATCTATCAACTCTTGCAACTATTATTTGAATTCCTTCAACTCGCTGAAGCCATGAGATATGGTCTCATAGATATGGTATTACACCCCATGATTTTGTAAGTGAAAGTACGCCATAAGTAAAGTGATGGAAGTTCAAAAAATGAGATGTTGAATCCCGCATTATAGTACGTTAAAGTTTTGTCGTAAGCTAATCGACATAAGATCGGGAATGTGGTTAATTTAATATTCTAAGCATTATGCTATTTCAAACACGTGATGAGTAAATTTGTGAAAGAGAGAGGGTAAGCAAATCGAAGAAAATGAGTTTCATCGAAGTTTGGTAATTTGGGATAAAATATGGCCCGAGTTATAATACCCGATATTTATGGACTAATGCCATACAAGGTATCACATGACCATGATAGTAGGCTATATAAAGTGTGTTAAAAGTGAGTTGTATGTTAAGTAATTTAAGATAATTCTTAATTATGTGGATAATTGGGTAATTATGAATTTTTAGTGAAAGATTAATTAAGTAATTAAGCATAAAATGGATAAGGCTAAATGCTCCTAACGTGTCAGCCAATAAGTCACAAATAAATGACTCTTGATTTTATAGGGTAAGGTTTCAAAATTAGAGAATTAGATTGCTAAGTCATCCTAAGTGGGTCCTACACCCACCAATATTTAAAAGCCTCTTTAAATCACTTAAAAAGGTGTTGGTATCTCTAATATAGGAGGAGGGGAGTCTTCACCAAGTTCATAGAAGAACATGTATGTTAGCAACGTGAATTTTGCTTAAAAAATCTTACGAGACTACGTAATGTTATGGCAACGGGATTTTGCGATTCTAAGGGATTACGGTGCAATCTCTCTCAAATAATATGATACGGATGTTCCCCTACTTCGATCCTCCATTACATGTTTTGTCGGAATCAACATGTGTTGGAGAGATTGTCAAGCAAATCGGCTCAGGTATGTTAAGGCTATCTTTATTTCTTTTTGGCATGATCCATACTATACAAACGAAACGAGTAAATGCACAACTTCCATAAATGACTCTATTCATAGAAATAATAGAGGTTCCTATGTTATTGATTCCCATATGTCTTGTTATCCTATCATCTATTCATGGGTGTCAGAAAATACGTTAGTCGATAAAGTTTATTTCATGATATTAATCAAAGGCATAATGGTCTTATGACGTTCCGAGAGATTTTATTAATGTCCTTCTCATACATTGCATTCATTTATACATTTACATTGACCCATGACCAGATGAAGTTATATACGCATATATATATGTATATAGGATATGGGAAAATGTTACAGCGTTATATACATAGCACCACCTGATTAGCTGATATACATTGATTTTTTCATAGTGTCCGAGATGATATGATAGGATGCCCTCAGAGGCTTGATGATGTTATGAACGTATTTACCCATGCATCGTATGACATTTATATGCATATGCATGACATTATAATATTAAATGATTCATAGAGTTATTCAGATATACATATTGAGTCTTTTACTCTATGTTTCTCTCATGTCTATTGTTTACTAATTTTCATTCCTTAAATACTCGGTACATTATCTGTACTGACATCCCTTTTGCCTGGGGATGCTGCGTTTCATGCCTGCATGTCCCGATAGACAGGTTGAGAGTCCTCTAGTAGGCGATTAGCTCATCGGAAGATGTTGGTGCACTCCATTTGCTCCGGAGTTGCTTATTAGCTCAGTATGATTTAGATGTGTATTGTTTTGTATGGTGAGGCTTTGTCCCGGCCTTTATGACAATTATGTATCCTTAGAAGCTTGTAGACAAATGTCATGTACGTAAAAGATTGTATGGCCTTGTCGGCCTATGTTCGGTCTAGGCCAACTCTGGACCGCCTCTATCTTCTTCGGATCAACCTGAATACCCTCACTAGACACCATGTGCCCCAAGAACGCCACTGAACTGATCATACTTGGAGAACTTTTCATAAAGCTTCTCCTCCCTCAACCACTGCAATACAACTCTCAAATGCTCAGCGCACTCCTCCTGACTATGCGAGTACACTGGAATATCATCAATGAATACAATAACAAACGAGTCAAGATAAGGCCGAAACACGTTGTTCATCAAATGCATGAACATTGTTGGGGCATTGTTCAACCCAAAAGACATCACAAGGAACTCATAATGACCATATCGGGTCCTGAAAGTTGTCTTAAGAATGTCTGAGTCTCTAATATTAAACTGATGATACCCTGACCTGAGATCAATCTTGGAGAACACTCTCTCCCCCTGAAGCTGGTCAAATAAATCATCAATACGAGACAAAGGATAATTGTTCTTGATTGTGACTTTGTTCAAATGCCTATAGTCAATGCACATTCTCACAGTGCCATCCTTCTTCTTCACAAATAGAACAGGTGCACCCTAAGGTAACACATTAGGCCAAATAAACAACTTATCAAGGAGATCCTGAAGCTGCTCCTTTAACTCTGCCGGTACCATACGATACGGTGGAATAGAAATGGGCTAAGTGCCCGGCACCAAATCAATACCGAAGTCGATATCCCTGTCCGGCGGCATGCCCGGCAGGTCTGCAGGAAACATATTCGGAAAGTCCCTCACTACTAGAACTGAACCAATGGAAGGAGTCTCTGCACTTACATCCCTAACAAAAACCAAATAATAAAGACAACCTTTCCCAACTATCCGTTGGGCCTTCAAAAATGAAATCACCCTACTGGAGAAAAAATCAGTCGAACCTCGCCACTCAATCCGTGGCACACCTGGCATAGCCAATGTCACTGTCGTAGCATGACAGTCCGGAATAGCATGACATGGAGACAACCAATCCATACCCAATATCACATCAACATCAACCATACTAAGCAACAAAAGGTCCACTCGAGTCTTCAAACCCCCAATAGTCACCACATATGACCAATATACGTGGTCCACAATAACAGTATCGCCCACCGGAGTAGACACACGAACAGATGAAATAAGAGACTCGCGGGGCGTATCCAAATAATGAGCAAAATATGATGACACACATGAAAAAGTGGAACCAGGATCAAATAATACAAAAGCATCCCTGTGGTAGACTGAGACAATACCTATGATCACAACATCTGAAGCAACAACATCTGGTGTGGCTGGGAGTGCATAGAAATGGGCCTGACCACCACCTGATCGACCTCCCCCTCTAGGATGACCCCTAGCTGACTGTACCTCACCCCTATCTAACTGGGCGGGTGGTGAAGTAATTGGTGCTGAAGTCGATGGCTGACTCCTCTACTAAGGCCGACCCCCATGACAATGAGGAAACTGCCTCCATATATGCCCCAACTCTCCACACTTATAAAAAAACCCTAGTTCTGGTGATGGGGACTGAAGGGAACCCTTAGGACCGGGATGACTGGTAGAAGAACCTGGCATATAGGAGCCTTGAACTGATGAAGAGCGGGACGAACTCTGGGCTTGGAGGGCACTAAGTGATGAATGGCCTTGATAAGAACTGTGAGAATCATGGCCCGATGATGCCCCACGGTAAACTGGGCGAGCTGATTGAGCATGTCTGAATGGACGGCCTCTGTCGTGCTGGAACTGACCTCCACGAGGAGCACTCCCAAAACTATCGAATCCACGAGGTCTTTTAGCCTCCCTCTCTACTCGCTCCTAATAGCAAATCGACTCTATGTCCCGAGAAATGTCAACAACCTCCTCAAAAGAAGCACCAGATACCCTCTCTCTAGTCATAAGAATCTGTAACTAATAAGAGAGGCCATCTACAAACCTCCTGATCCAGTCCCTGTCTGTGGGAACCAACCAGATAGTATGACAGGCTAACTCAGGGAACCTTATCTCATACTGCATCATAGTCATATCATCTTGACGCAACTACTCGAACTGTCTGCGGAGCTCCTCTCTGCGAGACTGCAACACATACTTCTCCAGAAAGAGAATGAAAAATTGCTGCCATGTAAGGGGCGCTGCACCAACAGGCCTATGCCTCTCATAAGCCTCCCACCAAGTAAAGGCAACTCCAGAGAATTGAAAGGTAGTGAATGAGACCCCACTGGTCTCCAGAATACCCGCCATACGAAGCATCCTCTGATATTTGTCCAAGAAACCCTAGGCATCCTCGCCCTTTGTACCACAGAAAGTCGTAGGCTGAAGTCTACCAAACCTCTCCAA
This sequence comes from Nicotiana tabacum, assembly GCF_000715075.1. Taxonomy (NCBI): domain Eukaryota; kingdom Viridiplantae; phylum Streptophyta; class Magnoliopsida; order Solanales; family Solanaceae; genus Nicotiana; species Nicotiana tabacum. The sequence goes on from NC_134090.1 coordinate 105,155,269, forward strand.
TCTACGTTGCTCATCATCAGGCATGACTGGTACCATATAATCCTAATCAAGTACAGCCGGCTGGGCTGGTGGCGCCTCTGGTGTCTGTTGTCCCTGAACAACCTGCTCGGGTGTACAAGCAGCGGGAGTCTAAGTGCCTCCCCCAGCCTGGGAAGTAGATTCTGTAGTAGAAACAGCGACCTCCTAAGCAAGACTGGTGTACACGGTCAAGATCTGAGCAAAGGTCTCCTGAAGACCTAGGATAACAATAGGCACAGCCGGTGCCAGAGCTGGTCCTGATGGAACGTCCACAACTGGGACCTGATCTTGAACTGGGGCGGCTGGTGGATCTGCATGCGCTACCCTAGCTACTGTAAAGGCTACACCCCTGCCCCTACCACGACCTTGACCAAGACCTCGCCCTATCATGGCCCCAACTGGTGGTACTGGTGGTCATTCGTTCTGACCAGTAACACGTGTCCTCATTATCTGTGAGAGAATAGAATAACAGAAGTTTAGATACCAGAATCAACAAATTTGCACGACAAGAATTCAATTGTGTGAAGTTTTTCTAAAGTTTCTGCAGCCTCTTGAAGATAAGTATAGACGTCTCTGCACCGATCCACAAGACTCTACTAAACCCGCTCATGACCCGTGAGACCTATGTAACCTAGGCTCTGATACCAACTTGTTATGACACAAATCTACCATATTGTGATAGTGCCTAACGTGGAACTAGGCAAGCCGACTCTTTTACCAAAATAACCCAATAATCCAAAATAAAGATTTCTTTAAGATATTAATTAATAAAACTTGATAATATAAGTCTGAATAACAAAATGCGTAAAGAAAAGCCCGACATCGTGGTGTCACAAGTCATGAGAATCTACTAAAACTGTCTGAAATGCTAATAACTAATACAGTCTGGAAATCAACTAGTAATGTCTATAGGAAGATAGGAGGGAGAAGAGCAAGGCTGCAATCGCCATACAACTACCTTTCCAACTCCAAAATATCCGCGACGGATAAAAATCAACGATCGCTAGCACATCTAGCAACCCTTGGATCTGCACACAAAGTGGAGGGAGTAATGTGAGTATGCCAACTCAGTAAGTAATAAAGGTAAATAAAGATTGAGTAGTAGGTAACACATAAAATCTACATCATGAAATCTCAGTAAGTACAACATGCTTTCAAACCAGTATATGAGTCAAATCATCTCGTTTAAAATCCAGTTTCAATAAAACCGTTAAAAACAGCTTTCAACAGTGTTTCCAACAAAGTGATGAAATAGTGAGTAAAAATAATGAAAAACATAAATAGCCCATCGGGCAAAACATCATTCGTGAATAGCCCCTCTGGCAAACAAGCATAAAAAACAACCCCTCGGGCAAACCTAACAATCGCTCGTAAACAGTCCCTCAGGCATAACATGAATCAAGAACAGCCCCTCGGGCAATACATCATATCACTCACTCAGGATACCCGCGCTCACTAGGGGTGTGCAGACTCCGGATGGGCTCCTACAACCCAAGCTCTATAACAAGCCACCTCGTGGTATAAATCAATTAGGCCCTCGGCCTCTCATCATCATAAATCAGTAACAACATGCTGCAGCGCACAACCTGATCCCATAATATCCTCACAAAACAGGCCCTTGGCCTCACTCAGTCATAAACCTCTCAAGCCACTAGGGCTATCAGTAAAAATATGGAACTCAGCCCAAAATAACATTTTTATATGCATCAAAACGGTTAATAAAAACTGAGTTATGAAATCAGTAAACATAGCATGACTGAGTATAGATTTTAAATCAAAACAGTGAGGCTTTTAAAGTTGTAAATAACCATAACATCTTCCCTTATTCTTGCAGTTTTTGGTGCTGCATCATAAGGCTTTCCAATGATATTAGGAGAAATTAATTCATCACGAGGCCGGTGTCCGGGACCTCACTGAGAAAAGTGACACCTACAAACTTCTCAATGAGAAGCTTCGGGCTGATTTAGTAACGGCTCGGGATGAGCATGCCAAGATAGCCAAGCAGGTATTTTGAATGCTTCACAATAGTTAAGACGAATTTGTGATAATGACTAATGATCCAATTCTACCAGTCTGGCATAGGTTTGAACAGATCCGGGAGCTTTAGAAACAAGTAGATACAATTCGAGCTAAGGCTGAGAAGTTTAAGAAAAATATAGACATCTTAGTCTCGAAAAGGGAAGTTGCCCAAGCACAATTTGAGTCGGCTGAGATCCAGCTTCGAGTTGCAAAAGAGAAGGCCTCGGTGCAGGCTAACAAAATCGAGGAGCTTCAGTCCCAATTGGACTTGGTTGTTTTTGATAAGTCAAACTTGGCCAATAAGCTCGAGGTGGCAAAATTTGAGGTGGCCATGGTGAACGCCAAAGGCGATGCTAAAGTGGCCCAATATAAGGTCGACGTCGAGGCCATCCAGGAGCAGGCCAAAATTATGGTGGATCATGTAAAGTGGCAAGCTCGAAGGGAAGCCCTTGAGGGACCCATGATCAGGGCTTTGATATACTGGCTAAACTCGAGAATGCCAAAGCGGAGGAAGCCAGGGCTCGAAAGCTGGCCTTTCCCGAGGAAGACTCAGATAGTTTAAGTGAGACTGAAGGCGGTGAAGATCCCGATGGCGGGGATTTTGCCTCCGATGAAGACCATTCCACTTAGGACTTTATATTTTTTTCTTTTCTTTTGCATATTTTTTAGGTCGCTTTAGCCATTGTAATTTTTTTTTGAATTAAGCCATTTGGCTTCTGTAAAAGACTATTGTGTAATATATACATGGCTTTATTTTGCCTTTTGTCTTTCGAATATTTCCTTTGCTTTATTACTTGTATTCAAAAAAGTCGGAATGCCTTAGCATAAAATAGCTTAGGTTGTGTATGTTCGAACAACCTTGCTTTCTCCCAAAGTAAGTAACTCAGACTATAGTTTGTTGAGAGTAGCCTTTAAAGTCGTCTATGAAAATTTTGAAGGCCTATTTTTTGTTACTGTTCTTGGACGTCTCCAAGTCGTGTTAATGCGGATGTAGCCTTTTAATTCGGGTGTAGCCCAGTGAGCTTGCTTTACTGAGTTATCCAGGCTTGCCTGAGATAACAGTCCCCGAGTGGGTATGGCCATGGCCTTTAAAATTTGGGGGTTGCCTAAGAAGCCTTATGCCACCGATGATTAATAGTTCGATCTATTCAAGTTTGTTTTTTTGACAGTAGTCCCCGAGTGTGGGAGTGATCATCCGAACTCTGGTTATAATCGGCCCTTGATCTGGTTTCCTTAAGCAAATTGAAAGTAAAAGATTGTAAAGTGGAAATGTTTCTATAAGATAAGATAATTGCAAGGAAAGCACTTGTCTTTATTATTGTGAAGAAATAGTTATACATGCGAACATGTTTTATGCCAGAGATCGAGCAACCCATTGGGCATAGTTCATTTGACCGTTTGGCCCTTACAACAAATCTTACCTATCGAGACCCTTCTATTATAAAGTAATTTCCCTGCAAAAGGTTGATATCCAAGGGTAATGCTCCGCAATATTCGAGGTTGATTGTAGAAGAACCTCGGATACTGTTAGTGCTATCTTCGACACCGATTCATGATCGGTCTTTGATTCTAAATTAGCACAATCCACTGTTTCCTCGTTAGAAACCTTGCCGAAAACTCCAATTGGGACAAAAATGATTCAAGAGAAAAAGAGTGCAACGCTGCTTTTAGACCTAAAAACTTTGTGCCGCTCCTCGTCGACCACCTGCAAGTGTTAGTCTAAAAATAGAAAGAGATGAAATGGGGTCGTACCTCAGCAGTAATATTGTTTAAGATGAGTTACTTCCAATTATTCTGTAGTTGTTTTCTGTTTATCATTCAGAGCTTATAGGATCCTTTCTGTATGATCTCGAGAATCTGGTATGGCCCTTCCCATTTCGGACCAGTTTCCCTTTGTTCGGATTTCGGGTGTTTAATGTGACCTTCCTTAATACTAAGTCCTTGACATTGAAGTATCAAGGGTTGGCCGTTCAATTGTAATACCTTTCGATCTGTTGCTTTGGGCGGCCATTCGAACAAGGGAAGCTTCACGCCTTTGATCCAATAGCTCCAGGCTCATATTCATGGCCTCGTCATTCGATTCCTTTGTTGCATATAAAAATCTGATACTCGGCTCCCCGACTTCGACTGATATTAAATCTTCAACACCATAAACCAATGAGAACGGGGTAGCCCCGATACTGGACTACGAAGTTGTGTGATATGCCCAAAGAACTTCAGGCAGGATCTCTTTCCAAATTCCCTTAGCGTCAGTCAACCTTTTCTTAAGGTTTTGGATTATGGTTTTGTTGGACGATTCGGCTTGTTCGTTCCCACTAGGGTGATAAGGTGTTGACAAGATCCTTTTAATCTTATGGTCTTTAAGAAATTTGGTTACTTTACTGCCGATAAACTACTTTCCGTTGTTACATAAAATTTCAGATGGTATCCTGAACTAAAATATGATGTGGTCCCAAATGAAGTCGATAACTTCCTTCTCCCTAACCTTCTCGTATGCTTGTGCTTCAACCCACTTCGAGAAATAGTCAGTCATAAATAAGAAAAATTGAGCCTTACCTGGTACCGATGGAAGAGGGCCGACAATGTCTATCCCCCACTTTATGAATGGCCACGGTGATAAAACCGAATGTCGCAGCTCCCCGGGTTGATGAATCATCAGAGCATGTATTTAGCATTTATCACATTTTTGTACGAACTCCTTCGCATTTTTTCTATATCGATCTAGTAATAATTGGCTCTGTTTACCTTTTCGAACCAATGATTCGGCGCCTGAGTTGTTCTCGCAGGTGCCTTTGTGGACTTCCCTCAAAACGTACTTGGTATCTCCCGGTCCGAGACATATTGCTAGCAAGCCATCGAACATTCTCCTGAGCAAAGATCCATCATCAGACAAGCTAAATCGGGCTGCCTTTGTACACAGGGCCCTCGATTCCTTTGGATCTGAGGGAGTTTTCCGGTCTTCAAATACTCTACGTATTTATTTCTCCAATCCCAAATTAAGAATGTGGAGTTTATTTCGGCATGATCTTCTTCTTCTACTACTAACCTCATGGGTTGTACGACTGCCCCCAAGTTGAGCTCGTCAACGATTCTAAGTTCGCAAGGGAATCAGACCTACTATTTTGATCTCGAGGCACGTGCTGCAAAGTCCACTCTTTGAACCGTTGTAATGTTACTTGTAACTTGTCTAGGTATCTTTGCATTCATACTTCTCTGACTTCGAACATTCCCTTAACTTGGTTTACTATAAAGAGGGAGTCACACTTAGCTTCGATCACCTTCACCCCCAAGCCTTTGGCCAATTCGAGTCCTGCAATTATGGCCTTATATTTGGCCTCGTTGTTAGTCAATTTTATAGTTCTAATAAATTGTCTAACTATATTGCATGTGGGTGGCTTCAGAACGATGTCATGTTCGGACCCTTTTACGTTCGAGGCACCGTCCATAAAGAGGGTCCAGATTTCCGAAGACATTCCCGAGTTTACTAGCAACTCTCTTTAGACTTCGGGTATTAGGGCCGGCGTAATGTCAGCCACAAAATCTACAAAATTTTGGGATTTAATGGCTATTCGGGGTTGATATTTGATATCGTACCCGCTGATTTCTACGGCCCATTTGGCCAATCATCCCGAGTGTTGGGGTTTATGCATTATATTTCGTAAAGGGTAGGTTGTCACAACACATATAGGATAGCACTGAAAATATGGTTTCGGTCTTCTAGAGGCACTTAGCAAAGCGAGCACCAATTTTTCTAGGTGAGGATATCTAGTTTTGGCCTCACCTAGGGTCCTACTAATAAATTGGAAATTGCGTACCTTGTTCTTCCCAGACTAGGACTCCACTTATCGCTATTTCTGATACTTCTAGATAAAAGTATAGTCATCCATATGCCCTCAGCGTGTGAAGCAATGGCGGGCTTGATAAGTATCGCTTAAGTTCCTCTAAGGCCCGTTGGCATTCCGGGGTCCTTGTGAAGTTGTTTTTCTTTTTCATCAACGAGAAAAATCGATGGCTTTTATCGGATGACCTCGAGATGAATCGCCCTAAGGCTTCAATGTGCCCGGTTAGCCTTTGTACAACCTTCACATTATCCACTACCATGATATCCTCGATAGCTTTGATCTTGTCGGGGTTGATCTTGATCCCTCGATTGGATACCATGAATCCGAGAAATTTACCGAATCCAACCCCGAACGCACACTTTTCTGGATTCAGCATCATGTTGTATTTCTTCAGTATACTGAAGGTTTCCTGCAAATGCTTTAAATGGTCATCTGCTTTCAGGGACTTAACTAACATATCGTCAATATAAACTTCCATGGTTTATCCTATTTGTTCTTCGAACATTTAGTTTACTAGTCGTTGGTAAGTGGCACCGACATTTTTCTAATCCAAACGGCATTACATTATAGTAGTATGTGCCATACTTAGTGATGAAAGAGGTTTTTTCTAAATCATCCGGGTTCATCCGTATTTGGTTGTACCCGGAGTAGGCATCAAGAAAACTGAGAATCTCGCAGTTGGTAGTGGAATCGATCATGCGATTGATGTTAGGCAAAGGGAAAGAATCTTTGGGGCATGCCTTATTTAAATCTTTATAATCCACACACATTCTTATTTTGTTCCCCTTTTTAGGAAATACCACTACATTTGCTAACCATTTCGGGTATTTGACCTCCCGGATGGACCCTATTTTAAGGAGTTTAGTTACATCATCCTTGATGAATGCATTCTTGATCTCAGACTGGGGTCTCCTTTTCTGCTTTACCAGATGGAACTTTGGGTCCAAGCTCAGCTTGTGAGTAGTGATCTCCGATGGGATCCCTGTCATATCGAGATGGGACCAACCAAAACAATCCATATTAGCTTTAAGAAATTGAATGAGTTTTTTCCCGAGCTCGGGAGTTAACCTCGTGCCCAGGTATATATTTCGATCGGGAATATATTCGATTAGCATGACCTGCTCCAGCTCTTCAACCATTGATTTGGTGGCATCGAAATCATCGGGAGTTATAAAAGATCGAGGAACCCCATAATCATCGTCTTCGTCAATCCCTTGCTTGTCCGATTGGGTCGAGGCTGACATCGATAATTGCTATTTGGCTTCCTATTTTACTCTTGAACCTGAGTCCATTGCTAATGAGAGTTTTGATATTGGAATTACTTCATCGACAGCAAATATCGAATTTGCGTCGGGTTTCTCCCTGTAAACTATCTTTATCCCTTCTAGTGTTGGAAATTTTAATACCTGGTGAAGGGTCGAGGGCACGACCCTCATGTTGTGGATCCACGTCTCCCGAACATAGCGTTGTATCTCATGTCCCCCTCTATTATATAAAACTTGGTTTCCTGGGTGGTACCGGCTATGTTTACCGGCAACTTTATTTCTCCCTTAGTAGTTTCGCAAGCTATGTTGAGTTCGTTTAGCACTCGGGCTGCCGACACAATTTAGTCATGTGGGCCGAGTTGTTCTACGACCCCTTGATCGAATGATGTTGGCCGAGCTACCCGTATCAATTAGCACACATTTAACTTGAGTTTTATTCATGAGTACAAAAATTACTAGTGCATCATTATGGGGTTGCATGATTCCTTCTGCATCCTCGTCGTTGAAAAATATAGTTCCTTCTGGTAGGTAATCTCAAGTCCGTTTCTCCCTGGTGATTGATACTTTGGTGTGTTTTATCATCGAACCTTGAGGAACATCGACCCCTCCGATGATTATATGGATGATGTACTGGGGCTTGTCTTGTTTATTTTGTTTGTTGGAGTCCCTATTTCTGAAATGTTTCTTAGCTCAGTCACTCAGAAATTCTCGAATGTGATCGTTGTTGAACAAATGGGCTACTTCTTCCCTCAATTGTCGACAATCATTCGTCATGTGGCCATGTGTGCTATGATATTTGCATATTTGGTTGGGATCCTTTTGTGTTAGATCAGTTTGCAAAGGTTGAGGCCACTTGGTTTCTTTGATGCGCCCAATTGCCGATACGATGGCAGCTGCGTCCATATTAAAGTTGTACTCTGATAATCGTGGTGCCTCTTTTGGACCGATAGATATATCGAAGCCGTTCTTTCTCATGAGTCCCCATGAACCTTGACCTTGATCATTTCCTCTTTCATTTTGTGCAGAGTTTCGCCTAGATCCGCTGCTCCTACATTCTCCATTATACGACTGATATCGATCTCTATTCGACCTTGGTTCTCGGTCAATATCCCTCTTGATTATATCGACGGGTCTGATAGGATAAACGAACCCAGAAGGAGCCCCAAGTTGATCGTCTCGGCCCTGATCTTTGATTGATACCAATTGTGCACATCGACCCAAGTGACAGCCGGTTATTCTATCAAATTCTACTTCAACTGTTGTGAAGCCACTGAACTTCGAACGTTGAGTCCAAGAGTGAAGGCTTGAACATCCTAATCATCAGCGAACAGTGGCAAGTCCATCCATTCCATTTGGAATCGAGATACGAATTCTCTGAGCATCTCGTTGTCCTTCTGCCTTACCTTGAAAATGTCCGACTTCCTAGTTTCGACCTTGTCCCCAACGTGCGCCTTTACGAAAGAATCTACAAGCATAGCAAATGAGTCAATAGAATTTGGCGATAAATTATGGTACCATATCATAACTCCATTCGACAGGGTCTCCTCGGATTTCTTTAGCAAGACAGATTCAACTCGTCATCCTCTAGATCATTCCCTTTGATAGCACACGTGTAAGAGGTGACATACTTGTTCGGATCGGTCGTTCCATTATACTTAGGAATATCGGACATGCACAACTTTTTGAGAATTGGCTTCGGATCCACACTCGGGGGGAAAGGTTTTTGCACGAACCTTTTGGAACCTTTCGGATCCACACTAGAGTTATACGTTTCCACCTTCTTGTCGTTTTTCTCAATCTTCTTTTCTCCCGACTCGATTCACTTTGTTAGTTCTTCGAGCATCTTCATGATAGCAAGATTGGTCTCCGATTCTTTCTCGGTCGATTTCCTTGAAACCAATGCGACCCTGTGTACAACTTCCTAGGATGGCTCGAGTTCGACCTTGCTCAGTGTGTGATTTTTGTTTTGGAGCTGGGTTATTGCTGCCTACTGAGTCTGCAGCATTTTGAAGATCACCCGAAGGCTGATCCCACCATCTTCACTGCCACGTCAACTTTGAGCGGCTGATTGGGCATCGCCACGGATGCTACCTACGAGATCGATAGCCAAATTTCCATTAATGCCTACATGCAAACTTACATCGATTAGATCTACAGACGGAACTCTATCGAGGCAAACCGGGGGTACATCGTTCCCTGGTGCTATGTTATCATTATCGTCGTGGTGGACGAAATCATTGCCAACGTGTAGAGGTGCTGACTGGGAGTTTGATATTTTTAGTCATGTAATCACAGATACTTCAAAGAACAAGTGTAAAATAGTGTGTGTCACGAAAGTTTGTACATGGTAATCACTATTATCCTTAGCCCCACGGTGGGCGCCAAACTGTTTACCTTACAATCGGATAACAATTGAATTTATACACGGTTTTAAGGATATGTGGTATCACTTAGTACAAATTAAGAAGAATAAGTTAGTATTGAAATTGACGATGAAAGAATAAGTGCAAACCACACAAACTGAATAGCCTTGGACCTCGAGTTCGGTCACCCTTGAACCAAAAGATGTTTCAACTGACTTATGAACAGAGTAACAAGATAATGAAAACTAGAAAATGACAGTATATTGCTTTGTTTTGCGTAAGAATGATTTGTTTTACAAATAATCAGACCCCCTTTATATAGTAAGGGGGTCCTACTCTTGGTACATTTCTATATATATGAGGTAAGAAATCTCATGATTAGCTCATCAATCGGCCTCTTCTTGATACGTGCCAGGATTTTCGCCGTGATCCTCACCCGATTGCGGATATTTTGGCTTTTCGCTATTTGGCTCGATAGATTTTCCTCGATCTTGCTCGATCTCTATTTTGCTCGGTCTCGATCTTGATCAGTCCCTGGGTCACGAGCTCGATGATCTATCTTTGCACCATGGTTCGATATAACAAGAGGTCGAACCTTGACCTATCGTTTATTTGCCTCTACTGTGTCTTATGTTTTCTTCTACCTTGTATGTTCTTCTACTGAGTTTTTACACTCCGTTCTTGTATGTTCTTCTACCGAGTTTTTACACTCCGTTCTTGTATGTTCTTTTACTGAGTTTTATATACTCCATGCTTGTATGTTCTTCTACCATATTTTTCATACTATGCTCTCATATGCTTTTCTACTGTGTTCTTATATTTTTTGTCTTCTACTATGTTCCAGCATGTTTCTCCTACTGTATTTTCCTGCTAAGTTCTTAAGTTTCCTTATTTTCCTTCTATTAACCCTGTTTAAGTTTCTTCTGAAAAATTTCTTAAGCATATTTCTTTTACTGTTCCTATCAGTGTTTTTCTTTTGAGTGCTTCTACTGTGTTCCGAATGTTACTTTGCTATCATGTTTTTTTCATGAGTTTCTGCTAATGAAAGAAGCATCAAGAGGTTTCAACTCTGAACACTCTGAGCCTGTTTCAACTACTTGCCTTCTCATCTCTGTACTTGATTCAGTGTGGAAACCCTAGAATTTGGGGGTTCCGCCAAGCTTGATTATGTGATTTGATTGAACTTAGGGTTTATTTCAGAACTCCTAACTCTTTCATACCCATTCCTTGCTTTCATACAACTCTGACCTTTTGCTAAACTTTTCTATACTGGATTTTCTACTGACTTTACAATGACACTACAATCTTCCTTCATGCTGAACATGTTCGTATGCTCCTTATATATGATAGACTTCCATTTAAAATAGCTTCTAAATTTGTGATTAGTTCCTACTTCCCTCTGAATATGGGTCTAATTGATTCCCTTTCCATTGTTTGCTGATTTCCCTTAAGTTAAAAACCTTTCCCATCTTTTGACTCGGTTCATTCATATAAAATCTTAGACCCTTTTGATTTACTGGTTGTTAATTGATCTTCTTACCTTATTCGCACAAACCGTGTATTTCAAAAACCTCGTCCTTAAATAACTTTTAAGTATTCACCCCTAATTGCCTACTTTGCACAAAGTGTTTGATTAATTTCTTTCCTTAATTGGTTTATACCCGTTTGAATCTAAATCCCTTAACTAAAGGGAGTTGTGTAATTGATAGACAATCAGCTCTTCAATTATTTCTTACCTTATTTCTACTTGGTTTTTACACTATATAAGGGCACGACCTTTCTTCACACGGCAGACGATACAATTCACAATCTCTTCTGAACTCTTACTCATATAATAGAACTTATTCTTCTTGTCTGCACTGAGGTTTTTACCAGACTACTGTATTTTCTCTACTTGTTTCTTTAAAACTGGTATGTCCTAATTTCAAATTTCAGCATCCCCACAATGTGTTTACTTACAGCTTTCTGCATCTATGTCTACTTTACTACTTCTGCAGAGTTAAATACTTAAACTAGCATGTTGATTCCCTTTTGCTTGTTTCTGCTATGAATCCATATTCCCTATTTCCCTTTATGTGCTTTGAGTTATAGTTTAAGACATGGCAATATACAAGTTATTGTCTATGAATTGAACTTGATCCCTTAGGGGATCATAACCTCTAAACAATGTGTTCCAGTAGGCTTATGGGTGTGCCAACATCTCCCATTATTGGGTTATGCCCACTAGCCTACTTTTTACCTCTTGCAACTCATCATTCCCTATATCCCCATGTGTGTTGTTTCCTTTTCCCTTTCCCCCTTTCAGAATTCTGCACTTACACTCTCTCTTAGTTCCTAAGTTCTGCCCCCCTCTTGTGAGCCTTGCCTTGGGACCTTGAGTTCCCTCTGAACTGGGACACTTGAGGGCTGGCCCTTCCATACTACACTATGGCTTAATATGGTGATACATTTGGGTGTAAGCACTGCCTGGAGTTCTTATGAAACTCTTAGGGAACTCTGACACACCCAAGTGGGAGAAAGGCTTTGAAACATGATCTGTGGAGTTGGTTTACTTCATACTTCAGATAGGAAGTCTGAATCAGGCTCTCCTTGGTTGTAATTTTTAATTTCTAATGTATTTTTCTTTATTTTATTTGGACTGTAATAACTTGTAATAACTTTTGGGGATGGTTAGTGAAAAGGAAAGGGTAACCATGTATGTAAAAGGAGTAGATATCCTGCTCATAGGGAATTTCTGATTTCTGCATATCACATAGATATCCTGCCTATAGGAATTCTGATGTAGATACTATGCCTATAAGGAATTTTGCACCCATATAAATATCATGCCTATAGGTTTCTGATTTCTGCATATCACATAGATATCCTGCCTATAGGAATTCTGCACTTTCATATGTAGATACTATGCCTATAAGGAATTTTGCACCCATATAGATATCTTGCCTATAGGTTTCTGAAATTTTGCATTCATATGGATATCCTGCCTATAGTTAAATTTCTGCATCTCTCATATAGATACCATGCTCATAGTTAACTGGAAATCCGAATCCTGCATATGCATCTGTCACTAGGCAAACCTTTTTATAGGGCTTAAACAACTAACTGCATTTAGATATCATGTGCATAGGCTTAAACGAAGTACAACATTTAGATGTCATGCCTATAGGATTTCTGCACTCTTGTTATGTCTATAAAAGTGTTTAAAATCAACAACGCCTAGAAAGCATGCGTATAGTAATTAATAAACAAGTTTGAAGCGTCTCACTCGACTGCAAATCTAAAATCATTGTCTAACGTCTGCGGAATTTATGATCTTTTGTCAAAACTCGTCTTTCCTGAATAACTGACAACCTTTTTTCTAAAATCAGTATACTTCATCTTTTCTGAAATCAGTAGATATCATGTCTATAGGTTTTCGTCTAACACTTAGGCAAGCCATAGGGCAGTTTATAAACTGAATCAGATTTTATTAACTACAACCAGTAGGCAGGCCTGATTCGGGCTTCTTATCTGAAATATGCAATAAATCTGTCTGCCCCAACTGTTAAGTTTAATCAGACCCTAATCAGTACGTGTAAGACATGCTAAACTATATGCTTTTCTTTGATTTAAGGAGGTCTGTTTGAGCCTTTTTATCTGTTTATATGCTTCCCCAAACTTGTTATATGTGTTTTGTTTGTTGCCTTAGTATTTTACCTTTTGAAACCACAAATAAGCTCAATACCTCCTCCCTCTTGGATTAGTAGTCCCAAGTACCTCCGGGGCTGATAGGATTGGGGTGGGTAATAGCATGCAATAAGTAAATGAGACCATTCTGCGCTTTAATACCTTAACGGGGTGGGAAGGGTAGATATGGATATGATGACCACGCAATAACATCACGTGTAGCTCCTCACTGAGGAGTGATTACCGGACGTTGTGTGGGGTGATCCATATTATTAATAAACCTAGGACCCCCCCCCCCCTTTCCTTTGTTTTCTTTGTTTCTTTTAAATCTTTTTTTAAACCTTTTCTTTTAAGAAAATCAACTCTTTTAGTTCCTTTTTCTTACTTTTGTTTATTTGTAACCATTACGTGAAAATCCCCTCTTATTTGAAGCCTTTATTTGCATATGTGTTATTTGCACTTAAGTCACAACAATAGTTTGGCCGGGAACCACACTAGTGGATCCTGAGGGGTGCCTAACACTTTCCCCTTGGGATAATTTCAAGCCCTTACTCAATCTCTGGTTACTCAAAACAAACCCCTTCTAGTGTCCTAATGCACTTTAATCAATAGGTGACGACTCTTCAATTCAAACCCAATTCCTGAAAGGGAACGAGTTTTCCTCCCAAATATCACAAACCTGATTTTCGCGAGAAAAAGGGGGCGCGGCAATGAGGGATATTTATGAGATCGGGTTGCACGCCGCAACAGGTTTTATTGTTTCATGATAGGATCAGATTGCATGCCGCAGCAGGTTTTATTGATTCATGATGGGATCGGGTTGTACGCCGCAGCACTCCATGTTGGCTTATATTAGCTCTTGGGAAGGATCCACCCCTTCGGAGTCTAACATACTAGCAGTGAGCGCAAGTACCGAGTGTCGAGTGCCGAGTGATTGAGTGTGAGACAGTGAGATTGAGTACTCTGAGAGTGTGAATACATGAGTTCATCACTATGAGGCACTGCATTTGATATGCATACTTCGCATGTAGGCATACAGACGCATTTTCTCATGCTAAACGGTATTATGACATTCATGGCTTCACATGCACATTGATATGTAGGCATAGAGGTGTACTTTCCTCATGCTATCTAATAATGAAAACATCTTATCTGTTATTGAAAGTTTTTAGGAAAAATCAGAGTTTTCTGAAACTCACACTTTGGTAATTTTGGTAAAAGATTTGGGTTTTGCATTATACCACGCCTATTTTTCCGTAACTGTGAACGAGCTGAGCATCTTATCTTTGAGTTATTACTTGTACTGCTTTTATTATATTGTTACGAGTTGTTCTTGGCTATTGGTGTTGGAATCTGACTGTTGCCCAAGATCATCACTGCTTTCAACCTAAGGTTAGGTTTGTTACTTATTTAGTACATGGGGTCGGTTGTCTCATACTACACTTCTACACCTTGCGTGCAGATTTTGGAGCTAATGTTGATGTGTATGGTGGGAGATGTCATTGAAGATGTACTTGCATTCCGATTATAGCTCCCTTTTATTTTTGGTAGCTTTAGATTTATAAATATGTTTATGTATATTGCGAACAAATGATGTATTTATTTAATATCAACTTTGTAAACTTGAAATGTTAGAAGCTCATGATTTGTACTACTAGTCCTTGGGTTGTTGTATAAAAGTTTAGTTATTTCATCATTATTTTCTCATTAAATCTCATTTGAAATTAGATTATTTTTAAATTGGTTTACCTAGCGGGTTGGGTTAGGTGCTATCACGACTAGTTGAATTTTGAATCGTGACAAGTTGGTATCAGAGCTCTAGGTTCATAGCTTCTACGAGTCATGAGCAAGTGTCTAGTAGAGTCTTGTTGATCGGTATGATGACGTTCATGCCTATCTTCGAGAGGCTACGGGGCATCTAGGATAAACTTCCTGTCTTTCTTTCCTTATTGTGCAATATTGATTCATCTTGAAACATATCTCTTTGAATTCCTTCCACTCACTCGTATACATATGTGAGCACTCAGTATCAGTTGTGCATCGATGGCTTGTGGTCTCATTGATGAAGTGTGAGATGTGTTGTCAGGACCCAAGTTCTCCCTCCGTGAACTGTCGTGACGGCACCTAGTCTCTAAGACTAGGTAAACCTAACAATTACGGAAAAAGAACCAAAATGCGGAAAAACTAATAAAAACTGAAGATAAACAAATATAGAAGTGTTTAAGATGTCGTTCGGTATATACCAATACAAGATCACAAAAACTGAACAATTCCCAAAACCCGAAATCTCATGAAATCACAAGCTATGAATACTACATTGTGCTCTAACTCCAGAATGTCTAAATCAAGATAAATACATAAGGGCTAAAACTATAAGAGAGAATGGAAAGGGACTCCTCGGTCTACGGATGTGGCAGATATACCTCAAAGTCTATGGAGAATCGCCTCACCTCAAGGGTAGTAGGACTGAGTCAAAGTACCTGGATCTGCACATGAAAAACATGCGCAGAAAGGGCATGAGTACACCACAACGGTGCTCAGTAAGTGCCAAGCCTAACCTACATCGAGTAGTGACGAGGAAGGTCAGGGCCCTACTGAGTTTAAATGGAAAACAAGGTATAACAGTATAGGATAAGACAGTATAATTAAGTGCAACAGTAAGAAGTAACACAGGATAGAAAGAACAACAACAACTACAACAAAGACAAATTAAAACAACAGCAACTACAATAGAGACAAATTAATCACAGAAAGGAATACAGCTCAACACAGAGATAACAATCGGGGATCTCCCAGGATACCGTCCTGTAGTCCCAAATATAAATATCTAGTGGATCTCTCGGGTGTCGTCCCGTAGTCCAACTCATAATGCGCGAGGATCTCCCGGAATACCGACCCGTAGTCCCAAATGTAAATATCCAGTATTGGAAGAATCTACCGGGTGCAGTCTTGTATTTCCAATATAAAAGTGCAGGGTGATCTCCCGGAATACAAATCCGTAGTCCCAAAGTAAACATGCAAGGGGGATTTCCCGGGATACCGCCCTGTAGTCCCAAAGTAAACACACAGCAGCAACACGAAGAACACTCATTCAATTCAAATTTCATACCAAGGTAAAACAGGTATTTCTAACCTAGCAT
Source organism: Nicotiana tabacum (assembly GCF_000715075.1). NCBI lineage: Eukaryota > Viridiplantae > Streptophyta > Magnoliopsida > Solanales > Solanaceae > Nicotiana > Nicotiana tabacum. The sequence goes on from NC_134090.1 coordinate 105,171,582, forward strand.
GTTGCACAGAATCCAAATAAGGCAGTTGAGCAAGTAAAGCAATTAAGTCAATTAGACATGCTTCCCTAAGCTAACAGTAGGCTTAAATTGCAAGCAGTATAAACAGGAAAAGGAACACAATTATAGTTAATTAATAAAAATGGGATTTTCAACAATTAGTACAAGTACGCACTCGTCACCTCACGTACAAGGCATTTCAATTATCAACAATATCAAATCTTAAGGGGAGTTCCCCCGCACAAGGTTAGGCAAGCCACTTACCTCGAACCAGCTCAAAATCAACCCGAAACCACGTTCTTGCCATGAGTACTCGACTCCAAATGGCTCAAATCTATTCAATTCAATTGCATAATATAAATATAACTTCAAGTAACTGATTCCACAAATAAATTCTAAGCTAATACGCGAAATTAGAAAAAATAACCAAAATGCCCCCCGGACCCATGTCTCGGAATCGGGTAAGAGTTACGGATTATGAACCCTCATTCACTCACAAGTATAACCATACCAAAATTATCCAAATCCAATGTCAAATCCCCAATCAAAACTCGAAAATTAGGTCTAAGAACTTTTTCAAATTTTTCCCCAATTTCTCACCCCAAATCCGAAATTAGATGATGAATTCACGTTTAAATTAATGGGTTATAAGCAAAAAGGAGTTAAGAATCATTACCCAATCGATATCTCTAAAAACCACTCAAAATCTCGCTCAAATACGAGCTCCCAAGCTCTAGTTTTGATAAAAATGGTTAAACCCTCGACTTTGAAATTTTATATTCTACCCAGACGCGTTCTTCTTCGCGAACGCGAGACCGTTGTCGCGAACGCGATGTACAAAAATCCACTGGCCAGTCTTCCTCTTTCTCGAACGCGAGGGTCCACTCGTGAATGCGTAGCTTACACTGGCAGACCCTACGCGAATGCGAGGACCATGTCGCGAATGCGAAGACCAAAGGGTCCATACCTTCGTGAACGCGGGACATCATCGCGAACGCGAAGCACGATTCAGATGCTTCACCCAGATGCTCTACGCGAACGCGAGACCTTCTCACGAATGTGATGAAGGTTTTCTCTACAACACAACAACAGAAAATATGCAATCTTTCTAAATCCAAAAATGACCTATTAAGCATTCGAAACACACCCGAGGCCCCCAGGACCTCAACCAACATGCCAACCAATCCTAAAACATCATTCAAACTTGTTCCAACCTTCGAAATGCTCAAAACAACATCAAAACACCAAATTAACATCGGATTCAAGCCTAAGAACTCCAAAAAACTCTCAAATCACGCTTTCGATCAAAAAGTCTATCAAACCTCATCCGAATGACCTAAAATTTTGCAAGCACGTCACATTCGACACTACGGAGCTACTCCAACTTCCGGAATTCCATTCTGACCCAATATTAAAATGTCACTATCGAACCGGAAACTTCAAAAATTCAACTTTCGGCATTTCAAGCCTAAATAAGCTCCAGACCTCCAAAACACAATCCGAACACACCCCTAAGCCCGAAATCACCCAACGGAGCTAACGAAACGGACAGAATTCCATTCCGAGGCCGTCTTCACACTGCCCCGACTACGGTTCAAATTCTAAAGCTTAATCTCTCTTTTAGGGACTAAGTATCCCAAAACAATCCGAAACTAAAAACCAAACATCCCGGCAAATCAAAATAGCATAAACAAACATAGGGAAAGCAATTAATAGGGGATCGGGGCGTTAATTCTTAAAATGACAGGTCGGGTCGTTACATCCTCCTATACTTAAACATTCATTCATCCTCGAACGAGCATAGAGACATACCTGAAGTAGTGAAAAGAAGAGGGTAACGGCTGCGCATATCCTGCTCGGTCTCCCAGGTCGCCTCCTCGACCGGCTGACCCCGCCACTGAACCTTTACTGATGCATTGTTCTTTGACCTCAGCTTCTGAACCTGCCTGTCCAATATCGCCACTAGCTCCTCAACATAAGATAGATCCTTGTCCAACTGGACTGAACTGAAATCCAACACATGCGACGGATCACAGTGATACTTCCGGAGCATCAAAGCATGAAATACCGGATGAACTCCTGCCAAGCTGGGAGGTAAGGCAAGCTCATAAGCAACCTCCCCAACACGCCGCAATATCTCAAAAGGACTAATAAACCTCGGGCTCAACTTCCCTTTCTTTATAAATCTCATAATGCCCTTCATAGGGGAAACCCGAAGCAGAACCCGCTCTGCAACCATATAGGAAACATCACAAACCTTCCGGTCCGCGTAACTCTTATGCCTGGACTGGACTGTACGGAGTCTATCCTGAATCACCTTAACCTTCTCCAAAGCATCCTGAACCAAGTCTGTGCCCAATAATCTAGCCTCACCTGGCTCAAACCAACCCACCGGGGATCTATACCGCCTACCATATAAAGCCTCGTACGGTGCCATCTGAATGCTGGACTAATAGTTGTTGTTGTAGGCAAACTCTGCCAATGGCAAAAACTGATACTCAAGACCCTCCAAACTCAATCACACATGCACACAACATATCCTCAAAAATCTAAATAGTGCGCTCGGGCTGCCCGTCCGTCTGAGGGTGAAATACTGTACTCAACTCCACCCGAGTACCCAACTCATGTTGTACGGCCCTCCAAAACTGTGATGTGAACTGAGTACCTCTATCTGAAATGATAGAAACTGGAATGCCATGCATACGAATAATCTCTCAAATATAAATATCTGCCAGTCGCTCCGAAGAATAGGTAGTACACACAGGAATGAAGTGTGCGGACTTGGTCAGCTGATCCACAATCACCCAAATGGCATCGAACTTTCTCAAAGTCCGTAGGAGTCCAACTACGAAGTCCATGATGATCCGCTCCCACTTCCACTCTGGAATCTCTATCTGCTGAAGCAACCCATCCGGTCTCTGGTGCTCAAACTTCACCTGCTGACAATTGAGACACTGAGCTACAAACCCAACTATATCTTTCTTCATCTGCCTCCACCAATAGTGCTACTCAAATCCTGGTACATCTTCGCGGCACCAAATGAATGGAATACCGCGAACTATGGGCCTCCTCTAAAATCAACTCCCGAAGCCCATCAACATTGGGTACACAACTCCGACCCTGCATCCTCAATACCCCGTCATAACCAATAGTCAGATCTCTGGCATCACCGTGCTGAACCTTGTCCTTGAGGACAAGCAAATGAGGGTCATCAAACTGACGCTCTCTGATACGATCAAATAAGGAAGACCGAGAAATCACGCAAGCTAGAACCCGACTGGGCTCCGAAAGATCCAATCTAACAAACTGGCTGGCTAAGGTCTGAACATCCATCTCCATGGGCTCTCTACTGCTGGTAAATAAGCTAAACTTCCCAAACTCTCTGCCCGGTGACTCAAAGCATCGGCCACCACATTGGCCTTGCCCGGGTGATACAAGATAGTGATATCATAGTCCTTCAGCAGCTCTAACCATCTTCTCTAGCACAAATTAAGATCCTTCTGCTTGAACAGATGCTGCAAACTCCAATGATCAGTATAAATCTCACAAGGCACACCATACAAATAATGACGCCAGATCTTCAAGGCGTGAACAATAGCAGCTAACTCGAGGTCATGGACATGATAATTCTTCTCATGTACATTTAAATGTTTGGATGCATAGGCAATCACCCTACCGTCCTGCATCAATACCGCTCCAAGGCCAATCCTCGAGGCATCACAATAGACAGTATAAGACCCCAAACCTATAGGCAATATCAAAACTGGGGTTGTAGTTAAAGTTGCCTTGAGCTTCTGAAAGCTCGCCTCACACTCTTCCTTCCACTGGAAAGGAGCACCCTTCTGGGTCAGCCTAGTCATAGGGTCGCAATAGATGAAAACCCCTCAACAAATAGACGGTAATAACCCGCCAAGCCAAGAAAATTATGGATCTTTATAGCTGAGGATGGTCTGGGCCAACTCTGCACTGCCTCCACTTTCTTCGAATCCACCTGAATAGCCTCACTCGATACCACATGGCCTAAGAATGCCACGGAATCCAACTAAAACTCACATTTCAAGAACTTTGCATATAACTTCTTTTCCCTCAAAGTCTGAAGCACTGTCTTCAGGTGCTGCTCAAGATCTTCCCGACTCCGGGAGTATACCAGAATATCATTAATAAAGACAATGACAAACGAGTCAAGATATGGCCGGAACACACTATACATCAAATGCATAAAGGCTGCTGGGGCATTGGTCAGCCCAAATGACATAACAAGGAACTCGTAATGACCATACCGAGTCCTGAAAGTAGTCTTTGGGAGATCTAGCTCCCGAATCTTCAACTGATGGTAACTTGAACGCAAGTCAATCTTAGAAACACTCGTACACCCTGTAGTTGGTCAAACAAATCATCAATACGAGGCAAAGGATAACGGTTCTTCACTGTAACTTTATTCAACTAGAGATAATCAATGCACATACGCATAGAACCATCCTTTTTCTTCACAAATAAGATAGGAGCACCCCAAGATGATACACTGGGCCGAATAAAACCCTTATCAAGCAATTTCTGTAACTGATCCTTTAACTCAGGAGGAGCCATATGATACGGAGGAATAGAAATGGGCTGAGTGCCCGGCAATAGATCAATTCCAAAATCAATATCTCTATCAGGCGGCATGCCTGGAAGGTCAGCTTGAAACACATCAGAAAAATCTCGTACTACTAGGACTGAATCAACTGTAGGGGTATCAATACTGACATCTTTCACATAAGCTAGATACGTGTCACACCCCTTCTCAACCATACGCCGAGTCTTAAGAATGAAATAACTCTACTGGAAGTATGATCTAAGGTACCTCTCCACTCTACTCACGGTACACCTGGCATAGCCAGCATCACGGTTTTGGCGTGACAATCAAGAATGGCATAATGGGGAGACAACCAATCCATGCCCAAGATAACATCAAAATCAACCATGCTGAGCAATAATAAATTGGCTCTAGTCTAAAAACCACTAAGAGCAACCACACACGACCGATAAACGCGGTCCACAACAAGAGAATCTCCCACAAGAGTAGAAATATAAATAGGGGAACTCAAGAATCCCGAGATAATACACCTAAATACGAGGCAAAATAAGAAGACACATAAGAATAGGTGGAGCCAGGATCGAATAAAATTGATGCATCTCCATGACAAACCAGAACAATACCTGTGAGGATAAAATCGGAGGCGACAGCCTCGGTACGGGCAGGAAGGGCATAATATCTGGCATGGCCTCCCCCTTTAGGGCAACCTCTACCTCCCCAACCTCCATCTCTAGCTGGCTGAGCAGGTGGGGTAGCAACTGGAGCTATAACCATAGCCTGAGAACTTTGCGGGGCACGCTGTGGCTGATAAGTCTATGGAGGTGCACCCCTCCTAAGTCTAGGGCAATCCCTCACCATATGGGGTGTGTCACCACACTCAAAACAAGTTTTGGGAGGACGTGGCGGCTGTGATTGGCTCAGTCCAGGTCTGCTGGACTGACCACTGAAAGCACCCCGCGCAAGAGGCGCACTAGATACTGGCGGTGCATAATAAGGATCTTGAGGCCTAGGAGGAGCTGGAATACCACTGGCTGCTGGAAGAGCTGAATGAATGGGGCGACTCATATAACCCTTACCGTGACGAACTGCAACTGGAGCACAAGCACCAGAATAATGGCCCGACTCTCGAGACCTCTTGGCCTCCCTCTCCTCTATATCCCTAGCATGCATACCCTCTATCCTCCTAGCAATGCTCACCACCTGCTGATAAGAAATATTCATCTCCAACTCACGAGCCATGCTAGATCTGATGCTGGGAATAAGCCCCTCAATAAACCGGTGAACCCTCCCGCGAACAGTAGAAATTAAGGTTGGGGCATGTCTAGCCAAGCTAGTGTAACAGATAGCATACTTCGAGACAGTCATAGTACCCTAGAGCAAATGCTTAAACTCTGCGCACCATGCATCCCTGAGGCTCTGAGGAATATACTCTCTCAGGAACATATTTGAAAACTGAGTCCAAGTCAGGGAAGCTACCTCATCCGGACTGTCTAACTCATAGGTACGCCACTACTCATAGGCAGCCCCTCGAAGCTGGAAAGTAGTGAAGAAACCCTGCTCGATCCTAATATACCCATGGTACGGAGAATACGGTGGCACTCATCTAGAAATCCCAGAGCATCATCTGATGCTAGACCACTGAATACAGGAGGCTTGTACTTCTTGAACCTCTCAAGCCTCAGCTGCTCATCCTCGAAAGTCGTTGCCCTATCCTCGGGTTGATCTGGGACTACAGGCTATACAGGAATAATCTCTAGGACCTGATCAACATGCACTCGCTGCTCAGGAGTATGGGCGATAGGAGTCTGTACTCCTCCCCCAGCTTGAGATGTAGCTGCAGCAAGGGAAAGCAACCCTGCCTGAGCCAGAGTGGTGTACATGCTCATGAACTGCGCAAGAGTCTCCTGGAGAGCTGGAGTAGTAGTAGTAGTAGTAGGCATATCAAGTGCCTTGACTCCGATTGGAACTGCTGGTGGCACCTCGATGGCAGCTCACACGGGTGCTCTGGCTGCACCACGTGCGCATCCTCGGCCTCTGCCCCGACCTCTAACGGCTCCAATAGAGGGTGCGGGTGCCTGATCATCTCTAGTAGCACGTGTCCTCACCATCTGTGAGAGAATAGAAGACATAAGTTTAGAATGGTGATATCAAAATCTCGCACGACAAGGAAATCAAATAAAGTGGAATTTCCTTAACAGTTACATAGCCTCTCATAGATAAGTACAGACATCTTCGTACTGATCTGTGAAACTTTAATAAATCGGCTTGTGATTCATAACTCGTATGAACCTAGAGCTCTGATACCAACATGTCACGACCCAAGTTCGCCCTCCGTGAACTGTCGTGATGGCACCTAGTCTCTACGACTAGGTAAGCCTAACAATTGCGGAAAAAGAACCAAAATGCGAAAAAACTAATAAAAATTGAAGATAAACAAATATAGAAGTGTTTAAGATGCTACTCGGCATATACCAATACAAGATCTCAAAAACTGAACAATTCCCAAAACCCTAAATCTCATGAAATCACAAGCTATGAATACTACACTGTGCTCTAACTCCAGAATGTCTAAATCAAGATAAATATAGAAGGGCTAAAACTATAAGAGAGAATGTAAACGGACTCCTCGGTCTACGAACGTGGCAGATATACCTCGAAGTTTCTGGAGAATTGCCTCGCCTCAAGGGTAGTAGGGCTGAGTGGAAGTACCTGGATCTGCACATGAAAAACATACGCAGAAAGGGCATGAGTATACTACAGCGGTACTCAATAAGTGCCAAGCCTAACCTCGATCGAGTAGTGATGAGGAAGGTCAGGGCCCTACTGAGTTTAAATGAAAAACAAGGTATAACAGTATAGGATAAGACAGTATAATTAAGTGCAACAGTAAGAAGTAACGCATGATAGAAAGAACAACAACAACTACAACAGAGACAAATTAATCACAGAAAGGAATATAGCTAAACACAGAGATAACAACCGGGGATCTTCCAGGATACCGTCCTGTAGTCCCAAATATAAATATCTAGTGGATCTCCCGGGTGTCGTCCCATAGTCCAACTCGTAATGTGCAGGGATCTCCTGAAATACCGATCCGTAGTCCCAAATGTAAATATCCAGTACTGGGAGAATCTACTGGGTGCAGTCCCATAGTTCTAACATAAAAGTGTAGGGGGATCTCTCAGAATATAAATCTGTAGTCCCAAAGTAAACATGCAGAGGGATCTCCCGGGATACGGTCCCGTAGTCCCAAAGTAAACACACAGCAGCAACACGAAGAACACTTAATTCAATTCAAATTTCATACCAAGGTAAAACAGGTATTTCTAACCTAGCATGCTGCACAGAATCCAAATAAGGCAATTGAGCAAGTAAAGCAATTAAGTCAGTTAGACATGCTTCCTTAAGCTAACAGTAGGCTTAAATTGCAAGTAGTATAAACAGGAAAAGGAACACAATTATAGTTAATTAATGAAAATGGGATTTTTAATAATTAGCACAAGTACTTACTCGTCACCTCACGTACAAGGCATTTCAATTATCAACAATACCAAATCCTAAGGGGAGTTCCCTCACACAAGGTTAGGCAAGCCACTTACCTCGAACTGACTCAAAATAGACCCAAAACCACATTCTTGCCACGAGTACTCGACTCCAAATGGCTCAAATTTATTTAATTCAATTTGCTTAATGTAAATATAACTTCAAGTAACTGATTCCACAAATAAATTCTAAGCTAATGCGCAAAATTAGGAAAATGACCAAAACACCCCCCAAGCCCACATCTTAGAATCGGGTAAAAGTTATGTTTTATGAACCCTCATTCACTCACGAGTCTAACTATACCAAAATTATCCAAATCCAATGTCACATCCCCAATCAAAACTCGAAAATTAGGTCTAAGAACATTTCCAAATTTTTCCCCAATTTCTCACCCCAAATCCGAAATTAGATGATGAATTCACGTTTAAATTAATGGGTTATAAGAAAAAATGAGTTAAAAATTATTACCCAATTGATATCTCTGAAACTCCCTCAAAATCTCGCTCAAATCTGAGCTCCGAAGCTCTAGTTTTGATAAAAATAGCTAAACCCTCGACTTTGAAATTTTATATTCTGCCCAGACGTGTTCTTCTTCGCGAACGTGAGACCATTGTCGCGAACGCGGTGCACAAAAATCATTAGCCAGTCTTCCTCTTTCACGAACACGAGGGTCCACTCGCGAACGCATAGCTTACACTGGCGGACCCTACGCGAATGCGAGGACCATGTCGTGAACGCGAAGATCAAAAGGTCTATACCTTCGCGAACGTGGGACATCATCGCGAATGCAAAGAAAGATTCAGATGCTTCACCCAGATGCTCTACACGAATGCAAGACCCTCTCGCGAATGAGATAAAGGTTTTCTCTTCAACATAACAGCAGAAAATCTGCAATCTTTCTAAGTCCAAAAATGACCCGTTAAGCATCCGAAACACACCCGAGGCCCCCGGGACCTCAACCAAACATGCCAACCAATCCTAAAATATCATTCAAACTTGTTTCAACCTTCTAAACACTCAAAACAACATCAAAACACCAAATTAACATTGGATTGAAGCCTAAGAACTCTAAAAACTCTCAAATCATGCTTTCAATCAAAAAGTCTATCAAACCTCGTCCGAATGACCTGAAATTTTGCAAGAACATCACATTTGACATTATGGAGCTACTCCAACTTCTGGAATTCCATTCCGACCTTAATATAAAAATTCCACTATCGAACCGGAAACTTCAAAAATTCAACTTTCGACATTTCAAACCTAAATAAGCTACGGACCTCCAAAACACAATCTGACAACACCCCTAAGCCCGAAATCACCCAACGGAGCTAACGGAACCAAAGGAATTCCATTCTGAGGCCATCTTTACACTACCTTGACTACGGCCCAAATTCTAAAGCCTAAGCTCTCTTTTAGGGACTAAGTGTCCCAAAACACTCTAAAACTCAAAACCAAACATCCCGGCAAATCAAAATAGCAGAAACAAACACGGGGAAAGCAGTTAATAGGGGATCAGTGTGTTAATTCTTAAAATGACCAGCCAGGTCGTTATATGTGATTTGGTGATGGTCCAGTCTAGAGGACATGAGGCCGGGTTTTAACCGCAACTTGGGCACGGTGATTTCAGTTGTATGAGTATGTGCTTTTGGACTTCTATGCCTAGTGGTGTCCCTATGAGTGGGACTGGTGGCTCGGTGAGTAGTTGGATGGCTATATAATGAGTAGGATGTGACTTTAGGATGTGTTCAGATGGTTTAAATGTGAAGAGTTTGTTTGAGATGTTTAAAGGACTATTGGGTGCTCGATTTCTGGGGATGTGTTACACATTCTAGAGTTATGAGGGTTTTGAGGTAATCTTTCATGTTATTTCATTTGTGGAACGAAGTAGATCCTCATGTCTTGTTGATGAGTTCAGACTCAGGAAGATTAAGTGATTACGTAGTACTTGTGACTATGAAAAGGTATAGAGAGATGTCAATTTAAAGCTAAGCCTATAGGTTATCACTTGCGGGGTAATCTATAGATGTGTGATCCATATAATGTTGTGTGGAGGATTTTTTTTCTACTAGTGGGCTATAGGTGTTGCGATTTGAGTTAGGATTGTTGAGAAAATTTACCTAACCAGCACGAGGAGGAATGTGATCTTAGTAGATAAGATGAGGTATTATATGGTTTGTGTTACATGTGCTTATGAAGGGTTTAGTTGAATCGCACTACGGGATTATGGCAGTAATGGAGTATGAGTATTGTAAGTTATTAGATGTTTTATTCTATGTATTTGAGCCAAATGGGGGAGTCTACATCAACAATTTGATTGTATGATTATGTGTTGCATTGGTTTCAGTCTGAGGCATACTTGTGGATCGGTTATGACTTGCAGAGGCTGGTTTTGAGGATGGCATAAGCAAGGAAATTCTTGATGCATGGTTTATTATACCTTATGGATATATGCAAGTCTTGGAATGATTTAGGTTTGTTATGTGTGATGGATGTAATATACTAAGAAAAGGGATTCACTCGGTTGCTTAGAGGTATGGATTACTTTTTTGGGGCATTGGTGTGCTAATGTAGCACATGTCGTTCGGCTTATTTTGGCGATGTATATGAGATCTGAATAGAGTGGATGACTCCCGATAAGGTTCTAATTAGTTCAAGATTCATATGTGGTATTTGAGGAAATTTTGAATTTGTAAATAGCCAAGATTTATATTAGCATCGGATGGTGTCGGGACTCGTGGTATTTCTGTATCACTATGGATTCTATACTTTAGTATCATAAAGAACAACTTTAAATTCACAAAAGGTCTCTTTAGAGTGGGTGTCTCGATTGTGGTACTTTTAAGGTACTTACGAGGGAATACGTTGGCGTATGGGCCTTAGGGCAGTGTGGTTTTATGTTAGGGATCTCTTGTGGTGAGTTTTGGGTAAGTATCATGGTGTTTTGTCAAGGAGAAGTGTCAATTTGAGGGTAATTCGGAAGGAACTCGGAGAAATGGGATAGCTTGGTAGTAGGTTGCATCAGCACGATAATGGATATGATCGGTTCTTTGGGTACTTATAATGTGATGAGTCTCTAAAGGTGTTTTATGGCAATACTCTTAGGATTGGTGACTTGTGTGGCTTGGTTGAGTTAGAGGGATTTAATTCTAATGACTTGGTTATGTGCAAATGGGTTTCGAAGTGTTCTCGTTATTTCTACCATAACTTGAGATGGATTTATCTACAGGTATGAGAGGTATGTGGCGTGTTATGATATTCTCTTGGATGAGATCAACTAGAAGGTTTTTGACCGATCGAGTATGTATTCTACTTGTGTCTCAGAGTTGATTATGAGATTTTCATGCTTTTCATATGATGGCATGATAAATGCGGTGTGTCTTGTGGGATTGAGATTTGCATGTACAAGGTGGCAGTTTAGTTTTGAAGGGAAGGTCATGAATTCTTAGATAGTATAGACGGTTTGAGGTGATTAGATAAGTTTTATTACTACTTGGTATTGCCTGAGAAGGACGCGTATTTTAGAAGGCGCACTGTATTTTGACTTACGGATACTTCATTAGTATTACGGTACTCGCCTGGTTGATCGATTGCTAATTCAGATTTTGCTATATGGCATTGAAGAATTATAGAAGTATTTCTCATGGGGATGATTATGTATGAGAGGTGTGTTAGTCATTCGAGTGGTGGATTTGGGATCGGCTATGGTGACTCATGTGTTCTATGGATCTGGAGACTGGGAGTTCTCAGAAGCAGATTGTTTCGAGGTTGCGGACTGTGAAGATGTGGCCAAAGTTAGCTAGATGGCAGTACATGCTATGGTTAGGTCATTGTGGACTTTTGGAGGGCCATTTATCCATTTGGGGATGACCGGAGTTAATTTGGGGGCCCATTGGTAGGTCCAATAAGGATGTGAATTTTACACTAGGTCGGATTTGTTGACTTAGAACTATTAGTGTTGAGGGGTGTGGCATTCGGTTAGAGTTGAGCTTGTGCGTGTTCTAATTTGTTCTATGTGTTACTCTTCTATTCTACGAGGGTTGTGATTTATTGGTTATATGCACACATGATGTAGTTTTGTTTGGGCCTTGTAGCGGAATTCGAGCGAGATGGTTATTGGGGTGTTGATGGTTGATTGTGCCTTGGTTATGGTCTTTCCGGGCTGTGGTATATAGTGTTATTTGCTTCTCCATAGTTATGTCATGCACTTCATGTACTTGATGTCGAATTGCACGTGGTTGTTGATTATGAGCATTGTGGCTTGAGATATTTCATATGAACCAGTGTTTGGATAGGGTCATACATTGCAGCTGGGTTATATTGGGATATGATCCTTTGTGATAGATTATTGCTATGAGTATGCGAGCTATGTGGTATATCATGTGATTACATCTTGGGTTATGGTTATGGCTTGATAAAGCTTGTTCATACTTATACAACGTGTAAATGCGAGATTCAGGTCTTGTAAGGAATTCCGGATGTTGGAAATTGGGTTCTAAGGCTTATGGAAAATCTTCAATTATGTTGTGTTGTTAGGCTTACATGGATTGGGGTGATGCGGGATCACCCCTGGGTATGTGCATGGTAAGGTCACACGACAATTTGATGGCTTTGGAAAGACTCTAGGCACGTTCAAGGATGAACATATGTTTAAGTGATGGAGAATGTAATGACTCGACTGGTCGTTTTAAGCATTTGTACTTTGCGCAGTGGTTTGAGGGCATGAGTAGCTCCGTATAATGTATTATGACTTGTGTGTTTGTCAATTTCTATTTTTGAGTGATTCGAAATTAGTTTGGAAGAATGAATTTCATGTTTAAAGCTTTAAGTTAGAAGAGTTTACCAAGTTTGACTTTTTAGTATTTGACCTCGGATCAGAGTTTTGATGGTTTCGTTAGGTCCAGATGGTGATTTTAGACTTGGGTGTATGCCTAGATTTGCATTTGGATATTTCTAGAAGGTTTTGGCACTAATTGGCAAAAGTTGGAAATTTGGAGGCTTGGAGTGTTCATAAGTTTGACCGAGAGTTAACCTTGATAATATCGGGTTCAAATTGTTGTTCCGGTAGTTGGAATAGGTTCGTTATGTCATTTGGATGTATGCAAAATTTGGGTTCATTCCGGATTAGTTAGGCTTGAATCGGACGCTTGGTTCAAAATTTGAAGTTTATGAATTAAGAGATTGATCGTGATCGATGATTCGTAGTTTTGATGTTTTATGTATGATTTAAGGCCTCAAATAGGTCCATATTATGTTTTGGGACTTATTGGTATGTTCGAACGGGGTCCCGAGGGGCTCTAATGAGTTTCGGGGTAGTTTCGCACCATTTCTAGGCCATTTTTAGTTGTTGGTTTTTGGCCACAGGGGTGTGCATCGCGATCGCGGGCTTTGGATCGCATTCGTGAAGAGCAAATTTGTTGTTTGGGCACTGTGAATCGCGATCGCGGAAGCTTTTTCGAGATCGCGTAGAGAAAATTCTGTTGTCACTTACCCGACTTTGGAAGCTTATATCTTGTAATCTATAAGGAATTTGGAGATGATCCACAAATGAAAGTATAGCCCTATGTGTCTAGTTTTCAGAAAATCAAGTTGTTTGCCATTTGGAGTTATGTACAAAAGGTTATGGCTGATATACTACAGTCTGTCTGAGAAGAGTTTGGGAAAGATTATTGGAAGCTTGTTTATCGCGATCGCGGGGAAATGGCCGCGATCACATAGGGTAAAAATTCTCCTGGAAAATTTTGTAATCGCGATCGCGAGGTTTGTGATCGCAATCGCGAAGGGTACCTCTAGAACAGTGTATAAAGTACTCTATATCGAAGATTTCAGAAATTTTAGCATATTTTGAGCTGTGGAGCTCGGATTGAGGCAATTTTCACAACATAGAATGGGATAAATGTTTTCTACTCGGTATCTATTTTATTTCGTGATTCCATCTTCATTTTTGGCATTTGATTATTGATTTCAAAAGAGAAATTGGGGGTTTTTATTTTAAATTTCATAAAGTGATTTTTTAAGTTTTGAACATTGATTCGGAGTCAGATTTGAGTGAAACTAATATGGTTGGACTCGTAATTGAATGGGTTGTCAGATTTTGTGAGTTTTGTCGGATTTTGAGGTGTGAGCTCGGGTTTGACTTTTTTGGTTGACTTTGGACTTTTGGTTAAAGAATCGTCCTTTATCTATTGGGTTTGGTTCCTTTGGCATTATTTGATGTTCTTGAGTTGCTTTTGGCTAGTTTCGAGCCGTTCGGAGGTCAGTACGCATAGGGTGGCATTTCTAGAGTATTGTTTGGATTGCTCGGTATTGGATTCGGAGTATTTGAGGTAAGTAACATATCTAAACTTGGATTTGAGGATATTTAACCTTGGATACTGTGTTATAAAAGATGTATTGAGGTGACACACATGCTAGGTGACGAGCATGTGGGCGTAGACCGAAGAAATCATGATTTTAGTCGACTATTAGACTATGACCGAACTTGTTTTGTTGTTATATCTTGTTAAATCCATGCTATTCATACTTGTTTGATTGTATGAGATGTAAATCATGTTAGAAATTATGTTTAGGCTATATGTTTATTCTGTTTGGACCCAATAAGGTCATCTTTGTTGTTGAGTTATTTGCTTAAATTGCAATTACATACTCAGTCATATTCATTCATTTGCATATCATATCTCAGTCTCTGTTATCATTTGTTGTCACATCATGTTATCATTGTTTGGACTAATTGGCATGATATTTGTGAGCCTGGGAGACTGGAGAGTTTGATGAGTGAGTTGGGGCCTGAGGACCGGATTGTGTGTAATATTTATGGGATCGGGTTGCACACCGCAGCAGGTTTTATTGATTCATAATGGGATCGAGTTGCACGCCGCAGTAGGTTTTATTGATTCATGATGGGATCAGGCTGCACGCCGCAGCAGGCCATGTTCGCTTATATTGGTGCTTGGGCAGGATCCGCACCTCTGGAATCTAACATACCAGCAGTGAGCGTAGGTATCAAGTGTCGAGTGATTGAGTGTGTCGAGTGATTGAGTGTGAGATAGTAAGATTGAGTACTATGAGAGTGTGACTACATGAGTGTCACGACCCAAACCGAAAGGGTCATGACGGGCACCCGATGCCTTACTCAACCGAGTAACAATGTAATATATCTTTCTTATTGTACTGTCATTGGTAACTGGGCCAACATGGCCTCAACTCGTAATGTATAACTATAAGTGGGAAAGCACTGTATTAATGAATCATCTTTCTTAAAACATGAATACATATAGGCCGTCAAAGGCCTCTGACATACTATACAAAATGAATCTCTGTCTACAAAGCCTCTAATAGTATTTGACATCAAATAGGATAGGGTACTGGCCTACTCATAAGTCTATAGCAAAATTTTGACACGATGGCTCATAGACTCGGCTGCACTTCGAATGAGGTGGAGTCTTACTGATTCTTCGCTGAATGCTAACCTCGTCTACTGTGAGGGCTCGTCAAACTAATTGTCTATATCTGCAGGCATGAATGCAGCGTCCCTAACAAAAGGACGTCGGTACGAATAATGTACCGAGTATGTAAGGCACATAAATAAGTATATAAAAGACATGGATGAAACATGGAGTAAATGACTCAACCTATAAATCTGGATAACTCTGTAAATAATGAAATACTTTTAGTATCATGTGTATGCATATAAATGTCATGTCGTGCATAGGTATATGTGTTCATAACATCATCAAGCCTCTGAGGGCATCCCATCATATCATCTCAGCCACTGTGGGCAAAATCATCAACGTATACCAGCTAATCAGGTGGTGGTGCATATATGACGCCGTAACCTTTTTCCATATACCATATACATATAATATAGATATATACGCGTATATAACGTCATCTGGTCATGGGTCAATGTACATGTATAAATGAATGCAATACATGGGAAGTACGTCAATAAAATCTCTCGGAATGTCATAAGACCATTATGCATTTGAGTAATATCATGAAGTAAACTTTTTTTCAACTTACGTATTTTTCTAAGACCCACGAACAAAAGATGTAATAATAATACACGTGGGAATTCAAGAATATAGGCACCTCTAATACTTCTATGAATAGATTCATTTATGAAAGCTGTGTGTTTGCTCCTTTAGTTTGTGTCATTTGGATCATGCCAAAAAGAAAGAAAGGATAGCCTTAACATACCTGAATCGATTCTCTTGACAATCCCTCCAACACACGTTGATTGCGACAAAACATGTAATGGCGGATTGAAGTAGGAGAAAATCCGCATGATATTCTTTGAGAGAGATTACACAATATTTCCTTAGAATCGCAAAAATCTCATTGCTATAACATTACGTAGTCTCTTATGATTTTTGTAGTAAAATCACGTTGCTAACATTTTGAATGAGTAGCTTTCTTTGTCATTGTAGAGATTCAAAAAATAAATTAGAAAGGTCCTCTTAACTTTTGAGAGTGGGCCCTGTCACATCTCCTTTTTACCTACACCCGAAAGGGCATAAGAGAGTTTTTTTAATTAAAGGACAATCGAAATGGGATTTATTATTAAAGATTTAGAGTCACCACTTGGGAGATTTATGGTGTCCCAAGTCACCGGTTGAATCCCGAATCGAGGAAAAGATTGACTCTGTATTACAGTCCGCGAACTAGAAATTTGAGTAAGGAATTCTGTTAACCCGGGAGAAGGTGTTAGGCATTCCCGAGTTCCGTGATTCTAGCACGGTCGCTCAACTGTTATATTTGGCTTAAATTATCTGATTTTAACAATTATGAACCTATGTGCAAATTTTAACCTTAATCGCTTTTATTTTTAAAGAAAATTGCAACGTCATTGAAACAAGTCTTGAACCATGTCACATAAATGCACCCGTGGTTTTTGGACATACTTTAACATCGTTGGGATTTGGATTTGGGTCACATAAATGCGCACCCGAGTTTAGGGAGGTAATGCTATTAAAATACGCGCCTAAAGAGACTAACGCGTTATTATTTTGGGGAAGGCCGTGAAATTTGCTAAACGGCCCGTCCCAAAATCTAAGTATTTTAATATATACAATTATCGAGGGCCCCGCAATTTACGTGTTTTGTTTAGCGAGGCTCATCCCGTTTTATTATTTTAAAGTGCAAACCTAGAGAAATCTATAGTTTTCTACTTAATTTGTCTCTAAAATAAAAGAAAGGCCCTAATTAATTTGTTACTGGACTGATGCAAACTAAGTAATATTTTTGCACCAACATCCGACCATTGGGCTCCGATGTGAGCCCAGCAGAGGGAATTTAAAACCAGATATACACCATAAAATCGGCCAAAACAAACCTTGGCCCAGGCCTAAATGAGAAAGGGGCCAAAACTGGCCTGGGTCATGCATCAATTATCATGAGGCCCAAACGTTTAGGGACTAGCCTGTTAAGCCCTGTCTTTTACACTAAATGGAATTTCAATTTAATTAAGAACTCAAATCTGATGAATCTACTAATAAAATTAACTAGCCAGTAAAATAAATTCAATGCAACATTAAACATGCGTTGGAAAGCAACTGATTTCAGATTTCATGATCCACGTAAACTGCCTATGATCACAATTTCAAACATGGTGCATACTAGTTCAAATTTCAAATTCCCTACTATGACTCATTTTTATTAAAATGCTGACTCATGAACTTTGATTAAACACTAACGTGACCACATATGAGAATTGAAACTCGAGAATTAAGGATGCTGGACGAAAATGGATTGCCTAAATTAATCTTACGAATTACATATCTCATATCTACTTTTAACTTTCTGATTTCGAACCCACACACAACCACTCAAACTCAGAATTATAGATTAACTCACATCATCACTACTAAATATAAAGCTCTCATGATCAAAAGAATTATCACACTACTTTAACAGTTTACAGCCTAATTAATCATAGCTTGAAAATACCATTTATACAGATCTAGGAAAACCGAAAATTAACTAAACTAATAGAAACTATTCTGTTAGTCTAGCATGGAATTATTACAATGAATACTCAACTAAACTCATATGCATTTCTAAATATCTAACACACACTTAACGGTTCAAATGCACAAACTTATAATTAACAGTCCATCAGTACGGTTATTACAGTATAATGAAAGCAGTAAATCAACAATAGGCCTCCACTTCAACAGCAATAGGCCTCCACTTCATTCATTTTCAACTGGATATTTTCATACATCGAGTTTCAGGACATGTACCTGGTATGTAGAACAGAAAAATGGGGTAAGCAATCAGCAGCAGCAGACAGCAAAATATAGCAGCAGAAAGCCCAACACAGTAGCTTCAACACCTCAATCCAGAAATCCCAGCAACACAGAGAAAACCAGTAAAAATGGAGAAGAAAAATAGTCCGGAAATCTCTCTTTGTTTTATCTTTCTAGCTTTGAACTCTCTCTGGTGTTCTTCCGCTCTCAATATTTCAGAAAATTTGGTTCTATCTTTTTTACTCTCTCCAAAATGAATTCTACCCCTGTAAATCCAATGTATCCAGAGTGTATATCGAGTGTATACCGCTCTCTCCACCCCCTTGAATCTGATTTTCAGCTCCCTTAAATGGGCATTCAATTAGTGAATTTTCCATCAATTCAACTTTTCATTTCTTTAATCATCCACTCAATTAGTGCTTTTAGTTAATTTGATAATGCAAATACTACCCTGCCACTATTAGGAGCTTCTCAATTAGTAACCACTTGCATAAAATTATACTAATCAATGGATTATTATACACATTCAACCAAATTATTGAACTAATCCCAGTTATTCTGCCTAAGTGATTAAACGAGATACCATTTCAAAGTTTTCTGATATCCTAATTATTAATTAATTTCAAAAAATGTAGAATCAAATCTTAAATGTCAATGCTATATTTTTGTATTTTTAATGCATTAATAAAATTAAACATGCCCACAAATATATGCAAACAATCAGAAAAATCACGCAATAATTCCTAAAAATAACAAATAATCAAGGCCAAAACCTAATTTTGGGAATTATTTTGGAGTAATTCATATGAGGCAAAAATCACGTGCTCACAGCTTCCCCTCTTTGTCCGAAAACACGAAGAGTTTTCGTGCAAAGATAAAGTGAGCGGATACGAGCGATTTTTGCCTGTTTGAACACTCCGTGGGAAGAATTTTTTGAAAGATTTGACCGAACCTCTACTTCAAAGGTTTCCTACATATCCTTGGCTATAAAGGAATCAGGTCAATGTAGTTCGGGAAGTTTTGGTAGCTGGGACTGCCATGAAGCTGTGATTTTACTGTTACTGTTGTTGCTGCTGCTGATACTGCCTACTGACCTCCTTATTACACCATGACAAAATGAAGAAGCTAGACTAAGCTATAATCTATGCTTTACAAAGATTTATTTCCAAACTAGATCTTGTGATTGATGTTGCCTCGTTGACTTGTATCTTCCTCATAAGTTCCTTTGTGGTTGACTTGAATGGTATTCTTTGAAATGCCTTCCCTTCTTCTCCAGGCGGGCACCTGATTGCTGACCCTTTAAATGTTTTCCTTTGACTATTGTTTCTTTTCTTCTGTTCTCCAGGCGGGCTCCTGACTACTTGAAATTTGAATTGTATTCCCTTGTTCTCTAGGTGGGCGCCTGATTGCTGAAACTTGAATTGCATTCCCTTGCTCTCTAGGTGGGCACCTGATTTCAACAAAATAGACAAAAACAAAGAAAAATTTCTGCCCCAGTTTGGTAGCTGGGCACATATGTGAGTATAAACTGAATCATGTTACCAAATATCAATAAGAACTTGAAAGCTGAAACTTGAACTGTACTCCCTTGCTCTCCAGGTGGCCGCCTGATTGCTGAACATTGAATTGTATTCCCTTGTTCTCCAGGTGAGCGCCTGATTGCTGAACTTGAACTGTCTTCTCTTGTTACTTGACACTATTTTCCCTTGCACCTTGAACCATTTACCCTGAAACTTGAACTTCCTTCCTTCGAAACTGCTTTTTCTAAAAACTTGAGTTGTCTCCCCTTGTTCTCTAGGTGGGTGCCTGATTACAATAAAATAGACAAAATAAAGAAAATTTTCTTCCCCCAGTTTGCACTAGGAAGATTTGTGAGTTGTTAGCAATATTGTAAATTAAAATATAACTTGAAATACCAAGACTAGGAAGTGTGTCTCCTAGGGGTGGAACATTAATGACTTAAACTAGGAAGTGTGTCTCCTAGGAATAAATTTAAATGACCGAGACTAGGAAGTGCGTCTCCTAGGGGTGAGAACTTCAGTGACTAAAACTCATACGATCCAAACTAGGAAGTGCGTCTCCTAAAAGTGTATCCTAAAAAAACCCAGACTAGGAAGTGCGTCTCCTAAGGGTATAACTTTAGTGCGTGGAACCAGGAATTGCGTCTCCTAGGGGAAAGCTCAATGTAGGAAGTGCGTCTCCTAAAACAAAAATATAACCTGAAAAACCCAGACTAGGAAGTGCGTCTCCTAGGGGTGAAACTTCAATGACTCGAACTAGGAAGCGTGTCTCCCACGAATGAACTTAAATGAACCAGACTAGGAAGTGCGTCTCCTAGGAGAAAATCTCAATTTAGGAAGTGTGTCTCCTAAAACAACAATACAACCTGAACTACCCAGACTAGGAAGTGCGTCTCCTAGGGGGTGAAATCTCAATTTAGGAAGTGCGTCTCCTAAAACAAAAATATAACTTGAACTACCCAGACTAGGAAGTGCGTCTCCTAAGGGTGAAATCTCAATTTAGGAAGTGCGTCTCCTAAAACAAAAATATAACCTGAACTACCCAGACTAGGAAGTGCGTCTCCTAGGGGTGAAATCTCAATTTAGGAAGTGCGTCTCCTAAAACAAAAATATAACCTGAACTACCCAGACTAGGAAGTGCATCTCCTATGGGTGAAACATCAAAACTCAAACTAGAAAGTGCGTCTCCTACGGATGAACTATCAATTTAGGAAGTGCGTCTCCTAAAACAAAATATAATTTGGAAGACTTAAACTAGGAAGTGCGTCTCCTAGAGGTAAAACCATCAGTGACTCAAACTCATATGATCCAAACTAGGAAGTGCGTCTCCTAAAGGGTAAAATCTCAGTTTAGGAAGTGCGTCTCCTACAACAAAATATAACTTGAAAACCCAGACTAGGAAGTGCATCTCCTACGGGTTATGTGTGATCTTCTCAATAGCCTTTGCGTAAGCAGAATTGGGGCATTACACCTGAAAATTTCAAGCTTCCCAACTTTGATATGAACACAGCTTTTGTCCCTGTTTCAGACAAAGAAAACTTGTGAGTTTAAATATGGTGGTTGGTTTGTGGCCTTGACTTTCGACGATTGCTCCTTCACTTGCCATTATAACTTTGATTTCACCTTGAAAGAAGTTGCTTGCTTATTGACTAACCAATTTCTCTGTCACCCATATCACAAAAAATACCTCTTCTCTATTCAGACCCAATACCCTCTATCTATTACATTCCTCATAAACCGACATTTACCAAACCCTTGTGTTTTCACATAAATCTCAATGCGTATGTTGTTCTTTCTTGAATTAAACCACTCGCCTTGGCCTTGAGGTCTATTGCTCCTTCACTTGCCATGCTAGTTTTGATTTCTACTTGGAAAACCTCGTTTGTCACTAGTTAACCATTTTTTTCAATCTTACCACAGAAGATACCTTTGATCTTTTCACCTAATACCATCCACCCGTTGCATTGTCCATGAATTGATATGTACCAAAACTTTGTGTTTCACAAGGATCCCAAAGTATGTTGATTGTTACCAGCTCAGTGCTCTTGTTGTTTTTCCTGACTTGTGACACTTTGATGTGTTAGCCAGACCCTATTTTGTGCAATTGGAAAGCTTGTGGCAAATTTTGAAGTCATTTCTCACTTATTTTGACCAAACAGACTCAAAGAGAGGGAGTAACCTAGACAAAAGGCATAGAGTATAGGACAAAGGGAAGAGATTATTCCTAACAAGAAAACTACAAAGTAGAAACCTATCAGACGTGGATACCAATCTAATGGAAATGACATGCACTTGTGGCTTATTCTGTGAAGCAAATCTGATGTTCAACTCTTGTTGTACCCTTAAACTATGAAACTGGGCTTCAATGCTCCGATTATCCAATCAGATTCACAATCCTTATTCGGCTTGTAGTGCCCGAAGGGTTTTCACCATCAAGCCTATCTCATTTGATTCTTTCTCTAAACTTTCGTCGCCTCAAGGTGCCCGTGAAGGTTTTCACTAATAAGACTCTCTCATTTTCATTACTTTTCCTGATTGGACCAGAGTGTTATCCTGATATGAATCACCTCTATTTGCTTGACTTGGCATCTCTCGAAGACTGATCGGAAGGTCTTTCTTTGGACCGTAATGTGGGCTTTTGGATGGGGTTAGAAAGAAAGGGTATCAAAGGCTCAAAACAGTTCGACATGGGTTTAAAATTACAACTTTTGGAATCAGATTTCTTACAGCAAACACAACTTCTGCCCCAGTTTCTTTGCTTGGGGACTTTTGGATTTTTATTTTGATGGGACCGAACCGTGAGGCTGCCTACGTATCCTTAAAAGGAATCAGGTCGAACATAGTTCATGACATAGAAATTCATTTGTTGTTGTATTTTTTTTCTTTCTTTTTTCTTCCTCTTTCTTTTTTTTTCTTTTTTTCACTTTTTGTTGTTTTGTTGGTTTTTTTCTTTTCTTTTCTCTTTTTCCTTTACCTATCTTTCACGCTTGCGTTTCTGATCTTTGCTACTGATTCCGAAAGAGGGGTATGAAAGAAAAATAAATAAGGCTCAAAGGGGTAACGAAGGATAAAGTATTTAGATAGCAGAACAAAATACCTTCGTCATTCCAATCTCCAAAACATGCCAAGTGCAAACTACACAATTAAACAAAACAAGGAAATAGTTCTAACATCTTTAGATCGTACTAGACTTGATAACCATATCCACGCATTCGCCTTCTATATCTGTTAACTACAAATCACCATTGGACAACACCCTCACTCTCATTACCATGAACGACCCCTGTCAATTTGGGGCAAACTTGTCGTTGGCTTCAACCTGATGCGGCAGGATGCATTTCAATAGGGTTTCTCTATGTTCTATCTGCCCCAGTTTCACGCAATTCAGGCTTGAAATGATCTCAAAATGCCTTTACTTATTTCCCTCAATGTCCCTATCATCTATAAAATTGTTTCATTGCTTCATGACTAAACTTACTCTCTTTTTTTAAGACCAGGCTGAGAATTACGCATGCATGTCATGTCACTAGAGTCAACAGGGAAAGAACTGTAAAAAGAAAAGAGAACTAAACAAAATGGCCATAAATAACAGAAAACGGAAACTTGCATTAGACAAATGGTGAAGGGGTTTGAACAACAAGACAAGCACTAAACTGGGGTTACAAACCTGGAACAACATAGACAGTACTAAAGGAGTTACTACGACTAAACAAACCAGGCAAAAATAAAAGGATAGAAGGGTTTGAGTCACAAGACCATATCCGAATTACAACCCTTGGAATAATCTGGACAACAAAAATGACAACAAAATAAACCACCAAACTCCTTCCTGGCTAACCAAGAAAAGAGCATCTTTCCAATCACCAAACTCAACATCTTAGCCACTGACTTCTGCATCAACAATACTAGGACCTTCACAAGTCTCCATCACATTGTTCTTAGAAAATTTCTTTTGGGTTCCCTTTGCCTGCTCTTTCTTAGGATCAACCTCTAATAGCGCTGAAAGCTTTGTAGCATGTGGACCTCCGAGGTTCTTAGAAGAATTCTCATATTCCTTTTCAAAATAAATCATACACATCATATGCGTCTCATTATGCATAGGCGATGGACTTTGGCTAGTGTCTGCTGCATCTGGATTTTGCACAACAATGTCGCCTGCATCAATAAGCTTCTGAATTGCTTTCTTCAGATTCCAACACTTCTCTATGTCGTGCCCCGGGGCATCTGAGCAATATGCGCACCTTTGAGAAAAATCAATCTTCTTTGGAAGAGGGTTTGACATTTTTATTTGGATTGGCTTCAACATGTCCAATTGCTTCAACTTTTGGAACAAACTGGCATATGACACTCCCAATGAGGTGAAAGCCTTTTCTTTTTTCAGCAACCTCTCATTCTTAAATGCTTGATTGGGCCGGAAACCTGATCCAGGGGGTTTTCGATAGGCTCGTAGGGGTGGATAGGCATTTTGTGGAGTTGGGTACTGAGAGAGTGATGTACGATTTTGGGAGTTCCGTGGAGAGAAGTGGCATTGGGGAGGATCACCAGGTGCATCAGGATATCCATGGGGACGATGTCGAGGCTGGAAGTGTTGATCGGGAAAGCCCATCGGATCATCTTTTCTGTTTCTCTTTCTTTCACCCAAGCTTACTGGGATGTTCTGAATGTCTTTCGAACAACTCATGATTTTGCCTGACTTGATTCCCTCTTCTACTAGCTCCCCCATTTTTAACACATCTTTGAAAGGCTTTCCCAAGGCCGGGATCAAATGACTGAAGTAGGTGGGCCCTTGGGCTCGTAGGAAAAGCTCAACCGTTTCTTCTTCACCAATCGGGGTATTGACTCGAGAAGCCTGTTCCCTTCATCTGAGCCCAAACTCTCTAAAGCTTTCCTCCGGCTTCTTTTCCATTCTAGATAGGGAGGAGCGGTCTGGGGTAACGCCTGATTTATACTGAAAGTATCGAACAAAATCTTGAGCCATGTCTCCCAATGTAGGCCACTTACCAACATCTTGACGAATATGTCAGTCCAAAGCTGCCCCAGTTAGGCTCTTACTGAAATATGCCCTCAACAGGACATCTTTCTCTCCAACGCTTCTCATTTCACTGCAATAGACCCTCAGGTGGGCTACCGGATCTCCACACCCATCATACAAGTTAAATTTTGGCACTTTGAACCCCGCGGGCAGGCGAACGTCAGGGGACACAGACAATTCTTTGTAAGCCATGCTACCCTGGTCTTCCCTTCCTTGTTTGTTCTTCAAGGATTTTTCTATGCCTTTCAGCCTCCTGGGTATCCCTTCTTTCCCTTCTCTTCCTGTGAACCTTTCATTTTCAACATGAAGCTTATCCCGAGGGCTCTTCTTGTATGAGTCAGGAACCTTGTAGGCAACCTCTACGGGGTAGTTTTGGTCATGAGCTTTGAGTGGATATTCATTGTTGGGAATAGTGGATATGACAGGAGGGCACTTTTTGGAAAAAATAGTTGGAGGACAAGTGATGGAGCTACTAGGGTGGTTGGGAAAGTTGTGATAAGCAGGTAGATCTGGAGAGTATGGAGGATCATCTGGCATTGTGTCCGGAGTTTGGGTAAGGGCAGCATCTAGGAAGCTAGGTGGTGGCGGGGGTGGTGCCTTCCCAGTCATCCAAGCCTGATACATGTCCGCCATGTGTTGTCTTAACATCTCTACCTCTTCAACCAACCCATTGTCCTGTTCAACCAATTGCTTTCGGGCATCGGTATCAACTAACTCATTCTGTTGTTGTCTGTCATTGCCTTTTGACTTTGTGTTGTAGAGAAGAGTTACCACTTTAAAAACCACAAACCAACCACCCTTCTGTTATGAATATAAAAAAATGAGACCATCACGTTAGCATTAGGGCATTTAACAACAAAAATATCACATTGCGTACAATGCACCTAGCCACAATTAACGGTTCTATAATGACTTCGAGGGTCATAAGATCAGTTGGCATCATCCCAATTCGTTCATTTCAGCCTCTCTTTTCTTTGTTTTTCTAACACTTCTTAGCTCGCTCATTTTCCTTCCCCTTTTTCTTTCTGATTATCGCTTTTTCCTCCCTCTCATCCCATGATTTCATCTTTTTTCTTTTCTCTTTTTCCGTTTCCCCTTTTTTCCTTCTTTTTTTTCTTTTAAAAAAATAAAATGATTCGATCGAACCCTATGTAGGTTGCCTACGTATCATGACGCCGCATGAATAAGATCTTTGCGTAGTTCTGGAAGAACGGGAATAAAGTAAACAAACTGACATTCTCCTTTTTTCTTTTTTTCTTTTTTTACCTTCACAACTACTCTGATGAGAAAAGATAAATAAAACTAGCAAATCTTTTTTTTTTTTGAATTTCTAGACTTAACATTCTATGACCTATTCTAAACTCAAGCTTAACGGGTATGTTTCTTTTTATCCTTTTGAAACAAATATTCTATTAAGGAAATATCCTAGAAGAGAAAAATATTTTTTTTTTATTCTTTTTTTTTAGGAAGAAAATCTAAAGAATAAATCACAGAAGATTATTTTGAATTTTCATTTGATATCTTGACGCAAGATTTTGAAACAAGCAAAAAAAATATTTTTGTGTTTCAATTTTGATTGCCTAAAAGAGAAACTCTGAAAATAAATCAAAGATAAAGTATGTTGTCTTTTTTTCTTCTATGTACAATATCCTAAAGTTCTGATGAAAAGATTTTTTTTTTCATTTTTCACTAATTTCCCAAAGAAACTTCTCAAAAGAAAATCTTTTTGGATTTTGAATTAACACCTTAAATAAAGCTTTTAAAGAAATACTAAAAGAAAATTCTCTTCTTTTGTTTTTTGAATTTTGGTCCTACTATACTTAAAGGAAACATAAAAACAATTCATTTTAAGTTCTAGATATTTATTGCCTAAAGGAAAAACAACCTCAGAAATTTTTCTTTTTTTCATTTCTAGAATTAGTAATCTAAAGAAAACTTATAACGGAAATATAAAATGCAATATCTCTTTTTTTTTTGGATTTTTGAGTTATAGCACATTTTTTCAAATATAAATAAGAAAATACAATAACAAAAGACTTGACATTACTGTACAAAACTAGAAAGTAAAAGACAACATAAAATGAAGAACAGACTCAAAACATAAAAATAAAACAAATCTCCTTAAGCAACTCCTGATTGAGCGATCATGACTGGATGGTCACGGTGTGTCTGTCATGCTCAAATTCCGGTAAATAAATCCACACCTTTATGAGAAAATTTTAAACCAACACTATGTGAGACAATAACACTCCCTACTAGACACATGCAAGACATGATTGAGGCTATTTTTGCAAAATAGCTTATTTGGCCAAAAGGTGGCTAGAAGTGCAAAATTTGGCTAAGACCCGAACATAATATTTACTAGTAAGACCGGACCCTATGTGGGTTGCATACGTATCCCGCCCCGAGAGACGAGAATCATGTTCGCGTAGTTTGGGCAGATTGGATACGGGCGATAATTTTAAAAAAACAACTAATTTAGAGATAACATATTTATTTTTTGCTTTTTCTTGAAAAATGATGAAACATGCAAAATCTTTTTGGATTTTCTTTTTCTTTTTTTTTTTTTGATTTTCTGATTTTCGGAAAATGATGAAAAAGTGCAAAATCTTTTTTTTTTCCTGAAATTTCAAGCTCTTTTTTTAACAACATAATTGGGCCCAACTCGCTTTATCTCCACACTTCACTCTCTCTTTTCTTTCTTTTATTTTCTTCTTTTTTCATTTGCCCTCAACTATCATTGGTCTGCCAAATGACCCTTTTACCCTTGAATAAATGCAACATGTAGCACATAGGATGCATCAAGATGGTCTGTTATTTTGGGTGCACCTGTCCTAGACGGACCCAACCCATGTATTGAGTCCCCAAAGTCAAATGCACGTGATGCAAACAAGCGTTCCTACTAGGGATCCGGCATGAGGCTTTGTTATACTAGGTTTAAAACCTGGGTTTATTGTTCTAGACCTGGCTTACCCGAGCGGACAGCTCGAGCCGAAGTGGGGGCAACGTACCGGGAGCACGAAAATCTACCCGGTCTAGTTACTTGACCCAACATCGTTCTACTTGGTATGACTTCTAACAGAAAAGTGGGCCACGCGCACGTGTGCACCATAAATTCAGAAGACTCAGAAAGAAGAAGGGGTTCGTAACAGTTTATATATACAGTTCAGATAATATCAAAGCGGTAAAAAGCAATATTTAGCACATTAAGCCCAAACATGTGAATAAACCAGATAATAAATAAAGCCAAATATAACAATTATTCTAAGCTCAAATTCTTGAACCCTGAACCAGAGATTCTGGGTTCGTTCCCCAGCAGAGTCGCCAGAGCTGTCACACCTCTTTTTTACCTACACCCGCAAGGGCATAAGGGAGTTTTTCCAATTAAAGGACAATCAAAACGGGATTTATTATTAAAGATTTAGAGTCGCCACTTGGGAGATTTATGGTGTCCCAAGTCACCGGTTGAATCCCGAATCGAGGAAAAGATTGACTTTGTATTACAGTCTGCGAACCAGAAATCTGAGTAAGGAATTCTGTTAACCCGGGAGAAGGTGTTAGGCATTTCCGAGTTCCGTGATTCTAGCACGGTCGCTCAACTGTTATATTTGGCTTAAATTATCTGATTTTAACAATTATGAACCTATGTGCAAATTTTAACCTTAACCGCTTTTATTCATTTTTAAAGAAAATTGCAACGTCATTAAACCAAGTCTTGAACCATGTCACATAAATGCACTCGTGGTTTTTGGACATACTTTAACATCGTTGGGATTTGGATTTGGGTCATATAAATGCGCACCCGAGTTTAGGGAGGTAATGTTATTAAAATACGCGCCCAAAGAGACTAACGCGTTATTATTTTGGGGAAGGCCGTGAAATTCGCTAAACGGCCCGTCCCGAAATCTAAGTATTTTAATATATACAATTATCGAGGGCCCCGCAATTTATGTGTTTTGTTTAGCGAGGCTCATCCTGTTTTATTATTTTAAAGTGCAAACCTAGAGCAATCTATAGTTTTCTACCTAATTTGTCTCGAAAATAAAAGAAAGGCCCTAATTAATTTGTTACTGGACTGATGCAAACTAAGTAATATTTTTGCACCAACATCCGACCATTGGGATCCGATGTGAGCCCAACAGAGGGAATTTAAAACCAGATATACACCATAAAATCGGCCAAAACAAACCTTGGCCCAGGCCTAAATGAGAAAGGGGCCAAGACTGGCCTGGGCCGTCATCAATTATCCTGAGGCCCAAACGTTTAGGGACTAGCCTGTTAAGCCCTGTCTTTTACACTAAATGGAATTTCAATTTAATTAAGAACACAAATCTGATGAATCTACTACTAAAATTAACTAGCCAGTAAAATAAATTCAATGCAACATTAAACATGAGTTGGAAAGCAACTGATTCCAGATTTCATGACCCACGTAAACTGCCTATGATCACAATTTCAAACATGGTGCATACTAGTTCAAATTTCAAATTCCCTACTATGACTCATTTTTATTAAAATACTGACTCATGAACTTTGATTAAACACTAACGTGACCACATATGAGAATTGAAACTCGAGAATTAAGGATGCTGGACGAAAATGGATTGCCTAAATTAACCTTACGAATTACATATCTCATATCTACTTTTAACTTTTTGATTTCGAACACATACACAACCACTCAAACTCAGAATTATAGATTAACTCACATCATCACTACTAAATATAAAGCTCCCATGACCAAAAGAAGTATCACACTACTTTAACAGCCTACAGCCTAATTAATCATAGCCTGAAAATACCATTTATACAGATCTAGGAAAACCGGAAATTAACTAAATTAATAGAAACTATTCTGTTAGTCCAACATGGAATTATTACAACGAATACTCAACTAAACTCATATGCATTTCTAAATATCTAACACACACTTAACGGTTCAAATGCACAAACTTATAATTAACAGTCCATCAGTACGGTTATTACAGTATAATGAAAGCAGTAAATCAACAATAGGCCTCCACTTCAACAACAATAGGCCTCCACTTCATTCATTTTCAACTGGATATTTTCATACATCGAGTTTCAGGACATGTACCTGGTATGTAGAACAGAAAAATGGGGTAAGCAATCAGCAACAGCAAAATACAGCAGCAGAAAGTCCAACACAGTAGCTTCAACACCTCAATCCAGAAATCCCAGCAACACGGAGAAAACCAGTAAAAATGGAGAAGAAAAATAGTCCGGAAATCTCTCTTTGTTTTATCTTTCTAGCTTTGAACTCTCTCTAGTGTTCTTCCGCTCTCAATATTTCAGAAAATTTGGTTCTATCTTTTTTACTCTCTCCAAAATGAATTCTGCCCCTGTGTATCTAGTGTATCCAGAGTGTATATTGAGTATATACCGCTCTCTCCGCCCCCTTGAATCTGATTTTCAGCTCCCTTAAATGGGCATTCAATTAGTGCATTTTCCACTACCAATTCAACTTTTCATTTCTTTAATCATCCACTTAATTGTCCACTCAATTAGTACTTTTAGTTAATTTGATAATGCAAATACTACCCTACCACTATTAGGAGCTTCTCAATTAGTAACCACTTGCATAAAATTATACTAATCAGTGGATTATTATACACATTCAACCAAATTATTGAACTAATCCCAGTTATTCTGCCTAAGTGATTAAATGAGATACCATTTCAAAGTTTTCTGATATCCTAATTATTAATTAATTCCAAAAAATGTAGAATCAAATCTTAAATGTCAATGTTATATTTTTGTATTTTTAATGTATTAATAAAATTAAACATACCCACAAATATATGCAAACAATCAGAAAAATCACGCAATAATTCCTAAAAATAACAAATAATCAAGGTCAAAACCTAATTTTGGGAATTATTTTGGAGTAATTCGTATGAGACAAAAATCACGTGCTCACAGGCCCCACTTTGTGGCTTAGTTGGCCAAAGATTTCTCCAAATTTTGCCACCTTTTATGTGAACTTAAGAGTCATTACATGGGCTTAATCAAGATTACTTGGGCTGTAACGTTGGGGATGGTGTTACCCTTAATCTTATCCACCAAACACTTTAATTACATGGTAATCTCCCACTAAAAATCAATAATTATCCAATTATCTACATATTTAAGAATTATCTCAAATTACTTATAATACTACTCACTTTTGACATACTTTATACACCTTACTATCATGGTCATGTGGTACATTTTATGATATTAGTCCATAAATACCAAATATTTTAGCTCGGGCCGTATTTTATCCCAAAATGTCAAACTTCGACGAATTTTTTTTTCTTCGATTTGCTTACCCTCTCACATTCACGAATTTACTCATCACTTATTTGAAATAGCATAATACTTATAATCTCAAAATAATCTCATTCCCGAACTTACATCGATTAACTTACGACGAAACTTTAACGTACAAAAATGCGGGATGTAACATCTCATTTATGAGCTTTCATCAATTCACTTATGGCGTACTTTCACGTACGAAAACATGGGGTGTAACAATGAGTTCATCACTGTAATGCACTGCATTTGACATGCATACTTGGCATGTAGGCATAAAGATGTATTTCCTCATGCTAAACGGTATTGTGACATTCATGGCTTCACATGTACATTGACATGTAGGCATAGAGGTGTGCTTTCCTCATGCTATGTGATAATGAAACATCTTATCTGTTATTGAAAGTTTTTGTTAAAAATCACAGTTTTCTGATATACTCATATTTTGGTAATTTCAATGAAAGATTTGGGTTTTACTGTTATACCTGAAAAGCATGCCAATTTTTTCGTAACTGTGAACGAGCCGAGCATTATATCTTTGAGTTATTACTTGTACTGCTTTTATTATATTGTTACGAGTTGTTCTAAGCTATTAGTGTTGGATTCTGACCGTTATCCAAGCTCGTCATTGCTTTCAACCTAAGGTTAGGTTTTTTACTTATTGAATACATAGGGTCGGTTGTACTTATACTACACTTCTACACCTTGCGTGCAGATTTTGGAGCTAATGTTGATGTGTATGGTGGGAGCTCGCATTGAAGAAGTACCTGCATTCTGGTTATAGCTTCCTCTTGTTTTTGGTAGCTTTAGATTTATAAATCTTATGTATATTTCGAACAAATGATGTATTTATTTCATACCAGCTTTGTAAACTCGAGATCTTAGAAGCTCATAATTTGTACTACCAGTCCTTGGGTTGTTGTATAAAAGTTTAGTTATTTCATCATTATTTTCTCAGAAAATCTCATTTGAAATTGGATCATTGTTAAATTGGCTTACCTAGCGGGTTGGGTTAGGTGCTATCACGACTAGTTGGATTCTGGGTCATGATAACTCTACAGTAGCCTATTGTAGCAGCAAGACCCGTGGTTGAGCTTGCTATGTCTACTAAGGAGTAGAAAAGACATGAAAGCTTTTAGAGGTTACATCCTCCTCACTTTGATGGTGATGCTTTAGAAGATGCCCAATATTTGCTAGATAGACTTCATCAAATGCTTTGTAATTTGGGCTTGGTAGAGTCCAATAGTTATAAAAACAAGGTTAGGGAGATCTCAAATTTTGAATTGAATATTAGAAGTACGGAAATAAAATAGGAAAGAATATGAGAACTAGAAAATAACGATATAGAAAATTCGAAGGAACAACCCAAGAATTTCCAAGAACGTAAGGTTTAAAGCCTTTACAAGATCCAACTATCAACGTGTAGATTTATAAAAAGGAAATCCAATGCTTTTACTTGAGATAACGAATAAAAAATAATTGATTTAGATCTTGACCGCTTTTTGAGTAACTTAAGACAACAATTAGTATTTAAAACTAGTTGCCTTTGAACGAATACCAAACAGAAATCAAAGGTATTCTTACTATCTTGAACTAAAAACTAGTTAGGTTGAAAGATAAATCCCAAAGCAATGCCACAAAGGTTCAAAAAAACTCTCAATATAACCTTCTTCAAATGTTGTCAATTACAATGAAGAACTAAACACCCTTTATATAGAAGACTACCCACACTTTGTTCCCTAAAGCATAGAAGACTACCCACACTTTGTTCAATAAGCTTTAAAATTGGTCAACCTTGAATAAAGCATAGTCTTCAAGAAAGATGGTAGAAACTAGGTTAAAATAACACTAGTTTTGCGCTGCTATAGTTGATCCTTTTGGGGTAGATTTGGGCCCATTCTACCTCCTTTGGACTTTAATATATCGCATGTGCTATATGTAATTTGATTTTATATTCTTTTTAATGTTATTTTGATTCTTCTAAGTTGAATTTATGTTAACGTTGGTTCCTTGTGATTTGTGAAACGATCCTCATCTAGTCACATTTCATTGTGTGTTTGGTATGAAGGAAAATATTTTTCATGAAAATATTTTCATAGAAAATGAGTGATTTTATCACTTATTTCCCTTGTTTGGTTGGTGAGTGAAATTTTTTTTTCGAAAAATATTTTCTAGTGTTTGGTTTAGAGAGTAGAAAATATTTTTTATGCTAATCTCCTTACCCCCTTCTCCCAAGTCCCATGTTTCTTGTGCTCTCCCTCCCCCCTCCCACCCAAATACCCAACGTTTTCGGGACTCTATTTTCTTCAAGCCTTTAATTATTCTTCTAAAAATGCACACAAACTCAAAGAAACTAATGTGCTGCTTTATTTTTTTATGCAAAAACAACATTGAAATTTGTGCTCCGTAACCTAAGAAAAAGACCTTTTTTGGTTGAAAAAGAAAGTACTTTTTCTACAACATAAAAATAAAGTACTCATTTTATTGAAATAAAGGAATATACTTTTTCTACATAATGAAAAAAATACTCGTTTTGTTGAAATGAAAGAAAATATTTTTTCTAAATCATGAAAAGAAAATACCATTTTTGTTGAAATGAAAGAAAATACTTCTTTATATCATGAAAAGAAAATACTCTTTTTATTGAAACGAAAGAAAATACTTTTTACTACTTTATTTTGTTGAAATGAAATAAAATACTTTTTCTACATCATAAAAAGAAAGTACTCTTTTTTTGTTAAAATAAAAAAATTTATCATGAAAATAAAATATTCATTTGTTGAAATAAAAAAGAAAATCTATCTATAATTTAAAAAGAAAGTATTATTAATAATATTTTTATTTAGGATGGGATGAGGAGTGGAGTTGGGGTCGCTGGTGGTGGTGGTGGTGGTAGGTGGGGGCATGGGGTGATTTGGTGGGGATAAGGAATAAGGAATAGAGAGGGAAATGTTAAAATAAAATTTTGAAAAATATTTTTTCTTCTTTTTATTGGTAAAATATTTTCTTCCAATTGGAGAAAAATAAGTTATATTTTGAGAAAATTGAAATTTTTGTTCGTACTGAACACACCCTTTATCCTTTTTCCGTTTTCCTTTTAATAACTAAAAATCTCGGATGACAAACGTATCCTCACGAAAATCATCGAGTCTCCGCTAGTCCGACTTTCATCTTTGGACAGAAGAAGCTAAACCCCGGTATCGGAGTTGGAGACGGAGACTATTACAATTCCCAATGTCTTAGAGCTAATAGTTATCAACACAAATAGGAATAAATGTTCACACAGTTTGGCGCGACGGCTGATTCACTGAGCAAAGCCTCTACTTTGGTGTTCCGGATCGGTACGGACGCCCACCTCTATGACGATCCCGATGACGTCAACATTGCCCCCCTTCTCGACAGCAAATTTGACTCCGAGAAATGCGAAGCTCTCAAGAGATTACTCGCTCTCATTGCCCAAGGCTGCGATGTCTCCAATTTCTTCCCTCAGGTCATTTCATCTCATTTGCCAATTTCCTGAAATTTTCACTTGTCTATAGTAGAGTTCTTTTGGACGAGAATTTTTTAATTGTTATTGACAATCAAAATTGGATGCACTGCATAAATCTGATTGACTAATGGGATGGAGTTTTGTTTGTATTGCTTGAAGGAATGATGGAATCATTGTTTCTTGTTAGATAATTGCACTTAATGAAGTTTGTTTGACTACTACAGGTGGTGAAAAATGTGGCTTCACAATCAATGGAAGTGAAGAAGCTGGTCTACTTGTACCTCCTGCATTATGCTGAAAAGTATGATACTAACTGCATTTGTAAATACATGATTTGCACGTTGCTTTGCCATGAATGAAGACACTCCCTGCAATCTGCATTGGTGGATAACTAGATCACTAAATTAAGCACTCACAATATCACATTTGGCTTATCCATATATATACTGCAACGTCATGCATCTTTTTAAACCTAGTGCTATGTAACTTATTGTAACTTGGTTTATTATTAAATAAAGCTTTATGAACAAGCACATGAGCAGTTCGTAGTTGAACAAGCAGAAAATTATGTCACCAAACCTACTTCTGGTGTAACATTAGGGACTCTATTCTTTATCTAATCTCACTTAGTTAGAATAAGGAAAATCAAACTTTCTGTAACTTGTTGCTGTTGCACTTGCACAGACACATGCAGGATTTTGGCGGATATTTTTGTTTTGATTTGTAAAGGTAATTTTTTGATTTCCAGTAATAAGTGTATGCTGGAAAGCATTCACAGCCAAAGGTATAGCTACATCACAAATTGTTTAGAAACATCAACCATGCCATCTACATGATTTACTATAGCCAAGTCGCACAAAAAAAGATAATAAGGAAATACATCTCCATTAGTATTTTTTAACTTCCGTATGTACCACTAGATTGCCACTGGTATCGAATTCCATACTTAATTGAGTTTCTTCCCATATTTTTCCTGTGCCACAAGGAGTTCCATTTTTGATCCAGACATCGATAAACTAAAACCCAAAATACTAAAAATGAAACTCCGTAGTGGAGAAGTGAAGCTGTAGTGCAATAATAAATGGTTGATGTCTTCACTTTGATCTTTACAAAGAACACATTTTGTTGCAAATATTGAGACCACCTTTTTTAGGAGATTATTTTTCGTTAAACATGCTTTCTGTGCTACCAACCAACTGAAACATACCACCTTGGGGGGGGGGGGCTTTGTTTTTCCATGTCATTTCCATGGCTAGTTGTTGCTTGTTGCAGTAGTTCTGGGGAGGAACGGGTTTGCTGATCTGTCCTGAGAATTTCCCACAAGGAGAGCCCCTTAACAGTAAGTTGTCTGGTCTGTTTTGTGGTATTTGGTATTAGGAGTTGCAGCAGAGAAAAATAACTGTCTGTTTCCCGGTCATTGAAATTTCTTCTAAAGATGATGTTGAACCCTTGGTTTAACCAGTAATCAGAATTTTAGAAATCATTGCTAGTAGGTCTGTAGAACAGGTGTTAAGATCAGGTTGCAACTCTTTTAAGCAACAACTGGCCATTTTGTACCTTCATGTTTTTAACTCCTAGCTTTCTAGTCTTTAGCTCCCTAGTCATTTTGTCAGTAATAAAAGATTCTTGTCTGACTAGGTTAAGTTTCTCCTTTCTTCATTGCCTTACCGCAAGAAATTTCTATGTAGTTTGTCTAGTCCATTGGCTGCAGAGGAAGGGGGAATCATGACATGCTGTAGGTTGGGAGGAATTCTAGTACACTGTTGATAGTATTTGCCTGACTTCAACTGGGAGGTACTTCCCATTGGACAACCTTTTTTAACACTTCCCCAAAACCCCCTGGATAGAAGAAGCTTTAGATTTAGCTCCCAATGGTAGACCCAGGTACTTGGGCAAGAGTCCTTACGCTGCAACCAAGTGCCTCTGCAAGTTGTTGCAAGTTAATTTCCTTGTTAACCGGAAAGAGATGACTCTTGGAGTATTTAATCTATAACCCAAAGATTGCTTTGAAAATAAAAAGAATCAATATGAGATAGATGATCTATTGCAGTTCATTATCATATCTCATAAGATCAAGGAGTAATCTGCCAAAGTACGTGGGAAATAGCCATGTCTTCGGATTCTTGGCCCAAGTGTGAACACCTTTATCCAGTTCTTTTGCCTTTCTATAAAAAGCATTTTGCTAACCTCTTCAATGACCTTAATAACGAGGAACGAGATAGGGGGTTTTCCTATCTCAGACCTTTTTGCAATGAGAAGAAACCCTGTGGATAGCCATTGATGATGATGAGAATTTTATTGTGCAAATGCAGAAGGAAATCCATCTAATCCATTTTGTATCGAAGCGCATACACTTAAATAAGTTAAGAAGGAAACTCCAGTGAACTTTATTAAAAGCTTTCTTAGGCCTCATTTGTATTTTTTTTTTAAGATTAAGATGTCTGAATCTGAATCTGAATACACATCTGAATATCATGATGAGCATTAAGATTAAGGCATCTGAATCTGAATATTAAGATATGTATTAAGATCGGAATACTAAATGATTAAGACTGTTTATTTTTTAACATTTGAATATATAAAATTAATCTTTATTTGAAAATTAATAAATATAAAATCCAAATAAAATACTAATTAATATATATATATGATAGTTAGTGGTGATGATGATTAACGGTGGTGCTTGTGAATACTGACTAGAGGCAGTGGTTGGTGGTGGTTTTAGTTGATGGTGGTGGTTCTGGGTAGTAGCTAGTGGTGATTAATATGATGTCGATTATGGTTGAGGATGGTGGTGGTGGATGATAATAATTAATAATGGTGGGTGGTGGTTGTGATTGAGAAGTTAGTGGTAGTTTATAATGGTGGGCAGTGCCGGCTATGGTTATTGATGGTGATGGAGTGGTTAGTTGTGGCAGTTGAGGTGGATGAGCTTGTGGTTATGGTTGAGAATGATGGTGGTGGGGGTAGTGAGGATGCTGGGTGATGGTTGCCGATAATGGTGGCGGTTATGATTGAGTATGGTGGTGGTGGTGGTGGTTGAGTATGGTGGTGGTAGATGGCATGGTGATAATTGATAATGTTAGGCGGTGGTAGCAAGTAATAATGAATGTGAATAATAGCATCTTAATGAAATTAAGTCTTTGTTAGAGATCTTAACCATAAATATCTATTCAGGCCCATTAAGTAGCCGTGAAGTAAAAAAAGCACACACACACAATTATTAAGATTTGAATGATTAAGATTCAGACTTAAAAATAAACACACTTAATGTTTGAGATCTGAATGATTAAGATTCATACCTTCATTAAGTGCAAACAAATGAGGCCTTAATGTCTCGTTCACCAAAGGGACCTTCTTTGCACTGATATTGGTGAATTTGAAGTAACTCTGGGAAGAGTGGATTGTCTGATGTTGCTGAAGCCTGAAGCTGTCATCCCAACCTACTAAGGATAGTATACAATCAATTCTGGATGTCTCTTGACCAGGTAACCTTGCCTCTAGCTAGAGGCGGTCAGCTAGCTCTAAGTCTTCTACCAAGTTAGAGAACTCTATTATGGTTCTGCTGAGGTTATGGTTGTGCTTTCTTTCCCTGGGAACATGGTGATGTTGAAATTCTTACACATAACTCAAGGATCTTAAGTAAACCTTTGGTGGCTACAGAGCTTCTATTATGTCTGTTGGTAGGATCCTACCAACATAAGCTCCACAGAGAACCCACTTGAAGCCATTGAACATTGATAAATGAGACAGTAGTAGAATACTCTCCCTTTATAAGTTTGGTATCTGACCAGGTCCTCTTGTCCTATATTAGAACATTGCTCCTTAGTGCCTTCAGCATCCAACACTGCATAGTTTGTCCATCTGCCTGCCCAGAGTTGACCTGCAATTTGTGTTTGGAAATTCTAGAGCTTAGTCTCTTGCAGACATTAAATGTCTGCTTGCCACTTCCAGAAAAGTTTCTAGCTTCTAAACGTGATGCATGGGACTTTCCTTCCTTTACCAAGGTTTTGACGGATATAATGCGGTAACCTAAAATGATGTGCAGCTGGTTTGTGCAGATGAATATTTACGAATATAATGTGGTAAACTAAGACGATGTAAAGCTGGTTGTGCACATGGATAATTCTATTGTATTTCTGGTTAGAGCTTTGCTTTGCTTTATGTATGCATGTATCTGTTTATTATACTTATTAACAAACAACCTTATAACCAATCTTAATGATATTAGAATAACTTGAAAAAACTTACACGTCTGTTCTAATTTGTGTTTTAGGCGTCCAAATGAAGCATTGCTTTCAATAAACTGTTTCCAGAAGGATTTGGGCGATCCTAATCCATTGGTGCGGGCATGGGCACTCCGTACGATGGCAGGAATTCGCCTTCATGTGATTGCACCCCTTGTTCTGGTGGCTGTGGGAAAATGTGCAAGAGATCCATCAGTGTATGTTAGGAAGTGTGCTGCTAATGCACTTCCAAAGTTGCATGATTTGCGTTTGGAGGAGGATACTAGTACTATTGAAGAGGTAAATTTTGTAGCTTTGAGGCCGGGGATGTTGGTCATAACTTAGTCTTCTTATAAAATAACCATGTCCCTGTAACCACCATCCAGTTTTACTTATTGAGGAAAGAACTGCTCCCAATGGATAAGTTATTTATCTAAAAATCATATCAGATCTCTTGCTAAGCGAGGTGTCCCTTGGTTGTCCTAAAAAATAGACTTGTGAAATTCAAAAATAGCTAAAGCTGTTTAACTTTAATTTCATTGAACTTTTGTCAGTGGTGCAGGGTCTTCTCTTCTCACCCCAAAAAAAAAGGAACCTTACTCAACTTAGATTTTTCACGAATTTTTCCCTGTTGCCATACTTCCAGAACTAAAATGCATTCATGGCTTCAGTCATACTTGCGTGATACGAGTAAACCACAAATCCTTGCTTCAAGCAAAGTTCCTATATGAATTGAATTTTATCTTTACGACACTTGACTTCTACTGCAACTACTATTATCTTTTGCAGCTTGTTGGAATTCTTCTGAATGACAACTCTCCTGGAGTAGTTGGAGCTGCTGCTGCTGCATTTGCTTCTATCTGTCCTAATAATTACTCTTTTATTGGGAGAAATTATAGAAGGCTGTGTGAGACTCTCCCTGATGTGGAAGAATGGGGTCAGATTGTTTTGATAGGGATCCTTATACGATATGTTATTGCTAGGCATGGGCTTGTTAAAGAATCCTTGATGGCAGCTTCCCATTCTTCAGAGAATTGCAATTCAGAAAACAAATTTGAAATCAAAGAGAGCACCAATGACGTTGGCACTGCAGTTTGTGAATCTAAGATAGCAGAAATGGTATTTAGGAGTTATCTTGAAGGACCAGATAAGTATTTATCCTGCCCATATTCCGAGAGAGCTTCTTCTGTGAAGGACTTTTCAGACTTTACATCTGCCAAAAGTAACGATGATGTGAAGGTCCTGCTGCAGTGCACTTTACCTCTATTGTGGAATCAAAATAGTGCAGTAGTACTTGCTGCTGCTGGGATGCACTGGATTATGGCACCAAAAGAGGAAATTAAGAGAATTGTTAAACCTTTGTTGTTTCTGTTGAGATCATCCAATGCCTCAAAATATGTGGTAATTTTTTGTCTCGCAATAATTTGAGTCAAAACTGATTCTTATTTAGTTACATGGTAATACGTCTCAGGGGCCATTGAAATATTTTGCCTAGAGTTATGGACAACGAACATTGAGAAGCGGCATTTGTGACGACATAACCTTGATTCTCTGTTAACTTCTTGGACAGTTTTGCTAGGAGTTTGTCACCTGCAATGCATATGACTTCTTCTATGGAAATTCAAGCTTTGATGTTTTCAATTTAGTGGAAATTGGCATTGT
Organism: Nicotiana tabacum; assembly: GCF_000715075.1. Lineage (NCBI taxonomy): Eukaryota > Viridiplantae > Streptophyta > Magnoliopsida > Solanales > Solanaceae > Nicotiana > Nicotiana tabacum. The sequence goes on from NC_134090.1 coordinate 105,212,190, forward strand.
AGAGTGAAAAAAAATGGGAATATAAATTGCACAAGAGGTTATAACATTGTCCAGTACTCCAGTCCTCTTAATTCTCTTGTTTGTAATACTTTAAATGTCACCTTGTGCGGTTAACTGGTCAATGGGACAAAGACATGTAGAAATAGCTTGACAATCTCAACATCCTAATTTCACAAGTTGCTGTGGGAGTTGTATGCTCAAAAAAAGAAGGAAAAAAAGAAAAAGGAAAAAAAGAAAAAGAAAAAAAAGAGAGAAATAAAACAATGTCATCATTGTGTTGCTGGGAGAGTGTGACTTAGAGGAGAAAGGAAGAGGAATATGGGTTGGGAAGGGATGGTGACAACTCAAGGCAGAGGGGTGCACCACATAACCATCTTTTGATTTCTCACTTTTCTCGTCGTTTAGAATGAAATTTCTTGTTGAATATCCATATTGGATCACTTAATAGTAGTGACAGTCCCTTGTATAGGAAAAAAATAGTGTTGATGGTCAAATTGATGCTTTCCTAAGTTCTGCCTTTAAATCAACTATGTCAATCAATTTTTTTTTTTGCTCCGAAGTTTACTGCACAGATAAATTTAGCTGGTTCAAGCCATTTTCTCATTTTAACTGGCATGCCAGCTTTTCTTTGCCTTAAATGAAGTTTATCCACAGTTTAGGTTGTGAAAAAAGTGGTTTCAAGAACTGGATTAAAACTATCTTTTGATGAAATGTTTCACAAGTTAAAGAGTTCTTGGCCATGGTTTAAGAAGATCAAATTCTCCAGAAACTTACTAGCTAGTGAGATGCTTGTGGCATGTGTTCAGACCTTTAGGGGCTTATATTTAGAACACTGTCTTCCTGAAAACACTATGACCACATTATTTTGCTGCAATCAAACATTTATCTGTTAAGTAGAAATTTGTTTTATGAAAACACTACGGCCACAACTTTGCTGCCATATATAATGCATTTCCTTGTTTTTGGTCTATATGTAATGATTTGGTTGATGCAGGTGCTGTGCAACATTCAAGTGTTTGCTAAAGCAATGCCTACCCTGTTTGTTTCCCATTTTGAAGACTTCTTCGTGAGCTCTACCGATCCTTATCAAGTAAAAGCTCTGAAGCTTGACATACTATCTTTAATTGCGACACATTCATCCATTTCACCTATTTTAAATGAGTTCCAGGTACATTTTCTCATCATAATTTTACCCATTTGCACAATTTTCAGAACATAATGATTCTCTTGATCTAATTATGTGAGATGCTTTATACTAGCCATTCTCAGCTTTATATGCTCAAGAATCCTCCAAAAGCACCTTTCTCTCTTTCTTTATATGCAATTAAATGTAATATTTGTTTTTTCCTATCTACAAAAAGGGAGTAATGTGTGGGTAATCGATTTTTTAAATTATTACAATTTTGTTGCTTGCATATTGGGGTTTCTAATCTCTTTACAGCGGTGTGTTAACTTTTTGTATCAGCATGATTATGTTTTTCTTTTGGCATTTAAAGAAATTTTATTAATAATCAATTGTCTGTATAAAACAAGGGCAACCTACCAGGTTAGCCCCTCTCGTAACACCCCCACGAACAGCCAAAACTCCTTAGCTACTAACTCCTAAAAAAAAAAACATCTAAATAAATGCAAATATCCTCCTATTATCCCTCATTCTGATGAATATAGCTATCTTCAGGTCATGTAGCATTCTCTCCATACTTTTAGCTCTATTCTGATACACCCGAGTCTTGCTTTAAATCCAAATATCATAAACAGCAGTAGCAAAGCAGGTTTTGAGTAAAGTTCCTTGAGAAGTCCTCCCCTTAGCTGTCTTTTGAATCCATTGCCACTCCAAATCCCAGGGCAGAATGTTTCTTTGCCACTTCATATCTCAGAAAATTTTGCCAGAAAGATTTTGAGAAGGTGCACTCAAAAAATAGGTGATGTGCAGTTTCAGGTTGGGATTTGCATAGAACACAGCCACCATCAATACTAATACCCCATCTAAGGAGAAGATTCTTAGTTCTCAATTTGCCCAGTAAAGCCAATCAAAGTATAAAAACCTGTTTAGGACTTGCAGCATTGTGACAAACCAGGTTCTTCGGCGGGACATTGTCAACCTTTTCTCTCAATGCTTTATAAGCAGCCCTGATATGAAATTCTCCCTTTCTGATCAGAGCAAGTCCCCAGTTTCTGCCAAATCTTTCTCATATTTAATATTTTCCTTACTATCCAAGAATTTTGGTTTGGCACCTCCATAGTAAAGAGATTCTGCTTCTTTATATAATATGTATGTACCCAGGCAATCCATAGCTTCTCTTTGTGCTGCCTTAGGGCCCAAAGAAGCTTACGTATAGCAGCCTGATTCCATAGAATATTAAGCCCCCCCCCCCCCCCAACTCCTTTAGGCAAACAGACCCTTTCCTATGTAAACAAGGCCCTTCTAGAGATGGTAGCCTCACCTGTCCACAAGTAGCTTCTACAAGCTGCTTCATTTAACTTGATAACCTTTTGAGGAAGTAAAAATAGCTTCTACAGCATGATTATATTCTTTTCTCTTTGTTGTCGTGGATTTGGTCATGCAAGTTGGTGCTAATGTTAGTGAGTTTCTAGGATTATATTAAAGATCCATACAGAAGGTTTGCTGCAGATGCTGTTGCTGCCATTGGTTTATGTGCCGAACGACTTCCAAATATAGCAAGCACATGTTTGGAAAGGCTATTGATTTTGACTTCATCTGGTAAAGCATCGTCTGTCTATGGAATACTTGGAATCTATAGGAAGTTTTTTTTTGGGTAATTCTGAGCATCATTTTTTCTTTATTTATTTAGTATCAGTTCTTTAAGTGATCATGGACATGCAGAAATTTCAGATGTGGACATAGCATCAACGGATGAAGAAGCAGTTATTCTGATTCAAGCAATAAATTCCATCAAAACAATCATAAAACATGAACCCTCAAGTCATGACAAAGTGAGTTGCTTTACTAACTCGTCAAATTTACGCATTTTGCAATTTCTAGCCAGTTGCTATGCTTTTGTTTTAGCTGTTAACTAATACATGATATCAGATATCTTTCACGGGATTTGTAATGTTAAAGGACAGTCTTTTTAGGAACTAGTTTCTGGACACGTGCGTCGCACGTGTATTCCATATCAATTAATTAAAAAATGTGATATAAATATAACTATTAAAATATACGTGTATTTGATCAATATAATTACTCTGGTGTCTCAAAGATGTAAACTTGCTTTCTTATACTATACTAGAGTTCTACCTTAATATCACCAACAAAAAGGTTGCATAAAACTCCTAATACAACTAAAAGCCTAATTTTTCAAATAGCAAACGTTTATAGTTTTGGCCTCTTTGAGCTTTCCTGAATCTTTTTGCACTCGAATTACGACATAGATTTAGCATGTAATATATGGATTCACCTTAGTAGTTTTTGCTTAGATCCTATATATATATATATATATATATATATATATATATATATATATATATATCCACTTTATATCTATAAATAGTTGACGTTAAACTCAATTTTTAGCGTAAATTAATTTGAGATCGTGGTAGGAGATTATAGATTTCAAATTCTGAATTCGCATTTACAACCAACCTTATCTGATCATCGACTGAATCTAGAATTTGATAAATTAACTTGAGATTGTGGTAGTGGTAGAAGATAAATTTCAAATTCTGAATTCGCATTTACAACCAACCTAATCTGATCATCAGCTAAGCCTAGAATTTGACGTGAAATTGATGTAGTCATTTTCCATGTGCTCTCCCTTGCTCGAACTGTTTTCTTTGCCCTTTTATAGAAGAGGTAAGATATAGTTGGAGGGGGATAGAAACTGAAGAGAACTAGAGAAGTATGTAGAAACTCCAACTATTTCTCTTACTCATGTGTTGAGAAATCCATGATAGTGGGCAGCGGGGCAGGTTGTTACCCATTGCTTTTCACTTTTCCTGCGCTACAGAAGAATAAAAAATTGAGTACTCCATTCGTTTCAATTTAAACGAGATAGTTTGATTCGGTACGGAGTTTAAGAAAAAAAGACTTTTTGAAACTTGTAATCTTAAAAACTCAAGGGGTAAAAGCTTTTGTGAGACCATGACATTTGTGTTGTTATAAAAGATTTTCATTAAGGGTTAAATATGTAAAATGAAGAGTTATTATTTCCAAATTTAGAAATGTGCCATTTATTTTGAAACATACTAAAAAGGAAAGTACCCCATCTAATTTGAAACAGAGGGGAGTAGATGTTATTTCTCCAGCTTTCTCATCTTCCCAGCAACGGCAAACAAATAATGATATTTGTAATTAATTACATCTAAGAAATAAACTTCATCGAATCGTTCTTCACTGAGTTTGAACTTTAAGTTCAACGTTAACAAAAGACAATCGCCTTATAAACATACCCTGACAAAAAGATAAGAAAAAATGACAATCAACATATAAATCAAGAATGACACCAAAAATAAAGTGCGAAAAGAGAACAACTAATTGTGCTTTAGTTTGGAGCACAACTAAAGGTAAAAGCTGTGGGAGATGAGCTTGTGTCTTGTGAAATAGAAAATTCATCTAAGATATGAGCCCCCCAAAAGTTTTATGGAGGAGAAAAATGAAAACAAGATGGACTATCTTGAGATTATCACAACCAAACTTACTTTAGTTTCATTACTGCTGGAATTCCCAAGACATGACGTGCCATTCTTGTTTAAAAAACAAGTCTGATATTACTGGAGCTCCATTGGTAAAATCACCTAACTTGACTTCGAAAGTACCAATCAATTTGGATTTTCCATTGAATAGCCCAATTCAATTTTACACCAAACTCTGCAAGGGAGATACATAGAAATAAAATATAAGAACGAAAATAGAGCTATTTATTGGTTTTAAGGTTCTTAAATTAGATATTGTTGACAAATAATCACATATCAGAAATAAGTAATCCACACGTTACTCTACAAATTGATTGAAACTAATCAAACTCATGAAAAGTAACAAAAGTCTCGACTCTCGTACTCATGCGACATAAAAATTAATTCTTCAAAAGTTACTCTACATACTTTATTATAATCGGCAGTAGTTCCCCATGCTATGTAATCTCTGATTTCTCCTCCTTCTCATATGAAATTCTAAAGGGACAATGCAAGAAGATATAAAACGACTTTAAAATAGAACGCTTAGTATTACCTTTCTCAATTCCATGCGGTAATTATTATTTTAATTAACTACCTTAAATAAGAGAAGAAGAAAAGACACATAAATTGATATTAAGCTATTCAATAAAGAAACAATTATTGATGAAAGGGAAAAGTCGATTAATGGAATTGAGAAACTTTTTTGGGCCATAATGATTAACGACTACAAAGCAATGTACATCCAAAATTTGTGTTCCTAATTGCAATATAACTTCACACGATAAGCTTTTAATTTCAAGGAACATAATTTCAATTATTTTATAGATATTTATTATTTAGTAGAAGGTAAATTTACTTTTTTGTATGAAATTATTGTAGGAGTAATGTTTAAGATAAGGGCAGAAAAGTCGTTAAGTATTTGATGGGTAAATTGGTCTTTCAACTTTTAACTTTGGGTCTTCCCACTTATATAATAATATTATTTTGCTGGTCTAATTTTTTTATCAAGTAATAAAATTTATTAACAAATGGGCGCAAAAGACCCGTACACAAGAATTATACCAAAAAGTAGACGAACCTACAAATTAATATGATTTTCTATAAATGAACCCAATCATCTATACCTACGGGGTACCTGATGAGGACACCAAAAAGAAATAAGGGATAAAAGGCTATTCCTCAAATGAGCAAAATCTTTCTCTGTTCTATCAAAGGCTATCCTATTTTTCTCCCTCCAGACAATCCACATAAGTGCTTATGAAGCGACATCCCATGCTCTTCGCCTTCTCTTCGGACTACCAAAAGCCCAGCTGAATAGAACATCTTTATCGTGCTTGGCATCACCCAATCAAAACCAAACCAACTCAATATTTCAAATGTAATGTTTCTTTTATTGTCACGACCCAAAATCTCACTGGAACCGTGACGGTGCCTAACATCGGTTGCTAGGCAAGCCAATAACAAATATGCGGAAATAAACTTCGATAATGATAAGAAATAGTCTCAAAAGCGGAATGATATAAAAAATTGAAGTTAAAATGTTAATACAAATGAATTCACCCCAAAATCTGGTGTCACCGAGTGCAATACTAAATACAAAGTCTTAACAAAATACATTATTGTCTGGAAGATTGAACAGTAAGAACATTAGATAAAAGAGGAGACTTGAAGGCTTGCGAACAGAACAATAGTGCTACCTCGAAATCTCATCCAGCTCACTGCAACTACCATGATCAGCACACGAAGTGCAGAGTGTAGTATGAGTACAACCGACTCCGTGTGCTCAATAAATAGCAACCCTAACCTTGAGTTGAAAGCAGTGACGAGCTTGGCAAGGTCCAATGCTCACTTTCCACAACCAACAACAACAGTAACAACAGAACAATAGAATAGAATATAAAGAAAAACAGCTCAAATAATGATCCCATGTACTCAATAAGTAGCAAGCCTAACCTCGGGCTGAAAGCAGCGACGGGCTTGGCAAGGTCCCATGCTCACTTTCCACCGCCAACAACAACAATATAACAACAGAATAATAGAATACAAAGAAAAGCAACTCAAATAATGACAGGCTTAGCTTAACACAATAGGAGAAATAGGCATGCCTTTTAGATATGCCTTTTAGATATAACAGTCAAGGCATCAACTTCCACAGAATTCACTTAGATAAATATTTAACAAGACAAAACCGTAATATCGTGCTCTAAACAACAAGTAGAGATATCAAATACCAATCAACATGAGGTATAATGCATCTCTGCGTGCATGTCAGTTATACATGCCAAATCAACAAGGAATCACAGTTTAAATATCAAATATATATAGTCTTACACATTTATAGTCCTTGGCACAAAATATCCCTCAATCATACTCTCAACACGCTCACTATGCCTGGCTCAAAGCCCATGGACCCTCTCACACACACATACACACACTCAACACGGTAAGGGTACTTGACACAAGTCCTTCACCAAGCACATATATGACCCGTGTGCCTTCGCCCACGATTATTACCTGACTTCGGAGAGGCGGGACCTGGCCCAAGTGCTGATCGGATGAAAGTCAATGATCAATATCATTCCAAAATGGGGCCTGGCGCATGCGTCACCTCAGTATTAATACCAACATGGCTCTATGACCCAAGATCACTCATCAATCCGCTCAAGCTTACACTGCGAAGCCTCTATTGCGAACGCGATGACTTACACTGCCCAGGTCAACGCGAACATGACGCTACCCACACAAATGCGAAGGCCAAAGCCCCGCATGACACCTCAATTGCGCGAACGCGATGCTGTAACGCAAACTCGATGCTTCTGGCCCCAACACTATACGAACGCGAGCCCTTAACCGCGAACACGATGAACTAAAACAACAGCACCCAAAAACACCCCACGCGATCGCGGAGCTCCTGCTGTAATCGCGATGCTCATCAGGAGAACACCAGAAATCAGCAATAAAATAAAACCCAAAGTGGTCCGAAACCACCCCGAAACTCACCTGAGCCCCACGGGACCCCGTTCAATCATACTAACAAGTTCTAATATATTACCCAGAGGCTTTTAACACCGTAAATAACGTCAAAATCAACAATCGTCTATCAAAATCAATCTCTTAAGTTCATAAGCTTCCAGCTTCACAAGCGTCCGAGTCAAACCTAACCAATCCGGAACGAGCCCGAACTTTGCGCACAAATCCCAAATGACGAAGTGGACTTATTCCAATTCCCGGAACAACAATCCAACCCCGGTAGTCTCAAAGTCAACTCCCGGTCAAGCTTATTAACTTTCCAAACCTTCAAATTTTCAACTTTTGACAATTTGGTCCAAATCAACCTAGTAACCTCCAAATCCAAATTTAAACATATGCCTAAGTCCAAAATCACCATACGAACCTATTGGAGCCATCAAAACACGAATATGAGATTATTTACTCAAAAATCAAACCTTGGCAAGCTCTTCCCATTTAAAGCTTACGAAATGAGAATTACTATCCCAAATCAACTCCGAACCTCTTGAAAATTGAAACCAACCATATACACAGTCATTGGTTAGCTCTTCCCACTTAAAGCTTCCGAAATGAGAATTACTCTCCCTAATCAACTCCGAACCTCTTGAAAATCGAAACCAACCATATACGCGAGTCATAATGCATAATGTGAAGCTACTCAAGGTCTCAAATCGCCGAACGAAGTGCTAAAGTTGCGCATAATGCTCTTTTAGTGGGTAATGTTGGACAGTGCTTCGGAGTCATAAGTTGCTCTTTTAGTGGGTAATGTTGTGCAATGCTTCGGAGGATGAAGTTGCTAATGGACTTGTATTGCCTCTCTCATCTGGACTTCAAAAAAATTCTTTTAAATATGTTGTAGAAATTCAAAACACTGTTAACTTTTTTCTGACATGGTACTTTTAATTTGAGTTCTAATTGTATTTTGAAAAACACTTATTAAACAAAAGGTTTATAGTTTAGAGAAGAACTCTACTTAAGGACTGTAGACTGTAGTTTCAAGTGGCACGGGAAATGTCAACCTCCTTGCATGTATGATGACCCATGGGTAGAAACTTTACGTGTAAAATCCACATAACTTTTTACTTTGAGATGGCAACATGAGCTATCAATTAACCTTCATCCTCTTCCCTGAGTTGTGAAGCAAAAATATGCAGTGAGTTTTCACATGGATGTCTTGTGAATTTCAATGACTATGCTTAAATAAGATGGGCCAAGCTTGTCTCAAGGACTTTGAGAAGACCGAAAAAGGGGATGAGCGAGGAATCCTTTATGTCGAGTAAAAATGCATTTTTTTTAATATGCGTAACTTAAAGAAGGCTTGTTTAATGCATAACTTCGGTACCTTACAACAAACAAAGTTAAATGAACCATAGTTCGGAATCCATCACCAAAAGACATTAGCAAAGCTTACCTGGAACAGTTGACATGCTACACTATTCCCTTGTTCACCTACTTTTCCTATACGGAAGTTTACTGGATTATGCAATTCTTTAAGTTCTCGACGGCCGCTGATGATCCCATGCTTCTCCTTTCCTTCATTTTTTTCTCAGTTCCATATTCTCTCTTCTCGCTTGAAAAACCTCCTCTTTATTATAACCAAAGTAGATGGCCATATGCTAGCAAACGGCTTCAACCACTCCCATGTTGTATAGGCAAACTGATCTCATGTCAATGAGAAGAAAGAACCTCCAAATTGGGTCTATAGTGGCAAAGGGAAAACTCTTCCTTCCGTGAAGGAACTTTACATAGGCGTCACTGCAATTTATTCTTGTCGTTTAAGTGCTTGTCTTGGACAGCTAAAAGAAACCTTGGTTTTTAAAAGTGACAGCGCAAACCTTGTAGTTAGATGATAAAGAACCTTGGCAGGAAAATACATTAAAACCCCGGAAATTATACCTGTATTGTTACTGTCGTACTTAAACTATTAGGTCTTCAGAATACTCTCTGGACTATAATCTCCGTATTTAAAACCCCCTAGAGTACCAAGTGGCATGGGGAGTGATTTTCACCGTCTTTGTGGCATGTGAGAGCAAAAGTTAGCCAAACAGCCAGTAGTTATGTGACATTTTTCTTTATTTTCTTTTATTAATTAAAATTATTCTTATTTCTTTTTTCTTCTTCTTCTTTGCAACTCAATAAAATTTTGTTGTTAACTGTAAATTCATTTAAAAATTCATACCTCTAAAATAATAGTAATACCACAAAATTAATATAAACAAAACAAAAATTAAATGTTAAAACGTGGAACCAAGAAATAATTTCAAATAAGTTCTAATTTATCAAAAAGCTTTATTTTATAAAAAAACTAAAATTTTGAAAAAACATCCCTTCAACTATCCAAAATTATTAGGTTTCAAACAAAAAGTTATTTGGTTTCAACGAAGAAGAAGCGCTTTTCAAGATCGCATCGCTTCGAGCAGCCAGAAGCGATACACTGTCGCTTCGCGCTTTAAGCGACAAAGCGATCGCTTTTCTAAACACTGGTCAATGAAATGCGTGCATACCTTGGAGATATCTTCGCCTCTACCTAAATCTTGGTGGGCGGAATTACACGATACCTGTGCTGGTAGATAGTCAAGGTGCACGCAAACTAGCCCAAACACCACCATTACTTAAAAAAGAAAAATGAACCTTGACTGATTACATATTTTTTCACGAAAATAGGATTTTCAAGTACCTAAGCGCCCTTTCCTTGCTACAAACAACCAACGACTTGCAGTTCCTAATAACCCATTTTTTGTGCTGAAGGTAGCTTATTTCTATTTCAATCTGCTAACATGATCTTTAATGCACTGTCAATTGTTCAGTCCTTGGCATGATAACATTGTGTTGTTGCAATTTTAAAGTTGCCCCTTCCTTTACTTATATTTACGGTGTTCTTACTTTTATGTTTTAAATACTCCCTCCATTTCAATTTATGTGAACCCATTTGGCTGGCACGGATTTTAAGAAAAGATAGAAGACTTTTAAACTTGTGTAAAATGAGACACATATATTTTGTGTGGCTATAAACCTTTTTCAAATAGGGAAAGGGATCATTCTTTTTGGTATGGACTAAAAAGGAAATAGGTTCCATAAATTAAAACGGAGGGAGTATATTTTATTCTATTATTAAGTTTGACTTGGTATTTCCAGTATGAGGGGTCACTCTTGGGTTTTGCTTTCTATAATGGTCAGTGATAGTGAATATAATGCTATTACTAATTAGGGGTGTCAATTGGGTGTGTTGGGTATGTTAGGAATGGACTAGGTCATGGGTGCAACCCCACCAATACGACATTTGCATCAAAATGGATTGGGTCAATGTTAAGTGTGGTTATGATTGTAAATCATCCTGCCCAATTTTCTTTTAAATTATTGATCAGATGTAAACTATTATTCGCGAAAAGCATCCAGGGGATGCAAAGGGTACAAAAGTATGTTCCTACTCAAAGTGGAAGGAGCTGACAAAGTCTAAGAGCACTCAACCTGCACAATTATGAGTATTTAGAAGTTGCTAAGATGCTTCTGAGGAGGAAAAAAAGAAAAAGAAAAAGCAAGAAACTTTGGAGTTTAATTAAATTAAAACTAAAGCATTTAGGTGTAATTTGAAGTAAAGAATTCTGTCTTGTTTTATAATTTACTCGTGTTCATTAGAGGATAGAGAAGTATATAGCTACTATTCTTATCCCCAAATTCTGATTTGATTTTGTTTTTTATATCTAAAGTAAGATCATCATTTGAATTGCAAATCATTCACATCCCCAAAGTCCACTTGCTGGGCTAAACATCAACCCTTGAAATGCATGAGAATTTGACTATTCAGTTTGGGTTGAGCCGGAATTGAATCCTAATGCAATACATCAGTGAGCACCATGTGAATGTATTGCAGGTTACCAAAATTCAGTGCTAGTATTGGTACGCCTTAAACGGAATACTTACAGATATTTCATTTTTAGAACTGTTTCTAGTTCATATTTTATTTTCAAGCTGCAACACCTTTACTTATACCTTGCTAATGATAGGTGCTACATACATTCTTTATGCCTCCCTGCATATAGTGATTAATGTACCTATGGAAACCCCAAAAAGAAAAAAATGAAATATATACAATAATTATGATATAGAACTTACTCACTCACTTCTTTTGACAAAGGTAATTGTTCATTTGGCACGTAAGCTGGATTCTATCCGAGTACCAAGTGCACGTGCTATAATTATTTGGATGTTGGGTGAGTATAATTCCATGGGACATATAATTCCAAAGGTGCTACCCACAGTTCTCAAGTATCTTGCTTGGACCTTTTCTTCAGAAGCACCTGAAACAAAGCTCCAGATTCTTAATGCCATGGTCAAGGTAGATAACCACAAATTGCTTTTGTTTTTCCTCAACGAGCCTCTAGCTCAAATATTTCTTGATGTAAACTTGCACTTATCATAATTGTATTGCATTTCAAAGAAAAATCTTGCTCTTTTGTCATAATTATATTCCTTTCATGTTCTTGGCTTAAGTGGAATATTTGCCCATGGCTGTACTTTGCATTGTTAAGACGAAAACGGAATCTTTAATCAAACAGCGGAGAAGGTGAGTGATGCTTCAATTGTTATTGAGAAGCACATTTTACATTATAGGAACCTCATCTCCACTGTTGGTGATGATTCTTTTTGGTAGTTACTCCATTTTTTTATGAAGAAGATGCTTGAAATGAGATGCGAATTCTGTTATATACAGAACACAGTATGGTGTTTGTAAGTCTACATAAGCATCCAACAAAATTAAAATGACATGTATCTTTTTGACTTACTAACGATAGTTATGAGAGTATCTTTATTACCAGGAGTGTTTGGCTGTACTTTCAAGCACTCTTTTATATGATTAGTCTGCCCTAGGATATGATTGATGAGATGTGTCTGAACTGACATACTCTTGAGTTCCCATATGGAAATTCATTCTGCTCTTAGATCTGATATATGGGCTTTTTGAAAGTACAAGGTTAGATATTGCAGTAAACTCCTGTATTCATAGAGGAAGAGATGCTATCCAAGTGTGCAACTAATCTGAGTCTTTAATGAAATAATTTCTTTTGATAGTCAATGGCTGGATTTCATGAACCTCAAATTGATAGTTCAGGAACCTTGTCTCATTTAATAACAATAGGCTTGTATTTTTTTCAGGTCTTATTACAAGCAAAAGGGAAAGCACTGTCAACCTTCAAGACACTATTAAACTACGTACTTGAACTAGCTAAATGTGACTTGAACTACGATATCCGCGACCGTGCACGTGTTCTACGGAAATTCCTGGCCCACTATGTAGGCACTCATGAGTTGGAAGAATCAGCTTTCCAAGCAGCTCCTGGCAGCGCATTGCATGTACTTGCAGGGCATTTATTTGGGAGAGAAACAAAACTCATTTCTTCGGAACCATTAGCTTATCGGTTTTATCTTCCTGGATCTCTTTCACAGATGGTTCTTCATGCTGCTCCAGGATATGAAAATCTCCCACAGCCATGTAGTTTTTACAATGACACTGCTCAGGAATCCAATATGGTAAAAGATTTGAAGCAATCAGGGAATGGAGCGACTCAAAGCGAATCGTATGAAACTGATGATGCTGACACCGTATCTGGATCACTAAATGAAGAAAGCACATCTGGTTACAATTCTACAACTGGTTCAAGTGGAACTCGAGGTAGCCATGGGAGTGGGTCTGTAAGTGATGATGATGAGCACGGTGGTCCTCTGATTCATCTTTCAGATAGTGGCAATGCTCTTGAGAATCAGCCCAGACAAAGGTTTAATCAAAATTCTGACTCCAACGATCTTGGGGAATTAATGGCTAAAAGAGCTCTTGACTCCTGGTTGGATGACAATCCTGTTTCTACCCACAATTTGGTTGAATTGAATACTGTCTGTCAATCATTGGCCAGAATTTCAATTGGAGATATATGTAGCAGAGTTAAACGTAAATCCTACACTTTGTTAGATCCTGCAAATGGAAATGGCTTGAGTGTGAAATACACATTTTCATCAGAGGTGTCAAGCATATCTCCTCTGCTTGTTTGTATACAGGTTTCATTTAGCAACAGCTCAGTGGAAGCTATGTCAAATTTACTGTTGGTTGAAGAAGATTCAGGCATAAGGGTAGAATCTTCAGATCTAGAGCTGACATCAGATGAGAGGTTAGTGTTGCACTTGCAATTTCTTTTGGTTTATGGTCAATAATGCTTTTTTGGAACATGCCCTTTTGAAATTTCTTATGTCAGTCAACCTTTTGCTAAGTAGAGAAGAGGAAATAGATGTAACGGTAAGATAGTTCTTTTAGTACTGCTGTCCTTTGTAAAGGTACTCTCTTTCTCATCTAGAAAGCCACTTCTTCAGTTCCTCACTTCTTCTTGTTGCTTTATTAACTAGTGGCCAAAAGTTCATTGTTTCACTAGTTTTCAGGCCTTCACTGAAATACTCAACCAGATAAAAATAGATATTATCATAGATATGTCTCAGACCAATACACAAATGTCAATACATTATAAATCTCTGGTCACGTATTTGGTAAGATATCAATACTTGATTTCCAGGTTCCTGAAAGGTCAGTTACCCCTTTAATATGATTGACAGTGTAGCATTTGGTATTTCTCATTCTGAGGCCCTTTTTTTTAATAACCTTTTATTCTCCTCTATCACTATGAAATGTTCTGCCTTGTTCACATGCTGTCATTGTCTTTGCATTAAGATCGTTCTGTTTAGTCATGCTATAGCATCTTAGTCTTTCTTCCAGCTGGTGAGGGCGCTTACACTTGTTCATATTTGTTTGTAGTCCCAAGTTGTCCGTTAATGATGTGCCAACTCTAGTTCCAATGGAAGAAATTGCTAAGCTGGAGCCAGGTCAGATTATGCAAAGAATACTTCAGGCCCGATTCCACCATCATCTTTTGCCCCTTAAGCTACTTTTGTGGTGCAATGGCAAGAAGTATCCTGTGAAGTTGAGACCTGATATTGGGTATTTTCTAAAACCTCTTCTGATGGAAATCGATGTGTTCTCAAACAAGGAATCTCAGCTTCCTGGAATGTTCGAATATATAAGGAGGTCAGTTATTATAATTTGTTTGTCTTTGGTGAAGTATATGTGAAGGTCAATTATTTATGACCTTGAACCCTTGAAATTTGGTTGGTTATTGTTTTGTATCTCATGTCTGTGTTGAGAGATCAAGAGATTGTCGCTTTTATGAAACCAAATCCAATTGTGTTATTTGCAGACCTACTGATATTTCATTAGAGTAAGTCAACTGAAATATGTCATTTCCGACTCTATATGAGTAAGAATGAGTGAATTGCTGGATAAATATTGAGCCCGCATTCCTCTAATCATGACTTGTGGGGGTGCCTGGTTCTGGAACCGTCAGACGAATCAAGAAAGAAAGTAATAACCCTCTATTTATGACAATTTGAAGATTTCTGGCCTGGTTCTGGAACCATCTTAGAAATATTTGTTTTAGTTGATTGTGTAGATGACAATTTGAAGTTCTCCACAATTTATTGTTCCATGGACTTTATGCTCATTGTTTGCTTAGCTTCATTTTATTGTCCGGGAAACTCTCTTCTGACCATTTTCTTATCACTTGCTACAGATGTACTTTCGTCGACCATATTGAAGAACTTAATAAGCTTGAAAGCCCATTAGCAAAGGACAACTTCCTTGTGATCTGTGAGAATTTGGCTTTAAAGGTGCTTAGTAATGCCAATCTTTATCTTGTATCTGTGGACATGCCTGTTGGTACCAACCTCGATGATACTTCAGGTTTACGGCTTAGATTCAGTGGCGAGATCTTAAGCAACTCAATCCCATGTTTAATTACTATTACTGTTGAAGGTAAATGCTCCGAACCGCTGGACACATCAGTAAAAGTCAATTGTGAAGAAACTGTTTTTGGCCTGAACTTTTTGAACAGGGTTGTGAATTTTTTGACCGAGCCTGCTCGTTTATGATGAGACTTTAGTTTCATCTGAAATGAAGTGATCATTGGATTATTTTTCGGCCACTGAGGGGTTAATGATGTATATTTTCCTTGTATTGTTTGTAGTCTTGGTGGCCGGTCAAACAGTTGGGTTTTCTCCTTATGAAGTCAAGTTACTGCAGATGTAAAGATGGATTGAACTGTTTGTTCTCTGTTGCTTTGCTTGTATCAATGCATTGGTGTTACTTATTAAATCCCAAAAGAAAAAAAGAAAGAAAAAATAGTGATGTTTTTGGCAGAGCTTTCTAGATTTAACTTTTCAAAGGAAAAAAAAAGTAACACCAAAAAAGGAGTCAAGGGGACACTATATTCTCTAAATTGCCAGCCGAAACAAAATAAGCTATTGGTGCCGAAATAGACTTGCTTTCCCCTAGGGTTAAACTTGAGACATATTAGCCAAGTTCTCAACCCGAACAGACAAGCCAAGGCCCTCTTGACAAATATACTTTTCGTTCTCTCACAGATAATTTGAGTGGGAATTGTGGAACAGGTGGTTGTGACTGGTGAGACAATGTATAATGGAAACTGAACTTCAAACTAAAAAGGTATTGGCAGCATATGCAGAAAAAGTGGTGGTTACATCTTTGAGTATATCTGTCAATTATAAGGGCAGTAAGTATCGGAATTCTGAGGCATAAGGTTGAACCTCTATCATCTTAGTAAGTGGGGATTTCGTTTCCCCTCTTAGGCAATCCATGATTGACCTTTTGAGAGAGCAAGAGTTTGGTAATTGGCTGTATATCCATTCTACAAGTGATTCCATATCATCAGCAAAGTCTTTCATGTGCCATTGCATGAGCTTGGGAACCACTATCTTCTTCTTACTTGTCACTCCCACTGAAGCCTCTAAGTACTCTACTTTCGCTCTCTCCAGTTCATTAACAACTTCATCTGGTGTGTAGATCCTTAGCTGCAACAGCACAACATTGTTAAGACTGAATAATGAACTTGCATTTCACATAGAATGAGATTTTTTTTGTTGTTGTAATGAACTTACTGCTGGTGAAGACCAGCTTCCTCGACAGAGAGAAAACGTGACATTAGGTTCTGGATACCCGAGACCATAAGTATTCCTCAATACTCTTTCTTTATCATCTATCAAACCCTTATAAATCCAAAATGATTGAATTCGTCAAGACAGAGAATGATATGAAAGCTCATAGTGTTTTAGTGTCATGTAAGCTTTGGCTAGAGCTGTGCACTCACATGTTCAGCGTCTCTTGGATGCCTGAGGATGAAGTGCTCGATGGCCAATGCATTAAGTACAATACCACCAACATTAATCGCAGCCTGCAAAAATGCAAGCATAAATTTGGAAAATTCAACTTTGCAGACACACTTCTTTGACTTTTAACTATTAAGTTTGAATCAAGTATCATTAAGTTGGTACTAAGGGATTACTAAATAGTTAGGATGAGAAAGAAACCTAGAGAAAGTGTCTCAGGGTACAACAAGGTGCGTACCTTATTCACGAGGCACAGCTGTTCCTCCTCTGTAGAGGGCAAACCGTGTTGCAGAAATGCCTGAAGTGAGCATAAAATAATGAATTACATTATCAGTGTTTGTCATGCATCAATTTGGGGGGATTTTCTATTAGTTTTTCAAAATCTCTTTTCACTTTGAGGAAAAGAAAGCTTAACATGTCTTACAGTACATGCATTATGCAGACGTTATAGACATTGATCCAGAATGCCAACTTCTGCTTGTAGCTCAAGTAAGTTATGTCCACATTGCTAAGTTTATGCACCATAGACCTATAAAATTTCAAACAAGAAGAAAAGACAACGTGAATGTACGTAGTATGGTTGACGAGAATGAATGTACGAAGTAATCTTGAAAAGTACCTCAACTTTCCCATCTCAGGAAGACATTCAGATATATGGCTTGTGTTGAGAGAAGTTCTTGAGACTTGGATGAAATTCTTGTATGATCCAATCTCTCTCTGACTTCCATCAGTGTCTAGCAATATCCCATAAGGATCAAGATTTGACGCGTAATCATTGAATGTAAACGTGGGTGCTGCTGCTGCTGCTGCTGTCGTACAGTTTAATGAGGTTTTGCATATGAAGCTGCTTTTGGGTTTCTTGGAGGAAATTAGAGACTGTTTGACAACAGCATTAGATGAACCTTTGCTCTCCAGTGATGCTTTGTTCAACTTGAGATATACACTTATTAAGCATTTGATTACTTCTTCCGACAGCTTATTTGGTTTCTCATTGTCCATTTCCATATCTGGTTGGCTATGGTGTCTGCGGCTTCTCGAACTACTCTCAGCGATTTCCTCTGCGCCCAAAAAATTACCAGAAGAAATGGTGGGGAAGTCCAAGGCAGAGGCTCTTCGAATTCGATATTGTTTTCTGAGTTGTTGATAGTTTTGTGAATCAATATCTTTGACCGGTCGCGGTGGGGGAGGTAATGTTGGTTTTGAAATTACTTGTTTGAGCTGCAGCATTTCCCATTTTTCAGCCAACTCTTTCTCTCTATACAGCTTCAGCTTCAGCACGTTTACTTTCCTCTCCAGCCAAACAATCTCTTCCTCCGCCATAACCATTTCTTCAAGCAGATGTTGAACCTACATATATAATTTCTTAAGTATGGAATGTTCTGTGAGTCGGTGTATATATAAAAAAAAATGATAGATAGATACCCTGAGAGGGAGGGAAGAGAGGCAGGGACAAGAGCGAACAGGTCCTTGTAACGCACATTGCAGAACTGTTTTCAGTTGAAGTTGCCCAGCTAATTCTTGTCCAAGTTCTTCAACCTGTTGTTAAGACTTAAGAATATGAACATCTATCTAACAAGAACAAATCTAAACCCAGTAGTATTAATTAATGAACCTCTTCTTCAAGAAGTAATCTTTTCTGTTTGTCGTCGCTTGGCTGCATCAGCAAGTCTTCGAATTTCATCATTCAGCAACCCACCTGCTCCATCCAATCCCACAAGACAAAATAGGGTTATTATATAAAGAGAGGGTACTGACCTTAATTAATTAAGGAGGGAAAGAATCTGTGAATTTTTAAATATATGATAATGCAAAAGTAAACCCAAAATGAATGAACGTGAGTTTCACCTACAAACTTTAAGGACATTGTGAGGTGACTCAGACGTGATGTCCATGAACTGTTTAAACATTCAACCGTTTGTCTGGTAGAGCATCGCCAATTCGATACTCCTTATTGTTTTTTCAAAAGAAAGTGATGTACCATGATCACGAGCATAATAGGAAAATTAATGAGACTTTTTTGGAGAGCTGGGTATTACTTGAATAAATGAAAAACGCTAAGACGTCAATGTAGAATTTCGCTGGTTTTAACAAATCCAATTATGATCTTCTTCGACAACAAAGGTTTCGGTAATGCCGACAAATCCTACTATTATATAGTTAGATCTTATGACATTTTAGAATTTATATTCGATAATGACAAAACAGAATGGAAAAAGAAACATTAGTAGAGAAGATAAAGGATTCAACCACGAGGATTCCGTTTGGGAAGAACTAATTGGCAAATACTCACTTTTCTAACTGTTAATTTAAACTCATTTATCGTTTCAAAATTATTCAGAATTTAATAGTTTATTTGGACTAGAATTGACGACAAAACAACATACATTTGCTATGATTTTCGTCTGATTTCCAGGGAATTTGGACTAGAATTTTTTTTTATTTTGTATATTTTTTCGGATTGCGTGTATTTTTTTGGATAAGCGATGTTGCTTTTTTTAGGCTTTTGCAACTGCATTGTTTAGTTAGAGTTCATTGTAGATATATGTTATGGATGATTTTGTTAGTTTTGGTTGAGTTATATATCAATTTTCTGCAACCGTTTGTTCATATAATTATTTTTTATTTTTTTAAATTTTCTTATTCAACCTAGTTTCAATTGTGAAACAGAGCAATATGAGAAAGACAAACTCGTTCAATGAGTTCATCTCCTTATTCAAAGCCGGTTTCAATTGAGAAATCGAGCAACATAAGAAGATAAACTAGGTCGATGCATTTATCCCCTCATTCAACCCTAGTCACTACAGCAAAAAGTGGATGTAGCGGCAATAAAAAAGAAAATTAGCGGCAATAACAATAGCCGCTATATCATTTACCGGCCATTGATCTTTAGCCGTTGAAGCCAGGGTCGCTAAAGCCTTTAGCGGCATTTATCACAAAAGCTGGTAAATGTATGACTTATTGCCACTAATTATAATTTGCTTTAATGGCAATTGTTTGTGACAATTATGATGGCCGCTAAATCCAAGCTAAAACAGTTACTAACTCTTTTTTAGTGTCTATTTTTATAGCCACTAAATTCAAAAAAAATTGTCGCTAAAAGTCCATACCTTTAGTGGTAAATGTTTTGTGACAATTAGAATAGCTATAATATCCCTTCTAAATATGTATTAATATGCCCTTTAGCATCCATTTTAATGGCTAGTAAATTCAATTAAATTGCCACTAAAAGTCATTTTTAGCAGCAATTATAACGGTTACAATATCCCGTGTGGAGACATCACAATTTATCCTTTTATCGTCCATTTTTATAATCGATATGTCCTGTTAAATTGGCACTAAAAGTCTCAAGCTATAATAGCAATAGTTTAGCCACCATTAATAATAGCTAATACATTAATTCAAACAAGGTTCCAAATAACAAAACATACTAATAGTAATTCATAAAAACATAATGTATCTCATAAAATTTTAACAAACAAAAGAAAGTGCTAATCCAAAATATTAATATCACAATAACTTAAAAAAAGCATATAATGTTTGAAGTAAATAATTAATGTCATTATATGACTAATTGCAACGAATAATAATCTTCAAGTAATATTTGCAATTCTTCATCATATTGAAATCTTTGACCCGCTAAATTTTCGATCATAAGACTGTATAACCTGAAATTATAAAATATCTATGTCAATAGATGAAATATGTGAGCACTGTAGATGTAAAAGACAGAGATTATCAGACCAATGTAGAAAGCAAAAACATATGAACTTTATGCACGACTTGGCAATCAATCTGACAAATATAAGATATACAAAGCTAGCGTAGCTCCTAGATAAATTGAGTATTGAAAAGGGATCTATTACTTCAACTTAAAGCTGCATTAGAAGGGACTTGATTCTGAACAAGACTCAATAGCTTTTAACGATAGTAGTATAGAACTATGTATTTTTCTTCCCAGAACCACCTTAGTATTATTTTGGCATCAATAAAATATTACTTATGAAAAGGAAGAACTACATTTTGTTCCTTGTATACCCTTTTCCTTTTTGTGTTGATTCCTGAAATTTCATGATTCAGTGGGAATCCTTAGGGGAATCCTCACGAAGCGGTCCAGGAACATATGCTAGAAAGTTGTCTCTTGGTGAGAGCGTAACTTCTGAATGTACTCCAGCTAAGAAGTTGCTGAATGGTTTAGGGTGGTCAACACCTCAATCACAAGGAAAAATAGGCTCCAAATTATTTTCTTTACTTCATTTTTTCGCTCTTTCCTACCTCTTCACAGTTACTTTTGCTTCTATTAAGGAAGCAACTGCCCTCCTAAAATGGAAAGCAACTCTCCAAAACCAAAGCAGTTCCTTATTGGTTTCATGGACACAAAGTTCTCAAGCATGCAAGGGCTGGTATGGAGTTGAATGCTTTAATGGCAGGGTAAGCAATGGATTTCACTTATGAAGAAGCTATAGATCTTCTGTGAACCTTAATTTTTGTGTTGTCAAAACACTGCCCAAGCTAAAAGTTTTCCTAGAACATGTTTATTTGATATTTCAGAAGAGTTTAGAGTCAAGAGATCTCATAATGCAGCAAAACAAAACAAGAAAAGCCTCAACTCTTTTCTGTTTCATAAGGAATTTCTAAGGGAAAAGGATTTTGTGCATGAAAAAGAGTTATATTGTAAGGTCAAGAGTCACTTCAGTCTATCATTTATTGCAGTAGTTGAATTCACGTTACTATCCATGATGTCTTAACTGAACTACTGTAGTTATTTAAGAAAGATTTATCAGTTATTGAGAGCATCATTAACATCAACATCAGCAGCAGAATGTGGTGACAAAGAAAATGCTAGTCTTAGACTTATCTTATCACACTCTTCTATAGTTTTCACATATTGGTTCATAAACTTTTTTAGAATAGAATTATTAAACTTATAATTTATAGAAGAACCATATATCATATATTTTAAAACTTTCAAAACTTACTACTCCTATTTGTTGACTCTCAAGATATATACTCCATTTTTACAACAACAACAATAACATACCCAGTAAAATCCTACTAGTGGGATCTGGGGAGGGTAGGATGTATGCACACCTTACCCCTACCCCGGAAGGGTAAAGAGGCGGTTTTCGGGAGACCCTCGACTCAACAGAAGAGACAATAAAATTAGAAAAGAAACGAAGGAAGAGATCTGTAACAATTTCCTGTTATTGACCATTGCTCCTGATCTTCAATAGCACGTTGTGATGTTTTTAAGATTGACTGACTAATAACTATACAGATTAATACAAGTAAATTGGGTGCACGCCTTAAAATAGTAATACGATGTCTACTGAGAATGAAATCCTCCTTTCCTGATCATGCAAATCTTGTTTCTAGTTATATGACATTTTTTTCTATCCAGGAAGTCTCAAAATGTTAGACGATCCATTAATAATATTACTCTACACAATTTTCACAACTTCAAAAAATTCAATTTGTTTAAATACTCAAATTTTTGAACTTTGATGTGATATTTTCTCTATCAAACTTACTTTTCAACCATACTTAATAATTTCTTCCTCTACCCCTAGCATCATACACATGTCAATCATCATATGAAACTCCCATTCTAGTCAAACACAGTCATATAATATGAAATTGAGGAGTACTACTAATATTCCTGGGAGTTATTGACGACATTCAACTTATATTTCCCTTTCCTCTACCCTAATAATTTGCTTCTCAAATCAGGGTCTAGGAACAAGAATACAATGAATCCATCACGTTTGCCAGAAAACACATAGAAACCCCTTCTAAAAGTTATAATGTAGAGAACACCGATAGATGCATGTAGAGATATATGATGCGGGACTATGTAAAACAGAGGATAGATATTAAGTGCATAATCAGAGAATTAACAAACAACTAAACCCAGAATAACATACAGAAAGCACCAAATGATTAAACTAAGGAGTAAAAGAGGAAATACCTCTTTTACTTCTCTATAATGCACAAGGACGATGTGCTCCATCGGTCTGTAAAAGCAAATCAAGAGCAGTAGCGATGTTAAATTCTACAAAGGACCAAATCAATACTAAGAACACTGGATATCTTTTTAATATCTCCACCTTCAGTCTTTTTCTCTAGAAAGTATAGGATTTCAACCATAAAGAATGACCATTGTCTATATCTATGAAGTACAAGAATTGTTTTCAAAAGCCCTTGCACTAAAATATGAGCTAGAGAATATATTCCCTCCATTCTCTTTTACTTGCTTTTTGCCTTTTGCACAGCCCTAAAGGAAAACATTAACTTCCTCTTTTGTATTCTTCGATATCAATTTGTTACTACTTCCTTTCAACACATTAATCTCTCTCCTAATTTATTAGAGTAAGGATAAAGTTAAAAAAAAAAAGAGAATCAATTCTCTCCTGTTTTCCTGAAACAACAAACATTTTTAGTAAACGGGACAAGTAAAACGGAATGGATGAGTACTAAGCCCCACAAATGAAGGAGGATGTAATTATCTGAGGAAAACTCTAGCCTTCTAATAAGCCAATAGTACCACAACTTGGTCATGGAGTATTTACCTAGAGGAATTTTATTTATTTATTTGTTTTGGTAAGTCCCTACAGAACATTTCTCTCTTTGCTAGAGCCAAAACTTCCAAGGCATAATCAACCCCAAAAGAGATCTGAAAGAGTGAGGAAATTACTAAATATACAGTAGCACCTCTTACTGTCGAATGTGCAACACAAGAAGTAGGAGTCTTGGAGTTACTTTTGGAACTGTATTTGGTGTATTTACAGCAAGAGACAAGATCTTTTTTTCTTCAATGGCACAAAGACAACCATAAATGGTTTTATTTTAGAGGTACTTACGCTCCAACGGTCCAACCTAGGAAAGCCAGAGGAAAATCACTTGAATTCTCTAGACAAATAGAGCATCCACAAGGTGACAGTATAGTGGTTGAGGCATGGGAGTAACAACTTGGAGATTGCAAGTTCGAATTCCAGCTACAACACTTGGTGTGAGACATCTGCTCCACCAGGGGTGAACAAGGCTATCTTGACAACCTGCACTAGTGGGCTGGATAGATTGTCTGGTGGATTAGTAGAGGTGCACACAAGCTAAGCCGGAACAAGATTGATCTTAAAGCAAAAAAATACAACAATGAAACGAAATACTGACAGTGAAGTGGATTATACCTGGTCACTTAACTAATTGAAACATCACAATATGTAGTGTCGATTGAACTTAAAAGAGTAAAAAGGACATCTATCCATGTACACTCCACAAATGGTAATGATCCCTTGCAGGAAACTCTCTCAAAATCAAAGACTATGCTCTCTTAACCAAAACCAGATCCCCTTATTCTTTTACTAGGGGAAGGAAAAGGAGCCTACCGGGATGTAAACCTCCAATGACTTCAATATGTGAAGTTATCCACACAGACCTCCAGGCGGTTCCTTGTATCTATTTGATCGGAAAGTACTACCATATTTTTGTGAAGATGGCCACCAGTGGAGAAAGGAGGATGGTAAAGCTGTGAAAGAACTACATGAAATATTGAAGGAAGCAATGATGTTCTTCAAAGTTACTATACCCATGGGGAGGACAACGAGAACTTTCAGAGGCGAAGTTATTGGATGCTTGAAGAGTGAGTCTCTCTGTTATTCGGTATTCTATTAACTTGTTCTGTGCTGTTGCATTGAGGTCGAAGACGTGTGCTAGGGGAAAATAGTTATTACAGAAGTAGAGTATGTAGTTTGTCAAGTACTGATCAGTTTAATTTGTTAGTGTCATTTTATTTTCCTGGTGGTCTTCTGCATCTTTTTTCACGTTTATCAGTTATGTGAATATTCCTTTTATAACTCTTTTGTTCATTAAGAATCAATTTATCTAGTTCTAGTCTGAATATTCCTTTTTATAACTCTTTTGTTCATTAAGAATCAATTTATCTAGTTCTAGAGCTAAACGGAATATAAGTTAGTTTATATTATAAATAATTAAAAGACACTATGATTGCGATGAATAGCTATAAATATGTCTATAATTGCGATGAATAACTATAAAAAAGACACTATAACAAGATTTCAAACTATTTTGCAAGCACTGCCAGCGATCATCATTTGGGAGCTGTCGAAAAGACGAAATAACTATAAATATGGCGATGTGGTGACTATCAGTAGAGTCATATACCAAGTTTCCACTATTTTACAATCTCTTGTTAAATTATGGAAATCTAGAATGAAAAATATCCCCCCACAAATGGCCAGATTTAATTCAAAAATTGGAGATGTGCACTCCAGCTTTGAAGGTGACTAAGGTGACATGGGAGTTTCCTAGCCCAGGGTGGATCAAAGTAAATACAGATGGAACATCTCGAGGAACCCAGGAAGAAGTTCCATAGGTTTTGTGTTGAGGGATGAAGAAGGAGATGTACATTATGCAAGAGGGAAGGAAATACATGAGACAATAAACAATGAGGCAGAGGCATTGGCTATCTTGGAAGCCTTGATATTCTGTGTTGAACACCAATATGTCCAAGTGATGCTATAAACTGACTCGTTACTGTTGAAGAATGTACTGGAAGGACTATGGATTGCTCCTTGGAATATTGCTAATCATGGGGAGGAGATCAAGAAAGTAATGCAGAAGTGTACTGTTAATATATCACATATATTGAGAGAGGGCAATAGTTTGGCAGACTATATTGCTAACTATGCTCTTTACTGGGGGGATATTGAAGCAGAGGAATTTACACATCTGCCCACACATGGTAAAAAAATTGTCAACAATGACAAGTTGCAATGCCCATATTTGAGGGTGAGGACTGCCAAGAACTAGGGATAATGGAGATAGAAAATAGAAGGAGGAGAGGAGATCATACTGAATACTGTGATCGAATCCTTAGGGAGGAGATCATAGTATGTTGTTTTTTGACTAACATAGTGTTCTTTTTTGCAGGAAAAACTACTGTAAACATGCCTTACCATGTGACTAACTTTTATGGGTGGTATTAGGACTACGTGCTCATTCCCATGAAGGGATGTCACTGGTAAGCATAAGCATGATAACATGGAGACGCATCGGTGTTCAAGGGAATGAAAGTGATTGCTGGACCTTCAAATTTCGAAGGGTTGTCATCAAGAAGTACTACCCTACACACCAGTCCCTAAACTAAGCATGAGTGTAGACATGTGATTTTTGACCCTCCCCAAGATTTTACATATTTTAGCATGTAAATATTTAATTTAGGCCTAATACAGCTATTTTAACACATTTTTACTCTTTTACTTTTATTTTATTACAAGAAAACAAAAATTACAAAAAATAGGTTCGTTAATGTTTTATAGTCATTTTTTTTAACCTTGAAAAAATACCAAAAAATAGTTTTGTTTTAACGGTCAGTCTTATTTTAATAATTATTTTTTACTTAAGTAGGGCTAATTAATATTTTTGATAATATT
Source organism: Nicotiana tabacum (assembly GCF_000715075.1). NCBI lineage: Eukaryota > Viridiplantae > Streptophyta > Magnoliopsida > Solanales > Solanaceae > Nicotiana > Nicotiana tabacum. The sequence continues at coordinate 105,238,502 of NC_134090.1, forward strand.
TTTAGTTAATTAAGCTAATTTTAAGCATAGCTAATCATAAAGGCCCAAGTTTCTTGCCCATTCCTTAAGACCAATACCAAAGCTAATCCTAGGGACCCTTCTAGACTTTTTTTTGGAACAATAAATAAATAAAAAGACCCTAAGGACCTAAGAGCAATTACGACAAAAATACACATTTAGACCTAGATCTATATAATAGAGGTAATGCCTAATGCTGGAGCGGACCAAAAATTAGAATCCGCCGCTGAACCTAGAGCTAGACCCCTAAAAATCAACCGCAAATCTCTTTCTTTTTTTCAAAAAAACGGCAGCTTCATGCCCAAATTCCACTTTTTTATGATTCTTAAACCATCTTTCCTTTCCATTTGAAGACACACACATATACAGAAGGAGATTAAACAAAGGAAATGGAAGTTTAGCCATCAAATAGCTAAAAATAGCTTTAAACCTAGTTGACTACAAAATGAAAAACAGCCTTCCCCCTTTGATTTTTGGATTCATCTCCTTTCTCTCAAAATTCAACTCACACATATAAATACTATACTACTCATAACAAAAGGGGAGGGCACATCGAGTTCTGGTGAAAGTTCGAGGTCGACAATGCATGCCTTTCCGTCGAGGTCTCTATCGCGATTCCATCTTTGGAACAAATCATCAGTTAAAAAATCAAAAGTGAAAGTTTAATATTAAGGTTCTTTCCTTTCTCTGTTTATCAATTAGTATTTGGGTTCTACTTTGTTCTTGCTTCAAAATATTTTTCTTCGGACATGTCTCCTCTCACTTAAGTTTGCTTAAATTTTGTTTGCATTAATCTTGTGTCAGCCTTTTTTTTTTATCTTTCTTTTATAAAAAAAAAAAATGGCACAATTTAGTTTACTGTGTTAATACATTAGAGGGGTGTCTTTAATAAATATTAAGCAGTAGTAATTTGAGGCCAATTTTTTGTCAAAATTAGTGATTTGAATTATGAACTTTTCATCTATGTTATTAATTTAAAATCATTTAAGAGGTCCACATTGGAATTAGGATGTTAAATAGGTTAACGTTTTACAGGGATCTTGTGTAAACATTTCTTTACAATATTTTATTCCTTAATTGATGTTTTATTGCTGTTTTTTTTTTTGTAATTCCTTATTTTATGAGTTAATATTATTTTAATTTATTTGACCAAAGTTGAATATTATCCTTTAGGCATAGAAACTGTAATATGAAGAAGAAAAAGAAGAAGCGGATAGGGGGTTCATTCAATTAAATTGGGAAGAATTGGGTTTGTTGGTCTTTAGAAATAGTTGGAAATGAGTTTTCCTTCATGTGTTGGATCGTGGGGGGTGACATAAAAAATTGGATCCGGGCCAAATAATAAGCTAGTCCAAATATCGATATTGCTACAAGCTAGCCAGCCTTTCCATGAATTATTAACCTCATTTCCTCCATAATATTATTCATTTTCCATGGCCCTCGCAAAGTTGAAGTACCTAATTGCTTTAGGCGCGTTATTTTTAAAAACTAATTTCCTAAACTCGGGTGCGCATTTATGTGACCCAAATCCAAATCTCAACAGTGTTAGATAAAATATGTCGTGGACCGTGGGTGCATTTATGTGACGTGGTTCAAGACGTATTTTAGATGACGTTGAATTTTTTCCTAAAAATTAATTAAATAAAGCGGTTAAAGTTAAAATTGAACCATAGGTTAAAACATGTATAAAAATTCAGATAATAGGCCAATAATAGCAATTGAGCGACGTGCTAAAACCACGAAACTTGGGAATGCCTAATACCTTCTCCCGGGTTAACAAAATTCCTTACCTGGATTTTATGTTCGCGGACTATAATACAGGGTCAATCTTTTCCTCGATTCAGAATTTGAACCGGTGACTTGGGACACCATAAATTATCCCAAGTGGAGACTCTGAATTTTAAATAAAATAATCTCGTTTTGATTGTCACTTGGAAAAACTCCCTTATACCCTTCCGGGGTAGGAAAAAAGGAGGTGTGACAGCTTTGGCGACTCTGCTGGGGATAAGAACCCAGAACTTCTGGTTCAGGGTTCAAGAATTTGAGCTTAGAATAATTGTTATATTTGGCTACATTTATCTGATTTTATTACATGTTTGGGCCTAATGTGCTAAATGTTAGTTTTTACCGCTTTGATATTATTTGAACTGTATATAAACTGCTACGAAACCCCTCTCTTCTCTCTCCTGAGGAGTGCACGCTGGCGTGACTTCTTTCTTTTAGTGTCATATCCCAAATAGAACAAGGTTCGGACAAGTTGCAAAGCCGGATGATCTTTTGGTTACCGGTACGCAGCCCCCCCCCCCCCCCCCGGCTCGAGTTGTCCGCTCCGGTAAGCCAGGTCTAGAACAATAAACCCAGGTTTTAAACCTAGTATAACAAAGCCTTATGCCGGATCCATAGTAGGAACGCTTGTCTGCATAATGTGCATTTGACTTTGGAGACTCAACACAGGGGTTGGGTCTGTCTAGGATAGGTGTACCCGAAATGAAAAGACTATCCTGATGCATTCTACTTGTGCATTATTGCTTCGGATTTGTATGTTGACAGGCTTCTAGAATAGGGAAAGAAAATAAAAAAAATGAATAAAAATGAAAATCAAAAAAGAAGAAGTGAGAGGTAGCTATTCCAAGTCCGAAACGCTGCCCGAATTTTCAAAAAAAAGAGAGAGAAAGAAAATAAGTGATTGTTTTCAAAAGTCATGTTTCCTCTGTTCCGCCAAAAATGGGTGAACTATGCGGGTCTGATTCTCACCGGATGTGAGATACGTAGGCAAACCCCATCGGTTCCGGCCCATAATTTTCAAAAAATTCAAAATATTTTCCTTTACTTCCTCTCTAGAAAAATCTTTTTTTTAGACCCCAATTTTCAAAAAATCCAAAAAATATTTTCCATTACTTGCTTCTTTAGAAAGCCTTTCTTTTAGACCCTAATTGTTCTTTTTTTTTTAAAAAAAAAATATACAAAAATATTTTCTTTTAATTTCTTCCAAAAATTCAAAAATATTTTCATTCTTCTTTCAAAATTGAAAAGAAAATTCAAAATTCAAAAATATTTTTTTAGAGACATTTTTTTCATAAATTCAAAATAAAATTCCAAAAATATTTTCTTTCTTCTTTAGAATTTTTTCTTTCGAAATTCCAGAAATTTTTTTTTTAAAAAAAATCTTTCTTCTTTAGACGTCTTTCTTTGCAAAAATGCTGAAGAAAAATCATAACCCAAAAAATATTCTCTTTTTTCTTTATAAGTCTTCCTTTCGAAAAATTTAAAAGAAAAAAAATTCAAATTCAAAATCCAAAAAAAAGAGTTAGTTTATTTCCTTTATTTCTAATCTTCCCGAACTACGCAAGATCTGATTCATGTTCTCACATGATACGTAGGCAACCCACATCAAGTTCGATCAACCATTCAAAAGAAAGATGAGAAAAAAATGAAAAAAAGAAAAAAAATGAAAAACAAAAATAAAAAATGTTGATAATAATAAGGACCGACTGAGTCCATTTTAACATGTTTGTTTTGAATTGTGAAGAAAGTTGAGGTGGTCTGTTTGTGGTAAGTTGGGAACACAAGATCCAAGAAAAAATGATAACTGACATCGAAGCTGTTACAAGTGCTCAAGAGACTCAGGGTCAGAGGGTTCAACAAGAGTCTACTGTATTTGAAAAAAATAGAATACTGTAACAGCAAATGACCGAAATGTGTCAAGGGACAGCCTCGTCATGAGTCACAATTTGCTACACAGCAAGAGCAGTACCACTCTCCTGAGTACCACTCGTACTCGTTTGATCTTCCTGCAAATATTGAGAAGCCTGCCCGAAAGATGGTACAGGAAGAAATGACCCAAAGAGTGAAAAACTTAGAACAACGGTTGAAAAACATGCAAGGGTTGACAGGTCAAAAAAGTGTTGCCTTAAAAGATCTATGTATGTTCCCCGATGTCCACTTGCCGCATGGTTTGAAGACTCCCAAATTTGAAAAGTATGATGGACATGGAGATCCCATAGCCCACCTGAAAAGGTATTGCAATCAACTGAGAGGTGCGGGAAGAAATGAAGAATTGTTGATGGCTTATTTTAGGGAAAGCCTTACGGGAGTAGCCTCCGAATGGTTTATGCATCAAGACACGTCTCGCTGGTATGTCTGGGATGACATGGCACAGGCCTTTGTCAAACAGTTCCAATACAACATTGACATTGCCCCAGACCGCAATTCCCTTTCAAACTTGAAGAAGAAACCAACTGAAAGTTTCAGGGAATATGCCATTAAATGGATAGAGCAAGCGGCCAGAGTTAAGCCACCCATGGATGAGCACGAGTTAATCACTATCTTCCTTCAGGCTCAAGAGCCAGATTATTTTCAAAACATGATGTCCGCAGTGGGTAAATCCTTCTCGGAAGCAATCAAAATGGGGGAAATGATTGAGAATGGTCTTAAGACAGGCAAAATTATAAGTCAAGCAATTCTCAAAGCCGCAACTCAGGCTGTCCCGATTGAATCCGATAATTTTAGTAACACGAATGAGAAGCACGAAGAAATCATGATGACATCAGGGTCGAGAAGAGGTCTTAGGAGAGCATCTCGAAGGTATGAGCAACCTCATCAGGTTTCCCATGATTCCCCTGAATACTATTATCCACTTCAGAACCATCAATACTCTGTTGCTGCACCTCAGTATGTCGCCCGGCCACCAAGACACCCCAGAAGGCGAGCACCAGCACCGCAAAATCTCCACCAGCCTCCACAAAATTTTCAAATGCCCTATAACCCACATCCAAGCCAGGGGTATAGAAGGGAACAAAGGCTGAAAGATAATTTTACAACAATAGGAGAGTCCTATGCAAGCTTGTTTGAGAAATTAAAGCATTATGACATGATTTCACCTATTCCTCCAAATCATGTGGACACACGTGCAAGAAGCTTTGACCCATCTCAAAGGTTTGAATACCATTCCAATGCCCAGGGGCACAATGTTGAAAGCTGTCAGGATTTGACAAGAGAAATAGAAAGGATGATCCAGGAAAACCTGATTGTGATCCAAGACAGTGACACCCAGAATATCGCGCAGAATCCTTTACCTGCCCATCACGATGCACACTTTGTAGGGATGATGCCTGGTGATATGGAGTATGAGAATCCTCTCGGGAACTTGCTAACTGAAGTTAATGATGGTGAAATTGGAGAAGGCTCTGCTGATTCTGATGAGCAAATTTGTGGCTAAATGGCAAGCCTAACAATTGAAAAGTCATTCCCTCCTCACTAGGAAGGAATCTTGGTAGCTTGTTTTGATGTTTTTTCTATTATCTGGGTTATTTCAGGGTTATGATCCATATTTTATTTGTTTTATTGAGTCAAACCCTTCTATCCCTCCATTCTATTTGTGTGAGTCTTGTTTGTCTGTTCTGTTGCTATTTTCATTATTCGGGTTATTTTAGGGTTGTAACTCGTATTTTGGGTTGCTTGTTTAGTTGTAAAACCCTTCCGTCATTTACTCAATAAAATACAATTTATCCTTTTGTGTTATTCTGTTCCTAGTTCTTTTGTCGCTAGTTCTAATGACATGACATGTATGCGGAAATTTTGGCCAGATCTTAGGAACTGATTTAATCTGGAATTGGATAACTAATAAAAAATATAAAAAAATACATTTGGGGATGAATAAAGAGTTGGAGTACTTTGAAACTAAGGTCGAGTAAAATTCACTTTCAAATCATTGTGAAGATCGGGCTTGAGGATGTTTAATCAATTGAAGTTTGTTGGAAATTTTGTCATTAATGGATGAAAAAATGTCTTGTGACCACGGCACACCAAGAAGACAGACATGTTCGTCAATGCTGTGATCGCGAAAAGATACCATGTTTGACGTTCTCGAGGTTGGGAGACCCTTTTTCTGCTACCCAAACACTTTATATCCTTCGCTACCCCTTTTGAGCCTGTGTTATTTTCTTTGACTACCCTCTTTTGGAATCAAGTTTAGAGTCAAAAAAAAAATAAAAAAATTCATGTCCTAAGAGTACAAACTGAGGCAATTCTTAGAAAGTTCAAAAAAAAAAAAAGATTTGTCAAAGGTCCATGCCCTAAAAAATAGGAGCTGGGGCAACTTATTTTGAAAACAAAAGAAAAAGAAAGAAAAAAAAGAAAAGAAAAAACAATAGAAAGAAAAATGAAAAAAAATTAGCTAGGTCAGATGTTTGAACTACGTTCGACCTGATTCCTTAAAAAAGGATACGTAGGCAGCCCCACGGTTCAGTCCAACCAAATAAGAATTCAGAAAAGAAAAAAAAATTCAAAAAAATCCCAGTATCTGAAACTGGGGCAAAGATTTTATTTTACTTTTGAAATAGTCGATTCTAAGAGTTGTAAGTCTACACCCCCTTTTATTTTGAGTCTACGTTAAGCCTTCATGCCGACCCTTCTGTCCAACCCTATCCAAAACCATCCAAATAAAGACCTACCAATATGCCTTCAAGAATGCCAAGAGAAGCATGCAATGAGCAACGACTGTCACACGACATAGAACACTGTCAAGTTGCTCGCACAAGAAAAAGAAAAATAAAAATAAAAATAAAAATGAGAGTCTTATTAGAGAAAACCCTCACAGGCACTGTAAGACGACGGTAAGCAGAGATGAATAAATGAGAGAGACTTGTTGGTGAAAACCCCTCGAGGCACCACTAGTCGAAAGTGAGTCATGAAGCTGATACAAAGAATTGGCACAAACAAGCCCGACTTCAAAGGTCATAAGAACGGTAAAAGGGAAGATTGGATTAGTTTAATAGATCAGGCCGTTGAGTCCAAAATATATGTCATGATCATTAAGGCTAGTTATTGAAAAAAAAACCTTCCTTCTATCCTTCCCGACATGGACATTTCTTGTTAATATTATCTCTTTGCATTATTTGTGTCCTCCACTCTGAGTCAGTCCTTGTCAAAACAAGCAAGAAAAGATTTCAAAATCTGCTACCAGCTTTTCAGTTGCAAAGTAAATTTGGCCAGCACACTCAGTTGTTATTGTCAACATGCCTTGAGGATTCATGCAAAGGCTTCCCCTAAAGACTCTTGTCAGCCTACTTGGCGCAAGCAAAGACAACTGGTGATTCTCTCTGACAGACAAATTGCTCAAAAGCAGGAAGCCATTTAAGATATCAAAAAACGTCACCTAAGCAAAGATCTCCAATTTGGATAAGGCTGTTTGAGCTGCAAATACAAATGGTACTGGTGTGAAACAATCAGAGTTGGTGCATAACAAAAGTCTTTTGAGACCAACTCAAGTTGATTGAGCAGAAGCCAAGCTGCCCAAGACTCAAGGCCACAAACCGACCACTATTTTCAAAACTGACCAATTTTTCTTTGTGTGAAACAAGAACAAAGCAGTGCAAGGAAAGTGGTTCAAAAAAAAAACAAAAAAAAAAGAGAAGGAAAAGAAAAGAAGAGGAGAGACTACAAAGGGAAGCTTCTCAAATCTTTGTCTTTGTTTGTCTTGCTATTGTGCATAAAATCTTGCCATTGATCTTTACATTTTTCCTCCTAGGATAAAAGTCCTAGTCTAATGAATTTTCTCCTAGGATAAATGTCTTAGTCTGATGAATCTTTCTCCTAAGATAAGAAAACCTAGTCTGATAAACCTTTCTCCTAGGATAAATGTCTTAGTCTGATGAACCTTCTTCTAAGATAGAAAACCTAGTTTGATTACCTTTCTCCTAGGATAAACATCTTAGTCTGATGAATCTTTCTCCTAAGATACAAAAAATAAATGTCTTAGTCTGATGAACCTTTCTCTTAAGATAGAAAACATAGTTTGATGAACTTTCTCCTAGGATAAACATCTTAGTCTGATAAACTTTCTCCTAGGATAGAAATCTTAGTCTGATGAATTTTTCTCCTAAGATACAAAAAAAGAAGAAGACCTAGTCTGATGAACTTTCTCCTAGGATCAAAATCTTAGTCTGATGAATTTTTCTCCTAAGATAGAAAACCTAGTCTGATGAACTTTCTCCTAGGATCAAAATCTTAGTCTGATGAATTTTTCTCCTAAGATAGAAAACCTAGTCTAATGAACTTTCTCCTAGGATAAACGTCTTAGTCTGATGAATCTTTCTCCTAAGATAAGAAAACCTAGTCTGATGAATTTTCTCATAGGATCAAAATCTTAGTCTGATGAATTTTTCTTCTAACATAGAAGACCTAGTCTGATGAACTTGCTCCTAGGATATAAATCTTAATCTGATGAATCTTTCTCCTAAGATACCAAAAAAAAAGAAACCTAGTCTGATGAATTTTCTCCTAGGATAGAAATCTTAGTCTGATGAATCTCTCCTAAGATAGAAAACCTAGTCTGACGAATTTTCTCCTAGGATAATTTGAAAAAAAGAAGTCTGGATTTGAAAAAAAGAAAAGTAAAAAGAGAAGGGGTCAATTTTAGTTTCTTGAGTTATCAATCATTAGTTGTCTCGAAATCAGGACCCTCATGGATACTGAGATTTAACTTTTAAATACATAAAACTCTTTTGGATAACAGGATTCGATTAACACTCACAGATGTTCCCAATATCAATCTGGGGCAGAAAAATTTCTTTTGTTTTGTCTGTTTTGTTGTAATCAGGCGCTCACCTAGAAAACAAGGGAAAATGGTTCAAGAACAAGGGAAAGCAACTCAAGTTTCAAGAGGAATCAGTTCGAGTTCAGCAATCAGGCGCCCACCTAGAGAACAAGGGAAGACAGTTCAAGCTTCAAGGGAAAGAAGTTTCAGAGGAAAGCATGTCAAGTTCAGTAATCAGGCGCCCACCGGGAGAACCAGGGAAGATAGTTCAAAGTTTTAAGGGAAAACGATTCAAGTTTCAAAGGAAGACAAGTCAAGTTCAGCAATCAGGCACCCACCTGGAGAACAAAGGAAGACAACTCAAGTTTCAAGGGAAAGCCGTTTTGAAGGAAGACAACTCAAGTTTCAAGGGAAAACATTTTCAAAGGGAGACGATTCAAGTTTCTAAGGGAAAAATTGTTCAAGGTGTAAGGGAAAATAGTTTCAAGTAACAAGAGAAGACAGTTCAAGTTCAACAATCAGGCGCCCACCCAGAGAACAAGGGAATTCACTTCAGAATGCAATTCAAGTCAGCAACAAAAGAAACTTGTGTCAAGAATGCGAGTCAACAGTCCGAGATGATTAACAGAAGTTAGTCACAATACAGAATAAAAAGAAAAATAAAACAAAAAGAAAGGCAATAAGTGAACTCAAAATGCAAAAGTTGATGAAAGATGTGAGATGCTCAAGACATGACTGAGGTCACAAGCATGGTGTGTCCGGTTTTGATCCGAAAAGTTGAAAAGGAAAGAACCAACACCTATAGCTAACAAGCATCAAGATTCAGATCAGGTTCCGTATGAAGAACCAACCAAGACTCAGGATCAAGCTTTAGAAGACTCATAGATAGGAATTTTGTAACTCGTAGCTGATAGGCTTAGGTTGTCTTTTTCATTTTTGATTTTGATGTAATAACGGGACCGCGGACCCGAACCTCGACGGCACCTCACTCGGCCCTCAACCTCAGTACTCCATCACCTCATTCACTTCTGAACTACATGTGGCCTGATTCCTTTATAGCCAAGGATATGTAGGCAGCTCAGATACCAGGGCTCGATCACATTCCCCTTTTCTCTTAATTTTGGTCTCCTTAAATAAGGGTCGGGTCAAAAAACCTGTCTAGTCGTTCTTTGTCCGAAAACTCTTCGCGTTTCCAGTCAAAGAGGGACAGCTGTAGACATGTGATTTTTGACCCACCCCAAAATTTTACATATTTTAACATGTAAATATTTAATTTAGGCCTAATATAGCTATTTCAACTCATTTTTACTCTTTTACTTTTATTTTATTACAAGAAAACGAAAATTACAAAAAATAGGTTCGTTAATGTTTTATAGTCATTTTTTAACCTTGAAAAAATACCAAAAAATAGTTTTGTTTTAACGGTCAGTCTTATTTTAATAATTAATTTTTACTTAAGTAGGGCTAATTAATATTTTTGATAATATTTTTAGTTAATTAAGATAATTTTAAGCATAGCTAGTCATAAAGGCCTAAGTTTCTAGCCCATTCCTTAAGACCAATACCCAATACCCGTTAAGCTAATCCTAGGGACCCTTCTAGACTTTTTTTGGAACAATAAATAAATAAAAAGACCCTAAGGACCTAAGAGCAATTAGCACAAAAATACACATTTAGACCTAGATCTATATAATAGAGGTAATGCCTAATGTTGGAGGGGACCAAAAATTAGAATCCGCCGCTGAACCTAGAGCTAGACCCCTAAAAATCAACCGCAAATCTCTTTCTTTTTTCAGAAAAACGGCAGCTTCATGCCCAAATTCCACTTTTTCTGATTCTTAAACCATCTTTCCTTTCCATTTGAAGACACACACATATACAGAAGGAGATTAAACAAAGGAAATGGAAGTTTAGCCATCAAATAGCTAAAAATAGCTTTAAACCCAGCTGACTACAAAATGAAAAACAACCTTCTCCCTTTGATTTTTGGATTCATCTCCTTTCTCTCAAAATTCAACTCACACATATAAATACTACACTACTCATAACAAAAGGGGAGGGCACATCGAGTTTTGGTGAAAGTTGAGGTCGACAGTGCATGCCTTTCCGTCGAGGTCTCTATCGCGATTCCATCTTTGGAACAAATCATCAGTTAAAAAATCAAAAGTGAAAGTTTAATATTAAGGTTCTTTTCTTTCTCTGTTTATCAATTAGTATCTGGGTTCTACTTTGTTCTTGCTTCAAAATATTTTTCTTCGGACATGTCTCCTCTCACTTAAGTTTGCTTAAATTTTGTTTGCATTAATCTTGTGTCAGCCTTTTTTTTATCTTTCTTTTATAAAAAAAATGGCACAATTTAGTTTACTGTGTTAATGCATTAGAGGGGTGTCTTTAATAAATATTAAGCAGTAGTAATTTGAGGCCAATTTTTGTCAAAATTAGTGATTTGAATTATGAACTTTTCGTCTATGTTATTAATTTAAAATCATTTAAGAGGTCCACATTGGAATTAGGATGTTAAATAGGTTAACGTTTTACAGGGATCTTGTGTAAATATTTCTTTACAATATTTTCTTCCTTAATTGATGTTTTATTGCTTTTTTTTTTGTAGTTCCTTATTTTATGAGTTAATATTATTTTAATTTATTTGACCAAAGTTGAATATTATCCTTTAGGCATAGAAACTGTAATATGAAGAAGAAAAAGAAGAAGGGGCTAGGGGGTTCATTCAGTTAAATTGGGAAGAATTAGGTTTGTTGATCTTTAGAAATAGTTAGAAATGAGTTTTCCTGCATGTGTTGGATTATGGGGGGTGACATAAAAAATTGCATCTGGGCCAAATAATAAGCTAGTCCAAATATCGATATTGCTACAAGCTAGCCAGCCTTTCCATGAATTATTAACCTCATTTCCTCCATAATATTATTCATTTCTCATGACCCTCGCAAAGTTGAAATGCGTAGTTGTTTTAGGCGCGTTATTTTAAAAAACTAATTTCCTAAACTCGGGTGCGCATTTATGTGACCCAAATCCAAATCCCAACAATGTTAGATAAAATATGTCGTGGACCGCGGGTGCATTTATGTGACGTGGTTCAAGACGTGTTTTAGATGACGTCGAATTTTTTCCTAAAAATTAATTAAATAAAGCGGTTAAAGTTAAAATTGAACTATAAGTTAAAATATGTATAAAAAATAAGATAATAGGCCAATAATAGCAGTTGAGCGACCGTGCTAAAACCACGGAACTCGGGAATGCCTAATACCTTCTTCCGAATTAACAGAATTCCTTACCTGGATTTTTGTGTTCGCGGACTGTAATACAGGGTCAATCTTTTCCTCGATTTGGAATTTGAACCGGTGACTTGAGAAACCATAAATTATCCCAAGTGACGACTCTGAATTTTAAATAAAATAATCCCGTTTCGATTGTCACTTTAATTGGAAAAACTCCTTATACCCTTCCGGGGATAGAAAAAAAGGATATACTAAGCATGAGCTCCTCTAATGTGAAGGTACAAATAAGGAATAATTATTCTTGGATATACACACGAAGGCTGCCTAGTTTTTGGTACGTGACATGTTCATATTTATGGCATCTAAAAATGGGAACAATGAAGGTTTTGGGAAGTCATTACCCAGTGCACTTTGTTAATACTACATCCCAAGAATGGTGCCACATAAATTTTATATCAAGATACTGCTGGGGAACACTCGATCTTCATGGCAAACAGGACGTGATCACCTATTCGACAACGATTGCGGACATTTTGGATACAACATGGGAGAAATTCGAGTTACATCTGCAATTAGGGACATCATACCTTCATGTATGATGTATCTGCTGAGACATCAAGATTAGAAGCAGAAAATGTATACAAAAACTGGAGGCCAAGTACTACACTTACAACAAATGCTATGCTAATAACTGCTTGTGCGAGAAGTTATTATGGGACAGATCATGATCTACATTATGCACGGAAGACAAAGTTACGGGGCAATGAGTTATACAGATGCTATCATGGCATGCTTAGTGCTAGTTTTTATTCAAGAACCTTACTACATTATTATATTTCTTTATCATTGGTTAATTAATTCAGAATTTACTATTAGGATTGAGTATTCCTTGCTCAGTTCTGGTAATAGGGGCTATGTAATTACCTTAGCATGTCTTTACATCTTGTAAGACTCTACACTACTTTTGTTTGTTTTGCTTTAGATATTCATAAAAACTAGCCCTAGGCACTTGCCTAGTGTATTATTTAAAAAAAAAATTATCCATCTAAAGTTTCAGTTAAAGACTACTTAAACCAAACATGACAAGAAAGAAACAGAGTGTATAAACTTAAAAAATTTAACAGAATATCCAACGCCTAAAAGGATATTTCGGCAGTGGACTGCCATACTTGTATTGTTCGGATGCATTGTTGGTATCCTATAATTTAGAGCTTAGCAATGTAGTGTATTTGTCTAAAATGCTAAAATAACACCAGTTCTTGAGACTTATCGCTAGCACTTGGTCACTATATACGAAGCGTCTATACTAGAGACTCCACAGAATGAAAGGCAAGCATTTCATGGAGATATAAAATTGATCTAATATCTAATATCTGTAATACTCTTCCTGTGATTTCCTGAATTTAGGGATTAAAAATTTAATCCTCCTCCAATCTGTAGAAGAAATACTAGATTACACATATTCTTGCAAATTATACCCATTTACACCTAAATTTGGGGATTCATGCATACTCCTCTTTCAAGCCAAAAACAAGAACAAACAGATTCTTACAAAGAATCATGTCCGCTGACCAAAATAATTCAGAAGAGTAGGAAGGGCAGGGTTCGAGAAAGATTAATAAAAGGTAGAAAATAGAGAGGCCACAATTCATAATCTTATTTGCTTAGTTCTGCCTAGCAGTAGCCTTAGAAAAAATACAGAGAAACCAATTCAAAGACAAAAAAACAGAAATTGTAAACACAAAAAAGGCAGCAAATATCACATACAACTATCAATCAGAGTAAACAACAAAAAAATAGCAGACAAACAAACAACAATAGAGTAACAAAGGAAGAATCAATTCAATCAATCAACTATCAATCTAACAGAAGGCAGATATCACAAACAACTTAGCAAACACAAAAAAAGCTATACTTTCACAAATCCCAAAACACCATAGTTTGATATCAAAAATTAGAAATTGGTACCTGGTAAGCAGAATTTTTTGCCGATAGACAAGAAATTGAAGGAGAAGAATTATTTCTGCAACAATCTTGAAATCTACACGAAAAGAGAAGTTGGAAATGGATGAGGAAGAGAAGATTGACAGCGACGATTGAGCATATTCGAGCAACATCAACCCAAAATCAATTGTAAATCGATTTCAAGAAACCTGCTGGGTAAGAACAGAAGTTACCTAGGGATGGTCGGAGACTGTGGCAGGGCGGATCGGAGGAGATTGTTGCAATATTATTGTTAAGCACGTAGGTTTTGCTACAGCGTGCCTCACCTTCAAATTGGCGACTGGCGTGCGTCTTTAATTTTTGAAGAGAATATGTTTTCCTGTTTTTTTTCTAATTGGAGGGAATGTAATTTCTTGTCCAAAAAAATTGGAGGGAATTTTTTTTGTACGGAGGAAAAGTTAAAATAATAAAAAAGTTGATTTCAATTAGTGCTTTTTAGCGGTAAGTTTTTTATTGTCGGTAAAAGAATATCTTTTACTGGCTATTGATCATGAGCCGCTAATATTTCAGCTTAAATAATTCATTAGCGACAATTACCTTATTACCGCTAAATAATTGCCGCCAAAGACCTTTTTTGTAGTAGTGAGTTTTAGTTGAAAAATTATTTGATGAACGGAATATGCGAAGAAAAAATCGTTCCAATAGTGTTATGTGTTAGAATCTCGAAAGGATGTTGTTGGACAATCTGAGAAAAAGAAAAGCAAAAGGGTTAGAGTGGATGATGTTGAAGGTAAGAGAAAATATGTCGTGGAGGACGAAGTGAATTTGGGTGTCAAACCCAAAACAAGTAAGGTTCAAAAGGCAAAAAAATAAATAAATAAAAATTCCTGACAAAGTTTGTAAGGTACATACAATTTCAGTTATTTTTTTTTTTGAATCTTCTTTTAAAATTAGATCTTGTTTGTATTTGTTTGTTGTTAATTCGTGTCATTTATTTGTAGCCTTGGAATAATTTAAGTGTGGGGTGTTGATGATCAGCTATAATTACCAATTTTAGTCGCTTATTACACTCGAATTTACTGTACTTTAATTGAGTTTGAGCTTTAATCGCTAGTGCTTTGCACTAACTGTGTAATTTATGCCTTGTAGAAGTGATTCCGAGCTATATAGATGTTATGGAATGAATTCAAGTAATTTGGAGCTTTGAAGTCTGAGTAAAAGCCCAAGGAATTAAGCCGAGATCGTATTCAAGGGTCAAATTTGATAGTTAAGGACAAACGAAGATTCGAGTAGGCATATTATGCACTATCTAGTAAAATAGACATAACTCTTTGCTCCAAACTCCATTTGGGCTATATAATATATGGTTAGAAATCTAACTATAATATATTTTTCAAAATTCCAAACAGAACGGGGTGAAAAACGCGGTTGACACAGCGACTGCGGACCTAGATGCGGATTGAGGCAGCGCACTGAAAAATACCGCGTTCGGACCGCGACCGCGAGCGACCAGACATGAAAAATTGTCCTTTTTCGCGTAGGAGAAGGTATATTTGTTTGGGTCTGACCCTACTTGGTATATATACATGGAAAAAATGGTATTTTGAGGAGGTTGGACATACTTTTGACACAGATTCGACCTAAGGAGGCAGAGACACAATAGGAGCAAGGCGGGGAATTCTTCTACGAGTTTTTCCTTCCTCTTCCTATTTTTTATTGTTGGTTATGACTTTTAGTATTGTAGTTTTATATACTATTATGAATATTTTATTTGTTA
Source organism: Nicotiana tabacum (assembly GCF_000715075.1). Taxonomy (NCBI): domain Eukaryota; kingdom Viridiplantae; phylum Streptophyta; class Magnoliopsida; order Solanales; family Solanaceae; genus Nicotiana; species Nicotiana tabacum. The sequence goes on from NC_134090.1 coordinate 105,254,013, forward strand.
TCTAGGGTTTTGATAGAACCTTCTGTAGGATAAATTCTTGTTATATTTTTATATAATTGAGCCGTTAGATTTCTCTACTTGTTCAACTACGTGTTTATTATTGTTGATTGAATGACCATCGATTGACTGTGCCTATTTATTATGTGTTGCTTGATAAAGGATACATATTTATGTGGTTATTGAACAACGTCATTCCTAACGTATGTGAGAAATCAATATAACGGGTTTAATGGCAGGTTTAGAAATAACAAAGCCTTGACGTGGTTAGAGCGAGCAGTTAGATAAAGTTAACTAGCGTAGTTCGAGAGAATATGTCTAGTAAATTATTGTAGTTGCTTGAGAGAGAATTACAACACTTAAAGTGCTCGCGATCAATAGAGAATACATTGGCAAAATTCTAGGGAACATAGCTAGAAGGATTCAGACACTTGGGAAAATCATAACTCTAGACCTTCTTAATTTAGTCTCCAACCCTTTATCTCGTTAGTTGATAATTTTACCGCTTTCTAGTATTTGGTAGTTAATTAGTTAGAAATATAAATCTCAATCTTTATAATTTAGAAAATTGTTCAAACTTGTCTTTTTAGTGATATTAAACAACTATAGCTAAGCCTTAGTTCTCTGTGGAATTCGACTCCGGACTTTTAGACCGGATTATATTTACAGCGACTGCTTATCCTTTTTAAGACTAGAGTTGGGCGTGATTAGTAACAGATCCCTCCAAGAGTCCCGAGTCAAGCAAAAGGTGTAGTTAGCAAATTTACTTTTGTTCACACAAAGGCCGAAGGAAAAAGAGCTCAGTTTACCGTGGTTCCTGGCCTTCCACCCATATTTGGGGGCCATCTCCTTCCACAGATGAGTTTTGGGCGTTGTAATATCAAGAATCTTCTGAATCCATTGGTCCATGCCTTGAACCCTTAGTGGCGTCCACCGAGTAGCTGAAACAACGGAAGAAAAAAAGTCAACAATGACAGGAAGCTGCATTTTTACAAAGGAAAGAGATGAATAAATTACAAACTTACTTGAACAATTCCATGATTGGAGGAAGGATGGAGTTGTGGGCGGGATGATATACCTGGTAGCAATGATGACAAATCGCTTCATCCATCCATGGTCACTGCATCATCCACGCTGGTGAGAAGGGAGTGGTGGTCATGTTTACTGAAATTTGTTACTCCCCCATGAAAGATTTTGGGGAGTAAAGATTCATCATGTGTGTCAGGGTTAGGGTTTCCCCATTCTCTGTGCACAACTGGTGAAGACATCCCACCATTTTCCATATAAAAAGGGCCCACTTGTTCCAAGCAAACCTGGTACTAATAGTAGAACTCCAAGATCACAGGATCTAGCCCCCCGCTCAAAGAAAACGGACTCAAGGTGAAGGGATATGTATAGACATTGTTGATACCCAATTTTTCCCTATGTATTTTTATGCTCAAAATACTTTCAAAATAGCATGTGTATGCATATATAAGCATGCCCAAGAGTTTTGGTATTCTTTTCTAATTTTTAAGGATTTTTAAAATCAATTTATTGCCTATTTTAGCAGTGCAAAATCCAATAATTATCCCCAAAATTATCATCTTAGCGAATAATTTATTTCCATTCTCATATTTACACCAAAATATAATTAAGATTATTTTTGCATATTTTTATAAATTTATTTAGTATTTTTAAAACTAAATTGCATATAATTGCAATTATAGCTTATTTTAAGATTAATAGCATTTCTATAATTGTAAAATTGGTTTCAATATTTTTAAATTAATATTTATGCATTATTAGTTGGGTTAGTACTTTTAATTTGTTTCTAAAGTCTTTTTTACTATTTTATGAAATAAAAAGGGACAAAACTGGATATTTAAAAACTGGCCTCATTTCGTTTCAATTGCAGCCCATTTTGTATTTCGATTATAGCCACATTAACCCCCCCAATTGACCCAATTTGAATCCCAGCCGGGCCAGCCCAATTCCATACCCTTTGACCCATTTAACTACCTGACCCAAGGCTCCTTTAATCCAGACCGTTGATCAATCTGATCAACGGTCACGATCTCCCTTTTCCATTTTTAATTCCCCAAACCTTACCATAGTCCCCATTTCTGTTTAGCCAGCCGCCTTTGAATGCTCTCCACCCTCAAACTCTCTCGAAGGTTCTTCGGAACCCTAGCCGTCTCCGAGCCCTTTTTCACCGTACTTTCACCGGAATCCATGGCTTCTCAGGCCAAGGATGGTCTATACTCACCCCTCTCCACCATTAGACCTTGGTTGTTCGAGTTGTGAGGCCTGACCTCGACGATTCCCTCTCCGATCTTCTCCGATCTTTGATTCCATGGTTTCTCCGGCCATGCTCCGGCACATTCGAGACTCAGGAGCCCGGTTCTTGACCTTCCCGACTCAGGACCAGACCTATCTCCAAGCCTTTCTTATTTCTAGGGTTTCTCTGAAACCCCAAGCCATTCGAGGTTCTTTCACCGTTATTTGTTTAGACCTGTACTATGTCTCTGCTTTTCTTGACATCTAGAGTATTTTCCCCAAAAGTTTTTGTCAAAATCGTTTCTCTCCGATTTTTAGGGTTTCCGCAAGGATTTTTGAAAAAATCTTTCTGATTCTTTTCTTCTTTGCTTTATGTGTGTTTGTTTATACCTTGATCGTATGATTTCTTTTATTTTATGCATATATTGTCTTTTACCTTCTTCTTTTCTCCTGTTTATTTCTGCTATGTTTTCACTACTCTTCTGCTATATGTGCCTACCGTTAAAGTTATTTGATTTCTGACTCTGTTCATGTTCTTACATGCTTCATCTGCTTGTGTTCACTGTCTCTTTCTTCTGAACTCGTTTATGTTCTGAGTTTCTCGAATATGTTTTTCATGATTTTTCTTCCTTTGTTGTTCAAGCATGCTATCATGTCTGTTTTGTTGAGACTCTAAAAAACAAATGGTTTGCTTTCCCACCTCCATGTCTGATTCAACATTTGAAACCCTAGGATTTGGGGTTTTCTTTTGATGATTTTGATTTTTTGTGTTCGAGTCAGGGTCCACAATGGGACCCTGGACTCTCAGACTCACTATGAGCCTGCAGGTTGAACCTGCATCTCCTTGGTTATGATTCTGAACTTCTCTTCGATTAAAATTCTCTTTTAAACAACTTGACAGTCTCTTCTTGATTTACATGTTTGAGCGTTTATATATATGAGAACTCTTCTTTCAAAAAGACTTTGCCAACTACTAATTGATTTCGGATTCCTTTAATTGTGTTCACTTGATTGTTACTGGTTTTCCCTAATTGAACCTTTTTTACCCCCTTTTCCTGACTCGATTCATTCGAGTAAAAGTATGAAGTTTTAATTTTACTGGTTGATTCCCTTTCCTTTTTCTTTACAAGCCGTGTACTATTAGCTTGTTGCCTTAAATAGCTTCTATGTACTTACCTTTTATTATATTACTGGGAAAATATTTTTTAAAATCCCTTTCCATAATTACTTTACCCGCTTGAGATCAGAATCTCTTAATTAAATGGAGACTGATCAGAATGATATTTCCTTGCCTTTTCTTGCTTACTTGCTACACTATAAAAAGGGCTCGACCCTTCTGCACTATAAAAAAGGGGGCTTTTAAGCTTTAAGCTTTGATAAAACCTTACTCTCTCACATACATTTTCAATCACAATACTTTTTTTCAATACCTTCTACTCTCAGCTGAGACTTTTGTACTGCTTTGCAATTTGGCTTTTCAAGACTGCTGTTTTACTTACCTATCTTTCCTGAAACTGGTATGTCTAATTTAATTTCTTGCATCACCCTCTATGTGTTTATTTTATAGTTTTAGTACTCTTTCCCACTTTGCTGTTCATGTTCAGTAGTTAAATGATATGTGTTTCTTTCCTTGTATCTTGCTTCTATTATGAATCCCTATCCCCCTATTCCCCTCTATGTATCTGAGTTAATGGTTTTGGCCTGGCAGTATCTAAATTACTGCCCAGGTATGAACCTGACCTTCAATAGGTCCTAACTCCCAATTTAAGCTGATAGGCTGGTCAGGGGTGTGCCAGCATCCCAATTGCGGGGCATGACCACTAGTTTGTCATGGCTCCTCCCTAATTCCCCCTCTATTTCACTTACACTTACTCTTAGACTCTAAGTTTTGCCCCCTCCTATGAGCCTTGCCTTGGGAACCTGGAGTTCCCTCTGAACTTGGACATTGGAGGGCTGGCCATTCCTCACTGCACTATAATTCTGTAATATAATTGGGTGTAAGCACTGCCTGGAGTTCACAAAGCTCCTTGGAACTTTGACACATCCGAAAGATGAGAAAGGCTTCGGGAATCCGATCCTGGAAGTTGGTTTATCTCATATTATTGGACTTTGAGTCTGAATTAGGCTGTTCAGATGTAGTTGGAATTTCTGTAATATACTTTTTTTGGATTCATTCAAGTGGTAATAATTTGTAATAACTATGGGGTGTATAGTAAAAATGGGGGAGGATTTCTCATGTTATGCATATGGGGTAGATATCATGCTTTAAGTTTTATTTCTACAATCACAACATTTTCTTTTATATATCTGCATTTAGAAATTCTGCCTATAAGATTGTTTTATTATGCATTTAGAAATCCTGCCTATAAGATTGTTTCATTTCAGCATCAGAAAACGTGTCTATAAGTTTCTATACTTTTGCATATGGAAATCATGACTATAGGCTTCCACACTTCTGCATATACACATTAGGCAAACAGTCTATAGGTTAAAATAACCAATTGCATCCTAGACACCATGCTTATAGGACTCCTGCACTTACGTAACCATTTTACACCAATGACACTTAGAGATCATGCCTATAGGAGCAAATCAGTTGAATCAGTTTCATTTCGAATCTAAAATCAGTCATAAATTCGTAGATTTTCGTTTATAAAACCAACATCCTTTTCATAAAAATCAGTGTACCCTGTTACATATCATGCCTATAGGTCTCAACTAGGCAAACTACTAGGTAATTAACCAACTGTATCAGTTTTGATAACTACATCCAGACAGGGCTAATTCGGACTCCTTATCTGAAAAAATATGTGATAAATCAGCCTGTCCTACGCCTTAATTTATTAAAGACCGAACCAGTACTTGTAAGTCATGCTAAATAACTTGCCGCTTTGAATGAGGAGGCCTACTTGAGCCTTAATTGATATTTGTTCACCCTTTAACTGCTGTTTATTTTTGCTTGTCGCCTAGATTTTTATCCTTTTGAAACTCTGGAAAAGCCCCAACTCCCTCCCCTTTAGGATTAGTAGTCTCAAATGCCTCCGGGACTGATAGGATCGGGACAGGTAATAGCATGTAATAAGTAACAACACCATTCTACGCTTTAATACCTTAACGGGGCGGGATGGGTAGTTATGGATATGATGACCGATGCACTAATACCATGTGTAGCCCCTCTTTTTAGGAGTGATTACCGGGTATTGCATTGATATGATCCATATTAATCATAAACCTAGGACCCCTCTTCCTTTTTATTTGTTTTAATCTATTCCTTGTAGAATTGTTTAAATCTTTCATCAAATTCCTGCCCATTTTTACCCTTTCTCAAGTTTCGACTTACTTGCAATGTTGTATGTGAACCCCTTCTTACTTGAGCCCTTAATTGCTTATTTGATTATGTGAAGTCACAATTGTAACATGGTCGGGAACCACACTAGTGGATCTTGAGGGGTGCCTAACACCTTCTCTCGAGATAATTTCTAGCCCTTACCCAAACTCTGGTTCTTCAAACTCAAACCCTTCTTAGTGTCCTAATGCACTTAATCATTAGGTGGCGACTCTTCAAATCCCAAAACCCAATTCCCAAAAGGGAACGAGTTCTCCTCCCAAATGTCACAAGCCCGATTTCGCTTTTTTTTAGAAAAAGGGGGCGCGACAGACATACGTAAAACCTTCTTTGGTGAAAGTAACTTGCTCTATCAAGTCAGGAGCGATGATGTTAAGGTCTCGGTAGTTGCAATCCTCCTTCATAGCAGGAATACTAGAAGGGCAAATAGAAGAAGGATATCTGCTAATGGCCCAAGTCCGTGGAGACATGGAGGGGAACTTCTTTTGGAAGTTATTGACGATTCTCAGATGTTTGGGTATAATAGTGCTCACCGTGGGAGGATCAACATCAACATCAACCTCTTTGTCTTTGCTTCTCTTCGGGCCTCCATCGAAGAGAAGACGAGTCACTAAAAGAAGCCATGATAGTAAAAAAGGTGGTCAAATTTTTTGAAGAAGAACCGGAAAGGGATGAAAGAAAAAGAAGGTTACGTGAAAAGAAGAGGATGAACTTGTGAAAGTTTTTGAAGTGAAAAAGGTAAATGATGAGCATAAGTAAAGATATAGGCCGAAAAAATCATGTTCATGATTACCTCGAGAATAGGTAAAAATATTGCTGAATCGTGGGACACCACATGTTCGGGGTATTAAATGCGAGAAAACATGCATCCTTTCAAGCGTCAGAATCTATTCAGATGGATTTCAGAAGATTTTCCGCTAAGAAAGGAATGTTCACCAATTTCTTAATGACACAAAGATGTGCCACCGGAAAGCAGGGGAATTATCTGTATAGGGTAAAATTGATTTATATTAAATGATCAAATGGTATCATGACACGTGGAACCGAAGACAAGTGAAAAGGAAATCAAATAATAACCAGTACCGGGAACAACAACTGTAGTTGGTATCGGATAAACCCCGAAGGGAGCATGATCAACATGAGCAGATCGAATGTTTTCCATTAGATAGTATTCAATGAAGAATATTTCCTAGCAATAAATAGGTAGCCGTTGTAGAGAATATTTACATTCATAGCCTACCGTTACATATTCATCAATGTCTCTCTTTATTGTCATTTAAGAAGTGGTTGATCCTAAGATCTTATTTTCCGAGGTCTAGATATAAATAGTAGGCTTAACAGCCATTGTAAAACACGAAATTCTTGGCAAAACTCATTCTATATTCCATTTCTCAAGCTCAAAAATATAACTTTATTTGCTCTTTTGCATTGTTCATATTTCTGTTCTTGGAGGCATTGCTCACGGAGCCAAGCTTGTTATTTTTTTTTATTTTAACCGCTAAGTCTTATTTTTAATCTTGTTTATTTATAATTTTTGGATTAAATAAGTTCTCTTGTTTATAAACCACATAACAAATTTAACTGTACGCTCTTATGAGTAAATAATAATAATCTAGTTGTTGGCTGCTCCTTCAATGTTTATGTTCCTTATATTTGTTCTTCCTTACCAACAGTTACTTCTTGTTAATGGATGTAACTATTCAGAGAAAATTAATGATACTTTTCATCTTTCTTTTCCTCGAATGTTTTATACAACTTTTAAAAATGACCTTTTCAGTTTATATGACATTTAAAATTTACTTTTCAGATTTTCAGTAGAGCATTTAATAAAAGAAAAGTGCAAAAATTTATAGAAAAAAAGAAATATAAAAAGAATCCTAGTCTCTAAGAGGTGTCATGTAAACATTATTTGGCTTTTTTATTTATATATATATATATATATATATATATATATATATATATATATATATATATATATATATATATATATATATATATACTAGTATCTATAAACAAGTTTAGAATAGATACTTACCAAACAAGCCAAAATCATACTCCAAAAATGCCTTCCCGCACAAATCAATCTCTGAACGGCTCGAATCTACCCAAAAAACTCAATAACATCAAATAATGTCATAGTAATCAAGCCCAAATGACAAAGATCGAATATTTAATCAAATACACAAAGCCAACCTGGGAATGCACCCTAGAATCCCCCAAAATTCAAAAATTGTGACGACCCGACCGGTCATCTTAAGAATTTATGCCCCAATCCCCTATTAACTGCTTTCCCCAGGTATATTTTTGCTAATGTGATTTGCCGGGATGCTCGCTTTTGAGTTTTGAGGAGTTTTGGGACACTTAGTCCCTCAATGAGAGCTTAAGTGTTAGAAAGTTGACCAAAATCGGAACAGTGGGGAGACAGCCTCGGAATGGAAATCCGACGGTTCCGTTAGCTCTGTTAGGGGAATTTGGGGATGGGAGCGTGTTCGGAATGTGTTTTGGAGGTCCGTAGCTAATTTACGCTTGAAATGCTGAAGTTTGAATTTTTGAAGTTTCCGGTCCGATAGTGAAATTTTGATCCGAGGGTCGGAATGGAATTCCAGAAGTTTCAGTAGCTCCGTCATGTCATTTGGGATGTGTGAGCAAAATTTCAGGTCATTCGGACGAGATTTGATACAGTTTTTGATCGAAAACATAATTTAAGAGTTCTTAGGCTTGAATCCTATGTGAAATTGGTGATTTGATGTTGTTATATGCGTTCCAAAGTGTTTATCAAGTTTGAACGATGTCATGGGATGTGTTGTTATAATTGGTTTGAAGTTCCGGGAGTTCTGGGTAAGTTCTGGGATGTTTTAGTGCAAAAATCATAGCTGTAGCAGGTCTACAGGGGTTGCAGGCCCCAGAACTCACTCACGCGGTCCGCACAAAAGTTAGTGCGCCCGTGTTGAGTGCTGTGCGGACTGCACAAAAGCGTCCGCGGCCGCGGTAGGCGTCGCGCGGACCGTACAAAGTGGGGCGTGGCCGCGGTGAAGGGCCCTCCCGCTGGTCCTACTTCGGAAGCTCATATCTTTTGATCTATAAGGAATTTTGAGGTGATTCAAAAACGAAAGTTGTAGCACTTCGTGTCTAGTTTCCAGAAAGGTAAAGATATCGCAATTTGGACATCTGTACAAAAGTTATGGCCAAAATACTAAAGCCTGTCACTGCAGAGGGAGGCCTGTGCGGCCGCACATTGCCTTTGCGCGGACCGCACTGGCTTGCACGGACCGCGTGAGTTTTGGTGCGGCCCGCAGTAGTTGGAAACTTGAGGGGTACCTATAAATACGAGGTTTTGGGTTTTATTTAATATTGTGACCTAGAGAGCTCAGATTTTGGCGATTTTTCGAAGGTTTTTCAAGAAATTCATCGGGGTAAGTGATTTTAACTCAGATTTGGCTAGAATACATGAATCTAACACTGAATTCATCATTTAATTCGTGATTTGAGAGGGAATTTGCGAAGAAAATTGTGAAACCTTTCAAAAATGTAAAATGATGATTTAAATGACCAAATAGTGTCGGAATTGTATAATTTGCGTATGGTTAGACTCGTGAGAGTGCGAGGTTTCTGGGAATATATATTTTTACCGATTTCGAGACATGAGCCCGAGAGACGTTTTGGTCATTTTCCATAATTTCGCGTATTAGCTTTGAGTTAAAACATAGGATCATTTGTTTGAGATGATATTTACGATATGCAATTGAATTGATTAGATTTGGGCCATTTGGAGTCGGATACTCATGGCAAAAGCGTGGTTTCTAGTTGATTTTGAGCCGGTTCAAGGTTAGTGGCTTGTCTAACCTTGTGTGGGGGACCTTTCCCCTTAGGATGTGCTATATTTGATAATTGAAATGCCCTGTACGTGAGGTAACGAGCGCGTACTTGAGCTAATTGTTGAAAATACGGTTTTTCCTTAAGTATTTAAATTGAGTTCTTTTCTTGTTTTATTCTACTTGTGAATTTAGCATGTTGCTAGTCTAGAAAGGCATGTTAGTTGACTTAATTGCCTATTTGGTTAAATTGCCTAAATTGCATTACGTGAAGCATGTTAGTCTAGAAATAAATGTTTGCTTGGTACGAAATTAGCGTTTAATTTAATATTCTTGTGTTGATGCTCTGTGTTTTAAATTGGGACTACGGGTTAGATTCCCGGGAGATTCCCCCTGTACATTTACTTTGGGACTACGGGTTAGATTACCGGGAGATTCCCCCTGTACATTTACTTTGGGACTACGGGTTAGATTCCCGGGAGATCCCCCACACATATATTGAGGATACCGAGAGATCCTCGGGATACCAAGAGATCCTTAGTACATATTGAGGATACCAAGAGATCATCGGGATACCAAGAGATCCCTGACTTATATTGAGGATACCGAGAGATCCTCGGGATACCAAGAGATCCCTAGTACATGTCGAGGATACTAAGAGATCCTCGGGATACTTAGAGATCCCCGGTTACTTTCCTTATGGTTTGCTTTCATCATTGTTTCCGTTATTGTACTCTTATTATCCTGCATAGATTCTTACTGTAGGTTCTCAATTGCACTGCTTATCTTATCCTGCCATCTTTATATTTTATATAACCTCAGTAGGGCCCTGACCTTCCTCGTCACTACCCAACCGAGGTTAGGCTTGGCACTTACTGAGTACCGCTGTGGTGTACTCACGCCTCTTCTGCGCATGTTTTTTTCATGTGCAGATCCAGGTACCTCTACTCAGGCGCACTATCAGTGAGGCAGGAGGACTACAGAGACTTCGAGGTAGATCTGCTGCGTTCGCAGACCGACGAGTCTCTCTCTTTATTCTATCTTTAGTATTTAGTTTTCTTTCCTTCCATTTGTTAGATATTCTGGAGTTTGGAGCCTCACTATACATTTCTGTAGCCTGTGTTTTCCCGTGAGTTTCCGGGTTTTGGGATTGTTTTAGTCTTGAGATATTGAGTCGTATATGCCGAGCGACATTCAGTACAATTTCCTTTTTAGATAACTAAATATGGTATTCTATTTTCCCGCAATTATTATGTTTCTGCAAGTGTTAGGCTTACCTGGTCACTGAGACTAGGTGCCGTCATGACATGTTCACGGTTGGTGAACTAGGGTTGTGACAAGTTGGTATCAGAGCTCTAGGTTCATAGGAGTCACGGAACACAGGCCGGTTTATTAGAGTCTCGCTGATCGGTACGGAGACGTCTGTACTTATCTACGAGAGGCTATGTAACTGTTTAGGAAAATTCTTCACTTCATTGATCTCCTTTTCGTGCGACATTTTGACATCAATTCTAAACTTCTGTCTTCTATTCTCTCACAGATGGTGAGGACACATGCTACTCGGGACGATCAGACACCCGTACCCCCTCCTGCAGCCGTCAGAGGCAGGGGTCGGGGTAGAGGCCGTGGACGCGCACGGGGTGCAGCCAGAGCACCTGTGCGAGCTACCACTGAGGTACCGCCAGCAGATCCAGCCGGAGTTCAGGCACCCGACACACCTACAACTACTACTACTCCAGCCCTTCAGGAGACATTGGCACAGTTTATAAGTATGTAACCATGCTGGCTCAGGCAGGGTTGCTTCCCCTTGCTGCAACCACATCCCAGGCCGGGGGAGGGGCACAGACTCCCGCCGCCCGCACTCCCAAGGATGGGGCAGCTGCTTTTGAGGATGAGCAGCGGAGACTCGAGAGGTTCAAGAAGTATGATCCTTTGGTTTTCAGTGGACTAGCGACAGATGATGCCTTGGGATTTCTGGAGGATTTCCACCGTATTCTTCGCACTATGGGTATTATCGGATCGAGCGGGGTTTCCTTCATTGGTTTCCAACTTCGGGGAGCCGCCTATGAGTGGTGGCACACCTATGAGTTAGACAGTCCAGACGAGGCTGCTTCACTGACTTGGACCCAGTTCTCAGATATGTTCTTGAGAGAGTTTGTTACTCAGAGCCTCAGGGACGCATGGCGCGCAGAGTTTGAGCATTTGCACCAGGGAGCTATGACTGTTTCAGAGTATGCTATCCGTTACACCAGATTGGCTAGGCATGCACCAGCCTTGGTTGCTACTGTCCGCGAAAGGGTTCGCCGGTTTATTGAGGGGCTTATTCCTCCCATCAGATCTAGCATGGCTCGTGAGTTGGAGATGGACATTTCTTATCAGCAGGTGGTGAGCATTGCTAGGAGGATTGAGGGTATGCATGCTATGGAGAGAGAGGAAAGGGAGGCCAAGAGGTCTCGTGAGTCGGGTCATTATTCTGGTGTCCGTACCCCAGCTGCAGGTCATCATGGTAGGGGCTATATGAGTTGCCCCATTCATTCAGCTCTTCCAGTAGCCATCAATGCTCCAACTCCTCCCAGATCTCAGGAGCCATATTATGCACCTCCGGTTTCTAGTGCGCCTCCTGCGTGGGGTGCTTTCAGAGGTCAGTCTAGCAGACCTGGCCCTAGCTAGTCACAGCCACCATGTCCTCCCAGATCTTGTTTCGAGTGGGGTGACACACGCAACTTGGTGAGGGAGTGCCCTAGACTTGGGAGGGGTGCACCTCCACAGACTTCTCAGCCACAACGTGCCCCGCAGAGTTCTCAGGCTATGGTTACAGCTCCAGTTGCTACCCCACCTACTCAGCCAGCTAGAGGTAGAGGTCGGGGAGATAGAGGAGGCCAGACCAGATATTATGCCATTCCTACTCGTACCGAGGCTGTTGCCTCCGATTCCGTCATCACAAGTATTATACTGGTTTGTCACAGAGATGCATCAGTTCTATTCAATCTAGGCTCCACTTATTCTTATGTGTCTTCTAATTTTGTTTCGTATTTGGGTGTAGCCCGAGATTCGTTGAGTTCTCCTGTTTATGTTTCTACTCCTATGGGAGATTCTCTTGTTGTGGACCGCGTTTATCGGTCGTGTTTGGTTACTATTCGTGGTTTTGAGACCAGAGCAGATCTATTGTTACTCAACATGGTTGATTTTGATATTATTCTGGGCATGGACTAGTTGTCGCCCCATTATGCTATTCTTGATTGTCACGCCAAGACCATGACGCTGGCTATGCCAGGTATTCCGCGTGTTGAGTGGAGTGGTACTTTAGATCACACTCCCAGTAGAGTTATCTCTTTTCTTAAAGCTCAGCGTATGGTTGGAAAGGGGTGTGCCGCGTATTTAGCTTATGTGAGAGACGTCAGTATTGATACTCCTTCAGTTGATTCAGTTCCAGTAGTACGGGATTTTCCCGATGTGTTCCCAGCTGATCTTCCAGGCATGCCGCCTGATAGAGATATTGATTTTGGCATTGATCTATTGTCGGGCACTCAGCCCATTTCTATTCCCCCATATCGTATGGCTCCTCCTGAGTTAAAGGAGTTGAAGGATCAGTTACAAGAATTGCTTGATAAGGATTTTATTCGGCCCAGTGTATCGCCTTGGGGTGCTTCTGTCTTGTTTGTGAAGAAAAAGGATGGTTCTATGCGTATGTGTATTGATTATCGCCAATTGAACAAAGTTACAGTTAAGAACTGTTATCCTTTTCCTCGTATTGATGATCTGTTTGACCAGCTTCAGGGCGCACGGGTGTTTTCTAAGATTGATTTGCGCTCAGGTTACCATCAGTTGAAGATTCAGGAACCAGATATCCCGAAGACCGCTTTCAGGACTCGGTATGGCCATTACGAACTGTCAATGTCACACCTAGATAACCTACCTATAGGACTTATTTAGATATTGCATGCCACTTAGATATCATGCTTTAGATTCTTAACGGCTATAAATAAGTGTCATGTTCATAATATCGAAATCAGTAATATATAGAAATCATGCCTATAGGGATTCCCGAGTAAATCTGGTTCGTTTCCATTCACATTCAATGTTAGATATCATGTCTATAAGAATTAAAATCAGCAATATTAGATATCATCGCTTGCAGAACCTGAAACTAGTCTGTTTTAAATCAGTCTATTCTAAATTAGTTTTGAATAATCTAATTCCCTTATTTAACGAGGTTTAGTAAGCATGCCTAAAGGATTTCAAACAATTTTTGAGTTATCACTGTTTCATCACATTCTGAATTAAGTAGATATCATGCCTATAGGACCCTATCTAAACACTTAGGCAAACCTTAGAGTAATAACTGTAAATCTGAATCCGCTTTTGTCAATTGCTACAACCAGCAGGCAAGCCTGATTCGGACTTCTATCTGAGTTATGTAATAAATAGATCTGCTTCAATAATCAAACTCCCCTCGTCTTTAGTATTCTAATCAGACCTAAAAAGTATGTGCAAGTGATGTTAGTTATGTGCTTTTTGGTTTAAGGAGGTATATATAGGCCTTTATCTGTTTATATGCTTTCCCCAACATGTAGTATGCGTTTTGTATGTCGCCTTAGATTTTTACCCTTTGAAACCAATCAGCCTAATATCCCTCCCTTTAGGAATAGTAGTCCTAAGCTCCTCTAGGACTGATAGGAATGGGATGGGTAATAGCATGCAATAGTAATCGAGACCAATCCGCACTTTAATACCTTAACAGGGTGGGAAGGGTAGATATGGATATGATGACCGGTGCGCTAATACCACGTGTATCCCCTCTTTTGAGGAGTGTCATATCGGGTATTGCATTGATGTGATCTATTTTAAATATAAACCTAGAACCCTCTTTCCCTTTATTTGCAAACCTTTTTTTAAAACTCTTCTTTTACTTGTTCTTTCTTTTATGTGTTCAATTTAAATTCCCTAATGTTTGAGCCCATACTTGTCTATTTGCTAAATTCGCAATAAACTGTCTGGACGGGAACCACACTAGTAGATCCTAAGGGGTGTCTAACACCTTCCCTTTAGGATAATTTCAAGCCCTTACCCAATCTCTAGTTATTCAAATAAACTTAGAATTGAACCATATTGGTGTCCTAATGCACCTTAAATCATTAGGTGGCGACTCTTCAAATGCAAAACCCAGTTCCCAAAAGGAACGAGTTGTCCCATACCAAATGTCATAAACCCGATTTCACGAGAAAAAGGGGGCGCGACAGCATGGCGACTCCGCTGGGGATTTTAGGCTTTTACCACTTCAGATTGTTATTGTGAATTTATACCTCTTTATATGCAATTACTTGTTCCTTTAAGAATTCAATTTCTTTTTCAATTGCAAAACTGACTTATCTTCTTCGTTTCTTTCATTCATTACTGCTTTAAATTATGAAACTATTGTATTTATCGCTTTCTTAAACGTGCAAATACGTGTCAACATGCTTTTAATTATTGCATAATCATGCTCAACATCATATTCCTCTCATGCCAAACAAATCCCATAGCAACGTTTATAATGAGTGGTTGCGCTCTTCCCATATTATCACCCCCTAAATTCGGAAAAGGCATATTTACGGTAAAACCAGTTGATCAACGGTGTAGTCGACGGTTCTGTGCCTTTTCCCCTTGAGTTGTCTGCTTAAGGGTACTAGTCTAAAACCCCATAGAAACCTTACTCTGTTTAGATTGTGCATACATCGTGGTCATACCTAGCCGGGTCAGTTATGTTTTTCACATAATGATCCTTTAAGATAGCCTTGTCCAAAGTCCACTAGGTTTCCCTAGAGCCAAAAGGACATCACCACGTTCTGTGCATTTATTTGGAGAACTAAATGCTTTATGATAATTGTTGATATTAAATAGTCGAGTCTGGTAGGGGTAAGGGCCTAACCCCTATGTTTTGCAGAAAAATGAGGCGTGAGGTCCCCAGTTTTGGTATGATTAGCACGCCCCCACTCTTGCTAGACTGGTGGAGCAGTCTTCCATCAAATGACCAAATCAATGAGTAGAAAGAGAAGGCCACCAAAGCTAGCAAAAAGTTAGAATATCTGGAGTTCAGTCTGCTGGAATTGGAAGGGAAAGTGAGGAAGAGAGTCACCAACTGCCAGAACGCCGAGGGAAACGAAGGAGAATACCTAGCAAAGGCATTTTTACTGGTGAACCTACGCGAACTGGAGGATTTGATCAACGAGAGCATTCAACCTAAGGAAGGTCCTTCTAGGACCAAGTAGATAGGAATTTTTCTTTTTGCTTTATAAAATGTAATAAGGCCAATTACCATTAGTGATTTTCATTTCCTGTTTATTTAGTGTCAATTTGGGATTCTCTACTTTTTTTTATCAATGAAATGAGGCATTTAGCATCCTAAGTTCTCCAAATCAATTTGTCGCTAGGCCTACCTCGGGCACAAAGAGGTCCCCAAATTAGGACATGTTTTACATTCCGCACTATGTGTTTAAATGCTGCAACACTTTTTATAATCCTCACTAACTTGTTACCTTTTATTTTTATATTTTGTTTTATTATTCCTCTCCCCAAAGGTTAGTTCGTGCACTCTGGCAACTTCATCCTATTCCACGAGATCCAGGGGCCCTCCACCCACTCCTCCTCTTAGTCCTGTAAAAAACAAGAACAAAGGGAAGATGGAAGAATTGAACAATGTCAGAAAGGAGAATTCAACTGAACGGGTAGAGGTCACTCATGGTCATGGTACTCAGGTTCCTAAGGAAAATGCATCCCAACTTGAACAAAAGCTGCTGAAATTCCAAGAAGAACTCGATCAGGTTCGGAATCTGGCAAATCTGTCATTTTCCCTCACCGCTCCAGCTATCAATTTTCCAAATGCTTAGAACCCTACACCTCCACAGAATATCCCAAAGCAATATAACCATCCTGCTCCTCACCATCATTGCAACACCTGCCATACCTCAAATAACACCCCGTTACTCATCCCAGAACTCCAAAACTCCACAAATGTTCACTTCCACACCCACCATAACACCCTATCTACGTAAAGGCTGTGCCGCACTCCACCCAACCCATCTCAAGCACACCCGAGTCTGATGATAAAGACTTACTCATCAGGAACCTGGCCGAAGAACTTAAGAAATTGACTAGCCAGATTCAAGGTATTGAAGGAAGTAAGGGAATTGAAGGGCTGAACTATGAAGATCTTTGCATACAGCCTGATGTCGAACTGCCCGAGGGGTACAAACCTCCGAAGTTTGAAATTTTTTATGGTACATGGGATCCAAGGGTCCATTTGAGAACGTACTATGACAAGCTGGTTGAAATAGGGAAAGACGAGAGAATTCACATGAAGCTTTTAATAAGGAGCTTGAAGGGAGATTCTTTGTCTTGGTACATCAACCAGGATCCAAAGAAATGGTCAAACTAGGTAAGCATGGCGTCCGACTTTATAGACAGGTTCGA
Source organism: Nicotiana tabacum (assembly GCF_000715075.1). Taxonomy (NCBI): domain Eukaryota; kingdom Viridiplantae; phylum Streptophyta; class Magnoliopsida; order Solanales; family Solanaceae; genus Nicotiana; species Nicotiana tabacum. The sequence goes on from NC_134090.1 coordinate 105,270,876, forward strand.
GTTCAATATAGAGAATGTGCCGGATGCGTTCTACATTTAGAATCTAAAGAAGAAGCCCACATAAATGTTCCACAAGTATGCTACTCGCTGGAGGTCCGAAGCTGCTAAGGTCAGACCCGCCTTAGAGGAGGAACAAATGAAAAAATTCTTCGTTCGGGATCAGGACCCATAGTATTATGAACGACTAATGATGATTGAGAGCCACAAATTTTTTGACATTATCAAGCTGGGTGAAAGGATCGAAGAGGGCATCAAAAGTGGCATGGTTACAAACTTCAAGGACTTGCAAGCTACAAATAAGGCTTTACAGTCTGGTGGTGCGTCCAAGAAAAGGGACGTAGGGGCCGTAATGGTTGCACAAAGTGTCGCGCCCCCTTTTTCTCGCAAAATCGGGTTTATGACATTTGGGAGGACAACTCATTCCTTTTGGGAATTAAGTTTGAATTTGCAGAGTCACCACCTAATGATTTAAGGTGCATTAGGACACCAAAAGAGTTTGATTTGAACAACCAGAGATAGGGTAAGGGTTTGAAATTATTCCAAGGGGAAGGTGTTAGGCACCCCTCAGAATCCACTAGTGTGGTTCCTAGACAGACTATTATGTGAATTTGGGTGCAATTAACATATAAGCAAATAAGGCTCAAATAAGATGGATTTCACATAATGGATTGAAAGTAAACAAAATTTGAAAGAACGATTAGAAAAGCTGATTTTAAATAAAAGGAGTTGAAATGCTAAAAGAAAGAAATAAAGAATAAATGGAGGGGGGGTCCTAGGTTTATTAAAAATATGGATCACCCCACACAAGGTCCGGTAATCACTCCTCAATGAGGGGCTACACATGACATTATCATGTGGTCATCATATCCATATCTACCCTTCCCACCCCGTTAAGGTATTTAAAGCGCGGATTAGTCTCGATTACTTATTACATGCTATTACCGTCCCACTTCTATTAGTCCCGGAGGAACTTAGGACTACTAATCCTAAAGGGGAGGATATTAGGCTTATTTGTAGTTTCAAAGGTAAAAACTCTAAAGCGACATACAAAAACACATATTACACTTTTTTGGGGAAAAGCATATAAACAAACAGATGGCTCAGATATACCTCCTTAAACAAAGAAAGCATATAATTAGCATGTCTTACACATATTGTTTAGGTCTGATTTAAAAATATTAAGACGAGGGAGATTAGACTATTAAGGCAATTTTAGTTTATTACATAACTCAGATAAGAAGTCCGAATCAGGCCTGCCTGCTGGTTGTAATAATTAACAGAAGCATATTCAGTTTTTAATCTAAGGCTTGCCTAAGTGTTTAGATGAGGTCCTATAGGCATGATATGTACTGATTTTAGAAGGTAACGAGATAGTAAACTTGGAATGAATTATTTAAAGTCCTATATGCATACTTGTTAAATTTGCTAAGTGAGGGGCTCATATTAAAAGAGAGGCAGAATTTAAACGAATTGATTACAGGTTCTACTATTACTGATTTTATATCTAACATTGAGTGAAGCGAATCAGATTTAATTAGAAACTCCTATAGGCATGCTTTCTATACATTGCTGATTTTAAAAACCTTATAGACGTGGTGTCAAAATGCAGAAAGCCTTAAACGCAGAACTTGTTTTAAACCTTATAAACAAAGTATCTAAATGCAGAACTTGTTTTAGACCTTATGCAGAATTAAACATTCTTATAGGCATGGTCAATAGGTGAAGTTAAGTATACAGAATAGGACAGTCCTATAGGCATGATTTCTATATGTAATTGAATATACAAAATTAAACATACCTATAGACATGGTTTCTATATGAAGCTTGAATATGCAGAATTAGAACAGTCCTATAGGCATGATTTATATATGAAGTTGAATATGCAAGTTTAGAACAGTCCTATAGGCATAATTTCTACCCCTTGCATGCATAGTTACCCACCCTTTTTCACTAGCCAGCCCCAAGTGCTATTACAACTTATTACAAACTGGAATAGTAAACTACATCAGAAAATACAAATAATGTACAAATAGAGGAGGCCTGATTCTGACTTCCTCACTGAGTTATGAGATAAACCAACTCAAAGACCATTGATTCAAAGCCTTTCTCCAATTTGAGTGTGTCAAAGTTCCCTAAGAGCCTCAATGGGACTCCGGACAGTGCTCACACCCAAAATGTATCACCAGAATAGGACAAGTGCAGTGTGGAAGGGCCAGCCCTCAAGTTCCAAGTTCAGAGGGAGCTCAATGGGTCCCAAGGCAAGGCTCACAAGAAGGGGAAGAACATAAGTCTAAGAGAGAGTGCAAGTGAAGAAACAGAGTTCTGAGGGGATAAAGGAGATGGAAAACAGCCACAAACAAGTTGATATTTTCATATAAAAGGTGTTCAGGGATTGGGGATTGCAAAGAGCCTATGCTTAGGCAAAGGGTAAGCTTTAGGCATGCATAACAATGGAGATCCTGGCATGCCTATAAGCCTACCAGAACATACAACAGCAGAGAATCATAGAGGTTAGGATCTCAGGGATCAAGCTTGAGTCATGGACAGTAATATTCAGTACTGTCATGCCTCAAGCAAACCATAGCATCAAACACATTGGGGTAGGGGTTTAGGATTCATAATAAATTTAGAACAGGCAGAAAGGAAATTATAGGAAGCTAAAATAAGTACTAAACTGAACACCAACAATAGACAGACAAGAGGGTAAAAATATTAAGTAAACACATTGTTGTGAGGCTGAAAACTTAATCAGAACATACCAGTTTAAAGAAGCAAAATACAGTAAAAGTAGGTAGCAGAACTTGAAAACATGCCACAGTACAAGTAACAAGAGAGAATGCTTTTTGAGAGTGAGTGTGAGTTCAGAAAACTTAGAGTGTGTGTTGTGTTAATGAAAGGGCCGGGATATTTATAGTTGAAAACAGACAGAAAATAAGGCAAGGAAATAATTATGGAACTATGTATCAATTAAAATCAATCAGTATAAGAACTTCCTTTAATTAAGGAGTTTAAACTTAAACGGTAATGGACAGAAAACTTTTAAGGAAAGAAATCAAGTAAGCATCTTGTGCAATGTAGGTAATTAGGGGTAAATACATAAGGGTTTAATTAAGGGAAGAATATTTGAAATACTCGATTAACCAAATAAGGCAAGAAAACAGAGTAAAGTTGCAGAATATAGAGGTAATCAGTACATAGTAAATCAAGGAGTCAGGGATTCGAAATTACATATGAATGCAATCAAAATTACACAAGGGGGTTTGAAATCAATCCCAAAATTGAAGGCCATTTCAGAGGGAAATTCAGCATATAAAAGAGTACATATGCATTAAGCATGCAAGGTTAAACCAGGGCAAAGAGAGGCATGCAATAATAACTACAAAGTCAGTAGATAGTGAAACATGATAGTCACATAGGTCAACTTAGTAATAGGGAGAAGAGGGTATCAGAAGTATGCAAAAGGGTCCAGTAGAAAGACCATTTCTAAAAAATATAGTCGAGTTCCAATGATAGCAAGAAATCAAAATCACATAAAGCAACAGAAGTTGAAAACAAGATTTCGAAACTCAGTCGAGCAATAGATGGAACAACTTCAGAAACTCGAATAGGTCCAAAGAAAATAGGGTTTTGAAACCAAACAAGTTTAGAGATGAGGAACAAGCAAATCACATAGCAAATAGTCCCCGGACTCGAATGAACACCAAATTTTAGGGTTTTCACCATCAATCAAGTATAGAGATGAAAGACATGGGAATCAACAAAATAAAATCAGAAACCTCAAGAAGGAACTAAGACTTTTAACATGCACACTCTAGTAGAAGAACAACATAAAGAAACACAGTAGAACATGCTATAGATCAGAGAAAACTTCTAAATAACTTAACAAAACCCTAGATCGGAAAAGATAAAAGTTTTGAAGGTAAAGTTTTGAAAGAAACTTTGAGAAAACGTTTAGAAGCTTAGAGAAAACATAGATCTACAACGGATCTAAAAGAATCAGAAGAACCTCGAGGGTTAGGGTTTCAGAAGAACCCATATGGTGAAAAAGTCTTGGAAAGTCATTGATCTAAGTAAGAGAAGTCAAGATCAGGCTTGAATAGCCATGGCTGGCCGGAGCAAGGTCGAAGATGACCAGAAATAGCCATAAGAACTGAGGTTGACCAAGGTCTGGGCCAAGATTCTTCAAGGTTTGGTCTTGAAACCATGACAACGAGCATGTAGGGGTCATAGGAGGTAGATACATGCCTTCAATGGCTTTGGAAGCCATGGATTCAGGCGATTTTAGGGTGGAAACGGAGGGAGGCGGCTAGGGTCTCTTAGAGAGAATTGGGAGAGGGGGAATTCAAATGCGGCTGCAGGTGAAAATGGCTAGGGTTTGGGGGGTAGGTTCAGGTTAAAAAAGGAAGGGGCAAATATGAGCCGTTGATCTAGGCGATCAACGACTGGGATTAAAAAGAGAATTTAGGCGGGTTATTTAAAAGGGTCGTGGGTCGGGTAGATTAGGATTTGGGTCAGGGTAATTGGGCCATCAGGTTGGGTTTAATTGGGGTGCCAAATCCGGCTAAAATAAAAATAAAAATGAGCTAACATTTAAATAGCCATTTTCCCTATTTGATTTTTAAAAAATAGTAAAATAATTTCTGAAAATAAATTAAAGGTACTAAAATGATTAATAATATATAATTATTAAATTAAAAATACTGGAATTAGTTTTAAAAATATAAATACAATTAAATCCCAAAGGAGGCTAATATTGCAATTATATGCAATTTAGTTTTAAAAATACTAAATAAATTTGTAAAAAATGTGCAAAAATTAAGTTAACTATATTTTAGTATAAGTATGAGAATCCAATAAATGCATCACCAAAATGATAATTATGGGGATAATTATTGGGTTTTTCTTGATAGAATAAGGCAATAAATTGATTTAAAAATCTTTAAAAATTAAGGAAAAAATAATAAAACATTGGGATATACTTATATATGTACATAAACGCTATTTTGAAAGTATTTTGCATATTAAAATATACAGGAAAAAATTGGGTATCAACAGCTGCCCCTCTTTACCTAGGAAGGATGAAAGAGTTATCGGGTAAAGATATGATGGCCAATTTTGACCGAACGAAATGGTTCGAGGAGGCTTAGGTCGTGCCCTAGCTTCTGATCTGCCTACATATCCCTGGTCTTATAGGAATCAGGCCATATGTAGTTCAGGATCTGTCGGTGGAGTATACCGATGGAGATTTTCAAAAACGGACACAATATTGAGGACGGGGGTAAATGGTTAAGGTCTGATAGGGTTACGGGAACTGGAGCGGGATCGCTCCTGCCGAGATGGCCGTTGCTTGCCGGTTTACCTGCAAATAAGTAACACAAGCGTATATTGTGCGTAAATCTAAACATGATGCAAATTCCCGTCGGACCATGAATGTTTGTCTTCGGACGGTTAGGATGACGTCCTTAGACCATGACGTCTTGGGCCATGAAGCGTATAATAAAGGATTCGCAGGCCATGAAATGATGCTCTCAGGCTATGAGAATGATGCCTCCGAACCATGATGCCTTTGAATTATGAGATGCAAAATATTAAAAGGGGTCCTTAGGCTATGGTATTGGTGTTCTTGGGCTATGAAAATGGTGCCTCCGAACAATGACGCCCTTGGACAGTTTGGCGATCTTTCAGCCCATGAAATGCAACCGGTGGCGATCTTTCAGCCTATAAGATGCAGAGGTGAATATTTCAGCCATGCAAATGTAAATAAGGTGGCGATATTTAAGCCATGCAGATGTAAATAAGGTGACGATCTTTCAGCCATGCAAATATAAATAAGGTGGCGATCTTTCAGCCATGCAAATGTAAATAAGATGGCGATTTTTTAGCCACACAGATGTAAATAAGGTGGCGATCTTTTAGCCATGTAAATGTAAATAAGGTGGCAATCTTTCAGCCCATGAAATGCAGATGAAGGTAGAGCTTAACTTTGGAAGGCAGAATGGTAGCCTTATGCAATGCAAGAAATGCAGATGGAGGTAGAGCTTAACCTCAGAGGGCAGAATGGTAGCCTTATGCAATGCAAGAAATGCAGATGGAGACAGAGCTTAGTCTCGGAAGGCAGAATGGTAGCCTTATGCAATGTAGAAAATGCAGATGGAGGTAGAGCTTAACCTTGGAAGGCAGAATGGTAGCCTTATGCAATGCAGAAATGCAGATGGAGGTAGAGCTTAACCTCGGAAGGCAGAATGGTATCCTTATGCAATGCACAAATGCAGATGGAGGTAGAGCTTAACCTCAAAAAGTAGAATGGTATCCTTATGCAATGTAGAAATGCATATGGAGGTAAAACTTAACCTCGAAAGGCAGAACAATAGCCTTATGCAATGCAGAAATGCAGATAGAGGTAGAGCTTAACCTTGGAAGGCAGAATGGTAGCCTTATGCAATGCAGAAATGTAGATGGAGACAAAGCTTAGTCTCGGAAGACAGAATGGTAGCCTTATGCAATGCAAAAAATATAGATGGAGGTAAAACTTAACCTCGGAAGGCAGAATGGTAGCCTTATGCAACGCAAGAATGCAGATGGCGGTAGAGCTTAACCTCGGTCGGCAGAATGGTAGCCTTATGCAATGCAAGAAATGCAAATAGAGGTAGAGCTTAACCTTTAAAGGTAGAATGGTAGCCTTATGCAATGCAAGAATGTAGATGGAGACAGAGCTTAGTCTCGGAAGGCAGAATGGTAGCCTTATGCAAGAAATAAAAGGCAAATGGTAATAGAGTTTTCTTAGCTGATAGCAAATTGCGGTATCGTGACTGCTGGGGATATTATACCTGCTGGGGACACTGTTGTGTACGGATATTGCAACCTCTCTCGCTATGGAATTTTGAGGGTCCTCCTCAAAATTCTGCCCCAATTTAGTGGATTGCTACTTCCGACTACTGTTAGCAATAATTGGCTGAAATCAACTTCGAAATTTTGAGGGTCCTCCTCAAAATTCTACCCCAGTTTCCAATTGCGGGGGGAAATGAGAATTTTTATTGAATTGTGACCGAACCCATAGGGCTGCCTACGTATCCCCTCTTAAACGAGAATCAGGTCAGGCATAGTTCAATTTACATCATATAGGAAAACATAAAGATTACATGTAGTATCGCTTGACTGCATCTGAATTGATCGGCTTTGGCCAGACTTCTCCGTCCATTTTTGCAAGTATGATGGCTCCTCCTATTAGAACCCGGTGAACCATGTATGGACCCTGCCAGTTGGAAGAGAATTTCTCTTTGGCTTCATCTTGATGTGGAAAGATTTTCTTTAACACCAGCTGCCCCGGTATGAATTGTCTTGGCTTGGCTTTTTTGTTGAAGGCTCTGATCATTCTGTTTTGATAAAGCTGACCATGGCAAACTGCACTCATTCTTTTACCATCTATAAGGGCTAGTTGCTCGTAATGACTCTTCACCCATTCTGCATCGTCAAGCTCAGCTTCCTGTATGATTCTTAATGAAGGAATTTCTACCTCGGCGGGAATGACGACCTCTGTACCATACACCAGCATATAGGGAGTTGCCCCAGTTGATGTGCAGATTGTGGTGCGATACCCCAATAAAGCAAATGATAGCTTCTCGTGCCACTGCTTATGCTTCTCAATCATTTTCCTTAGTATCTTCTTGATGTTCTTGTTGGCGGCTTCTACGGCTCCATTCATCTGAGGGTTGTAGGCTGTAGAGTTCTTGTATCTGATCTTGAAAGTTTCACACATAGCTTTCATCAAGTCACTGTTGAGATTGGATCCATTATCAGTGATGATTGACTTTGGAATCCCGAATCGAAAAATAATGTGGTTGCGGACAAAGTCTACCACGACTTTCTTAGTCACTGCTATGTAAGATGCTGCTTCGACCCATTTGGTGAAATAGTCGATAGCTACTAGGATAAACCTGTGCCCGTTGGAAGCAGCGGGCTTGATTGGTCCAATAACATCCATTCCCCAGGCGGCAAAAGGCCATGGTGAGCTTGTTGCATTAAGCTCATTTGGAGGTACCTTTATCATGTCTGCATGTATCTGGCAGTGGTGGCATTTTCGGACATACTGGATGCAGTCCATTTTTATAGTCATCCACAAGTAACCAGCTCAGAGTATCTTCTTTGCTAAGACAAAACCGTTCATATGTGGACCGCAGGTCTCAGCATGAATTTCCTCTAGTATTCTAGATGCTTACTTTGCGTCGACATACCTTAGTAATCCCAAATCAGGAGTCCTCCTATACAGGATTCCTCCGCTGTGAAAAACATTGTTGGACAACCTCCGAAGTGTGCATTTCTGAATAGGATTTGCAAGCTCCAGGCATTCTCCTTTTGCCAAATATTCCTTGATATCATGAAACCAAGGCTTTCCATTTGCTTCTTCTTCAACATGGGCACAATAAGCTGGCTGATCATGGATCTTTACTAGAATGGGATCAATGAAGTTCTTGTCTGGATGTTGTATCATGGATAATAGGGTAGCTAATGCATCAGCGAACTCATTCTAGACTTTGGGAACATGTTGGAATTCCGTCTTTGTGAACCTCTTTCTCAATTCTTGTACATGATGCAGATACGAGAGTATCTTGGAGTTCTAGGTTGCCCATTCTTCCCGGACCTGATGCATGAGTAGGTCCGAATCTCTGATCACTAGCAGCTCTTGAATGTTCATGTCAATAGCCATCTTGAGTCCTAAGATGCAGGCTTCATATTCGGCCATGTTGTTGGTGCACGGGAACCTAAGTTTGGTAGACACCGGATAATGCTGACCGGTTTCTGACACTAGGACTGCTCCTATGCCAACTCCTTTGAAATTCGTTGCTCCATCAAAAAACATTCTCCAACCGTCGTAGGATTCTGCAATATCTTCTCCTATAAATGATACCTCTTCGTCAGGAAAGTACATTTTCAGGGGTTCATACTCTCCATCCACGGGATTTTCTACAAGGTGATCTACTAATGCTTGTCCCTTGATTGCTTTCTGAGTCACATAGACAATGTCAAATTCACTCAATAGGATATGCCACTTGGCTAGCTTTCCAGTGGGCATGGGCTTCTGAAAGATGTATTTCAGAGGATCCATCCTCGATATAAGATATGTGGTATAGGCACAGAAGTAATGCCTCAGCTTCTGAGCTACCCAAGTCAAAGCACAACAGGTGCGTTCTAATAGAGAATACCCGGCCTCGTACGGGGTGAACTACTTGCTGAGATAATAGATGGCCTGCTCTTTCCTCCCCGTTTCGTCATGATGCCCCAAAACGCAACCGAAAGCTCCATCCAATACTGCAAGGTAGAGTAATAAAGGTCTACCCGGCTCGGGCGGGACCAACACTGGTGGTGTTGACAAGTATTCCTTGATTTTGTCGAAAGCTTTTTGGCAGTCGTCGGTCCATTTGGTAGTGGCGTCCTTCTTTAATATCTTGAATATTGGCTCACAGATAACTGTAGATTGTTCTGTGAAACGGCTGATATAGTTAAGTCTTCCTAAGAAACTCATTACGTCCTTCTTGTTCTTTGGCGGTGGCAACTCTTGAATAGCTTTGACTTTTGATGGATCCAGTTCTATTCTTTGGCGACTCACAATGAACCCAAGTAGTTTTCTGAAAGGAACCCCAAATGCACACTTTGCGGGATTCAGTTTCAGGTTGTACCTTCGCAGTCTATTGAAGAACTTCCTCAGATCTTCCATGTGGTCAGTGGCTTTCTTGTACTTGATAATAACATCATCTACATACACCTCTATCTCTTTGTGTATCATATCATGGAAAATGGTAGTCATGGCCCTCATGTAGGTGACCCCTACATTCTTTAAACCAAACGACATTATATTATGATAGTACATTCCCCGCGGTGTAATGAAAGTCATTTTCTCAGCATCTTCTTCATCTATCCAGATCTGATAATACCTAGCAAAACAATCTACAAACGATTGCAACTCATGTTTGGCGCAATTGTCGATTAGGATGTGTATGTTTGGTAAGGGAAAGTCATCTTTCAGACTGGCCCGGTTGAGATCCTGGTAGTCGACACAGACTTGAACCTTCCCATCCTTCTTTGGTACAGGCACGATGTAGGCTAACTATGTCGGGTATTCTACTACCCTGAGAACCTTAGCTTTGACCTGCTTAGTGACTTCTTCCTTGGTTTTCAAACTCATATCAGGTTTGAACTTTCTGAGCTTTTGCTTTACCGGCAGACAAGTTGGATCGGTTGGCAGTTTGTGAGCCACAATAGACGTTCTCAGACCAGTCATATCGTCATATGACCAGGCGAATATGTCCTCATATTCCCTTAGAAATTCTGTGTATTCCTTCTTTTCTATCGGCGATAAGTAGATGCTGATTCGTGTTTCTTTGACGTTTTCTGCATCTCCCAAGTTAACCACTTTTGTTTCGTCTAGGTTAGACTTAGGTCTGTTCTCAAAATTCTCAACTTCTTTAACAATCTCCTTTGGTATGTCATCTTCCTCTGAATCTATGTCTGTTTGTTGCGTTGTCTCGTTGCATGTCACAGTCATCGGTTCATCAAGATAAGTAATAGTAATGCTGTATAAGTAAAGTAATGAGAGAAAAATAATAATAAGTGTTTATTCATAAAAAAAATCAAAATGCTTTGATAAATTGCATAATTGTTTTGAACATTGGAGATCTTATTGTCGGAATTGAAAACATGCGAGAAAAAATAAAAACCTTTCAGTAAATCAAAACAATGCTTGTTTTAGCCTTGCTACCTCGAGGCTCGTCAGGCCCTGGTTGTCCTGATGGTCCAGTTATTAAGGCGTGCCCCTCTGCTTACGGCATGTATGGAAGGGCCTTGTGAAATAAGATGATGATGCCAGAGTGCACGAACTAACCTTTGGGGAGGGGAATAATAAAACAAAAAATAAAAAATAAAAAGGTAATCAAGTCAGTGAGGATTATAAAAAGTATTGCAGTATTTAAACACATAGTGCGGAATTGTAAAAGCGCGTCCTAATTTGGGGACCTCTTTGTGCCCGAGGTAGGCCTAGCGACAAATTGTTTTGGAGAACTTAGAATGCTAAATGCCTCATTTTATTGATAGAAAATAAGACGAATCCCAAATCGACACTAAATAAATAGGAAATAAAAAGTCACTAATGACCATTGGTCTTATTACATTTTATAAAACGAAAAGATAAACTCCTATCTACTTGGTCCTTTAAGGACCTTCCCCAGGTTGAATGTTCTCGTTGATCAAATCCTCCAGTTCATGTAGGTTCACCAGTAAAAATGCTTTTGCCAGGTGTTCTCCTTTGTTTCCCTCAGCGTTCTGGAAATCGGTGACTCTCTTCCTCACTTTTCCTTCCAATTCCAGCAGACTGAACTCCAGATATTCCAACTTTTCGCTAGCTTTGGCGACCCTCTCATTCCACTCGTTGATTTGGTCATTTGATGGAAGACTCCTCCACCAGTCTAGAAAGAGTGGGGGCGTTCTAATCATACCAAAAATGGGACCTCGTGCCTCATTTCTGCAAAACAAAAGGGTTAGGCCCTTACCCCCACCAGACTCGACTATTTAATACCAACAATTAGCATAAAGCATTTAGTTCTCCAAATAAATGCACAGAACGTGGTGATGTCTGTTTGCGTTTAGGGAAACCCAGTGGACTTTGGACAAGGCTATCTTAAAGGACCATTATGTGGACAACATAACTGATCCGGCTAGGTTTGACTATGATGCATCCATAGTTTAAACAGAGTAAGGTTTCTATGGGGTTTTAGAATGGTACCCTTGAGTGGACAACTCATGGGGAAAAGGCACAGAACCGTCGACTACATCGTTGATTGACTGGTTTTTACCCCAAATATGCATTTTTCGGATTTAGGGGGCGATAATATAGAAATAGCGCAACCACTCATGATAAGCGTTGCTATGGGATTTGTTTGGCACGAGTGGAATATGATGTTGAGCATGATGATGCAATAATTAAAAGTATGTTGTCACGTATTTGCATGTTAAGAAAGTAGTAAATACAATAGTTTCATAATTTAAAGCAGTAGTAAAAGGAAAGAAACAAAAAAGACAAGTCGGTTTTATAATTGAAAAGGGAATTGAATGCTTAAAGAAATTAAACAAGTAATTGCACATAAAGGAGCATAAATTCACAATGATAGTCTGAAATGGTAAAAGCCTAAAATCCCCAGTAGAGTCGTCATGCTGTCGTGCCCCCTTTTTCTCGCTAAATCGGGTTTATGACATTTGGGAGGACAACTCATTCCTTTTGGGAATTGGGTTTGAATTTGAAGAGTCGCCACCTAATGATTTAAGGTGCATTAGGACACCAAAAGAGTTTGATTTGAACAATCAGAGATAGGGTAAAGGCTTGAAATTATTCTAAGGGGAAGGTGTTAGGCACCCCTCAGAATCCACTAGTATGGTTCCCGGCCAGACAATTATTGTGAATTTGGGTGAAATTAACATATAAGAAAATAATTCTAAAATAAGGGGGGATTTCACATAATGGTTTGAAAGTAAACAAAATTTGAAAGAACGATTAGAAAAGCTGATTTTTAAAAAAAGGAGTTGAAATGGTAAAAGAAAGAAATAAAGCATAAATGGAGGGGGGTCCTAGGTTTATTAAAAATATGGATCACCCCACACAATGTCCGGTAATCACTCCTCAATGAGGGGCTACACGTGATATTATCGTGTGGTCATCATATCCATATCTACCCTTCTGACCCCGTTAAGGTATTTAAAGCGCCGATTGGTCTCGATTAATTATTGCATGCTATTACCAGTCCCACTCCTATCAGTCCCAGAGGCACTTAGGACTACTAATCCTAAAGGGAGGGATATTAGGCTTATTTGTAGTTTCAAAGGTAAAAACTCTAAAACAACATACAAAAACACATATTGCACATTTTTGGGGAAAAGCATATAAACAAACAGACGACTCAGATATACCTCCTTAAACAAAGAAAACATATAATTAGCATGTCTTACACATACTGTTTAGGTCTGATTTAAAACTATTAAAACGAGGGAGATGAGATTGTTGAGGCAATTTTAGTTTATTACATAACTTAGATAAGAAGACCGAATCAGGTCTGCCTGTTGGTTGTAATAATTGAAAGAAGCATATTCAGTTTTTAATCTAAGGCTTGCCTAAGTGTTTAGACAAGGTCCAACAGACATGATATCTACTGATTTTAGAAGGTAATGAGTTAGTAAACTTGGAATGAATTATTTAAAGTCCTATATGCATACTTGTTAAACTTGCTAAGTGAGGGACTCATATTATTGAAAGAGAGGCAGAATTTAAACGAATTGATTACATGTTCTATTATTATTGATTTTATATCTAACATTGAGTAAAGCGAATCAGACTCAATTAGAAACTCCTATAGGCATTCTTTCTATACATTGTTGATTTTAAAAACCTTATAGACGTGGTGTCGAAATGCAGAAAACCTTAAACACGGAACTTGTTTTAAACCTTATAAACAAAGTATCTAAATGCAGAACTTGTTTCAGACCTTATGCAGAATTAAACATTCTTATAGGCATGGTCTCTAGGTGAAGTTAAGTATACGGAATAGGAAAGTCCTATAGGCGTGATTTATATATATAATTGAATATGCAGAATTGAACAGACCTATAGGCATGGTTTCTATATAAAGCTTGAATATGCAGAATTAGAACAGTCCTATAGGCATGATTTCTATATGAAGTTGAATATGCAAGTTTAGAATAGTCCTATAGGCATAATTTCCACCCTTTGCATGCATAGTTACCCACCCTTTTTCACTAGCCAGCCCCAAGTGCTATTATAACTTATTACAAACTAGAATAGTAAACTACATAAGAAAATACAAATAAAGTACAACTAGAGGAGGCCTGATTCTGACTTCCTCACTGAGTTATGAGATAAACCAACTCAAAGACCATTGATCCAAAGCCTTTCTCCAATTTGAGTGTGTCAAAGTTCCCTAAGAGCCTCAATGGGATTCCGGATAGTGCTCACACCCAAATTGTATCACCAGAATAGGACAAGTGCAGTGTGGAAGGGCCAACCCTCAAGTGTCCAAGTTCAGAGGGAACTAAATGGGTCCCAAGCCAAGGCTCACAAGAGGGGGGCAGAACTTAAGTCTAAGAGAGAGTGTAAGTGAAGAAACAGAGTTCTGAGGGGATAAAGGAGAGGGAAAACAGACACAAACAAGTTGATATTTTCATATAAAAGGTGTTCAGGGATTGAGGATTGCAAAGAGCCTATGCTTAGGCAAAGGGTAAGCTTTGGGAATGCACATTTATGGAGATGCTGGCATGCCTATAAGCCTACCAGAACATACAACAATAGAGAATTATAGAGGTTAGGATCCCAGGGATCAAGCTTGAGTCATGGATAGTAATATTCAGTACTGTCATGGCTCAAGTAAATCATAGCATCAAATACATTGGGGTAGGGGTTTAGGATTCATAGTAAATTCAGAACAGGCAGAAAGGAAATTATAGGAAGCTAAAATAAGTACTGAACTGAACACCAGCAATAGACAGACAAGAGGGTAAAAGTATTTAGTAAACACATTGTTGTGAGGCTAAAAACTTAAATAGAACATACCAGTTTAAAGAAGCAAAATACAGTAAAAGTAGGTAGCAGAACTTGAAACTAGGCCACAGTACAAGTAACAAGAGAGAATGCGTTTTGAGTGTGAATGTGAGTTCAAAAAACATAGAGTGTTTGTGTGTGTTGCGTTAATGAAAGGGCCGGGATATTTAAAGTTGAAACCAGATAAAAAATAAGGCAAGGAAATAATTATGAAACTATGTATCAATTAAAATCAATCAGTATAAGAACTTCCTTTAATTAAGGAGTTTAAACTTTAACGGTAATGGACAGAAAACTTTTAAGGAAAGAAATCAAGTAAGCATCTTGTGCAAAGTAGGTAATTAGGGGTAAATACATAAGGGTTTAATTAAGGGAAGAATATTTGAAATACTCGGTTAACCAAATAAGGTAAGAAAACAGAGTAAAGTTGCAGAATATAGAGGTAATCAGTACATAGTAAATCAAGGAGTCAGGGATTCGAAATTACATATGAATGCAATCAAAATTACACAAGGGGGTTTGAAATCAATCCCAAAATTGAAGGCCATTTCAGAGGGAAATTCAGCATATAAAAGAGTACATATGCATTAAGCATGCAAGGTTAAACCAGGGCAAAGAGAGGCATGCAATAATAACTACAAAGTCAGTAGATAGTGAAACATGATAGTCACATAGGTCAACTTAGTAATAGGGAGAAGAGGGTATCAGAAGTATGCAAAAGGGTCCAGTAGAAAGACCATTTCTAAAAAATATAGTCGAGTTCCAATGATAGCAAGAAATCAAAATCGCATAAAGCAACAGAAGTTGAAAACAAAATTTCGAAACTCAGTCGAGCAATAGATGGAACAACTTCAGAAACTCGAATAGGTCCAAAGAAAATAGGGTTTTGAAACCAAACAAGTTTAGAGATGAGGAACAAGCAAATCACATAGCAAATAGTCCCCGGACTCGAATGAACACCAAATTTTAGGGTTTTCACCATCAATCGAGTATAGAGATGAAAGATAGGGGAATCAACAAAATAAAATCAGAAACCTCAAGAAGGAGCTAAGACTTTTAACATGCACACTCTAGTAGAATAACAACATAAAGAAACACAGTAGAACATGCTAAAGATTAGAGAAAACTTCTAAATAACTTAACAAAACCCTAGATCGGAAAAGATAAAGGTTTTGAAGGTAAAGTTTTGAAAGAAACTTTGAGAAAACGTTTAGAAGCTTAGAGAAAACACAGATCTACAACGGATCTAAAAGAATCAGAAGAACCTCGAGGGTTAGGGTTTCAAAAGAACCCAGATGGTGAGAAAGACTTGGAAAGTCATTGATCTAAGTAGGAGAAGTCAAGATCAGGCTTGAATAGCTATGGCTGGTCGGAGCAAGGTCGAAGATGACTGAAGATAACCATAAGAACTAAGGTCGACCAAGGTCTGGGCCAAGCTTCTTCAAGGCCTGGTCTTGAAACTATGATAATCGAGCATGTAGGGGTCGTAGGAGGTAGATACAAACCTTCAATGGCTTTGGAAGCCATGGATTTAGGCGATTTTAGGGTGGAAGCGGAGGGAGGCGGCTAGGGTTTCTGAGAGAGAATTAGGAGAGGGGGAATTCAAAGGCGGCTACAGGTGCAAATGGCTAGGGTTTGGGGGTTAGATTCAGGTTAAAAAAAGGAAGGGGCAAATGTGAGTCGTTGATCTAGGCGATCAACGGCTGGGATTAAAAGGGGAATCCGGGCGGGCTATTTAAAAGGGTCGTGGGTCGGGTAGATTAGGATTTGGGTCAGGGTAATTAGGCCATCAGGTTGGGTTTAATTGGGGTGCCAAATCCGGCTAAAATTGAAATAAAAATGGGCTAACATTTAAATAGCCATTTTTCCCTATTTGATTTTTAAACAATAGTAAAATAATTTCTGAAAATAAATTAAAGGTACTAAAATGATTAATAATACATAATTATCAAATTAAAAATACTGGAATTAGTTTTACAAATATAAACACAATTAAATCCCAAAGGAGGCTAATATTGCAATTATATGCAATTTAGTTTTAAAAATACTAAATAAATTTGTAAAAGATGTGCAAATATTATGTTATCTATATTTTAGTATAAGTATGAGAATCCAATAAATGCATCACCAAAATGATAATTTTGGGGATAATTATTGGGTTTTTCTTGATAGAATAGGGCAATAAATTGATTTAAAAATCTTTAAAAATTAAGGAAAAAATAATAAAACATTGGGATATACTTATGTTTGCACATATATGCTATTTTGAAAGTATTTTGCATATTAAAATATACAGGAAAAAATTAGGTGTCAACACAGAGAACCAAATCTCCTCTCAAATACCAAATTTACCCAACACCTCCACTCACATATCACCCTACTCCAAGCTACCAAGCACCCTCACCCTCTTATCAAACTCCACCACCCACTTATCAATCACCTCCACCTCCCACATACCAGATTACTTCACCCAGATATTCCCAACCCTTACATGTTTTCCAAACCTACAATGCTCAACCATCCCACTATCAATCACCTCCCACACGTCAAAACTTTCCTAGACCTCGACCAAGCTTTGATCGCAGACCTCCAAAACAATATACAGCCATTGCTGAACCTATTGACCAAATGTACGAGAGACTCAAAGCTGCTGGTTATGTCACCCTCATCCCTGCTGCAACTCCTGAGAACCCTTCTCAGTGGGTTAATCCGAGCAAATCCTGTGCATACCATTCCGGCATGAAGGGACACACCATCGACGAATGTCGTTCTCTGAAAGACAAGATCCAGTCTCTGATTGATAGTAAGATTATTGTGGCAAGAACCCGCTCCAAATGTCCGCAACAATCCTCTGCCAGACCATAAGGGTGGAGGCATCCACATGATTGAAATAGAGGATGATTGGGATCCCGATGGATCAATCGGATTGATAGTAGAAGGTGATGACCTAAAGAAGCCAATAGTTACTCTTAATCTGATCGTGGTCCAAATTCAGCCCTCTAAAGACGTCGAGGTAAATATGTCTGTGCCACTTGATTTTGAAGCAACGTCATCCGCAAAGACACCCGCGCCAATTGAGGTTGAATTCATGTATCCAACAAATACACCCAAACCATTTGAAGTTGCAGTTTTACTACCCAAAGCACAGGCTCCGTTCGGAGTAAAGGTAGACCCACCGATCCCAGTGGTGATGTCGACCATGACACCATTCCATACAAAGTAGTACCTTGGAATTATACATCCGAGGCAAGGAGGAAAGGCAAGGTTAGGTTCGAAGAGACTATTGCAACACAGTGTATGACAAGAACTGGTATAGTTTATACCCCTGAACACTTAGCTGAGTCAAGCAAGTAGGCCTCCAATCGGCCACCCATCATCGAGACAGGGCCGGATGATCTTTGGATAAAGATACAGGCCAAGGAATACTCAGTCATCAACAAGTTGAACAAAACACCGGCGCAAATCTCCATCCTTGCTTTGCTACAAAATTTTGAGGCATACAAGAATGCTCTATTGAGGGTGTTGAGTAAAGCATACGTACCAAGCAACATCACTAGTAGGTAAATGGCCAACATGGTAGGACAGGTAATGGAAAGTCATAAAATTACTTTTCATGAGGATGAGCTGCCACCGGAAGGTTTGGGTCACAACAAGGCACTGCACATCACCGTGCAATGCGAGGACTATTTTATCACCAGAATCCTGATCGATGGAGGTTCCAGTCTCAACATCTGTCCACTGGTAACACTCAAGAAGTTGGGTAAGGGACTGCATGAAATAAAGGACGGAGCTATCAATGTAAAAGCTTTCGACGGCTCCCAAAGGTCCACTATTGGGGAGATTAGTCTATGTTTGCAAATGGGGCCAACTTGGGAAGGCCGTGGATTCATGCTGCTGGGGCCGTAGCATCAACACTCCATCAGGCGGTAAAGTTTGAATGGAATCACCAGGAGGTGATCATTCACGGCGACGGTAGCAACCCTATATAGAGTCACCAGACCATTCCGTCAATCGAAGGAAGACAAAAGCTAGGCAGAGAGACTTACCATCACATCGAACGGGTAAATGCTATGGACAAAGACAAATGATGGGATAACAAGATTGAGAGTATACTGAATTGGAGTGGGTACGAACCTGGGAAAGGGCTCGGCAAGAACCTCCAAGGAATCACTAAGCTCATAAAACTCAAGAAACATGGTACCACTTTCGGCCTGGGATATGAGTACACATGGGAGGAATTTAACAACTGGTCACCATCATGGCGCGGTCCTTACTATCCACTGGAGCAGCCGATACCACATATGGAGCAGACCCTCCAACCGGCCGATACTATTTATGGGTCAGATGAAGAAGAAGCACTTGCAGCAGTGAAGAACTTGTTCCTAGAAGACAATGACATGGATGGTTATGTTGTTCTCGAGGAGGAGGGGAGGAAGACCCTTCCATACAAGCTGTAAGTAGGGGAGCACGCCTCAATAACTGGACCATCAGGACAACCAGAGCCCGACGAGCCTCGGGGTAGCAAGGCTAAAACAAGCATCATACACTGTTTTATTTACTAAAGGATTTCCTTTTTGCATTTTAATTCCCGCAATAAGATCTCCAATGTTCCAAAACAGTTATGCAATTTATCAAAGCATTTTAAGTTTTCTTATGATTCAACACTCATTATTTTCTCTCATTACTTTACTTATACAACATTACTATTACTTATCTTGATGAACCGATGACTGTGACATGCAACGAGACAACACAACAAACGGATATAGATTCAGAGGAAGATGACATACTAGAAGAGATTGTTAAAGAAGTTGAGAATTTTGAAAAGAGACCTAAGTTCAACCTGGACGAGACTGAGATTGTTAACCTGGGAGATGCAGAAAACATCAAAGAAACACGAATCAGTGTCCACTTATTGCCATTAGAAAAGAAGGAATACACAAAATTTCTAAGGGAATATGAGGACATATTCGCCTGGTCGTATGATGACATGACTGGTTTGAGTACATCTATTGTGGCTCACAAACTGCCAACCGATCCAACATGCTCGCTGGTAAAGCAAAAGCTCAGAAAGTTCAAGCCTGATATGAGTTTGAAAATCAAGGAAGAAGTCACTAAGCAAGTCAAAGTTAAGGTTCTCAGGGTAGTAGAATACCCAACATGGTTAGCCAATATCGTGCCAGTACCAAAGAAAGATGGGAAGGTCAAAGTCTGTGTCGACTACCGGGATCTCAATTGGGCTAGTCTGAAAGACGACTTCCCTTTGCCAAATATACACATCCTGATCGACAATTGCGCCAAGCATGAGTTGCAGTCATTTGTGGATTATTTCGCTGGTTATCATTAGATCTGGATGGATGAAGAAGATGCTGAGAAAATGGCTTTCATTATGCCGTGGGGAATGTACTATTACAAGATGATGCCGTTTGGGTTAAAGAATGCAGGGTCCACCTACATGAGGGCCATGACCACCATTTTTAATGATATGATACACAAGGAGATTGAGGTATACGTAGATGATGTCATCATAAAGTCCAAGAAGGCCATTGATCACATGGAAGATTTGAAGAAGTTCTTCAATAGACTGCGAAGATACAACCTGAAACTGAATCCCGTGAAGTGTGTGTTGATACCCAATTTTTCCCTAGGTATTTTTGTACCCAAAATACTTCCAAAATAGCATGTATGTGCATATATAAGCACACCCAAGAGTTTTAGTTTTTTTTAATGATTTTTAAACCGATTTACTACCCATTTTAATACCACAAAATCCAATAGTTATTCTCAAAATTATCATTTTTGGTGAATAACTTATTTCATTCACGTATTTACACCAAAATATAATTAAGGTAATTTTTGCATATTTTTTACAAATTTATTTGGCATTTTAAAGCTAATTGCATGTAATTGCAATTATAGCGTATTTTACAATTAACAACATTTTATACTTATAAGATCACTTTTAGTATTTTTACATTAATATTTATATGTTATTAATTATTTCAGTGCCTTTAATTTATTTTTAAATCATCTTTTTACTATTTTATAAAATAATAAAAGGGGAGATTGGCTATTTAACAAACATCCCTTATTATTTCAATTCTAGCCAAATTGGCCACACCTACTATCAGATTCAAATGGCCCAATATCCTGATTAAATTAACCCAGCCCAATCCCCAATATAACCCGGTCCAATCTGAGCCATTGATCAAATAAGATCAACGACCCAGATTTAATTCCCTTAATTAAATTCAATTACCCCCCCCCCCAAACCCCTCATTTCCACAGACGGTCTCTCTCTCTATATCGTCTCTCCCTCTCCCTTCTCTCTAGAACCTTCTGGTTCTCTCTTCTCCGATGATCTCCACCGTCTTCCCGGCCATCTCCGGCCACCTCCCTTCAACCCCAAGGCTCTGACGGACCCTCATCGTCCTGTTCAACACCTCGAAGACGTTCGAGGCTTATGGACCATGGCGATTTGATACCTAGGGTTCCTAGTTCTTCGATATGCGAGTTATCCGGTGTGATTTCAGGCGAAATCACACCCTATATGTCACGATCTATGAGGTTACGACAGGTTTTTCCCACTTCTATTAGGTTTCCTTTTTTTTGAAACCCGAACTCTCTCCTGAATCTCTCAAAAACGGTGTCATTTCATGCTATTCTCATGTTTTCCTTTGTGCTCTTTTTATTCTCGAGTTTATTCTGAAAGATCCTTTGCTTTGAACCATTTTTTTTTACTTTCTTCGAAATTAGGATTTCTGGGATTTCTTTTATGCATGCTTCGATTGATTTTCTTTATGATTAAAACCTTTTCTTTATTTATTCTGACCGATTTCTATGCTCTTACTGTTTTTAGTTTGACTCTGCTAAAAACCCTAATTTCTAGAAAATGTTTCTTCATTCGATTATGTGTGTTAGCATGTTTCTTTGCTTCGATTACCTGTGTTAGCCTAATTTCCTTTGTCTTGTCTCTATGTGTTAGCATGTTTCCTCGTTTGATTGTGTGTATTAGCCTGATTTTCCTTGCTTTGGTTCTGCCTGCTGGCCTATTTGCTTGATTCTTGTTGATGTTTCATAGTCACCATGCTTCGAATATGTCTTGCTGAATCTTAACTTGTTTTCACTATCTCTGAGTGGTTATGTTTGTTCATCCCTTGTTCCTTCCTAGTTAACTTTGCTCGCTACTTTTGTTCATTTACCTCTATTTATATGTTAAAAATGCAGAATCATGACTTCACATGATTGATTCTGATTTTCCTTGATTGATTGGTAATTCAAAAAATTTCTTAAAAAAAAAAATCTAACATTCTACCCGCCCGTTTGAATTAATTGGTTTTGTTACCTCATTTGTTATAGTACTCAATTCTTTTAAGCCTTTCCTTAATTGGAATTTTCCTGAATTTGGTCTTACTCCACTACTATATGCAATACTGAACCTTGACTCTTTCCTTATTTAATCCTACGCTGATTTTTCCTATTTGCCTTATATGGTGTTGAATCTTTTCGTTTGATTTTGATTCCCTTAATTAATGGGAGTACTTCCTTGATTCTTTGATTAATTGATTCCGAGTTCTTCAATTAACATATTTTCGTGATTTTTACCTTATTTCACCACCTACTTTTTGACTATAAATACCCTAAGTCTTTACAAAAAAACACACAACAGTCTTCTGACTTACACACACCACTGAATACTTTCAAAATCTGCATTCCCTTTTGCTCTATTGCTCTACTGCCGTTCTCTGCTCCTTCTTATTATTAGCCGGCTAAAAGCCAGGCTATTATACTATTACTGCTTTGTCTTTGCATCCTACTCTTGCTCTTTTACTGGTATGTCTTAACTCAGTTCCCAACAATCATCCTAATGTGTTTACTTATAGTCTTTATATCTATGCCTATTACCTGCAGAGTTTGACATGTTCATATGCTACTGTTCGCTTTACTTTCCTTCAAATGCTTGATCCCTACTCCCTTACCCTCTATGTGTTTATAAATGGGGATTCAGGGCATGGCAACATGAATTGTTGTTCATGAACTAAATTTTGACCCCAAGTAAAGAGTGTGTCAGTATGTTTCATTGCCAATCATGCCCTTTTCCCCCCTCTTCCTTTGTTTACTATTTCTGTTATGAATTCCCTATCATTACCCCCTATGTATGTTGAGTTAAAGTTTATGGTCTGGTAGCCTTTAAATGGCTATCCAGGCCTGAACCTGGCTTTCAATAAGTCATAACTCCTCAATTTGAAAATGACAAATTGGTCAGGGGTGTGCCAGCACTTCAAATTGCTTGGCATGACCACCAGCTTATCATTTCCCCTCCCCTGCACTTGCACTTACTCTTAGACTTTAAGTTCTGCCCCTCTCATATGAGCCTTGCCTTGGGACCTTGAGTTCCCTCTGAACTTGGACATTTGAGGGCTGGCTTTTCCACACTACAATTTACTACAATTCTGGAATGATGTTTAGGGTGTAAGCACTGCCTGGAGCTCTTGAAGCTCCTTGGAACTTTGACACATCCCAAATAAGAGAAGACTTTGGAAACCTGGATCCTTGGAAGTTGGTTTACTACATATGTCAGATTGAGAGTCTGAATTAGGCCCTTTTTGGTTGGAATTTTGATTTCGGATGTGTTTTATTTATTTTTGATTAATTCTGGTCTGTAATAATTTTGTAATAACATTTGGGGTCGACTAGTAAAAAAGGGGTGGGGAACTATGCATGCAAGGGGTATATATCATGCCTATAGGGGTTATCATTTCTGAAATTCTGTATCTCATCTAGAGATCATGCTTGTAGGAATTACTGTTTCTAAAAGTTCTGCATCTTATACAAATCACTGAAACTCTGCATTTTCATATAGATGCCATAGGAACTCTGCATTTTCATACTATGCCTATAGGATTTTCTGCACTTTCATATAGATACCATGTCTATAGGATTTTCTGCAATTTTTCATATGCATTCGTCATTAGGCAAACTTGTTATAGGATTTAAACAACTAACCAATTGCATATAGATGACCTGCCTATAGGATTTCTGTATAATAATAACAGTGTTTAAAATACAGTGTTTAAAATCAGTGACATTTAGAAAGCATGCCTATAGGAGCTGTTAACTAACTTGAATCGCCAATTCGTCTAAAATCAGTAGCAATAACGCGTAAGTACCTGGAGAACTTATGTTTTTGTAACTAACAAATCTTTTCTGCAATCAGTTTACTCTCTTTGTTTTCCTGAAATGGATAGATATAATGCCTATAGGTTCTATTTAACGCCTTGGCAAGCCTTAGGGTAA
Source organism: Nicotiana tabacum (assembly GCF_000715075.1). NCBI lineage: Eukaryota > Viridiplantae > Streptophyta > Magnoliopsida > Solanales > Solanaceae > Nicotiana > Nicotiana tabacum. Next base: position 105,294,766 of record NC_134090.1, read on the forward strand.
AAATTTATAACTGCATCAGTCTTTGATAATTACAACCAGCAGGCAGGCCTAATTCGGACTTCTTATCTGAAAATATGTAATAAATGAGCCTGCTTTAACGTTTAAGTTTAATACAGACCAAACCAGTATGTGCAAGACATGATAAACTCTATGGCTTATCTGATTTAAGGAGGTTTACTTGAGCCTTACTTGCTTATTTGCCCTCCCATTTATTGCATTATGTGTTTTGATTGACGCCTTAGTATTTTGTCCTTTGAAACTCCCCAAAAAGCCCCAACTCCCTCCCCTTTAGGATTAGTAGTCTCAATGCCTCCGAGACTGATAGGATTGTGGGACGGGTACTAGCATGCAATAAGTAACGATACCATTCCGCGCTTTAATACCTTAACGGGGTGGGAAGGGTAGATATGGATATGATGACCAGTGCTCTAATATCACGTGCGACCCCTCTTCTGAGGAGTGGTCGCTGGGTATTGCATTGAAGTGATCCATATTAATTATAAACTTAGGACCCCCTCCCTTTATTTGCTTTCATCTTTTCTTGTAAAATTATTCAAATCTCTTTTTTTATTTCTGCCCTCTCTATATACTTTCAAAAGTTTTCAACCTAATTGCAATGTTATATGCGAGTCCTTATTTGAGCTTTGATTGTTTACTTGTAAAGTCACAATTGCAACATGGCCGGGAACCACACTAGTGGATCTTGAGGGGTGCCTAACACCTTCCCCTCGAGATAATTTCTAGCCCTTACCCGAACTCTGGTTTTCCAACTCTAACTCTTCTAAAAAAGTGTCCTAATGCACTATAATCATTAGGTGGCGACTCTTCAACTTCTAAACCTCAATTCTCGAAAGGGAATAGAGTTGTCCTCCCAATGTCGTATACCCGATTTCTGACCCCCACGGTTAGAGAAAAAAGGGGGCGTCGACAGCATGGCGACTCTGCTGGGGATTTTCTTTAGGCTTTTACCATTGCATGTTGCTTGTGACTTTACTATCTCATTAATTGCTTTATTTACTGTCTTTTATTCGCTACGAAACTGACTTGGCTCTTCATGTCTTTTCTTTCCTTTAGCTGCTTTCCTTTACTGCTTTATTTCAATACTGTTGTAATTACTGCAATTATTGTAATCATTTATCTTATGAACGTGAAAATACATGCCAATTTGTTTCATTCTTGTAAACTGCATCTTCAACATCATATTCCACTCGTGCCAAACAAATACCATAACATCGCTTATAATGAGTGGTTGCGCTCTTCCAATATTATCACTCTTTAAATTCGGCAAAGGCGTATTTGCGGTAAAACTAGTCGATCAGCGGTGCAGTCGACGGTTCCGTGCCTTTCCAACTTGAGTTGTCCGCTCAAGGGTACCTGTCTAATACCCCGATAGAAACCTTACTCTGTCTAACTGTGCATGCATCATGGTCAAACCTAGTCGAGTAAGTTATGTTGTCCACAAAATGACTCATTAAGATAGCCTTGTCCAAAGTCCATCGGGTTTCCCTGAAACCCAAACGGACACCTACACGTTCTGTGCATTTATTTGGAGAACTAAATGCTTTTTATGCTAATTATCGATTTAAATAGTCGAGTCTGGCGGGGTAGGGGTCTAACACTTTGTTTTGCAGAAAATGAGGCACGAAGTCCCCAGATTTGGCATGGTAACCAACATTCATCCAAGGCTGCTGAATTGGTGGGAAGATCTCCACTCCAGTGATCAGACACTCGTCCGCAAATACTTAGGGAATCTGCCTTCTCTTCTAGAAATCCAGCCTGACAACAAAATCATAGAGGCTGCAACTCTGTTCTGGGATAGTGATAGGTCCGTGTTCCGCTTCAGGGACCTTGAAATGACTCATTTGCTCAAAGAAATAGGAGGCTTAGCTGGTATTCCTTGGGAGACTTCGGGTTTGTTTATGCCAGAGAATCACAAGGGTAGGGGTTTCCTTAAGATGATGGGACTGAAGAAGAACCTAGACTTGACCTGTCTGAAAGACTCCTACATCCCATTCGACTATCTGTACGAGAGGTACGACCATAGCAAGTTATACCGCACCTACTCAGATGAATTTGCCCTCACCTCACTAGGGCATATTCACAGAAGGGTCTTCGTATTCATGTTTTGTTTCCTGGGGATGATAGTGTTCCCTATGAAGAAGGCTAGGATCCACACCAGATTAGCCATGGTAACCAAGACTCTGATGGAAGGAATTGGCGGACAACCTTTCAGTATAGTGCCCATGATTGTTGCTGAGATATACCGGGCTCTGGACAACTGTCAGCGAAAATCTAGTCATTTTGAGGGATGGAATTTATTACTTCAGCTCTGGCTCATGGAGCACCTCCAGAAAGGAGAATACCGACAAGAGATCTTACGCAGAGACTGGGATGATCACATTGCCTTCCACCAGCCAAGGCGTATGAATTATATGCATAACATGTTCGCTTAGCCAGAGGACACTGGAAGATGGGTAGAGCTATAAGAGAATCTAAAAGAAGACCAGGTACAGTGGATGGTCGAATGGTTCCCTACGGAAGAATTCATTGTTCGATCCCGAGATGCACCATTTCTCATACTCATTGGTCTAAGAGGAACTTATCCCTACGTTCCCCTCCGAGCCATGAGGCAGGCGGGAAGAAAGCAAATCATACCAAGGGTCGACAATATGAGTCATTTTAGGGCTGATTTCCAGGACGATGATGGCCCTCACAAATGCCAAGCTCAACACATGTGGCATTGCAAGCTCGTTTTGGGGAAAGAATCTATTTAGCCAGACAGGTATCACGCTGGTTGCGTGCCACACTATTCAGGTTGGTTGGAAGATGATCACAATGGTATGGGTCAGCCCGGGTTCATTCACGGACACAGAATCATCGACGAAAAAGCTGAAGCACGGGTTAAGTACAATCAACTGCGCAAGAGAATTCGAGAGTGTGAAAGTGAGCATCGGGAAATACAAGAAGCCTATCAAAAGTTGATCGAAGAATGGAAGGATATGGATGTCAGCGCCAATAAACGACTAGGGTATTTGGAGCGGGGTCTAGTGGAGCTAGAAGGAAAGTTCCTCAAGAGGCTTGAAGATTGTCGAAACACTGAAGGGAATGCAGGCGGACATTTGGTCCAAGCATATCTGCTGCTAAGACTGTGCGAGCTGGTGAAGCTGTTCGAGGGGGATAAAGATGCCAAATCTGGGGAAGGTCCTTCTGGGACCAAGTAGTTAGGAGTCTTTTATTTTGCTTTTAATGATGTAATAAGGCCAATGGCCACTAGTGACATTTTATTTTCTGTTATTTAGCATCGTTGTGAATTCGTCTTATTTTTATCAATAAAATGAGGCATTTAGCATTATAAGTTCTCCAAATTAATTTGTCGCTAGGCCTACCTCGGGCACAATGAGGCACCCAAATTAGGACGCGATTTATATTCTTGCACAATTTGTTTAAATATTGCAACATTTTCTTCTCATAACCCGCACTAACTTGTTACCTTTTTTTTGTTTTTATTTATTTTATTCCCCTCCCCAAAGGTTAGTTCGTGCATTCTGGCACCATCATCATACAGTACGAGATCCAAGGGCCCTCCTCCTCCTCCTCATCCGAGTCCTATCCGGAACAAGAACAAAGGTAGAATGGGAGATTCAAGCGCCAAAAAGGAAATTGAAAGAATTGAGATTCCTCAGGGTACCCCGGTTGCTAAGGAAACTGCTGCCCAACTTGAGCAGAAACTGTTGAAGTTCCAAGAAGAACTAGATCAAGTTCGGAACTTGGCAAATTTATCATTCACTCTCACCGCTCCTGATGTCAACTTCTCAAATGCTCAAAATCCCGCACCTCCACAGAACACCCCACAACCACAGATGCAACCCACTCATGATCAACATTACAACACATGCCACGCTCCACTACCCATTCCTGAACCACTGAACACCACAAACGACCACCCCCACAACACTCCCATCTACGTAGATACCATACCCCACTACACTCAACCAATCTCAAGTGCACCTGAGTCTGATGACAAGGACTCTCTTATCAGAAACTTGGCAGTAGAACTCAAGAAATTGACCAACCGAGTCCAGAGCATGGAAGGAAACAAAGGCATAGAGGGGCTGAATTATGAGGACCTCTGCATTCAGCCAGATGTTGAACTTCCGGAGGGATATAAACCTCCCAAGGTCAAAATGTTCGATGGCACGGGAGATCCCAGAGTCCATTTGAGGACATATTGTGATAAGCTGGTCGGAGTCGGAAGGAATGAGAAAATCCGTATGAAACTCTTCATGAGAAGCCTGAAAGGGGATGCTTTATCCTGGTACATCAGTTAGGACCCCAAGAAATGGAAAAACTGGGTAGGTATGGCATCGGATTTCATGGATAGGTTCCGATTCAATACAGAGAATGCACTGGATGTATTCTACATCCAGAATCTGAAGAAGAAGCCTACCGAGACATTTTGCGAGTATGCTACTCGTTGGAGATCAGAGGCTGCTAAGGTCAGGCCAGCCTTAGAAGAGGAACAAATGAATAGATTCTTCGTCCGGGCTCAGGACCCATAATATTATGAAAGGTTGATGTTGATCGAGGGCCAGAAATTCTCTGATATCATCAAGCTGGGAGAAAGAATTGAGGAAGACATTAAAGATGGTATGGTTACTAATCTTGAATCATTGCAGGCCACCAACAAGGCTTTACAGTCTGGTGGCACGTCCAAGAAGAAGGACGTCAATGCTGTGATGGTCGCACAGGGAGCCAAACCACCACTAAAATACCACACTTACCCGTCACCTCCACTTACATATCAGCCTATCCCCGAATTACCAAGCACCCGTACCCTTTTACCAAAATCCACCACCCGTTTACCAATCATCTCCACCTCCCGCATATCAACCCACTTCACCCAGATGCTCTCAACCTACACCTGTTTACCAAGCTTATAGTGCCCAACCCCCTCACTACCAATCACCTCCCACTCGCCAAAATTTCCCTATACCCAGACCAAATTTTGACCGCAGATCTCCCAGACAAAATACAGCCATCGCTGAGCCAATTGACCAGCTGTATGAGAAACTTAAAGCTGCTGGTTACGTCTCCCCTATCCCTGCCATAACTCCAGAAAATCCTTCCCATTGGGTCAACCCTAATAATACCCGTGCGTACCACTCCGGCATGAAGGGACATACCATTGATGAGTGCCGCTCGTTGAAGGACAAGATTCAAACTTTGATCGATAATAAGGTTATCGTAGCAAAGGAGCCTACTCCCAATGTCCACAACAACTCTCTGCCTGATCACAGGGGTGGGGACATTCACATGATCGAGATCGAAGATGATTGGGACCCCAAGGGATCGATAGGATTGATTACTGAGGATGATGAGCCAAAGAAAATGGCAGTCACACTTAACCCGATTGTTGTACAGAACCAGCCCTCCAGGGGCGATGAAGTCAGCATGTCTACACCTCTCGAATTTGAAGCACCTTCTTCTGCAAAGGTAGCCGGGCCAATTGAGGTTGAGTTTGGGGCTCCAAAGGTACCTGTACTCTTTGAAGTTGTTGTGTTACCACCGAAGGTACCCATTCCTGTAGCAATGTCAGACATAACACTGTTCCACTCAAATGCCATATCATGGGATTACACAGCTAAAGCAAGGAGGAAAGTAAAGACCAAGACGGGAGAAGCAATTGCTGCGCAGGGTATGACCATAGTTTACACTCTAGAGCACCTAGCTGAGTCCAGTAAGCAAGCCTCGGGACGGACTACTGAAACTGGTCCCGATGATCTTTGGAGGAAAATACAAGCTAAGGAGTATTCAGCCATTGAGTAGTTGAACAAAACACCAGCACAGATCTCCATCCTAGCTCTTCTACAGAGCTCTGACGCACACAAAAATGCCTTGACGAAGATATTGAGCGAAGATTATGTGCCAAGCAACATAACTGGAGGCGAAATGGAAAATATGGTAGGACAAATACTGGAAAGCCACAAAATCACCTTCCACAAAGATGAACTGCCGCCGGAAGGACTGAGTCAAAACATGGCCCTACACATCACCGTGCAATGTGAGGATTACTTCGTCACTAGAGTCTTGATCGATGGAGGCTCCAGCTTCAACATCTGTCCGTTGGTAACTCTCAGAACATTAGGAAAGAGCCTGCACGAGATCAAAGATGGGGCCATCAATGTCAAAGCCTTCGATGGGTCCCAAAGGTCTACTGTCGGAGAGATCAGCCTATGCTTGCAAATAGGGCCAACCTGGTTCTACGTTGACTTTCAAGTGATAGATGTCCCAGCATCCTACAATTTGTTGTTGGGACGACCATGGATCCATGCCGCTGGAGCTGTAGCATCGACCCTGCATCAGGCAGTGAAGTTCGAATGGAATCACCAAGAGGTGATCATTCATGGCGATGGTAGCAACCACATATATAGTTGCCAAACTATCCCGATGATTGGAGGCAGAAGGAGAATAGACGGAGAAACATACCACCACACTGAGAGAGTCAACGCCAAACCCATCAAGCTGAAAAAACATGGCACTACATTTGGTTTGGGGTATGAGTACACTTGGGAGGAGTTCAATCACTGGTCGCCACCATGGCGCGGTCCCTACTACCCACTGGAGCATCCGATACCTCACCTAGAGCAGACTTTCCAGCCGGCAGATATTATATATGGGTCGGAGGAAGATGAAGAATTGGCAGCCGTGAAGAATCTATTCCTGGAGGATGATGATATGGACTGCTGTGTTATTTTCGAGGAGGAAGGGGAGGAAGGACCTTCTATACAAGTTGTGAACTGAGGAGAGCGCCTCAACAATTGGTCAATCAGAACCACCAGGGCTAAACAAAAGCACCATGCATCACACTTTACTTTTTACTAGCTGATTTTATTTCTACATTGTCTTTAATTCTGAAAAGAGCTCTGATACTCAAAACAATTACGAATTTAATCGAAGCATTTCAGTTTATATCTCGCTCTTATTATTTTTCTATCATTCACTTTATTTTACACAGCATTACTATTACTTGCCTTGACGATGAACCAACGATTGTGACTTGCAACGAGACGACGCAACAAACGGATACGTACTCAGAAGAGGATGATATACCAGAAGAGGTCATCAGAGGAGTTGAGAATTTTGAAAATAGGCCTAAGTCTAACTTGGACGAAACTGAGGTCATTAATCTGGGAGATACAGGGAATGTCAAAGAAACACGCATCAGTATTCACCTGTCACCCTCAGAAAAGAAAGAGTACAGAGAGTTCCTGAAGGAATATGAAGACATATTCGCCTGGTCATATGATGATATGACTGGTCTCAGCACCTCCATTGTAGAAACTACCAACAGATCTAACATGCCCGCCGGTAAAGCAGAAGTTCAGGAAATTCAAACCCGACATGAGTTTGAAAATCAAAGAAGAGGTTACCAAGCAAGTCAAAGCCAAGGTTCTCAGGGTAGTAGAGTATTCGACATGGTTAGCCAACATCGTGCCAGTGCCAAAAAAGGATGGGAAAGTTAGAGTTTGTGTTGACTACCGGGATCTCAATTGGGCCAGTACAAAAGACGACTTCCCCTTGCCTAACATACACATTCTTATCAACAACTACGCCAAACATGAGTTGCAGTCTTTTGTTGATTGTTTCGTTGGGTATCATCAGATATGGATGGATCAGGAAAATGCAGAGAAAACGGCTTTCATCACGCCGTGGGGAATGTACTGTTACAAAATAATGCCATTCGGTTTGATGAACGCCAGTGCCACCTACATGAGAGCCATGACTACCATCTTTCATGACATGATACACAAGGAGATCAAGGTATATGTGGATGACGTCATCATCAAATCCAAGAAAGCCAGGGGTCACATGGCAGATCTAAGAAAATTCTTCAACAGACTGAGGAGGTACAATCTGAAACTGAATTCTGCCAAGTGTGCATTCGGGGTTCCTGCTGGAAAATTATTGGGTTTCATCGTGAGTCGTCGAGGAATAGAATTGGATCCATCAAAGGTCAAAGCTATCCAAGAATTGCCACCACCAAAGAACAAGAAGGACGTAATGAGTTTCCTGGGAAGACTCAACTATATCAGTTGGTTCATAGCTCAATCCACGGTCATTTGTGAACCTATCTTCAAAATGTTGAAGAAGGATGCTGCTACCAAGTGGACTGATGATTGTCAGAAAGCTTTTGACAGAATCAAGGAATACCTATCAATGCTGCCAGTCTTGGTTCCGCCTGAGCCAGGAAGACCCCTATTGCTTTACCTTGTGGTATTGGATAAATCATTCAGTTGTATTCTAGGACAACATGATGAAACAGGGAGAAAGGAGCAAGCCATCTACTATCTCAGTAAGAAGTTCACACCGTACGAGGCCCAGTATTCTCTTTTAGAACGCACTTGTTGTGCTCTGACTTGGGTCACGCAGAAGTTGAGACATTACTTCTGTGCTTACACTACTTATCTCATATCCAGAATGGACCCTCTGAAGTATATCTTCCAGAAGCCCATGCCCACTGGCAAGCTCGCCAAGTGGAAGATCCTGCTAAGTGAATACGACATTGTTTATGTGACTCAGAAATCAATCAAAGGGCAAGCCTTGGCGGACCATCTCGCCGAGAATCCCGTGGACGGAGAATACGAGCCCCTAAAAACGTATTTTCCCGATGAAGAGGTATCTTTCATAGGAGAAGATATTGCAGAATCCTATGATGGTTGGAGGTTGTTTTTCGACGGAGCTGCAAATTTCAAAGGAGTTGGCATAGGAGCAGTCTTAGTATCAGAAACCGGCCAGCACTACCCGGTATCCGCCAAGCTCAGGTTCCCTTGCACCAATAATACGGCTGAATATGAAGCCTGCATCTTGGGGCTCAAAATAGCCATTGACATGAACGTTCATGAGTTGCTAGTGATCGGGGATTCAGACTTGCTCATACATCAGGTTCGAGGAGAGTGGGCAACCAAGAACTCTAAGATACTTCCCTACTTGCATCATATACATGAGTTGAGGAAAAGGTTCACAAAGACAGAATTTCAACACGTCCCCAGAGTCCAGAACGAGTTTGCTGATACATTAGATACTTTATCGTCCATGATCCAGCATCCAGATACAAATTTCATTGATCCCATCCCAGTAAAGATTCATGATCAGCCAGCTTATTGTGCCCACGTTGAGGAAAAAGCGGATGGAAAACCATGGTTCCATGACATTAAGGAGTACTTGACAATAAGGGAATATCCAGAACTTGCCAACGCTACTCAGAAGCGCACACTTCATAGGTTATCCAGCAACTTCTTTCATAGCAGAGGAATCTTGTACAGAAGGACTCCCGATTTGGGTTTACTAAGGTGTGTCGAAGCGAAAGAAGCATCCAGGCTATTGGACGAAGTGCATACAGGGACCTGCGGGTCGCACATAAATGGTTTTGTTTTAGCAAAGAAGATACTCCGAGCAGGGTATTTTTGGATGACTATGGAAACAGACTGTATCCAGTATGTTCGCAAATGCCATCGTTGTCAAATACATGCAGATATGATAAAGGCACCTCCAAACGAGCTTACTGCAACAAGCTCACCATGGTCATTCGCTGCTTGGGGAATGGATGTTATCAGACCTATCGATCCTGCCGCATCAAATGGGCACAGGTTCATCTTAGTGGCAATCGATTATTTTACCAAATGGGTCGAAGCAGCATCATACAAGGCGGTCACTAAGAAGGTTGTGGCGGGTTTCGTCCACGACTGCATTGTTTGTCGGTTCGGGGTTCCGGAATCAATCATCACCGATAATGGTTCCAATCTCAACAGCGACTTAATGAAAGAAATGTGTGAAACTAAGATCAAACACAAGAACTCTACAGCCTACAGGCCTCAGATGAATGGAGCTGTGGAAGCAGCCAACAAGAATATCAAGAAGATACTAAGGAAGATGGTCGAAAGGCACAAACAATGGCATGAGAAGTTATCATTCGCCTTATTGGGATACCGCACTACAGTCCGGACATTGACCAGAGCAACTCCTTACATGCTGGTTTATGGTACAGAGGCGGTCATCCCTGCCGAGGTAGAAATTCCCTCCCTAAGGATCATACAAGAAGTAGAGTTGGATGATGCAGAATGGGTAAAAGGTCGCTACGAGCAGTTAGCCCTTATAGACAGGAAAAGGATGAATGTAGTTTGCCATGGTCAGTTGTATCAGAACAGAATGTCCAGAGCCTTCAACAAAAGAGTTAAACCAAGGAAGTTTATACCGGGGCAGCTGGTGTTGAAGAAAGTATTCCCACATCAAGATAAAGCCAAGGGGAAGTTCTCTACTAATTGGAAGGGTCCGTACATGGTTCACCGGGTTCTAACTGGAGGAGCCCTTATTCTTGCAGAGATGGATGGAGAAGTCTGGCCGAAGCCAATCAATTCAGATCCGGTGAAATAATATTATGTGTAACCAATTATGATTCCCTTAATGATGTAATTTGAACTACGCCTGACATGATTCCCGTTTAAGAGGGGATATGTAGGCAGCCCTATGGGTTCAGTCATAATTTAACAAAAATTCTATTTTCCCCCACTATTGGAACTGGGGCAGAATTTTAAGGAGGACCCTCAAAATTCCGAAGTTAATTTTAGTTCATGCATCGCCAGAAGCGCCAGCCCAGTAAACTGGGGCAGAATTTTGAGGAGGACCCTCAAAATTCCAAAGATGTTTTTATTCATTCAGCACAGCCGTCAGAAATGTCCGCTCAGCAAACTGGGGAAGAATTTTGAGGAGGACCCTCAAAATTCCGGAGAAAGAGAGGTTGCAATGTCTTGAACCACGTCGCAGTCGTTGGATCATCTAAAGAAAACTATTTTCGATTATATACGTTATATTTACTAAATCATGCATAGCTATTATCTGAATTGCTGTTGTTTAGCAACGCTACCCCAATGACGCACAACGCCAAGAGCCCGGGGAAGACGAACTAACCTTTCCCCTCACAGAACTCACGATTTTCTTTGGATGCAGGCACTCGACTTGCAATATCGTCAGGTATATTTATGTACGCATACTTTCCCAAGAATGCAACTTCTCAGAATCATCACTTGCCCGCAATTGCTATCCGTACACAATCTCCCCAGCAGTCATATTGTCGTAATCGGCTATTAGCTAAGAGATCTTACTACTAATCATCCTTTTACATTCTTGCACTGCATAAGGCTACCTTTCTGCCTTCCGAGACTAAGCATTGTCTCCATCTGCATTTCTCTGCATTGCATAAGGCTACCTTTCTGCCTTCCGAGGTTAAGCTCTACCTCCATCTGCATTTCCTGCATTGCATAAGGCTACCTTTCTGCCTTCTGAGACTAAGCATTGTCTCCATCTGCATTTCTCTGCATTGCATAAGGCTACCTTTCTGCCTTCCGAGGTTAAACTTTACCTCCATCTGCATTTCTCTGCATTGCATGAGGCTACCTTTCTGCCTTCCGAGATTAAGCTCTACCTCCATCTGCATTTCCTGCATTGCATAAGTCTACCTTTCTGCCTTCCTAGACTAAGCTCTGTCTCCATCTGCATTTCCTGCATTGCACATGGCTACCTTTCTGTCTTTCAAGGTTAAGCTCTACCTCCATCATCATCTGCATAAGGCTGCCTTTCTGCCTTCCGAGACTAAGCTCTGTCTCCATCCTGCATGGCTGAAATATCGCCACTTTATTTTCTTGCATGGTTGAAATATCACCACTTTATTTTCTTGCATCGGCTGAAAGATCGCCACCTTATCTTTCTTCCATCGGCTGAAATATCGCCACTTTTTATTTACGTCTTGCATCGGCTGAAAGATCGCCACCTTCTGCATTTCATGGGCTGAAAGATCGCCAAACTGTCCAAGGGCGTCATTGTTTGGAGGCACCATTTTCATAACTAGAGAACGCCATGCCATGGCCTGAGGACCCCATTTTATCTTTTGCATATCATTATTCAAAGGCATCATGCTTCGGAGGCACCATTCTCATAGCCCGAGAACATCATCTCATAGCCTGCGACTCCTTTATCATACGCTTCATGGCCCAGGACGTTATGGTTCAAGGACGTCATCCTAACCGTCTAAGGACAGCATTTATGGTCCAATGGGAACTTGAATCACGTTTAAATTTACGCACAATATGCGCTCGTATTGCTTACTTGCAGGTACATCGGCTGGAAAACGGCTGTCTCAGCAGGAGCGATCCTGCTCCGGTTCCCGCAGCCTATCGATTTTTCAGAAAACCTTTCTCAATCTAAACATCGCGTTCGTCCGTTTCAAATCTCCATCGGCATATTCCGTTAATGGTTCCGGAACTACATATGGCCTAATTCCTGTAAGACCAGGGATATGTAGACGGCTCAAAAACCAGAGCTCGGTCAAAACTCCTTTCAAATCTCCACTTCCGGTCAAAATTGGCCATCTTATCTTTACCCGACAACTCTTTCATCCTCCTCGGGTAAAGAGGGGCAGCTGTTGATACCCAATTTTTTCCTAGGTATTTTTGTACCCAAAATACTTCCAAAATAGCATGTAGTGCATATATAAGCACACCCAAGATTTTTGTTTTTTTTTTAATGATTTTTAAACCGATTTACTACCCATTTTAATACCACAAAATCCAATAGTTATTCTCAAAATTATCATTTTTTGGTGAATAACTTATTTCATTCCCGTATTTACACCAAAATATAATTAAGGTGATTTTTGTATATGTTTACAAATTTATTTGGCATTTTTAAGATAATTGCATGTAATTGCAATTATAGTCTATTTTACAATTAACAACATTTTATAATTATAAGATCACTTTCAGTATTTTTACTTTAATATTTATATGTTATTAATTATTTCAGTGCCTTTAATTTATTTTTAAATCATCTTTTTACTATTTTATAAAATAATAAAAAGGGATATTGGCTATTTAACAAACATCCCTTATTATTTCAATTCTACCCAAATTGGCCACACCCACTATCAGATTCAAATGGCCTAATATCCTGATTAAATTAACACAGCTCAATCCCCAATATAACCCGGTCCAATTTGAGCCATTAATCAAATAAGATCAACGACCCAGATTTAATTCCCTTAATTAAATTCAATTACCCCCCCCCCAAAACCCCCCATTTCCAAAGACGGTCGCTCTCTCTATATCGTCTCTCCCTCTCCCTTCTCTTTAGAACCTTCTGGTTCTCTCTTCTCCGATGATCTCCACCGTCTTCCCGGCCACCTCCCTTCAACCCCAAGGCTCCGACGGACCTCTCATCGTCCTGTTCAACACCTCAAAGACCTTCGAGGCTTATGGACCATGGCGATTTGAGACCTAAGGTTCTTGGTTCTTCTATATGCGAGTTCTCCGGTGTGATTTCAGGCGAAATCACACCCTATATGTCATGATCTATGAGGTTACGACAGGTTTTTCCCACTTCTATTAAGTTTCTCTTTTTTTTTAAACCCTAACTCTCTCCTGAATCTCTCAAAAACGGTGTCATTTCATGCTATTCTCATGTTTTCCTTTGTGCTCTGTTTATTCTCGAGTTTATTCTGAAAGATCCTTTGCTTTGAACCATTTTTTTTTACTTTCTTCGAAATTAGGATTTCTGGGATTTCTTTTATGCATGCTTCGATTGATTTTTTTTATGATTAAAACCTTTTCTTTGTTTATTCTGACCAATTTCTATGCTCTTACTGTTTTTTAGTTTGACTCTGCTAAAAACCCTAATTTCTAGAAAATGTTTCTTCATTCGATTATGTGTGTTAGCATGTTTCTTTGCTTCGATTACCTGTGTTAGCCTAATTTCCTTTGTCTTGTCTCTATGTGTTAGCATGTTTCCTCATTTGATTGTGTGTATTAGCCTGATTTTCCTTGCTTTGGTTCTGCCTGCTGGCCTATTTGCTTGATTCTTGTTGATGTTTCATAGTCACCATGCTTCGAATATGTCTTGCTGAATCTTAACTTGTTTTCACTATCTCTGAGTGGTTATGTTTGTTCATCCCTTGTTCCTTCCTAGTTAACTTTGCTCGCTACTTTTGTTCATTTACCTCTATTTATATGTTAAAAATGCAGAATCATGACTTCACATGATTGATTCTGATTTTCCTTGATTGATTGGTAATTCAAAAACTTTCTTAAAAAAACCTAACATTCTACCCGCCCGTTTGAATTAATTGGTTTTGTTACCTCATTTGTTATAGTACTCTGTTCTTTTAAGCCTTTCCTTAATTGGAATTTTCCTGAATTTGGTCTTACTCGACTACTATATGCAATACTGAACCTTGACTCTTTCCTTATTTAATCCTACGCTGATTTTTCCTATTTGCCTTATATGGTGCTGAATCTTTTCGTTTGATTTTGATTCCCTTAATTAATGGGAGTACTTCCTTGATTCTTTGATTAATTTATTCCGAGTTCTTCAATTAACATATTTCCGTGATTTTTACCTTATTTTACCACCTACTTTTTGACTATAAATACCCTAAGTCTTTACAAAAAAACACACAACAGTCTTCTGACTTACACACACCACTGAATACTTTCAAAATCTGCATTCCCTTTTGCTCTTTTGCTCTACTGCTGTTCTCTGCTCCTTCTTATTATTAGCCGGCTTAAGGCCAAGGCTAATATACTATTACTGCTTTGTCTTTGCATCCTACTCTTGCTCTTTTACTGGTATGTCTTAACTCAGTTCCCAACAATCTTCCTAATGTGTTTACTTATAGTCTTTATATCTATGCCTATTACCTGCAGAGTTTGACATGTTCATATGCTACTGTTCGCTTTACTTTCCTTCAAATGCTTGATCCCTACTCCCTTACCCTCTATGTGTTTATAAATGGGGATTCAGGGCATGGCAACATGAATTGTTGTTCATGAACTAAATTTTGACCCCAAGTAAAGAGTGTGTCAGTATGTTTCATTGCTAATCATGCCCTTTTCCCTCCCTCTTCCTTTGTTTACTATTTCTGTTATGAATTCCCTATCATTACCCCCTATGTATGTTGAGTTAAAGTTTATGGTCTGGTAGCCTTTAAATGGCTATCCAGGCCTGAACCTGGCTTTCAATAAGTCATAACTCCTCAATTTGAAAATGACAAATTGGTCAGGGGTGTGCCAGCACTTCAAATTGCTTGGCATGACCACCAGCTTATCATTTCCCCTCCCCTGCACTTGCACTTACTCTTAGACTTTAAGTTCTGCCCCTCTCATATGAGCCTTGCCTTGGGACCTTGAGTTCCCTCTGAACTTGGACATTTGAGGGCAGGCTTTTCCACACTGTACTTTACTACAATTCTGGAATGATGTTTGGGGTGTAAGCACTGCCTGGAGCTCTTGAAGCTCCTTGGAACTTTGACACATCCCAAATACGAGAAAGCTTTGGAAACCTGGATCCTTGGAAGTTGGTTTACTACATATGTCAGACTGGGAGTCTGAATTAGGCCCTCTTTGGTTGGAATTCTGATTTCGGATGTATTTTATTTATTTTTGATTAATTCTGGTCTGTAATAATTTTGTAATAACATTTGGGGCCGGCTAGTAAAAAAGGGGTGGGGAACTATGCATGTAAGGGGTAGATATCATGCCTATAGGGGTTATCATTTCTGAAATTCTGTATCCCATCTAGAGATCATGCTTGTAGGAATTACTGTCTCTAAAAGTTCTGCATCTTATACAAATCATTGAAACTCTGCATTTTCATACAGATGCCATAGGAACTCTGCATTTTCATACTATGCCTATAGGATTTTCTACACTTTCATATAGATACCATGTCTATAGGATTTTCTGCAATTTTGCATGTGCATCCGTCATTAGGCAAACTTGTTATAGGATTTAAACAACTAACCAATTGCATATAGATGACCTGCCTATAGGATTTCTGTATAATAATAACAGTGTTAAAAAAATAGTGTTTAAAATTAGTGACACTTAGAAAGCATGCCTATAGGAGCTGTTAACTAACTTGAATCGCCAATTCGTCTCAAATCAGTAGCAATAACATGTAAGCACCTGCAGAACTTATGTTTTTGTAACTAACAAATCTTTTCTGTAATCAATTTACTCTCTTTGTTTTCCTAAAATTGATAGATATCATGCCTATAGGTTCTGTTTAACGCCTAGGCAAGCCTTAGGGTAAAATTTTATAACTGCATCAGTCTTTAATAATTACAACCAGCAGGCAGGCCTAATTCGGACTTCTTATCTGAAAATATGTAATAAATCAGCCTGCCTTAACATTTAAGTTTAATACAGACCAAACCAGTATGTGCAAGAGATGCTAAACTCTATGGCTTATCTGATTTAAGGAGGTTTACTTGAGCCTTACTTGCTTATTTGCCCTCCCATTTATTGCATTATGTGTTTTGATTGACACCTTAGTATTTTGTCCTTTGAAACTCCCCAAAAAGCCCCAACTCCCTCCCCTTTAGGATTAGTAGTCTCATTGCCTCCGAGACTGATAGGATTGTGGGACGGGTACTAGCATGCAATAAGTAACGATACCATTCCGCGCTTTAATACCTTAACGGGGTGGGAAGTTAGA
Source organism: Nicotiana tabacum (assembly GCF_000715075.1). Taxonomy (NCBI): domain Eukaryota; kingdom Viridiplantae; phylum Streptophyta; class Magnoliopsida; order Solanales; family Solanaceae; genus Nicotiana; species Nicotiana tabacum. Next base: position 105,311,308 of record NC_134090.1, read on the forward strand.
TATGGATATGATGACCGGTGCGCTAATATCACGTGCGACCCCTCTTCTGAGGAGTGATCGCTGGGTATTGCATTGAAGTGATCCATATTAATTATAAACTTAGGACCCCCCTCCCTTTATTTGCTTTCATCTTTTCTTGTAAAATTATTCAAATCTCTTTTTTTATTTCTGCCCTCTCTATATACATTCAAAAGTTTTCAACCTAATTGCAATGTTATATGCGAGTCCTTATTTGAGCTTTGATTGTTTACTTGTAAAGTCACAATTGCAACATGGCCGGGAACCACACTAGTGGATATTGAGGGGTGTCTAACACCTTCCCCTCGAGATAATTTCTAGCCCTTACCCGAACTCTGGTTTTCCAACTCAAACTCTTCTAAAAAGTGTCCTAATGCACTATAATCATTAGGTGGCGACTCTTCAACTTCTAAACTCAATTCTCGAAAGGGAATAGAGTTGTCCTCCCAATGTTGTATACCCGATTTCTGACCCCACGGTTAGAGAAAAAAGGGGCATCGACAGTGTGCATTTGGGTTTCCTGCTGGAAAATTACTTGGGTTTATTGTAAGTCGTCGAGAAATAGAACTGGATCCATCAAAAGTCAAAGCTATTCAAGAATTGCCACCGCCAAAGAACAAGAAAGATGTGATGAGTTTCTTGGGAAGGCTTAACTACATCAGCCGGTTCATAGCACAATCTACAGTTATCTATGAGCCAATCTTTAAGATGTTGAAGAAGGACGCCGCTACCAAATGGACTGATGACTGCCAAAAAGCTTTCAACAAAATCAAGGAATACATGTCAACACCACCAGTCTTAGTCCTGTCTGAGCCAGGTAGACCCTTGCTGCTCTACCTTGCAATATTGGATGGAGCCTTCAGTTGCGTTCTAGGGTAGCATGATGAAACAGGGAGGAAGGAGCAAGCCATTTATTACCTCAGTAAGAAGTTCACCCCGTACGAGGCTCGATATTCTCTATTAGAGCGCACCTGCTGTGCTTTGACTTGGGTAGCTCAGAAACTGAGGCACTACTTATGTGCCTATATCACATATCTCATATCAAGGATGGATCTTTGAAGTACATCTTTCAGAAGCCCATTCCCACTGGCAAGCTAGACAAGTGTCAAATCCTATTGAGCGAATTTGACATTGTCTACGTGACTCAGAAGGCAATCAAGGGATAGGCACTAGCAGATCACCTTGCTGAAAATCCCGTAGATGGAGAATACGGACCCCTGAAGACATACTTTCCTGATGAGGAGGTATCATTTATAGGAGAAGACATTGCAGAATCCTATGACGGTTGAAGAATGTTTTTCGATGGAGTAGCAAATTTCAAAGGAGTTGGCATAGGAGCAGTCCTAGTATCGAAAACCGGTCAACATTATCCGGTATCTGCTAAACTCATGTTCCCGTACACCAACAACATGGCTGAATATGAAGCTTGCATCCTAGGGCTCAAAATGGCCATTGACATGAACATTCAAGAATTACCAGTGATCAGAGATTCAGACTTGCTTATACATCAGGTATGAGAAGAATGGGCAACCAAGAACTCCAAGATACTCCTGTATCTGTGTCATATACAGGAATTGAGAAAGTGGTTCACAAAGACGGAGTTCCAACATGTTCCTAGAGTCCAGAATGAGTTCGTCGATGCATTGGCTACCTTGTCATCCATGATACAGCATCCAGACAAGAATTTCATTGATCCCATTCTAGTAAAGATCCATGATCAGCCAACTTATTGTGCCCATGTCGAAGAAGAAGCAGACGGAAAGCCTTGGTTTCATGATATCAATGAATATTTGGTAAAAGGAGAATACCCAGAGCTTGCAAATCCTACTCAGAAATACATGCTTCGGAGGTTATCCAATAATTTCTTTCACAGCAGAGGAATATTGTATAGGAGGACTCCTAATTTGGGATTACTAAGGTGTGTCGACGCAAAAGAAGCATCCAGGCTATTAGAGGAAATTCACGTTGGGACTTGCAGTCCACATATGAACGGTTTTATCTTAGCAAAGAAGATACTCCAAGTTGGTTACTTTTGGATGACTATGGAAACGGACTGCATCTAGTATGTCCGGAAATGCCACCGCTGTCAGATTCAGGCAGACATGATAAAGGTACCTCCGAATGAGCTTAATGCAACAAGCTCGCCATGGTCGTTCACTGCCTGGGGAATGGATATGATTGGGCCAATCGAGCCTGCCGCTTCCAACGGGCACAGGTTTATCCTAGTAGTAATCGACTATTTCACCAAATGGGTTGAAGCAGCATCTTACAGAGTAGTAGCTAAGAAAGTTGTGGCAGACTTTGTCTGCGACCGCATTGTTTGTCGATTCGGGATTCTAGAGTCAATCATTACTGATAATGGCTCCAACCTCAACAATGACTTGATGAAAGCTATGTGTGAAACTTTCAAGATCAGACACAAGAATTCCACAGCCTACAGACCTCAGATAAACGAGGCCGTCGAAGCCGCCAACAAGAATATCAAGAAGATATTGAGGAAAATGGTAGAGAAGCATAAACAATGGCACAAGAAGTTATCATTTGCTTTATTGGGATATCGCATCACAGTCCACACGTCAACCGGGGCAATCCCCTATATGTTGGTTTATGGTACAAAAGTCATCATTCCCGCTGAGGTAGAAATTCCTTCCTTAAGGATTATACAAGAAGCTAACTCGACGACGCAGAATAGGTGAAAAGTTTTTATGAACAACTAGCTCTTACAGATGGGAAAAGAATGAACGCAGCATGTCACGGTCAACTCTATCAGAACAGAATGTCCAGAGCCTTCAACAAAAGAGTCAAGCCAAGACAGTTCGCACCGAGGCAACTTGTGTTAAAGAAAAAATTTTCGCATCAAGATGAAGCCAAAGGGAAGTTCTCTCCCAACAGGCAAGGTCCGTATACGGTTCACCGGGTTCTGACAGGAGGAGCCCTCATACTTGCAGAGATGGACGGAGAAGTTTGGCCAAAACCAATCAACTCAGATGCAGTCAAGCATTACTGTATAATCTTTATACTTTCCTCTATGATGTAAATTGAACTAGGCCTGACCTGATTCCCGTTTAAGAGGGGATACATAGGCAGCCCAATGAGTTCGGTCACAATTCAATAAAATTTTCATTTCCACCCATAATTGGAAATTGAGGCAGAATTTTGAGGAGGACCCTCAAAATTCCGAAGTGATTTCAGCCATTCGTCGCAAGCAACAGTCACAAGCATCAACCCATTAACTGGGGTAGAATTTTGAGGAAGACCCTCAAAATTCCGTAGCAAAAAAGGTTGCAATGTCTTGAACCATGTCACGGTCGTCGGTTCATCTAAAAGTTGTTTCCTAATTACATACTTATGTCATATTTTTATGAAATCATGCATGTTTATTATTGAAATCGCCTTGTTTAGCAACGCTACCCCAATGATACACGTAGTATCACCATATCAACCCGAGCGGATCAAGCAGAGCCAGCGGGGATACGAACTAACCTTACCCCCTTTTACAAAACTCACGATTTTTCTTTGGATGCAGGCACTTGGATTGCGAAATCATCAAACATACTATACACTCACGAGACAAACATTGTTCAGGAATACAACTCTCGGAACCGTTGCAATTACCCATATTTGCTATCCATACGCACCAGTGACATTCCATATGTCACGATGTCTCCAGCAGTCACAATATCGCAACCTGTTATCAGCTAAGAAAGCTCTATTACCATTTGCCATTTTATTTCTTGCATAAGGCTACCATTCTGCCCTCCGAGACTAAATAGTGTCTCCATCTGCATTTTCTGCATTGCATAAGGCTACCATTCTGCCTTCCGAGACTAAACACTGTCTCCATCTGCATTTTCTGCATCGCATAAGGCTACCATTCTGCCTTCTGAGACTAAACATTGTCTCCATCTGCATTTATACATTGCATAAGGCTAATATTATGCCTTCCTAGGTTAAGCTCTACCTCCATCTACATCTGCATGGCTGAAAGATCGCCACATTATCTACATTTGCATGGCTGAAAGATCGCCACCTACTATATTTGCATGGCTGAAAAATTGCCACCTACTATATTGGACGGCTGAAAGATCGCCACCTGCTGCATTTGCATGGCTGAAAGATCGCCACCTCATCTACATTTGCATGGCTGAAAGATCACCACCTTATCTACATTTGCATGGCTAAAAGATCGCCACCTTATTTACATTTGCATGGCTGAAAGATAACCTTATCTACAATTGCATGGCTGAAAGATCGCCACCTTATCCACCTTTGCATGACTGAAATATCGCCACCTTATCCACATTTGCATGGCTGAAAGATCGCGACCTACTTCATGCATGGGCTGAAAGATCGCCAAATACTACTTCTCATAGGCTAAAATATTGCCAAATCATTCGAAGGCGTCATTGTTCGGAGGCACCATTCTCATAGCCCGAGAACGCCATGTCATGGCCTGAGGACCCCCTTTAATCTTTTGCATATCATTATTCAAAGGCATCATGGTTTAGAGGCATCATCCTCATAGCCCGAGAGCATCATTTCATGGCCTGCAAATCGTTTGTTATACTCTTCATGGCCCATGACATCATGGAAAAAGGACGTCATTCTAACCGTCCGAAGACAATCCTCATGGTCCGACGGGAAATTTCATCATGTTTAAATTTATGCACAATATATGCTTGTATTGCTTATTTGCAGGTAAACCGGTGAGCAACGGCCATCTCTATGGGAGCGATCCCGCTCCAGTTCCCGCAGCCATGTCAAACCTTAACCATTCCCCCGTCTGAATATTGCGTCCGTTCTTGGGAAGTCTCCATCGGCATACTCCGCCCGACAGACCCGGAACTACATATGGCCTGATTCCTATAAGACTAGGGATATGTAGGTAGCTCGGAATTCAGGGCGCGGCCTAAACCTCTTCCAACCTTTTCGTTCGGTCAAAATTAGCCATCATATCTTTACCCGACAACTTTTTCATCCTTCCCTGGTAAAGAGGGGCAGCTGTTGATACCCAATTTTTTTTTGTATATTTTTATATGTAAAACACTTTCAAAATAACATATATATGCATATATAAGTATGTCCCAATATTTTATTTTATTTTCTTAAATTTTTAAGATTTTTTAATCAATTTATTCCCCTATTTTTATTCATAAAAACCCAATAATAATTCCCAAATTATCATTTTGGTGATTCATTTATTGGATTCTCATATTTATACTAAAATATAGCTGAGATATTGTTTGCATATTTTTACAAATTTATTTAGTATTTTTAAAAGCTAAATTGCATGTAATTGCAATATTAGCCCCTTTTAAGATTTAATTGCGTTTATATTTGCAAAAATTAAGTCCAGTATTTTTAAATTTATAGTTATGTGTTACAAATCATTTTAGTACTTTTAATTTATTTTCAAGAATTAATTTACTATTTTTTATAAAATGAAAAGGGGAAAATTGGCTATTTAAAATCTAGCCCAATTATATTTCAATTATAGCCTGAATTGAACCCCCAATTTAAACCCAATTACCCCAGCCCAACTCTGACTCATACCTGACCCCAAACCCGATTAAACCGACCCATACCCAAATCCCCACCTAACCTTTTAAATCCCAGTCGTTGATCATTTAGATCAACGGCTACCGGCTGCCCTTTCCTTTTTTAACCCAAGCTAACCCCTAAACCTAAATCATATCTTACCTATTGCCACCCTTGAATCCCCTTCTCTCTCAATTCTCTCTGAAACTCCTACAAACCCTAGTCGCCGCCATCAAATTACAACCCTAATACCTCCCAAATCTATGGCTTCCAAGGTCATCGAAGACCTATATCAACCTCTCATGGCTTCTACGTGTTCGATTCTGTGGTCTCATGACCAGATCATGAAGCGATTTTGTCCAGTCTTTGCTCGATGACTGTTCTCCAGTCGTCTCTGACCTTTCTCCGGCCAGTCATGGCTATTCGGGTCAGACTTTTGACTCTCCTGCTTAGATCGATGGTTTTCAAGGCCTTTCTCATCACTTGGGGTTCTTCTGAAACCCTAACCTCTAACGTTCTTTCGATTTCTTTTAGATCTATTTCAGATCTATGTTTGCTCTGAACTTCTAAGCATTTTTCTCAAAGTTTCTTTTTAAAACTCTGCTTTCAAAACCCCTTGTCTTTTCCGATTAGTGTTTTTGTTAAGTTATTTCAAAACTGTTCTCTGATTTTTGACATGTTTTGCTATGTTTGCTCATATCATTCTTCTACCTGAGTTTGCATGTTAAAAGCCCTAATTTCTTTTGACTGTTTATTAGACAAATGCTTGTTTGCTTGAGTTTTGTCCGATTTGTTTGTTTATCCATCTTTCAAAACTCTACTATTGTTGAAAACCCTATGGTTTTGGGTCTTAGACTTTTAGTTTAAGTACATGACTCGATTTGAAGTTCTTTATTTCAAAATCTCTTATTCCTTTGTGTGATTCTTCTGACTCTGGTTTTCTATCATCTCTAAAATTCGATTACGCTCGAAACCCTAATTTTTAAAAGGGGGTTTTTCTTTACCTGCTACTGTGATATCTTCACATGCTTTGACATTATATGTTTCTTCACCACTGATTCAATGTGACTTGACCTACTGGACTATCATGCTTCGAATGTGGCTATCTACTGAATTTTGTGCTACTATTGCATGTTGTTTCCTTTTGCCAATAGTTTGGCCTCGCAGGACCATCATTTGTGCACTCTATTTATATGCTAAGTTTCCTTCTTTGTTTGGTTTTCAAACTTGTGACTGATTTCAAACTTTTCCTTTGTGAAATTCTGATTTCACTCGCTTGTTAAGGTTAATTGATTTCTTTTCTTGTTTTGCCTTACTGAATCCTTTCCAAAATTAGTGTATTTCTATACCTAGACTCAATTGCTTACTTAATGTTTTACTACTACTTTTATGGCAACTGTCACCAGGCTTACAAAATGATTTCTTTCCTTATTTCTAACCTGTCACTATCCGGTAAACAAGTGATCCCTTAATTAAAGGCAATCACTTGTATAATTGATTCTGAATCATGATTGTTTCCATGTTTGTAGCTTCTTACCTCTCTCTTACTCGTTTTCAGAAAAAACTATAAATACCTTGTACTTCTCTTCTTTCAAAAAAAACATGAGACAATGCATAACACACTTGAGTTCACACACACACTCCACCAAACCTCTCTCTTTTCTCTGTTACTACTATATTGCTGCCTTACCTAGCCGGTTGAAAGCCAAGGCTAGGCTGTGGGAAATTTGCTTATTTTTTTGCATTTGCATTTCTTACTGGTATATCATAATTAAGCTTCTGCACCAACAACAACATGCTTATTTACTGTTTCTTGCATCCTTGTTTGTCTACTGTTTGTATTTAACCTAGTACCATTATTAAACATGCTGTAATTTTCCCTTTTTCCTGTTCTGAATTAATGTATCATGACTTGTGAATCCTAAACCCCTACCCCAATGTGTTTAATACTTGTGGTTAGTTTGGGGCATGACAGTATTGGACATTGTTGTGCATGACCCAAACCTGATCCCCTGGGATCATAACCTCCATGTTCCTCTAGATGTTGTGTATTCTGATTGTTTTGTAGGCATGTCAGCACCCTCTATTGATGTACTTACCCAAAGCTGATCCATGCCTAAGTGTATAGGCTCCTTGCAATGGATTCCCAATCCACTGACCCCTTGTGTATGAAATTGTTAACTCTGTAAAATGCTAATGATTGTCTCCCAATCATCCTTTCCTCTCCTCTATTCCCTCAGTTCTTGAAACTCTGTTTCTACACTTCCACTATCTTCTTAGACCTAAGTTCTGCCCCCTTTATGTGAGCCTTGCCTTGGGATCCATGAGCTCCCTCTGAACTTGGACACATAAGGGCTGGCACTTCCATATTGCACTTATATCAATTTTGGTTATGTAAATTAGGTGTGAGCACTTCCCGAGGTCCTCTTGAGACCCTTAGGGAACTCAGACACACTCAAGTCTAAGAAAGGCTTTGGATCAATGACATTTTGAGGTGGTTTATTCCATAACTCAGAGAGGAAGTCAAGAATCGGGCTTCCTCTGGTTGTAACTTTTCTTTGTACTTTTCTGATGTAATTCATTATTTCTGGTCTGTAATAATTTGTAATAAACATTTGGGGGCTGGCTAGTGAAAAGGGTTGGGTAACTATGTATGCTCAAGGGTAGAAAGCATGCTTATAGGACTGTTTTAAATTATTTGTGTTCAATTCTGCATTTTTTAGACACCATGTCTATAGGGTTTATCTCAATTTCTTCATGGTCAATATCACACCTAGATAACCTGTCTCTAGGACTTATTTACATACTGCATGCTACTTAGATATCATGCTTTAGGTTCTAAACGGCTATAAATAAGTGTCATGTTCATAATATCAAAATCAGTAATATATAGAAATCATGCCTATAGGGATTCCTGAGTAAATCTGGTTCGTTTCCATTCACATTCAATGTTAGATATCATGTCTATAGGAATTAAAATCAGCAATATTAGATACCATTGCCTGCAAAACCTGAAACTAGTCTGTTTTAAATCAGTCTATTCTGAATCAGTTTTGAATAATCTAATTCCCTTATTTAACAAGGTTTAGCAAGCATGCCTAGAGGATTTCAAACAATTCGTTTTGAGTTATCACTGTTTTCATCATATTCTGAATTAAGTAGATATCATGCCTATAGGACCCCATCTAAACATTTAGGCAAACCTTAGAGTAATAACCGTAAATCTGAATCTGTTTTTGTCAATTGCTACAACCAACAAGCATGCCTGATTCAGACTTCTTATCTGAGTTATGTAATAAACAGATCTGTTTCAATAATCAAACTCCCCTCGTCTTTAGTATTCTAATCAGACCTAAAAAGTATGTGCAAGGCATGTTAGTTATGTGCTTTTTTGTTTAAGGAGGTGTATATGGGCCATTATCTGTTTATATGTTTTCCCCAACATGCAGTATGTGTTTTGTATGTCGCCTTAGATTTTTACCCTTTGAAACCAATCAGCCTAATATCCCTCCCCTTTAGGAATAGTAGTCCTAAGCTCCTCCGGGACTGATAGGAACGGGATGGGTAATAGCATACAATAGTAATCGAGACCAATCCACGCTTTAATACCTTAACGGGGTGGGAAGGGTAGATATGGATATGATGACCGGTGCGCTAATACCATGTGTATCCCCTCTTTTGAGGAGTGTCATACCGGGTATTGCATTGATGTGATCCATATTAAAACCTAGGACCCCTTTTCCCTTTATTTGCAATCTTTTTTTTAAAACTCTTCTTTTACTTGTTCTTTCTTTTATGTGTTCAAATTTAAATCCCCTAATATTTGAGCCCATACTTGTCTATTTTCTAAATTCACAATAAACTGTCTGGCCGAGAACCACACTAGTGGATCCTGAGGGGTGCCTAACACCTTCCCTTTAGGATAATTTCCAGCCCCCAATCTTTGGTTATTCAAATGAACTTAGAATTGAACCATATTGGTGTCCTAATGCACCTTAAATAATTAGGTGGTGACTCTTCAAATGCAAAACCCAGTTCTCAAAAGGAACGAGTTGTCTCATACCAAATGTCATAAACCCAATTTCGCGAGAAAAGGGGGCGCAACAACCCTTAGGCCTCATAGGTAGTCCCGAAATGAGAATTTGCTCGAACTCGGGTAGCCCTTGGGGTAAATAGCCGGGCGGACGTTTGCTCACACTTGAAATAAAGATAGCCCTTAGGCTTTATAGATAGTCGCCAAATGAGAATTTCCTCGAACTCGAGTAGCCCTTGGGCTTAATAGTCGAGTGAACGTTTTCTCAAACTCAAAATAGAGATAGCCCTTAGGCTTTATAGATAGTCCTCGAATGAGAATTTTCTCGAACTCGGGTAGCCCTTGGGCTTAGTAGTCGAGTGAGTGTTTGCTCGAACTCGACTTGCAAGTTATCCTTAATGATTTTTTTACAAATTAATTTCCGATGCCTTAGTCCTGATGCCAATATCATGACATAAGCGGTTGAAGTGACTGAAAAGTTGCTTTCTGTACGATTCCCAAAATCATTAATTGGAGGCAGCTGATGATCGACCTTTTGCCTTCCTCGGCACGCTTAAACAATCTTTATAAATAGATAGATCCCACAACCTTACAAACTTTATTCCCATATTGCTTTCAAAGTCCCATTTAGCTTTTTTCAATTTCCTTGAGCTCTCCCTTCTCTTTTCTAACAACATTTTTTGTTTTCTCGGATCTACCAAATAGTGATGGCTAAAACTTCTAAATTTGTTCCTCAAAAGTAAAAAGCTCCTTCATCTTCTCAATCGACTAAGAGTAAACCGGTAGTGCCACCTCATATTGAGGAATTCATTCTCCCGCCATGTAAGATACATCCGATTCAAAATCAAAAAAAACTATTTCCACACCAGGGCAATGTAAGCCCATGTCTCGATATTTTTGTTTGGTGACCAAGGTCGAGCTCCAGGAAGTAAAGGAGGATTGCAAATGGGACAATAAGGAAGTAGTGATTCCTTCCTCTAAGGAAGATATCACTACTTTTAAAGCGAGGTACTTGAGCGTATATACTTACCCGTTTACACTAGGCCCTGCAATTCCAACTTAGGGTCCCATAGACCCATTTATCCTCGACTTTTGCCAACGATACCGAGTGAAGCTCGGCCAGATCAACCCCTCCTTCTGGCGAATTGTTTACTTAATCAGGTTCTTTTCGGACCAAAACGATGGGATGTCTTTTACCCTCGATCATCTGATCAAATTGTACAGTCCCCGACTTTATCATGGGGGCTTGATAAAATTGCAATGCCGATCTTTAAAATCCCTTTTCTCTAGTATTGATAAGGACAAAGACGTGGGTGGATAAGCCGGTTTGTTCGAGTCAAGACCTCCGATCTGATTCCTACTGATTGGATGCCGGTCCACGAGGAGTGGAACATGAAACGTGAGTGTACCCTGATTTCTTTTCTTTTCCCCGACTTTATATTTTTCTTTGATCTAACCTCTTTATGATTGCATAGTTGTAGCTTGGTTTCCCGGTGGGGTCCCAGACCTCGAGGGCCGGGTCCGAAAGCTGGCCTTCACCTCCTCTTACTCGGAGCGTTGCCGATGAGATCTGGCTAAGGTCGATGGGAGGCAAAAAACCATGGTGAGTTTTCTTGTTTGTTTTTCAGTTCTGTTACGGGATACTGATCTTGATTTAACGTAGGTCTTGGAGACGTCGTTGAATTGAGGCCGGCCCCAACTGGTAAAGTGGAGGCTCTAAAGCCTCCCAAAGAAAGGAAAAGGAGGAGAGAGTCATCCAAAAATCCCCCGAAGCCAAAGAAAAGCTTGGCTTGAAAGCCTAAGGCCGATGCAGCGGCCTTATCTCCGAAAACGGACCAACGCCTTCGGGGCCAGGAAGAAGAAGAGGATGACGATTGCCTGCTAATAAATTGTAAAAGAAAAAATGCTAAGGCTTCGAAGCCCACCGAACCAACTACGGCTGATGAGGCCCACTCTAGAGTTGAGGAAGTCTCCCAAGGGAGTTCAAACAAAGTCCCCGAACTATCATCCAAAAAGAAGGTGCCTCGCTTAGGAGATCATTATTAGGGCTGTTGATACCCAATATTTCCCTAGGTAATTTTATATCTAAAATATTTCCAATATAGCATATATGTGCATATATCAACACACCCAAGAGTTTTGGTATTTTTCCTAATTCTTAAAGATTTTTAAAATCAATTTATTGTCTATTTTAGCAGTACAAAATCCATAATTATTTCCAAAATCATCAATTTTGGTGAATAACTTATTTTATCCTTATATTTACACCAAAATACAATTAAGGTGATTTTTGCACATTTTTACAAATTCGTTTGGCATTTTTAAAAGCTAAATTGCATATAATTGCAATCATAGCCTATTTTGTAGTTGATAGAATCTTATAATTATAAAATTAACCCCAGTATTTTTTAATTAATATTTATATGATATTTATTTACCCGGTACTTTTAATTTGTTCTTAAAATCATTATTGCTATTTTTTATAAAATAAAATGGGAAAAGTGGCTATTTACAATCTAGCCTCAATTGTATTTCAATTTCAGCCAATTTGGCACCCCTAATTAACCCAACTCAGCCCCAAATTCGAGCCCAAACTACCCAGCCCAATTACCTTTAACCTGACCCAGCACCTACTCAACTGACCTATCCCATAACCTCATTAAATCTCGGTCGTTGATCACTTAGATCAACGGCCACCATTGATTCTTTCCTTTTTAATTTCAAATGACCCCTAAACCTACCCCATTCCTTCAGAGACGCCGCCTTTGAATCCCTTCTTTCTCTCAACTCTCTCTCAACCCACCTCAAACCCTAGTCGTCGCCTCTCACTGAAACCCTAATCCATGGCTTCCCAGGCTCATCGGAGACCTGTACCAGCCTCTCATGGCCTCTACATGCTCGTCTTTGAGGTCCTATGACCAGATCTTGAAGGGGTTTCGACCAAGCCTTTGCTTGAAGACTGTTCTCCGGTCGTCTTCAACCTTTGTTCAGGCCAACCATGGCTATTCGAGTTCGATCTTTGACTTTCCTGCTTAGATCGATGGTTTTCAAAGCCTTTCTCATTTCCTGGGTTTCTTACAAAATCCTAATCTCTAAGGTTCCTTCGATTTTATTTCAGATCTGCCCCGGATCTATATGTGTTTGAACTTTCTAAGCATCTTTCTCAAAGTTTCTTTAATTTTTTGCTTTCAAAACTCTTTATTCTTTAATTAGGGTTTTATGTTAAGGTATTTCGAATCTCTTCTCTGATTCTCGACATGTTTTACTGTGTTTTGCTTGTGTTGTTTTCTATTTGAGTTAGCATGCTGAAAACCCTAATTCTTGAGATTTTGTTTGAGTTTCTTAGTCTGTTTGTTAACATTCGTTTACCTTATTTTTCTATCTGAGTTAGCATGTTGAAAACCCTAATTTCTGGGGTTTATTCGAGATTCTGAATTTGTTTGCTTGTTTCACTTGTTTATCGCCTCTGAACCAGACTGATTTTGAAACCCCTAGTTCTTTGGGGGTCTATTTGAGTTCCTAAAGTTCTTCGTCTGTTGAAATTGCTCAATGTGATTCCTTTACTTCAACTCTCTTTTTTCTTTATGTGACACTTTTGGTTCTGAGTTCTTGCTACCTGTCAAACTCGACTATGATTTTCACTCGACTCTTTGCATGCCTCTGATCCTTTTCTCTATTACTAAACCACTGAAACCTGACTATCATGCTTCGAATGCTTGCTCTATGCTACTACTGTATGTTGTTTCTTTTGCCATAGCTTGGCCTCACATGTCTACTACTTGTGCATTCCTTTATATACTGAGTCCCTTCTGTGATTGATTTTCAAACTCATAACTGATTTCAAAACTTTTCCCTCTTACTCGCCTGTTAAGGGTTAATTGATTCTCTTTCTTGGTTTGTCCTTACTAAACCCTTTCCAAAAATAAGTACAATCTTGTACTTAGACTTAAATGCCTATTGTATGATTTTATTGCTCCTTTTATGGCAACAACCATTCTGCTTACAGACTGATTTTCTTTCCTTATTTTGATCCTGTTAGTATCCGTTTGAACAATAATCCCTTGATTAAAGGGAAGTCTTGTGTTAATTGATTCTGATTGTGATCATGCCCATATTTGTGTTAAAGCTATACTTGTTACCTTATTCTTTACTCGTCTTCAGTACTATAAGTATCCCCCATTCTCTTTTGCATGACACTCACTAACACATTGCATATCACGAACACACACAGCATAAGTCACTACGTCTTCTCTCAAATACTCTTAGTTTTTCTTAAAAGCATTCGAGTTTTTCTCTGAACTCATAAGCTAGAGTCCTCTTCTCTGATTGTGCTTTGGCTGCAAGTATTTTGCTTTTCTTCCTGCTTACTTTTCTGCAACTGGTATGTCTCTTCTTGTTTAAATTCTTCCTCTCTCTTATGTGTTTATGCTTCAGTCTCCTCTTTGTTTATTTTACTACTTTTGCAAGTTTGTTTATTCCTGCTCCTATATGAATCCCCATCCCTAAACCCTTTCTATGTTGAGTTATGGTTCAGAAAACATGACAACACTTGATATTGTTGTTCATGTATATGGACTGGACTTCCTGAGTCCTAAACTCTTTCAATTCACATTCCCCTTTCCCTTTATATGTATTCTGAGCCTGAGACTTTGGTCTGGCAATGTCCTAATCAATGTCCAGACCATAGTCTGACCTTCAATAGGTCTGTGCTCTTCTTTGTTGGCTGAGCAGGCCTGGTCAGGGGTGTGCCGGCCTATCCTATGGCTAGGTATGACCACCAGCCTGCCATGGCACTCCTTAACCCCCCCTCTTGCACCTACACTCATTCTTAGAAACTAAGTTCTGCCCCTCTCTTGTGAGCCTTGCCTTGGGACCCCCTGAGCTCGCTCTGAACTTGGACACCTGAGGGTTGGCCCTTCCACATTGCAGTATAACTCTTTCTAATTAATATCTTGGGTGTAAGCACTGCCTCGAGTTCTTGAAACTCCTTGGATCTCTGAAACACCCTAGATAAGAGAAGGCTTTGGAAATCTGGATCTCGGAAGTGGTTCAATCTCATATTGTTAGATACTAAGTCTGAATTAGGCTGCTCGGATGTAGCTGTAATTTTTGATGTATTTTTATTTATGTCTTATTTTTCTGGTCTGTAATAATTTGTATAAACTCGGGGATCTAGTGAAAAGGGGAGAAGATTTACTTTTATGTACAAAAGGGTAGAAACCATGCCTATAGGACTTTTACTGTTAATCTATGCAATCTCACAAGTAGAAACCATGCCTATAGGATCTAATTTTCTGATTTCTGCAACTATGCATATAGATACCATGCCTATAGGGATTTGCATTTATAATGACCTTAGGCAAACCGTTAGGTTTAATGATAAATCAGCATATAGATATCGTGTTTATAAGGTTGTTAACGTTTGAAAGGTATTAAAATCAGTAACTCGTAGAGATCATGCCTATAGGAACTTCAAATCAGAATTGTTTCACTCGTCTAAAACAGTACTGACCCTTTTTGCTAAAATAAGTGACTTTCTGCACGTTTTCTGAACCCTTAAAACTTTTCTTGCAACCAAATTAGTGCATCTTTTTCCTTCTTGATAAATATTCTCAAATCAGTGCATATATTCTGAAAACTTACTGCTTTCCTGATAATTTGACAAACATTTTTTTCAAATCAATCTGAATTCACTTCTTTATACTTATCTGATAAACCTTTTGAATCATTCTGCAATTCAGTTTTTTTGTTAAAACTCGGCAACTCTTTTTCTTAAACAAATATGTTTTCTGAAACTCATTTTAAACCATTTTCTTTGTATTAAGTCTGCAATCTTTTCTGAAACTTATCTTATTCTGCAACTCCTTTAAAATTAGTAGTTTTGTCCCACACTTAAGGTAAAGTTGACTAATTAAAGTGGCTCAGTCTTTGACAATTGCATTCGAGTGAGCCTAATGCAGACTTCCTGTCTAAAAGTATGTGTTGAATCAGTCCGCTTATCGCTTTAATTTTTAAAGACCAAACCAGTACATGCAAGACATGCTAAACTCTATGGCTTATCTGATTTAAGAAGGTTTACTTGAGCCTTACTTGCTTATATGCCTCCACTTTTACTTGTATTATGGGTTTCGATTGACGCCTTAGTATTTTGTCCTTTGAAACTCTCAAAAGGCCCCAAATCCCGTTACCTTTAGGATTAGTAGTCCTAAATGCCTCCGGGACTGATAGGATTGGGACAGGTACTAGCATGCAATAAGTAACGAAGCTTCCCGCGCTTTAATACCTTAACGGGGTAGGAAGGGTAGATTATGGATATGATGACCGGTGCGCTAATATCACATGCGACCCCTCTTCTGAGGAGTGATTGCTGGATATTGCATTGATGTGATCCATATTATCGGTAAACCTAGGACCCCTTTCCCTTTTACATGTTAATTTTTTTAAGTTTTCTCTTAAAACTAATTTTCTAAACTCTCTACTTCTTCAACTCTTAAACTTGTTTGCAAAACTATGTGAAGCCCTTTGTTTTTATTTTTCTACTTGTCTTCTTAAAGTCACAATTGTAGTATGGCCGGGAACCACACTTGTGGATCCTGAGGGGTGCCTAACACCTTCCCCTCGGGATAATTTCTAGACCTTACCCTAATCTCTGGTCTCTTCATCTCAAACCTTTCTTAAAAGTGTCCTAATTCACTATAATCGTTAGGTGGCGACTCTTCAACTTCTAAGACCCAATTCTCGAAAGGGAATAGAGTTGTCCTCCCAAATGTCGTATACCTGATTTCGACGTACAGATAAAGGGGGCGTTGACAGCATGGCGACTCTGCTGGGGAACTTCTTTAGGCTTTTACCACTGCATGCTGCTTGTGACTCTATTATCTCATTAATTGCTTTATTTACTTTCTTTTATTCTTTCACTACGAAACTGACTTGGCTCTTCATGTCTTTTCTTTCCTTTATCTGCTTTCTTTTACTGCTTTATTTCAATACTGTTGTAATTACTGTAATTATTGTAATCATTTATCTTATGAACGTGGAAATACATGTCAATTTGTTTCAAACTGCATCTTCAACATCATATTCCACTCGTGCCAAACAAATACCATAGCAATGCTTATAATGAGTGGTTGCGCTCTTCCAATATTATCACCCTTTAAATTCGGCAAAGGCGTATTTGCGGTAAAACCAGTCGATCAGCGGTGCAGTCGACGGTTCCGTGCCTTTACCTCTTGAGTTGTCCACTCAAGGGTACCTGTCTAATACCCCAATAGAAACCTTACTCTGTTCAATTGTACATGCATCATGGTCAAACCTAGCCGAGTTAGTTATGTTGTCCGCATAATGACTCATTAAGATAGCCTTGTCCAAAGTCCATCGGGTTTCCCTGAAACCCAAACGGACACCTACATGTTTAATGCATTTATTTGGAGAACTAAATGCTTGCTATGCTAATTATTGGTTTAAATAGTCGAGTCTGGCGGGGTAAGGGTCTAACACTCTGTTTTGCAGAAAATGAGGCACGAAGTCCCCAGATTTGGCATGGTAACCAACATTCATCCAAGGATGCTAAATTGGTGGAAAGACTTCCACTCCAGTGATCAGACACTCGTCCGCAAATACTTAGGGAATCTGCCTTCTCTTCTAGAAATCCAGCCTAACAACAAAATCATAGAGGCTGCAACTCTATTCTGGGATAGTGATAGGTCTGTGTTCCACTTCGGGGACCTTGAAATGACTCATTTGCTCGAAGAAATAGGAGGTTTAGCTGGTATTCCTTGGGAGACTCGGGGTTTGCTTATGCTAGAGAATCGCAAGGGTAGGGGTTTTCTTAAGATGATGGGACTGAAGAAGAATCCAGACTTAACCTGTTTGAAAGACTCCTACATCCCATTCGACTATCTGTACGAGAGGTACGGCCATAGCAAGTCATAACGCACCTACTCAGACGAATTTGCCCTCACCTCACTGGGGCATATTCACAGAAGGGTCTTCATATTCATGTTTTGTTTCCTGGGGATGATAGTGATCCCTATGAAGAAGACTAGAATCCACACCAGACTGGCCATGGTAACCAAGACTCGGATGGAAGGAATTGGCAGACAGCCTTTCAGTATAGAGCCCATGATCGTTGTTGAGATATACCGGGCCCTAGACAACTGTCAGCGAAAGGCCAGTCATTTTGAGGGATGCAATTTATTACTTCAGCTCTGGCTCATGGAGCACCTCCAGAAAGGAGAATACTGGCAAGAGATCTTACGCAGAGACTGGGATGATCACATCGCCTTCCACCAGCCAAGGCGTATGAATTATATGCCTAACATGTTCGCTCAGCCAGAGGACGCTGGAGGATGGGTGGAGTTATTTGAGAATCTAAAAGAAGACCAGGTACAGTGGATGGTCGAGTGGTTCCCTACGAAAGAATTCATTGTTCGATCTCGAGACGCACCAATTCTCATACTCATTGGTCTAAGAGGAACTTATCTCTACGTTCCCCTCCGGGCCATGAGGCAGGCTGGAAGAAAGCAAATCATACCAAGGGTCGACAAAATGAGTCACTTTAGGGCTGATTTCCAGGACGATGATAGCCCTCACAAATGCCAAGCTCAGCACATGTGGCATTGCAAGCTCGTTTTGGGGAGAGAATCTATTGAGCCAGACAGGTATCACGCCGGTTGTGTGCCAAACTATTCGGGTTGGTTGGAAGATAATCGCAATGGTATGGGTCAGCTCGGCTTCATTCGAGGACACAGAATTATCAACGAGAAAGCTGAAGCACAAGTTAAGTACAATCAATTGCGTAAGAGAATTCGAGAGTGTGAAAGTGAGCATCGGGAAATACAAGAAGCCCATCAGAAGTTGATCGAGGAATGGAAGGATATGGCTGTCAACGCCAACAAACGACTAGGGTATTTGGAGCGGGGTCTAGTGAAGCTAGAAGGAAAGTTCCTCAAGAGGATTGAAGACTATCGAAACGCTGAAGGGAATGCAGGCGGACATTTGGCCCATGCTTATCTGCTGCTAGGACTGCGCGAGCTGGTGAAGCTGTTCGAGGGAGACAAAGATGCCGAATTTGGGGAAGGTCCTTCTGGGACCAAGTAGTTAGGAGTCTTTTATTTTGCTTTAATGATGTAATAAGGCCAATGGCCACTAGTGACATTTTACTTTCTGTTATTTGGCATCGTTTTGGATTCGTCTTATTTTTATCAATAAAATGAGGCATTTAGCATTATAAGTTCTCCAAATTAACTTGTCGCTAGGCCTACCTCGGGCACAACGAGGCACCAAAATTAGGATACAATTTATATTCTTGCACAATATGTTTAAATATTGCAAAAAAAATTCTTCATAATCCGCACTAACTTGTTACCTTTTTTGTTTTTCTTTTCTTTTATTATTCCCCTCCCCAAAGGTTAGTTCGTGCATTCTGGCACCGTCATCATACAGTACAAGATCCAAGGGGCCTCCACCTCCTCCTCCTCCGAGTCCTATCCGGAACAAGAACAAAGGTAGAATGGGAGATTCAAGCGCCAGAAAAGAAATTGAAAGAATTCAGATTCCTCAGGGTACCCCGACTTCTAAGGAAACTACTGCCCAACTTGAGCAGAAATTATTGAAGTTTCGAGAAGAACTGGACCAAGTTCGGAACTTGGTAAATTTATCATTCTCTCTCACCGCTCCTGATGTCAACTTTCCAAATGCTCAAAATCTCGCACCTCCACAGAACACCCCACAACCACAGATACAACCCACTCATGCTCAACACTGTAACACATGCCACACTCCAAACAACACTTCACTACTCATTCCTGAACCACTGAACACCACAAACGACCACCTCCACAACACTCCCATCTATGTAGATACCGTACCCCACTACACTCAACCAATCTCAAGTGCACCTGAGTCTGATGACAAGGACTCTCTTATCAGAAACATGGCAGTAGAACTCAAGAAGTTGACCAGCCGAGTCCAGGGCATGGAAGGAAACAAAGGTATAGAGGGGATGAATTATGAGAACCTCTGCATTCAGTCAGATGTTGAACTTCCGGAGGGGTACAAACCTCCCAAGTTCGAAATGTTCGATGGCACGGGAGATCCCAGAGTCCATTTGAGGACATATTGTGATAAGCTGGTCGGAGTCGGAAGGAATGAGAAAATCTATATGAAACTCTTCATGAGAAGTCTGAAGGGGGATGCTTTATCTTGGTACATCAGTCAGGACCCCAAGAAATGGACAAGCTGGGTAGGTATGGCATCGGATTTCATGGATAGGTTCCGATTCAATACAGAGAATGCACCGGATGTATTCTACATCCAAAATTTGAAAAAGAAGCCTACCGAGACATTCCGCGAGTATGCTACTCGTTGGAGATCAGAGGCTGCTAAGGTTAGGCCGGCCTTAGAAGAGGAACAGATGAACAGATTCTTCGTCCGGGCTCAGGATCCACAATATTATGAGAGGTTGATGCTGATCGAGGGCCAGAAATTCTCCGATATCATCAAGCTGGGAGAAAGAATTGAGGAAGGCATTAAGAATGGTATGGTTACTAATCTTGAAGCATTGCAGGCCACCAACAAGGCTTTACAGTCTGGTGGCACGTCCAAGAAGAAGGATGTGAGTGCCGTGATGGTCGCACAGGGAGCCAAATCACCACTAAAATACCACACTTACCTGTCACCTCCACTTACATATCAGCCCATCCAAAATTACCAAGAACCCGCACCCTCTTACCAAAATCCACCGCCCGTTTACCAATCATCTCCACCCCCCACATATCAACCCACTTCACCCAGATACTCTCAACCTGCACCTGTTTAGCAAGCTTATAATGCCCAACCCTCTCACTACCAATCACCTCCCACTCGCCAAAATCTCCCTAGACCTAGACCAAATTTTGACTGCAGACCTCCCAGACAATATACAGCCATCGCTGAGCCAATTGACCAGCTGTATGAGAAACTTAAAGCTGCTGGTTACGTCTCCCCTATCCCTGCCATAACTCTAGAAAATCCTTCCCAGTGGGTCAACCCTAATAAGACCTGTGCGTACCACTCCAGCATGAAAGGTCACACTATTGACGAATGCCGCTCATTGAAGGACAAGATTTAAACCCTTATCGACAATAAGGTCATTGTAGCAAAGGAGTCTGCTCCTAATGTCCGTAACAACCCTCTGCCTGACCACAACGGTGGAGACATTCACATGATCGAGATCGAAGATGACTAGGACCCTAAGGGGTCGATAGGATTGATTGCTGAGGATGATGAGCCAAAGCAACCGGCAGCCACACTTAACCCGATTGTTGTGCAGAATCAGCCCTCCAGGGGCGATGGAGTAAACATGTCTATACCTCTCGAATTTGAAGCACCTTCTTCTGCGAAGGTGGCCGGGCCAATTGAGGTTGAGTTTGGGCTCCAAAAGCACCTGTACCCTTTGAAGTTGTTGTGTTACAAACTAGGGTACCTATTCCTGTAGCAATGTCATGCATAACACCGTTCCACTCAAATGCCATACCATGGGATTACACAGCTGAAGCAAGGAGGAAAGGGAAGACCAAGATAGGAGAAGCAATTGATGCACAGGGTATGACCAGAACAGGCAGGGTTTACACTCTAGAGTACTTAGCCGAGTCTAGTAAGCAAGCCTCTGGACGGACTATTGAAACTGGGCCCGATGATCTTTGGAGGAAAATACAAGCTAAGGAGTATTCGGTCGTTGAGCAGTTGAACAAAACACCAGCGCAGATCTCCATCCTAGCTCTTCTACAGAGCTCTAACACACAAAAAATGCCTTGATGAAGATATTGAGCGAAGCATATATGCCCAGCAACATAACTGGAGGCGAAATGGCAAAGATGGTAGGACAAATACTGGAAAACCACAAAATCACCTTCCATGAAGATGAGATGCCGCCGGAAGGACTAAGTCACAACATGGCCCTGCACATCACCGTGCAATGCGAGGATTACTTTATCACTAGAGTCTTGATCGATGGAGGCTCCAGCCTCAACATCTGTCCACTGATCACTCTCAGAACATTGGGAAAGAGCATGCACGAGATCAAAGATAGAGCCATCAATGTCAAAGCCTTCGATGGGTCCCAAAGGTATACTATTTGAGAGATTAGCCTATGCCTACAAATGGGACCAACTTGGTTCGACGTTGACTTTCAATTGATAGATGTCCCAGCATCCTACAACTTGCTGTTAGGACGACCATGGATCCACGCCGCTGGAGCTGTAGCATCGACCCTGCATCGGGCAGTGAAGTTTGAATGGAATCACCAAGAGGTGATTATTCATGGCGATGGTAGCAACCCCACATATAGTCGCCAAACCATCCCAATGATTGGAGGCAGAAGGAGAATAGGCGGAGAAACATACCACCAGATTGAAAGAGTCAACACTGTAGGCAAAGATAAATGGTGGGATAACAAAATTGAAAGTATCCTGAATTGGTGTGGATACGAACCTGGAAAGGGACTCGGCAAAAACCTCCAGGGAATCGCCAAACCCATCAAGCTTAAGAAACATGGTACTATATTGGGTTTGGGGTATGAGTACACTTGGGAGGAGTTCAATCACTGGTCGCCACCATGGCGCAGTCCCTACTACCCACTGGAGCATCCGATACCTCACCTGGAGCAGACTTTCCAGCCGGTAGATACTATATATGGGTCGGAGGAAGATGAAGCATTGGCAGCCGTGAAGAATCTATTCCTAGAGGGTGATGATATGGACTACTATGTTATTTTCAAGGAGGAAGGGGAGGAAGGCCCTTCTATACAAGTTGTGAACCCAGGAGAGCGCCTCAGCAATTGGTCAATCAGAACCACCAGGGCCCCGAAAGCTTCGGGGTAGCAAAGCTAAACAAAAACACCATGCATCACATTTTTACCTTTTACTAGCTGATTTTATTTCCGCATTGTCTTTTAATTTTGAAAAGAGCTCTGATATTCAAAACAATTATGAATACAATCGAAGCATTTCAATTTATTATATATCTCGCTCTTATTATTTTTTCTATCATTCACTTTATTTTACACAACATTACTATTACTTGCCTTGACGATGAACCAACGATTGTGACTTGTAACGAGACAACGCAACAAACGGATATGGATTCAGAAGAGGATGATATACCAAAAGAGGTCGTCAGAGAGGTTGAGAATTTTGAGAATAGGCCTAAGTCTAACTTGGACGAAAATGAGGTCGTTAATCTGGGAGATACAGAGAATGTCAAAGAAACGCACATCAGTATTCACCTGTCACCATCAGAAAAGAAAGAGTACACGGAGTTCCTAAAGGAATATGAAGACATATTCGCCTAGTCATATGATGATATGACTGGTCTCAGCACGTCCATTGTAGCTCACAAACTGCCAACAGATCCAACATGTCTGCCGGTAAAGCAGAAGCTCAGGAAATTCAAACCCGACATGAGTTTGAAAATCAAAGAAGAGGTTACCAAGACAAGTCAAAGCCAAGGTTCTCAGGGTAGTAGAGTATCCGACATGGTTAGCCAACATCGTGCCAGTGCCAAAAAAGGATGGGAAAGTTAGAGTTTGTGTTGACTACCGGGATCTTAATTGGGCCAGTCCCAAAGACGACTTCCCCTTGCCTAACATACACATTCTTATCGACAACTGTGCCAAGCATGAGTTGTAGTCTTTTGTTGATTGTTTCGCTGGGTATCATCAGATATGGATGGATGAGGAAGATGAAGAAAAAACGGCTTTCATCATGCCATGGGGAATGTATTGTTACAAAATGATGCCATTCGGTTTGAAGAATGCTGGTGCCACCTACATGAGAGCCATGACTACCATCTTTCATGACATGATACACAAGGAGATCGAGGTATATGTGGATGATGTCATCATCAAATCCAAGAAAGCCAAGGATCACATGGAATACCTAAGAAAGTTCTTCAACAGACTGAGGAGGTACAATCTGAAACTGAATCCCGCCAAGTGTGCATTCAGGGTTCCTACTGGAAAATTATTGGGTTTCATCGTGAGTTGTCGAGGAATAGAGTTGGATCCATCAAAGGTCAAAGCTATCAAAGAATTGTCGCCGCCAAAGAACAAGAAGGACGTGATGAGTTTCCTGGGGAGACTCAACTATATCAGCCGATTCATAGCTCAGTCCATTGTCATTTTTGAACCTATCTTCAAAATGTTGAAAAAGGACGCTGCCACCAAGTGGACTAATGATTGTCAGAAAGCCTTCAACAGAATCAAGGAATACCTATTAACGCCACCAGTCTTGGTTCCGCCTGAGCCAGGAAGACCCCTATTGTTTTACCTTGTGGTATTAGATGGAACATTCGGTTGTGTTCTGGGACAACATGATGAAACAGGGAGAAAGAAGCAAGTCATCTACTATCTCAGTAAGAAGTTCACACCGGACGAGGCCCGATATTCTCTTTTAGAATGCACTTGTTGTGCTCTGACTTGGGTTGCGCAGAAGTTGAGGCATTACTTCTGTGCTTACACTACTTATCTCATATCCAGAATGGACCCTCTGAAGTATATCATCCAGAAACCCATGCCCACTGACAAGCTCGCCAAGTGGCAAATCCTGCTAAGTGAATTAGACATTGTTTACGTGACCCAGAAAGCAATCAAAGGGCAAGCCTTGGCAGATCATCTCGCCGAGAATCCCGTGGACGGAGAATACGAGCCCCTAAAAATGTATTTTCCCGATAAAGAGGTATCTTTCATAGGAGAAGATATTGCAGAATCCTATGATGGTTAGAGGTTGTTTTTCGACGGAGCTGCGAATTTCAAAGGAGTTGGCATAGGAGCAGTCCTAGTATCAGAAACCGGCCAGCACTACCCGGTATCCGCCAAGCTCAGGTTCCCTTGCACCAATAATATGGCCGAATATGAAGCCTGTGTCTTGGGGCTCAAAATGGCCATTGACATGAACGTTTAGGAGTTGCTAGTGATCGGGGACTCAGACTTGCTCATACATCAGGTTCAAGAAGAGTGGGCAACCAAGAACTCTAAGATACTTCCCTACTTGCATCACATACAGGAGTTGAGGAAAAGGTTCACAAAGACAGAATTTCAGCACGTCCTTAGAGTCCAGAACGAGTTTGTTGATGCATTAGCTACTTTATCATCTATGATCCAGCATCCAGATACAAATTTCATTGATCCCATCCTAGTAAAGATTCATGATCAGCCAGCTTATTGCGCCCACGTTGAGGAAGAATCAGATGGAAAGCCATGGTTCTATGACATCAAGGAGTACTTGACAACAGGGGAATATCCAGAACTTGCCAACACTACTCAGAAGTGCACACTTCGTAGGTTATCCAGCAACTTCTTTCATAGTGGAGGAATCCTGTACAGGAGGACTCCCGATTTGGGTTTACTAAGGTGTGTCGAAGCAAAAGAAGCATCCATGCTATTAGACGAAGTGCATGCAGGGACCTGCGGGCCGCACATGAATGGTTTTGTCTTAGCAAAGAAGATACTCCGAGCAGGGTATTTTTGGATGACTATGGAAACAGATGTATCCAGTATGTTCGCAAATGCCATCATTGTCAGATGCATGCAAATATGATAAAGGTGACTCCAAACGAGTTTACTGCAACAAGATCACCATGGCCATTCGCCGCTTGGGGAATGGATGTTATCGAACCTATCGAGCCTGCCGCATCAAATGGGCACAGGTTCATCTTAGTGGCAATCGATTATTTTACCAAATGGGTCGAAGCAGTATCATACAAGGCGGTCACTAAGAAGGTTGTGGCGGATTTTGTCCGCGACTACATTGTTTGTCGGTTCGGAATTCCGAAATCAATCATCACCGATAATGGTTCCAATCTCAACAGCGACTTGATGAAAGCAATGTGTGAAACATTCAAGATCAAACACAAGAACTCTACAGCCTACAGGCCTCAGATGAATGGAGTTGTAGAGGCAGCCAACAAGAATATCAAGAAGATACTACGGAAGATGGTCGAAAGGCACAAACAATGGCAGGAGAAGTTATCATTCGCCTTATTAGGATACCGCACCAAAGTCCGCACATCGACCGGAGCAACTCCCTACATGCTGGTTTATGGTATAGAGGCAGTCATCCCCGCCGAGGTGGAAATTCCCTCCTTAAAATCATACAAGAAGTAGAGTTGGATGATGCAAAATGGGTAAAAGGTCGCTACGAGCAGTTAGCCCTTATAGACGAGAAAAGGATGAATGCAGTTTGCCACGGTCAGTTGTATCAGAACAGAATGTCCAGAGCCTTCAACAAAAGAGTTAAGCCAAGGAAGTTTACACCGGGGCAGCTGGTGTTGAAGAAAATATTCCCACATCAAGATGAAGCCAAGGGGAAGTTCTCTCCCAATTAGCAGGGTCCGTACATGGTTCACTGGGTTCTAACTAGAGGAGCCCTTATTCTTGCAGAGATGGACGGAGAAGTCTGGCCAAAGCTGATCAATTTAGATGCAGTGAAACGATAGTATGTGTAACCACTTATGATTCCCTCTATGATGTAATTTGAACTACGCCTGACCTGATTCCCATTTAGGAGAGGATACATAGGTAGCCCTATGGGTTCGGTCACAATTTAATAAAAATTCCATTTTTCCCCGCTATTGGAACTGGGGCAGAATTTTGAGGAGGACCCTCAAAATTCCGAAGTTGATTTTCGTCAGAAGCGCCAGCCCAGTAAACTGGGGCAGAATTTTGAGGAGGACCCTCAAAATTCCGAAGACGATTTTTAGTCATTCAGCACAGCCGTCATAAATGTCCGCTCAGCAAATTGGGGCAGAATTTTGAGGAGGACCCTCAAAATTCTGGAGCGAAAGAGGTTGCAATGTCTGAAACCACGTCGCAGTCGTTGGTTCATCTAAAGAAAACTATTTTTGATTATATACTTACGTTATATTTACTAAATCATGCATAACTATTATCCGGATTGCTGTTGTTTAGCGACGCTACCCCAATGACACACAACGTCAAGAGCCCGGGGAAGATGAACTAACCTTTTCCCCTTACAGAACTCATGATTTTTCTTTGGATGCAGACACTCAATTCGCAAAATCATTAGATATATTTATGCACTCACACCTTCCCAAGAATGCAACTTCTCAGAACCATCGCGTGCCCGCAATTGCTATCTGTACACAATCTCCCCAGCAGTCATATTGTCATAATCGGCTATCCGCTAAGAGGTCTTACTACTAATCGTCCTTTTACATTCTTGCACTGCATAAGACTACTTTTCTTCCTTCCGAGGTTAAGCTCTACCTCCATCATCATCTGCATAAGGCTACTTTTCTGCCTTTCGAGACTAAGCCTTGTCTCCATCTGCATTTTGCATAAGGCTACCTTTCTACCTTCCGAGACTAAGCATTGTCTCCATCCTGCATTTCTCTGCATTGCATAAGGCTACCTTTCTGCCTTCCGAGTCTAAGCATTGTCTCCATCCTGCATTTCTCTGCATTGCATAAGGCTACTCTATCTGCCTTTCAAGACTAAGCCCTGTCTCTATCTGCATTTTGCATAAGGCTACTTTTCTGCCTTCCGAGGTTAAGCTCTACCTCCATCATCATCCGCATAAGGCTACTTTTCTGCCTTATCTCTCTCGCATAGCTGAAATATCGCCACCTTTTATTTATGTCTTGCATCGGCTGAAATATCGCCAAATCCTACATTTCATGGGCTGAAAGATCGCCACCTTCTGCATTTCATGGGCTGAAAGATCGCCAAATTGTCCAAAGGCGTCATTGTTCGGAGGCACCATTTGCATAGCCCTAGAACGCCATGCCATGGCCTGAGGACCCCATTTTATCTTTTGCATATCATTATTCAAACGCATCATAGTTCGGAGGCAACATCTACATGGCCAGAGAACATCATTTCATGTCCTGCGAATTTTTATTTACGCTCTTTATAGCCCGGGACGTCATGGTCCAAGGACATCATCCTAACCGTCTAAAGACAGCATTCATGGTCCAATGGGAATTTGCATCACATTTAAATTTATGCACAATATATGTTCGTATTGCTCATTTGCAGGTAAACCGGCTAGCAACGGCCGTCTCATCAGGAGCGATCTCACTCCGGTTCCCGCAGCCTATCGATTTTCAGAAACCTCTCTCAATCTAAACATCGCGTTCGTCTGTTTCAAATCTCCATCGGTATATCCCGTCAATGGTTCCTGAACTACATATGGCCTGATTCCTGTAAGACCAGGGATATGTAGGCAGCTCAGAAACGAGAGCTCGGTCAAAATTCCTTTCAAATCGCCATTTCCAGTCAAAATTAGCCATCTTGTCTTTACCCGACAACTCTTTCATCCTCCTCGGGTAAAGAGGGGCAGTTGTTGATACCCAATTTTTCCTTAGGTAATTTTATACCCAAAATATTTTCAAAATAGCATATATGTGCATATATCAGCACACCCAAGAGTTTTGGTATTTTTCCTAATTCTTAAAGATTTTTAAAATCAATTTATTGTCTATTTTAGCAGTACAAAATCCATAATTATTCCCAAAATCATCAATTTTGGTGAATAACTTATTTTATCCTCATATTTACACCAAAATACAATTAAGGTGATTTTTGCACATTTTTACAAATTCGTTTGGCATTTTTAAAAGCTAAATTGCATATAATTGCAATTATAGCCTATTTTGTAGTTGATAGCATCTTATCACTATAAAATTAACCCCAACATTTTTTAATTAATATTTATATGATATCTGTTTACCCGATACTTTTAATTTGTTCTTAAAATCGTTATTGCTATTTTTTATAAAACAAAATGGGAAAAATGGCTATTGACAATCTAGCCTCAATTTTATTTCAATTTCAGCCAATTTGGCACCCCTAATTAACCCAACTCAGCCCCAAATTCGAGCCCAAACTACCCAGCCCAATTACCTTTAACCCAACCCAACACCTACTCAACCGACCCAGCCCATAACCCCGTTCAATCTCGGTCGTTGATCACTTCGATCAACGGCCACCATTGATTCTTTCCTTTTTAATTTCAAACGACCCCTAAACCTACCCCATTCCTTCAAAGACGCCGCCATTGAATCCCTTCTTTCTCTCAACGCTCTCTCAACCCACCTCAAACCCTAGCCGCCGCCTCTCACTGAAACCCTAATCCATGGCTTCCCAGGCTCATCGGGGACTTGTACCAGCCTCTTATGGCCTCTACGTGCTCTTCTTTGAGGTCCTATGACTATATCTTGAAGGGGTTTCGACCAAGTCTTTGCTTGATGACTGTTCTCCGGTCGTCTTCAACCTTTGTCCAGGCCAGCCATGGCTATTCGAGTTTGATCTTCGACTTTCCTGCTTAGATCGATGGTTTTCAAAGCCTTTCTCATCGCCTAGGTTTCTTACGAAATCCTAATCTCTAAGGTTCCTTCGATTTTATTTCAGATCTGCCCCGGATCTATATGTGTTTGAACTTTCTAAGCATCTTTCTCAAAGTTTCTTTAATTTTTTGCTTTCAAAACTCTTTATTCTTTAATTAGGGTTTTATGTTAAGGTATTTCGAATCTCTTCTCTGATTCTCGACATGTTTTACTATGTTTTGCTTGTGTTGTTTTCTATTTGAGTTAGCATGTTGAAAACCCTAATTCTTGAGATTTTGTTTGAGTTTCTTAGTCTGTCTGTTAACATTCGTTTACCTTATTTTTCTATCTGAGTTAGCATGTTGAAAACCCTAATTTTTGGGGTTTATTCGAGATTCTGAATTTGTTTGCTTGTTTCACTTGTTTATTGCCTCTGAACCTGACTGATTTTGAAAACCCTAGTTCTTTAGTGGTCTATTTGAGTTCCTGAAGTTCTTCGTCTATTGAAATTGCTCAATGTGATTCCTTTACTTCAACTCTCTTTTTTCTTTATGTGACTCTTTTGGTTCTGAGTTCTTGCTACCTGTCAAACTCGACTATGATTTTCACTCGACTCTTTGCATGCCTCTGATCCTTTTCTCTATTACTAAACCATTGAAACCTGACTATCATGCTTCGAATGCTTGCTCTATGCTACTACTGTATGTTGTTTCTTTTGCCATAGCTTGGCCTCACATGTCTACTACTTGTGCATTCCTTTATATACTGAGTCCCTTCTGTGATTGATTTTCAAACTCATAACTGATTTCAAAACTTTTCCCTCTTACTCGCCTGTTAAGGGTTAATTGATTCTCTTTCTTTGTTTGGCCTTACTAAACCCTTTCCAAATATAAGTACAACCCTGTACTTGGACTTAAATACCTATTGTATGATTTTACTGCTCCTTTTATGGCAACAACCATTCTGCTTACAGAGTGATTTTCTTTCCTTATTTTTGATCATGTTAGTATCCGTTTGAACAATAATCCCTTGATTAAAGGGAAGTCTTGTGTTAATTGATTCTGATTGTGATCATGCCCATATTTGTGTTAAAGCTATACTTGTTACCTTATTCTTTACTCGTCTTCAGTACTATAAGTACCCCCATTCTCTTTTGCATGACACTCACTAACACATTGCATATCATGAACACACACAGCATAAGTCACTACGTCTTCTCTTAAATACTCTTAGTTTTTCTTAAAAGCATTCGAGTGTTTCTCTAAACTCATAAGCTAGAGTCCTCTTCTCTGATTGTGCTTTGGTTGCAAGTATTCTGCTTTTCTTCCTGCTTACTTTTTTGCAACTGGTATGTCTCTTCTTGTTTAAATTCTTCCTCTCTCTTATGTGTTTGTGCTTCAGTCTCCTCTTTGTTTATTTTACTGCTTTTGCAAGTTTGTTTATTCCTACTCCTATATGAATCTTCATCCCTAAACCCTTTGTATGTTGAGTTATGGTTCAGAAAACATGACAACACTTGATATTGTTGTTCATGTATATGGACTGGACTTCCTGAGTCCTAAACTCTTTCAATTCCCATTCCCCTTTCCCTTTATGTGTATTATGAGCCTGAGACTTTGGTCTGGCAGTGTCCTAATCTCTGTCCAGGCCATAGTCTGACCTTCAATAGGTCTGTGCTCTTCTTTGTTGGCTGAGCAGGCCTGGTCAGGGGTGTGCCAGCCTATCCTATGGCTAGGCATGACCACCAGCCTGCCATGGCACTCCTTAACCCCCCCTCTTGCACTTACACTCATTCTTAGAAACTAAGTTCTGCCCCTCTCTTGTGAGCCTTGCCTTGGGACCCCCTGAGCTCGCTCTGAACTTGGACACCTGAGGGTTGGCCCTTCCACACTGCAGTATAACTCTTTCTAATTAATATCTTGGTTGTAAGCACTGCCTGGAGTTCTTGAAACTCCTTGGATCTCTGAAACACCCTAGATAAGAGAAGGCTTTGGAAATCTGGATCTCGGAAGTGGTTCAATCTCATATTGTTAGATACTAAGTCTGAATTAGGCTGCTCGGATGTAGCTGTAATTTCTGATGTATTTTTATTTCTGTCTTATTTTTTGGTCTATAATAATTTGTATAAACTCGGGGATCTAGTGAAAAGGGGAGAGGATTTACTTTTATGCACAAAAGGGTAGAAACCATACCTATAGGACTTTTACTGTTAATCTATGCAATCTCACAAGTAGAAACCATGCCTATAGGATCTAACTTTCTGATTTTTGCAACTATGCATATAGATACCATGCCTATAGGGATTTGCATTTATAATGACATTAGGCAAACCGTTAGGTTTAATGATAAATCAGCATATAGATATCATGTTTATAAGGCTGTTAACGTTTGAAAGGTATTAAAATCAGTAACTCATAGAGATCATGCCTATAGGAACTTCAAATCAGAATTGTTTTACTCGTCTAAAATAGTACTGACCCTTTTTGCTAAAACAAGTGACTTTCTGCACGTTTTCTGAACCCTTAAAACTTTTCTTGCAACCAAATCAGTGCATCTTTTTCCTTCTTGATAAATATCCTCAAATCAGTGCATATTTTCTGAAAACTTACTGCTTTCCTGATAATTTGACAAACATTTTTTTTCAAATCAATCTGAAATCACTTCTTTATACTTATCTGATAAACCTTTTGAATCAGTCTGCAATTCAGTTCTTTTGTTAAAACTTGGCAACTCTTTTTCTTAAACAAGTATGTTTTCTGAAACTCGTTTTAAACCATTTTCTTTGTATTAAGTCTGCAATCTTTTCTGAAACTTATCTTATTCTGCAACTCCTTTACAATTAGTAGTTCTGTCCCACACTTAAGGTAAAGTTGATTAATTAAAGTGGCTCAGTCTTTGACAATTGCATTCGAGTGAGCCTAATGCGGACTTCCTGTCTAAAAGTATGTGTTGAATCAGTCCGCTTATCGCTTTAATTTTTAAAGACCAAACCAGTACATGCAAGACATGCTAAACTCTATGGCTTATCTGATTTAAGGAGGTTTACTTGAGCCTTACTTTCTTATCTACCTCCATTTTTACTTGTATTATGTGTTTTGATTGACGCCTTTGTATTTTGTCCTTTGAAACTCTCAAAAGGCCCCAAATCCCTTTCCCTTTAGGATTAGTAGTCCTAAATGCCTCCGGGACTGATAGGATTGGGACGGGTACTAGCATGCAAAAAGTAACGAAACTTTCCGCGCTTTAATAACTTAACGGGGTGGGAAGGGTAGAAT
This sequence comes from Nicotiana tabacum, assembly GCF_000715075.1. NCBI lineage: Eukaryota > Viridiplantae > Streptophyta > Magnoliopsida > Solanales > Solanaceae > Nicotiana > Nicotiana tabacum. Next base: position 105,343,495 of record NC_134090.1, read on the forward strand.
ATGGATATGATGACCGGTGCGCTAATATCACGTGCGACCCCTCTTCTGAGGAGTGATTGCTGGATATTGCATTGATGTGATCCATATTATCGGTAAACCTAGGACCCCTTTCCCTTTTACTTGTTAATTTTTTTAAGTTTTCTTGTAAACTAATTTTCTAAACTCTCTACTTCTTCAACTCTTAAACTTGTTTGCAAAACTATGTGAAAAATCCTTTTCTTTTCTACTTGTCTGCTTAAAGTCACAATTGTAGCATGGTCGGGAACCACACTAGTGGATCCTGAGGGGTGCCTAACACCTTTCCCTCGGGATAATTTCTAGCTCTTACCATAATCTCTGGTCTCTTCATCTCAAACTTTTCTTAAAAGTGTCCTAATGCACTATAATCATTAGGTGGCGACTCTTCAACTTCTAAGACCCAATTCTCGAAATGGAATAGAGTTGTCCTCCCAAATGTCGTATACCCGATTTCGACGTATAGAAAAAAGGGGCGTCGACAAAGGCGAGGCCGAACGTCATGTCCCTGTGCCTCTTCAAATAAAAGAGAATGCCCCAAGTGTATCACTCGGGGTGATAAACGTGGATGATTCTCCCCTGGCCCTGAGTTTTCCGAGGGGTAAATCTAGGAGGTTGCGAATATGAGATTTTCTGGAGTTGGAGTAAACCATGAAGGGCACGGCATCTTTCAAGAATGTGTTGTAGGGCTTGATGAAGGCCCCGACCCCGATGCTTCTTTCATTTTTAATAAGGCACATAGACTCTTTAAATAAGCAAGTTTTCTGTTTCCTGCGCCCTTGTTTCAGCTGTTCCGAATCTAACTTTTGTTCTTTTTTTTGAAGGTTGTGGTGCTCCATAAAAGGTCATTTTCCAAGTCCCGAGATGATCTTGCTCGATGCAAGGCCGAGCTTAATAAGACTTTGGAGGAGAGGGACGCCATCAAAGCCTTATATGCTAAAAAAGAGTTGGAGATCCATGATCTCCGAGTTGAGTTGACGCAGGCATGCCAAGGATGGGCCGAGTATGTTGAAAAGGTAACACAACTCTCGAGGGTTTGTTATGCACTAGTTTATATGGGTGACTGATACCTTTAATTTTGCAGTTTCATCAAAAAGCCAACTTGGAGGCGCGGCTTCGGGAAGAGCTTAACATGAAAGAAAACGAGATCCTGGGGTTGAGGCAAGGTATGGACAATCTTGCCTCTGAGAAGGAAACTCTAAGAGAGCAGTTAACTTCGCTCGAGCTCCAGCTCCGAGATGTGAAGGAGGAGAGTCAATCTCGGGGCCTCGAGATCGAGGAGCTTAAAGCCAAATCTACTGTTGAGCTAGCCAAGGCTAAATCTGATGTTGCAGCAATTATGGATTTGTATCGAGCTAATGCCGAAGCAGCTAATGCTCGGGCAAGGGAGATTTTTTCTACAGTGGAGGTTATGTTAGCAAGTGCCATTGACCATTCTAGGTGACAATCCCGGAGGATGACCCTCGAGAAGATACATGCCCGCATCTTCGACCTTTCGGTCGATATTGAAACGGAGAAGATTTTGGAAGAAGAGGCGGTCGTTCTGCTTTCCGATGAGGATGATTCAGCCAGTGTCTCAGAGAATAAAGGAGATGGGGATGAAGCCCCCGAGGGTAAGGCTCTTGAAGTTGTGACTCCTGAAGATGCGACTACTGAAGATGCGGGTGCTAAGGATGTGACCCCGAAGTAGTTTTAGGTCACTTTATTTTGTTTCCTTGAAAGCCTTCCTTGTGTAAATATTTCCTGTAATTATCTTTTGGAAATACGAGGGGAACTTTTATCTTGTCTTTGGTTTTTGCTGGATTTAACATTGTCTTTATTCATGGAAGACTTTGTTTGAATGATTAATCCGAGGATTGGTTTAGGGTTCGGGGTATCACCAAACCCTTAGATCTTTATCGATAGATATAATAATTTTCGAGCTAAGTTTAAATTGATCCAATGTAAACTGGGGATATTGTGAACCTTGAGTTCGGATCGAAGTGAGAGCGGAGTCTCGAGCTATAAGTTCTTGGCTCTTAAGCCTTTCGAAGTTGGCCCTTGGGCTCTTACATATCGGCCATTAGGCTCTTTTGAGATTGGCCCTTAGGCTTCTTATATATTGGCCCTTAGGCTCTTACATATCGGCCCTTTGGCTCTTTAAGTTGGACCGATTCAGCCTCTTAGAATGGCTATATAATTTTTTCCCTCATTTCGGCTTAAAAGACTTAGTGAAAATTTAATTATGCCTTAGCATGTGTTTTTTGGCACCCGTAGGTTTTTCGAAGGTCCAACATATCGGAACCTTATTAGTGATTTATTTGTGTAAACATAATCGAACACCTCTTGAGGTGTTTCTGAAGGCCGATGTTATCGAAACCCTTGGAATTTTTGAGGGCTAAATTTATTGAAGCCTTTAGTATTTAGCTTTTGCTGGGGGTAGCCTGATTTTACCGGTTTTTACAAAGTGTTTGAAGGCCTTTTAATTTATAGCGAAAGTCGGACGTCTCCGAGCCGCATTATTTGGCCGTAGCCTTTATATGATTGTAGTCTTTAGTATGGCCGTAGCCTTTATATGACCATAGTCTTTAGTATGGCCTCAACCTTTGGGTATGTCGCTTGGAATTATTTCCCGATATCTTTTCGAACTTGTTCGAGAAGTTAAACCCCGAGAATATTGGCCTTGGCCTTTGTTTCGAAGGGGCACCTTTTTGAGGTCTTATTAATTCGAATTTTGATGGCAGTCCCCGAGTATTCGGGGTGCTTCTATGTTTTGGCTTTTAAACCGTTTCCCGTAGGATTGTAAGTGTAGAGCTTGTATGAGACACAAAGTGTTTTTTTATATAACCTGAGTGCTTCTTCAAATAGTCAATACATGCGTACATGTTTTGCTGATGGGGTTCGACTATTCTATATGGTAACGGTTCGTTTGACCGTTTGGCCCATTACAAAGTTCTCCTATCGAGGCCCTCTTAAGCGTGAAATATATTTCCCATAAATATAACCTCCGAGGGTGATCCCCCCAAGTATTCGAGGTTGATTGAAAAGAAGCCTTATACTTGTTGATCATTCCTCGAGTAGCATATAAGTGTTGCCTCATTAAAAACCATTCCGGTAAAACCCATTTGGGACAAAATCCGAGCTAAGGGAAAAAGAGTGCAACGTATGCTTTACGACCTACAACCTTGGTGTAGGAAGGGGTATTCCCGAGATCACGAGCCTTTGAGAGCTTCCATCGTGCTGAGCCTGTATGATCCTTTATTAATGACTCCGAGGTCTTGCTATCCGCGATCATGACCTCTCCAAAAGCCTTGACCTGGTCGGGGATGATTTTGATGCCCCGATTTGACACCACGAAAGTCGAGAAACTTAGTCGCATCAACTCTGAGGGAACTCTTCTCTAGGTTCAGCTTCGTGTCGTATTGCCCCGATATGTTGATTATTTCCTGCAAATGATTTAAAGTGGTCCTCTGCGCACAGGGACTTATTTGGTCATATCATCGATATAAGCTTTAATTATTTTACCTGTTTATCCTTCGAGCGAAATCCCTATCATATTTAAGCAATGCGATCTATATCATCAACAAGAAACTAAATGAGTTTTTTCCTAAGAGAGGGGACTAATCCCGTTCCCAGGTCTACCTTTCTTTTCAGCGGTTGGTTTGGTAGCATCGGGCTTACGAGGGTTCGAGGATCTGAGGAATTCCTTTCTTCGCCTTCGGTTACCTTTTATTCCGCTTCCGCTCAGAGCTGTTACTACTACTTAGCCACCTATTTACCCTTTGAGGTCGAGGTCTCCGAGGTCAAGGGTTCCGATATCAGCACCACTTCCTTGATTGCTAAAATCTCTTTTGCAGCATGCTGCTCTCCGTGGATTGTTTTCACTCCTTCCTCTGTCGGAAACTTTATCATCTGATGGAGAGTCAAAGGCACTGCCCTCATATTGTGTATCCACGGCCTCCCAAGCAGTGCGTTATACCTCATGTCACCTTCGATGACATGGAACCTGGTTCCTTGTATGGTCCCGGCTACGTTTATAGGCAAGATAATTTCTACCCTCGTTGTTTCACTTGCCATGTTGAAGACATTCAGCACCCGGGATACAGGTACAATCTGATCTTGTAGGCCGAGTTATTTCACGACCCTCGATATAATTACATTTGCCAAGCTACCTAGATCCACTAAAAAACGTTTAACCTGAATTTTATTCAAAAGGATAGAGATTACCAGGGCATCGTTGTGAGGCTGGGTACGTCCTCTACTTCCTTGTCGCAGAATGATATAGAGTCTTTGAGCACATAGCTCCGAGTCCGTTTTTCCTTTGTGATGGACACTTTAGTACGTTTGAATGTAGGTCCCTGTGGGACGTCGGCTCCACCGATGATCATGTGAATGACATGTTTAGGTTTTTTCGTGTTCATTCTTCCTGTTTGCATCTCTTTCTCAAAAATGGTTTTTGGCTCGGTCACTGAGAAATTCACGAAGGTGCCCTTCGTTGAATAGTTGAGCTACCTCCTCTCTAAGCTGTCTGCAATCCTCGGTCTTATGCCCGTGAGTACCATGGTACTTACACATTACATCGGGGTTTGTCTGAGAAGGATCTGTTTGTATGGGTGTGGGCCATCTAGTAGCTGAGACGATACTTGAGGCATCGACACTGAAATTGTATTCTGATAATTTGGGGGCCTCCACTGGTCCCGAGCGCCTGTCGAACCCGGTTTTTCCCATGAATCCCCGGGATCTTTGTCCTCGATCTACTCTTCAATCATTCCGAGGTTCATTACACCTTGAAATGTTCCTTCTGTCTTCGATGTATGATTAATACCTTTCCTTGTTGAATCTTGATCCCCGATCTGTGTCCCTCAGGGGCTTGGCTGCGAACTTGTTTGGGTGAACTGAGCCCAAGGGAGCTCCCAACTGGTCATCCTCGACCCTAATTTTTTTACTGATATCGATTGTGCACATCCGACCATGTTTGTGATGACCCAAAAGGTCATCACTCATGTTGAAAGCAAATTTTGTGTTCCGAGGCCTAAAAACCCTCTTTTTGTCTCACCTCAATTTGCTTGCGTAGTCCGGGCGCATTTTCGGAAAGCTTTTATGTGAAAACTATGTAAAATAAGGAAATTGGCTTTTAAAATTGAATAAAGTTGACTTGTGTCAACATTCTTGGTAAACGGATATGGACCCGTAATCTGATGATCTCGTATGGTCCGTAGAAAAATTTAGGACTTGGGCATATGCCCGGAATCGAATTCCGAGGTCCCAAGCCCAAGAAATAAATTTTTAAAGAAAATTATTTTCTGAAAAACATAAAGGTTTGTAGAAGTGAATTGATGTATTTTCTTGATGGTATCGGGCTTGTATCTTGGTTTCGAAGCCCAGTACAAACTTGAAATAATAATTAAGATGAATTGGTAAAATTTGGTAAATATCGGAGTTGGTTTGGTAAAAAACGGACCTATAGTTGAGAAAATAGTAATTTTGATGTTCTTAAGTGATTTCACGAATTTGAGGTTTAATTCATAGTTGTTGATATTACTTTGATAATTTGATCGTACGAGCAAGTCCATATGATGTTTTTAGACTTGCGTGTATATTTGGTTTGGAGCCCCGAGGGCTTGGGTGAGTTTTGGATAGGCCACGGAGTGAAATTGGACTTAGGAGAATTGCTAGTGTGTTGCAGATATGTAGCAGGCCTCTGATCTCGCAAATGTGAGATCAGGCACCGCAATTGCGATGCAAGAAGGGGTCACAAATGCGAGACTTTTGTCACAAATGCGAAGAACCCAGGGCCAGCCTTGTCTCGCAAATGCGAAGTCTTCAGCACATGCCTAGAAGACGCAAATGCGACAATTCTTTCGCAAATGCGAAGGAAGTAGGAGTCGCAAATGCGACATATACCTCGCAGATGCGAAGTAGCAAGGTCCTTAAGGTTCGCAATTGCGAACCCTGGTCGCAATTGCGACATCAGAGACCAGTTAAATGAATTTCAGACGGGATTTCAACCATTTTTTACAACTTTCTCAAAACCTAAACTCTCCTGGGCAATTTTCTAAAGAAAAGTTCTTCTCCAAATCAATTGTATGTCATTTCTAACTCATTTTCTTTAATCTATAACATCTTTTCACATGATTTCAATCCAAAATCAAGGGTTTTCATGGGGGAAATTGGGTGTTTTGGGTAGAACTTAGGATTTTCAAATTTTGGGGATTTGGACCTTGATTTGAGGTCCGATTTCAAAACAAATTACATATTTGGGTTCGTGGGTGAATGGGTAATCGGGGTTTGGTTCGAACCTCGGGTTTTGATCATGTGAATCCGGGGTCAATTTTTGACTTTTTGGGGAAATCATTGGAAAACCTATTTTTCATGCATTAGAATTGATTCATTTAGCATTTATTGATATTGTTAAGTAAATTGTGGCTAGATACAAGCGAATTGGTGGTGGAAACAAGAGGTAAAGCGATAGTTGAGGCTTGAATTGTGTCCGTGGCATTGAGGTAAGTGTTTGGTCTAACCTTAGCTTGACGGATTAGGAGTTGTGTCTTATTTGCTATGTGTTAATTGTTAAGTACAACGTATAGGCATGGTGACAGTATCTATACGTTGGTATCAAGCATGCCCGTGAGTCTTATATTATGATTAATGTGACTCTGTTTCGTATTGTTCATGCTTTATATGATGATTTCTATTGTTGAACAAGGCTTGTGGAAGTATTATTGGTAATTGAACATTGTAGAGCGTTGGCTCAAGTTGAGAATTGGTTGTAAAGTAAATGTGGAAAAGAGAAGAGGTTTATGATATTGTCTCCCTTTTTGGGATGTTATTATTCATGATATTGTTTCCCTTGCCGGGATATTGTTGTTATGCTATTGTTCCCTTGCCAGAATTTTAGTGTGATATTATTAATTCTCTTGCCCAAATTGCTTTGTGATTGTTGGTTGGGTGAGGAAGAGTGTAAAGCACGAAGGGTGATGTCGTCCATGATTTTGAGAGTGTTAATGCACGAAAGGTGATGTCGTGCCAATATTGTGAGGTAAAAGCACGAATGGTGATGCCGTGTCCCACGATGTACAATAACGTGCCATGATATGAGTGATAATACACGAAGGATAATTCTGTGCCATGATTATGTGAGGTAAAAGCACGAAGGGTGATACCGTGCACTTGTCTTTGCTTTCCGATTCTTGCTAATAATTGAAATATGGTGTTCTTTACATTTATCTATTGGTTTTCTGTTGTTACTTGTTGTTCCTTGCAGCATGTTTCCCCCTCCTATCCTTAACTGTAAATTTTTGCCTTTATTTTTCCGATGTATATGATTTAATTGCACATGTTTATTTGGTAGTCTTGTCCTAGCCTCGTCACTATTTCGTCGAGGTTAGGCTAGGCACTTACCAACACATGAGGTCGGTTGTGCTGATACTACACTCTGCACTGTATGCAAACCCCGGTGCTGCAGCTTTTGGACCATAGTGAGGTTGTTGTCTTCAGTCCATCAGGCGATCCGAGGTAGTCCTGCAGGCATCTATAGGCCTTGGCGTCTCCTTCTATCTTTCCATATTGTTTCTTTTATGTATTTTAGAAACAGCTCTATATTTATCTTTCAGACCCCTATTTGTAGTACTCCTAGACAGTCTGTGAAATTGTGACACCAGTTCTGGGTAGCTTTTGTTTATGGAATTGTATCGGTATTATTTTAAATCGTTATGTTTCATTCTTCCGCTTATTTATTATTTCCGCTATTTATAAATGTTAACTCACAATTGTTAAGGAATTAAAAATGAAAAGGATTAGATAATTGAAATAATCGGCTTGCCTAGCTTTCACTAGTAGGCACCATCACGACTCCCGAGGGTGGTAAATCCGGGTCGTGACAATATCACAGCTGGGTACTCGATCAAGTTCTGTTTTAGCTATCGAGATGCTATCGAGCTTCTTTCATTCAAACCTAGCATAAAGGCCTGGACTGCCCAGTCATCGGAGACCGGGGGTAATTCTATCCATTCCATCTGAAACAAGGACAAGAACTCCCTTAGCATCTCGTCATCTCTTTGTTTTATTTTGAAGACGTCCGATTTTCTCGTAGCCACCTTTATGGCCCCGGCATGTGATTTTACGAATGCATCCTCCAACATCGCAAATGAGTCAATGGAGTTAGGGGCTAAGTTGTCATACCAAATCATAGCTCTTTTTGATAATGTTTCCCCAAACTTTTTTAACAATACTGACTCGATTTCATCATCATTCAAGTCATTTCCTTTGATTCCACAAGTGTATGATGTAATATGTTCATTAGGGTCAGTTGTTTCATTGTACTTTGGTATATCGGGCATGCAAAACTTCTTGGGAATGGGCATCGGAGCCGCACTTGGGGGGAAAAGTTTTTGTTTGAATTTTTTGGCATCTAGACCCTTCAAAATTGGATGTTCTCCCGGTATTTGGTCCACCCGGGAGTTGTAAGTTTCCACCTTTTTATCGTTGTCTTCTATCCTCTTTTCTCCTGACTCGATTCTTTTAGTTAGTTCCTCGAGCATTTTCATGATTGTGGTGTCAGTCACCGAGCCGCTTTCATCGGGCCTTTCAAGCACTGGTTCATACTGTGTGTTTACTGGTTCGGCGGTGTTAGGAGTTCTGTTCTAGCTTTGGAGTTGACCGATGGCGACTTGCTGAGCTTACAACATTTCGAATATCACTCGAAGGCTGACTCCTCCTTCTTCCAGTCCTCGTGTTTCATGGCCTCCGGCCTGGGCTTCCGTGTGTGCATTCCTTACGGGGTCTGCGCCTGCGTCCGTGTTTAGAGCGTTATGTGAGCTAATATCAACCATCTCCACGTTAGGCACTCCCCCATGGTTTATGGGTGGAAGACCGACCCCTATGCCACTATTTTCCCCTAGACCTTCGTCCTCGTGAATGGTGCATTCTGTGTGTTAGACATGATTAAGCCTGAAATCAAAGAATCTTTGACAAGAAAAAGTGTGAAGAATAACGTGTGTTATCAGGGAGCTAGCACTAATATAATCACTATTATCTTTAGCCCCACAGTGGGCGCCAAACTGTATAACAATTAAAGATATTTTGTGATTTTAAAGATACGTGATATATTCTAATACTAGTGATTATACAAGTAATATTAAGCTTAAATAAGAAGGAATAATGAACCAAATCAATGTTGTTGAGATAGTAGGGGGGCCTCGAGCTCGTCTATTCAGGGACCTCGAAGTCAGCTAAGACCAATAAAGTATGAACAATAAAATAAAGGCAATAAAGCTAAAGAATAATTGTTGAGCACATTAAACAAGATAAGAATGGAATGCTTTATTGCGGTGTTTGATATAATGCCTTACAAAATGATTGGGGTCCCCTTTATATAGGAGGAAAAAACCTCAATATAGTACATTCCTCATAAAAGTAAAGAATTCTATTGGTACAAGTGTATAACGGCCTAGTACGGATCTGTACCATTTCGTACAAACCTTATCCTTTAATTAATGCCCTAATCCACGTGTTCCTAAGAAATTCGCGCTCTTTCTTGATTGAATTCGAGATTATGCTGCCCTCGATGCGGTCCGTGCCAGGCATAGCTTCCTCGAGGTAGGTGTCCCTTAGCCGGATGCGACACCCACTTCGAGTCTCCCGGACTCGAGCCTATAGCCCGATTTAAGATTTTAAAATTGTGCTCCTCGATTTTGACCGCATACACAAATGCCAAAATCAAAGATGGAAGCATAAATAATAATCAAAATCAAGTCAAGAAAATGTACCTTAATCCAAGTGGTGAAAATCACCTAAAAACCGCCCAAATCCAAGCTCTCAATCCCAAATTTGATAAAATAAGTAAAACCGTCGAATATAATAACTCATAGACATGCTCCAGGAATACCCATCTCAGCGGCCAATAACCTCGCGATAGTAGCAAGTTTTTACCAATTTAATAATGTACATATAGATAATGCAAAGGGTAAAAATTGAAACGGTCGTGTTCGTCCCTTTACAGTAGTCCCTCCATTCGAGAATTTACGTGAACATATTTTCTTTTCCGTACATTTCAAAAAAGAATGATTACTTTTTTAATTTGGAAACAATTTAGTTTAAATTTTAAATTTTACCCTTAATGAAAACTTTTTATAACCACACAAATATTTTAGACCTCTTTATGATTTGTTTAGAATCACAAATTTTAAAAATCTTTATTTTTTTCAAACTCCGTACCCAGTCAAACAAATTTATATAAATTGAAACGTAGGAACTACTAATTATATATAGTAGTAATGTACACATAGATAATGCAAAGGGTACCAATTGAAACACTTATTGGTCATATATATATATATATATATATATATATATATATATAATTAAATTGTATTTTATAAAAGTGAAAATTACACTTTTATAGCTGCTCCTAAAAATAATAGCTACATAATATATATTATATGCATAATCCGTGTATATGTGTAACTCGGCCTTTACAAAATACAACCCGATGCCGATATAGGTAGAATCCAATTCAGTATCTGCAAATTTTTTACAAGGGTTTAGTTAAAGGGTTTTGTGGGAGTGATTAGTCAATGGAGAGCAGGAAGTTGGTAGCAAAGCAATTCCTCAAGGACAAAAAATTCTGGGTCGCCTCTTTCCTCGTTGTCTGGGCTGCTGCTCTGCAGGTAATTTCATTTTTAAGTAAAATGCTTGGATACTGTTATTCCACACATCCTAATGGCGATAATTGTGCAATTTTCGGGCAGGGGCACATGATGTGGTTGCAGAGGCAAGATTCTTTCAAGCACAAATTTGGAAACTTAAACGATGAAGGCACCAATCAACAGGATAATCACTCATCAAATTAACTACTTGTAAGATTGACTTGGATATTTTCTTCTCTTTCTTTGATCGGATTATGAACTTGACGAAATTTTGTTTGACAAGAGTAAAATAGCGAAGCTTTTTTATTTATTTATTAATAATATGGTAGTGTCCGGGCCAGCTGGCAGGTACATTGACTAGTTCAAGTGTGTAGTATTACCTCCCACCAGCACAAGGTAACCCAACGGATTAGAAAGATGGAAAGAAATAACCTAGTTATTCTTTCTCCAATTTGAACATGAGACTTCATGGTTCTTCATTATCCACTAGGCTACAACCTTGGGTGCATATCGGAGCCCTTTTCTGATGGAATATTCGATAAATTTCCTGTCTTGATATGTTAGGGTTGTGACTTTTGCTGCATTCTTATGAGTGAAATTTTGAGTTTTCCTTTTGAAGTATCAATATGATTGAAATAACATAATTTACCTATTGATGGTCCAGTAAAGAGATGCATTTTCAGGAACCTCCAATATAATTTGTATCCTTTAAGGACAGGGAATGCCTAATAAGAACTTATAGATACAGTTGATGACCCTCTCAATAGCCCATCTAAACTCTACATGGCTCTAATTTCTTCTTTGTACTCTTGCTTGGTTCTTTCTAGTAGTGTTGTCAAATGCAAAAAGCTACAAGGCCTGTTAGAACCTAATTCAGAAAGCTAGTGAAGAAACACGACAGTTATTTGAAATTATGTGGGGAATGCTCGTGTTTTTAGTGCCAAGTAAGTAAGAACTTTTTTTTTACACACACACATGCATATCAAGTATCAAAGATAAGTCATCTATTTTTCTGATCAGTCAAAGAAAATTCATCCATAAAAGATGTTAAGCAATGTTTCACCAATATGGTGAGCAAATTATGCAATGTATCAATCTGGTAACCATCAGATTTTTATCAGTAACATAAGCATATTCATCTATAGCATCATCTTCTTTCTCATTATGATGACTCTCACTAGTATCCACCTCCTCCTATCTTAGTATGCTGGGATTAAAACTTGAAGCTTATGTTGAGATAGCTCTTGTATGTTAAGCTTCGCTATCTATTGCCCTTGGCACATCACTGAAGTTATATATATATATATATATATATACACACACACACACACACACACACACACACACTCTTTTTTTGTGAATATAAACTCTATATATTTCATAAATTACTGCTAGTAGAGCTATAGACCTGTTTAAGAATTGAATGGGAACATTTGCACTTAATTTGAAATTTTGTTGCTTTGTTATTGTTGCCATCATAAGACCAATTTTTTGTTCATCTTTTGTTTATACTGGTATCATAATTGGAATCTTCTCTCGTATTTCAATGCTTGGAACTGGTTTTTCTCTACAACTGTCCATTACACTTCTGGAGTTATCAATGATAGATCCAGATAGAAGTATTCAGGATTTTAGCAAATAGCAATCTCTGTTATGAATGATGCAATTAGCATTCCCATTTTATTCTCTTGGGCTAGTCTTGTCAAATGATATTCGGTCTCTTAAATTGAAATTGCTGGACTTTTTTTTTTATCAATGGATATCCCATAAAAGCCATAACATTGTGGTGCTAGTATGTAGGAATTCGATTAGTTGGTAGATTTACACCATGTGCAAGTGTATGCTTTTGCTGAGTTATATGTTCAATAGTTGTTGAATGTGTTAAATTACTGCCAAGAAGATTATTAAAGGTGAAAAACTCACAATGTAACTTGATGGTTTGTACTGTGTTAGGTAGTCATGTTTCCACCATAGGACTGGCAGGTTATTACCAAGTCATCTGTTGGATAGTTTCGGAATTTGCTAGCCAGTAATTATCAACGGTGATAAAGGAATAACTGCTGATTTTGGAGTGTATCTGCTGTACCATGACCGCATTTGTTTATGCAAAATAAGAATAATGACATCAAAATTGTATCAAAAGATTATTTTGATGTGTATAAAAAGTTTTTTAATTTGTTAGAAGGATATGTTTCAATAAATACTCATCTAGATTGGACAACCATCATTCTCATCTGTCTATTTCATTCATTCAATGAGATTTTCTTTGAGCAAGAGTTGTATAATATCTACATCAGTTGTGGTGAATTGACAAAATTTACAGTCATTGGTAATAAATACGGAAGTCCGGTCTTCACCCTGGAACCAGTTCTGGAGGATGGTGATTTCTCTGTGTTTTTATGTGGTTGAGTAAGTTGAATCAAAGGTGAAATGATTATGATTGGAGAACTGAGAATGATTCTTGGTGGTTATCTGACTTTGTCACCTAGTATTATAGCTGACAAGCTTATCTAGATTTTCCTTAGATAAATGCAAAAGAATAAAGTTATACATAACACTGCTGCAATGACTGTGGTAGGTCTACTTCCTAATGAGAATGTGGGTTGGTAAGTCATCTGGAACTTAAAATAAATCTTTTTTCTGACAGATAGATTATTATGGAGTATTTGAAAAGGGAGATGAACTAATTATATATTCTATTGGGGTAAACTGACAGTCTCCTTAATTTAGTCTCTTTAAAGGTGGTCAGAATTATATCGCTGATGATGCCCGGATGGAGGTTGCCTTGCTTGATCTGTTAATTCTTTAGGCATTTGTTCTAAATGTCCAGAATTAAGTATGTTCTCAATAAGTGCAATCAATTGAAATGGAATTCTCAGCTAACTAACGGTGTCGCATATATTTTGTTCATGACCCAGCTCAGTTGTGCAAGTCGTGGTATGATGTTCCTTGTAAGGAATGGTCAGAGGTCTGGTTTAGAGCTTGTCCGTGAAAAAACTGTAGCAATAGTATCTGTTTGATAGTTTTTGGTAAAATAAGAATAAATAAAAGTTAAAGACACTTGTTCCGAACTATTTTATGTGATGCACTTTAATTGGATATCAAGTTTTAAAAATAAAGAACAATTTTTGAAACCTGTGGATTGTGGTGTAGAACAAGTTAGGAATATTTTTGTGGCTATATTATATCTCATTAAGGGTAGAATGAGAAGTTCAAGGGTATATTTTTTAAAAAAAACATATACAAAGACATCATTATTTTTGGGAAGGACTAAAACGAAAAATGCATCATGTAAATTGGATTAGAGAGGGTGCCATTTTTTTTTCTTCAAGATTTCAGTTTTTCCCGTTAAAGTTGTTGATATTATTACTCCTAAACGCTGTTTCCAAAAATTGGAGAATTACTCCAAAAATGCTATCAAACAAACACAATCGGAAAAAAAAATTTAGGTGGAGAACCTTTTCACGCTTTTTCCTTCCAAACGCCAATCTATGCGTTGTCGGTCGAGTTTTTTCTACTTCAAGATCTACCTGTAATGGTGGACACATTAGCAATATTAATTCCGCAGAAACAACCTAGATGTGAACGCAGAGGTGGGTCTATGATGTGATGATTGCTGGTGCCATAGTCTTTAATGCAAGCCTTTAATCTTCATATAACTAGATTAATATTATATCTATTGATACCATCTTAGAAAAATTTGAAAATCAAGGAATAAGATTAGATGGGTAAAAAGAGAAAATAATTAAAATAAGTAAAAGATTAAAATCAAGAAAATAAAGTAATAGTAAAGCAAAGTCTGTCATGTCAAGCTTCCTGACCTGCTTTGTACCAGCCGGTATTTTGTGTACTTCGGGAAAGAGAAAGAGGGTCTTATGGAGGGAGGGGGAGGGGAAAGGCTTGGGCTTGCAAGCACCTTGGTCACATCTAAGTCCCTATTCTATTGTTCTATTTGGGACGGAAAGAAAAAGATCTGCCTTTTGCGGGAAGAATCGCTCGAAAGCACGGGATGGGCCTTCCCTTCCTTTACGTCATCCACCACCCTGTCCTATCCACTCTCCCCAAATCTCTACTCGTAATTTGAAGAAGAAAGATAAGGAAATCCAATTAGAGATAAGCTGCCCATGAGCATCATGGCATAGGTAAAAGGGAACGAGGCGGCTGCTGGCACGGAGTTAGCCGGGGCTTCTTCCTCGAGTCCTGTCATGATCCGATTTGTGTATGACTTGACGCTCTAAAGTCTGTATCTTCTCTTTTTGAATGAATTACAGTCAGTAAAGTAATCTGGTGGAAGGGGTCCATAGAAAGAAAATTGGCTTCTTTTTCTTTTTTATATTTTTTGAATAGAGAAAGAGTCGAAACTAAGGGTACGCTCTCTAGAAGATTTGCTCGGTCGTCGCTCTGCTGCGTCTGGCCCGTCCTCTAGGCACCTTTGGAAGGCAGGGAGTGTGACAACGTACACGCTTCCCTTTACTCCATAGGGCCTTCTCATCAGTTGCAGGGTTTGGTGGCCCGAAATTGACTTGGCTTCGCCAAAAGGCCTCATCTCTAAAAGCCCGGCTCGCGAGGCGTCCCTCTCGCAGTAGGGTTCCAACCCTCGCCTCAAAAACAAAAGCCCACTTTTACGCGAATTCCCCTCTTGAAGTTGTAGCTACTCGGTCAGCGAATTGTAACTGGAGCTTATGGAACTGCTTATTCACAAAGCCTTATTTTAGGCAGGCAGCTTGCTTCTATGGCTCATGTATGAACAGCAAAACTCATGCAGATTGACCTGGATGATCCCCGGGGGGGGGGGTATAAAACTCGTGATAGAAGGACAACTTCCCTTTCGCTGAACGGAATCAATAGAATTTCTTGGTGACCGGACACCACTGCTTAAGAGGGATTGCCAATAGAGGTATAAACTCCCATGGTAAGACTTCTCACTAGGTAAGTTCCCCCTTATCTTTTTCAATGCTTTGGGGATCGAAAAGAATTGGTTGCCCTTCCATAACTATGCTGAAGAGAAAGGGAGATCCTTTATCCCCTTGTCTTAGGCCATGGCTGCTTTTTAAGTACCCGAAGGGCGAGCCATTGCAAATAACCGAGAAAGAAGGAGTCGAGATGCATTCGTTTTTTCCAATTGACGTTGAATAAAATTTTGAAAATTTTAAAAAAAGAAAGCAAATATATATATATTCAAAATTGCAATAACTATCGGGGTATCAAGCTGCTTAGACATACCATGAAAGTTTAGAAGAGAGTTGTAAAGCTAAGGGTGAGGAAGAGTGTGTCTATTTCCGAGAACCAGTTTGGGTTTATGTCGGGGCGTTCGACAACAGAAGCTATCCATCTTATTAGGAGATTGATGGAGGAGTATAGGGAGAGAAAGAAGGACTTGCATATGGTGTTCATTGACTTAGAAAAGACGTACAATAAAGTTCCAAGGGAGATTTTGTGGAGATGTTTGGAGGCTAGAGGTGTACCTGTTGCCTACATTAGGTTGAATAAGGACATTTATGATGGAGTAAAGACCCGGGTGAGGACGGTGGGTGGGGACTCAGACCATTTTCCGGTAAAAACGAGTTGCTTGCTTACCCGACATGCTTGCTTCACCAACTTACTTAATTAGGGCATCATGTGACACACCCTAATGAAACAAGTAGGTGTGTCACCTACTTGCTAAAATGAGACCCAAATTAAAGGGTTGTTTGTGGCCCAAATTAAAGGCTAAAGAGAGGGCCATTGGAGCAGTAGTTTGTTCGACCATCATGGGATTAGTAAAGCCAATACATGACCATTTTCACCCATCTTTATCCAAAATAAAGATCAACAATATTCTCTATTTCTCTCCCAAGCCAAACAACTACCCTTCTTTCTACTAGAGTTCTAAGTGGAAAAGGCTTCAAGTTTCATTCCCCCCATCATGTGAGATGATTTTCATGTGTTTTTTTCTTCTCTCCTAAGATCTTAAACGTTTCTATACCAAATAGCCTAAGGTAGCACTTCTCCTCCAAGATTAGACCACCTACACTTGATTAAAAGTGTTGTAGAGATGGTGAAGATCACTTATTTGATGTTGTTACTAAGTTGTGAGCATTCTCAAGCTAAAAAAGACTTTTTCCAGGGTTTCTTCTTGCTGAATAAGGTAAGGAATCTTCTCTCCTTCGTGTGTTTGAGCTTATTGGAGACTTAGCTATTTTGTGACAATACGAATTTGTAAAGAAATGGCTCGAAATGAGTTCTAAGTTACTGCAATTTGCTGGACTATTATGAGGTTACTTTTATTGTATATTATGGATGAAAACTAGAAAAGTAAAGTGAGAACTATGAGAGACAAAGTGAGGATTGTATTAGGTTCTAAGGGCATTAGAATAAGAATTATACGATGACCAAGGTCATAGAATAAGAATTCCTAAAGTAAGAATGTATGGAAAGTAATAGATGACTGGGTATTCCTAAATATGTTGCCTGCGGAAGGCGTCGTGAGATCCGGTAAAAAGGGAAAGCTTAGTTCGAGATATATAGGGCCTTACATAGTCATTCGACGAATATGCAAAGTAACTTATGAGCATGAATTGCCTCCAGATTTAGCGTCAGTTCATTATCCATACTACGAAAGTGCATTGGAGACTCTTCTCGGGTTGTCCCAGTAGATGACATTCAAATAATAGAGAATCTATCCTACGAGGAGATTCTAATGGCTATTTTAGATCGACATATTTGTAAGTTAAGGACCAAAAAGGTAGCATCCGTGAAAGTGTTATGGAGAAATAAAAATGTCGAAAAAATGACGTGGGAAGCCGTACATGAGATGAAATCGAAATACCTGTTCCTATTTCAACTGAAGATATGGCTCGATATGGGATATTACAGCACAACCCGGTTCAAACCAGTGAGTCGTGAGGTGAGCTCTTATTTTTGACTTGCAGTACTTATGATTGAAGGTCGTGTGAGGCCAAGTGTTTCTATTTAAAGACATTGGCCTTGTGTGGTATGTATAGTATGTTTTATGGCTACGTGCAGGATGGTTTTAATCTAATGTACAAAAGAGACTCGCGAAATTTTTGCGAGCCTTAAGAAATGACGTGGGAAGCCGTACATGAGATGAAATCGAAATACCTGTTCCTATTTCAACTGAAGATATGGCTCGATATGGGATATTACAGCACAACCCGGTTCAAACCAGTGAGTCGTGAGGTGAGCTCTTATTTTTGACTTGCAGTACTTATGATTGAAGGTCGTGTGAGGCCAAGTGTTTCTATTTAAAGACATTGGCCTTGTGTGGTATGTATAGTATGTTTTATGGCTACGTGCAGGTTGGTTTTAATCCAGTGTACAAAAGAGACTCGCGAAGTTTTTGCGAGCCTTAAGAATTAACATTTGAGGACGATTATTTCTAAGAGAAGGATGTTACACCCCATACTTTCATGTTGGAATACGTCTTAAGTGAATCAATATAAGACAGGGAGTTTAAGGACCTTTACCAAGATAGTGATGAGTTAACACAAGTGTTACAAAAGTATCGTGAGATTTGGAGGCTAAACGAATCAAAGATGTTATAAACCGTTCTTTCGGGGTAAAACTAGGAGTATTTAATAATCTGCGGAGGTCATTGTAGACAATAAATTTTGTGTCGAGAAAATAAAATCAAAACCGAAAAATATTGCAACAATTGTAGTATTTTATTTCAAATATTTGAGTGTTCCAATCTCTATGAATCCTCTGATTCTTCTTTTCAATAGTAAATAAATTCAAGGGCCTTTGAGCTTGATCTTGAATCTATGTTTGTTGCCACGAAAGATGATCTTTTTTTGAGCTTGAGCTTGATTGCTTGAACTTGACCTTGATTTGTTCTTCGTTCTTGAGCTTGAACTTGATTTGTTCTTCGTTCTTGAGCTTGAATTTGATTGCTTGGAGCTTGAAACTTGTAGAGAAATTTTGCAGCATTTGATCTGCGAGCTCTCTCTTGCTTCTTGTTATAACTTCTGGTGTCTTTTCTAGGTTATGAAGACCCATATTTATAGTTGTAGGAGGGAAGAGTTATGATAAGAACAAACTCTTTCCGACCAATCAGATTGAAGAGTGACAAGACCATATTTGATTGGCCAGAACATGTCACTGCACATGTGGTGCACATTGGCCTTTTAATTTGACTTGGCATGTCTTGTCAGTTTGACATGTGGCATGATCCTATTGGCTTTTCCGTTTGACTTGTCGTGCCACGTCATTTGATATGTGGAACCAAACTGGGACTCTAGGAAAATAACATATTGGGCCTAATGAAGCGGGCTCGTTCAACGGACTAGCCCAATGAATTTGGGTTTTAATTTAAATCCCAATCTTAGACTTAAATAATTGAACCTTGGTTTGAGCTTGATATTTCCTTAATTTAGGAATTTATCAAAATTTAATATGGATTATAATTCCATAAAATTTACATGTCTACAAATATCCCCACCTTCATGTCTTGTCAAGATGTAAATTTGATCAATGTAATGACAAGTCTTGAAGTACCGGTAAAACATTAATCTTGGACGATTGATTGAGTAATTTCCGCATTTGGGTAGTTGCACCTCTCTGCGAAGAAGCCCGTTACCGGATTACGAGTATTACATTTTCAATCTCAATAGACAATATTATTCATACTTGGACTTTGGCATTAGATTAGCAATCCGTACATGTGATAACCATCAAAACTCCATAGGAATCTTACTTTTAATAACATAATTGAATTGGATACCACAGTCCAAATACAACTCAAATATGATCCTGTAGAACTCCGACTCATGAATTCTATTTAAGCTTCCTATTCCTTTGCCTCCTCAAGCTCTCTGATAATAGGCTAGATTCATGTAGTCTGGCGACTATTTATGCCCCAACGTGACTATGCTTCACCGTTCTAGGAAGGTTAAATGACGATAAAATGGCTCTAATTATGAATTTCATGTTTTGCAGGAGCAAATTGTGCTTATGAGGACTTAGGACAGTGTTTGGAGCTAAATTAAAGCAAAGGAAGCCCCTCGGAGCTGAGTACATGTGAAAGAAGAAAGAAAAGAAGTGAAAAAATGCTGAATCTCTCTAGCGCTAGAGCAGGAACACGGGACAATATATTATGCAATATGCGCGGCCACTAGCACGGTTCGAGCGCGGCCGCGCTAGTCAATCCGGAGCGCAGAAATTCAAGGGTAAACTTGGAAGTTTGGGGGTAATTCCACTTAACCTATAAGAGGTCGACCTCGCCCAAAAAGACATTATCAAGGTTTTTATATCTTTGTTGAAGGCAAGAAGAGGCAAAGAGGATAATTCGATATCGAGTTCTACCTTTCTTCCTTTTGTATTTATCATTCATGATGAATTTTGTTGTTGTTATTATGAACACGATTATGAGTAGCTAATTATTTAGTCTAGGGTTTTGATGGAACCAGTAGAAGGATGAACTTCTTATTGTGTTAATATAGTTTGCCCAATTTAATCTCTATTTGTTCAACTACGTTCTTGTTGTAGTTAATTGATAGGATCTTCAATTAGTTGTGCCTATTTAATATGCATTACTCGGGAGAGAGTGCATATTTAGGTAGTTGTTGAACAACACCACTCCCAAAGTATATGAGAAATCAATAACCGAGGGTTTAAAGGTGGGATTAGGGATAACGAAACCTTGAATGCGATCTAAGTGAGCTGTAATAAAAGCCAACTAGCGTAACTCGGGAGAGTGCGTCTAGCAAATTGTCGTAACTCATAATCGATAGAGACGATTAGGAAAATCTATGTGAAACATAAAAGGAAGGGATTCCATCAATAGGGGAAATCACAACCTTAGATCCTTCTCTTATTTGTTTACAACTCAGTCATAGTTAGCTCTTAGTTTACTTAATTTTATTCAGTTATAATTAGTAGAAATATCCCGAAGTGTTATTCAAAATATTTGGGAAGTTGATTATGGAGAATTTAGTGAGTCTGACAAAAGTAATTGGTAGGTTAATTCCCTGTGGGATTCGACTCTAAGCTAAATACTCGAATTATATTTGCAATGACCGCTTGTCCTTTTTATAAGGCATAGTTAGGCGCGATCACACTCCCTCGCCACTTTGAGGTATGATATTAGCAATTCTTTTTTTCATTTGAACACTAGTTTTGAGGCATACACCTTCTTTTGAACACTAATTTTGAGGCACACACCAGCACATAATACCAATGCAGGTTATTCCAATAACTTAGTGTTCAAACTCTTCTATAGTCAACCTCATTATTTGAAATTTGAAGTCCTCAAGTTGTGACGTTTTGCCTTCTATAATTTGGTTCCTTGGATTTTAGTGTTGTATGTCAAATTTGCTGACTTTTTCTTTGTCATATGCTGATGATTATCGAGACTGACTCCAGCTTACATTGCATTGGTTTTCTCTCTCTCTCTCTTTTCTTTTCAATTACACCATTAGTTTATCAGCACGGCGCCCTCGGCACAGGAGCATCAAAATTACAAAAGATTGATGGTGCTGGAACGTGCACTCCCCAAGCTGCGACATATGCGAAAATCACGATCAGACAACTTCTGCAGATTTATGAAGGAGGACATAAGGTCTCGATATCCGATTGAGAAGGTGCATGAGACGTCACAACCACATATCTTGAGGTATCGAGCAACAAGCGAAGCCTTAAAAGTGCGTCCATTGCCAATTGATGAAGAACCCTCACTTCGGCGAAACTTGTTGCATCACTCTACTTGGCTATGGAAAGGAACACTTGGCATATTTACCTCTGCAATTGTGGCTTCAAGAGGATACACTTCACAATAAGTGGGGATTGCTATATACATATATATAAAACAATATATAAATACTACTTACTAATAAGATATTGAGATAATTGAAAAACTGATGTACCTCTTCATTTACAAAGGTTGTGTTGTTTGAGTTTGTAATCACTATCCCAAAGGGTTTTTTTTTTTTTTTTTTTTTTTTTTTTAAATAGTTAGTTCCGTTGGGAGTCTCTACATAGGCTTTGCAGACAATGACATAAAGTAGAATTATTCTTATTAACATCCATCTGCACCTATTCATCAAAAAGATTTCTTCATTCTTAAAGTGTTGATATTCCTTCTTCGTTAATCTCAGCTTATACAAATTCTTCCTCCCTATTGGGTTGAGTTCTTGTGGTAGAAGAAATCAAAGCAGAGGCGGACCCAAGATTTGAGCGTGATGGGGGCACCACTGTATGCTAATCACTAGCGATAAAATTCTAAAGAAGAAAAAATATATATGTGAAACAGAGATTTCTCTGCAAAATGGGTACTATGGAAAGAGAATGAATAAAATTAATTAAGTTGACTATTGTGTATTAGTACTAAACTATTAATGAAATAAAAAAAAAGATAAAAGTAAAAATAATAATTTGCTATTAAATATAAATTATATTGTAATCAAAGAACTAAAATATTAATAAAGTTAACTATTATATATTAGTACTAAATTATAATTGAATTAAAAAAAGAGATAAAAGTAAAAGATAAAGCAATTTGCTATTAAATATAAATTATATTGTACTCAAAGAATAAAAATAGAAAGGAGGAAAAAAAAGAATCTAAAGGGCCAAAGGGGATCTCGAACATACGTCCCCAGCAAAGTTGGGAATTTAAGGCCCCAAAGCAACCACTTCTTCCATTTTTGCCGAAACTAACGGGGTCACGTGACCCCTCACCTCACCACATAGGTCTGCCTCTGGATCAAAGTGTACAACTTTGATTCCACAGTAGACATTATATCCTGGGAATAGACTTTCTTACTAACTCTTTGCAGCCGTGTGGAAAAAATTACTTTCCTAAAAATAAATTTCTGAAAATGCCTTGTCTGCTCAATCATTCTATATTTGTCATACAACTATCTTTACTCTCTTTTCTTTTTTTTTACTCCATTGACCTGTTATTTTCATTATTTTCTATAATACAAATGACAAAAGAGTTGGAAATTAGACTCGAAGAAACTTTGTTTGATAGGTTTGCTACTACTAGAAAACTGCCAAAAATCATCCAAAAAAAAAATCGATCGAAATCGGTCGAAAATATAGAAAAATCGATTCCCGACCGATTTTAATTCGTCGAAAAAATAGTGGTCGCTAAGGTGTAGCAACCGAAGACGGTCGCAATTTCCGACCGAAGTTGGTTGGCTAATTCAACCAAAGTTTGACCACTGACAATGTTTGTTGAAAAAATAAATATACCGACCGATTGTAAATTATTTTTATTTATTTTCAAAATAGAGACCGATTTCGGTCGGAAATAAAATTATTTGATAATTTTGCATTTCTTTAAAATTTCGGTCAGAATTATTAATAAATAAATAAAAAAGATTATCTTTGCCCGACATTGGTCGATAATTTCAAATTTCTCAGATCGCACATTGAATTTACCGACCGAAGTCGGGGAAATTATGAGTTTTTGGGTTTTAATATGAGAATTCCGACCGAAATCGACCGGTTTTCTAGGTAAAACCCTGGCAGAATATGGGTGCTTTTAAGCTACGCAACTTGCCAATTACAATCAATAACTATCCTATAATGGCAGCATTATATTGCTGCCATTCAACCACAATAATTATCCATAAACCCTTTTTTATAAAGATGAGTCTTAACATCCTCCCATCCAAAAAAATACAAACACTTTCACTTCACACAAGGACACCTAATCATCCCTCCAATTTGAAACGGTTCAAGTGACATTGCAAGCCTAATAAATTCATTAACTCCTTCTATAAATTCCTCCCTCCAAAACCGCCGATTAGGATAAATCCTATTATACATCCAACTATAATATTCCATCTACCTATATACAAGCCAAACTAGTAGTTAGTCACAAGATGTCGCATGAGATGTAATGCTTGTCTCATAGTTTTTCTTCATATATCAAGCTCATACTTCACTGGTACATATTTTCATTTTTCCTCCATCGAATATTTCAACTAATTTAAATTAGCCGCTACTTTGATCTGAATATTCAAGCTCTCTTAAATGACGAGTACAAAAAAAAAATTGCCCCATTTGGATGGAAGATAATTTTTTTGGGCGTAAATTTATTAGAGAGCTAACTCGAGTGATTTTGTATCTTTAAATGTCATACCTGCATCTCAACTATGCTTCTTAACGCTCATCTCAACTGTTCTCATAAATTCTACAGAATATAGTAATATCGAACGGAGATAGTCACCTGAAAACGTTGGCTTACATCACTCGCAATATCCATGAAAGGTATCGTAGAAATTATAAATGTGAAAGTCATACTAATTTTATATTAAAGAGTAACTTGGGCAAATGAAAACTTACAGGCCTTTAAGCTTGAAACGGATGCCTCGTTGTCTCAATTCTTTTTAACTGCCAAATTAGCCTTTCAGGTTGTCGGTAGATTGAATTAAAAAAAAAAAAAAAAAAAAAAAAAAGTGATAGGCTCAAGCATATTTATGCATCCTCGCTACCAGGCAAAATTCGGCCTAATCTGCAAAGGAAGACCAAATTCAGTCAAGAGGAAGAGCATTATACCCTTCGAGCTCAAGCCCAAAATAAAAGGATAAAGACAGGCCTAGCAAACAGAGGCGCGTCTTAATTCTTATTCAGACAAGAATCCATGCAACATGGTTCAAATTGTTGTCAGGAGTTTAAAGTAGTTGTCTCTCGTTATCACTTAACACCCCCCCCCCCCCCCCCGCGGGGGTTACCAGGACTGCCTAAAGAGCTAAGGTAAAGCGCACGGAAGCATCAAACTCTCAGTCTGGTCATCTCTTCTTTTTCCACAGGTTTAGCAACACAGTTACTCCCTCCTCCAAAGTAGCCTTCTGATTTACTGCATAGTTCCAGAGCTCCGAGATGATGTATCTTCCACTCGGGTTGTAATCATTTATCTCTATCAAAGCTGCTGTAACAGCTTTGTACACGTCCTCACCATAGTTTCTCTTCAAGTCTTTCAGTTTTTCATCTTCATCGTCTATCACATTCTGAAAGAGGTAATAACAGCATTTAAATAAATCAAAATCCACAAATTGCAGGGAGAACTCAATATAAAACCGCAACTAGAAATTCTGTGTTCTGTTTTACAAATAAAGTAAACCAAAGGAAAACAACCAAGAAGTATCTAGCTGAAATCCAGCATATATAACATAGAGTTTATGTGAATCTATCAGTACTAACCATTCAACAGATCCAACTAAGACCAACAAACCAGACTCCATCACTCACAACAAAGAAAATCCAAAACAAATCAAGCATTTCTTACCATCATTATGCATAGGAAAAAATAAAGATTAAAAAGACACTCACCAAAGCTAGTTGTTAATTGCATTTACCGGAGGTGCTCAGCTTCAACTTTTCATTTCTCAAATGTCACTATGTGAAGTCGTTATTTTGTTTCACTTAAATTTTATTTTTGTGTAAAATTTCTTTCTTTCTCAAGAATTTAAATTTCAATTATACAAGTTCTTGATACTATCCTATCCATGCGTGGTCTAATATTTTAGAACTTTATCTATATATAAATCAGAAATTTACTTCAAATTTATGAAAAACAATACAATCATATTACTGTTTATATCTTCACATCCTTATAAACACTTTTTTGATAAGTTCAACGGGTAGTAAATATGTGCTTCATTTTCCTACTTGACCTTTAAATTGGCCTCAAACACCACAGTACATTTTATTTTTCTCTTTTCAATGCAAGATTGTCAAATGTTTTAGATTTACCGTTAAATTAGAGTGTTCCTAAAGTCATCCAGACCATAGTTTTATGTACGTCCATTGCTGGGTCCATTATAATTTAGATGTGCATAATTTAGATGTCATGCACACAAGTTAACAAATGTACTGATTTTTAGCTCTTTGGAAGATATACAAGTGATATTTAAGCTACTCAAGGAAATTTCAATCTAATTCTATAAATTGCTAACTTAACTAAGATTAAGAATTCTCCAAAAGATTGTATGATTTCCCCTTAAATTCAGTTTAGAACAGCAGTAGTGGCAGACTGTTTGCACTCAGCTAAATGCATTCGCTTCAATATCATGATGAAACAACATTTGGATGGATCCTAATATGTCATAGAAGCCCAACATCAAGTTATGCAGTGCAACATACGTAAACAATATCTAGTAGTACTTCCCAAATTGTTCAATCTCAATAGAGAATTGGAAAACAGCAAGTCAAATTCTAGTCAGATTGAAACAAAAACAACGGAAAACACTTCGCTAATTTCAAATAAATTGCAACAAAGGCATAATAACTTAATTCATAAGTTATGGCCAACAAACAATACGAGCCACCAGATATATCGGCCAAGGTTTCATGATTACCCTGTCCCACGCAAATCGTTTACCTGTAACTATTTAATACCCTTACGAAAAATTGATCACATCGGAATGTTTCCAAGGCCGAATCCACTTCCATAATGCCTCCAAATCGAGATTTATATTCATAGAACTGGTCATTAATGTATTAGTGAATTGAAAGAGGGACTGAATAAGCTCCAGCATTATAATAATGTACCAACATAGGCAAATCCAGCTATCCCAGGATGCACCAAGTAACTTTGTTTAAATGAGCACTTAAAACCCTGTTTTTTGCTATGTTTTCAGTATCCTACCAACCTTGCCCTCACTTGTTTCTTGAAGAACTGAAAAGTGTGTGCTAGATGCTACTGTTTCCTAAAGAACCTTTGGTTATCTAGTTGTATGTTTCTATCTTGGTGAAAAGATAATGTACAAAGTAACTATACTTCAGCATCAAACTAGCAGGTTCTTTCTTCAATTTTCAATCTTTTTCTAAGTATGACCTTTAACTTAAAAGTGAACTTCTTGACATTTCCATCAGACACGCTTCTAATTTCCTTTTTCATTTAAAACAACACAATATAGATAGCCCTCAAAATTGCATTCTTATAGGCTTTCAGCAGTTTAACTTGAAAGTGAACTTCTTGACATTTTTAGCTTTTTCCTGTAAACAATTGCCTACTTGCTATGAAATACTACTAATTCTCCTGGAAAACTACAATATACTTGTTTCTTTTCAGTTTGTACACCAAGAAGAATGAAATGTATTTTGAAGCATGGATTATTAGAGCACTTCTTTTTTCCTCTTTGTAGTCCAAAAGTAAAATGTATTATGCAACGACAAAAATGATCAAAAGTCATGTGTTGTAAGAGAAAGAGACTAACGAATTTCATCCCAAGAGCAATGAGATGGTATAGTATTTATGAAGCTTTATCCTGCTGGCAAAAATTTCTAAACCCATCTGCCACAACAGTAAATCCAACAAATCCCAACAGAATAAATATTCTACAGACCTACACATAAAATCTTTGCAACAGAAATTTAAAAAAAATATTTAAAAAAAAAAATCAAGGTAATGATTTTTTCCACCCTGTTTTTATGTCGGGCATGAAATAACTATAGATTCCATTGTCTTTGTTCAAAAAAAATGAAGATTCCACCATGAATGAAAGCATACCTCAAGTTTCCCGTTAACCGTGACAACTTTAATGGGATGCCATCCAGGATCTCTAAGGTACTCCTCCCACAATGAGCATAGTTCCGTAGCTCTTTCATCTGCTTCTGACTCATTATACTTTCTCTTCATTGCTTCATGGAATGGTCTATTGTCGAGCTCCCCCATCCTCTTAACACCAATTGGACCAACTCTTGGTAGTTCCTTCAAGCCCTATAGAGCAATTCAATTACTCCATTATCCAAACACCCCACACAAAAGAGAGACATGGAGATGAATTTAATGAAAAACAAGAAAATATAAACAAAGTAGTATTATCTTCTCGTAGAACTCTAAATAATGTCATCTTTTTTCAATGCTAAAATGACTGAGAAACCATGTTCAACCCGTCAATCAGAAAGACATGAAACATTAATCTGCCCAACCATCAAGCCGCGGTATAAAACCAAACCAAGTGGTTCACTAGAAACTAAGCCCTAAAAACACAAATAGGCTATGCCAAAACTAAAGTATAAAATTAAATTAATTGACTTACATTAACCAACTCTTTTCGAGCATCTTGCAGCTCATCGTTACTGTTTCTTTCCTTCACGATGAGAGTTTGATTTAATGCTTCCAAACCTTCATATTCTTCTTCCTTTTCTCTTAAACTTTTAAGGAGTGTGTCCACTTTTTTCAATACTTCTTGATCACCTTCATCTTCAATATGCTTCATCACCTTCAATGACCCTCTCAACTGCTCAATTTCCAGCTCTACCGCTTGTTTCGCATCAAGTTGTTTCTCCAGATGAATTATTCTTTTATGAAGATCTTCTTTTTGCCTCTGCAATCAGAAAGACGACACCTAAGTGATATTTGTTACATGAACTTGACATAGGAGACGAGGAGAGTTAAACTTCTAAGAGCAATTTGAGAAATACACACACCTTCTGCTCTTCAGCCAATTTCAGTACTTTTTCATCGACCTTTCTTTGCTCTTCAGCAGCGGCACTAAGTGAGGTATTTAGAACAGCATTCTGGAATAACAATGATGAGAGTTCATGTTAACAATCTTCAAGTAGCAGATGTGATTCCTTGTTTCGTGAAAATATTCCAATATACATCCATTTAAACTATTTCTAAAGAACTATTTGATGCGAATGGCACAAGTAAAAACTGAAAGTAAACCTGAAAGTGGAGTCATAGAATGGTATATAATGGATCAACCACTGCCCACCTAGTTTTTCAGAGCATTAGAAAATGAAAAGAACTAAAAGCAGAGACTTCGTCATAGAAAAATTGATAAAAGAGTAGGCTGGAAACACAAAACTGGAATGTCCAAACAGCTACCATAACTATATGCAGTAGTTCTCACACCTTGTTGTGATCACAAACTAGAAGACTGAAGAATTCATCAGATCATCAATAAATGTTTTGAACCATTACAGAAATTTAACCCTTACAGAAGGAGATGCATCCCTCTGCTAGCAGATCCTCAATTTTGCAGGTAATAAATAAAAAATGAGATGGGACAAGTTCAGTAAGACAAGTAACTGGCAAGGACGAAAAGCTATACCTGTTCAAGCTCCTCAGACAGCTTCTTCCTATCACTTTCATTTTTGGCCTCACGTTGCTCCAATTCTCTACCTCGGAGCTCAAGCTCTTTCTTTTGAGATTCCAATTGCAATTTCAACTTTTCATGATCATTAAATATCTTCTGAAAATGATCACGTGCACTAGACTGGATTTTTCTTATCTCTGCTCATAAAACAAATATAAGGACATGAAGCATTAGTGATAACTAGAGTTTCTAATAGCATATACAGACCCCTAACCTTCATTGTACGCTTGATGCAGTTTATCTTTTTCTTCAACCAACTGTTGCAAAGACTGTGCAGTCTCCTTAAATTTGTTCTCCATCTCCTTTAGGTGTAACTTCTTGACTTCAATAACATTTGTCAAATTAGAAACGAGCTTATTCGTCTTCCGAGCTTCTTCTTCCATGATATCAGAAATGGTTCTAAGGTCTCCAACCTTGCGGAGATTTTCACCGACGATGTTAAGAGCTTTATAGTCATCTGCACGAGCAATCCAAGCATACAGATCAGACTTTTTACCAATGTTGGCTTTCCATTCCCTCTTGCCATGATGGTCAGCCTCATAAGCCTTCTCAAATGACATTGCGTTACCAAATCCGGACCAGTCTTTGTTGAATTCAACAAGAGCAGTTCCAGAATGGCCTTGATAATTCCATAGAGGACGTACTCGTGTAGGATTGAAACCTCTCCGTGCCAACTGATCCCTCAGCTTAGAACCACTTTCTCCTACATAGCGTCCATCCTTATATTCAGTGAGAATATTCACAACAATCCCAATCCAAGGCCAGACAAACATCTCATCACGGTCATGATCCGCAAGAGGGTCAGCTTGAGGATCCGGCTTGGCATCAGGTTTAGATGAATCATTAGATGAATCACCAGCAACTACTACATCATTTTCCAAGTACTTTGCCAATGCAAGATGATTCGCCTTGTCTCTTGCAGTTCTCTTATTAGAATTACCGCTTCCCACCCCACTTGCATGCTGCACAAGTTCCTTGTAACCAAAGTCACGCTTCCTTTTCTTTGGACAATAGGGGCAAGTGTATGCCACATCTGATATTTTAAGAGAGTGATTTCCTCTCTTCAGATCTTCATAAGATTTTTCTTCATATTCTTCGATCTCTGATTCACTTATATCAGTGTCTTCCCCGGAGCTATGATCCATAGAACTCCTTTTAACTCACAAGAACGGCACCTGGAGAATAAAAAACAGATAAACTCATCAACTGCCCGTGAAAGCCAGCATCATTTAGAGTACACCAGCACAGAAGTAGTTGAACCACATGTTAGTTCAGCTTGCTTAACCCTCCAGACCTGGCACTTGTTAAAGGAGAGACAGTGAGGCCAGATACATGAATAATAGTTGACAAATGAAGCATATAGAAGCTAAATTCTATCGGGAAATTTCCCACATGAAGCATTTGCCATCAGAAACTTTTGAAATTCCCATATAAAAAGAATATGTATGTTTCTATAATCTTGGTACACTTTGTAGAACTCATGAACAACCAATAAGCCGTCAATTGTAGAACTCATGAAAGCCAATAAGCTGACAATTGTAGAACTCATGACAGTCAATAAGCCGACAATTGTATGGAAGAAGAAAATGTAAAATTTATCCTGGTAAGATTAACCCTACACGATAATGTTCATCCAACCCTCCTCTTCTTCAGCAACATAATTACTATCATATATGTGCTAAATGCAAGTAATCTCAAATACAATAGTTTTATCTTGCAAATACAAAGCACATGCGCAATGAAAACGAGCTAAATTTACTTCAAAGAACAAGTTTTACTTGGAAGGTTCTCAGCAATATAAAGACCTGAAAATCAACAGTAAAATCGCAATTTTAGACAGCATTGCAATATTTTGCAAAACGATTACAGATATTACACATGCACGATGAAAAAACTAGGTTTACTTTGAAAGTTCTCCATTACAGTTACCCATACAAAGACCTACAAATCAACAGTAAAAATTTTGACAGCTTAGTAAAGGGTTATTTGTGCTTCCTAGTTTTACTTTTTCTTTTTCACCACAACATTCTTCGTTCACAAGCAAAAACCTCGACCATGTGGAAGCTACATTTTTACTTTGTAAAATAAAAATGACAAAGCTGGGTGAATTGTCCGCCTACTCGGCTTTCTTCAGCAGCCAAACAACAAATAAATCAAAAATGCAAAATCAATAGAGAGACATGCATTCATAGCAAAGTCAAAAATTACACAGTTTAATAGCAATTCTTCAGTAAATTACAAATTAAAATCTTTGTAATCAACAGAAAAAGAGCAGAGAAAGGATATGAATTGTAATATGAGTCAGATCTACTTGCCTGAATTTTTCCCACAACAAGCGTCAAGCGCCAAAAGAAGGTAAATTAGGCAGCAGATTCTCTTGAAGGAATAAATAGGGTTTTCTGGTAGAAAGTGAGCTAGCTTAGTAAATTGGGCTATGATGAGCAAAGAAGGAAACAACACAGAGATCAATATACATATTTCTGTATTAGAAAATGGGAATCATGCAATTTTTCAGTACGAACAAATTAAGCACGCATTTTGAAGCGGGTTGTGTAGGTGACCGGTCAGCCAGATTCTGGATTGTGGGTCAGCGGCTGCTTGGCTCAGCACTTAGTCCACTGATTACTGATACTGAGGGAGGGGAATCAAAGACAGTAAAATAAAGAAGTGGCTCAATTTCTTGCGAGGTCTTCGAGGACATCGTATTTAGTACACTAGTGCATGTGTTTTCCAGTCTTGATAGGTAACAAAAGCTACACGATAACTTGTAGAGTAAAAAAACGAAGGCTACACTATAAAACAGCACTATCCCATAGCACTTTAGTCCCTCTCTTCTTTTTTGAGTCCGGAACCTAAGTAGCAACTTTTTGAACTCAGAGACCAAAATAGTGCATAAAAAAATTGAGCATCATTTTATATGTAGCGCATGTATTAGGTTACTTTAGGCCAAACACATATACACCTCATTCAACTTGGCACCATTTTTTATTTTGGCACTTTATTTTTACTTTGTTCCATTTTGCCCCTCCAATTCTATTTTATATGTTTCATTTTGGCCCTTCAACTCTATTTCTTATGTTCCATTTTAACACAAAAGCTAAAATCAATGCAAAAAATATAGCACGTGTGTATACACAAATCTGAGGTGTAATAAATATCCAATTAAATATTGCCATTTGGTTTTTTTACCCATGTCAAACGGGTCAATACTAAAATATCCGAACCCGACCGTATTTTTTCATCCATTGTTGCCCCATCTTCATTCTCTAAGTTTCAAAGCTTTCATCTGCCGATTTCATACCTGGCCCGTTTAGATGAAATAAACCCACAAAAAATATGATCGGATTCGGGTATTTTAGTATTGACCCGTTTGACATGGGTGAAAAAACCAAGTGGCAATATTTAATTGGATATTTATTACACCTCATATTTGTGTATAAACACGTGCTATATTTTTTGCACTAATTTCAGCTTTTGTGTAAAGTGGAATATAAGAAATAGAGTTGTAGGTCCAAAATGGAACAAGGTAGAGATAGAGTGCTAAAATGGAAAATGGTGTCAAGTTGAATGGTTGTATATGTATTTGGCCGTTACTTTATTTTGTATGTAATCACTGCCATGATAATTCACTATTATAGCGTATGTAATATATGCGTTATACGCATAGCGCATTTACTACCTAGGCTATATGTTCATTTATCCCGACTTTTTGAGTGACAACTCTAATAATTGTATGGCAAAGCACTTATTTGTATCCATATTTTTCAGGTGCCAAAGGCACTTATAGTTGCTTACCTTCCTGAGTGATTGAACGAATTTGCCTTTGTTTTTTAGCATCCTTTATATTTTCCTTCATCTTCATCAGTCTATACGAAATTCTCTTTGAATCTTTTTACAATGTCTGATGAGGGAAGAGTTAGGGTTGCATATATTGGGGCAGCGAGATTGTGGTGGAGAATAACTCGATGCACTATAGTTGTTCTCCATAGTGTATTGTAAAGTTATCACTCACATTGGAGTACCATACATTGGTAGCTCTTATTTGTAAAAAAAAAATGAGTGTAACCACCTGACCAGTTGTTTTGTGTATTTGAGTTTGTTTCTCCTTTTGAAGTTTTCATAATGTGTATTTGTGGTTTTATGACTTGTGGGGATAGTTAGCTTCGTTTCAGAAAAGTTTTGGATGGAATTGGATCAATTGGTATCCATATAGCACACGAATCACCATATTTGATCCCAATTCCACCGTTCGAATATATAACACACCTCTAATACCCCAATCATTCCACAAGGGATACTCCTAAAATTCTTCTATGCCACCAAAGCAAACTCGAATATCAGCAGTCGATCAAACAAGAGAGTGCTGCAATACCAATAATGTATTATTAACTCAATCACATTGCGCTTTTTGAAATGTATGCCCTCTTCAAACCACACCAATTAGCAATATAATTTGCCTAATCATTTGAAACTGCCCGTGCTGCCTAAGAATTTATGACCTTCCTTTCAGAACTAAACTGTGACCTTACACATGCAATCTCAACCCTACACAATATACCGCATATACCATGCCATCCTATGTCAAATATGAGGACTTTGTAATCCATTCCGAGTTACAAGCAACTACGTACACAACTAGCCAAAAACTTTCCATTTAATCTCATCTAGAAGAAAATCACTATACATCACATGCTCCTCATGCCAGTAGAAAATATACATCTCTAACCGTGGTAGAAAACAATCAAGAACTCTCTGAATCCCATTTGCATAAAACCAAACCATCAGGACTGAATCCTTTTAGATCATCCAAGCTACGCAGGTCACCAAAAACCCAAGAGCATTGCCACGAGACATCTGTAGAAACTCATAAGCACCCAAAGAACTAATCATATCTCTTATCATGTCGATCCGACCTACTACCAAGTTGTCCTATTTATCCCAAGTTTCTTCTGATTTACCTTCGAATTGATATTTCTCCTCACCATGATAGCGCAGTCCTCAACCCAGACTCACCACACGAGACCCAAGCATAAAACCACACCGTCTAAGGCTCATAAGCTGCTGAATACTCTCATAAATATCCCCAAAAGCACCACATTCAGAATACTTACTCTGAAGAAATTTCCTGCGAATCTAAAGTCGTTACCTTCACCTTATTGTTACTGATATGTAGAAACCATAATGATATAGAAATGCCACAAGTCTAGACACCATCCAATGTAAACCTCAGTTTCTAGCCAAATGCACATCCTGTAGGTCCCCCAATTGTTACATATACATCTTAGATCCATTAGAACCATTCTCGGGAGTCATCCACTCCGCTCAAACCTTAAATAAATTGATCAAACGGACCGAACGACATGTGCTCCATTAGCACTCCAACATCCTAGGAAATAACCCCACCTTAATGCAACCAAATAAATTCCTGCTCCGCGTATATTAATCCTTCACCAATAACAACTCAAGTCATTCCATGATTCTTATACACCCATAAAGCATAACATAACCCCTATCCAAAAAATTTATCTTACTCGAGTCATCCCCGATCTCAACTTCTATAAGCCATAACTGATTCGCCGGCATACCTCAAACTGAAACTAATATGACACTTAGCCACACAATCAACTTATCAATAGCCGACTCCCCCACTTAGCTCAAAGCCATTGGCCAAAACACCCAAAAACTCACAATGCCCATACTTTATTACTGCCATAATACCATAGTAAGATTGAACTAAATCCCTCATAAGCTCGTGCAACACAAACCATCTAGTATTTCAAATTATCTGCAAATCTCACATTCCCCCTCGAATAGTTAAGACAACTCTCATACACAATCCAAACTCAATCTGCAGCATATATAATTCACTGGTAAAAGAGGACTCGCTACAAAACAGCATAGGGATCACACGCCCTCAGGACACCACGCAGGAGATAACCCACATGTTTCGCCTCAACCTAACATCACGCAATCACTTAATCTTCCTGAGTCTGAACTCATATTGTAACATGAAATCTACTCCATTCCCCAACTAGACAACATGAAAAAATCCTTCACACACCCATAACTCGGGGCTATACATCAAATCAAGATGGAAATCAAGCACCAAATAGTTCTTTCTATCCTCAAGCAGACCCTTCTCGTCACATTCAAATTATATGAACACATCTCACAGTCACATCATACTCATCACATAGCCATCCAGTCATCACTTCCACTAATAGGGACATTACCGAACATATAAATTCAAAAGCACGTGCTCACACAATCAACACCTCAATGCTCAAGCTACAAGCAAAACCCGGCCTCAAGTCCTCCAGACTGGCCCAACATCAACACACAAAAATCACATCTCGCCCCTTGATAAGGGAATCGCAAGCCGTCTACGCACAACTGATACCGAGCGCTCATGCGCGCATACAAAAGCATGGAAGGAATTTCAAGAGTTACATTTAAGGCTGAATCAATGACGCATGATAAGAATTCAAGAATGTGAGATTTCCTAAAGGTTATGCAGCCTCTCGAAGATAAGTACAGACATCTCTGTATTGATCCGCGAGACTCTACTAAACCTGCTCATGACTTGTGAGATCTATGTAACCTAGGCTCTCATACCAACTTATCACGACCCTAACACCGACCTAGTCGTGATGGCGCCTATTATGAAACTAGGCCAGCCAACACGAATCCCAAATCAAACCAGTATTTCATAAAAGTCATTTTAAGCTATTAAGTTAACAGAATATCCATAAGTCTAAATAACCAGTACGGAAGAAAATAACACAAGCCCGACATCGGGGTGTCACAAGTTACGAGCATCTAATAAGGTTTAAATATAATGAAGAGTCTGAAAATATACTAAAAATAGTCTAAGAAAGATAAGAGGGAGAAGAGCAGGGATGCAAATGTCGGACAACTACCTTGCTAACTTCGACGAACCTGCCACTAAGTAATCAACACCCGCTATCGGGTTCATAAATACCTGAATCTGCACACAAGGTGTAGGGGATAATGTAAGTACGCCAACATAGTAAGTAATAAGAGTAAATAAAGACTGAGAAGCAAGAAAATACATAATCCATGTCATAACACCTTAGTAATGTGTTTCCAAAATAGTATATATATAAAATCATTTCGTTAAAATTTAGTTTTCGGTAGAAAATCATTTGAAGATGTGTAAAAATCCATTTAAAACATCTTTAAGCGGTTTTCAAACAAGTGATGAAACAGTGAGTAGAAATGATGAAAACATAGTCGGCCCCTTAGGCAAAAACTCACCCATATCAGCCCTTCGGGTAAAATAAATCATAAACCACCCATCGGGCAAAATATCAACAGAACCAGCCCCTCGGGCTACCTCACAATCACTCGTAATCAGCCCCTCGGGCAACAACATAAATAGAAAATAGCCCCTCGGCCCACATCACATCACTCACACCGGGTACCCGCGCTCACTGGGGGTGTTCAGACTCCGGATGGGCTTCTACAGCCCAAGCGCTATAACAAGTTATCTCGTGGCATAATCATTCAAGCCCTCGGCCTCACATAATAAGCCACCTTGTGGCATAATAAATCAGGCCCTCGACCTCTCATATATCACAAATCAGTACAACATATTGCGGCGCGTAGTCCGATCCCATGATATCCTCACAACACAGGACCTCGACCTCACTCAGTCAAAAACCTCTCAAGCCACTTGGGCTACAGTAAAACTGGATGCTCAGTCGAAATATCATTTATGCATCAAATTAGGTTAAATAAGACTGAGTTATGAAATCTATAAAACATAGCATGACTGAGTACAATTATTAAATCAAAACAGTGAGGAATTTTAGTAAAGAAAACCCCTAAAGGTCCAAACAGTCGGCACGAGGCCAAAATATGGCATCCAGCCAAAACATAGTAATGTTTTCCAAAACACAATAGTATCAAATAGTTTTTCAATTCAATACGCGACATAATAGTCGTACGGGATGAACCAAATCACAATCCCCAACGGTGCACGACCCTGCGCTCATCATCTAGCGTGTGTGTCACCTCAAAGTAGTGAAACGATGTGAAATCTGAGGTTTCATACCCTCAGGACAATATTTACAATCATTACTTACCTCAAACCGGTCAAATCCCTACTCCTCCATGCTCTTGCCCTTCGACTCGGCCTCCAAATGCTATGAATCTATTCATAATCAGTACAACACCACCAATATACGCTAATGGAATGAATTCCACATGAAAACTATCAATTTAGACCAAAATTCCGAAATCCACTCAAACCCGGTCCCTGGGACCACTTCTCGGTATCCGACAAAAATTACAAAACTAGAAAGCTCATTCACTCATGAGTCCAACTATACCAAATTCATCAAAATCCGACATCAAATGACCATTCAAATCTCCAAAATCATCTCTCCAATTCTCTTCAATTTCCCCCCACCCCCCAATTTTATACCCCAATTCCCAATTTAGATGATGAAAATCAAGATACAATCATGGAATTTAACCAAAATCAAGTGAAGAACACTTACCCCAATTACCTCTCTGAAATTGCCTTCAAATATCGCCCAATTCCGTAGTCTCTAACTCAAAATATGAAAAATGAGCTCAAACCCTCGATTTTGATATTTAAAACTGCTGCCTAGATTTTTACTCTTCACAAACGCGGTAGTGACCTCGCGTTCGTGAAGTACAACTGCCTCTGACTTGGAAGTCCTTCTACGCGAACGCGATGCCCTCATCGCGAATGCGATGCCCTCTATGCGAAGGCAATGTATACTCAGATCAAATCTTCGCATTCGCGGCCTCCCCTTCGCGAACGTGAAGAACAAAATTCCTCTGCTCTCAATAACCCTTCGCGAACGCGATAGCCTTCTCGCGAACGCGAAGAAGGAATTCTCTGCAACAAAATACCAAAAATCTTCCAACTTCTAAAGCCAACAAATGATCCGTTAACCACCCAAAAAGGCCCTCAGGACCTCACCAAACATACCAACACATCCCATAACATCATTCAAACTTAGTCGAACCTTCGAATCACTCAAAACAACATCGAAGCACCAAATTTCCCTCGGATTCAAGCCTAAGAACTTATAAACTGTCAAATTTTACAAACGACGCCGAACCTATCAAATCACCTCCGAATGATCTAAAATTTTGCACACACGTCACAAATGACACTACGAACCTACTCCAACTTCTGGAATTCCATTTTGACCCTGATATCAAATTTTCCATCATCGACCAAAATTGCCAAATTTCCAACTTTCGCCATTCCAAGCCAAATTCTACTACGGACCTCCAAATCACATTTTGGACGCGTTCCTAAGTCCAAAATCACCCAACGGAGCTAACCAAATCATAAAAAATCCAAATCCGAGATCATAAACTAAGAAGTCAGGACTAGATCAAACCTTTCAAATTTAAAGCTTTAAGTTGAGAATCATTCTTCCATATCTATTCCGATTAACCTGAAAACCAAAACCGATGATCTACATAAGTCATAATACACCATAAGACTAGTCCTACCCAAGAACTGGCGAGCAAAGTGCAAATGTTCAAAATGACCGGTCTGGTCGTTATATCACTCAACCGAGCTCCACGTATTTTATCCTTCTTTACTATAAGACTTGTCATGGGCCATTAGAGGCCCTATATATATAACATAACTCATATAACCAACTCAAAAAGAATTTATAAAAATACATAGGGGTCGGCAAGGCCGTCATAATGAAGTTGATGACTGACAGGTCATAACCAAGACTATACACAGGATATGTTTGCAAACCTATGGAAACATGTTCATAGTATATAAGTTGGGATAGGGCCCCCATCATTCCCATAAAACAAAATAACATGTACAAAACCTTGACTCAGTAATACTTCAGGAAGAAGTGGAGCTCACCAACCAAAAGTTTGATATCCGGATGTAGCCTACATTGGACTATTCTCGCCTCGTCTATCTACATATGCGTGATATGAAAGACAACGCCCCCAAGCAAAATGGACATCAATTACGAAGAATGTATCGAGTATATAAGGAATAAATATCGGTAACAATAAGATACTATCACTGAGAGGGATAGAGTCAACTTGTAACCTCTAACTTGCCATTGAGGGCCATAACATGTATAATAAGTTCAATCTCGTATATATATATATATATATATATATATATATATATATATATATACCCAACACATAATCCTAATAGTTGTCCAACTGATCAATGGTAACTGCCCGATCGATTGTAGCTCAGTGGTAAAAGCGTTCTTACCCAACCAGTGGTAAATAACGATACATAAATACCCAACTGATAGTACTGCCTGACCGGTCGTAGCTCGATGGTAAATATGTGTCAGCCCAACCATTGGTAACTATCCGACTGGTTGTAGCTCGGTGGTAAATGAAGATGGATAACTGCCCAAATAGCCGTAGGTTGAGGGTAAATGAAGATGCATAAAACACTACATTATGAGCATTAACATCTTTATTGTACGCATCAAATGAGACTTATGAACATACTTAGAAATGCTTTGAATTACGTGTTACATGAATGAATAACGTAGACATCCTTAACTACTAAGAGTAGAATCATTTATGAAATAACATTTTTACGTTTCGTTACTTGGATCATGCCAAAAGAAGGAAGAATTATCCTTAACATACCTAAGCCAATTGGCTTGAGAACCTATCCAACACATGTTAATTGCGACAAAACACGTAACGATAAGATCGAAGTAGAAAGAAAACCTTATATATTATCTTTGAGAATGATTACACTTTCCTGCCATAATCACTTGGAAAGTTACGTTGTTTATATCTGTACATACATTCGCGTTTTCAACAAGTATCTTACCTAAAATTAAGAGTTAGAAAAGTCATCTAAATTTATTAAGTAATAACTTTATCCATACATGTGTCAATCATATGTCATGCTTTATAATGTGGTGCCAACACACCTTTTAATACACATGTAGCCTTTATAGATAATTAAATAAAATAGGTATCCCTACACATTATGCATTCATGTCTTCAACACTTGGCTTCCACATATTCCTAATCCATGTGAATCATGTCCACATAGTATTTATTCAACAATCTTAACTAATATTTTTGTCACGACCTAATTTTCTCCCCGTTTGGGTATCGTGATGACACCTAGTTTTAAGGGCTAGGTAAGCCTAACTCATACTGGAATACAACAATAATAAATAAAATTTAACAGTCTCTAAGCAGAAATCTCTACAAAATTTATAATTCCCAAAACCCGGTAATACAAGTCATAAGCTCTATAGAGTTTCGCTACAACTTCTAAACACAATTGTATGGAAATAACTACAACAGTATGAATACAAAATAGGAAGGTGACCCCAAAGCCTGCAAACACAGCAGCAGGGCTACCTTGAGTCTCCTCGGCAAGTATCTGCACAGCTACTATCAAACAATACCTGGATCTGCACAAAAAAGTGTAGAAGTGTAGTATGAGCATACCACGGTGGTGCCCAGTAAGTATCAAGACTAACCTCGGTGGAGTAGTGACGAGGAATAGTCAAGACACCCACTGGTCCAATAAACATAACATGATAGTTATATAGAGACTACGCGATACACCTAGCAATACAGTAATTGCAATAAGGAAAGAAAATAGCAAGTACTCAGCGGAACACCATAAGGAAAACACAAAAAAGTAAACGAGGAGACAACCCAAATCCGAAATCACAAATACGGTAAAGACAAGTCATAACTCAACAACTCCGATATTTTTTACCTTAAGTCTTAACCAGCAACCGTCAATCAAATAGTCAAACCTTTCAAGTGATAAAAATATTTTGAAATATACTTCATTCAAATAAATGTTCTTTTCAAAAGAGTTCTTTCAAAATAATGCTTTTCGAATATAATCTTTTCAAACAAATATTCATCGAAGTCACCCTGTGACATTTCAAAATAGTTAATTAAAAATAAGTACCTTCGAATATAATCTTTTCGAATAGATAACCTTCGAATAAAAGTCACTCTATGACACCTCATCTAATAATCATACAATACGGGTCTCAATATCTGAACCCTAACACTTGATATCATGTGCCCTCATCACACCTCCTAATCATACTTACAACTCGCGTGTCCAAAAGAGTCATTCTCACATGGAAGAAAAATAACAAGGGTGTACGTCTATACTCGACAATACCAAAAAGCCTCCTATCCAATTAGGGCGCTTAGCCATGTGTATGCTTGTGCAAGTGTCCTAACATAGTTCATACCAGCTAGTAAGTATAAGGAATCGAATGGACAACACATATAATATTTACACAGGGATAGGATCCAATGAAAACAACAGCTCAGAACACAGTGATTTTAACAGGGGATCTCCCAGGATATCGTCCCGTAGTCCAAAACGTAAATGTGCAGAGGATCTCCCGGGATATCGTCCCGTAGTCCAAATCGTAAATATGTAGGGGAATCTCCCGAAATGCCGATCCGTAGTCCCAAAGTAAATATCCAGTACAGGGGGATATCCCGGGATATTGTCCCATAGTCCCAATTATAAATGTGCAGGGGGATATCCCAGAATACCGATCCATAATCCCAAAGTAAACATGCAAGGGATCTCCCGGAATATCGTTTTGTAGTCCCAAAGTAAATATGCAGGGGGATCTCCCAAAATACCGTTCCGTAGTCCAAAAGTAAATACACAACGAAACCAACAGAAACAACAGTGACAACACAACAGGAAACTCATACATCACCACAATACATGTAACAACAACAATGGCAATAATACAAGGTAAGACAAGTAAATCAACTCAAGGATTATAAATCACAAGGAAACGGTAGAACCAGTTCACAAGGAATAACCATAGAAAAGAATGCTGGCATAAATGGAACAGTTCAACAACGGGAAAACTAACATGTAGCAACGATCCCACAATATACAAGTCAATAATAAGGAAATCAACACGAGTCAAGTAGTCCCAATTATAGGCGAGTCAACAAAGATATAGGTTATCTAAACTCCTTTTAAGTTGGACAATTTTGAGGATATTCGACAATTCAATTAGGGAAAGATGATCTTAGCTTCACTTAAGACTAAACAAATCTCAGGAGTGATAATAATAATTCTCAAATAAGACAAGCATGTATAAAAAGATAGCATGATAATAGGAGAGACGAAATTCATCAATTAAATCAAATATGAGTCAATTAGGCAATAAGAGTGAATCATGAAGCAATTGATTCCAATTAAGCATGTAGAGGTGAAACTAGTAAATAGGAAACTCAGTCATGCCAAGAACACATTCATACATAGTGAATATAAAGACCTAAGAACCCTAAAAGGCCAATTTTCCACAAATAAGTTTGAGCACGCACTTATCACCTCGCGTACACGAACTACAATCAACATAGAAGACTCAAGTCCTAATGGAAAGTCCCCCACACAAGGTTAGGCAAGATACTTACCTCAAAGACGACAGATCGATACTCTAAAATGTAGTATCGGGTAAAAAGACCTCTGGACGGTTCAAATCTAAACAAATTAACTTCAAAGCACAAATAAAACACATAACAAATCATTCCCGATCATAAAGTCTCAATATTTAATAAAATTCGAAAATTGGTCCAAAAGTCGACCCCCGGGCCCGCACCTCGGAACCCAACAAATATTTTACAAAATACGAATTTCTATTCCAATATGAGTTCAACCATACAAAAATTATCAAATTTTGATACCATTTGGTCCCTTAAATCAAGATTTTTCATTTTTGAACTTTTCTTTCAAAACCAACATTTTCCTCAACTCAAAACACAAATTAAGTGATAAAAATGAAGACACAATCATGGAATATGTTAGATTCTAGGTGAAAAACACTTACCCAATCGATTTGCTTGAAAAACCCCAAAAGAAGCTCCCAAATCTGAAGTTTAAAACTCAAAATATGAAGGAAATGGCCAAACCCTCGACTTACATGATTCTGCCAAAACTTCCGCACCTGCGACCAACTTAACCGCATCTACCCAACCGCAGGTGCACCTGAGCAATCGCACCTGCGCTCCACTCCCCTTCTGCGCCTAGGGATTCGCTCCTGTAGCACCGCATGTGCGTTCCAATTCTCCGCATCTGCGGAGACTGCCCAAAGCAAATCCTCTCGCACATGCGCTTCCTCCTTCGCACCTGCGACCATCGCACTTTTGCCCAGGGTCCGCAGGTGCGATTACACCAGAACTCAGCCTCCCCAAAACCATGGAAAATCATCCGCGACTCGTTCAGAACATACCTGGGGCTCTTGAGACCCCATCCAAGCATACCAAAAAGTCATATAACCTAACACGGACTCTCTCGAGGTCTCAAATCACATCAAACAACGCCGAAACGATAAATTACACCATGGATCGAACTTAGGAACTTTCAAATCTTCCAAATTCTAAAACTTGTACCGAAACCAATCAAATCAACCCGGAATGACGCCAAATTTTGCAGACAAGTCCAAAATGACATAACGGAGCTATCCAACTCTCAGAATTGCATTCCGACCCCAATATCACAAAAGTCAACTATGGGTCATACTTTTTCATTTTCCAAACTTAAACTTTTCCAATTTTTGCCGAAACGCCTCAAATTACCCTACGAACTTCCAAATCTGAATTCGGACGCGTGCCTAAGTCCAAAATCACCATACGAAGTGTTGATATCACCTAAAACCCATTCCGGGTCCGTATTCTCAAAAGTCAAATTCCAATCAAATTCTCACCACTTAAACTCCCAAAATTAGATTTCTTCTTTCAATTTGACTCTGAATTATCTGTTAACTGAATTTAACTATGCACGCAAGTCGATACTCATATTATGAAGCTATTCCAGACCTTACGCCACTGAATAGAGC
The DNA here is from genome assembly GCF_000715075.1 of Nicotiana tabacum. Taxonomy (NCBI): domain Eukaryota; kingdom Viridiplantae; phylum Streptophyta; class Magnoliopsida; order Solanales; family Solanaceae; genus Nicotiana; species Nicotiana tabacum. The sequence continues at coordinate 105,387,073 of NC_134090.1, forward strand.
TTAGTTTCTCAAAATGACCGGCCGGGTCGTTACATCCTCCCCCTCTTAAAACTAACGTTTGTCCTCGAACGTGCCAAAATTTGCCCCGAAGCCCTCAAATTGCTGAATGCACACTTCCAACATGTACCCACGGGTGATCCCATGTTACCCCCAATCCACATAAACATGGAGACACCATCTCAACTAAAATTTAGCCTTTTACCAATACCAATAAGCCTTAGAGCCAAAATTCTCACCTTCCATTCGTTTCCAAGAGACTTGATTCTAAATCCATATCTGGTACCAGTTTCAACTAGTTGCAACCACTTATGCCTACACCCACAGGGTACAACCACATAACATACACGCCATACATAGTCCTATAATAGCATTCCTGATCACAATACTTGCCCGAAATCAAATCCTGCACTAGCCATAAGCCTCATATTCAATAGGAACCCGTTTCAAACTTCCACAACACTGACAATGATGCAATAGCCACGAAAACAACATAACTAAACACCTGAATCACCAAATCACAACTAACACCATTGGGCACACCCCCCACAAGCTTAAACTCAAGAAGCACAAAACGAAAATGACTGAATACGTAAAGAGAAACACATAAGGGAACTATCAAATAGGCCCGACAGGCACAACTCTCTATCAGTATTAGCCTACAAAACCATATAATAAGAAAATAATCAAAGCATATAAACAACTGACAAGGATCTCATACTGATATAACTTCCACCGCGGTACACAGCCCGGTTTCAACACATCAATTTACATGAAATCACGAGGGTGCCGCCCTCAACTCTGAATCACAAGTAGGGTATATATCAAACTAGTTGGAACCTCTCACTAGATAAACTCCATCACAATTTACAACAAGTGTTGGCTCCCAACACGGTGGAGCACAAAAATCATAGCTCGTAGCCAAAAATACTCAAAAATCACATCAAACCTACTGAAAAGGACAAAAGGAATTTATTACTAGTCTCATAACTCTCAACAAGGACTAGATACAGGCGATAGACACGGCTATCACTCATAGAACCTCCCAACATAGTAACACATAAATAGTGTGCAAATCGTGGAACACACCCATAAGTGGAGCAACAAATAGGGGAACTTACCCCGATAAGCAGAACTGTAATGAACTACGGATGGTGCTCTTCTATAACAAATCAAAATCATACCTGAATGACATCATCTGGAAGTACGGACTTAAGCCCACTATATGAAATACATCAACAAGCCGAGCCTTCCCCTCTTGGGCACCCTGTACTCACCTGAATACCTCGCTGTGGCACATCTACCCGAAATCTGGGAAAATCTCTCACCATGTGGCTAGTATCTTCACACTCAAAGCAACCCCTCTACTAACGTGGTTGTGGGAACTGTGCGGTATGGGTATTCTGAGATACATGAACACCTGAATCACTGTGTAAAGCCTGAAGCGCAAATTGAACTAGCTGACCCACAAAACCTTTACCATGCCGCATCCTGCCTCCAAAATAAAGACCAGCAGATCTCTCCGGTCTACAAGGCCTCCTCGCCTCCCTGTACTCTCTCGCCTGATCTCGTATGTCCTCTCGCTCTCGGTCCCACATGCCCTCTAATCGGTGAGCGATCCCTATGATCTGTTGAAATGAAATATCTAACTCCAACTCTCGAGTCATGCTGAACCGAATATCATGTCTGAGCCCCTCAATGAATCTATGGACTCACTCTCTAACTGTAGCGACCAAGGCAGGTGTATGTCTGGACAAATCACTGAATCTGATGGCATAATCTAATACTAACATGGTGCCCTAACGCGGCTACTCAAACTCCGCGCCCATGCATCTCGAAGTGACTGAGGTACAAACTCTCTCAAAACGTCTCTGAAAATTGAACCCATGTAAGGGAAGCTGCATCGGCTGGCCACCCAACTCATAGGCCCGCCACCACTAATAAGCTGATCCATTAAGCTGGAACATAGTAAACGCAAACCCACTCGTCTCTGCAATACCCATAGTGCTGAGGATGCAATGGCACTCCTCTATAAATCACCTATTCTCTCTTAAGCCAAACCACTGAATGTAGGAGGGTCATAGCCCTTGAACCTTCCAAATCTAAATTGCCCTTCCTCAATGGTGCTGCCCTGACTATGAGCTAAACTAGAACCACGAGCTGTGTCACCCTGACACCTGGAACCTGACCACCGGAAACTCGCTGCTTTGAGTGTGGTCTAGCTATGACACTTACTCCTCGTCGACCTCTGCCTCTAGAAACACTAGCTCCGGAAGCAACGCCATCGATAATCGCAGCTCGTGTCCTCACCACCGATGAGAGAATGGAAGGACAAATGTTCATACTCCAAGATCAATAAGCTCGCATGATAGGAATGAAGGAAGTGAGTTTTTCCTAATAGTTCCGTAGCCTCTCAAAGATAAGTGTAGACATCTCCGTACCGATCCACAAGACTCTACTAAATTTGCTTATGACTCGCAGCAATTATGGTTTGCGCTTGCTTTCTTGTCACGATCCAATTTTCTCTCTGTTTGGGTTTCGTGATGGCACCTAGTCTTAGGGACTAGGTAAGCCTAACTCATACTGGAATACAACAATAATAAATGAAATTTAACAGTCTCTAAGCAGAAATCTCTACAAAATTAATAATTCCTGAAATCCGGTAGTACAAGTCATAAGCTCTACAGAGTTTCGCTACAACTTCTAAACACAACTGTATGGAAATAAGTACAACAATGTGAATATGAAATACAAAGGTGGCTCCAAAGCCTGTGAACGCAGCAGCAGGGCTATCTTGAGTCTCCACGGTAAGAATCCGCACAGCTATTATCGAACAATACCTGGATCTGTACAAACAATGTGCAGATGTGTAGTATGAGCACGCCACGGTGGTGCCCAGTAAGTATCAAGACTAACCTCGGTGGAGTAGTAATGAGGGACAGTCAAGACACCTATTGGTCTAATAAACAGAACATGATAGTTATATAGAGACTACGCGATACGACTAGCAATACAGTAATTGTAATAAGGAAAGAAAACAGTAAGTACTCAGTGGAACACCATAAGGAAAACATGAAAAAGTAAATGAGGAGACAACCCAAATCCGAAATCACAAATACGATAAAGACAAGTCATAACTCAATAACTCCGATAGTTATCACCTTAAATCTTAACCAGCAAGCATCAATCAAATAGTCAAACCTTTCAAGTGATAAAAATGTTTCGAAATATACTTCCTTCAAATAAATGTTCTTTTCAAAATAATGCTATTCGAATATAATCTTTTCAAACAAATATTCATCGAATATTAGTTACCCTGTGACATTTCAAAATAGTTAATTAAAAATAAGTACCTTCGAATATAAGTCATCCTGTGACACCTCATCTCATAATTATACAATACGGGTCCCAATATCTGAACCTTAACGCTTGGCATCCTGTGCCCTCATCACACCTCCTAATCATACTGACAACTTACGTGTCCAAAAGAGTCATTCTCACATGGAAGGCAAATAACAAGGGTGTACGTCTATACTCGACAATACCAAGAATCCTCCTATCCAATAAGGGTGCTTAGCCACGTGTACGTTTGTGCAAGTATCCTAGCATAGTCCATACCAACTAACAAGTATCAGGAATAGAAAGGACAACATATATAATATTTACATAGGGATAGGATCAATGAAAACAACAGCTCACAACACAGTGATTTTAATAGGGGAGCTCCTAGGATATCGTCCCGTAGTCCAAAACGTAAATGTACTGAGGATCTCCCGGGATATCATCCCATAGTCCAAATCGTAAATGTGTAAAGGATCTCCCAGGATATCGTCCCGTAGTCCAAATTTTAAATATATAGGGGAATCTTCCGGAATACCGATCCGTAATCCCAAAGTAAATATCCAGTACAGGGGGATCTCCTGGGATATCGTCCCTTAGTCCCAATTATAAAGGTACAGGGGGATCTCCCGGAATACCAATCCGTAGTCCCAAAGTAAACATGTAGGGGGATCTCCCGAAATACCATTTTGTAGTCCCAAAGTAAATATGCAGGGGGATCTTCCGGTATACCGTTCCATAGTCCAAAAGTAAATACGTAGCGGAACCAACAGAAACAACAGTTATAGCACAACAGGAAACTCGTACATCACCACAATAAATGTAACAACAACAATGACAATAATACAAGGTAAGACAAGTAAATTAACTCAAGGACTGTAAATCACAAGGAAACGGTGGAACTGGATCACAAGGAATAACCACAGAAAAGAATGTTGGCATAAAGGGAATAGTTCAACAACAGGAAAACTAACATGTAACAACGATTCCACAATATACAAGTCAATAATAAGGAAGTCAACACGAGTCAAGTAGTCCCAATTATAGGCGAGTCAACAAAGATATAGATTATCTAATCTCTTTTTAAGGTTGGACAATTTCTAGGATATTCGACAATTCAATTAGGGAAAGATGATCTTAGCTTCACTTAAGACTAAACAAATCTCAAGAGGGATAATAATAATTCTCAAATAAGACAAGCAGCTATGAAAAGATTGCATGACAATAGGAGAGGCAAAATTCTTCAATTAAATCAAATAAGAGTCAATTAGGCAATAGGAGTGAATCATGAAGCAATTAATTCCAATTAAGCATGTAGAGGAGAAGCTAGTAAATAGGAAACTCAGTCATGTCAAGAACATATTCATACACAGAGAATATATAGACCTAAGAACCTAAAAGGCCAATTTTCCAAAAATAAGTCTGAGCACGCACTCGTCACCTCGCGTACACGAACTACAATCAACATAGAAGACTCAAGTCCTAAGGGGAAGTCCCCCACACAAGGTTAGGCAAGATACTTACCTCAAAGACGAGAGACCAATACTCTAAAATGCACTCCTCGGGTGAAAAGACCTCCGGACGGTCAAATCTAACTAAATTAACTTCAAAGCACAAATAAAAAACATAAGAAACTATTCTGGATCATAAAGTCTCAATCTTTAACAAAATTCGAAAATTGGTCCAAAAGTCGACCCCCGGGCCCGCACCTGGAAATGTGACAAATTTTTACAAAATCCGAATTCCCATTCCAATATGAGTTCAACCATACAAGAATTATCAAATTCCGATAGCATTTGGTCCCTCAAATCAAGATTTTTCATTTTTCAACTTTTCTTTCATAACCAACATTTTCCTCAACTCAAAACACAAATTAAGTGATAAAAATGAAGACACAATCATGGAATATGTTAGATTCAAGGTGAAGAACACTTACCCAATCGATTTGCTTGAAAACCCCTAAAAGAAGCACCCAAATCCGAAGTTTAAAACTCAAAATATGAAGGAAATGGCCAAACCCTCGACTTATATGCTTCTGCGAGAATTTCCGAACCTACGACCAACTTAACTGCATCTGCGCAACCGCAAGTGCACCTGACCAATCGCACCTGCACTCCTCTCCGCTTCTGCGCCCAGGGATCCGCTCTTGCGGCACTACACGTGCGTTTCAATTCTCCGCATCTACGGAGACTGCCCAGACTAACTCCTCTCGCACCTGTGCTTCCTCCTTCGCACTTGTGACCATCGCACTTGTGTCCAGGGTCCGCAGGTGTGATTACACCAGAACTCAGCCTCCCCAAAACCATGGAAAATCATCCTCGACTCGTCTGAAACACACCCAGGGCCCTCGAGACCCCGTGCAAGCATATCAACAAGTCATATTACCTAACATGGACTCGCTTGAGGTCTCAAATCTCATCAAGCAATGCCAAAACGATGAATCACACCATGAATTGAACTTAGGAACTTTCAAATCTTCCAACTTCAAAAACTTGTGCCAAAACCAATTAAATCAACCCAGAATGATGCCAAATTTTGCAGACAAGTTCGAAATGATAAAACGGAGTTGCTCCAACTCTTGGAATCGCATTTCAACCCCGATATGACAAAAGTCAACTATGGTCCAAACTTCTCCATTTTTCAAACTTCAACTTTTCCAATTTTTGCCAAAATGCCTCAAATTACCCTACGGACTTCCAACTCTGTATCTGGACGCGCGCCTGAGTCCAAAATCACCATACAAAGCTGTTGAGATCACCCAAAACCCATTCCGGGTCCGTTCACTCAAAATTCAAATTCTAGTTAAATTCTCATCGCTTACACTCCCAAAACTAGATTGTTTCTTCCAATTTAATTCTGAATCATCCATTAACTGAATTCAACCAAGGTTGGAAGCTTAAGTTATAAGAATTGATCGGAATTTGACTTTTGTGTAAACGACCCTAGAATGGTGTTCTGATGGTTCCAATATGTTCATATGGTGATTTTGGATATAGGCCTATGTCCCTATTTAGATTTTGAGGTCCTTAGGTTGATTTGGCTATAAATGGCAAAAGTTGGAAATTTGAAGGTCTGGAAGGTTCATAGGTTGTATACGGTGCAATCGGAGGGTCCGATTTCTCGCATTAAGGAGTTTTCGAGGAGTCATATCGACATCTTGAGGTTGTGGGGTTGCGATCGAGTTTTTTCTCTCGAGGTTCATTTACTCTCGATCCAATGACGATCCCGAGGGTGGGGAATTCCGGAGGCGAGAAGATAGCACCAGTAGAGTCTAACATCAAGTCTAGCCGTATCATCTGCGTATCTTTACAATTAATGCATTCTGTACTATGTTGTATTTCCCCTCCTAAATAAAGGGGATCCTCACCACTTTGTAAGGGGCTACTTTTGCTCCAACTATTCCACATAAGATCAATAACAACTCTCTCTCTTTTCTCTCTAACTTACTCGCTCGAGACTACCTCTTTCATTTATTGCTTTCATACTTGTTCTTCATTCATTGCTTGATATCGGCTATAAAGAGCCTCCTTTTAATTATATCCTAATCGTTAGTCCATTCCCGGTTACCCCTAATAGCTCGAGCTCGAGCCCAGACATCGACATCGAGGCCCTTCATCGGTTAGCCCGAGGCTCTTCATCGGTTAGCCCGAGGCCCGGACAGCTAGCTCCTCAGCTGTTTTAGTTTGTATTTCATCGTTAAGCTTCACATATCTAGCATCAGCTGCCCTAACAACTAGCATAAAAATAGATCACGTATTTTTAGAGTCCCATTAATAAATTTAATTATTATTACCATTTTTACGGTAAACATAAGTTTGATAGGGAGTTGACTTTGTTATTATCGATTTCAGATTGTTGTTCCGGAAGTTGTAAATTGTGTGCAAAATTTTGAGTTATTCCATGTTGGCTAGACGTAGTTCGGCATAAGTTTTAGAAGTTTGAAAGTTGATTAGTTCATTAGACTTGTATTGAGGTGTGATTTGTAGTTTTGATGTTATTTTGTTTGATATGAGGCCTCGAGTAAGTTCATGTTATATTTTTGGACTAGTTGATATGCTTTGACGGGGTCCCGAGGGGATCAGGTGAGTTTTGAATGAGTCTCAGATCAGTGAAGTTTGAAGGCAATCGGGTTCTGGTGCTTTTGCACCTGCGTGGTTTGGACCGCAAGTGCGAGTCTGCAGGAGCAGATAGGATGGTGCAGAAGGGAAGCTTGGGTTGTCAGGGGATTCCGCAAGAGCGGGGTCTGGTGCGCAGAAGCACTGGTGCATGTACGAGGAATTATCTGCAGAAGCGGGAGATGGTCTGTAGAAGCAGATGTTTGGCATTTGAGTGAATCTTGTAGAAGCGAGTCCTCGATCATAGAAGCGAGCTTGCTTGTACGAGTTGGGGCCCGCATAAGCGAGAATCACTGGATAGTGTATTAATATCAAGGGTTTGACTTATTTTATCATATTTTGAGATTGGCAGCTCGGATTGAGGCGATTTTTGAAGCGCTTCTCACCCACTTGAATTGGGAAAGTATTCTTGACTCGAATTTGATTATTATTCTTGATTACATCCTTGAATTTGCCATTTGATTGATAAATCTAATAAGAAAAAAACCTTTTCTAAAACAAAAAATAAAGGTTTGAACCTCAACTCGGAGTCGGATTTAGATGAAGCTTGTATATTTGGACTCGTATTTGAATGGGTGATCGGGCTTCTAATTTTTGTCGGGTTGACTTTTTGATATTTGATAAAGACTGGAGCTTTATTTCTTGGAATCAATTTCTATAGTCGTGTTTGATGTTATTGAGTAATTGTTTGCTAGATTTGACCCATTTGTAAGTAGAATCGAGAGGCAAAGGCTTTTTAGAGTATTGATTGGCTTGTTTGAGGTAAGTATCTTGATTAGCCTTGTGCGGGGGAATACCTCTTAGGATTTGGCCTTAATTTTTGTTTTATTATATGAAAAACAACGCATACACGAGGTGACTAGCGTGTACACGGGTGCTATGTGTGGCTTTTGAACAGATTAGATCTTATGCAATTAATATGCCTTAATTTGAGGACATGCTTTATATGAAACTTGCTAAACCACTTTGTGTCTACATGAATATGATCACTACATTTGGTTTAGCCGTAGTCATGCTTTGTATGTTGAACACCCATCAGAATTTTTATTATTATCATGCTCTTGTGCACCTTTCTGATAAATGTTGAGCTTATATTTTTGATGAAATTCTACATTATTGTTTTGTGATGATTGTAGCATATGTGGACATGTTGGGCGGATCGTTTGGGTGTTCATATGAGTTTTTTGCCATGCCATTGTGATTGATATTGTTGTTATTGTCGGGTGACAAGCGATACATATGGATATTCTTATTGTGTCGGGCAGAGAGATACAGATGGATATTGTTATTGTGTCTGGGCGGAGCGATATAGGTAGATATTGCCACCGTGGTACTAGGTGTCATATAATTGTGTTTCTAATTGATGACTTGTTGTGAAGCTAAACCTTTCCTTCATTGAGTTGTTATCATATGTTCTAAAGAGATTGTTTGATAATGTTTTCTTTTATACATTATGTTGCTAGTTTTTGATATATAGCATAGGTTATTTGGCTAGTGAGTATCACATGACTTCAACCTATTCACTACTTCACAGAGGTTAGTCTTGATACTTACTGGCTACCGATTGTAGTGTAGTCATATTACACTTTTGTATATTTTGTGCAGATCCAGGTGTTGGAGGCAACGAATTAGGCAGTAAGGGCATACATTGACTACGAGGATTCAAGGTAGAGTTGCATGATCGTCACAATCTTTTGGAGTCCCATCCCTACATTGATACTATTATTTTCATATCCGAACAATATTGTATTTTGGAACATCCTTATATATTCAGTTAGAGCTTATGACTCTGTACTACAAAGTTCCAGAGGATGTTGGAGTAATGCCATTTTGGCTGGTCTTAACTCTATCTCCGCTTTATCATTAAATTCTACCTTACTATATCATATTTGCTGATTTGAATGCTGTTAAGTGATCGACTTACCTAGTTTTTGAGACTAGGTACCATCACTACCCTTATGGTGGGATTTAGTCGGGACAAATTGGAATTAATGCTCTAGGTTCATAAGTTCTATGAGTCATGAGCAATTTTAGCCGAGTCTTGTAAATCGGTACGAGGATGTTTGTCCTTATCTTCGACAAGCTATCGAACTATTAAGAAACATCCCATTCTTTCATTCTTTATTGTGCCGATTTGTTATTCCAACGTTTGAACCTTTACTCTTCTATTCTCTCACAGATGGTGAGGACATGCTCTACCGGATTTGCTGAGCAGGCCCTAACACCCCCAATTAAAGCCACAAAAGGCCGGGCCGATGTAGAGGCCGATAAGGGGCCTATGCTACACCTAGAGCAGCAACTGTGGAGTCTCTAGTAACTCTAGTGGAGGATCAGGAACACGAGCATGTTGAATATGCACCCGAGTAGCCTATTGCTACATCGAGGCTTCTGGAGACCTTGGCACACTTCATGAGCATGTTCGCGAGTTTAGTCCAGGTAGGGTTGACTCCGGTAGCTCCAGCTACTTCCTAGGCCAGGGAAGGAGCTCAGACTCCCCATGCCTATACACTAGAGCAATTGGCCGTGCTTACCAGACATGGGGTGTTGTGCCGATGAAGCCAATAATTATAGTTCAACCCCGAAGTAGGGCCAGTTGTACCGGGTGAGGGACAGAGGAGTTTGGAGAGTTTTCAGAAGTTTCATCCTCCCCGATTTAGTAGAAGGTTTTTGAGGATGCATAAGGTTTCTTGGATCAGTCTCATCTCATTCTATGTACCATAGGTTTGGTGAGCCAAGCGGGGTCGACCTTACTACTTTTCAGTTGACGGTGTATGCATACAGATGGTGGCAAACTTATGAGGCGAGCAAGCTAACTAGCACAGCACCACTTACGTGAACCCAATTCTTCGGTCTTTTCTTGAGGGAGTTTATTACATAAACCCCCAAGGACGAGTTGCGTAACGTATTTGAGAAGTTGTGCTAATGACTGTGTCCGAGTATGCTATGTGGTTTACATAGTTTTCTCATCATGTACCTTCTTTTTTTCCCAGAGAGAGAGAGAGAGAGAGATTATAGATTTATTGAGGGATTCATTTATAGCCTTAGATTTGGGATGGCATAGGAGTTGGAGATTGAGACTGTATTTCATTAGGTTGTGGAGATTTTTAGGAGGTTAGAGCATATCCGCAGTCAGGAGAGAGAGGATAGGGAGCTAAGAAGCCTCGTGGTTTTGGAGGATTTAATGGTTTCTACTCTATGGTTCAACCCCGACATGGTAGAGGCTTTGTCAGTCGACCAGTTCAGTCTGTACTTCAAGTTTCCCATAGTGCTCCAACTAACCATGGACCTTGGGCACTCATACCAGACAACTATCTTTCAATGCACCTTCCACACGAGGTTCCTACAACAGTCATTCCAGTCATCCGGGGCAGACCAAATACCAGCTGCTGCGCCCGAAAAATAGTTATTTTGAGGGTGGTGATGCTACTCACATGGTGAGAGATTGTCCTAGACTTAGGATGGATGGACATCAGTAGGGTATTAGGATATTGTTCCTGCTCCAGTTGCTACTCTACCTGCACAACCATCTAGAGGTGGAGGACAGGAAGGTAGAGGTCATCTTGGGAGGAGCAGATCCATTGTTATGCTTTCCTTGGTAGGAATAACGATGTTGCATAAGATGCCGTCATTACAAGTATCGTTTGGATATGTCATAGAGGTACATCAACTTTATTTGATCTGGGTTCTACCTATTTGTATGTGTCATCTATTTTGCTTTATATTTGGATATGTCTCATAATTCTTTGGATACTCCTATTTATGTGTCTACACCCGTTGGGTATTATATTATGGTGGACCGTGTCTATCGTTCCTATTTGGTCACTATTGGGGGCTACAATACTAGGATTGATCTTCTATTGCTTGATATGGTGGATTTTGATGTAATTTTGGTTATGGATTTGTTATCTCCGTACCATGTTATTCTTGATTGCCATGCTAAGACTGTGATGTTGGCTATGTCATGGTTGCCGAGGTTAGAGTGGAGAGGTTCCTTGGGTCATATTCCTAGTAAGTTTCTTTTTTGAAGGCCCAATGGATGGTTGAGTAGGGCTTCCTCCACTCATCTCCACGGGCAAATACAATCTACTAGACTCTTTCTTGGATAGTCTAGTAGACTAGTAGGGGTAATTGGAATACTTAGCCTTTGTTAGAGATGTGAGTGATGATACTCCCATGGTTGATTCAGTCCCCGTGGTGAAGGAGTTTTCAGATGTTTTTCTTGCAGACCTATCGAGCATGCCACCTGATAGGGTCATTGATTTTGGTATTGATTTTGAACGGAGCACTCAACCCATATATATTCCATCATATCGCATGGCTCCAGCAGAGTTGAAGGAAGAGTTGCAATAATTGCTAGATAAAGGTTTCATCAGGACTAAGGTGTCACCTTGGGGTGCTCTCGTTCTATTTGTGAAGAAGAAAGACGATTCCATGAGAATATGCATTAATTACAGGTAATTTAACAAGGTTACCATCAAGAATAAGTATCAATTGCCACTTATTGATGATTTATTTTATCAGCTTCACGGTGCTAGGGTATTCTCAACGATTGACTTGAAATCGGAGTATCATCAATTGAAGATCAAGGCTTCGGACATTCCTAAGATGATCTTTAGGACTCGTTGTGGGCATTATGAGTCCTTGGTTATGTATTTTGGGCTAACCAATGCCCCAAAACTTTTATGCACTTGATGAACAACATTTTTTTAGCCTTATCTAGATTCCTTCGTCATTGTATTCGTTGACAATATATTGGTGTATTCCCGTAGTAAGGAGGAGCGCGAGCAACATCTGAGGACCATGCTTCAGACTTTAAGGGAGAAGAAGCTATATCCTAAGTTCTCCTAATGTGAGTTCTGGTTAGACTTAGTGGCATTCTTGGGTCACGTGGTGTCTAGTGGGGGATTGAGGCAAATTAGAGTTGGCCCAAACCTTCTACTGCTACTAAGATCATGAGTTTCCTAGGGTTGGCTCGATATTATCACTCCTTTGTGGAAGGGTTTTTCTCTATCGCCACTTCATGGACTAAGTTGAATCATAAGGGTGTCCCATTTAGGTGGTCTGACGAGTGTGGGAAGAGCTTTCAGAAGCTTAAAATTGCCTTGACTACAGCTCCATTTCAGGGTGTCGCCGGGATCAGGCTCATATACTGTCTATTGTGATGCTTTGTGGGTTGGCATTGGGTATGTATTGATGCATGATGGTAGGATGATTGGCTATGCTTCACGTCAGTTGAAGCCTCATATGAAGAACTACACTAGTGCATGACTTGGAGTTAGCAACTATTGTGCACGTGCTCAAGATTTGGAGGCACTAGGCGTGTCTTGTGAGATGTATATAGGTTACCAAAGTCTTCAACATCTATTCAAGAAAAAGGAATTAAACTTGAGGCAATGAAGGTGGTTGGATCTATTGAAGGACTATGATATCATTATTCTTTATCATCTGAGGAAGGCGAATATGGTGGCCGACGCCTTGATTAGGAAAGCAAAGAGTATGGGGAGTCTTGCTTTTATTCCAGCTAAGAGAGGCCATTGGCTATGGATGTTCAGTCTTTGGCCCACAGGTTCGTGAGATTGGATATTTGAGAGCCTAGTAGAGTCCTTGCAAGTGTAGTACCACAATCGTCCTTATTTGAGGGCATCAAGGCTCGTCAGTATGATGATACCCACTTGCTTGTCCTTGGGGACATTGTCACGACCCTAAACTCAGACCCAGTCATAATGGCACCTCTCGTGAAGACAAGTCCAGCCGATACAAACCCCCAGTTAAATTAACGGATAATAATTTATAATTAAGTCATTACTAATGATAAATCCCATAATAGAGTGAAAATATATAAACTGCGGAAAACTAAACACAGCCCGACATCGGGGTGTCACCAGTCATGAGCATCTAACATAAGTCTAGGAATACGGAAAAAGGGACTACACAGTCTATTACAAAATTCAGTACAAGGGAAAGAAATAATGATAAGAGGGAGAAACACTGGGCTGCGAACGCCAATCAGCTACCTAGTGGACTCCGAAAATCTACTGGAAGCTATCAACCCTCGCTAGCAGGACCTGAAGCGCCTGAATCTGCACACAGGGTACAGAGAGTAAAGTGAGTACTCCAACTCAGTGAGTAATAACAATAAATGAAGACTGAGCGACAAGAAATTACGTAAAAACACATCAACATGCTATAAGGAAGCAATGTAAAACCAATGAAAAGCAATGAAACTGTGAAAACATATAAAGACACCTTAGTTCAGAATAAACTTCTTTAAAACACCTTTTTAAAGGTTAAACAATTAAATGAAGAGTAGCTAGAACAGATAGACACATAAAATCCGCCCCTCGGGCACAATGTCAACAGAATCAGCCCCTCGGGTAATAACATGGAACAACAACAACCCCTCGAGCTATATCTCATATCACAATGGGTACCCGCGCTCACTGGGGTGTACAGCCTCCGGGAGGGGCCCCTTACGCCCCAAACTCAATATCAATCCATCTCGTGGCATAATCAATAGGCTCTCGGTCTCATATCAACAAGCCACCTCGTGGCATACAATCTCAGTCCCTAGGCCTCATAATCATAAATCAGTGTATCACTGATGCAGTGTGCTGCCCGACCCAAAAGTATCCTCACAACACAGGCCCTCAGCCTTACTTAGTCAGAAATCTATAAAAGCCACTCTAGCACAGTAAAATATGATGCTCAGCTTAAACTATCATTTAAAGTATTAAAACAGAGTAAACATGGCTGAGTTATGAAAACAGTATAATATAGCATGACTAAGTACATATATAAAATCAAAACAGTGAGAAAATAGTAGTGAAAATCCCCTAAGGGTCCAAATAGTTGGCATGAGGCCCAAAAATGACATTCAACCCAAAACATTATGATAGCAAATAGTTTTCAATCAAATACGCGGTAAAACAGTCATTCGGGATGGACTAAGTCACAATTCCCCAATGGTGCATGACCCCATGCTCATCATCTAGCGTGTACGTCACCTCAATACAGCACAACGATGTGAAATCCGGGGTTTCATACCCTCAGGACAACATTTACAATCATTACTCACCTCAATCCGGTCCAAACTCTAGCCCGCGACGCCTTTGCCTCTCGAATCGGCCTCTACTCGTGTCAAATCTATCCAAAATTAGAATTACGACGTCAAAATATGATAAGGGAACGAATCCCATGCGAAAACAATCAATTTACAACATAAATCCTGAAATTAACAAAAACCCGACCCCCGGGCCCACATCTCGGAATTCGATAAAATTTACATTAATAGATTCCTTATCTCCCCACGAGTTCATACATATCAAAAGTCCCAAAATTCGACCACAAATAGCCCCTCAAATCCTCAAGTTAAGGTCTCCAATACCAAGCCCTAAGCCCCACTTTTTAACCCTTAATTTCCATTAATTTCCAGCCAAATTAGTGAAATAATGCCATAGGATCGATTATTAGGTTCAAAAATCTTACCTCCAGACGTTATCCCTTGAATCCCTCCTCAAAATCTCCTAAAAGCGACTTGAAATGATCAAGAACAACTCAAAAATCGTGAAGGAATTCTTTTATACCTTCTGGCCCAGGCATTTCGCACCTGTGGTCCATATCCCGCTCCTACGGTCCCGCTTCTGCGGTCTAGATCACCGCACCTGCGGTTTTTACTTACTTGACTATTTCTGCATCTGCGGTTGAAATATCGCACCTGCGCCACTACAGGTGCGCCTCCTCGATCGCTTCTATGGTTCCAGCTAACCTTCAACTTGGCCACATCTGCTGCTGCCTTCCGCTTTTACGGGATCGCACCTGCGGTTATGACAGCAATAAGAATGCTTCAGCTTCCAAACTCAACTCCAACATTTCCGTCAATCATCTGAAATCACCCCGAGGCCCCTGGGACCTCAACCAAAAGCACCAACAAGACCTATACCACTATCCAAACTTATACCAATCTTCAAAACACCTCAAACAACATCGAACCAACCAAAACACATCGGATTCAAGCCTAAGGTTTCAAGATCTTCCGAATTACGCTTTTGATAAAAAAGTCTACCAAACCACGTCCGAATGACCTGAAATTTTGCACACATATCCCAAATGTCACAAAGGACCTATTGCAACTCCCAAAATTCCATTCCGACCCCTATATCAAAATCTTATCTATCAACCGGAAAACGCCAAAATTCCAATTTCGCCAATTCAAGCCTAAATCTACTCCGAACCTCCAAAACACGTTACGATCACACTCCTAAGTCCCAAATCACCTCCCAAAGCTATTCGAACCATCAGACCTCACATCCGAGCCCTTTAACACATAACTCAACATCTGGTTGACTTTTCCAACTTAAGCTTCCTAAAAAGAGACTAAGTGTCTCAAACCTTACCAAAACCTTTCTGAACCCAAGCCAACCAACCCGATCACACATAGAATCGATAAACAAAGCAATAAGAAGTAGAAATGGGGGAAACAGAGCGGTAACGCATGAGACGACTAGCCGGGTCGTCACATCCTCCCCCTCTTAAACAAACGTTCGTCCTCGAATTAGTCAAGAAACATACCTGAAGCCTCAAAAGGTGAGGATATCTGCTCCGCATCTCCCGCTCGGTCTCCCAGGTAGCCTCCTCCAAAGGCCGACCTCTCTACTGCACTTGTTGCGCCCCCTTTTTCTCGCGAAATCGAGTTTATGACATTTTGGTTGGGACAACTCTTTCCTTTTGGAAAGGGGGTTTGCATTTTTGAAGAGTCACCACCTAATGATTTAAGGTGCGTTAGGACACCTATAGGGTTCATTTAACTACGTTTGGTAACCAAAGACAGGGTAAGGGCTTGAAATTTTCTCAAGGGGAAGGTGTTAGGCATCCCTCAGGATCCACTAGTGTTGTTCCCGGCTAAATAGTTTTTGGGAATTTGTACAATTAGCAAATAAACAAGTATGGCTCAAATAGTAGGGGATTTTAAGTTTCAACACATAGGTGTTTGAAAAACAATTAATGAAAAGCAAGATTTTAAAAAGAATTACAATCTAAGCATATTTGTGAATGTAAAAGGGGTGTCATAGGTTTGTTTATAATATGGATCACATCAATGCAATACCCAATATGACACTCCTCAACGAGGGGCTACACGTGGTATTAGCGCACCAGTCATCATATTCATATATACCCTTTCCCGCCCCGTGAAGGTAATTAAAGCAAAGGTTGGTCTCGACCCTTATTGCATGATGTTACCCGTCCTTCCTATCAGTCCCGGAGGAAATTACGACTCCTACCCTCAGGAGGAAGGTTCTAGACAGACCCTCAGGTTTAAAGGCAAAATACTAGGCGACAAACAAGAACACATAGGACTGCATTTAGGGGGAAAAGGGGAAACACAGAAAACAGATAGAAGGCTCAGATATACCTCCACAAGTAATGCACATAGACATCACGACTCATACATAGATAAGGTCCACATTTGAACTCAGAATTCTAAAGCATGATATCTAAGTGATTTTAAAACATAACAGAGGCAGATTTGATCTGTAATTCAGAATAGGGGTCCTAATAAGTTTTGCCTAATGATTTTAAACCAGTTGATAATTAATCAACATACATAAAGAAACATGTTTCCAGTTTTGACAAATTTAGCACCTAAGGTTTGCCTAGGTGTAAAACAATTTTCCAGTTATCAGGATTACTTAGAGAAGACTGCTTGAATTGTATTATTAAACATGATGTTCTAAATGTTTAGAATTCCGGAATTATTACCAGCCGGGTTAATCTATTTTTTATCAATAATTAAACTAGAGATGCCTAAGCGGATGTGAATGCAATTCTAAAGGCATGATATCTAATGCAAAAAAATGCAGAGTGATGTATATGCAGGACCTGCGTAGGATTTTTTTCTAAATGCATAAGTGTTACATACTTTCAGAATATGTAGAAGATATGGAAATGACCTGTTTATTAGCGTTGTTTTTATCCTAAGGCAGGATCTCTAAGTGTACATGGCAGCACATAACATAAGGGTAAAGTGCTAGTTATTAGCAGATTTTAACACATGATTTTATAAGGATGCACATGCTGAAACAATAAACATGGGACATAAGAGCATGATTTCTAATGCATGTATAAATCCTAAGCATGGTTTCTATTGCGCGATTAGGAATATAAACCTAATAAAATATTTTCTACCCTTAACAACTATATCATGCATATTTACCCTATCCCTTTTCACTATCCATCCCCAGAGAGTTTTTACAATAATTATTACAAACAGTTTGCACAAATTACATAATTGAAATAATAAAAGAAGAAGTTATACTATAGGGAGCCTACTGATAGGCCCAGAATCTCCAGAATGCCTCAAATGCCGTTGGTTCATAGCCATTCATATGATCTAGGTGTGTCAGAGTTCCCTAAGGATCTCAAAGGATCCCGGGCAGTGCTCACACCCAGATTCATAACCAAATTGAGTAAGTGCAGTATGGAAGAGCCAGCTTTAATGTGTCAGAGTTCAGAGGGAACTCATAAGGGTCCCTAAGCAGTCACACATTAAGGGGGCATAACCTAGACTTTTAAGAGTATATTTGAGAGTGCTTGACATAGGTTTAAAAGAGTTGAGTTGGAAACAGTTTTGACAATGATTAGTTTGAAATAAATGACTAATTATTGGAAAGCAATAGAAGAGTTTGCCTTAGTAAAAACCAGTTTGAAGAAGAAAAGAAATAGGACAATCAGCAACTCAAAACCAAATCAACATACATAGTTCAAACACAAATAGGGAATGGAAGAATTGGGGATAAGTAGTTCATATGTGAAAGCATATTTGCACACAGGTTAACACCAGAGAAGTACTACATGTCACACCTCCTTTTTCCGCCCCCGCGAGGGTACAAGAAGTTTTTTCCAATTAAAGGACAATCGAAACGGGATTTGTTTGTTTATTTCAGAGTCGCCACTTGGGAGATTTAGGGTGTCCCAAGTCACCAATTTTAATCCCTAATCGATTTTCGGATTTTACGTGGCATTTTGTTAATTATTTATGATTTTTGCCCATTTTATTAAAATAAAATACAAAATGTATGTGTCATGCGTAATTTGAACCGTAATCCGGTTGTTAAATAGAAAATCATAAATATGCATCTTCGTCCGTGATTTTTGTTTTGTTTGATTTTACCTTTTTAAATATTTTAATATGTGTGTGCAAATAATTGTATTAAGTGTTTATTTGATTTTAATTTGATTTACTTAGGTTTTGTTTTAAAATAAAAAATAATAATAATAAAAGAGA
This sequence comes from Nicotiana tabacum, assembly GCF_000715075.1. Lineage (NCBI taxonomy): Eukaryota > Viridiplantae > Streptophyta > Magnoliopsida > Solanales > Solanaceae > Nicotiana > Nicotiana tabacum. The sequence goes on from NC_134090.1 coordinate 105,405,805, forward strand.
GTGCAAAATTGGGTTGAAAATCAGTTGGGCTTATTTTTCATTTTAAATTTGAGGCCCAAAACTCAAACCCAAAACCCCTGTGTAACCCGGTCCAGACCAGCTGATACCCAGAGCTTCCAAACGACACCGTTTTAACCTGGTCTGATCTGGGCCGTTGATCTCAGATTGATCAACGGCCAAGATCACTTCCCCATAACCCATAAACAAAACCCGACCCATTCCACCCGGACCGACCTAAACCCCTCTAGTTTTGAAACGACACCGTTCCTATTAGTTGAAGGATCCTGGCCCTTCATCGTGTCTCATCCGACGGCCAGGATCCATTCATCCACTCCATATATAAGCTCCCACTCGTACCCTGCCCCCTATCCAATACCCCAGCTTTCATCATCTTCACAAGAACCCCCGGAACCCTAGAGCTGCCCCTGTATACTCTCACCATGAAAGCCGGCGGCATGGACGCCGGTGACCCCATCCTTAACACCATAGAACCCCCTTGCCACCCTGAACATGGATCTGTTAACCACTTAGCTCGAATCCCCTCCGACCTTCTCGAATCTTCATTTGAAGATTCGAGTCGGAACTTAACCTACACCTATTAACCCCAGTTTCATACCAGATAGTCCCCGGACCCCCCTCGTGACCAAACCATGCTTGGTTTGGTCCGAATCTGACCAGGGAAACACAAATCCCAGATCTGATGTTCTGAACCCTAGGGTCCTCGTGTCTGTTCCTTGCCTGTTCCGTGCCTGTCCTCGTGCCTGTTTCGTGCCTGTTTTAAACCAAGAGATTAGGGTTAACCTCGTGTTTGTTCCGTGCCTGTTTAAACCAAGGGATTAGGCTTAAACCTCATGCCTGTTCCGTATCTATTTAAGCCACAGAGATTAAGGTCTAATGGACCTTAATCGAAGTGTTTCTCATCTAAGAAATACTTTGATTAAAGTCCGTTCAGCCTTAAGAAAGGCCCGTTCGAATCCAAGCTAAGGCTCTTAGACTTTTCGGGATTTAAGGTGAGTTTTGTTTTGTTTTCTTTTCTTTATTCCATGTGCTGATTAAAGGTCTGTTCATGTTTTGTTTTAATTCGTGTTTTTGAATTTTACCAACTGTGTCCTGTCCACCTTGCCTGAACCTCTATGTTTGATTGAGTCTTTCCTCTACTTGTTACTGATAATGTGTATATGTGTATGTGCTGTGCGGACAATTGAACTTCAAATTTTGACTGATCAACTGATTCCTCGAGTACAATTTTGCTTAGTCAGTACAATTCAAATCATGAGTTCGATACTGTTAAATGTCTGATTTTGGCTTCGATTGTATGTGTTTTAACTAGTATAGTCGAATCGATATACGTCGTCAAATGGTTTCATGTTAGAATGGTAGCAATTTGACTCAGGCTTTTGTGATTTACTGAAGCATTGTTGAATCAGATTAATGTTGTTGCCACTCGGTATTAATTTGTTTAGCCAAATCAGAAAGACATTTAAAGGATTGATTTATTAGCTAGGTTTCAGATTTTAATTTAGTTGATAGCATTGTTTACTCATCTCTCAGCTTTGGGCAGCATGTGCATTACAAAGTAATGGACAACATGTGCTGTCAGAATACATTTTGCTGCCCATATTCTGCTTTAGTTTCAGAAATAATAAGCATTACTCAAAAGGTAAGCCTGCCAAGGGAATATCATGGGGTTGTGTTCTTATTTAAATAGTGAGTGGAAACTGAAAAGGGGTAGCACATGGGAGGGTGTTCTGATGGTCTAAACAGGCTGTTAAAGGGTGGAATTTAGGCTATAAAAGGGGGGACTTCCATCAGTTAAAAAGAGGAAGATCAGGAGATCAGGGGATAAGATAAGAGAGAGACCTGAAGATATGAAGATATACACATAGAGACACACACACATTAACACACACAGACAGACAGAGAGAACTGGGAGAGATCTGATAGGAGAAGAAGAGAGGAATATACAAACACACGGGGAGATTGATAAGAAAAGGGGGGAAAGAAAGATTTTGTTGAAAACACACACACGGACAGAAATAGATAGAGATAGGCATAACACAGAAAAGAGGAACTGCATTTTCATCTTTGTCTTGATTCTCACTGGTCTGGATTTTCCTTGTTCCATATTGATTTCTTCTGAGGCCTGTTTGAGATTACTAGTTGTGTGTAGCATCAGTTCATTTCTGGATCTATTCTGCCTAAGTTCTGATTCATATTGCCGGGGATTTGCTACATTCTGCCATTTTTTCATTGGCTCTAAACTGCATCTTGCACTGGGAATTTGTTCCGCTGTTGTTCATCTGTTACTGCTGTTTCGCTTGCACTGTTGCTCAACTGACTCTCTTGCTTTCTTCATTGTAAGCATCTCCTCAGGTACACATTTCGAATCTGTTTGATGTAACTGATGTCGCAATGAAAGTTGGATCGAAAGATCTGAAGAATTTTTAATCATCTGTTGCCTTACTTATAGCTTTGCGAATATTGTTAAAGATGTATAAATCCTTTAACTTGTAGCCTGAGAGAGAATACATTAGTAAGCTTGTATTTAATTAATGTTTATGTTGATTTGAAACTGTGGTGTTTGATTCGTTTAGTAGCATACAGGATGTAAATATAACTCATGGAATGTGAAACTATTCAATGCGATTGTTAAAATTAAATTCACTCTTTCAGCATGCTTTGAATAAGTAGGGGCAAATGGCTATTAAACCTAGCCAAATATAATACAGTTTTTTTTGAATCGCCCAGTTTTCGATTTCTTTAGGCATTTCATAGGACTAGTTTTGAATATCATCGGTAGTATTCTTTAATATGGAATTCTATTAACCCTGTTTAAGCAAGTTAATCTAAATTCGACCTAAAGATGTTTCTTCGGATTAAGTGTTGTATTTCGTTAGAATAAATAGATTTCTTTTGTCAAATTAAAGCATTTTTCCATTGAAGTATAATGTTTCTCAACTTTGTAAATAATTAACCATAAGAATCCGGATTAGGCCAAAGTATATAATTAAATTAGCATGTACCTTTCTCTTCTAGTTTTAGAGACAAAAGCATTAGAAATGTAGCCACTTTAGGATATCCTTTCTAAAAATAGAGACGAGCCTCGCCAAATAAAACGCAAAATTACGGGGCCCTCAATAAATAACCATAATAAATTCTTAAAATTCGGGATAGGCCGTTTAGTGAATTTCATGGCCTTCTACAAAATAATAACGCGCTAGACTCTTTAGGCGCGACTTAATAATTTAACCTTCTTAAACACGGGTGCACATTGATGTGACCCAAATCCAAATCTCAACGGAGTCAAAATGTGTCGACGACCACGGGTGCATTGACTGTGACGTGGTTCGAGATGCATTTTCACGACGTTGCAATTCTATAAAAATAAATGATAATAATAAAAGCGGTTTAAACTTTATAAAAGCACATAAGTCACAACATGTATTTAAATCAGATATTTAGCCATTATAACAATTTAAGCGACCGTACTAGAACCACGGGATTCGAGGGTGCCTAACACCTTCCCTCGGGTCAACAGAATTCCTTACTTAGAATTTCTGGTTCGCAGACTTCATTTGGAAAAGTCGAAAATTTCCTCGATTTGGGATTCAAGATAAACCGGTGACTTGGGACGCCAAAAGCCAAACCTTTCCCAAGTGGCGACTCTGAATTAAATAAATAATCCCATTTCGAATATTGTCACTTAAATTGGAAAAACTCCCTCGCGCATTTAACCCTTCGGGGCGGGCGCACAAAAAGGAGGTGTGACAGCTCTGGCGACTCTGCTGGAGACAAGCTCCCAGAACCACTGGTTCAGGGTTCAAGAATTCGAGCTTAGAATATTTGTTATATTTGGCTTTATTATCTGATCTTTATTACATGTTTTTGCATAACGTGCTAAATGTTGTCTTTTACCGCTTTGATATTATCTGAACTGTATATAAACTGTGCCGAAACCCTTCTCTTCTTACCTCCGGGGAGAAGCTCGCTGGTCGAGACTCCCTATTCTGTTAGTGTCAATACCTGAAATAAGAAAGAGGTCAGACAAGTTACAAAGCCGGACGATCTCGCGGGTCCCCGGTACGTAGCCCCCTCCTCGACTCGAGTTGTCCGCTCGGGTACACAGTCTAGAACAAATACCCAGGGTATAAACCTAGTATAACGAAACTTCATGCCGGATTCCTAGTAGGAACGTTTATTTCCATCATGTTGCATTTGACTTAGGGGGCTCAACACAGGGGTTGGGTCCGTCTAGGACAGGCAACCTGAAATGAAAAGACCACCCTGCTGCATCCTATTTGTTTTGCGCATTTATTTGCTTCGGTTCCGCATGCTGACCGGTTTCTAAAAAAAAAGAAGAAAAATAGCAGCGTAGGGAGATAATTACTTATTTTGGAAAAATAAAACCAATGTCCAAGTAGTGTCGAAACCTCGCCGGAATTTTTCTAAAAAAAACAGAATAAAACCAAAAGTTGTCTTTTAGTTTGATTTATTAAAAAAAACATATAAAAATTTTTCTTTTCTTTTTTTTTAAAAAAAGGGTATTTATTTAAAAGTAATTTTTTTTTTCGAAATTCATCATTCAAAAAATATGTTGTTTCTCTCGTAGTATCTCTTTTATAAATTCAGACTAATAGTCTAAATACTTCCTAAAAAAAAAAATTCTTTAGTCTTTATCTCTTTTCGAAAGAAAATAAAAAAAAATATTCTTGCTTTCTGGGTTTAATTGATTTTCTCTATTCATGATGTGCCGAACTACGCCGGTTTGATTCTCACCGGATGTGAGATACGTAGGCAACCCTCGTCGGGTTCAACCCCATTTTTGCTAAAATAGCCAAAATCAATAAATAAATAAAAAGAAAAAAAAAGACGTGTCAAATTTTAAAAGAGTCATAAATAAGTCAGGTGATGCTGTTTTGTCATAAATAGCCGAATGTTCCCGAAAGGGACGCCGGAAGGCTGACTTTGCATAAACGGCCACCTTTGAGTCATTTTTCAAGGTTTGATCCAGTTGACCCACACAGCCTTAAAATCTTCGTCACCGAGGCGTTGAAAGGCCGTGTTGGCAATATTTGAGTTTTCTAATTTGAAAAACTATAAAAAAGTCATAAATAAGTCAGGTGATGCGGTTTGTCATAAATAGCCGAATGTTCCCCAAAGGGACTCCGGAAGGCTGACTTTGCATAAACAGCCACCTTTGGGCCTTGTTTAGTATTTTTGTCCAGTTGACCCACACAGCCTTAAAATCTTCGTCCCCAAAGTGCTTAGGCCATGTTCAAAACTTGATCCCCTTTGTAAATTATTTTTGAGTCAAGTCATTTTGTTAAAATCACCTTAATAAATGTGCAGGATGAGCACGATGCAAAATGAACATTTTTCAATAATGACCAAAATCCCTGTCAAGTTACGGCTATGGTGGAATGATCTAGGTGTTGAAGGACAAAATGAGGTTAAGAAATATCTGAAAGGTCTCGTGGGTTTGTTGGAAATCTAGCCTCGGGGAGATATCATAAAAGCTTTAGTCACCTACTGGGACCCGTCGCACAATGTTTTCCATTTCTCTGATTTTCAACTCACCCCGACTTTGGAAGAAATGGCTGGGTACATCGGAAATGCTGAACTTCCGTTGAGGCAAAAATACTTGGTCGCCCCAAGAGCTGTCACGGTACATCGGTTCCTAGATTCACTGAAGATACCCAGAACGGTCCACGACCCGGATCTGGCTGCCGGTTTTTGTACTCCATGCTTCATATATGATAGGTACGGTCATGAGGGAGGATTCAATAATCCAATCAACAAACTGTGCAGCAAAGGTATTCGTCAGAAGTGGGACAAACACAGACGGGTAGCCTTCATGATGATGTTCCTGGGCCTTCTGGTATTTCCAAGGAAAGACGGAAACATTGATTTGAAGATATCCGGGGTCGTCAGCACTATACTCACGCAAAGTGACAGTACTCTCGTGCCTATTTTGGTATCTGACATCTTTCGAGCTCTTACAGCCTGTAAAGCTGGAGGAAATTTCTTCGAAGGTTGTAACTTGCTCCTACAAATGTGGATGACCGAGCACCTCTGCCATCGTTCCGAGATTTTGAGCCATGGTTCCCCGGAAAAGACTTGCATAGAAGAATTTTACACGAGAACCAAAGAGATTAGTTTGCCCAAAGGAGTCATGGCATGGACCTCGTTCTTTCAAGCTCTTACTGCCAGCCAAATACAATGGACACTGGGATGGTTGCCTGTTGACGAGGTCATATATATGCCGGCAGCTAAAACCCATTTCTTACTGATGGGGCTTAAGAGCATTCAACCTTACGCACCCTGCCGAGTTTTGAGACAGCTCGGAAGATGCCAGACAGTACCTTATGAGGAAGATCTTAGCACTCAAGCAGTTGAGATAAGTCCTAACGGACAGTTTCCAGAAGCGAAAATTCGCCAAATCTGGAGTGAGTGTCAATATTTGAAATCAGATACTTGCGTGCGGGATCGAGCCAAAGGGGAGACGGCGCCAGGTTACCTGGCATGGTATAGAAGGGAACTTGAGCATGAAAGGCCGGCTAAGAGACCCCACATCCTGAATTTCGCTGAAACATCGCAAAAACAGTGGGATTGGCTAGCAAAAGAAAGAGGCTATTGCGCCGAAATCAGCAGGTTGAAGCGACAAGTGGAAAGCCTGAAATATGATCACAACGTGCAAGTTGCTACCAATATGGGAGAACGAAACAGGTTGATTCAGGAAAACGAAATGCTCAAAGCCCAGATCAAATAGATAAGGATAGATGCGGATAAGCAGCCAAGGCGTCGAGCAGATGAGCAGTTGATAAAAAGGCTAAAAGGCAAAGTCAGGGAATGGCAAGAGGATTTAGAGAAATCTAAAAACATCATAGCAGAGCTCAGGGCACAATGGGATACAAGAGCAGATAAGCATCGCCGACACTTGAATCAATTGGAAGGCGATCACGAGAAAACTGTTGCTAAAATAAAGAGAGAGATGGCTACACTTGAGATCAAAGCAGCTAATCAGGCCCAGGATTTCCAAATTGAGAGCAGATACTGGTACGATTCGTTGGCCCAGATGAAGTTAGAAGTACGACAACTAAAACATCAGCATATACAGGATGCTCAGGTGTTCAAGATATGTAGCGATCAGATAAAACGCCTACTCATAGAGAAGAAGCAAACCAGAGATAGGATCAAGGCCATTGCCCATGCCATCACCCGACGATGTCTACGATGTGAGAACATGACCAACGTTACCGTCCTCTCGGCAGTAATGAGCTATGTCAAGCAGACCATGCATGAGCTGGAGCAACATGAGAGGGATCTCACACCTAGGACCGCGGCGAGGCCGAACGATGCCCCGCGGACACAAATTGTCAAAACCATAATGTACTCATAAGTCGAGTCTGTATCTTAGCATCTGTTGCTTGTTTTTCCCATCAGTTTGTTTAGTCTAGGATGAGTCTAGGTTTATTTTTAAAGTTTGCTCTTTCTTTTGCAAAATGTAGTTTTGTAATAGACTGTTTCGACAATAAAAGGTGTGTTTCTTTCATTTGTGTTTCGAACTACGTAATGATCTGATTCACGTAGGCATCGTGATACGTAGGCAATCCTCATCGGATCCGGTCGCATTTTTACCGTAAAAATAAAAAAATATAAAAGAAAAACAAAAGAAAAAAATGATAAGAAAAGGGAAGCCTAAAAAAGGAACGCCGGAACGACGCATGCTTTCGTCGCAAACAAGTAGTATTCACTTAACTGTATAGGTGCATCATGCTCAACGTGAGGTTGCCTATCTGTTATTTTGTTTCAAATTAACCGTGCGTTTGTCGTTGAGTACATTCAGGTTTTTGGAAAAGACGGTTGGTTTGGTGAAAGTCTGGCCTCGCACTCATACTTCACGAGGTCAAGGAGAAGTGTTCAACTACCTGTTGTTAGAACCAGAAGCAGCGCTCACACTTACTTCACCAGGTCAAAAGGAAGTGTGGAAATGTCTTCAAAAATTCCGTTGCAAACAATCCCTGTCTCCGAGGAGAGCTCGATCTCAGCCGTCCTCACACCTGAATCCGCAACTGCGGAAGAGAATAAAATCCTATGGCTCCGTATGTTGGAAATGCTGGACGATTGGAATAATGGGAAAGAGCCGCCAAGTGTCGTCCCTGGATTCCTTGAGTTATTCTCCAGATCAAGCGGGACTTCTAATGTCCCCATAAATTATCCTGCTACTCCATTCGGGTACCCAACCACCTCAGCCTTCTCTGCTGGATCGCCTTCTGAGCCTCATCCCCGAATGTCAGCCACCGATGCAAGCATGAACATCTTTACTGCACCGCCCTGCCCGATTACGGCACAGCCTGCTACGTACAAGCCAAGCTTTGACTCATCTTCTTTTACATTCCAAGCACCCTCATTCTCAATGGAACCAACTAGGTTCGCTACCAGCGCTAATCCTCCACCGCCTCAGTGCGAGCTTGCACCTGGGCAGGATCAGACCCCAGAATTGCGGAACAAAATGAGATAGCCAAAAGAATGAGAAGCCTTGAACAGAGCTTGAAGAATATGCAAGGTTTGAGCGGACAGAAGAGTGTCTCTTATGCTGACCTATGCATGTTCCCTCACGTGCACCTGCCAGTAGGTTTCAAGACCCCAAAGTTTGAGAAATACGATGGGCACGGTGACCCCATTGCACATCTTAAAAAATACTGCAACCAATTGCGGGGAGCCGGCGGAAAAGAAGAACTGCTAATGACATATTTTGGGGAAAGTCTAGTAGGGATAGCCTCGGAATGGTATATGGACCAGGAAATGTCCTGATGGCATATATGGGATGATCTCGCCCGAGATTTTGTGAAACAATTCCAGTATAACATCGACATTGCGCCAGACCGAAATTCTCTGTCGAATTTAAAGAAGAGACCTTCAGAAAGCTTCAGAGAATATGCTATTAAGTGGCGTGAGCAGGTGTCAAGGGTGAAGCCTCCCATGGATGAAGTGGAAATGGTCACTACTTTTCTCCAGGCTCAAGAGTCTAACTACTTCCAAAACATGATGTCAGCCATGGGAAAGCCATTTGCAGAAGCAATCAAGATTGGAGAGATGGTGGAGAATGGTCTGAAAACAGGTAGGATTCTAAGTCAAGCAGCCATAAGAGCAACCTCCCAAACCGTCCAAAGCGGGTCCGAAGGAATGGCAAGAGGGAAGAAAAAGGAAGAAACGACCATGGCAGCCTCGGAAGCAAGGGAATATCGTCATCCCAGGCCCCGTTTTCCGGAAAGAACCCCACAACACTACTACCCCCACTCAAATCTGGCATATGCTCATCAACCCTATATGGTCATGAATGCCCAGCCTTATGCCCATCCGCCGCAACAAGCCAACCGAGGCCCAGCTCCACCTCCCAGAAATCAGCCTCCTTACCGCAACCACTATAACCCACAACCCCCGCAGAATAACTTCCGCCCTCAGGAGCCACCTCGAAGGCGGACTTTCACGCCCATCGATGAACCATACTCTACTTTGTTCCCGAAGCTAGTCCAGTTGGGTTTCTTACAACCAATCCCTCAAACGAGGCAAAACCCGATGTCACCTTCTTACAAAGCTGGAGTCAGATGCGCCTATCATTCAGGGGCCGAGAGACATGATACAAATGACTGCTGGTCGTTGAAAAGAGTGGTCGAAAATTTGATAGAGCAAGGGAAAATAGTGCTAAGGGACGAGGAGATCCCAAATGTGACTAACAATCCATTGCCTGCTCACAATAATGGGCCGTTGATCGGAATGATTTGCGAAGACAAATAATTCGACCCTGCTCTGAAAGCTATAATTGCCATTGTCGACACGGGGAAGAGGCCTGAGATAGACCAGAAACCAGAAAAGAGGGAGGAGGCCAAAGCTACAAAGAAAGAGCCTGAAAAGAAGGTGGAGAAGAAAGTGGTACCGGTAAAGGATGGGATTCTTTACATACCACGAGGTCGAGCTGAGAAGACGCAGAACTTCGGGATCAAAAAGACAAAACCTATGTACGTGCCAAAAGGGGCCTATGTGGTCCAGGGGACGATTCAACCACCTCGGCTGAATGAGCCAGTGGTTATCGAACGCGTGCCACAAAAGCCAATGACCAACCCGTCCACAGTGCCGTGGAATTATCAAAAGACTTTGGTAATGTACAAAGGTAAAGAGGTCATGGGAGAACTTCCAGAAAATACTTTCATTGGAAGGTATTCAAACACCCAAGAACTGAACAACGCCACACAAAGGCGCTTCCCGCCAAAGAAGCCCGTAAGTGTTGAAGAAGCGGAAGTGTTCTTCCAACAAATGAAAATGCTGGATTACGAAGTGATAGATCAACTGCGCAAATACCCCGAGCAAGTGTCCATACTATCATTGTTAATGAGGTCGGCCGAGCATCAAAAGATCTTACTAAAGACCCTGAATGAAGCATATGTGCCAGCTGAAACCTCGGTTGAACAACTAGAGCGGATGACAAAAAGATTCTTCGCCGTCAACCAAATCTCTTTCAGCAAGAACGATTTACCCTCGAAAGGAGCGGCACACAACAAGGCCTTGCATCTAATAGTTAAATGTGAGGACTACTATGTCAAGCGGGTAATGATGGATGGGGGATCAGGTGTTGACATTTGCCCGCTCTCCACGCTACAAAGAATGGAAATTGGGACCGGAAGAATCCGACCCAATAATATCTGTGTAAGGGCTTTCGACGGCATCAAGAGAGATACCATGGGGGAAATAGACCTGTTGTTGGTCATAGGACCAGTCGAATTCGAAGTAACCTTCCAGGTGCTCGACATGGATACATCCTACAATTTCCTCCTCGGCAGACCTTGGATCCATGCGGTAGGAGCTGTGCCTTCCACTCTTCACCAGATGGTGAAGTTCGAGTACGAAGACCGAGAGATCGTGGTCCATGGAGAAGATGAGCATGCTATTTATCGGGACCCATCCATCCCATATCTCGAACCAAAAGAAGGAAGTGAACATACGGTCTATCAAGCTTTTGAGATTGTACTGGCAGAGCAGCACGAAGAGGGAATACCCTGCCCCCAGCCTTTCTTGTCTAACGCCTCGGTTATGGTGGCCAAAGAGATGATCCGGCACGGATTTAGGCCAGGGAAAGGGCTTGGACGAACCCTTCAGGGAATAACAGAACCCATCACCTTGCCAGTCACCAAGAAACCTTTTGGAATAGGTTTCAAACCTACTCCAGCAGATGAAGAGTGGGCAAAGAAAAGGAGAAATGAGGGTTGGAAGTTACCTCAACCATTGCCCGATTTATATGCAACTTTTATCAGGCCAAGGTACGCCGAAGAAGAAGATGTTGAGGTCTTCACAGCTGAGGAAATCGAGGAGATATGTGGGGCGATGAGAGAGATGCTCTACGAGGTCCACATGGTTCAACCAGGTGAAGGCACAAGCAATGCGGAGATGCTATACAAGGGGCCGAACGCCAAACTTCAAAACTGGGAGGCCACGCCATTCCCGACTAGACGGAAGTCCGGGTAGACCTGTCCTGCTACCTTTCCTGTGTCACAAGTTGTCTCCAGGACATAACTTGAACGTTTTCTTCCTTTCAATTGTTGTTTTGAATTCCTAAAGTTGTAAACATTGTTGTCTTCCAACTTCCCAAAGAAAATAAAAAAAAATCAATCATTGCTTTCCCATTCTTTCTTTTGTTCTGATTTTTGTTATTTTTCCTTTTATCTTTCCTTTCAGTTATAATAATGCGGCTTTAAATATGACATGCTTGCGGACTTCACGCCCAGATCACAACGAGCTATTTAACTGTGAATTAATGAACTCAGAACCAGAATATGACGAAGAAGAGGCTTTTAGGGAAATAAACCGAGAGTTGGAACATTTCGGGAATAAACCTAAGCCAAATCTGAATGACACTGAACCGGTAAATTTAGGAACCCCGAAAGAAATCTGGGAGACCAAGATAAGCATTCACATGGACAAGAAAACGCGAGAGGCGATAATCCAACTTCTTTTTGAATTTAAAGACGTGTTTGCTTGGTCATATGATGACATGCCGGGACTAGGTGTTGATCTAGTGGTTCATAAATTGCCGATTCATCCTGATTGTCCTCCAGTTCAACAAAAGCAACAAAAGTTTAAAACTGAGGTCAGTGACAACATTAAATAGGAGATCACCAAACAACTGAAAACGGGAGTGATTCGGGTAGTCCAATATACAACATGGTTGGCGAATGTGGTTCCAGTACCAAAAAAGGACGGGAAAACTCGGGTATGTGTAGATTACCGAGATCTGAACAGAACAAGTCCTAAAGATAATTTCCCGCTGCCCAACATCCACATCCTCTTTGATAATTGTGCCAAACACGAGATACAGTCTTTTGTAGATTGTTATGCTGGGTATCATCAGGTATTGATGGATGAAGAGGACGCCGAGAAAACTGCCTTCACCACGCCTTGGGGCACCTACTGTTATCGGGTCATGCCATTTGGTTTGAAGAATGCTGGGGCTACTTACATGAGGGCCATGACTGCCATTTTTCATGACATGATGCATCAGGAAATAGAGGTATACGTGGATGACGTGATAGTCAAGTCCAGGACGCAGGATAATCACATCCAAGACTTGAGGAAGTTCTTCGAGAGATTAAGGAAGTATGACTTGAAGTTGAACCCAGCAAAATGTGCTTTCGGAGTTCCGTCAGGCAAACTTTTGGGCTTCATCGTAAGCAGGAGAGGTATCGAACTAGATCCAACTAAGATAAAATCTATCAGAGATCTACCTCCCCCGAGAACAAAGAAAGACGTGATGAGTTTGTTGGGCAGGTTGAACTACATCAGTCGATTTATTGCCCAGCTGACAAGCACGTGTGAGCCCATATTCAAGCTGTTAAGGAAAGATGCGGCGATTAAATGGACAGCTGAGTGTCAAGAAGCCTTTGATAAAGTCAAAGAATACCTTTCGAATCCCCCAGTCTTGGTCCCTCCAGAACCAGGGAGGCCACTTTTCTTGTATCTAACAGTCTTGGAGAACTCTTTCGGTTGCTTCCTCGGGCAACACGACATAACCGGAAAGAAGGAGCAAGAAATCTACTACTTGAGCAAGAAATTCACCGGCTACTAGGACAAATACACTCTGCTGGAAAGGACATGTTGCGCTCTGACGTGGGTTGCTCAAAAGCTGAGACATTATCTCTAAGCCCACACTACTTTCCTCATAAGCAGGCTGGATCCTTTGAAGTATATATTTCAGAAACCGATGCCTACTGGGAGACTGGCCAAGTGGCAAATCCTACTTACTGAATTCGACATAGTCTATGTCACTCGCACGACAATGAAAGCCCAGGCGCTAGCAGATCATTTGGCCGAAAATCCGGTCTATGAGGAATACCAGCCATTGAGTACCTACTTTCCAGATGAAGAAGTAAACGCCGTAGAGGTGGTCTCGGAGGACGCTCATGTTTGGAATATGTTCTTTGATGGAGCCGTGAATGCCAAAGGTGTAGGGATTGGGGCAATTTTGATCTCGCCTTCCGGTCAGCATTATCCCGCCACAGCTAGACTGCGTTTCTTTTGCACAAATAATACAGCTGAGTATGAAGCCTGCATCATGGGCATGCATATGGCAATCGATCAGGATGTCGAAGACTTACTGATTATGGGAGATTCTGACCTGATTATCCGACAAGTCCAAGGTGAATGGGAAACTCGGGATGTCAAACTTATCCCATACCGACAGCATGTGGAGGACCTCAGCAAGCGCTTTACATCAATAGAGTTCAGGTATATCCCGAGGTGTCACAATGAACTGGCAGATGCACTTGCTACTTTGGCTTCAATGCTACCCTACCCGGGCAACGCCCACGTCGATCCTTTGGAAATCCAAATCAAGGAAAGACACGGTTACTGCAATGTAATCGAGGCGGGATCAAATACGCAGCCTTGGTACCATGACGTCAAGAGGTTCCTGAAGACACAAGAATACCCCGAGCACGCTACTGGAGATCAAAAGAGGACCATTAGGCGACATGCAAGTGGTTTCTTTCTGAGCGGCGAATTGTTATATAAGAGGACCCCGGACCTCAATCTCCTAAGATGTGTCGATATCGAGGAAGAGAGAAAGATCATGCACGAAGTACACGCAGGTGTGTGCGGACCTCACATGAACGGGTATGTCTTAGCGAAGAAAATCCTTCGAGCAGGTTATTACTGGATGACCATGGAAAAGGATTGCTTTAGCTTCGTTCGGAAGTGTCATCAGTGTCAGGTGCACGGTGATTTGATTCATGCACCTCCCACGGAACTGCATCCCATGTCTGCACCTTGGCCATTTGTCGCCTGGGGCATGGACGTTATTGGACCAATCGAACCAAAGGCTTCGAATGGACACAGATTCATACTGGTTGCCATCGATTACTTCACAAAATGGGTAGAGGTTGTCACCCTCAAGTCGGTCACTAAAAAAGCAGTAGTGGATTTCGTACACTCAAATCTTATCTGTCGTTTCGGTATTCCTGCGACTATCATTACAGATAACGCAACAAACTTGAACAGTCACTTAATGGGAGATGTATGCGAGCAATTCAAGATAACGCATAGGAATTCTACTCCTTATCGGCCAAAGGCCAATGGTGCTGTGGAAGCGGCAAACAAAAACATCAAGAAGATTTTGAGGAAAACCATCCAAAGTTCCCGACAGTGGCATGAGCAGTTACCATTTGCATTGTTGGGGTATCGCACTACGGTACGCACATCAGTAGGAGCGACTCCTTATCTTCTGGTTTATGGGACCGAGGCTGTAATACCGGCAGAGGTAGAAATTCTTTCGCTTCGAACCATTGTCGAAGCAGAAATCGCAGACAGCGAGTGGGTCAAGACTCGGTTAGAGCAATTGACTTTGATTGATGAAAAGCGAATGGCCGCGGTTTGTCACGGACAGTTGTACCAACGAAGAATGGCCCGTGCTTACAACAAGAAAGTCCGACCCAGGAATTTTGAAGTAGGTCAGCTGGTACTGAGGCGTATTCTGCCGCATCATGAGGAAGCAAAAGGGAAGTTTGCTCCAAATTGGAAAGGCCCATACATCATAAGGAAGATATTGCCGAGAGGAGCATTGTATTTAGGTGATATCGAAGGAAATGACCCCGACACAGCAGTAAATGCGGATGCAGTCAAGAGATACTACGTCTGAATTATACTCCAGTAGTCTTGACACATTTGAAATGATGAAGGTTTTATTCCCCACTACTCCCCAAACACTGCCCAATTCTCTCTACAAACCTTTGAGCCGCTTACAAAAAAAAAAACATTGATTGAGGCCTGAACTACGTTTGACTTGATTCCGAAAGGATACGTAGGCAGCCTCTCCCTGAGGTTCAGTCACACCAACAATAAAATCCCATTCACCCTGAAATTGAAATCGGGGCACGTCGAGCAGTTTAGAAGTTAGTATCATCTACCTCTCTTTACCAAGCACAAGCCTTCAGATCAATTACCAAAGATAGTGGGAAACCAATAAGCGTCACAAATGGAGACCGGCACACTCTGAATTGAGAGAGATAAAATGAGAGAGTCTCGTCGGTGAAAACCTTCGGGCACCACGAGGCGACGGGAGTAGAGAAACCAAAATGAGAGAGCTTGTTTAGTAAAAACTCGCAAAGAGTGCTATCAGGCGATGACAGGAAGAGAAATGAGAGAGGTCAGCCAGCGGAAACCCGCAAAGGGCGCTGTTGGCCGAAAGAATGACTCCACCTCAAGGAAGTCTCGGCAAAGTTCCACTGGTTCGGAATCCCAGATCAGTTTTGTTTCGACAGGAAATGCAAGCTCATTGAAGATCAGGCGTCCAGTCCAAAAAGCATGTCATGTCATTTAAAGCCAGCATTATCTTCCTCAGATAAGTCTTTCTCGTCCCAAAAGGGACACTCCCTTCTTGAAATTTGTTTTCTCCTTTCTTTGTTTCTCTTCGAATCCTTTTTGTGTTTTAACCCCGAGTTCAGGATACACCGAAAAGGGCAGGTGACAGGTTTGTTTTCACGGAATTCCGTTTCATGAAGGAAAACACCCCGTTTCGTTTGGTACGTCTGTCCAAACGTGATGAATCATGATGTTTGATGGCGTTCGAAGTAAAAAGGGAAAAGAGAAATTTCCCCTAGCAAGTCCGCCTTCGGACGAATCCCCACAGAGTCTCTCCTTGTACAATCCCCCACAAAGTCTCCCCGATATATAAAAAAAAAAATCCCCGTTGGAATTTCCCCAACACATCCCCAGCGAGCCCCTTTGTAAAATTCCCCAACAAGCTTACCCCAACAAATCCTAGAAAACCCGCTTCGAAACAAATCCCCAGCATGCCCCATTGTACAAATCCACACAAAGAATCCACTTTATAAATATTTCCCCACAGAGCTTCCTTTTGTACAAATCCCCGCAGAATACTTCCAGTAAAATCCCCGTTGAGAACCTCCAAACAAAATGGGACACAAAAAAAAAAGAGAAAAGAAAAAAAAAATAGAGAGCCTTACGAGGCGAATCATCACAGAATCTGGAAATACGAGCCTGAGCAGTCTAAAGGGTTTCGCCATTTGAATCAAATCAATGGCGGGACTTCGCAACAGAGATAGAGACGCAACAAAGCAACTGGGAACGATCAAGGTCACCAAACCGACCGTCATCTCCGAACTAACAATTGTTCTTTGTCTGAAAAGTTGAAACAGGTATAATCCAAGACAACCGTGCAAAAAGCAGGTGTCGCCCCAAAGAAGAAGGTACATGGGTACAAGAAATATTTTGGCAATAAAGAATTCACTCAAAAGGTAAGTTTCCACGAGACTCCCTTTTATTTTCTACTAAAACAAGAAAATTCAAAAAAAGAGGTCACTTATTGTTCTCAAATTTTATCCCCAGCCAGTCAGCATTAGGGTTTTAAACCCTAAAGTGAACTTTTTCACGCAGTCAGCATTAGGGTTTTAAACCCTAAACTGAACTTTTTCCACGCAGTCAGCATTAGGGTTTTAAACCCTAAACTGACCTTTCTCCTTTAGTCAGCATTAGGGTTTTAAACCCTAAACTGAACTTTTTTCCATTCAGCCAGCATTAGGGTTTTAAACCCTAAACTGAGCTTTTCCATGCAATCAGCATTAGGGTTTTAAACCCTAAACTGAATTTTTCCTTTAGTCAGCATTAGGGTTTTAAACCCTAAACTGAACTTTTTCCATTCAGCCAGCATTAGGGTTTTAAACCCTAAACTGAGCTTTTCCATGCAATCAGCATTAGGGTTTTAAACCCTAAACTGAATTTTTCCTTTAGTCAGCATTAGGGTTTTAAACCCTAAACTGAACTTTTTTCCATTCAGCCAGCATTAGGGTTTTAAACCCTAAACTGAGTTTTCCCATGCAATCAGCATTAGGGTTTTAAACCCTAAACTGAATTTTTCCTTTAGTCAGCATTAGGGTTTTAAACCCTAAACTGAACTTTTTTCCATTCAGCCAGCATTAGGGTTTTAAACCCTAAACTGAGCTTTTCCATGCAATCAGCATTAGGGTTTTAAACCCTAAACTGAATTTTTCCTTTAGTCAGCATTAGGGTTTTAAACCCTAAACTGAACTTTTTCCATTCAGTCAGCATTAGGGTTTTAAACCCTAAACTGAACTTTTTTCCATTCAGCCAGCATTAGGGTTTTAAACCCTAAACTGAGCTTTTCCATGCAATCAGCATTAGGGTTTTAAACCCTAAACTGAATTTTTCCTTTAGTCATCATTAGGGTTTTAAACCCTAAACTGAACTTTTTTCCATTTAGCCAGCATTAGGGTTTTAAACCCTAAACTGAGCTTTTCCATGCAATCAGCATTAGGGTTTTAAACCCTAAACTGAATTTTTCCTTTAGTCAGCATTAGGGTTTTAAACCCTAAACTGAACTTTTTTCCATTCAGCCAGCATTAGGGTTTTAAACCCTAAACTGAGCTTTTCCATGCAATCAGCATTAGGGTTTTAAACCCTAAACTGAACTTTTTCCATTCAGCCAGCATTAGGGTTTTAAACCCTAAACTGAGCTTTTTCATGCAATCAGCATTAGTGTTTTAAACCCTAAACTGAATTTTCCTTTTAGTCAGCATTAGGGTTTTAAACCCTAAACTGAGCTTTTCCATGCAGTCAGCATTAGGATTTTAAACCCTAAACTGAATTTTTCCTTTAGTCAGCATTAGGGTTTTAAACCCTAAACTGAACTTTTTCCATTCAGCCAGCATTAGGGTTTTAAACCCTAAACTAAACTTTTCCATGCTATCAGCATTAGGGTTTTAAACCCTAAACTGAATTCTTCCTTTGATCAACATTAGGGTTTT
This sequence comes from Nicotiana tabacum, assembly GCF_000715075.1. Lineage (NCBI taxonomy): Eukaryota > Viridiplantae > Streptophyta > Magnoliopsida > Solanales > Solanaceae > Nicotiana > Nicotiana tabacum. Next base: position 105,424,134 of record NC_134090.1, read on the forward strand.
AAAACCCTAAACTGAATTTTTCCTTTAAACAACATTAGGGTTTTAAACCCTAAACTGAATTTTTCCTTTAGTCAGCATTAGGGTTTTAAACCCTAAACTGAACTTTTCCATTCAGCCAACATTAGGGTTTTAAACCCTAAACTGAGCTTTTTCATGCAACCGGCATTAGGGTTTTAAACCCTAAACTGAGCTTTTCCATGCAATCAGCATTAGGGTTTTAAACCCTAAACTGAATTTTTCCTTTGGTCAGCATTACGGTTTTAAACCCTAAACTGAACTTTTCCCCAGTTGGTCAGTATTAGAGTTTCAACTCCAAAACTGAACTTCTCCCCAGCTAGTAGGTATTAGGGCTCCAACCCTGAACTGAGCATTTTTATCTTCCTTCATCAATTTTATGAACTTCCTGGCGAATAATTAACGAAATTTTCCTAGTGAAACTGGGGAAGAAAATTTCGTTCGTTTGTTTGTTTTCTCCCGCAGGTCTAACCTCGAGCCACACGGATCGAAATGACCCACGAGATGAGTCTCAGCTCAGAATCAAAGAAGAAAAAGACAAAAAAAGAAGATGTCCCGAGATATCGGAGTAAATGGAAGGCAGATCGACTCCAACATTTGATTAAGATCCCGAACTCTGCCAGTCCCGTTTCACTCAGTATCCTAAAGAGTGAACAAGTCGCCGCAACTCGCAAGCATCAAGATTCGGATAAAAGTCTCCAAGCACAATCAGCTAAGACCCAAGATCAAGTCGCAAAAGAATCATAGATAGGAATCTTGTAACTCGCAGTTGACATGCATATAAGTAGTTAGTTCAGTTCCAATTTTCTTTTGGTTGTAATAAGGCGGTCAGTGACGCAGCATTGACAACAACAACAGCAGTAACAACAAGCATTGCAATCCCATGGTAGTCCCAGCTACCGAAGTTTTCCGAACTACATTGACCTGATTCCTGTTTAGCCCAGGATATGTAGGAAATCTTTGAAGCAAAGATTCGGTCAAATCTTTCAAAAACATGCTTCACACAGAGTAGTCCATAGGCAAAAATCGCTCATATCCGCTCACTTTATCTTTGCACGAAAACTCTTCGTGTTTCCGAACAAAGAGGGGCAGCTGTGAGCACGTGATTTTTGTTTTACGCGACAATCGCTCCAAAAGAAATAAAAATAATAACAATTGGTCCTGCTGTACAATTTTCGGATTTTACGTGGCATTTTGTTAATTATTTATGATTTTTGCCCATTTTATTAAAATAAAATACAAAATGTATGTGTCATGCGTAATTTGAACCGTAATTCGGTTGTTAAATAGAAAATCATAAATATGCATTTTCATCCATGATTTTTGTTTTGTTTAATTTTACCTTTTTAAATATTTTAATATGTGTGTGCAAATAATTGTATTAAGTGTTTATTTGATTTTAATTTGATTTACTTAGGTTTTGTTTTAAAATAAAAAATAATAATAATAAAAGAGAGTGCAAAATTGGGTTAAAAATCAGTTGAGCTTATTTTTCATTTTAAATTCGAGGCCCAAAATTCAAACCCAAAACCCCTATGTAACCCGGTCCAGACCAGCTGATACCCAGAGCTTCCAAACGACACCGTTTTAACCTGGTCTGATCTGGGCCGTTGATCTCAGATTGATCAACGACCAAGATCACTTCCCCATAACCCATAAACAAAACCCGACACATTCCACCCGGACCGACCCAAACCCTTCTAGTTTTGAAACGACACCGTTCCTATTAGTTGAAGGATCCTGGCCCTTCATCGTGTCTCATCCGACGGCCAGGATCCATTCATCCACTCCATATATAAGCTCCCACTCGTACCCTGCCCCCCCTATCCAATACCCCAGCTTTCATCATCTTCACAAGAACCCCGGAACCCTAGAGCCGCCCCTGTATACTCTCACCATGAAAGCCGGCGGCATGGACGCCGGTGACCCCATCCTTAACACCATAGAACCCCCTTGCCACCCTGAACATGGATCTGTTAACCACTTAGCTCGAATCCCCTCCCACTTCTCGAATCTTCATTTGAAGATTCGAGTCGGAACTTAACCTACACCTATTAACCCCAGTTTCATACCAGATAGTCCCTGGACCCCCTCTCGTGACCAAACCATGCTTGGTTTGGTCCGAATCTGACCAGGGAAACACAAATCCCAGATCTGATGTTCTGAACCCTAGGGTCCTCGTGTCTATTCCTTTCCTGTTCCGTGCCTGTCCTCGTGCCTGTTCCGTGCCTGTTTTAAACCAAGAGATTAGGGTTAACCTCGTGTTTGTTCCGTGCCTGTTTAAACCAAGGGATTAGGCTTAAACCTCGTGCCTGTTCCATATCTGTTTAAGCCACAGAGATTAAGGTCTAATGGACCTTAATCGAAGTGTTTCTCATCTAAGAAACACTTCGATTAAAGTCCGTTCAGCCTTAAGAAAGGCCTGTTCGAATCCAAGCTAAGGCTCTTTGACTTTTCGGGATTTAAGGTGAGTTTTGTTTTCTTTTCTTTTCTTTATTCCATGTGCTGATTAAAGGTCTGTTCATGTTTTGTTTTAATTCGTGTTTTTGAATTTTACCAACTGTGTCCTGTCCACCTTGCCTGAACCTCTATGTTTGATTGAGTCTTTCCTCTACTTGTTACTGATAATGTGTATATGTGTATGTGCTGTGCGGACAATTGAACTTCAAATTTTGACTGATCAACTGATTCCTCGAGTACAATTTTGCTTAGTCAGTACAATTCAAATCATAAGTTCGATACTGTTAAATGTCTGATTTTGGCTTCGATTGTATGTGTTTTAACTAGTATAGTCGAATCGATATACGTCGTCAAATGGTTTCATGTTAGAATGGTAGGAATTTGACTCAGGCTTTTGTGATTTACTGAAGCATTGTTGAATCAGATTAATGTTGTTGCCACTCGGTATTAATTTGTTTAGCCAAATCAGAAAGACATTTAAAGGATTGATTTATTAGCTAGGTTTCAGATTTTAATTTAGTTGATAGCATTGTTTACTCATCTCTCAGCTTTGGGCAGCATGTGCATTACAAAGTAATGGACAACATGTGCTGTCAGAATACATTCTGCTGCCCATATTCTGCTTTAGTTTCAGAAATAATAAGCATTACTCAAAAGGTAAGCCTGCCAAGGGAATATCATGGGGTTGTGTTCTTATTTAAATAGTGAGTGGAAACTGAAAAGGGTTAGCACATGGGAAGGTGTTCTAATTGTCTAAACAGGCTGTTAAAGGGTGGAATTTAGGCTATAAAAGGGGGGACTTCCATCAGTTAAAAGAGGAAGATCAGGAGATCAGGGGATAAGATAAGAGAGAAACCTGAAGATATACACATATAGACATAGAGATACACACACATTAACACACACAGACAGACAGAGAGAACTGGGAGAGATCTGATAGGAGAAGAAGAGAGGAATATACAAACACACGGGGAGATTGATAAGAAAAGGGGGGAAAGAAAGATTTTGAAGGACACACACACAGACAAAAATAGATAGAGAGAGGCATAACACAGAAAAGAGGAACTGCATTTTCATCTTTGTCTTGATTCTCACTGGTCTGGATTTTCCTTGTTCCATATTGATTTCTTCTGAGGCCTGTTTGAGATTACTAGTTGTGTGTAGCATCAGTTCATTTCTGGATCTATTCTGCCTAAGTTCTGATTCATATTGCTGGGGATTTGCTACATTCTGCCATTTTTTCATTGGCTCTAAACTGCATCTTGCACTGGGAATTTGTTCCACTGTTGTTCATCTGTTACTGCTGTTTCGCTTGCACTGTTTCTCAACTGACTCTCTTGCTTTCTTCATTGTAAGCATCTCCTCAGGTACACATTTCGAATCTGTTTGATGTAACTGATGTCGCAATGAAAGTTGGATCGAAAGATCTGAAGAATTTTTAATCATCTGTTGCCTTACTTATAGCTTTGCGAATATTGTTAAAGATGTATAAATCCTTTAACTTGTAGCCTGAGAGAGAATACATTAGTAAGCTTGTATTTAATTAATGTTTATGTTGATTTGAAACTGTGGTGTTTGATTCGTTTAGTAGCATACAGGATGTAAATATAACTCATGGAATGTGAAACTATTCAATGCGATTGTTAAAATTAAATTCACTCTTTCAGCATGCTTTGAATAAGTAGGGGCAAATGGCTATTAAACCTAGCCAAATATAATACAGTTTTTTTTTAATCGCCCAGTTTTCGATTTCTTTAGGCATTTCATAGGACTAGTTTTGAATATCATCGGTAGTATTCTTTAATATGGAATTCTATTAACCCTGTTTAAGCAAGTTAATCTAAATTCGACCTAAAGATGTTTGTTCGGATTAAGTGTTGTATTTCGTTAGAATAAACGGATTTCTTTTGTCAAATTAAAGCATTTTTCCATTGAAGTATAATGTTTCTCAACTTTGTAAATAATTAACCATAAGAATCCGGATTAGGCCAAAGTATATAATTAAATTAGCATGTACCTTTCTCTTCTAGTTTTAGAGACAAAAGCATTAGAAATGTAGCCACTTTAGGATATCCTTTCTAAAAATAGAGACGAACCTCGCCAAATAAAAAGCAAAATTGCGGGGCCCTCAATAAATAACCATAATAAATTCTTAAAATTCGGGATAGGCCGTTTAGTGAATTTCATGGCCTTCTACAAAATAATAACGCGCTAGACTCTTTAGGCGCGACTTAATAATTTAACCTTCTTAAACACGGGTGCACATTGATGTGACCCAAATCCAAATCTCAACGGAGTCAAAATGTGTCGACGACCACGGGTGCATTGACTGTGACGTGGTTCGAGATGCATTTTCACGACGTTGCAATTCTATAAAAATAAATGATAATAATAAAAGCGGTTTAAACTTAATAAAAGCACATAAGTCACAACATGTATTTAAATCAGATATTTAGCCATTATAACAATTTAAGCGACCGTGCTAGAACCACGGGATTCGAGGGTGCCTAACACCTTCCCTCGGGTCAACAAAATTCCTTACTTAGAATTTCTGGTTCGCAGACTTCATTTGGAAAAGTCGAAAATTTCCTCGATTTGGGATTCAAGATAAACCGGTGACTTGGGACACCAAAAGCCAAACCTTTCCCAAGTGGCGACTCTGAATTAAATAAATAATCCCATTTCGAATATTGTCACTTAAATTGGAAAAACTCCCTCGCGCATTTAACCCTTCGGGGCGGGCGCACAAAAAGGAGGTGTGACACATATTACAGTCTGCGTACCAGAAATCCGGATAAGGAATTCTGTTAACCCGGGAGAAGGTGTTAGGCATTCCCGAGTTCCGTGGTTCTAGCACGGTCGCTCAACTGTTATATTCGGCTTGATTATCTGATTTTATACAAATATGAACTTATGTGCAAATTTTATCTTTTTAACCGCTTTCATAATTGTTATTATTATTTTTACAAGAATGTGAACATCGTTTAAAAACATGTCTTTGGATTGCGTCACATAAAATGCACCCGCGATCCGGAACGTATTTTTATTCAATGTTTTGGGATTTGGATTTGGGTCGCATAAATACGCACCCGTGTTTAGGAATGTATTATTATTAAAATCGTGCCTAAGGCGATTAAAGTATTATTATTTCTGGGTAAGACCGTGGAATTCACTAAACAGTCCATCCCGAATTCTAAATACTCAATTAAACATTTATTGAGGGCCCCGCAATTGGTGCATTTTATTGGGCGAGGCTCATCTCATTTTTATTTTTTAAGGACAGTCCTAAAATGCCTACATTTTTTCTCTTATTAAATTTGTCTCTACAAAATAAAAGAGAAAATATCTTAATTTATTTACATACTTTATAGATGGATTTCGAATATGATTCATAAATCTGAAAATGATGCAAACCGGACAATCCATTGCCACTGCGGGCCCAGGCCTAACGTGTATGACATAAAACTAGACCTGGGCCGTCTTATTCACATGTTACTACCTAGTTACATTATACTAGGCATGTTCTCAGTTTGTCAAATTAAAAAAAAACTTAGCAATCTAATTTTAATCCTAGACCATTTACATGCTGAAATTAACCAATATTATTTAACTAAACAATATTTCTACCAAGTTCCTACTAGATGGCCTATTCGTTTGATTTTTACTTGACGGAGTTACTACACTATTTATTTATTTTTAGGCAATATATAGATAGTTCATCCGTTAAGCTATCGTCGGATGTTTCACTATATGTATTAAATAGCTACACGATTCTGATTTTTGCAAGCTAAATAAATTATACATACAAATAAAATTCAGAATATAATTAAAGTAAATTTATAATTTCAACTCTTCATTTTTGTATTCATGCTTCCTGTTTCAGTTTACAATAATCAGCGTGTCAGTTGTGTACCTGATATTGGAAACAGAAGAAGATGAAGATAATAATCAGCAGCAGTAATAACAATACAGCACAGCAACAACAGTCCAACAACAGTAACAACCCAGGAACAGAGTTTTCAAACCAGTGGAGCAGTAATCCCAAAACAAAAGCTTCAAGCTTTGATGAAACAACAACAATTAATGCTGATTTCAAACAATGAAAGAAAGCAGAAGATTTTCTTTTAGTTCTTTTTATTTGAAAGTTTTAATATTTTTCGGAATTTTTCTCTCTTAAATATTCAGCCCTTTTTTCTCTCTGTCTCTCTCTTATTCTTATTCTCTCTTTATTCTTTCTTCTGTTCTTATTCTCCTCTTGCGTCTCCTAAAATCTGATTCAAAACCTCTCTATTTTATATCCCATCCCAAAACCCTTTAATCAATTAAAATCAATCACTTTCTCCTACCAAACTCATTATCTTCCCACTCATCCCCCACTATATTAAACTAATATATCAAACCAAACCATTACATTTTGTCCCCCATGCCTACCATAAACAATTACCATATTCCCCTCCACTACATTTTGTCTTGTCCCCCATTTATATTAAACAACTATATCACCCACATCCCATTATATTTTGTCTTGACCCTCATTTATATTAAACAACTATATCACCCACACCCCAATACATTTTGTCCTCCATGATTAACATAAATAATTACAAAATATTTAATTACCAAACTAACCCTCCGACCTTATTGCAATTACCATTTTACCCCTGCATGTACTGCGATTTACCAAACTACCCCCATCAGCTATAACAAATCAATTAATCAAACTCAACCAAAATATAGCCAATATGACCAAATTCAAACAACAAATCATATGAACACGGATGAACAACACAACAACAATATCACATGAACACAAATTGAACAACAACGAACAACTAAAATTTTGATTGAACAATATTTTTAGCAACAAACAAACCTACTTTCAGATTCAACAACAACAACAAACAAGTATATTCAGATTTCTAAATTCAATAATCATTTGAACTTAAAATCTAACAACTTTACAACCAACAATTCCTATATTAAAACTAAACAAAATCATGAAGCAAACTGAAGAAATAATCAAAAATGATAATCAACAAACAAGAAGATCAAACTATACTAATTTCGGATTCAAGATCAATCAAACAAAGTATGAACATAAATGAAAAGATTCAACAACAATAACAAACAAGCTTTATTCAAACTTCGAATTAAACTTAAACAAAACAAATAAACATATTCAAATCACTAATCTTCAAATAATCAATTAATCTTTTTAAAATCAAATCCAACAAAATTATAACAAAGATACATGATTCAAAAATTAAAACCAAAACATAACTTCACATTAAATTACTGGATGATCTTCAAACAAAGAATAAACATGCATTAGATTTATATTAAATAAACATGACGAATTCAAATGATTTAAACCAAATTTAACAATATTAAAATTAAACTAACAATTTCTTCTTCAAAAATACAAAATAAAAGCACATGAAATAAACTGAAAAACTAATTACTCAAAGTTCCATTTGAATCTGAAAATTAAATCAACAAAACATATGAACAAACTAGAAAATTATTTCAACGACGAACAAACAAAACAAGAATTGAATCATTTATCGATTTTGGATCCGAAAAACACCAAACAAAAATATGGACGAAATTGAAACTTAAACCAACTAACCGGTTCAAAACAACGACGAAGAAATGAAGAAGATGAAGCAACAACAGACTGGGTTTTCATGGTGGAGCTCGACGGAGCAAGCAGCCGCAACTTGCAGTGAAGAAGAAAGTTGAAGCAGTAGCAGCGGCAGCCATGGCGGAAACGTGAGTAGCCCACAGCAACGACCATGGAGGAAAAGAAATAGCAGCACGACGAAGAGAAAAGGATGCAGCAGCAGTAAAGCAAACGACGCAACATGACGAGGAAGATGAAGCAGAAACAGTGAACGTATGGGGCTGCTGGAGGTCGGCGAACCATTCGTCGTCGATGACTGGATGTAGTAGCTGGTCGTTTGGACTTGAGGTTGAAGGCAGCCATGGACGTCGAGCTCAAACTCGAGCTTGACGTCGAACGACGAAGATGAAGCCGCGATGGTGGTCGCTTGGTCGGAGACGAAGGCAGCGGGCAGTCCATGGCTGTATGATGAAGAGGAGGGTAGCCATTGATGGGGAGGTTGGTGTTTGGAGAAGAAGAAGCAAATGAGAGGGGGAGGGGCGGATACCTTAGCTTTTTTTTAGGGTTTTCTTTTGTTTGTTTTGTAAAAAATGAAAAAATGAAAATGAAGAGGGGGAGTTGGGTTGTTGGTACTGGACTGGGTTGACCCGATTTAGAATGGACCGGGTCATAGGGAAGGTTGGGCCATTTTTTGGGCATGTGGCTTGAAATTGAAGAAGAGGCCCAATTCCGACTTTCTTTATATTTTCGCTCTCATTTCTTCTTTTATTTTTCTAAAACTAAATTACAAAAATACTTAACTTATTATTAAGAACTAAATTAAGTTATAAAAGCGCAAATTAACTCCCAATAATAATTAACGCACAATTAAGTAATAATTAAGCATAAAATTGTATATTTGGACATTAAATGCTAAAAATGCAAACGATGCCTATTTTTGTAATTTTTATTTTTTTTGTAAAACAAACTTAATTACTAATAATTGTAGAATTAAATCCTACATGCAAAATGCGACATATTTTTTGTATTTTTTAATAATTTAACAAATAAACATGCACAGACGAACATACAAATAATTATTCAAAAATATCACAAAATATCACAAAATTGAACACCAAGAAAAATCATTTTATTTTTGAATTTTTTGGGAGTAATTCTCATATAGGGCAAAAATCACGTGCTTATAGCTGCCCCTCTTTGCCCGAAGACATGAAGGGTTTTCGTGCAAAGATAAAGCGAGCGATTTTTGCCCATCCGAGTACTCCGTATGAAGCATTTTTTTGAAAAAGATTTGACCGAACCTTTGCTTCAGAGGTTTCCTACATATCCTGGGCTGAACAGGAATCAGGTCGATGTAGTTCGGGAAGTTTTGGTAGCTGGGACTACCGTGGGACTGCAATGTTACTGTTATTGCATTCTATTACCACTGCTTACCGATCTCCTTGATACACCGTGCCTAAAAAAAACAAGAAGCTAGGCTAGACTGCAATTTGTTCTTGTTGCCTTGCTTTCTTGTCTGCTTGCGTTTCTTCCGGTGCTTTTCTTCCTTTTGACACATGCACTTGAGTTTGTGCTGGGACCTCTTGTTGCAACCTTCTGCTTCCCGGTGCTGGGGATTTTTATTGTTTCCTGCTGGGGATTCCTGTGGTAACCCTCTGTTTTACTGTCTTCTGACTTGATCTTGAAATTTTTTCCTCTGTTGTATGGGCGGGCTCCCAACTTCAATACTTGAAAAGTAATACTGAATGTATTCCTCTGTTCTATGGGCGGACTCCCAACTTCAACACTTGAAATGAAAAGACTGAAATGTATTCCTCTGTTATATGGGCGGGCTCCCAACTTCAACACTTGAAATGTAAAGACTGAAATGTATGTCTATGTTCTATGGGCGGGCTCCCAACTTCAACACTTGAAATGAAAAGAATGAAATGTACTCCTCTGTTATATGGGCGGGCTCCCAACTTCAACAACAACTTTAAAAACAAAATGCCATTCCTTTCTTTAGGTTGGCGAGATTTCAACAACTTTTAAAAATAAAGCGCCTTTCCTTTCTTCAGGCGGGCTCCTGACTTCAACCAATAAATCGTCATTCTGTTCTTCAGGGGGGCTCCTGACTTCAACCAATAAATTGCCATTCTGTTCTTCAGAGGGGCTCCTGACTTCAACAACTTTTCAAAAATGCCATTCCTTTCTTTGGCTGGCGAGATTTTAACAACTTTTAAAAATAAAACGCCTTTCCTTTCTTCAGGCGGGCTCCTGACTTCAACCAATAAATCGCCATTCTGTTCTTCAGGGGGCTCCTGACTTCAACCAATAAATCGCCATTCTGTTCTTCAGGGGGGCTCCTGACTTCAACCAATAAATCGCCATTCTGTTCTTCAGGGGGGCTCCTGACTTCAACAACTTTTCAAAAATGCCATACCTTTCTTTGGCTGGCGAGATTTTAACAACTTTTAAAAATAAAACGCCTTTCCTTTCTTCAGGCGGGCTCCTGACTTCAACCAATAAATCGCCATTCTGTTCTTCAGGGGGCTCCTGACTTCAACCAATAAATCGCCATTCTGTTCTTCAGGGGGGCTCCTGACTTCAACCAATAAATCGCCATTCTGTTCTTCAGGGGGGCTCCTGACTTCAACAACTTTTCAAAAATGCCATACCTTTCTTTGGCTGGCGAGATTTTAACAACTTTTAAAAATAAAACACGTTTCCTTTCTTCAGGCGGGCTCCTGACTTCAACCAATAAATCGCCATTCTGTTCTTCAGGGGGCTCCTGACTTCAACCAATAAATCGCCATTCTGTTCTTCAGGGGGGCTCCTGACTTCAACAACTTTTCAAAAATGCCATACCTTTCTTTGGCTGGCGAGATTTTAACAACTTTTAAAAATAAAACGCCTTTCCTTTCTTCAGGCGGGCTCCTGACTTCAACCAATAAATCGCCATTCTATTCTTCAGGGGGGGCTCCTGACTTCAACAACATCTTTAAAAATGCTATTCTGTTCTTCAGGGGGGCTCCTGACTTCATCCAATAATGTCAAAAATAAATCGCCATTCTGTTCTTCAGGGGGGCTCGTGACTTCAACAACAACTTTTAAAATAAACGCCATTCCTCTCTTCAGGCGGGCTCCTGACTTTAACAACAACTGAACATTGATAATCTTAAGAAAACTAAAAAAATGACTCCTTTTTTTCAAATTCAAACTTCTTCTTTTTCAAATTATCCTAGGAGAAACTTCATCAGACTAGATTTTGATCCTAGGAGAAGATTCAACCGACTAAGATTTTATTATATTAGCTTGGGAGAAAAATTCCATCGGACCAAGATTTTGACTCTAGGAGATAAATCGTCAAACTAGGTCCATTTTGTTGTGATCTTAGGAGAAAGATTCATCGGACTAAGATTTGGTATCTTAGGAGAAAATTTCATCGGACTAAGATTTGATATCTTATCTTGGGAGAAAAATTTCATCGGACTAAGATTTGATATCTTATCTTGGGAGAAAAAATTCCATCGGACCAAGATTGTGACTCTAGGAGATAAATCGTCAAACTAGGTCCATTTTGTTGTGATCTTAGGAGAAAGATTCATCGGACTAAGATTTGATATCTTAGGAGAAAATTTCATCGGACTAAGATTTCTATCTTAGGAGAAAGATTCATCGGACTAAGATTTGATATCTTATCTTGGGAGAAAAAATTCCATCGGACCAAGATTGTATCGGGAGGGAAATTCATCAGATTAGGACTTTTTATCCTAGGAGGAAAATGTAAAGATCAATGATTTGAGAAACTTACCTTTGTAATTTCTTCTTTTCTTTTCTTTTTCCTTTGCGCTGTTTTGTTCTTGCTTGCTGGGGATAATACCACTGTGGGAGTCTCCTTTCTTCCCCTCCTTCAATTTTTTTTTCTCTCAACACTGCTGGGGATAAAAGTGTTATCTTCTTGGGATAACGTTGTTGAGGATAACGCTGCTGGGGAATTTTATCCCTTCAAATCGATGCTTCATTCTTCTGGAAGCTGCTGGGGATGATAATGGCTTTTGCTTTTTCTAAACACCAGTTTCATCTCTTTGGTTCTGTCTGCTGGGGATACAACTCCTTTTATTAAAACTTGTTATGATGGGGGTAAAACTGGTTCAAAGACCACTTCCCTTGAGGCTGGTGTTATCTTTATTCTTCCTCGAATGGGTACCTGACTTTCAGAAAATTTTCTAAATGAAAGGAAAATTTTCTGCCCCAGTTTGACAATCTCCCTTATGGCATGCATTTATGTCATCAATGCCATTTCCTTTACCTGTTTCAAATTAAACAAAATTTGTTAGTTTAAAACGCGGTGGTTGGTTGTGATACTCCTACTGGGGATGGTTTTTCCCTTTCTCCTTCCCTGCTCTGCGCTCCAAAAAACTTGCTGGGGATGATATTATTTGCTGGGAATGATCCCTTTCTGCTGAGGATATCCCTCTTCTTTTGTGGCATATTTCGGAAACTGTCATTTTCCCGACCTTTTAGTCTCGTATGAATTTCCCAAATCACGCTCATTGCTCTTCTTGATTTGTCCACGGGCCTTAGCCTTGAGGTTTATAACCTTTGATTTTGGCAAGGGTATCCCTCTTGACACTCGTCAATCCTTTTGTCAATTCCCTTTTGCTTGGGATATCTTTCTTGACACTGGCCTAGCGCTTGTTCCTTGCTGATTACACCACTTGGATGTACTAGCCAGATCTCATCTTGCATAATTGGAAAGCTGATGGCCTATTTTGAAGTCATTTCCCACTGGTTCTGACCAAACAGACTCTACTGGGGAATTTTCTATGAAAGGAGAAAGATAAAAAGGAACAGAATAAAAGACAAAGGAAAAAGATGACTCTTTAACAAAAGAAACTATAAATAAAAACCTATCAAACGCAGACACCGACTCTAATGGTCATGACATGCATATGTGGCCTATCCTCCGTCGTCAATCGTCTTTCAAGATCTTCCCTTGACTATCCCCCATATGATTCCCAATCTTATTCGACTTGTAGTGCCCGAAGGGTTTTCACTATCAAGCCTCTCTCATTTTGGTTTTTCTCTCAGCTTTCATCGCCTTATGGTGTCCGTGAAGATTTTCACTGATAAGACTCTCTCATTTGTATCACTTTCCAGCTGGGGATTTGGAGTGTTGCCGGTATGACTCTCTCTGCTGGAGATTAGTGTCCTTTCTGCTGTGGAACAGAATGTTATGTTCGCCGGTACGACTCTCATTTGTCTCACTTGGCATCTTTTGCAGACTGGTCAGAAAGTCTTTCTTTGGACCGTAATGTGGGTTTTTGGACAGGCTAGAAAGAAAGGGTATTAAAGGCTCAAAAACAAAATAAATTTGGGGTTTAAAATTACAACCTTCGGAACCAATTTTGCTTACCACAAGCGCAACCCTTGCCCCAGTTTCTTGCTTGGGGATTATTTATTTATAATTAAATTTTTTTTTTTTATTTTTATTACACCATGTACAGTGTGACCATTGTGGCCATTATGCACCCTATGACTGAGCCGTGAAGCGCCTACGTATCCTCTTTGAGGAATCAGGTCAAACGTAGTTCCTAATTCCTCTGTTTTCTTCTGACTTTCTTTTGTTTTTTTTTTATCATTTTTCTCTTCTTCTTTTTTTTTCGTTTTTTTGTTGATTTTTTTTCTTTACCTTCCAGGCTCGTATTTCCTAGTCGTTGCTATTGATTCCGAACGAGGGGTACGAAAGAAAAACAAATAAGGCTCAAAAGGGGTAACAAAGGATAAAGTGTTTAGGTAGCAGAACAAAATGCCTTCATCATTCCAGTCTTCAAAACATGCCAAGTGCAAACAACATAATTGAACATAGATTTATAGTCTCTTCCGATGGTGCTAGACTTGACAATTATATTCACACGTTTGCTTTTTCATTTGTCATTTCTAAAGCATCGTTGGGCGACACTCTCACTTCTCATTATCATGAAGACCCTTATGTCAATTTGGCGAATCTTGCCTTTAACGGTTTTCTTTATGTTTTACTTGCCCCAGTTCCACATGACTCGAGCTCCGAATAATTTCAAACCGTCCTTATTTCCTTTAAATGTTCTGATCACCTCTCCAGGGTTTTATGATTAACTTTAAAGACTAGGCCCAAATTGTGTGCACATGTCATGACACTAGAATCGGCGTTGAATAAAAATGATAAAGGGACTAAACAAAAAAAAAACTGGAAATAATAAAGGACCGGATTTTCTTTAGACTACCGGCGAGATGGTTTGAATAACAAAAACAACCAGAATAAAATCCTAACACAGCCTGGACAAACTTAAACAAACCGTTATGACAAAACGGAAAGATAAGACAGTTTGACACAAGACAATATCTGAATTACAACCCTAATAATCCGAACACCAGAAATGACAACAAAATAAGCCACCACAAGCTTCTCTCTTGCTGACCAAGGAACGGAGCGTCCTCCCACTTTATCAAAATTGGAATCTTTAGCCACTGAGCTTTGCATCAGTATTGTCCAGACCATTTCCAACTTCGATATCATCATCCTTAGTCAACAATTCCCCAATAGGATTCGAGTGCTTCTGTTATTAGGCCTGATTCCCGCAAAGTGTGCTTCTGGGTCTTGTATTTCCGGCTTACCACAAACCAACCACCTTCTTTCTTTGCGATTCAAAACAAAACAGGTTAGAATGGACTCAGTCGGTCCCCATTATTAACAACATCTTTTTTTTCTTTTTTTTTCATTTTTCTTTTTTTTTTTCGATTTGTTTTTCATTTTTTTTCATTTTTTTTTCTTCATTCTTTTTCATCATTTTTTTTCTTTTTTTTTCGTGGTCGAATCTTATGGAGATTGCCTACGTATCATGACCCCGCATGAATCAGACCTTGCGTAGTTCGGACAAAATGAAAGGTAACAACAATGAGACACTTTTTTTCTTTATCAATATTTATAATAAAACAAACTGGGTTTCAAAGGTTGAAAGATGACCAACAAACTCAAAAATCAAACAACCCACATATTCTAGCCAAAATATTTATACTCTCAAAACAAAAAGGCCAGCTTCCTTTCCCCGTTTGACAAATGCAACCAAATCGCTATTTTTTGCAAATGTGGCCCCTTCCAAATCTCACATGAATTTTGAGGCCGGGGAGGATTATTTTGACACTTTACAAACTTGTCCGTTCTTTTACGAAAATAACCTTTCGATAACGGAAAGATACTCTAAGGCTATTTCGGCAAGAACGGTTTAAGTCGCGGCCGAAGCTGGCTCGGCTTATTTTGACCAAAAATCCAAACGGTATTCACCTGACCGTTGACTCTTTGTTTTTTTTTCTTTTCAAATTACAAAAAACCTATTGTTGCAGACACGACCTTCAACGCCTCGGGGACGAAGATTTTTTAAGGCTGTGTGGGTCAACTGGACCAAAAATCCTAAACATGACCCAAAAGGTGGCTGTTTATGCAAAGTCAGCCTTCCGGCGTCCCTTTCGGGAACATTCGACTATGTCTTGATAAAACAGCGTCACCCGACTTCTTTATGACTCTTAAAATTTGACATATTATTTTTGGCTATGTTTTTTAGCAAAAGGGGAGGTTGGACACCGCCCGACTTATTTATGAAAAAATTAAAATTTTGACACGTTTTTTATTTATTTATTTGTTTTTGGATTTTTTTAGCAAAAGGGGGGGTTGGACCCGATGAGGGTTGCCTACGTATCTCACATCCGGTGAGAATCAAACCCGCGTAGTTCGGGCAAATTAACCGAACTATTTTAAAACAGGATTTCTTTTTCTTTTCCAGCAGCAAATAACAAAACCACTTTCCAAGCACGACTCTTTCATTTTCATTTTGGCATTTTCAGAAACAAATAAAAAAACTATTTTAAAAATAAGACTCTTTTTTCATTGTCATTTTTCAGGGGAAGACAAACTATTTTCCCTTTTTATTTTTTATTTTATTTTATTTTTTTTTAAAAAAAGACAGAACAACGACTCTTTTTTTTCTATTTTTTTCTTTGCTTTTAATAAAACAAACTAATAAGACATTTTTTTTCATTTTCTCAAATTTTTGGCAGAGTTTTGACGGTATTCGGGCATTGGTTTTTTTTCAAAAATAAACAATCAATTCCCTAACCGCTATTTCCTTCTTTTTTTCAATTTCAAAATATTATTCCTGATATTCAAAAGTCAGTCAACACACAAGTCCGAATCAAATGAATGAGCAAGTAGCAGCAAGTAAGATGCATCAGGATGGTCATTTTCATTTTTTGGTACACCTGTCCTAGACAGACCCAACCCCTGTGTTGAGCCTCCAAAGTCAAATGCACGTGATGCAAACAAACATTCCTACTAGGGATCCGGCATGAAGCTGAGTTATTCTAAGTGAAAAACCTGAGGCATATTGTTTTAGACATGGCTTACCCAAGTGGACAGCTTGAGCCGAAGTGGGGGCAACGTACCGGGAGCACGAAAGTCTACCCGGCCTAGTTACTTGTCCCGACTTCGTCTTATTTGGTATGACTTCTAACAGAAAGGTGGGCCACGCACACGTGTGCACCATAAATTCAGAAAACTCAGAAAGAAGAAGGGTTTCGTAGCAGTTTTATATGCACAATTCAGATAATATTAAAGCGGTAAAAAGCAACATTTAGCACATTAAGCATAAATATGTGAAAAAATCAGATAACAAACAAAACCAACTATAACGGTTATTTTAAGCTTGAAATTCTATAAAAATAAATGATAATAATAAAAGCGGTTTAAACTTAATAAAAGCACATAAGTCACAACATGTATTTAAATCAGATATTTAGCCATTATAACAATTTAAGCGACCATGCTAGAACCACGGGATTCGAGGGTGCCTAACACCTTCCCTCGGGTCAACAGAATTCCTTACTTAGAATTTCTGGTTCGCAGACTTCATTTGGAAAAGTCGAAAATTTCCTCGATTTGGGATTCAAGATAAATCGGTGACTTGGGACACCAAAAGCCAAACCTTTCCCAAGTGGCGACTCTGAATTAAATAAATAATCCCATTTCGAATATTGTCACTTAAATTGGAAAAACTCCCTCGCGCATTTAACCCTTCGGGGCGGGCGCACAAAAAGGAGGTGTGACACATATTACAGTCTGCGTACCAGAAATCCGGATAAGGAATTCTGTTAACCCGGGAGAAGGTGTTAGGCATTCCCGAGTTCCGTGGTTCTAGCACGGTCGCTCAACTGTTATATTCGGCTTGATAATCTGATTTTATACAAATATGAACTTATGTGCAAATTTTATCTTTTTAACCGCTTTCATAATTGTTATTATTATTTTTACAAGAATGTGAACATCGTTTAAAAACATGTCTTTGGATTGCGTCACATAAAATGCACCCGCGATCCGGAACGTGTTTTTATTCAATGTTTTGGGATTTGAATTTGGGTCGCATAAATACGCACCCGTGTTTAGGAATGTATTATTATTAAAATCGTGCCTAAGGCGATTAAAGTATTATTATTTCTGGGTAAGACCGTGGAATTCACTAAACAGTCCATCCCGAATTCTAAATACTCAATTAAACATTTATTGAGGGCCCCGCAATTGGTGCATTTTATTGGGCGAGGCTCATCTCATTTTTATTTTTTAAGGACAGTCCTAAAATGCCTACATTTTTTCTCTTATTAAATTTGTCTCTACAAAATAAAAGAGAAAATATCTTAATTTATTTACATACTTTATAGATGGATTTCGAATATGATTCATAAATCTGAAAATGATGCAAACCGGACAATCCATTGCCACTGCGGGCCCAGGCCTAACGTGTATGACATAAAACTAGACCTGGGCCGTCTTATTCACATGTTACTACCTAGTTACATTATACTAGGCATGTTCTCAGTTTGTCAAATTAAAAAAAAAACTTAGCAATCTAATTTTAATCCTAGACCATTTACATGCTGAAATTAACCAATATTATTTAACTAAACAATATTTCTACCAAGTTCCTACTAGATGGCCTATTCGTTTGATTTTTACTTGACGGAGATACTACACCATTTATTTATTTTTAGGCAATATATAGATAGTTCATCCGTTAAGCTATCGTCGGATGTTCCACTATATGTATTAAATAGCTACACGATTCTGATTTTTGCAAGCTAAATAAATTATACATACAAATAAAATTCAGAATATAATTAAAGTAAATTTAGAATTTCAACTCTTCATTTTCGTATTCATGCTTCCTATTTCAGTTTAAAATAATCACCGTGTCAGTTGTGTACCTGATATTGGAAACAGAAGAAGATGAAGATGAGAATCAGCAGCAGTAATAACAATACAGCACAGCAACAACAGTCCAGCAACAGTAACAACCCAGGAATAGAGTTTTCAAACCAGTGGAGCAGTAATCCCAAAACAAAAGCTTCAAGCTTTGATGAAACAACAACAATTAATGCTGATTTCAAACAATGAAAGAAAGCAGAAGATTTTCTTTTAGTTCTTTTTATTTGAAAGTTTTAATATTTTTCGGAAATTTTCTCTCTTAAATATTCAGCCCTTTTTTCTCTCTGTCTCTCTCTTATTCTTATTCTCTCTTTATTCTTTCTTCTGTTCTTATTCTCCTCTTGTGTCTCCTAAAATCTGATTCAAGACCTCTCTATTTTATATCTCATCCCAAAACCCTTTAATCAATTAAAATCAATCACTTTCTCCTACCAAACTCATTATCTTCCCACTCATCCCCCACTATATTAAACTAATATATCAAACCAAACCATTACATTTTGTCCCCCTTGCCTACCATAAACAATTACCATATTTCCCTCCACTACATTTTGTCTTGTCCCCCATTTATATTAAACAACTATATCACCCACATCCCATTATATTTTGTCTTGTCCCCCATTTATATTAAACAACTATATCACTCACACCCCAATACATTTTGTCCCTCATGCTTAACATAAAGAATTACAAAATATTTAATTACCAAACTAACCCTCCGACCTTATTGCAATTACCATTTTACCCCTGCACGTACTGCGATTTACCAAACTACCCCCATCAGCTATAACAAATCAATTAATCAAACTCAACCAAAATATAGCCAATATGACCAAATTCAAACAACAAATCATATGAACACGGATGAACAACACAACAACAATATCACATGAACACAAATTGAACAACAACGAACAACTAAAATTTTGATTGAACAATATTTTTAGCAACAAACAAACCTACTTTCAGATTCAACAACAACAACAAACAAGTATATTCAGATTTCTAAATTCAATAATCATTTGAACTTAAAATCTAACAACTTTACAACCAACAATTCCTATATTAAAACTAAACAAAATCATGAAGCAAACTGAAGAAATAATCAAAAATGATAATCAACAAACAAGAAGATCAAACTATACTAATTTCGGATTCAAGATCAATCAAACAAAGTATGAACATAAATGAAAAGATTCAACAACAATAACAAACAAGCTTTATTCAAACTTCGAATTAAACTTAAACAAAACAAATAAACATATTCAAATCACTAATCTTCAAATAATCAATTAATCTTTTTAAAATCAAATCCAACAAAATTATAACAAAGATACATGATCCAAAAATTAAAACCAAAACATAACTTCACATTAAATTACTGGATGATCTTCAAACAAAGAATAAACATGCATTAGATTTATATTAAATAAACATGACGGATTCAAATGATTTAAACCAAATCTAACAATATTAAAATTAAACTAACAATTTCTTCTTCAAAAATACAAAATAAAAGCACATGAAATAAACTGAAAAACTAATTACTCAAAGTTCCATTTGAATCTGAAAATTAAATCAACAAAACATATGAACAAACTAGAAAATTATTTCAACGACGAACAAACAAAACAAGAATTGAATCATTTATCGATTTTGGATCCGAAAAACACCAAACAAAAATATGGACGAAATTGAAACTTAAACCAACTAACCGGTTCAAAACAACGACGAAGAAACGAAGAAGATGAAGCAACAACAGACTAGGTTTTCATGGTGGAGCTCGACGGAGCAAGCAGCCGCAACTTGCAGTGAAGAAGAAAGTTGAAGCAGTAGCAGCGGCAGCCATGGCGGAAACGTGAGCAGCCCGCAGCAACGACCATGGAGGAAAAGAAACAGCAGCACGACGAAGAGAAAAGGACGCAGCAGCAGTAAAGCAAACGATGCAACATGACGAGGAAGATGAAGCAGAAATAGTGAACGTGCGGGGCTGCTGGAGGTCGACGAACCATTCATCGTCGATGACTGGATGTAGCAGCTGGTCGTTTGGACTTGAGGTTGAATGCAACCATGGACGTCGAGCTCAAACTCGAGCTTGACGTCGAACGACGAAGATGAAGCCGCGATGGTGGTCGCTTGGTCGGAGACGAAGGCAGCGGGCAGTCCATGGCTTTGTGATGAAGAGGAGGGTAGCCATTGATGGGGAGGTTGGTGTTTGGAGAAGAAGAAGCAAATGAGAGGGGGAGGGGCGGATACCTTAGCTTTTTTTTAGGGTTTTCTTTTGTTTGTTTTGTAAAAAATAAAAAATGAAAATGAAGAGGGGGAGTTGGGTTGTTGGTACTGGACTGGGTCGACCCGGTTTGGAATGGACCGGGTCATAGGGAAGGTTGGGCCATTTTTTGGGCATGTGGCTTGAAATTGAAGAAGAGGCCCAATTCCGACTTTCTTTATATTTTCGCTCTCTTTTCTTCTTTTATTTTTCTAAAACTAAATTACAAAAATACTTAAATTATTATTAAGAACTAAATTAAGTTATAAAAGCGCAAATTAACTCCCAATAACAATTAACGCCCAATTAAGTAATAATTAAGCATAAAATTGTATATTTGGACATTAAATGCTAAAAATGCAAACGATGCCTATTTTTGTAATTTTTATTTTTTTGTAAAACAAACTTAATTACTAACAATTGTAGAATTAAATCCTACATGCAAAATGCGACATATTTTTTGTATTTTTTAATAATTTAACAAATAAACATGCACAGACGAACATACAAATAATTATTCAAAAATATCACAAAATATCACAAAATTGCACACCAAGAAAAATCATTTTATTTTTGAATTTTTTGGGAGTAATTCTCATATAGGGCAAAAATCACGTGCTTACACTACAGAACTTAAATAGTCACAACAATAGTCTATCACAAAGTGTTCATGCCAGGAGCTTAACAACATTAGATTAAGGGGTGTTAAACAGAGTTACACATTAGGTTTAGGGGGAAGGGTTCAGGATCACATAGTACCTAGGTGTCACGAACACATGCTTATAATGTATTGGTGGTGAGGGGCTAGGGAAGAATAGTAGTAGAAAATGTAAGAAAGAAGTAGACATGCTGCATTATAGGGAAGGGGTAATCACATGGCAAAATAGGCATGCTAATTGCAAGGGAGACAACAGAAACACAAGTAGAAGCATAAGAGAAACAAAAGGAAGTACAATACAAATAGAGACATATTGTTTTGGATGCTGTAAGTTAAACTGAAAACATACCAGTAAAAATGAGAGAATAAGTGCAGAGTGAGGAGTGAAGAGCAGTACAATGAAGGGAAGTAGAACAATAGTGTATAGAGTAGTAGATCAGTAGAAGAATAGAGCAGTATAGCAATGTAATTACTCAGTTTTGGCTTGCAGCCGACTGTGTATCAAGTAAACAGCAAGAGAAGAAAGAGAGTATGTATGTGTGTAAGAGAGAGTTCAAAATAGTGTAATTGTCCCCCTTATGCTAAAGAGAGGGTAGAGTATTTATAGTTTGAGAACAGGCAGATAAATAAGGTAATAAGTACAGACTTAGCACAATTATAGAAATAATACTAATCAGAATCAATTAAAGACCCGGACTCCCTTCAATTAGGGAGTCATAGTTCAAACGGGTACAAGTTGTAATAAATAAGGAAACGAATTACTTATAAGATTGATTTTACCATAATAGGAGTAGTAAAAGCATGTAGCATGTAATAAGGACTAAGTACAGAATGTTTTCAAGTAAGGAAAGTACACATTTGTGCACATAAATAAGGTAGAGTACGATTTTAATTCTGAAAGTTAGTTCAAAGAATCACGAATGAGATTGAAAATCATAGGGAATCAACATTAACTAAGGAAAGTATCACAAAAGTAAGGAAGAAATTCAAAAAATCAGTACAGAATTACAAAAAAAATACACAAAATCATAGATTCAGGGAAGATATCGCAGGTCTAAGAAGGTTACACAAAAATCAATATAAATTATTATGTGAAAAATCAATAAAACCAATAGTCAAACCTATTAAACGATAAATAACATGTGTTGAACAAAATCAGAGAAACCCTAAGAACAAATTAGAGCAGGAAGCACAAGAGCATATAGAACATACATGAAACCTAGAATGTTCATGAGAAATATGTAAACACATCGCAAACAGACTCAAACTTCAAATCGAACCCAGAAGTATTAGGGTTTCTTAACAAAATGAATCGAGCAAAAGGAAAGACTCAGGTGATGTTTAAACATGCTAAAAATCACAAAGTAATTGCTAAAAATCAGAAAGAAATCGTTTTTGCAAAAGGGTTTTGAAACCCTAGTCTGGAAAATGAGGAAATCATTTGAAATTAGGCAAATCTTTTGAGAAAAACAGGTGAGAACCTTAAAAGACACATAGATCCATCACAGATCTACAAGATCGGCGGATTTAAAGCTAGGGTTTCTAGAGAAAACCCAAAGTAAGAGAAGAGAGTTTAAAATGTCACCGGCCTTTGGCCGAAAAATGTAGAGATCTTACTCGAACGGCCATAGGTGGCCGGAAAACATGGCATGAGACCGGTACTGCCTCAGGGTCACTTGAGAGCCTCCACCTGTGACATAGGTGTGAAATACGGATCCATAAGGTCGATGAGAGGTGGAAACTTCATGGTTTCCGGCGAGGAGATGGTCGGAGAGGGGAGAGACAGAGCTCAGGAGACGAAGGTTCTTGAGAGAGTTAAGAGGATTTAGGGAAACGGTTGAGAAGTGAGACGGGGGAAAATGAGAAAGGGGGGTAGTCGTTTAGGGGTTAATATGGTAAGTATTAATCTGGGCCGTCGATTTGAATTAATCAACGGCTCAGATCGAACGAGGGTAGGGCCGGGTAAGATTTTAAGTTTGGATTGGGTAATTGGGCTAGTTTATTGGGTTAGGGGTCTTGGTTAATTGGGCTAGAATTGAAATTTAAAAATGGCTAGTTGTTAAATACCCCATAAAATAGATAAATAATTTATTAAAATGGCTAATAATTATAAAAAATGAAATTGATTCTTAATAAACTAAATTAAATTGATTAATTAGTATTAAAAATATAAATGACTAATTATTGAGTAAAAACATAGCACAAAATATATAATGAGGCCATAATTGCAAAGTCATTGCAATTATAACAAGATAGTGCCAATTTGGCTAATTTGTGAGAAATGATATATTAAATCAAGGAATTCTTTTGAAATCATTTATAATGCACTTTATAATTAATCATTAAAGATAAAAATATTGGATAAATAAAAAATAAATAAAAATGAATTAGTAAAAATATGAGGAAAATTATAGAACAATGCCAATTGTTATGAAAACCTAATTTTGATGGTCTATATGCAAATTTAAAATAATTTGAGGAAAAATTGGGTATCAACAACTGCCCCTCTTTAACCGGGAAGGATGAAAGAGTTGTCGGGTAAAGATATGATGGCCAATTTTGACCGAGCGAAATGGTTTGAAGAGATATAGGCTGCACCCTGGTTTCTGAGTTGCCTATATATCCCTCATTTTACAGGAATCAGGCCGTATGTAGTTCAGGATCCATCGGCGGAGTATACCGATGAAGCCATTTCAAGAACGGACGCATCATCTAGGGCTGGGTGAGTGAATGACTTATGGGAATGGTTAGGTTTGATATGGCTTGAGGGAACTGGAGTGGGATCGCTCCTGTTGGGATAGCCGTTGCTCGTCATTTTACCTACAAATAGAAGCAATACACGCGTATACTGTGCATGAATTTAAACATGATGCAAATTCTCGTCGGACCATGAATGTTGTCTTTGGACGGTTAGGAATGGCGTCCTCAGACCATGATGTCCTGGGCCATGGGTTGTTTGATGCAGGATTGGCAGGCCATGAAATGATGTTCGCGGTCTATGAGGGTGGTGTCTCCGAACCATGACGCCTTTGAATAATGATATGCAAAAGATTGAAAGAGATCCTCAGGCCATGACATGGTGTTCTCGGGCTATAAAGATGGTGCCTCCGAACGATGACGCCTTTGGATGAGTTGGCAATATTTTAGCCCATGAAGGATGCAGTTGTATGATGCGGACAAGACAGAGCACAATCTTGCGAATTGAAGGGCAGAGCTTAGCCCGTAAGAGAAGCGGGATAAATAGTGCTTGGGATAGTGCTTAGTTTTGAAGAAAATTGGAGGCAAAGCTTAGCCTTAGAAGGCAGAATGGTAGCCTTATGCGGATTAGAAGGCAGAATAGTAGCCTTATGCAATGCAGATGCAGGTGGAGGTAGAGCTTAACCTTGGAAGGCAGAATGGTAGCCTTATGCAATGCAGATGTAGGTGGAGGTAGAGCTTAACCTCGGAAGGCAGAATGGTAGCCTTATGCAGATTGGAAGGCAGAATAGTAGCCTTATGCAATGCAGATACAGGTGGAGGTAGATCTTAACCTCGGAAGGCAGAATGGTAGCCTTATGTAATGCAGATGCAGGTGGAGGTAGAGCTTAACCTCGGAAGGCAGAATGGTAGCCTTATGCAATGCAGATGCAGATGGAGGTAGAGCTTAACCTCAGAAGGTAGAATGGTATCCTTATGCAATGCAGATGTAGATGGAGACAACGTTTAGTCTCGGAAGGCAGAATGGTAGCCTTATGCAATGCAAATGCAGATGGAGACAACGTTTAGTCTCGGAAGGCATAATGGTAGCCTTATGCAAATCGGAAGGCAGAATAGTAGCCTTATGCAAGAAATAAGGTAACAAATGACAGTAGAGTTTTCTTAGCTGATAGCAAATTGCGGTGTTGTGATTACTGGGAGCATTGTGACATACGGAATATCACTGGTGTGTGCTGATAGCAAATGTTGGCAAGTGCAACGGTTCTGAGAAACATATTTTGAACAATGTTTGTCCCGTGGGCGTACAATATGTCTAATGATTTCACAATCCTAGTGTATGCATCCAAAGAAAATCATGAGTTTTGTAAGGGGAAGGTTAGTTCGTTTCCCTACTGGCTTTTCTTGACTCATTCGGCTTTGATCTGGTGGTATCGTCTATATCATTGGGGTAGCATTTCTAAACAAAGCAGTTTCAATAATAACATGCATGATTTTGGAAAAGTATGACATAAATTAAAAATAACTTTTAGATGAACCGACGACTGTGACGTAGTTCAGGACATTGCAACCTCTCCTGCTACGAAATTTTGAGGGTCCTCCTCAAAATCCTGCCCCAGTTTGATGGGTTGACATGTCTGACTGTTGCTCGTGCGACGATCGGCTGAAATTACTTCGGAATTTTGAGGGTCCTCCTCAAAATTCTGCCCCAGTTTCCAATTGAACAAGAAATGAATTTTTTATTGAATTGTGACCGAACCCATAGGGTTGCCTACATATCCCCTCTTAAACGGGAATCAGGTCAGGCATAGTTCAATTTACATTATATAAAGAAAGCATAAAGATTACACATAGTAACGCTTGACTGCATCTGAATTGATCAGCTTTGGCCAGACTTCTCCGTCCATTTCTACAAGTATGAGGGCTCCTCCTATCAAAACCTGGTGAACCATGTATGGACCCTGCCAGTTAGGAGAGAACTTCCCTTTGGCTTCATCTTGATGCGGAAAAATTTTCTTCTACACCAGCTGCCCCGGTGTGAACTGTCTTGGCTTGACTCTTTTGTTGAAGGCTCTAGACATTCTATTCTGATAGAGTTGACCATGGCAAACCACATTCATTCTCTTTCCATCTATAAAGGCTAGTTGCTCATAAAGACTTTTTACCCATTCTGCATTATCGAGCTCAACTTCTTGTATGATCTTTAGGGAAGGAATTTCCACCTCAACAGAAATGACAGCCTTTGTACCGTAAACCAGCATATAGGGGGTTGTCCCGTATGATGTGCGGACTGTGGTGCGATACCCTAGTAGAGCAAATGATAACTTCTCGTACCACTGTTTGTGATTCTTTATCATTTTCATCAATATCTTCTTGATATTCTTATTGGCGGCTTGAACAACTCCATTCATCTGAGGCATGTAGGCTGTGGAATTCTTGTGTTTGATCTTGAAAGTTTTACACATAGCTTTCATCAAGTCGCTATTGAGGTTGGAGCCATTATTAGTAATGATTGACTCTGGAATTCCGAATCGACAAACAATGCGATCGCAGACAAAGTCTGCCACGATTTTCTTAGTCACTGCTTTGCAAGATGCTGCTTCGACCCATTTGGTGAAATAGTCAATGGCTACCAGGATAAACCTATGTCCGTTGGAAGCAGCAAGCCCGATTGGTCCAATAACGTCCATTCCTTAGGCGGCGAACAGCCACGGTGAGCTTGTTGTGTTAAGCTCGCTTGGAGGTACCTTTATCATGTCTGCATGTATCTGACAGCGGTGAAATTTTCGGACATACTGGATGCAGTCCGTTTCCATAGTCATCTAAAAGTAACCAGCCCAGAGTATCTTCTTTGCTAAGACAAAACCGTTCATATGTGGACCGTAGGTCGCAGCATGAATTTCCTCTAGTAGCCTGGATGATTCCTTTGCATCGACACATCTTAGTAATCCTAAATCGGGAGTCCTTATATACAGGATTCCTCTTCTATGAAAGAAGTTGTTGGACAATCTCCAAAGTGTGCATTTCTGAGTGGGATTCGCAAACTTCGGGTATCCTCCTTTTGCCAAATATTCCTTGATATCATGAAACCAAGGCTTTCTGTCTGCTTCCTCTTCAACATGGGCACAATAAGCTGGTTGATTATGGATTTTCACTGGAATGTGATGAATGAAATTCTTGTTGAGATGTTGTATCATAGATGATAGGGTAGCCAATGCATCGGCGAACTCATTTTGGATTCTGGAACATGCTGGAATTCCATCTTCATGAACCTCTTTCTCAATTCTTGTACTTGATGTAGATACAAGAGTATCTTGGAGTTCTTGGTTGCCCATTCTCCTCGTACCTGATGTATAAGTAAGTCTAAATCTCTAATCACTAGCAGCTCTTGAACCTTCATGTCAATGGCCATTTTGAATCCTAAGATGCAGGCTTCATACTCGACCATATTGTTGGTGCTGGGAAACCTGAGTTTGGCAGACACCGGATAATGCTGACCGGTTTATGATATTAAGACTGCTGCTATGCCAACTCCTTTGAAGTTTGCTACTCCATCGAAGAACATTCTCCAACCGTAATAGGATTCCGCAATGTCTTCTCCTATGAATGATATCTCTTCATCAGGAAAATACATTTTCAAGGGTTTATATCCTCCATCCACGGGGTTTTCAGCAAGGTGGTCTGCTAGTGCCTGTCCCTTGACCACTTTCTGAGTTACGTAAACAATGTCGAACTCACTCAACAGGATTTGCCACTTGTCTAGCTTGCCGGTGGGCATGGGATTCTGAAAGATGTACTTCAAGGGATCCATTCTCGATATGAGATATGTAGTATAGGCGTAGAAGTAATGTCTCAGCTTCTGAGCTACCCAAGTCAAAGCACAACAGGTGCGTTCCATTAGAGAATACCAGGCCTCATACGAGGTGAACTTCTTACTGAGATAATAAGTGGCTTTGTCCTTCCTCCCTGTTTCATCATGCTGCCCCAGAACGCAGCCGAAAGATCCATCTAACATTGCAAGGTAGAGTAATAAGGGTCTACCTGGCTCGGGCGGGACTAAGACTGGTGGTGTTGATAGGTACTCCTTGATTTTGTCGAAGGCCTTTTGGCATTCAATGGTCCATTTGGTGGCGGCGTCAATGGCTCACAGATAACTGTAGACTGTCCTATGAATCGGCTGATGTAGTTAAGCCTTCCCAAGAAACTCATCACATCCTTCTTATTCCTTGGCGGTGGTACTTCCTGAATGGCTTTGACTTTCGATGGATCTAGTTCTATTCTTCGGCGGCTCACAATAAACCCAAGCAATTTCCCAGCAGAAACCCCAAATGCGCACTTTGCGGGGTTTAGTTTCAGGTTGTATCTCCACAGTCTATTGAAGAACTTCCTCAGATCTTCTATGTAGTTAGTGGTCTTCTTGTATTTGATAATAATTTTATCCACATATGCCTCTATCTCCTTGTGTATCATATCATGGAAGATGGTAGTCATGGCCCTCATGTAGGTGGCCCCTGCATTCTTCAGGTCGAATGGCATCATCTTGTAACAGTACACTTCCCACGACATAATGAAAGCCGTTTTCTCAACATCTTCCTCATCCATCCAGATCTGATGATAACCAGCGAAGCAATCTACGAATGACTATAGATCACGCTTGGCGCAATTGTCAATCAAGATGTGTATATTTGGCAAAGGGAATTCGTCTTTCGGACTGGCCCGGTTGAGATCCCGATAGTCGACACAGACTCTGACCTTCCCATCCTTTTTTGGCACTGGCACAATGTTGGCTAACTATGTCGGGTGTTCTACTACCCTGAGAACCTTAGCGTTGATCTGTTTGGTGACTTCTTCCTTGATTTTCAAACTCATATCAGACTTGAACTTTTTGAGCTTTTGCTTAACCGGTGGACACATTGGATCGGTTGGCAGTTTGTGAGCCACAATAGACGTACTCAGACCAGTCATGTCATCATACGACTAGACGAGTATGTCCTCATACTCCTTTAGAAATATTGTGTATTCTTTCTTCTCTGATGGTGATAGGTAAATGTTGATTCGCATTTCCTTGACGTTTTCTGCATCTCCTAGGTTGATAATTTCGGTCTCGTCCAGGTTGGACTTAGGTTTGTTCTCAAAGTTCTCAACTTCTTTGACAATCTCGTCAGGTATGTCATCTTCTTCCGAATCCATGTCCATTTGTTGTGTTGTCTCATTGCATGTCACAGTCATTAGTTCATCAAGACAATTAATAGTAATGCTTTGGGGAGGGTAATAATAAAAACAAAATAAAATAAAAAGTAATCAAGTCAGTGAGGATTATAAAAAGTATTTCAATATTTAAACACATAGTGTGAGAATGTAAGGCGTGTCCTAATTTGGGAACCTCTTTGTGCACGAGGTAGGCCTAGCGACAAATTGATTTGGAGAACTTCAAATTCTAATAAATGCTTCATTTCATAATATAAATAGACGAATCCCAAAACGATACTAAGATAATAATAAGTCACTACTGGAACTTGGCCTTATTCCATTTGGAAAGCGAGTAAACCTAATCTATTTGGCATCAGAAGGACCTTCCTCAAGTTGAATGCTCTCGTTGATCAAATCCTCCAGTTCGCGTAGGTTCACTAGTAAAAATGCCTTTGCCAGGTGTTCTCCTTCGTTCCCCTCAGCGTGCTGGCAGTCGGTGACAGATTTGAAAGTCATAGCTTCAACCCACTTAGTAAAATAATCGATGACTACCAAAATGAACCTGTGCCCATTCAGTGCCGCTGGCTCAATTGGTCCAATGACATCTATGCCCCAAGAAATAAAAGGACATGGTGCGGACATTTTATGCAACTCAGCTGGCGGAGAATGAATCAAGTCTCCGCGTACCTGGCATTGATGACACTTGCGCACAAGGCTGATGCAATCTCGTTCCATGGTGAGCCAATAATTCCTTGCTCGAAGAATTTTCTTTGCCAGCGTATACCCACTCATATGCGGCCCGCAAACTTTGGAATGTAGTTCGGTCATGATAGTCGTGGCTTTCTTAGCATCTATGCACCGCAACAACCCAAGATCTGGAGTTCTTTTGTACAATATTCCCCTGCTCAAGAAACAATCACTAGCCAAACGTCGAATTGTTCTCTTTTGATCCCCTGTGGCTTGTACCGGATATACATCCATCCTGATGTATTCCCTGATATCATGGAACCACGGTTTACCATCAAGTTCTTCCTCAACCACATTACAATAGGCATACTGATCATGAACTTGAATATGCAGAAGGTCAACATAAGCTTTGTCCGGATGGTGCAACATTGACGCCAAGGTAGCCAAATCATCGGCAACCTCATTATGGATCCTTGGAATATGCCTAAATTCTATTGATCGAAACTGTTGACAAAGATCATGCAAACATTATCGGTATGGTATGAGCTTTAAATCTCGAGTCTCTTATTTTCCTTGAATCTGGTGCACCAAAAGATCTGAGTCTCCCAAGACCAAGACTTCATGAACTCCCATATCTACAGCTAACCTCAATCCCAAAATGTATGCCTCGTACTCAGCCATGTTGTTGGTACAATAGAAATGAAGCTGGGTTGTAACGGGGTAGTGATGCCCTATTTCAGAAATGATCACAGACCCTATCCCTAAACCTTTCATATTAGTGGCTCCATCAAAGAAAAGTTTCCAACCTGGTTTTTTAATCTGCTCCACCTTGTCAATATGCATCACCTCTTTATCGGGAAAATAAGTTCTCAATGTTTCATACTCTTCATCGACCGGGTTTTGGCCAAATGATCGGCCAATGCTTGGGCTTTTATTGTCGTCCGAGTCACATAGATGATGTCAAATTCTATGACCAAAAGCTGCCACTTTGCAAGTCTTCCTATGGGCATAGGCTTCTGAAAGATATACTTTAGAGGGTCCAGGTGAGAAATGAGGTAAGTAGTGTAGGATGACAGATACTGTTTCAACTTTTGTGCCACCCAAGTCAGGGCGCAACATGTCCTTTCAACGGGAGTATACTTAACCTCATAGGATGTGAACTTCTTACTGAGATAATATATGGCTTGCTCCTTCCTGCCAGTGATGTCATGTTGACCCAGCACACAACCGAATAAATTATCCAGGACCGTCAAATAAAGAATTAAAGGCCTTCTAGGTTCTGGCGGGACCAACACAGGTGGGTTTGACAAGTACCACTTAATCTTATCAAATGCCTCCTAGCATTCGTCCGTCTATATGACCGCAACATCCTTCTTCAACAACTTAAAGATGGGCTCACAAGTTGTTGTGAGTTGAGCAATAAACCTGCTGATGCAGTTTAAATGCCCGAGCAGACTCTTCACCTCAGTCTTGTTCCTCGGAGGTGGCAATTTTTAGATGCTTTGATTTTTGACGGGTCCAACTCAATGCCTCGACGACTAATTATGAATTTCAATAGTTTTCCAGATGGAACACCAAATACACTTGGCCAGGTTAAGCTTAAGATTGTACCTACGAAGCCTTCGGAAAAACTTCCTCAAATCTCCGACATGGCCAGACTGTTGCTTTGACTTTATGATCACATCATCTACATAAACCTCAATCTCCTTGTGTATCATGTCATGGAACACAGTGGTCATTGCCTCATGTAAGTTTCTCCAGCATTTTTCAAACCAAATGGCATTACCTGGTAGCAATAAGTTCCCCAGGGTGTGATGAATGCTGTCTTCTCTACATCCTCTCCGTCCATCAGGATCTAGTGGTATCCCGCATAGCAATTCACAAAAGACCCGATCTCATGCTTGGCACAGTTGTCAATTAAAATGTGGATATTTGGCAATGGAAAATTATCCTTTGGACTTGCTTTACTGAGATTGTGGTAATCAACGCACACCCTGGTCTTGTCGTCCTTCTTTGGCACTGGCACAACATTAGCTAACCAAGTGGGGTATCGTGTGACTCGAATGACCTTTGCGTCCAACTGCTTTGTGATTTCTTCCTTGATCTTCACACTCATGTCAGTTTTGAACTTTCTCAAATTCTGCTTGACGGGAGGGAATGTCGGGTCAGTGGGCAATTTGTGAACCACCAAGTCAGTACTTAGACCTGGCATGTCGTCATATGACCATGCAAAAATGTCTTTATATCCAAACAATGCTTTGATTATTTCCTCCCTGATTTTTGGTTCCAAGTGTATACTTATCTTGGTTTCCCTAATATTATCTGGATCCCCTAAATTGATTGCTTAAGTTTCATTCAAATTAGGCTTGGGTTCTCTTCAAAGTGACTTGGTTCTTTACTAATTTCCTCAAATGCTTCCTTTTCATCATATTCTATTTCATCATCACACTCTATTTCTTGGATTATTATTTCCGAGTTAGATTGGCTTTTAAGACTTGGCTGAAGATTCCTCATGTATGTCATGTCATTGAAACCAACATAAAAAGAATTGTACAAAGAAAGAAAAGAAAATGAAACTATCAGGAGTAATGGAAAAGGGAAATTGCATTTCATTGAAAATAAATGATAGAAGGGTTTGTACATCAAAACAGACGGAAAATAAAATCTGAATTACAACCTTGGAATAATCCAGATAAACCGAAAGGAAAACAAAGCAAACTACCAAAACTTCTTCCGGGTAGGGAGATGAGTGGCATCCTAATTGTTAAGCTTCACTTTTGGCCAAATAAACTGCACATCTGCTTTGTAGGAACCTTCCCCAGTTTCTACCATGTTCACCTCATCAAACAGACTCTGGAACCTTTTAACCAATTCCTCATCAAAATCAACCACAGGCTTTGGAATTGTTGTCACTGGACGCTTCACGACCCCTACTTTGATGAAAGACCTGGAGAGACGTGGGACTGGCTTAGGGAGTGACCATGCCTTCTTTTTCAGCTTTCTAGCCTTGTTCACATCATCCCTTGTAGTCTTGAACCCCAAACCAAATGTACCCAGATTTTCACGCAAAGACACTGGCTGTACGATACCTTGCAAAGATTCACCCAGGCCCTTGCCCAACACAAAACCATTTTTCAACATCTCAGTTGCTACCATGACGGTTGCAACAACTAACTTTGGACCTAGGATGTATTCCCCTTCCGGAACCTTTTCGACTGACACCGTTTCAGAAACTTGATAGACTCGCGGCCCCTTATTTTCTTCAGCTTCAATAAATGGGACGGAGGTATCATTTAAAGCACATAAGTTCTCATCACCATGCACAACGATTTCTTGTCTATCCCACTCGAACTTCACCATCTGGTGTAGAGAAGATGGAACTGCCTTGGCAATATGTATCCAAGGCCTTCCCAACAACAAATTGTAAGAAACGGCCACATCCAGTACCTGGAACTCCATGGTAAATTCAATTGGTCCTATTGTCAACTCGAGCATGATGTCACCAACAGAGTCTTTTCCCCCTCTGTCAAACCCCGGACACATATATTGTTCTTGTGAATTCTTTCATCATCAACTTTTAACTTGTTCAGAGTAGAGAGATGGCAGATGTTTGCGCTGGAACCATTGTCAACTAACACCCTTGTAACCTCAGAATATTTGCATTTTACTGTGAGATAAAGGGCTCGATTGCATTCTGTACCCTCCAGAGGCAAATCATCATCCGAGAATATGATCCTGTTAGACTCAAATATCTATTGGCAATCTTCTCCAAATGGTTCACTGTGATTTTGTCGGGGACATGAGCTTCGTTAAGAATCTTCATCAAAGCCTGGCGGTGCTCATCTGAATGGATCAACAATGATAGCAGGGAAATCTGAGCAGGAGTCTTTCTCAACTGTTCCACGATGGAGTAATCTTGTACCTTCATTTTTCTCAAAAACTCCTCCGCCTCTTCCTCAGTGACCGGTTTATTCACTAGAACTAGATTGTCTCTGAGTGTTTTTGCTTTCCTTAACTCTTCCGGGGAAAAGCACCTCCCCGAACGAGTTAATCCCTAGGCCTCGTTAACTTCTTCTTTCACTTCCTTCCCCTTATAGGTCATTATCACTCGCTCATAGTTCCATGGGACAGTTTTGTGTTAGCTACCGGTAGTTGGGTCATAGGTTTGATGATGATAGGGTCCGTGCGAGCACCCTCCACAATTATGACCAGCTTACTTGCTACCCCCAACATGATCACCCTTGGCTTTTCCTGCTTTGCTACAACATTACTTTGGGACCTCTTTTCAATTACCACAACTGGCTTATCATTTGGCATGCTCAACTTGTCCGCCAATCCTTCAACTATCAAAGAGGTTTCCTTTGTGACAACCGGGTCCTTGACAGACTTACTTTCACTAGACCGTATCATCATGGCAAATTGTGAAGGCTTCTTGGGCTTCCCATCCCTGTGCACTATCTCAATCATGTACATTTTGGCATGGGCTGGCAATGGGTTCTGATTGATGTTGGGTGCTTCTGGGCTCTAGACCACAATCTGGTTCGTATCAATAAGCTCTTGGATGGTGTTCTTCAAATGCCAACACTTTTCTGTGTCGTTCCCCGGAGTATTAGAATAGTACGCACATCTAAGATAATAATCCAGGTTCTTTGGAGGGGGGTTTGGTAGTTTCGACTCAATTGACCTCAGAACATCCAACTGCCTCAACCATTGAAATAGGCTGGTATAAGATTCCCCAAGCAGGGGGAAAGTTTTCTTTCGCTACAACCTTTCATTCTTGAATTCTGGCTTGGCCCGAAAGTTTGGACCATCAGGGTTTCAGTATGTTTATAGAGGTGGGTAAGGGTTCCGTGGAGATGGTGCACGCCATTGCGGGTGAGGAGGGGGTTGGTCATATAACTGTGCGTGATGGACATGGTATTGGGGTGGCCTGACTGAATACTGAGGCTTTTGTGGTGGGAAGTAGTGTTGGGGTGGATTATATGGAGTTGGGGTATAGGTTTGAAGCTGGGGTCGAGGTTGGGTGTAGTGGGTAGGAGAACCCTCCGGGCCGTGCCACGATCCTGAGATGACCATAGCGACATCCTCTTTCTTCTTTTCCCCTAACACGCCTCCGTTGCCATTCTGGATTGCCTGCGTAGTTGCTTTGAT
Organism: Nicotiana tabacum; assembly: GCF_000715075.1. Classification (NCBI taxonomy): domain Eukaryota; kingdom Viridiplantae; phylum Streptophyta; class Magnoliopsida; order Solanales; family Solanaceae; genus Nicotiana; species Nicotiana tabacum. Next base: position 105,459,151 of record NC_134090.1, read on the forward strand.
GGCAGAATAGCTCATGATCTTGCTTGATTTGAGCCCTTCCTCTACCATTCCTCCCATTTTTACTACTTCATTGAAAGACTTACCTATGGCCGAGATCAGATAACCAAAGTAGGTAGGGTCCAAGGCCTGAAGGAAGTATTCCACCATTTCATCCTCCTCCATTGGAGGGTTGACCCTTGCTGCCTATTCTCTCCAGCGGAAACCATATTCCCTGAAACTTTCACTAGACTTCTTCTCTATCTTAGTCAAAGACAAATGATCTGGAACAATTACTATGTTGTATTGGAAATGTCGAGCGAATGTTTGGGCCAAATCATCCCAGGTATACCATCTGTTGTGGTCCTGACGAGTATACCACTCTGATGTTGCGCCACTCAGATTCTAGCTAAAGTATGCCATTAACAGCTCATCTTTCCTACTAGCTCATCTCATTTTACTGCAAAATCCCCTTAAGTGGGCTACGGGATCTCTGTGCCCGTCATACAAGTCAAATTTAGGCATTTTGAACCCAACAGGTAGCTGTATATCAGGGAACAAACACAGATCTTTGTAGGCTATGCTCACTTGAACTCCCAACCCTTGCATATTTATGAGAGACTGTTCCATGCTTCTCACTTTCCTAAACATCTCCTCCTGTTCCGGGTTCTTAGGTGGGTCCTCAGTCCTAACAGGAAGGTTGAAATGAGGAGTGTAGGAGTAATGATCTGGGGCCTTGAAGGTAGGCTCTAGGTGATAGTACTGATTATCTTAGGTCTGGAATAACGGCTCACTGGAAGATCGATGGAGTGTAGCTGGTGGAGGTGCTACAAAAATAGGGGTAGCTGGCAGAGGGGGGTATGGGGTTATTTTGGCTGGTGGAGCTTGGATGGTTTGGGAAGTGGTGCCATGATAGTGGTGGTAACGGGTGAAGCTTGGTGCGTGTTATGGGGATGAATCAACGGTGGGAGGTTCTTGAGATTGAGCCAGTGGTGGGATGAAAGCAGGGTTGGCGGGGTATGATGGCAGGGGATGCCCTTTCATCCATGCCTGGTACATTTCAGCCATTTGGTGCTTTAACTTATGTAACTCCTCTTTCAGACCAGGCTCAGACTCCTCCATCTCTCTCAGTGGATCAATAATACTTGCATCCAGTTCTTGGCCAGCCATGATCAACTTGTTTTTAGACCTGGTGTTTTATGGGTGGGTTGCCAGAATGCCAAACAAAATAATTCATGCTCTTAATGACAACAGCGAACTTGTTAGTGTTTAGGATTTAACAAATAGGCAATCGTACATTTGGGATGCAATGCACCTAAATAGTTAAAGCTCCGACCGTGTATTTGAACGGCTGCATGCTTCATCCCGGCTTTTAACTAACTCTTCTCATTTTGCGCTTTCTCTTCTCTCTCTTTTTGCCATTATTTCTTTCCGCTCAATTTTTCTTTTATTTTCTCTCTCTTATTTTCCTTTTCACTTTATGGTTATGATCGAATCATATGAGGATTGCCTATGTATCATGATGTCACATGAATTAGATCATTACGTAGTTCAGGGGATAAATGCGAAAGAAAAATACATTTTTTAGGTTTTCAAATTTTCATAAAGTAAACTAAAAACAAAACAATCTGATTACAATGACTTCCCTTACAAGTTTAAACATAAAAACTAATAGACTCGACAGGTGGACTATCAAACTCCAAAAGAAAAGTGATAATACAGACTCGAAAATGGTCTAACAAACTCCAAAAGAAAGATGAAAATACAGACTCGAAAAAGGATTAACAAACTCCAAAAGGGACTGAAAATACAAACTCGAACAATACAAATCAGGAATAAATAAGTGCCTCAACTACTGCTCCAGGGGCCCAAGGGACATCATTCGGTCTCTCCACGGGCCTATGTGCAAGATCTCCTTGTAGGCGATCCAGGTCATTCATTATTTGGCGAACAAAGGTCATCACTGCGGCGAAGAAGGTGGTTCTACTCATGTCCTCACATTCATGGCATTTCATGACGATGTAGTCGGCAATTACTCTAACCTTTTCCCTGATGATGCCTTTCTCTTGGAGCAAATGTCCAATTTGTTGAGACCTAGCTTCTAGCACTTGGGTGTCATGATGGATTTGACCCTGCAACTGTTGCATATCCTCTTCTAGCTGGGACATTAGTGCATAACAATGTTCCCTCTCTACTTTAAAGTTCTTTATCTGTTTGGCCATTTCGTTCTCGAGAGTAGTTAGCTTTTTCTTCAGGTTTGCGACTTCTCTATCATATTTCCCTTTCAATTGCCGAACAAACTCTGCCCGTCCCTCTGTGTTCTTTGCCAACTGTGCTCGAGCTCTTGCTAGACTACCTTCGAATTTTTCCAAATCATTCCCGTACTCACATATCTTCTTCTTAAGACCTTTTATGAGTCTTTCATCCGTTCGGCTCCTTTCCTAATTCTCAATAGCTATCTTCATTTTTTGGATCTGGGCTCGAAGGGCTTTGTTTTCTTGGGCCAACTTTTTCTTCTCCCCCTCATCAGCAACAGCCTGTACGCTATTGTCAAATTTAAGATCTCTGATTTGCCCCTCCAATTTGCTTATCGTGGCCCTGTAGCTTGTCTCTTTTGCCAACCAACCTCATTGGTCTTGCGCCCCATTAGTGAATTGTTGGAGATGGGGCCTTTTGGCGGGTCGTTCGGGCTCTTGATGGACTTGATACCTTTTACCATACCAGGCCGTATAACTAGTCTCTAACTCACCTTTGGAAAAATCCCGTACCCGAGTCTGTGGCTCCAGGAACCTACACTGATGCCAAATCTGGCGAACCTTTTCTTTCGAGAATGTAGCTTTTGTACCTAGATCAATGACTTGTTGACTCAAATCTTCATCATGAGGGACATTTTGGTACCTGCCTAGCTGGGTAGAACCCTGTGTGGAGCATACGGCTGAATACTCCGAAGACCCATTAATAGAAGAAAGAACACTTCGGCCAACATATAAATGACTTCGGTGACTTGGAGCCAACTGAACGTCCACTCAATTTTGCTTGCAGTTTAGGAACTCAAATGTGCGAACCATGCCTCCGTACCTTCTGGAAACTCATGACCCTCTACCCGGCTTTCATGTTCTTCAATGCAGTTAAGACCGGTTATACCATAGTTCATGTACCCCGGACGATGGCAAAGGTGTTCTTCCATCCAAAGTTGTAAAAGCATGTTGCAACCCTCAAAAAATTTCCCCCCGCTCGACAAATAGTTAGAGCTCGATAAATCTCTGCTAGGATCATCGGTACAATAGTGCCATTAGCCTTTTTAATCATGAAGTCGGCCATTCCAACGAGCCTCAACTCTATATGCCCATTCTTCTTCGGGCATATTAAGGTGCCCAAGAATGCCACTATAAAGGCCAGTCCCTAACGTGCTTCCCATTTACCTTTGTTCCCTGAATGAGTTAGACCAGTATCCGGAGCCTCAAACCTGTGGGGATCCCCATAACGACGGTACAGGAAGTAGAATGTGCAAAATCCCTCAGCCAAATTTCCATCTTTGAATTCCCGACTGATACTTAGAAGGTCAAAAAACTTGTGAGGAGTCACTGCTCTTGGTGCCACTGGGTAGCGGTTCCTGAGATTTCCACTAAGGTCAACACAACCCGTTATTTGCTCCAATGTAAGGGTTAGCTCAAAATCAGAGAAATGGAATACGTTATGTGCCGGGTCCCAAAAGGGTATTAAAGCTTCAATTATATCCAACCTCGGTTTAACCTTCAAAAGACCAATGAGGCCGCCCAAGGCTTTTATCGCAGCACCTCTGCTGACTTCTCCTAGGTAATTCCACAACATATGGAGTTCTAGTGGGATTTTCTCTAGAACTTGAAAAGGTTCATTTTCAATAGTGCTCATCCTGCACATTTATTTAAAGTGATTGGTTAAAAGACCATGATTTATTTTGACTCAAGAGAAGATTATCAATTTTTCAAAATTGCAATTCAAAACAAAACACCTTTGCAAATACGACCCTTCAACGCCTCAGGAATGAAGATTTTAGGGTTGTGTTCGCTAATTGACCAAAAATTTGAAACAAGGCCATAGGTGGCTATTCTTGCAAAAACAGCCTTCCGGCACCCTTTTGGGGACATTTTGGCTATTTAGACAAAAACGGCATCGCCTAATTTTATTTATGACAAAACGACAACATTTCAATTTTCGGGTTATTTTTGCAAAAATGGAGTTGGACACGATGAGGGTTGCCTACGTATCCCACATCTGGTGGGAATCAAACTTGCGTAGTTCGGTAAATTTTGACGCAACGAAAAACAACACCAAATATTTTTGATTCCTTTTTTCTCTTTTGCTTTTCTTTTTTTTTCAAAATTTTGACAGAGTTTCGGTACCAGATTTTCCAAAGACGGGTAATTATCTCTCTCATACCTCAATTTAATTTTTCCAACTTTTCTCCCCTATTCTAGAAGCCGGTCAACATGCAATCCGAAGCAAATAAATGTACAAGTAGCAAGTAAAATGTATCAGGATGGTCTTTTGATTTTGGGTACACCTGTCCTAGACGGACCCAACCCTTGTGTTGAGTCCCCAACGTCAAATACACGTGATGCAATCAAGCGTTCCTACTAGGGATCCGGCATGAGGCTACGTTATACTAGGTTTAAAAGCTAGGTGTATTGTTCTAGACCTGGCTTACCCGAGCGGACAGCTCGAGCCGAGAAGAGGGGAGGGGGAGGGGTAGCGTACCAGGAATACAGAAGCTTCATCGGCTTTGCAACTTGTCCGAACCTCGTTCTAAAATTGGGATATGACTCTAACAGAAGAGAGTCACACGAAGTGAACCCTTCCCATATGATTTAGAAGACTCAGAGAGAGGAGGTTTTGTGATAATTTATACACAGTCCAAACAATATCAAAGCGGTAAGAAACGGCAATTAGCACATTAGGCTCAAACATATAAAAAATCAGATAATAAATAAAAGCCAACTATAACAGTTATTCTAAGCTCGAATTCGTGAACCCTGAACCAGAGATTCTGGGTTCTTGTCCCCAACAGAGTCGCCAGAGCTGTCACACCTCCTTTTTCTACCCCGAAAGGGTATAAGGGAGTTTTTTCAATTTAAGTGACAATCAAAATAAGATTATTTATATTAAAATCAGAGTCTCCACTTGGGATAAGTTATTGATGTCCCAAGTCACCGGTTTAAAATCCCAAATCGAGGAAAGTTTGACTCTAATTATGGTCTGCGAACATAGAAATACGGGTAAGGAATTTTGTTAACCCGGGAGAAGGTGTTAGGCATTCCCGGGTTCCATGATTTTAGCACGGTCGCTTAACTATTAATAATTGGCCAAATTATCGGATTAATACATGTTTTAAACCTTTTGCGCATTTTTAACTTTCTAACCGCTTTTAATATTTTTGGGAAAATTCAAGATTGTTTTTTGAAAACACATTGTAAACCACGCTACATGAAATGTACCTGCGGTTCGCGACACGTTTATTTTACTTAACATTATTGGAAATTGAAGTCGGGTCACATGAAATGTACACCCGAATTTTAGCAATTACAAATCATAACTACGTCACGGGAATCGCACCCGTAGCCATGATAATTTATTGTAACGTGCATAGAGCAAACTACGAAGATTCATTTTTAATATCTAAGTTACAACATTTATGAGGGCCATGGATGATCAAATTATATATGGCACACCTCAATCCATTTTCTCTTTAAAGGAATTGTATTTAGCTAAATAAACTAAAGACGTTCAGATCTTGATCTAATTGATGAGGGCCATGGATGATCTAATTTTAGATGGCACACCTCAATCCATTTTTTCTTTAAAGGAATTGTATTGAACTACAACAAACTAAAGATGTTCACGGTTGTTCATCTCCTACGTTCGAGATTATTGCGAGGTTACGGCAAGATGTGTAAGGCTTAACTATTGGAATTGAGAGAATCGTTAATACTGCGAAGATTCCAATTGCACCTCCAAAGCTCGATGGCTCAAGCAACGAGTGAGTATACTGATTTAACAACTATATAAAGGGACACAAAAGGCTTATTTAACAATCTTTTATAAAGAGAAAGAAAACATTAGTGAAAGAATTCATCACTGACTAGACACTGATTACTTAGTGAATGTAGATATTTATCACCTAGCATTTGCAGTACTCAAAAAGAAATCGCCTGACCAATTTTATTTCAAAGCATTTGGAATAACTAATATCGAACTATTGCATTTATATACACCATAGCACAGAAAATATGCCTTCTAACTTCAGATTTTAGAATGACCTCAACTAGATACCATAGTCCACACACACATATAATTGTCACTACTTATTCAGCCTAAACCATACTTACATATATGACAAACAGCAATTCCATACATCAGTATTCATGCCTTTAATCACATAACTGGTAAATAACTTTGAATCTATTAACTGTTAAGATTATTAATGACTCATCACCAACATAACTAAATAAAATAGGCAAACTCTATTCTTAGGACTAACAAAACATCAAAATAAACAAAAAACTTCAAACCAGATCCCCTAAAATGAAACTTAGATACACAAAAAAACCTCCCAGCATATCATAATATAGTCCATACTTGGAGAGAAACAAAGCAATCAAGTTACACCTCAAAAGGACTTCACAGAATGAATTCATACACCAATAAGGTATCCAGTACATACGTTTTAAGCTAAACTTCTAATATGCTGCAAGAAAAACATAGAAGGAAAGGAAACAGAACAAGATAAGCTCAGAATCTATAAACTAATCCATAGGCTCCTATAATATCTGGGAGTGACAGCAGCAAACGAGACAAAAAGCTTCATGTATATGACTCAAATAACCGTAAGAGGTTCAGAAGTACATACATGTTACAGCAAAAGTAAACAAAGAGATTTGAAAATCAACTTAAGGCAGCACAAAGATGGCAGGTGCAACAGTAAAGATCAACAGTGAAAACCAAAATCAAACAGCCTCAAAATCCAGTATCATTTCAGCTTAGAAATTTAGAAAATTCCCAAAGAATACCACTTCCAAACTTTGTTTTTCCAGAGAAAAGAAAAATCTAGCTCAAAATTATAGAAAGAAAATTTCTGCCGTTTTTTCTATTTTGCATGCTCTGATCTCTTGCCCTCGAATTTAGGGAAATGAGACTCTTTATAGAGGAGTATTAGGGCAGCAGAGATTGTTTTTGTTTTTTTCACCTTTAGGTCCTCCCCCTCTTTTACTTTAACCCCCCAAGTCCCTTTTTAAAAAATATCTCAACCCCCCTTTTCTTGGCATGCAAGCCTTCTCCTACTTCTAGAAGCTTCCTTCCTAATTGAAAAGATTCTCTAGACCCAAGTTCCTAAAGTACCCCTGACAATCTGGTTTTTACCTTTCAGAAAAATATCAGCAGTTGGGCCATATAGTCAAACATGCTCAAACCTACCCTTGGGCTTTTGTACTAACAAGCCCAAAGTAAATCCCAAACCATAATCAGAAATGAGTTCAATCGAAAATTTAAGCAAGCATCCTCTAAATTTAAACGAAAAATGAACTTTTAAAAGAAATACTCGAAAGGCAATAATTATTTAACAAATGCAACTAACCTAATTGTTAAGCTACTGAAATGGAGATTCAAACAACCTTAAATAAACACTGAAATTAACATAATAATTTAAACTGGAATCATGCAATGCAAAAATTCAAAAGCTAGATATTGCTAAAACACGAAAATCGGGGAAAATAGGAAGGGAAACTGGTTATTACCTAAACAAAAGATGAAGAAAGCTTTGATAAGCACTGGCCAAACAAAGGGTTCGAATAACTCCGGGGTGACCCGAAATGAACGCTAATCGGTTGTTCTTTCCAAGAACAATCAACTAGCATTGACTTCGAGCCAACACGAACCTTGAAAAACCAACGAATTGTAAAAGGAAAAACACACTCGAACTTTTATGTTTTGTTAGATCTGGCTCTGAGAGCATTTGATGGGGATTTTGGTGAATATGGTGATGGATTAGGAAATAGGGTGGGTGGTGATTGTGTGGTATGAACTTGGGGTTGATTGGAGTTACATCGCCGGCCGGTGGGGTTTGGGGATTTAGGAGCGGCGTGGAATGACTAGGGTTTGGTGGGAGATGAACTGGGGTGTTCTAAATGGGGGGAGGCTGCTTAGGACAATCTTATATGGAATGGGGGTTAGTTCTCATCTGTTTGATTAAACGAAATCATTGGATGTGATTAATTGCTATGGAAGACGACATCGTTTGGTATAGGGTGGGACTGGACCGGGTATTCTGATTTGGGTCATGGATAGGAGGAAATCTTGGGGCGGGTTTGGGGTAAAGAGGTTTGGGCTTCAGCATTTTTGGCCCAAGTTAAGACATCCCTTTCTTGTTTTCTCTAATTCCTTTTTTTCTTTTTCTTTTTCTTTTTCTTTTTGTTTTTCTTTTCCTTTTCTTTAATTAATAAAAATCCTAGAATTAAATTCTCAAATTATCTAAATTGTAAAATTATACTAATTATCTAATTAAAGTAATTATAAAGATTACTTGATCCTAAATAAAATTAAAATCATAAATCTAAACACTAAAAGGTAAAATGTAAACATGAGCTATTTTCATTTTTTAATAAAATAATTAATCCTAAAATAATAGAACAAAGATCTAAATTCAATGCATGGCATCTTTTTGTACTTTTTATGATTTTAATAAAAATGTCGCACTCGGTGCACCGTGTCTGTGACAACCCGGCCAGTCGTCTCATGAGTTACTGCTCCGTTTCCCTTATTTCTGCTTCTTATTGCTTTGTTTATCAGTTCTATGTGTGATCGGGTTGGTTGTCTCGGGTTCGGAAAGATTTTGGTCAGGTTTGAGACACTTAGTCTTTTTTGAGGAAGCTTAAGTTGGAAAAGTCAACCGGATATTGACTTATGTGTTAAAGAGCTCGGATGTGAGTTCTGATGGTTTGGATAGCTTCGGGATGTGATTTGGGACTTAGGAGTGTGATCGGAACGTGTTTTGGAGGTCCGGAGTAGATTTAGGCTTGAATTGGCAAAATTGGAATTTTGGCATTTTCCGATTGATAGGTGAGATTTTGATATAGGGGTCAGAATAGAATTTGGGGAGTTGCAGTAGGTCCGTTGTGTCATTTGGGATGTGTGTGCAAAATTTCAGGTCATTCAAACATGGTTTGGTAGATTTTTTTATCAAAAGCGTAATTCGAAAGATCTTGGAACCTCAGGCTTGAATCCAATGTGTTTTGATTGGTTTGATGTTGTTTGAGGTGTTTTGAAGATTGGTATAAGTTTGGATAGTGGTATAGGCCTTGTTGGTACTATTGGTTGAGGTCCCGGGAACCTCGGGGTGATTTCGGATGATTGACGGAAAAGTTGGAGTTGAGTTTGGAAGCTGAAGTATTCTTATTGATGTCATAACCTCACCTGCGGTAGAGAGGCCGCAGGTGCGATGCCCGCAAAAGCGTAAGGCAGCCGCAGATGCGGCCAAGTAGAAGGTTAGCTAGAACCGCAGAAGCGATCGAGGAGGCGCACCTGCCGTGGCGCAGGTGCGATATTTCAACCGCAGATGCGGAAATGGTCAAGTAAGTGAAAACCGCAGGTGCGGTGGTCTAGACCGCAGAAGCGGGACCACGGGAGCGAGTGTGAGCGTGTTATTTTTTCCCTATGTGAAATACTTCTACAAATTAAAGAAATAAATTTCTCCCAATTATTTACAATTTTATAGGATTTTGTAGGAATTTGTGTTAATTTCTTGCATTTTCTGTGCATGTTTATTTCATCCCCTAACAGATGGGCAGTCCGAGCGTACCATATAGATCTTGGAGGACATGCTGAGAGCTTGTGTCATTGGTACGAGGGCTAGTTGTAACGATCCAACTGGTCATTTTGTGTATTTGAGCCCCACTTCCCCATTTACTACTCCTCGTATGTGTATTTATTGTTATATTTCTTGAGGGGATGGTTGGTTTGGTTTCAAGAAGGTTTTGGATTGAATTAAAACACTTAATTTCAAGTTTAGAAGCATAAGTTATAAGAGTCAACCGCGACTTGGCTTTTGTTTAAACGACCCCCGGAATGGTATTTTAATGGTTCAAGTAGGTTTCTATGGTGATTTTGGACTTAGATGTTTGTACAAAGTTGGATTTGGAGGTCACTAGGTTGATTTGATTCTATTTGGCAGAAGTTGGAAATTTGAAGGTTAGAAAAGTTCATAAGTTTGACCGGAAGTTGAGGCTATAAGGTTTGGATTGTTGTTCTGGAGGTTGGAATAGATTCGTTATAACATTTGGGACTTGTGTGCGAAATTTGAAGTCATTCCAAGTTGGGTAGACATGGTCCGACATGGTTTTAGAAGTTTAAAAGTTGATTAGTTCATTAGGCTTGAATTGAGATGCGATTTGTATATTTGATGTTATTTTGTGTGATTTGAGACATGGAGTAGGTCAGTGTTATGTTTTGTGATTGGTTGTGTGGTTGGACGGGGTGCCGGGGCCTCGGGTAAGTTTCGGATAGGCTTCGAATTATTTTGGAGTTAATTGGCTGATCAGACCTAATGTTTTCCCACCTGTGAGATTTGGTTCGTAGAAGATGACTTGGGGTTGAAGATGCCTGTTTGAATGGGATCAGGCTAGTCCGCAAATGTGGTTGTTTAAGTGCAGATGCATTGGCGCATGTGCGAACTTTCTTCCGCAAAAACGGATTCGCAAAAGTGAAGTGTTGGACACAGAAGCGGATTGGGGGGGGGGGGGTTCAAGTGAATTACACGCGATAGTTTTTTCGCAGATGCGAAGTGACATATGGACCGCAGAAGCGCTGGGCATAACATATTTTATCGAGGGTTTAGATTATTTTTATCATATTTTGGGATTGGGAGCTCATATTAGGGCGATTGTTTAGGCGATTTTCACTACTTGGATTGAGGTAAGTGTTTTGACTCGTATTTGATTATTATTCACGGTTCCATTTTTTAATCTGGCATTTGATTGGTCAATCTAAGTGAAAAAATTAGGGGTTTTGGCAAAACTTTCTAAAATAAAAAATAGAGATTTGAACCCTAATTTTGGAGCCGGATTTGGATAAAACTTATATATATGGACTTTTATTCGAATGGGTAATCTAGATTTGTGACTTTTATCGGGTTACGGGAGGCAAGCCTGGGTTGAGTTTTTGATATTTGATAAAGATCAGAGCTTTATTACTTGAAATTGATTTCTATAGCCATGTTTGATATTATTGAGTTATTTTTTGCTAGATTTGACCCATTCGGAGGCCGGTTCGAGAGGTAGGGGATTTTAGAGTACTGATTTGGCTTGTTTGAGGTAAGTAACTTGCCTAACCTTGTGTGGAAGAATACCTCTTAGGATTTGACCTTAATTATTTATTCGTGTTATGTAAAAAAATAATGTGTACACTAGGTGACAAGATAATACACAACTATGTGTGGCTTATGACCAAATCAGATCTTAGGCTATTAATATACTTTAATTTGAGGATGTGTTTTATATGAAACATGCTTAATCACTTTATAGCTACGTGAACATGATCACAACAATTATTTTAGCCATATTAATGCTTTATATGTTAAACGCTATCCGTATTTTTACTATTTTTATGTCCTTATTCACATTGTTGATAAATTATGAACTCATATCCTTGATGAAATTTTGGCATTATTATTTTGTGATTATTGTGGAACATGTGGACAAGTTGAGCAGATTATTTGGGTGTTGGAATGAGGTTTCTGCTGTGCGATTGTGATTGATATTGTGTCAGGGCGAAGCAATAAAGTTGGATATTGTTATTGTGTCAGGGCGAAGCAATACTGTTGGATGTTGTTATTGTGTTAGTGCGGAACGATGCGGTTGGATATTGTTATTATGTGATACGAACTATGAACGAAAACACGGATACAAAAAAATATGCGAAATCAAAATAAGAGCTAGACCTAAAATTGATTCGAGAAACAAGAACCAATTAGACTATGAAACTTAATTACCTCTATGAATTCAATCAATTGTAACCCTAAGCTAAGAGAACCCTCAAGAGATTAGCAACTCATGAAACCCCGAATAAAGTAATTAAGCAATTAAGAATTCACTATTAATTGCTCACCAACTAAGATTAATTTAACACTAATGAAAGCATAAGCAAAACAATAAAGGAATTAAGGTCATAAACTCGTAAATGCATTAATTAAAAGATAAGGAAAGAGTGTGAAACTTGCATGTATTCAAGTTTATCATTCATCAAATCTAACTCTAAATACACTAATGCTTAGCTATTTATACTAGAGCGCTATTTAGGCTAAATAACCAAAATACCTTTAGCTAGTAAAGGAAGCTAAGTAGACTTAAATTATAAGACTAACTTAAATAGCTAAATTGCCATAATAGCCTTCTTGATATTAACTCATTTAAAGAACTCCAATGCTATGATGTTGACTTGGAAATCATCCTAGTTAGGCATGCTCATACGGCGTGTATCATCTTCTCCCCTTTGAAAGAAATTCGTCCTCGAATTTGTACCTTGCAAAACAAAGAAAGGGGCAAACATACTACCAAGCCAATCACAATCAAAGCATTATATGTCCAAGCTAAAAGATCAAAGGTCACAATCCTGCACTCAAATTTGACACTCTTATTATATTGCTAAGTGTCATAATCTATAAAGAACACATCTCCTACACAAATAGCACAAACTTGACTGTAAGAAAAATAATACTCATGAGAAGAATCAAGAGAGTGTAAAGTTTCATGCTTCCAACAATATCACAATCTTGTAAAATCCTCAACAAAGTGCACACTTTGGTATAACCAAATGTCATAAGAAGCGATAAAAACATACTCTCCAATTCAAAGAAAGACACTTCACCATGATAAGAAACAACTCTGGGATCAAACACAAATATTAATTCCCAAATATCTACATACTTTCCAACAACTTCACATGACAATTAAGAGATACGCCAAACTAATCATGAATCATCATATAAAGTATTTCACAATACTCAAAGTTAAGAGTTTTTACCTCAATGGCATTAGATAAGCACAAGATAAGCATAAGCCAGACGTATATGCCAGTTTTGATTTAGGGCAAAAGAAAAAGCTCTTGATAAAAAGTATGACAAAGTGTTAGTTTAAGGCCTTTTTTACCCTTAGCAACTTTCTCTTGTTGAACCTTCATAAAATAATCAATAAAGTTAGGTTCTTTTTCTTCAAAATGGTCACTCAAAACACCAAAAGAAATATTCTTACCTTTTCTCATAGAAGCATTAGCAAAATCCAATAAGAATGTTCTTTCAAAAGTAGTAATAAGATAAGTAAAGCAATTAATACTAGTGCTAGCATCAAAAACTTTACTTTCCTTTTCATACTCAACAGAATCATCACATAAATATGTATAAGAGTCATCAAGATCAAATACAAGAGAAGTCATTGGAATACAAATGCAAGTTTTCTTGTTCTATATTTATGTCATTGTATGTAACTTGTTCACTGTTCAACAAGGCATCTCCACACTCACATTTGCTTATTTTACCATAAAAATTAAATTTTTGGGCCAAAGGAATGAAAATAGAATCAAAAGAATCATCAACACATTCTTCTTTACTCATTTCTTCATAAAGGTCAAAATTTTCTTCCAACAAAGTTAAAGTAAAATCAAAAGAATCATCACATGCATCATCCCATAAAGGGGGGGGGGATCATAAGATTCAATATCACACATATCACTAACTAAGGAGTCATTAAACAAAGAACTAGAATCATCCAATAATGCACAAAAACTCCTAGCTAGTTCCAAGCCATAACTATTTTTCTCATTAGAAGATAAAGAAGTATCAAACTCATCAATGTCATAATTATATGTCACACTCAAAGTGTCACCACAATCAACTAAATTATCATGAGCAGAACAATAAGTTATTTCACCTTGAAGCTCTTCTAAAGTGAAATTCTCTTTACCTTGAACTTGCTCATTGAATTTCAAAAGTTCTCTTAAAAAGGTAGCTTGATATTCTTCCAAGTTCATCAATGTGGATTGAACTTCACTTAATGGCTAGTCTCCAAAAGTTCCTTCACAAGATACAAAACAATTACAGAAATAAGAAAGGATATTAGCAATAGAATAAGGAAAATCCCCAATCTCTTTTTGTTTTCCCTCTTTCTTTTCTCTTATTTTCTTTTTAAGCTCTTCACTCTTTTCTTGTGACAACTCACTCACTTCACTCCACACTTTCTCTCCTTTTTTCACTCTTGAGTTGTCACTTTTCACTCCATTACTTCTCTCTATCATTTGTCTCTCATCCTTACTTTTTCTCTTTGCATTTTTCAAGGATGTTGTCAAACTCATTTGGACTCTTCCCCTTTGGTTCACTTCATCCCCCCTATATTTGTCATTGAAAACTTGTTGGATGCTGTCAAACTCATTTGGACTCTTCCCCTTTGGTTCACTTCATCCCCCCTATATTTGTCATTGAAAACTTGTTGGATGTTATCCAACTCATTCAAGGTGTCCTCTTAATCATGTGGAAAAAGTGGGTTGTTAATCATCCGAGGATCTTGACAAGTTAGTTGTGGTCTAGTTGGGTTTTCCAATATCAATAGGTTGATTGTTTCGCTCCTGTATCTTCCCAAAGGAAAAAAGATCTCTGAGAGTTGTTTCCTGAATCCGAAAGAGAGTACTTGGGTTCTCCCAATAACTAAAAAGTGTAGCATGCCTGAATCTAACTGGGGTTCGCGTTGGTGGAGGAACTGGATCGGAAAAAAGAGGGATTCTAGTTGTAATATATCTAATGAAACTGTCGCTGGAATTGAGATCTTATTCAAAGAGAAAGATCTCAAATATCTGGAATTTCTTTTTGTATATTATATGGATGATCCGATCCACAAGGACCATGATTGGGAATTGTTTGTTCGTATAGTGGTGAAGTTTGATAAGGTTGTAGTTGAGGTACTTGCAGTGGTTGAAGTGTAGTTGGGGGTTGTAGTTGGTGTTGGTAGTAGGTAGGTGGTCCGTAGTTTTATGTAGGAAAATAAGGTCCTTTTGGTGATTGTAATCGCTTTGGTAAGTTTTATGGTATTTGGATATGTTGGTTATATTGCGGTTTTCCTCTTTGAAGCATTTGTCGCACTTGTGAATGAGAGGTAGCAGAGGAATTAGTAAGCGTCATACTACTCTCCCTTCCTTGTTGCCTCAAGTGAGATTCCCCCAATATGAAATTCAACCTTGCATTCGTTTTGTGTTGCCATATGGTATGATTAGTAACCTTCTCACTTATGTCATAAAGCATCAATGCTACTTCATGCATTGGAGTCTCACTCCTTGGATCACAATTAGGACTAGAAGCTTGTACGTACTCCATGATACCTACAAAACGAGCAAACAAGTTAGTAGTAAAGCCCTCACCAAGATCACTTGATGTCGCTCAGCGCTCGTGTATCACACTTTGCACAAATTGGTGTTTGCTATCTTCAAGTCCTATTCACTCTTGCCTTTTTCTTCTCAAGTAGTGAAGCCAAAATTGCTAGCAAACTTAAGTCCCAAGGTTTCACAATAAGTTCCAACTGTCTTCGGGGTGGAGCGGTTCCAACCGTCTTCGGGGTGGAGCGGAAGTTGTGTATTCACAAGGACGGACAATTAAAAGCAAACAGACTTGAACCAAACAATTCACAATGAAAATAAAAGAGAAAAACACGAAAAATTTGCATGAAATAACAAAGTACACAAAGAAACTAGAATAATACTCAATATGAACTAATATCAAGTTTACACTAGTTTAGAGTTAATAAACAAGAAAACTTTGGGCAGAAAATTGGACAGAAAACAGAACTCCTGAACTTCTGCAATCCAACCATTCACCATAACCAGTTGTCCCAAACAATCAATGGAGCACAAAGAATCAACTGGTTGTGCACCTAATGTAACTGTCAAAGGAAATCTGGGATCACAGGCGCAGATACTTCACAATGCAAGATGCTTGGTCAATCCCTCAGTTTATCAGCTCCAACTCAGCCCCAAGCTACTGATTTCAAGCTCAATTGTTGGCTCAAGATTGTAATTTTCAGCAGCAAACAGGGAAGATATAGGTACAAGAGCTGCTGCAAATATGATGTAAAAAACTGACTGTTAATCTGCAGCTTCCCGACAGTTTCAAAAGTGAAGGAATAGGGCAGTAATTTTGCAGTCAAATACTGCTCAATTGAGTTGTAGGAAAAGGCTCAAATGCTAGTCCAAAGCTGAGAGTAGTAGTGCCAAACTGTTCAATGGATTCCCAGGCAGCACACCAAAATTTCAGCAGAAAAGGCGCAGAAAATTGCAGCTCAAGCTCGGAAATCAGCTGTCCAAAGAAAAAAAAAATTAGACTTCAACCACAGGTTCTTCAACAGGTCACCAATCTGAAGGATTTCACAAACTTCCACAGGTTCCTAATTCCTTTGCTATTACATGTTGTGCTATTTGTTTCTGTTATCTTATTTACTTGCCATTGTTACTATTTGTTTATTGTGTCTTTTTCATTGTTCTTGAGCCGAGGGTCTATCGGAAACAGCCTCTCTTCCTTCATAAGGTAGGGGTAAGATCTGCGTACACACTACCCTCCCCAAGACCCCACTGTGTAGGATTGCACTGGGTTTGTTTGTTGCTTCAGAGCAAGCTAAACAGTGCAGCTTCAGGGCAGTGCAGAAATGCAGTCAACTAGTAGAAACTTGCAGCTAATTAGTTGAGCTTAGGCAATTTTTTTTCAGCAGCAAATCAGGGTACCAAGTTTTCAGCAGCAAATTAGTAGAGCTGCAACTCAAAACTTCACAATTTCAAGTTTCCAGTAGCAGCCCTAACTCAAAAGTCAAACCAACTGCAGTTAAACTGGACAGTCATTCTAACTGAAACTGTGCAAAAAAAATTCGTCAAACACTGCACCAAACTAATGCAATTTTGCTGTCAAATAATGCAGAAAGCACAGTTGAGCAGAAACTTAGCACTCAACCAGTACTCACTTCAACTGTTCTCACATATCAGCAGTAGAACAAGGATATTTGGCAGTTCAAAAACTCAGAAAATGCAGCAACTTTACTGTCAAAACAAGCAGGAAACCAAAATTCTTTTCCACAGTTGTTGGTCAGTTAAAAAACTCACGCAACCAGGATTTCTATTTCTGCACAAGAACCTGCTCAAGGCAGAGTTTCTACTGTAGACCTGCAGTCAATCACCAATCTACATGTTTCAATTAGTTTCAGTAGCTAATGATGGAAAAAGTTGATGCAAAAACTATGCTCAACTAGTGCAAAAAAATCACCATAAACTGCATGCTATTCAACAATCTGAAGCAACTGGGAAAGATACTGCAAGTTCTCTCAACTAGACAGAGAACCCAAGCTGCAGAAAAATAGCCTAAAACTGGTGCAAGAACTGGTGTATAACGGTAGCTTTTTACCAAAATTCAATATTGAGCAGTTTGAGCTTCAGTTATCCCAACTGCAGGGAATCACAATTAACACTTGTATTTCTCGTGAAAATGGTAATAACAATTAAATTTGATTTAGTGGTTCTAAAAATACATGATCTGTTTTTATGCTAGTTGTTAGGTAGTTGATGCTATGTGAAAGACTTAGATACGAAATAAAAGCCTAAAAACGAGATGTTAATCAAACTGAATCGCTGCCAATCGGGGCTTCGAGCTTGCCTATTCGAGGGCCTCGGGGTCGAGTCTGAAGCTCGGCTGGGAACTATCGAAAGTGGTCGATGGAGACTAACAATTATAAATAAATCAAAGGGGGCTCTTTATGGCCAATAATAAGTAGTAAATGATGAACAATAAATAGAACACAATAAATATGGGCAATAAATGAGATAACGAGACCAAGAGAATGTGTTAGAGAGAAGAGGGAATGTTCTTGTATATTTAGTATGGAGGCAACAGATGTTTAAAAAATGACAAGGATCCCAACATAGTACAAGTGCATTTATTACAAAGATATGGAGATGGGACACCTAGTTAATGCCACGATACGAGCTCAGACTAGCCTGACAGATTTTGTCGGCTCTAGCTCCACGCCTTGGGAACTCCCCATTTTCTTCCCATGATCGTCGGCCTCATACTGTCCCGAGGTCGAGCGTCGATGGCCCTCGAGAGATGAAACTCGACCGTGATTCCGAGCCTTCGAGGTGTGATAACGATGGAAAATTGGACCCTCCGATTTTACAGTATACAACTTGAATGTCGAAGCTCACAGTGAAATTTCTACTGCTGCAATTCTGAAGAACAGAAACGATTGTTCAATCGTAGCATCAATCAACAAGTGTTAATTCAAAATTCAAACTCAAGAATCACACAGGTCATCAAGAAGACAACCAGTTCAACATAGCATCGCACACAGAGATTATTCAACCAAGCTATCGATGAAGTTTTCAGTTAACAACTCAGAAACTCAATCAAGGATATAGATCACAATTGGCAGCAACAAATTGAACACAAATGGAGTTTCAAATTTGTAGTAGCTACGACAGATTTCAGATCAATACTCAGAAATCAAGCTAAGCAACACAAGTCGAATTCATTCAAATCAATTATTTAGAACGAAGTAGTAGTTCAGTTGAAACTCAAATCCTTTCAACTTTCAGAAATCGAACTAAGATTAAACTTCAGAAATCTAACATGTTCAATCTTCAATGATGAATTATTGGAATCAGCTACGCGTCGATGTGTAAATACGTTGCGTAGGGCACGTAATAGCTGTACTTAGAGGAAAATCTGAAGCTCTGCTCTTCGCACAGCAGCTGCAAAAATTCGATCCCAAATGCACTGAAGCTTCACCAACTGAGTTCAATTTTGACATACGAGCTCCATTCAACAATTCGAGCAAAAGCCTAGTACTCAATTTGCTCCAACGATCCCTGAATCGAAAAATCCCAGTCGACTTCTCCTTTGAGAACCGCGTTGAAATTCTAAGCAAAACTTTCCAAAACAGCCGCAATCTGATCCAGTGCTTCAGATTTCACCTCAATCAAGCTGTACCAACAAGATTAGAACACCCCCAGTCGATTTCGAGCTCAAACTTTTCGGATTTGAGCAAAACCCCCAAATTTTCGATTCTGCCATGGCGATTAGGGTTCCAATCTCAAACAAAAGTTTGATGTGACTTGAAGATTAAGACGAATTGCTGGTAGTTATACTCGTTATTAGGCGCTATTGGTACCATTTTTTATTTTGGCACTCTATCTCTATTTTGTTCTATTTTGGCCCTCTATCTCTATTTTTTATGTTTCAGTTTAACACAAAAGCTGAAACCAATAATATAGTGCATGTGTATACACAAATCTGAAGTGTAATAAATATTCAATTAAATGTTGTCACTTGTTTTTTTTATCCATATCAAACGGATCAATACTAAAATATCTGAACCTGACTATATTTTTTGTGGATTTATTTCATCTAAACGAGCCAGGTATGAAAGCGGCACATGAAAGCTTTGGAACTTAGAGAATGAAGATGGGGCAATAGTGAATGAAAAAATACGGTCGGGACGGGTATTTTAGTATTGACCTGTTTGACATGGATGAAAAAATCAAGTGGCAACATTTAATTGGATATTTATTACAGCTCAGATTTGTGTATACACACGCGCTATATTTTTTGCACTGGTTTCAGCTTTGTGTTAAAGTGGAACATAAAAAATATAGTTGGAAGGCCAAAATGAAACATATAAAATAGAGTTGGAGGGCCAAAATGAAACAAGGTAGAGATAGAGTGCCAAAATAAAAAATGATGTCAAGTTGAATGTGCTCTATATATATTAATAAGTATTTAATTTAAGGGTTTTGCAGTTATGCCCCTTGAGAGTTGATATGTACATTTGGCTATTTGCCTAATACCCCCTAAGTTATCTTATTTTGTCTACACGTGAGTTAAGTGGTATACATAGGTCTTGTAAAGAACATTCCAGATTATGAATGAAAAATCCTTTTTTCTTTTGCCCTAGATTATCTCTTAGCAGTAGCTTCTATTTTCTCTCTAACTCTCAGCTTGCATCAGTGGTATCAGAGCGGCGCTCTTGGCACCGTAAATCCATGACTTCTGAAATAACAGAGGTGATGGGTATCCTTCACAAGATGTCTGCTGACATAAACCAGTATAACCAGAGACAAGAACAAATGGAATTGCGACAGGAGCAAGCTATTCGAGCTCAAGATTCAGCTCTTCGAGATCTCAGGAGGTAGTTCATGGAAGAGAAAGACCAGAAAAGGGGAAGGACCCTTCTTCAGGAGACAAATAGTCCACTCAGTTCTGTGAATGCATTGCCAATTAGCTTCCCATATGAGAATAAGCCGCAAAGCACTGTTCCATTGATGAGTGTGACTGTTCCACCTCAGCTCCCTGCTTCTCTCCTATACCCGAGCTTAACGACTTAGGGAGGTAACCCTGCTCCAATTCAGACACTACCCAACCAGCCACTATCCCCAATTGGTATGAACCCTAGGAGCTCTGGTCATTCAAACTTTCAGTTCCCCATTGTACAAAACACTACAACACAGATACATCCTTATAATCCTATACCATTTAATCACAATTTCAGCATTAGTCATAATATCCCACTTCAAAACCTTCAAGTTCAAATTCTCAGGGTCAACTTTGATCAATCACAACCTGCACCAAATAGGTAAGGTCAGAACCATCCTAATCAGTTCCAAGGAAATTACCCTGAATCTCAAACTCCTTATAATTTGTATGCTCACCACACCCAATTCCCTTTAGTCTATAATATTCCAAACACCCACATTCCACCACCTCTCTACCATCACGCACCTTATTTACAAACTACCAGCCCATATCAACCAACACCTATAACTCATCAGAACCAAACATACTCAAACAATCACCATGTACTATTGCCAAACATATCATTCACCAAATATACCAAAGTAGAGTTCCCAAAGTTTAATGGGGAGGACTTGAGAACATGGCTATATAAGGTGAGCAACTTTTCTCAGAGGAAGAGGTCACTATTCAACAGAGGATGAAGCTAGTTTCTCTACATTTTGAAGGAGATGCACTTCAGTGGCACCTAGGGTATATGAGGAGTAGAGGGTCATTGCCTCTTCCAGCTTGGGAAGAATACATATGGGCTTTATGTGATACTTTTGGGGCAGAGTATTCTGACCCTATGACAGAGTTAGTGAATGTGAAGCATACTGGGACAGTAAATGAGTATCAGAAGGCCTTCATTGATGTGATGACAAGGCTCAATCTCTCAGTGGAGCATGCTATTAGCATATTCCTAAATAACATCAAGCTTGAACTTAGCAGTACAGTGAGAGTGGGGAACCCAAACACCTTGCCCCAGGCTTACTACCTAGCCAGACTGCAGGAGTCTAACTTTGCTGCCCAAAGCAAAGCCATCAAAGCTACTAGTCCAGGAATCACTCAAAATAGAGGAACAATGGGGTAAAACCCTAATACCATGCACAAAAGAGGAGTCAGCAATTTCAGAAAACCTCTTATTGTAAGGATGGACAACAGTAGAAGGAGAAGATTGACTCCAACAGAGATGGATGAAAAGAGAGCCAATGGAATCTGTTTTTTCTGCGATGAAAAATTTGTTTCGAGACATAGGTGTAAGGCTAAGAGACAGTTGTTTTCATTAAAATTGGAGGAGAAGGAAGAACACGAGATTGAAGAAGAAGAGGGTGATGAAGTAATAGAAGTGGAAGAGAAAGAACTACTGAAGGAGACTATGGAGAACTGTGCCATTTCATTACATGCTTTAAATGGAACAATGGGGTATAATACTTTGAGACTCAAAGGTTTCACTGAAAAGAAGCCTTTAGAAGTCTTTATTGACTGTGGATCAACCCACAACTTTATTGATGAAGAAACAACTAAGAGATTGGGCTGTGTGATCAGTAAAACTAAGTCACAACTAGTCCAAGTAGTAGATGGTAGAGTAATCCCAACTGATAGAATGTGTAAGGGGTTCAAGTGGTTCATGCAAGGAGCCATGTTTCAGGATGACTTCCTGATATTTCCTATAGGGAAAAGTGATATGGTGCTGGGAATTCAGTAGTTATGTCCATTGGAGGATATTAGGTTTAACTTCAGGAAATTGATTATGGAGTTTGAATATCAAGGAAAACTGTTGACTTTACAGGGCATTCAACAAAAGTTCAAAACAGTTGATGCTAAATCCTTAAGTAAGATGATAGTGGAAACATCATAGTTCTTTATGGTCAAGGTGATGTGTGCAGAAGCTGAACCGACAGGAACACCTGAACATGAGCAGGGGTGTGACTCTGCCCCAGTTGTAGGGTTGTTGGAAGAATATGAGATGATCTTTGGTGAACCAAAGCAATTACCTCCCTCTAGAGGTGTCTTTGATCACCACATCCCTGTGATAGAAGAAATCATTCCATTGAACTCCAGACCTTATAAGTAATCACCAGTTCAAAAAGATGTCATTGAAAAGCTGGTTCAAAAAATGACGAATCAGGGACTAATTCAATACAGTTCGAGCCCCTATGCCTCTCCAGTGGTATTAGTTAGGAAGAAGGATGGTTCATGGAGGTTGTTTGTGGATTATAGAGCCTTGAACAAAGTGACAGTAAAAGATAATTTCCTATTCCTGTGATAGAAGAGTTGCTTGATGAGTTGGGTGGGTCTCAAGTCTATTCCAAAATAGACTTGAGAGCTGGATATCATCAGATAAGAATGGCTTCGGCAGACATACCTAAGACTGCCTTCAAGACACACTCTAGGCATTATGCCTTCAAAACACACTTTGCCTTCAGTTTATGACAAGGAACTACTAACATTGGTCATGGCTATGGGCAAATGGTCTCAATACTTAACTGGCAGGACATTTATTGTTAAAATAGACCAGAAGGCCCTCAAATTCTTACTTGAATAGAAGTTACACATTGGATCCCAACTTAAATGGATAACAAAGCTTATGCAATATGACTTCAACATTGAATATAAAAAGGGAAAGGAAAACAAGGCTATTGATGCCTTATCTAGATTACCCTTAGTGGAGTTGGCTGTTATGACCTTATCCACAGTTAAGACAGATCTGCTTAAGCTAATTATGCAAAGTTGGGATTTGGACCCTGAAGTACAAGAAATGATCATAACTCTGGAAGCAAAGGAGTTGGAGAGTAAGGGCTACACTTATGTACATGAGCAATTGAAAAGTCAAGGGAAACTGGTGATCGGGCCTGATATGCAATTAAGGAAAGACATCATGCAACTCTGGCATGATTCTCTAATTGGAGGACATTCAGGGATTGATCACACTTACAAGAAGATAGTTGCCCTATTCTACTGGAAGGGTTTGAAAGATGATGTTTAGCAATATGTCAAAGATTGTGCTATCTACCAGAGACACAAATATGATAACTCACCATACCTAGGCCTTTTGCAGCCTTTAAGAATACCAGTTGTAGCTTGGGGAAGTATAAACATGGACTTTATATAGAAGGTTTACCAAAGTCAAAAGGGAAAACTGTAATTTGGGTTGTGGTAGATAGGCTAACTAAGTATGCTCACTTTGTGGGTCTATCTCATCCATATTCAGCTTATGATATTGCAAAACTGTTCATTGATCACATCTATAAGCTTCACGGAATGCCCGAGGATATAGTGAGTGACAGTGATCTAATTTTCACTAGTAAGGTGTGGCAAGAGATATTTTCTATGTTGGGAGTGACTCTTAACACTTCAACTTCCTATCACCCCCAAACAGATGGGAACACAGAAGTGATTAATAGGTGTTTGGAGACTTACTTAAGATGTTTTTGCTCAGACTCTCAGACGGATTGGTTCATCTACTTGGCTGCGGCAGAATGGTGGTACAACACTACCTTTCACACCTCTATTCAAGTAACCCCCTATGAGGAACTCTATGGTCGACCACCACCCATTCACTTACCATATGTAGCTGGAGATTCATCCCTTAAAGAAGTTGACAGAAGCTTACTCACTAGAGAATTCAAGTCCCAACTACTGAGGTATCACATTGCAAGGGCACACCATAGGATGGTGGAACATGCCAATTAGCATTGATCAGATAGAGTCTTTCAAGAAGGTGTCTGGGTCTACCTAAATGTCCAACCATACAGCCAAGTGACCATGTCAGGTCATCATTTCATCAAACTTTCAGCCAAATACTATGGACCATACCAGATTCTACAAAAGATAGGTTCTGTAGCATACAAACTATCCTTACCTACTCAGCTCTTACTACACTTCACATTCCATGTATCACAGCTTAAACCTTGTCACAAGTTACCCGCAGTCATCTCTCACCCACCTGTGATTGAACTTTCCAGCTCTTACTGCCCTCAACCATTCAAGATTCATGACAGGAGGATGGTGCATAAAGGAAATAAAGCAGTTGCTCAAGTTTTAGTTCAGTCGGAGAAGTTATCAGCTGATCAGGCTACTTGGGAAGATTATCAAGCCTTGAAGATCAGATTTCCTTCTTTTCTTCCTTGAGGACAAGGAAGAACTTAATAAGGGAGGACTGATGTGAATTGAAGATTATGAGGAATTGTTGGTAGTTATATTAGTTATTATTAATCAATAAGTATTTCGTTTAAAGGTTTTGCAGTTAGGCCCCTTGAGAGTTGATATATACACTTGGCTATTTTCCCAATACCCCCTAAGTTATCTTATTTTGTCTACACGTGAGTTAAGTGTTATACATAGGTCTTGTAAAGAACATTCCAGATTATGAATGAAAAATCCTTTTTTCTTTTGCCCTAGATTATCTCTTAGCAGTAGCTTCTATTTTCTCTCTAACTCTCATCTTCATCAAACTTCAATCTTAATTCTAACACAGAGAGTCAATAATCAAAAGAATAATTTTAATTTTGATTCGTGTTTGAAAAATTAGTCGCAACAATATAAGAGACGAACAATGATGGTTTTCTATTTCTGGAAATCAAATAAGAACAATCGAAAAACAGCTTTTTGTGATTTTTTTATTTGAAGATAATCAAAATGCAACCCAAGAATTGATATAAAAATCCTTGACCTCAATTCGGATACGAACTATGAACGAAAATACGGATATAGCAAAATACGTGGAATCAAAATAAGAGTTATACCTAGATTGGAGAAACAAGAACCAATTTGTTAATCCTTCAGATTTTTATTGTGATGAGACAATGTGCAAAATATATGATGTGGTATATGATGAAGTTTGAGGCGAAGACAAATTAAGGGAGATACTACTAGAAGACCTAGCAGTGCACATTCTGGAGAATGTTAATCCTCTCTGGTACTTCATGATGACCTAGATAAACCTTTCTTGATGTTGGAGACAAGGGTGAGTTTAGTATCAAGTCTTCCTGGGAGTACCTAAGAAGGAGAAAAGACTTTATCATTGTTTACAAGAACATATGGGTGAAGGGACTACCATTTACGATATCTTTTCTTCATGTGGAATGTTTGGAAGGGAAAATTACCACATGATGATACACTTAGAAGGTGGGGATATTTCATGCCTTCTAGTTGTTACTGTTGTGTAAATCCAAATAAGGAAACAGGGGGAATGTGTTCATCAAGTCTTTTGCAGCTTCAACGGTATGGTCTTATTTCTTTTGTTTATCACTAGAAGGTCTAAACTTGCACCAAGCAGTGGTGAAGTTCTGGACAGTCCAGATAATACCAAGACTTAAATAAATCTTTCAAGCTTTGCGTTGCATCATTATGTAGGAACTGTGGAAGAGGAGAAATAGTTACAAGCATGGAGACATTATGACTATTAGTAGGTCATTTATCAAGATTCTTCTACTATTTAATCTCTTTTCAAAGTTAGGAAACCTAGGCTTCAACATGTACCGCATAGGTGGCCAGATTTGTTGCATATGATGGAGAACTATTCTCTTAAATTGAAGGTCCATAAGGTACAGTGGGAATTTCCTAGTGATAGCTGGGTTAAAGGTAATACTGATGGGGCATTTAGGGAGAATCCGGGTAGGAGTTCTATTGGTTTTTGTATGAGAAATGAGCTTGAAGATGTGGTATATGCACGTGGACAGGAAATATAGGAGACTACAAATACAGTGGCTGAGGCATTGGCTGTTCTGGAGGCCCTAAGATATTGTTCTCAACACCACATCACTCACTATTGGTTGCAAATTGATTCTATGATGCTTAAAAATGTTATTGAGGTCAACTGGAAACCACCATGGGTGATTATTTGATATGTGGAGGAAATAAAGAAGATATTAGAGGCATGTAATGCTAGGGTGTCACACATATTTAAGGTAGGAAACAAACTAGAAGATCATCTTATCAATTATGCACTTGACTATGGTTCTATTGAGTGTGATTGTTTCACACAATTGGATATTCAAGGAAGAAGAATTGTAAATGATGACAAATTCCAATGTCCATACTTGAAAATAAAAGTTTTAAGGAGTTAGGAAGTGAGGAGTACAATGATGGAGGAGAAGGCTGTTGGCAGTACACACGACCACCTTATTCGAGTCCTTAGGGAGGAGAACATGATGTGGTTGTTTTTTTACCAATATTGTATTTTTTTTCGTAGGAAAAGATATTGTGTCCATGCCTTATCTTTTGACTAACCTTCAATTTGTGGTATTAGTACTTTGTACTCATTCCATGGGAGGGGAGGCAAGGATAGGCACAAGCATGGAGGTGGTACATCAAGAAGACTTGCTAGGGTAGGGAATTAGTACACTAATTGCCATTCTAGAGCATGAACTGGAACAAAAACCTTGCCCTAGCAGATGTTGTATGCTATTGATAATTTGTAGGTGTACCATATCAAGATGGAAGGCAACCACAACTGGACATTTAGAATCAAGGTTTCCCAATTTGTTCTTCAATGTTGTCATGCAATATCAAGACAACTGGAGGCTAATTTGGTATGATTGTTGCTTCTTTAGTTTAATTATGTTACTACAAGCAAGAAATACATGAATCAATGCATAATGGAGGAACTTGACCGGATTAAGCATACACTACCCAAGTTTATCAACTCTGGTCACATGTTTTTGAATGATTTTATGAGCTGTTTGGTATTATTTGGGAGGGACTGCCGACCATATTTGTCAACTACGATACACAAGGAAGATACATATTCTTGGTTTTTATGTCTACATGCAAAGGTCTCATAAGAGAAATTGATGGCAAATCGCATGCTCAAGAGAAGTGATATAGCGTGGACGGTGAAGAATAACACATTTGCGCATTGATTGGTATTGCTTTGAGCTATGTACAATATTTACATGTGTGCGCAACATCATGAGGAAGAGGACCATCACAGGACTTTGAAATGGCTACATCCAATTAGTGCCCTTCAATCCCATTATCATACATTAGTTAACTTAACAACATGTCCAGCATGATACTAAGTAAAATCGTAGGATTTCCAACCTCCTATTAATCACCTAATTCACACTCAAAACAACCCAATAATCAACAATAACAAGTACAACTTTCCATTGTTATGTTGTCCTTTATCTTCTTATTCACAATACCAATAGTAAGTTTGACATTTAGACAATATATTCATGAAAACAATAGCATAAAAAAGTCATTTTTCAAGGTTTCCAACCATTTAAATTTTATGGAAACAACTTTTCCAAAACAGTCCATTAAGAACAATAACATCTCAAACTATTTCAAGTTTTGTCTTGTAATATCTTGCTCAAATATAGAAACCAACATACAAACAACTTCAAGAACATGTAGTAGAGTATTATACATACCTAAACCAGTAGCAACTACTTGAAATTTAAGCAAAACACAGCCCACAACTATCCTCAATGACAGCACAACCTCAAAGAGGTGTTATTCTTCACTAGAACTAACTTTTGATGTTGAAATATGGTGTAATCACATGGATTCCCCTTCAAACCCTTATGGTACCTATTTCGGAGGGTAAGGAGGAGTTTGGAGACGAAGTTGAGTCGAAAATGAGCAAAACATAGGCGTCCAAAATATTTTTAAAGTGAAGTAGGTCGACCACCGCGTAAGTGGGTCCCATTGGCAAATGCTTGCGCGGTCTCGCGAAAATACAAATATCTCTTTACTCCAATGTCGTATCGAAAATAGAATCTAGACTGATAGATATTCAATTTGGTAGGTGGTTCATCCCATAATTCCAAGTATATTAGGAGAAAAGGCTAGCTATATTTTACCTAGTTTTCAGCATATTTATGAATGTAACTTGTGATGACACTTGCCAACTTTTATTTCACAACTTGTTTGACTTTAAAACATAATGATGTCGCCCAAACTCACACTACAAATATAGGTAGTGAGGCAGTCGAAGTAATTATAAAAACCCAACACAAGTTGGGGTCAAATCCACATGGAGTTAGAATTGGGATTAGGTATATATTTAGTGTAATTGTATGATGTGTCTCAAATTACACTTCCACATTCTTGTTTGTTGTTTCTATTTCTACTTGAAGCTATTGATTGCAATTATAAAATTAGAAGATAATATTTTTTGGTTTTGGTTATTTTTAAAATGATAAAAGATATAGGGTCGTGACTTTCACCTAGGTGGTTACCTAATGGGTTGTAAACTCTACGACAAGTTTGATTAGTCGGGGTTGTAATATAGCAATCACATGCAATTACCCACTCTATACATCTCGGTAGTTTGAGTGATTTTGCCCAATTTGGCTTTCTCAAGTCTAAATGGGTATTGCACAAAACAAGTGATGTATGCTCAAGTCAGGTCTTACTATCTCTAGGTTTGACCCTTTAATTGGGGCTATCAATTTCTTGAGTTCACCCTAATTTCTTGTTAGCCAAGTTTTTCTAGACTTAGTCTCTCTTTCTCAAGTAGAGACTAAGTCAATTAGGCATGAAACAATATTTGCAACCATTAATTCTTGAATTCAAGCAAGAACTACGCTAAATATCACCAACTCAATCACAAACAAGTCCCAAATCAAACACCCATTAAGTGCCTACACTAGGGTTATGCCACATCCCTAGCTAGAAATTTAGCTACTCATGATTAAATGAAGAAACTAAAGAAGAAATTAAGATAGAGTGCATAATAATCGATTAGAGAAAGAAAATCTAATGTTTAAAAGCTAATCTAGTACAATATTATTCAAAGCAGTAAAGAAAAATGGCTCAGGTGCTCTCCCAAAATAAAACTTAACCTAAAAATGACAAAAACTTCTATTTAAGTAAGCTAAAAATATCTAACGAAAATGCCCATGGGAGGTTGTGCGGCCGCAAATAATGTGTGAGGTCCGCACAAATAGACATGGCTTGACACATTTATGAGTGCGGCCGTAGTCTTGATTCTGCGTCAGCACAATTATAGCGTGGTTCGCACTCCCTGTCTTTGGACTTGAACCTAGCTCTCTAATTCTTCTCTTCTGCAGACCGCATAATTGTGAGTGCGGACGCACTTGTCATCCTGCGGCCGCTCAATTATAGTGCGGTCCACATATCTTCAGCTTGCCCAAAATCAACTCTCTGAATCTCCTCTTCTATGGCTGCACAATATTTGTGCGGTCCACATACTCTGAAGAAAAACTGACATGGCTCTTTCCTTGTTTTGCGGCCGCATACAATATTGTGCGGTCCACACTGTAGGCCTTTTTGCCTTGTTTTGGTCCTTGTCCACTTTTGACTCCTTTATGAGTTGATTTTGATTACTTTGGCTCATATTGCAACACTCCTAAAGCAAGCACATTCTATTAGTTTTCGGGAATACCTTTAAGCATTTTTGAGCTAAAACACAAGTAAAAGAGAGAAAATAAGCGATGAAAAAACCCTACTTATCACATAACACTCAACTACCATATGACTAAAATAACTCATAAAATAACCTCTTTAGGTCCGATAATCGCGGTGCCTCTTTAGGTCTGATAGGTCTGTCGAAGTTGTTCTTGCTCATGAGCCCTTGAGAGCTTTGGCCTCGATCAATTCTGCTTTCATTTTGTGCTGAATTTTGCCCAGATCCACTACTCCTACGATCTCCATTATACGGCTGATATCGATCTCTGTTCAACCTCGGTTCTCGGTCAATATCCCTCTTGATTCTATCGACGGGTCTGATAGGATAAACGGACCCGGAAGGAGCCCCAAGTTGATCGTCTTTGACCCTGATCTTTGATTGATATCAATTATGCACATTGACCCAAGTAACAACCGGGTATTCTATCAAATTCTGCTTCAACTGCTATGAAGCCACTAAGCTTCGAACATTGAGTCTTTGAGTGTAAGCTTGAACAGCCGAATCATCAGCGATCGGTGGCAAGTCCATCCGTTCTATTTGGAATCGAGACACGAATTCTCTAAGCATTTCGTTGTCCTTCTACCTTACCTTGAAAAAGGTCTGATTTCCTGGTTTCAACCTTGATGGCCCTGGCGTATGCCTTTACGAAAGAATATGCAAGCATAGAAAATGAGTCAATAGAATTAGGTGGTAAATTATGGTACTATATCATAGCTCCCTTTGACAGGGTATCTCCGAATTTCTTTAGCAGGACAGATTTGATCTCATCATCCTCTAGGTCATTCCCTTTGATAACACATGTGTAAGAGGTGACATGCTCGTTCAGATCAGTTGTTCCATTGTACTTAGGAATCTCGGGCATGCAAAATTTCTTGGGGATCGGTTTTGGAGCAACGCTTGAGGGGAAGGGTTTTTGCATGAACTTTTTGGAGTCCAATCCCTTCAATATTGGCAGTGCCCCCTGGATTTGATCGACCCTAGAGTTGTAAGTTTCCACCTTGTTGTCGTTTTCCTCGATCTTCTTCTCCCCCAACTCAATCCGTTTTGTCAATTCTTCGAGCATCTTCATAATTGCAGGATTGGTCTCCAATTCTTTCTCGTTCGATTTCCTGGAAACCGATTCAACCCTGTGAACAACTTCCTTGGATGACTTGGGCTCGATCCTACTTGGTGGGTGATTCTAGTTTTGGAGCTGAGCTATCGCTGCCTGCTGAGCCTACAACATTTCGAAGATCACCTGCAGGCTGATCCCGCCATCTTCGCCACTTTGTGTGCTTTGAGCGGCTGATTGGACATCCCCACGGATGTTGCCTTCGAGATTGACGGCCAATTTGCACTGATGCCTACGTGTGAGTGATAAGTGGGGATTTTAACCATTATTTGTCTCTTTTACTTGCATTTTGGGCTTAAAATGCGTAAAGGTAATCCCGGAAATTGATGTAATGTGCTTGCTTGCAGGAATTGATCAAATTGAGCCAAAGAAGGCATAATCAACTCATAAAGGAGTCAAATATAGAACAAAAATCAAGACTGGGCCAGAAGATCTGAACTGCAGACCGTACAAATATTGTGCGGCCGCGGAAGCCACAATGCGATTGCGACCACAAATACGCGGTCCGCAATGTGAAGAACAAGAGAGTGCATTTTAAGGCCAAATGTTGAGCGAGGTTCGTGCCTGAAATGTGCGGTCGCGATTGGAATTATGCGGACCGTGGTGGTTGAGATTCAGAAAGTTCACATTTCAAGCAAAAATAAGGAGTGTGGTCCGTAGTGGAATTGCGTGGTCGCGAAAATCAACTATGCTGCTGCGATGGAAATTATGCAGCCTGCGAAACAAACCTCAGCCCAGATCCAGAAGTCAAAAATGCAGACCGCGGTCGGTATTATGCATCCGCGAAAGCAAAAGTGCGGCCGCAGTAAGAATTACGCGGCCGCGAAACCTCCGCAGGGGTATCTTTGTCCAAAAATTTCAGCTTAGTATAAATATATCTTTTTGACATTTTTAGGTTAAGTTTTATTTTTGCTGAGCATGTGAGACGGTTGGATATTCCATTTTGAGCAATTTTGTATTAGATTCATCTTTTAACATTAGCTTTTCATATTTTAATCTATTATTATGGATTTGATCTTTATTTCATCTTTGATTTCTATTATTTCCACGAGTAGCTAAATCCATAGCTAGGGTTGTGACCCAACCCTAGTGTGGGTATTTGATGGGTTTGAATTTTAGGATTTGAATGTGTACGAGTTAGTAGTATTTAGTCTAGTTCTTGTTAGAACTATGGAATTAGTGGTTGCAAACACTGATTCATGCTTTTATGACTTAGTCTCTACTTGAGAAAGAGGGACTAAGTCTACGAAAACTAGAATAACAAGGAATTGGGGTGAATTCAAGAAATTGATAGCCTCAATTATAGGGTTAAACCTAGAGATAGTAATACCCAACTTGAGCTAAAATCACTTGAATTGCATGAATACCCATTTGGACTTGACAAAGCCAAATTGGGCAAAATCACTCAACCTACCGAGAGGTACCGAGTGAGTACCCGGGTGTGATAGCTATATTACGACCCTAATTAATCACATGATTGTCCTAGATTCTTGCTACCCATTAAATATCCACCTAGGTAGAAGTCACTACCCTAGTTGCTTTAAACCCTTGAAAATCAACAACAAAAACATTGTACTTAGTTTCAAATAATGCATGATATAGAATAGAAGTAGAAGTAGAAAACAAGACCAACCATTTGTGAAAGTGTAATTAAGAGCAAAACCCGCATCTAGACATGGATATAAACCTAACTCCAAACAAATTAACTCCTTGTGGATTCGATCCCGACCTTGTTGGGTAAAACTGCATCGACCATCCTTGCTACTTAATGGTAGTGCAGGCTTGGACCCGATCAATTTTTGGCGATGTTGCCGGGGAGTTAAACGGTTTTAGCTATATATCTGAGTATTTGTGTGTTTTGTTTTTCTTTTCTTCCATTTTTCTAATTTGTGTGTGAATTGCTCTTAGGTACCAAATGGATCTTAACAACGAAGCCCTTGGAAATTTACCATTGGGGGAGGAGGTAGATGATGATCACGTGGATGAGATTCAACCCGAACCTCAAGCACAAAGGAGAGGCCGACCGCCTCATGATAATATTTCAAACCCTCCCCCACCTCCTGCAAGGCCAGCACACCGGGTGTTGCCCAACGAAAGCTATGCAAGTGTAATAGGACTGCCCCAAATTAAGGCAGGCAACTTTAAAATAACTAATGTCATGCTTACACTCTTGGAATAGAGGGGTTTCTTCACCTGAGCTCCATACCAAAACGCCTACAAGCATCTAAAAGGTTTTGTTGATACGTGCTGGGGGAGCAAGCAAACTAATGTCTCCGAGGACGCATTGTGGTTAAGGCTTTTCCCATTTTCTCTAAGGAGGAAGGCTTTGGATTGGCTTGAAAGGTTACCCAACCATTCTATCACCACTTGGGATGAGTCGGCCGAGAAGTTCATCGCAATGTTCTTTTTCCGGGACATATGGTGACGCTAAGAGATGAGATCCTTTCTTTTAAACAAGATCAAAATGAACAGCTTCATGAGATTTGGCAAAGGTACCATACAATGGTAAATGACTGCCCCAACAACGATATGATTGAGGCTATGATCCAACAGACCTTTTAAAGGGGGATCAACACTACGAACCAGTGTGTAGTTAACCAACTCGTCAAGGGGAACTTCATTAACACGCCATATGTCGAAATGTGTGAAATACTTGATGATGTGGCGGATACATCTTTGGCGTGGCAAAGTCGAGCTAATGTGCCACAAGGTGATCCTAATGTTATTCACCTACAAAAGGAGCTCCATGACCATGACCAAGCAATAGCAGTTGACGACTACTATGAACCAATTGTCCAAAGCTCAGTTGCAACAAGTTCAAGGGCCAAAACAAGTGAATGCCATGGAATGAGTGAATATGATGATCAATAAGAGAAGTCAATGAGGTCAACAAGTTCAAAATAATCCAGACCAATAAGCAAAGTGGTAGCGGGTACAATCAAGATGATTCATATGATGATAAAGT
Organism: Nicotiana tabacum; assembly: GCF_000715075.1. Classification (NCBI taxonomy): domain Eukaryota; kingdom Viridiplantae; phylum Streptophyta; class Magnoliopsida; order Solanales; family Solanaceae; genus Nicotiana; species Nicotiana tabacum. The sequence goes on from NC_134090.1 coordinate 105,492,956, forward strand.
GAAGAGATTCAATATGTGAACAATTATCAGGGTCAATGGGACAATGCTTTGAATCAACAACAGTGGAGATCACAAGGAAATTGGGGAAATCAGGGTCAATAAGGAAATTGGAATAGTGGCAACAACAACAACGAAAGCAATTGGGGAACAACAATCAAAATTGGGGTAACCAAAGAAACCAAGGCAATTGGGGTGGCAACAATGATAGTAATTGGGGAGGCAATAACAATCAAGGGGGTTGGAACAACAATAATCAAGGGAATCGGGGGCTTTCAAAGGCCTCCGATGTATCAACAACCAAACAACACGCCTCCATATTCATCACAAGGTCTTAGCTCTTCCAACAATGAGATGGGATGGATTGAGACAATGTTTGAGCAAATGATGAAGAAAAACGCCGACTCCGATGCCCAATTGGCCTCCCACAATACTTCTATCCATAACTTGGAAGTCCAACTTGGCCAAATTTCTCAAGCTTTGAATAATCGCCCTAAGAGGGCAATACCAAGTGACACGGTAGTAAACACGAAGGGTGGGAATAATACAGGCCATGCTATGGCGGTGACTACAAGAAGTGGTAGAGGTGGAGTTGCTAGTACCTCTGATCCAAGAAAAGTTGTGAGTGATGATGTGTTGGTGTAAGATGATGATGAGCAAAGAAATGATGTGCAAGTGAATGATGAGAATGTGAATGATGAAGTGAGGATAGACAGTGATGACAACGTGGAGGAGACACAAAATGATGTGAACTTGTCTAGGAAACGTATGATAGACATACCAGAAAACGGTAGTGCCTAAAGCCAAGGCTCCTTTGCCAAGGCCTCCTCCACCATATCCTCAAAGGATCGCAAAGCAAAACAATGAGAACCAGTTCAAGAAATTTATTGATATGATGAAAAGTTTGTCCATAAATGTGCCTTTGGTTGAAGCTCTAGAACAAATTCTAGGTTATGCCAAGTTCATGAAGGACTTGGTAACAGAGAAGAGATCAGTGAACTGTGAGACGATCAAAATGACACATCAAGTGAGTGCTATTGTGCACTTCATGGCTCCAAACCTATAAGACCCTGGTTCCTTTACAATCCCATGCACTATTGGTAGTGCCGATTTCGCCAAAGCTTTGTATGATTTGGGGGAAAGCATTAACTTGATGCCATATTTGTGTTCAAGACATTGGGGATTGGGCAACCAAGGCCCAAATCCATGAGGTTGCAAATGGATGATAGGACAATAAAGAGGCCAATGGGGATAATTGATGATGTGCTAGTTCGGGTTGACAAGTTCATACTTGCCGCAGATTTTGTGATACTTGACTGTGAGGTTGACTATGAGGTGCCGATCATATTGAGAGACCTTTCCTAGCTACAGGTAAGGCCTTAGTTGATGTGGAAGTAGGGTAATTCACCTTCCGGGTGGGCGATGAAAAAGTTGTGCTCCATGTTTGCAAGTCAATGAGGCAGCCTAATAGCAACAAAGTGTGTTCGTTTGTGGATCTTGTGACCGAGGTGATTGTTGAAGAAACAAGTGTTGTGATTAATGTGGAAGGCCTATTGGAAGTTGTGTTGTTGAATCATGATGTGGATGAGAAGCAAGGCTTGGTTGAATATGTCAATGCTTTGCAAGGAATGGGTTCATATACATATGAGCCCCGAAGACTTTTATTAGGACCTTGAGAACCATAAGACTCCACCAATAAAGCCCTCAATCGAGGAGACTCTCATATTGGAGTTGAAGCCTTTGCCTTCACGCCTCAGGTATGAGTTCTTAGGCCCTTGTTCCACTTTACCTGTTATTCTTTCCTCGTGCTTAACTAATGTACAGGTAGATTCCACCCTTGCGGTGCTCCAAAGGAGGAAGAAAGCAATAGGTTGGACATTGGCGAATATTCGGGGTATAAGCCTCGACTTTTGCATGCACAAAATAATATTGGAGGAGGATGCCAAACCTTGCGTGGAACATCAAAGAAGGTTGAAGGAGGCCATGTAAGAGGTTGTCAAGAAAGAGGTCATCAAATGGTTGGATGCTGGGGTTGTCTACCCCATTTCTGATAGTTCATGGACTTCATTGGTACAATGTGTCCCAAAGAAGGGGGATTGACTGTGATTACAAATGACAACAATGAGTTGATTGCCACAAGAACTGTCTCCGGTTGGAGGGTATGCATGGATTTTAGGAAGCTCAACAAATTGACTCGGAAAGACCATTTTTCGCTTCCATTTCTTGATCAAATGTTGGATAGGTTAACCAGACGTGCTTATTATTGCTTCTTGGATGGGTATTCTGGGTATAACTAGATTCTTATTGCTCCTGAAGACCAAGAGAAGACCACCTTCACTTGTCTGTATGGCACATTTGCATTTTCAAGGATGTCGTTTGGTCTATGTAATGCACCGGCTACTTTTCAGCGGTGTATGATGGAAATATTTATAGGTATGATGGAGGACTTCCTCGAGGTTTTCATGGATGATTTCTATGTTGTGGGGGATTCTTTTGATGAGTGTTTGAATAATCTTGACAAAGTCTTGGCATGTTGTGAAGAGACCAACTTGGTGCTTAATTGGGAGAAGTGTCATTTTATGGTTGAGGAAGACATTGTCCTCGGCCATAAGATCTCCAAGAATGGTATTGAAGTGGATAAAGCAAATATTGAAGTGATATCAAAACTCCATCCTCCTACTTCAGTCAAAGGAGTGAGGAGCTTTCTAGGGCATGCGGGATTTTACCATCGGTTCATCAAGGATTTCTCAAAGGTGGTGAACCCCTTGTGCAAGTTGTTGGAAAAAGATGCAAAATTTGTGTTCAATAATGATTGCATGAAGGCTTTTGAGCTACTCAAGTATAGGTTAGCTACCACTCCCATCATTACCACACCAAATTGGAGCTTACCATTTGAGCTCATGTATGATGCTAGCGATAGGGCGGTAGGAGCGGTATTGGGGCAAAGAATCATCAAGATATTCCATCCGGTCTACTATGCTAGTAAGACCATGAACAACGCCCAAGTCAACTATACGGTGACCGAGAAAGAACTCTTAGCCATTGTCTTTGCTATGGAAAAGTTCCGCCCGTACCTCATGGGTACCAAAGTGATTGTTCACACCAATCACGCGACGCTTCATTTTTTGATGAGTAAGAAGGTCTCAAAGTATAGATTGATGAGGTGGGTACTTCTTTTACAAGAGTTTGATATTGAAATCATAGACCGAAAATGGAGTGAGAATCAAGTGGCGGACCACTTTTCCCGTTTGGAATAAGAGGGGAGGCCCCATGATGGCCTTGAGATCAATGATTCATTTTCGGATGAACAACTCCTTTCCATGTCTTTGATCGGGATCCCTTGGTTTGCTGATGTGGCTAACTATCTTATGAGCGAAATTGTCCCGAATGAGTTCTCTTTAAACTAAAGGAAGAAGCTCAAACGGGACTGCTTGGATTATTATTGGGACGAGCCATATCTTTTTAAAGTTTGTACCGATGGTGTTATCCGAAGATGTGTCCCAGAAGAAGAGCAATTGGGTATTCTTGAAGCTTGTCATTCTTCTCCCTATAGTGGTCACTATGGTGGGGCGAGAACTGCTACAAAGGTCCTAAGATGTGGATTCTATTGGACTACCTTGTACAAAGATGCTATCGAGCTTGTTAAGAGGTGTGATGATTGCCAAAGAGCCGGTGGAATTTCCAAGAAGAATGAGATGCTTCTCACCACCATCCTTGAGATTGATATTTTTGACATATGAGGCATCGACTTTATGGGTCCATTTGCGAGTTAGTGTGGGAACAACTATATTCTTATTGATGTGGACTACATTTCCAAATGGGTTGTGAAGCTGTGGCTTTGCCTAACAATGAAGCACGGACTGTGGTGGCCTTCTTGAAGAAAAACATATTCACAAGGTTCGACACCTTAAGGGCCATCATTAGTGATAGGGGTTCTCATTTTTGTAACAAAGCCTTTGACACTTTACTCTCCAAGTATGGTGTCACTCACAAGGTGTCAACACCCTATCACCCCTAGGCAAGTGGACAAGTTGAGGTCTCCAATAGGGAGATCAAGAGTATTCTATCCAAGACTGTTAATGCAAACCGGACTGATTGGTCAAAGAAACTTGATGATGCTTTATGGGTCTATAAAACAACTTACAAGACTCCATTTGGTATGTCTCTGTATCGGTTGGTATTTGGGAAAGCATGTCACCTCCCGGTGGGATTAGAGCATAAGTCCATATGGGCGTTGAAGAAGTTGAACCTAGAGTGGGATGTAGCTGCCAATCTTCGGGTGGAGCAATTGAATGAACTTGATGAGTTTCGGTTCCATGCTTACTCTAGTTCATCATTGTATAAGGACAAGATGAAGTACCTACATGATAAGTATATCTGGAACAAAGAATTCAAAGAAGGTGACCTTGTTCTCTTATTCAACTCTCGGTTACGGATGTTTCTGGGAAAGCTAAAGTCAAAATGGAGCGGTCCGTTTGAAGTGGTACATGTAACTCCTTTTGGTGCTCTAGATTTGAAAAACAAGAATGGTAAGATATTTAGAGTCAATGGGCACCGAGTGAAGCACTACCTTGGTAAGGTTGATGATGGCCACGTTGTGGCATTGATCAATTTTAAGTGAATGATGGTAACATGTGTCGTGCTGCGACGTTAAATCAGGCGCTTCTTGGGAGGCAACCCATGTGTTTTTCTTTCTTTTGATTTTCTTCTTAGATTAGGCATTATTTTGGACTAACTGGTTGTGAAGTGGTGTAGGAATTGGTTGTGCAGTACATGAAATTGACAAGGGAGAAATTTGGCTAAGTGACAAAAGTTCGCGAATCACGCCCAAAAATTTAAGGACCGCGTGAGCACTTCGTGGCCGCACAACTTTGATGCGGACCATGCAATTGGTTTATGAAAAATGCCAACTCTCTGAAGTTGGCCTGCCACAGTCCCTTCATTTTCCACGGCCGTGTTCACATTTTCGCGAACCGCATAAATTTGGCGGTTGCGGTCAATATTTTGCGGACCGTGGTAGTGTATTTGAAGCATCTCTACAAAAAGGTAATGAGTGTTGAACGCACTCAGGTGAGTCAATGGGTCCCTTAGGTCTGAGTATAAATAGAGGCGGCCTGAGGAGTGACCTGCACTGATGGAGGAGGGATCTCTGGCTGACCCAATACTAGAGTTGGGGCCTGTGAGCTGCTAGCCTCACCTGCTGATGGTTGAGTGGTCGATGGATTTGCAGGGGTGACCATGTCTGCTAGCGAATGTGCTATTGCCACCTGAATTGCTGCTTGTTCTTCATCCTCAATTGTAGAGGCAACAATCTTCTTGCCCTTCTCCTGAGGGCCATTATCCTCCGTAGACCATAAATCCCCCTCATCCTCTCCCTCGTCTGCCTCCTCACCCTTAGACTCTGTAGAGTGCCCTGAATCCTCCTCGGAAGGGATCTCAATATGTGCAGGGGGAGCTGGAAGCTGGGAAGCCCCGGAAGTCAGAGGTGCAATATCTGTCATCAGTGTGGAGAAGTCAAGATCCAGGCCAGGTGCTGTTGTGTCTGCTCCCTGCTCACCTTCCTTGGGCAGGAAGGATGATAGATCGAACTCAAAAGTCTGCATTTTGTGGAGTTCAGTCTTCATAGTGGCAACTTCCTCCTGGAGCTTTGGCAAGTCACTAACCTCACCCCGTTTTATCTTCTCAACCCTCACCTCAAACTGCTGCAGACGATCCCCGTAAGATATTTGTTGTTGTTGGAGTGCTGTCACTGAGGACTGTATAGGAGTAAGAGCTTGTCTGATGAGGGTGGGCAAGTTCTTCAGAAGCTGGTCTACCTTAGCATTGGCATGTTGCGCTAAGAGACCTAGCCTCGAGATAGCTGGCAATGCAGTAGAAGGCTGAGCAATGGTGGACTGAGAAGTGGGCTGTGAAGTGGAAGCGGATACAACTGTAGCTTGAGGAGACACAAGAGTCTGGGAATCTAAGGGCTCTACATCTACTGGAACCTGAGTCTGAACCTTTAGGGGAGCAACAACATCACTAATGCGCGTTATATCAATATCCTTCAGTACCTTCCCTGTCTTGTCAGTGTGTGGCATGGTAGTGACTTTCACACCTTTACAGAGGGTTGTGATCAAGCACGGGAATGGAAGTGAAGTGGTTGTCTACTTTGCCCGAATCCCTAACTCTCGGAAGATAAGAGCACCCACATCAATCTTGATTCCCTCCATAATGCATGCAATGAGAAGAGTTTTCTCAATGCCTATATCAGTCTCATTTCTGGATGGTATCAGTCGAGAGGTGACAAAGCTAAGACAAAATCTACCTTCTTATGTGAGATCATCCTTGAATATTTTGTGCACAGGGTTGATCCAGGCAGGGGTCCCCTTGGCTATCACAGAAGCTATCTAACTACGCTCATTCTCCCGGTTTAACCATTTGGCGGCATACTCAAATGTGCCCGGGCTCCAATCAGGGATGTAAAACTCATTGATGGTGTCACTGCTGCAGAATACGCTCTTCCTACGAACTAATACAATGTCACATAAAACCCTATTGCGCTTGTGGTGAGCAGTCCTGGAGGCTCCATATGAGGCATAAAACTCACGAACAAGAGTTTCATTATAGTCATCAGGCAGCTCAGTGAAGCACTCCCATTTTCTTGCTTTGATGTTCTCCCAGATGTGGGGGTACTGCTCTTGTAGCCCATTCAAACTCAATTGTTTTTTGGCCAGGATTTTCCATTTTGATATCCCTTCTCTATATAGCTCCCTGGATCCTTCAACCCCAAACCTGAGCTAGAAGTCATCTCCTTGTTTCCTTCTTGCCTCAGCTTGTAGGTCCAATGAGGGCAAGGCCTCCTCCTCATCAGACTGGGAGGGAAGTGTAGCAGTAGGGTTCAGTCGCGAACGTTTTGCTTGTTGAGTTTGACGACTGGAGGAGGCCCTTTTTTGGGCAGAGGCTGTATGTTTCCTGGGACCCATATCTGCACAGAAATGAAACGTGAGCAACATGGTAGGCAACAGTGAAAAGAAAACAGAAAAACTCAAGAAAAATTTAAGAATGTGACAGGTTATGTGGTCGCATAAAGACTATGCTGACTGCAGACTTGTCGCAAACTCTTAGACTATTCAAATGATCTAAGTATGCGATGGGTTTTGCGATCACATAACCATTATGCAAACAACCATTATGCGGTTTGCATAACCATCACATACTTGATTTCTCAGAAAACAAAATCACAAAAGGTGATCGTAAAATCCATCGCAAAGTTAGATATGCGATCGCAAATTGGCCACAAACAGCATGCTATAAAACTGCGTAGACTATCTCAGTATGCGGTGAATTTGCGGTCCGCATATCAATTATGTGATTGCAAAGTCGCTACATTTTGTTATCTTCTTCAGCCAGCTAGGGTTCTCTTTTGCGGCAAAAATACGGACTGCAATTTGATTATGCGAGCCACAAAACCCATCGTTCTCAACCTTAGGATTCAACCCTCAACAATGACAGACCTAGTTTTGCTACCCATTACCCCAAACATACTACCTAACCAAAAATACCATCACATTACGCACAAATATCTAAATACAACACACAAACAAGAAGAAAAAGAAAACAGGAAACAAAAATAGGAGAAACAAAAACAAATGTGAAACTAAAGCTTGCAAGGAAGAAATTGGGACAAGGAAAACATACTAGTGATGGGTTTATGAGCACACTTGGGAGATGATTTTACAGATGCTGCCTTACGTTCTTGATTCACTAGCCGTTTTGCCTTCTCCGTTCTTTGTTTTTTTTTCGTTTTATTTTGGTTCTTTCTGTTAATAAAAAAATTTCTTTTTGTTTTGAAATGGTGTGAATGTTGAAGATATGCGAAGGACGTACCTAAGAGAATTGCGATGGGTAAGTCACCGCATAACACATTATGTGACCACATAAGTGTTATGCGGTGGATCAATTGAGTTGCTAGAGGGCCAAAAATATGGTGCACTATGCGATCACATAGTAGAAATGCGGCCCGCAAAGTGCACCTCCTTGTCGCATTCTTATCACCAATTTTTGCCAAACTTACTGTCTGGGTTTGAGACCACAATGCAATCCGCATAGTGAAAATGCGACCGCATATGTGTAGCAAACTTCCCAAGGTGATTTTTCTTCACTTTCTCATGCAATATTACCTAGTGTTATGATCTTTTGAATGCCCTGCACACTAACATACAATTTAAACTGCTCAATTAAATTTAACTAACAAAAATTAAAATTTAAAGAATAAAAAGGGTGTTACCACACATGGGTTGCCTCCCATGAACTGCTTGATTTAACGTCACAACATGACGAAGTTGGTGTTTCTTTGGATTCACTCATTGGTCGGGCATGGACCATCTTTGAGAGCCAACTACTCCACCAAGTGTTTTTCTCCATCTGTGCCCAATTAGTGCTTGACTTGCTAACCATTCACTTTGAAGGTCTGGAGCCCATCCTTCGATTCTAGTTCCATATCTCCAAAAGGAGAGACATTGACCACCTTGAATGGACTGGACCATTTTGATTTGAGCTTGCCCGGAAACAATTTGAGCCTTGAGTTAAAGAGCAAAACCAAGTCACCCAACTTGAACTCCCTCTTCAAGATCTTTTTGTCGTGGACGAACTTCATCCTTTCTTTATACACAGCTGCACTTTCATATGCATGGAAATGGAATTCCTCCATTTCATTGAGTTGTGTTAACCTCAAATTTGCAGCTTCAGCCCAGTCCAAGTTCAACCTCTTCAGAGCCTACATGGCTTTGTGTTCCAGTTCTACGGGTAGATGACAAGCTTTGCCGAAGACTAACTGATAAGGAGAAGTGCCAATAGGAGTTTTGTACGTTGTGCGGTACGCCCACAATGCGTCATCTAGCTTCCTTGACCAATCGATCATGTTTGCATTAACAGTCTTTGCTAGAATGCTCTTTATCTCCCAGTTGGAAGCCTCAACTTGACCACTTGATTGGGGATGATAAGGTGTGGCCACCTTATGCTTGACTCCATATTTCTCTAGTAGTCCCGTGAAAGCCTTATTACAGAAATGAGACCCACCATCACTAAGAATGGCTCTAGGAGTGCCAAACAGAGTGAATATGTTTTTCTTCAAGAATGTGGTCACACTCCTTGCCTCGTTGTTTGGTAAGGCAATTGCTTCAACCCATTTGGACACATAGTCCACAACCACCAAGATATATTTCATCCCACAAGAGCTTACAAAGGGACCCATAAAGTCAATTCCCCACACGTCGAAAATTTCTATCTCCATCACAAAGTGCATTGGCATTTCATGCCCTTTGGAGATTGATCCTTGCCTTTGACATTGGTCACAAGCCTTGACCATTTGATTGGCATGATGATAGATCGACGACCAATAATAACCGCATTCAAGCACCTTAGCCGCCGTTCGATTTCCCCTATGGTGACCCCTGTAAGCACGTGATTTTTTCTTTACCAGCAATCGCTCTAAAAAGAAAATAAAAATAGTGACAAATGACTGCGCTATACAATGTTTCGAGTTTTTCATGACATGTGTTGTTAATCATTTGCGGGTCTGTCCATTCTGCATTTAGTCTTACCGATCAAAATACAAAGCATGTATGTTAGGGTAATTAAAATCATAATTCGGTCGTTAAAAGAAAATCCACAAAAAATATGAAATGCATCTAGGTGGTGATTTAAACCTACTTGAACATTTCAATATGCGAGTGATAACTGTGTTAAAGGTTTAAATTAATGATTGTTTTAATGTCATTCTTTTATTATTTCTATTTATTTAATTTTAAAATTAGGAAAAGGAACAAAAGAAAAGAGTGCAAGATTAACCGGACTTGGGCCTATATGTTTTGAATATTCTAAGCCCAAAAGCAGCCCAAATCAGCAGCCCAAGCGACCCATTCCCCAGGCCATCAAAACGACGTAGTTCAACACCAAAACTACGTCGTTTCAGGGATGATTAATCTGAGCCGTTCATTTCCAGTGATCCGATGGCCCTTATTAGCCCTCATGACCCGACCCACTCCCATTTTAACCGACCCCCTACTTAACCAAAACGGCACCGTATTGATAAGCCTCCCCAATCCTGACCATCAATTGTGATCAATCCAACGGCCAGGATTCAGTCACCCTCCCCGTATATAAACCTGACCCCTTACCCCACGCCCCAAGCCACACCCCCCCTTCAGCCACTGTTCACCATCTTCCCCAGGACCCCTTTCCTCTCAAACCCTTAGCAGCCTAGGTTTCCCCCGTGAGCCCGGTAACCATGGTTCCGATGACCACCAAAATAACATCCCCGATGCACCCAACCACCCCGAACATGAATCTGTCAACCGTTCACCTCGAATCACTCCGAATCTTCTCGAATCTTCAAACGAAGATTCGAGCAAAAACTAGATCTACACCGATTGACCCCAAACTCACACCACAACCCCTCCTGACCTCCCTCACCCCCGGAGTGGCTTTGGTTCCGTTCGAATCTGACAGGGATTGAACGGTTCCCAAATCGAACCTCAAGAGCCCTAGGATTCAGATCTATGGGTTTGTCCGAATCAGTGGCAGGATCAGGGCCTAGCAGACTTTTACCGAAGTGTTCTCAGTTGAGAACGCTTCGGTTAAAGTCCATTAGACCCCAAAATCACCTGGCCCGAGTTCGAACTTGAATCGATCTTAGTTTCATTTTCTGAGGTATTTTTCCTTTTTCTTTTGCCCTCCTAAAATCTATCTGTCGTTCGTGTTCTGGTTTGTTTGTTCCGCGACTCGTCTGTCCATGTGTGTACGTTTTAAGTTAATAATGAGTTGGTTGTTGGTTTTATTGGTTGCTTGCTGTGTATTATAGCTTGTATAGTCATCTAAATAAGCGTCGTCAACTGAATTCACTTGAAAGATGTTATAGCTTGTGTAGTCATCTAAATGAGTCTACATTTCAGTATTGATTACTATGCCTGTTTCTTGTTGGTGTTACTTGTATCGGCATGACCAACTTGTACCCTTTAATTGACACCCTGTTTGCTTAAAGTTTGAATCATTGCCTGAACTTAGGCAGAGAATTGGCAATTAGCTTCAGAAATCTAACAAATCAGCCTGAAAAACAGTTTGAGTTTGATTAGCTAGTAGTCAGGTATTGGCTGAAATTAGAGAGGTCTATATACTAACTATTAAGAGTTAGGGTAATACAGTAATATGCAAGGTGTAAGGGTAATCTTGGCATAAGACAGGGTCTGATTAGGGGATAATTTCAGAATGTGTCAAGTGGTAATTAAAATAGGATTAAATTAATGCTAATGGGGGACCAGACCTAAGAGTATGGGAATTAATTGAATACTTAACTAAACCCATAACCCTTGATTAGAGTAATATAAACAGGGCATGGGGGGCTTATTAAGGATTCCAAGAAAGATGCCTTTAGGCATGGGGAGTTAAGGGGTATGGGCAGTCTGCAAGTAGGAGGGAGGCAGCTTAGCTGCCCTTGGTCATGTGGCTTATAAATAGGCCATTTGATAACTTAAACGAGGCTGGACTTTTAGTCTTCAGAAAAAAGAGAGAAAAGGCTGGAATTTTAGTCTTAAAGCTGAAACTTTTAGTCTAAAGAAAGGTTTACTGAGTTCAAAGAAAGCTGAAAAACATAAGTTAGTTTCCAAATAGATTGTAACCAAACACTGCCTGAAAGTTGTATAAGAGTGCATATTGGTCAAAGCTGTCTGGGCCAAGTTCTGTTGCTTGCATTGGTTGAGTTGTTTATGGTTGTTGAACTGGTAGTTTTACTGCATTCGAACCCTCAGTTACTGCTGTTATTTCCCTACTCTTTCCTGGGATTGTTGGCTTGGTATTCGACTATCTGCTAGTCCTTGTATTCTGGGAGACATTGTTGGTTATTTGTGGCTGTGGAAAACACTCGGTTTAGTTGATTTGTTGCTGTGTTGTTGCTGTGTTTACTGCATACTGCCCAGCTGATCATTCCTTCCTTCTTTGTCTTCTATACCAGGTACACAACCAATGCACTGTCAAATGTAATTGGGAAATTTGAGCATGAATATAAATGAAAGTCCTGAAGAATGTCTTTATACATAGATGGTTACATTAAATATTCATGTAATATGTAATAGTTTGCATCCTTGTTTAGATACTGAAGGTAGCCTGTGTGCCCAATAGATGTCAATATGTGGTGATTGAATGCTAGTTTGTATATGTGGGTTGATAGATAAAAGGGTCTCAAATGCAGTAGGTTGTATCTTAGGTTTTTTTATGGTTAGCATGTCCTTAAAACATAGAACTATCCATGTTAGTTAATTTCATGTCCTTTTGATAAATTGTCTCCTTACAATTGACAAACCATTGCTTTAAAATAAACGGCGCAAGGCTGCACTTCTCAACCTCACGAAGGTCAAGCCCGAATCAAACGAACCCAGCAGCCTTTCATCAGAAAGGCATTGGCCCAGGTCCAGCCAATACCGTGTGGGCTGGGTTTGGGCCCACGGTGCTCGATTAGCTGCCCATGGGCACGGTCATGTTTTCTTATTCTGCAAAGGCACTCGGGATTCCGTTATAATAACCTGCAAGCATGTAATTGAATAGGGTCATTTTTAACCTCAACTAGTAGAGACAAATGTGACAAGAAACGTAGTTGCTATAGGATATCCTGTTAAAATAAAGACGAGATGAGCTTCGACAAACAGAAACGCACAAGATGCGGGGCCCTCGTTAAACGTATATTATCAAAGCATTTAGTTTCCAGGACGGGTTGTTTAGCAAATTTCACAACCCTCCTAAAATAACAATACGTTAGACTCTCTAGGATGCGCCTTAATAAATCTTACCTTCTTAAACCCGGGTGCACATTTATGTGACCCAAATCCGATTCTCAACGGAGTCGAAATGTGTTTCTAATCACGGGTACATTGATTGTGGCGTGGTTCGAGGTGCGTGTCCATGACGTTGCAAATTCATTTTAAAAAATAAGAATGAGATGAGCCTCGCCAAATAAAATACAAATTACGGGGCCCTCAGTAAATATTTGCTTTAAAAATTATTTGGACTTCGGGATGGACCGTTTAGTCAAATTCCACGGTCTTACCCAAAATAAATACGCTAGTCGCTTTAGGCGCACCTTTAATAATTTAATTTCCTTAAACTCGGGTGCACATTGATGTGACCCAAATCCAAATCTCAACGGAGTCAAAGTGTGTCGACGACCACAGGTACATTGATTGTAACGCGGTTCGAGATACATTTTCACAACGTTGCAATTCTTGATAAAAACAGTAAATGATAAAAGCGGTTAAAAGTTAAATTTTGCACATAAGTTCACACTTGTATAAAATCAGATAATCAAGCCGAATATAACAGTTGAGCGACCGTGCTAGAACCACGGAACTCGGGAATGCCTAACACCTTCTCCCGGGTTAACAGAATTCCTTATCCGGATTTCTGGTACGCAGACTGTAATATAGAGTCATTATTTTCCTCGATTCGGGATTAAAATTGGTGACTTGGGACACCCTAAACCTCCCAAGTGGCGACTCTGAAATAAACAAATAAATCCCCCTTCGATTGTCCTTTAATTGGAAAAAAACTCCCTCGTCCCCTCGCGGGTACGGAAAAAGGAGGTGTGACAGCTCTGGCGACTCTGCTGGGGATTGGTGTCCAGAACCACTGGTTCAGGGTTAAGAATTCGAGCTTAGAATAATTGTTATTATTTGGCTTTATTTATTATCTGATTTTATTACATGTTTTGAGCCTAATGTGCTAAATGCTGCTTTTACTGCTTTGATATTGTTGGAACTGTACATATAAACTGTGCCGAAACCCTTCTCTTCTCTCTTGAGGAGCGCACGCTGGTCGTGGCTTCTTTCTGTTAGTGTCATATGCCCAGAATAGAACGAGGATTCGGAGGAGTTGCAAAATCGGATGGCCTTTTGGTTACCGGTACACAGCTCCCATCCTTGGCTCGGGTTGTCCACTCGGGTTAGCCAGGTCTAGAGCAAACACCTAGGTTTTGCAGCTTAGCATAACATAACTTCATGCCGGATCCCTAGTAGGAACGCTTATTTGCATCATGTGCATTTGACTTAGGGGACTCAGCACAGGGGCTGGGTCCGTCTAGGACAGGCAACCTGAGAATAAAGACCATCCTGCTACATCCGGTTTGCTTTATGCATTTATTTGTTTCAAGGCTTGCATGCTGACCGGTTTCTGAATATCGGAAAAGGAAAAGGAATAACGGTTAAGGGGTTAATTATTTATTCTTGAAAAATCACAAAAATGATTAAAGCTCTGTCAGAATTTTGAAAAAAAAAGAAGAAGAAAAAAAAAAAAAAGAAAATGTGTGTCTTATTAATTTGTTTTAAAAGGGAGTCTTTGATTCATTTTTAAGACAACATGTTCCGTTTCTCAGATTTTGAACTTACCCCAACCTTAGAGGAAATGGCGGGTTACATGGACGTCACTGAAGGTTTGAGACACAAATACCTGATCGCTCCAAGGGCTGTGAATTCACACAAATTCATGGATCTGTTGAAGATAAGCAAAGGAGTCCCATACGCTGAACTGGATAGAGGTTTTTCTACCCTACAATTCATATACCAGAGGTACGGGAGCATAGGAGGATTCAATGATCCAGAAAGTGGTGTCTGCAGCAGGGGAAATCTGGTAAAATGGAATGAGCATAGGCGGTTCGCTTTTATGGTGGCATTTTTGGGCCTTGTGGTGTTTCCCCGAAAAGATAGAAATATCGACCTAAAGGTGGCTGGAATCGTCAAAATCCTGATTACCAACGATAAAAGCATCCTTGCTCCCATGATAATGTCAGAAATATACCGAGCCCTCACGGCTTGTAAGGCTGGAGCAGACTTCTTCGAAGGGTGCAACTTGTTGTTACAGATGTGGATGATCGAACACTTGTGTCACCACCCTCAGTATATGCGCTACATGTCTACAAATGGGGGCTGCATCGAGGGTTATAGCCTAAGGGTTTCAGGTTTCCGATCACCGGGAGGGTTTGAAGAATGGATATCCTATCTCCGGATCATCACCGCAGACCAAATAAACTGGACTTTGGGTTGGCTTTCTGTGGAAGAAATCATATACATGCCCGCCACTGGTCCTCACTTCCTCTTGATGGGACTCAGGGGTATTCAACCTTATGCCCCTTACAGGGTAATGAGGCAGTTGGGAAGATGTCAAGTACTACACCCGGACGAAGATCTCAGCACTTATGCAGTCGAGGTCAGCAGTGACGGCCAATTTCCTGAAAAGACAGTTCGTTGCATATGGAGTGAATGCCAGTACTTAACGGCGAATACCCGAGTAAATGATGTGTCTAGGGGTGAAGTCTCGCCGGCCTATATCACTTGGCAGAACAAGAAGAACATCGTAAAACGGCCAACCAAACGGCCTCACCTCCGAAATTTTGTTGAGTCATCGCAAGAACAATGGGACTGGCTCGCAAAAGAGGAAGGTTACCTGGTTGAAATTAGGAAGTTAAAGCGACAAATTGAAAGGATGGTATTCGAAAACAACGTACAAGTCGCCCAAGAGCAGGCTGAAAAAGACAAGTTAGCCCAAGAAAACAAAACCCTGAGGGCCCGGCTTCGCCAAGCCAGTAAGAATAACATCGACCGACAGAGGCGTTGCTCCGACGAAAGATTGATAGCCAGTTTGAGAAATCAGGTCATCCAGAGCCAGGTAGAATTAGACCTATCAGAGGCTTGCATAGCAAGGATGAGGGTCAAATGGGCAGAAGGTACAATGGCCTGGAGAAAGCGCCTACAGCAAGTCATGAGGAATTGTGAACTGAGCGTCAAAGCAGCAAAGGAAACAAATTCCGCTTTGCAAGAGCGGATCTTCAAGCAAACACAAGATGCCCGGGCCGACCGGAGACGCTATTACAATGCAATGACAAGGATGGAAAGGCAAATAGATATATTCCAGGATCAGCTCGCCGCCAATGCACAAACGCTAGGATTAAAGAGCCGACAGATAAGGCAATTGTTCGCAGAAAGGGACAACATTCGGGCAAGAATTGACGAAGTCGGGCATTACATCTACCTAAAATGTTTGGCATGCGAGCAGACACCTCGGGAAAACCTCATTGCTTCCATCATGGGCTGCGTCCATCGGATTATGAACGAGTTGAAGGGCTTGCAAAGAGACCTTACACCTAGGGCCGCGAAAGGGCCGAAAGATGCCTCGTGGGTCCCTAAGTTGGAAAATTAGTTGTTGATCGAGTCCTGGTTGTTTTGTTTGTTGTTTCCCCAATGTTGTTTTCTTTTCCCCAAACCAAGTTTAAAACCCTGGAGTCTGTACTGTTGCTATTTTGTTTGAAGTAATGTGTAATAGCAAATTTTGATAATGAAATTAAGTGACTCCGAAAGAATTTCTATGTGTCTTTACTTTAAGGCAGAACTACGCCTGGTCTGATTCACGCGGGGACGTGATACGTAGGCAATCCCCATAAGATTCGACCGCTTTTAGTAAATAAAGAAAAGAAAATGTAAATAAAATAAAACGCAGGGTTTCGCAAAATACTTTAAAGAGACGAATGAGCAAACCGGGATGACGCATGTTGTTTGAAGCAAAGCATGTAGAAACGGTTAACTGCCTAGGTGCATTGCATCCTCTATGTGTTATGATCAAATCTGTTAAACTCTAACACTAACAAAGTTTGTTGTTGTCTGACATCAGACAGTTAGTTGTTAAAGAATTCTGGCAACACATTCATACCAAACCAGATCCAAAGGACCGGTAGCAACAAGCATGACTACTTCAGAGAATAGTAATGAGGAAGAAAGGCCGATGAGCCAGTTGCTAAAAGAGGCAGTGGAAAAGATTGAAAGGATGGGACTAGAGATGCATGCAATGCAGCTAGCCCTGGCCAAAACACAAAAGAGCCCTGAGACACTGGGACACATGCCGGAGTACCCTCACTCTGGCCCTTCCACAAGCCGCCCAAATCCCCTCTATCATCAAGAAAGAAGCCCTCATGATTCCCAAGCTCCACCACCCCATCAACCTCTCCCAACACCCAATATTCCCATTTTTGTGGGACCTGCATCAGCCCCTTTGCAGCGAACGACCAGTGAGCCATTGTTTCAGGCTCACGATACACAATACTATCCCCCTGAGCCTACATTCCATGCACCCGAACCACAGGCTTACAATCCCCATCTGGAAGTACCGGCAGAAGTTGAGAAGCGGTTAAGGCCCCTGAACAGGATGAAGTGTTGAGAAAGTTCAAAAGCCTGGAGCAATCCTTCAGGAACTTACACGGGCTGGGCAATCAAGTCAGCGTGGCATACAAAGATCTGTGCCCTTTCCCAGATGTCCAACTCCCGGCTGGGTTCAAGATGCCCAAGTTTGATTTATATGAAGGGCACGGTGATCCCATGGCACATTTGCGGGGATTCTGTAGCAAAATGAGAGGGGAAGGAGGCAAGGATGAGCTTTTGATAGCTTATTTCGGCCAAAGTCTGAGCGGATCTGCACTGGAATGGTATACCAGGCAGGATTTCAGCAGGTGGTACACGTGGGATGACCTGGCGCAGGCTTTTGCAGGTCATTTCCAATACAATCTGGAGATAGTCCCTGACCGTCTCACGTTATTGAGAACTGGGAAGAAACCCGGGGAAAGTTTTCGCGAGTTCGGGTTCCGCTGGAGAGAACAAGCAGCTAGGGTTGATCCTCCCATGAGAGAGGGAGAGATGGTAGACTATTTTTTGCAGACATTGGATCCAACCTACTTTGGTCACTTGGTGACAACGGTTGGAAAATCTTTCAACGAGGTGGTCAAAATAGGGGTCATGATAGAAGAAGGTTTGAGGTCAGACAAAATCTTAAACTATTCGGCACTTAAGGCCACAACCCAGGCTATTCAAAGCGGCACGGGAGGTGCGCTAAGAAGAAAGAAAGAAGAGGTTGCCACGATCGAGGCAGGCAGTTGGTCCAGGGCTGGCAGGCCGCACTACAACCAACCCAGGCCTCACAGGTCAAACTACCCATACAACCCACCACAAAATTTCTATCCACCTCGAGAACCACATTGTTCCGTACACCAAGCCCAGGTATACACTCAGCCTCCGGTTCGCCCACAATGGCGCGCACCGGCTCCCCAGAACATATATGCACCACCACAAAACACCTACCCTCCACCAAGGGCATATAGAAATCCTTCAGGGGCAGGTTTCCGGGGAAATCCAGATGCCAGGAATGACAGGTTGCGGAAGCAAAGAACCTTCACCGAACTGGGAGAAACCTACACCGCTGTGTTCCACAAGCTGCAGCAATTGGGTTTGGTTAGTCCTGTCCATACTCGGGAACCAAATCCCCCGCCTCAGAATTTGGATCGTTCAATCAGTTGTGAATACTGTTCAGGGATGCTCGGGCACGATACCGAGAAGTGCTGGAAGTTAAGGCATGCCATACAGGATCTTATTGACACCAATAAGATTGAGGTCCAGACACCGGAGGCTCCTAACATCAACCAAAACCCACTGCCAGCGCACCACGAAACTCACATGATTGAGTTGGTGTGTGAGGGAGGAGAATTAAGAAAACCCTCACAAACAGTGATGATGATCCAAGCTGCCCCAAAAGAAGTCTTAACCAGCGGGGGAACAAATGTACAGTCGCAGGGAGAAGGCGTCAAGCCGGTAGTAATATGGGGGAAGAACCCGTCCGTCATAGCAAGCAAACCCGAGCCAAGCAAGTTGGTAGTACCAGGGATCCTGCCCACACCGGCAATCATGTTGAAAGGGGTATGTGGAGAACGGGTGACCATAAAGCCGGTGGTCCAACTGCCAATGCTTGACAGCAGGGCTGTGCCCTGGAAATATGAAAAAGCAGTGGTGACGTACCAAGGAAAACAGGTGGAAGAAGTCAGTTGTGAAGCGCAAGGGCTGACTCGATCAGGTCGATGTTTTGCTCCGGTGGAGTTAAGAAAAACCAACCCAGTGGCAACCAAGAAGCCAGTGTCAGAAGAAGAGGCTGAAGACTTCCTGAGGAAGATGAAAGTACAAGACTATTCTGTGGTTGAGCAGCTGAGAAAAACACCTGCCCAGATCTCACTATTGTCATTACTCCTCCATTCCGAGGAACATCGTCGGGCCCTGTTAAAGATATTGAACGAGGCCCATGTACCCAGTGAGATTTCTGTAAACCACCTGGAAACCATTGCCAGCAAGATTTTCGAGGTGAACAGAGTGACATTCTCAGATGATGACCTGCCGGTGGAAGGTACGGAGCATAACAAAGCTCTATACCTAGCTGTCAAATGTAAAGACTCGGTGGTAACTCGAGTATTGGTGGATAACGGTTCAAGCGCCAATATTTGTCCATTATCCACCCTGGACCAGTTAAAGATTGACCGTGGAAGAATCCGGGAGAATAGCATCTGTGTCCGGGGGTTTGACGGAAACGGAACCGCCACTGTGGGGGATGTTGTACTTGAATTAACCATTGGTCCGGTCCTATTTACCATGGAATTCCAGGTATTGGACGCCACGGTATCTTACAACTTGCTGTTAGGACGACCCTGGATTCATGCAGCTAAAGCGGTGCCTTCCACCCTACATCAGACAGTGAAGTTCGAGTGGGAAAGACAAGAGGTCGTGTTGCACGACGAGGATACAACATGCACCATGAGCGGAACCATTGTGCCTTTCATAGAGACCACTGATGACAAGGGTCCCGGGGTCTACCAGATTCTCGATACAGGGTCGGCCAACAAAATTTCTGAAGGAGAAATCATCCCGCACCCTAGGGTGACTGCCGCAACAGTCATGATGGTATCAGAAATGCTGGGTAATGGGTTTGTGCCGGGAAAAGGCCTGGGAGTTGAACTTCAAGGGATAGTCCAACCTGTCTCCCTTCCTAAGAATCTGGAAACTTTCGGGTTGGGGTTCAAACCAACCGCAGCAGACAGGAAGCAAGCGCGAAAAATGAAGAAGAGGGTCTGGTCCCTGCCTAAACCAGTGCCACGCCTCTCAAGGTCTTTTGTTAAAGCTAGGGCCAAGGGATCAGCGATCCCAAAGATTCGAGGACCTTTGATCGGCATAAGTGAAGACCTGGATCAGAGTTTTGAGAGACTATTCGCGGATGTCAGTATGGTGGAAGCTGGAGAGGGTTCCAGCAGAGCAGAGATACAATTTGTGGGGCCTGAGGCCAAGACCAACAATTGGACGGTTACTCCTCTTCCTGTCCGAGGGGAGTCTTGGTAGTAGGCTTTGATTAATGTTTTGTTTGTTTGTTTGTTTGATCGGATTATTCAAGGGTGTAATCCAAATTTTACTTTCGTTTTGTAAAAGTGTAAACCCTTTTTATCCCGCAAATTTAATAAAGTTCTTTTCTTTTGTCTCATTTTAATTTTTGTCTTGTTCTTTTTCTTTCTGGACAGTTCTCTTTTTACTGGTTCTAATGACATGGCATGCACAACGGATCTTCGACCTAGTCTAATAAATCAATCTGAAACCGACTCAATGATGCAAAAGGTCGTTTGTGACGATGAATCTGAATGTGACAAAGGTGAAGCCTTCGAAGAAATAAATAGAGAGCTGTGCCAATTTGAAGAGAAACCCAAGCCTAACTTAAGTGACACCGAGGCTATGAATCTAGGAGACACTGATAACGTCCAAGAGACCAAAATTAGTATCCACATTGAGCCAAATGTCAGAGCAGAATTGATCAAAACTCTCAGGGAATTCAAAGATGTTTTTGCATGGTCATATGATGATATGCCTGGATTAAGCACCAATTTAGTGGTTCACAAACTACCCACTGACCCGGCATACCCTCCGGTCAAGCAAAAACTAAGGAAATTTAAAACAGAAATGAGTGTAAAAATCAAAGAAGAAGTGATCAAGCAGTTGCAATCGAAGGTCATTCGGGTCACTCGATATCCCGAGTGGCTGGCCAATGTGGTACCAGTCCCAAAGAAGGATGGAAAAATCAGGGTATGTGTCGACTACCGCAACCTCAACAAAGCAAGTCCCAAGGACAATTTTCCGTTACCCAACATTCATATCCTGATCGATAATTGCGCTGGGCGCGAGATCGGATCCTTTGTGGATTGCTATGCGGGTTATCATCAGATCCTAATGGACGAAGAGGATGCTGAGAAGACAGCATTTATTACGCCATGGGGAACCTACTGCTATCGGGTAATGCCGTTCGGGTTAAAGAACGCTGGGGCAACATACATGCGAGCAATGACCGCTGTGTTTCATGACATGATACACAAGGAGATTAAGGTGTACGTCGATGATGTGATCATCAAATCTTGGCGTCAGGAGGACCATGTGGCAGACCTAAGGAGATTTTTCCAAAGACTCCGGAGGTATGATATCAAGCTTAACCCGGCCAAATGCGCATTCGGGGTTCCATCAGGAAAGTTGCTAGGATTCATCGTCAGTCGACGGGGGATTGAGTTAGACCCATCCAAAATTGAATCCATCCGAGACTTGCCACCGCCAAGGAACAAAACAGAGGTAATGAGTTTGCTGGGTAGACTCAATTATATCAGCAGGTTCATCGCTCAACTCACAGCAACTTGTGAGCCCATATTTCGGCTGCTGAGAAAGGATGCTGCGGTAGGTTGGACAACAGAGTGTCAGGAGGCCTTCGACCAAATCAAAGGGTATCTGTCTAATCCACCCGTATTGGTCCCACCTAAGCCCGGGAAACCCCTAATCCTTTACCTGACGGTCTTGGAAAATTCATTTGGTTGTGTACTGGGGCAACATGATGACACAGGAAGGAAGGAGCAGGCCATCTACTATCTTAGCAAGAAATTCACAGTACATGAGGTCAAGTACACTCAACTCGAGAAAACATGCTGCGCCCTAACTTGGGTAGCTCAGAAGTTGAAGCACTACCTGTCTTCATATACTACTTATCTCATATCCCGTTTGGACCCATTAAAGTATATCTTTCAGAAACCTATGCCCACGGGAAGGTTGGCAAAATGGCAAATTCTGCTCACAGAATTTGATATCATCTACGTAACGAGGACGTCCATGAAAGCCCAGGCACTGGCAGACCATTTGGCAGAGAATCCCGTTGATGAAAAATACGAGCCCTTAAGAACGTATTTTCCTGACGAAGAGGTGATGCATACGAATGAGTTGGAATTACCTGAGGAACCGGGTTGGAAGCTTTTCTTCGATGGAGCTGCAAACGCAAAAGGGGTTGGAATAGGAGCAGTACTCATTTCTGAAACAGGACGGCATTATCCTGTTACGGCTCAACTGCGCTTCTATTGCACCAACAATATGGCCGAATATGAGGCTTGCATTCTGGGTCTGCGCTTGGCTGCCGACATGGATGTCCAAGACGTCTTGGTCTTGGGAGACTCGGACCTCTTGATACATCAAATTCAGGGAGAATGGGAAACACGAGATCTAAAACTCGTACCATACCGACAATGCTTGCATGATCTGAGCAAGCAATTTCGATCGGTAAAGTTCAAACACATCCCGAGAGTTCACAATGAGGTTGCGGATGCCTTAGCCACCTTAGCATCAATGCTGCACCACCCTGACAAAATGTATGTTGATCCTCTGCACATCCAAGTCCGTGATCAGCACGCCTACTGCAATGCCATAGAAGAAGAAGCGGATGGCGAACCCTGGTTTCATGATATCAAGGAATACCTCAGGATGGGGATATATCCAGAACATGCCTCTGGAGACCAAAAAAGAGCCCTTCGGCGTTTGTCGAATGGTTTCTTCCTCAGTGGGGGAATATTGTACAAAAGAACCCCGGATCTGGGATTGTTGAGATGCATAGATGCCAGGCAGGCAACAACGGTTATGGCAGAAGTACATGCTGGAGTTTGTGGGCCACACATGAGTGGATATGTATTGGCAAGAAAAATCCTTCGAACAGGGTGTTATTGGCTCACCATGGAACACGACTGTATCACTTTCGTGAGGAAATGCCATCAGTGCCAGATACATGGAGACTTGATTCACTCTCCGCCAACAGAGTTACATACGATGTCAGCACCCTGGCCGTTTGTAGCATGGGGCATGGATGTCATTTGGACCCATCGAGCCAGCAGCGTCCAACGGTCATAGGTTCATTCTAGTGACCATTGATTACTTCACCAAATGGGTTGAGGCTAAAACCTTCAAATCAGTAACTAAGAAGGCAGTGGTGGACTTTGTTCACTCCCATATCATCTGCAGATTTGGGATCCCAAAAGTGATCATCACGGATAACGGTGCGAATCTTAATAGCAGCTTGATGAGAGAGGTATGCCAACAATTCAAGATTACACACCGCAATTCCACCCCATATCGTCCTAAGGCAAATGGAGCAGTCGAAGCAGCCAATAAGAATATCAAGAAGATACTGCGAAAAATGGTGGAAGGGTCCAGACAATGGCACGAGAAATTACCCTGTGCTTTGTTGGGTTACCGCACTACCGTCCGGACTTCCATAGGCACAACTCCTTATTTGTTGGTGTATGGAACTGAGGCCGTGATACCAGCGGAGGTCGAAATTCCGTCCCTCCGAATTGTCGCTGAAGCCGGAATTGATGATGATGAATGGATCAAAGCTCGCTTGGAACAGTTGAGTCTGATAGATGAGAAAAGATTGGCAGCAGTGTGCCATGGTCAGCTGTACCAGAAGAGAATGGCAAGAGCGTATAATAAAAAGGTGCGCCCCAGGAAGTTTGAAGTAGGGCAGCAGGTATTGAAGAAGATCCTCCCACATCAGGTCGAGGCAAAAGGCAAATTCGCCCCAAATTGGCAAGGGCCTTATATCGTGACCAGAATCTTGTCCAACGGTGCTTTGTGTTTGACAGATGTCGAAGGTAGATGCGTCGACATGGCTATCAATTCAGATGCAGTCAAGAGATATTATGCGTAATTTCTTTAAATTATGGCAATTTTGGTTTATTTGTTTGTATTTGGCATTTGTTGAATAATGAGATGACAGAGGCAATTCTTTCTTCTATCCAAACACTTTTAACCCTCGCTTCCCCCTTTGAGCCTTAAGCAAATTCTTTCAATACCCCTCTTTTGGAATCACTAATGGGAAAGATACGAAAAAAAAGAAGAAAAGAAAAGAAAAGAAAAGAAAAAGAAAGAAAAGGAAAAGAAAATGAAAAGAAAAAAAAGAAAAATCAAGGAATATAAAACCGTGGGAACTACGTTTGACCTGATTCCTCAAAGAGGATACGTAGGCGCCTCACGGCTCAGTCATAGTATGCATCATAGTGAATATAGGATGCATAAGGTACATAGTGTGCATAATAGGCACAGCGTGCGTAACGCACATAGCGCAACATAAGTGTAAAAAAATAAATTCCCCAAGCAAGAAAACTGGGGCAGAGGTTATGTTTAAATTCCAACAAAGGTTTGATTCCAAAAGTTGTAGCACATCACCCATCAAATTATTTTCATTTTTTCATAGCCTTTCTTCAATCCCACACCAAAACCAACGTCAACATCCAAAAGACCTCCCGATCAATGTTCGAGAGATGCCAAATCCGGCAAATAAGACCGAGAATAATACACTGATCCCCAGCAAAGAAGAGGATCGTGAGACTGAGAATGAATTGATAGTCAAAGGAATCTCCAGAAGAGAGGGTCGTATCTACAACGCCCCGATTCATCGAAAGAAATAAAATGAGAGAGTCTCATCGGTGAAAACCTTCGCAGGCACCGAGAGGCGATGTAAGATGAGGGATATGAAATGAGAGAGTCTTATTGGTGAAAACCTTCACAGGCACCATAAGGCGCCGGGAGATGAGAGAAAAGAGAGAGTCTCATTAGTGAAAACCCCTCGAAGGGCACTATGAGGCGACAAGATAAAGCAGCAAAAGCTACCACATTCGCAACAAGATGAACATCCATTTATCATCCCCAGCAAGTCAGACCGTCGGACAAATCGATTGATACAAATAGACTGGGTCGGGAATCTATGGTGCACGTCATGATCACGGGGACCAGTCATGTCCTCCAGATAAGTTCTTTTGAGTTTCTTCTCCCCACCAAATATGGGTTCAGAAAGATTTTTTTTCCTCTAGCTTTTATTTTCTCTTCCTAAAATTTGTCTTGAAAAGAATTTTTCAAAGCTTACTACCAGGAACCGGGGGGAATTCACCCAATGCAGGGATCGTGCCCGGCAATTTTGGAGGAAGTGAGCTCCTAAAGGGAGTGGTTTCGGGGGTTAAGAGCAGACTCCCACAGAATATGCTTAAAGAGAAAGCAGAAAAGGGGATTAATTGAGAGCCAATCCACAGCAGGCTAGAGGCCCCCAACAGGCAACTTTGCCTACTAATCAATTGGGACATGGAGCAAGAAAAGAGAAGAAAGGAAAAATCATCCGCCAGAAAGGCACCCTCTACCACCACGATTAAAACTGACTAAATCCTTTTGTCTGTTGCAGGAGAGCAAAGAATTGATGACAGCAACAAGATGCAACGCCATGGAAGTCACCAAAAACCGGGGCAGAAAATTTTCTGCCGATTGTCGAAAATTTTCTCGGAAGAACGGGGAAACAATTTCAATACTTTTAAGTTCTAGGTCGCCCACCAGTATAATGCGGGAATACATTTCAGTTCTAGGTCGCCCACCAGTATAATGCGGGAATACATTTAAGTTCTAGGTCGCCCACCAGTATAATGCGGGAATACATTTAAGTTCTAGGTCGCCCACCAGTATAATGCGGGAATACATTTAAGTTCTAGGTCGCCCACCAGTATAATGCGGGAATACTTTTAAGTTCTAGGTCGCCCACCAGTATAATGCGGGAATACTTTTAAGTTCTAGGTCGCCCACCAGTATAATGCGGGAATACTTTTAAGTTCTAGGTCGCCCACCAGTATAATGCGGGAATACATTTAAGTTCTAGGTCGCCCACCAGTATAATGCGGGAATACTTTTAAGTTCTAGGTCGCCCACCAGTATAATGCGGGAATACTTTTAAGTTCTAGGTCGCCCACCAGTATAATGCGGGAATACATTTAAGTTCTAGGTCGCCCACCAGTATAATGCGGGAATACTTTTAAGTTCTAGGTCGCCCACCAGTATAATGCGGGAATACTTTTAAGTTCTAGGTCGCCCACCAGTATAATGCGGGAATACTTTTAAGTTCTAGGTCGCCCACCAGTATAATGCGGGAATACTTTTAAGTTCTAGGTCGCCCACCAGTATAATGCGGGAATACATTTAAGTTCTAGGTCGCCCACCAGTATAATGCGGGAATACTTTTAAGTTCTAGGTCGCCCACCAGTATAATGCGGGAATACTTTTAAGTTCTAGGTCGTCCACCAGTATAATGCGGGAATACTTTTAAGTTCTAGGTCGCCCACCAGTATAATGCGGGAATACATTTAAGTTCTAGGTCGCCCACCAGTATAATGCGGGAATACTTTTAAGTTCTAGGTCGCCCACCAGTATAATGCGGGAATACATTTTAAGTTCTAGGTCGCCCACCAGTATAATGCGGGAATACTTTAGCTCTAGAGTTTGGAATCAGTAGCCCCACCTGAAGACGGAAGGTTACAACAGAGAGCCCCAAGCAGGAAAAACAATAAAATCCCCAGCACCATGAAGCAGGCAACTGCAGAGGCAAGCGCGCAATTCAAAAGGAAAAATGAACGCGTCTCAAAAGAAGTAGTTTGGGAACGTTGTAGCATGCCCAGTATAACAATTCTGATGAAAAGCCATACCACTGAAGAAACCATTGGAAGATTTAAAAGAAGAAAGCCGTGTCCCCAGCAAATCAAGCAAAGTGATGAGAACTGACATTCAGAAAATGTGAAGGACCAGCATCATCTCCAAGTTCACAAAATAGAGGCGTCAGAGGAAAGCGTTAGCCGACAAGAAAGCAAGGCAACAAGAACAAGTTGAAGATGGATGAGATTTCAGGATCCTCAGTTTAGCTTAGCTTCTTGTTTTCCTTTTAGAGCAATGTAATAGGGAGATCGGTTGAGCAGTAGCATCCTACAACAGCATACAACAGCGCACAACAACAGCAACCACTACAGTCACACGGTAGTCCTAGCTACCAAAATTTCCCGAACTACATTGACCTGATTCCTGTTCAGCCCAGGATATGTAGGAAACCTCTGAAGCAAAGGTTCGGTCAAATCATTTTTCAAAAAATGCTTCACACAGAGTATTCGGACGGGCAAAAATCGCTCGCTTTATCTTTGCGCGAAAACCCTTCGTGTCTTCGGGCAAATAGGGGCAGCTGTAAGCACGTGATTTTTGCTTTACCAGCAATCGCTCTAAAAAGAAAATAAAAATAGTGACAAATGACTGCGCTATACAATGTTTCGAGTTTTTCGTGACATGTGTTGTTAATCATTTGCGGGTCTGTCCATTCTGCATTTAGTCTTACCGATCAAAATACAAAGCATGTATGTCAGGGTAATTAAAATCATAATTCGGTCGTTAAAAGAAAATCCACAAAAAATATGAAATGCATCTAGGTGGTGATTTAAACCTACTTGAACATTTCAATATGCGAGTGATAACTGTGTTAAAGGTTTAAATTAATGATTGTTTTAATGTCATTCTTTTATTATTTCTATTTATTTAATTTTAAAATTAGGAAAAGGAACAAAAGAAAAGAGTGCAAGATTAACCGGACTTGGGCCTATATGTTTTGAATATTCTAAGCCCAAAAGCAGCCCAAATCAGCAGCCCAAGCGACCCATTCCCCAGGCCATCAAAACGACGTAGTTCAACACCAAAACTACGTCGTTTCAGGGATGATTAATCTGAGCCGTTCATTTCCAGTGATCCGATGGCCCTTATTAGCCCTCATGACCCGACCCACTCCCATTTTAACCGACCCCCTACTTAACCAAAACGGCGCCGTATTGATAAGCCTCCCCAATCCTGACCATCAATTGTGATCAATCCAACGGCCAGGATTCAGTCACCCTCCCCGTATATAAACCTGACCCCTTACCCCACGCCCCAAGCCACACCCCCCTTCAGCCACTGTTCACCATCTTCCCCAGGACCCCTTTCCTCTCAAACCCTTAGCAGCCTAGGTTTCCCCCGTGAGCCCGGTAACCATGGTTCCGATGACCACCAAAATAACATCCCCGATGCACCCAACCACCCCGAACATGAATCTGTCAACCGTTCACCTCGAATCACTCTGAATCTTCTCGAATCTTCAAACGAAGATTCAAGCAAAAACTAGATCTACACCGATTGACCCCAAACTCACACCACAACCCCTCCTGACCTCCCTCACCCCCGGAGTGGCTTTGGTTCCGTTCGAATCTGACAGGGATTGAACGGTTCCCAAATCGAACCTCAAGAGCCCTAGGATTCAGATCTATGGGTTTGTCCGAATCAGTGGCAGGATCAGGGCCTAGCAGACTTTTACCGAAGTGTTCTCAGTTGAGAACGCTTCGGTTAAAGTCCATTAGACCCCAAAATCACCTGGCCCGAGTTCGAACTTGAATCGATCTTAGTTTCATTTTTCTGAGGTATTTTTCCTTTTTCTTTTGCCCTCCTAAAATCTATCTGTCGTTCGTGTTCTGGTTTGTTTGTTCCGCGACTCGTCTGTCCATGTGTGTACGTTTTAAGTTAATAATGAGTTGGTTGTTGGTTTTATTGGTTGCTTGCTGTGTATTATAGCTTGTATAGTCATCTAAATAAGCGTCGTCAACTGAATTCACTTGAAAGATGTTATAGCTTGTGTAGTCATCTAAATGAGTCTACATTTCAGTATTGATTACTATGCCTGTTTCTTGTTGGTGTTACTTGTATCGGCATGACCAACTTGTACCCTTTAATTGACACCCTGTTTGCTTAAAGTTTGAATCATTGCCTGAACTTAGGCAGAGAATTGGCAATTAGCTTCAGAAATCTAACAAATCAGCCTGAAAAACAGTTTGAGTTTGATTAGCTAGTAGTCAGGTATTGGCTGAAATTAGAGAGGTCTATATACTAACTATTAAGAGTTAGGGTAATACAGTAATATGCAAGGTGTAAGGGTAATCTTGGCATAAGACAGGGTCTTGATTAGGGGATAATTTCAGAATGTGTCAAGTGGTAATTAAAATAGGATTAAATTAATGCTAATGGGGGACCAGACCTAAGAGTATGGGAATTAATTGAATACTTAACTAAACCCATAACCCTTGATTAGAGTAATATAGACAGGGCATGGGGGCTTATTAAGGATTCCAAGAAAGATGCCTTTAGGCATGGGGAGTTAAGGGGTATGGGCAGTCTGCAAGTAGGAGGGAGGCAGCTTAGCTGCCCTTGGTCATGTGGCTTATAAATAGGCCATTTGATAACTTAAATGAGGCTGGACTTTTAGTCTTCAGAAAAAAGAGAGAAAAGGCTGGAATTTTAGTCTTAAAGCTGAAACTTTTAGTCTAAAGAAAGGTTTACTGAGTTCAAAGAAAGCTGAAAAACATAAGTTAGTTTCCAAATAGATTGTAACCAAACACTGCCTGAAAGTTGTATAAGAGTGCATATTGGTCAAAGCTGTCTGGGCCAAGTTCTGTTGCTTGCATTGGCTGAGTTGTTTATGGTTGTTGAACTGGTAGTTTTACTGCATTCGAACCCTCAGTTACTGCTGTTATTTCCCTACTCTTTCCTGGGATTGTTGGCTTGGTATTCGACTATCTGCTAGTCCTTGTATTCTGGGAGACATTGTTGGTTATTTGTGGCTGTGGAAAACACTCGGTTTAGTTGATTTGTTGCTGTGTTGTTGCTGTGTTTACTGCATACTGCCCAGCTTGATCATTCCTTCCTTCTTTGTCTTCTATACCAGGTACACAACCAATGCACTGTCAAATGTAATTGGGAAATTTGAGCATGAATATAAATGAAAGTCCTGAAGAATGTCTTTATACATAGATGGTTACATTAAATATTCATGTAATATGTAATAGTTTGCATCCTTGTTTAGATACTGAAGGTAGCCTGTGTGCCCAATAGATGTCAATATGTGGTGATTGAATGCTAGTTTGTATATGTGGGTTGATAGATAAAAGGGTCTCAAATGCAGTAGGTTGTATCTTAGGTTTTTTTATGGTTAGCATGTCCTTAAAACATAGAACTATCCATGTTAGTTAATTTCATGTCCTTTTGATAAATTGTCTCCTTACAATTGACAAACCATTGCTTTAAAATAAACGGCGCAAGGCTGCACTTCTCAACCTCACGAAGGTCGAGCCCGAATCAAACGAACCCAGCAGCCTTTCATCAGAAAGGCATTGGCCCAGGTCCAGCCAATACCGTGTGGGCTGGGTTTGGGCCCACGGTGCTCGATTAGCTGCCCATGGGCACGGTCATGTTTTCTTATTCTGCAAAGGCACTCGGGATTCCGTTATAATAACCTGCAAGCATGTAATTGAATAGGGTCATTTTTAACCTCAACTAGTAGAGACAAATGTGACAAGAAACGTAGTTGCTATAGGATATCCTGTTAAAATAAAGACGAGATGAGCTTCGACAAATAGAAATGCACAAGATGCGGGGCCCTCGTTAAACGTATATTATCAAAGCAATTAGTTTCCAGGACGGGTTGTTTAGCAAATTTCACAACCCTCCTAAAATAACAATACGTTACTCTCTAGGACGCGCCTTAATAAATCTTACCTTCTTAAACCCGGGTGCACATTTATGTGACCCAAATCCGATTCTCAACGGAGTCGAAATGTGTTTCTAATCACGGGTACATTGATTGTGGCGTGGTTCGAGGTGCGTGTCCATGACGTTGCAAATTCATTTTAAAAAATAAGAATGAGATGAGCCTCGCCAAATAAAATACAAATTGCGGGGCCCTCAGTAAATATTTGCTTTAAAAATTATTTGGACTTCGGGATGGACCGTTTAGTCAAATTCCATGGTCTTACCCAAAATAAATACGCTAGTCGCTTTAGGCGCGCCTTTAATAATTTAATTTCCTTAAACTCGGGTGCACATTGATGTGACCCAAATCCAAATCTCAACGGAGTCAAAGTGTGTCGACGACCACGGGTACATTGATTGTAACGCGGTTCGAGATACATTTTCACAACGTTGCAATTCTTGATAAAAACAGTAAATGATAAAAACGGTTAAAAGTTAAATTTTGCACATAAGTTCACACTTGTATAAAATCAGATAATCAAGCCGAATATAACAGTTGAGCGACCGTGCTAGAACCACGGAACTCGGGAATGCCTAACACCTTCTCCCGGGTTAACAGAATTCCTTATCCGGATTTCTGGTACGCAGACTGTAATATAGAGTCATTATTTTCCTCGATTCGGGATTAAAATTGGTGACTTGGGACACCCTAAACCTCCCAAGTGGCGACTCTGAAATAAACAAATAAATCCCCTTTCGATTGTCCTTTAATTGGAAAAAAACTCCCTCGTTCCCTCGCGGGTACGGAAAAAGGAGGTGTGACAACCCCCAACCGGCGAGTCGTGGCATGCCTTTAGAATTGGCATAATCTCTTCATCTGGAACACACATTCTGACGATGTTGTTAGCACAAACACAGAACAAGAATGGTTCTTCCCAATAGTATTGCTGACAGTCTCTCAAAAACTTCTTCTTTTGATAGGATTCCAATCCATCTGGAATAAGGTCACTAACCAAGTAGTTAGCAATATCGGCATACCAAGGAGCAAAAGTGCTAGATAATGCCAATATGTGCTCATCCGGGAATGCATCGTTGATTTCAAAATCTCCCTTTGGTCTCCCTACCTCTTCAAGCCTTGATAAATGATTCGCTACTATTGTGCCCCCTGTTTCCCTCTTTGCATCGAAAAATCTGGTTTATGACATTTTGGGGGTAGGACAACTCATTCCTTTTGGGAACTGGGTTTTGCATTTGAAGAGTCATCACCTAATGAGTTAAGGTGCATTGGACACCTATAAAGTTCATTTCTAAGATTGTTTGATAACCAGAGATAAGGTAAGGGCTTGAAATTATCCTAAGGGGAAGGTGTTAGGCAACCCTCAGGATCCACTAGTGTGGTTCCCGGCCAGACAGTTTTGTGAATTTGTACAATTAGAAAATGGACAAGTATAGGCTCAAATAGTAGGGGATTTGAGTTTAAACACATAAGAGTTTGAAAGATCAATTATTAAAAGACGAATTTTTGAAGAGAAGTCCTAGTTCTACAAATACTTGAGAGTATAAAAAAAGAAAAGGAAAAATAATGAGGGGCCTAGGTTTATTTATAATATGGATCACATCAATGCGATACCCAGTATGACACTCCTCAGAAGAGGGGATACATGTGGTATTAGCACACCGATCATCATATCCATATCTACCCTTCCCACCCCTTTAAGGTATTAAAGCGCGGATTGGTCTCAACCTCTATTACATGCTATTACCCGTCCCATTCCTATCAGTCCCGGAGGAATTGAAGACTACTATTCCTATAAGAGGGAGGATTTTAGGCTGACTCTTTGGTTTTAAAGGTAAAAGACTAAGGCGAGATTCAAAATACATAGGACTGCATAATAGGGGAAAACATGTAAGCAACCAAAAGGCTCATATATACCTCCTCAAGTAACGTACATAAGTAGCACGACTCAAACACATTTAGGGTCAGAGTTTAAAATACTAAGATAAGAGAATTTTAGTTGTTGAAGTAGACCAGTTTATTACATAACTCAGATAAGAAGTCCGAATCAGGCCTGCCAGCAGTTTATTACATAACTTAGATAAGAAGGCGGATTCACTTTTGTTGTTATCACCTAAGGCTTGCCTAAGTGTATTGGTGATATCCTATAAGCATGATATCTATTACTGATTCAGAATGTAGCAAAGTAGTAACAGTTTTAAACGAGCGATTTAGGGATCCTATAGGCATGCTTTCTAAACCGTATTAATAAAAGGAGTAGGTTGTTTAAAACTAATTCAGAACAGTATGAGTTAAACTGATTTTAAACTAGACTAGATTCAGATCCTATAGGCATGATCTCTATTATTGGTGATTTTTAATTCCTATAGACATGATATCTAGCTGAACGTGAAACGAAGCAGGCAAGATTTACTTGAAATTCCTATAGGCATGATTTCTATGAGAAATACTGATTTTAACCTTATGAACACGATGTCTGATTATAACCATTTTAGATCCTATAGGCATGGTGTCTAAGTGGGGTAATAAAACATGCAGAATTTAAAACAGGTCCTATAGGCATGTTATCTAAATGTAGAATTAAAACATGCAGAATTTAAAACAGGTCCTATAGGCATGTTATCTAAATGTAGAATTAAAATATACAGAATTTAAAGAAGTTGATCCTATAGACATGTTCTCTACCCTTCTAATAGCTAAACATGCATAATTACCCATCCCTTTTTCACTATCCAACCCCAATATTTGTTACAAATTATTACAGACCAGATACTGAATTATATCAGAAAAGTGTAAAGAAAAAGTTACAACCAGAGAAAGTCTGATTCTTGACTTCCTCTCTGAGTTATGGAATAAACCACCTCAAACACCACTTGTTTCAAAGCCTTTCTCAGACCTGGGTGTGCCAAAGTTCCCTAAGGGTCTCAAGGGACCCCGAGCAGTGCTTACACCCAGGTTTGCACAACCAGATAGAGATGAGTGCAGTGTGGAAGGGCCAGCCCTTATGTGTCCAAGTTGAGAGGGAGCTCATGGGTCTCAAGGCAAGGCTCACACAAGAGGGGCAGAACCTAGGTTCTAAGAGTGTGGTGGAAGTGCAGAAACAGAGATTTATTTAAAACTGGGTTGAAGATAGTAAGGAGTAAGGTAATTTGAAAAACCATTAGTAGTAAAACTTAAACTACACAGGATCAGCAGTTGCACAAAGGGGTTAGGGGTTTAGGAATACATTGCATGAAGCATATGACCCTAGGAGGGGTCAGGTTTGGACAGGCACAACAATAGATGATGCTGGCATGCCCATAAACCAGCCAGAGAACACAAACACATAAGGGGATATGGGGTTTGGGATTCATAAGTCAGCAAATCACATAATCAAGTGACAGACAGAGTACCTACATAAGGGAGAACATTAACTTACAACATGCTTAGTAATGAAACTTGATTGCATAAACATAAGCAGAAACATGCAAGAGTGAAGGAAATAGTTAAAGAAACATGTTGTTGTTGATACTTGAAGATTAACTAGGACATACCAGTAAGAAGCAAAGTGCAGAAAGGAAAAGTAAAGCAAATTTCCACAGCCTAGCCTTGGCTTTCAGCTGGCCAGACAAAGCAGTAACACAAGTAGTAACAGAGAAACGAAAGAGAGTTTCGAGTGAAGTGTGTGTTCTGAACTCAGATGGTTCGTTCGTGTCTTTGAAAGAAAAGAAAGTGGGTATTTATAGTTCTGAAAACAGGTGAAAATAAGGTAATAAGTAAAGTCTTAACACAAATATAGAAACAATTACAAGTTAGAATTAATTACACAAGTGATTCCCTTTAATTAAGAAATCACTGTTATCGGGTAGTAACAGGTTCAAATAAGGAAAGAAATCAGTTTGAAGATGGATTGATTATTGCCATAAAAGGGGAAGTAAAAGCATGAAGTAAACAATTAGGTATAAGTACACAAATATGCTTATTTTGGAAAAGATTCAGTAAGGTAAAATATCATAATAAAGGAAAGGAATCAATTAATTTGAAACAGGCGAGTGAAATCAGGGCTAATATAAGAAAAGCTCTTGAAATCAGTCACAAGATCAAGATCAATCAAGGAAGAAACTTCAGCATATAAATAGAGTGAACAGAAGCATCAGACATGCGAGGCCAAGCACATTGGCAAAAGAAACAACATACAATAGTAGCAGAAATAAGCATAGGATTCAGTAGTGAACAAAGTTAGATAGTCAGGGCTCACACGTATAGCCAAAGTGAAGAAGAGAGTCAAACAAGCAGAGGTCTCACAGTAACAGGTGAGGAATCCATAGTCAAGTTGAAAGATAGTAAAAGTCAGATAAGTCACATAAAGATAAGTCACATAAAGAAAAGAGAGTCTGAAACAAGAAACTTTCAATCGAGTCAAGTATATATTCAAACAAACAGTTTCAGACCCAAAGACCTAGGATTTTCAACAATAATCGAGTTTAAAAGATGGTAAAACAAATAAGTCAAACAAGAACTTAATCAAACAAGTACATATCTCACAAACAGTCTTAGAACTTAGATAAGACTAAAAAGGAATTAGGGTTTTCAACATGCTAACTCAGATAGAAGAACAACATGAACAAAATGTAGCAAAATCACAAACAGCATTAAAATTTGGAGAAGAGATCTTTTGAAAAACTTAAAGGAAAACCTTAACGAAAGTCGTTTTGAAAGAAAAATTGAAGAAAAAACACTTAGAACATTCATAGAAAGTACAAATCTAAAGTAGATCTGAAAGAAAATCAAAAGATCTTAAAGATTAGGTTTTCAAAAAACCCAGAAAAGGTGAGAAAGGCCTTGAAAGTTTCTGATCTAACCAGGAAAGTCAAGAATCTACCTTGAAAGGCCATGAATGGTCGGAGAAAGGTCGTGGATGGCCGGAGAAAAGCCATGAACAGCAGTCAAGCAAGGACTGGACTAGATTCATTCGAGGACTAGCCATGAAACCACAGAAACAAATACCCAAGAGCCATAGGAGGCCATTACACATCTCCAATGGACATGGGATGCCATGGATTAGGCAGGGTTTAGGGTGGATTAGGATGGGGTTGGATTGTGGCAGCTAGGGTTCATGAGGTTTCAGAGAGAGTTGAGAGAGAAGAGGGGATTCAAAGGCGGCGGTTGATGAGAAATGAAGTGGGGTAAGGGGTCGTTTAGGGTTAAAAAAGGTAAGGGGTAATGGGGGTCGTTGATCTAAATGATCAACGGTTAGGATTAAAGGGGTTAGGTGGGAATCCGAGTTAGGTCATTTTAAATGGTTTAAGGGGTCAGGTTTAAATGAAATTGGGCCGGGGGAAATTGGGTTCAAATTGGGGCTCAATTTAGGCTACAATTGAAATGCAATTGGGCTATTATATAAATAGCCAATTTTTCCCTTTTAAAGTTATAAAAAATAGTAAATTAATTTCTAGAAACAAATTAAAAGCACTAAAAACTTATAATATATAATTAACCCTTTAAAAATACCGGACTTAATTTTTATGAATATAAACGCAATTAAATCTTAAAAGAGGCTAATGTTGCTTATATATGCAATTTAGCTTTGAAAATACTAAATAAATTTGTAAAAATATGCAAAAAATTACCTTAGCTATATTTTATCCTAAATATGAAAGTCAAATAAATAAATTACCAAAGATAACAATTTTGGAACTAATTATTGGGTTCTTATGGATAAAATAGGGGAATAAATTGATTTAAAAACTTTTAAAAATTAAGGAAAAATAATAAAATATTTTGACATACTTATATATGAATACATATGCTATTTTGAAGGTATTTTGCATATTGAAAAATATATAGGGAAAAATTAGGTATCAACAGCTACCCCACTTTACCTGGGAAGGATGAAAGAGTTGTCGGGTAAAGATATGATGGCCAATTTTGACCGAACGAAATGGTTTGACGAAGATAGGCCGCACCCTGGCTTCTAAGTTGCCTACATATACTTGGTTTTACAGGAATCAGACCATATGTAGTTCAGGATCCATCAGCGGAGTATGCCGATGGAGACTTTCCAAGAACGGACGCAATATCCAGGACGGGGTGAGTGGACGACTTGTGGGAATGGTTAAGGTTTGATATGGCCGTGGGAACTGGAGCGGGCTTGCTCCTGCCGGGATCGCTGTTGCTCGCCGGTGTACCTCCAATTAGAAACAATACAAGCATATGCTGTGCATAAATTTAAACATGATGCAAATTCCCATCAGACCATGAATGTTGTCTTTGGACGGTTAGGATGATGTCCTTTAGACCATGATGTCCTGGTCTATGAAGCGTACAATAAAGGATTCGCGGGCCATGAAATGATGCTCTCGGGCTATGAGGATGGTGCCTCCGAACCCTGATGCCTTTGAATAATGATATGCAAAAGATTAAAAGGGATCCTCAAGACATGACATGGTGTTCTCGGGCTATGAAGAGGATGCCTCCGAACGATGATGCCTTCGGACAATTTGGCGATCTTTCAG
Source organism: Nicotiana tabacum (assembly GCF_000715075.1). Taxonomy (NCBI): domain Eukaryota; kingdom Viridiplantae; phylum Streptophyta; class Magnoliopsida; order Solanales; family Solanaceae; genus Nicotiana; species Nicotiana tabacum. Next base: position 105,530,026 of record NC_134090.1, read on the forward strand.
TCCATGAGATAAAGTATGTGGCAATCTTTCAGCCCATGCAATGCAGTATGTGGCGATCTTTCAGCCTATCAGATGCAGTATGAGGCGATCTTTCAGCCATGCAATGTAGTGAGGCGATCTTTCAGCCATGCAGATGCAATATGTGGCGATCTTTCAGCTGTGCAGATGCAGTATGAGGCGATCTTTCAGCCATGCAGTGCAGTATGAGGTAGTGCTTAGCCTTATGCAAGGATGAAGGCAAATGGAGGTAGAGCTTAACCTCAGAAAGCAGAATAGTAGCCTTATGCAATGCAAAATGCATATGGAGACACAGTTTAGTCTCGGAAGGCAGAATGGTAGCCTTATGCAATGCAAAAATGCAGATGGAGACAACGTTTAGTCTCGGAAGGAAGAATGATAGCTTTATACAATGCACAAATGCAGATGGAGACAACGTTTAGTCTCGGAAGGCAGAATGGTAGCCTTATGCAATGCAAGAATGCAAATAGAGACAATGTTTAGTCTCGGAAGGCAGAATGGTAGTCTTATGCAATGCAAAAATGCAGATGGAGACAACGTTTAGTCTTGAAAGGCAGAATGATATCCTTATACAAGAAATAAAATGGTAGATGGTTGTAGAGCTTTCTTAGATGATAGCAGATTGCGACATTGTGATTGCTGGGGACATTGTGACATACGGAATATCACCGGTGTGTGTGGATAGCAAATGTTGGTAAGTGGCAACGGTTCCAAGAGTTGTATTACTGAATAATATTTGTCCCACGGGTGTATAGTATGTTTGATGATTTCGCAATTCAAGTGCCTGCATCCAAAGAAAAATCGTGAGTTTCGTAAAGGGGAGGTTAGTTCGTATCCCCGCTGGCTCTATTTGACCTGCTCGACTCCGATCTGGTGATACTGTATGTATCATTGGGGTAGCTTTGCTAAACAAGCAATTTCAGTAATATGCATGGTTTAGTAAAAAATATGACATAATAATAATTTTTAGATGAACCGATGACTGTGACGTGGTTCGGGACATTACAACCTCTCTTGCTACGGAATTTGAGGGTTCACCTCAAAATTCTGCCCCAGTTTAATGGGTTGACGCTCCTGACTATTGCTTGCGACGATTGGCTGAAATTACTTCGGAATTTTGAGGGTTCTCCTCAAAATTCTGCCCAGTTTCTAATTGCGGGAGAAGGGGGAGGGGGAGGGGGTAATGAAATTTTATTGAAGTTGTGACCGAACCCATAGGGCTGCATACATATCCCCTCTTAAACGGGAATCAGGTCAGACGTAGTTCAAATTACATCATATAAGGGAAGCATGGAAATTACACATAGTAACGCTTGACTGCATCTGAATTAATCGGCTTTGGCCAGACTTCTTCATCCATTTCTACAAGTATAAGGGTCCTTCCTGTTAGAACTCGGTGAACCATGTATGGACCCTGCCAATTGGGAGAGAATTTCCCTTTGGCTTCATCCTGATACGAAAAAACTTTCTTTAACACCAGCTGCCCCGGTGTGAGCTGTCTCGACTTGACTCTTTTGTTGAAGGCTCTGGACATTCTATTCTGATAGAGTTGACCATGGCAGACTGCATTCATTCTCTTTCCGTCGATAAGGGCTAATTGCTCATAATGACTTTTCGCCCATTCTGGATCTGTGAACAACTAATTTTTGACCCCATCAAAATTTTATATTATTTTAGTGTAAATATTTCTTTTAGATTTAATCTTAATATTTAAACTTTTATCACTCTTAATAGGTTTTATTTTTTTTTAAAAAAAAAACTATAAAAATACTCTTATTCTTAGAGTACAAATTTTATTTCTAAAATATATATATAGTTTCTTTTAATATGTAAGCTATAGAATCTTTCCTAGTATCATTTAAAGTACATGTAAATATTTAGTTTTTCTATATTGTAAGAAATGTTGGTTATTCTTCTTATCTTTATAATTTAATTATCCTTTAAAATAAAAGACAATTTTTTTGAAATGAAGTAAAATCACGTTAAAGTGAATATTATCAAACTTTATTTAAAAATCTGATTTTTACTTTTAATATATATATAAAATAATAATAATAATACTAAAAAATAGCACCCAACTTCCCCACTTCACTCCTGCCTCACTCCCTCACGTCTCACCTCACGTTGCACACACACAAAACACTCCTCACGTCCTTCCCCACTATGACATCTCTCACGTCACATAATCTGCACACACACACAATTATCAGCACACACACATTATGTATAATCAACAACTGACACAACACTAGAGGATACACTCACTTTTGGCATTAAACGAGTGGACTAACCCAATCTCAAGTTTCATTCTGACTAAGCATACAAAGTTGGGGGTTTTCCGTTCAAGATCCAGGTTTTAAAAGTTCTCGTTGAGGTTTTGATTTATGGTTCACTGTTGTTTGTTGCTATTTCAAGTTTGACATTGGATATCTATTTGTTGGAGGTTTTTCAATATATATTAAAAGTTTTCACCGCAAAGGTTCTTATTCTTCTCTTGTTGTAGTTACTTTCTGTGTTTAATAGTTTGTGGAAAAGTTAAGTTCTATTGTAAATTTGTTCGTTCGGATGCATGTCTTTAATAAAAATTAATTATTAAAAATAAAACATTTCGTAGTTATATAATTTCTTTGATTATCGAGAGCATTTTTAATGTTTGTTTCAAATATTCAGTGGCTATGATTTAAACAAGTTTCTGAATAGTAAAATTTAGAGTGTATTAACTAAAGAATTATTATTAACCTATGGTTATGATATAATAAATTATTTAATTAATATATGAGAAGTACACGTCAAGTTTTCCATTCTATGCCATTCTCGAATCCATAAAGATATGGTATTACTTGATATGGTACCATGTAGTTCATGCTCTCATATTTTGATTTTTTTTCCTTTTTAAAACTAACTTATGTGAGCACGTGATTTTTGCCTCACATGAATTGCTCCTACAGAATTCCCAAAATTAAATTTTTCCGTTTAATTATTTGGTATTTAGGAATTATTGCATAATTTTCTTGTTTGTTTGTATTTTTGTGTGCACATTTAATTTTATTTAATACCTAAAAATACAAAAATACTCTACATTTGCATTTAGGATTTAATTTTATATTTTTAGGTTTATTAGTTAATTAGTTGTTTTACAAAAATGAAAAAATTACAAAAAAATAACTCATTTTGCATTTTTTTACTTTTGGTTTTGAATTTTATAGTTTTTCTTTTAATTTAGGAGTTAATTAATTTTTATAAATACTATGACGGATAATTAGCTTATTTTGGTAAATTAATTTAGTTTTAAGAGTTAATTTAAGTTTTATTTTAATTTGAAAAAGAAAAGGAAATTTGGCCAGCCCAAACGATCTCACCCCATACACGTTCGAAATCAGGCCCCAGCCATACCCATACCCGATCCAAACCTTTCAGATCTCAAGACGACGTCATTTTAATTATTTTTTATCAGGACTGTCGATCTCGCTTGATCGGACGGTCGGGAACTGAGTGCCCTTTTTATATTTATATGTCCAAACGCGTACCCACCCCCTCATTCACTCGTCTCTCTCACATCCCCCTCTCCTCAGAGATTCTCCCAACCAAACCCTAAGCACCGCCCTTATTTCCCACCGCCACCCGGTGGCGGTGCCACCACAAACCGACTCCAAACTAACACCAGAGAACCCCTTCACTCCCCTCTTCCCAAATCCTCACTCTGTTCCATTCGAATATGCTTAGAACTCCTCAAATATTAAATCTACGGTTCGAACCCTAGAAGCCAAAGCCAAGTTCATTCATGCAAGGCCACTTCTCCAGTATTCACGAGTGTTAGGGTGTCGATTTTACAAGAAAAATAACATTAGTCGCATGTTCTTGACAAAGAACAGGCGGTTGATATTATATTGGGGCTTTAATTGGAGAGGCAGTCATGAGTGCGAGCCGAGTCGGTGAGTTTCTTTCTTTTCTTTGGTTCGTTCTTCTATTTTTCTTCTTCTCTTCTTCTTTTCTCCGGATAATTCAATTGAAAGTCGACCAAAATTTCTGGCCAAGGCAAAAACCTTGTTCCGTCTGTTCTTTTTCAGTTTGTTCTTTCCAGGTTTACCCCTTAATTTTTGTTTGGTCTTGCTTGATAAATTTTGTGTTCATCTTCTTTATTTAGCCATTTAGTTTAACCTAATTAGGTTGATGTGATAATTTAGTTTAATTTTGCATTAACTAGTATTTTAGTTCAGGTTTTAAATTTTGTGAAAACTATTCAGTTGTTTCTTTACCATTTGCCATAATTTTCTAAATCTGGGTTTGAGTCATTATGCCGTTTGTGCTTTGAATTCATTTTAGAATTCATTCCCAGAAACTCAAATTGATTTTCTGAGCCCAGGCCTGTGTAACCATTGGGTCGTTTAACCCATGACCCATTTGAGGTTCTGAAGAGTAAAAATAGGGAGTTTAAGGGGTAGTTTAGGGAATTTAGGTGAAAGAATCTTGTATAACTGACTGGGCAAGTTTTATGGAAGGTGTCTTTGGGACCTATGTGAAAACTGAGTTTTTAAATCAAGGAACAACTAGCAAAAACAAAAATTAAAAAAGGAGTAAAGGGCAAAAACTGAAATCATTTCTGCTGCCCTAGAACCTTGCCTATAAAGGCATCATAACTTGACATTTAAGGGAGATTTTTTGGAAGAGATAAAAAAATTCAGAAAATACAAACGGCTGATTTTTTTTACTGCTTTATTGACCTTTTTCAGTGATTTTTGAATCTTTCAATTTCCAAACAACTTTGATTCATCTGAGGGTGGAAATGGATTAGAATTGGGGTTTTGAAAAATTCTGGTTCAAGTTTGTGGTTGGGTTTACTGTTCTATTGAATGCCTGAAGTTGAGTTCACTATTTTGACAGTTCAAATCTGGGCTTAGCTGATTCTGTGGTGCTACTTCTTGTTTGATATCTCTGCTGCAACTTACTGCTCCTCACCTATTTTTCTTTGTCCATTTACAGGTACATTTTTGAACTTTACCCAATGTGAAAACCAATTTGAATAGGGAAATGAAAATGAAGTTGAGAAATGACAATAGTTCTATCTGCAGTAGTTCTATATAATGTCTGTTTTCGTTACTTTATTCTTGGTGTATGCTAGGTAGTTTTTATTCTGGGTATTCGAATTCGTTGAGTTATATTAGATTTGGGATTGTTAAAAGACTTGGAAATAACCTGTTAACCGAGTTAAATTCAGGACAGATGCATTCTTGGAGAATCTTGTGATATAAATGGTATTGAGATTTGTTTGCTGAATAGCTCACTTAAGTTTGGTAACATGTTAATTGTGTTAGTTTGATCATGTACTTATATATTAGTTTGGCAGAATGTATTCATTGGATTTCGTGGGTGTTGGAATTGTGTTTAAGGGGGAATAATTGGTCCAAAGTATTCTAATAATAGAAGTAGGTGTCAGTTCATTTTGCCGCTGGTTGTGAGCATGCTTAGTTTAGATTAGTTGTTTCAATTCAGAATGTTCAGTTAATGGGCTAAAACTCAGAAGCATTAGTCTATTTTGGCGTTAATTATGAATATGTTTGAGTTAGATTTGCTGTTTGCCAACTCATAATGATTAGTTGATAGTTAAAATTCAGAAATAAATGGTTAGTTTCATTTCATGTTTCACATAGTTGCTTAATTAAAGTGCAAGCCGTTAATTGTACATTGAGCATTTTTGGCTGAAGATGGTTGGTCATCTTAGGCTTGAATAATTGAAATTCAGAAGTAGGAGGTCAATTACATCTTATGTTTTCATGTAGTATCTTGAATTATTTACAATCAATCCACTGTGCACAGAGGGCGAGTCTGAACTTGGGCTTAGCGATTGCCCAGTTGATGAGATCAGGTCCATTAATTCGAATAATTATGATGTTTTGCATGCGTAGAGACTCGATCTGGAGTCCCGCATCTGTTGATGTTCATTCTCTACGGCTTAGGGCTTGAGTTGGGCCTGTATTAGGGCATACCGGGTCTTTTGGCAGTAGGGCCAGTCTTCCGAGCCTAGTTGCTCTTTAATTCCACCCGCTCGTCCTCCCTGATTGTTGGTTTATTAGTTTTAAATTGATCCAAAATTTTAGTCCTAAAAGTGTTGATAATTCTGTTCTCTAATCAATTGAATTCTTACTAGTTACATTTCGAGGTGAGCCATATTGGATAATATAAGTAGTTTATGGCCCTCTGAAGTTTAATTCGAATTCCCTTTTAGAATTGGAATTGAGGTGCGCTGCGCTAAATAAAATCTCAAATATGCAGCCCTCATTTAATTATTTCCTTTAAATCCTTAGAACTCGAGGCGTGCCATTTAGAAAATTTTCCATGGCCCTCGCAAAGTTAAAAACGCGTAGTCGCTTTAGGCGCGTTATTTAATAATTAACTTCCTCAAACTCGGGTGTGCATTTCATGTGACTCAAATCCAAATCTTGACAACGTTAAATAAAATATGTCGCGGATCGCAGGTGCATTTCATGTGGCGTGATCCAAAGGCGTGTTTTGTATAACATTGACATCTTCTTAAAATGAATTAAAATGGTTTAAAGTTAAAATGCACATAGGTTCAAAATGTTTAAAATCAGATAATTATGCCAATAATAACTATTGAGCGACCGTGCTAGAACCACGGAATCCGTGGGTGCCTAACACCTTCCCCGGGTTAACACAATTTCTTATTCAGAATTTCTGTTCGCGGACTGTAAAACAGAGTCAATCTTTTCCTCGATTCGGGATTTGAACCGATGACTTGGGACAACAAAAAATTATCCCAAGTGGCGACCCTGAATGTCTAATAAGTAAATCCCGTTTCGATTGTCACTTTAAGTTGGAAAAAACTCTCTTATATACTCCCTTCCGGGGGTGTAAGTAAAAAGGAGGTGTGACAGCTCTGGCGACTCTGTTGGGGATCGAACCCAGAATCGCTAGTTCAGGGTTCAGAATTCGAGCTTAGATGAATTGTTATAGTTGTCTTTATTAATTATCTGATTTTGTTACATGTTTGGGCCTAATGTGCTATGTGTTGCTTTTATCGCTTTGATATTCTGTGAACTGTATATAAACTGCTACGAAACCCTTCTTCTCTCTGAGTCTTCTAAATCATGGAGGAGTGTGCACTTCGTGTGACTTCTCTTCTGTTAGAGTCATATCCCAAATTTTAGAACAAGGTTCGGATAAGTTGCAAAGCCGGTGAAGCTTCTGTATTCCTAGTACGCTGCCCCCCCCTCGGCTCGAGTTGTCCGCTCGGGTAAGCCAGGTCTAGAACAATAAACCCAGGTTTTAAATCTAGTATAACAAGACCTCATGCCGGATCCTTAGTAGGAACGTTTTCTTGCATCACATGCATTTGACTTTGGAGACTCATCACAGGGGTTGGGTCTATCTAGGACAGGTGTACCAAAAATAAAAAGACCATCCTGATACATCTTACTTGCTACTTGTGCATTTATTTGATTTGAATTTGCGTGCTGACCGTCTTTTGAATAATGGGAGAAAGTTGGAAAAAAGAGAATAGCAATGTGAGGGTTAAGTGAATTAAATCACCTGTTTTGGCAAACCAATGTCCAAGTAGTACTGAAACTCTGCCGAAATTTTTGAGAAAAATGAAAAAAAAAGAAAAAAAAACGGTTTTGTTTTGAAAACTAGTTGGTTTTATTTTATTTGCCCGAACTACGCCAGTTTGATTCTCACATGGTGTGTGATACGTAGGCAACCCCCATCGGGTCCAACTTCCTTTTTGCAAAAAATAGCCCAAAAAGAACAAAAATTTTAATTTTATTGCAAATAAGTAAGATGATGCCATTCTTGTCTAATGTCCCCAAAAGGGCGCCGGAAGACCGTTTTTGCAAGAATAGCCATCTTTGGTCATTTTTCAAGGGTTTTGCTGGGTAGCGAACACAGCCTTAAAATCTTCGTTTTCGAAGTGCTGAAAGGCCGTATTGGTAAAGCCGGATATTGTTGTGAAAATTTTGAAAAAAATGGTAATTTTTCCTGAGTCAAAATGAGTCATAATTTTCTTTTAGTTAAAATCACCTTAATAAATGTGTAGGATGAACACAATTCAAAATGAACCTTTCTCAACCTGTGAAGAGATCCCGTTGGAGCTACATATGTGGTGGCATGATTTGGGGGACAATAGCAGAAAAGTTGTGACAGAAGCGTTGGGTGGTCTTGTCGGGCTCTTGAAGGTTAAGCCGAGAAAGGACATAATTGAGGCCTTGATACCATTTTGGGACCCAACACATAATGTATTCCACTTTGCTAATTTCGAGTTAACTCCTACACTGGAAGAGATAGCAGGCTAAGCTGGTTTCGAGGGGAATCTTAGAAATCAATACCCGGTAGCACCGAGAACAGTAACCCCTCACTAATTTTTGGACTTGTTAAGCATCAGTCGGGACATCCGAGACGGAAACTTGGCCAAAGGATTCTGTACCTTCTACTTTTTGTACCGACGTTATGGGAATCCCCGTGGCTTCGAGACGCCAGATACCGGTCTTACTCATACGGGAAACCAAGACAAGTGGGAATCTCGGAGAGGATTAGCTTTTATAATGGCGTTCCTGGGTACTTTGATTTGCCCTAGAAAAGACAGGAACATAAGGTTGGGACTCGTGGGGATAGCCGACTTTATGATGAAAAAGGCAAATGGGATCATAGTGCCGATGATTTTGGCAGAAATTTACCGAGCTCTGACTCTTTGTCGAGAAGGGGGAAAGTTCTTTGAAGGGTGCAATATGCTGTTACAATTATGGATGGAGGAACACCTTTTCCACCATCCTGGATACTTGAATTGTGGTATGACTGGCCTCGAGTGCATTGAAAAACATGAAAAAAGGATAGAGGGTTATGAGTTCCCGGATGGTACAGAAGCATGGCATGCTCATTTGAGATCTTTGACTGCAAATAAGATCGAATGGACATTTGGGTGGCTCTCGGTCAGTGAGGTAATTTATATGTCGGCTGAGGTATGCTTTTTGCTGTTAATGGGTCTTCAGAGTATCCAGCCTTATGCCCCGCACCGAGTTCTACGTCAGTTAGGCCGATACCAGACCATCTCACACGATGAGGATTTGAGTCGGCAGGTTATTGAGTTGGAACCAAAAGCCGCTTTTCCAGAAAAAGAGTGCGCCGGATTTGGCATCAGTGCAGATTCTTAGAGCCTAGAACTCAAGTACGAGATCTATCCAGAGGTGAGGTAGAGCCTAGTTACACTGCTTGGTATGGTAAAAGATCCCGAGTTCATCATGAGACCGAAAGTCCTGCAAAGAAACCCCATATCCAATAATTTACCGACGAAACACAGGTGCAATGGGACTGGTTGCCCAAGGAAAATGAGTACCGAGCCACTATAAGCAGGCTGGAAAGGCAAGTCATGGATCTTCAGTTTGAAAATGGTTTGCAAGCTGCCGATGATGAGGGGGAAAAGAAAAAACTAACTCAGGAAAATGAAGCCCTCAAAGCTCAAATCCGGAAGATGAAAATAGCTGCTAGAAACCCGGAAAGAAGCCGAGCAGATGAAATGCTTATAAGTAGCCTGAAAAAGAAAGCCCTTGAGTGGCAAGATGACCTAGAAAAGTCTGAGGCCAGTCTAGTGAAAGTCCGGGTTCAATTGGCGGAAAATGCAAAAGGTCGGACATAGTTTGTGCAACAAATGAAGAGAAAATATGAAGGGACAATCACCAGCCTGAAAAGAAAAGTAACTACTCTTGAGAATAAGGCAGCCAAGTAGGCGAAAGATTTCAAAGCTGATAGGGAACACTGTTATGATTTGATGGCTCGGATGGAGGAAGAAATGCAACAGTTGCAAAATCAACATCTCTATAATACTCAGGTGTTAGAAGTTCGGAATCAATAGGCCGGGCGTCTGCTTTAGGAAATGGGTAGAATCCGAGAGCGGGTCAGAGCCATTGCCGACTACATTATTGTGAAATGCCAAGCATGTGAGGATATGACTCGCACCACTTTCTCCGTGGCAGTGATGACATTTGTCCGACAGATAATGAGTGATTTGGAGAGGCTTCAAAGGGATCTTGCATATAGACCCGTGGCGAGACCGAATGATGTCCCGCGGGCCCCAAGAGTGTTTGAGGCATTAATGTATTCATGATTTTTATTAGAGTCTGTTAGTCTATTTGCGAGTCTGTATTTTCTTTTATTGGAGTCTGTTAGTTGGTTTTCGAGTCTGTTGTTTTCACCTTTCTGTCAGAGTCTGTTGGTCTTATTTTGAGTCAGAGTCTGTTAATTTCCCATTTCGAGTCTGTTAATTTTATAATTTGGTAGAATGAGTGATTGTAATCAAAACTGTTTTATTTTATGAAAAAATATGAAAATCCCAAAATATTTTGTTATTTATTTTATTTACATCTCCAAGAACTATGCTTGGTCTGATTCATGCGGGGTCATGATACGTAGGCAATCTCCATAGGATTCGACCATAACCAAAACAAAGAAAAAGAGTGATAAAAAAAAGAAGAATAAGAGAGAAAAGAAAAAGAAAAGAGAGAGAAAATAAGAAACCATGAGGAGGAAACAACGGCAAAACAAGAGAGAGAAATGAGAGGATAAAAACAAAGAGAGACCAAGCAAGGAAAGACAAGAGTGAAAAGGAGAAAAAAAGGGAAGGAAAAAGAAAAGGAAAAAAAGAGAGAGAGAAAAGAGAAGTTGCAAATGGAAATAAGGAAAAGCCGGGATGACGCAAGCAGCCGATCAAATGCATAATAGAAACGGTTAACTGCTTAGGTGCATTCACTCCTCAAATGTGCGGTTGCTTATTTGTTAAAGCCCTAATCGCTAACAATTTTGTTATTGATGAAATTATAGTCAGGCAGGTGGTTAGTTTGATTGGAATTCTGGCAACTCACTCCTACAACACCCGGTCCAAAAACAAGCTTAACATGGCCAACCAGGAACTTGAGGCAAGTATTGTCGATCCGTCAAAAGAGGTGGAAGAATCGGAGGTTAATCTGAAAGATGAGTTGTATAAGCTGAAGCAGGATATGGCTGAAATGTACCAAGCATGGGTAAAAGGGCACCCACCGCCAGTTTACTCTGCCAACCTTGCTTTTATCCCGCCATTGGCTCTGACCCAGGAACCTCCCACTATGAACTCATCTCCGGCCTTTCCCCTCTACCAACAATGCTACGGCACCACTTCCCATACATCACAAGCTCCACCACCCAAACAAGTCTCGTACCCTCCTCCACCAATCACTCCTATTTTTGTGGCACCCCCACCTGCTGCATTACACCGATCCTCCAGTGAGCCTCTGTTCTAGACTCACGACAACCAGTATTACCCCCTAGAGCCCACTTTCAAGGTTCCCAAACCCTATTCCTACACTCCTCATTTTGACCTCCCTGCAGAAACCGAAAACCATCTAAAAATCCCGAACAGGAGGAGATGTTCAGGAAAGTTAAAAGCCTGGAACAGTCATTCAGAGACATGCGGGGGTTTGGTGGTCAAGTAAGTGTGGCTTACAAAGATCTATGTCTATTTCCAGATGTGCAATTGCCGGCAGGGTTTAAGATGCCCAAGTTTGATTTATATGATGGGCACGGTGATCCAGTAGCGCATTTGAGAGGTTTTTGTAGCAAAATGAGGGGAGCTGGCGGGAAATATGAGTTGCTAATGGAATATTTCAGTCAAAGTCTGAGTGGTTCGGCGCTGGAGTGGTACACTCGGCAAGATCACGGAAGATGGTACACATGGGATGATCTAGCCAAGGCATTTGCTTGCCACTTCCAGTACAATCTCGAGATTATTCCGGATCGTCTGTCTTTGACAAAACTTGAGAAAAAGCACAATGAGAGTTTCAGAGAGTATGGTTTTAGGTGGAGAGAACATGTAGCAAGGGTTGACCCTCCAATGAAAGAAAGCGAAATGGTGGATTATTTTATGCCTGCCTTAGAACCTACTTATTACGGTTATCTGGTATCAGCTATAGGTAAGTCCTTCAATGAAGTGGTAAAGATGGGCGATATGGTAGAAGAAGGGCTCAAGACAAACAAAATCATGAGTTATTCGGCTATTAAGGCAACCACCCAGGCCATTCAAAGCGGAACTAGGGGAGTAATTGGAAAGACGAAGAAAGAGGATGTAGCAACGATTGATTCAGGAGCTTGGTTCGGACCCAGGGGTTCACCTCACCACTATCATCAGCCTCGTCCCCACCACCAAACCTACCCCCATACCCCGTATAATCCACCCCAACACTACTACCCACCACCAGACCCCCATTCTTCTGTACACCATGCCTAAACATACAGCCAACCTCTGGCCCACGCACAATGGTGTGCGCTAGTCCCACAAAATACATACCCAACTCCACAAAATGCCTATCCACCCCTAAGAGCCTACCGAAACTTTCCTGGATCAGGTTTTCGGCCCAACCGAGCATTTAAGAATGAGAGGTTGTAAAAGAAGAAAACCTTCACTCCATTGGGAGAATCCTATACCAGTTTGTTTCACAGGTTAGGACAATTGGGTATGCTGAGTCCGATCGAGCCAAAACTGCCAAACCCTCCCCCGAGGAATCTTGATCACTATGTGAGTTGTGGATATTGTTCTGGTGCTCCGGGACACGACACAGAGAAGTGCTGGAAATTGAAAATAGCTATTCAAGAGCTCATTGATACTACTCGGATTGAGGTCCAAGCTCCGAAGGTGCCCAATATCAACCAGAACCCGTTGCCGGCCCATCTTGAGACAAATATGATCGAGATAGTGCATAGGGGAGGGGAGACTAAGAAACCTTCACAAACCATCATGATGATTCGGTCCAGTGAAGTTAGGCCGGTTGAAAAGCCAACAAGTGAGAAATCAGTGATCAGGTTGAACAGGGCAAACAGTGAACCAACTGTAGTAATCAAGAAGGGGACCCCAAGTGATGTGGCAGTAAAACAAGAAAGAGCAAAAGTGGTTGTGCCAGGAGTGGCGAACAAGCCTGTTGTAATTGTGGAGGGTGCTCGCACAGATCCTGTCATTATCAAGCCGGTAACAGAGTTATCGATAATCAACAGCAAGGCGGTCCCGTGGAATTATGAACGAGTGACAGTGACTTACAAGGGGAAAGAAGTTAAAGAAGAAGTTTGTGATACCCATGGTTTGACTAGATCGGGGAGATGCTTTGCCCCCAAAGAGTTAGGAAAAGCTAAAACCTCCAAAGATAACCTATTGCTAGTGAAGAAAGTTGTGACTGAAGAAGAGGCAGAGGAATTCTTGAGAAAGATGAAAGTGCAGGACTATTCCATTGTGGAGTAGTTGAGGAAGACACCGGCTCAAATTTCACTATTGTCATTATTGATCTATTCAGACGAGCACTATCGGGCTTTGATGAAGATCCTTAATGAGGCCCATGTTCCTGACAAAATCTCAGTAAATCATTTGGAAAAGATAGCTAACAAGATATTTGAGGTAAACAGAGTCACTTTTTCTGATGATGACTTGCCCGTGGAGGGTATTGAGCACAATAGAGCCCTCTATCTTACAGTGAAATGCGAAGATTCCGTGGTTACTCGGGTACTAGTTGACAATGGTTCTAGTGCGAATATTTGCCCTCTCTCTACTCTGAACAAATTGAAGGTGGATGATGAAAGAATTCACAAAAACAATATCTGCGTTCGGGGATTCGACGGTGGAGGGAAAGATTCAGTCGGAGACATAATGCTTGAGCTTACAATAGGGCCAGTTGAATTTACCATGGAGTTCCAGGTGCTCGATATGGATGTTTCTTACAATATGCTATTAGGTCGACCCTGGATTCATGCTACCAAAGCGGTCCCGTCTACTCTGCATCAAATGGTAAAATTTGAATGGGATAGACATGAAATTGTTGTGCACGGCGAAGACAATTTATGTGTTCTCAGTGATGCCATTGTTCTGTTTATAGAGTTTGAAGACGACAAGGGGCCATGAGTTTATTAGGTTTTTGACACGGTATTGGTAGAGAAAATTCCAAAAGGAAAGTGCGGTCCAACTCCATGGGTAGCTGCTGCATCAGTCATGGTAGTCATTGAAATGTTGAAAAATGGTTTTGTACCGGGCAAGGGTTTGGGTGCATCTCTTCAAGGTATTGTACGACCGGTGTCTCTCCCCAAAAACTTGGATACATTTGGTTTGGGGTTCAAGCCCATGGCTGCGGATGTGAAAAGAGTTAAAAAGTTGAAACAGAGGGCCTGGGTCCTCCCAAAGCCCATCCCACGGTTCTCCAGATCATTTGTCAGGCCTGGCACTAAGAAACGCCCAGTAACAACAGTTCCCAGTTTTGTGGTTGGTCCTGATAAGGAGTTGCTTGAAAGGTTTGAGAAGTTATTCGACGAGGTGAACATGGTAAAAGTTGGAGAGGGTTCTAGCAAGGCGGTTGCACAACATGTTGGGCCCAATGCAAAAATTAACAATTGGAAACTACTCATCTCCCCACCAGGAAGGAGTTTTGATAGTTTGCTTTGATTTTCTTTCAGTTTATCTAGATTATTCCAGGGTTGTAATTCAGATTCTATGTTCTGTCCGTTTGGATGTATAAACCTTGTTATCTTTTAATTGAAATGAAATGCAACTTCCCTTTTTCCTCATTCCTGACAGTTTTATTTTGTTTTCTTTTCTTCCTTGTACAGTTCTTTTTATGCTGGTTTCAATAACATGACATGCACGAGGAATCTTCGGCCCAGTCTTACAAGCCAATCTAATTCTGAAATAGTAATTCAAGAAATAGAGTGTGATGATGAATCAGAATACGACGAGGATGAGGCCTTTGAAGAGATTAGTAAAGAACTAATCCATTTTGAAGAAAAACCCAAGCATAACCTGAGTGATACAGAAGCAATCAATTTAGGGGACCCAGATAATATTAGGGAAACTAGGATAAGTGTCCTTCTTTAACCTTACTCAGGGAGGAGATAATTAAAGCGTTATTTGAGTACAAAGACATCTTTGCATGGTCATATGACGGTATGCCGGGTTTAAGCACTGACTTGGTGGTTCACAAATTGCCCACTGACCCGGCATTCCCTCCTGTCAAGCAGAAGCTGAGGAAATTTAAGACTGATATGAGTGTGAAGATCAAAGAAGAGGTCACCAAGCAGTTTGATGCAAAAGTCATTCAGGTCACTCGGTATCCCACTTGGTTAGCCAATGTAGTACCTGTGCCAAAGAAGGATGGCAAGACCAGGGTGTGTATTGATTACCGTGATCTCAACAAGGCGAGTCCCAAGGACAACTTTCGATTGCCGAATATCCACATTCTGATTGACAATTGCGACAAGCATGACATTGGGTCTTTTGTGGATTGCAATACGGGCTATCATTAGATCCTAATGGATGAGGAAGATGTAGAGAAGATAGACAGCATTCATTACGCCATGGGGAACATACTGCTACAGGGTCATGCCTTTCGGTTCGAAAAATGCTGGGGCAACTTACATGAGGGCAATGACAACCATATTCCACGACATGATACACAAGGAGATTGAGGTTTATGTGGATGATGTAATTATAAAGTCTAGAAAGTAGTCTGATCATGTCAGAGATTTGAGAAAATTCTTCCAAAGGCTTCGCAGGTACAATCTTAAGCTCAATCCTGCAAAATGCGCATTTGGTGTGCCATTTGGAAAATTGTTGGGATTCATAGTCAACCGTCGAGGTATCGAATTGGACCCGTCAAATATCAAAGCTATCCAAGAGTTGCCACCCCCAAGGAACAAAACTGAGGTGATGAGTTTATTAGGGAGGTTGAATTACATCAGCAGGTTTATTGCTCAGCTTACGACAACTTGCGAGCATATCTTCAAACTATTGAAGAAGGATGTTGCGATCAAGTGGACAGACAAGTGTCAAGAAGCATTTGATAAGATAAAGGGGTACTTGTCAAACCCACCTATGTTGGTCCCACCAGAACCGGGGAGACCTTTGATTCTGTATTTGACGGTTTTGGATAATTCGTTTGGTTGCGTGTTAGGTCAGCATAATATCATCAGTAGAAAAGAGCAGGCCATCTATTATCTCAGCAAGAAGTTCACATATTACGAGGTTAAGTATACTCACCTGGAAAGGACATGTTACGCCCTAACTTGGGTGGCACAGAAGCTGAAGCATTATTTGTCATCTTACACTACTTACCTCATCTCTCGTTTGGATCCATTAAAGTATATCTTTCAGAAGCCTATGCCCACAGGGAGGCTTGCAAAGTGGCAATTTTTTCTCACAGAATTTGACATCGTCTATGTGACCCAGACTCCGATGAAATCCCAGGCATTGGCCGACTATTTGGCTGAGAACCCAGTGGATGAAGAATATGAGCCTTTGAAGACTTACTTCCCTGATGAAGAGGTAATTCACATTAATGAGTTGGAACAAGTTGGAGAGCCAGGCTGGAAACTTTTCTTTGATGGAGCTGCTAACGTGAAAGGCGTTGGGATAGGAGCTGTATTGATTACTGAAACAGGACATCACTACCCTGTTACGGCTCAGCTTCGTTTCTACTGTACTAACAACATGGCTGAGTACGAGGCATGCATTTTGGGCTTGAGGTTAGTTGTAGACATGGGTGTCCAAGAAGTTTTGGTCTTGGGGGACTCGGACCTTCTGGTGCACCATATCCAAGGGGAATGGGAAACACAAGATTTGAAACTCATACCATACCGGCAATGTTTGCATGATCTTTGTCAACGGTTTCGATCAGTAGAGTTCAGGCATATTCCAAAGATCCATAACGAAGTTGCTGATGCTTTGGCTACCTTGGCGTCAATGTTACATCATCCGGATAAGGCTTATGTTGACCCGTTGCATATTCAGGTCCATGATCAGTATGCTTACTGTAATGTGGTGGAAGAAGAACTTGATGGTGAGCCTTGGTTTCATGTATCAAGGAATATATCAGGATGGGGGTGTATCCAGTACAAGCCACAAGTGATCAAAAGAGAATAATTCATCATTTGGCAAGTGGATTTTTCTTCAGTGGAGGAGTGTTGTACAAAAGAACCCCAGATTTGGGATTGTTAAGATGCATAGATGCTAGACAGGCCACGGCTATCATGACCGAAGTACATTTTGGAGTCGGTGGGCCGCATATGAGTGCATACGTTCCGGCGAAGAAGATTCTCCGAGCAGGTTATTATTGGCTCACTATGGAGCGGGATTGTATTAGTTTTGTGTGCAAGTGTCATTAATGCCAAATACACGGAGACTTGATCCATTCTCCGCCATCTGAATTACATACAATGTCCGCACCATGGCCTTTTGTTGCGTGGGGCATGGATGTCATTGGGCCAATTGAGCTATCAGCTTCAAATGGTCACAGGTTCATTCTAGTGGCCATCGACTATTTCACCAAGTGGGTAGAGGCTAAAACATTCAAGTCTGTAACCAAGAAAACAGTGGTTGATTTTGTGCACTCAAATATCATTTGTCGGTTTGGGATACCAAAGGTGATCATTACGGACAATGGGGTAATATCAATAGTCATCTGATGAAAGAGGTATGTCAGCAGTTCAAGATTACACATCGCAATTCCACCCCTTACCGCCCCAAGGAAAACAGAGCGGTTGAGGTGGCCAACAAGAATATAAAGAAGATACTTCAGAAAATGGTGGAAGGTTCCAGGCAATGGCATGAGAAGCCGCCTTTTGCATTGCTGGGTTATCGCACTACTATTCGTACTTCAGTAGGGGCAACTCCTTATTTGTTGGTATATGGCACTGAGGCGGTGATACCCGCGGAAGATGAAATCCCGTCCCTTCGGATTATCGTTGAGGCCGAAATTGATGACGATGAGTGGGTCAAAACTCGCTTGGAACAATTGAGTTTAATTGACGAGAAGATATTGGCAGCAGTTTGTCATGGTCAGTTGTATCAACAGAGAATGACAAGAGCATATAACAAGAAGGTGCGTCCACGGAAGTTTGAAGTGGGTCAGTTAGTATTGAAGCGTATTCTTCCTCATCAGGCTGAAGCAAAAGGCAAGTTCGCCCCAAATTGGCAGGGGCCGTTCATCGTGACGAGAGTGTTGTCCAATGGTGCTTTGTATTTAACAGACATAGAAGGCAAATTTGTTTAAATGGCTATCAATTCCGATGCGGTCAAGAGATATTATGTATGATTTCTTTGTTTAAATTGTATTTGTTTGTAATTGACATGTTTTGAAGATTGGAATGACTAAGGCATTTTGTTCTGCTATCTAAACACTTTGTCCTTTGTTATCCCCTTGAGCCTTATTTATTTCCTTTCATACCCTTCTTTTGGAATTAGTAGCAAAGATTAGAAACACAAGCGTGAAAGATAAATAAAGGAAAAGAGAGAAAAGAGAAGAATCAAAAGAGAAAAAAAAGAAGAAAAGAAAAAAAGAGAAAAAAGAAAAGAAAAGAAGAGAAAAACAAGAAGAAAAGAAGATAACAAAACAACAAGAAGAGAAAAAGAAAGCAAAAAGAGAAAGAAAAGAAAGAGAAAATCACAACAGCAAAGCAACGTCTATGTCATGAACTATGTTTGACTTGATTCCTCTTAAGGATACGTAGGCAGCCTCACGGTTTGGTCCCATCAAAATAAAATCCCAAAAGTCCCCAAGCAAAGCAACTGGGGCAGAAATTGTGATTGTTGTAAGAAATTTGATTCCGAAAGTTGTAATTTTGAACCCATTTAAGTTGTTTTGAGCCTTTTGACATCCTTTCTTTCTAAACCTATCCAAAAACCCACGTTACGGTCCAAAGAAAGACATTCTGATCAGTCTTCGAGAGATACCAAGTCGAGCAAGTAGAAGTGATTCACATTAGGGGCAACACTCTGGTCCAAGTAGGAAAATTAAAAATGAGAGAGTCTTATTAATGAAAACCCTCACGGGCACAGTAAGGCGACGAGAGTTGAGAGAAATCAAAAATGAGAGAGTCTTATTGGTGAAAACCTTCACGGGCACCTTGAGGCAAAAGTGAGTTGAGAGATGAACAAATGAGAGAGATTTGTCGGTGAAAACCCTTCAGGGCACCGCAGGTCAAACAAGGTCAACGTTTTGGCAAAGAAATTGGGTTTTGAAGATCTCAGAACAAAGTATGGCAACTGAAAGTTGATTGATGGGATAGATTGGGCCGATTAATCCGAAATGCATGTCATGATCATTGGTGTCAGCTTCTCCACTTAGATAAGTCTCTCTTCTTTTTCCCCTTCAGATAGTTTTCCAGTTTTGGATTTTTCTTATCCTTAACTCTGAAACTCATTGCATTTCATTTTTTTTTTTGGGTTTATTTCTCTAAGATGTTCCCAATGTCAGTTATGTTTAAGCAAATAAGAAGGAATTTCAAAGTTTACTCCCAATTTCCAAAGTCACACAAGGCACAGGGTGGCCAAGGCATTGCTCGAGATAGTATGATGCGAAATGGGGTATAAAAGGTCAGAGGAAGTTCTATCGGTGAAATGGTTTGAAAATTTCGTGGGGAATGCAGAAATTCAAACAGATGGGGCAGAGATGTAACACAACGATTTGGGTATAGAACACTCGGGTCATCCAATGTCATGGGGTTTGAAAGTCAGTCGGGAAGTCAAGTAGTTCTTAGCCTGTTCAGGAGAAGTCAGTCAAAACAAAGCACGACACCAGGGAGTTCATTTTCAACAAGAATGCCACGAACTAACCACCATATTTTAAACTGACAAGATTTTTCTTTGACTGAAATAGGGGCAGGAAATTTCGATTGATTCGGAGAAACCTACCGTAAGGAAAGGCAAGCATCAGACAGGTTTGACTGTAAATTTTCAGGACCCTCCTGGAAAATGGGACCTAGTTTAAAATTTAAAACAATCATGAGTAACATAGTCTAGCATAAACGTAACCACAAGGAATATAAGTTGGCTTCAAAGTTTGCATGTTTGAGATAGTATTCAATTAAGAATTGTCAGGACACTCCTGAATAATGGGACCTAGCTTTAAAATTTCCATTGGATAACAATTTTAGCGTAAGTTCTGGTGTAGGTAATATAATTTAGCTGTAAAATAGTCCCTCTTACGATAAAACTTGACTTTTGATTTTCAAGACTCTCCTGGATAATGGGATGTAGCTTTGATACTTTCTTAGATAACAAGATATAGCGAAAATAATACCTTTAGAAGATATAACTTTAAAATTGTCATTTAATTAAGAGTTGTCATATCCTTCCTGAATAATGGGACCTAGCTTTAAAATTTCCATTGAATAACAAAATTTAGCATAAGTTCTGGTGTAGGGTAATATAATTTAGCCGTAAAATTATCACTCTTAAGATAAAACTTGACTTTTGATTTTCAGGACCCTCCTGGATAATGGGGAGTAGTTTAAGACCCTCTTAGATAACAAGATTTAGTAGGAGTCACACCTTTAGAAGATATAACTTAGATTTAAAATTATCGTTTAATTAAGAGTTGTCAGGACCCCCCTGGATAATGGGATCTAGCTTTCAAATTCTTAATAATATTTGGTAATATGATTCACTGTAACACTCACATATGTGCCCAGCTACCAAACTGGGGCAGAAAATTTTCTTTGTTTGTCTATTTTTGTTGAAATCAGGTACCCACTTGGAGAATAGGGAGAAGCAACTCAAATTTAGTAATCAGGCAACCACCTGGAGAGCACGAGAATGCAATTCAAGTTCAGCAATCAGGCGCCCACCTGGAGAGCACGGGAATACAGTTCAAGTTCAGCAGTCAGGCGCCCACCTGGAGAGCACGGGAATACAGTTCAAAGTTCAGCAATCAAGCGTCCACCTGGAGAAAAGGGAAAGCATCTCAGATTACAATTCAAATCGGCAACAAAGGGACTTCACCGGGAGAATGCAGGCCAACAAGGTAACAAGAATCACAAGATCAAGTTTAAAGATATAGATAGGGCTTTTGTAATTTATAGATCATAGTTTAGTCTAGCTTCTTTTTTGTCATGGTGCAATAAGGAGTTCAGTAAGCAGTAGCAGCAGCAACAACAACAGTGAAATCACAGCTTCATGGTAGTCCCAGCTACCAAAACTTCCCGAACTACATTGACCTGATTCCTTTATAGCCAAGGATATGTAGGCAACCCCAGAAGTAGGGTGCGGTCAAATCTTTCAAAAATGCTCCCCACAGAGTATTCAAACAGGCAAAACTCGCTCGTATCCGCTCACTTTATTTTTGCACGAAAATTCTTCGTGTTTCCAAGCAAAGAGGGGCAGATGTGAGCACGTGATTTTTGCCTCACATGAATTTCTCCTACAGAATTCTCAAAATTAAATTTTTCATTTTAATTATTTGGTATTTAGGAATTATTGCATAATTTTCTTGTTTGTTTGCATTTTTGTGTGGACGTTTAATTTTATTTAATACCTAAAAATACAAAAATACTCTGCATTTGCATTTAGAATTTAATTTTATATTTTTAGGTTAATTAGTTATTTTACAAAAATGGAAAAAATTACAAAAACATAACTCATTTTACATTTTTTTTACTTTTGATTTTGAATTTTATAGTTTTTCTTTTAATTTAGGAGTCAATTGATTTTTATAAATACTATGAAGGATAATTAGATTATTTTGGTAAATTAATTTAGTTTTAAGAATTAATTTAGGTTTTATTTTAATTTGAAAAAGAAAAGAAAAATTGGAAAATGAAAAGAAAAAGAAAAAAGAAAATAGGCAAGGCTGATTCTTGGACCAATTTGGCCAGCCCAAATGATCTCGCCCCATAGCCGTTCGAAATCCAGCCCCAGCCATACCCATACCCGGTCCAAACCTTTCAGATCTCAAGACGACGTCATTTTAATTATTTTTGATCAGGACTGTCGATCTCGCTTGATCGGACGGTCGGGAACTGAGTGCCCTTTTTATATTTATATGTCCAAACGCGTACCCACCCCCTCATTCACTCGTCTCTCTCACACCCCCCTCTCCTTAGAGATTCTCCCAACCAAACCCTAAGCACCGCCCTTATTTCCCACCGCCACCGGTGGCGGCGCCACTACAAACTAACCCCAAACTAACACTAGAGAACCCCCTCACTCCCCTCTTCCCAAATCCTCACTCTGTTCCATTCGAATATGCTTAGAACTCCTCAAATATTAAATCTAGGGTTCGAACCCTAGAAGCCAAAGCCAAGTTCATTCATGCAAGGCCACTTCTCCAGTATTCACGAGTGTTAGGGTGCCGATTTTACCACAAAATAACATTAGTCGCATGTTCTTGAAAAAAAACAGGCGATCGATATTATATTGGGGCATTAATCGGAGAGGCAGTCATGAGTGCGAGCCGAGTCGGTGAGTTTCTTTCTTTTCTTTGGTTCGTTCTTCTATTTTTCTTCTTCTCTTCATCTTTTCTCCGGATAATTCAATTGAAAGTCGACCAAAATTTCTAGCCAAGCTAAAATCTTGTTCCATCTTTTCTTTTTCAGTTTGTTCTTTTCCAGGTTTACCCCTTGATTTTTGTTTGGTCTTGCTAGATAAATTTTGTGTTCATCTTCTTTATTTAGCCATTTAGTTTAACCTAATTAGGTTGATGTGATAATTTAGTTTAATTTTGCATTAACTAGTATTTTAGTTCAGGTTTTAAATTTTGTGAAAACTATTCAGTTGTTTCTTTACCATTTTCCATAATTTGCTAAATCTGGGTTTGAGTCATTATGCCGTTTGGGATTTGAATTCATTTCAGAATTCATTCCCAGAAACGCAAATTGATTTTCTGAGCCCAGGCCTGTGTAACCATTGGGTCATTTAACCCATGACCCATTTGAGGTTCTGAAGAGTAAAAACAGGGGGTTTAAGGGGTAGTTTAGGGCATTTAGCTGAAAGAATCTTGTATAACTGACTGGGGAAGTTTCCTGGAAAGTGTCTTTGGGACCTATGTGAAAACTGAGTTTTTAAATTAAGGATCAACTAGCAAAAACAAAAATTTAAAAAGGAGTAAAGGGCAAAAACTGAAATCGTTTCTGTTGCCCTAGAACCTTGCCAATAAAGGCATCATAACTTAACATTCAAGGGAGATTTTTTGGAAGAGATAAAAAAATCTGGAAAATACAAACGGCTGATTTGTTTTACTGCTTTATTGACCTTTTTCAGTGATTTTTGAATCTTTCAATTTCCAAACAACTTTGATTCATCTGAGGGTGGAAATGGATTAGAATTGGGGTTTTGAAAAATTCTGGTTCAAGCTTGTGGTTGGGTTTACTGTTCTATTGAATGCCTGAAGTTGAGTTCACTATTTTGACTGTTCAGATCTGGGCTTAGCTGATTTTGTGGTGCTACTTCTTGTTTGATATCTCGGATGCAGCTTACTGCTCCTCACCTATTTTTTTTGTCCATTTACAGGTACATTTTTGAACTTTACCCAATGTGAAATCCAATTTGAAGAGGGAAATGAAAACGAAGTTGAGAAATGACAATAGTTCTATCTGCAGTAGTTTTATATAATATCTATTTTCGTTACTTGATTCTTGGTGTATGCTAGGTAGTTTTTATTCTGAATATTCGAATTCGTTGAGTTATATTATATTTGGGACTGTCATAAGACTTGGAAATAACTTGTTAACCGAGTTAAATTCAGGACAGATGCATTCTTGGGGAATCTTGTGATATAAATGCTATTGAGATTTATTTCTTGAATAGCTCAATTAAGTTTGGTAACATGTTAATTGTGTTAGTTTGATCATGTACTTATATATTAGTTTGGCAGAATGTATTCATTAGATTTCGTAGGTGTTGGAATTGTGTTTAAGGGGGAAGAATTGGTCTAAAGTATTCTAATAATAGAAGCAAGTGTTAGTTCATTTTGACGCTGGTTGTTAGCATGCTTAGTTTAGATTAGTTGTTTCAATTCAGAATGTTCAGTTAATGGGCTAAAACTCAGAAGCATTAGTTTATTTTGGCGTTAATTATGAACATGTTTGAGTTAGATTTACTGTTTGCCAACTCATAATGATTAGTTGATAGTTAAAATTCAGAAATAAAGGGTTAGTTTCATTTCATGTTTCACCTAGTTGCTTAATTGAAATGCAAGTAGTTAATTGTACATTGAGCATTTTGGGCTGAAGATGGTTGGTCGTCTTAGGCTTGAATAATTGAAATTCAGAAGTAGGAGGTCAATTCCATCTTATGTTTCATGTAGTATCTTGAATTATTTAAAATCAATCCACTGTGAACAAAGGGCGAGTCTGAACTTGGGCTTAGAGATTGCCCAGTTAATGAGATCAGGGCCATTAATTCAAATAATTCTGATGTTTTGCATGCGTAGAGACTCTATCTGGAGTCCCGCATTTGTTGATATCCATTCTTTACGGCTTGGGGCTTGCGTTGGGCCTGTATTAGGGCAGGCCAGGTCTTTTGGCAGTAGGGCCAGTTTTCCGAGCCCAGTTGCTCTTTAATTCCACCCGGTCGTCCTACCTGATTGTTGGTTTATTAGTTTTAAATTGATCCGAAATTTTAGTCTTAAAAGTGTTGATAATTCTGTCCTCTAATTAATTGAATTCTCACTAGTTACATTACGAGGTGAGCCATATTGGATAATATAAGTAGTTTATGGCCCTCCGAAGTTTAATTCGAATTCCCTTTTAGAATTGGAATTGAGGTGCGCCGCGCTAAATAAAATCTCAAATGCGCGTCCCTTATTTAATTATTTCTTGTAAATCCTTAGAACTTGAGGCGTGCCATTTAGAAAATTTTCCATGGCCCTCGCAAAGTTAAAAACGCGTAGTCGCTTTAGGCGCGTTATTTTAATAATTAACTTCCTCAAACTCGGGTTTGCATTTCATGTGACCCAAATCCAAATCTTGACAACGTTAAATAAAATATGTCGCGGATCGCGGGTGCATTTCTTGTGGCGTGATCCAAAGGCGTGTTTTGTATAACGTTGAAATCTTCTTAAAATAAATTAAAAGTGGTATAAAGTTAAAATGCACATAGGTTAAAAATGTTTAAAATCAGATAATTATGCCAATAATAATAGTTGAGCGATCGTGCTAGAACCACGGAATCCGGGGGTGCCTAACACCTTCCCTTGGGTTAACAGAATTCCTTATTCAGAATTTCTGATCGCGGACTGTAAAATAGAGTCAATCTTTTCCTCGATTAGGGATTTGAACCGGTGACTTGGGACCCGTAAAATTATCCCAAGTGGAGACTCTGAATCTCTAATAAGTAAATCCCGTTTCGATTGTCACTTTAAGTTGGAAAAAACTCCCTTATATACTCCCTTCCGGGGGTGTAAGTAAAAAGGAGGTGTGACAACCTAATGGAACTTTCAGTAGCTTCTGTTAAAGGTATAACTCATAATTTGTATTAAATAATTATTAAATTTTGCATATTATTTTGATTAGTTTAAGTATTATTCATATATTATTGTTGAAAATATATTATGGAAAATTTATTAATAAACGGAGCCTGGATGAAAGTCAAGGCCGATTGATTGGTAAGAAAAATAATTGTGAGTGAGATATGTCAGAAACTAATTCATGACTCGTTGCAATAAATAAATAAAAAAATATTTAAAAATATACAGATAAATGTCTCGGATCTGAAAAAGACAAATGAATAGAATACTTCTAAAAAAAAGGGTAGAAAAGTTTTACACGCACTTTAAATATTAGTCCATGTGTTCACAACCGAATCTTGGATTGATATGCTTAAATAATAAAAGGATTATGTGCGCATTCTCGCGTCTTGATACCTTTAAATAATTATGTTTTAACCATGTGTACATTTAGTACATTGATTTAATATCTATCTTCAAAGAAATTCCTTGTGTGTGTACCGCATCTAGGTCAAAACAATTAATAAAAATATAATAAGTTAAGTGAAGTGATAATAGACAAGCCATAACCAATAAACTACAAGAATAGCCAAGAATTGATTTAAGCCGGACATGAGTCAATAAAGCGACCACGCTAGAACCACAGGACTCGAGAGATGCCTCACACCTTCCCCTCGGTCAACAGAATTCCTTACTCAGTCTTCTGTTTTCGTAGACCATAAACTAGGAGTCAGACCTTCCTTTTGATAAGGGATTCAAATAAAAGGTGACTTGGAACACTAAAACTCAATTCCAAGTGGCGACTCTAAATAATAAATAATCCCTTTTCAAAATGTCACTTCAATTGGAAAAACTCTTCTAACTCAACCTTGTAATAGAGTTGCGTGGCAAAAAAGAGGTGTGACGGCTATGGCGACTTTGTTGGGGACTAATTAATAAGAATTCAAGCTTTTTATATTGATTCTTGTTTGGCTTTTATCATGTTTTGGATATTATTGTGTTTGAAAGCCTAATGTTCTATTTGTCGCTTATTTGCCGCTTTAATATTTATTTGAACTGTGATATAAATTGTATCCTATCTCGCACCCCTCTGAGTCTTCTGATAGATAGTTATGTTGTGTTTTCCTACCAACATCACATAATTTCTGTCTTGAGATAAAACCAGTTAGCCTACCAGCTTCTTGTGAAGGATTTAATCACACATGTTTAGGTGGGAGAGCCGTTAGCTAGCCAGTGCTGTTCTACTACTGGTGACGCTTGACGCTCTTCGGCTCGGGTTGTCCACCCGGGTAAGTCAGGTCTAGATACCATCTCCTTTAAGATTTGAAAACTTAGAAGAACAATCCACAAACAATGAATATCCCTAGTAGGCTACGCTTTATTTGCATCATGTGCATTGGACTTAGCGTGACTCGGCACAGGGGCTGGGCTCGTCTAGGACAGGTACCAATTTTTCAAACCAACATGTTCATTTTTCTATGCTACGTGTAATATTATTTGGTGGGCTTTACTGAAATATTGAGCGGCTTTAGGATAGATTGATTGAACAGAGGAGAGAGAAAGAGAAATTTCCCCCAAGTTCTCATAAAGTACTTTTTTTTTGTTATAAAATTTTGAAGGGTTTTGGTGTGTAAAATTATAATTTTCAAAGTAGTTTGTTTTTTAGTTATTCTAATCGAACTATGCGGGTCTGATTCTCACCGGATGTGAGATACATAGGCAACCTTCATCGGATTCGGCCCCCAATGTTCCAAAAATCCAAAAAAAACTATTTTCCACCGTTTTTCGAAGTCTTTCTCCCAAAATTCAAAAAAAAAATCGAAATCCAAAATTTATTTCTTTCTTTCGAAAATTACCAAAAATGGGAATCCAAAAATATTTTCTTTCTTGTTTAGAAGTTTTTCTTTCGAAAATTTGAAATAAAAAACAGAGATAGAGAATTCAAAGTTCAAAAATATTTTCCTTGTTAGGAGCTTTTACGATTAGATTTTTTTTTAAAAGTAAAAAAAAGAGTTAGTTTATTTATTTTATTCTTGATCTTTCCGAACAACGCAAGATCTGATTCATGTCTCCATATGATACGTAGGCAACCTACATCAGGTTCAATCAAATAATTTTGAAAAAAAAGAGAAGAAAAAAAAAGAATAAAGTGGTAAAAAAGAAAAAAAAGAAGAAAAAAGAGAGAGAGTGTATTTATTCTAACACGCTTGTTGTTTTGAAATAAAAGCTAATTAAAGGTGGTCGGTTTGTTGGTTTGCAATGGCGAGTCACACAAATAATCCAAGATCCTCAGAAGTAAAAACATCTTCTCAACAAATAGAACAAACATGTCACGACCCTAACCCCGATCCCGGTCGTGATGGCACCTCTCGTGAAGACAAGGCCAGCCAGTTTAACCCAATTCATCTTTTAAAATAGTTAATCAACACAAAATAATCTAAATATGATTAATAATACTGAATAGCAGAAATATCGATACAAGTCTGCTAAAGTCATAAACTACTACAAATGTTTGAAAGGGAACATAATGATAGAGAGATAGAGACACGGGGCTGCGGACGCCAACAGCTACCTCGTAATCTCCAAAAGCCTCCTGGGACCGGAGGAATCAGCACTCAGGAGCGGTACCAGCTACGCCTGAATCTGCACACAGGGTACAAGGAGTAAAGTGAGTACTCCAATTCAGTGAGTAACAAATGTAAATAACGACTGAAAGTAAGAAAACACGTATAACACAAGGCATTCTATACTGAAGCAGTAAAAATCACTTAAAAATAGTAAAACAGTGAAGAGTCAAGTAAAATCCCTTTTCTACAAGTAAAACAACTAATTGACAAGTAAGTAGACAAATAGAAGTTCGCCCCTCGGGCACAGTATCAACAAATCCGCCCCTCAGGCAACATCTCAGAACGGTACCAGCCCCTCGGGCTCAATCTCAGAACAATACCATCCCCTCGGGCTCAATCTCACATCACAATGGGTACCCGCGCTCACTGGGGGTGTACAGACTCCGGGAGGGGCCCCTTACGGCCCAAGCGCAATATCAAGCCATCTCGTGGCATCAAATCTAGGCCGTCGGCCTCATATAGGTATCAGTGTATCCTCACAACTAGGCCCTCGGCCTTACTCAGTCCGAAAATCATCACAAGCCCCTCGGGCAATGGTAAAACAATATTTCTCAGCCCAAAACATCATTTAAAATATCATTTAAGTCCCAAAACTGAGTAAAAATGGCTGAGTAGTAAAGCAGTGGAAAATAACATGACTGAGTTCAAGTAATAAGTCAAAAACAGTGAGGAAATAGTAATAAAAATCCTTAAAGGGCTCAAATAGTTGGCACGAAGCCCAAATATGGCAATCAACCCAAATCTTGATGATAACAAATAAGTTTCAGTCAAATACGCGGTAAAATCATCAATCGGGATGGACCAAGTCACAATCCCCAATAGTGCACGACCCCACGCCCGTCATCAAGTGCGTGTCTCACCTCAATATAGCACTACAATGTGAAATCCAGGGTTTCAAACTCTCAGAGCATCATTTACAATCATTACTCACCTCGAACCGGCTAAATCTCTAGCTCGCGATGCCTTTGCCCCTCTAATCTGCCTCTACGCTCGTCGAATCTATCCAAAATCAGAATGAATACGTCACAATATGCTAAGGGAACAAAGCTCAAGCGAAAACAATCGAAAAATACCAAAAATCCCGAAATTAGCAAAACTCGAGCCCCGAGCCTACTTCTCGAATCTCAGAATTTTTTACATCAACGGGTTCCTTATCTCCCTACTAGTTCACACATGTCAAAAGTTCTCAAATCCGACTCCAAATGGTCCTCCAAATCCTCAATCAAAAGTCCAAAATTCCAAGCCCTAGTTCTTCCATTTTTTAGCTTAAGTTTCCATGATTTTCTAGGTGAATTCACAATAGAATCGAGTTTTAGGTCCGAAATTCTTACCTCCAATTCCTTCTTCGCGAACGCGGTCAACCCCTCGCGTTCGCGAAGCACAAACTTACGTTGACCACCTTTTCCTCTATGCGAACGCGTAACACCCATCGCGAATGTGATGCTTCTTCCTCCTACACCTTCGCGAACGCGCTCACCCCTACGCGAACGCGATGAACAAATGACCTCGAACCCTTCAGACCCAAATTACTCTACGCGATCGCGAACACCATCTCGCGAATGCGTTGAATTACCTCCCAACCCTCCGCGAATGCGAAGGAAAAAATTCTGGCCTTCCTCAAATCCTTCTACGCTAACGCGAGGCTCCACTCGCGAACGCGAAGAGGTAAATTTCTGCAATAGCTGGGCAGATTTCTGCAACTTCCAAACTCCAAAAATGATCTGAATGACCACCGGAAACTCAACCGAGGCCCCCAACACCTCAACTAAAGGCACAAGCACATCCTAAAACCTTATTAAAACTTGTTCTAATCATCAAAACACCTCAAACAACATCAAATTTCCCAAAACACATCGGATTCAAGCCTAAGTTTCTAAAATCTTCTGAAATACACTTTCGACCAAAAACCCAACCAAACCACGTCCGAATGACATAAAATTTTGCACACACATCCCAAATGACACAACGAAGCCACTGCAACTCTTGGAATTCCATTCCGACCTTTATATCAAAATCTCACCTAACACCCGGAAATCGCCAAAATATCAACTTCGCCAATTCAAGCCTAATTCTACTCCGAACATCCAAAACCCATTTCGATCACGCTCCTAAGTCACAAATAACCTCCCAAAGCTAACCGAACCATCGGAACTCAGATCTGAGCCCTCTAACACATAAGTCAACATTCGGTTGACTTTTCCAACTTAAGCCTTCTTAAAAAAGACTAAATGTCTCAAACTTCACCAAACTCATTCCGGACTCGATCAGACCAACCCGATTCTACAAAACACAGATAACGAAGCATATAGAAGCACAAATGGGGGAAACAGAGCGGTAACTCATGAGACGATCGGCCAAGTCGTCACAAAGCACCACTATTGTTGATCCAAGGTTACGAAAAGGCAAGTAAGCAAGTTGACGGTGAAAAATAAAAAATGAAGGCAAATGTGGGGTTGACTTTACCATATTTGAGCAATAGGACATGGCCTGCTTGGGATGATTTGATGATGGGGAATTTGATCCAGCATTGAAAGCCATAGTAGCCATTGCCACGGCAGAAAAGAAACAAAAAAAAACGGGCGCCAACCCAGAAACTTTCTCTATCAGACGGGAGTCTCGATAGTCGATCTTGCTATCTTTTCTGCCTTTGAGTTATTTTAGTGTGTCATCCGAATGTTTTTACTTTACTGTCTTACATTCTGATGTAAACCCTTCTATCTTTTCTTTTTTTAAAAAATATTCAAATAAATGAAATCAATATTTCATCATCCATGAATGTCTCTTTTCTTAATCTTGTCACCTTTCTTATTCTCTTTTCAATTTTGTAAATGTAGATTTTAATAACATGACAAGCTTGCGGACTTCATGCCCAGATCCTAAAACGCTGTCAGATTTCGAAATAATGAACCAAGAAGCATACTGTGTTGAAGATAAGGCTTGTAAGAAAATAAACAAAGAATTGAAACGAAAATGAGATTCCCTTTCTTCGGATCATTGTTGAAGCCGAGATCGCTGATAAAGATAAATCAAGACCCGATTGAAACATTGTCTTTGATTGATGGAAAGTGATAGGCCGGAGGCTACCATGGGCAGTTGGACAACAAAGAATGGCCCATGCTTACAACAAAAAGTACGTCCTAAGAAATTTGAAGTGGGGCAACTCGTCCTGAGACATATTCTCCCATACCATGAAGAAGATAAGGAAAAATTTGCTCCAAATTGCAAAGGTCCATACATTGTAACAAGAGTATTGCCAAATGGAGCGTTGTATTTAGGAGACATCGAAGGAAATGTCCCCAAGAAAACAGTCAAATTAGATGCAGTCAGAAGGTAATATGTTTGACTCACTACTCGGTGTTAACATTCATTGAATGGGATGGAGAAGACTTTCTTTCTCACTACCCAAACACTATTAATCCTTTTGCAAACCCTTTAAGCTGGTTCCCTCTCTTTGATTACCTTCTTTGGAATCTAAAAGTTATTATTAAAAATGACAAAGAAAAGAAATAAAAAAACAAAAAAAAGCAAAAGAAAACAAAAATGAAAACAAAAAATAGAGTTCCTTGAACTACGTCTGACCTGATTCCGAAAGGATACATAAGCAACCTCACTCTAGGGTTCGGTCACACCAAAAAAAAAATTCACATTCCCCAAAAGTGGAAATTGGGGCAGAAGTTACAATGGTTCGACGATGATTACTTCGAAATGTTCCAAAGTTGTAATTCAATCCAAATTCTTTTTATCCAAATCATTTCAAGTACTTCCGATCAATCAGCGAGAATGTTCAGAATTGGAGGATACATTACTTGGATCGGATGCAACCAAATGAGAGAAATAAAATGAGAGAATCATATTGGTGAAAACCCTCATTGGCACTGTAGGGCGATGGTGAGTAGAGAAAATAAAAATGAGAGAGTATTTTTAGTGAAAACCCGCAAAGGGCACTATAAGACGATGGCGAGAAGAGAAATGAGAGAGATCAGCTAGTGAAAACCCGCAAAGGGCATTGTTGATCGAAAAGAGGATCCACGCAGCCATGGCATCAACACAGTCATGAGCAAGGTTTCCCAGTTTCAAGTCAAAAATTGGGATGAGTTTCTGAGAATTAGACGGTTTATACATATCAGGCATCCAGTCCAAAAGGCATGTCATGTTCATTGAAGTCTGCATGTACTCCTAAATAAGTCCGTATTTTTGTTCCCCGAAAGGGACACCTCTTTTTTTAAACACATTCTCTATTCATTTTTTTTCTTTTCTTTGAATCCCTTTTGGTATAGCTTTGTTCCAAAAATAAGGCAAAGAAAAGACGGCAAGACCGATTTACAAGGTTCTCGTTTGAAGCGAGCTGATATATTCAAAAGGCGCCCAGCCTCGACAAGGGCATCAAGTTGACCCCAACTGTCCATGATTGGCCGATGCTTTGAAATGGAAAACTTTGAAAAAAGTCAAAGGTGAAATGCCCACAAAGGCAACATAAAGTTGAAAAAAGTTAAGTACCTTCATGGCAAAGTTTGAAAAAGCCAAAGGTTCTCCGGGGTCAAAAATACAGTTGGTATTCAGGAAATAATTAGTTGCAGTTCAAATTATTAAAGAAGATGAGTCGAGAGCATGCGATTGAAATAATCGAGGCCACAAATCGACCACCATTTTAAAACTAACGAATCTTTCTTTGTTCAAAACATGAACAGAATAATTTTAGGAAACAGTTCGTGGAAAGACGAACACCACCAAGTGAAGTTCTCAAATCCATGAGTTCCTTCCAATATGCATGTAATCATGTTATTTTTAGTTTCATTATAAGGAATCAACACCCTATCTTCAATACAGGGTACTACATTCCCTGCTGCATTACTTTCTGCCAACATAGGGTACAATATTCTCTAGTAGCATTTGAGAGCGCCATGAGCCTCATTTTATTGCAAACATAGGGTATGAAATTCCCTAGTAGCATCCCAGAGTGCCAAGAGCCTCACCTTATTGCCAACATAGGGTACTACATTCCCTGGTTGCATTTCTTGTTGCAAACATATGGTACAACATTCCCTAGTAGCATCCTAGAGTGCCACGAGCCTCGTCTTATTTCCAACACAGGGTACTACATCCCCTGACTGCATTACTTTCTGCCAATATAGGGTACTACATCCCCTGGTTGCATCACTTATTGCCAACATATGGTACGACATTCCTTAGTAGCATCTCAGAGTGCCACGAGCCTCATTTTATTACCAACATAGGGTACGACATCCCTGAATAACATTTTAGAGCGCCACCAGCCTCATTATATTGCAAACATAGTGTACGACATTCCTTAGTAGCATTCTCGAGTGCCACGAGCCTTACCTTATTGCAGACATAGGGTACGACATTCCCTAGTAGCATCTCAGAGCGCCATGAGCCTCATTTTATTGCCAACATAGGGTACGACATTCCCTAGTAGCATCTTAGATCTCCACGAGCCTCATTTTATTGCCAACGTACGGTA
This sequence comes from Nicotiana tabacum, assembly GCF_000715075.1. NCBI lineage: Eukaryota > Viridiplantae > Streptophyta > Magnoliopsida > Solanales > Solanaceae > Nicotiana > Nicotiana tabacum. The sequence goes on from NC_134090.1 coordinate 105,563,379, forward strand.
TGACATTCCCTAGTAGCATCTCAGAGTATTACGAGATTTATCTTATTGCCAACACAGGGTACTACATCCCCTAGTAACATTATTTTCTGCCTACATAGGGTACAATATTCCCTAGTAGAATCCAGAGTGCCACAAGCCTCATCTTATTGCCAACACAGTGTACTACACCCTCTGGCTTCATTTTTCTGCCAACATAGGGTACACATTTCCTAGTAGTATTTCAGAGCACCACAAGCCTCTTTTTATTGCAAACATAGGGTACGACATTCCCTAGTAGCATCCCAGAGTGCCAAGAGCCTCACCTTATTGCCAACACAAGGTACTACATTCCCTGGTTGCATTTCTGTCATGACCCAATTCCCGAACTCGGTCGTGATGGCGCCTCTCGTGAAGACAGGGTCAGCCAGACCAAAATGGAGCACCTCTTTTAAGCAATTAATTATCATAACAGTAATAAAACACAATATAATATCCATAAATTGCGGAATTTAACGATAATAATAGCAGAAATCATCCCGACACAACCCAAACCGGGGTGTCACAAGTCATGAGCAACTAAGAAATACGGATACAAGTCTACCGAACACTAAATCCGATACAATAGTTCTAAAAACATGAAAATGATAAGATGAAGGAGGCACGAGACTGCGGATGCCAACAGCTACCTCGTAGTCTCTGAATCACTGCCTGAACTGGGAGAATCAGCACTTAGGAGCGGACTCTACGATGCCTGAATCTGCACACATGGTGCAGGGAGTAATGTGAGTACTCCGACTCAGTGAGTAATAATTATAAATAATGGCTGAAAGTATGAAAACACGTAAAGGCACAATGCAATTCCATATCAAGCAGTAAAATCACTTAAGGCAGTAAATAAGTGAAGAAATCAAATGAAATCCCTTTTAAAACAAGTAAAACAGGAAATTTTAACAGGTAACTATCAAGTAGAAATCCGCCCCTCGGGCACAGTATCAATCGCTTAGAACAGTATCAGCCCCTCGGGCTCAGTATCCATCACTCAGAATAGTATCAGCCCCTCGGGCTCACTCTCAACATAATGGGCACTCGCGCTCACTGTGGGTGTGCAGACTCCGGAGGGGCCCCTTACGGCCCAAGCGCTATATCAAGCCACCTCATGGCATCATCACTCGGCACTCGGCCTCACATCACTCAAGCCACCTCGTGGCAGATAAAGTATCTCAGGCCCTCGGCCGCATATCACTCAGCATATCCTCACATATGGCCCTCGGCCTCACTCAGTCCGAAAATCATCACAAGCCCCTTGGGCATTAGTAAAACAGTAGTTCTCAGCCCAAAACATGATGTAGAAATATCATTTAAGTTTCAAATCTGAGTAAAAGTGGTTGAGTTTGTAAAACAGTAGATATCAATAGGACTGAGTTCAAATAATAAGTCAAGCAGTGAGGAAACAGGGATAAAAATCCCCGAAGGGTCCAAATAGTTGGCAAGAAGCCCAAATATGGCAATCAGACCAAATCATGATTATAACAAATAAATTTCAGTCAAATACGGGGTAAAATCATCGATCGGGACGGACCATGTCGCAATCCCCAGTAGTAAAAGACCCCGCGCTCATCATCCAGCGCGTGTCTCACCTCAATATAGCACTACGATGTGCAATCCGGGGTTTCAAACCCTCAGGACATCATTTACAATCATTACTCACCTCGAACCGGCTACAACTCTAGCTCGCGATGCCTTTTCCCCTCGAATCGGCCTCCACACGCGTCAAATCTATCCAAAATCAGAGCGAATACGTCACAATATGCTAATGGAACAAAACCCAAGCGAAAACAATCAAAAAATATCAAAAATCCTGAAATTAACAAAACCCGAGCCCCGGGCCCACTTCTCGAAACTCAGAAATTTTCACATCAATAGATTCCTTATCACCCCACGAGCTCACACATATCAAAAGTTTTCAAATCCAACCTCAAATGGTCCTTCAAATCCCAATTTAAAAGTTCAAAATCCCAAGCCCTAGTTCTTCCATTTTTAGCTTAGGTTACATGAATTTCTAGGTTAATTTCACAATAGAATCACGTTTTAGGTTCAAAAATCTTACCTCCAATCGATTCTCCTTGAATCCCTCTTTAATCACCTTCAAAAAGCTCTCAAAATGCTCAGCTATGGAGGAAAAATGACTCAAAATCGCGGATGAAATGTTTAATAAACTTTCTGCCCAGGTCTGACCTCCCTTCTTAGCGAACGCGGTCAATGCCTCGCGTTCGCGAAGAATAAAATTTTGTTGACCAACTTTTGCTCTACGCGAACGTGTCATCCCAGTCGTGAACGCGATGCTTCTGCCTCACATACCTTCGCGAACGTGGAGGATACCCGAATACGATGCACAGCTTCACCACCCTTCACGAACGCGGAACCTGCCTCACGAACGCGAAGGCCAAACCTTCACCTCCCTCAGCAGACTCTTCGCGAACGCGGGGGTCCTCCCGCGAACGCGAAGAACAATTGTGTGCAACTGCTGGAACTGATTTTCTGCAGCTTCCCAAACTCCAATTTGGTCTGATTGACCACCTGAAACTCACTCGAGGCCCCCGGGACCTCAACCAAAAGCACCAACACGTCCTAAAACCTCATTCAATCGTGTTCCAATCATCAAAACACTTCAAACAACTCCAAAACCATCAATTCACATCGAATTCAAGCCTAAGTTTTCTAAAAACTTCCAAAATACGCTTTCGATCAAAAATCCAACCAAACCACATTCGAATGACCTGAAATTTTGTATACATCTCACAAATAACATAACTAAGCTACAGAAACTCTCGGAATTCCATTTCGATCCTCAGATCAAAATCTCGCCTATCAACCGGAAATCGCCAAAATACTAACTTCGCCAATTCAAGCCTAATTCTACACCGGACCTCCAAAATCAATTCCGATCACACTCCTAAGTCATAAATCACCTCCCGAAGCTAATCGAACCATCGGAACTCACATCTGAGCCTTCTAACATATAAGTCAACATCCGGTTGACTTTTCCAACTTAAACCTTCTTAAAAGAGACTAAGTGTCTCATTTCTTACCAAAACCACACCAACCGTAAACCTATCCACTCGACCACATAAAACACGGATAACAAAGCATAAAGAAGAAAAAATGGGAAAAAACGGAGCGGTAACTCATGAGACGACTGGCCGGGTCGTCATATCCTCCCCAACTTAAACAAATGTTCGTCCTCGAACGAGTCAAGAAACATACCTGAAACCTCGAATAGGTGAGGATATCTGCTCCGCATCTCCCGCTCGGTCTCCCAGGTAGCCTCCTCAACGGGCCGACCTCTCCACTGCACTTTTACTGAAGCTATATCTTTTGACCTCAACTTCCGAACTTGGCGACCCAAAATAGCTACTGGCTCCACATCAAAGGTCAAATCATCATCCAACTAAATCGTATTGAAGTCCAAACATGAGACGGATCTCCAATATACTTTTGGAGCATAGAAACATTACATACCGGATGCACACTCGACAAGCTGGGTGGAAAATCAAGCTCATAAGCCACCTCCCCAATCCTCCGAAGCACCTCGAAAGGCCCAATGAACCGCAGACTCAACTTCCCTTTCTTTCCAAATCTCATAACACCCTTCATGGGTGAAACCTTCAGCAAGACCTTCTCACCAACCATGTAGGATACATCTCGAACCTTCCGGTCCACATAACTCTTCTGACGCAACTGCGCTGTACAAAGTCTCTCCTGAATCACCTTCACCTTTTTTAAGGCATCCTGAACCAAATCTGTCCCCAATAGTCTAGCCTCGCCGGGCTCGAACCAACCAACTGGAGATCTACACCGCCTCCCATACAAAGCCTCATACGGAGCCATCTAAATACTCGACTGGTAGCTTTTGTTGTAGGAAAACTCTGCAAGCGACAAAAACTCATCCCATGAACCTCCAAAATCAATAACACAAGCACGCAACATGTCCTCTAATATCTGAATAGTACGCTCGGACTGTCCGTCCGTCTGAGGATGAAATGTTGTGCTCAACTTCACCTGGGTACCCAACTCTCTCTGCACGACTCTCCAAAACTACGAAGTAAACTGAGTACCTCTATCTGAGATGATGGAAACTGGAACACCATGCAACCGAACAATCTCCCGGATATAAATACCTGCCAACCGCTCTGAAGAATAGGTAGTACACATAGGAATGAAGTGCGAGGACTTGGTCAGCCGATCCACAATCACCTAAATAGCATCAAACTTATTCAAAGTTTGAGGAAGTCCAACCACAAAGTCTATAGTGATCCTCTCCCACTTCCACTCGGGAATAACCACCTGCTGAAGCAAGCCACCAGGTCTCTGATGCTCATATTTTACCTGCTGACAGTTGAGACACTGATCTACAAATCCCACAATATCTTTCCTCATTCTTCTCCACCAATAGTGCAGCCTCAAATCCTGGTACATCTTCGCGACACCCGGATGGATAGAATACTGCGAGCTGTGGGCCTCCTCCAAAATCAACTCTCTAAGCCCATCCACATTGGGCACACAAATCCGGCCCTGCATCCTCAACACACCATCATCACCGATGGTCACATCTCTGGCATCATCATGCTGAACCCTGTCCTTAAGGACAAGCAAATGCGGATCATCATACTGGCGTCTCTGATGCAATCATATAAGGAAGACCAAGAAACCACACATGCCAACACCCGACTAGACTCCAAAATATCCATCCTCACAAACTGATTGGCCAAGGCCTGAACATCAACTGCAAGAGGTCTCTCCCCAACTGGAATATATGCCAAACTCCCCATACTTACTACCTTTCGGCTCAACGCATCGGCCAATACATTGGCCTTTCCAGGATGATAAATATGGTGATATCATAATCCTTAAGCAACTCCAACCACCTCCGCTGCCTCAAATTAAGATCCTTTTGCTTGAACAAATGCTGAAGACTAAGATGATCAGTGAATACCTCACAAGATACACCATACAAATAATGTCTCCAAATCTTCAACGCATGAACTATGGCAGCCAACTCCAAATCATGAACAAGGTAGTTCTTCTCATGGAGCTTCCACTAACGAGAAGCATAAGCAATAACTTTACCCTCCTGCATCAATACACAACCAATCCCAACTCTCGAAGTATCACAATACACGGTATATGAACCTGAAGTTGATGGCAAAACAAATACTGGAGTTGTGGTCAAAGCTTTCTTGAGCTTATGAAAGCTCTCCTCACACTCGTCCGACCATACAAATGGAGCACCCTTCTGAGTCAACTTGGTTAAGGGCGATGCGATAGATGAGAATCCCTGAACAAAACGGCGATAATAGCCTACCAACCCAAGAAAGCTACGAATCTCTGTGGCTGAGGATGGTCTGGGCCAACTTTGAACCGCCTTTATCTTCTTTGGATCAACCTGAATACCCTCGTTGGACACCACGTGCCCCAAGAAAGCCACTGAACTGAGCCAAAATTCACACTTGGAGAATTTTGCATAAAGCTTCTCCTCCCTCAATCTCTGCAACACAACTCTCAAATGCCCCGCGTGCTCCTCCTGGATATGAGAGTACACCAGAATATCATCAATGAACACTATAACGAACGAATCAAGATAAGGTCGGAACACGCTGTTCATCAAATGCATGAACGTTGCTGGGGCATTGGTTAGCCCGAAAGACATCACAAGGAACTCATAATGACCATATCTGGTCCTGAAGGCAGTCTTAAGAATATCTGAATCCTTGATCTTCAACTGGTGATAACCTGAACGGAGATCAATCTTGGAGAACACTCTCACTCCCTGAAGCTGATCAAATAAATCATCAATGCGAGGCAAAGGATACTTGTTCTTAATTGTTACTTTGTTCAGTTGCCTATAATCAATGCACATTCTCATCGTGCCATCCTTCTTCTTCACAAACAAACTCGGTGCACCCCAAGGTGACAAACTAGGCCGGATGAACCCCTTATCTAGGAGTTCTTGAAGTTGTTCTTTCAATTCCTTCAACTCTGCTGGTGCCATACGATATGGCGGAATAGAAATGGGTTGAGTGCCCGGCACCAGGTCAATCCCAAAATAAATATCCCTGTCCGGTGGCATGCCCGGCAGGTCTGCAGGAAACACATTGGAAAAATCCCTCACAACTGGGACAGAATCGATACTAGGAGTATCAGCTCCAACATCCCTTACAAATGCTAGATATGAAAGACAACCCTTCCTAACCATACATTGGGCCTTCAAGAAAGATATCACTCTACTAGGAATCAGTCACACCACACCACTCGATCCGCGGTACACCCGGCACAGCCAAAGTGACTGTCTTAGCATGATAGTCTAGAATAGCACGACACGGAAATAGCCAATCCATGCCCAAAATGACATCAAAATCTACCATGCTTAATAGCAATAGATCTACTCGGGTCTCCAGACCCCCAATAGTCACCATATATGACCAGTACACACGGTCTACAACAACAGTATCGCCCACCGGGAAAGATACATGAACAGGTAAAGCAAGAAACTCATGGGGCGTACCCAAATAATGAGCAAAGTATGATGACACATAAGAAAAGGTGGAACCGGGATCAAATAGTATAGAGGCATCTCTGTGGCAGACTAAAACAATACCTATAATGACAGCATCTTAAGCAATAGTATCTAGCCTGCTTGGAAGTGTATAAAAATAGGCCTGACCGCCCCCTGATCGACCTCCCCCTCTAGGGCGACCCCTGGCTACCTGACCTCTACCCCTAGCTGGCTGGGCGGGTGGTAAAGTAACTAGAGTACAAGTCGAGGGCTGACCCCTCTGCTGAGATGAACTAGCAATACGACGAGGACACTACCTCCATACATATCCAAACTCTCCACACTCAAAACAACTCCCAGGTGCTGGAGAAGTGGACTGCAGGGAACCCCTCGCACCGGAGTGACCAGCTGATGCAGTCGGCATAGAAGAACCCTGAGCTGATGGGGCACGAGATGAACTCTAAGCTGGAAGGGCGCTGGGTGAGGCTCCCTACTGTGACCCATGATAACCACGACCTGAAGATGCCCCGTGATACTCTGGGCGGGCTGACTGAGCAGGCCTAAAAGAATGACCTCTACCATGCTGAAATTGGCCCCTCGAGGGAGCACCACTATAACTGCCTGATCCTTGAGGCCTCTTGGCCTCGCTCTCCTCTCGATCCTGACTGCGAACCATCTCAATTTCACGAGCGATATCAATCACCTCCTTGAACTTAGCACCCAACACCCTATCTCGGGTCATAAGAATACGGAGATGATAGTTAAGGCCATCAATGAACCTCTTAATCCTCCCATGATCTGTCAGAACCATCTAGACGGCATGACGAGCCAACTCAAAAAACTTTGACTCATACTGTGACACAGTCATATCCGCCGATTGCAACCACTCAAACTGTCTACGCAGCTCCTATCTGCGAGACTACAGTACGTACTTCTCCAAGAAGAGAGTGGAGAACTCATGCCAAGTAAGGGGCACTTCTCCAACTGGCCTACGCCTCCCACCATGTGAAGGCAGCCCCAGTAAACTGAAAGGTGGTAAATGCCATACCACTAGTCTCAAGAATCCCTGCTGTATGGAGCATCCGCTGACACTTATCAAGAAAACCCTGGGCATCCTCGCCCTCAGCACCACTGAATGACGGAGGCGGGAGTCTACCAAACCTCTCAAGATGACGCTGCTCATCATCCGGCATAACTGGCACAACAAACTTCTGGGCTGGTGCAACCGGCTAAGCTGGAGGTGCCCCCGGTGTTTGTAGTCCCTGCACTACCTACTCAGGTGTGCGAGCGGCGGGGGTGTGAATCAGCTGCTGCTGTAGTGGCTGAAACTGCCTAAGCCAGGCCAGTGAAAACTGATAAGATCTGAAGAACCGGAATCACGATGGGCATAGCTGGTGCCTGAACTGGTGCCTGAACTGGTGCTGCTGGAGCATCCATAATTGGAGCTTGATCTGGAGCTAGGGCAACTGGTGGATCTACAGGTGCTGCCCTCGCTGCTCTACCTCTGCCACGAACACGTCCACGGCTTCTGGTGGCCTCCGCCGGTGGCACTGGTGGTCGCCCACCTCATCCGGTAGCTCGCGTCCTTACCATCTGTGAGAGAATAGGATAACAGAAGTTTAGTATTCAGACCACAAGCTCGCACAATAAGAATTTCAAGAATATGAAGTTTTTCCTGAAGGTTCTGCAGCCTCTCGAGTATAAATACAGAAGTCTCCATACCGATCTGTGAGACTCTACTAAACCTGCTCATGACTCGTGAGACCTAAGTAACCTAGGCTCTGATACCAACTTGCCACGACCCAATTCCCGAACCTGGTCGTGATGGCACCTCTCGTGAAGACAAGACCAGCCAAACCAAAACGGAACACCTCTTTTAAACAATTAATTATCATAAACAGTAATAAAACATAATATAATATCCATAAATTGAGGAATTTAACGATAATAACAGCAGAAACCATCCCGACGCAGCCCAAACCGGGGTATCACAAGTCATGAGCAACTAAGAAATCCGGATACAGGTCTACCAAACACTAAATCCGATATAATAGTTCTAAAAATGTGAAAATGATAAGATGGGGGAGGCACGGGGCTGCGGACTCCAACAGCTACCTCGTAGTCTCCGAATCACTGCCTGGACTGGAAGAATCAGCACTCAGGAGCGGACTCTACGATGCCTGAATCTGCACACATGGTGCATGGAGTAATGTGAGTACTCCGACTCAGTGAGTAATAATTATAAATAATGGCTGAAAGTATGAAAACACATAAAGGCATAAAGCAATTCCATATAAAGCAGTAAAATCACTTAAGGCAGTAAATCAGTGAAGAAATCAAATGAAATCCCTTTTAAAACAAGTAAAATAGGAAATTTTAATAGGTAACTATCAAGTAGAAATCCGCCCCTCGGGCACAGTATCAATCGCTCAGAACAGTATCAGCCCCTCGGGCCCACTCTCAGTACAGTATCAGCCCCTCGGGCTCAGTATCAATCACTCAGAACAGTATCAGCCCCTCGAGCTCACTCTCAGATCATAATGGGTACCCGCACTCATTGTGGGTGTGCAGACTCCGGAGGGGCCCCATACCGCCCATGCGTTATATCAAGCCACCTCGTGGCATCATCACTCGGCACTCGGCCTCACATCACTCGACACTCGGCCTTACATCACTCAAGCCACCTCGTTGCACATAAAGTATCTCAGGCCCTCAGCCTCATATCACTCAGCATATCCTCACATATGGCCCTCGGCCTCACTCAGTCCAAAAATCATCACAAGCCCCTTGGGCATTAGTAAAACAGTAGTTCTCAGCCCAAAACATGATTTAGAAATATCATTTAAGTTTCAAATCTGAGTAAAAGTGGCTGAGTTTGTAAAACAACATATATCAACAGGACTGAGTTCAAATAATAAGTCATGCAGTGAGGAAAATCGTGATAAAAATCCCTGAAGGGTCCAAATAGTTGGCACGAAGCCCAAATATGGCAATCAGCCCAAATCATGATGATAACAAATAAATTTCAGTCAAATACGTGGTAAAAATCATCAATCGGGACGGACCAAGTCACAATCTCCAGTAGTAAAAGACTCACCCTCATCATCCAGCACGTGTCTTACCTCAATATAGCACTACGATGTGCATTCCGGGGTTTAAAACCCTCAGGACATCATTTACAATCATTACTCACCTCGAACCGGCTATAACTCTAGCTCACGATGCCTTTGCCCCTCGAATCGGCCTCCACGCGCGTCGAATCTATCCAAAATCAGAACGAATACGTCACAATATGCTAAGGGAACAAAACCCAAGCGAAAACAATCGACAAATATCAAAAATCCCGAAATTAGCAAAACCCGAGCCACGGGCCCACTTCTCGAAACTTAGATATTTTCACATCATTATATTCCTTATCACCCCACAAGCTCACACATATCAAAAGTTCTCAAATCCGACCTCAAGTGGTCCTTCAAATCCCAATTTAAAAGTTCAAAATCCCAAGCCCTAGTTCTTCCATTTTTAGCTTAGGTTCCATGAATTTCTAGGTTAATTTCACACTAGAATCACGTTTTAGGTTCAAAAATCTTACCTCCAATCGATTCTCCTTGAATCCCTCTTTAATCACCTTCAAAAAGCTCTCAAAATGCTCAGCTATGGAGGAAAAATGACTCAAAATCGCGGATGAAATGTCTAATAAACTTTCTACCCAGGTCTGACCTCCCTTCTTCGCGAACGCGGTCAATGCCTCGCGTTCGCGAAGCATAAACTTTCGTTGACCAACTTTTGCTCTACGCGAACGCGTCAACCCAGTCGCGAACGCAATGCTTCTGCCTCCCATACCTTCGCGAACGACCTTACGCGAATGCGATGCACAACTTCACCACCCTTCGCGAACGCGGCACCTGCCTCGCAAACGCGAAGCCCAAACCTTCACCTCCCTCAACAGACTCTTCGCGAACGCGGGGGTCCTCCCGCGAACACGAAGAACAATTGTCTGCAACTGCTGGAACTGATTTTCTACAGCTTCCCAAACTCCAATTTGGTCTGATTGACTACCTGAAACTCACCCGAGGCCCCCGGGAGCTCAACCAAAAGCACCAACACATCCTAAAACCTCATTCAAACTTGTTCCAATCATCAAAACACCTCAAACAACACCAAAACCATCAATTCACATCGAATTCAAGCCTAAGTTTTCTAAAAACTTCCGAAATACGCTTTAGATCAAAAACCCAACCAAACCACGTCCGAATGACCTAAAATTTTGCACACACATTAAAAATGACATAACTAAGATACAGCAACTCTCGGAATTCCATTCCGACGGTCGGATCAAAATCTTGCCTGTCAACCGGAAATCGCCAAAATACTAACTTTGCCAATTCAAGCCTAATTCTACACTGGGCCTCCAAAACCAATTCCGATCACACTCCTAAGTTATAAATCACCTCCCGAAGCTAAATGAACCATCAGAACTCACATCCGAGCCTTCTAACATATAAGTCAATATCCGGTTGACTTTTCCAACTTAAACCTTCTTAAAATAGACTAAGTGTCTCATTTCTTACCAAAACCACACCAACCGCAAACCAATCCACTCAACCACATAAAACACGGATAACAAAGCATAAAGAAGCATAAATGGGGAAAAACGGAGCGGTAACTCATGAGACAACTGGCTGGGTCGTCACAATTTCTTGTTGCAAACATAGGGTACAACATTCCCTAGTAGCATCCTAGAGTGCCACGAGCCTCGCCTTATTGCCAACACAGGGTACTACATCCCATGGTTGCATTATTTTTTGCCAACATAGGGTACGACATCCCCTAGTAGCATTTCAGAGTGCCACGAGCCTCATTTTATTGCAAACATAGGGTACAACATTCCCTAGTAGCATCCTAGAGTGCCACGAGTCTCGTCTTATTTCCAACACAGGGTACTACATCCCATGGGTGCATTACTTTCTGCCAACATAGGGTACGACATTCCCTAGTAGTATTTCAGAGTGCCACGAGCCTCATTTTTTTGCAAACATAGGGTACGACATTCCCTAGTAGCATCCCAGAGTGCCAAGAGCCTCACCTTATTTCCAACACAAGGTACTACATTCCCTGGTTGCATTTCTTGTTGCAAACATAGGGTATAACATTCCCTAGTAGCATCCTAGAGTACGACGAGCCTCATTTTATTGCCAACACAAGGTACTGCATCCCCTGGCTGTATTAATTTCTGCCAACATAGGGCACAACATCCTCTATTAGCATTTCAAAGTGCCATGAGCCTCATTTTATCGCAAACATAGGGTACGAGATTCCCTAGTAGCATCTTAGAGTGCCACGAGCCTCGTCTTATTTCCAACACAAGGTACTACATCCCCTGGCTGCATTACTTTCTGCCAATAAAGGGTACGACATTCCCTAGTAGTATTTCAGAGCGCCACGAGCCTCATTTTTTTGCAAACGTAGGGTACGACATTCCCTAGTAGCATCCCAGAGTGCCAAGAGCCTCACCTTATTTCCAACACAAGGTACTACATTCCCTGGTTGCATTTCTTGTTGCAAACATAGGGTACAACATTCCCTAGTAGCATCCTAGAGTGCGACGAGCCTCATTTTATTGCCAACACAGGGTACTGCATCCCCTGGCTGTATTAATTTCTGCCAACATAGGGTACGACATCCTCTATTAGCATTTCAAAGTGCCATGAGCCTCATTTTATCGCAAACATAGGGTACGAGATTCCCTAGTAGCATCCTAGAGTGCCACGAGCCTCGTCTTATTTCCAACACAGGGTACTACATCCCCTGGGTGCATTACTTTCTGCCAACATAGGGTACGACATTCCCTAGTAGTATTTCAGAGCGCCACGAGCCTTATTTTTTTGCAAACGTAGGGTACGACATTCCCTAGTAGCATCCCAGAGTGCCAAGAGCCTCACCTTATTTCCAACACAAGGTACTACATTCCCTGGTTGCATTTCTTGTTGCAAACATAGGGTACAACATTCCCTAGTAGCATCCTAGAGTGCGACGAGCCTCATTTTATTGCCAACACAGGGTACTGCATCCCCTGGCTGTATTAATTTCTGCCAACATAGGGTACGACATCCTCTATTAGCATTTCAAAGTGCCATGAGCCTCATTTTATCGCAAACATAGGGTACGAGATTCCCTAGTAGCATCCTAGAGTGCCACGAGCCTCGTCTTATTACCAACATAGGGTACTACATCCCCTGGCTGCATTATTTTCTGCCAACATAGGGTACGACATCCCCTAGTAGCATTTCAGAGTGCCAAGAGCCTCATTTTATTGCTAACATAGGGTACGACATTCCCTAGTAGCATCCTAAAGTGCCATGAGCTTCATTTTATTGTCAACACAGAGTATTGCATCCCCTGGTTGCCTTCCTTCTTGTGAACACAGGGTATAACATTCCCTATTATTTTAAAAAAATGTTTCTTTTACAATTCTTTATTCTGAAATAGCAATAATAGTTTAATGTATTTTCAATAACTCACAAAAATATCCTAGTGCAAACTGGGGCAGAAAATTTTTGTTCGTTTTATTTGTTTGTGGTGGTTGTAGGTTTTTCTGCAAAGCATGGATTGGATGTGCAAAAATAAGATTCCAGCTCTTGCCAGAGAAAGTGGAACGTTTGATCTCAATACCGGCCACAACCAGCTTCGACGTAATGCATGCAGAGACATATGGTCATCCATCTTCCCATCATCTTATCAAGAAACAAGCATGCGAGAATATTTCATAGTCTGTTGCATCAAGAGCATCAAGTTTCAGTCTAAAGTCAATGGAAGAAGCAAGCCAAGAATCAAGATAAGACTCCAAATGGCATTTAGATAGAAATTTTGTAACTCTTAGATTTCAAAAGTATGTAATTTTCTTTTCATTTTGATGTAATAGTAGAACCACGGATCGGAACCTCGACGGAACTTCACTCGACATTCCTTTTAAGAATACTCCATCACTCTTCTTTCACTTGAACTACACGTGACCTAATTCCCTTATAACACGGGATATGTAGGCTGCCTAAAACTAAGGCTCGGTCACATCTTTTTCTTTTATCTTCTTTTCCTTTTTAAATAATAGTGAGGTCAAAAATCAGTCACCTTGTTCATTTTCTTTGCCTGAAATCTCTTCATGTTTCCAAGCAAAGAGGGGCATGTTGTGAACAACTAATTGTCAACCCCACCCATATTCTATATTATTTTAGTGTAAATATTTATTTTAGATTTAATCTTAATATTTAAACTTTTATCACTCTTAATAGGTTTTTTTTTTTTTAAAAAAAAATCTACAAAATACTCTCATTCTTAGAGTACAAATTTTATTTTTAAAATATATATATATATATAGTTTCTTTTAGTACGTAAGCTATAGAATTTTTCTTAGTATCATTTAAAGTACATGTAAATATTTAGTTTTTCTATATTGTAAGAACCGTTGGTTATTCTTCTTATCTTTATAATTTAATTATCTTTTAAAATAAAAGACAAATTTTTGTTTTTGAAATGAAGTCAAATCACGTTAAAGTGAATAAAGTTTGTTATCAAACTTATTTAAAAATCTGATTTTTACTTTTAATATATATATATAAAAATAATAATAATACTAATAAATAGCACCCAACTTCCCCACTTCACCCGTCCTCACTCCCTCACGTCTCACCTCACGTTGCGCACACACAAAACACTCCTCACGTCCTTCCCCACTATGACATCTCTCGCGTCACATAATCTGCATACACACACAATTATCAGCACACACACATTATGTATAATCAACAACGCACACAACACTGGAGGATACACTCACTTTTGGCATTAAATGAGTGGACTTACCCAATCTCAAGTTTCATTCTGACTAAGCATACAAAGTTGGGGGTTTTCCGTTCAAGATCCAGGTTTTAAAAGTTCTCGTTGAGTTTTTGATTTATGGTTTACTGTTGTTTGTTGCTATTTCAAGTTTGACATTGGATATCTATTTGTTGGAGGTTTTTCAATATATATTAAAAGTCTTCACCGCAAATGTTCTTATTCTTCTCTTGTTGTAGTTACTTTTTGTGTTTAATAGTTTGTGGAGAAGTTTAGTTCTATTGTGAATTTGTTCGTTCGGATGCATGTCTTTAATAAAAATTAATTATTAAAAATAAAATATTTCGTAGTGACAATATATAATATCTTTGATTATCAAGAGCATTTTTAATGTTTGTTTCAAGTATTTAGTGGCTATGATTTAAACAAGTTTCTGAATAGTAAAATTTAGAGTGTATTAACTAAAGAATTATTATTAACCTACGGTTATGATATAATAAATTATTTAATTAATCTATGAGAAGTACACATCAAGTTTTCCATTCTATATCATTCTCGAATCCATAAAGATATGGTATTACTTGATATGGTACCATGTAGTTCATGCTCTCATATTTTGATTTTTTTCCTTTTTGAAACTAACTGAATGGAACTTTCAGTAGCTTCTATTAAAGGTTTAACTCATAATTTGTATTAAGTAATTATTATTGTTACTTTTGCGTATTATTTTGATTAGTTTAAGTATCATTCATATATTATTGTTGAAAATGTATTATGGAAAATTTATTAATAAACGAAGCCTAGATGAAAGTTAAGGCCGATTGTTTGGTAAGAAAAATTATTGTGAGTGAGATATGTCAGAAACTAATTCGTGACTCGTTGCAATAAATAAATAAAAAAATATGAAAAAATATACAGATAAATGTCTCGGATCTGAAAGAGACAAATGAATGGAATACTTATAAAAAAGGATAGAAAAGTTTTACACGCACTTTAAATATTAGTCCATGTGTTCATAACCGAACTTTGGATTG
The DNA here is from genome assembly GCF_000715075.1 of Nicotiana tabacum. Lineage (NCBI taxonomy): Eukaryota > Viridiplantae > Streptophyta > Magnoliopsida > Solanales > Solanaceae > Nicotiana > Nicotiana tabacum. Next base: position 105,578,778 of record NC_134090.1, read on the forward strand.
ATATGCTTAAATAATAAAAGGGTTATGTGCGCATTCTCGCATCTTGATACCTTTAAATAATTATGTTTTAAACATGTGTACATGTCGTACCTCGGTTTAATATCTATCTTCAAAGAAATTCTTTGTGTGTGTACCGCATCTAGGTCAAAACAATTAATAAAAATATAATAAGTTAAGTGAAGTGATAATAGACAAGCCATAACCAATAAACTACAAGAATAGCCAAGAATTGATTTAAGCCGAACATGAGTCAATAAAGCGACCGTGCTAGAACCACGGGACTCGAGGGATGCCTCACACCTTCCCTCGGTCAACAGAATTCCTTACTCAGTCTTCTGTTTTCGTAGACCATAAATTAGGAGTCAGACCCTCCTTTTGATAAAAGATTCAAATAAAAGGTGACTTGGAACACCAAAACTCAATTCCAAGTGGCGACTCTAAATAAATAATCCCTTTTTCAAAACGTCACTTCAATTGGAAAAACGCTTCTAACTCAACCTCGTAATAGGGTTGTGTGACGACCCGGCCAGTCGTCTCATGAGTTACCACTTCGTTTCTCCCATTTCTTCTTCTTTAGGCTTCGTTATCCGTGTTTTATGTGATTGGGTTGATTAGTTTGAGTTCGAAGAGGATCTGGTGAAGTTTGAAACACTTAGTCTCTTTTATGAAGGTTTAAATTGGAAAAGCCAACCGGATGTTGACTTATGTGTTAGAGGGCTCGGGTATGAGTTTTGATAGTTCGGTTAGCTTCAGAAGATGATTTATGACTTAGGAGTGTGATCGGAATGGATTTTGCAGGTCCGGAGTAGAATTAGGCTTGAATTGGCGAAGTTGATATTTTGGCGATTTCTGGTTGATAGGTAAGATTTTGATATAAGGGTCGGAATGGAATTCCGAGAGTTGAAGTAGCTTTGTTGTGTCATTTGGGATGTGTGTGCAAAATTTCAGGTCATTCAGACGTGATTTGGTTGGGTTATTGATCGAAAGCGTATTTCTGAAGATTTTAGAAACTTAGGCTTGAATCCAATGTGATTTGAGTGATTTGATGTTGTATAAGGTGTTTTGATGATTGGAACAAGTTTGAATAAGGTTTTAGGATGTGTTGGTGCCTTTGGTTGAGGTCCCAAGGGCCTCGGGTGAGTTTCGGGTGGTCAATCGAACCATTTTGTGCCTTAAAAGGTTGCAGATTTTTGAGTTCAGCTGTTGCAGAGAATTAACCCTTCGCGATTGTGTAGGGTGTATCGCGATCGCGTAGAAGGAATTGAGGAAGGCCAGATTTAAGTCTTCGCGTTCGCATGGGAGGCTTCACGTTTGCGGAAGGTAGGGGAGCTGTGCATCGCGTTCGCGAGAGGACACTTGTGATCGCGTAGAAGGAAACGTTTGAAGGTAAGAATTTCGGACCTGAAACTCGATTCTATTGTGAAATCTACATGGAAAATCATGGAAACTTAAGCTAAAAATGGAAGAACTAGGGCTTAGGATTTTAAACTTTCTATTGAGGATTTGGAGGACCATTTGAGGTCGGATTTGAGAAATTTTGATATGTATGAACTCATGAGAAGATGAGGAATCTAATGATGTAAAAGTTTTTGAGTTTCGAGAAGTGGGTCGGGGCTTGGGTTTTGCTAATTTCGGGATTTTTGGTATTTTTCGATTATTTTCTCTTGGGCATTGTTCTCTTAGCATATTGTGACGTATTCGTTCTAATTTTGGATAGATCGACGCGCGTGGAGCCCGATTTGACAGGCAAAGGCGTCGCGAGTTAGGGATTTAGCCGGTTTGAGGTGAGTAATGATTGTAAATGATGCTATGAGGGTTCAAAACCCCGGATTGCACATCGTAGTGTTATATTGAGGTGAGACACACGCTTGATGACGAGCGTGGGGTCGTGCACTATTGGGGATTGTGACTTGGTCCGTCTCGATTGATGATTTTACCGCGTATTTGACTGAAATATTTTTGCTATCTTCATGATTTGGGCTGATTGCCATATTTGGGCTTTGCGCCAACTATTTGAACCCTTCGGGGATTTTTATCACTATTTCCTCACTGTTTTGACTTATTACTTGAACTTAGTCATAATATTTTCCACTGTTACTACTCTGCCATTTTTACTCAGTTTTGAGACTTAAATGATGTTTTAAATGATGTTTTGGGCTGAGAAATACTGTTTTACTAATGCCCGAGGGGCTTGTGATGATTTTTGGACTGAGTACGGCCGAGGGCCATATGTGAGGATACACTGATACTCATATAAGGCCGAGGGCCAGAGATACATATATACGCCACGAGGTGGCTTGATTGATATGAGGCCGAGGGTCTAGATTTGATGCCTTGAGATGACTTGATATTGCGCTTGGGCCGTAAGGGGGCCCTCCCGGAGTCTGTACACCCCCAGTGAGCGCGGGTACCCATTGTGATGTGAGATTGTTGCCCGAGGGGCGAATTGTGGCTATTGTGCCCGAGGGGCAAACTTCTATTTGTTTACTTACCTATCAACTACTTGCTTTAATTGTTGAATTTTTACTTGCCTCTTCACTGTCTTATTGCTTAAGTGATTCCTTTGTTGCTTCATTATAGAACGCCTTGTGCCTTACGTGTTTTCTTACCTTCAGTAATTATTTATATTTATTACTCACTGGATCAGAGTACTCATAATACTCCCTGCACCGTGTGTACAGATTCAGGCGTAGTAGGTCCCGCTCTCGAGTGCTGATCCATTCCAGCTTCACGCGGATCTTCGAGGAGTCATTAGGTAGTTGTTGGCGTTCGCAGCCTGGAGCTCCTCTCTATATATTTCTTTATGTTTCTAGTTCAGTATTTGAAACTCTGTAGTTACATTTGAGGATTTAGTATCATAGATGCTCGTGACTTGTGACACCCCGGTTAGGGCTGTGTCGGGATGGATTTCCACTTTGTTATCTCTATTTCCACTAAATATTGCTATTAAATCATGTTTAAACTATCTTTATGTTATTTAACTGCTTAAAAGGATGAATTGTGTTAGACTGGCTGGCCTTGTCTTCACGAGAGGCGCCATCACGACCAGGTTCGGGGTTTGGGTCGTGACAAGTTGGTATTAGAGCCTAGCTTACATAGGTCTCACGAGTCCTGAGTAGGTTTAGTAGAGTCTCGTGGATCGGTACGGAGACGTCTGTATTTATCCTCGAGAGGCTGCAGAACCTTTAGGAAAAACTTCATATTCTTGAAATTCTTGTCATCTGAACTTGTTGGTCCGAGTACTAAACTCCTATTATTCTATTCTCTCACAGATTGTGAGGACGCGAGCTACTAGACGAGGTGGACAACCACCAGTGCCACCAGCTGAGACCACCAGAGGACGAGGATGCGGTCGTGGTCGTGGCAGAGGCAGAGCAGCGAGGGTAGCACATGTTGATCACCAGCTGCCCTAGCTCAGGATCAGGCTCCAGCAGCACCAGTTCAGGTACCAGCTGTGCCCATCGTGATCCTCGCGTCTTCATGAGGCCTTGGCATAGATCTTATCAGTTTGTACTGGCCTGGCTCATGCAGTTTCAGCCACTGCAGTAGCAGCTACTTCACAGGCCGGGAGAGGCAATCAGACCCCTGCTGCTCGCACACCTGAGCAGGTAGTGCAGGGACTTCAAATGCCAGGGCACCTCTAGCCCAGCCGGTTGCACCAGCTCAGGAGTTTGTTGTGCCAGTTATGCAGGATGATGAGCAGTGCGGACTTGAGAGGTTTGGTAGACTCCAGCCTCCGACATTTAGCAGAGTAGAGGGAGAGGATGCCCAGGGTTCTTGGATAAGTGCCAGCGGATGCTCCGTACAGCAGGGATTCTTGAGTTTAGTGGTGTGGCATTTACCACCTTTCAGTTTTCTCGGGCTGCCTTCACTTGGTGGGAGGCATATGAGAGGCGTAGGCTTGTTAGAGCAGCGCCCCTTACTTGGCAGCAGTTCCCCATTCTCTTCCTAGAGAAATATATATCGCAGTCCCGCAGAGAGGAGCTGCGTAGACAGATTGAGTGGTTGTGACAGGGGCATATGACTGTGTCACAGTATGAGTCGAGGTTTTTTGAGTTGGCTCGTCATACCATCTTGATGGTTCCGATGGATTGAGACAGGATTAAGAAATTTGTTGATGGCCTTACTTATCATCTCCGTATTTTTATGACCCAAGAGAGAGTGATGGGTGCTACCTTCAAGGATGTTGTTGATATCGCCCGTGAGATTGAGACTATTCGCCGTCAGGAGCGAGAGGAGAGGGAGGCCAAGAGGCCTCGAGGATCGGGCAGTTAGAGTGGAGCTCCTTTAAGGGGCCAGTTTCAACATGGTAGAGGCCGTTCATTCAGGCCTGCTCAGTCCTCCCGCCCAGGTTATCGTGGGGAATCTTCAGGTCATGGTTATCAGGGATCTTAATAGGGCCAACCATCACTCAGCGCCCTTTCAGCTTAGAGTTCATCTCATGCCCCATCAGCTCAGGGCTCTTCTATGCCGAGTGCATCCGCTAGTCACTCCGATGCGAGGGGTTCCCTTCAGTCCCTTCTCCAGCACCTGGGATTTGTTATGAGTGTGGCGAGGTGGGCCACATGTGGAGGCAGTGTCCTCGTCGAGTTTCTAGTTCATCTCAACAGAGGGGTCAGCCTTCAACTTCTGCTCCAGTTACTTCACCACCCGCCCAACCAGCTAGGGGTGGAGGTCAGGCAGCCAGGGGTCACCCCAGATGGGGAGGTCGATCAGGCGGTGGCTAGGCTCGTTTCTATGCTATCTCAAGCAGGCCAGATGCTATTGCTTCAGATGCTGTCATTACAGGTATTGTTTCAGTATTCCAGAGAGATGCCTCTATATTATTTGATCCCGGTTCCACCTTTTCTTATGTGTCCTCGTATTTTGCTCATTATTTGGGTATGTCCGGAGAGTTTCTTGCTTTACCTGTTCATGTATCTAACCCAATGGGTGATACAGTTGTTGTAGACCGTGTGTACCGGTCATGTGTGGTGACTATTGGGGGTCTGGAGACCCGAGTCGATCTATTTCTATTGAGCATGGTGGATTTTGATGTCATTTTGGGAATGGACTGGTTATCTCTGTGCCCTACTAATCTGGACTATCATGCTAAGACAGTCACTTTGTCTATGCCAGGTGTGCCGCGGATCGAGTGGCATGGTGTGACTGACTATGTTCCTAATAGAGTGATCTCTTTCATGAAGGCCCAGCGAATAGTTGGGAAGGGTTGTCTTTCATATCTAGCATTTGTGAGGGATGTCGGAGCTGAGACTCCCAGTATTGATTCTTTCCCAGTTGTGAGGGATTTTCCCGATGTGTTTCCAGCAGACCTGCCGGGCATGCCACCGGACAGGGATATTGATTTTGGTATTGACCCGGTGCCGAGCACGCAGCCTATGTCTATTCCGCCGTATCGTATGGCACTAGCGGAGTTGAAGGAATTGAATGAGCAGCTTCAGGAACTCCTAGATAAGGGGTTCATTCGGCCTAGTGTGTCACCTTGGGGTGCGCCGGTTCTGTTTGTGAAGAAGAAGGATGGCACAATGAGAATATGCATTGATTATAGGCAATTGAACAAGGTAACAATTAAGAACAAGTATCATTTGCCTCACATTGATGATTTATCTGACTAGCTTCATGGAGAGAGGTTGTTCTCCAAGATTGATCTTCGTTTGGGCTATCACCAGTTGAAGATCAGGGATTCAGATATTCTTAAGACTGCTTTCAAGACTAGATATGGTCATTATGAGTTCCTTATGATGTCTTTCGGGCTAACTAATGCCCCAGCAGCGTTCATGCATTTGATGAACAGTGTATTTTGGCCTTATCTTGATTCGTTCATGATTATCTTTATTAATGATATTCTGGTGAACGCGCGTAGTCAGGAGGAGCATGCGGAGCATTTAAGAGTTGTGTTGTAGAGATTGAGGGAGGAGAAGCTTGTAAGCACGTGATTTTTCCTTCACGGACAGTCACTCCAAAAGAAATAGTAACAAAGGACCTCGCTGTACAATTTTCAATTTTCCGTAACGTGTGCTGCTAGTCATGTGTGGTTCTGTCCATTTTGTCCATTTTTACATTATTAAACAAAATACAAAATGTGTATGTCCTGGTAATTAGACCATAATTCATTCAGTAAAAGAAAAATTCACAAAAATATTCTAGGGTGCGATTTAACCTATTTAAATATTTTGATAATTATGTTTGTTTGAATTTCATTTTATTTTTAGTTTTAAGATTAGAAAAAAAAAAGAAGAAAAGAAAAAGGAAAAAAGAAAGGGAGAAAAGAATGAAGAAAACGGTTTGGGCCAAGGAAATAAACCAAAAATAGGCCCAAACCAATTCGATCAGGCCCAGTCCAAATCCGGTTGCCCAGACACCTCCTGAAACGACACCGTTTCAGGCCAATCCATCTCAGCCGTTCAAACTCTCGATCCAACGGCTCAGGACCTCTATCAGTAACCCGCTTCAAAACCCGACCCAGGAACCAATCCGATCCAACCCCTCACTTAAACCAAACGACCCCGTTTGACTACCAAACGACCCCGTCTCATTTCTCAGCATCAGATCCCAGCCGTTGAGATCATCTGATCTAACGGCTCAGATCCAATCAACCTCCCCATATATAAACTCAGCCCTTTACCCCGCACCCCCTATCCGAACCCCCCCCCCCCCCCCTTCAGTCATCTCCTTCCCCGAACCCTGAAACCCCCAAACCCTAACGCCGCCCTAGTTTCCCTTCCACCAAAACCCGGCGGCATGAACGCCGGTGGCCACCTCCCGAACACCCTAAGACCCCCTCACTCTCCTGAACATGGATCTGTTACTCCCTAGCCTCGAATCACTTTCGTTCGTCTCGAATCTTCATTTGAAGATTTGAGTCGAACCCGGATCTATGCCAAACCACCCCATCTTCATACCAGACACCCCCTGACCTTCCTCGTGACCAAACCAAGCTTGGTTTGGTCCGAATCTACCCACAACTCCCAAAAATCCAGATCTGAAAATCCAGACTTTAGAACACATGCACATGGGGAATCCGGCTAGCCTTAACGGGGGTTTGAGGTCTAATAGACCTTAATCAAGGTGTTCTCATGTGAGAACACCCTGATTAAAGTTTGTTCGGCCTCAAAGGGTCAATGTCGAGTCAGATTTGGTTCAGTTTTGTTTGGACATTTTTGGTAAGTTTTCTTTTCCTTTTTGTTTTATTCAACTGCTAGTTAAGTATGTTAGCATGTTCTGTTATGTTTGTTCGGTGTTTTCTGATAATCTTCTTAATTTCTTCCGTCTTTGTAAAGACCTTTTATTTGGTCAATTGTTTTCTGTGTATGATTTGAATGTATTCTGTGATATACATGTTCGATTAGATTAGTCGTCAAACGAGTTAATTCATATAGGTTCCCAGTGATTGAACAAAGTTGTCTGAAGTCACTCGGGACTCTGTACGTGTTGTTTATATGAACGATTGATTGTTATGTGTTACGACTAATATAGTTGAGTCGATATATGTCGTCAATTAGTTGCAGTCATTAATGATAACAACTTGATTCATGTTGTTTATTTTTGCTGTGATCGTATTTGAATCCCATTAGGAACTGAATTGTATTGCCTATTGATTTTGTTCAAATTGAATTAAAGAACATCTAGGGGAAAGGTTATAATGGCAGATTCAGACTTTGATTTTAAAACACGATGCCATTTGGTTTGGACCGTGGGCAGCATGTGTATGGTTAGCTTTAAGGAATTAAAATAACTGGACAGCATGTGCTGTCAGATTATATTCCCACTGCCCATACTTTTGTTAAATAAACAAGTGATTAGTACATTTTAACAACAAAAGAGAGAGGGGCTGTCAGGAATTTGATGGGAGTTTTATTTATTTAAAAGAGGTGAGTGGAAAAACAACAGGGAGGGGGGAATTTGGAGTTGTCAAAAAGACTGTAAAGTGTTAAGGTTAGGCTATAAAAGAGGCAGACCTTCCATTAGAATGGGGGTTCAATTTTTGGAGTCTGGAGAGATCCTGGGAGTAAGAAAAACTAAAAAGGAAAAACAGAAATAAATTTCAGAACATTGTGAATGAGTATTGTCTAGAAGAAACTGTGCAAGAGTCCAGTTTGATCAGGCTTTCTGTGGGGTTTTGCTTTTCCTGTTGTCTGCCAAGCTTTCTTGTGGTTATTGGATTTCTGTTGCTGTTACATTCAACACTCTGGGCTGTTGTTTCCTGCTCTGCTTTTTTTTTCTGGGATTGTTCATTGGTCGCTCGACTCCTTGCTGAGCTTCACCATTATCGGCTGTTTATTTGTTGTTGTGTTGTTGCTGTGTCTGTTGCTGCTGTTGATTGTGGCACACTACTCGACTGATTATTCCCTTTCTTCCTTTCCTTTCTATACCAGGTACACACCCAATACACTGTCAGATGTAACTGGAAATTTGAGCATGAATGTAAATGAAAGACCTGAAGAATTTTGTTTATATACGTAGTTTGTCCCTTGAAATATCATGTAATGTATGAAATTTTATGCTTGTTTTGGATGCTGGAGATAGCCTTCAGGTTTGACAACTGTCAATGAATGGTAGTTTGAATGTTAGATTGTGCATATAGGATGGTGATAAGAGTATGCCTAAGGCAACAGGTTGTATCTCAGATTTAGTGCAATAGTGTAGTATAAGCATGTAATGTATGTCAAGCATGAAATTCGTACACTAAATAAGTTCTTTCCTTTCCAATAAATTGCTATATATAACTCTTAAAACCATGTTTTAAGATCAGGAACACAAACTCAGGGCCTCAACCTCACAAAGATCGAGTTCAGACCAAAACAGGCCAAGCCAGCCTGCTTCGAACAAGCAGTGGCCCAGGTCTGGCCAATCACGCTTGGGCTGGATTTGGGCACGATATTATTTGTTCGGACAGCCTCGTTTCTGATTTAGGCATTTCTGAATGTTGTTACAATCAACTTGTAAGCATGTAATTAATTAGGACTATCTACTGTTTTACAATTGATAAGGACAAACGCGATAAGAAACGTAGTTGCTATAGGATATCCTTTTAAAATAAGAACGAGATGAGCCTCGATGAAAATAAACAAAACGTGCAAATGCGGGGCCCTTGTTTAAATGTATATTATCGAAGCATTTAGGTTCCAGGACGGGTTGTTTAGCAAATCTCACAACCTTCCTAGAAATAACAATACGATAGACTCTTTAGGACGCGCCTTAATAAATCTTACCTTCTTAAACTCGGGTGCGCATTTATGTGACCCAAATCCAATTCTCAACGGAGCCGAAATGTGTTTCTAATCACGGGTACATTGATTGTGACATGGTTTGAGATGCATGTCCATGACGTTGCAAATTCATAAAAAATAAAGAACGAGATGAGCCTCGCCAAATAAAAATACAAATTGCGGGGCCCTCAGTAAATATTTGCTTTAAAAATTATTTGGATTTCGGGATGGACCGTTTAGTGAAATTCCACGGTCTTACCCAAAATAAGTACGCTAGTCGCTTTAGGCGCGTCTTTAGTAATTTAATTTCCTTAAACTCGGGTGCGCATTGATGTGACCCAAATCCCAATCTCAACGGAGTCAAAGTGTGTCGACAACCACGGGTACATTGATTGTAACGCGGTTCGAGATACATTTTCACAACGTTGCAATTCCTGATAAAAACAGTAAAATGATAAAAGCGGTTAAAAGTTAAATTTTGCACATAAGTTCACACTTGTATAAAATCAGATAATCAAGCCGAATATGATAGTTAAGCGACCGTGCTAGAACCACGGAACTCAGGAATGCCTAACACCTTCTCCCGGGTTAACAGAATTCCTTATCCGGATTTCTGGTACGCAGACTGTAATATAGAGTCATTATTTTCCTCGATTCGGGATTAAAATTGGTGACTTGGGATACCCTAAATCTCCCAAGTGGCGACTCTGAAATTAATAAACCATCCCCGGTTCGATTGTCCTTTAATTGGAAAAACTCCCCTGCGCCCCCTCGCGGGTGCGGAAAAAGGAGGTGTGACAGCTCTGGCGACTCTGCTGGGGACTTTTGACCCATAACCACTGGTTCAGGGTTAGAAATTCGAGCTTAGATAAATTGTTATATTTGGTTATATCTGATGTTCACATGTTTGAGCCTAATGTGCTAAATGTTGCTTTTACCGCTTTGATATTATCTGAACTGTATATAAACTGTGCCGAAACCCATCTCTTCTTTCCTCCGGGGAAAGGCTCGCTGGTCGAGACTCCCTATTCTGTTAGTGTCGATACCCGAAATAAGAAAGAGGACGGATAAGTTACGAAGCCGGACGGCCTTTTGGTTCCCGGTAAGTTGCCCCTCCTCGGCTCGAGTTGTCCGCTCGGGTACACTGTCTAGAACACTGACCCAGGTTTTGAACATAGAATAACGTGACTTCATGCCGGATCCCTAGTAGGAACGCTTATTTGCATCATGTTGCATATGACTTAGGGGACTCAACACAGGGGTTGGGTCCGTCTAGGACTAGCAACCTGATATGAAAGGACCATCCTAATGCATCCCATTTGTTTTCCGTGCATTTATTTGTCTCGAGCCCGCATGCTGACCAGTGTTTGAATAATGTGAAATTGAAAAAAAAAAGGGAAGGAATAGCGGTTAAGGAGTTAATTGTTTATTTTTGAAAAAAAAGGTCAATGCCAAAATACCGTCAAAACTCTGCCGAAATTTTGAGAAAATGAAAAGAAAATGTCTTATTAGTTTTGTTTTATTAAATGCAAAGGAAAAATAGAAAAGAAGAGAAAAAAAGGGGTCGTCGTTCTGCTTTTATATACTTTTTATAAAAAAAAAAAATACATATATATATATATATATATATATATATATATATATATATATATATATATATATATATATATATATAGTTTGTCCTGTCACAAAAATGAAGATGGAAAAGAGTCTTATTTTTGATATATATATATCTCTACATATATATATATATAAATATAAATATATGTCTTTATTTGTGGCAAAAATACTTGTTTGGCCAAAAGTCATGGAAGTTTTTAGACCCTTAATTTTCAAAAAAAAGGTAATAAATGTGCAGGATGAGCACAGTAATAAATGTGCAGGGTTTTTCATAAAGTTTTATAAAAAGTATACGTCTAAATAAAGTTTTATTTTTTTATTCACTTGGCATAATCACCCTAATAAATGTGCAGGATGAGCACGGTACAAAACGAACCTTTTTCAGTAATGACCAAGATCCCGTTTGAATTGCGGTTATGGTGGAACGACTTAGGCAAAGAAGGGCAAGACAAAGTAAGGAAATATCTGAAAGGTCTCCCGGACCTACTAAACGTTCAGCCTCGGGGTGATATCATCAGATCATTGGTCACTTGTTGGGATTCCGCACACAACGTGTTCCATTTTTCGGACTTCGAGCTCACCCCGACGTTGGAAGAAATAGCAGGGTACATCGGGATTGATGAAGCCCCTTTTAGGTTCAAATACTTGATTGCACCTAGAGCTGTCACGGTACACAGGTTTCTGGATTTCCTAAAAATACCTCGGACATTCCACCATCCAGATCTTGCCAAAGGATTCTGCAGTCTCCACCTCATATATGCTAGATACGGCCACGTGGGCGGGTTCAATAAGCCGGATTTCAAACTATGCAGTAGAGGCAACCGACAAAAGTGGGACGAACACAGGCTAGTGGCTTTTATGACAGCCTTTCTGGGTCTTATAGTGTTCCCTAGGAAAGATGGAAACATTGATCTAAAGATAACCGGGGTCGTCAATACTTTGCTTACCCAAGATAAAAGTACTCTGGCGCCTATGATTATGGCTGACATTTTCCGGGCTCTCACTGCTTGTCGAGCCAGGGGCGACTTTTTCGAAGGATGTAACCTACTGTTGCAAATGTGGATGACCGATCATTTATGCCATCGCTCCTCACTTTTGGGTTATGGTTCGCTAGAGAAAACTTGTATTGGAGAATTCTACACGAGAATCAAAGGGCTCAATTTACCTGAGGGAGTCACATCATGGACCGCATTTCTCCGAACTCTCACTGCCAGCCAAATCCAATGGACACTCGGATGGTCACCTATCGAGGAAATCATATACATGCCGGCAACCCGGCCTCACTTTCTGTTGATGGGACTGAAAAGTATCCAACCCTATGCACCGTATCGGGTTTTGAGGCAACTTGGGAGGTACCAAGTGGTACCGAAAGATGAAGATTTGAGTACCCAAGTGATTGAAATCAGTCCGAACGGTCATTTCCCTGAAGAAGAAGTTCGCCAAATCTGGAGTGAATGCCAACATCTGACAGCAAACACTTGTGTGATTGATACGGCAAAAGGGGAAGTCGCCCCAGAATATCACGCTTGGTTTAGAGGTAGCATGTCCTACGAAAGACCGGCTAAGAGGCCGCATCTCAAAGATTTCGTAGAATCATCCCAAGGGCAATGGAACTGGTTAGCAAAAGAGAAGGGTTATCGGGCAGAGATTGGCGATTTGAAGCTACAAATGGACGGTCTGAAATTCGATAACAGCGTACAAATCGCGGCGGATCGAAGCGAAAAGAATAGATTGATCCAAGAGAATGAAGAGCTTAAGGCCCAAGTCCAAAAATTGAGATTGTCTCTCGATGAGCAGCCCAGAAGTCGATCAGACCAGCGGTTGATAAAGGGTTTGAAAAGAGAGATCACGGAATGGCGAGACAGGTTAGAAGAATCCGAAAAGGTCATGATAGGGTTCAAGGCACGGTGGGGAACAATAGTAGATCAGCATCGCCGATGTTTGAACCAATTGAAACGTGACCACGAGAAGACTGTGGCCAAAATAAAGAGGGAGATGGCTACACTTGAGTTTAAAGCAGTTAAGCAGGTCGGGGATTTCCAATCGGAGAGTAGATACTGTTACGACTTGTTGGCCCAAATGAAGGAAGAAGTGCGACAGCTGAGGGATCAACATATACAGGACTCACAGGTATTCAAGACGTACAGTGATCAGATAAGACACCTACTCATAGAGAAGAAAAAACCCAGAGACAAGATCAGGGTCATTGCCCATGCCATCATCAGAAGGTGTCGACGGTGTGAAAACATGACCTGCGTTACCGTTCTCCCAGTAGTGATGGGTTATGTCAAACAGACCATGCACGAGTTGGAGCAGCTCGAAAGGGATCTCGCACCTAGAACCGCGAAAAGGCCGAACGATGCCTCGCGGGTCCCTAAGTTGGAAAATTAACCTCTGGTCGAGTCTTGTTTTAGTTGAGCTTTGATGTTTTCCCATATATTGTTTTCCATTTTTCCTTCAATCAAATAGGGTCAAAGAACCGTGGAGTCTGTACTGTGGCTATTTTGTTTGAAGCAATGTGTAATAGCAAATTTTGATAATGAAATTAAGTGACTCCGGAAGAATTTCTATGTGTCTTTACTTTGGGGCAGAACTACGCCTGGTCTGATTCACGCGGGGACGTGATACGTAGGCAATCCCCATAAGATTCGACCGCTTTTAATAAATAAAGAAAAGAAAATGTAAATAAAATAAAACGCAGAGTTTCGCAAAATACTTTAAAAGAGACGAATGAACAAGCCGGGATGACGCATGTGGTTTGAAGCAAAGCATGTAGAAACGGTTAACTGCCTAGGTGCATTGCATCCTCTATGTGTTATGATCAAATCTGTTAAGCTCTAACACTAACAAAATTTGTTGTTGTCTGATACCAGACAGTTAGTTGTTAAAGAATTCTGGCAACACATTCATACCAAACCAGATCCAAAGGACCGGTAGCAACAAGCATGACTACTTCAGAGAATAGTAATGAGGAAGAAAGGCCGATGAGCCAGTTGCTAAAAGAGGCAATGGAAAATATTGAAAGGATGGGACTAGAGATGCATGCAATGCAGCTAGCCCTGGCCAAAACACAAAAGAGCCCTGAGACACTGGGACACATGCCGGAGTACCCTCACTCTGGCCCTTCCACAAGCCACCCAAATCCCCTCTATCATCAAGAAAGAAGCCCTCATGATTCCCAAGCTCCACCACCCCATCAACCTCTCCCAACACCCAATATTCCCATTTTTGTGGGACCTGCATCAGCCCCTTTGCAGCGAACGACCAGTGAGCCATTGTTTCAGGCTCACGATACACAATACTATCCCCCTGAGCCTACATTCCATGCACCCGAACCACAGGCTTACAATCCCCATCTGGAAGTACCGGCAGAGGTTGAGAAGCCGGTTAAGGCCCCTGAACAGGATGAAGTGTTAAGAAAGTTCAAAAGCCTGGAGCAATCCTTCAGGAACTTGCACGGGCTGGGCAATCAAGTCAGCGTGGCATACAAAGATCTGTGCCCTTTCCCAGATGTCCAACTCTCGGCTGGGTTCAAGATGCCCAAGTTTGATTTATATGAAGGGCACGGTGATCCCATGGCACATTTGCGGGGATTCTATAGCAAAATGAGAGGGGCAGGAGGCAAGGATGAGCTTTTGATAGCTTATTTCGGCCAAAGTCTAAGTGGATCTGCACTGGAATGGTATACCAGGCAAGATTTCAGCAGGTGGTACACGTGGGATGATCTGGCGCAGGCTTTTGCAGGTCATTTCCAGTACAACCTGGAGATAGTCCCTGACCGTCTCACGTTATTGAGAACTGGGAAGAAACCCGGGGAAAGTTTTCGCGAGTTCGGGTTCCGCTGGAGAGAACAAGCAGCTAGGGTCGATCCTCCCATGAGAGAGGGAGAGATGGTAGACTACTTTTTGCAGACATTGGATCCAACCTACTTTGGTCACTTGGTGACAACGGTTGGAAAATCTTTCAACGAGGTGGTCAAAATAGGGGTCATGATAGAAGAAGGTTTGAGGTCGGACAAGATCTTAAACTATTCGGCACTTAAGGCCACAACCCAGGCTATTCAAAGCGGTACGGGAGGTGCGCTAAGAAGAAAGAAAGAAGAGGTTGCCACGATCGAGGCAGGCAGTTGGTCCAGGGCTGGCAGGCCGCACTACAACCAACCTAGGCCTGACAGGTCAAACAACCCATACAACCCACCACAAAATTTCTATCCACCTCGAGAACCACATTGTTCCGTACACCAAGCCCAGGTATACACTCAGCCTCCGGTTCGCCCACAATGGCGCGCACCGGCTCCCCAGAACATATATGCACCACCACAAAACACTTACCCTCCCCCAAGGGCATATAGAAATCCTTCAGGGGCAGGTTTCCGGGGAAATCCAGATGCCAGAAATGACAGGTTGCGGAAGCAAAGAACCTTCACCGAACTGGGAGAAACCTACACCGCTGTGTTCCACAAGCTGCGGCAATTGGGTTTGGTTAGTCCTGTCCATACTCGGGAACCAAATCCCCCGCCTCAGAATTTAGATCGTTCAATCAGTTGTGAATACTGTTCAGGGATGCTCGGGCACGATACTGAGAAGTGCTGGAAGTTAAGGCATGCCATACAGGATCTTATTGACACCAATAAGATCGAGGTCCAGACACCGGAGGCTCCTAACATCAACCAAAACCCACTGCCAGCGCACCACGAAACTCACATGATTGAGTTGGTGTGTGAGGGAGGAGAATTAAGAAAACCCTCACAAACAGTGATGATGATCCAAGCTGCCCCAAAAGAAGTCTTAACCAGTGGAGGAACAAATGTACAGTCGCAGGGAGAAGGCGTCAAGCCGGTAGTAATATGGGGGAAGAGCCCGTCCGTCATCGCAAGCAAACCCGAGCCAAGCAAGTTGGTAATACCAGGGATCCTGCCCACACCGGCAGTCATGTTGAAAGGGGTATGTGGAGAACGGGTGACCATAAAGCCGGTGGTCCAACTGCCAATGCTTGACAGCAGGGCTGTGCCCTGGAAATATGAAAAAGCAGTGGTGACGTACCAAGGAAAACAGGTGGAAGAAGTCAGTTGTGAAGCGCAAGGGCTGACTCGATCAGGTCGATGTTTTGCTCCGGTGGAGTTAAGAAAAACCAACCCAGTGGCAACCAAGAAGCCAGTGTCAGAAGAAGAGGCTGAAGACTTCCTGAGGAAGATGAAAGTACAAGACTATTCTGTGGTTGAGCAGCTGAGAAAAACACCTGCCCAAATCTCACTATTGTCATTACTCCTCCATTCCGAGGAACATCGTCGGGCCCTGTTAAAGATATTGAACGAGGCCCATGTACCCAGTGAGATTTATGTAAACCACCTGGAAACCATCGCCAGCAAGATTTTCGAGGTGAACAGGGTAACATTCTCAGATGATGACCTGCCGGTGGAAGGTACGGAGCATAACAAAGCTCTATACCTAGCTGTCAAATGTGAAGACTCGGTGGTAACTCGAGTATTGGTGGATAACGGCTCAAGCGCCAATATTTGTCCATTATCCACCCTAGACCAGTTACAGATTGACCGTGGAAGAATCCAGGAGAATAGCATCTGTGTCCGGGGGTTTGACGGAAACGGAACCGCCACTGTGGGGGATGTTGTACTTGAATTAACCATTGGTCCGGTCCTATTTACCATGGAATTCCAGGTGTTGGACGCCACGGTATCTTACAACTTGCTATTAGGACGACCCTGGATTCATGCAGCTAAAGCGGTGCCTTCCACCCTACATCAGACAGTGAAGTTCGAGTGGGAAAGACAAGAGGTCGTATTGCACGGCGAGGATACAACATGCACCATGGGCGGAACCATTGTGCCTTTCATAGAGACCACTGATGACAAGGGTCCCTGGGTCTACCAGATTCTCGATACAGGGTTGGCCAACAAAATTTCTGAAGGAGAAATCATCCCGCACCCTAGGGTGGCTGCCGCAACAGTCATGATGGTATCAGAAATGCTGGGTAATGGGTTTGTGCCGGGAAAAGGCCTGGGAGTTGAACTTCAAGGGATAGTCCAACCTGTCTCCCTTCCTAAGAATCTGGAAACTTTCGGGTTGGGGTTCAAACCAACCGCAGCAGACAGGAAGCAAGCGCGAAAAATGAAGAAGAGAGTCTGGTTTCTGCCTAAACCAGTGCCACGCCTCTCAAGGTCTTTTGTTAAAGCAAGCGCCAAGGGGTCAGCGATCCCAAAGATTCGAGGACCTTTGATCGGTATAAATGAAGACCTGAATCAGAGTTTTGAGAGGCTGTTCACGGATGTCAGTATGGTGGAAGCTGGAGAAGGTTCCAGCAGAGCAGAGATACAATTTGTGGGGCCTGAGGCCAAGACCAACAATTGGACGGTTACTCCTCTTCCTGTCCGAGGGGAGTCTTGGTAGTAGGTTTTGATTAATGTTTTGTTTGTTTGTTTGTTTGATCGGATTATTCAAGGGTGTAATCCAAATTTTACTTTCGTTTTGTAAAAGTGTGAACCATTTTTATCCCGCAAATTTAATAAAGTTCTTTTCTTTTGTCTCATTTTAATTTTTGTCTTGTTCTTTTTCTTTCTGGACAGTTCTCTTTTTACTGGTTCTAATGACATGGCATGCACAGCGGATCTTCGACCTAGTCTAATAAATCAATCTGAAACCGACTCAATGATGCAAAAGGTCGTTTGTGACGATGAATCTGAATGTGACGAAGGTGAAGCCTTCGAAGAAATAAACAGAGAACTGTGCCAATTTGAAGAGAAACCCAAGCCTAACCTAAATGACACTAAGGCTGTGAACCTAGGAGACGCTGATAACATCCAAGAGACCAAAATTAGCGTCCACATTGAGCCGAATGTCAAAGCAGAATTGATCGAAACTCTCAGGGAATTCAAAGATGTTTTTGCATGGTCATATGATGATATGCCTGGATTGAGCACCAATTTAGTGGTTCACAAATTGCCCACTGACCCAGCATACCCTCCGGTCAAGCAAAAACTAAGGAAATTTAAAACAGAAATGAGTGTAAAGATCAAAGAAGAAGTGATTAAGCAATTACAATCGAAGGTCATTCGGGTCACTCGGTATCCCGAGTGGTTGGCCAATGTGGTACCAGTCCCAAAGAAGGATGGAAAAATCAGGGTATGCGTTGATTACCGCAACCTCAACAAAGCAAGTCCCAAGGACAATTTCCCGCTGCCCAACATTCATATCCTGATCGACAATTGCGCTGGGCGCGAGATCGGATCCTTTGTGGATTGCTATGCAGGTTATCATCAGATCCTAATGGATGAGGAGGATGCTGAGAAGACAGCGTTTATTACGCCATGGGGAACCTACTGCTATCGGGTAATGCCGTTCGGGTTAAAGAACGCCGGGGCAACGTACATGCGAGCAATGACTGCTGTGTTTCATGACATGATACACAAAGAAATAGAGGTGTACGTCGATGATGTGATCATCAAATCTTGGCGTCAGGAGGACCATGTAGCAGACCTAAGGAGATTTTTCCAAAGACTCCGGAGGTATGATATCAAGCTTAACCCGGCCAAATGCGCATTCGGGGTTCCATCAGGAAAGTTGCTAGGATTCATCGTCAGTCGACGGGGAATTGAGTTAGACCCGTCCAAAATTAAATCCATCCGAGATTTGCCACCGCCAAGGAACAAAACAGAGGTAATGAGTTTGCTGGGTAGACTCAATTATATCAGCAGGTTCATCGCTCAACTCACAGCAACTTGTGAGCCCATATTTCGGCTGCTGAGAAAGGACGCTGCAGTAGGTTGGACAGCAGAGTGTAAGGAGGCCTTCGACCAAATCAAAGGGTATCTGTCTAATCCACCCGTATTGGTCCCGCCTAAGCCCGGGAAACCCCTAATCCTTTACCTGACGGTCTTGGAAAATTCATTTGGTTGTGTACTGGGGCAACATGATGACACAGGGAGGAAGGAGCAGGCCATCTACTATCTTAGCAAGAAATTCACAGTGCATGAGGTCAAGTACACTCAACTCGAGAAAACGTGCTGCGCCCTAACTTGGGTAGCTCAGAAGTTGAAGCACTACCTGTCTTCATATACTACTTATCTCATATCCCGCTTGGACCCATTGAAGTATATCTTTCAGAAACCTATGCCCATGGGAAGGTTGGCAAAATGGCAAATTCTGCTCACAGAGTTTGATATCATCTATGTGACGAGGACGGCCATGAAAGCCCAGGCGCTGGCAGACCATTTGGCCGAGAATCCCGTTGATGAAAAATATGAGCCCTTAAGAACGTATTTTCCTGACGAAGAGGTGATGCATACGAATGAGTTGGAATTACCCGAGGAACCGGGTTGGAAGCTTTTCTTCGATGGAGCTGCAAACGCAAAAGGGGTTGGAATAGGAGCAGTACTCATTTCTGAAACAGGACGGCATTATCCTGTTACGGCTCAACTGCGCTTCTATTGCACCAACAATATGGCCGAATATGAGGCTTGCATTCTGGGTCTGCGCTTGGCTGCTGACATGGATGTCCAAGACGTCTTGGTCTTGGGAGACTCGGACCTCTTGGTACATCAAATTCAGGGTGAATGGGAAACACGAGATCTAAAGCTCATACCATACCGACAATGCTTGCATGATCTGAGCAAGCAATTTCGATCGGTAAAGTTCAAACACATCCCGAGAGTTCACAATGAGGTTGCGGATGCCTTAGCCACCTTAGCATCAATGTTGCACCACCCTGACAAAATGTATGTTGACCCTCTACACATCCAGGTCCGTGATCAACACGCCTACTGCAATGCCATAGAAGAAGAAGCAGATGGCGAACCCTGGTTTCATGATATCAAGGAATACCTCAGGATGGGGATATATCCGGAACATGCCTCTGGGGACCAAAAAAGAGCCCTTCGGCGTTTGTCGAATGGTTTCTTCCTGAGTGGAGGAGTATTGTACAAAAGAACCCCAGATTTGGGATTGTTGAGATGCATAGATGTCGGGCAGGCAACGACGGTTATGGCGGAAGTACATGCCGGAGTTTGTAGGCCGCACATGAGCGGATATGTATTGGCAAGAAAGATCCTTCGAACAGGGTGTTATTGGCTAACCATGGAACACGACTGTATCACTTTCGTAAGGAAATGTCATCAGTGCCAGATACATGGAGATTTGATTCATTCTCCGCCAACAGAGTTACATACGATGTCAGCACCCTGGCCGTTTGTAGCATGGGGCATGGATGTCATTGGGCCCATCGAGCCAGCAGCGTCCAACGGTCATAGGTTCATTCTAGTGACCATTGATTACTTCACCAAATGGGTTGAGGCTAAAACCTTCAAATCAGTAACCAAGAAGGCAGTGGTGGACTTTGTTCACTCCCATATCATCTGCAGATTTGGGATCCCAAAAGTGATCATCACGGATAACGGTGCGAATCTTAATAGCAGCTTGATGAGAGAGGTATGCCAACAATTCAAGATTACACACCGCAATTCCACCCCATATCGTCCTAAGGCAAATGGAGCAGTCGAAGCAGCCAATAAGAATATCAAGAAGATACTGCGAAAAATGGTGGAAGGGTCCAGACAGTGGCACGAGAAATTACCCTTTGCTTTGTTGGGTTACCGCACTACCGTCCGGACTTCCATAGGCACAACTCCTTATTTGTTGGTGTATGGAATTGAGGCCGTGATACCAGCGGAGGTCGAAATTCCGTCCCTCCGAATTGTCGCTGAAGCCGGAATTGATGATGATGAATGGATCAAAGCTCGCTTGGAACAGTTGAGCCTGATAGATGAGAAAAGATTGGCAGCAGTGTGCCATGGTCAGCTGTACCAGAAGAGAATGGCAAGAGCGTATAATAAAAAGGTGCGCCCCAGGAAGTTTGAAGTAGGGCAGCAGGTATTGAAGAAGATCCTCCCACATCAGGTCGAGGCAAAAGGCAAATTCGCCCTAAATTGGCAAGGGCCTTATATCGTGACCAGAGTCTTGGCCAATGGTGCTTTGTGTTTGACAGATGTCGAGGGAAGATGTGTCGACATGGCTATCAATTCAGATGCAGTCAAGAGATATTATGCGTAATTTCTTTAAATTATGGCAATTTTAGTTTATTTGTTTGTATTTGGCATTTGTTGAATAATGAGATGACGGAGGCAATTCTTTCTTCTATCCAAACACTTTTAACCCTCGCTTCCCCCTTTGAGCCTTAAGCAAATTCTTTCAATACCCCTCTTTTGGAATCACTAATGGGAAAGATACGAAAAAAAGAAAAGAAAAGAAAGGAAAAGAAAAGAAAAAGAAAAAGAAAAGGAAAAGAAAATGAAAAGAAAGAAAAGAAAAATCAAGGAATATAAAACCGTGGGAACTACGTTTGACCTGATTCCTCAAAGAGGATACGTAGGCGCCTCACGGCTCGGTCATAGTATGCATCGTAGCAAATATAGGATGCATAATGTACATAGTGTGCACAATATAGCACAATGTGCGTAACGCACGTAACTCAACATAAGCGTAAAAAATAAATTCCCCAAGCAAGAAAACTGGGGCAGAGGTTATGTTTTAAGTTCCAACAAAGGTTTGATTCCAAAAGTTGTAGCACATCACCCTTCAAGTTGTTTTCATTTTTATAGCCTTTCTTCAATCCCACACCAAAACCAACATCGACATCCAAAAGACCTCCCGATCAATGTTCGAGAGATGCCAAATCCGGCAAATAAGGCCGAGAATAATACACTGATCCCCAGCAAAGAAGAGGATCGTAAGACTGGGATTGAGTTGATAGTCAAAAGAATCCCCGGAAGAGAGGGTCGTATCTACAACACCCCGGATCCTCGAAAGAAATAAAATGAGAGAGTCTTATCGGTGAAAACCTTCACAGGCACCGAGAGGCGATGTAAGATGAGGGATATGAAATGAGGGAGTCTTATTGGTGAAAACCTTCACAGGCACCGTAAGGCGCCGGGAGATGAGAGAAACGAGAGAGTCTCATTAGTGAAAACCCCTCGAAGGGCACTATGAGGCGACAAGACAGATCGGCAAAAGCTACAACATCCGAAACGGACACTCCTTTATCATCCCCCGCAAGTCAGACCATCGGGCAAATCGATTGATACAAATAGACTGGGTCGGGAATCTATGGTGCACGTCATGATCACGGGGACCAGTTGTGTCCTCCAGATAAGTTCTTTGGATTGTCTCCTCCCACAAAATATTGGTTCAGAAAGTTTTTCTCTTTTCCATATCTTTATTTCTTTTCCTAAAATGTGTCTTGAAAGGATTTTTCAAAGCTTACTACCAGAAACCGAAGGGGAATTCATCCCAATGCAGGATAATACAAACAGTCTTAAGGGCCGGTCCCAGGCAATGCAGTGATTGTGCCCGGAAATTTTTGGAAGAAGTAAGCTCCAAAAGGGAGTGGTTCCGGGAGTTAGAAGCAGACTCCCACATCATGTGTTTAAAGAGAAAGCAGAAAAGGGGATAAATTGAAAACCAATCCCCAGCAGGCTAGAGACCCCCAATAGGCAACTTTGCCCGCCAACCAGTTATGGGAACAAAGAGCAAGAAAGGGGGAAGGGAGAAAAACGGCTCGCCAGAAAGGCACCCTCTACCACCACGATTAAAACTGATTAAATCCTTTTGTCTGCTGCAGGAAAACAAAGGATTGATGATGGCAGCAAGATGCACCGCCATGGAAGTCACCAAAAACCGGGGCAGAAAATTTTCTGCCAATTGTCGAAAATTTTCTCGGAAGAACGGGAAAGCAATTTCAATACTTTTAAGTTCTAGGTCGCCCACCAGTATAATGCGGGAATACATTTAAGTTCTAGGTCGCCCACCAGTATAATGCAGGAATACATTTAAGTTCTAGGTCGCCCACCAGTATAATGCGGGAATACTTTTAAGTTCTAGGTCGCCCACCAGTATAATGCGGGAATACTTTTAAGTTCTAGGTCGCCCACCAGTATAATGCGGGAATACATTTAAGTTCTAGGTCGCCCACCAGTATAATGCGGGAATACATTTAAGTTCTAGGTCGCCCACCAGTATAATGCGGGAATACATTTAAGTTCTAGGTCGCCCACCAGTATAATGCGGGAATACTTTTAAGTTCTAGGTCGCCCACCAGTATAATGCGGGAATACTTTTAAGTTCTAGGTCGCCCACCAGTATAATGCGGGAATACATTTAAGTTCTAGGTCGCCCACCAGTATAATGCGGGAATACTTTTAAGTTCTAGGTCGCCCACCAGTATAATACGGGAATACATTTAAGTTCTAGGTCGCCCACCAGTATAATGCGGGAATACATTTAAGTTCTAGGTCGCCCACCAGTATAATGCGGGAATACATTTAAGTTCTAGGTCGCCCACCAGTATAATGCGGGAATACATTTAAGTTCTAGGTCGCCCACCAGTATAATGCGGGAATACTTTTAAGTTCTAGGTCGCCCACCAGTATAATGCGGGAATACATTTAAGTTCTAGGTTGCCCACCAGTATAATGCGGGAATACATTTAAGTTCTAGGTCGCCCACCAGTATAATGCGGGAATACATTTAAGTTCTAGGTCGCCCACCAGTATAATGCGGGAATACTTTTAAGTTCTAGGTCGCCCACCAGTATAATGCGGGAATACATTTAAGTTCTAGGTCGCCCACCAGTATAATGCGGGAATACATTTAAGTTCTAGGTCGCCCACCAGTATAATGCGGGAATACATTTCAGTTCTAGGTCGCCTACCAGTATAATGCGGGAATACATTTAAGTTCTAGGTCGCCCACCAGTATAATGCGGGAATACATTTAAGTTCTAGGTCGCCCACCAGTATAATGCGGGAATACTTTTAAGTTCTAGGTCGCCCACCAGTATAATGCGGGAATACATTTAAGTTCTAGGTCGCCCACCAGTATAATGCGGGAATACATTTAAGTTCTAGGTCGCCCACCAGTATAATGCGGGAATACTTTTAAGTTCTAGGTCGCCCACCAGTATAATGCGGGAATACATTTAAGTTCTAGGTCGCCCACCAGTATAATGCGGGAATACTTTTAAGTTCTAGGTCGCCCACCAGTATAATGCGGGAATACCCTTTAGCTCTAGATTTTGGAATCAGTCACCCCACCCGAAAACGGAAGGGTACAACAGAGAGCCCCGAACGGGAAACAATAAAATCCCAGCACCAAGAAGCAGACAACTGCAGAGGCAGGCGCACAATTCAAAGGGAAAAAGGAACGCGTCTCAAAAGAAGTAGTTTGGGAACGTTGTAGCATGCCCAGTATAACAATTCTGATGAAAAGCCATACCACTGAAGAAACCATTGGAAGATCTAAAGAAGAAAGCCGTGTCCCCAGCAAATCAAGCAAAGTGATGAGAACTGGCATTCAGAAAAGGTGAAGGACCAGCATCATCTCCAAGTTCACAAAATAAAGGCGTCAGAGGAAAGCGTTAGCCGACAAGAAAGCAAGGCAACAAGAACAAGTTGAAGATGGATGAGATTTCAGGATCCTCAGTTTAGCTTAGCTTCTTGTTTTCCTTTTAGAGCAATGTAATAGGGAGATCGGTTGAGCAGTAGCATCCTACAGCAGCATACAACAGCGCACAACAACAGCAAGCAATACAGTCACACGGTAGTCCCAGCTACCAAAATTTCCCGAACTACATTGACCTGATTCCTGTTCAGCCCAGGATATGTAGGAAACCTCTAAAGCAAAGGTTCGGTCAAATCTCTTTCAAAAAATGGTTCACACGAAGTATTCGGACGGGCAAAAATCGCTCGCTTTATCTTTACGCGAAAACCCTTCGTGTCTTCGTGCAAAGAGGGGCAGCTGTAAGCACGTGATTTTTGCTTCACGGACAGTCACTCCAAAAGAAATAGTAACAAAGGACCTCGCTGTACAATTTTTAATTTTCCGTAACGTGTGCTGCTAGTCATGTGTGGTTCTGTCCATTTTGTCCATTTTTACATTATTAAACAAAATACAAAATGTGTATGTCCTGGTAATTAGACCATAATTCATTCAGTAAAAGAAAAATTCACAAAAATATTCTAGGGTGCGATTTAACCTATTTAAATATTTTGATAATTATGTTTGTTTGAATTTCATTTTATTTTTAGTTTTAAGATTAGAAAAAAAAAGAAGAAAAGAAAAAGGAAAAAAGAAAGGGAGAAAAGAATGAAGAAAACGGTTTGGGCCAAGGAAATAAACCAAAAATAGGCCCAAACCAATTCGATCAGGCCCAGTCCAAATCCTGTTGCCCAGACACCTCCTGAAACGACACCGTTTCAGGCCAATCCATCTCAGCCGTTCAAACTCTCGATCCAACGGCTCAGGACCTCTATCAGTAACCCGCTTCAAAACCCGACCCAGGAACCAATCCGATCCAACCCCTCACTTAAACCAAACGACCCCGTTTGACTACCAAACGACCCCGTCTCATTTCTCAGCATCAGATCCCAGCCGTTGAGATCATCTGATCTAACGGCTCAGATCCAATCAACCTCCCCATATATAAACTCAGCCCTTTACCCCGCACCCCCTATCCGAACCCCCCCCCCTTCAGTCATCTCCTTCCCCGAACCCTGAAACCCCCAAACCCTAACGCCGCCCTAGTTTCCCTTCCACCAAAACCCGGCGGCATGAATGCCGGTGGCCACCTCCCGAACACCCTAAGACCCCCTCACTCTCCTGAACATGGATCTGTTACTCCCTAGCCTCGAATCACTTTCGTTCGTCTCGAATCTTCATTTGAAGATTTGAGTCGAACCCGGATCTATGCCAAACCACCCCATCTTCATACCAGATACCCCCTGACCTTCCTCGTGACCAAACCAAGCTTGGTTTGGTCCGAATCTACCCACAACTCCCAAAAATCCAGATCTGAAAATCCAGACTTTAGAACACATGCACATGGGGAATCCGGCTAGCCTTAACGGGGGTTTGAGGTCTAATAGACCTTAATCAAGGTGTTCTCATGTGAGAACACCCTGATTAAAGTTTGTTCGGCCTCAAAGGGTCAATGTCGAGTCAGATTTGGTTCAGTTTTGTTTGGACATTTTTGGTAAGTTTTCTTTTCCTTTTTGTTTTATTCAACTGCTAGTTAAGTATGTTAGCATGTTCTGTTGTGTTTGTTCGGTGTTTTCTGATACTCTTCTTAATTTCTTCCGTCTTTGTAAAGACCTTTTATTTGGTCAATTGTTTTCTGTGTATGATTTGAATGTATTCTGTGATATACATGTTCGATTAGATTAGTCGTCAAACGAGTTAATTCATATAGGTTCCCAGTGATTGAACAAAGTTGTCTGAAGTCACTCGGGACTCTGTACGTGTTGTTTATATGAACGATTGATTGTTATGTGTTACGACTAATATAGTCGAGTCGATATATGTCGTCAATTAGTTGCAGTCATTAATGATAACAACTTGATTCATGTTGTTTATTTTTGCTGTGATCGTATTTGAATCCCATTAGGAACTGAATTGTATTGCCTATTGATTTTGTTCAAATTGAATTAAAGAACATCTAGGGGAAAGGTTATAATGGCAGATTCAGACTTTGATTTTAAAACACGATGCCATTTGGTTTGGACCGTGGGCAGCATGTGTATGGTTAGCTTTAAGGAATTAAAATAACTGGACAGCATGTGCTGTCAGATTATATTCCCACTGCCCATACTTTTGTTAAATAAACAAGTGATTAGTACATTTTAACAACAAAAGAGAGAGGGGCTGTCAGGAATTTGATGGGAGTTTTATTTATTTAAAAGAGGTGAGTGGAAAAACAACAGGGAGGGGGGAATTTGGAGTTGTCAAAAAGACTGTAAAGTGTTAAGGTTAGGCTATAAAAGAGGCAGACCTTCCATTAGAATGGGGGTTCAATTTTTGGAGTCTGGAAAGATCCTGGGAGTAAGAAAAACTAAAAAGGAAAAACAGAAATAAATTTCAGAACATTGTGAATGAGTATTGTCTAGAAGAAACTGTGCAAGAGTCCAGTTTGATCAGGCTTTCTGTGGGGTTTTGCTTTTCCTGTTGTCTGCCAAGCTTTCTTGTGGTTATTGGATTTCTGTTGCTGTTACATTCAACACTCTGGGCTGTTGTTTCCTGCTCTGCTTTTTTTTTCTGGGATTGTTCATTGGTCGCTCGACTCCTTGCTGAGCTTCACCATTATCGGCTGTTTATTTGTTGCTGTGTTGTTGCTGTGTCTGTTGCTGCTGTTGATTGTGGCACACTACTCGACTGATTATTCCCTTTCTTCCTTTCCTTTCTATACCAGGTACACACCCAATACACTGTCAGATGTAACTGGAAATTTGAGCATGAATGTAAATGAAAGACCTGAAGAATTTTGTTTATATACGTAGTTTGTCCCTTGAAATATCATGTAATGTATGAAATTTTATGCTTGTTTTGGATGCTGGAGATAGCCTTCAGGTTTGACAACTGTCAATGAATGGTAGTTTGAATGTTAGATTGTGCATATAGGATGGTGATAAGAGTATGCCTAAGGCAACAGGTTGTATCTCAGATTTAGTGCAATAGTGTAGTATAAGCATGTAATGTATGCCAAGCATGAAATTCGTACACTAAATAAGTTCTTTCCTTTCCAATAAATTTCTATATATAACTCTTAAAACCATGTTTTAAGATCAGGAACACAAACTCAGGGCCTCAACCTCACAAAGATCGAGTTCAGGCCAAAACAGGCCAAGCCAGCCTGCTTCGAACAAGCAGTGGCCCAGGTCTGGCCAATCACGCTTGGGCTGGATTTGGGCCCGATATTATTTGTTCGGACAGCCTCGTTTCTGATTTAGGCATTTCTGAATGTTGTTACAATCAACTTGTAAGCATGTAATTAATTAGGACTATCTACTGTTTTACAATTGATAAGGACAAACGCGATAAGAAACGTAGTTGCTATAGGATATCCTTTTAAAATAAGAACGAGATGAGCCTCGATGAAAATAAACAAAACGTGCAAATGCGGGGCCCTTGTTTAAATGTATATTATCGAAGCATTTAGGTTCCAGGACGGGTTGTTTAGCAAATCTCACAACCTTCCTAAAAATAACAATACGATAGACTCTTTAGGACGCGCCTTAATAAATCTTACCTTCTTAAACTCGGGTGCGCATTTATGTGACCTAAATCCAATTCTCAACGGAGCCGAAATGTGTTTCTAATCACGGGTACATTGATTGTGACATGGTTCGAGATGCATGTCCATGACGTTGCAAATTCATAAAAAATAAAGAACGAGATGAGCCTCGCCAAATAAAAATACAAATTGCGGGGCCCTCAGTAAATATTTGCTTTAAAAATTATTTGGATTTCGGGATGGACCGTTTAGTGAAATTCCACGGTCTTACCCAAAATAAGTACGCTAGTCGCTTTAGGCGCGTCTTTAGTAATTTAATTTCCTTAAACTCGGGTGCGCATTGATGTGACCCAAATCCCAATCTCAACGGAGTCAAAGTGTGTCGACAACCACGGGTACATTGATTGTAACGCGGTTCGAGATACATTTTCACAACGTTGCAATTCCTGATAAAAACAGTAAAATGATAAAAGCGGTTAAAAGTTAAATTTTGCACATAAGTTCACACTTGTATAAAATCAGATAATCAAGCTGAATATGATAGTTAAGCGACCGTGCTAGAACCACGGAACTCGGGAATGCCTAACACCTTCTCCCGGGTTAACAGAATTCCATATCCGGATTTCTGGTACGCAGACTGTAATATAGAGTCATTATTTTCCTCGATTCGGGATTAAAATTGGTGACTTGGGACACCCTAAATCTCCCAAGCGGCGACTCTGAAATTAATAAACCATCCCCGGTTCGATTGTCCTTTAATTGGAAAAACTCCCCTGCGCCCCCTCGCGGGTGCGGAAAAAGGAGGTGTGACAAAGCTTTATGCAAAATTCTCCAAGTGTGAGTTTTGGCTCGGTTTTGTGGCTTTCTTGGGGCACGTGGTGTCCAGCAAAGGTATTCAGGTTGATCCAAAAAATATAGAGGCAGTTCAGAGTTGGCCTAGACCTTTCTCATCCATAGAGATTCGTAGCTTTCTTGGTTTGGCAAGCTATTATCGCTGGTTTGTTCAGGGATTCTCATCTATCGCATCGCCCTTGACCAAGTTGACTCAGAAGGGTGTTTCATTTGTATGGTCGGACGAGTGTGAGGAGAGCTTTCAGAAGCTCAAGACAGCTTTGACCACAGCTCCAGTATTGGTTTTGCCATCAACTTCAGGTTCATATACCATGTATTGTGATGCTTCGAGAGTTGGAATTGGTTGTGTGTTGATGCAGGAGGGTAGAGTTATTGCTTATGCTTCTCGTCAGTTGAAGCCCTATGAGAACAACTACATCGTTCATGATTTAGAGTTGGTTGTCATAGTTCACGCATTGAAGATTTGGAGGCATTACTTGTATGGCGTATCTTGTGAGGTGTTCATGGATCATCGCAGTCTTCAACAGTTGTTCAAGCAAAAGGATCTTAATTTGAGGCAGCGGAGATGGTTGGAGTTGCTTAAGGATTATGATATCACTATATTGTATCATCCGGGAAAGGCCAATGTGGTGGCCGATGCTTTGAGGCGAAAGAGTGAGTATGGGGAGTTTGGCATATATTCCAGTTGGGGAGAGACCCCTTGCAGTTGATGTTCAGGCCTTGGCCAATCGGTTTGTGAGATTAGATATTTCGGAGCCCAGTCGGGTGTTGGCTTGTGTGGTTTCTCGGTCTTCTTTATATGATCGCATCAGAGAGCACCAGTACGAGAATCCGCATTTGCTTGTCCTTAGAGACAGAGTTCATCATGATGATGCTAGAGATGTGACCATTAGTGATGATGGGGTATTGAGGATGCAGGGTCAGATTTGTGTGCCCAACATAGATGAGCTTCGGGAGTTGATTCTGGAGGAGGCCCATATATCGCGGTATTCCATTCATCTAGGTGCCGCGAAGATGTATTAGGATTTGAGGCAGCACTATTGGTAGAGAAGAATGAAGAAATATATTGTGGAGTTTGTAGGTCGGTGTCTCAATTATCAGCAGGTGAAATACGAGCATCAGAGACCGGGTGGTTTGCTTCAGCAGATGGTTATTCCTGAGTGGAAGTGGGAGAGGATCACTATGGACTTTGTTGTTGGACTTCCACGGACTTTGAAGAAGTTCGATGCTATTTGGGTGATTGTGGATTGGCTGACCAAGTCCGCGCACTTCATTCCTGTGTGTACTACCTATTCTTCAGAGTGGTTGGCAAGGATCTATATCCGAGAGATTGTTCGTTTGCAAGGTGTCCCAGTTTCCATCATTTCAGATAGAGGTACTCAGTTTACTTCACAGTTTTGGAGGGCCGTGCAGAGAGAGTTAGGTACTCAGGTAGAGTTGAGCACAACTTTTCATCCTCAGACGGACGGGCAGTCCGAGCGTACTATTCAGATATTGGAGGACATGTTGCGTGCTTGTGTTATTGATTTCGGAGGATCATGAGATGAGTTTCTACCGCTTGCAAAGTTTGCTTATAACAACAGCTACCAGTCGAGTATTCAGATGGCTCCGTATGAGGCTTTGTATGGGAGGCGGTGTAGATCTCCAGTTGGTTGGTTCGAGCCCTGCGAGGCTAGGCTATTTGGGACAGATTTGGTTCAGGATGCTTTGGAGAAGGTGAAGGTGATTCAGGAGAGGCTTCATACAGCGCAGTTGAGGCAAAAGAGTTATACTGATAGGAAAGTTCGAGATGTGTCCTAGGTTTCACCCATGAAGGGTCTTATGAGATTTGGGAAGAAAGGGAAATTGAGTCCTCGGTTCGTTGGGCATTTTGAGCTGCATCGGAGGATTGGGGAGGTGGCTTATGAGCTTGCTTTGCCACCCAACTTGTCTAGTGTGCATCCGGTATTTCATGTTTCTATGCTCCGGAAGTATATTGGGGACCCGTCTCATGTTTTGGATTTCAGCACGGTTTAGTTGGATGATGATTTGACCTATGATGTGGAGCCAGTAGCTATTTTGGGTCGTCAAGTTTGGAAGTTGAGGTCAAAGGATATAGCTTCAGTGAAAGTGCAGTGGAGAGGTCGGCCCGTAGAGGAGGCTACCTAGGAGACCGAGCGAGAGATGCAGAGCAGATATCCTCACCTATTTGAGGCTTCATGCATGTTTTTGACTCATTCGAGGACGAACGTTTGTTTAAGTTGGGGAGGATGTGACGACCCGGCTAGTCATCTCATGAGTTACCGCTCCATTTCCCCCATTTCTACTTCTTTATGCTTCGTCATAGGTGTTTTATGTGATCGGGTTGATTAGTTTGAGTTCGGAGAGGATCTGGTGAAGTTTGAGACACTTAGTCTCTTTTAAGAAGGTTTAAGTTGGAAAAGCCAACCGGATGTTGACTTATGTGTTAGAGGCTGGGGTATGAGTTTCGATGGTTCAGTTAGCTTTGGAAGGTGATTTATGACTTAGGAGTGTGATCAGAATGGGTTTTGGAGGTCCGGAGTAGAATTAGGCTTGAATTGGCGAAGTTGATATTTTGGCGATTTTCGGTTGAAAGGTAAGATTTTGATATAAGGGTCGGAATGGAATTCCGAGAGTTGGAATAGCTTCATTGTGTCATTTGGGATGTGTGTACAAAATTTCAGGTCATTCGGACATGGTTTGGTTGGGTTATTGATCGAAAGCGTATTTCGGAAGATTTTAGAAACTAAGGCTTGAATCTGATGTGTTTTGAGTGATTTGATGTTGTTTGAGGTGTTTTGATGATTGGAACAAGTTTGAATAAGGTTTTAGGATGTGTTGGTTCCTTTGGTTGAGATCTCGGGAGCCTCGGGTGAGTTTCGGGTGGTCAACCGGACCATTTTGTGCCTTAAAAGATTGCAGATTTTTGAGTTCAGCTGTTGCAGAGAAATAACCCTTCGCGATCGCGTAGGGTGTATTGCGATCACGTAGAAGGAATTGAGGAAGGCCAGATTTAAGTCTTCGCAGTCACGTGGGAGGCTTCATGTTCGCGGAAGGCTGGGGAGCTGTGCATCGCGTTCGCGAAAGGACACTCGCGATCGCGTAGAGGAGTTTGGGTCTGAGGGGTCCAAGGCAAATTGTTTATCGCGTTCGCGTAAGGGAGTCACCGTTCGCGAAGTGTAGGAGGCAGAAGCGTTGCGTTCGCGTAGGATATGTTGTGTTCGCGTAGTGTAAATTTGGGGAGTTGAAGATTTGTTCTTCGCGATCGCGAGGCTAGTGCCGCGATCATGATGAAGGAAAAGCAGACCTGAGCAGAATGTTTTAATTCATTTCATCTATGATTTTGGGGTTCATTTCCTCCATAGTTGGTCTTTTGAGAGCTTTTTGAAGGAGATTAAAGAGGGGATTCAAGGGGAAGCATTTGGAGGTAAGAATTTCGGACCTAAAACTCGATTCTATTATGAAATCTACCTAGAAAATCATGGAAACTTAAGCTAAAAATGGAAGAACTAGGGCTTGGGATTTTGAACTTTTGATTGGGGATTTGGAGGACCATTTGAAGTCGGATTTGAGAACTTTTGATATGTATGAACTCATGAGGAGATGAGGAATCTAATGATGTAAAAATTTCTGAGTTTCGAGAAGTGGGCCTGGGGCTCGGGTTTTGCTAATTTCGGGATTTTTGGTATTTTTCGATTGTTTTCGCTTGGGCTTTGTTCCCTTAGCATATTGCGACGTATTTGTTCTGATTTTGGATGGATGTGATGCGCGTGGAGGCCGATTCGAGGGGCAAAGGCATCGCGAGTTAGGGATTTAGCCGGTTCGAGGTGAGTAATAATTGTAAATGATGCTCTGAGGATTCGAACCCCTGGATTGCACATCCTAGTGCTATATTGAGGTTAGACACACGCTTGATGACGAGCGTGGGGTCATGCACTATTGGGGATTGTGACTTGATCCGTCCCGATTGCTGATTTTACCGCGTATTTGACTAAAACTTATTTGCTATCTTCATGATTTGGGCTGATTGCCATATTTGGGCTTCACACAAACTATTTGAACCCTTCGGGGATTTTTATCACTATTTCCTCACTGTTGACTTATTATTTGAACTCAGCCATGCTATTTTCTACTGTTTTACTACTCAGCCATTTTTACTCAGTTTTGAGACTTAAATGATATTTTAAATGATGTTTTGGGCTGAGAAATACTATTTTACTAATGCCCGAGGGGCTTGTGATGATTTTTGGACTGAGTACGGCTGAGGGCCAGATATGAGGATACACTGATACTGATATGAGGCCGAGGGACAGAGATACATATATACACCACGAGGTGGCTTGATTGATATGAGGCGGAGGGCCTAGATTTGATGCCTTGAGATGGCTTGATATTGCGCTTGGGACGTAAGGGGCCCCTCCCAGAGTCTGTACACCCCCAGTGAGCGCGGGTACCCATTGTGATGTGAGATTGTTGCCCGAGGGGCGAATTGTGGTTATTGTGCCCGAGGGGCAAACTTCTATTTGTTTACTTACCTATCAACTACTTGCTTTAATTGTTGAATTTTTACTTGCCTCTTCACTGTCTTATTGCTTAAGTGATTCCTTTGCTGCTTCATTATAGAACGCCATGTGCCTTATGTTTTTTCTTACCTTCGGTCATTATTTATATTTATTACTCACTGGGTCGGAGTACTCACATTACTCCCTACACCGTGTGTGCAGATTCAGGCGTAGCAGGTCCCGCTCCCGAGTGCTGATTTATTCTAGCTTCATGCGGATCTTCAAGGAGTCATTAGGTAGTTGTTGGCGTTCGCAACCTGGAGCTTCTCTCTATCTATTTCTTATGTTTCAAGTTCAGTATTTTAAACTCTGTAGTTACATTTGAGGATTTAGTATCATAGATGTTCGTGACTTGTGACACCCTGGTTAGGGCTGTGTCAGCATGGATTTCCACTTTGTTATCTATATTTTTGCTAAATATTGCTATTAAATCATGTTTAAACTATCTTTATGTTATTTAACTACTTAAAAGGACGAATTGTGTTAGACTGACTGACCTTGTCTTCACGAGAGGCGCCATCACGACCGGGTTCAGGGTTTGGGTCGTGGCAGGTTGCGTGGCAAAAAAGAGGTGTGATAGCGTCGTCGAGTTCATTTTCTTGTATAATCCTTAAGGAAGGAATTTCTACCTCTGGGGGAATGACAGCCTTTGTACCATAAACCAGCATATAGGGGATTGCCCGGTTGATGTGCGGGCTGTGGTGCGGTATCCCAATAGAGCAAATGATAACTTTTCGTGCCACTGTTTATGCCTCTCTATCATTTTTCTCAATATCTTCTTGATATTCTTGTTGGCGGCCTCTACAGATCTATTCATCTGAGGCCTATATGTTGTGAAATTCTTGTGTTTGATCTTGAAGGTTTCACACATAACTTTCATCAAGTCACTGTTGAGGTTGGAGCCATTATCAGTAATGATCGACTCTGGAATCCCGAATCGACAAATAATGCGGTCATGGACAAATTCTGCCATGACTTTCTTAGTTACTGCTCTGTAAGATGCTGCTTCGACCCATTTGGTGAAATAGTCTATGGCTACTAGGATAAACCTGTGTCCGTTGGAAGCGGCAGGCTCGATTGGCCCAATAACATCCATTCCCTAGGCGACGAACGGCCATGGTGATCTTGTTGCATTAAGCTCATTTTGAGGTACTTTTATCATGTCTGCATGTATCTGACAGCGGTGGCATTTCCCGATATGCTGGATGCAGTCCTTTTCCATAGTCATCCAAAAGTAACCGGCCCGAAGTATCTTTTTTGCTAAGACAAAAATGTTCATATGTGGACCGCAGGTCCCAGCATGTATTTCCTCTAGTAGCCTGGATGCTTTCTTTGCATTGACACACCTTAATAGTCCCAAATCAGGAGTCCTCCTATATAGGATTCCTCCACTATGAAAGAAGTTGTTGTACAATCTCCAAAGTGTGCGCTTTTGAGTAGGATTTGCAAGCTCTGGGTACTCTCCCTTTGCCAAATATTCCTTTATATCATGAAACCAGGGCTTTCCATCTGCTTCCTCTTCGACATGGGCATAATAAGCTAGCTGATCATGGATCTTTACTGGAATGGGATCAATGAAATTCTTGTCTGGATGTCGTATCATAGATGACAGGGTAGCCAATGTGTTGGCGAACTCATTCTGGAGTCTAAGAACATGTTGGAACTCCGTCTTTGTGAACCTTTTCCTCAACTCCTGTACATGATGCAAATACGGGAGTATCTTGGAGTTCTTGGTCGCCCATTCTTCTCGTACCTGATGTATAAGTAGGTTTGAATTTCCAATTACTAGCAACTCTTGAACATTCATGTCAATGGCCATTTTGAGCCCTAGGATGCAGGCTTCATACTCAGCCATGTTGTTGGTGCATGGGAACCTGAGTTTGGCGGACACCGGATAATGCTGGCCGATTTTTGATACTAGGACTGCTTATATGCCAACTCTTTTGAAATTTGCCGCTCCATCGAAAAACATTCTCCAACCATTATAGGATTCTACAATGTCTTCTCCTATGAATGATACCTCTTCATCAGGAAAATACATTTTCAGGGGTTCGTATCCTCCATCCATGGGATTTTCAGCAAGGTGATCTGCTAGTACCTGTCCCTTGATTGCTTTCTAAATTACGTAGACAATGTTAAACTCACTCAACAGGATTTGCCACTTCGCTAGCTTGCCAGTGGGCATGGGCTTCTGAAAGATGTACTTCAAAGGATCCATCCTTGATATGAGATATGTAGCATAGACACAGAAATAATGTCTCAGCTTCTGAGCTACCCAAGTCAAAGCACAACAGGTATGCTCTAACAGAGAATACCGGGCCTCGTACAAGGTGAACTTCTTACTAAGATAATAGATGGCCTGCTCCTTCCTCCCCGTTTCATCATGCTGCCCCAGAACACAACCGAAATCTCCATCCAATACTACTAGGTAGAGTAATAAGGGTCTACCTGGCTCGGGCAGGACTAAGACTGGTGGTGTTGATAGGTACTCCTTGATTCTGTCGAAGGCTCTTTGGTAGTCATCAGTCCATTTGGTCGTGGCGTCCTTCTTCAAAATCTTAAAGATTGGCTCACAAATAATCGTAGACTATGCTATGAATCGGCCTATATAATTGAGCCTTCCCAAGAAGGTCATCACATCTTTCTTGTTCTTTGGTGGTGGCAATTCTTGAATAGCTTTGAATTTTTATGGATCCAGTTCTATTCCTCAGCGACTCATAATAAACCCAAGTAATTTCCCAGCAGGAACACCAAATGCGCATTTTGCGGGGTTCAGTTTCAGGTTGTACCTCCGCAATCTATTGAAGAACTTCCTCAAATCTTCCACATGATCAGTGGCCTTCTTGGACTTGATGATGACATCATCTACATATACCTCAATCTCCTTGTGTATCATATCATGGAAGATGGTAGTCATGGCCCTCATGTAGGTGGCCCCTGCATTCTTTAGGCCGAACGACATCATCTTGTAACAGTACATTCCCCACGGCGTAATGAAAGCTATTTTCTCAGCATCTTCTTCATCCATCCATATCTGATGATAACCCGCAAAACAATCTACAAATGACTGCAGCTCGTGCTTGGCACAATTTTCAATCAGGATGTGTATGTTCGGCAAAGGAAAGTCGTCTTTTGGACTGGCCCGGTTGAGATCCCGGTAGTCGACACAGACTCTAACCTTCCCATCCTTCTTTGGCACTGGCACGATGTTGGCTAACCATGTCGGGTATTCTACTACCCTGAGAACCTTAGCTTTGACATGCTTAGTGAGTTCTTCCTTGATTTCCAGACTCATATCAAGCTTGAACTTCTGAGCTTTTGCTTTACCGGCAGACATGTCAGATCGGTTGGTAGTTTATGAGCCACAATAGACGTACTCAGACCAGTCATGTCATCATATGACCAGGCGAATATGTCCTCATATTTTTTTAGAAATTCTATATATTCTCTTTTCTGATGGCGATAGGTAAACATTGATTCGTGTTTCCTTGACATTTTCTGCATCTCCCAAGTTAACAACTTTTCTCATCCAAGTTGGACTTAGGTCTGTTCTCAAAGTTCTCAACTTCTTTAACAATCTCGTCAGGTATTTCATCTTCCTCTGAATCAATGTCTGATTGTTGCGTTGTCTCATTGCATGTCACAGTCATTGGTTCATCAAGATAAGTAATAGTAATGTTATATAAGTAAGGTAATGAGAGAAAAATAATAATGAGTGTTGGTCATAAGAAAAGTCAAAATGCTTTGATAAATTGCATAATTGTTTGGAACATTGGAGATCTTATTGCGGGAATTGAAAAATGCAAAAAGAAAATCATTTATTAAATGAAAGTAGTGTATGGTGCTTGTTTTAGCCTTGCTACCC
This sequence comes from Nicotiana tabacum, assembly GCF_000715075.1. Lineage (NCBI taxonomy): Eukaryota > Viridiplantae > Streptophyta > Magnoliopsida > Solanales > Solanaceae > Nicotiana > Nicotiana tabacum. The sequence continues at coordinate 105,615,953 of NC_134090.1, forward strand.
CGAGGCTCGTCGGGCTTTGGTTGTCCTGATGGTCCTATTATTGAGGCGTGCCCCTCTGCTCACAGCCTGTATGGAAGGGCCTTCCTCCCCCTTCTCCTCAAGAACAACACAACAGTCCATGTCATTGTCTTCCAGGAACAAGTTCTTCACCGCGGCCAATGCTTCTTCTTCCTCTGACCCATAAACAATGTTGGCCTATTGGAAAGTCTGCTCCAAATGCATTATTGGCTGCTCCAGTGGATAGTAAGGACCGCTCCATAGTGGTGACCAGTTATTGAACTCCTCCCAGGTGTAATCATATCCCAGACCGAAAGTAGTGCCATGCTTCTTGAGTTTTATGGGCTTAGAGATTTCCTAGAGATTCTTGCCGAGCCCCTTGCCAGGTTCGTACCCACTCCAATTTAGTATACTCTCGATCTTGTTATCCCACCATTTGTCCTTGTCAACAGCATTTACCCGTTCGATGTGATGGTAAGTCTCTTTACCTAGCTTCCTTCTTCTTTCGATCGACAGAATGGTCTGGCGACTGTATATAGGGTTGCTACCATCACCGTGAATGATCACCTCTTGATGATTCCATTCAAATTTTACTGCCTGATGCAGTGTTGATGCTACGGCCCCAGCAGCATAAATCCACGGCCGTCCCAACAGCAGGTTGTAAGATGCCGGCACGTTTATCACCTGGAAATCGATATTGAACCATGTTGGTCCCATTTGCAAACATAGGACAATCTCACCAATGGTGGACCTCTAAGAACCATTGATTGCTCCATCCTTTATCTCGTGCAGTCCTTTACCCAACTTCTTGAGTGTTACCAGTGGACAAATGTTGAGATTGGAACCTCCATCGATTAGGATTCTGGTGATAAAATAGTCCTCGCATTGCACGGTGATGTGCAATGCCTTGTTGTGTCCCAACCTTTCAGGTGGCAACACATCCTCATGAAAGGTGATATTATGGCTCTCCAACACTTGTCCTACCATGTTATCCATTTCCCCACCAGTGATGTTGCTTGGTACGTATGCTTCACTCAGCACCTTTAGCAGAGTATTCTTGTGTGCCTCAGAATTTTTGTAGCAAAGCAAAAATGGAGATTTGCGCTGGTGTTTTGTTCAATTGGTCAATGACCGAGTATTCCTTGGCCTGTATTTTCCTCCAAAGGTAATCTGGTCCTATCTAAATGAAGGGTGGCTGGTTGGAGGTTTGCTTGCTAGACTCAGCTAGATATTCGGGGGTATAGACTCTACCAGTTCTTGTCATACCCTGTGCTGCAACGGTCTCTTCGAACCTGACCTTGCCTTTCCTCCTTGCCTCTGCTGTATAATCCTAGGGTACAGCCTTTGTATGGAATGGTGTCATGGTCGATATTACCACCGGGATCGGCGTGGCTAACCTCACTCCGAATGGAGCATGTGCCTTGGGTGGTAAAATTGTAACCTCAAATGGTGCAGGTGTATTTGCCGGAGACATGAATTCAACCTCAATTGGTGCTGGTGTCTTTGCGGACAATGTTGCTTCAAATTCAAGTGGTACAAACAAGTTCACCTCAGCATCCTCAGACGGTTGTATCTGGACTATGATTGGATTGAGAGTGATTACTGGCTTCTTCGGGTTATCACCTTCTGTGATCAACCTGATAGATCTCTCGGGATCCCAATCATCCTCTATTTCAATCATGTGGATACCTCCACCCTTATGGTCTGGCAGAGGGTTGTTGCGGACATTTGGAGCGGGTTCCTTTGCCACAATAATCTTGTTATCAATTAAAGTCTAGATCTTGTCTTTCAAGGAACGGCATTCATCGATGGTGTGCCCTTTCATGTCGGAGTGGTATGCGCAGGATTTGTTTGGGTTAACCCACTGAGAAGGGTTCTCAGGGGTTGCAGCAGGGATGGGGGTGACATAACCAGCAGCTTTGAGTCTCTTGTACAACTGGTCAATGTGTTCAGCAATGGCCGTGTATTGTTTTGGAGGTCTGCGATCAAAATTAGGTCGGGGTATGGGGAAGTTTTGGAGTGCAGGAGGTGATTAATAGTGGGATGGTTGAGCATTATAGATTTGGTAGATGTGTGCGGGTTGGGAGTATCTAGGTGAAGTAGGCTGATATGTAGGAGGTGGAGATGACTAATAAGTTGGTGGTGGAGCTTGGTATAAGGGTGAAGGTGCTTGGTAATTTGGGGTTGGCTGACATATGAGTGGAGGTGTTGGGTAAGTTTGGTATTTGAGGGGAGATTTGGTTCTTTGTGCAACCATCATGACTCCTACGTCCCTTTTCTTGGGCACACTACCGGACTGTATAGCCTTATTTGTAGCTTGCAAGGCCTCAAAGTTTGTAACCATACCGCTTTTGATACCCTCTTCAATTCTTTCACCCAGTTTGATAATGTCAGAAAATTTATGGTTCTCAATCATCATTAGTCGTTCATAATACTGCGGGTCCTGAGCCCGGACAAAGAATTTGTTCATCTGTTCCTCCTCTAAGGCAGGTCTGACCTTAGAAGCTACGGACCTCCAGCGAGTAGCATACTCGCGAAACATTTCTGTAGGCTTCTTCTTTAGATTCTGAATATAGAACACATTTAGCGCATTCTCTATGTTAAACCTGAACTTGTCCATAAAGTCAGACGTCACGCTTACCCAGCTTGACCACTTCTTTGGATCTTGGCTGATGTACTAGGACAACGCATCCCCTTTCAGACTCCTCATGAACAGCTTCATACGGATTCTCTCATCCTTCCCTACTCTAACCAGCCTGTCACAGTACGTTCTTAGATGGACCATTGGATCCCCTGTACCATCAAATATTTCGAACTTCAGAGGTTTGTACCCTTCGGGCAGTTCGACATCGGGCTATATGCAAAGATCTTCATAGATCAGCCCCTCAATTCCCTTGCTTCCTTCAATGCCTTGAATCCAGCTAGTCAATTTCTTAAGTTTCTCAGCCAGTTTCCTGATGAGAAGGTCTTTTTTATCGGACTCGGGTGTGCTTGAGATAGGTTGGATGGAGTGTGGCATGGTCTCCACTTAGATAGAGGTGTTATGGTGGGTGTAAAAGTGGTCATTTGTGGAGTTCTAGAGTTCTTGGATGAGTAGTGGAGTGTTGTTTGGGGTATGGCAGGTGTTGCATTGGGTCTTTTGGTGGAATAGTGTGAAGAGCAGGATGATTCTATTGTTTTGGGATGTTTTGAGGTGGCGTAGGGTTTTGAGTATTAGGAAAGGTGATATCTGGGGTGCTGAGGGAAAATGACAGGCTTGCTAGATTCCGAACTTGATCGAGCTTGTCTTGGAATTTCAACAGCTTTTATTCAAGTTGGGATACATTCTCCTTAGGAACCTGAGTACCATAGCTGTTAGTGGCCTCTACCCGTTCAATTGTATTTTCCTTTCTGACAGTGTTCAAATCTTCCATTTTGCCTTTGTTCTTGTTTTTGATAGGAGTAAGAAGAGGAGTGGGTGGAGGGCCCCTGGATCTCGTGGAATAGGATGATGTTGCCAGAGTGAACGAACTAACCTTTGGGGAGGGGAATAATAAAAACAAAACAAAGAATAAAACAAAAAGGTAACCAACTTAGTGAGGATCATAGAAAGTATTGCAGTATTTAAACACATAATGCGGGAATGTAAATCGTGTCCTAATTTGGGGACCTCTTTGTGAACGAGGTAGGCCTAGCGACAAATTTATTTGGAGAACTTAGGATGCTAAATGCCTCATTTTATTGATAAAAAGTAGACGAATCCCAAATTGACACTAAATAAAAGAAAAATCACTAATGGCCGTTAGCCTTATTACATTTTATAAAGCGAAAAGATAAACTCCTATCTATTTGGTCCCAAAAGGACCTTCCCCAAATTCGGCATCCTTGGCTCCGTCGAACAACTTTCCCAACTCGCGAAGTCTCAGTAACAGGTAGGCTCTGGCTAGATATCTGCCTTCGGTCTCTTCAGCATTTTGATAGTATTCGACCCTTTTAAGAAACTTTCTCTCCAATTCCACTATGCCCCGCTCCAAGTATCCCAGTTGCTTGTTGGCACTGACAGCCATGTCCTTCCATTCCTCAATTAGCTTCTGGTTGGACTTTTGTATCTCGCGGTGTTCACTTTTGCACTCCCAGATTCTTTTGCACAGTTGGTTGTATTTGACCTGTGCCTCGGCCCTTTCATCTATAATCATGTGTCCTCGAGCAAACCCTGGCTGGAACAGACCATCATGATTGTCTTCCAACCAACCTGAGTAGAAAGGAGCGCAACCAGCATGATACCTGTCTGGCTCGATGGTATCTCTCCCCATTATGAACTTGCAGTGCCACATATGCTGAGCTTGGCACTTATAAGGACTATCATCATTCTGGAAGTCAGCCCGAAATGACTCATATTGTTGACCCTAGGTATAACCTGCTTCCTACCAGCTTTCCTCATAACTCAGAGAGGGACGTAAGGATATATTGCTCTCAGACCGATCAGTATCAGGAAAGGTGCATCTCGGGATTGGGCGATGAACTCATCGGTTGGAAAACCACTCGAACATCCATTGGACTTGTTCTTCAGTTAGATTATCAAATAGCTCCAACCATCCTTTGGCATCCTCAGGATGAGCGAACATATCGGGGACGTGATTCATTCACTTTGGATGATGGAAAGTGACGTGATCATCCCAGTCCCTTTGCTGAATCTCTTGTCGGTATTTGCCCCTTTGGAGATGTTCCATGAGCCAGAGTTGAAGTAATAAATTGCAGCCTTTGAAGTGTTTTGCTCCTTGTTGACACTTCTCCAAGGCTCGATATATGTCGGTAATGATCATGGGCACAATGTTGAATGGTTGCCCACCAATCCCTTCCATTAGGGTCTTAGTTACCATAGCCAGCATGGTGTGGATTCTTGCTTTCTTCATCGGAAACACGATCAGCCCCAGGAAAAAAAAAACATGAAGACGAAGACCCTTTGATGGATGTGCCCCAAAGATGTGATGGAAAACTCGTCAAGGTAGGTATGGTAGGATTTGTTGTGACTGTACCTTTCATACAAATAGTCAAAAGGGATGTAGGATTCCTTCAGACTTGTCAATTCTGGATTCTTCTTTAAACCCATCATTTTAAGGAAACCCCTACCTTTGCGGTTTTCAGGCATTAACAAACCCAGAGTTTCTCATACTAGACCGGCCAATCCTCTTATCTCCTCTAGCAAGGGTGTCATTTCAATGTCCCCAAAGCGGAATACAGCCCTTTCACAATCCCAAAACAGTGTGGCAGCTTCTATGATCTTGTTATTAGGTTGGATCTCCAGGAGGGATGGTAGATTTCCTAGATATTTTCGGATGAGAGTTTGATCACTAGAGTGAAGATCTTTCCACCAGCTTAGCAGTCTTGGGTGGATGTTGGTGATCATGCCGAATCTAGGGACTTTGTGCCTCATATTTCTGCAAGAAAAATAAGGTTAGGCCCTTACCCCCACCAGACTCGACTATTTAATACCAACAATTAGCATGAAGTATTTAGTTCTCCAAATAAATGCACAGAATATGGTGGTATCCATTTGGGTTCAGGGAAACCCGGTGGACTTTGGACAAGGCTATCTTAAAGAATCATTATGTGGACAACATAACTGACCCAGCTAGGTTTGACCATGATGCATGCACAATTTTGAACAGAGTAAGGTTTCTATGGGGTTTTAGACTGGTACCCTTGAGCGGACAACTCAAGGGGGAAAGCACGGAACCGTCGACTGCACCGCTGATTGACTGGTTTTACCGCAAATATGCCTTTCCGAATTTAGGGGTAATAATATATGAAGAGCGCAACCACTCATTATAAGCGTTACTATGGTGTTTGTTTGGCACGAGTGGAGTATGATGTTGAGAATGATTATGCAATAATTAAAAGCACATTGACACGTATTTGCACGTTTAAGAAAGCGATAAATACAACAGTTTCATAATTTAAAGCAGTAATAAAGGAAAGAAACAAAGAAGATAAGTCAGTTTTGCCCCTTTTTTGAAAAGAAATTAAATGCTCAAAGGAATTAAAAAGTAATTGCACGTAAGGGAGGGTATAAATTCACAAGAACAATCTGAAGTGGTAAAAGCCTAACATCCCTAGCAGAGTCGCCATGCTGTCGCGTCCCCTTTTTCCCTCTTTGCATCGGAAAATCAGGTTTATGACATTTTGGGTGTAGGATAATTCATTCCTTTTGGGAACTGGGTTTTGCATTTGAAGAGTCGCCACATAATGAGTTAAGGTGCATTAAGACACCTATAAAGTTCATTTCTAAGTTTATTTGATAATCAGAGATAAGGTAAGGGCTTGAAATTATCCTAAGGGAAAGGTGATAGGCATCCCTCAGGATCCACTAGTATGGTTCCGGGCCAGACAGTTTTGTGAATTTGTACAATTAGTAAATGGACAAATATAGGCTCAAATAGTAGGGGATTTGAGTTTAAACACATAAGAGTTTGAAAGAGCAATTATTAAAAGACGAATTTTTGAAGAGAAGTCATAGTTCTACAAATACATGAGAGTATAAAAAAAGAAAAGGAAAAAAGGGGGGGTCCTAAGTTTATTTATAATATGGATCACATCAATGCGATACCCGGTATGACACTCCTCAGAAGAGGGGATACACGTGGTATTAGCGCACCGGTCATCATATCTATATCTACCCTTCCCACCCCGTTAAGGTATTAAAGCGCGGATTGGTCTCGACCTCTATTGCATGCTATTACCCATCCCATTCCTATCAGTCCCGGAAGAATTGAGGACTACTATTCCTATAAGAGGGAGGATTTTAGGCTGACTCTTTGGTTTTAAAGGTAAAAGACTAAGGCGACATTCAAAATACATAGGACTGCATATTAGGGGAAAACATGTAAGCAACCAAAAGGCTCATATATACCTCCTCAAGTTAAGCACATAAGTAGCACGACTCAAACACATTTAGGGTTAGAGTTTAAAATATTAAGACAGGAGAATTTTAGTTGTTGAAGCAGACCAGTTTATTACATAACTCAGATAAGAAGTCCGAATTAGGCCTGCCTACTGGTTGTAGCAATTACTAATTAACAAAGGCGGATTCAATTTTGTTGTTATCACCTAAGGCTTGCCTAAGTGTATTGGTGATATCCTATAAGCATGATATCTATTACTGATTTCGAATGTAGCAAAGTAGCAACAGTTTTAAACAGGCGATTTGGGATCCTATAGGCATGCTTTCTAAACTGTATTAATAAAAGGAGTAGGTTGTTTAAGACTGATTCAGAACAGTACGAGTCGAACTGATTTTAAACTAGACTGGTTTCAGATCCTATAAGCATAATCTCTATTATTGCTGATTTTTAATTCCTATAGACATAATATCTAGCTGAACGTGAAACAAAGCAGCCATGATTTACTTGAAATTCCTATAGGCATAATTTCTATGAGAAATACTGATTTTAACCTTATGAAAACGATGTCTGATTATAGCCGTTTTAGATCCTATAGGCATGGTGTCTAAGTGGGGTAATAAAACATGCAGAATTTAAAACAGGTCTTATAGGCATGTAATCTAAATATAGAATTAAAACATGTAGAATTTAAAACAGGTCCTATAGGTATGTTATCTAAATGTAGAATTAAAACATACAAAATTTAAAGAAGCAGATCCTATAGACATGTTCTCTACCCTTCTAATAACTAAACATGCATAATTACCCATCCCTTTTTCACTAGCCAACCCTAATATTTTTTACAAATTATTACAGACCAGATACTGAATTACATCAGAAAAGTGTAAAGAAGAAGTTACAACCAGAGGAAGCCTGATTCTTGACTTCCTCTCTGAGTTATGGAATAAACCACCTCAAACACCACTTGTTTCAAAGCCTTTCTCAGAACTGGGTGTGCCAAAGTTCCCTAAGGGTCTCAAGGGACCCCGGGCAGTGCTTACACCTAGGTTTGCACAACCAGATAGAGATGAGTACAGTGTGGAAGGGCCAGCCCTTATGTGTCCAAGTTCAGAGGGAGCTCATGGGTCCCAAGGCAAGGCTCACACAAGAAGGGCAGAACCTAGGTTCTAAGAGTGTAGTGGAAGTGCAGAAACAGAGATTTATTTAAAACTGGGTTGATAATAGTAAGGGGTAATGGTAATTTGAAAACCATTAGTAGTAAAACTTAAACTACACAGGATCAGCAGTTGCACAAAGGGGTCAGGGTTTGGGAATACATTGCATGAAGCATATGACCCTATGAGGGGTCAGGTTTGGACATGCACAACAATAGATGATGTTGGCATGCCCACAAACCAGCCAGAGAATACAAACACATAAGGGGATATGGGGTTTGGGATTCATAAGTCAACAAATCACATAATCAAGTGACTGACAAAGTACATAAGGGAGAACATTAATTTACAACATGCTTAATAATGAAACTTGATTGCATAAACATAAGCAGAAATAGCAAGAGTGAAGGAAATAGTTAAAGAAACATGTTGTTGTTATGCTTGAAGATTAACTAGGACATACCAGTAAGAAGCAAAGTGCAGAAAGGAAAAGTAAAGCAAATTTTCACAGCCTAGCCTTGGCTTTCAGTCGGCTAGACAAAGCAGTAACACAAGTAGTAACAAAGAAAATAAAGAGAGTTTTGAGTGAAGTGTGTGTTCTGAAATCAGATGGTTCGTTCGTGTCTTTGAAAGAAAAGAAAGTGGGTATTTATAGTTCTAAAAACAGGTGAAGAATAAGATAATAAGTAAAGCCTTAACACAAATATAGAAACAACCACAAGTCAGAATCAATTACACAAGTGATTCCCTTTAATTAAGGAATCAATGTTTAACGGGTAGTAACATGTTCAAATAAGGAAAGAAATCAGTTTGAGGATGGATTGATTATTGCCATAAAGGGGGCAGTAAAAGTATGAAGTAAACAATTAGGTCTAAGTACACAAATATGCTTATTTTGGAAAAGATTCAATAAGGTAAAATATCATAGTAAAGGAAAGGAATCAATTAATTTTAAACAGGCAAGTGAAATCAGGGCTCATATAAGAAAAGCTCTTGAAATCAGTCACAAGATCAAGATCAATCAAGGAAGAAACTTCAGCATATAAATAGAGTGAACAAAGCATCAAACATGCGAGGCCAAGCACATTGTCAAAAGAAATAGCATACAATAGTAGCAGAAATAAGCATAGGATTAAGTAGTGAACAAAGTTAGATAGTCAGGGCTCACACGTATAGCCAAAGTGAAGAAGAGAGTTAAAACAAGTAAAGGTCTCACGGTAACAGGTGAGGAAACCTTTCGAGAAGTTAGGGTTTCAACCATAGTCGAATTGAAAGATAGTAAAAACCAGATAAGTCACATAAAGAAAGAGAGTCTGAAACAAGAAACTTTCAATCGAGTCAAGTATACATTCAAACAAACAGTTTAGATGCAAAGACCTAGGGTTTTCAACAATAATCGAGTTTAAAAGATGGTAAAACAAATAAGTCAAACAAGAACTTAATCAAACAAGTACACATCTCACAAACAGTCTCAGAACTCGGATGAGACCAAAAAGGAATTAGGATTTTCAACATGCTAACTCAGATAGAAGAACAACATGAACAAAACTTAGCAAAATCACAAACAGCATTAAAATCGGAGAAGAGATCTTTTGAAAAATTTAAAGGAAAACCTTAACGAAAAGTTGTTTTGAAAGAAAAGTTGAAGAACTTTCGAGAAAAACACTTAGAACATTCATAGCAAGTACAGATCTAAAGTAGATCTGAAAGAAAATCAAAAGATGTTAAAGATTAGGATTTCGAAAAACCTAAAAAAGGTGAGAAAGGCCTTAAAAGTTTCCGATCTAACCAAGAAAGTCAAGGATCTGCCTTGAAAGGTCATGAATGGCTAGAGAAAGGTCATGGATGGCCGGAGAAAAGCCATGAACAGCAATCGAGCAAGGACTGGACCAGATTCCTTTGAGTACTGGCCATGAAACCACAGAAACAAACACCTAGGAGCCATAGGAGGCCATTACACATCTCCAATGGCCATGGGAGGCCATGGATTAGGCAGGGTTTAGGGTGGATTAGGGTGGGGTTGGACGGCGGTGGCTAGGGTTCATGAGGTTTAAGAGAGAGTTGAGAGAGAATAGGGATTCAGAGGCAGCGGTTGGTGAGAAATGAAGTAGGGTAAGGGGTTATTCAGGGTTAAAAAATTAAGGGATAATTGGGGGCATTGACCTAAATGATTAACGGCTGGGATTAAAGGGGTTAGGTGGAAATCCGGGTTGGGTCATTTTAAATGGGTTAAGGGGTCAGGTTTAAACGAAATTGGGCCGGGAGAAATTGGGTTCAAATTGGGGCTCAGTTTAGGCTACAATTGAAATGCAATTGGGCTATTATTTAAATATCCAATTTTCTCCTTTAAAATTATAAAAAATAGTAAATTAATTTCTGGAAACAAATTAAAATCACAAAAAACTTATAATATATAATTAACCCTATAAAAATACTGGACTTAATTTTAATGAATATAAACGCAATTAAATCTTAAAAGAGGCTAATATTACAATTATATACAATTTAGCTTTGAAAATACTAAATAAATTTGTAAAAATATGCAAAAAAAATTACCTTAGCTATATTTTAGCCTAAATATGAAAGTCTAATAAATGAACTACCAAAGATAATAATTTTGAAACTAATTATTGGATTTTTATGGACAAAACAGGGGAATAAACTGATTTAAAAACCTTTAAAAATTAAGGAAAAATAATAAAACATTTTGACATACTTATATATTCATACATATGCTATTTTGAAGGTATTTTGCATATTGAAAAATATATAGAGAAAAATTGGGTATCAACAACTACTTGATTTTGAGTTCCCTTGTGATCCTTGACCTCAAAGTCAAATTCTTGCAACAACAAAACCCACCGAATTAACCTAGGATTTGTATCCTTATTTTCCATGAGATAGCAAAGAGCAATATGATCTGTGTACACTATCACCTTGGATCCCAACAAATAAGCCCGGAATTTCTCAAAGGCATAGACAATGGCAAGAAGTTCTTGCTTAGTCACCGTGTTATTGATTTGCGCTCTATTGAGTGTCTCTCTTGCATAATAGACCGGGTGGAGAACCTTTTGTGACGTTGTCCAAGCATTGCTCCAATAGCTACACCACTAGCGTTACACATGAGCTTGAAAGGAAGAGACCAATTGGGTGTGACAATAATAGGTGTCGTGGTGAGCTTTTGCTTCAATTCCTCAAAGGCTTTGAGGCATTTCTCGTCAAACACAAATTTTGCATCTTTCTCAAGGATTTTGCATATAGGATTTACAATCTTGGAAAAATCCTTGATGAAATGCCTATAGAACCCAGCATGCCCCAAGAAACTTCGGGCACCTTTAACGGAAGTAGGTAGAGGAAGCTTGGAAATGATCTCGATCTTTGACCGGTCAACCTCTATGCCATGTTTTGAGATTTTATGCCCCAATACAATGGCTTCATCCACCATGAAATGGCATTTCTCCCAGTTGAGCACGTTGGTCTCCTCACATCTCTTAAGCACTTGTCTAAGATTGTTGAGACAATGCTCAAAAGAGTCACCTACCACCGAAAAGTCGTCCATGAAAACCTCTAGAATATCCTCCACCATGTTGGAAAAAATGGACATCATGCATCTTTGAAAAGTATCCGGAGCATTGCACAAACCAAATAGCATCCGGCTAAAATCAAAAGTTCCATAAGGGCAAGTGAATGTTGTCTTCTCTTGATCCTCCAATGCTATGTTGATTTGGTTGTAGCCGGAATATCCATCAAGAAAGCAATAGAATGACCTTCCCGCTAGCCGATCAAGCATTTGATCAATAAAAGGCATAGGGAAATGTTCTTTGCATTTTTATCATTTTCAATCACGGTCATGCCTCCCTTTTTCGGCACACATTGCACCGGGCTCACCCAAGAACTATAGGAAATGGGGTAGACTACCCCGACATCCAACCACTTGATGATTTCTTTCTATACCACCTCTTGCATGGCCCAATTGGATCTTGTGTTCGCAAATTCCGGGGGGAATCCCTCGGATGTCCACAATTTTCCATCCAATAGCTTGCCTATGCTCCTTCAAGACTTCCAACAATTGTTCTACCTGCACATCATTCAACAAAGAAGAAACGATTACCGGTAAAGTATCATTTGAGCCAAGAAATTTATACCTCAAGTGTGGTGGAAGTGGTTTGAGCTCTAGTTGTGGTGGCTCAATGATAGAAGGTATTACGGGAGGAGTGGCTCTATTCTCCAAGTCGAGAGAGAGCTTTGCCAGAGCATAAGTGTAGTACCCAAGCCCTTCCAATGCATTTACCGATTATATATATCCTTCCATATCTTCACCATCAAAGTTAACCAAAATAGCCGCCAACGCCTCACCGAGGCATTGTTCTTCCATATTCATTTCAACCGCATTTTCCACTTCATCAACAACATCAATCACCGAGATGCTCTCATATTCATGTCGTAGTTTCATACCCTTGCTTGCTTGGAATGTGACTTCTTCATCAATCGCACGAAATTTGATCTCATTCCATTCCGAATCCATTAGTGCTCTACCTATGTCTAGGAATGGTCTCCCCAAAATGATAGGGATCTCTTTGTCAACCGCACAATCAAGGATTACGAAATCGGCAGGTAAATGAAACTTTCCCATTTTAACAAGCACATCATCAACAATTCCTACCGGTTTCTTTATGGAACGATCGGTCATTTGCAATCTCATACTTGTGGGCATTGGCATACCTAACCCTGCTTGCTTGTAAATGGCAAGAGGCATCAAGTTGATGCTAGCCCCATTGTCACAAAGGGCTCTTGCAAAATCATGTGCCCCAATAGTACAAGGAATGGTGAAAGCTCCCGTATCTTCTTTCTTTTGAACGGTGGATGTTGCAATGATGGAACTAACCCGGTGAGTCACATTTACCACTTTATTTTTTGTGGTTCTCTTCTTGGTAATCAAGTCTTTCAAATATTTAGCAAAACCCGGAATCTCTTGAAATGCTTCCACAAATGGAATATTCACCGATAATTGCTTGAGAATGTCATAGAACTTTTCGAGTTTGATATCATCAACCTTCCTAGCAAGTCTTTGAGGTAATGGAGGAGGAGGTCTAGGAATAGGTAGTAGAGTTTTTGGTGTCTCTTTTACCTTTTCCTTTACCTCTTCCCGGCTTTCTTGTTGCACTTTTAACTCTTCCGGAACCTTTTCAACTTTAACAACACTTGGCTCTTCAACCTCAACTTCATGTTCGCACTCTTCAACTTCAACCACTTGTTCACTCCCTCCTTGTAGTACCTTCCCACTCCGAGTCGTAATTTCCATGACATGAGAAGTTGGACCACTCCCACTACCCTTGGGGTTCACAATTGTGTCACTTGGAAGTGACCCTTTTTGCTTCGGATTTTGTTCCCTAGAGAGGTCTCTCATTTGCATCTCCAATTTTTGAATGGATGCGGTATGAGAACCAACAAGCGTGGTCATATTCCTCATAGAAGTGTCGGACTTCTCTTAATTTTGCAATACCCGTTCAAGCATGCCTTCCAACTTAGACTCACCTGAGGAACCTTGATTTGAATATTGACCCTTTGGAGGAACATAAGGGTTTGAACTCTGATTTGAGAAGTTGTTGTTGTTGTTCCAATTACCTTGATTTGAGCCGCCTTGGTCATTTCGCCACTGTTGGTTACCTTGCCATTGCGGGTGAGGCCTCCATTAATTTTGTTGTCCTTGACCTTGGTATTATTGCCTTTGATACCCTCCTGAGAGTTGTTGACATAGTTTGCCTCCTCAAAGTCTTCATTTGATATGGGTTGCACATCTTCCACCATATTTACTTTCTTCGTTTGGCTTTCTGTGAACATCTTTGTCAACACATTGACATTTGTGGCAAGCCCTACAATCACTTGATCCCTCTCTTGGTTTTCCTTGATCATGGTGGTCAAGGAAGGAGATCCATATGCAATTCCACCTGTGGTGTCCTCTAAGTGTCATGCTTGATTATGCTTTGATATTTTGTCAAGTATTTGTGTGACCCTTGCGAATGATTTGTCCATTAAAGATCTGTTAGCTGCATTCTTGGCTATAGATTGGTTCATAGGATCCAAGCCCATGTAGAATTTTTCCAACAAGATGGAATCTGGAAAACCATGGTTGGGAGACCTCACCAAATATAAGTTGAACTGATCCCATACCTCATGTAAATGTTCTCCCGGTACTTGCTTGAAAAAGAAAATTTTATCCCGGAGCTCAGACTTCTTACTTTGCGGGAACCATTTAGCTAAGAATGCCCGGACAAGTTCAGGCAAGAATGAATGGAGTTTGGTGGCATATTTTGAAGCCATTTCCTTGCGTCCACAGCTAGTAAGTACTTGAAGCACCTCAACCTTAGGGAATCATCAGAGACGTTGTTCTTCTTATGCATCGCACACACACCCAAGAAATTTCTAAGATGTTGTGTCGGATCATAGTCAGTGGAATTCCTAAAAAAACCCTCCGCTTTGAGCATAAGGATTAAACCATGTTCCACCTTGAAAGTTCAAGCGCCAACGGCCAGAGGTACAATAGCATTTGTATCCTCGATGTACTCCTCTATGTCCGCAAAAAGAGTTTCAATTAAGAACAATATATGCAAAATAAAACCCACTTATTCCTAAGCGATTCTATTAAACAAGGTTTAAAGCCTCTAACCCACTTTCCCAAGCAAAGCAAGAATTTAATGGTACTTGCTAATGTTTGCAACCACCAACAATAAATGAAGAATGAGAAGTAAATAAATATCAACCAACTATTATACATATATTCAATGTTAAACACCCATTTAGGGTCCACAACCTTAGTATTTAAAGTTAGCTACACATACTAGAATACAAAAGGATGAGAATATTTAATGTCATAAAGCTTAAAAAATGCAAGATTCTTCTTTCAAAAGCTTCCAAAAGAGAGGAATAATAAAGCCTTGGATTGTAACTCCATGATGACTATAAAATATTCATATATTATATACTTAAAAATAAATTATTTTAAATTATATATATATATATATATATATATATATATATATATATATATATATATATAATATGTCAATTATCTGTATTTTCTAATAGTATTTTGCAGGAAATAAAAATATCATGATAAAGCAAATAAAGGAATAAAAAGAGATCACGACGCATCATGGAAAAAGAACCATGAGGCATCATGGCAATAGAAGTACGATGCATCATGGAAAAAGAACCACGAGGCATCGTGGCACCTTATGAGATTTGATTTCTATAAAAAGGATGTCATATTTGTGTTGAAAGGGAGGGGAAGATCATACGTGCCTAATTAGCAACTTTTCTCTAGCTTTGGTATTTACTTCTTTCATTATCTCTTTCACTTTATCTTGTAGTTTTTGAATTTTCTAAGAGTGTTGAGAGTATTTTAAGAATTTATTTCTTTGTGAGATATAAATACTCCATAATGGAGCATTCTCTTTTGTTGGGATAGTTGATGAAGCTAGATGTAGTTATAATATTAATCTCAATTTTACTACATGCTTGACCTGAAATTTTCTATTTTATTTCTATATTGTGCTGACATATTAGTTTTAATTAATTATTATCACTTCTATCTATTTATTCTCCAAAGTTAGTTGTATGTTAATTTTGTAATTCTCACGAAGCAAAATTAATATACGATAACTATTGGGTAAAATAATAGAGTGAGAGTCATTCTTTTTAAGAGTTTATTATTATCACGCTATCGAGTGAATTCAATAATTCCCAACTCTTTTTAAATATAAATCTTCCGAAAGTTATTTTGTTTCAACTTAAGCAATTTAAATTTTCAACAAACAAAACTTCATCAATTTGATTTTCTCAAATAGTAGTAAGAATATTATAAGTTTGTAGCTAGATTCTCCAATCTCTGTGGGACGATATCATAAACTATACTAGAATTTGACATAGTACGAGTAGCAAAATCTTATACGCATTGGCCTCGTCAAATATTTGACGCCGTTGCCGGGGATTGGCACAAGTCTACTTCAGACTAAATATTTTGTTACTAATTTGGGAACTTACTATTAGTATTATTATCTTTGTTATCAGTATTTACTAATTATTACTACTATTACAAGTACTAACATCTTATAGAAGTGTTATTATCATTTATCCTTCTTATTATCATTTTAGTATAGCAGTCATTATTATTAATACTAGTACTACTTGTAACTATATTCTATATTAGTATTATATTATTATTTTCCATAGTCAGTTACTGTTACTACTTACTGATTTCGTTTACCATTTTTTTCATAACTTCTATTGCTAATTAGTACTAATATAATTACTATTATCATATAGTAATAATAATAACAACAACAACAACAACAACAACAACAACAACAACAACAACATTATCATACTACTATTTTTATTTAATCGCTTATTATTTTTGTCATCTTTGTTGTCCTTGTTATTCATCACTTTCTTTTAATTATTTTCTTTTAAGTACTACTACTACTACCACTTTAGGAGTTAAGTTCAGTTTGTTTTCTTTTTAGAATTTTGAGTAGTTTATGACCCACTCTTCTATAAAAGAGTTGGTCAATTACGATCCTGAAATTGAAAGATCCCTTCGATTGCGCAGGAAAGGACAAATCTTCCCAAAGCATAGCTTGTGAAGGTATGGAGAATCAGGAAGTAGAAAATATCAACCCACGCGAAGTACCACCACCAGTCCAAATAGAGGATCAATTTGATGAAGTGGCGCTAAGGCCAGCAAACAGAATCCTAAGGGATTATGCTAGACTAGACCAGTTTAACTGTGAATCTAGTGTTAGGAAGCCCCCAGTGGCAGCCAACAACTTTGAAATCAGAACCGGCCTGATTCAACGATCCAACAATCTTGTATTTTTACTGGAGATTCAAGTGAAGATCCACATAATCATCTAATTGATTTTCTAGAACTAGTTGAAACTGCTAAGTATAATGGAGTATCCCCTGAGGCAATTAAGTTAAGGATATTTTCTTTTTCTTTAAAAGGAGATGCTAAGACTTGGTTGCGAAGTTTGCCTCAACGATCAATTACCACATGGGACAAAATAACTCAGAAATTTTTAAATAAAGACTTTTTTCCTGCTAAAACCACAAAGTTAAGACAAGACATATCTAATTTCTTGCAAACTGACACAGAGTCAATTTATCAAGCTTGGGAAAGGTTAAAAGCAATGTTAAGAAAAAGTCCACACCACGATATTCCTGAACATATGCAGTTGTATATTTTTTATCACGGGCTAAAACCCTCTTCTAGAAATGTGATAGATGCAGCTGCAGGAGGTTCAGTAACAGAGGAAGCATTGCAATTGTTGAATGAAATTTCTGAGAATGTCATCCAATGGTCATCTGAGCGTATAATTATCAAGAAGGCCGCTACAGTAAATCAGGCAGATGTTTTAAATATACTAACACAACAGATTGTTTCTTTGGCACAAAAGTTTGAATCTTTTCAGGTGAATACACAACAACCAAGCCAGTCTGAAGTTTGCGACATGTGTGGAGGAAATCATCTAAACCATGAATGCCAAACAATCCATTAAAAGTATGAACAAGTCAATGTTATCGGCTACAAATCTTACGCTTTTGGAAGTTCAATGGCACATAAACATCCAGGATTTCAATGGAGCAATCCAAATGGCGCCGAGAACTCTCAAAACTTTCAGAAACAACCTGTACAGGGTCCGCCCGGATATCAGAATCAAAACCGAGGGCAATTGAATTTTAAACCTTATCAGCAAGCAGCCTCATGTCAACAAAGGCCTCAACAAGCTCACCCAAGTCTTGATGACCTTATGTACAAGTACATTAAGGCCACTGATGAAAAGATGGAGAGTCAGACTTCTGCCCTTAAAAATTTAGAAATTCAGTTGAGCCAACTGCAACTCTTGTGTCAGAAAAGATTCAAGGTCCCTTACCAAGTAATACAGAGAAAAATTCAAAGGATCACCTTAAGACCATCACCTTACGGTCAGGTAAGGAGTTGGATGAACCCTATGCAGACCGATCAGGACAACCGGTAGATAAGGGTAAGAATGTTGAAACACCCTCTAAACCACCAGAAGAGAAAGAAGTCAAGAAAAAAAAAGAAAAAATATTGAAAAATTAACTCCTCTCCCTGTGACTATTCCCTTTCCACAAAATATGAAAAGAGAAAAGCTTGACAACCAATTTGCAAAATTTTTGGAGATTTTAAAACAAATTCACATCAATATTCCTTTTACTGATGTGTTGTTACAAATGCCTTCATATGCCAAATTTTTAAAGGAAATATTGTCAAGTAAAAGAAAATTAGAAGAAGTTTTTGTGGTAATGCTTACGGAAAAATGCAGTGCTATACTTCAAAATAAGCTACCACAAAAACTTGGTGATCCAGGCAGTTTTACAATTCCATGCACTTTGGAAGGAGTATATTTTGAAAAAGCACTGTGATTCTGGAGCTTCAATAAATTTGATGCCATTTTCTATCTTTAAAAAGTTAGATCTTGGTGAAATAAAAGACACAAGTGTTTCTCTTCAGTTTGCAGATCAAAGTACTAAGAAACCTAAGGGAATAATTGAAAATGTACTCGTAAGAGTAGATAAGTTTGTTTTCCCTGTAGATTTTATAGTACTTGAAATGAAAGAATGTCCTAATGAACCAATAATTTTTGGTAGACCATTTCTTGCTATAGGAAGAGCAATTATAGATGTTCATCAAGGACAATTAATTTTAAAAGTTGATGAAGAAAGAGTCATATTTGATATGCAAAATATACTAAGATATTCAACAGATGAAACATCATCTTCTTGTTTTTCAATTGACATGATTAGTTATCTTACAGATGAATTCAAAGATGATCAATTAATTCCAGATTCAGTGGAAAGATGCTTGATCAAATCAGGCACCACACAGGATGATGATCCCACCATCAAAAGAGAAGCTGAAATATTGGACAAAGATTCAGAAGAAGAAAAGATGAAATCTGAAAAAGTTCAATCAAAAATTGAACTCAAAACTCTCCTTTCTCATTTGAAATATATTTATTTTGAATTATAAATTATTTCATCTTCTCTTATTGCAGAACAAGAAAAGAGTTTGATTAAAATATTGAAAGCATACAAAGGAGCCTTGGGGTGGACTGTAGAAGATATTAAAGGGATTAGTCCGGCTATTTGTACACACAGAATCTTCATGGAGGATAGCTACAAGCCAATAGTCCAGCCGCAAAGAAGATTGAATCCAGCAATGCAGGAAGTAGTGAAAAAAGATATCGTAAAGTTGTTGGCAGCAGATATTATATACCCCATTTCTGACAGCCCGTGGGTAAGTCCCATTCAGGTAGTACCAAAGAAAGAAGGAATGACAGTTATAAAAAATGAAATAATGAGTTCATACCTACCAGGACTGTTATAGGATGGAGAGTCTGTATTGATTACAGACGTCTCAATGACGTCACTAGAAAAGATAATTTTCCTTTGCCATTTATTGATCAAATGTTGGAAAGAATTGTCGGATATGGTTTTTATTGTTTTCTTGATGGCTATTCAGGATATAATCAGATACCAATTGCACCAGAAGATCAAGATAAGACAACCTTCACATGTCCTCATGGAATATATACCTATAGGATAATGCCATTTGGTTTGTGCAACACCCCTTCTACATTTCAGCGTTGCATGTCAGCAATTTTTGCTGACATGACTGACAAATTTCTTGAAATTTTTATGGATGATTTTACACTTTTTGGCAAAACATATAAGGATTGTCTTAACCACTTGACCTTAGTTCTTAAAAGATGTGAAGAAACAAACTTAGTTCTTAATTGGGAAAAATATCATTTTATGGTTACAGAAGGAATTATTTTAGGACATAAAATCACTGCTAAAGGGATAGAAGTTGATAAGGCTAAAATTAATCTTATAGCAGGATTATCCCCTCCCACAATTATAAAAGGCATTAGGAGCTTTCTAGGTCATGCAGGTTTTTACAGACATTTCATAAAAGATTTCTCAAAGATTTCAAAATCGCTGACTAACCTCTTGATGAAAGACATTAAGTTTGATTTTTTAGGTGAATGTGTGAAATTGTTTGAAACCCTTAAGGAAAAGTTATCAAC
Source organism: Nicotiana tabacum (assembly GCF_000715075.1). Lineage (NCBI taxonomy): Eukaryota > Viridiplantae > Streptophyta > Magnoliopsida > Solanales > Solanaceae > Nicotiana > Nicotiana tabacum. The sequence goes on from NC_134090.1 coordinate 105,636,101, forward strand.
TGCACATGTAGTTGTGTCCCCTGATTGGAACCAACCTTTTGAGGTCATGTGTGATGCTAGTGATACAGCGGTTGGAGCTGTTTTAGGCCAAAGAAAAGATAAGATATTCCGTCCCATTTACTATGCGAGTAGGATATTGAGTGAGACTCAAGTGAATTATGCCACGACAGAAAAAGAGTTACTAGCAGTAGTGTTTGCGTTTGATAAATGTCGTTCCTATTTGATAGGAACCAAGGTCACTGTTTTTACTGATCATGCAGCTTTAAAATACCTCTTAGCTAAGAAAGATGCTTGACCTAGATTATTAAGATGGATTTTACTTCTGCAAGAATTTGACCTTGAGATAAAGGACAAAAAAGGGATAGAGAACCAAGTAGCTGACCATTTGTCTAGATTAAAAAACCCTCCCCTTGAGTTTTATGAGATAAAAGAAGAATTTCCTGATGAACAAATTTTTTCAGTTAACACAATTGTGACTCAACCATCCTGGTTTGTAGATATCGCGAATTACTTGGTTGGAAAGTGGATACCGCAAGATTTCTCCTACCAGCAAAGAAAAAAGCTTATATCTGATGCAAAGTATTATCTGTGGGATGAACCTTACTTATTTAAAAATTGTGCAGATAATGTCATTAGAAGGTGTGTACCTGAAGAAGAGATGAATAAAATTCTATATCACTATCATGATGGAGCAATTGGAGGCATTATGCAGCAAATCGAACGACTTTTAAAGTTTTAGAGGCCAGATTCTTCTGGACCACATTCTTTAAAGATGCTCGAGCATATGTAGCACAATGTGACAGGTGTCAGAGAACAGGTAATATCACCAAGAGAGATGAGATGCCTCTACAATCAATACAGGTATGTGAAATATTTGATGTTTGGGGAATAGATTTTATAGGTCTTTTTTCTTTTTCTCACTCTTTTGAATATATCCTTGTGATTGTGGATTATGTGTCAAGATGGGTTGAAGTCATCCCCACAAGGAAGAATGATGCTCGTACAGTGTGCAATTTTCTTAGAAATTTTTTTTACTAGATTTAGCACGCTGCGAGTCATCATTAGTGACCAAGGAACTCATTTTATCAGTAGGCAATTTTCTGCTTTACTGTCAAAATATAATATGACTCACAAAACAGGAACACCATATCATGCTCAAACTCAAGGGCAAGTTGAGGTTTCCAATCGCGAGTTAAAAAGAATTCTTGAAAAAATGGTTGGAATCTCAAGAAAAGACTGGGCTTTAAAATTAGATGATGCATTATGGGCGTACCGAACGGCATTCAAAAAGCCAATTGGAACATCTCCATATAGATTAGTCTTTGGAAAATCTTGTCATTTGCCCGTAGAATTAGAACATAAAGCTTTTTGGGCATTGAAAGCATTGAACTTTGATTTAACCTCCGCTGGTAAAAAGCGATTTATTTAGGTTAATGAATTGGAAGAACTGAGATTGGGAGCCTATGAAAATACTAAAAATTTTAAAGAAAAAACAAAAATATGGCATGACAAGTTGATCCGACCAAAGAGTTTCAAAATTGGAGATCAGGTACTTCTTTACAATAGCCGACTCAGGTTATTCCCAGAAAAATTAAAATCCAGGTGGACAGGTCCTTACAATGTTATAGGCGTTACTCCATACGGGACAATTGAAATTCAGAAAAATGGAGGATACAAATTTAAGGTAAATGGTCACGGGCTAAAATTGTACTTTGGAAGACACTTTGAACAACATCAATCGGTTACTTTGATAGACTGATGAATTCTGCAATTAATAAGTCGAGCTGACGACGTTAAACTCAGAGCTAAGATACAAAACCCATAGCCATTGAGGGAGAAGAAGTGGAGCCTTATAAGCCCGACATAGATTTGGGTAATTAAATGCTTAATCAATTGATCTGGTCAATATCCAGGTTATTGTACAACCAGGACATCTCATGAAGGCCTCTACAAAAACAGAGTCACATGTGCAGGAGTAACTCCATGGTGATCGGTATGCCTAAGTAATTGGTTGATTAACCATTTAATGAATCAATTCAAAATGTTGGCACAGGTAAATTTGTTGGTTTATATTTAAACCAGGACCAAATGACTGATAAAGTCTTAAATTAGTCAGTCTATTACATATAAAAACATGTGTTGTCACACACTCTTTCAAGTTTTTCTTCTCTCTCCTATATATATCTCTCCCTATATATATATATTCATCTTTTATTTTATTCTTAATTATTGTTCTTGTACAATATTAAAGTTTTAAAATAAAAGTTTACATATTTTTCAAGCTTAATTTTTTTTATGCCATATAACTTCCAAGTTTGTGATTTCATTTTTGTGAAGGCAAGAACGAGTATCTCCAAATTTGAGAAAGTGTTGGAATTGAGAAGCATTATGATCTCAACAGGTAGAATCAATAAAATTCTGGTAGAACTTGCCCCAAATGTCTATCAAGGCGAAATTCTAGACAATACTATTTTTAGAATGAAATTAGGCTTTCTTTGACACCCTTTTTAGCCTATCTATTTTTAACCACTAATATTTATATTTTACCTTTTAGCACCCAACTTTGAGCTAAAAGGAAAAAAAAGAAAAAATAAAGAGGGATAAACCAACTTTTATTGATACACCATATTGGTTTGTCTTACAAAAAGATTGATACTACTCCTTCCGGCTATAGTTGAGCAAAAATGATTATTAAAGCAAGCGATGAAGGAATACGTATGGAGTATATGTATCATTTCACTCTTAAAAGAAAAAAGAAAAGGAAAACAAGGTGTATATACCTGTAAAATAAATTATTGGTTCAAGAAGCTTGAATTTAAGAAATCTATTGAGAGAAATGATGACTTAAATGATATTAATTATGGAATTGGAGACCGGGACCTTTAGCCCATTCTCTAGAGTTATTTTCTTGTGTTGAGTTGTACATAGTTACTTTGGTAAAATAATCGGCTCTCATAATAAAGCTGGATGGAACAAAGTCACTACAAATATATCATTTTACCTTACCAGCATTAAGCCTATCATTACAAGCCTGAAAAAGTCCTAAAATAATTTTAGAAATTAGTGTTGATTCTACATTAGTGGAGACTGACATGAAGGGCAAGCCTATGGACAAAATTTGAGAAACTCGAAATTGTAATCATAATGTTATCAATCTCAAAAGGTTCATCAAAAGAGGAGTTGAAAGTTTTTGGCAAACAAAAGCAGAAGCAGAAACAAGGTATAGATTTGGCGACTTGAAAAACTTATAGGTTTTGAATTTTATGTGAAATTTTATTTTTTTTACTTTTCTACTCTACAAGAAACGACAATTATTAATAAAATTACTGCCTCGAAGACGAGCAAAAATTCAAGTGTGGGGGAGTTTGATGACTACAAAATATTCATATATTATATATTTAAAAATAAATTATTTTAAATAATATATACACATATATAATATGTCAATTATCTGTATTTTCTAATAGTATTTTGCAGGAAATAAAAATATCATGATAAAGCAAATAAAGGAATAAAAAAAGATCACGACGCATCATGGCAAAAGAACCATGAGGCATCATGGCAATAGAAGTACGATGCATCATGGAAAAAGAACCACGAGGCATCGTGGCACCTTATGAGATTTGATTTCTATAAAAAGGATGTCATATTTGTGTTGAAAGGGAGGGGAAGATCATACGTGCCTAATTAGCAACTTTTCTCTAGCTTTGGTCTTTACTTCTTTCATTCTCTTTCACTTTATCTTGTAGTTTTTGAATTTTCTAAGAGTGTTGATAGTATTTTAAGAATTTCTTTCTTTGTGAGATTTAAATACTCCATAATGGAGTAATCTCTTTTGTTGGGATAGTTGATGAAGCTAGATGTAGTTATAATATTAATCTCAGTTTTACTACACGCTTGACCTGAAATTTTCTAATTTTATTTCTATATTGTACTGGAATATTAGTTTTAATTAATTGTTATCACTTCTATCTATTTATTCTCCAAAGTTAGTTGTATGTCAATTTTGTAATTCTCACGAAGCAAAATTAATATACGATAACTATTGGGTAAAATATTAAAGTTAGAGTAATTTTTAAGCTATCATTCCAAGTCTGTAATCTTGCTTACTTCCATTCTAATTCTCACGGAGGAGTTGCAGTTGGCAAGATTATTGATTTTTAGTAAAAAGTAATTGCAAGAGAGTTTTGCTATTTTTAGCACAATTCAGGCAAGAAAATTATTTCGGCTTAATCGTCACGAGTCAAATATGAATTAATTTACATAACCTCACGGAGTGTTGTTAATTGATTATTTCTTAGTGAGCAAAATATAATTGTATTAGCAATAAACAATTATTCCTAAGAGAAATACATGTAAAAGCTAAAAGTTTATTATTATCACGCTATCGAGTGAATTCAATGATTCCCAACTCTTTTTAAATATAAATCTTCCGAAAGTTATTTTGTTTCAACTTATGCAATTTAAATTTCAACAAACAAAGCTTCATCAATTTGATTCTCTCAAATAGTAGTAAGAATATTATAAGTATGTAGCTAGATTCTCCAATCTCTATGGGACGATATCATAAACTATACTAGAATTTGACATAGTACGAGTAGCAAAATCTTATACGCATTGGCCTCGTCACTCCAAAATCAGACAAGATGCCCCCACAAAAACCCAATAAATCTATTTATAGTGGGTCAAAACTCGGGACAAAAATCGGACAAAAATACCCTTTCCGGTTAAATATGCGACCGCATATTTGTCGCATAACAGACATGCAGTCCGCATTCTTGACATAGCCATCACATCTTCAAACCCTAGTTTCCAGGCCTTCATCGCATTCACGTTTTGCGGTCCGCATTGTAGATATGCGATCGCATTTCGCGTCGCATTTTTCACCTTCAGCAACCTTCATGACGAGTTTGCCGTCCATTATGCGGCTCGCAAACCAGTTATGCAATCGCAGTCTGGACCACATTTCTTACACTGGACTTTGCCCAACAATCTGTTGTGATTTGCGATTCCTTTGAGCATTATGCGGCCCGCATGTTGGATTTGCAGTCCGCATTTCCACATTTGCGATGCATTTTGCTCTTTTCTTGTCTTTTTGTGGTTTTTTGATTTCATTTTCATGCTCTTATGTCCTTAAACCTCATACACTGCAAAAACACTAAAATTACATAAGTATAAAAGATAATTGCATCTAAAACAAGCTAAAATTTAAGCAATTTGTATAAAATGTGTCGAAATTCTCCGGCACATCACAAATGCAAATGAATACATTGTCAAAGAGTTCTACGCCAATGTTTCCCACATCAAAAAGGTCACCACTGTGACAAAGGTCCGGAACTTGAAGATCCGTTTTAATGGCCACACGTTGAATGAATATGCCGGTTTTGAGGATGTGGAAGTCGTGCAATACTTGGATAAGTTGGCCTTAGATGAAGCAACCTGTCCATGGATAGCAGAGATATTAGCCCTAGGGACAACATCGGCATGGCTCACAGCTAGAGTCCCAATAGCCAGAAACACCCTCAGCTTTGAAGCAAAAGGGTGGTCCACATTTGTATGCAGTTGGTTGGACCTATGTCAGCATGATAATGTCCTCCCACTCACCCGGGCAGTCTTGATAGCCTCCTTCATGGTGGGGTATCCTATCAATATGGGGAACCTCCTGTACTACCATATCACCAAGGCAGTTGGAAAGGAAGAAAGATCTTACCCCTACCCCAGCTTCCTCACCATGTATTTCGAGGACCAAAGAGTTGAGAAGAAGCATTATGACCCAATGGCAAAGCCTAAAAAGCCCTTCTCCTGGTATATCCTCCAAGGATCGGACAACCCTAAAGAAAAGGTTAAAGCCGCTATCTCCACTAGCCAGTCTAAAGAGCAAAAGGTAGTGGCCACTGGGTCAGAGCCTTCCACAGTAGGGGGATCCTCAGCTGTCATGCCTCCTCCTGCATCTGGGTCATCTGTCACAGAGCCATTATTTGTGCCCTCATCTTCCACTTACCCTCAGACTGCACTGCGGGTATCTCAAACATTATCCAACATCAACAATTGGATGCAGGCAGCTATATCAAAGTTGTCTATCTTATCTAGTGTAATAGGAACACAGCCAGCCCCAGCACAGCTTCAGGTACCTCCATCAGTGGGGGATTCATTGAAGGAGCTTCTGGACAACCAGAAGAAGCTCCTGGACAACCAAAAGACGATCCTGAAGACTTTGGATACATAGGGAAAGGTTATCAAGGATCTGGGCAAGCAAATGAAGAAGATGAAGAAGACTCGGGCCTCAAAGGAGTCAGTGGAGCAACTGAAGAAGGAGGTAGAGAGGTTTACTTCTGCTTGATACATCCCACTGGATTTGCTCATGGAGGAGCAAGTCCCAGGAGCACAGGCAGCAGAGCATGATGCACCAGCAGCTGGCCAGTCTGAGGAGTCGACTGCCACTACACTGCTGAGGAGATAATCCAAATGCTCTGCAACCCCGTGGTCCCCCAGTCACAGGATTTAGAGATCCAATTAGAGGACCCGGAAGGAGCTGCTGATCCTATACAATTCGAGGACCCCACTCATGTATCTGACCCAGTACAAACCACATAGGGAGCTTTCTTTACTCTCTAACCCTTTCCCTGATCTTATTTTGTGGACAATGCTATCTTTTATTTGGAGAGGTGGTCCATTTTGATTTGATGACATTGGTATGTAATAACTATGATATTATTTTTCTTTATATTTACTTTATTTTCACTTTTGTTATGTATATATTCGTTACTTTTACATTTTGGTATGTATGTATTTTTACCATTTGATGTATATATTCATTTTCATTTATGTATATATTCGTTTTACTTCAAGTTTGTATATATTCAGTTTGATTTCCGTAGTTTACTTCATAACTTCTTTTGCAATTTTACTTCATAACTTCTTACTTCCTTTAGTAGTTTCTTTGTAAGTTGTTAGCTTCTTTTTAAGTTTATGTTGACAATAAGCCTTTGGTTTTCTTAACGCCACGGTTCTTTCCAAAGGTGGATGTTGTGTGAACCGGGTGACTCTTCCCAATGATGGATAGTGTGACAGCCTTCTTAAGGGATTGAGTCCGTTTTTATTATGGTTTAGTGTAAATAGTAGTAATGAACAAAAGTGTCTCAAGCAGGTTTCGCTTGGGCCTAACACATTTACCTTCGACCTTATGGTAGAAACAAGTTGATTGGCAAAGAGTAATTCTACTTGTGACCTTTAGACTCTTGTGTTGACTAAATAATCATCGAGTGACTTCTTGGAGTCATTTGTGATGCTCAATCTTAGCTAGGGTTGTTGTGGGACCTCGACTCAGTTCTCTTTAACAATCCAACAGCTTGTGAGGTGAGGTATTTAATTACAAGTCCAAAGTCCATGCCAATAAGTCTAGAACTTGCCCTGAATGTTTATCTAGGCGAAATTCTAAGTGTAACTCGAGTTGAGAAATGATTGTAGGCTCTCCTTGATCCAATTTGAAACTTGGAAGCTTCCGTAGCCTACCAATATGATATCCCTATTCAACCCCTTTGAGCTGAAGCCTTTTTTCTTTCAATAACCATGTTACAAGCCTTTATCCGTTCTATAATGACCTCTTGGCACCCGATCTTTCCTTGGCATTCTTGATATACAAGTTGCAAAAGCATAAGTTTGGGGGAGAGACGAGGAATATGAAAGTGATAAAAGGTACAAAGAACAAAAAGAAATGAAGAAAAGGGAAGGCAAAAGAAAAGAAAGAAAAGCCAAAAAGTCAAAAAGAAAGTGAATAAGATAGAAAAGTGAAGGGATTCAAAGAAAGCAATGATGAAAAGCATGGAATGACTAGAAAAGGAGAAAAATGATCATCATGAGCAAGAAAGAGTGACAGTGTGTCTCTCAAGTTCCCCTAAGGAAGAAGAAAATGACTCAAAGAGTCAAGAAAACATGAGCCGAAATGAGAAAATGGAGTGCTTAAGGAAAGATGAAACCATCATATGCCAATAAGTCCTACCTTGATCCAAAAGCCTTTTTTACATTCCCGCAAAAGCCCTATATGATTTCGAGTTGAGTGAGCTTACATTAGTGGTGATTTACATAAGGGGCAAGCTTATGGTACTTAGAGCCGGACTTGTGACATTCCCTTGAGAGAGATGAGCGTACTTCTCCACAATCCTTATTTTGAGTGCTAGAATCTAAAGTGAGATTTGCTATGGAGAGTAAAAGAGGAAAAGTTTGGGTTCCACGATGATCTACATAATAGAGCGAGTTTCTTTGGTGAATTAAGTCAACTCTTGATGCTCTAGTGTCACATTAGGACTATGGTACTCAAAAGATTTTGTGTTGTTGATAATTCATTTGTGTTGAGGGTAATTGTAAGTCCCAATTGATACATGATTGATTCACACTAGGGCAGCTGAAATATCCTTCTGTTTTGTTTTAGTGGAGGTGGGAATTACCTTATTTTCTTGAGGACAAGCAAACGCTTAAGTTTGGGGGAGTTGATAGATGAGGATTTTAACCATTATTTTCTATTTTTTACTTGCATTTTGGGCTTAAAATGCGTAAAGGTAATCACGAAAACTGATGTAATATGCTTGCTTGCAGGAATTGATCAAAATGAGCCAAAGGAGGCATAATCAACTCATAAAGGATTCAAATCTGGAACAAAAACCAAGAGGGCCATCTGAATCGCTGATCGCACAAATATTGTGCGGCCGCAGAAGCTACAATGCGGCCGCGATCACAAATACACGGTCCACGAAGTGAAGAATCAGAGAGTGCATTTTAAGGCCAAATGTTGAGCGAGGTCCGTGGTAGAAATGTGCGGCCGCAAAAGCCTCACCACAGCCACGATTGGAATTATGCGAACCGTAGTGGTTGAGAATTAGAGAGTTCACATTTCAAGCAAAAACAAGGAGTGCGGTCCGCGGTGGAATTACGCGACCGCAAAAATCCACTATGCGACCGCGATGGAAATTATGCGGCCCGCGAAACAAACCTCAGCCCAGATCCCGAAGTCAAAAATGTGGATTGCGATCAGTATTACGCGTCCACGAAAGCAAGAGTGCGATCGCGGTAAGAATTATGCGGCCGCGAAACCTCTGTAGGGGTATTTTTGTCCGAAAATTTCAGCTTAGTGTAAATAGATCTTTTTGACATTTTTAGGTTAAGTTTTATTTTTGCTGAGCACGTGAGGCGACTGGATATTCCGTTTTGGGCAATTTTGTATTAGATTCATTTTTTAACATTAGCTTTTCATCTTTTAATCTAATATTATGGATTTTATCTTTATTTCATCTTTAATTTCTATTATTTCCATGAGTATCTAAACCCATAGCTAGGGTTCTGACCCAACCCTAGTGTGGGTATTTGATGAATTTTAGGGCTTGAATGTGTATGAGTTAGTAGTATTTAGTCTAGTTCTTGCTAGAACTGTGGAATTAGTGGTTGCAAACACTAATTCATGCCTTTATGACTTAGTCTCTACTAGAGAAAAAAGGGACTAAGTCTAGGAAAATTAGACTAACAAGGAATTGAGGTGAACTCAAGAAATTGATAGCCCCAATTAAAGGGTTAAAACTAGAGATAGTACTACCCGACTTGAGCTAAAATCACTTGAATTGCATAAATATCCATTTGAACTTGAGAAAGCCAAATTGGGCAAAATCACTCAAACTACTGAGTGGTATAGAGTGAGTACCCGGGTGTGATAGTTATATTACGACCCCAATTAATCACATGATTGTCCTAGATTCTTGCTACCCATTAAATATTCACCTAGGTAGAAGTCACTACCCTAGTCCCTTTAAACCCATGAAAAGCAACAATAAAAATATTGTACTTAGTTTCAAATATTGCATGCTATAGAATAGAAGTAGAAGTAGAAAACAAAACTAACCATTTGTGGAATTGTAGTTAAGAGCAAAACCCGCGTTTAGACTTGGATATAAACCTAACTCCAAACAAATTAACTCCCTGTGGATTTGATCCCGATCTAGTTAGGTAAAACTGCATAGACCATCCATGCTACTCAATAGTAGTGCAGGCTTGGACCCGATCAGTGAGCTGACATCGATTAGGTCTACAGCTGAAACTCCATTGAGGCCTATCGGCGGGGCACATCGTTCCCTGGTGCTATGTTATCATTTTCGTTGTGGTGGCCAAAATCGTTGTCAACGTGTAGAGGTGCTGACTAAGAGTTTGGCATGTTGATCCCGGAATCAAAGATACTTCAAAGAACAAGTGTAAAATAGTGTGTGTTATGAAAGTTTGTACCAGGTAACACTATTATCCTTAGCCCCACGGTCGGCGTCAAACTGTTTACCCTTAAAATTAGATAACAATTGAATTTATACGCGATTTTAAGGATACGTGATATAACTTGATACGAATTAAGAAGATAGATTAATATTGATATTTGACAATAGTAAAATAAATGCAAACCACAAAATTGAACAGCCTTAGCCTGTGAGTTTGATCACCCCCGAGCCAAGAAAATATCTCAACTAGTGTTAGTACTGAGCAACAAGAAAATAAGAACTAGAAATAATCAGTATATTGATCTCTTTTTGCGTGTTACAATGTGTCCTACAAATGATTAGAACCCCCCCCCTCCCTTTAAATAGTGAGGGTGTTCTACTTTTGGTACAATTCTATACAAGGTAAAAAATCTCATGATTTGCTAATTAATCGGCATCTTCTTGATACGTGCTGAGATTTTCGCCGTGATCCTCGGCCAATTACGGATATTTCGGCTTTCTGATACTTGGTTCGGTTAGTTTTCCTCGATCTTGCTTGGTCTCGATTTTGCTCGGTCTCGATTCATGCTTGGTCTCGATCTTGCTTGGTCTCTGGGTAACGAGCTCGACGGTCTGATTTAGTGCCTTGGTTCGATATAACCCGAGCTTGAGCTTTGACTTGTCATGTTTCAACCTCGATTGGTCAAGTAATGAACGAACCCGATTTTGACCGTATACAGATTGCTTTGTCTTCAACACAATCGCTTCTGGAAAAGATATTTTGCGAACGAATAACAATCAACATAAGGCTGAAAAGCAAATAATGTCTGAGTCCTTAATTATAAGAATATATCATAAAATTCTAATATTTATATATTAGAATAAGTCAACATTACAATTTGGAATAAAGTATAATATTATAGAGTAATTTTATCGGGTATATTACAATTAGAAACAAAAAAATAATTATAATTTTATTAAATAAATTATAACCTAATGTGCTCAAACAAGTCTAAGTATTTCTTTTGTTGTTCGCGCATTGCGTAGTTTATGATACTAGTTTTCAAGATAGTTTGACCCAAGTCAAATGTGTATGAAACGTACGGCTAATGCACGGCGTAATACGTGGACCGATGATTTCGGATAATTGGGCTGAAATCTGGCCACCCTCCATTTTGTCACCACTATTTTGTGCTTTTTGCCTATTTCTTTTTCAAAGTTCAAAAGTTGGCGGATAAATTGCTACTGAGTAACGTGAAATGCCACTCACTTTTTACTTCGAGCAGCTCAGTTGGGAAAAAGTGAACGCACTAACAAAAAGCAAATTGCAGTCAGTAGTAGAAAAATGGAGTACTAAAGTATGTTAAACAACCTACTCCTTAGAAAAACTTGGGCAATTTCTTCGATTTTTATTTTACTTTTGGTAAATTTCTTCGATTATGCTCAAAATATTTGAAATTAGTGTTCCGCAGCTAATCAACTACGATTATGCTGAATAGCTTTGGCCCAAAAATATGATGCTTTAAAGAAACGTAACGCAATTTTCTTTTTATTATAGGAACAACATGATGCTATTTTATGATGATCACTTTTGCCATGTCGTATGCAAAAGAAGTTTGAATTTTATCTTGATCTCGACTTTCAAATGTCTATTGATTCTTAATTTGCTGTATTAATTTATAATCTCTCTTCACTATAAAACAGACATAATTTGACCCGCACAATGACTAAGAGAAAAATGTTTGGTATAATGTTACCAAATGTGAAAATAGAACAATTAGCAGATAAGATGTCAGACCAAGTCTGATATAATATAAGGTAGTAAGTATTATTTTGTACTGTTTAAATTGTTTGAAAGACTAGTTTTTTTACGGAGGAAAAAAAAGGAAGGGGCAGGTTTAGTTGAACGGGGATTAGTGATTAAAAAAAGAAGTTTTCTTTTCGAATTTGAGCACTCTTTTTTATTGGGTTTTAACGTTACTTATTGTTACACCCCATATTTTTATATGTAAAAGTACGTTCGTAAGTCAATTGATATAAACTCAAAAATGACATCATCTTTGAAAGTATATAAAGTAAGTTAATCATGTTATCTTGGAGATTACAAATATTTATGATCATGACCAACAATTACCAAGAGGGTTGAAAGCCTTAGAAGCTATACGAATTGAAGAAAATAAGTTTCGTCGAAATTAACAAGTTGGAAATGCTATAACACATATTTTCGGGATGAGACTACGGTGCTTAACATGATAAGCAGGTTATGTTATGAGTTATTTTGGTCTTATGATAGTCGTTTGATAAGTTTTGAAGTCAAGCGAGTTGTAGAACAAAAGTCGATGAAAGTCGTTACAAGCTACGTTCATAAGTTTTACTGAAATTTAGGTCTAATATCATTGAACTTTTATCCCAATATACTTGGATTTACAGGGTTCTCCACCCATCAAATTGAAGATATACGAGTTTATTTTCTAACGCATTAAATCATTCGCCGATACGATATCGGAGTAGAAAGGTATTCGCATTTTTGCGAGATTACGCAGGCAGCCCCTATGTGGCCCACATAGGTGGTTGACGACCCTTGAACATTTTAAAGTAGTTGGAAGACTTATTTTTTTGTCATTTTCGACTAATGACAGTTTCCAAAATCTCTCAATACCTCTCTAACAATTCTCCAAGGTTCCAAGGCGAATCCAATGTGGTTTTACCTAAACCTAACTTCAAAAGTTAGTCTAAGTAAAGAAAAGAGTCTATATGTCATTGTGATGTCATTAAGGGTGCTTGTAAGCTAAGGAAAGCTTTGGTTTGAGTTTGTTCTGATTATTTAAGGTATAACACCATATTGCTTGTGCTTAAGCTTATGTATGTATTAGTTAAGTTATTTGGATGAAGAACTACAAGATAGCATTTGAAGTGGTATAAGATGTTGTTGTCTCTTATTGGACTATTTTCGAGTTGTATATATGACTTCATATGACTGAAAATCGTGGGGAATAGCTTGGTTATAATATTTTTATTGTTGTTGTGCTTTTCGATATATTGAGTATGCTGATGATATAGTAATTAGAAGAAGAAGCATCCACACAATACCTAAAAATTATTCATATTATTGTTATATCTTGTTGAGCTGTTTGAGGTTACTTTTAAGATGGATATAAGGCTAGAATGTCATGTCAATATATATATATATATGTGTGTGTGTGTGTGTGTGTGTGTGTGTGTGTGTGTGTGTGTGTGTGTGTGTGTGTGTGTGTGTGTGTTTATATGTTGGACCTGTAGATGGTGGTGTAAGTATGGGGAGATGGGAAAAAAAGTTGGGATTTGGTTCCAATTAAAGCTTGCTGCTCGTCGTGTTAAATAGTAGTTTCGTTGGTGGCATTGCACTTGTTGTTGTGTAGATTGATTTGTGTTGTTTGTCTGTTGGATGTGTTATAGAGCTGAAAATATATAGCTGAAGGGTTGTATGTGTTCTTTTTATTTTTATGGACCTTGGAAAGTAAGAAAAATATGAGAGATACTGCTCATTTTAATATTAAATAAGCTTGTCGTTCGTTGTATGATAGTTGCAGCTTTCGTAGCTTATCGATAACATTATTATCATTTTTGTAGATTAAAGTGTAACGAGACGAGTTCAACGTGGTTATTGCACATATTATGATAAGGTATATTAAGGCTAAACCTTTTCTTTATTTTGGCATAATCCTGTAACTATATGTGTTTGATAATAAGGCACAAAGAGAAGTTCGTATTCTTGAATTAATGTACATTATCCTAGTCTCATATATTACAATATTCTCCTTTATCGGGATTTTATGTTCAGTTAAGTACTGTCTTCTTTCAGTCATGAGAGTAGAGGATCTCTCTCTTACCATTACGGAGCTATAATCGGTAGGCAAGCCCCTATTGGGCATTCTCTGATCAAATGGTAAGTTATATATCGAGCATATTGTGGCCGAGTTCCTATGAGCGAGCCCAGAATGACGAGATAGGGAGCCTAGAATGGTCAAACACATTAGGCGAGCCTACTACAGCCGAGCAGTTACACGTACCAAGCCTTATAGGACTGGGCAACTATTATACTTACTATATTGAGAGAGTTGAGTCAATACAAGCAGGTAAGCATATCTTTAAATCATCTTTGACTCCCATTTACTTTCAGTTATTATATTATCAGTTCAGTTTCAACTTTCAGTTATTCTATTTTCTTACATACTCGGTACATTATTTCGTATTGACGTCCCTTTTGTCGGGGACACTGCATTTCATGCCCACATGTCCTGATAGACAGCCGGATAGATCTTTTCAATAGACAGAGCCAAATATCAGCTTGGTAAGCTCCACTCCACCGGAGTTACCGGGTCTAGAACTTGGAGTCCATTTTGTATATACAGGTTTGATGGGTAGGTCGAGGCCCTGTCCCAACCACGATACAGATATGTTATCTCTAGAGGCTTGTAGACGAGTTCTTTATATTTTGTGTGTTTGTATTGTGTCCTTCTTAGCCATGTGTGCATGTTCAGTTTGGTATTGCTAGTTATAGACGTTCATGGCAACCTTGTCATCCTATACAATTATGTATATGAGATTTTGGGTATGTCTATCCCTTGGACGAGATAAAAGTTATTTTCAGATGATTCAGAATATGACCCCGTCGGCCTTGATTGATATTCTCAGCTTGCAGATAGACCTTGTTGGCCTAAGTTGAGGGCTACCCTTTCAGAGTTCATAGTTACAAAGCGGTACGCTCGTGCCTAGTATGGTACCAGGTGCCAACCACGCCTCCCCTGGTTTAGGGCGTGACACTTGTACATGGGAGGCTCAATGATATTAATGGCCTAAAGCCAAACCTCAATAAGATGCCCCTAAATTTATTTAATAAATTAAATATATTATTTTTTTCTTTTTGTAACGATGGTATTGTAGGCATATAAATTTTATTAAAATTAAATCCATAAAATAATTTGAATTATATTTTAAATTCAAGATATATTAGTCCAAATAAATATTATGGGCTAGTATAGTTGAATTAATTATATTAGTCCAATATATATGGATTAAATAAATAAGTCTTAATCCATTGAGCTAGCCCATTTAATTGGGCTAAAGTGATGAGCCCACTTTATTAAGCCCAAGATGACATCTTCCTAGAGGCCCAGTTTGGTGCCACGTGTCAAATGACATGGCGCTCCAAGTCAAACGGAGGAGCCAATAGGATCATGCCACGTGCCAAAATGACGAGACATGCCAAGTCACACTAAAAGGCCAATGAAATCGCGCCACGTGTGCAAGTTACATGTTCTGGCCAATCAAATGCGGCCATGTCACACTTCAATTTGATTGGTTGGAAAGAATTTGTTCTTATCACAACTCCTCCCTTCCACAACTATAAATAGGGGTCTTCATAACCCAAAAAAGACACCAAAAGTTATAACAAGAAGCAAGAGAGAGCTCGTGGATCAAACGCTGCAGATTTCTCTAAAAGCTACAAGCATTCAAGTGTTCTAAGGATTAAAAGATCAAGATGAAGATTCAAGTACAAGCTGCAAGCCCTTGAATTAAAAATACGTCAAGATCAAGATCAGGCCTAAAGCACTTAGATTAAAATAAAATAAAATTCAAGATCAAGCTCAAAAGCTCTTTTATTTACTGTGGAAAAGTAGAATCAGATGATTCATAGAGATTGTAACACCCAAATATTCAAAATAAAATACTACGATTGTTGCGATATTTTTCGGTCTTGATTTTATTTTCTTGTCCCAAATTTATTGTCTACAAATTCTGGCACATCTAGTGGGACCAGTTCTGCCCTTCATCTTTTCCTCCTACAAATCAAAAACTTCAAGTTTCAAGATTATCTGTTGTGATGGTCGGGTACTTCAAGTCTCGTCTTCAAGTTTTAGCAAACCTAGATACACCTCGACAAACCTTGAAGTACGGGGCATTTGTAGACACTGAAACTTTAACAGATCAAGATAAATTCTAAATTCAAGATAACTCTTGAAATATTAGGAGTCTATTAGGGTTACTTGGTGGCTACTCCACCCAAACCCTAATTCATGCCTATAAATAAGGCTACATATGTTCTTCAAAAAGACAATCTCAGCAATTCCATAAACTCCTGGAATATGCACAAAGAAATCAAATATGAGATCTCCGAAATTTCATGAAACTTTTGAAATATTCATTAAGAGATCAAAGACATGTCAAATATGTCTTGCTTAAAGTCCTACATTCGAGAAATACGCCGCTAAGGTCCTCGAATCACATAGAATAAATCGGAGGGAAGAATCAAGGGTAAACAGAGTTGTAACCCACATTGTTTATCAATAAAATCTTTTTTTATAATTATTTATAATTACAGTTTTATTTTTCTCTGCACAAATTTATTGCAAACAGGTATATCGACTATTTTACAAGTATCTTGACCATTCATTCATATATTTACTAGTTCTCACCATTGGAAATATTAGTAGTTCTATTAATTAAATAACATTTTTATAAGAAACATATATTAACGGTTAAGATAATATTTTTATAAATTCTAATAATCTCAGTTTTCTACAACTAAATAAATGTCAGTAAAATTTCATTATTTGAAATAGTTCGAGTCTACTGAAGTGACAAATGTCTTATTCCACTCTTTATAAAATATTCAACTCTTAAAGATATAAGAGACTGTATTCTTTAATTATCAAAGTTGTCATCAAATGGTTTACTTTCATAAATTGCATATTGATTATAAAACTCAAGCTATTTATTTAAATAACCTCTATCACATTTCACATAAAAAAAATTTAAATTTATATCTATTATTAATAATTTTATAATATATAATTTAAAGATTTGGAGCCCTTCAATTCTAGAGGGCTTAAAATTTAAGCTTTTAATATCGGACAATGACAGGAATCTTAAAAAGAAGGATGGGAATTAAGGAATAGTTGCTCAGCTAGTGCAAATTCCATTAAAAACAGAAAGAGAGAGAAGTGGGAATGGAAAAATCGGAAGGAATTTATGGAAATCTTCGGAAAGAGGGAGTGTTGGCACAACTTGCAATTAAAGCAAAGTGGCAATAACTGTTTCATCCTGCGGACCCACGTATCTTTTCCTTTTTAACCTGATATATTCCAATCAAATTAAAGAATATATATTCTCTCCATGAATTTCCCACATTGCCCACAAAACCATGACTATCAAATGCGAACATTTTTATTTTGTGTTTTATACAACTGACACTAATTGTACGAGACAACGTTTTTGTCTCACAATTTTGTGGACCAAAAAATATAAGATTGAGGTTCACAAATTTACGAGACAAAAAGGAGTCTCGTAGTGAAGTTGTATTAGACATCAAATAAAACTTGACAAGGATGCCAATTACGTCAAACGAAAATATATTTCCGTTTACCGTAGAGGTTGAATTTTGGTATAGTTTACTTTCCGCCAATATGTCCGTTGATTAAGGAGGACCAAATAGGGTATAGGCATAATTAAGGAGAAGATATGTCATGATTTTCTTTCTCGTCTGTTCTCTCTCTTCTCCCCTGCCTCCATAAGTACTACTTCGCCTTGCCAATTTTCTTCACTTTCAACTTCAATTCCTCTCATTTTGGCTATCAAAAGAAATGGGTTCAATGGGAGTCATCACTTCCATTGTTGGTCTAATTTTCCTGGTTTCTCTTGTTGAAGCAAGAATCCCCGGTGTTTATTCTGGTGGTTCTTGGCAGACTGCTCATGCTACATTTTATGGTGGCAGTGATGCTTCCGGAACTATGGGTACAAATTAAATCCATGTCCATCCATTTCATATTTATTTTAATTTCCCTCTATGATTTTAATTAGCTTTGGTTATGTAATGCAGGTGGTGCATGTGGTTACGGCAATTTGTACAGCCAAGGGTACGGAGTGAACACTGCAGCGCTGAGCACAGCTTTGTTTAACAATGGGTTAAGTTGTGGAGCTTGCTTTGAGATTAAATGCACTAATGATCCCAATTGGAAGTGGTGTCTCCCCGGAAGCCCATCCATTTTAATCACTGCCACCAATTTCTGCCCACCAAACTACGCAAAGCCCAATGACAATGGTGGATGGTGCAATCCTCCACGTTCTCACTTTGATCTTGCCATGCCTATGTTCCTCAAGATTGCCGAGTACCGTGCTGGCATTGTTCCCGTTACTTATCGCCGGTAATGCCCTCTTCCTCTTTATTGCAATACATACTATTTTTGGACTATCGTAATGTTACTTACAAGTATGTTTTAAGCATATACCTTAGGTGTTTAGTTTGAAGACAAGTTATGCTAGGATTAGTTATATTGAGATTATTTTTTATTGATTGTTGGGTTTGTTGTTTTAGAATAACTAATCTAGGGATTATTATTCTACTCTCTTTGTATGTATATGTTATTTCGGTACCATTTTTGGGATAATTTAACCCAAACCAATAACCAAACAAGAAATAATACTAAATTTTTATCCCAAAATTATATTTACTTATCCATCCTACCAAACGCCCCCTCATTAATTGCTACTGTCATAGCTATTGCGGTAATTTGGGATGCTATAAAGTATCACGTTTGCCACTTTTCTATTCTTTCCAGTCCACAATAAGTGATCAATTTGCCTTTTTATTTTGATCCAAAATAAGTATCCATTTATATAATCAATAAAAAATTCAATTTGTTTTTCCAAAATTACTCTTGTACATATCCCTAAAAATTTTTTTACTCCTCACATTAAATTATGGTACAATATTTAATTAAGGGTAACTTAGTCACATTAATTATTTTTGTCTATAATTTAGTATTTCCTTAATATACGTGCCCAAGATAAATCGATCACTTATTATGTACTGGACGGAGTATTTTATTCGAGTAACTTGAAAAACCGTAAGATAGAAGAAAAATATCACGGGTTCACACCATGAACATCAAATTTATCATGTGGACCATGGTATAATATAACCCACTTTGACTTTGGTGTTGTACGAATACAAAATCTTAGTACCTACACACAAGCTTTTTCAAGAATCCCCATGTGCCTTACTATTTTTTCCTCTGATTTCTTCTTACCTTTTATCACATATAAGTGGGACCCTTTTGAAACCGCGTTTTAACACGTCAGTATAATAACTCCGTACACTATTCTTTACCTCAACAGCAAGTTTGTTCCCATTATTCTTAACAATGTATTTACCATTCTGTAATTCTTAGGATACCATGCCGAAAGCGAGGAGGAATCAGATTCACAATCAATGGCTTCCGTTACTTCAACTTGGTATTGATCACAAACGTGGCGGGTGCAGGAGACATAATAAAGGTGTGGGTTAAAGGGTCAAAGACTAACTGGATTTCCCTGAGTCGCAACTGGGGTCAAAATTGGCAATCAAACGCTGTCTTGACTGGTCAGTCCCTCTCTTTCAGGGTCAAAGCCAGTGACCATCGCTCTTCTACTTCATGGAATATTGTCCCTTCTCATTGGCAATTTGGCCAAACTTTCACTGGAAAGAATTTCAAAGTCTAAAATTATTCAAGACAGAGACAATTGACTGGCTATTTTCCCTACTCTATTTTAAAAATTTTGTTCCCATTTTATTGTTCCAAAATATTTTTCCTCTTAAAAAAGTGAATGGAGGGGAAGCATAGAGTGAAATCAAAAAAAAATACTTCAGTGTGTGTGAGGAAATAGTGGGGGGATAAGTACTAATAGTGTAATTAGGTGATTTCGAGTGCTTGTATTGGCCTTTTTGACTAATATTGGAAAAGGAACAGTAGTATGCAGTATGGTTGATGGTTAAAGAGAAAGCGAAAGGCCATCTGTAATAGAGCTTGAAGTGGCTGCAATTGATGTAGCCCGCAGCTGCTTTTACTTTATCATATACTTGGGTCAATTTTTATCAATGTTTATCCCTTTGGTGGATCTTTTTTCTTCTCCTTGAGTTTTCATAATCATATTATTTGGCCATTTTCGTGGTATACTATTACCTAAATATAAGCAGTTATCTGGAAACGCTTACTAAAGAATCCGCTTATGCAGAAAATGTGGCTGGTTTTGTTCAAGACAAGGCAACAACAAAATTAGAAAGCGAAGTAATTAAAATGGATACTTGCACAAATTTAATGGTACAAATATCATGTTGAGATGTATCGCATTCTCTTGAATGATAAATAAGCTCATTACGATTTAACTCCAAATTGCTATGTAGCAATAATATGCTTCATTATTTAAGTCCACTTAACTAAGAGGGTGTTTGGCTAACCTTATAAGCTCGTCAAACTAGCTTATAAATATTTTTTTGGCTTATTTATGCGTTTGATAAAGTTAAAAAGTGCTTATAAGTCAAAAATAAGCTAAAAGCCATACTGGTCACCTAACTTATGAATTTTTAGCTTATAAGCATAAGTTTGACCAAAATTTTTACTATTTATCTTTAAAATATTCTTTTTTAGAACAAAACACTTACATTGATACTCACTGTCTCAAGTATTGTTCCCCCTCTGCTCCCCCGCCTCTTTAAGTCTGCAATTCTCATTGACTATTTAAGATAAGCAAATTCTCTATTCCTTTGCTACAGTATAATCTGGTTAAAACATAAAGAGCCCGCCATGATATAATCTGGTTAAAACATAAAGAAAAATCGGTAAAAGATGACCCAAAATGATATACAAGCTTATATACATGAGATATACGGGCCTACATGGCAGTTATGACCCTTAATACACATAACTCTAAGGAGTATATAAACATCATAAGATAGGGACAGGACCCCGCCATACATGTGAACATAGATATAAGCATACTGACTCAAAGGCAATCCGAAGCAAATGGAGTGCACCGACATCTTTCGCTGAGCTAATAACCTGCTAATGAGGATCGTCAACCTATATATCTGGACCTGCAGCACGACATAGAGTGTCCGCAAAATAAAAGTGCCAATACGAATAAAGCACTGAGTATGTAGACTGGGGAAGCATAAACAAGAACATCAATGTAAAAAGAGATAAAGGAGATACAACATGTAACATCGGGATGCCTCTGAGGGCAACTGATATTCAATGCATGATACATATATATACTTTTAGAAAAAAATATATGCCTCTGTGGGCATCATCATATTGTACTCGGCCGTAACAGGCTCGGTAAAAATGTACCCGACCATCATAAGGCTCAGTAAAATCGGATCCGACCACACGAAGCTTAGTAAAATCCTACTGATCAGTGGTCTCACAATAGGTGACGTACCCGGCCAACTATAGTGCGGCTTGGTAGAGTATATATATATATATATATATATATATATATATATATATATATATATATATATATATATATATATATATATAATGCATGTTGGACTCATGGAAGAACTTTCTAAGCCTTTTAGAGTGATGTAAGATCGGTAACTTCCGAATACATTATTAGAGCTAACTCGTCATCATGAATCTTATGAGATTTAGGATATTCCAAAATATTCGATAACATTAGAATAACAGAATCAATATCAGCATCAATAGTTTCATAGGAAGAGAATTTATGTAAGTATTGCTAGATTCTAAGAGTGGAGTATCTTTGGAAAATCGTTCGGTTATGTTACGTACAATCATAGTCGTGGAAAAGAAGGAAATGGATAGCTTCACATACCTTTTGTCATTTTCTTAACAAATCAGCGTATAACTTCCCGTAGCACTTCAATCTACACCAAGACAACAGAACCTATGGTTAATGCCATGGACGAACGCAAAACATATTTCTAAGTTAGTAGCTCTCTTCAAAAAAATTGGGTTGAATTTTCCCTACATTTCCTTACTTTCCTAAATTCAAAACAACACAAAACAACAACATTAACAATACCAATACTAATCCCATCCATTCAGATCCTCAACAATGTACGAATAATTCCAAAAACTCAAGCAAAGTACAACTAGCGGCAAATAGTTCAACACACAAAGACAATAAAATTACAATTTTTGACCTTTATTTTACGGGTTTTCAATAGCACGAGCTAACCATAACTCCTACAAGATTAAATACATGTAGAGTAAGAGGTAACTTACCTTCAAACATATAGAACAACTGAAATTTGAGATTACTTCAACACAAAGTATCTTTCCAGCGCAACTACAAGAACAAGGAAAAGAAACTAGCAACTACTTCAGATTTCTAGGCACAAGAATCACTTTGAAATGCTTGAAATCACTTAAGGTTGATATAAAAACCTTGGAAGAGTAGTTTTCAGAATGTAAATCACTTAGAACAACCCTCCACACGAGCTGCAACAACACCAAAATCAGCAACCACAAGAAGAACAAGAAACTCACTAGCACGACGAGATTCCAGTCACTTGATTTGTGTAGTTTGTCCTTTGTTTGGATCTTGGATCATGAGAGAACTTTGAGAGAAGGTTTGTAGGTGTCCAGGGTCTGGAGAAAGTGAAAAATAATGAGTGAAAAGGAGTTGTACGCATCACAAATATATATATCAAGATATTTCCACCGCCTCAAGTGGGTCCCAACGAGGCTCACTGTGCAATCTTGCGAAAATACAAATATCTCTCTAGTCTAATATCGTATTGATGAACGGTTTAATGCATTTGAAAATAGACTAGTAGAACTTTAATTTAGTAGGTATACCACACCGTAATTCCAATTATATTCCACATTTCAATAGAATTATGAAGTTAACTTGCGATAACTTTTTCCAGACTTTTGTCATACAACTTGCTTGACTTCAGAACTTATGATACAAATACTATATGATTCAAATACCTTAAAAAATGACCTTTTTAGCATATTAAACACCCCTAGTTTTACCGCGAAAGTACAAGTTATAACATCTTTGATTCGTTTAACCTCCAACGCACGATAATTCCTTAACACTTGTTTTAACCCATCACTATCTTCGTAAAGGTCCTTAACCTCTCTAGCTCATATTGATTCTCATACGATGCATTCTAACATGAAAGTATAGGGTGTAACATCCTTATCCCTTAAGAACATTTGTCCTCAAATGCAAAGGCGTCTGAGAGGAGAAACTAGCTCTAAAAAAATATTTCCTGAAAAATTCGGCAGTCTCCTTTGTTAATTGCAAACTTGTCAAGCAGACACAAAGCATTCCATACGCCGCACATGGCCACAAACAAGTAGTAATGTCTCATCGCTCCTGAAAGTGATAGTCTCATCTCGGAGTATCACCTTCTATCTGAAGCAATTGAGGGTTCTTAGATTTTATTTCTTCCTTGGCTATTTACGTCATTTCTTATGAGATACTCACATTCGAATATATTCTTCAGACTGAGGTTATGAGGATTTTTGAACTCCTTTCTCCTTTCGATTCTTATGTAATTCCTTCCACATTCATATAGCGCCACATACTTTCATGAGGTTACATTCCTTGTCCCCTTCTTCATTCCATAAATTCTCTTCTACTTGCATATCATCCATCTGCACTACCTGAGGGGGAAACTTCAATGGATCTCTTCCATATGGAGACATGGAAACTGGGTGAATGGATCTTAATTCCGAGGGAAACTCTAATTCATATGTCATTTGGTATGTACTACGAATAATTCGAAATGACTCTTTATGTCTTAGTCAACTTGTCGTACCATCTCATTACCTCTTTCATGGGCAAGATTTGCAAAAAGACCCCCCACCATTGACTTGAAATTTTTAAATCTTGTTGTCGTGTGTAATTTGTAGTTTGATATACTAAATCAATCCCGGACAATTCTATCTTTCAAACTATCTTAGGGACAATGTGTACTTTTTACCACTCTTCACTAGAAGTTACCCTGCCAGGCTTAAATTGTATTCTTTGTGATACTCATTTGCTGGTTGTATGCGAACTCAATAAACGGTAATTGATTATCTCACCCTTCTGTGATGTCTTTGTTCATGACATATCATTGGCTCTGCTCGACCACCCGTCTATGGGTGAAAGGTTATACTATAATTAACTTATGCGTCTGAGTTTCTTTGAGAGCACCATCAGAAGTTAAATATAATCAGCCCGGAAACATTATTCACTCGCACTACCTCCTGTACTTTGCCATTTTACATAACCTTTAATGATTTGTCCAGTAGTAAGTACGGTATCCATATGGAATCAAACTTATCATATCTGTAATGATTTTCATGTCAACCATTCCTCATTTCTATGTCTAGGGTACTATATTCTGTGTCAATTCACTATATTTCTGATGTGTATCTTGACTTGCTGAGAATTTCGACATTGAGCCACGAACTCTGCGATGTTCTTTTCATATAGATTGGCCAACGTAGTTCTTTGGTATTACAATACACCTTCGATATTCTGGGATAATGGAATAGTGTGAATAATGGAACTCCATCCTAGTCTTATCTTATAATCCTGTAACTCTTGGGACACGCAAACTGCCCTGATATCTCAAGACCCCTCCTTCAATAAACTCAAAAGATGTAATCTTCTTTTGCCTAATACCTTCTCTGATTTTTCCTAAAACACAACTGTTGCATTAACATTCCTTTCTCCTTGGTTATAAGAATTGCCTCTACAAGATTCTGGACTCTACTACAACCCCATCGTCCGAGTCTACCAGGCGGATTCCTAAACCCGCTAATTACTGAACACCTCCAGCCAACTCTTTTTTCTTTCTAGCTTGCTCATTTATCAACCACCCGCAGCTTTACGGCTAAACACATTTTCTAAGATATTAGCTACGTTCTCTTCACTCTAATTTATACATATCGTCCTATATGAATGGACACTCCTCCTTATCATTCTTTCTTCTAATAGTTTCCAACGACTTCTTATTTAGGCTTATTTTTATTACACCTTACTTGCAACTCTGTTCTCACTCTGAAATATTCTAGATCTCTCATACATACATAATTCTGACATCATTCTTGATTCCCATCCTCGTGTTATCATTCACGATAAATGACAAAATTTGAATGTATTCTCTCGTCGGTTGTACTCATAACCTAGAAGAAGCTGACGTTGTCTAACGGCTCATCCTTATACTATCTCTTACTATTTCCATCCATCTTGTCTCATCTCCATATTGCTTGCACTCGTGCATTACTTTATAGTTTCTTTCTAATCCTTTCTATTACAATCTTTCCATTCTTTTTGTTATTAAACAAGGCCCGCTCCTAACTTTGTATTTTACCATCTTATCTCCTCCCTTTGGGAAACAATTAAATACTTGTTCGGTTGAAATCCTGCTCATCCTTCCGTATTTTGTAAATCTGTATACCTAGCAGCTTAAAATTGATCCTGGTGTAACTTTTCTTCATCTGAAGATATTAAAGAGGTCTATATACGTAGAGGGTCATATATTCTTGCTAGCATACTTGCTCTCGACAAACTTAACTTCGGTTCACGTGGCTTGTTAAGGAGTTCCCTATAAATTCGCATATCTAATCGGTGTCTTTGTTCTGATTCATCTTAAATCGTCTTCCAACATCAGTGTCTTAGTTATATGAATCTTCTGATAATCCCCATTAATATTATTAATTCACCCTTAATGAAAACGTGGCCTACTCTACTTTGTAGGCTCAAAGATCACTTATTCCTTATGTTTTCTTGCCTACGGATCTTATCGCACTTCTATACATTAACTTACATCTTCTAATGGTCTCCCCCATTTCATACTTATCACTTTGCTCTACTTTTTTAATACTTACTTTTCATAATATATCACTTCTTATTTTATTCGATAATGCCAGCAAAATATCCTTGATTCTTGACTTCCCTTACTCTGACGGGCCATGTTCTTTAGTCGTCCGGTAATGCTTTACTTATTTAATAAAAAACACCATATGTATACGGTCAAAATCAAGGAGCCCGATTTTGAAGTCTTAAATTGGGCTTTAAGTTCGAATCCGGGCAAGTCGAAGCGGGGGTCGGACCCAGCTGAAAGACATGCACCTCGAGGGAGTAGATCGGAGGCTTGTCACAACCTACATCGAGGGCAGTACAATCTCGAAAGCCACTCAAGAAAGATCGGGAATTTCTCAGGGACACGTTGATCAAGGCATAAATCAAAAGATAAGATTTGTACGAAATGGTACAGGTTCGTACTAGGTGGTTATACACCTCTACCAATATAATTCTTTACCACAATTAGGAATGTACTATATTGAGGTTTTCTCCTCCTATATAAAGGGGACCCCAATCATTTGTAAAAAACACATTACTATTCACTGCAATAGAATATTCTACTCTGCTTTTCTCGTTCAATGTGCTCAACAATTGTTCTTCAGCTTTATCATTTTTACTTTATTGTTCATACATTATTGGTTCTTAGCCCACCTTGAGGCTCCTCGCACAGTCGAGCTCGAGGCCCCTATTGCTCTAACAATACTGGTTTGGTTCATCAATTCTTCTTACTTAAGCTTAGTATTACTTGTATATTCACTAGTATTGGAATAAATCACATATCTTTAAAACAACAATTCATCTTTAATTGTTACACCCATTTTTCGAGGTAAACAGTTTGGCGCCCACCGTGGGGCTTAAGATAATAGTAATTATTTTAGTGCTAGTTTTCTAATAATACACGTTATTCTTCATACTTTTTCTTGTCAAAGATTCTTTGATTTCAGGCTTAAACATGTCTAGCACACAGAATGCCGTAGGCATAAAACCCGTAAGGAATGCACACAGGGAAGCCCAAGCCGAAGGCCAAGAAACACGAGGAGTGGAAGAAGGAGGAGACAACCTCCTGGTGATATTTGAAATGTTGCAAGACTAACAAGTTGCCATCGCTCAACTTCAGAGTCAAAATAGAATCCCCAACACAGCCGAACCAGTGAACACTCGGCTTGCAAAACCAACGGTAGAGAGGCCCAATGAAAACGGCTCGGGGACTGACCCCGCTGTTATGAAAATACTTGAAGAGATCGCCAAAAGGATAGAGACCGGAGAAAAGAAAGTTGAAGAAAATGACAAAAAAGTGTAGATGTACTACTCGTGGGTCGACCAAATACCAGGAGCACCTCCGATTTTATAAGGACTGACTCGAAGCAGTTCGTGCAAAAATCATTCCCCCAAAGTGCGGTTCCGAAGCCCATCCCTAAGAAGTTTCGGATGCCAGATATCCCGAAATACAACGGAACCACTGATCCCAATGGGCACATCACCACATATACTTATGGTATAAAAAAAAATAATTTGGAAGACGATGAGATCGAACCTGTTTTGCTAAAAACGTTTGGGGAAACTCTGTCTAAAGGTGCCATGATCTGGTACCATAACCTACCCCCGAACTATATTGATTCGTTTGCCATGCTGGCAGACTTATTTGTGAAGGCACATACTTGTGCCATAAAAGTTGCAACAAGGAAGTCCGATGTACTCAAATTAAAGCAAAGGGAGAACGAGATGCTGAGGGAGTTTGTATCCCGTTTCCAATCAGAACGAATGGAGTTACCACCAGTCTCCGATGACTGGGCCTTACAAGCCTTCACTTAGGGGCTAAATAAACGAAGTTCGATAGCTTCGAAGTAGCTGAAGTAGAACATGGTCGAGTATCCCCCTGTAACTTGGGCGAATGTGCATAACATGTACCAATAAAAAATTAGGGTCGAGGATGACCAGTTGGGATCCCCTTCGAGCTCAGTTTATCCAAGCAGGTTACTAGCAAGGGAGTCAGGAAATGCAGACAGAGGGTCAAGATTGAATAAGGAAAGATATCTGCCATATGTAGAGGATCGAAAGAACGTGTTAAAGCGTAACATACATCGAAATGATCGAAGGGCAGATCGAGGTCAAAGTTCCCGGGGACTCATGAGCAAAATCAAGTTTGATAGGCACTCGGGACTAGTAAAGACGCCCAGATTATCGGAGTACAACTTCAGGGTCGATGCCTCGGGGATCGTCTCAGCCATTGGCAAAATTAGAGATACTAGATGGCCCAAGCCTATACAGACCGATCCTTCTCAGAGGAACCCCAACTTGATGTGCAAATATCATGGTACTTATGGGCACATGACCGAAGATTGCAGGCAGTTAAGGGAAGAAGTGGCTAGGTTATTCAATGAGGGCCACCTTCGAGAATTCCTAAGTGATCGGGCTAAGAATCACTTTAGGGAGAGAGATGCAGGCAGGAAGAATGAACCTGAAGAATCTCAACATGTCATTCACATGATCATCGGTAGAGTCGATGTCCCATACAGACCTATATTCAAGCGTACAAAAGTATCCATCACAAAGGAGAAACGAACTCAGAACTACGTGCTCGAGGACACCCTCACATTCAGCGAGGAAGACATCGAGGCCTTATCTCAACCTCACAATGATGCACTGGTAATTTTTATCCTATGAAATAAAGTTCAAGTTAAATGTGTTCTCGTGGATCCAGGTAGTTTGGCAAATATGATCCGGACAAGGGTCATGGAGCAACTCGGGTTGCTCGATCAAATCATACCAGCATCTCGAGTCTTGAATGGATTTAACATGGCAAGTGAAACAACAAAGGGAGAAATCATCCTCCCAGTCAATGTGGCCGGAACCATACAAGACACCAAATTTCATGTGATCGGAGGTGACATGAGGTATAATGCTTTGCTTAGAAGGTCGTGGATCCATAGCATGAAGGAGGTGCCATCGACCCTCCATCAGATGATGAAGTTCCCAATAAAGGATGACATGCAACTAAGGAGATAATTGTTGTGCACAATTTGGCACCGGTATCGACACCATCCACATCAGAAAAGTCGAAGGACAAACATGTGACGAAATAGCAATCACAGCCCATGTCCTTTGTTGATCCCGGGGGACAAATGTTCGATGAACAGGTTGCTGAGGACGAAGAAGAAAATTTTCTCATCCCGAGCCTTCATTGCCCCCGAAATCGGGCGACAAAGTCCACGGTCGAGGAACTCGAGCATGCCATATTGATCGAGCATCTTCCAGAATGAAAGGTATACTTGGGGACGGGGTTAACCCCCGAACTCAGGAAAAAACTCATTCAATTTTATATCGATAACATTGATTGTTTTGCCTGGTCCTACTTAGACATGACATGAATCCCACTGGAGATAACTACCCATCGACTAAGTGTCGATCCCAGATATAAACCAGTGAAACAAAATAGGGGACCTCAATCCGAGGTAAAACATGCATTCATCAAAGAAGAGGCAACCAAACTTCTCAAGATAGGATCCACTAGGGAAGTAATATATCCTAAATGGCTAGCTAACATAGTAGTTGTCCCTAAAAAGGGAAACAAACTTTGAATGTATGTAGACTACAAGGATTTGAACAATACATGCACCAAAGATTCTTTCCCACTACCCAACATCGATCGATTGATCGATGCTACGGCTGGCCACGAGATCCTTACCTTTCTCGATGCCTACTCCGGGTACAATCAGATTCAATGAACCCGGAGGACCAGGAAAAGACTTCGTTCATCACGAAGTATGGTACATATTGCTATAATGTAATGCCCTTCGGGTTGAATAATGCAGGAGCCACGTATCAACGCCTAGTTAATAAGATGTTTTAGCATCAAATAGGTAAGTCTATGGAAGTTTATATTGATGACATGCTAGTTAAGTCCCTGCGCGCAGAGGACCATTAACCTATTTGCAGGTAACGTTCGATATCCTAAGAAAGTACAACATGAAGCTCAACCCCGAGAAATGCATTTTTGGAGTCGGCTCGGGCAAGTTCTTGGGCTTCATGGTATCGAACATGGGGATCGAGATCAATCCCGATAAAATCAAAGACATCGAGGAGATCACCGTGGTGAACAATGTGAAAGCTGTACAACGGCTGACCAAGAGGATAGCTGACCTAGGTCGATTTATCTCGAGGTCATCAGATCGGAGCCATCATTTCTTTTCCCTACTCAAGAAGAAGAACAACTTTGTATGGACTCTGGAATGCCAACAAGACTTAGAAGAATTAAAACGGTATCTCTCGAGCCCACCCCTACTTCATACTCCAAAGGAAGATAAAACGCTCTACTTGTATCTAGCCTTGTCCAAGGTGGTGGTAAGTGGTGTGTTGGTTCAGAAAGAGCAAGGTACGCAATTCCCTATCTATGATGTCAGTCGAACCCTAGGAGATGCTGAAACCAGGTACCCCCATTTGAAAAAGTTAGCTCTTGCATTAATAAGCGCATCTAGGAAACTAAAACCATATTTTCAATGCCATCGTATATGTGTGCTGACCACATACCCACTTCTAAATGTCTTGCATAAACCCGAATTATCGGGCAGGTTGGCCAAATGGGCCATCAAACTTGGAGGATATGATATCAAATATCAGCCTCTAACGGCTATCAAGTCCCAAATTTCAGAGGACTTCGTGGCCGATTTTGCACCTGCCCTCGTTCCCGAAGTAGAAAAGGAACTTTTGTTAAAAACGGGTACGTCATCGGGGGTATGTACCTTCTTCACAGACGGTGCCTCAAATGTGAAAGGGTACGGGCTCATCATCATTTTAAAACTGCCTACAGGCAGTGTCATTAGGCAATCTATCAAAACTTTTAAGTTGACTAACAATGAGGCCAAGTATGAGGCCATGATTGCAGGTCTCGAACTAGCAGGGGCCTTGGAGCAGAGGCCATCGAGGCAAAGTTTGACTCCCTTTTGGTAGTAAATCAAGTAAACAGAAGCTTCGAGGTTCGAGACGATCGAATTCAGAGGTACTTGGACAAACATCAAATGATATTGTAATACTTCAAGGAATGAACACTGGATCATATACCTCGAGAAAGAATAGCGAAGCTGATGCACTTGCGAACTTGGGGTCATCGGTCGAAGAAGATGATATTGTCCCGGGTACTGTCGTCCAATTATCGAAATCGGTGGTCGAGGGCCATGCAGAGATTAATTAAACAAGTCTAACGTGGGATTGGAGGAATAAGTACATCGACTACTTGAAACATGGGAAGCTCCTCATAGACCGAAAAGAATCAAGAGCATTTCGAGCCAAAGCAGCTCAATTCTCACTCGATGAAAACGGAACATTGTATAGAAAAACCTTCGATGGACCGTTGGTAGTATTCTTGGGACCTGGGGATACCGATTACGTACTACAAGAAATCCACGAGGTACTTGTGGGAACCATTCTGGTGCAGACTCTCCGGTTCGCAAGGTGATCAGAGCGGGGTATTATTGGGACAACATGGAAAATGATACCAAGAAGTTCGTCAGAAAGTGTGATAAATGCCAAAGATTTTCGCCGATGATCCATCAACCCGGTGAACAACTCCATTCGGTCCTATCCTCGTGGCCATTCATGAAATGGGGGATGGACATCGTTGTCCCCCTACCAACGGTGCTAGGCAAAGCTAAATTTATTTTATTTATGACTGACTACTTCTCAAAGTGGGTTGAAGTGTAGGCCTTCGAGAAGATAAGAGAAAAAGAAGTCAACGACTTCATATGGGACCACATCATATGTCGGTTTAATATACCCGCCAAAATAGCATTGTATAATGGGAAACAGTTCATCGGCAACAAAGTAACAAAATTCCTCGAGGACCATAAAATCAAAAGGATCCTATCAGCACCTTACATCCAAGCGCAAATGGTCAGGCCGAGTCCACAAACAAAACCATCATTCAAAACTTGAAGAAAATGTTAGATGATACAAAGGGGAAATGGAGAGAAGTATTGCCCGAGGTACTGTGGGTATCGAACGACATCAAAGTCCAGCACGGGGGAGACCCCGTTTTCTTTAGTACACAGGTCTGAGGCATTAATCCCAGTCGAGGTCCTATTAGCACCTTACCACCCAAGCGCAAATGGAGAGAAGTATTGCCCGAGTTACTGTGGGCATATCGAACGACATCAAAGTCCAGCACGGGGAGACCACGTTTTATTTAGTACACGGGTCCGAGGCATTAATCCCAGTCGAGGTCGGTGAACCTAGCGTCAGATTTCAGCAGAGTCAAATCGCGAAGCTATGAATGCTTCTCGAACTACTCGATGAAAAATGTGAGGCCACATTAATTCGAATGGCCGCGGAAAAACAAAGGATCGAAAGGTATTATAACAGAAGGATGAATCTTCGATTCTTCAGAGTCGGGGACTTAGTCCTAAGGAAAGTCACTCTAAACACTCGAGATACAAACGAAGGGAAACTAGGTCCCAATTGGGAGGGACCGTACCATGTCCTCGGGGTGGTAGGGAAAGGATCCTACAAACTTAGAACAATGGAAGGCGAGCAACTACCAAACAATTGGAATGTATCGTTGCTCAGGCGATATTACTACTTAGGTATGACCTTATCCCCATTTCCATTTATAGTTAAAACTAACTCCTTGTAGATGTTCAATTAGAGATATCGAGGCATCTCTCAGCTCGAAGACCTTGGGTTTGAAAGCATGCATTGCACTCTTTTTCTCTTAGATCGGGTTTTATCCCAAATGGGTTTTACCGGCAAGGTTTTTAACGAGGCAACACCTATATGCTACCTAAGGAACATTCAACAGGTATTCAAGGCTTCTTTTCAATCAACCTCGAAAACTGGGGGGCATCACCCTCGGAGGTTATACTTTCGAGAAAGATACTTCGCGCCTAACAGGGCCTCGATAGGAGAACTTTGTAATGGGCCAAACAGTCAAATGAACCGTGTCCATATAGAATAATCGAGCCCCGATGGCAAAACATGTATGCATGCATCAACTATTTAAGGAAGCATTCTGGTTATATTAAAAACACTTTGTATCTCAAAGAAGTTTTATATCACACGAGCTCTACACTTACAATCCTAAGGGAAGCGGCTCAAGGGCTAAAGCACCTTGAAGTACCCGGGGACTGTCACTGACAGTCAATACATCTGAGTCATCAAAAATTCGGACTCATAAGAACTCAAGGAGGCACCCCCTCGAAACAAAGGTTGAGGCCAATATACTCGGGGACTAACTCTTCGAACAAGTTTGGAAAGTTTTTCAGGAAATATGTCCAAGTGACAAACCCGAAGGCTACGACCATACTAAAAGACTACGGCCACATAAAGGCTACGGCCAAAACAATGCGAATCGGAGACATCTGACTTCCACTATAAAATTAAAGGCCTTCAAACATTGAAAAACCGGTTAAGCCAGGGTACCCTTGGCAAAAGCAAAATATAAGGGGCTTTGATAAATTCGGCCCTCGAAAAACCTAGGGGCTTCGATAAAACCAGCCCTCGAATAATTCAAAGTCTTCGATACCACCAGCCTTCGAAAAAACCTTAAGAGGTATTCGATCATGCCTACATAAGCAAAATGACTAATAAGGTTCCGATACGTCGAGCCTTAGAAAAACCCAACGGGTACGAAAACACATGCTAAGTAATAACTAAAATTTTACTAAGTCTTTTAGCCGAAATGAGGGAAAAATTATAGATCTATTTTTAGAGGATGAAACGGCCGAATTTAAAGAGCCTAAGGGCCAATTTTTAAAAAAAGCCTAAGGGCCAATATACAAGAGCCTAAGGGCTAGCCTAGAAGAGATATAAGGCCAAAAGCTTATGGGAGTCTGAGACTTTGTTCTCATTTGGATCGGACCCAAAGGCCCCATCATTCCGAGCTCGCACCAAAGTAACTTTAAGCTTGGCTCGAGGATCATCCAAAACCTTAAGGGGTGCGATCTTGAGCAATAAAAGCCTAAGGGTTTATTACGAGTCTAAACCGATACTCAAGCTAAGTGTTTGAATCATCAGAATTTTCCACAAATGGGGATAAAATAAAATTCAACACCAATCGAGGTTAGAGCAAAAAGATACTTTATATTCATCAAAGAAGTTTACAAAATATATTACAATGCCCATAAGGGGCCCCTTGCACAAAAAAGGAAAACCTAGTCTATTTTCGGGGTCACACCCCCGGGAGTGTCATCTTCATTTTTAGCGGCTATATCTTCGGGAGTATCTTCCCCTTCGGGAACATCTTCTTCACCTTCCTCATCCCTGAATCCACTCACCACATACTCGTCATCAGAGGCGACAAGAAACCTAGCTTCAGTTTCCCGCGCCATTGCTTCAACTATCTCCTCGGCGAGGTTGAACACTCGGGCATGGATTTCTTCAAGAGTCTCCCTTTGGGCTTGGCACTTGGCCAATTCATTGCTCCGTCTCCCTCGGTCGGAGGCCTCCCTCAACTCGGCTTGAATGACTGCGTCTTCCCTCGTGTATATAGCAATGGATTTATCAGCCACAACCTTCGTCTTCTCGGCTTCGGACTTAACCTGTACAACTTCAGCCTTTGCATGTGCAACTTCGACCCGGGGTTTAGCCAGCTCATCCTCCAACCCCTCGATCTTCCTGGCCTGAGCCATACCCTTCGCTTCAACACCTCGGAGCTAAGCTTCAGCCGAGGCTAGTTGGGTCGCAATAGCTTCCTTATCGCAGCAAGTTGATCCATGTTCTTCTTCCACTGATGACAATGTTTACCTTGAAAATGGTAATAGCAATTATATTTGATTTGTGGTTCTAAAAATACGTGATTTATCTTGATACTAGTTGTGAACAAAATGTTCGAAAATCAAATAAGAAAAAATATGGAAGTATAACTTGACGACATGTTAGTCAAGCCTTTGAATGCAAGAAATCACCTGAAACACCTCCAAGAAACCTTCGATATCTTGAGGAAGCATAACATTAAACTCAACCCGAAAAAATGTACTTCGGGGTTTGGTCTGGAAAATTCTTAGGGTTTCTGGTCTCGCAAAGATGGATTGAGGTAAATCCCTATAAAATCAAAGCCATAAAATATATCCCTGACTAGATGACATGTGTGAAGGAGGTGCAGAGCATAACAATTGGTTAGCAGCCTTAAGCATGTTCATCTCGAGATTGTTAGAAAAATCCCATCACTTCTTCTTAGTTATAAAAAAGAAGAACAATTTCGAAAGGACTCCAGAATGTCAACAGGCCTTGAAGGACCGGAAAAGGTACCTATCAAGCCCGCCGTTACTGTCAAAACTAGGGGAATGCGAGCTGTTTCTAATATATCTAGCGGTCTCGGAAGTAGCGTAAGCGTCGTTTTAGTCCGAAAAGAAGAAGGTACATAGTTTCCTATTTATTATGTTAGTAAAATATTATCGGGAGCGAAGACTTGCTAGCTACACCTCGAAAAGTTGGCCTTAGTTCTTGTAGTCGCCTCTCAAAAGCTTAGGCCATATTTTCAATGACACTCGATAGCTGTTGTGTCAACCTTTCCCTTAAGGAATGTTTTTTACAAGCCTAAGTTGTTAGGCCGCTTGGTCAAATGGGTAGCCAAAATTAGTGAGTTCGACATAAAGTACAAGCCTAGGACTGTGATCAAATCACAAGTTTTGGCAGACTTTGTAGCCAATTTTAGTCCTGAATTAATGCCCCTAACTGCTAAAGAGGCAGTGCTAGTGTCGAAAACGACATCAGGAGTTTGGACCTTGTTTTCAGATGGAGCTTCCAATGTAAAATGATCCGGGCTCGGGGTAGTTCTAGTCATGCCCTCAGGAGAAACATGGAGGCAGGCCATTAAGACAGTTCCGTTAACTAACAATGAAGCCAAGATGAGGCTTTGGTTGCAAGACTTGAACAAGCCCGAAGACTTTGCTTTGAGGTCATCGAGATCAAATGTGATTCTCAACTGGTAGTAAACTAAGTGTACGAGATTGTTGATACAAAGGAAGAACACATGCAATAAAATGCAAACAAGTTTCAAGCATTTCTTGCACGATTCAGAGAATGGTGGATCATACACATTCCGAGAGAAGAGAACGTGGAAGCAGATGCACTGGCTAATTTGGGGTCATCTACGAAGATGAAAGGATCTGACTCCGGAACCGTCGTTTAGCTTCTACTCAATATTGGATGTGGACTGGTACTATGAGGTTAATTCAACCAATCTAGTCTAGGACTGGAGGAATGAGTCCATCGAATAACTTCGGCATGGAAAATTTCCCAAAGACCCGGAGGCATCCAAGGCACTCCGCACCAAAGCGGCTCATTACTGCCTCATGGATGGGAAATTATATAGGAGGTCGTACCAAGGCCCGTTGGCCCGATGTCTAGGAGCCTTGGAGGTGGTCTTGATGAGAGATGTCCATGAAAAAAATTTGCGGGAACCATTTTAGTGCAGATTCGTTGGTACTAAAGCTTTATAGGGCACAATACTATTGGCTTTGGATGGAAAAAGACGCAAATATGTTCGTTAAAAAATGCGACAAATGTCAACGCTATGCACATTTGGTACAGAAATCGGCGGAACTCTTGCACTCGGTAGTGTCCCATGACCATTCATGAAATGGGGAATGGATATAGTTGGTCCACTACCATAGGGGCCCGAAAAGGTAAGATTCCTTTTAATTTTAATTAATTACTTTACTAAATGAAGCAGGTCCTTACCAAAATATCGTTGAGCGCGAAGTAGTCAACTTCTTATGAGACCCCATAATCTGCTGATTTGGAATATCGGAGGAGATTGCTTGTGACAACAAACCATAGTTCATAGTTTGAAGTCAACAAAATTGCTGGAAGATTTGAAAATCAAGATGATTATATCCTCACAGTACCATCCGAGTGCCAGTAGACAAGCAGAGTCAACCAATAATCTAATTATCCAAACACTCAAAAAGAGGTTAAAAGTTGCTAAAGGCAAATGGCCCGAAGAGTTACCGGGTATGCTAGGGGCATACCGGACAAGGGCAAAATCGAGCACAGAAGAAACACCTTTCTCTCTCATATATGGAGCGGAAGCTATCATACTAGTGGAAGTACAAGAGCCAACTTTACAATTTTCCCGAGCAAAGGAAGAAGAAAACAATGAGGAATTGCTGGTGAAGATGGATTTTCTCGATGAACACATGGACTTGGCATATGTGAGGATGGTGTCTCAAAAGCAAAGGACAGAAAGATATTATAATTGAAGGGTCAATCTCTGCTACTTCGATGTAGGAGACTTGGTCCTAAGAAAAATGAATCCGAGAGCTCGAGAAATCAATGCTGGGAAGCTGGGTCCAATATGGAAAGGTCCCTACTAGGTATCATCCATCACCGGTAAATGATCGTACGAATTGGAAAATCAATATTGATTAAAATTTCCCAGCAACTGGAACGTGACTCACCTCCAAAGAAGATCTTGCTTGTAATGGATCCTATAAATAATGAAAGTACGTGCTACACTCTTTTTCCCTTTGACCAGTTTTTTTCCAAATCGGATTTTTCTAGCAAGGTTTTTAGCGAGGCATCAAAGGAAATCATACTACAAAAGGAGTGCCATCGGCAAGGTTAATACCTTTAAATAACAAGGCATTAAAATGATAAACCCATTATGGGATGGTTAAATAATCTTTGGCTCGGTGGCAAATTCCTAATGGGAAGCAAAGCTCGCCATCGAACCAAATACTATTTAACAATTCAGGAGTTGTTTGCATAAACAAATGAAAACATACAGTGTTCCAATTTGTATACTTCGTATTCGAACACGGGGGTGGGGGGTGGGGTGGGGGGGTGGAGAATAGTATAAGATACCACAACAAGAATGGAACACAAACTAGGGACTGTGAGAATCGGGAACAATAATTTCTCATCGGGACCGAGGACATCATGACTAGTTCCGTATAAATAAGTTGTACAAGTTAGCCACATGTATTGGAAATTTTCTTTTTTATTTAGCAAACGAATGCTTATGTACTTTCAAATATAGAAGGAATATAATAATGTCCTTTTATTTTTATCTTGTTTCTTATCCAAACGATGAGTTGATTTTATCATCTGAAAGTTAACAAAAATTTCAAATGCTTGTGCATGAATGAACATGAGACGTCCTCTTAAAGTACATCATTAAAATAAGAGGGCCCTCTTTATGAAACCCTCATAGTAAAGGATCAACCCCGGAAGAATTTATGCCCGGAATCAAAAGCTATTGGATGAAAGTATACCTTAAGCTTTAACTAATTCAACGAAAAAGAATTATTTTGCACAACACTTAAGCAAAAATTGTCTTCATTTATCAAAATGCAAAACCCGGTGAAAAGTTTGGCATGGTTACAAAGTACAAAAAAAGAAGAAGAAAGAATCTAAGCATTATCGTTGCCGAGAGAGGGATCTGCGTCCTCTTCCTACCCCATGGAAGAAGGCGGACCAACTGCCGGTTCGAGGCCTGGACCTTCATCACCATCATTTTCTTCAGGCTCCTCTTCGATTTTGGAGTATTCAAAATCGATGCTCGAAGAGTTGGTTGCAACAAGCCGAGCAGGAACATTCTCTCGGGTGGTTAGCTCCAATTCTCAGGCCTTAATGATGCAATCATCAATATCGACAATGCCTGCTTTGGCCTCTTCCAAGGTTTCCCTCCTCATGTGATATATAGCATATGTCTTTTCAAACATGAGGGAATCTCGTGGTACTGGAGCCTGGGTTTGTGCCTAGAAACCTCGGACTAGAGGTCGTCCCTTTCGGATCTCATGGGCTGATGTGAGAATCAAGTTCCATAGTTGTGGATAAATGGATCCGATTTTGCTCTATTGTTCTCTTAAAACTTTCCTCTATTTTGGCCATCTTCTTCTTGGCAGCATTGGCTTCCTCGATTTTAGAGGTCAGCTCAGCCTTCAGGTTACTTATTTGGTCCTTCGAGGCCGACTCGTGCTCAGCAACAACAAGCACAATATCTTGGAGCTCAGCCAACTTAGCCTTAGCCTTTTGAAGTTGTACGTGTAATTGAGTAGCTTCTTGGATGTGGTCTATCATCTCTTCTTCATTTTGCTGCAACCAGGCCTCAAGCTCACTCGCCTCAGCAGCTTTTTCTTCCAATACCAAGAGGCGGGCATCATGTTGGTCCATTTCATCCAACAGTTGATCCCACTTGGAAGCGAGTCCTTGCTTATCGGTGATCAATTTCAGCATGCCCTTGGAAGAAAGAAAGTTGGCCTATAAATGGAAAAAATATAGCAAAGTTAGAATTCCCATTATAGGTGATAAATGGAAAGGAAGTTTTAAGAAAATAAGTACGGTACCGATGTTGCGCTGTGCATGGAATTATTCAACACTCCCCGGAAAGGGAGCATATTTTCTTCCTATCTTTATCTAAAGACAGTGGCTTCAAGTAGTTCACAAGCTCCTCCAGCTTGGATAATAGATGGCACTCCTTCGAAACCAAAAGAATAGTACTTCTCCTCTCTTGGGGATCTGGGGAAGGGAGGAGATGCAGTAGGTGCTGGTGGCGAAGGTGCAACTAGTGTTGAAGGGCGTGAAGATATTGGATTTGAAGGTTGAGAAGAAGATGCTGCAGGAGACACGCTAATTATTGGTTTCTTAGTG
The DNA here is from genome assembly GCF_000715075.1 of Nicotiana tabacum. Classification (NCBI taxonomy): domain Eukaryota; kingdom Viridiplantae; phylum Streptophyta; class Magnoliopsida; order Solanales; family Solanaceae; genus Nicotiana; species Nicotiana tabacum. Next base: position 105,675,550 of record NC_134090.1, read on the forward strand.
GCCGAAGGCAAAGGAAGCTGAGGGCCCGAATTCCTTGGATCAGAGACAGTACTGGGGATTAGGAAAAAAGAATTGACATTATCCACCAAGTCTATCTCGCCCAAAAGTTCTTGGGTTTCTCCTGCATACGGGTTTTGAAGCTCTCCCCACTGAGTATCTGGTTGAACTGATGAAGAGATTCTTTTCCTTTGAAGGGGAGTCACTTCATCACTAGCTTCCCCATCCTAAAAAATAACCACTATGGCCAGCTCGACTGTTGCTTTCTTTATTTTCTCATTTTAAGCCCCAACCGAGGAAGAACGTCGCCTTTTTGGTTGCTTATTCTCTGGATGTGCACTTCGAGAGGAAGCACCTTCACCGAAAGCAGGTTTGCGTGTACTTCTTTGAGCAAGGGCACTTTGTAGCACCCTCATGTCCTCATTGGGGTCGGTTTAAATGTTGACCTTGGTGCAGGTGATGGAGCCCTGTGGAAGTCTTGAATTAAGCAAAAAATGGATTTAACAACTTTTATGTCGAAGTTACCTATGTTCATGCAAAGATAAAAGGAAGGACTTCCTCGTCTAATTTTGGCATTGTAATTTCCAAAATCTTCTGAATCCATTGGTCCAGGCCTTGAACCTCTGGTGGTTCCTACCGGGTAGTTAAAACAAAAGAAACGAAGAGGTCAGCAATAACGGAAATCAATCTATTCACGAAGGAAGGAAATGGATCAAAAACTTACAAAAATTGTTCCACGACTCAGGAAAAGGCGGAGATGTGACCGGGATGATGTCTCTGATGGCGACGATGACAAATTGCTCCATCCACCCGCGATCATTTTCATCGTCCATGCTAGTGAGAATAGCATGGTGGCCATATTTGCTAAAATTTAATACTCTCCCACGGAATATTTTGGCGGAGTAGAGATTCATCATGTGTGCAAGGGTTAAGGTTTCTCCAGTCGCCGTGCTCAACTGGCGTAGGCAAGCCACCATTCGCCATATATATGGTCCTGCTTGAGCCAAGCAGACCCGATACTGGTGGCAAAACTCCAAAATTACGGGGTTGAACCCTTCATTCGACAATAAGGAAAATAGACCCAAGGTAAAGGGATACATATAGACATACGTAAAACCCTCCTTGGTGAAGGTAAATCGCTCTATCATATATCCAGAGCGACTATATTGAGGTTAGGGTAGTTGCACTCCTCTTTCACTACAGGGATACCAGAAGGGCGAACGGAGGAGGGATACCTACTAACAACACAAGTCCGTGAAGACACAGATGGAGCCTTCTCTTGGAAGTCATTAGCAGTACTCAGGTGTTTGGGTATGATGGTGTTTACAGTAGGAGGCTCAGAATCGGCCTCTTGGCCTCCACTGAAGAGAAGGCCATAGTTTTTAAAGGAAAGCAATAGAAGAAGCCATGGTAACAAGGAGGCAATAAAATTTTTGCTAAAAACATTGAGGAAGATGAAAACTATTCTAAGCAACTGTAGAGTTAAAGCAGTGAAATGAAGGGTTTATGACAACAAAAATTTTGAAAGTAAAGAGGTAAAGTGATGAGTAGAAGTAAAGATATAGACGACAAAAATCCTGTTATTGATTACCTTGAAAACCGGCGAAATATTTTGCTGAAGGGAAATATTTTACAATCAGTACCGGACACATCAACTGTGATTTAGGTCGGGGAGATCCCGAAGGGAACATAGTCAACGAAAGAAGATCGGGTATTTGCTATCGAATAGCATTCAATAAGGGAATATTCTCTCGTATTAAATGAGCGGCCGTTGCAGAGAATGTTTGCATTCATGGCCTGTCGTTACATACTTATCAAGGCCCCCTTTATTATCATTTAAGTGGGCTAGATCCTAGGATCTTGTTTTCCTAGACATAGCTACAAATAATAGGCTCAACGGCCATTGTAAGCGACGAAATTCTTGGGAAAAACATATGCTATATTCCATTTTTGCTCTCAATTAAACAACTTTATTTGCTTTTTTACATTACATTCATTTTTATCCTCGGAGTCAGGCTTGTCGTCTTCTTCAATTTTAAATGCTATGTCCTATTTTTAATCTTATTTCATTATTATTTTTGAATCAAATCAATTCACTTGTCTATAAACCACGTAACAAATTTAACTGTACTGTTTTACGTGTAAACAACAAATGCAAATTTTTTCCATCTAAACGTTATGAGGTAATAAATTTAGGGGCATTCATCTGAATGTTAGTTCATTCAATTAAAGACATAATTAAGCTAACCTTTTAAACGTGAAAATGTAACAGAAGAAACAATGCGGACCACATAATGAAGAAAGTAACTTACAAGAACATCATTATATATACAACATAAAACATAACAAGGCCTGAGTGCAGGATTCTCATTTTGTTGTCAAAACAAAATCCCTGAACTTCCTGTTTCTCTACTCTCCCGGCGAAGAAAAACTTGACTTTATTCGCTTAAATTTTTTTGCCAGTCACTACGGATTGGTAGTGCAGATCAGGTCTAGTCCATCAAAAACTCTATCTGAGATATCGAAATCAAAGAAGGTACTGGAAAATAAGTTGTCAAATCCATTTATCTCTGGAAGTTCTGCATTCATCTGGGTAATGAAAGCTTCATTTGCTGATGTATCATTAACATGTGCTAGGGATGTGATACTATGATTCACATGGTTATTTCCCACGTTCATGTTATTACATTCCAAGGAGAATTGTAACGTATTTATTGTGTTCTCCATGGGCACCTCACCCGCATAGAAGGCCATTTGGTTTGCGGTGATTTCAATCTCCTCTACGAGGCTGGCTACCTGCAACAAGGTAAATTTCTTCATTCATAATCATGAACATAAAGAGCTGTCATATCCAGCGCTTGAATGGATTGATACTTGATATTGCTACTATTCTAGTTTAAGACATTAGCATGTATCCAAAAGAATAATGCAATTTCTTTTATACATATTGGGAATCACTTATTTTAAACCTCCTACTTCATCCTCAATGAAATTAATATGTTCTTATAACCATAGAAATGTCAGGCAAGTTCTCACGATATTTTTGATATGGACATTTTGTAAATCAAATATGGCCATATAAAATGAAAAGAAAGGAGTATATGAACCTGCTGCTCGAGTTCAAAAATATGACCGACACAGCCATAAATTGGATCCTGCATCCTAGCCAAGGCTTCATATGACATGGTTACAGCAGCTTCACTCCGGCAGTGCAGCGGGAGGTGCAGAAGCAGCTTGGAGACGTTGCTTGCTCCGAACACCTTGTGAACTGCTGCAAAATGGTTAGTTGCCTGCTCATAACAGAAGTAAGGCGCGAAAATGCATTCGTTGGAGCACCTTCTTCTCAAGAACTTGCATGCCCCGCACGAAGAACCAGCAGGTCCTGCCATTTCCTATTTTTTTTTCTGTGTAATAGCTGCTATATTTTTGCTTTTCCTTGTGCATATCCAACTAAAAATCCAACTCTCTTTTATAATCATTTTCTAAAAGGGTCAGGTGTTTCTTTAGTTATGAGTGAAAGGACATTCTCCCTTTTGGTAAAAAGTAAATTCCTTTAGGTCTCCATCATGCCTAACAATGTTATTCACAAATTGGGTAACCTTACCTTATTGGTGTTTTTATAAATGAGCTTTTCTCTAGTAACGTGACACTTGTTTGGAGGATCTAGTTTCCGTTTTTTGCTATAAATAATGAAATATTTATTCCCTAGAAGCAGCATAAAATAATAATTTTATCATTTGGACAAAATAAAATGGTGGTCTTATTTCACTGATTTTGACTCCATTAATTAATCTCTTATCTTCCTTTTCGCTAGTATCTAAGCGGCCTTCTTTCTTGACTCAATTTCTATTAAAAAATACTTTTGTTCAAGCATATTTTCTATATGCTCAAGAGGAATGCGTATTTTCTATTCTTTTCTTTTTCCATCTCTCTTTTATTATTATTGTGCATTTAAGTAATGCCAACTGACAGGGTGGAGGTTTTTTTACAGTATTTGATCTGTGTAATGACCCGATAGGCCATTTTAAGTACTAGCTCCTCTTTTTATGACTTGAGACCTTTCATGACGCTATTGGATGATTTATGACTTGCGTGCATGACCCGTGTTAATTTTCGAATAGTCAAAATGTGAATGATTAAAGAAGACATAATTTTTTAACTTGAAAATGGCTAGAGTTGACCAAGGTCAACATTATTTGTAAACGAGCTCGGATCGATATTTTGACCATTCCGATAATTTCGTATGATAATTTTGAACTTGTACGTGTGTATGGTTGGGGTCCTGTCACGACCCAAAAATTCACTAGTCGTGATGGAACCTAACCCAACTCACTAGGTAAGCCAACAAGCAGTCAACATATTCCAAATGAAATTAATAACCTTATATACAACAACCCAAGAACTAGTAGTACAAGTCACGAACCAGTAAGCTTTAGAATTACAAATTGATAGAAAAATGATACAACGTCTGATTGAAATGGACATAAACGAAATCTCAAATCTAGAACTACCAAGAACGAGTGATAGCGATGACTATAATGAAGGTACATTTTCAATGGCAGCTCCCGCCATTTTACATCAACATCAGCTCCAAGATCTGCACGCAAGGTGCAGAAGTATAGTATGAGTACAACCGACCCCATATACTCAATAAGTATTGTAACTAATATCGGCGAGGTAATAGAAGCAAGAATTATACGTGATATTCGCTATCACTTGTACATTTCATAATTTTAAAAATATGGAACAAATATACGATAAAATTAGGAAAGCTCAGATAAAACCGCCTTGGTGCTCATAAATCTTTGTTTTCAAGTGTTTAGCTCAATCAACAATATTATCCAGCATATAAGGAAGATATACAACTAAATCAGATAAACAGTCAACGAAATTACAAGTAAAGATAAAATGCAATAACCAAATATCAGCCCGTTACAGGGTGCAGCCCAATCCAACTAACAATAAGCGAATAAGGCCTGTTGCAGCGTGCAATTCAATCCATATAATAGTAAACAGCTCTCCTAGAGCTCCATCAACCATAAACCCGTCGGTTTCTCACAATCCACGTGTACACAATCAGGAGAGAAACATGAGAGGGTGACCTTAGGGGGATGGATTTGTATCCATATGTTACACGGACAACTCACGTGCCAATAATATCAACTGCACGGACAACTCACGTGCTATAATATCAATATCTGGATCCACACGGATGACTCACGTGCTAATAATATCAATCGGTACGGATAACTCACGTGATGCACGAGCAACTCACCTGCAAATATAACAATCCACCTAGCGTGGTCATAGACACAATATCATAAATCGCCCACCATGGTCACATACATAAAAATACAATCTGCCCCGCGTGGTCACATGCTGTATACGGTAAAATCGAAGGGTCCAAGTTTTCATTGTTACGACGCCTCGTAGGTACGTCTCGAAGGCTCGAGACCACGGTTGAGTTTCATCCTTCAGGGGCCATCGATGCTCAACTTCGGGGCAGTAGGAGACCGAGGGTTACGAAAAGAAAATAGGGAGTTCCCAAGGCGTGATGCTAGAGCCGACAAAGTCTGTCAGGCTAGTCTGAGCCCGTATCATGGCATTAACTAGCTGTCCCATCTCCATATCTTTGTAATAAATGCACTTGTACTATGTTGGAATTCCCCCTCTTATATAAATGGGATCCTTGTCATTTTGTAGATATCTGTTGGTCAATACTAAAACTCAAGAACATTCTCTCTGCTTTCTAACATATTCTCTTGATCTCATTACTTCATTTAATGCTCATATTTATTGCGTTCTATTTATTGTTCATCATTTATTACTTATTATTGGCTATAAAGAACCGTTGTTGATTTATTTATAACTGTTAGTCTCCATCGACCACCCTCGATATTTCCCAGCCGAGCTGCGAACTCGATCCCGAGATCCTCGAATAGGCAACCTCGAGGCCCTGATTGACAACGATTCGGTTTGGTTAATATCTCGTTTTTAAGCTCTTATCTCATTTCTAAGTCTTTCACATAACATCAACTGCCTAACAACTAGCATAAAAATAATTCACGTATTTTTAGAACCATTTAATCAAATTTAATTGTTATTATTATTTTTGCGGTAAACAGTTTGGCGCCCACCGTGGGGCTAAAAGTAATAGTGATTATTTTCTTGCTGGTTTAACTACATAACACAAATTATCTTTCACACTTTTTCTTGCCCAAGATCTTTGATTTCAGGTCAAAATGTCTGACTCAATGAACAATAATATTGAGAACCACAGAGAAAATGCTGTGGATGTTCCAACTGTTTGTGTACCACCATGAAACCCTAAGAACGCACTAGAATCGATTCCCGTGGACGCGGTCTTATGCGATGCTCAACACATCAATGTAAGCTCCTACACCAACAGGAGCGTGCACCAAGGAGATCAACAAGAAGCTCAGAAAACCCCGACTAGGGAAGAATTGGAGGTTATCCTTCACGTTATTTTTGAAATGTTGCAGGCACAACAGCTAGCGATTGCTCAGCTGCAAAGTGACCAGAAAACTTCCAGCAAGGTAGCGCCGGGGATGGCTCCTCCAGTCGAGCAGGTACCGGAGAGATCAAGCAACAACGGGTCGATGGCCGACCCCACCATCGTAAAGATGCTCGAGGACCTCACAAAGAGGATCAAATCGGGCGAAATGAAGATAGAAGCCAATGACAAAAAGGTCAAGACCTACAACTCCAGGGCCGACCAAATTTCGGGTGCACCCCTGATCCTAAAAAGGATGGATTCGAAGAAGTTCATACAAAGGCCGTTCCTAGAGGAAACAGCTCCAAAACCCATTCTAAAGAAGTTCAGAATCCCAAACCTTCCGAAATATAATGGAACCTCATACCCCAATGAGCAAGTTACTTCTTACACTTGCGCAATAAAGGGCAACGACCTAAAGGACGACGAGATCGAGTCTGTCTTGCTAAAGAAGTTCAGGAAAACACTCTCGAAAGGGGACATGATGTGGTATCACAACTTAGCTCCTAACTCCATAGACACATTTGCCATGCTGGCAGATTCTTTCATAAAGGCACATGCCAGTGCCATCAAAGTAGCAACAAGGAAGTCTGACGTCTTCAAGATCAAGCAGAGGGAGAACGAGATGCTGTGAGAGTTCGTATCTCGCTTTCAAATGGAACTAATGGAACTAAAACTAGTCTCTAACGATTGGGCAGTACATGCCTTCACTCAAGGTCTGAATGGCGAAGCTTGGTGGCTTCGAAGTAGCTTTAACAGAGCCTGGTCGAATATCCCGCCGTGACCTAGTCGGACATTCACAACTGATATCATTCAAAAATTAGGGTCGTGGATGACCAACTAGGAGCCCCCTCGGGCTCGGTATACCCAAGCAGGCTTCTGGCGAAGGAGCCGAAGCCAAACAAGGAAAGGTACCAGCAATACACTGACGACAGGAGAAACTCCCCGAGGCGTAACATACCCCGCAATGATTGAAGGATGGACCGAGGCCAGAAACATAGGGGACTCGTCAACAGAGCCGGATTCGACATGAACACGGTGCCAACAGAGGCACCTCGCTTGTCGTAGTACAACTTCAACATAGATGTATCAGACATCGTGTTCACCATCAGTAAAATCAAATACGCTAGGTGGCCGAGGCCTGTGCAATCAGATCCTTTGAAAATAAATCATAACTTAGTGTGTGAATATCACAACACGCACGGCCACAGGACCGAGGATTGCCACCAGCTCTGAGAGGAAGTAGCCAGGCTACTCAGTAAAGGTCACCTCCGAGAGTTCCTCAGCGATCAGGCCAAAAATCAATTCCGAGAGAGAGGCGGCCAAGAAGAATGAAACGAATGAGCCACAACATGTCATCCATATGATCTTGGGAGGCATCGATGCCCCACAGGAGCCCATGATGAGATAAACAAAAATATCCATCACCAGAGAAAAACGAACACGAGATTACATACCCGAGGATGCCTTCACTTTCAGCGATGAGGACATCGAGACATTGTCTTAGCCTCATAACGATGCACTGGTAATCTCTTTTCTTTTAAATACATTTCAAATTAAACTTGTACTTGTGGATCCAGGTAGCTCGGCCAACATTATCAGATCCAGGGTGGTAGAGCAGCTCGACCTGCTTGACCAAATCGTACCCGCCTCTTGAGTCCTCAACGGATTCAACATGGCGAGTGAAACAACAAAAGGGGAAATCACCCTCCCAGTCAATGTGTTCGGCACAACCCAAAATGTCAAATTCCATGTTATCGATGGAGACATGAGGTACAACTCCTTGATCGAAAGGCCATGGATACATTGCATGAGAGCGGTACTTTCCACCCTCCATAAAATGATGAAATTCCCCATAAAGGATGGGATTAAGACCGTCTACGGGGAACAACATGCGGCGAGAGAAATGTTCGCAGTGCACGATGTGGCCCCGACACCGGTTCCTCCACCTTCAAAGAGCTAAAGGATAAGCAAACAGTAAATAGCAATAACAAGCTACACTCTCGGCTATCCCCGACTAAATAAAGCAGGGGACCGTGCCGCACCCTCATCACAAACGACTAAAACATATCAGGGCTCGAAACATCACCGACACATTCTACACTAAGGTATGATTGCCTAATTTCTCTTTCAATTACATTCTACACTGACCTGAGTGCAGGTATCCGATCGAAATGGCCAAAGCACTCTCCAACTCGAAGGCCTTAGGTTTCGAAAGCATGCTTTGCACTCTTTTCCTTCGACTGGATTTTTATCCCAAAAAGGGTTTTACCGGCGAGGTTTTTAACGAGGCAACACCCATATGCTACCTGAGGAAGACTCAACAACTATTAAAGACTTCTTTTGCAATCAACCTCGAATATTGGGGGGCATCCCCGGGAAGGTCACCAACGCAGAAAAGCCAAGATACGCCAAGAAGGCTCTCGGTAGGAAAATAATGTACCGGGCCAAACGGTCGAGCGAACCGTGCCCGTATAGAACAACCAAGCCCGCAACATCAAAGGCATGTATTCTTGTACCAAGTAATCAAAGAATACTTCCCAAAAGCATTTTGCATTTCAAGGAAGCTCAATATTTTTGAAAAACGGCCCCAGAGCCAAAAATATCCCGAATACTCGGGGACTGGCGTCAACAACTTACAACAATGCGACCCCCGGATCGGATCTTTTAACTCGTAAGACCTCCATGAGGAAACATCAAAAGGTGGCTCCAGAGCAAAAAAATGTCCCGAACACTCAGGGACTATCGTCAACTACCCAAAGTCGCACGACTTACAGGTCGGAACTTTAAACTTGTAAACCCTCGATAAGGCAATACCAAGTTTTACAAGGAATGGCTCCTAAGCCAAGAAACTTTCGATGACTCGGGAACTGCCGCAAATTGCCAACCCCATCGACTTATCAAGAATTCGAGGCCGTAAGACCCGATGTGGGAAATCTCGGTCTCGTAAGATCTATAAGAAGCAAAAACAATATCTGTAAGACCTCAAGCAAGGCATGAACCATACTTGTACCAAGTATCCAAAACTGTAAGACCTCAAAGGCATGTAAAACTTGTAAGACCTTACTAAAGGCATAAACCCGATCTCAAAGTTTCGGCTATATATCAAACTTGTAAGACCCCTAAAAAGGCATACCCTCGATATAGACACCGAAATGACTTCACTCAGGACTTAAAGGCTCCGGCCAAACACAAATGACTCTAGTCACAAGGCTGTACCAGGCAAACTAACGCGACTCGGGGACGCCCACCCGTAGCTATAAATTATAGGCCTTCAATTACTTCAAATATACTTCGGAAAGAACCGGTTAAACTGGCTACCCTCGACATAGGCAAAAGAGCTTCGACCATGTCAGCTCCTAAACACTGGCTTCGAGATACTCAGCCTCCAAGCCAAACCTCCCAAGGTGATCGATCATCGCCACATAATGACTCACAATCGAGGTTTTCTATTAAACCGTCGAAGAGTCAGGCAAACACTATTTCTAAAAGTCCTTAACGAGGGAAAAATAAAGTCTACACAAAAGGCCGCATCGACCTAAGGCATAAGAGCCATTGTTGGCAGCCCACACAAAAGGTCGCATCGACCTAAGGCATAAGAGCCATTATCGCCAGCCCATACAAAAGGTCGCATCGACCTAAGGCGTAAGAACCATTGTCGTCAGCCCACACAAAAGGTCGCACTGACCCAATGCGTAAGAGCCTAAGGGTCAGCTTAAAATTCAAAAAACTTGAGGGTCGAATGAGCTCGAGTCGAAACCCGATTCGGAGACTGAACCTAATATAGTTAACTAAATATGCCTAAGAGCAAAAGCGTAAGAGCCATTGTCGCCAGCCCACATAAAAGGTCGCATCTACCAAGCGCGTAAGAGCCTACGGGCCAGCCTAATGAGCCTCAGGGCCATACCGCAAATCTAAGGATTCATCTCAACTCAAAAACCAGTTCATCTGGCTAGAATCAAGGTAAAAAGAAATGCAGAAGAAATGAAACCGCGAGACTTTCCTTTTATACATACACGCGGGAAAATACAAGCTCCGTTTACATATACTTTGAAAGTACTATGTACAGAATCAGCAAAGGAAATCCACATCCCCCTAGGGACTATGGCCCATCAGCCTCATCCTCACAATCCTCGGCGTCAGACAGAAGTGGCTTAGCACCACGTTCGTCCACTTCGCCCACTTCACCTCTTTCGAGAGGTCAAAGCCCTTAACATGAATCTCCTCGAAGGTTTCCCTTCGAGACTTACACCGAGCATATTCCTTGCTCATGCCCTCGTGATCAAGAGTCCTTCTCAGCTCAGCTTGAGTATCAGCAGAATCTTTCAAATAGACCGCCACTTTCTGGTCAGCCTTAGTTCGGCTCAATATAGCTTCAGCCCGGGCATCCACGACCTCGACCTTTATCTTCAAGAGCTCAGACTCGAGTTTCGTAATCATATATGTTCGAACCAAGCAATTATCATGAGCTAAGCGAAGTTGAACCTTAAGGGAGGAAGCTTTAGCTAAAGCACCCTTCTCGGTCGAAGCCTAAGCGTCCGCCTGAGCCTTTAACTCATCATACTCGCGCTTGGCCCGGCCAACCTCATCCTGAAGGCGCTCCAAGTCCTCCGACTTTTTCTATAACTGAAATAAACATAACATTAGCCCCAGGATCTAGAGGGAGGAACGCACACTCGCTCGGAACAAAAATTACCTGCTCTTTCAAATAGCTCTCATAATTCAAGCTCCGACTCGCCTCATACCATAACCATGCTAACTCGACTTCCCTCTCACCGCAAAGGAGCCTAAGGGATTTCTCCTCATCCAGAGCTTGCCGCAGCCTGGCCTCACGACGAAGTAGCTCAGACTTAAGCTTGTCGAAAGCATGCAAAAGAAAATTTAATAAGGAAGGGAAGGCACAAAACTCGAAAGGCCTGTGCCGAAACTCACCGCAGAGTGAAGCCGCTGGGCTTCCTTGAAGGTCGAGCACACATTTGCTAGCCTAGCTCCCTCAGCTCTGAAAGAGTCGACCCCGGTCAGGGCATGGTCGCTCGGTGCATATGATCCTGAGTTTCAAGTATCCCTCGAAGTACCTCAAACGAAAAAAGAAGATGACAGCGGAGGAGAAACCGCCTTTCCAAAACCAGAAATCATGGGCGCGGTAGGCTCAGTCAATACTTCCACTTCGGGCCCTCGGTCCAGGTTCGCCTTGCTTTGAGCACCGTCACCCTGAAAAGGTATCTCTTGCTTATTGTTATCATTCTTTACCCAGAAGCTAGCAATCCTTCTCCGTCTCCAAGGGGGCACGACCTCGCCTCAGAAGACCCCTCGATGCCTACAATAATAGGGTTAGTACGTAGAAAGAGAAAGTATTTTTCCAACTAAAAGAAGAGAAGGGAACAGATCACACAACGCATACCATGATGTTTTGCTTCCCATCTGCCCCTAGACAAAGCTCGCCACTTACGCTTATCGCGGGTCGAGTGTGTCGCCAACTCCCGAGCCCAATCTGGCAGATCAGAGACCTCGCACAACATCCATGAAATGGCTGTAGAAGAGGGAAAGAAGGCACAATTACGGAACACTCCTTCTCCATAATTAAAAAAACTACGAAGGCACGAGTGTCCCACTTATGTGTATAATTCCATTCCTCAGAGAATGGCATAAACTCCACGGGGATAATATCAACAGTCCGTACTCGGACGAATCGACTCATCCACGCCATCATGGTGTGGTCGACCAACATCGTAAGGTTACCAGACCTCGATGATGAAAAGGCCGGTATAGACTGATTAAGATGACTAAGCGTGAATTCAAGCCCTGCCTTCTCTTCAAAGAACCTCATCATCAACACTATTAGCCAAAATGATGGGTGAATCTGTGCCAATGTAACCTGATACTTTAAACATAAGTCGAGCACAACCCTATCAAGAGGGCCCAATGTGAAAGGATACGTGTACACATTCAAAAATCCCTCGGCGCGGTCCGTGATGTTCTCTTCCGGGGAAGGTATCTGAAGTACTAACTTTTCCCCCCATCCATAGTCCTTTCTTACCGACTCAAGGTGTCCCTCTCCTATCAAAGAAGTAAACTTCAAGGTATGATCCCGTTGATCCTGAGCATCGAGGTACTTTTCTGATGAAAAGTCCCCCCTCGAAGCAAAATGCCCCGAGTCAAGTTCGCCTGGAATTAGAGGTGCTCCGCTAACAAGGCGAGAACGAGAGGCGGAACTCTCTCCTCCCTGCCAAATGGATCCTGATGTAGCACTCATAACTGCAAAAAAATTAGAGAACTGGAGCGAGAATTTAGGAAAGAGCATTAATACTGAAATAATGAAAGGCCTAACGTGGGGAAAAATAGTAACTACTCAGAATGGTATAATCTCCAGAAGGGTAGAAACAACCCTATATATGGAAAAAGCAGCGACGGTCCGCCTACCTCAAAGTCCAATGAAAAATATTGGCCGATATCACTTCGGGAAGATATGCCGGTAGGATCGCCTCGGTCACTTTGTAGCTGTGTTGTACATTTGACGATGCCATGTGATGTTTTGGGGTCGGATACCTCCATACAAACCAAGTCCCGAGGTGGTACCCCATCTCGAGGACCTCCATAAAAAAGAAGTTAGGCTCCAGGAAGCCATTAGCATCACTGCAAGTCCCGAGATTGTACCCGATCCCGAGGACCTCCATCAAAAAGAAGTTAGGCTCCCGGAAGCCATTGGAATCACTGCAAGTCCCGAGATGTACCTGATCTGGAGGACCTCCATAAAAAAGAAGTTAGGTTCCAGGAAGCCATTGGCATCACTGCAAGTCTCGAGGTGGTACCCGATCTCGAGGACCTCCATTAAAAAGAAAACAAGATCCAAGAGACTAATGCCCTCACTATACGTCCCGAGATGGTACCCGATCTCGAGGACCTCCACCAAGAAGAAGATATGCCCCAAGGGGCCATTGATATTATTACGAGACTCGAGATGGCACCCAATCTCGAGGGCTTCTCTCAAGAAGAAAATAAGCGCTTTAACTCTACTTATGTGAGCTTGGCCTCGAGGAACCATCTAAACCTAAATAGGCCCTTGTCCGGGATCTATCTACAACACCTTAAGGCTGTCTACACTAAGTTCAAAACAAGTTTCCAGATGGCCTGATTTTGAGCAAACCCCCACTCAGAGATTGTTCTTGAAAGCCTAAAGGCAGTTTTTATTCTTGAGCCTCCGAGCGAATCCGCCCTCCAAAATTATCGCAGGGTCTAAAGACTAAGTCTCGGTCTGAGGGTTCGAAGCCCTACTCTCATTCAACTCGAAGCTAGGGTCCCGATGACCCGAGTTTATCAGTCCAACCCGGGATCGGTCCAAGGAATGGCAAAGGGTCCCATAGGGAGCCATGTTAATCAATCAAAGGTCGGAAAAAATATTCACACCCGGACTCGATATTTGCATCGATCGATGGAGTCATGCACTAAGAATCTTTACAAGCATAGATAAATGGAAAATAGCATACATCAGAGACACATTGAAGAAACATTTTTATATTCACTTGATTACAAAAGCCCGCGAGGGTTCCTTACATATGATTACAAAGCTCACGAGGGGTTCTTACACAGAAACAAAGAAGCAAAAGCATACATGTAGTAAAAGCCAAGAGACTAATTTATTCTCAAGGGTTCATCCTCGGCGGTAGTCTCTTCGAGCACCATCCCCTCGGGTATGCATCCTCGACGGTAGTATTTTTGATCGCCACCTCCTCGGGGGTCTCATCTCGGTCCTCCAAAATGGTATCTCCAAGGGAGAAGATGAAGAAGAGGAAAGTGGGAAGATGGAGAAGAGAGAAGTGAAGAGGCAGAAAGGGATGAAAAAACACCGTAGCCCGCCAAAGAGCAAAGGCTTTCACCAGGCCAGGAAGATCATGGCCCGGTAGAAGACCTGGCGAGTGTTGGCCTCACTTTCATGACTACTTTGAGTCCACTTCTTGGGACATTGTGTCGTGTAAGCTATCGGCCAGAGGTACCACTTTACCCCACGGAAAGAAAAATGGGTGAAGTGCCATACTAGGCCGGGGTAGGAAGGTGAGCAGCAGTGTATAGTCCGAACACCCTTGTGAGCAGCAGTGTAGAGTCCAAATACCTTCCCAAGACGGAAGAGATCAGCCTCCCTATCTCCTCATCTCGATACAAAGATGACAGCAGTAACAACAACAACAACAACATCAACAAGTTGGTGTGATCTTGATCGGTAGGGAAAAGCCTAGGAAAAAGGCCATGGCATGACCGATGAGAACACCGCCATGTAACCATAAGGCCATGGGCCTCAAACATGGTGGATAACAATGGATGAGAATGGTGAGAAAAAAGGGATGGAAAGATATTGGAAGACACTTAAAAAAGTTGGTTCCAGGAGGCCCCATTTATAGAAAGGACGGCAGCGTAACCGACGACGCCATTATTTTCAAAAGACGTATTGGCAGGCGCATTCAATGCATCCTTGGGAGCTGGACCAGCATCGATATTATTTCCTTGAAGAATAAGAAATGGTAATGCTTTGAATGATTCTAGAAAGGTGAAACGACGGGACATCTTGGTTATCACGGAGACTTGCGTCATCAGTATGACGTCATCACGGAAACTCAAAAAGTTGGCTGTCAAGGTCATTTCTTTTCATTCAACTAAAAATCGGGGGGTCCGATTTTCCATCGTTACGACGCCTTGTAGGTACGTCTAGAAGGCTCGAGACCACGGTTGAGTTTCATCCCTTAGGGGACATCGACACTCGACCTCGGGGCAGTAGGAGACCGATTGTTACGGAAAGAAAATAGGGAGTTCCTAAGGCATGATGCTAGAGCCGGCAAAGTCTGTCAGTCTAGTCTGAGCCCGTATCATTGCATTAACTAGCTATCACATCTCCATATCTTTGTAATAAATGCACTTGTACTATGTTGGGTTTCGTCCTCTTATAAAAAGGGGATCCTTGTTGTTTTATAGATATCTGTTGCTCAATACTAAAACTCAAGAACATTCTCTTTGCTTTCTAACATATTCTCTTGATCTCATTACTTCATTTATTGCTCATATTTATTGCGTTCTATTTATTGTTCATCATTTATTGCTTATTATTGGCTATAAAGAGCCATTGTTGATTTATTTATAACTGTTAGTCTCCATCGGCCACCCTCGATAGTTCCTAGCCGAGTTGCAGACTCAACCTCGAGATCCTCGAATAGGCAACCTTGAGGCCCTGATTGACAGCGATTTGGTTCGGTTAATATCTCATTTTTAAGCTCTTATCTCATTGCTAGGTCTTTCAAATAGCATCAACTGCCTAACAACTAGCAAAAAATAGATCACTTATTTTTAGAACCACTTAATCAAATTTAATTGTTATTACCATTTTCGCGGTAAACACAGGCTTAACAACATAATATGCCCGGCGTGGTCACAAGCATAACAATACAATCCGTCCGATGTGGTCACAAATATAACAACACAATCTTCCTGATGTGGTCACAGGCATAACAACACAGTCTGCTTGGCTTGGTCACAGGCATCCACTCCAAATCATATCACACAGAAGCAGGTATACAAGAACACATGCATATGATGAATAAATATCAGATTTCATGGTCCTGGACAGAATAATAATACGCTAAAGTGTAGGCATGTGTAAAGTGGGATATCATATCTCAAATCTACAGTTTCATCGCAAAAATAGCAATTACCAAGTTTATTCTGGAAATTAGTCTATTCGTAACCTCAAGCATGGTTTAAATGGCTCACAACAATGTTAGAAATATGAGAAACATTAATAGTTAAAGCTTACAGTCAATTCTTGGCTTATCATAGCATAAGCACTACCCCGAGCATGGATACATTCCATGGAGCTCGCACATGGACTCAAAACCCACACATATCCGCACCTATAACACGTAGCTATCACAAATAATTCAGGCAACTAGTGCCGTAATAAAGTTTAGATAAGATACTTACCTCAAACAAGCCAAAGCAAATACTGAGCAAGCCAAACAACACTCTAAAAAGGCCATCCCACGCGTATCAACTTCCGAACCACGCAAAACTATCCAAAAGTAACTCAAAAACATGAAATAATGCCACATGATACAAACCCAATTGATAAAGGTCGAATATTTAATCAAAACTCAAAGTCAACTAAAAAGTCAATCCTGGCCTCGCACCTCGGAATCTAACAAAATTCACAATATCTGAAAACCCATTCAATTACGAGTCCAACCATACTAATTTTACTAAAATCCGACTCCTAATCAATATTCAAAATCAAATTTCACTTTAGGAAAGTTTAGACAAAAACGCCCAATTTCTCTTTGGAAATGATCAATCAAATGCTAAAATCGAAGATGAAATCACAAAATATAATCAAAATAGAGAATAAAACACATACCCCAATTCATGTGGTAAAAATAGTCTCCAAAATCGCCAAAATTCGAGCTCCCCAACTCAAAATGTGATAAAATAACTCAAAGTCCAAAAATAAAGTACTTATTAGCACTGAACAACAATACCCATCGCAATCCCGAAGAACAAATGCTACTGCCATAAAAATTCTGTACGTGTTTGCCTTACTGGCCACGCGAAAGCGATGCCCACAGACACCAAAGTTTTGCGAACACGATGAAGTTGACGCAAACACGATTAAGAATTCCCCAGCTCCCGCTCAGCAGTACGAGAACGCGATGCCCCATATGCGAACGCGAAGAATAACCAATTCCAAATCTCCGCGATCACTGGTTCTTTTTTGCAAACATCTCAATTGCGAACAACTACCAATAACGATACCTGCAACTAGGTAAAAGGTTGGGATTTTGGAACTTAACTCATTTTACTCCATCTTTAAGACCTTTACTACATATAGAGGCAATTTCGGAGAGCAATTTCTTCCCAAATTCATATGTTAGTAACTTTAAATTATTTTTGATCAATTTCCATTAATTTTCAAGGATTTTTGCTTTTAAATCTATGATTTTAGAGTAGAAATAGGGGTTTTGGGTTGAAATTTAGGATTTTGTAATTTTGAGTTAGACCTTAAGTTGTGGTCGGTTCTCAAAAGATATCACATATTTGGACCGGGGTGAATGGGTAATAGGGATTTGATTTTAATTTCGGATTCTGAACACGTCCGGGTAGACTTTTTGTTGGATTTTTCAAATATGATAAAGATCGAACCTTTTTTATGCTAGGGTAACTCTTATAGCTTGTTTTGCCTTATTTGGGTAATACTTGACTAGATTCATTGGTTTGGAGTTATGGTATAAAGGGAAAGCCGTGTTGGATTGTTAATCTTTCTCCAAAAGTAGGTAAGTGTCATGGTTAAAATTGGCTTGAGAGAATTGTGTGTGTGTGTGTGTGTGTTTGGTGGGGGGCATGGGATAATCATGTAGGTAGCATTAGCTTTATTTGTACCATGTTATTTTATGTATTATGTCTTACATGCTCTACATATGCTATGAAAGAATGAATTGCACGAAGAGTGTTTCCGTGCTCTTGAGGGAGAGTGATTTTGCATGAAGAGTATTTATTTGCTTTCTTTATATATCGATATCATCGCATAAAGGGTGTTACCTTGATTGAGAGAAAGAGAGGATATGCAGGAATGGTGTTTCCGTTCTAGCTATTATATTATGTTTTGAGGATGAGAGTAAAAGCTTGAAGGGTGATGCAGTGTCGTTTGTTAGTATTGTTGATCTTTATTTTGTTATTTGGATAGAGGACTTGGTGGTTATGTTGCTTTGCAAATTTCTTTGAAAGGTTTGTTCGGAGTTGTTTGTAGAAGCATAAATTGTGGTTTACTTTAGTATTACCTTCCTTTACTTCCTAGTTCTATATCTTTATCCTTACATACTTATTGATTCACTCACATATTGTTATCTTGTCATCTTACTTGATATTTTACTTGTCATCTGGTAATTTCTCCTTACTTAAATGCACAAGTTTATATGTAGGTTTCCCGTCTTAACCTTATTACTACCTTGTCGGGGTTAGGCTCGACATTTAAGGAGTACGTTGGGTCGGTTGTATTCATACTACACTTCTGCATTTCTTGTGCAGATTCAAACATTGATACCAGTAGAGTCCTGATAAGTGCTTAGCAGATACCATATTCGCAACTCAAGGTAGAGTTGCATACCATTTGCAGGTATTTTCAATTCCTCTATACTGTTTGTATTTACCCGATAGTATTGTATTTCTTTCAAGAAAATGTATTTTGTAAACTCTAGTAACTCATGTACTCGTGACTCCACGTCTTAGGATGGTTGAATCGCCAATGTTGATCTTTAGACTTATTATATATGTTGTTGAGTTATTTTTACCCTATATTATCATTTTGTTGTAACTATTGATTTAATTTCTTTCGTATTTATCATTCTGTGTTGGCTTTCCTACCAAATAGTATTAGGCGCCACCACAACCCCATGGGTTGGATTTTGGAGCATGGAAAGTTGGTATCCGAGCTAAGTTTCAAATGTCTCATGAGTCATGAGCAAGCTTAGTAGAGTCTTGAAGAGAGGTACTGAGACATCTGTACTTATCTTCTAGAGTCTATAAGGCTTCAGGAAACTTCACATTCTTTCTTTTTCTATCGTGCAACTTTGTTCTATTATAAAGTATTAATCCTTCTTATTTTATTCTCTCACAAATTGCAGGGACACATGCTTCATCCCCAGTTGATCAGGAGCTGGAGCTCTAAAATTCAGCCACTACTAAGGGTAAGGGCCGAGACAAGGGCATAGGTTGAGGTAGAGGCAGAGCTCAGCCTAGAGAATGGACAACGACACAAATAGTTGAGCCCCAGACAACTTAAGATAAAGAGGTTCATGCTTAGGTCGAGCCAACAGGACTGACACAGGTCCTAAGGGGGTTCATTTCTACCCTAGTGCTGCTGGATGCCTTAGTCTGCATGGTTGGATCTATGGAGTGTATGGCTCAGGATAGTATGTTTCCTTTTGCACCAACCATTTCTCAGAATAGGGGAGGAGTTCAAACTCTTGCTACTCATACCCTAGAGCAGATGGACCATGGTTATCCGACCCTAGAGTTCTACTAATTGATGTGGTTCGGCCTATTGTTGTCACACAGCCCAGGGATAGGCCCACGATGTTAGCTGATGAGCTGAAGAGGTTAGATAAGTTCACCAAGTTGTTTCCCCCTTAGTTTAGCAGTGCACCTTCAGAGGATGCCTTACTTTTTCCATGAGCTTTTGCGCAACCTGGGACTAGTGGATTCCAATGGAGTTGATTTCACAGTCTTTTATGAGTTAGGTAGGCAAGCACAACGACCTCCTCTAATATGGGCTTAGTTCTCACAGTTATTTTTGAAGAAGTTCATTCCCCTCACTCAGAGAGATAAGCTGCACAACCAGTTCTAGTGCCTTTACTAGGGTATAATGACAATTACTCAGTATGAGACTAGATTTGTTGATTTGTCTCTCCATTTATCTATCTTGATCCCTATTGAGAGGGAGAAGGTGTAGAGGTTCATAAAGGGTCTTACATTTGGAATAAGACTTCAGATGGAAAGAGAGTCCAAGAGTAAGATTTCTTTTGCTTAGGTAGTGGAGATTGCCAAGAGGATTGAGCGCATTAGAGACCAAGCGAGCGAGATGACATCTGACAAGAGGCCCCATGATTTTGGATGAATTTAGTGGTGCCCCATCTGGAGGCAGGGGTTCTTTTGGTAAAGGCCATCATATCAGGTCGGTATAGTCAGCACTACATGTCACACATGGTACATCATACAACCACGTGCTATGGATCTCGTACCAATAAGCTAGCATGCAATGCACCTCTAGCTCCTATTAGTGAAACTCCGATAGAGAGTTACTAAGGTGGTTATTTGGGTTGTCAGTGGCAGCTCCAGGTTCAACAAACATGTCAGCAAAGAGATTTATATACGTGTGAGGATCTGAGGCATGTCACATGGATTTGCTCTAGGTCGTAAAGCAGTATGCCACAGTAGGATGCTCCTGTCAAGATTCGGGCACTGGTTGCTCTACCATCCGCTCAGCCAGCAAGAGACAAAGGTCAAGTAGCTAAAGGTGGAGGCCAGCCAGTTACAGGTGAAAGCCAATTAGTGAGAGGTCCTAGAGATGGAAGATAGGTTAGTGGGCCTTAGCCTCGTTGTTATGCATTTTCAGTTAGGCCCAAGGTGGAGTCACCCCATACAATTATTATAGGTATTATCTCAGTCTGTCACAAAGATGCTTTCGTGTTATTTGATCCGGTTTTGTACATATTCTTATGTGTCTTTGTATTTTGTTTTTCTGTTTAGTATACCTCGCGATTCTCTTTATGTCCCTATTTTGGTGTCTACACAAGCTAGAGATTCGAGGTCATGCCCCAACTTGGGGAGGCATGGCCGGCACCCGGTGCCATACTTAGCATGAGCGTACCACTGTATTGCTATGAACTCTTGAGGGGTAACCCTCAACTTAGGTTGACGAGGACTATTTATATGTTGACAATACCAATAAAGGTAGACGAGGCTGCCATGAACATCTACAACCAATAATACCAAACTAAACATGTACACAGACTGGTAAGGCCACAGCTCGCAAGACTCCACATGTTGGATTTCACTGGTTTGTTGTTTATGTTGTTGTCTACAAGCCTTTAGAGATAAAAGATTGTATCATGGTCGAGATAGGGCCTCGACCTACCCATCTGTTAGAATAGTTATGTAAATAGGAGTAAATAACCCTAATCCCATATGTATTAGGAGTAGGACATGTTATGTATATATATATAGGGCTCATCGTATCATGATACGATGAGCCCTATATATATATACATAACATGTCCTACTCCTAATACATATGGGATTAGGGTTATTTACTCCTATTTACATAACTATTCTAACACTCCCCTCAAGCTGGTGCATATAAATCATATGTACCGAGCTTGTTACATATGTAGTTAATATGAGGACTAGTGAGGGACTTGGTGAAAATATCTGCAAGCTGATCATTCGACTTAACAAACTTTGTAGCAATATCTCCCGAGAGTATCTTTTCTCTGACAAAGTAACAGTCAATCTCAATGTGTTTAGTTCTCTCATGGAACACTGGATTTGACGCAATATGAAGAGCAGCTTGATTATCACACACAAGTCCCATCTGACTAATCTCACCAAATTTTAACTCTTTGAGCAACTGTTTGATCCAAATTAGCTCACATGTCGCCATAAACATCCCTCGATATTCTGCTTTTGCGCTATACCGAGCATACACATTCTGTTTCTTGCTCTTCTAGGACACCAAATTTCCTCTTACTAAGACACAATATCCAGACGTAGAACGTCTATCAGAAGGTGATCCTGCCCAATCAGAATTTGAGTATCCAATGATCTGCTCATGGCCTCGATCCTCAAATAATAAACCTTTACTTGGAGCTGATTTTTTATACAGAAGAATGCAAACAACTGTATCCCAATGACTATCACACAGATAATCCATAAACTGACTCACAACACTCACATGAAAGGAAATGTCAGATCTTGTACATGACAAAATTAGAGGACTTGATTTCTTGCTGTCAAGTCATTTCGGGAGAACACCTCGAGACCCCGAGGACGGGAGTCCATGACCGAGTTCCCAACCTCGAGGCTCGTCGAGGAACGACTCAAAAAAAACAAAGATCGAAGCCAGGACGAAGGGGGAAGCTTCGAAGGCACATGGCTAGGCCTGACGGGGCCGGCCTATATAGAGCCTATGCTGAGGCGTCGCGTCAAACCATCCCATATCCATACTTTGTAATTAATCTCCACATACTGGTAGCCGAGCTCCCCTACTATATAAAGGGGACTTAAACTACCTTGTAGGGTACGGATATTGCTCTATTTCTCCACAAGTACAATACTATCTCTCTCTCTTTCCTTTCTAACTTGTTCGTTCTCACTGCCCCGAGATCACCTCGATATTCATCGCATTCTTACTTGTTCTTCATCGTATGCCTTAGTATTGGCCATAAAGAACCCTGTTTAATTATATCTTCAACTGTTATCCCATCCCCGACCGTTCGCAATAGCTCGAGCTCGACCCCGACGTCGACCCCGAGGTTCCTCATCGACCAGACACACGTCCGAGTAGCAGGCCCTGCGCTTCGATTATCATCCCGTTTTAGCTTGTATTTAATCTTTACACTCCATATTATTAGCATCAACTGCTCTAACAACTAGCTCGAGAATAGATCACATATTTTTAGAATCCCATTTCCAAATTTAATTGTTGTTACCATTTTCACGGTAAATAGTTTGGTGCCCACCGTGGGGCTAATAATAATAGTGATTATTTTCTTGCTAGTTTCATTACACAAACGCATATTATCTTTCACACTTTTTCTTTTCCAAGATCTCTTGATTTCAGGTCAAAATGTCTGTTTCAGTTAGCAAAGTCGAGAGCGACCACCCCAAAAATCATGGAGGAAACGGTGAGGCTGTTCCAATATCTGGTACGATGCCGCGGAACCCCGATAACGCATCTGGGCCAATTCCAGCGGACACAGATTCATAGGACGCACAACAAGTAGACGAAACTTTTCACACAGATAAGAGCATTCAACATATCAACCAACAGGAAGCACAACAAACCTGGCTCGAGAAACACAAGAAGTTATCCTTCACGATATTTTTCAAATGTTGCAGGCACAGCATTTGGCTATCGCTCAGCTACAGAACCATCCGATGACTCCCAACACGGCAGCACCGAAAACAACTCCCTGTGCTGAACGAGTACCCGAAAGACCAAGCAACGACGGATCGATAACAGACCCCGCCATAGCGAAGATGCTCGGGGATCTCTCTAAAAGGATCTAGTCAGGTTCATGGAAGTTCATGCAACAACTCCCCCCAGCGGCAGCGGTCCCAGAACCCGCTTTATGGAAATCCGAAACACCGGAACTCCCCAGGCGTGACAGGACCTCGGATCCTGATGAGCGCGCCACCACTTACGCTCGCGCAGAGAAAGGTATCGACCTTCAAGATGATAAGTTCGAGCCCGTCTCGTTGAAGAAGTTCAGAGAAACACTCTCGAAAGAAACCATGATGTGGCACCACAGCCTAGCACCCGGTCTCACATACTCACTTACCATACTAGTAGATTCCTTTGTAGTAGCATACGCCGATGCCATCGAAGAAGTAACGGAAGAGCCCAATACATCGGAGGCTGAACAAAGAAAGAATGATACACCTCAGGAAGTCACGCCTCATTCACCGACAGGATGAGTGATATCATCCCCGGTTTCGGATGATTGGTCAACACAGGTCTTCGCCCAAAGTTTAAACGAGGCATGCTCGATGACCCCAGGTCTTTTCAAACAACACTTAGTCAAATACCCAGCCGAGATCTGACCGTATGCCCGTACCCGACACCGGTCACGAATCAGGGCCATGGACAATCGTTCGGGAGCCTCTATGGGCCCGGTATACCCAAGCAGGCCCCCAGCGAAGAAACAAATGTCAAACAGGTGGAGATACCATCCATGCACCGCGAATGGGAGGAATGCCACAAGATGTGACCTACCTCACAATGGTAGGGAAATATTTTGAGGGCAACATCCACGAGGAACCTTCAGTAGAACCAGATCTGACGAGACGCATCCAGCAGAGCACGGTTTCAACATCGCTATACCAATTATCATGATCACCATAAGCGAAAACAGGGGAACTGATTGACTCAGGCCTATTCGACCAAGACCCTTTTAAAAGAACCACAACTCGACGCAGGAACCATAGGGTGCGCGCGGCCATGGGGTCAAAAATGACTACCTTCTAGGAAAGCCGACAACTGTGTTACTCAATAAAAGCCGCCGTCGAGTACCATCGAGTGGCCAGGTTTGAGTCCAGCCCCAAGGAAGAAAGGCAATCGGGAAGGATGAAGTTCACAAGCCACGACGTATTACCACGACAATGAAGGAGCGGCAACACCCTCCGAGGACTCATAAAATGGAAAGTGAGAATGTTCGCCGTCAGGAAAAGACGGGTCCAGGGAAGTATTTCGGAAGACACCCTTACATCCAGGGAAAAGGACATCGATATTTCGCCTCGGCATCACACTGACACATTGGTAACCCTCTCCCTCATTTGATCTATTTTCAGATAAAACATGTGTTAGTGAATTTAGGTGGTTCAAACACGTACAACAACGATGTCGAACCAAAGTCAATAGGGCAGTCCGGGCTAATGGACCAAATCACTCCCGCATCCCGAATCCCTGGCAAATTCCTAATGACGAATTGCCATAAAGACCATCCTCTAAATATGGCCTGTATGAGGTCGGGCCAAGACGTTGAGCTTTCTACCATCGGAGGAGGCGCAAAGCTCGAACGTATTGTTTAGACGACTGCCGACACACAACTCAGAGATAGCGTCGGCCCCGTTTCGCCAAAACCATGGAACCCCTCGCAAAGGGCAGAACTAAATTAAGTCGACAGAAAGCGATACGCAACAAGAGGAAGTTCTTCACCGTATGACGCGTCGGCGGTATCAATACCCCTACACTCGGAAGGATCAAAGGGTAAGCAAACCACATCTTCAGCCAAGCCTGATAAAACACAGCGAAGGGCTGAACGGGCTCGCGCCCCAAAGGAATAGAAACATACCTAATCTCAAAACGTCACCTATACATCTCGCGGTAAGGAAGAACTACTTTACTCCCTTGTTAGTTTTTCGCTAACCTATATGCAGACAACTGGCCAGGATATTTGGAGGTTCTATGTCTACCCAGAGACCCCTAGGCCTTAAAAAGGGGGGAGTCACGCTCTTTCTCCTCAGTCGGGCTTTTTCCCCAAAGAGGGCCTTGCCAGCAAGAATATTAGCATAGCAACATACCCCCAGAGGAGGATCCGATAAGGTCACATGCCTTCTTCTACAGTCCAACGACGAAGCGATGACCTACTTCTAAGGGCACCGTCCCCTCGGGAGGACCGGGAAATGGCAGGCTAAACCCCAATCGGGAATTATGTCAAATATACCCCCAACAGGGGCCTCTCCACCAAATGTGTCCCGAGATACTCGGAGACTTAGAGTCAGTAATTCTGCATCCGTACGACCCTAGGGTCAAAAATCCGGGCTCATAAAGCCCCTACGAGGCAATCCGAGCTCACGAAGAGCGGTCTTCATGCTTAAACAAATTAGATGACTCGGAGACTATCAATCATCGCCAATCGCCATGCGCTGGAAAACCCAAAACTGTAAGACCCCTAGCGGGCAGACTCGGCATAACCAGATCTATTCTACAAAAATTGTAAGACCTCAACAGGCATAAAAATTCCGAAGTTCATGCTATATGTCGCATTTGTAAGAATCTCGAAAAAGCATACCTTCCGTGTAGACGCCTGAACTGTCACTCGGAATCAAAAATGGCTACGACCAAACGCATATGACTACGGTCAAAATGGCTGATACAACTAAACTAATGCAACTCAGGGACGCCCGACCGTCGCTAAACAAAAATCGCAGGCCACTACTTCGAATATACTTTGGAAAGAACCGGTTAAAACAGGCTTCCCTCAACAGGAAAAAACAAGCTTCGACCATGTCAGCTCCAAATCACAAGGCTTCGACTTACTCAGCCTATGAGCTATGAACCTTTCGAAGTGCTCAAATATCGCCGATAACGACTTGAAATTGAGGTTCTCCACAACCGACGATGGGTCAGGCAAAAATCTTTCAAAAGACATTAACGAGCGGAAAACAAAGCCTACAAAAAGCCCATGGGCAAAAACAGCGTAAGAGCCATTATCGCCAGCTAAGCAAGCCTCCGGGCCATATATTAAAAGGTCTCTACAACCAAATAGTGTAAGAGCCATTGTCGCCAGCTAAAAAATTGACAATTTGAGGATTAAAATGAGCTCGAATTGTAACCCGATTCGGAGACCGGATCCGAAATAGTTAACTATACAAGCCTCTGGGCCACATATGGAAAGTTCTTGACGACAAAAAACAGCACAAAAGGCCATTGCCATCTGCCCATGTAGGCGAAAAAGAATTTAAAGGTCAATTAAAGCTTGAATCGCAATGCGACTCGGAAACTGGACCCGAAATGGCTAAATTACAAATATGCCTAAGGGCACGACATAAATGCCGCCATCGCCAGCCGAGTGAGCCTCCAAGCCACCCACCTATAAGGTCGCTTTAACCCGAACCACAAAGGGCAATCACCATCCGCCCATGCAAGCAGGAAAGAACTAAAGGGTCAATTAAAGCTCGAATTGCAATGCGACTCGGAGACTGGACCCGAAATAACTAAACAACAATATGCCTAAGGGCACGACATAAATGCCTCCATCGCCAGCCGAGTGAGCGTTCGGGCCACCCACCTATAAGGTCGCTTCAACCCAAAGCACAAAGGGCCATTGCCATCTGCCCATTTAGGCAGAAAAGAGCTTGATGGTCAATTGAAGCTCGAATAACAATGCGACTCGGAGACTGGACCCGAAATGGCTAAACTTCAGTATGCCTAAGGGCACGACATATATTCCACTATCGCCAGCCAAGTGAGCCTCTGGGCCACCCACCTATAAGGTCACTCCTACCCTAAGCACAAAAGGCCATCGCCATCCGCTCGTGCAGGCAGGAAAGAACTTGAGGGTCAATTAAAGCTCGAATCACAACTCAACTCGGAGACTGGACCCAAATTAGTCTAAATAGCAAATGCCCAAGGGTAAGAAATGGGAGCAATTACTACCTGCCCGCGCAGACATAAATGATTTATGGGCAAGAAGGCTCAAGCCGAATCCTGACTCGGAGACTAAGCCTAAACTGCCGGGCAAAACACGAAGGCCCCAGCACCTGCTCACGTTAAGGATTGCACTTAAGAGCCCCCGGGCCTGTCCGATCAGTTCTGGACCTACGATTATCCCGCCAAACACCGAAACTAGACTGCCTGGTCGAAAGCAATAACAAAAAAGAGGTACAAAAAAATAAAGCTTCAAGTTTCTTCTTATATTACATATGCAAAAAGGGGGGGGGGGGGGGCGCATTCTCCATCTATGGACATGCTCTACATATATAAAAAACAAAGCGACAAAACGGCGAAGTCTACGCTCCGCTCTAAAGGGCTACAGCTTGCCGGGTTCGCTCTTCGCCTCGTCTTCAAGAAGAGACCGCGCGTCGCGCTCGTCCTCCTTTGCTCTAGCCAATTCCTATGATAGAAGGAAGCCCCTCACACCAATCTCCTCGAGTACTTCTCTTCGGGATCAGCAACAAACATATTCCTCGATCCTCTTCTCCTGGTCGAGGGCTCGCTTCAACTCGGCTTGAGCGTCCACAACGTCTTTCATATGAATCGCCATCTCATGATCAGCCTTGGTTCGGCTTAGCGCTGCTTTAGCCTGGGCATTAATTATTTCAGCCCTGATCTTCGAGAGATCATATTCAAGTTTCCCGATTATATCCGCTTAAACTTTGGCATTATCACGAGTCAAGCAGAGTTGTGCTTTGAAGTCGGGGACCTTGGCCAAGTCTCCTACCTCTTCTAAAGCTTGAGCTTGCACCCGAGCCCTTAGCTTGCCACAGGCAATTTTGATGCGGTCGACGTCGCCCTTGAGGTACTCCAGGGCCTCTATTCTTTTTTGCAGCTAATATAACAAAAAGGAGGTTAACCTTGAGTTCTAAGAGAAGCAAAGCACGAGTTGCAGGAAGTTACCTACTCCATCAAATAGTTCTCATAATTCGAGCTCTGGTACGCCTCTATCGCCAATGCTGCAACTCAACTTCCTTCCCCTCGCCCAGAATTTTCTGAAGCTTGGCCCCTTGACGGAGCAGCTCGGACATAAGCCCATTACAGGCCTGCACAAGGAAAGTTCAATAAAGGGAGGAGGACATGGAATACAGGGGAACTACGCCCAAACTCACCACAAAGTGAAGACGACAAACTTCTTTGAAGTTGGAACACACTCCTGTTGATCCTGCCTCTTTGGCCCCGGTAGAACCGACCTCGAGCACAATATGTTCACTTAAAGGTATCGCCGACTGAAATCAGGTACTCTGGGAGCAGCAGACTCGGATGATGCCCTCTCCTCGGAAACTCAGGCCCGATCAGCACCACTAAAAGCTCAATCACACCGCAAATGCTGATCCCTCTTATTGCCACCATCCCTCGACACGGAGTCCGGAGACTCTTTCCCCTCTTTGGAAGAGCATTACCTCATCCCAAGGAACCACCCGATATCTACAAGAGGCAAATCCAATACAAATAAAAGGGGAAAACGTTACTTCAAATATACGAAGGCCAAGGCAAAGGCAACGTGCACACATACCTTGGTATTTCACTTCCCATCTGGCCCGAAATATAGCTCTCCACCGACGCTCATCGCAGGACAAATGGGTCACCAGCCTTCGGACCCAGCCGGGAAGGTTAAGGACTTCGCCCGGTGTCCATGAAGTTGCTGCAACAAGGGAGACACCATTATTTCTCAACCAATTTTTGCTATAGGCAAAATTTGGAAAAGTACCAGACGCTCCACTCACGTGCATAATTCCACCCTTCGGGAAATTACAAAAGGTCCACGGGTATAATGTCAACCGTCCGGACCCGGATAGACCAACTGGCTCACTCTCGACCCCCGTCCTCTTCATTGACAACTACAAAGGGCGTGGACGAACGACACCTCAAGGTTAGCAGGACCTGGTGATGAAAGGGTCGGTATAGCCTGACGAGATGGTTAAGCGTAAATTTTAAGCCCAACTTTCTCCACAAAGAACCCCATCATCCGTACCACCCGCCAAAATGACGGATATATCTGCGCCAAAGTAACTCGATACTTCGAGCAAAAATCAAGCGCACCCCATCAAGGGAACCAAACGCTCAAGAATCCATCAGCAGAGTTTATGATACTCTCATCTGGGGGAAGCACCTGCAGCACTACCCCCTCACTCCATCCACAGTATCTTCTCACCATCTCCAGATATTCCCCTCTTATCAAAGACACCGTCTTCAGAGCAGCACTCCCCGCTCCCTGCCGGACCAACCCCGAGGTGGTTTCCATAACTATGGTCAAACTAACAGGTCAAAGCAAGGGCATGCACCGACACTTCTTGCGCCTGAAATAATGAAAAACCCTATGCCAAAGCGGAAGATTAGCTATCTAAAAATAGTGAGGTCTGGTGAAGAAGCCAAAGCCGCCCCACATATATACGAGAAGCAGCGATGACTCACCTACCCGGAGTAAGTCCCGAGAAACCTACAACCTCAATGCAAATCGACGGGGTGATACCTGATCCCGAAAGCATCCTTTGATGAGAGGCCAAGACTTAAGGAATTGTCCGTATTATCTCCAATCTTGAGTCAGCGCTCTTCCACGAGGTTCACCACTAAAGAGAAGCCGGACTTCAAAAAGCTTTCAATGCCATCACTCGACGTGATGCAGTACCTGGTCTCACGATTCCTTTTCTAGAAAAGAGGAATGAACACAAGAAGCTCCAACTATGAAAGCACCACGAAGGTTCGAGGTAGTGCCTGAGTACAAGAAACTCCTCAACAGAAGTCTATCCTATACGTTTTAAAAAGGGCTATCCACATCAAGATCAAAAGGGACCCCCGGGTACCCGAAGCTGACCTCCATTCGGGATAACATTCCCAAAGGCCCCATAATTCGATGTATTATCCCCATACAACTCGGATGGCCCCAATAGCCCGGGCCTATTAGATCAATCCAGGATTGGGCCAAGGTATGGCAGTGGATTCGAAAGAATGCCATGCCGATCAGTAGAGGATCGGAAAGAACGCTCGCACCCAAGTCAGATATCAGCAGTTAACAAATAAAAGAAGGCATTCAGAGGGCCTTGAAGGGCATGAGAACATACAGAAATGAGGAAAGCAGAAATCAGTAAAGTGTATTCTTATTCATAAAAATTTGTGTACAAGCGGCCCTTGAGGAGTCCTTGCATACAATTACAAAATCCTACGGAGGATCTCTACGCCTAAAGGAAGAGACAAAGGGATGCACATGCAAAGCCTGAAGACCGGTCTACTTTTGAAGGTCCGCAACAGGTGCCTCCGGACGCGTATCCTCAGGAGTTTAATCCCGAACTTCCATAATGATATCCCCAAGGGGCAAAGTGGATGGTAGGGAGGGATGAAAAAAATGCCATAGCTCTCCGAAGCTCGAGAACCCTCTTTGGCCAAGGGAGCCTCGGAGAGACAACGGACCGAATAACCTCCGGTCCCGCTTGCACGACTATTTAGAATCCACTTCTTGGAATGTCTAGCCGTGCAAACCCCCAACTCGGAGCAGAGCACCACATCGAGCTGGGGTATGAAGGTGAGCAGTGGTGTATAATCTGAGGCCCTTTTTGAGTAGCGGTGCATAATCCGAACGACTATCTACATGAGAGGGAAACCGGCTCCCTGTCCATCATCATCTCAGGCCAACGACAGCAGCCATAGTGAACATGCTAACAACTACGACAGTAGCGGGACAGAATGGTTGTGCTCGACGAAGGGAAGCCCCGACAGAAGGCCACAACAAAGTCTAAGGAAACTCCGCCAAACGGCCTTGAGGCCATCAACCCCAAGCATAATGTTCAAAGGTAGAAGAAGATGGTAAGAGGGAATAGGCAAGCAAGCCAACAAAGACACTGGGATAAGAAAGACAACGCTAGAAAATCTCCATTTATAGGGGGCTATGACGCGGTCGTCGAGGACTTGGAAAATTTACCAACGAGAGCAGTTAATGCATCCTTGGAAAAATGAACCGAAGGCAGTACCTTTACCTTGGAGAGCGGGAATCAGGAGTGCATTGAATAAAGTCGAAAATGCATGAGCCCGTAGATGCCCCAGTCGCCGCAAAGCTCATGCGAGGAGTCGCATCATTGGAATAACATTGCCATAAAGAAATCGAGGAGTCAAAATCATTTCCCATCACTTCATTATGGGATATGCGGAGACTATCTGTACGCGGCAAAATCAGAGGACTTTATTTCTTACTGTCAAGTCATTTCGGGAGAACGCCTCGAGACCCCGAGGACGGGAGGCCAATACTGAGTTCCCAACCTCAAAGTCAAGGTGTGACTCAGAAAAAATGAAGATCGAAGCCAAGACGAAGGGGGAAGCTCCCAAGGCACACGGCTAGGCCTGACAGGGCCGGCCTATATAGAGCCTATGCTGAGACATCGTGTCAAACCGTCCCATCTCCATACTTTGTAATTAATCTCCACGTACTAGCAGCCGAGCTCCCCTCCTATATAAAGGGGACTTACACTACCTTGTAGGGGACTGATGTTGCTCAATTTCTCCACAAGTGCAATAATCTCTCTCTCTCTCTCTCTCTCTCTCTCTCTCTTTTCTTTCTAACTTGTTCATTCTCACTGCCCTGAGATCACCTCGATATTCATAGCATTCTTACTCATTCTTCATCGTATGCCTTAGCATTGGCCATAAAGATCCTTGTTTAATTATATCTTCAACTGTTATACCATCCCCGACCATCCCCGATAGCTCGAGCTCGACCTCGATGTTGACCCCGAGGTTCCTTATTGACCAGACACACGTCCGGGCAGCAGGCCCTACGGTTCAATTATCATCCCGTTTTAGCTTGTATTTAATCTTTACACTCCATATTATTAGCATCAACCGCTCTAACAACTACCTTGGGAATAGATCATGTATTTTTAGAATCCCATTTATAAATTTAATTATTGTTACCATTTTCACGGTAAATAACCAACCAACCGCCTATATCTTGTAGGATCGCTAAGAGGCTTCCCCTGTCCTGGCAGAAGTTTAGAATTTGGATCCATCAGAGTGTCAACAGGTCTACAACTTGTCATTTATGTCTCCTCAAGAATATCTAAGGCATACTTCCGTTGTGAGATCACAATAACTGAGCTAGACTGAGCAACCTCAATACCCAGAAAATACTTTAGTTTGCCTAGATCCTTAGTCTGAAAGTGTTGAGAGAGATGTTGCTTCAATTTAGTAATACCATCCTGATCAATTCCTATAATAACAATATTATCAACATAGACCACCAGATAAATACAGAGACTCGAAGTAGAGTGCTGATAAAACACAAAGTGATTAGCTTCACTCCAAGTCATGCCAAACTCCTAGATAAATGTGCTGAACTTACCAAACCAGGCTCGAGGAGACTGTTTTAGACCATAAAGTGACCGGCGCAAGAGACATACAAGGCCACGAGACTCCCCCTGAGTAACAAACCCAGGTGGTTGCTCTATATAAACTTCATCCTCAAGGTCAACGTGTAAAAAGGCATACTTAATGTCCAACTGATAGAGAGGCCAATGGCGAATAACAACCATAGATAGAAAAAGGCGGACCGATGCTACCTTAGCCATGGGAGAGAAGGTATCACTGTAATTAAGCCCAAATATATGAGTATATCCCTTGACAACAAGACGAGACTTAAGGTGATCAATGTTGCCATCCAGACCAACCTTGACTGCATATACCTAGTGACAATCAACAGCAGATTTACCTGAAGGAAGAGGAATGATCTCCCAAGTACCACTCGTATGTAAAGCAGACATCTCGTCAGTCATAGCCTGTCGCCATCTTGGATGAGACAATGCTTCAGCTGTAGACTTAGGGATGGAAACAGAGGACAAAGAAGATATAAAATCATAATAGGGTGATGACAAACAATGATAACTTAAACCGACATAATAGGGATTAGGATTAAGGGTAGTCTGTATACCTTTCCGAAGTGCAATCGGTGAACTAGGATGAGACAAGTCCGTAGTAGGAGCAAGGTCAGGTGCAGAACATGAATCAACTGGGCCTGATGCTGGGTGCGGACGACGATGATATGTCAAGAGTGGTGTTCCTATGGTGGGGAGTCTAGGAGGATCCACACTAGACTCCCTAATGGTTGGAATGGGTAAGACTTCTGTGGTGGACGGTGAAGGAGGAGCTATAGTAAACTCCTTAAAGGTCGGCATAAGTAAGACCTCAGATATATCAAGGTGGTCAGAACGATCAGAAGAGGTAAAGAAAGGTTTATACTCAAAAAATGTGACGTCAGATGACATAAAGTACCTACGAAGATCAGGTGAGTAACAACGATATCCCTTCTGAACATGAGAATAACCAAGGAAGACACACTTGAGAGTACGAGGAGCTAACTTATCTTTCCCAGGGGCTAAGTTATGAACGAAACAAGTGCTCCCAAAACACGAGGGGGAACAGAGTACAAGCTGTGAGAACTGCATCGCCCCACAAATGCAACAAAATATGAGATTCAATGAGAAGTGTGCGAGCAGCCTCAATGAGGTGCCTATTCTTTCTCTCTGCAACCCCATTTTGCTGAGGGGTATAAGGACAAGAGGTCTGATGAATAATTCCTTGAGAAGTCATAAACTACTGCAATTGAGAGGATAGATATTCTAAGGCATTATCACTGCGAAAAGTACGACTATAAACACCAAATTGATTTTTAATTTCAGCATAAAAATTCTGGAATATAGAAAACAACTCAGAACGATCTTTCATTAAGAAAATCAAAGTACATCTTGAATGATCATCAATGAAACTAACAAAATAACAAAATCCCAAGGTTTAACTGACTCTACTAGGACCCCATATATCAGAATGAACTAAAGAAAAAATAGACTCTGCATGACTCTCAATACTACGAGGAAAGGAGGCTCGGGTATATTTCCCGTGCTGACATGACTGACACTCTAATGAAGATAAACTAGACAAACTAGGAACCATCTTCTGAATCTTGGATAAGCTTGGATGTCCTAAACGTCTGTGAATTAGGTCTAGAGGATCTGTAACTAGACATGCCTTGGAGGAATTAAGTGAGTTAATGTAGTAAAGGCCTTCTAATTCAAGTCCTGTTGCAATCGTCCGTCCTGTACTACTGTCCTGCATAATAAAGGAATCACCAATAAAATATATTCCACAATGGAGGGCACGAGTCAAACAACTAACAAATGCAAGATTAAAAGAACAACCAGGGACATAGAGAACGGAATCTAGAGTGATAGAGGGTAGGGGATTCGCTTGTCCAACTCCTTTTGCTTTGGTTTGAGACCCATTGGCTAAAGTAATAGTGGGAAGAGACTGTGAATATGCAATATTTGACAAAATTTATTTATTACTAGAGATATGATTAGAAGCGGCTGAGTCCATAACCCATTGTCCAAGAGTACTAGACTGGGAAACACAAGCAAAAGAATTACCAGCAACAGAAGTATCAATCTGAGCAACAAAGGCTACTTGTGGAGACGTCTGCTTACTTGTTCGAAACTGAAGGAACTCATTATACTCCCCTTCAGATAAAGACAATCCCTGGTTACCTGTAGTCTCGATCTGAGAAACATAAGCATTTTTGGGTGGGAGAACATGTAAAGAATAACACACATCACGAGCATGTCCAAGTTTATGACAATAAGAGCACTTGGGTCTAGATCTTCCAAAATTACCTCCTCCTTGTCTATTCTCCATAGTATGAGATGCCCGATTGTCCATTGTCTGGGATGAGAGAACAGATGAGTCAAGTGTCTGTGATGAGATCACTGGGTGACTTGGTGCTGCAGCAAGGCGAAGTAATCGAGAGAATAATTCATCAACTGAGGGGACATTCGGACTAGCCAAAATCTGATTGCGTACTGAGTCAAGTTCATTAGGAAGCCCAGCACGAGTAAGAACTAGAAACAGGTTTTGTTGTTGCTCTTGCTGCTTTTCAACACTAGAATAAACTGGCATCAACTTCTCAAATTCCTCCATGACTGCCTGTACTTGACCCAAGTAAGTAGACATATCTAATTCCTGCTTCTTTAAGTTTGTCATCCGCGATATCACATCATAGAAGCGAGATATGTCATTAGTGTATAAGGTGCGTGCCTTTGTCCAAACCAAATAACATGTCTGGAATGGACGAAACAAGGGCATCAACTTGGAATCAATAGATCGCCACAGAATACTGCATAATTGAGCATCGATCTTCTCCCAAAGTGCTTTGGCCTTTTCATCTCCTTCGCTAGACTTCTTGATTAGATGATCTTGAACACCTTGACCTTTACACCACAACTCGACAGACAAAGCCTAAGCTAAGTAGTTTGAACTTCTTATTAAAGGTTCTGAGGTAATCATAACACCGAAATTGCCAGAACCTGCGTTTTTAGACCCGAAAGTATCGACTCCCAAAGACATTGTTGGATTAAAGTGAGGTATATAAAACTATCACCAAATAACAGAAAGAATTAATTGAAAACTCGCAGAAATAGACGAAAGAGACACTATTTCAGTCGGAAATTACTGTATCTACCGGAAAAAATCAGTGTAGTCGCCGAAAAAACTCAAAGTGGTCGAAATTAAAAATAAAATTATGGATAGGCTCAAAATTTGAGGGCAATCCAACTTCTCTGAAGGAACTTCGTCAAAAACTGCCTAGAAAGTGCTCCACGCGCTGACACGTGGAGTAGATCTCGCCGGAATAAAAATTCTCTTATCGGTGCATGAGATAGCTGCTGGCGGAGGTATTTGTTGGGGTTTGGTCGTCGGGGGTTGGGGGACCTTGTGGTGGTGTTAGTTTTTGAACAATACCGATGTAAATTGATTTGACGAAAAATAGCCCTAAAAAGGTTGCCGGAATTGAATCACGACGACTTTTATTTTCGACTGAGTTTTCTTTCCCGGATGTTTTCTCACTGATGTTCTGATACCCTGTGAGAATGCATGGGAGAAAAATATGATATTATTCACATGTGTTAAGCACGATACAATGAGCCCTATACATGGGAGAAAAGATGGTGTTAGAATAGTCATGTAAATAAGAGTAAATAACCCTAATCTCATATGTATTAGGAGTAGGACATGTTATGCATATATATATATATATATATATATATATATATATATATATATATATATATATATATATATATATATATATATGCATAACATGTCCTACTCCTAATACATATGAGATTAGGGTTATTTACTCTTATTTACATGACTATTCTAACACCATCTTTTCTCCCATGTATAGGGTCTAGACCTATAACTCTAGGGGAGTGGATTTTACAAATTAAGCTGATGTCTGTCTCTAATTACTGGGAAGGTCAATTCAGTTGTTTATCAGGACATGCGAATATGAAATGTAGCGTCCACAGCAAAATGGACATTAGTACAAAATAATATATAAAATACTAAGGCAATAGATTAACTAAAAGGTGAAATTGAAATGATAATTTATTAAGTGAAAGAAACTGGGAGTCAAAGATGATCTAAAAATATACTTACCCGCTGATACTGACTCAATTCTCTCAATATAGAAAGTAAAACATATCCGTCGACCTATAAGGCTCGGTACATGTAACGGCTCGGTTGCAGCAAGCTCTCTCTTAGGGCTCGACCATACTAGGCTCGGTATGTTTCACGCTCGGCCGTAGTAGGCTCGTTCATAGGAATTCGGCATAATAGGCTCGGTATAAAACTTACTACCAGATCTGAGGTTGCCCAATAGGGTCCTTCCGACCGATTATAGCTTGATGGTGGTGAAAATATTGTAATACTATATATATATATATATATATATATATATATATATATATATATACATATACACCCTCTTCTCTCTTGACTGGAAGAAGACAATACTTAACTGAGTATAAAGTCCTGATATGGGAGAATACTATAACATACGAGACTAGAATAATGCACATAAGTTCAGAAACACGAACATCTCTTTATGTGACGTTTTCAAACACCTTTAGTTACGAGATCATGCAAAAATGAAGGAAATCTTTACCCTTAATATACCTTAACCCCGTCGAGTCCTTAATACCTTCCAAGCAACTCTTCAAACAACTCAACTTAATCTATAATAGCATGAGGAAATTCGTAATCACTATAAAGTAAGGGCTATGTCTGTAACTTAAGCTAGCAGCTCGCTTACGTAAATTCAGGAAGCATATCCCAAATAACAAGGGCCTCCTCCAATACCATATACCAACAACAACAACCAGAGTATTCTAGCAAGCATAAATATCAATATCAATAACCATATAAAAATAACAAGTCACAACTACTTTAGGACAAGCGACAAGCTCTAATTGAAACACATATACCATATATCATGATTTATAGACTTCTTACATTAACTTAAAAATATCCTTATCATGATAATGAAGTCAATCATCAATGATTCCAGCCTTATAGCATATATTTATAACAAGAAAATAGTTTACAAATCCAACTATCTTCAATCAATAACTTTATTCACTACTTCATGTCTAACTATTCCATTCAACTCAATAACCATCAAGATAAACTTAAGAGAAAGCAAGAACACAATATACTTACCTCCTACAGTAGCTTGAAGTCTAAATCAAACTTGTACTTAACTTATAACAACAATCAATACAATACAAAGGTACTTCAACTTATTTCCAAGTATTTTCCACAATTTCGTATCTAACGAACACTACCAAGATAGAACAAGCTTAAAAACAAGTAGAAAGAAGAAAATCTTTCCTTGCACAGCAAGAGTAACCTATGCACTAAAGCTTTCTTCAACAAAAAAACCTTAATGCGACAACAAGATAGACGCACTTTCTGCTACCTTTATGGGGTTCTTGATGTTAGATTTTGGTGGTTTACTTTAAAAATCACTCTTAAGCCTTTAGAATATTTTCAGGAGGATTAATAGGAGTATGGGGACGAATTGGGTCGAAAGATGAGCAAGAACGGTCCTCCAAATCATTTTTAAAATGAAAGTAGGTCGACCACTTCCTAAGTGGGTTCCATAGGGAGCTTCTTGCATTGTCTCGCAAAAATATGGATATCTATTTACTTTGATATCGTATCGATGAAAGGTTTAATGAGTTTGAAACTAGACTCATAGGTCTTCAATTTTGTGAATGGATCATCCCGTAAATCCAAGTATATTAAGAGAAAAGCTCAATGAAATTAGACCAAAATTTGAGTAAAATTATGACCGTATCTTGCGACAACTTTTGTTTTACAACTAGTTTGACTTGAAAACATGACATATCAATGTTATATTATTCAATTACCTTAAAACACGACCTCCTTAGAATATTAAGCACTCCTAGTTTTACTCCAAATGTCATGCCCCAAACTTGGGGAGCGCGACTAGCGCTCAACTGAGTGAACCCGGCTGAGCAAGCCTGTTAGATACTTTCTACCCAAACTCACTCATGGACAAAGAGAAGACATATTCTCATTAATTAGACAATAGAGAGATCATGTATACAATACCAAATCATTTTTATTAGTAACTTCATTTTTAATGCCTCAATTTACGCACATTCTCATAGTCTAAAGTGGAACAAGTGATTCAAACATAACATGAATTGTTTGACTTTCCCCAGTACTGACATACAAACCGCACTATGACTACAGAGCCTTCAATAATTACAAAGGGTACAACCGTAGTGCCGACAACAAGGCTCTGGCTATACCTTAAAAGGTGATAATATAATAAATAGATGATGTATAACCCCAGAAGGAAGTGGGCTAACCAACTCTGCTGGAAGGAGGGTGTACTGCTATCACTGTTCAATGTTTCCTGTTGTAGAACCACCTGCATCCATTAAAGATGCAGTGATCCCGGCAAAAGGGACGTTAGTACTGTCGAATAGTACTAGTATGTATAACTAAATACCATCTAAATAGAATGAATAATAATACAAGGAGGAACAATCATGAAATCAATAGGAGCCTCAAACATTACCAAAACACCAAGTTAAGAACCACATAAATTTTCAAGTAAATTTCCATGTTTTTAGGTTGGGGAGATTTTTAGTGCCGATATACCATTATACACAATAACGCCGTACTTTTACATGGAGCCCTATCACAGCCCGATCGACTAAGCCATCTCATTTGAGACATCAAACACAATTACAATTTTAATTACAATTTCCAAAACAATTACCACCATGTGTGCAGCATAGCGCCTGATCACGGCCCGATCGGCTAGGCCATCTTGCCCGAGACATTACCTTTTTCTATCAATCATCTCACTTCATACTTCTTTCACATTTTCTCAATTTATTGGCACTAGTGGTCACAATTATAATATCATTCTTGTCACTTGGCCGTATTTCATATTTCATGCTCCCTTTTTTACTTTCACACATCATTGTCATTATCAATAGCAAGACTTTTCAATTCAAGACTTTAGGTACACATCTGAGAAATTAAGAGTCTTAGACATATAGAGATTTTTCACATAATTTGGCATGATAACCTTCATTCAAACTTGACTTGAAGTTGTAACATTTATGACACACAACCCATACTTTGAACATATTCTTAAATGATAACATATCATGATAAAAATATTAGAAACACATATTGAACATACATATTTCAACATAAGTTTACTCGAAATAGCCAATTTCATAATTATCAACTCAGGTCTTACATAACTTACATGAACACCATGGAATTCAATTCTAAGAAAGGGGGTTTACCCAACATACCTCAATTGAGCTTCCTTAAACTCTAAAATATTCCGGAATTCTTAGCAACTTCAATCTATTTTAGAAATATAAAAAATTGAACTAAAATTAGGAAGATGATCATGGTTCTAGCTCATTTGAGCATTCTATCAAACACTAGATGTGCATTAAGGTTTCAAGACCCTTTTTATGAAGGATTCCACCATCTTAGAACCCATTCTTTACCATTTTTATCTCACAATCTTCCTTCACCCTTTGTCAACATATGCATGCAAAATAAACAACTAGGATTAGTTAAATTTTCAAAATTAAGAATTAGGGTGTAGAATCTTACCTCTAGGATGAAGGCCTAGTGCACTTTCTTTTTTAATCTTCCAAGATTTGAGTAGGAATTGGTGGGTAAAGTTTAGGAACTCCTTTTCTCACTCTATGCCACTCCCTCTCTCTAGAAACATATGATTTTCCTTCTAAAATGATCCCCAAAGGTATTTTATTGGAATGGGGTAGGGTTAACAAAATTAGAAAAATAGGATCCCGACATAGTTCTGCGATCGCATATGCGATCACATAATGCTTCTGCAGTCCGCAAAATGTCCATTCGAAACTAAGCAAGTCTGCCCCACTCCGCGGCCATTATGCGGTCCACTGGCCTGCTCTGTGGCCGCATAATGCGCTGTAGAACCTCGCTCCAAAAATTTTCCATGCTGAATCTGCGAGCTGTGTGCGACACGCAAAATTGTTGTGTGGCCTCATAATGGACCACGAATCGGTCCACAAGTTTTTCTCAAGTTTCTGCTTCACTTTATGACCATTATGTGGCCCGCAGAGTGATTTTTTAGCCACATAGTGGACTGTAGAAATGCCTTCTTCTACCAACATTTTCCTTTAACACATAAGCCTATCTCGACACCTCAAAATTCCGGGTTTTAGGTAAAATTTTACGGGGCCTTAGATCAAAAGTACGGGTTATAACATCTTTGATTTGTTTAGCCTCTAACCCTCACGATACTTCCTTAACACTTATTTTAACTCATTATTATCTTTCAAAAGTTCCATAAACACTCTGCCTTATATTGATTCACTTAAGACACATTCCAACATGAAAGCACGGGGTGTAACATTCTATAGTAGTTCGGGTGTGCCGATCATGTGTTATTACTATTAATGATCTTGATAATATAGTGGATATTTTATGTTCTTGGGAATCCCCGTATCATAATATTTTTATTGTCATGCCAAGACTATGATGTTATCTATGTCAGGGTTGCCTAGATTAGAGTGGAAAGGGACCCTCAGTCATTCTACTAGTATGATGGTTTCATATTTGAAGGCTAGACGTACTTTTGGTAGGGTGTATCTAGTGTATTTGGCTTATATATGAGCTACTAGTGCGGAGTTTCCTCCTATGGATTTGGTACTGGTTGGGAAAGAGTTTCTAGAAGTATTCCTAAAGATTTGTTGGGTATGTCACTCGATAGGGATATTTCCTTTTGCATTTGTTTGCTTCCGAGCACTTATCCTATTACTATTACACTGAACCGTATGGCTCCAGTCGAGTTGAAGAAACTAAAAGAGCAGTTTCTGGATTTTGTTGATAAGGGATCCATCAGATCGAGTGTTTCAACTTGGGTTGCACTGGTATTTTTTGTTAAGAAGAAGAAATGATCGATGAGGATGTGCATTGACAATTGGCAGTTGAGCAAGGTTACCATCAAGAGCAAGTATCTGTTGCCTAGGATTGATGAACTATTTGACCAGCTTCAGGGTGCCAAGTTATTTTCCAAGATAGATTTGAGATCTGACTACCATCAGCTGAAGATTGGGGCATCGGATGTCACTAAGATAGCTTTTAGGAATTGTTATGGTCATTACAAGTTCTTGGTAATGTCATTTCGTTTGACTAATGCTCTGGCATCATTCGTTGATTTGATGAACTGAGTGTTCAAGACTTATTTGGATTCCTTTGTGATTATCTTCGTTGATGGTATTCTGGTTTACTCTCGTAGTAGTGAGGAGCTTGAGCAACACCTACGAATTGTACTTCAGACTTTGAAAGATTATCAACTATATGCCAAGTTTTTGAAGTGTGCATTCTAGTTGGACTCAGTTGCCTTTATGGGTGATGTTGTATCTTCATATGGTATCAAGGTGGATCCTAATAAGATTGAGGCATTTCAGAATTGACCTTGACCCACTTCAGCTACATAGATTCGGTGCTTCTTGGGTTTGGTGGGTTATTATCGCCATTTCATGGAGAGGTTTTCATCTATCTCGGTCTAATTAACAAAGTTTTCTCAGAAGGGAGCTCTTTTCAATTGGTCTGATAAGTGTGAGAAGAGCTTTTAAAATCTCAAGACTACCTTGACTACATTCCTAATGTTGGTATTGCCTACAGGTTTGGGGTCTTACAATGTGTATTGTGATGCATCATATATTGGACGTGCCATGGTATTGATGCACGATAGTAGTGTGATTGCCTATGTGTATTGTTAATTCAAGGTCCATAGGAAGAACTACCGTGTGAATGATTTGGCGTTAGCCACCATTGTGCACATGCTCAAGATTTAGAGACATTACTTATATGGCATGCCTTTTTTGTTCTACATTGATCATCAGTGTCTCCAACATCTATTCAAGCAAAAATGATCTTAATTTGAGGTAATGAAGAGGGATGGTGTTATTGAAAGACTATGATATTGTGAGCACGTGATTTTTGCCTCACGAAAAACTACTCCAAAATAAATCAAAAAATAAAATAAATTTCTTTTACTGTGCAATTTTTCAATTTGCGTGGTGTTTGTTAAATATTTGTTTTATGTCCGTAAATGTTTACTCTGTCATAACAAAATGAAAATAAAAATAAAAATATATGTTTCATGCATATCTAGGATTTGATTATGCATTTAATAATTGATTCAAAAAATAAAATCACAAAAATATATG
Organism: Nicotiana tabacum; assembly: GCF_000715075.1. Classification (NCBI taxonomy): domain Eukaryota; kingdom Viridiplantae; phylum Streptophyta; class Magnoliopsida; order Solanales; family Solanaceae; genus Nicotiana; species Nicotiana tabacum. The sequence continues at coordinate 105,718,409 of NC_134090.1, forward strand.
TCTGTTCTAGTTTTAATATTTCAATGTGTGATTAATGTGTTGTCTATGTATTAATAGGTAATTTATCTTTGTAAGGGTAATTTTATTTTTATTAGGAATTTAATAATTAGGAATTTAATTAGAAAATGAAAGAATGGGAAATGATAGAAACGGACCTGGGCCAAGAATTTTTAAACAAAAATCAGGCCCAAATACTCAAAGGACCCGGTCCATGTCAGCCAGTCCCATACAGGACTCAAACGACGTCGCTTCTGGATTTTTAATCTGGGCCGTTGATTCATTGCAATCAAACGGTCCAGTTCAGCCCCTGCATAAATGAAACGACGACGTTTAGGGCAACTAGATCTGAACCGTTCATCCATCTTGATCCCACGGTCTTAAAAACTCACCCAAACCCGATCTGTTTCAACCTCGGGTTGACCCCTTTCCCCAACTTAAGTCAAACGATGTCATTTGGATAAGTAGATTGATCTCATCCGTGCATCTTAATTGATCCAACGGATGAGATCAATCCACCCCACCCCTATATAAGCCCAAATCTCTACCCCAGCCCCTTAACTTAACAACCCCCCCTCTCCACTATTCATCATCATCTTCTGAAACCCACCCCTAACCCTAGCCTCCCTAGGATCCCATCGCCTGAAACCCGGCGGCAATAATGCCGCCGGTCACCAAAATAACACCCCAGAACCCCCTGAACATCCTCTATCCAGATATGCTAGCCACTTTGCTCAAATCTTCTTGAAGGTTCTCGAATCTTCATTTGCAGATTCGAGCTGAGCTTAGATCTAAACCAAACAACCCCTAGTTAACACCATAGTACCCCCTAGCATGCCTCGTTATGGATCTGGTTTTGGTTTGGTTCGAATCCCTTCAGAACTCTTCGAATCTTCTTTTGAAGGTTCGGACCAAACAAGAACTTGCCCAGATTTGTTCTAAACGGACACCAAATGACCCCTAGGCTACCCTCACCCTTGTGTCGTATTTGGTTCCCCTCGAATCTGACCAGAAATGGTTAAGTCCCAAATCGAACCTTCGAGAACCCTAGGAATACCAGACTTTTGGATTCTGCCCGAATTAAATAAAGATTGAGGTTTAATCGACCTTAGTTTAAGTATTTGATATACTTCGACTAAGGTCTGTTTGATTTCAAACAAAGTCCAAATCCAAGTTGAGTTCGAGTCCGGTTGAATTTAAAGATTTAGAGGTACTTCCCTTATTTCTTTTTTGTTTCTTACATGAATAATTGTTTGTTTAATAACCTGTTAATATTTCATGTTTTTATTTGATTAATTCTGTCATCTTTGTCTCATGCCCGTATGATTAGTCAAATAAATGAATTGTTTCTATTGGTTATGTTTGTTTACAATGTGTGTAATCGACTCGATTAAGTCCGTCGATTAGTTGTATTATAAATCCTGCTTCTGAAAATGTTGACTGAAACAACCTGTGTTGAATAGATTATTTTGCTATAATCAGTTAATTAGTTATTGTTAATCAGTTGGTTCTTGTTTAATAAACCAGTAAATTCAAATGAATGCTGTGTATATGTTGATTTCTGAGCATTGAGTTTCAGGGCATTGTCAGTATATTGACAATGCTCCTGTATTTGTTTGTTTTTTGGTTCAGTTTTGAATCTCAGTTGAAATAATCCTGCATGTTCTGTGTAATGTTAGTGTGTGTTATTCAGGTTCAGTAGTCAATTGAGAATCGTCTATTTAAATTCAACTCTTGTGCATAAATGTGATATACTGTCTCAAATCATAGGATTGGTTATAACTACTTAAATAGATTTTAAAATCTGTATTGTTAGATTCTGAATTTAAGGCAGTAATAACAGTAATTACAGTAGGAAATCTGGGACATTTTTGGGACAGAACAGTAAGGGTAATGTGATAGTGTGCTTTTAATGGAATGTTAATGGCTATAATTTAAGATACTAATGGGGAACAAGGGATAATGAGGCTGCTGAAAATCAGGATAAGAGCACTTAGATTTAAAGTATTCAAAAGCAGTTTTAATGGAACTTTCTGATTTTAAAAGGAGAAAAGGGTCCATCCAGCACTTAAAAAAGAAAGGGGCAACCCTGTATAAATAGAAGGGGCTGGACAGACTTTTAAAAGGAAGAAAAAATGAGAGCTTTCAGAGAAGAAAAAATAGGAGGAGATTGAGAGATTTGAGGATCAGATTTTAAAAGCAGATTTTAAGAGGAAATTGAGTTTTCAGACAGAATTTTAGATCAGATTTTGAGAGAGAATTTAAGAAAAATACACCTAGAGTGAGATAAAAGAAAAAAAAAATCAAGCAAAAAATCAGATTCCTCTAGGAATCTGAAGAGGAAGAAGAAACAGAAAAGAAACCAAAAGAGAGTATTCGCACACACACACACACAGTGAAGCTGAAACAGAAAAATAGAAAAGAAAAGAAAAAATCCGAAACCTTGTTGTTCTTTTGGAATCTGTCTGGGTATGTGTATTGATACCATTTGGTTTTAAAATCTGAAATTCTTTAAGAAGCTTTGCTCTTGTGAATCTGGGTTTCTCGGGTCTCATTATTGCTCAAGTCTGTGGAAAGACTGCTATTCTGCTGATTTTGTTACTGCTGCTACTGCTGAAATTTACTCCTTATACATTCATTTCCAGGTACATATCCTTTTAAACTCATGTTGTGAAAAGCTTCAACACGACAAATAAATGAAGTTTGGAGTTATGATTCTGCTTTCTACTCATCTAAGCCATTTAGTTTAAATTTCAGTTTTATTTTGTGTTGGTTAATTAGTGGTGAATTCAACACCATGGCTATAAGTTATTTACCTTATTTGAAATTTGTATAAGGTTTGTAATAATGTTATCCATTTCGAAATCTCATTAGTATAGGTATATGTGAGTTGTCAAAACAGGGAGTATGGCATAAAAATGGGCCATTGATTACATCCCATACTACCTTTAGCTAAATGTAAAGTAGAATGAAAGTATTAAGAAGTTACATTAGTGGTATATCTTGTAAAAAATATGATTTTGTTTAGATTGATATAAGTTATTATATGGCATGATGACAGGTATATTTATAATCATATGAGTAAGGTGAGTTGGTATAGCTCGTCATGATGTTAAGAATATTATGAATGTTTAGGCGCACAACTATGTTGTATGTAATACAATTCGAATTGAATCAATTCGAATAATAACTCCTTTCTCATCAATTTGATTATTTATCATTATAAATAAACTAAGCAATTATAATTTTGGACTAAAAACAAGCATGTGAGAATGAGATGATATGTATAAGCACAAATTGCAACACTTTATATCAATGGTAATTAGAAATAGAATTTGTTAGTTTCATATACAATTCATTCTTTGGCATACATATATATGTTGTATTTGCTAAAAATCGAATTTTGATTCTTTTCTTTGAATTTGGATAGTTGGGATGAATATAATCTATACCCGGATATTATAATCGACGGGCAACGTTTAATAATTTGTGAATTCTTTTAAAAGAATTTAAAGGCATCCTTAAAAAGGTGAATTTCTCAGGATTTTCATATAAAATGTGTAGATATAATAAACAATTTGTGGACAATCCATAACACCATTACGAATATTTCGCGTAATTAGGGATGCGTTTGCGTACCCTGATTATATTTTAAAAGCAAATTCGGATTATGCGTACGCGCAATTTCGAACGAATATTTTAATAAAAAGGATTTCTCCGACGATGTCAAAATAATTTCATGCAACCCGAGATGTGCGGTTCATTGTATAAATACAAGGGTGATGATGTTCTTGATTTTATTTTAAATTTCAAACATATGATTTTTTTTAATAAAAACTATAACAATTTTATTGTGTACACGTATGCGTGGCACGATCCTCTGTAATTATAAAAGGTATATAATACGAATATACGTACGCGTAATTCGTCATAAACAATAAACAGAAGCGGTGACAAAATCCTGCAATATATATGTAAAAATCAAGATAAGCCAATAATAAAAACAGTTGAGCGACCGTGCTAGAACCACGGAATTCGGAAATGCCTAACACCTTCTTCCGGATTAACAGAATTCCTTACTCAGGATTTCTGGTTCGCAGAATAATAAACAGAGTCATATTCTCCTCGATTCAGGGATTAAAATCGGTGACTTAGGACGCCTTAAAATTCCCAGGTGGCGACTCTGAAATAATTAAATAAATCCCGTTTCGACTGTCCTTAAATTGGAGAAAACTCCCCACGCGCCCCGCGGGCGCGGTAAAAGGAGGTGCGACAGCTCTGGCGACTCTGCTGGGGACCCGAACCCAGAATCTCTAGTTCAGGGTTCAAGAATTCGAGCTTAAAATAACTGTTATAGTTGGCTTTATTTATTATCTGATTTTTACATGATATATGCTTAATGTGCTAAATGATGTTTTTACCGCTTTAATATTATTTGAATTGTGAATATATACAACTGCTACGAAACCCCCTTCTTTCTGAGTCTTCTGAATTTATGGTGTACACGTGCACGTGGCCCACCTTTCTATTAAAGTCATACCAAGTAAGACGGAGTTGGGACAAGTAATTAGGCCGGGTAGACTTTCGTGCTCCCGGTACGTTGCCCCCACTTCGGCTCAAACTGTCCGTTTGGGTGAGCCAGGTTTAGAACAATCAACCTCAGGTTTTGCACTTAGAATAACTCAGCCATGTACCGGATCCCTAGTAGGAACGTCTATTTGCATCATGTACATTTGGCCTTGGAGACTCAACACAGGGGTTGGGTCTGTCTAGGACAGGTGAACCCAAAACAAAAAGACCATCCTGATGCATCCTACTTGCTATTTGTGCATTCATTTGCCTCGAACATGCTTGTTGACCAGCTTAAAAGAAATCATGGTGAGAACCGAGGAATAAAGTGGGTTGTTTTAAAAATTTCAAAAAAAAAATAGTTTTAAATCTTGAAATAAAGGTATTTAATAAATAAAATGATTTTTTTTAGTGTATATTTTCAAAATGAGTCTTAACTTTATTAAATTAAATTTCAGATACAAAATGAGCACCACACAAAACCCCCCATCCACGAATACAGAAGAGTTTCAATTTCAGCTTCAAATGTGGTGGTATGATTTAGGCGAAGATGGTCAAAAATGGGTCGTCAAGCATTTGGGAAATCTCACGGACATTATGAAAGTTAAACCCCGTGATGATCTGATTGCGGCGTTAGTAACTTTTTGGGACCCTGTTCACAATGTCTTTCGTTTCTCTGACTTCGAGCTTACTCCTACATTAGAGGAGATAGCTGGATATGCTGGTTTTGACGGAAGTTTAAGAAATCAAAGCCTGATATTCACAAAGGCTCCTTCGGTACATCGATTCTTCGGTCTTCTGAACATCAGCAGTCAAATCAGGAAAAACAATGTCATCAATGGATGTTGTTCCTTCAACTTTTTGTATTCAAGGTTCGGAAAGTCAAATGGGTTCGAAATTCATGAGAAAGGCCTTACTAATAAGCAAAACAAAGACACTTGGCAGATTCACCGTCGCTTTGCCTTCATGGTGGCTTTTCTAGGAGTCATGGTCTTCCCGAACAAAGAGCGAACAATTGATATTCGCACCGCGAAAGTTGTGCAAATCCTCACTACCAAAGAAAATCACACCCTTGTCCCCATCATTCTATCAGACATTTATCGGGCTTTGACTTTATGTAAATCAGGAGCAAAAGTCTTCGAAGGATGCAAAATTTTGTTGCAAATGTGGGTGATTGAACATCTCCAACAACAGCTCAAGATCATACAGTATGGGTCAAACAATGATAATTGCATCGAGAGTTATGAGTAAAGGATAAAAAATTATCAGGCTCCAGAAGGGATAGAAACATGGGTATCTCATCTAAAAGCTTTAACGGCAAATCAGATTGAATGGACTTTGGGATGGCTCCCGATGAGGGAAGTGATACACATGTCAACCTCAAATAGTTATCTGCTACTATTGGGATTGAGAAGCATCCAGCCGTATGCGCCACTAAGAGTCCTAAGACAACTAGGGAGATATCAAGTAGTTCCTGATGATGAAGATTTGAGTATGCAAGTAATCGAATTACACCCAGAAGCCACCATTCCCGAGGCTCTACTTCAGCAGATATGGAATGGATGTCGATACTTGAAAAGTGATACTCAAGTCCCAGACACTACAAAGGGTGAGATAAATCCTGGATATGCAAGGTGGTTTGAAAAATGATCTCGCGTGGATGATGTACCAGAGCCTGAGCTAAGAAGGCCAACAAAAAGACCCCATGTTCAAAACTTCAATGATAAAATCCAAGAGCGGTTGATCTGGGGAGAAAAGGAAAAACGGTACAAAGCAACTATCCATGCCCTAAAAGAAAATCTGAGAAGCCTTAGTCTGGAGAAAGATTTGCAAGCACAAGAAGCCGAGGGCGAGAAGAAGAGTCTAGCTTGTGAGAATGAAAATCTTCATGCTCGATTCCAAAAAATGAAAAAAGTTTCTGAGACACCAAAGAGGAGCTAGAAGGATCACAAAACCATCGCCAATCTTTTAGAAAGAATGCAAGATTATGATTCCATTCTTGCGGAAAACGAAAGGGCATTGAGCAAAGCAAAAGAAAGGATCCAACAATTAAATGAAGAGGCCAGATCTAATAAGGAACGCCAAGTAAGGCAATCCGAAGAAGACAGGGCACAATTCAAGAAGGAAAAAGACCATTGGATATGATCAGAAGATCAGCTTCGTGCACAACTAGAAGAGGCAAGAAGATGCAACAGAGAACATCAACAAGCAGACATCGACAGGGAAAGAGCACATGCAAGATTAGAGCAGGCCAGACTCCGAGCTCTATTAGAGTCAGCTCTAGATCGTGAAAACCGTGTCAGAGATATAGCCACCACTCGCTAGCAGCAATTACAGAACCAAGACCAACGTCTCCAAGATTTCAAGGCACAAATCCACGACCTGGCAGTCTACACCTCTCAAAGTTATGTAAACTGCCAAGGAATGGATTATGAAAGGTTTACAGAGCATGCACCCATTTTGGCCCGTCATCTAGCAATGGAGTTGGAAAGGATGTATCGTACGCTGGGAGGTCATCCAGGTCAAGCCCCACATTGAGCAAATAATCTATTAACAAGTGGAAAGTGGGGCACGTTGTGAGATGTTAAGAATTGTATCTTTTGATTTAAATGTGTGTGTTTCAAGCCATTTTCTTACAAAGTTTTCAAATGTAATGTAATTTCATCTTTGTATAATGAATAAAAGTGTTTGCCTCATGTCCGAACTATGCAAGGTCTGATTCATGCGGGGGCATGATACGTAGACAATCTCTATAAGATTCGACCACCACAATAAAAGATATATATAATAAATAAAATTAAAAGCGAACAACAATAAAAATTTCAAGAAAGCTGGGACGACACAAGCAGCCAAGCAAGTGCATAATAGAAAGGGATTATTTGTCTAGGAGCATTGCATCTCAACGTGTAATTATATATGTGTTAAACTCTCAAAACTAACAAGTTTGTTCATTTCCAGAATTCAAGCAGTTAGTTTCTCTAAAGAATATACTGGCATATTATCATTATCACACGAGATCAAAAGGACCACTACCCGAAAGTATGTCTATCCCAGATGTTGACACAGGTATGGAGCTAGAGGAGATGGATGTCGGGAAAATGAAAGAAGAGATGTTTAAACTCAAGCAGCAAATGGCTAAGATGTACCAAGCCTGGTCTACAGGACAGTTACCCCCGTCTTATTCAACTAACCCTGCTCCATCAATGACCCAAACTTAGGATAATATTACCACTGAATTATCCCCAAATTTCCCCATTTACCAGCACTACCGAGGCACCACCTCTCAGACACCGCAGTCTCCACCTCCGAAACCAGTTCCAAATTTTCCTCCACCTATGACTCCTGTTTTCGTAGCACCTCCCCCTGCTACATTCCACAAATCTCCTAGTGAGCCTACATTCCAAGCCCAGGACAACCAATATTACCCCCCGGAGCCCACCCTCAAAGCCTCCGAAATTCATTCAACTGCTCCTCGTCTTGATCTCCCAACCGAAATTGACAAACCAGCCAAAAATGTTGAACAAGAAGAGATGTTCAGGAATGTCAAGAGTCTAGAACAATCGTTCAGAGACATGCAAGGATTAGGTGGGCAAGTCAGTGTAGCATACAAAGATTTGTGCTTATTCCCCAATGTACAATTACCAGTCGGCTTCAAGATGCCCAAATTTGACCTATACAATGGGCACGGCGACCCAGTAGCCCACTTAAGGGGTTTCTGTAGCAAGATGCGAGGAGCTGGGGGAAAGGATGAATTATTGATGGCTTACTTCAGTCAAAGTTTAAGCGGATCAGCTTTGGAGTGGTATACACGCCAGGACCATGGGAGATGGTACACCTGGGATGACCTGGCACAGGCATTCGCATACCATTTCCAATACAATCTGGAAATCATCCCAGATCGACTATCTTTGACAAAATTTGAGAAGAAACACAATGAAAGTTTCAGAGAGTATGGTTTTCGGTGGAGAGAACAGGCAGCAAGAGTGGATCCTCCTATAAAGGAGAGTGAAATGGTAGACTACTTCCTCCAAGCCTTGGAACCAACTTACTATGCCCACTTGGTTTCAGCGGTTGGGAAATCATTCAACGAAGTAGTAAAGATGGGAGGTATGGTGGAAGAAGGCCTCAAGACAAATAAAATCATGAGCTATTCAGCGATTAAGGCGACTACTCAAGCCATTCAAGGCGGAGTAGGATGAATCGGAAGAAAGAAGAGGGAGGAAGCAACGGTAGTTGATTTAGGAATTTGGTCAGGACCCAGAGGTTCACCGCCTTACTATAATCAACAACGACCTCGCCAATCAACTTACCACCACGATTCATCCCAACATTACTATCACCCTTCGGAGCCTCATTTTTCAATTAACCATGCTCAAGCATATAATCAGCCACCTGTTCACGCCAATTGGCGTGCTCCTGCCATACCAAGTACTTACCCACGAGCCTATCCCGGACCAGGTTTCAGGCCTAGGCCAGCATTCAGGGGAGAAAGGGAACAGAAAAAGAAAACTTACACTCCATTGGGAGAGTCTTACACTAGTCTGTTCCACAGGCTGAGACAGCTAGACATGCTAAGACCAATACAATCCAAGCTACCCAATCCTCCGCCAAAGAATCTGGATTACACCATTAGCTGTGAATATTGCTCCGGTGCACCAGGCCATGATACGGAGAAATGCTGGCATTTGAAAAATGCAATACAAGAGCTGATTGATACTAATAAAATCAAGTTTCAAACCCCCGAAGCTCCCAATATCAATAGAAATCCAATGCCAGCCCATCAAGAGGCCAATATGATAGAAATCATACAAGCTGATAGGGAGACAAAGAAGCCATCACAAACTCTCATGATGATCAAGTCTCATGAAGCCAAGCCAGATAAGCAGTTAACAGAGGAGAAGCTAGTACCTAAGCAGAACAGAAATGGTGATGAGCCATCTATAGTCGAGGAGGGATTATCGAGCAAAGTTGCCACAAAACAAGAGAGGCCGAAAGTGATAGTACCAGGGGTTGCCAACAAACCCATTGTATTCGTGGAAGGATCTCGTACAGATCGGGTTATTATCACACCTATAACACAGCTGCCAGTCATCAACAACAAAGACATCCCATGGAACTATGAACGGGTAACTGTAATGTACAAGGGAAAAGAAGTCAAGGAAGAAGTGTGTGAGGTGCAAGGCTTGACTCGTTCGGGAAGATGTTTTACGCCCGAAGAGTTAAGAAAAACTAAAAATAATCCAACACCAATAAAGAGAGCTGTGATGGAAGAAGAGGCGGAAGTGTTTTTAAGAAAAATGAAACTCCATGATTATTCTGTTGTGGAACAATTGAAGAAGACGCCCGCTCAAATTTCATTGTTGTCATTACTGATCAATTCAGAGGAGCACCGTCTGGCTTTAATGAAAATCCTGAATGAGGCTCATGTTCCTGAAAAAATCTCTGTAAATCATTTGGGAAGAATAGCCAACAGAATCTTTGAGACAAAAAGAATTACATTTGCTGATGATGAATTGCCTGTGGAAGGTACCGAGCACAACAGAGCTCTTTACCTCACCGTGAAATGTGAAAACTCCGTAGTAACCCGGGTATTGGTTGACAATGGGTCAAGTGCAAACATCTGCCCTCTCTCCACTTTAAGCAAATTAAAAATTAAAGAGGAAAGGATCCAAAAGAATAGTATCTGCGTACGGGGGTTTGACGGTGGAAGAAGAGATTCATTTGGCGACATAGTGTTGGAACTAACAATAGGGCCAGTTGAATTCACAATGGAATTTCAAGTGTTGGACATAACTGTTTCTTACAACTTATTGTTGGGTCGACCATGGATCCATGCTGCTAAAGCAGTCCCGTCAACACTACATCAGGCTGTCAAGTTTGAATGGGATCATCAAGCAATAGTTGTACATGGGGAAGAAAGTTTAAATGCTCGCAGTAGTGCCATTGTACCGGTCGAGGGAATAGAAAAGGACCAGGGACCATGGGTATACCAAGTGTCCGATACAGTGTCAGTAGAGAAAATTCCAGAAGGGAAGTACCTTCCAAATCCAAAGATAACCTCTGCTTCAGTCATGGTAGCTTATGAAATGTTAAAGAATGGTTTTATACCCGGCAAAGGTCTGGGCTTATCTTTGCAAGGAATTATACAACCAGTATCTCTCCCCGAGAACTGGGGAACATTTGGTTTGGGATTCATACCCACTATCACCGATGTGAAAAAGGCCAGAAAGCTGAAACATAAGGCATGGGATCTTCCAAAACCAGTCCCACCTCTATCAAAGTCTTTTGTCAAGACCGGTGCTAAAAATCGCCTGATAACAACAATTCCTAAATCCCGGGTCAATCCTGAGGAGGAATTAATTGAAAGATTCGAGAAATTGTTTGATGATGTGAATATGTTGGAAAGCGGAGAAGGGTGTAGCAACGCAGAAGTTCAATTCGTTGGGCCAGAAACAAAGCTTAATAATTGGAAAGCCACTCCTCTCCCAATTCGAAAGGAGTCTTGGTAGTTTATTTTGATTTTCTTTCAGTTTGTTTGGGTTACTTCAGGGTTGTAATCCCAAAGCTTATCTTACAGTTTGTTTGAAGTGTGCAAAACCTTGTTATCTTTCATCATCCAATAAAAAACAGTTTCCTTTTTATTGTCATTCCTGATAGTTTTCTTTTCTTTTCCTTCTTTTTTCTGTACAGTTCTTTTTACGCTGGCTCTAGTGATATGGCATGCATGAGGAATCCTCAGCCCAGTCTTAAAAATCAATCTGGTTCCGAAGTAATAATTCAAGAAATATATTGTGATTATGAATCAGAATATGATGAAGATGAGGTTTTTGAAGAGATTAGTAAAGAGTTAATTCACTTTGAGGAAAAAATCAAACCTAACTTGAGTGATACCGAGGACATCAATATAGGGGACACGAGTAATATCCGGGAAACTAAAATAAGTGTCCATCTCGAACCAAAGATCCGAGAAGAGTTAATTAAAGCACTCATAGAATTCAAAGATATTTTTGCATGGTCATATGACGACATGCCGGGCCTGAGCACTGATTTAGTGGTTCACAAATTGCCCACCGATCCAACGGTGCCTCCTGTCAAGCAGAGGCTGAGAAAATTCAAGCCTGATATGAGTGTGAGAATCAAGGAAGAAATCACCAAACAATTGGAAGCAAAGGTCATTCGAGTCACTCGATATCCTGTTTGGTTAGCTAATATCGTTCCTGTGCCAAAGAAAGACGGCAAAATTAGAGTATGCATCGACTACCGCAATCTCAACAAAGCCAGTCCGAAGGATAATTTCCCATTACCCAATATCCATATTTTAATCGATAATTGTGCCAAGCATGATATAGGATCTTTCGTGGATTGTTATGCCGGGTATCATCAAATTCTAATGGATGAAGAAGATGCAGAAAAGACGGCATTCATCACACCATGGGGAACTTATTGCTACCGGGTAATGCCGTTCGGTTTGAAGAATGCCGGAGCAACCTACAGGAGAGCGATGACCACAGTGTTTCATGATATGATACACAATGAGATTGAGGTATACGTGGACGATGTGATCATAAAATCAAAGCATCAGGCCGACCACGTTGGGGATTTGAGGAAGTTCTTCTTAAGACTTCGCAGGTACAACCTCAAGCTTAACCCTGCCAAATGCGCATTTGGAGTTCCATCTGGAAAGTTGCTGGGATTCATAGTCAGTCGACGAGGCATCGAGCTAGACCCATCAAAAATCAAAGCCATCCAAGAATTGCCACCTCCAAGGAACAAAACTGAAGTAATGAGTTTGCTGGGAAGGTTAAATTACATCAGCAGGTTTATTGCTCAGCTCACAACAACCTGTGAGCCAATTTTCAAATTGTTGAAAAAGGCTGTTGCGGTCAAATGGACCGATGAGTGTCAAGAAGCGTTCGATAAAATAAAAGGGTACTTGTCGAACCCACCCGTGTTGGTCCCGCCAGAGCCAGGAAGACCTTTGATTCTTTACTTGACGGTCTTGGAAAATTCATTTGGTTGTGTATTGGGGCAACATGACCTCACTGGCAGAAAAGAACAGGCCATCTACTACCTTAGCAAGAAATTCACAGCTTATGAGGTCAAGTATACTCATCTGGAGAAGACATGTTGCGCCCTGACTTGGGTAGCTCAAAAATTGAAACACTACTTGTCATCCTACACTACTTACCTCATTTCTCGTTTGGATCCATTGAAATATATTTTTCAAAAGCCTATGCCAACGGGAAGACTTGCAAAGTGGCAGATATTGCTCACAGAATTTGACATCATCTATGTGACTTGAACTGCAATGAAGGCTCAAGCACTGGCCGATCATTTAGCCGAAAACCCGGTCGATGAGGAATACGAACCATTGAAAACCTATTTTCCTGATGAAGAAATAATGCACATCGATGAGGTAGAGCGAATTGAAAAACCTGGCTGGAAACTTTTCTTTGATGGAGCCGCTAACATGAAAGGAGTCGGGATAGGAGCTGTAATCATCTCTGAAACAGGGCATCACTATCCTGTTACGGCTCAACTGCGATTTTATTGCACCAATAATATGGCTGAATATGAAGCTTGTATTTTGGGGTTAAGGCTAGCCGCAAACATGGGTATCCGAGAAATCTTAGTCATGGGAGATTCGGATCTTTTGGTACATCAAATTCAAGGAGAATGGGAAACCCGAGACTTGAAGCTCATACCCTACCGACAATGTCTCCATGATCTTTGTCAGCGGTTTCAATCAGTGGAATTCCGGCATATTCCGAGGATTCATAATGAGGTTGCCGATACATTGGCTACCCTGGCATCAATGTTGCATCATCCGGACAAAGCTTATGTAGATCCGATACATATTCAAGCCCACGATCAGCACACTTATTGCAATATGGTTGAAGAAGAATTTGATGGTGAACCATGGTTCCACGACATCAAGGAGTATATCAGGATGGGGATATATCCCGCACAAGCCACAGGAGATCAAAAGAGGACCATTAGGCGATTGGCAAATGGATTCTTCTTAAGCGGAGGAGTTTTGTATAAAAGAACACCAGATCTTGGATTATTAAGATGCATAGATGCCAGACAAGCTACAACTGTCATGTCTGAAGTACATTCGGGAGTTTGCGGACCCCACATGAGTGGATATGTGTTGGCAAAGAAAATCCTCCGAGCTGGTTACTATTGGCTTACCATGGAGCGAGATTATATCAGTTTTGTGCGCAAGTGTCATCAATGCCAGATACACGGAGATTTGATTCATTCTCCACCATCCGAGTTGCACACAATGTCGGCACCATGGCCCTTCGTTGCCTGGGGCATGGATGTGATTGGACCAATTGAGCCGGCAACATCCAATGGGCACAGATTCATTCTGGTAGCCATTGATTATTTTACCAAATGGGTTGAGGCCAAGACATTCAAATCAGTGACCAAGAAAGCTGTTGTCGATTTTGTCCACTCAAATATCATATGTCGATTCGGAATCCCAAAGGTGATCATCACAGATAACTGTGCTAATCTAAACAGCAACTTAATGAAGGAAGTATGTCAACAGTTTAAGATTACACATCGCAACTCTACCCCATATCGGCCCAAGGCGAATGGAGCAGTCGAGGCAGCCAACAAAAACATAAAGAAGATACTTCGGAAAATGGTAGAAGGTTCAAGACAATGGCATGAAAAATTACCATTTGCATTATTGGGATACCGCACTACTGTGCGCACTTCAGTAGGAGCAACTCCTTATTTGTTGGTATATGGCACTGAAGCAGTAATTCCTGCAGAAGTTGAGATTCCTTCCCTTCGGATCATCGTCGAAGCAAAGATTGATGATAATGAATGGGTCAAAACCCGTCTAGAATAGTTAAACTTGATTGATGAAAAACGATTGGCCGCAGTATGTCATGGTCAATTATATCAAAGAAGAATAGCAAGAGCATACAATAAAAAGGTGCGTCCACGGAAGTTCGAAGTGGGTCAACATGTGCTGAAACGTATTCTTCCACATCAGGTTGAGGCAAAAGGCAAATTTGCCCCGAATTGGCAAGGACCATTCATTGTGACCAGAGTATTATCGAATGGTGCACTATGCTTAACAGATATTGAAGGCAAATGCATAGACATGGCGATCAATTCTGACGCGGTAAAGAGATATTATGCATAACTTTTTGAATGTTTGTATTTAGCATTATTTCGAAGATTGGAATGACAAAGGCAATTTATTCTGCTATCCAAACACTATACCATTTGCTTCCCCTTCGAGCCATATTTGTTTCTTTCTTACCCTCTCTTGGAATCAATGAAAATCAAATATGAAATAAAATTAAAAAAAATAAAAAGTCACTATTATTTAGTGAACTATGTTTGACCTGATTCCTCAAAGAAGGATACGTAGGTGCCTTACGGCTCGGTCATAGGGTGCACAATATACATAATGTGCACAAAAAGAAATTCAAGAGACCCCAATCAAGAAACTGGGGCAAGAATTGTATTGGAAATAAGAAAAGATTCCAAGAGTTGTAATTTTAAACCCATACCAAAACTGTTTAGCTTTTGATACCTTTCCATTTCCAACCACATACCAAAAAGACATTTCGATCAATCTTAGAAAAATGCTGAGTCAAACAAATGAAGATGGTTCATAACACTCTGGTACAAACAAGAAAAGAAAGTAAAAATGAGAGAGTCTTATAGGTGAAAACCCACACGGGCACCATAAGGCGATGGAAGTTGAGAGAAAGTAAAAGGAGAGAGTCTTATTGGTGAAAACCTTCGCAGGCACCATAAGGCGAAAAAGAAGTAAGAAATGAACAAATGAGGAAGGTTTATCGGTGAAAACTCTTTGAGATACTGCAAGTCCAACAGGTCTGTAAAATGAAAAATAAAGTTGGATTACGGAAATTTTGGGGAAAACAAAAATGAGACAATTGAAAGGAGATTGATTAAAAGACTGGGTTGATTAATCCGAAATGCATACCCTGATCATTGGCGCCAGTAACTCCAATCAGATAAGTTTTATTCCTTCTCCAACAGTCATCCAAATTTGGATTTTTCTTTTCATTCTATAATTGTCGAAATCAGCGCGTTTCGTCACTAGTAATCTTACTTTTCTAAAGCTTTGAGATAAGTTTTATTCCAAACAAATAAGAAGGAATGTCAAGGTGTACTACCAAGATTCAAGGATTACATGATGCAAAAACAAAACTGCCATGAAAGGCGGGAGATAAAAATAATAAGATATGCGAGGAAGAAAAGTGAAATCAAAAGTGGATCAGCAATGTCAGGAGGGACATATGATTACAGTTAAAAGGGTTTGAAGGAAAACATACGGAGGGGAATCCTATAGTCAAGGATCAATTACAAAGACAAAATAGTCTTTTTCAACCATTCCAAGACAATAAAACAAGACGAAGAAGAAGCCCCACCATCGGCAAGAATACCCCAGTTAACCACCCTGCTTTAAACTAACGAAGTTTTCTTTGATTTAAAACAGGGGAAAAAACAACATTTGTGTCAGGAAACACTTGGTAGAGGATAAGAATTGAAGAAGTCAGGCGTCCACCTGGAGAATGAGGATGAAGAAGTTAAAAAGAAATCAGGCGTCCACCTGGAGAATGAGGATGAGAAAAGAAGAAGTCAGGCGTCAACCTGGAGAATGAGGATGAGAATTGAAGAAATCAGGCGTCCACCTGGAGAATGAGGACAAAGAATTAAAGAAATAAGGCGTCCACCTGGAGAATAAGGATGAAGAAGTTAAAAAGAAATGAGGCGTCCACCTGGAGAATGAGGATAAAGAAAAGAAGAAGTCAGGCGTCCACCTGGAGAATGAGGATGAGAATTGAAGAAATCAGGCATCCACCTGGAGAATGAGGATGAGAATTGAAGAAATCAGGCGTCCACCTGGAGAATGAGGATGAGAATTGAAGAAATCAGGCGTCCACCTGGAGAATGAGGATAAGAATTGAAGAAGTCAGGCGTCCACCTGGAGAATGAGGATGAGAATTAAAGAAGTCAGGCGTCCACCTGGATAATGAGGATGAGAATTGAAGAAGTCAGGCGTCCACCTGGAGAATGAGGATAAGAATTGAAGAAGTCAGGCGTCCACCTGGAGAATGAGGATGAGAAAAGAAGAAGTCAGGCATCCACCTGGAGAATGAGGATGAGAATTGAAGAAATCAGGCGTCCACCTGGAGAATGAGGATAAGAATTGAAGAAGTCAGGCATCCACCTGGAGAATGAGGATGAGAATTAAAGAAGTCAGGCGTCCACCTGGATAATGAGGATGAGAATTGAAGAAGTCAGGCGTCCATCTAGAGAATGAGGATAAGAATTGAAGAATTCAGGTGTCCACCTGGAGAATGAGGATGAGAAAGGGAGAAGTCAGGCATCCACCTGGAGAATGAGGATGAGAAAAGAAGAAGTCAGGCGTCCACCTGGAGAATGAGGATGAGAATTGAAGAAGTCAGGCGTCCACCTGAAGAATGAGGATGAGAATTAAAGAAGTCAGGCGTCCACCTGGAGAATGAGGATGAGAATTGAAGAAGTCAGGCGTCCACCTGGAGAACGAGGATGAAGAATTGAAAAAAATCAGGCGTCCACCTGGAGAATGAGGATGAGAAAAGAAGAAGTCAGGCGTCAACCTGGAGAATGAGGATGAGAATTGAAGAAATCAGGCGTCCACCTGGAGAATGAGGATGAGAAAAGAAGAAGTCAGGCGTCCACCTAGAGAATGAGGATGAAGAAGTTAAAAAGAAATCAGGCGTCCACCTGGAGAATGAGGATGAGAAAAGAAGAAGTCAGGCGTCCACCTGGAGAATGAGGATGAGAATTGAAGAAATCAGGCATCCACCTGGAGAATGAGGATAAGAAAAGAAGAAGTCAGGCGTCCACTTGGAGAATGAGGATGAGAATTGAAGAAATCAAGCGTCCACCTGGAGAATGAGGATAAGAATTGAAGAAGTCAGGCGTCCACCTGGAGAATGAGGATGAGAATTAAAGAAGTCAGGCGTCCACCTGGATAATGAGGATGAGAATTGAAGAAGTCAGGCGTCCACCTGGAGAATGAGGATAAGAATTGAAGAAGTCAGGCGTCCACCTGGAGAATGAGGACGAGAAAAGAAGAAGTCAGGCATCCACCTGGAGAATGAGGATGAGAATTGAAGAAATCAGGCGTCCACCTGGAGAATGAGGATAAGAATTGAAGAAGTCAGGCATCCACCTGGAGAATGAGGATGAGAATTAAAGAAGTCAGGCGTCCACCTGGATAATGAGGATGAGAATTGAAGAAGTCAGGCGTCCACCTGGAGAATGAGGATAAGAATTGAAGAATTCAGGTGTCCACCTGGAGAATGAGGATGAGAAAGGGAGAAGTCAGGCATCCACCTGGAGAATGAGGATGAGAAAAGAAGAAGTCAGGCGTCCACCTGGAGAATGAGGATGAGAATTGAAGAAGTCAGGCGTCCACCTGGAGAATGAGGATGAGAATTGAAGAAGTCAGGCGTCCACCTGGAGAACGAGGATGAAGAATTGAAAAAAATCAGGCGTCCACCTGGAGAATGAGGATGAGAAAGGAAGAAGTCAGGCGTCCACCTGGAGAATGAGGATGAGAAAAGAAGAAGTCAGGCGTCCACCTGGAGAATGAGGATGAGAATTGAATAAGTCAGGCGTCCACCTGGAGAATGAGGATGAGAATTGAAGAAGTCAGGCGTCCACCTGGAGAAAGAGGATGAGAAAAGAAGAAGTCAGGCGTCCACCTGGAGAATGAGGATGAGAATTGAAGAAGTCAGGCGTCCACCTGGAGAACGAGGATGAAGAATTGAAAAAAAATCAGGCGTCCACCTGGAGAATGAGGATGAGAATTGAAGAAATCAGGCGTCCACCTGGAGAATGAGGATGAGAATTGAAGAAGTCAGGCGTCCACCTGGAGAATGAGGATGAATAATTTAGGCACCCACCTGGAGAACAAGGGAATACAATTGAAGTATTGAAGTCAAAAGCCCGCTCATATGAGAAAGGAGCACACTTAGAATCAATAAAGCAGAGGAGTCCAACAAAATCCCCAGCAAGAAACAACAAGAATCCCAAACAGATGAAGAAAATACGGGACACAATGAAAAGGAAAACGGAATAAGCCAAATGCCCAAGAGTCACCAAGATATCAAGACAACAAGAAACGCAAGGGCATGATCTAGATAAGATTTTTATAATTCATGTACCATAGTCTAATTTAACTTTTTTTATTACCTTTGAAGTAAGGTGTAATAAGGAGGTCAGCAAGCAGTAAAAACAGCACGAAGCAGCAGTAACATCACAGTCCCACGGTAGTCCCAGCTACCCAAAACTTCCCGAACTACATTGACCTGATACCTTTATAGCCAAGGATACGTAGGAAACCTTTGAAGCAGAGGTTCAGTCAAATCTTTCAAAAAATGCTTCCCACAGAGTATTTGAACAGACAAAAATCGCTCGTATCCGCTCACTTTATCTTTGCACGAAAACTCTTCGAATTTCCGCACAAAGAGGGGCAGCTGTGAACACGTGATTTTTGCCTCACGAAAAACTACTCCAAAATAATTCAAAAAATAAAATAAATTTCTTTTACTGTGCAATTTTTCAATTTGCGTGGTGTTTGTTAAATATTTGTTTTATGTCCGTAAATGTTTACTCTGTCATAACAAAATGAAAATAAAAATAAAAATATATGTTTCATGCATATCTAGGATTTGATTATGCATTTAATAATTGATTCAAAAAATAAAATCACAAAAATATGTGTCTGTTCTAGTTTTAATATTTCAATGTGTGATTAATGTGTTGTCTATGTATTAATAGGTAATTTATCTTTGTAAGGGTAATTTTATTTTTATTAGGAATTTAATAATTAGGAATTTAATTAGAAAATGAAAGAATGGGAAATGATAGAAACGGACCTGGGCCAAGAATTTTTAAACAAAAATCAGGCCCAAATACTCAAAGGACCCGGTCCATGTCAGCCAGTCCCATACGGGACTCAAACGACGTCGCTTCTGGATTTTTAATCTGGGCCGTTGATTCATTGCAATCAAACGGTCCAGTTCATCCCCTGCATAAATGAAACGACGACGTTTAGGGCAACTAGATCTGAACCGTTCATCCATCTTGATCCCACGGTCTTAAAAACTCACCCAAACCCGATCCGTTTCAACCCCGGGTTGACCCCTTTCCCCAACTTAAATCAAACGATGTCGTTTGGATAAGTGGATTGATCTCATCCTTTCATCCTACTAGATCTAACGGTCAGCATCAACCCACCCCGTCCCTATATAAGCCCAAACCCCTACCCCGGCCCCCTAACTTAACACCCCCCTCTCCACTGTTCATCATCATCTTCCGAAACCCACCCCTAACCCTAGCCGCCCTAGGATCCCATCGCCTGAAACCCGGCGGCAACAACGCCGCCGGTCACCAAAATAACACCCCAGAACCCCCTGAACATCCTCTATCCAGATATGCTAGCCACTTGGCTCGAATCTTTTTGAAGGTTCTCGAATCTTCATTTGAAGATTCGAGCCGAGCTTAGATCTAAACCAAAAAATCCCTAGTTAACACCATAGTACCCCCTAGCATGCCTCGTTATGGATCTAGTTTTGGTTTGGTTCGAATCCCTTCAGAACTCTTCGAATCTTCTTTTGAAGGTTCGGACCAAACAAGAACTTGCCCAGATTTGTTCTAAACGGACACCAAATGACCCCTAGGCTACCCTCACCCTTGTGTCGTATTTGGTTCCCCTCGAATCTGACCAGAAATGGTTAAGTCCCAAATCGAACCTTCGGGAACCCTAGAAATACCAGACTTTTGGATTCTGCCCGAATTAAATAAAGATTGAGGTTTAATCGACCTTAGTCGAAGTATTTTCAGTGGAAAATACTTCGACTAAGGTCTGTTTGATTTCAAACAAAGTCCAAATCCAAGTTGAGTTCGAGTCCGGTTGAATTTAAAGTTTTAGAGGTACTTCCCTTATTTCTTTTTTGTTTCTTACATGAATAATTGTTTGTTTAATAACCTGTTAATTTTTCATGTTTTTATTTGATTAATTCTGTCATCTTTGTCTCATGCTCGTATGATTAGTCAAATAAATGAATTGTTTCTATTGGTTATGTTTGTTTACAATGTGTGTAATCGACTCGATTAAGTCCGTCGATTAGTTGTATTATAAATCCTGCTTCTGAAAATGTTGACTGAAACAACCTGTGTTGAATAGATTATTTTGCTATAATCAGTTAATTAGTTATTGTTAATCAGTTGGTTCTTGTTTAATAAACCAGTAAATTCAAATGAATGCTGTGTATATGTTGATTTCTGAGCATTGAGTTTCAGGGCATTGTCAGTATATTGACAATGCTCCTGTATTTGTTTGTTTTTTGGTTCAGTTTTGAATCTCAGTTGAAATAATCCGGCATGTTCTGTGTAATGTTAGTGTGTGTTATTCAGGTTCAGTATTCAATTGAGAATCCTCTATTTAAATTCAACTCTTGTGCATAAATGTGATATACTGTCTCAAATCATAGGATTGGTTATAACTGCTTAAATAGATTTTAAAATCTGTATTGTTAGATTCTGAATTTAAGGCAGTAATAACAGTAATTACAGTAGGAAATCTGGGACATTTTTGGGACAGAACAGTAAGGGTAATGTGATAGTGTGCTTTTAATGGAATGTTAGTGGCTATAATTTAAGATACTAATGGGGAACAAGGGATAATGGGGCTGCTGAAAATCAGGATAAGAGCACTTAGATTTAAAGTATTCAAAAGCAGTTTTAATGGAACTTTCTGATATTAAAAGGAGAAAAGGGTCCATCCAGCACTTAAAAAAGAAAGGGGCAGCCCTGTATAAATAGAGGGGGCTGGACAGACTTTTAAAAGGAAGAAAAAGGAGAGCTTTCAGAGAAGAAAAAATAGGAGGAGATTGAGAGATTTGAGGATCAGATTTTAAAAGCAGATTTTAAGAGGAAATTGAGTTTTCAGACAGAATTTTAGATCAGATTTTGAGAGAGAATTTAAGAAAAATACACCTAGAGTGAGATAAAAGAAAAAAAATCAAGCAAAAAATCAGATTCCTCTTGGAATCTGAAGAGGAAGAAGAAACAGAAAAGAAACCAAAAGAGAGTATTCGCACACACACACACACACAGTGAAGCTGAAACAGAAAAATAGAAAAGAAAAGAAAAATCCGAAACCTTGTTGTTCTTTTGGAATCTGTCCGGGTCTGTGTATTGATACTATTTGGTTTTAAAATATGAAATTCTTTAAGAAGCTTTGCTCTTGTGAATCTGGGTTTCTCGGGTCTCATTATTACTCAAGTCTGTGGAAAGACTGCTATTCTGCTGATTTTGTTACTGCTGCTACTGCTGAAATTTACTCCTTATACCTTCATTTCCAGGTACATATCCTTTTAAACTCATGTTGTGAAAAGCTTCAACACGGCAAATAAATGATGTTTGGAGTTATGATTCTGCTTTCTACTCATCTAAGCCATTTAGTTTAAATTTCAGTTTTATTTTGTGTTGGTTAATTAGTGGTGAATTCAACACCATGGCTATAAGTTATTTCCCTTATTTGAAATTCGTATAAGGTTTGTAATAATGTTATCCATTTCGAAATCTCATTGGTATATGTATATGTGAGTTGTCAAAACAGGGAGTATGGCATAAAAAAGGGCCATTGATTACATCCCATAATACCTTTAGCTAAATGTAAAGTAGAATGGAAGTATTAAGAAGTTACGTTAGTGGTATATCTTGTAAAAAATATGATTTTGTTTAGATTGATATAAGTTATTATATGGCATGATGACATGTATATTTATAATCATATGAGTAAGGTGAGTTGGTATAGCTCGTCATGATGTTAAGAATATTATGAATGTTTAGGCGCACAACTATGTTGTATGTAATACAATTCGAATTGAATCAATTCGAATAATAACTCCTTTCTCATCAATTTGATTATTTATCATTATAAATAAACTAAGCAATTATAATTTTGGACTAAAAACAAGCATGTGAGAATGAGATGATATGTATAAGCACAAATTGCAACACTTTATATCAATGGTAATTAGAAATAGAATTTGTTAGTTTCATATACAATTCATTCTTTGGCATACATATATATGTTGTATTTGCTAAAAATCGAATTTTGATTCTTTTCTTTGAATTTGGATAGTTGGGATGAATATAATCTATACCCGGATATTATAATCGACGGGCAATGTTTAATAATTTGTGAATTCTTTTAAAAGAATTTAAAGGCATCCTTAAAAAGGTGAATTTCTCAGGATTTTCATATAAAATGTGTAGATATAATAAACAATTTGTGGACAATCCATAACACCATTACGAATATTTCGCGTAATTAGGGATGCGTTTGCGTACCCTGATTATATTTTAAAAGCAAATTCGGATTATGCGTACGCGCAATTTCGAACGAATATTTTAATAAAAAGGATTTCTCCGACGATGTCAAAATAATTTCATGCAACCCGAGATGTGCGGTTCATTGTATAAATACAAGGGTGATGATGTTCCTGATTTTATTTTAAATTTCGAACATATGATTTTTTTTAATAAAAACTATAACAATTTTATTGTGTACACGTATGCGTGGCACGATCCTCTGTAATTATAAAAGGTATATAATACGAATATACGTACGCGTAATTCGTCATAAACAATAAACAGAAGCGGTGACAAAATCCTGCAATATATATGTAAAAATCAAGATAAGCCAATAATAAAAACAGTTGAGCGACCGTGCTAGAACCACGGAATTCGGAAATGCCTAACACCTTCTTCCGGATTAACAGAATTCCTTACTCAGGATTTCTGGTTCGCAGAATAATAAACAGAGTCATATTCTCCTCGATTCAGGGATTAAAACCGGTGACTTGGGATGCCTTAAAATTCCCAGGTGGCGACTCTGAAATAATTAAATAAATCCCGTTTCGACTGTCCTTAAATTGGAGAAAACTCCCCACGCGCCCCGTGGGCGCGGTAAAAGGAGGTGCGACAGATATCACTATGTTGTATCATCCGGGGAAGGCTAACGTGGTGGTTGATGCCTTGAGTAGGAAGGCGGAATGCATGGGTAGCTTGAAATTTATACCGATAGTGGAGAGACCATTGGCCATAGATGTCTAGGCTTTGGCTAACATGTTAGTGAGGTTGGATATTTCAGAGCCTAGTAGGTTTCTTGCTTGTTTGTGGCATAATCATCTTTGTTGGAGCGCATCAGGGCTAGCCAGTTTGATATCCTCACTTGTTGGTATTGAAAGACATTGTGCAATGGGATTCCCAATGATGGTGTTATGGAACTTCAGGGACAGATTTGTGTTCCGAATGTTGATGGTTTGAGAGAGTTGATCCTTCGTGAGGCTTATAGTTCTAGTATTCTATTCACCCAAGATGTCACGAAGATGTATCATGACTTGAAGAAGCATTATTGGTGGCGAAAGATGAAGAAAGACATTGTTGGATATATCTCTCGGTGTTTGAATTTTCAATAGGTGAAATATGATTATTAGTAAACTGGTGGCTTGACTCAGAATCTGGTGATACTGGAGTGAAAGTGGGATCACATCAGTATGGACTTTGTGGTAGCCTTACCATGGACATTGAGGAAATATTAAGCTTTTTGGGCCACTGCGGACAGGTTGATCGAGTCCGCGCATTTCATCCCAGTGATTACTTCCTACCCTTCATTGAGGCTATCTCATATCTACATCAAAGAGCTTATTTGTCTGCACGGTGTGCCTCATTTATATTATTTCAGATAGTGGCACGTAATTAACTTCAAGTTTTTGGCATGCAGGTTTCA
The DNA here is from genome assembly GCF_000715075.1 of Nicotiana tabacum. NCBI lineage: Eukaryota > Viridiplantae > Streptophyta > Magnoliopsida > Solanales > Solanaceae > Nicotiana > Nicotiana tabacum. The sequence goes on from NC_134090.1 coordinate 105,742,833, forward strand.
TACTGCATTTCACCCTCAAACGGACGGGCAGTCCAAGCAGACCATTCAAATTTTGGAGGATATGTTGAGGTCATGAACTATCAATTTTGGATGTCAGTGGGATCCGTCTCTAACTCTAACAAACTTTTCCTAAAACAACAATATCCGTCTTATTATTCAAATGGCTCCGTGTGAGGCCTTATATGGGAGGCGATGTCATTCTTCGATTGGCTGCTTTAAGCCTAGTGAGGCTAGATTGTTGGGTAGAAATTAGTTCGTGATGCTTTGGAGAATGTGTTGATTCAGGATGGCTTCGTACAACACCGTCCATGCAAAAAGGTTATGCTGATAGGAAGTTCATGATGTGACTTCCCTGAAGGGTGAGAAGGTTCTTCTCTGAGTTTCGCATAGGAAGGGTGTGATGCGATTTGGGAAGAAGGGCAAATTGAGCCCGAGTTTTATTAGTCCATTTGAAATCTTGGAGAGAGTTTGGAAGGTTGTCTATCGGCTTGAATTACCTCCTATCCTAGTAGGGGTACATTCGATATTTCATGTTTCCATGTTTCAAAAGTACCATGAAGATATGTCATATGTTTTGGACTTCAACACAGTGCATCTTGATAAGGATTTGATTTATGAGGACATTCCAGATCGGCAGGTTCGAACGTTGAGATTTAAGGATATACCTTTTTTGAAAGTGCATTGGAGAGGTAGCCGACTGATAAGGCTACTTGGCAGTCCGAGTCCGACATGAGGAGTAGATATCTATACTTTTTGCCAGTCAAAGTAGATTTCTATGTCCCTTCGAGGACAACTATTTCTTTTAGAGGTGAAGAATGTAATGACCTTATCGGTGTTTTGAGTACTAGCTTCCCTTTATTACGGCTTAGTACTTTTCTTATTGATACTTGATGTTTTGTGAATTGCATGCGTGATCTGTGTTTATTTTCACTAAGTCTAAATGTGATTTTTTAAATAAAACGTTATTTTTGAACTTTGTTTTGATGATTCTGGTAGCTTCATATGATGATTTTGGACTTGTACACATGTTGTGTTAGGGTCCCGGTTGACCCGAGGCAGTTTCGGCGCTTAATGTGAAAAGTTAAAATTTTGAAGTTTGAACTATGAAATTCTTTGAGATTTGGTGCTTGATTCTCTATTTTAAATGTTATTTTGATTATTTGAGTTTATGAGCGATTTTGTATGATATTAGTATATTTATGTGGATGTGTGGATTGGAACCCGTACGGGCTCGAGTGAGTTTTGAACGAGCTTCGGACTATATTGGCAAGGCTGGATTTGTTGGTACTGGAGACCTCACATTTGCGAGTGTAAACTCGCATTCACGGTGTTGGATAGATCCATAGTAGGCTTGCGAAGATTTGGTCACTTTTGCGAGGTAGTCAGACATTGTATTTGTGAGCCTCATGTCACATTAGCATCTTTCTGGATGTGACTGCTTCACTTTTGCGAAGCTTATTTTGCATTTGCGAGGGTCCCTAGTGTTCGCATTTGCGATTAATATCTCGTATTTGAGACATCATAGGGGCTCAGGCATTATTCGCATTTGTGATCAGCGGTTCGCTTTTGTGAACATCAAATTGCGATACCTGCAGCTAGGTAACAGGTTGGAATTTTGGGACTTAGCTAAGTTTACTCCATCTTTGAGACCTAGACTCCACATATAGGCAATTTTGGAGAGGAATTTCTTCCCAACATCACATGTTACTAAGTTTAACTTGTTTTTAATCAATTTGAATTACCTTTTCATGGATTTTCACTATTAAGTATAATATTTCATAGAGTAGAAATTTAGGATTTTGTAATTTTGAGGTCGATCTCGAAACAAATAACATATTTGAACTCGTAGGTGAATGGGTAATCAGAATTTGGTCTTCATTTCAGATTTCAACCATGTGGGCTTGGGTTGACTTTTTTAAAAATGATACAGATCGAACCTCTTTTTATATTAATGTAGTTCCTAAAGCTTGTTTTTACTTATTTAAGGAATATTTGACTAGATTTAGGGTGGTTTGGAGGCTTGTTCTAAAGGGAAAGCCATATTTAATTGTTGATCTTATTCTGGAAAGAGATAAGTGTCTTGGTTAACATTAATTTTAAGGAATTAGGGTATAATTAAGTCTATTTGCTACGTGATCTATGTGTTTGGGGCGACGAATATGCATGTTGATGAGTGTATCCTCGTTGACCACGGGATAAGTATGTGGGTAGTGTTAGTTTATTTCTACCATGTTACTTTATGTATTATGTCTTCCATGCTCTTTATAGATAGTGTAATCTTTGATTTCTCTTATCCGTGTCATTATCTATGTTAAGATTATTAAGATATTTGATGTTAAGATGATTGAATTATTGATTTGGCAATTGGTGCCAAGGTGTTGGTAAATTCTCATATAGAAAGTTATATTCAAATATTATACTTGATGTTATTTATTCTTCCAACATTTCTTGGTATTGGGTTATATGTGATGCTTGGAGAGGACGCATAAAATGCACGAAGGCTATTTTCGTGCTTGTAAGGGAAAGTGATTATGCACGAAGGGTGTTTTCATGCTTTATGTATACATTGATAGCATTGCATGAAGGATGTTACCATTCTTGAGATAAAGATAGGATATGCAAGAAGGGTGTATCCGTGCAAGTTATTATGTTATGTTGTGAGGATGATAGTAAAAGCACGAAGGGTGATGTCGTATTGTTTGTTGGTATTTGTAACGACCCGACTGGTTATTTGGTGTATTTGTGTCCTGTTTCCTTTTTTGATGCTTCACACATGTGTAATTTTGGTTTTATGACTTACAGGTTTGATTGGTTTCGTCTCGGAAAGGTTTTGGGTTGATTTGGACCCTTTAATTTTGGGCTTAGAAGCCTAAGTTGATTATGTTAACCAAACTTTGACTTTTGTGAAAATGACCCCTAAATGGTGTTTGAATGGCTTTGATAGATTTGTATCGTGATCTGGACTTGGGCGCATTCCTAGAGCTGAATACGGAAGTTCTATGTTGATTTGAGTTGTTTTGATGAAAATTGGCAATTTGAGAATTTGAAGTTTGACCGTAGGTTGACTTTTGGATGTCGGGTCCGAAATTTGGTTTTGGGACTGGGAATAGGTTTATTATGCTATTTAGATTATGACTGCAAAATTTGGTGTAATTTGGATTTGATTTGTAGGATTCAGACGCTTGGTTACAATTCTCGAGGTTCTTGAACTTTACTTAGAAATTCATGCGTTTTGGTGCGCGATTGGTAGTTCTAGGTGTTATTTTTGTATTTTAATCATGCGAACAAGTTCAAATTATATTATTATACTTCTGTGGATGTTTGTTTTAGAGCCCCGTGGGCTCGGATGAGTTTAAGATACATCGCGAAATGGTTTTAGACTGAATCTGAATTGCTGGTGTGCTGATACCTCTGGTGTGCAATTGTGAACAACAAAATAACAATTATGACCTTAGCAGGCGGATCACAAGTATTGCAATTGCGATTCTTGAGTCGCAATTGCGAAGTTGACCTAGGTTGGGGTAGTATCGCATTTGTGACATTTTTGTCGCTTTTGCGAGGGAAGTAGGCTTCACAATTGAAAAGTCCATGTCACATTTGCGACTACCCACATAGGCTGTCAGTGTAGCATTTGCGAGGAATCCTTCTCAATTGCAAACCCACAGTCGCAATTGCGATACCTGCAACTGAACAAAAGGTTAGAAAGTTGGGATTTTATTCTCATTTTCATATTGTGGAACCCTATACTCGGTAGGGGCGATTTAGAGAGGGGATGTTCATCTACAAACATTGGGTTAGTAATTCTAATCAATTTTCACCTATATTTCATGATTATTTGTTAGATTTAACATGAAATTTATGTGAAGCAAAGTAAAAAATTGAGAAATTTTGCCTAAGTTTTGAAAAATGAGAATTTGAGTTTTGAGAGTCAATTTGGACTCAGATTTTGAAACAAAACACATATATGGACTTGTGGGATTACGTGTAGGCAGAATCTACCCTTGGACCTGGGTTATGACCGAGCGGGCCCGGGATTGACTTTTGTTTACTTTTTGCGAATTTTGTAAAGATCAAAGCTTTATTTATTGTAATTGTTTTTCCTTGTATTGTTTGATGGTATTAAGTCACTTTTGGTTAGATTTTAGCCGTTTGGAGGCGAATTTTAGGGGAAAATCTATTTTTGAGGGCTGAGTTGACCTATTGAGGTAAGTATCTTTCCCAACTTTGTGTGGAGGAACTACCCTTTAGGATTTGGGTTGTTTGTGCCATTTATGTTATGTGAAAGCTGTGTACGCAAGGTGACGACTGGGTACACGGGCTATATGTGGTAATAGACCGATTTAGGTTTTTTAGACTCTTTCAATGACTTTAATTGAATTGCCATATCATGTTATATCCCTTATTGTTAATCTACTCTTACATGTGTTAACCTGCCCTTATATACTTTATTTGATCTTGTTAATGCTAGCTCTACCTCTTATTTGTTATTCTCTCCTATATGCTTTTGTTGAAGTTACTGCCTTTTTTATTTTCTTGTTACCTCTTAAGTTGTTGAATTATTTTTACTTGAAGTTGTTATTTCGTAGAATATCTTTTTGTTGAGTTATTGGTGTTGGAATTGTAAAATCGTTATCACATTGAGGTGAAGTTATTAATTGTTGAAATATCTTTCTTGTGGAGCAATTGACATCCATTTTGTTATTGTTGATATTTTTGTTCACATTTTGGTTGAGCCATAGGCTATTTGTTGTGGAAACATCGGTACTGTTGATTCTTTTGGCAAGTTGTGGCATATGAGCACTTGTGGTGCGAGTTGTGATATTATTACGCATACAGTGGTATAAGGCTAGGGTTTGATATGCATGCTGTGAGATAAAGTGGCTTGATATGCGTGTTGATAGGAGGGGAACTACTTGAAGACACGCGGTGTGATAAGGTGGGCTAAAACGCGTGTAGCTATTTCGAGAATAATAATTTTTAGAGCTAAATGTAAGGCCCATGCAGAATAGAGGAAAAGATCGTGATTAAAATTGTGAATATGAGGCGGTACCTCGGTTGTGATTCTTGTTGTGCATTTCATATTGTAAAAAGTTATTGGTTGAACAGTTCTTGTTGCTTTTATTTTTCCTCGTCTTACTAGTTTTGTCTGTAATTTATTGTTTGTGGTTCTCATTATTCACTTCCTTATTGTTGTCTTGTTTCTTACAATTTTGTCATTAGTTTACATTACTAAACAGCTTTTTATTATTCATTTCTCTCCTTTCCATTACTTCCCGTTGTAATATTTTTACTCCACATATCTTGATCAAGTAGTTTTATGGACCTAGCCTTCATCACTACTCTACCGAGATTAGGATTGACTCTTACTGGGTTCCGTTGTAGTTTGCTCATACTATGCTTCTACATATCTTTTGTGCAGATCCAGGTATGGCTACTGATGCTAGACATTAGATATTGATTGGTTTAGCTGCTTTCAAGAGACTTCAATGTATACCTGCCCGTTGTTCGCTAGTCTCGGAGTCACCGTACATTATATTCTTATTATTGTTGTTTCCTTTATAAGATAGTGTTATAGTAGACGTTTTTGAATATTCTATAGAGCTTATGACTCAGTTCCACTTGATTTTCGGAGTTATTTGTCAGTTGCGATGTTGAAATTTATTATGATAGTGTAATGGTTTAAACTTGAGGTTTTATTATTATTTCCGCTACTTCTCTATGCATGTTAGGCTTACCTAGTCTTAGAAACTAGGGGCCATCACTACATTCTAAGGTGGGAAATTAGAATATGGACAAGTTGGTATCAGAGCTCTAGATTCATAGGTGTTACGAGTCATAATCAAGTTTAGTAGAGCCTTGAGGATCGGCACGGAGATGTCTATGCTTCTCTTCGAGAGGCTACAGAACTGTTAGGAAAATTCCACTTGCTTGATTCATTATCGTGCGAATTGGTTGACTTCAAAATCTAAATCTATGAAGTTCTCTTCACTCACAGATGGTGAGGACATGCGCCGCTGGACCCGCGAGAGGCCGGGGCAGAGGCAGAGGCAGAGGAAGGGCACGTGGTGCAACTAGAGCACCTACCCGAGCAGCGACTGAGGAGCCACCAGTAGCTCCGATTGGGCGACAAGCACCCGAGGTCCCTGATGTCGCCCATGGATTTCAAGAAACCCTAGCATAGTTTTTGGGCATGTTTGGTACTCAAGCTTAGGTGGGTTGATTACACTTGAACCAACCACATATCAGGCTGGGGGAGGAGCTCAAAATCCCACAACCTATAGCTAGATCAGCGGTCCATGTCGATTAGGTTCCAGAGGTTATGCCAGCACAACCAGTTGTTTCGGTTTAACCCGTTGTTCAAAAAGTGGTATATGAGGAGGAGGAGGAGTTGAGACTTGAGAGGTTAAAGAAGTATCATCCTCCTACTTACAGCGCCCTAGCCACAGAGGATTCACAAGGTTTTACAGAGAAGTGCCACCGTATTGTTCCCACAATGGGTATTGTGGAGATGAGCACAATTGCTTTTACTACATTCCAGTTGTCAGGAGAATCATATTAGTGGTTGCAGACTTATGAGGATGGTAGCCCGCATAGACTCTGTTACGTCCCACGTTTTTGTATGTTAAAGTTTCGTCTTCAGTTAATCGATGTAGACTCGGGGATGAGATTATCTTAAGGTTAACATATTTATGCTATTTATAATAAGCGAAAAGTAAGTGCTGTGAAGGATTAAGGGTAAACGAAACAAGAAAAATGAGTTTCGTTAAAGGTTGTCGTTTTGGGATAAAATACGGTCCGAGCCATAATACCCAATATTTATGGACTAGTACCATACAAGGTTCCATATGACCACGATAGTATGATGTATAAGTGTATTAAAATGAGTAGAATTTTAAGTTGTGAGATAATTCTTAATTATGAAAGTAATTGGTTAATTATCGGGTAACGAGACATTACCTAATTACCTAATAAGTGGATAAAGATTAACTTTCCCCACCCCTACCCCCATGTGGCAGTAAGCCACCACTAATACATATGACTAAGTAGTCATATGATCTTAGGTGGAAAACTAATGTAAAACATTACATATTCATTCCCAAGACTTTAGGTGGCAAAACTAACGTTAGCCATTTCACAAAAGCTTTCAACAAAATATTTTGTTTCCCATGTTTTCAATATAAAGACACCTCACTTTCTTTATACTTTGTAAACAATCAAGACAATTAGTCATTCCTTCAATCTGCCATTCTGACAAATAGAAACATTAGCTATAAGTTGATAGTTAAGAAGAAATACAGAACGTTAGCCATTCTTATGATTTTCAACAAAAACGTGAATTATTGCAACTAAAGGAAATCCAACAAGAATTGTTAGAACTTTAAAATTTTACGGTTCTAAAGGAGTACGGTGCAACCTTTTCCAAGAACATCATACGAATTTTTCCCTGTTGTAGGTATGTTAAGGCCATCCCTTCTTTCTTTTTGGCATGATCTATACTACTCAATCGAAACGAGCAAATGCACAACATCCATAAATTACTCTATTCGTAGAAATGCTAGATATGTGTATATTCTTATTCTCCCATAAGTCTTATTATTCTATCGTCTGTTTATGGGTCTCAGAAAAACACGTATTTGATAAAGTTTATTTGAAAGGCATATTGAGTTTTATGGCATTTCGAAAAAATCTTATTAACATATTTTCATGCATTTCATTCATTTATACATGTACATTTACCCAAGACCAGATGATGTTATATACGCGTATTTATATATATATATATATATATATATATATATATATATATATATACATATACATACATACATATATATATATAGGATATGGGAAAAGGTTACGGCGTTATATACGTACCACCACCTGATCAATTGGTATATGTTGATGATGTTGCCCATAGTGGCAGAGATGAAATGATAGGATGCCCTCAGAGACTTGATGATGTTATGTACACCTATATCTATGCAAGACACAACATTTATATGCACGTGCATGATATTATAAATGTTTTAGAATTTACAAAGTTATTCATATTTACAGATGGATCTCTTTATTTCATGTTTCATCTATGTCTTTTATGTACTGACTTCTATGTCTTACATACTCAGTATATTAGTCGTACTAATGCCTTATTCCCCGGGGCTTGCATTTCATGCCTGCAGGTGCAGGTAGGCAAGCTGACGGTCCCCCTTCTTAGGATCCTTGATCAGCGAGAGTAAGAGTGCTCCACTTGATCAGGAGCTGCTTTTGATTTTGGTACGACATGCTTGTATATATATACACCACATATATAGGTATGACGTGGCTCAGTCCCATCTTTGTACATTTGTATTTCTATTAAAGGCTATAGATAGTTATGTATAAGTTGGATAGCATGTGGCCTTATCGGCTTTCAGTTTTGGGTATATAGTTGTCTATAGTAGCCTTGCCAGCTCACCCACTGTATTCTGCATGTATATGTACATATGCCTTTTTGGCAGGTCCCCTTTATGTATGCTATTCTCGTAATTTAGCAGACGTCATTCAGGTTTATATCTTAGATGCATGATTAAGGATGCTTGACATGTTGGATTTGGGCACCCATCGCAGCCCATCAGTTTGGGTCATGACAGACTCAATTTTCAAAGATGTTCTTGAGAGAATTTGTTTCCAGACCCTTTGGGATTAATGGAACACGAAGTTTGAGAAGCCGTGCCAGGGTACTATGACAGTGTCAGAGTATGCAGTCAGATTTAGTGAGTTGTCCAAACATGCACGTACCTTTGATTCTACAGTCAGAGATCGGGTCAGCCAATTTATCGAGGGGCTCAACTATGGTATTAGACTCAGCATGTCTAGAGAGTTACAGACAAATACTCCATATGAGCAAGTAGTAGAGATTTCATGGAGGTTGGAGGGTATGTAGGGCCGTAAGAGGGAAGACAGGGAGGCCAAGAGGCCTAGAGATTTTGGAGGATATAGTGGTTCCCACGCCCTAGTTGTAGCCCATCAGGATAGAGGCTACGTGATCTGTCCAGTTCATTCAGCACTTCTAACTTTTAGTGGGACTCCGACTATTCTAAGGTTTCTGGTTCCATTGTTTGCTCAGCCACTATAAAGTGCACCTCCTGCACAAGGTGCCTTTAGCACTCAAACTAGACGACCAGGACAGGGCCAGTTTCAGCATCTACGCCCATCTAGAGTTTGCTTTAAGTGTAATGATACCTGAAATATGTTAAGGGACTACTCCAGACTCAGGAAGGGTGCACCTCCATAGACTACCCATGCTCCTTAGAATCCATTTGGTTCACAAACATCACATGCCATGGTTGTTGCTCCAATTGCTGCTCCGCCTACACAGCCAACTAGGGGTGGGGGTCAAGCGAATAAAGGTCGCCCTAAAGGGGGAAGACATTCTAGATTCTATGCTTTTTCGGGTAGGATGGAGGTAGTTGCAGTAGACGAAGTCATCACAAATATGGTTCCGATTTGTCATACGGATGCATCAGTCATATTTGATCCAGGATCCACTTATTTATATTTGTCATCTTAATTGCTCTGTATATGGATATATCTCGTGATTCTTTGATTTCCCATGTGTATGTGTCCACACATGTGGAAGATTCTACTGTTTTTCACCGCGTGTATAGGTTGTGTTTAGTCGTTATTGGCGGTTTTGAAACAAGATTTGATATATTACTACTCAATACGGTAGACTTTGATGTGATATTGGTCATGTACTTGTTGTTTCCCTATCATGCTATTCTGGACTATAACGCCAAGACTGTGACATTGGCTATCCTAGGTTTGCCACGGCTCGAGTGGAGGGCTACATTGGATTATATTCCTAGAAGGGTTGTGTTCTTTATCAAGGCTCAACTGATGGTTGAGAAGGATTATGATGCATATCTAGCCTTTGTGAGAGATGTTAGTGCTGATACTCCTACCATTGAGTCAGTTCCGGTAGTGAGATACTTCCCAGACTTCCAGCAGACTCCCGAGCATGCCGCCCGATAGTGATATCGAATTAGGTATTGACTTGTTGCCGGACACTCAACCCATTTTTATTCCACCATATCATATGGCACTGACAGAGTTGATGGAGTTGAGGGATCATCTGCAGAGTTGCTTGATTAGAGTTTCAATTGGCCTAGTGTGTCACCTCGGGGTGTTCCGGTTCTATTTATGAAGAATAAGGATGGTTCTATGCATATGTGTATTGAATATAGACAGTTGAACAAGGTTACAGTGAAGAACAAGTACCTAGTATTTCACATTGATGACTTATTTAACTAGCTACAAGGTGCTAGAGTTTTCTCAAAGATTGATTAGAGGTCGGGGTATCATCTTCTAAAGATTCGGGATCCGGATATTCCGACGACTGGTTTTACCATACCTCACATTAGTAAAACCTTTATTATAATTTCTAATTATTATTGGTTATTATTTATTCAAGTCATTTACTTATATATTTAATGTATGATTGTATGTTTAGAGTATTATATTTAATGACCTTCTCTCTTTATTTTTGACCATGTGCAACCATTGTGCCTGCTGAGTTCTCATAAGAAGTCAGGCCCAACTCTCGTACCAGTGCATCTGGAAGTCCGAAATTTACTGTTGTCCATTCCTGCTGATTGCTGGGCCTACCTCTTTAAGGCCCAAACCAGAGTCACTCCTTACCCCTTTACTGCTATATTACACCATCTTATTAATATTCTCTCACATGTATAAGACATTAAACTCATCATATTTGCTTTAATGTTTTACTTTACCCTTTGAATTACATAAACAACTTAGCAAGACTGAAAGGACATATGATTAAAAGAAATATTAGGCTTAATAGTAACTAGTTTTCACTCGTTAGTCATGTGATGTTCACGCCATTAATCTCTATATTTTACTAACATTTTGTGAAGATATTTTAAAACCAAAATTGCTCAGCAGAGGATGGAACTCCCCCTTTCAAAAGAAAAACTAGAAATGAATTTCAAGACTAGCCTTCTCAAAGAAAATGGACTCTTTCAAAAAACCAAAGTGTTGCCTAACAAAAGATTTTCAAACGATTTTCTCAAGTCTAAAAATTAAGATTTCGAAAGCCAAGGTACATCTTATCCTCACTTTCTTACAACATCTTTATTTTGTAAGAGTTGCATCCACATTCTTTAAAAACAAAGTATTCTATAACTTAGCCCTTTTTACATGTTTCATATATATATAAACCACTCATGTATATATTTTTAAACTCTTTCAATTTACATATATCAACAATATTTTCCAAGACTACCTTATAAAACTCATACCCTTTTAATTGCACATTCCCTTTATAAATATCATATTCTCACTTAGATATATATATAGTAAGCCATACCTCTTTAAACACTAATTAAGCATAATGCAAACAACTAATCCTTCAAACCTAGTCTAATTCCTATGGAGCTACCCTAGTTTAAGGGGTGCCTAATACTTTTTCCCTAGAATAACGTGAACCCTTACCCAAAATCTCACTGGTTAGCAGACTAATAAAGAAATGATCTTAGTAATTAAATAGGTACCCTAATATACCTTTAAATATTAGGTGACGACTCTCTTTTATCATCAATAAAAGAAACAACAAGATCTTGTTTTGCAAAATAGGGTGCAACAACATGGCAACTCTGCTGGGGACTTTACACTAAGGTTCTGACCTTAGTAGATTAAACTTAGATTTGTTTGTACACTGCTTTAGCTTCATGTTATTTGAACTTATATGCTTACCTGCTTTACTTGCTCATTGTTATGCCTATCTACTTATCTTAGAATGTTATTGCTACATCACAATTTGTTATCGCTTTATATATACTGGCATCCTATTTCTTCCTATCAAGTCTTGGATGTACACTATCACACACAATGGCACGCGAAGGGTTGTCTTTTACACCAACTATACCAGGACGATATTAAAGTTATAATATGATAAACTAGGATATGCGGAGTCACAGGGCCCTATCACTTGTTTCTCCTGTAATGACCTATTATTTTGGCCGCGATCAATTCTTCTATTGAGAGAAAACCTATCTGATGACTTAAAATAATTGATGTTGCACACAGCGGTCCTCGTAGAGTAGAAACTGGAAGGCCTCGTAAAATTTCACATAGAACTTGGGGTTTCGTGATTCCAAGGTAGGCTTATGTGTTTGATGATTGTAGAAACTCTTCGCGGCGATATTGGTCGACGCGATACTGAATTTATGAGTTGAAGAATACACTAAGGAGTTGATGGGAATTTTTGGCAGAAGAATGCAATTCTACGGTCGGTTTCGTGACTGCAGATCGGTTCTTTAACCCAACTCCATTTCTTATAAAATGCTTTGGCGTTATTTTGACTGGGTAAAACACATATTTTAGAGAGAGGGGAGTGCTTTACCGAGAGTGGAAGGATCCTCAAGTTCTTTGAACATCAATTCTTGCCTAATCTTGAAGATTCAAGGGAATCACTCACTACGCCATCGTCTATCCGGGTAAGACCTTGTCTTCAAACCTTTATGCAATTATTATGGGTTTAAGTAGGTTATAGAGTTTGGGATAGGCCTTGCATGTGACAATAGGTGGTAGTATGCGAGATTATTGAACTTTTTTGGGTAGTTTCTTGCTGAAATTAGTTGGGGGAGGAAGAGAAACCATTGTAGAGATTTGTCGTCAATTTTTCATAATAGGTGTTTGACAAAATTCCCAAGAGAGTTACACTATGAGAATCTTTCTAATTATGATCCAATTTTTTTCTATATTCCTATAGATTGATATTGGTAAGAGTATTGGGACATTGTAGTAATCTAAAGAAAGCTCAAGCAAGGTTTGTTGGCTAAACGTGTCTCTTAGAATTAAATCCCACAATGTCCCGTAAGTTTTAAGTATGATGGGATAAGTTCTTATTTCTCATGTCCCATGATATTCATTATAAATTTGACTATTCCGAAAAAACCTTGTGTCAAAAGATATATGTTCAAAATGTGTCCTGAATGCTCTTATCATATTGTGTTATCTTTCGAGAATGTATTCAAATGTGACCATGTATCGAAATATTATGCCAAATTGTGGAAGAAAAAGTAATGTTCCTAAGACTTTTATTTGCTCATATGTGTACTAATAGTTGTGATTAGAGTTTCCTGGTTGTTGATATTAATTTTGTGGCCACTAGTGCCAATAAAATGAAAAGATGTGTAAAAGAATATGTAATGAGCTAAAATTCCTTTAAATAATAAATGTTTCGGGAGTATCGTTTAGTTACCGAGGAAGAGTAGGTTAAAATAACTTAACCCCGAATCTACACGTGCCGGTGTAGGAGTGATTGAGGGATAAATCCCGGAACTTATGTGTTGAAAATATTTCCCTTAAATGGGATGAGATTGATGTGTTGATATTATTCCCCTTACTTGGGATGAGATGATTTCTAATGGAAGGTGATGTCGATACACAAGGCATTGTGGTGAGACGGCCTAGCCAATCGGGTGGAGATCCAATGTCGTGCCGCATACATGGTGGTGATTGTTATTGAGATTGTGATTGGACGTGTTTGGGTGAGATGGCCTAGCCGATCGGGCCGTGATTGGACTCTGTGCTACAATCACGGTGGTATGTCGACACTAAAGTTCTCCCAATCTAAAATATAGAAATTTACTTGAAAACTTATCTTGACCCTAACTTGATGTTTTGCTATTGTTTAAGGCTTCCATTTATGCTATGATTGTTTTTTCTTGTATTGTTACTCGATCTATTGAGAGGGTGTTTACTCTTACATACCAGTACTATTCCATATATACTAACGTCCTTTTTGCCGGGGGGCACTACATAGTTAATGGATGCAGGTGGTTCCACATTAGGCAGGATTGATTAGTGACCCTCTTCCCAGCTGACATGGTGTCATGTATCTTTTATTCCTTATGTATTATGTTTTGATGTATAGCTGGGGCCTTAGTGCCGACACCATCATAGTACTTATTTTTTTCTGTTAGAGGTTTCATAGATAGATTGTGGGTTCTATATTGGTGTTGGGAAAGTCACACTAAAAGATGTTGTAATTGTATTACATGTTTCCACTTCTAGACTATAAATGTGTAATGTAATATTTTGGGCAACTTATAAATGACGTAATTAATGGTAATGAATTAGTGTTGTTCAAATGATCTTATCATTTTCTAATTAATGAAATATACCTTCTCTTTATTCATTAGTGAGTTTGGGTAGAAGGCATTATACATGATTGCTTGAATGGGGCATCTCGGTTGAGCGTCGGTCGTGCTCCCAAGGTCGGGGAGTGACAAAAACAACCATTAGAGGATCACTAATATGCATCAAAATCATTCTTAAACATGTCTTGATTTTTGTCTCAATCACGTCCCTTGGTCGACACCGATGATCCAAGATGATCGTCTACCATCCTTATTTTTGATTCAAAGCGGTTATGAACATCCCCCCATATAGTATACTGAAACTCGAGCAAGCTCTTCTTCAGTTTTCGGGAGGCATCAAAACATAGTGGGTTTAGACCCTTTGTGAATGCCTCCACTTCCCACTCATCTGGAACCTTCGATAGAAGCATCCTTTCTTTCTGTAACCGGATCACAAATTCTCGCAAACTCGGATTTGCCCTACGAAATTCTGAATATGTCCGCCTTTATGACATGAACCTTTCTTTCTCCAACATGGGCCTTAATGAATGAAACTACAAGCATTTCAAAAGAATCAATTGAATGCGTAGATAAGAGTGAGTACCATGTCAAGGCCCCATCGTAAGGGTTTCATCAAACTTCTTCAACAAAGCCGACTCGATATCATTTTGAGCCAAATCATTTACTTTCACTGCTATGGTGTAGGTTGTGGTGTGCCCCAACAGATCCGAAGTCCCATCATATTTTAGTATGTATGGAATCTTGGATCTCCTTAGAATTAGTTCTGGTGCTGCGCTTGGCTTAAACGGCAGCTGTGTGGACCTTTTAACACCTGTGGCATGCTAGGAATTGATCCATCTGAGCGTCAAACTCTATTGCATTTTGATCCATTCATTCATTCATTCATTTCTCTCATGAATATCATGAGCTCGGGTTTGAAAGGATCACTCCCGTTGTTATTCCTAGATCCACTATCGGTCCCTCCTGCTTTCTCAAAACCGACTCCACCCATTGGGGTATTGTTATAAATTCTCAAAACCATTTTATTTGTGGGAACATTGGGAGGAAATGGCCCCTTAGGCGCCTGTAAATGCTCGTTTTAACTTCGTCATCACCGAATCCTGCCTTGAGAGGTGATCCATGATTGCTTTCTGATGTTCCCTCAACAGTTTGACTTTGATGACCTGATAGGTCATTTTAAGATTTAGCTTCTACTTCGGTGTTCGGAGATATCTCTGTTTAGTATTTCTCAATATGCGTGCCCAACCAGTATCTTTTTTTGGAAAGTCTTTATATGAAAAATTGAAGAATGTGTAAATTTTTGCCTTAAAATGGTTTGGGCTGACTACAGTCGACATTTTGTTTTAACAGACCCGGATCAGTATTTTGATGATCTCGGTGGGTCTGTATCGTGATTTGGGACTTAGGCGTATGCCAGTAATTGAATTCGAAAGTTCATAACTTGTTTTGACGCATTTTGCCAAAAATTAGAATTTTGAAAATTAAAAAATTTCTAAGTTTAACCGTAAGTTGACTTCTTAGCTAACGGGTTCAGATTTTGATGTTAAATAGGAATAGGTCTGTATAGCTAATTGAAACTTGTCTACAAAATTTAATTCAATTCGAAATTGATTTGACATGATTCGGTCGCTTAAATGTGATTTTAGTGTTCTTGAGTTTCACTTTGAAAGTTCATTCATTTAGAGGATTGATTCGTAGATTCAAATGTTATTTTGGTGAGTTGATTATGCGAGAATGTTCGCATGATGTTATTACACTTGTGTGCATGTTTGGTTTGGAGCCCGACGGGCTCGGGTAAGTTTAAAATGCGTTTCAGATGAGTTTGGTAAGTGTAAAGATAGCTGGTGCACTCTGTTGCTAGCGTTCTGCTATGGATCTCGCATTTCTGAGGTCTGGCTCGCAATTGCGATCCTCGCGTTGGCAAACAAGTGTTCGCATTTGCGAGCAAGTCCTATGATTGGGTAATCTTGCATTTGTGAGGAAATGGTTCGCAATTGCTAATAGATCAGGACCGCATTTGCGATCACTTTATCGAATTTGCAATGCCTGGCATCTGTAGAGTATCTTCGCAATTGCGAAGAGTTTGGTGGAATTTGCGAAGGTGGGGACTTCGCATTTGCCAATGTTTTGTCGCATTTGCAACTTTTGTAGCTCTCAAGAAGGGTTCCCATTTGCGATCCTTGTGTCACATTTATGATGTGCGCAATTTTGAACAAGACTTCGCAATTGCGACATTTGCGGCTGGGTAAAAGTGGGTAAAACAAGACTTAGTTCATTTCTCACAATTTCTCAACCCTAAACACCATAGGCAATTTTCCAAGAGGCTTTTTTTCTCAAATTCATTGGTAAGTGAATTTAATCCATTTCTTTTCAATTACCCATTACATTTCATGAGATGTCAACATCAAATTTAGGATTTCAATGGCAAAAATTAGGGATTTGAGTAGAATTGGCAATTTTTGTCAAATTGGGATTTAGACCTCAAATTGATGTCAAATTTTGAAACTAATCACATAACCTGACTCGGAGTGAATGGGTAATTGGGTTTTGGTCTGAATATCGAGTTTTGACCAAGCGAGCCTGGGGTTGACTTTTGTTAACTTTTTAAAAAATGAATAAAATGAACCTTTTTCATTTGTGGGTAGTTTCTAAAGCTTATTTTTGTTCATTTGGTCAATAATTTGCTAGATTTGGTTAGTTTGGAGGCTTGTTCAAAAGGCAAGGATGTGGTTGATTATTTTGTTGAGTTGCAGAGTGAGGTAAATGTTGAGTCTAACCTTTATTTGAAGGAATTAGGAACCCTTGAACTACATGTTATGTGACTTATGTGAGAAATGACGTATATGCGAAGTGTTGAGTGTATATGCACCATTATGTTACTTGCTTCTATGTTTTCGTTACTTCATAGTATATCTTGTTACATGCCTTAATTGCTACAAGCTTATTTGACTTCCATGCCATGATTGTTACTTGTCATTTAGTTATTCTTGTATTAAATTTTCCATACCTTCCATAATTCAATGCTTTTTTGCTACTTGTCTCTATTTGCTTTACTTGCATGTCTAAATTTTCCTATGTCTTACTTGTCTTATAATATTGTAATATTTGTTGCCTTCTATAATGTAGTTTTACTTGTATGTGTTGTTAATTGGTAGATACATCTGAGTTGGTAAAGTTGAGTCATTCAAGTTGTTAGAGATTCTTTGATTATTATGTGATTCTTCATTGCCTCGTACATTTACTCTCTTGATGTAGAAATTCGTGTAAATCTTGGTTGTTGAATTTCTATTGTTGATTGAAATTGTTTGGGAAGCGGGATGCACTCCCTAACGAAAATTGAAAGGAAATGAATTGAAATGGTAGAATAAGAACGAATTATGATATTGACAGATGATGATATCACAGGATCGGGTTGTGTGCAACAACAGATTGTACATGTTGTGTTTGTTTGTGACTGTTGGATTTGCCTCAGTATTTTGAGATAAATTTATAAGACTTGTTATTCTGGGCTCTCTAGTAGTTGGATATCGAGTTCGTTTTCATAAGTTAATCATTTTATTTCCATTTTATATATTATTATTATTATTATTATTATTATTATTATTATTATTATTATTATTATTATTATTATTATTATTATTATTATTGCGTATAGGTTAATGTAAGTGACCCCCCTTAGCCTCATCACTACCTCATCGAGATTAGGCTCAGAACGTGCAGGGTACATGGGGATTTGGGGTTTCATTGTTCTCCAGTAATCGCAGCTATTCTTGAGATTTTGAGTTCTTCATTCTTTGTTTACTTTGTTCATAATAGGTTAGTACCTTATACTCTCGCAATTTACTTCCCTTTGATTGGTTTTATGTTATGTGCATTCCTTTGGGTGTTTAATGTTGTGCCACTTCAACCGTGCTTGTCCTAATGACATCATGCAGTTCCAACTCTATTCCAGTTCCAATTTTTGCATAGTTAGCTAAGTTGATTCAAGATGTTTGGTTGGTTTGCTATTAAACCTGATTGATGTTTATCGCACTTTGTTTGGATCCATGGGAAATTTTGTCATTGCTAAGAATTGTTTTCTCCATGTTGATCCCTTATGCATCACCTTCTATTTTGTTGCAAATTATTTGACGACACTATCTAGGTGCGTAGCCTAATATGCTCTTCCTTGACATTACTAGCCTTAATGCATGCCCATTGTAGATGTCCAACTTGATTGATTTCTTATTTTCACGTTTAAGTATAATTGTTTACTTAAGACTATTTCTTATAACGAATCCACGACTTAGAATATGCTAGGGAACAAATGCATGTCCAGAACTTATTGGAATGTGTTTATGCTAAGTCTTTCATGTACACCTGCTTTTTCACTTGAATCAACTTGCAATTATATGAGTTCTATATGCCAATATTATTGCAATTCCAAGGCAGACTTGTTCTTAGATTTGATGTTGTGTGTGCACTAATTGTTTGAGAATCCTAGGGTGAATTCCAATCCATGTCTAGTTTATTTCTCCTTATGTCGACTAAGAAAAGTCCCTGCCCTCTTCATGTGATGTATGCTTACCTTATTTACCTGAAAATCAGTCTCTTCTCATCTGAATGCTTACATGTTGGATTTAAAACCAACCTCTTCTTGTCTATGGCACTATCAGGTTTTCATGTTTAAATCCCTTCCTAAAGCTCTCTAAGATAGTCCTAGGCTAAGCTTTGTTTTGAAACTTTATTTGAAATAATATTGTTGCTCTTAAGTTCTATTTCTAGAATGATAAGCATAAACTTGCCTCATATGTAGTTTGTATGTTTCCCAATTTAATCATGGTCTTGCTGATATGCCTTGATTAGAATGGTTATTAGTCATAACTTTAAGAATAGTTCTGTTACCCTTATGGCTGAATTTAGCATTCCCTACCTTATTGTAATCATTTGGGCCTGGTATGCTGGGCCTGCCTTTGGTTCGAAAGTATTATTTGCACCTGGAGTTTGGGCCTGATGTCCGCATGAAGTCCTAAGCCAATTTGAAGGCCCAGTTGTATTACTGGGTTATTCTGTATTTGTATTTGGGGCCTGTAATTATTTAAAATAAGTTGTAACAATTTGTAAACAATGATAGGGAGATTAGTGAAAGGGGATGGGGTATTTTGATTCTCCCATGAACGTGTAAAAAAGTTGCCTATAGGGTTTAATTGCCTTGTTTGCTATTATTTTGACTTGCTAATATTCTATACACTCATAGAAATCATATCTATTGCGAACACATACACTTCACTTGTGCATTATTCAAAGCATGTTAGATTTCCCATACATGTTTCTATGTCTACTGCTATGCATACTTAGACAACATGCCTATAGAATACAATAACGTATGTTTTGCTAATGATACCATGTCTATAGGGTTTCAAGTAATCAATAAATCAATCGCTTCTATTGCATTTAGCACACTACTCGTCTATATATCATGACTATAGGATCTTAATCAACTAATCAGTTACTTGGTTGCTTCGTTATATCGCCACACTTAGATGGCATGCCTATAGGGATAAAGTTTTATAAAATCTGTTGCAATTGTCAGCTGTTAGAAATCCTGCCTATAGGATACTGTTACTCATCTTAGACAGCATGTCTATAAATCAAATGTCATTAACTCTGGGCTTTCAAACAATCTTACTACCTCATTGCACAAACAATGTAATTGTCATGCCTATAGGTTTGTAATACCTTTAGATGTACAAATCTGTTAGCCTAAAGCTCCAATGCTGCCTGTACAATACTGGAAATCAGAATCACATAGAAACCATATATATAGGACTTAATGACTATAGTGCGTCTTAAATTGTCCAATACTTAATCTGCCCGCGTGCATTTATTATTTATGTGTGGAGGCTAATTTGAGCCCTTCATTATCTTTATGTGAAGTCCTATTTGTTTTGAATGTGCGCTTAGTTTATCATTTTTGAGCATCCTAAGTAGAGTCTAGAATCACCTTAATAGTAGATCCAAAGCCTCTTTTACCATAGGCATGGGACGGGTAGTGCACAAATAGGATATGACCTAGAATTGAATTAGAGCACCTTTATGTAAACAACTGTAATATAGTAATCAGGTAGTAGGACATGATAGTATGTGCCTGCTGACCCCTCTTTTACGCAGTTTGTTATACTTCACATGTGCTTCGGCAACTTCGTCTATGACCATGTTTCCTGGACCAACCCTTGGCTCGAATATTCCTTCTATGTTATCATCCAACCATGATGGGTAAAAGTACATGTGATCAGTGTGATACCGATCCGGCTCGATGGTATCCTTTTCCACGATAATTTTTAAGTGCCACATGTGTTGTTCTTCATTTTTGTATGGAATAGCGTCACCCTGAAAATTGGCTATGAAATGACTCATTTTAGCGACTCGCGGTATGACTTTCTTCCTGTCTGCTTGTCTCATAACTCTGAGGGGAGCATAAGGGTATATGCCCCTTAACCCAATCAATACCAAGTGCGGAACATCCCTGGATCTAATGATGAACTCGTCGATAGGGAACCACTCTAACATCCATTGAACCTGATCCTCTGTCAAATTGTTGAAAAACTACACTCATCCTATAACATCCTCTAGTTGAGCAAACCTGTCTGGGATATAGGTCATTTTCTTGGGATGATGGAAGGCTATATGATCATTACATGGCCTTCGTAGAAATTCTTGACAGTATTGACCTTTTTTGAGATGTTCTAACAGCCAAACTTACAACAACATATTGCAACATTCGAAGTATTTGTACCCCTTCTGACAGCGCTCCAAGGCCCGGTATATGTCTTCTATGATCATAGGGACAATAGTACTGTCCTTCGATCCCCTCCATCAAGGTTTTGGCTACCATGGCCAATCTAGTGTGGATTCTATCCCCCCTGGATCGGGAATACTAACATACCCAAGAAACAGACATTGAACACAAAAACCCTGCGGTGTATCCAACCCAAGGAAGTGATAGAGAAATCGTCATCGAAGATGCAATAAGATCTGTTGTGACCATATCGTTCATAGAAGAAGTCGAAGGGTACATAGGAATTTTTCAAACACACTAAGTCATCATTCTTCTTTAATCCCATCATCTTCAGAAACCCCTTGGTAGTGCAATTTTTAGGTTCCAGTAAACCGGGACTATCCCAAGGTAACCCAGCGAATCCCCCTATTTCTTCCAAGAGGGGGGTCTTTTCTATGTCTCTAAAGCGGAACACAACTCTTTCTTTGTCCCAGAACATTGTGGCAGCTTCGATTAACATGTTGTTTGGCTGAAGGTT
The DNA here is from genome assembly GCF_000715075.1 of Nicotiana tabacum. Lineage (NCBI taxonomy): Eukaryota > Viridiplantae > Streptophyta > Magnoliopsida > Solanales > Solanaceae > Nicotiana > Nicotiana tabacum. Next base: position 105,764,293 of record NC_134090.1, read on the forward strand.
CAATAAAGAAGGTAGATTTCCCAAGACCCTTTTTCACATGATTCTTATCACTTGACGGAAGATCCTCCCACCAATCTAGCAACAATGATGGTATGTTACAAACCATGCCGAACCTGGGGACCTCGTGCCTCATTTTATGCAAAATAATTGTGGTTAGGCCCTTTCCCCCTCTAGATCCGACTATTTATGCAACAATGATTAGCATATTAGCACTTATTTATCCAAAATTAATGCACACAATCGTGGTTGTATCCGTTGGAATTATGGAAAACCCGATGGACTTTTGGACGAGGCTTGTCTTAAAGGCTTATTATGTGGACAACATAGTAACCCAGCTAGGTTTGACCATGACGCATATACAATTAATAGGAAGAGCTTGAGGGGGAAGGCACAGAACCATTGACTGCACCGCTGATCGACTAGTTTTACCGCAAATATGCCTTTCCGAATTTAAAGGGTGATATATAGGAAGAGCGCAAACACTCATCAAGAGTTGCTATAGGATTGATTATGCACGAGTGAAATATGATGTTGAGCATGATTTATGCAGCAACAAATAGCATGTTGTCACGTATTTGCTCGTTTAAAATGATAAATACTGTATTTAATAATTGGAAGATGTTAAGAAAGAAAACAAGAAAATAAGTCAGTTTCTGAAATAAAGGAAATCGTAAATGCTTGAAAAATGCGCAATTAAATCCAAATAAAAGGGGAAAGGTAAAGGGTGTACATGTATTAACAGAATAAAGCGTGCTTAAGACTATTTCACAAGAACAAGTTTGTTATGGTAAGAGCCTAAAATATTCCCAATAGAGTCGCCATGCTGTCGCGCCCCCTTTTTTCTCGCGGAGTCTAGGTTTAGACATTTTTTGGGACAACTCATTTCCTTTTGAGAATTGGGTATGGAATTCGAAGAGTCGCCACCTAATAGATTTAAGGTGCATTAGGGAACCTAAAGCAAATAAATCATAAACCATTTTACATTACCAGAGATTGGGTAAGGGCTCAAAATAACCTTAAGGGGAAAGTGTTAGGCACCCCTCGAGGTCCACAATGGTAGGTCCCGACCATACTCGAATTAGGTGAATTAGCCTTATAAGAAAACAAAGTAATTTAAGCAAATAGAGATTATTCAAATGGGAAAAAGGGGTCCTAGGTTTATTAGCCTATATGATCACTTCTGTGCAATACTTTGTAATCGTCCCTAAGTTGGGGTGCTACACATAGCATTAGCACACAAGTCATTATATCCTTTACTACCCGATTACCCTCCCCTTAATTATTGTTACCTAAGCACTCTAATAGTATCCAGTACGTGCCTTATGCGTGAATTACCTATCCCTTGCATGTGGCCTAGGAGTATTTAGGACCTCTATTTAAGTAAGTTCTAGACTCACCTATGTTGTTTTAAAAAGATAAAACTAAGCGACAAACAAAAAGACAAATAGGACTATCACATAAAGATGTAATTAAGAGCTTATATTTACCTCTACAAATAGACAAACAATTGCACGCCTCAAACAAACAGTTTTAAAATTTTAAGAGTCCTATATGCAGGATACCTAAATGAGCATAAACAGAATAGATTCAAACAAATCATCACAATTTTAGACCCAGAATTTGATTGACCTATAGGCTTGCCTAAGTGATGATCGGGGAGAAACCTATGGACATGATATCTAAGCTGTAAACTAGATGCTAGTCTTAACAGGCATATTTTATCTTTAACTCCTATAGGTATGGTTTCTAAGTGTTGAAACATGTTGAAATCCTATAGGCATGAGTTCTACGTGCAAAAACTGATTTTAAAACCTTATAGGCATGGTATCTAAATGCAAGAACTGATTTAAAACCTTATAGGCATGACATCTAAATGCAAGAACTAATTTAAAACCTTATAGGCATGGTATCCAAATGCAGGAATTGATTTAAAACCTTATACGCATGATTTTTAGGCGAGTAAAGCATCAATCAATTTCCAAGCATACTCAACAAGGAAATTCCTAGAAACATGATTTCTAATGCACACATGAAGGTTTTGAAGGCATGATTATCGATGCAAAATTGAGGAATGACTTAGAAGCAGGTTTTCTAATGATGCGAAGGATGGAATTTCAGAATTTAAAGAGTTAGATGAGTCCTATAGGCATGGTTTCTAATGCACATAAGTAAACAAGCATCCAGTAACCTATAGGGATAATTTCTGCCCGTTCCCAATAAAGACATATATATAAGAATCCCTCCCAGTTTTACTAATAATCCCAATATCTGTTTACAAAGAAATATTATTACAAACCAAATATAAATGAATTACAGAATGAAATCACTATACTATAGGGAGCCTGGATAGGCCCAAAAGTAAACCTGGAAGCCAAGCCTTCAACCAAGTCTGCATAGTACACCCAATGGTCTTCTAGTGCGTCAAAGTTTCGAAGGGCCTCAAGGACCCGGGCAATGCTCACACCAGAAAAACCCTTTAAAGAAAAATTTTGTGAGCAAGTTTTGGAAGAGCCAACCCCAGTGTGTCAAAGTTCAGAGGAGTCTCATGGACTCCTAGGTAGTGCTCACAGTGGAGGGGCAGGACCCCAGATATTCTAAGAGTATGAGTTAAAAATAGGAAGTAGTTTTAAGGAAACAGTTTGGATTTTTTGGGGTAAATAGGAGCAAACAGAGTCATTTCAACACTTGGAATTCAAACAAAGATTCCAACAAATAAACAGTAGATAGAAACAGGATCACAACCACTTCAAGCAAAGTTTTACATTACCTAGATTTGACTTAGTTCATTAATTACTACTAGATGTACATATGGACATGTATTAAACAAAGAACAATAGGTTGAGATCAGATTACCATTCAGACAGTCATGCAGAAAGGTAATAGAAGTTTGAGGCATATAAATCATGAACTAATCAGGAACTTGCTAGGGGGTGAACACTTAAAACTGGACAGAAAGCATGCAAGTTGGGAAAACAAGTAGACACAGGACTAATTTACATAGAAGCAAACATGTAGACATGCTGAAAGCAGGAAACATATAGGTAAGATTAAATAGAAGTAGATATGCAGATTAGGATCAATAAACATGAAGCACATAGATCTAATTAGATAGAAGTGGACATGCTGATATATTGAAAACAGAAATCATCTCGGTTTAATCACATGGAAGTAGGCGTGCTGATTAAGAGTAATAACATGAAGCACATAGGTATAATTAGATAGAAATAGACATGCTGATGATAGGGAGCCCACAGATTTGATCATATAGAAGTTTGAATGACAGAAGAAGTGGAGACACACTAGTTAATAGATAGCAACAAGAAAGTGAATCAAACAGGATCCAAGGGTCTAGCCTTGGCTTTCATCTAGCAAGATAGTGCAACAAACAAAGAATAGGAAGATTGTAATAGAGGATATTGTGTGAATAAGAGCAAGAACCTCTTTATGTTTTTCTCTGTATGTGTGCATATGTGTTTAAAAACATAGTGAGGCTTATATAGCATTGAGTAGAGTAAAGCAAATACGGTAAAGGAGGTTAAGAGTTCACAAATAAGGCAAAGAGAATAGTCAGTCAGTCAAGTAGGCTTAACAAGACCAATCAACAGGCAGAATCATGGAGTTATAAAAAAATATCACAGAATTGAGGTCCAAATAAGGTAGGTAATAGGTCTAATAGTCAATTAGAGTCAGAACACCGAAATTTTGGCTAGTAGCAAGGGCAATTAGTCACACAAATAAGGTAAATAGGTAAATTAGAGACCGTATGGGGTTGGTAAAACAATCAACTCCCCTAAATTAAGCTTAGTAAGAGTAATTAAGGCAAGTAGTGTCAATTAGGAGTCCTAAAATAAGGAAAGTAGTCAAAATTACAAGAACTAACCATCTCAGCAAAAAATTTCGAACCCTAGACAGTCAGATGATTAATCAACTACTTAAGGAATAACGGGCAAATATTGAAGTAAATAATGAAATAATTAAACAAACTAAAGACTGGAATATAGTCATGAAAGAATCAGTAAAAAGAGATAATCAAACACATAGAAACTTTTAGAAAAGTTTTGCAGAAACAAAATGAAGTGAAACTCTAATTCTTAGAAAAACGTTAGAATCAATTAATAATAAGGAAAACATGATGTTTTAAAGAAAACTACCGTATAAACTCAAAATCGTTTCAGATCTACAAGGATCTGAACAGATTCAAATTGCAAGAGATGAGGGTTTTGAGGGAAAAATCTAACCATGTCCACAAAGATAACAAATACTCACAAACATTGATGAACACAAGGCAGGTTCATAAGAAAACAAAGAGTCTAGGTCAACTCTGAGTCGAATCTCTTTGCAAAATCGAACAACAAGTAGAGGTAGTAGGCTAGATACGATAGCAAATTACCAGATAATCCCATATCTGGTCAAGGATCGAAGGGGTTTAGGGAATTTCGGGGTGACAACGCTCTAGGGTTTGGGGTGTCTGAGAGAGAAGAGAGAGACGTGGGTATTTGAAGGTGGAGGTTCTTAGGAAATGACTTAGGGTTTGGGGGGTTAGGTTAGATAAAAAAGGAAGGTTTGTTCTGGACCGTTGATATCAACGACCAAGATTGGTTCCGGATTGGGGCGGGTTGTAAAATTGGGTCAGGGTTTTGGGTTAGGTGAATTGCGCTGGGGTTTTAATTGGGCTAGGTGTGTAGTTGATTGGGCTAGGGGTCCGAATTTGAGCATAATTAAAGGGGCTATTTGCTAAATACCTAATTTATTAGTAAACTAATTCATAAAGATAGCTAATTAAATGATACAAAATGATTTTTATGCATGAAGGTGATTAAAAATAATTATTTAGCATTATAAAAACATAAAAAGTTATTTTCAGCATAGGTAATGTAGTTATGCATATGTATGGGCTATTATTGCAAAATATGCAATTATAGTCTTAAAAATGCAAATGTAATTGTGAAAAATACAATTAAAATAATTGAACACTTATATGAGCATAAATGATGAATTTAGATGATTAAATCATCGTAAAGTAATATGAGTGATAATTATTGAATATGTGTATAATTAAAAATGCAGAAAATAAATTGATTTAAGGCCTTTAAAAATTATAGAAAAATTGTAAAACACTTGTGAAAGTTTGTAAATGCATGTACAATATTTTGAAAGTATGTATGCATATTTAAAAATATATGAGGGAAAAATTGGGTATCAACACCATGAACACCCCAAAATCAATGACACAAGCGCGCAAATCCTCCAATATCTGAATAGTGCGCTCGGATTGTCCGTCCGAGGGTGAAAAACTATGCTCAACTCAACCTGAGTACCCAACTCTCGCTGCACGGCCCTCCAAAACTGCAATGTAAACTGAGTACCTCTATCTGAAATGATGGAAACTGGGACACCATGCAGGCGAACAATCTCTCGGATATAAATCTCAGCTAACCGCTCTAAAGAATAGGTACTACACACCGGAATGAAGTGTGCATACTTGGTCAGCCGATCCACAATCACCCAAATAGCATCGATCTTCCTCAAAGTCCGTGGGAGTCCAACTACAAAATCCATGGTGATCCGCTCCCACTTCCACTCCAGAATATCCATTCGCTAAAGCAAGCCACCCGCTCTCTGATGCTCATATTTCACCTGCTAATAATTTAGGCATCGAGCTACAAACCCCACTATATCTTTCTTCATTCTCCTCCACCAATAGTGTTGTCTCAAATCCTGATACATCTTTGCGGCACCCGGATGGATGGAATACCGCGAGCTATGGGCCTCCAACAGAATCAACTCCTGAAGCCTATCTCATTGGGCATACATATCTGGCCCTACATCCTCAGTACCCCATCATCACCAATAGTCACATCCCTGGAATCATCGTGCCGAACTCTGTCCTTGAGGACAATCAAATGAGGATTATCATACTGGCGCTCTCTGATACGATCAAACAAGGAAGACTGAGATACCACACAAGCTAGGATCCCACTGGGCTCCAAAATATCCAACCTCACAAATCGATTGGCCAAAGCTTGAACATCAACCGCAAGAGGTCTCTCCTCTACAGGATTATATGCTAAGCAGCACATACTCACCGCCTTCATACTCAAGGCATTGGCCACTACATTGGCCTTTCCCGGATGATAGAAAATAGTAATATCATAGTCCTTTAGCAGCTCCAACCACCTCCGCTACCTCAAATTGATATCCTGCTGTTTGAAAAAGTGTTGGGGACTACGATGATCAGTAAACACCTCACAAGCACACCATAGAGATAATGCCTCCATATCTTCAAAGCGTGTACAATGACAACTAACTCCAAATCATGAACAAGGTAGTTCTCATGGGGCTTCAAGTGATGGGAAGCATAAGCAATCACCCTACCCTCTTGCATCAAGACACACCCAATACCAACCCGAGAAGCATCACAATATACCGTATAAGAACCTACAGTTGATGGCAAAACTAACACTAAAGTTGTGGTCAAAGCAGACTTGAGCTTTTGAAAGCTCGCCTCATACTCATCCGACCACCTGAAAGGAGCACCCTTTTGAGTCAATTTGGTCAAGGGTGATACAATAGATGAAAATCCCTGAACAAACCGATGGTAATAACCCGCCAACCCAAACAAGCTCTGAATCTCTATGGCTGAGGACGGTCTAGGCCAACTCTGGACCGCCTCTATCTTCTTCGTATCAACCTGAATACCCTCACTGGACACCACGTGCCCCAAGAACGCAACTGAATCGAGCCAAAACTCACACTTGGAGAACTTAGAATAAAGTTTCTCCTCCCTCAGCCATTGCAACACAACTCTCAAATGCTTAGCGTGCTCCTCTTGACTACGTGTTGTCCCAAGAATAGGTGAAGTTTTGAAGAATGACAAAAGAACTCAGTCATGGACCAGATCCATCTTGCAAAGCACAGTCTTGATCAACCTAAACATGTGAGATGCATGTGAAGAAGATAAGTCATTAGCAATATCTCCTGATTAGATCGAAAAGGTTGCATATTGGATAAGGGGAGAAAGTCTCCTTATATGAAGAGAACACAATCCGGATAAAGAGAGTGTTAGAGTTTGATATCTTCAAGGACTCAACTACGATAGAAGATCATAAAATGAGTCCCAATCAAACTCTGATTTCTAACCTATTACATGATAGTGATTATTCTCTTTTACAGGTATTGCACATATGCAGAAGTTGAACTAAATTGAGAGCAAAAGAGCAAGGCAATTTTGCAAGCAATTTATGTGAGATTCAAGTGTGCACTCCTGAGGCTACTTGAACGAGATAGAAGAACCAGCTCCATTATGTTTTTTTTATTCTAGTTCAATTGTAGTAGGTGGTTTAAAGTTGTACCCTTTCAGCTTTCATAGAAGTAATTGTATTAGGTACTTTGAGTGTTCAAGTTATAGGCTAACTTGAAGTTGTCGCAACAGTTGAGGCTGTGTGCTACAAGAGATTAGAGTTAATCCTTAGGTTTACAAAGAGTTTTTGTAAATGCTATTTTGGCTCAGTGATTTTAGTGGAAGTTTGGGAAAATCCTACTGAGTAGTAGGTCGTGGTTTTTTCACCTTTTGAGCTAGGTGTTTTCCACATAAAAATCTTTGTGTTCTTTATTTTATGTACTTTTATTCCGCAAACAGTAGTAGTTAGAACACCTAGAAGAACCAGGTTCTTCTAGAGCGAAAATTGGGTACCACACAAATCACCCCCTCTTGTGTGGTATTGACGTTTAGAACATCAATTGGTATCAAAGCAGGTTATCCTTGAAGAGGCTAACACCTTAGGAAAAGATCAACATGAGTGCACCACCAGGGAACTAGGAAGGGCAATCTACTGCTAGGCCTCCACTTTTCAATGGTTAGTACTATTCTTGGTGGAAGAATATAATGAGGGATCACATCATAGGAGAATACTATGAACTCTGGGACATAGTCACTGATGGTCCTCTAGCAACTACAAAGAAGAATGCTAAAGGAGTGGATATGCCAAAGACTAGAGCTGACTGCACCGATGAAGACCTGAAGAAGTGGGAGAAGAATGCCAAGGCCAAGAAATGGCTTGTGTGTGGACTAGGTCCAGATGAGTCAGTAGAATTCAAAGCTGTGCCACTGCTAAGGAAATCTGGGACACTTTACAAGTGGCTCATGAAGGAACACCTCAAGTGAAGAGGTCCAGAGGAACACTGCTGTATTCTCAGTATGAGAATTTCACCATGAAGGAAGGAGAAACCATCCAAGAGATGTATACAAGGTTTACCACGCTGATAAATGAACTTAAATCTATTGGAAGGATTATTCCTGAAGAAGACAAAGTTGAGAAGATTTTGACAAGGGTTCTGCCAGTCTCTTGGGAAAGCAAAATCACTGCTATTCAGGAATTAAAGAACATTGCTACCCTCAAGTTGGATGAACTAATTGGAAATTTTACTGCCTATGAACTAAGAAGGCAAACTATCAAAATGGATGCACCCAAGAAGGAAAGAAGTCTGACTCTCAGAATTGCTGAAGGTTCAGATCTAGAGGATGATGAAATGGCTATGATCACAAGAGATTTCAAAAAGTACTTGATGAGAGGAAAGGGTTCTTCAAGAGGTACAACCTTCAACAAACCAAGGAATCCTAAGAAACAGACCTATGAGGGTTGCTACAAGTGTGGTAAGACTGATCACATGATCAAGAACTGCCCTCAATGGGAAATTGAGTGGAAGAAGGAAAGGGCTGAACGAAGGAGCAGGAAGAAGGAACATGTTCAACCAAAAAGGAACAAAGGATCAACAAAGGCTATGGTTGCTACCTGCGGAGAAACATCAGATGAGGACTCAAAAGATAAAGCTGGAGATGAACAAGCACTTATGGCCATCGGAGAATCAGATGATGAACAAGAGGTAAGTATTCTTCATCTTAAAGACAAAATTAAATTACTGTCTAAAGAAAGGTTGTCTGAACTGCTGCTAGACTTCATTGATGAGTCTGAAATAATTAACAATGAGAAGGAAGATTTGTGTAGGGAATGTATGATTCTAAAATCCAAGTGCAAAAATCTAGAGTCTAGGGCTAATAAGAGTGAAAGTGAAAATGCTGAGTTGAAGAACCAGGTTCTTGAACTTGACACTAGTATCCTAGAACTCAGGTCTGATAACTTAAAACTGAAACTAGGAATAGGAAAGAAGAAAGCGGCTCACACTCATCTCACCCTAGAAGAAAACTTAAGAAAAATAAAGGATGAGTTGTACAGGAAAGATGAACAGATAAGAGTGTTAAAAGAAGATATAGGGAAGGTAAAACATGAACTAGACAGAACTTGCAAATGGAACAAGGCTTCTGATGCACTCTTCTGGCTACAAGAACATCACAGTAGCAATAAAAGAGGACTTGGTTATGGGACTCAAGCACCTAAGTGGGATCCTAAAAGAAAGTACCTCACTCTTCCTGAAAACAAAATTTGCACACATTGTGGCAAGACTGGCCATTACAAAAATGAATGTAATGCAAAAGAAAAGGCCAGTCAAAAGAACAAAACTTTTGTTCAAGAAAAAATAGGCTGCCTGGGTGGGCTAGAAGGAATCAGATTTATCCCTTTGCCCAGAGAAAGGGACCCAAACTAGTTTGGGTTCCTAAGACTAACCCCTGATTTCTTTTTGCATGTCCAAGTGAAGGGAAGCAGCCAAATATGGTACATGGATATTGGCTGCTTAAAACATATGACTAAAAGCAAGAACCGGTTCCTTTCACTTGAGGACTTAAAGGGAGGTAATGTCTCCTTTGGAAATGGGAAGAAAGGTGAGATTATTGGGGTTGGAAAGGTAGGTAAGAGAGACTCTCACTCCATTGAGAATGTCTACCTAATAGATGGCTTGAAATACAGCCTGATCAGTGTGTCACAACTGTGTGACAGAGGTAACCTTGTAGCATTCACCTCTACTAAATGCTTTGTAATTAACCTTACCACTGACAAGATTGTTTAGCAGGAAAAAAGAGTTAACAATATTTACATTGTAGATTTGTCTACTCTCTCAGTAAATGAACTAACCTACCTAAGTGTGCTAGATAATGATCCCCTCCTGTGGCACAAAAGACTTGGTCATGCCAGTCTGAATCAGCTAAACAAATTAGTCTCTAAGGACTTGGTGATAGGGTTACCCAACATCAAGTTCAAATAAGACAAAGTTTGTGAGGCATGTGTAAGGGGAAGCAGGTAAGATCATCTTTCAAAAGTAAGAAAATGGTAAACACAAACAAGTCGTTGGAACTGGTCCATGTGGATCTCTGTGGTCCAATGAGAACCATGAGCAGAGGTGGAAAGAAATATGTAATGGTACTTGTTGATGATTATTCTAGATTTACCTAGGTACTATTTCTAACATCTAAAGATGAAGCATTTGACATGTTCACTGCATTTGTTAGAAAAACTCAGAAACAATTAGGAAATCAACTTACATCAATTAGGTCTGATCATGGAACTGAATTTGAAAATGCTAAGTTTACTGAATTCTGTGATGAAAATGGTATAGATCATCACTTCTCTGCCCCTAGAATACCTCAACAAAATGGAGTAGTTGAAAGAAAGAACATGACTCTTGAAGACATGGCTAGGACTATGCTTCCTTCTAGTAAACTGCCCCATAACTTCTGGTCCAAGGTTATAGTCAAGAGAAAGGCATAGTATGTAGGCAGCTCAGATACCAAGGGCTCGGTCACATTCTCCTTTGTTTTAGCTTTTGGTCTCTTGGCTTTACCACTACAAAGCGTTAATGACCCCATTTTAATAGAAAAAAGGATGCCCAGGCTTAGTACAAAATCTTTTGACATGAAAGAAGGGATGAGATGTGACAGTATGTTAGCTTTATGTCATGTGAGGGCTGGCATCAAACCGCTTGAATAGATCTGGTCGACCCTGGATGCATTCCTCAGGGGATTCTTTCGTTTGTTTATAACTTAAGGAAACCATCAGCTCTCTTGTTTTGATGGGCTTAATCCCGAGGCCTTACATATTCTTGTCACCTTCTCACTCATCTTTTCTAATCCTTACTCCTGTCTAGCAAAATCCCTGTTGCCCTACCATACTTTAGCTTGCGACCTACACATATCTATTCATACTACTCGCAACCTTCCTTTCACTTGCTAGCACAATATACTTTCCTTATATTATTCTGGAACATCAAGCAAGACACCGCATACCACTTTGGTCAAAGGTGCTAAGAGAAAAAAATTTCGCTATAAATTTCCTGTAATAACCTGCCAAACGGAGAAGCTTTGAACCTTCGTCGGTGTCGGGGGTCTAGATCAGGTCTTTACTGCCTCAATCTTTTGTGTATCCACCCTGATGCTTTCACCCACAATCATATGCCCAAGGAAAGCTACAGAGTTCAACTAGAATTCACATTTAGAGAATTTTGCATACAACTTCTCCTTTTGTAGAAATCTAAGCACAGTACGCAAATGATATGCATGCTCCATCTTGGAACGAGAATACACCAATATATCATCAATAAATACAATTACGAACAGATCTAAAAAGGGCCTGAACACACGGTTCATCAAATCCATGAATACTACTGGGGCATTGATCAAACCGAACGACATAACATGAAATTTAATGTTCTCATATCTGGTCCTGAATGCTATCTTCGGGATATTTTTCTCCTTAACCCTTACTTGATGGTATCCGGACCTCAAATCTATCTTTGAAAAATACTTGGAACCTTGCAACTGATTAAATAAATCAACAATCCTCGGGAGCGGGTACTTATTCTTGATCGTCACCTTATTCAACTATCTATAATGAATACACATCCGTAAGGAACCATCTTTCTTCCTTACAAATAATACAGGTGTTCCCCATGGTGATGTACTAGGTCCGATAAAGCTTTTTTAAGCAAGTCCTTTAGTTATTCCTTTAACTCTTTTAGCTATGTGGGGGCCATTCAATAGGGAGGAATAGATATTAGATGAGTATCTAGTAGTAAGTCAATAGCAAATTTAATTTCTTACTCTGGCGGAAGACCTGGAAACTTATCGAAAAAAACATCGGGAAATTCGTTGACCATGGGGATAGATTGAACGGTTGGCGACTTTACTTTCATAGTTTTTACCCGAACTAAGTGATAATCATAACCTTTTCTGATCATCCTCCTTGCCTTATGACAGGATATAAATCTACCTCTCGGAGATGTCGTATTACCTTTCTACTCTAAAAATAGGCTTTCTTGGAAATTAGAATCAAACCACCTTTGGTCTTCAATCAACGTTAGCATAACAAGAAGCCAATCAATCCATACCTATGATAACATCAATTCTACCCAACCAAGTGCCACGTACCTTATCCTTATTTATTATTAAACTTATCACAGGCCATTACGGGCACCTCCATATATATACATAATAATATTAGGACTTAACTCGCAGAACTCATCCAAAAAAATAGGTTTATATGGATACATAAGGGTTGACAAGGCCGTAGACATGTCATACCCAAAACTATATACAGGATACTATCTACAAAACCTCTAAAAACATAACCATAATATATACAAGTCGGGACAGGGCTCCCTACATCCTCATAAAACAACCTAACACGTTCAGAATCCTGACTTGGTAGTACTCCAAGAGGAGGTGGAACTCACCAACCAAAAGCTAACATTTGGAGGAAGTCTACAGTAGAGGGTCCTTGCCTCGTCCTATATGAGAATCTCAGCCAGACACACTTCGAAGCGGAACCTTCATATCCTTATCAGTTACCTTCCTCCTCTTTGCCCGACAATTATCCTCTTCCTCTGAGTATCCCATAACATACACAGATAAACCTTGATTTATGGATTCCCAAGATTGTGGACTATCTGGAACCTTAGAAGAGCTGGTGTCCGCAAATACCTTAACATAGTATTGATCCTAAAGAGATCCTGATTGTACCAATCCATGTATTACTCCCCTAATACCCTGATCAATGGGACCAAATAATGAAACTAAGGGCCTTTGTGAGGTCGGAACTCCCCTCAACTCATCTGCTGTCGGCGAAATCAAAACTATTCAAACGAATAACTCATATGGATCCTCGGATGGATCCTCATTGATAGAACCCATGATCTCTAATGGATCTGGCTCCATAGTATAACTTATATCTCCTTCTAACACCTTCGTAGCCTTCTGACCCGTGCTAGCAGCTGTAGTCTTCGGAGGCATCGCTGAAAACGTAACATATCGTTAGGAAGATGAATTTTTATGTCGCACGATCTAAGATAAGAAGAGGGGATAACATCATATATGTCATGTAGCCTCCTACCTATAAATGTGGTGCACAACACACCCATAAACAAGACTCTACTAGACACGATCTGTAGACAACCCTAGGACGGAACTGCTCTGATAATACTTTTGCCACGACCCAAATTGATGGGCCGCAATGGGTGCCCGAGTCCTACCTGTAAAACACCCTTAAGCATGCATCTAAGATATAAACCTGAATAACATCTGCTAAATTACGAGAATAATATACATGAAGGAAACCTGCCCAAAAGGCATATGTACATATACGTACAACATACGTAGGACGAGCCAACAAGGCTGCTATGGATAACTATATACCTCAAAACTGGAAGCCGGCAAGGCCACATACTATACAACTGAACATATTGTCTATAGACCGCTAATAGAAATACAGCTGTACAAAAATGGGACTGAGCCACGTCATACCCATGTATATACAAGAATATTGTACCAACGTCAAAAGCAGTTCCGGATCAAGTAGAGCACGCATACTCTCGCTGATCAATGATCCTAAGAAGGGGGATCGTCAACTTGCCTACCTACACCTGCGGGCATGAAATGCAGGCCCCGTGAAATAGGGCGTCAGTACAAAAAATGTACTGAATATGTAAGGCATGAAAATTAGTATGTAAAAGACATAGACGAAACATGGAATAAAGAAATACCTCTGTAAATCTGAATAACTTTGTAAATTATGAAACATTTATAATGTCATGCACGTGCATATAAATATTGTGTCATGCATAGATATAGGTGTACATAATATCATCAAGTATCTGAGGGCATCCTATCATATCGTCTCGGCCACTGTGGGCAACATCATCAACATATACCAACTAGTCAGGTGGTGGGGCGTATATAACGCCGTAACCTTTTTCCTATATCCCATGTACATAAATATATACATATAAATACGCGTATATAGCGTCGTCTGGTCATGGGTCAATGTACATGCATATATGAATAAAATGCATGAAAATATGTTAAAAATCTCAATATTCTTTTCGAATAAACTTTATCAACTGCGTATTATTTTGAGACCCATGAATAGAAGATATAATAATATGTCACATGGGGCATCAAGAACAAAGAGGCCCCTAGTATTTCTATGAATAGAGTCGTTTATGAAAACTGTGTGTTTGCTCGTTTCTTCTGTATAACTTGGATCATGCCAAAAAAAAAGAAACCTTAACATACCTGGAGTAGGAAAATCTGTATGATATTCTTGGAAAAGATTGTACTGTACTCCTTTAGAACCGCAAAATTTTTACGTTGTTAAGCTTCTAATAATAATTCTCATTGAATTTGATAGAAGAAGCCTCGCTGCTACTGTTTTGTAGGAATCTCATGAAAATCGTAACAATTTGAACAAATCTCGTACTAATCTCTAATGCTACTATTTGTATTTGTATTGAAAGGTTTAAGTGTAATAGTGAAAGCCTTAGATTGAAAAAAAGGTCTCGCTGATAATAAAGTAGTGTAGGAACTTTTGTAAGAATTATGTTACTAATGATATTGGGAAAAGCTTTATCTGAGTGTAGTGTCGAATTTACCTAGAAATGAAGTAATGGTGCTCACATTTCCAAGATACAAAGTGTTGTCTTTAATTATCCATTTGATTAAAATATTGAATTATTAGAAATAAGGTATTGTATATCTAACCCTTAGTTGCCACTTAAGATTATATAACTACTTAGTCATTTTATTTGGTTTGGTGGTGCTGCCACGTTATCTTTTTGGGGGAGGGGAGGGGAGGGGGGATTTATTCTTATCTCATAATTTTCTACTTATTTAGGTAATATTCCGTTATCCGATAACTAACCAATTATCCGAATAATTTAGAATTGTGTCAATTTACTTAAAATACTACTCACTTTAATATACTTTATTCATCATTCTATCGTAGTCATGTGATAGCTTCTATGGTACTAGTCCATAAATATCAGGTATTATCGCTCGACCTGTATTTTATCGCAAATCGGCAATCTTCAATGAAACTTGTTTTCTTTAATTCGTGTACCCTTTATCCTTCATTACACTTACTTACCGCTTGTTATAAATAGCATAAATACATTAACCTCAAGATAATCTCATCCTCGAGTCTACGTCGATTAACTGAAGACGAAACTTTAACGTACAAAAACGCGAGATGTAACTCCCTGAATATGTGAAACGATCAAATGTTTTACTGGCAAACTGAGGGGGTGCGCTAGCCGATGGCTGGGCTAGATATCTCTGATATTGTTGTCTCTAACCACCTTGAAACTCACCAAAAGGGTTCGAAGACCTCGCTCTCTTATTCTGGGCCCTATCATGCTTACAATTGGCCCTCTGCTTCTACTTATACTCCTCTACACCCTGAGCATATGCCTGAATACGAAAAATATCCATGTCTACCTGATGTGAGACCGACATACAATCGTTAAGCAGGTGCGGCTCCAACCCCATCACGAACCGCTGAATGCGATCCTCCATCTTAGATACAATAGTGGGAGCATACCTAGCCAACGAGTCAAACTGAAGACTGTACTCCCAAACACTCATTTTACCCTGTCAAAGTTTCAAAAACCTATCAACTCTGGCCCGTCTAAGTTCTAGTGGCAGATAATGATGAAGAAAAGCTCATGTAAACTCCTGCCAACTTCTTGAGGGGCATCCTCACCTCTAGACAACTCCCAAGACTTGTACCAATTAACTGCAACATCTTGAAGTCTATAGGAAGCTAGCTCAACTGACTAAGTCGCAGTAGCCTTCATTACCCTCAACGTCCTCTGCATTCTATCGATTAATACCTGAGGCTCTTCGTTTGGATCTTCCCCAGTGAATACTAGAGGGTCCAAATTAATGAAACCAAGAACCCTTGAACTAATGGACCTATCTGCATGACCAATATCTACTTTCTGACACCGTGCATGTGCTGCTACTAATAGAGTTAATAGATGAATAACATCTCTCATCTCCTGACCCGGTACATCTGGCTGAAGAGCTGGATGTACAAGGGCGAGCACTGGATATGGTGCCCCTCAGAGCTCTTCTAGAGAGGGCGGGGTATGTGAAGTTTGAGTTGGAATCTCACTATGGGACTGTCCCCAAGCCCTGGTAACTCGTGGCGCTCGAGTAGTAGTCTCACCAACCACGGACTTTCTCTTCTGGGTAGCTTTAGTCTTTGGAGGCATTGTTGAAAACATAACATATCGTTAGGAACATGAATTCTTATATCGCACGATCTAAGAAATGAAGGAAGGACAACATCCTATATCTCCTATAGCCTCATCTCTATAAGTGTGGTGCACAACACACCCATAAACAAGACTCTATTAGACACGGTCTGTAGACAACCCTTTACTCTGATACAACTTTTGTCATGACCCAAACTAATGGGCCGCGACGGGTGCCCGAGTCCTACCTGTCGAACACCCTTAAGCATATGACTAAGATATAAACATGAATAACATCTGCTGAATTACGAGAATAACACGCGTGAGGAAAAACTTGTCCAAAAGACATATATACATAAATGTGAGAAATATGTAGCGCGAGCAGACAAGGCTACTATAGACAACTATATATCCAAAACTGGAAGCCCGCAAGGCCACATACTATCTAACTATGCATACTGTCTACAGACTTCTAATAGAATATACCATTATACAAGGACTAGACTGGGCCCGTCATACCCATATATGTATACAAACATATCGTACCAAAATGCAAAGTAGCTTCGGATCAAATGGAGCACACCAACTATCGCTAATCAAGGATCCTAAGAAGGGGGCCGTCAGCGTGTATACCTGCACCTGCGGGCATGAAATACAGGCCCCGAAAATAGGGCGTCAGTACGAATAATGTATTGAGTAAGGCATAAAAATCAGTACATAACAGACATAGATGAAACATGGAATAAAGAATTCCGACGGCAAGTCTAAATCACTTTGTAAATCCTGAAACATTTATAATGTCATGCACGTGCGTATAAATGTCGTGTCATCAAGCCTTTGAGGGTATCATGTCATATCATCTTGGCCATTGTGGGCAAAATAATTAGTATGTACCGGCTGATCAGGTGGTGGTGCGTATATAACGTCGTAACCTCTGCCAATATACCATATACATATAAGTATATATATATATATATATATGTATATAACGCCATCTGGTCATGGGTCAATGTACATGTATAAATGAATGAAATGCATAAAAATATATTAGTAAGATCAATATACCTTTCGGATAAACTTTATCAATTACGTATATTTCTGAGACCCATGAACAGAAGATGTAATAATAATATACATGGGAGTTCAAGAACATAGGCATCTCTAATACTTCTATGAATAGAGTTATTTATAGAAGTTGTGCATTTGCTCATTTCATTTGTATCGTATGGATCATGCCAAAAAAAGAAGGGATAGTCTTAACATACCTGAGCCGATCCTCTTGACAATCCTTCTAACACATGCCAATCGAGATGAAATATGTAACAGTGAGATCGAAATAGGGAACAATTCGTATGAAAAGCTCGAAGCAATGACGTTGCTATTGCAAGGTCATATTGGCTGAAACACTTTCTTAAGAGATTAGCAATAACGTTGCTATGCAAGGTAACCTCGGCTGAAGCTCTTTCTTAAGAGGTTAGAAGATAATTTTGAACTAGAAATTTTTATCTTTAACTTTTAGGTGGACCCACATAGGATGACTAACCTTTCCTAAAGGCTTCTAAGTTGACCACCTAAATGTAATGAAGCTTATTCAGTACTTGGGGCTGCGACGTTGGGTCCCTTGGTCTTATCCAAGGTTGTTAAATAATTACCCACTAATTTTCATTAACTTATTTATTTCCCATTAACCAATAGACCACATAATTAAAAATTATCTCAAATTACTTAAAATATTATATACTTTTAATACACTTTGTGTACCCTACTATCATGGTTATGGGATACCTTGTATGGTATTAGTCCATTAATACCGGGTATTATAGCTCGGACCGTATTTTATCCCAAATCAATAACCTTCAACGAAACTCATTCCCTTTGATTCACTTACCCTTTAACCTTTACGGAACTTATTTATTGCTTGTTATAAATAACATGAATGCTTATAACCTCAAGATAATCTCATCCACGAGTCTAGATCGATTAACTGACGACAAAGCTTTAACATACAAAAATACGAAATGTAACACCTAGTCGCATATGTGATGCCTGGGATCAGTAGAGTATCTTTGCGATTCCGAAGACTTTGGTGGCATTTACAAAGGTGGGGACTTCACATTTACGAACTTTTTGTTGCATTGTTTACTTCTGTGGCTCTGAGGCAGGGTTCGCATTTGTGATGTTAGCAATTGCAAATAATACTTTGTAATCGCGACATTTGCAGTTGACTAAAAGAAGGGGAGAAAGGGACTTAGCTCATTTTTTCCTATTTCTCAACCCTACACACACTAGAAGCGATATTCCAAGAGTCTTTTCTTCTCAAGTTCATTGGTAAGTGACTTTTATTCATTTCTTTTCAATTACCCATTATATTTCATGAGATGTCAACATCAAATTTACAATTTCCATGGTAGAAATTTGGATTTGGGTAGAATTGGGAATTTTTCTAAAAATGGGATTTAGATCTCAAATTGAGGCTGAATTTTAAAACTAAAATATTACCAGGCCCGGGGTGAATGGGTAATCGGGTTTTAGTCCGAATCTCAAATTTTATCAAGCGGGCACGGGATTGACTTTTTAAAAATGTTAAAAATTTGAGCCTCTTTCATTTGCGGGCAATTTCTAACGCTTATTTTAAATCATTTGGTCAATACTTTGCTAGATTTTGTTGGTTTGGAGGCTTGTTCAAAAGGTAAGGTCGTAGTTGATTGATTGCTTGAGTTGTGAAGTGAGGTAAGTGTTGGGTTTAATATTGATTTGAGGGAATTAGGAACCCTTAAACTACATGTTATATGAATTACATGGGAAACAACATATATGCGAGGTGATGAGTCTATATGCGCCTTTATGTTACTTACATCAATATTTTGTTTCATCATAGTATATCTTTTTACATGCCTTAATTTCTATATACTTGTTTGACCTTCATGCCATGATTGTTACTTGTCATTTAGTTATCCTTGTATTAAATTGCCCATCCCTTCTGTAATTTCATGTTTTTAGCTACTTGTCTCTATTTTCTTTAATTGCATATCTAAATTGTCATATGTCTTACTTGTCTTATAATTTTGTATACTTGTTGCCTTATATAACATAGTTTTACTTGTATGAGTTGTTAATTAGTAGATACCGTTGAGTTGGTAAAGTTGAGACATTAGAGTTGTTAGAGATTCTTTAGTTATTATGTGATTCTTCAATTTCTCGAATATTTATTTTCTTGATCTAGAAATTCTTGTAAATCTTGGTTGTTGAATTGCTATTGTTGATTGAAATTGTTTGGCAAGTGGGTTGCACGCTGCAATGGAAATTGAAAGGAAATGGACTGTAATGGCGAAATAAGGATGAATTATGATAAACAGATGATGATATAGTGGGATCGGGTTGTGCACCGCAATGGATTGTACATGTTGTATTTGTTTTTGACAATTGGATTTGCCTCGGTATTTTGAGATTAATTTATAAGACTTGTTATTCTAGGATCTCTGGTAGTTGGTTATCGAGTTCGTTTTTATGATCTAACTGCTTTATTTCAAGTTTTTGTCCTCTCCGTTGTCATTATTACTACGTACATGTTAATATAAATGACCCACCTTAGCCTTGTCACTATTTCTTCGAGGTTAAGCTCGACAGTTACACAATATATGAGGTCAGTTATACTCATACTACACTCTGCACTTCTTGTGCAGATACCAAAATTGGTCCCAGCAGTGCTGAGTAAGATTTGCTCGAACTAGCTATCAGTGGAGACTAGAGGTATAGTTGTACGACGTCCACAACCCCGACGTCCCCTTCTATATCATCTTAGTTGTTTATTTTGATTCAGACATATATGTTATTTTATTCGGACTATTATTTGTACTACTCTGAATGTTCATGTATTCATGACACTAGTTCTGGGATTGTATTTGGATTTCGTCGTTTATTAGTTTGTCACCTGACTTCGGCAATTCAATTTTATTGTTGTCATTTAATTTGAAATTGTTTAAAATGGTTGATAGATATAGTTAACGTTGGCTTGCCTACCAAGTGAAATGTTAGGCACCATTACAGTCCTAAAGGTGGAAATCCTGGGTTGTGACATTGGACGTTTCCACGACATGTTCCTCCTCCGTATCATCAGGAGTTGGTTCTCGCACATACCGAGGTTATTAACCTTCATGAACTGGGGTCGTCTCGTCCCCTTCATTGCGGGTCTCGCTGATTGAGTCATTACACTAGGACAATTCTTCTCATTCAATGCGCGCTTTAACGTTGTGCGTGTTGTTTACGTCAGTGACTGCCATATCTAGGTTTTACTAAAAAAAGAACCAAAACTTGTTAGTAATAAACGAATCAACCAAAGTAATTACGCAGCGGTCTATGCCCCACGGTGGGTACCAAACTGTTTACCCATAAAATGGTATAATTTGTAAAATGGCTAATTAACAAGCGAGTCGATTTGATCCAAAAATGATAAAGAAATAAAACTAAAATTAAGATTTAACAACTGAAATTAAAGAAGATAACAAGCTTGGCTCCGAACTCGACCTTTACGAGAGCAAAACTGAAAATAATGATAAAGCGATGATGACGTTGTTAGTTTGAGAGCGAAAATGGTATAGTACAACTTTTGTGTGCAGAATGTTTCCTGTCCCTACAATAGTTGTTATTCCTATTATTTATAGCTCTACTTAGGGAAACAAGATATTAGGATCATGCTCCTCTTAAATGAGAATAAAAATGTCAATGATGGGTACATAATATCATGCTTTGAATGCAAATATTCTTTGGTATGGCCACTCATTGAATACTAGCAACTATTTCCTGTACCGGCTGCTCGTTGAATGATATTCGATATCGTACCTTTGAAATTTTATCGTCGACTATGTTTCCTTCCAGAACCCGTCTGATACGGGTCACACAAGTTGTATCCGGTATTAGTTGTTTCCCACCCATCTTTTGTCTTTCTTTGGTTCGACGTACCACTTTACTGTTCAACCACCTGTCATCAACCATTCTTACCCCATACACGTACTGTGATGTTTCCTCAATATCGATTAGTCACCTTAATTTCTATTTAGAGCCACCGCTCCTTTCGCGCAAGAGGCACCAAGCTCCCCATTTATTTTGAGTTCAAAAGAATAATATTCACTGTATTGAAGCCGTGAACATACTGCTGAATTTTAAAAGAGCACATGCTGTTTTAAGTCATCATCAAGTCAAGTAATTGCTAAGTTCGTCGCCGCTTCGTTGTATTTCCTTCTCCCTGTAGTTGTTCTAGCTCCTTAGATATGTGAGTCATTCACTCTATTTATTTGGATTTTGTTAAATCTCCATTATTAATTATTAAACTAATAATTCAAATCATAGTCATGGTTTGGTTGTTGGCCACTAAAAATTGAGTTGGTGGTCATCGTAGGCAATGGCCCCTGCCTAACACTAAGCCTCCAAACATCTTCATCCAATTCTCGTCAAAAAAAAAAAAAAAAAGCTAAAGACTAAAGACAGATGTCAGTGCTTAAACTATTGTTCAAACAAGCACTTCAAGGCTCAAGAAAGAAAAGGACAAAGTTAGGAGACAAAATGCCATTATCACACTAACTTTCCGTCTTGTCAAATGTTAGTTTTTGGGATTGAAATGCATGCATGAGGGAAGGATCGCTGATGTTATGGATAGAATACATAGATGATTTACTTTCGAGCTTCACGATGTAATTGTCTTTCTCTATCATGCGGTAATCATCTTTATTATTTTAAAGATTTCATCCCTTAAGAAATATTAGGCTTGTGACTTTCCATGATATTTGGTCGCCATTGTTACAGTTCACAGCATTAAGCGTGTTTGTCATGCATTGTTTGTTAAAAATCGCATACAAACATAGAGCTACCGCAGTGGAAGATAAATAAGAAACGTAAGACTGAGAATCAACTATAATATACCACAAGAGTCGAGAATTACCTTTGATCTACCTGTATACGGATCGTTCTTTGATGGAAAAAGTGATACCATATCGAGAGGCAAGGACGCCGAGCTCGGAATCGAGACCCCTTTCTGATATTGAGGTCAAGGTCGATATCATTTGTCGAGGTCGAAAAAAGGCATACCTCGAGATAATACCGTTATGATTCAGTAACTAAAAGAGCGAGATACTCGCAACAACCCGAAAATCACGGCGTAAATTTCAGAATGGATTGATCTTTGGCGGTTAGACAGCTATCAAATATGATTTCCTACTGTAATTAAAAGTGTACCTTATTTATGACCCCTCTATTATATAAAGGGAAGCCCATTCATTTGTAAGATATGTTTGACTGATAAGAAAATACATGCACTTTATTCTCTAGCTATTTTACTTACTGTTCATCAGAGTTGCTTTATAACTTGCTATCCCCACTATTCCACCTCGAGACTGTCATAGTTCGAGGTCGAGATTTGGCTTGCACACTGGTTCGATCTATTTTATTCTTCAACTTATATATTTAATTCCTTGTTTATCAACAGGTATTGTACTAAATCACATATTTTTAAAATCACAAAATAAATTTAATTGTTACTCGGATTTTAAGGTAAACAATTTGGCGCCCACTGTGGAGCTAAGGATAATAGTGATTGTTCAGTGCTGATTCTGATAACACACATTATTTCACGCTGGTTCTTGTCAAGAATTTTTTGTTTTCAGGTTAAAACATATCAAACTCACAAAGCGCACCCGTACATGGTGATGATTGTCTCGGGTTTCATGCAGAAAATGACAATGTAATTGCTCTAGAAGTCGGGGTGCCACCGATTAACCCTAGGGGAGTGCCGGTTACCAATCCAGTCGATGTCAGTTCCCACATTGCTTTGAATGCGGACTTAGGCGTGTACCCCGAATGGAGTGTACGCAGGGAAGGCCGATCTAGTTGCCAAGGAACACAAGGTGTAGGAGACGGGAGAGTTAGTCTCCAGGTAATATTTGAGATGCTACTGGCTCAGCAGGCCGCTATTGCTCAGCTTCAATGTCAACATAGAACTCCGAGTGCGGTCGAGCTGAAAATCACTTGCCGTACCAAGCCAGTGCCGGAAAGGTCGAAGGGCAACGGATCAGGTACTGATCCTACAATTATGAAAATGCTCGAGGAGCTCATCAAAAGAATTGAGTAGGGAGAGAAGAAAATCGAAGATAATGATTAAAAAGTTGAAACATATAACTCCTGAGTTGATCAGATACCGGGGGCACCCCCGATCTTAAAGGGTTTGGATTCAAAAACGTTCGTGCGAAAGCCTTTCCCTCGGAGTGCGGCTCCGAAGCCCATTCCTAAGAAGTTCTGTATGCCAGATATACCTAAATACAATGGGACCACCGATCCTAATGAACATATTACTTCGTACACATGCGGAATAAAGGAAAATGACTTAGAAGATGATGAGATCGAGTCCATTTTGTTAAAAAAAAATTGGGGAAACTCTATCAAATGGAGCAATGATTTGGTATCACAACTTGCCACCAAATTCCATCGACTCATTTGTCATGTTAGCAGATTCTTTTGGGAAGACACGTGCTGCGGCCATAAAGGTTGCAACCAGAAAATCAGACGTTTTTAAGATAAGACAAAGGGATAATAAAATGCTGAGGGAGTTCGTATCCGAATTTCAAATAGAATGCATGGAGTTGACACCGGTCGCAGATAATTGGGCCGTTCAAGTTTCACTCAAGGGTTGAACGAGCAGAGTTCGATTGCATCACGACAGTTGAAGAAAAATCTGGTCGAGTATCTGCCTGTAGCTTAGGCAGATGTGCACAATCGATATCAATCGAAGATGAACAATTAGGATCCCCTTCCGGTTCAGTACATCAGAATATGTTAGCAGTTAAAACCCCGCGGGACATCGATAGGGAGCCAAGGTCAAATAGAGAACGATATCAACCATACACCGCAGATTGAAGAAACAATTGTTCGGGACGCAATCCCTTGCGGAATGATCAAAGAAATGATCGAGGGCAAAATTCTTGGGGACTTATGAGAAAAAGTGGTTTTGATAAGCATGCCGATCCCATAGTGGCACCTCGGTTATCGAAATATAACTTTAGTGTTAACGCATCAGGCATTGTGTCTTCAATCAAAGAAACCCAAATTTGATGTGCAAGTATCATGGCACGCATGGTCACAATATCGAGGATTTCAGGAAATTAAGGGAGGAGGTAGCTCGTCTATTCAACTAAGGCCACCTTCGAGAGTTCCTTAGCGATCGAGCCAAGAATCATTTCAAAGACAGAGATGCCAACATAAAAAAATTAATAGGAGGAACCTCAACATGTCATTTATAAGATCGTCGGTGGGGTCGATATTCCACAATGGCCCATATTCAAATGCACTAAGGTATCAATCACTAGGGAGAAACGGACCCGGGATTATGTGCTCGAGGGCTCCTTATCATTCAATGACAAAGAAGCGGAAGGCATTTCTCAGCCACACACCGACACTCCAGTAATTTCTATCTTATTAAATAAAGTTCAAGTTAAGCATATTTTAGTACATCCAGGTAGCTCGGCGAATATCATCCAATTGAGGGTCGTGGAGCAACTCGACCTACAAGATCAAATTGTGCCCGCAGCCCGGGTCTTAAATGGCTTCAACATGGCCAGTGAAACAACTAAAGGTGAGATTACTCTGCCGGTGAATGTGTCCAGAACCATTCAAGATACGAAGTTCCACGTGATCGAGGGCAACATGAGGTACAATTCCTTACTTGGGAGGCCGTGGATCCACAACATGAGGGCAACTCCTTCGACTCTTCAATAAATAATGAAATTCCCGATGTCGGACGGTGTGAAAATAGTGTACAGGGAGCAGAATGTTGCAAAGAAAATATTTGCAGTCGACGAGGTAATACCGGTATCAATGTATCAGCCTCGGAAAGGTCAAGCTTCAAAGGTAGACAAGAAACCAAATAGCAATCACAGCCACCAGCCTCGACCGAATCGGGAAAGCATGTGACAGAAAAAGAAGAAGAGGAGGATTTTCTGACCCCTCGAACCATTATTGTTCCCGAAGAATTTGACGCCACTAAATAAATGGTCGAAGAGCTGGAATAGGATATACTGACCAAGTACCTGCCCGAGCGAAGGGTATACCTAGGAACGGGGTTAACCCCTAAACTCGAGAAAAGGCTTATTCAGTTTCTTATTGATAACATAGATTGTTTTTGTTACGCCCCGCAATATTATGTCGATATTACATCTCACACTATTAAGTTACGACAGTGTTGCACCCTGTAGTATTGTACGTTCGATTTGTCGTAAGGTAATTGACATCAGTCCAAGTAAAAGATTATTTGGAGATTATAAGGATTATGCTATTTATAACAAGTGATGAATAAGTGTTATGAAGGATAAAGGGGTACACGGATTAACGAAAACGACTTTCGTTGGGAATGGCTAATTTGGAATAAAATACAAGTCGAACGATAATACCCAGTAATTATTAACTAGTACCATGCAAGATATCATATGAACACGGTAGTATAATGTATAAAGTATATATGAAGTATATTAAAAGTAAGTATAATTTTAAGTAATTTGTGGCGATTTTTAATTATACGGGTAATTGGTTAATTACCGAATAACGAAACATTATCCAGTTAACTAATAAGTGGATAAAATTTAACAAAATTACACCCCAAAAGAAATGTGGCAGCCCCCTTATAATTTAAGGTGACTCATTATCCATTTGTTACATGTGTCACACTAAGGTTTAGGTGGCAACATAATATAGATGTTAACTAGACAATCCTTATACTGGAAAAGGAACGTATGATATAAAGTATTAAAAGGCCATGAAAATTCAGAAATCAGAAACTAGCAACAAGATTAGCAATCAGCCTTACCATAAAAACAATAGAGTGAGTTATTTGCCATATTTCTTTCTCAAGAAGCCCTTGACAAAATCATTCCTTGCCTTAGTCCGAACTTGTTGAGGGGCTATATTCTATAAGAATAGTGTACCCCAAAAGCAAGGAAAGCAGCACCACCAACAAAGCACGCCATTGTCACGCCATTTTTATAAATTATTCTATTCATACAAATAGTAGGGGTGTTCATATTCTTGATTCCCCATGAGAATTATTATTATCTTCTGTTCATGGGTTTCAGAATAATACGCAGTTTGAAAAAGTTTATCCGAAAGGAATATCAGGATTATTATGTATTTTTCATGCATTTCATTCATTTATACATGTGCATTGACCCATGACCAGATGACGTTATATACACGTATATATGTAAATATATGTATATGGGATATAGGAAATGATTATGGCGTTATATACGCACCACCACCTGATCAGCTCGTATATGATGATGATGTTGCCCACAGTGGCGGATGTAGCGTATAACCTACGGGTTCAACTGAACCCATAACTTTCGACGCGGAGTAAACATTTGTATGTAAAAATTCATTAAAATTGCAAAAGTAGTAGACATGAACCCATAAATTTAAAAATACAATGGGTTCAATGTTAAAAGCCTTAAAATTGAACCCATAAGATTTAAATCCCGGATCCGCCTCTGTTGCCCACAATGGCTGAAATATGATTCAAACGGCGTTATATACGCGTATATGTGTATGTATATGTATATGGGATATGGGAAAAAGGTTATGGCATTATATACGTACCACCACCTGATCAGCTGGTGTACGTTGATGATTTGCCCATAGTGGCCAAGATGATATGATGGGATGCCCTCAGAGACTGGTGATGTTATGAGACATGTACCTATGCATGACAAGAAATTCATGCACGATGCTATAATTATTTCATGATTTACAGGTGGAGTCAATTACTCTATATTTCCTCCATGTCTGTTATGTGCTTATTTATGTACCTTACATATTCAGTACATCATTCGTACTGACGTCCCTTTTGCCTGGGGACGTTGTGTTTCATGCCCGCAGGTCCAAATAGACAGGTCGAGAGCCCTCCAAGTAGGCTATCAACTTAGCAAAAGATGTTGCTGCGCTCCATTTGCTTCAGAGTTGCGTGTTTGGTTAGTATGATTTAGACGGGTATTATTTGGTATGGCGGGATTCTGTCCTGACCATTATGACATTTATGTACTCTTAGAGGTTTGTAGACATATGTCGTGTGTGTGAAAGATTGTGCGGCCTTTTTGGCCTATGTTTCGTATTTATAAAAGATCATGTTGGCCTATTAGGCCCGTATGTCACGTGTATATGATAATGTAATAAGAAATATATGTTATGTTGGTACTCGGTTGAGTAAGATACCGGGTGCCCGTCGCAGCCCATCGATTTAGGTCGTGACAAAAGTGGTATCAGAGCAGTTCTGTCTTAGGGAATCTACAAGTCGTGTCTAGTAGAGTCTTGTTTATAGGTGTGTCGTGCACCACACTTATAAGCAGGAGGCTACAGGGCATTTAGGATTGTCACTCTTTCTTCTTAATCTAGATCGTGTGTTAGAGCTCACTTATAAGAATCCAAGTTCCGAAATTCTATTTTATTCGTAATAAGACGATGCCTACATCCGGAAAGAAGGTTGGAAAGAGAGATAGTTGTGGAAAAGCTGAGTCAGAGGAATTGGATTTTTGTATGATGCCTACGATAAGTAAATATGAGGTATTTAGCAGATGATGGGTGTACTGAAAGGTGTAAGCTTCCTGGTAAGAAGCCTTAAGGCAAAATTGCCTATCCATCTTTATGGTAAAGGACAATGAGAGATTAAGAAGATAAGTACAAGTTTCAGCAAGTAAAAGGAGCAAGGTGAAAAAGGGTACGGGGTACCTAGTTAATGAAGGTTAACAACGTTTATAATTGAGGCAGAGGAATATAAGCTTTTTGAATTATATTCAATAGTAACAGAGGTATATACAATTGGTCGTACCCCTTCGAGATATGCCCTATGGGGGTTAACAAAAGTAGTATAAGAAGATATGATGAATGAATTGATTGCGTCAGTTGACATTTCCGACGGATATTGCAAATTTGCAAATAGATCTCTTTATGAGACACCTAGATGGTGCACTCTAAAATAGTGCAGCCAGATATGAGTACTACAAAGACACGCACTATAAGCCTTAAAGGGATAAATATTACCTTAGTGTTGCTCGTGTCCCTAGTAAAGCGAGAACGTTAAGCAACTTGAAGAGCTACTGGATGGAGCAAAGGAAAGCTAAAAGCTAAAGAATGTCGTATTAAATTTTTCACAAGAAAAGGGATATGCAGAAATATTAGCAGAGTAATGAGAAGAGAGATAAGGAAGCATTATGAATAAGGTGTGATACATGGATGAAAACGGTAGAGTGTTACAGAACCTATAGTCAAATAAAGGAAGAGACGAAATGTGATGGGCCTTAAGACAACAAAAGAGTATAGGCCATAAGGTTATATCCTCATTTCGAGAAATAAGTTCGTGACTCCAACACGATTACCAAAGGGAAGAGTTAATCCCTAGAGTAATAGAAATTAGTATGGGCTGGTAAACAAGATAAACTAAGTATGAATTATGGACTGAATGAAATGGACCACAAAAGGAGATTCATGATGAATTTAGAGAATAGTCATTCAGGGAGACGCTTCCCTAGAGCAAGAAATGTGAGCAAAGTTAAGCTTAAGATACTGTATGTTCCATTTACGCTAAGTGTCACCCTCGCGAGTAAAGGAATTTGTCATCCTTGGTATAGAAGGATTGCCGCGAGGCGAATAAGGATCATTGATGTTGAGAAACGACACCAAAGATGAAGAGATAAAATATCTATAGGTAGATCCTCGTGGTTTCAACTTTTAGTACACCCCTAAAGGGGGGAATATGGAGTGATGTAGCATTAAATCAGAATTAAGTGGTTCTACTGGCTATGGAATGGTAAAGAAAGTAAAGGTTCCTGCTCGAGTTGTTATTAATAAGTAAGGAGCCAATGCGAGATGTAAGTTAAGACAAAGGAAATAACCCAAGAAAGCTTACGAGAAATATTGATATGAGAATGGACCAACGAGTAGTTAGTAATTGGTTAGGAAGATCCCAATTATGGCTAAACAGGAGGTTACAGACGAGTCATCAGATTGTGTAAGATAAACATAGTAGAACCCAACATGGAGAATTAAGCCCCGAAGAATATTATTATAATACTTGAAATATATTCAAACAAGCATCGGGATAGTTAAAGGTACCGTATGAGTGTTACGGGGATAAAAAAAGTGCCACTAGGAAGGCAGTTAAAATATCAGTTCAGAAGCAACCATACAAGCACAAGGGCATGGAAGTAAGCAACTACAGATGGTTAGATTATAGGCAAGTAAGGACATCAAAAAGGTCCGTAATAAGCTCACAGCTTTACGAGAGTCAAGGGTTATCCCTAAGTACTACAACGAAAGACTAGCTAAGGAAATAAAGAAGAAGGCTTTAACCTAAGCATAACAACCTAAAGAGGAAATGGTCGTGTAACAACAATCTCGTAACAACTTTTTAAGCATTCCAAAGGAAAATGGCACCTACCATAGCTAATGAACGGAAAGTAAGAATTAAAAGTAATATTCAAGATTATATGATTTGCATGAAAACTATGGAAAGGGTGGGCACTAAGATATTCTAAGTATGGACGCAACAAGGTGGCAGAAAGAGCAGGAAAAGTAATAGCTTACGTTGAAAGAAAGTTAAGACGGAACGAAAGAATTATTTGATCAATGATCTAGAGTTAGTACGTTATGGATACACTCAAGATTTTGGAACAATATCCAGAAAGCATATTTGTTGACAATCATATAGCCATAGAAAACTCTGGCATAAGTTAAAAGTAAGAATTGAGCCAAGGGCATAGACAAAGGATTGAATTGTTAGAATATTGTATCATGGATATTCTACAATTCCCATGAAAGGCTAAGGTAATAACTGATACCATGAGCCACGAATGGGAAGATAGCTTAAGCCTACGTAAAGGCTGATCAGAAGGAAGAGGAAACTAAAGAATCACATCACCTAAGTGAATCAGGAGTCTGATTATTGGACCTAAAAGAAATTATAAAAGTTGTGCTTGAGAACATGAAAAAATCGCTCTTAATATCAGACATTCAAGAGAAATAATACAACAACCATAATCTATAAAGGCTCTACAAGGAAGCCAGTTAGAAAAAGTACCGGCCTCATAAGAAGTCAGTACGAAGCTCCCACCGGATTGTGTATGTACCAGAGGTACGAGTATTATAATAGAGCTTCAAGTTATGGACGTGAATCACACCTAGGTAGAAGGGAGGTTATGAAAGAGATAGAAGATATTATACGAGATTTTAAGTAAGTAAGGTAAAAGTGATCAACGTACGAGGTACTAAAATGCAGAAAGTTGTGAATAGTCCATACTTCAGATAGAAGGTTATAAGCACGGGGATTCAATATCCAGGAATGATAGCGGCATCGTTAGTGGCATATCTTCCAGCCTATGGTTTCTACGTATCGATGGGTGTAGCTAAAAGAGTATAGAAGAGTTAGGGATGATGTGACGTCTCGCTTGATATTCCAGAATAACATAAGGAAATCTATAGTGCAAGCAAGTTGAAGAAGGGTTGTAAGTAGTATAAATGGATATGTGTAGGTTACAAGATAAAGTATGATAGAGCGGCAAGATTTTAGGAAGACAGGAGTAAGGATAAGAAAAGGCGAGTGAGAAGGTGATGAGAATGGATAAGTCCTCGGGATTAAGCCCCTGAAAACAAGAAGAGCTGACGGTTTCTCTAAGTTATAGAAAGCTCAGTATAGCCTGAATGAACTCAAAAGAGTCTAAGACTAGTAGCATTTAGAAAAGATGGAATGCTGCCCTGATAGTACAATGAGGGTGTAATTGTGATGGATAAATGATGGCGTTTAGGCCTTCAAGTGAGTAATGATTTGAAGAGGATTTTATGGATTCTACGAGATTAAACTACCCACATAAGTGAAACACATTGGGATGCTATAAAATACTATCATTGAAGTATAGTATTACCCCTAAGTGGATCAGGAAAATCACTTCAAATATTCCTCGATGGAACGTAAGCCCTAGTGGCAAGGTATGACGTAAGAAGTTTCAAGTTATCAGTGGTATATTGTAGATTAATATTCAGGTGAATCAACAATGGATGGACAAAAGTCACAAAGTATGAGATGAGATTAGGCCCATATTCGCAAGTTCTACAAAGTATCGCGCAAACGACTTCAGTACACCTATAGAGGCACAGAGAGACATCCTTTTAAGCATTATACATATAAAGTAAGGCCTAGATATTGACTAAAAGATAAAAAGAAAGATGAATCGCATAAGTGCATTTACAAGCCAGGGTCATACAGGTTGCATGACAGGAGGTAACATCAATTGCAAGATTCGGAAGATTTTGACCACATGTCATGATATGAGCAAAAATACTAAGGGGGGGGGAGGGGAGGGGATACCCTAGACTTTGGATTTATTCACAGAGCAACTGCTTAAATGACAAGAAGAGTATTAAGATATTCACAAAAGCTATAAGTTACGAAAATGATAAGAGCATTAGCCAACATTCAAGGATGAATGTTTCAAAGAGGAATGATGTTACGCCCTGCAATATTACGTCGATATTACGTCTCGCAGTATTAAGTTATGACAGTTTTGCACCCTATAGTATTGTACGCTGGATTTGTCGTTAGGTAATTGACATCAGTCCAAGTAAAAGATTATTTGGAGATTATAAGGATTAAGCTATTTATAACAAGCAATGAATAAGTGTTATAAAGGATAAATGAGTACACGGATTAACGAAAATGAGTTTCGTTGGGAATGGCCAATTTGGAAGAAATTACGGGTCGAACAATAATACCCAGTAATTATGAACTAGTACCATGCAGGATCCCATATGAAGTATATTAAAAATAAGTAGAATTATAAG
This sequence comes from Nicotiana tabacum, assembly GCF_000715075.1. Lineage (NCBI taxonomy): Eukaryota > Viridiplantae > Streptophyta > Magnoliopsida > Solanales > Solanaceae > Nicotiana > Nicotiana tabacum. The sequence continues at coordinate 105,796,573 of NC_134090.1, forward strand.
TAATTTGTGACAATTTTTAATTATGCGGGTAATTGGTTAATTATCGGGTAGCAGAACATTACCAAATTAATCAATAAGTGGATAAAATTTAACAAAATTACACCCTAAAAAAAACGTGGCAGCCCCCTTATAATTTAAGGTGCTTCATTATCCATTTGTTACATGTGTCACATTAAGGTTTAGGTGGCAACATAATATAGATGTTAACTAGAAAAGGAACGTATGATATAAAGTATTAAAATGCTATGAAAATTTAGAAATCAGAAAGCTAGCAACAAGATTAGCAATCAACCTTGCCATAAAAACAATAGAGTGAGTTATTTGCCATATTTCTTTCTCAAGCAGTCCTTGACAAAATCATTCCTTGCCTTAGTCCGAACTTGTTGAGGGGCTATATTCTATAAGAATAGTGTACCCCAAAAGCAAAGAGAGCATCACCACCAACAAAGCACGCCATTGTCACACAAAAGTCGGCGGGGTGAGGGATTGTCAAGAAAAATTGGTTCAGATATGTTAAGGCCATCTTTTTTTTTTTTTTGGCATGATCCAAATTATACTGAAAAAACGAGCAAATACACAGCTTTATATAAATTATTCTATTCATAAAAATAGTAGGGGTGTCTATATTCTTGATTTCCCATGAGAATTATTATTATATTCTGTTCATGGGTCTCAGAATGATACACAGTTGAAAAAGTTTATCCGGGAGGAATATCAAGATTATTATGTATTTTCCATGCATTTCACTCATTTTTACATGTGCATTGACCCATGACAATATGTAGTTATATACGCGTATATATGTAAATGTATGTATATGGGATATATATAAAGGTTACGACGTTATATACGCACCACCACCTGATCAGCTGGTATATGGTGATGATGTTGCCCACAGTGGCTGAAATATAATTCAAACGGCATTATATACGCATATATATGTATGTGTATATATGTGGCATATGGAAAAAAGGTTATGGCGTCATATACGCACCACCACCTGATCAGCTGGTATACGTTGGTGATTTGCCCACAGTGGCCAAGATGATATGTTGGGATGCCCTCAGAGGCTGATGATGTTATGAGATATGTACCTATGCACGACATGACATTCATGCATGATGCTATAAGTATTTCATGATTTATAGCTGGAGTCAATTACTCTATATTTCCTCCATGTCTGTTATGTGCTTATTTATGTACCTTACATATTCAGTACATCATTCGTATTGACGTCCTTTTTTCCTGGGGACACTGCGTTTCATCCCCGCAGGTCCAGATAGACAGGTCGAGAGCCCTCCAAGTAGGTTATCAGCTCAGCGGAAGATGTTGGTGAGCTCCATTTGCTTCAGAGTTGTGTGTTTGGTTAGTATGATTTAGACGGGTATTGTTTGGTATATATCTTGTACGTGAAAGTTTGTGCGGCCTTGTTGGCCTATGTTTCGTGTTTATAAAAGATCATGTTGGCCTATTAGTCCCGTATGTCACATGTATATGATAATGTAATAAGAAAGATACGTTACGTTAGTACTCGGTTGAGTAAGGTATCGGGTGCCTGTTGCGGTCCATCGGTATGGGTCGTGACATTTTTGCTTGGTCCCATTTAGACATGATAGGGATCCCACCGGAGATAACGGCGCATCGACAAATCCCGGACCTAGCTTCAAACTAGTGAAGCAGGAGAGAAGACCCCAATCCGAGGTAATGCACGCATTCATAAAGGACGAGGTAACGAAACTTCTCAAAATAGGGTCAATTTAGGAGGTAAAATACCTCGAATGGTTAGCCAATATAGTCGTAGTCCCTATAAAGGGGAACAAACTAAGAATGTGTGTAGATTATAAGGACTTAAACAAGGGATGCCCCAAATATTCCTTTCCACTTCCTAATATTGATCGCATGATCGACGCCACGGCTAGCCACAAGATCCTTACCTTTCTCGATGCCTATTCTAGGTATAATCAAATTCAAATCAACCTAGAAGACAAGGAAAAGACTTCATCTATCACCAAATATGGAACATATTGTTATAATGTAATGCCCTTCGGGCTAAAAAATGCAGGAGCTACTTACCAACGCCTAGTAAATAAGATGTTCGAAGAACAAATAGGTAAGTCAATGGAAGTTTATATTGATGACATGCTAGTTAAGTCCCTACGCGCAGAGGACCATTTGGCTCATTTGTAGGAAACGTTCGAGATTTTGAGGAAATATAACATGAAACTCAACCCCGAGAAATGTGCTTCCGGAGTCGGTTCGGCCAAATTTCTGGGCTTCATGGTGTCAAATCAGGGGATCGAAGTCAACCCCGATAAAATTAAGGCCATCAAAGACATCAACGTCGTGGACAGCGTAAAGACTATGCAGAGGCTAACTGGGCAGATAGCTGACCTAGGCTGATTTATCTCGAGGTCATCCGATCGAAGCCACAGATTTTTCTCTTTACTCAAAAATAAGAACAATTTCACCTAGACCCTGAAGTGTCAGCAAGCATTAGAGGAATTAAATCGATACCTATCTAGCCCACCATTGCTTCACACACCGAAGGCAAATGAGAAACTTTACTTATACTTAGCGGTATCAGAAAGCGCGGTAAGTGGTGTCCTAGTTCCAGAAGACCAAGGTACGCAATTTCCCGTTTACTATGTAGGTCGAACCCTAGGGGAAGCAAAAACTAGATATCCACACTTAAAGAAATTAGCACTTGCATTGATAAATGCTTCTAGAAAGATAAAACCATACTTTCAATGTCACCCCGTATGTGTGTTAACCACTTACCCACTTCATAATATTTTGCAGAAGCCCAAACTTTCGGGCCGATTGGCCAAATGGGTCGGCGAACTAAGTGGGTACGATATTGAGTATCAACCCCGAACGACAATCAAGTATCAAATTTTAGCGGACTTCGTGGCCGATTTACGCCAACCCTTGTACCCGAAGTTAAAAAGGAACTCGTGTTAAAATCGAGCACATCATCGGGGGTATGGACCCTTTTCATAGACGGTTCCTCTAATATGAAGGGGACCGGGCTAGGCATCATTTTGAAGCCACCCACATGTAGCATTATTAGGCAGTCTATCAAAATTTCTAGGTTAACTAACAATGAGGCCGAGTACGAGGCCATGATACAAATCTATAGCTAGCTAAAAGCTTGGGGGCAAAAGTCATTGAAGCCAAGTGTGACTCTTTATTGGTGGTGAACCAAGTAAACAAAAGCTTCAAAGTTCGAAAGGGTAGAATGAAAAGGTATTTGGACAAGCTACAGGCAACTTTGCACTTCTTCAAGGAGTGGGCTTTAGACCACGTACCTCGAGAACAAAACAGTAAGACTGATGCACTTGCAAATTTGGGATCATCGATCGAGGAAGATGAGATCATCCCAGGGACTGTCGTCCAATATCGAGATTTGTGGTCATGGAGGGTCATGCTGAGATAAACTCTACAAGCTTGACCTGGGATTGGAGGAATAAATATATCGAATATTTAAAGAACAGAAAGCTCCCAATGGACCCTAAAGAGTTGAGCGCCCTATGAACCAAAGCTGCTCGATTCACATTGGATTAAGATGGAACATTATACAGAAGGACGTTCGATGGACCATTGGCGGTATGTTTAGGGCCGAGGGACACCGATTATGTTTTACGAGAGGTTCATGAAGGCACTTGTGGGAACCACTCCGGCACCGAATCTTTGATTCACAAAATTATTAAGGCAGGGTACTACTGGGATAGCATGAAAAAAGACACAAAGGAGTTTGTTCGAAAATGTGATAAATGTCAAAGGTTTGCACCGATGATCCATCAGCCCGGAGTGCAACTTCATTCAGTCCTATCCCCATGGCCATTTATGAAATGGGGGATAGATATCGCCGTCCCTCTACCAACGGCCCTAGGTAAAGCTAAATTCATTTTTTTTATGACTGACTACTTTTTTAAATGTGTGGAAGCACAGGCTTTCGAAAAGGTCAGAGAAAAAGAAGTTATATACTTCATCTGGGACCACATCATGTGTCGATTTGGGATACATGATGAAATCATATGCGACAATAGAAAGCAATTTATCGGCAGCAAAGTAACGCAGTTCCTCAAAGAACACAAAATAAAAAGGATCTTATCAACGCCATATCACCCAAGAGGAAACTGACAGGCCGAATCGACAAACAAGACTATCATTCAAAACTTAAATTAAAGGTTAAACGATGCGAAGGGGAAATGCAGAAAAGTTCTACCTGAAGTTCTTTGGGCGTACCAAACGACATCGAAGTCCAACATGGGGGTAACCCCGTTCTCCTTAATATATGGCTCTGAGGCCTTAATTCCAATTGAGGTCGGGGAACCTAGCACCAGATTTTGACATGCAATAGAGGAATCAAATCACAAGGCTATGAATACTAGCGTCGAACTATTGGATGATAGACGAGAAGCTGCACTTGTTCGGATGGCTGCACAGAAGCAAAAAAAATCAAGAGATAATACAATAGAAGAGGCAACCTTCATCACTTCGGAACTGGGGACTTAGTTATAAGGAAAGTCACCCTCAATACTCGAGACCCAAATGAAGGGAAAATTGGGAAAGACCATATCGGGTCCTCGGTATCATCGGAAAGGGATCTTACAAACTTGGCACAATGGAGGGCGAACAATTTCCAATCAATTGGAATGTTTCACTACTCAAACGATACTATTGCTGAGGTATGACATTCCCCCTTTTCTATTTGTATTTGATACTAACTTATTGCAGGTATTCGATTGAAAACATCAAGAAAACTCTTCAACACAAAGACCATAGGTTTTAAAGCACGTGTTGTATTCTTTTTACCTCAGATTGGTTTTTAACCCAAATGGTTTTTTTTGGTGAGGTTTTAATGAGGCAACAATTATGTGCTACCTGAGGAAAATTTAACAGTATCCAAGGCTTCTTTTCAATCAACCTCGAATACTGTGGGGCATTACCCTTGGAAGTTATATTTTCGTGAAAAATACTTCATGTCAAAGGGTCTTGATAGGGAAAGTTTGTAATGGGCCAAATGCTCGACTGAACCGTGTCCATATAGATTAGTCGATCCCCGATGGCAAAACATGTATGCATGTATAAATTATTCAAAGAAACATTCTTTCTATATCAAACACTTTGTGTCTCGAAGAAAATTTGCCACTATACGAGCTCCATACTTATGATTTTGTGAGAAATGGCTCAAGGGCCAATTGCAGATATACCTCGAAAACTCGGGGACTGTCATCGACAATCAATATATTCGAGTTATCTAAACTCGAACTCATAAGACCTCAAAGAGGTGCCCCTCGATCTATAGGCCAAATCCATCTTTCTCGGGGACTAACACCTCAAACAAGTTTGAAATGTTATTGGGGAATAAGCCCAAGAGGCATACCCAAAGGCTATGGCCAACCTAATGCGGCTCGGAGACTTCTGAACCCCGCAATAAAAATAGGCCTTCTAGTTCATTGAAAAATCGGCTAATAAAGGTGTAATGCCATGGAAACTTTTGCTAAGTAATTTAGGATTTCGTGGTGCCATGTAGGCTCATTATAATATTTTATGTGCTATTAACATGATGGGAATCAATTGGATTAGGTAAATAAGTGTACAAGTCTTATAATAGGTAATTTGGGGTCCAAGGAAAGTCCTAAGTCTAAGTCAAATTAGAAAATTTTATAATAGGCTAAAATTCAAAATGAGTTCGCACAAGTCCACACGTTGGACGAGCATATATAAATATATATATAAAGTTTTATGTGATGAACAACCTATTAAATGAAAGGTCTTCGAGTCTAGTTTCTAAATTTCAAACCGTTTGTCATTTGTATATTCCTACATAAAGTTATGAACAAATTACCAAAGGCTAGATTAGCGATCAATTTCGAGATCGCAAAACGACTCTGCGAAACGCATACGCGTTGCATAGTGAAGTAGAGTCTGGCAAAACATTATGATGTCGCATGTTGATTGTGATGTAGCATAATTGATTATGCTGTCTATGCTATCGCATAATGATTATGCTGCAAGAATGTTGCCCACATTTCGATTATGCTATAGCATAATTGCACCACATAATTAACTTCGGGGGTCCTTTTTGGAAATTTTCATATATGAACCCACTTTGATAAATAAGATTTGGGACTTCATTTGGGACTATTTTTACACTAAATCTAGAGAGAGGTGAGAGCATTTTAGAGATAGAAAGAGGGAACCTAGCCTCCTAATATTCAATCTTGCACAAACCCTCAAGAATCAAGCATGCTAATCTCTAGCTCACTATCTTCCGGGTAAGTCCTACTTCTAATATTTCATATATGAGATTATGAGTTCAAAACTATATTGTGGGGTTAGAAATAGGCCATGAATGTGACACTAAACTATAGTATTTGGGATTAATGAACTATTTTAGGTAGTTCTTGATGAAATTGGATGAGGGAAGAAGGAATTTGCATTGTAGAACCTTGTAGTCTATTTCACATGATTAGATGTTTGATGAAATTTCTAAGAGAGATACACCATGGGAAATCTTTCTAAAATTATTAATTGATTTTCACTTTGTCCTTATAGATTATTACTGCTAGAGATGTTAGTGCAATGTAGTAACTTAGGGAAAGCTCAACAAAGTATGTATGGCTAAACCCCCTCTTCTTAGAAATTGAGCTCCCATGGTGTCTATGCAAATATTGTAAGTCCGAAATATGATTTATGTAGTACTTGTTATTTCAAAGGAATTGGTGTTGCAAGAATATATGTGACAGGTGTATCTCAATGTGTTCAATATGATATTCTTGGTAAATTGAGGATATGTGAAGAATGTGAACTATGTGCTACAATGCCTAGATTTCAAGTCAAGTTTAAATTGAAATTGTTATGCAAAAGTATATGAAATCCTCTATGTATAAAGATGCTTGAAATAAATCAAATGAATTGGGAAATAGAGTGTGGCCAACGTGCCGAGAACTTGACTTATAATTGTGCCGGGTGATGCCTATAACATGAGAAAATATGAAACAAATTATCAAATAAGCCTTGACTCTACTTTCCATAAATGACTTCAATAATAAAGTGTCCTAAAGGCTTTGTACACAATTTATGCCCATAAGTGGTTGTTCGAGATAATGTTTATCCTTATAAGTACATCCAATGTGATCAGAGTTGTTACATACTTCGATGTTAAAATTGTATATTGTCGTGATTGGAAAAGAGTAATTTAAGAATAATTGGTGTAATTGCTTTTTTATGACTTTGATATGTGTTTCTATTGTGGTTCGGTGTGTCCCTCCTTTTTGGAAGAATCCTTTGTGTTTAAAGTTTCATTGCTAATGAACTCGAGGTGTATGATTTCTGAAATATTGTATATGCCCATGATTCATGATTTTCTCTCATGTGTACTTGACATCTTGGATTGAATGGTTTGTTGTTGAAATTGATATTGATGTGAAATGTGGGGAAAAAGTGCTCGAATTATAAAATGTGGCCCAGGGCCAAGTATGATGTGATAATTGTGGCCCCAAGTGCTGATGAATTGATATGTGTGATATAAACTTGAAAGAAGATGATTGATGGAAAATGGAAACGTCTTGGTAAGACGGCTTAGCCGGTCGGGCCGTGATCGGACGCCATGCCACACACATGGTGGTATTGTGCTGATATTGAAATCGGAAAGTGAAAATAAAATTGTGATTGAGGTATACGTCTCAAATGAGACGGCTTAGCCGATCGGGCCGAGATTGGACTCCGCGCAAAAAGGCGGTGGTATTGTGAATGATGGTGCAACAATATGAAATATCCCAACCTAAAACTATGGAAATTATGTGAAAGCTATGTGATTCCTTTTATTTGATGATGTGGTGATTGTTTAAAGCTTTTGTTGAATCCTTATGATTTCTTTGTTCTTGTATTGTTATTCTTTCTAATAAGATGGTATTTAGTTATACATACTAGTGCTATTCAACGGCACTAACGTCCCTTTTGTAGGGGGCGCTACGTCTTTAAATGGATGTAGGTGGTTCCATAGTAGGCAGTGTTGGTCGCAGCTAGTGATACATCTTCCTTTTAGTTTACTTGGTGAGCCGCACTTCATTTCGGGGTCATGTACAGTTGTTTATCACGTACTTTGTATTTTGAGGTATAGTCAGAGCCTTGTTGCCGGCATTTCCATATTATTCTTCAGTTGTATTTAGAGGCTCCGTAGACAGGTTATGGGTGTAGTTTGATAATGGGGAATTGAATTAGAAGTTTTGATATTTGGCAAAGATGTATAAAACTTGTAATATTTTGGCAAATATGAATGAAGTTGCTAATGGAAATGAAATGGAAGTCGTTAATGATATATTTACAAAGTATGATTAACGAAGTCCATCTCCTCTTTATTCATAAATTAGTTTGGGTAGAATGAAACCTAATAGGCTTGTTCAGTCGGGTTTACTCGGTTGAGCGTCGGTCACGCTCCTTAGTTTTTGGGGCATGACAAACTTGGTATCAGAGCCTATGATTTTAAAGTGTCCTAGGATATGTCGGAACCGTGTCTAGTAGAGTCCTTATTATCAGTGTGTTGTCGACCACATCTATAAGTTTGAGGCTATTTGGACATTTAGGAATTTTAGCCTTCTTTGATACTCCAGATCGTGCAGTAGAAACCAAGATAGGGAGCGAATTTCCTCGCTATGTCTTACTCTCAAGATGAGTAATCTTCAAACTATAATTCATGACTTTGAAACAGTAAGGAGGGAATGACCCCACCATTAAATCTGAGGTAGAGTGCCCAAGAGTTTGTTAAGAGAATGTATCGAGCCATGGAGGGATTGGTAGAATTTGTTGTTAAGGGGAGTACCCTTGTTCTTATTGATGTCAATGCACCACCAGATCATATAGAATATCAGTATGTTACCAACATACGTTAGGGATGTGGAGTCGAGGGACATCGATTAAGCTATTGCCCTATCAACCTAAAGTCACCAAGTGAGTCACTCCTTAGTACAGCCAACGTACTCTTGTTGTATATGTACATCCATATTGAAGAGTTCTCAGAGACATGGTCTTAATAAGATGTTGAGTCACAAAACATTGCATGAACCAACTCCTTGAACAAGAGATATTATTCGTGAATCCACTCTATCTCCAATTCTCTTATTTACACTCACTTGTGAATTAAGTTCTATTATTATGTCCTTGGATTGAGTTGTAACTCTACGATTAACACTTCCCATTTACTTTCCTAAATTCTCAACAAGGGACTATACACGATGAATTTCTTACAAAATCATTCTATTTAAATGGACAACATATGCTCACTTGTGCCTATGCATGCACCGTCATAATGTTTACCTATGTAGTGTCAAGTTCCATGAAAAGTATTCAGTGTTGCAATCCTTCTTAAGTCACTCTTCTTCTCACAGGTGTATATGGCTTCTATGGTTTGAATAGTCGCCCTACTCTTGCGAATATCATCATGAAACCTTCTCACTGTCTAGTAACATAAGAGCATACATCAGCACCTATCATATGAGTTCACGTCAATCGAAATGCTCACCGTGTGCATAAAGTCTCTCTGAAAATTAAGATCCTCACATCTCCATCGTAGGAAGATCTTGTGTCGCCATCTTAGTATAACTTTCGTGTCCACTTGGGACATCCCGCAGTAAGTAACTCACTTTGTTACTAGTATTATGGTCACTCATGACGTGGTCTCGTATTGCAGTTTGGGAGTTAATATCGCAGAAGCATGTCCAGCTGTATAGCATAAGCATGTCCATCTCATAGCAAATGTTTATTTCCTCTTTATACCTCAACAACATGTGTTAATTGTGTTCCTTAGTAAGCAAATTCACTGTGCTAGTTTCCCAACACTTGTTCAAAAACTATGAGAGAACATGCCCTTCTATGTGTTACTATGACACTTCCTTTCTCATAAGGACCCTCAATAGGCTCTCCGTCAAGCCCAAAAGCACCTTTGGGGCTTATCATAGCACAACACATTATTCTCATGTTTTCCTGCCTTTCATTAGAATCTAGGTATTTCTCAAGTCAAAATCCATGGAGAATTCATCATGAACATCTGCAAACCTTCCATGATTATTTTGCACTGTCTCATTGAGTTTGGTTGTCTTTACACTCTCGACTTCTAGAATCATTGACTATGTCATTGTCATGTGTAGGGAGTTTTGCTACCCTTGGTATTCCACCTCCCTGGGTGGATAGGAGTGTTATTTGTCTTTCTCCTCGGAGCATCATGTTAACCATTAGAACCCCTCTAACCAATACATAATTTCATCCCAATATTAAAATGTCCTAGCTATGTGGTTTCACTCGTGAAAGGATTAGATTAGATGGCTTTAGAGTTTTGCACATATCATGAGCATATTGATTTGGAAGATAAGTTGTCGTATATTTAGGTCTCTCATATAGGATCAATTATCATGAAGGGTTAAGCTGTCTAAAATATGATAATCTCATAAGTGTTCAGCTTCTTTTCATCCTCATGGGCTTGTGGCATAAATTCCTTGTGTCAGTTAATGTTAGAAGTGTAATTCAACTTCATGTATTTTGAAACCCATGTCGCATTCAAGGTGCCAGAGTATTCTCATTCTTGATAAACTGATTTTCCCTACACTCTAGGAGACGACTGGGTCACGTACTTGAATATCCCTCCTTATTGATTCCTATTGCCAACGTCCTAGTTACCCATATGCCTTATTTGTCTAATAATTGATGTCGTCACAATGATTAACCATGTCAGTATTGTTAGTAGTAATCTTCGTGTCTCTTAGCATGTAATCTCATGAAATACTTTGCTCGGCACATTAATGAATTCCTGGATAATTCTAGCCCAATCTTGAACTCCGTTGTTCCTTATTGAATTGAATCTATTAGGTATTGAAGGTCTAAACATGTCAAATGGGAAGGATCACAGCATGGTCACATATATTCGATAGGAAATTTTATGGTCAAATTATGATATCACATCTTAGAGTAATCGTTGAAGTTCATCAAAGGTTTAGTCTGGGTGTTCGCGTAGAGATTTAGAATTTAGGAGGGCGAACAGGTTATTCTCAATATTTTTCTCTGAAGAGGTTATGTGAATTGATAATGAATGGTACATAAGTGCATTTCACATTAGGCCGCACTAGGAGTATGATGTTTCCCCGTAGTTGCCCCCATGTATTTTGAGTTTTCATACGTCTATGTCTAAGAAGGTAGTTGAAGATCCTTTGTGTATCCTCCCGGTGGAAATTATTGAAGGTAAAGTTAATGGATAGGTAGTTTATGCGCGGTATCTAGCTGTCATCCTTGTTAGATAAGTTTGGGGGTTGGGATTGTTTCCGTGAGTGTGTTATGGCAAAGTCTATAAGTCGAGGAGGCCACCTTGAAGGCCGAAAATGTCGTGGAAAGAAAATATTTTCGCTTTATTGTATAACAATTAGTTTTCATTTGAAAGGTACCTTACAGGTGTTACGATTTATGATGTGCAGTCCATGTTCGAGTATCATTATGATAATGTAGTGCTTGTAATGCTGAGATTAGTGTTATGGATATATACTTTGTGGTGCTTTGCCGAGTTGTGGATGAGTTGTTAGGATGATTTTGGTGGTTCTCTGGCAGGTGGATAGGCCTAGTTACAAAGAAGATGCTGCCAAAATTTCTGAAAAGTTTGTGAGTTAGTCAAAATTTAGGGACTTGAGGTAGGTTATAAAAGAGATATGTTATGTTAAGGTGTTTGGGGTGGACTCTACCTCTCATTCGAGGACGAATGATCCTAAGCGGGGGAGAATGTAATGTCCCGGAAAATTTTGCTAAATCATTTAGGATTTCGTGGTGCCATGTAGGCTAATTATAATATTTTATGTGCTATTAACATGATGGGCATCAATTAGATTTGGTAAATAAGTGTATAAGTCTTATAATAAGTAATTTGGGGCCCAAGGAAAGGCCTAAGTCTAAGTCAAATTGGAAAATTTCATAATAGGCTAAAATTCTAAATGAGTTCGCACAAGTCCACACTTTGGACGAGCATATCTAAATATATATATGAGGTTTTATGTGATGAACAACCTATGAATGAAAGGTCTTCGAGTCTAGTTTCTAACTCTTCAAACCGTTTATCATTTGGACATTCCTACACAAAGTTAAGAACAAATTACCAAAGGCTAGATTTGTGATCAATTTCGCGATCGCAAAACGACTCTGCGAACCGCATACGCGTTGCATAGTGAAGCAGAGTCGGGCATAACATTACGTTGTTGCATGTTGATTATGCTGCAAGAATGCTGCACACATTTCGATTAAGCTATAGCATAATTGCACCACATAATTGACTTTGGGAGTCATTTTTGGAAATTTTCATATACGAACCCACTTTAATAAATAAACTTTAGGAATTCATTTGGGACTATTTTACACTAAATCTAGAGAGAGGCGAGAGCATTTTAGAGAGACAAAGAGGGGACCTAGCCTCCTAATCATCAATCTTGCACAAAACCTCAAGAATAAAGCATGCTAATCTCTAGCTCACTATCTTTCGGGTAAGTCCTACTTCTAATATTTCATATATGAGATTATGAGTTCAAAAATATACTGTGGGGGTTAGAAATAGGTCGTGCATGTGATACTAAGCAATAGTATGTGGGATTAATGCACAATATTGGGTAGTTCTTGATGAAATTGGATGAGTGAAGAAGAAATTTCTATTGTAGAACCTTGTAGTCTATTTTACATGATTAGGTGTTTGATGAAATTCCTAAGAGAGATATACCATGGGAAATCTTTCTAAAATTATTAATTGATTTTTGCTTTCTCCTAAGAGATTATTACTGCTAGAGATGTTGGTGTATTGTAATAACTTAGGGAGAGCTCAACAAGGTATGTATGGCTAAAACCCCCTCTTCTTAGAAATTGAGCTCCCATGGTGTCCATGCAAATATTTTAAGTCCGAAATTTAATTGATGTAGTACTTGTTATTTCAAAGGAATTGGTGTTGCAAGAATATATGTGAAAGTTGTATCTCAATGTGTTTAATATGCTATTTTTGGTAAATTGAGGATATGTGAAGAATGTGAATGCCTAGATTTCAAGTCAAGTTTAAATTGAGATTGTTATGCCAAACTATATGAAATCCTCTATGTATAAAGATGTTTGAAATAAATCAAATGAATTGGGAAATAGAGTGTGGCCAACGTGCCGAGAACTTGAGTTATAATTGTGCAGGGTGATGCCTATGATATGAGAAAATATGAAACAGATTATGAAATAAGCCTTGACTCTACTTTCCATAAATGACTTCAATAATAAAGTGTCCTAAAGTCTTTATACACAATTTATACCCATAAGTGGCTGTTCGAGATAATGTTTTTCCTTATAAGTACATCCAATGTGATCCGAGTTGTTACATACTTCGATGTTGAAATTGTATATTGTCGTGATTGGAAAAGAGTAAATCAAGAATAATTAGTGTAATTTCTTGTTTATGACCTTGATGTGTGTTTTTATTGTGGTTCGGTGTGTCCCCTCCTTTTTGGAAGAATACTTTGTGTTTAAAGTTCCTTTGCTAATGAACTCGAGGTGTATGATTTCTGAAATATTGTATATGACCATGATTCTTGATTTCCTCTCATGTGTACATGACATCTTGGATTGAATGGCTTGTAGTTGAAATTGATATTGATGTGAAATGTGGGTGAAAACAGCTCGAATTATGAAATATGGCTTAGGGCCAAGTATGATGTGATAATTGTGGCCCCAAGTGCCGATGAATTGATATGTGTGATATAAACTTGAAAGGAGATGATTGATGGAAAAATGGAAACGTCTTGGTAAGACGGCATAGCCGGTCGGGCCGTGATCGGACGCCATGCCGCACTCATGGTGGTATTGTGCTGATATTGAAACCAGAAAGTAAAAATAAAATTATGATTGAGGTATACGTCTCAAATAAGACGGCTTATCCGATCGGGCTGAGATCGGACTCCGTGCAAAAAGGCGGTGGTATTGTGAATGATGGTGTAATAGTATGAAATGTCCCTACCTAAAGCTATGGAAATTATGTGAAAGCTATGTGATTCCTTTTATTTGATGATGTGGTGATTGTTTAAAGTTTTGTTGAATCCTTATGATTTCTTTGTTCTTGTATAGTTGTTCTTTCTAATGAGATGGTGTTTAGTTATACATACTAGTTCTATGCGACGGCCTTAACGTCCCTTTTGCCGGGGGTGTTACATCTTTAAATGGATGTAAGTGGTTCCATAGTAGACAGTGTTGGTCACAGCTAGTGATGCATCTTCCTTTCAGCTGACTTGGTGAGCCCCACTTCATTTCGGGGTCATATACTGTTGTTTATCATATACTTTGTATTTTGAGGTATAGCTGGAGCCTTGTTGCCAGCATTTCCATATTATTCTTCAGTTGCATTTAGAGGCTCCGTAGACAGGTTGTGGGTGTATTTTAATAATGGGGAATTGAATTAGAAATATTGATATGTGGAAAAGATGTATAAAACTTGTAATATTTTAGAAATTATGAATGAAGTTGTTAATAGAAATGAAATGGATGTCATTAATGATATATTTACAAAGTATGATTAATGAAGTCCATCTCCTCTTTATTCATAAATTAGTTCCAGTAGAATGAAACCTAACAGGCTTGTTCAGTCAGGTTTACTCGGTTGAGCGCTAGTCGCGCTCCTATGAAAGTATGTTATATTTTAACAATTTTTGCATATTTTAATTCATAGCTCAATCCTAAGCCAATTTTCAGACCAAAAGATGGCCAAAACCTTAGCCCAATCTCCCCTAGCCCATACCAAATGACCCCTTTATTCCAACCCCATCGTGACCCATTTTCTCTACCCGCTCCGCTCATCTTTAAAATTCTAGCTGTTGATCTCTCAAGATCAATAGCCCTCCCTCACCCAAGCCCTTTTAATTAATCAAACCCGGAAATCCTACCTCATTTCCCACCTAACAGCCGCCCCCAAACTCTATCAAATGTTCTCTCTTCTCTAAAAGAAACCCTACAGGCACCTTCCCAATCTTCTCCAAATCCGATCAAGTCATGGATTTCCTCAGTGATTCATAGTTTTTATGGATTATCTCATTGTTTCTTATAAGACTATGGTATGACATAGTACTTGCCCAATTTTTGGCAAGTACCAATCCCCCGAATCAAGTGCCATCGCCTTCAGTCTTCGAGATTTAGACGATATTTCGTCTGTATAAACTCACTACCATGCCATGTGGGGTATGATTCATTGAGATCTTTTACTATTTTTCATTCTCTGTCTTGAACTAGTGTGTGCTTGATTTCTCCTAAATTGATTCTGAATTGATTTTGCATGCTATTCCTTCCTTCTTTTGCATTTAATTGATTTTTTCCCTTGTTTGTGTGCGTAAATTTTGCTAATATATAAATCCATCCCCCAACTCCCCTAAAATGGACCTAAATAACTAATATTACTCTCTCACTCTCGCTCATTCTACTATTCTAAATTGAGACCTTGGCCTGCTGAAAGCCTAGGCCACCAGAATTCGATTGTTGCTCTTTTTTTGTGCGGGCACTGCCCGGGGTTCACCCGAAACCCTTGGTAACTCTGACGCACTAGGATTTTTGTTATTAGAACACTTTAAAAAAGGTGATTATCACCAACAGCTTCTAAGAAGGTCACTGAATGACTACATATACAATCATCATACAAAGAATATGACAAGTATTCAATACAGGTTTGCGAAGCCTTGAAATGTTGTAGACTGGGTGCGTTTCTTTAGCAATCTGATAGACGAGAAATTTCATTGGATGTTTGTATGGTTTCCTAGTAGTGAGTTTATCATTATATCCAAATAAACTACGCACTTATTACTGATCGAGCTGTGAGGCATCTATCCTTACGCTCCTATAAGGGCAATGAGGCAAGCTGGAAGGAACCAAGTCATACCTTGGCTTTCCAACATGGTTCAATATAAAGAAAATATCAGAAAAAAATATCATCCGGTTCAAGTATGAAGCTCAACACATGTGGAACCAAAAGATCATCGTGGCGGGAGAGAATATTAAGCCAGACAGGTATCACACCAGTCATATGTACTATGATCCCTCATGTTTGGAGGATGAAATATTCGGGGACATCAAAGCGGGGGTCAATCTGAAAGATAGGATCATACATGAGGTGGCTGAGGTGCAGGTAAAATATAAGAGGCTACGCAAAAGAGTGTTCGAATCTGAAGCTAAGCATCTAGAGCAGTATAAGGTGGATATGGAGGCGATTAAAGAATGGAAGGAGATCGCCAATAAGTCGACAAAGAGGTAAGAATATGTAGAGTAGGGACTGAAGGAACAAGAGAGGAAGATGAGAAAGAGGCTTTAGGATTGTCAAGGCATGAACGGTGATGAAGAAGGGAAGTTGGAAAAAGCCTAGTTGCTACTAGACATGCGTGATCTGGGGAATGTGATTGATGGGGTCAAGAGAGCCAAGCATGGAGAAGGTCCTTCTGGGACCAAATACACTAGGAGATATTGTTCTTTACTGCTTTCTAGACTAGATTTGATTTCGATGTAATAAGACTTAATGTTGTTAGTGACTTTATAATTATTGTCGATTTCGTGAAAGATTGATTTGGCTTATTTTCACACTAATGGAATGAAGCAAATGTTGGCATGAATTGTTTTATCCAAATCTATGTGTCGCTTAGGTCTACCTCAGGCACAACGAGGTCCCCAAAATTAGGACGAGATTTATTGCATGACCTTAAAAAATATTACAAGAACTCTTTCACTTTGTCTTAAAGACTTGGTCACCTTTTGCTTTTTCTTTCTTTTGATTACTCCCATTCCCAAAGGTTGGTTCGTGCATTCTAGCATCATCAGCTTACCACACCAGATCTAAAGGTCCTCTACCGAGCGGTATGAAAAACAAAGGCAATGGATGATCTAAGTGGTAACCTAAAATACAATGCTACCACAGTAGAGATTGTTGAAACCTTGGAAAGAATAAGTACGCCGGGACACAATTCGTTAGTTTTATGTTTGGAGCAGAAAATACTGGAGATGCAGGGTGAGCTTAAGCAGGTCTAAAATCTGGCAAATCTCTCCCTTTCCTTAAATGTTCTTGACATCAACCAGCAAACCACAACAACTCAGAATCAAACACCACCACAAAACACACAAAACAAAAATCCACCACACATAACTCCGAATCCTCCCACAATACACCAGTATCACGACCCCGCACCTCCCTAAAACCATAACCCACCACCAACGTAAACCCATCAACAGCAACATCCTCACTTAATCCAATATCCGCAAACCACTACTTATAAAACTCATCAAAATGCACCACAACTTACCCTTGATCCTCCTCAAACTTTAATCAATGATCACATATACTCATCAAGGCAACCTAGTATACATGGAAACCCTACCCCATAACCTTCCACAAACCCTATACATCTGTGGACCTGCTCATTCGAAACATGGCAGAAGAACTCAAGAAATTGTCGGGGAGAGTCCAGAGTGTTGAAGGAGGGAAATGTGTTGAAGGTTTAAACTACAAAGATTTATGTATCCAGCCAGGTATGGAACTGCCGTAGGGTTACAAACCTCCCAAGTTTAAGATGTTTGATAGCACTGGTGATCCAAAAGTGCATCTAAGAACCTACTGCAACAAGATTCTAGGAGTGGGTAAGATGAGCAAATCTGCATGAAACTGTCATACAAAGTATTACAGGAGACACATCTTGGTATATCGGTCAGAATCTGAAGAAGTAGTCGAATTGGGTGAGCATAGAGTCGGATTTCATGGACAGATTCAGATTCAATACAGAGAACGCACCAGACATTTTCTATATTTAAAACCTCAAGAAGAAGTCGACAGAAACCTTCTACGAGTATGCTACTCATTGCAGATCAGAGACCGCCAAGGAGATGCCGCCACTTGAAGAAGAACAAATGAACAAGTTCTTTGTTAGATCTCAGGATCCGCAGTATTACGAAAGGTTGATGGTTCTCAAGAATCACGAGTTCTTAAACATTATCAAGTTAGGAGAAAGGATATAAGAAGGAATCAAGATCGGGATAATGACCAATTTTGAGGCACTACAAACCACAAACAAAGCCTTGCAATTAGGAGGCATCTCTAAGAAGAAATAAGTGGGTGCCGTGATGGTAGCCCAGGGCCCTAAGTCTCCCTTACATACCAAATACCTACACCCATATATCAACCCTCACCTCCAAAATAACAATACTCTGCCACCACCTACCAAACATATAATACCCAGCCTGCATATTACCATTCATCTCCACCCGCCCACCAAACTTTGACAGCAAAGCTCCCAAACAATTCACTCCAACCAATGAACCCATAGCACAACTGAATGAGAGACTAAAGGTCACTGGTTACGTCAACCCTTTTCCTGTAGTTGCTATTAAGGACCCTTCCCAGTGGGTTAACCCCAACAAAACTCGTGCCTATCACTCAGGAATGAAGGGTTGTACCATTGAAAAATTTTACGTATTGAAGGACAAGATGTAGACACTAATCAACACCAAGGTTATACAGGCAAAGGAAGCTGCACCTAATGTCCGTAATAACCCTCTCCCAAATCATAGATGCGAGGGAGTGAATATGATAGAAACTGATGATGAATGGGATAGGGAGGGATCCATCAGACTTATTCGAGAGAGGGATGCTACTAAAACATCTCTTGTCACCCTCTCACCGATTATGGTGCAAATCCAGGCACCGTTTGAGGTCGAGGTAGCTATGCCTTTTATTGTGATGGTAGCTCCCACATCATCTCCTATGGGATTATGTTGCGGAGGCACGAAGAAAAGGGAAAATCCAAGATGGAAGAGATAGGTGTTGCGCAAGGTAACACTAGAACTGGTAGAGTTTACACACCCGAGAATCTTAGAGGAACAAGCAAAGAAAATGCATCTAAGCCACCTGTCTTTGAGACAGGAAATGATAAACTTTGGAGGAAGGTACAGGCAAGGGAATACTCTATTGTTGGTCACCTAAACAAGACTCCCGCACAAATATCCATCTTGTCACTATTGCAAAATTCAGACGCGCATAAGAATGCCTTGATGAAAGTGTTAAGCGAAGCTTATGTGCCCGCCGGTATCATTAGTGGGGTAATGGATAACATAGTTGGACATGTACTAGAGAGTCACAAAATTACTTTCCAAAAAGATGAGTTACCACCAGAAGGGTTGAACACAATAAAGTGTTGCACATCACTACACAATTTAAAGATAAGTTCACTGATAGGGTCCTAATAGGTGGAGTTTTGAGCCTAAATCTATGCCCATTCACCACTCTGAAAAGACTCGGTAAAGGCTTGGATGCGATATGGATGGGAAGCATGAATGTGAAAGCGTTCAATGGATCTTGGAGAGCCACTACTGGAGAAGTTAACCTTGATCTACAGATGGGCCCGACCTATTTCATATTGAATTCTAAGTGCTAGACATATCCACCACGTACAACCTATTGTTGGGACGACCATGGATACACATAGCTGGGGCAGTCGCTTCTACCCTACACCGGGTTGTGAAGTTTGAGTGGAATCGTCAAGAGGTGATCATTCATGGAGATGGAAGAAACCCTATTTACACCAACCGGACTGTTCCAGTCATCAAAAACAAGAGGAAATTGGGAGGAGAAATACACCACTGCATTGAACAGGTAAACACAATTGAGAAAGATCGGTGGTAGAGCAATTAGATAGAAAGCATATTGATGTGTTGGGATATGAACCAGGCAAGGTTCATGGCCAAAAGCTTCAAGAGATCACAGAACCCATACGACCACAATATCATGGCACAACCTTCGGACTCGGGTATGAATATAATGTGCAAGAATACCAGGATTTGACGCTGCCTTGGTACACATATTACTATATACTAGAACAATCCATACCACCATTGCACCAGACATTCTGCTAGACTGACGTGATTTGGGGATTCGAGGAATATGAGATTTTGGCTGGTATGAGAATGTTGTTTCTGGACGAAAAAGACATGGACTGCGGGGCAATTTTAGAGGAGGAGGAGGAGGAAGACCTTACTATTGAGACAATAGAAGAAGGAGTCATTCTCAAGAACTGGATTGTTGCACCACCCCGGGATCGTCGACTACCTGGGTAGCCTTGGTAGAATTAGTATGATTTATTAAAACTGTTTTTGAGCACTTAAGACATTTTTAGTACTTTATTTTGAAATAATTACTCGAGCCATCGAGTCATACTTGTTGACAATTTTATGTTTTATTAATGTATTATTGCTTTTCGTTTATTTATTATTATCTTTCTACATTCTTTTCAGCGTAATTATTACATATCCTAATGAACCTTTTACTGTGACATGTAATGACACAACACAACATAAGGAAAGTGATTCGGAGGATTTGGAAGATGATATAATGCCTGAGGAAATTGTCGAATAAATAGAGAACTTTGAGATCAAACCAAAGTCCAACTTGGAGGAAACTGAGGTAGTTAACTTAAGAGATTCTGAAACAGTCAAGGAAACTCACATAAGCATTCATCTATCACCGTCAGAGATGGGGGCGTTTATCAGGTTTCTAAATGAATATGAGGATATTCTTGCATGGTCCTACGACAATATGACTGGTTTAAGCACATACATAGTAGCTCACAAGCTACCTACCAACCCTATGTGTCCGCTAGTAAAGTAGAAGCTCAGAAAATTCAAGCCAAATATGAGTTTGAAGATAAAGGAGGAGGTTACCAAGCAAATCAAAGACAAGTTCCTTTGAGTGGTCGAGTACCCGACCTAGTTAGCCAACACTGTGCCGATTTTGAAAAAGACCGGGAAAGTTAGGGTATGCGTTGACTATCGAGATTTAAATAGAGCGAGTCCTAAGATGATTTTTCATTGCCCAACATACATATACTGATCGAAAACTGCGCCAAACATGAACTCCAATCCTTTATGGATTGGTTCGCAGGATAACACCAAATTTGGATGGACAAAGAAGACGCCGAAAAGACAGCCTTTATCACGCTATGGGAGATATATTATTACAAAATGATGCCATTTGATTTGAAAAATGCTGGGGCCACCTACATGAGGGCCATGATGACTATTTTCCATGATATGATACACAAAGAGATAGAGGTATACGTGGATGATGTTATCATCAAATCTAAAGGAAGTTCAGATCACATAGCAGACCTGAGGAAGTTTTTTGACAAACTTCGAAAATAAAATTTGAATTTGAACCCTGCAAAATGTGCCTTCAGAGTCCCTATTGGGAAGTTGCTGGAATTCATCGTCAGCCGCCGCAATATTGAGGTTGACCCATCGAATATCATAGTTATTCAGGACTTGCCATTACCAAAGAACAAGAAGGATGTGATGAGCTTTCTAGGGCGCCTCAATTATATCATCCATTTTTATCATAATCAACGATGATATGTGAGCTGATCTTCAAGATACTGAGGAAGATGTTTTAATAAGCTGGACCGAAGAATGTCAGAATGCTTTCGACAAAATCATAGAGTACTTGTCTAAACCGTCCGAATTGGTCCTGCCAGAGCCAGGAAGACCTAGACTGCTGTATTTGTTCGTGTTGGGTGGAGTCTTTGGTTGTGTTCTAGGGAAACATGATGAAACCAGGAGGAAAGAGTAGGCGATATATTATAGTTCACACCTTAGAAGGCCCGGTACTCTTTGATGGTGCGCACCTATTGTGCTTTGACATAGATAGCCCATAAGTTAAGGCATTATTTCTATGCATACACCACATATCTCAAATCAAGAATGGATCTACTAAATATATTTTTCAGAAATCCATGCCTACAGGTAAGTTAGCAAAGTGGTTGATATTGCTAAGTAAGTTCAACATCATCTATGTGACTCAGAAGGTAGTCAAGGGGGAAGCATTAGCCGATCACTTGGCGAAGAACCCCATAGAAAGAGAATACGAACCATTAAAGACATATTTTCCCGACGAGGAAGTGTCATTTATTGGTGAGGATATTGCCGAAACATATGACGGTTGGAGGATGTTTTTTGACAGAGCAACAAACTTTAAGGGAGTGGGATTAGAGCTGGTTTAGTGTAAAAAATGGGCCAACATTACCCGGTATCCGCCAAACTCAGGTTCTTGTGCACCAACAATATGGTGAAAGATGAGGCCTGCATCTTGAAACTTAGATTGGCTATTGCCATGAATGTTCAGGAGATGCTGATAATTGAAGATTCTGATCTACTGGTACACCAGGTTGTCACGACCGAAACCGAAGGGCCATGACAGGCACTCGTACCTTACTCAACCGAGTACCAATGTAACATATCTCTATTATCATACCATCATGGGTAAATGGGCCAGAATAGTCGTCATGACATAACTAGAATAAATCATAAGGGAATACTCGACATAGGAGGACCCAACATGATATACAAACTATAAGGCCGACATAATCATTTGTACACTCAAACATAGAATGCCAATTATTAATGCATTCAAGCAATTTGTGACTAGATTCGAGCGGTTGGGTGGTGAATTTGAGGGGTAAAGCTATTCTACAGGCGTGAGTTGAGTTTTGAGCATTCGAGGTAAGTGGCTTGTCTAACCTTGTGTGGGGGACCTTTCCCCTTAGGATGTGCTATATTTGATAATTGAAATGCCCTGTACGTGAGGTGACGAGCGCGTACTTGAGCTAATTGTTGAAAATCCGATTTTTCCTTAAGTATTTCAATTGAGTTCTTTTCTTGTTTTATTCTACTTGTGAATTTAGCATGTTGCTAATCTAGAAAGGCATGTTTAGTTGACTTAATTGCCTATTTGCTTAAATTGCCTGAATTGCATTACGTGAAGCATGTTAGGCTAGAAGTAAATGTTTACTTGGTACAAAATTAGCGTTTAATTTAATATTCTTGTGTTGTTGTTCTGTGTTTTAAATTGGGACTACATGTGAGATTCCCCCTGCACATTTACTTTGGGACTACGGGTTAGATTCCCGGGAGATTCCCCCTGCACATTTACTTTGGGACTACGGGTTAGATTCCCGGGAGATTCCCCCTGCACATTTACTTTGGGACTACGGGTTAGATTCCCAGGAGATCCCCAGCACATATATTGAGGATAACGAGAGATCCTCGGGATACCAAGAGATCCCTAGCACATATTGAGGATACCAAGAGATCCTCGGGATACCAAGAGATCCCTAGCTTATATTGAGGATACCGAGAGATCCTCGGGATACCAAGAGGTCCCTAGTACATGTAGAGGATACTAAGAGATCATCGGGATACTTAGAGATCCCCGGTTACTTTCCTTATGGTTTGCTTTCATCATTGTTTCCGTTATTGTACTCTTATTATCCTGCATAGATTCTTACTGTAGGTTCTCAATTGCACTGCTTATCTTATCCTACCATCTTTATATTTTATTTAACCTCAGTAGGGCCCTGACCTTCCTCGTCACTACCTAACCGAGGTTAGGCTTGACACTTACTGAGTACCGCTGTGGTGTACTCACGCCTCTTCTGCGTATTTTTTTTATGTGCAAATCCAGGTACCTCTACTCAGGCGCACTATCAGTGAGGCAGGAGGACTATGGAGACTTCGAGGTAGATATGCTACGTCCGCAGACCGACGAGTCTCCCTCTTTATTCTATATTTAGTACTTAGTTATCTTGCCTTCCGTTTGTTAGATATTCTCGAGTTTGGAGCCTCACTATACATTTCTGTAGCCTGTGTTTTCCCGTGAGTTTCCGAGTTTGGGGATTTATTTTAGTCTTGAGATATTGAGTCGTATATGACGAGCGGCATTCAGTACAATTTCCTTTTTAGATAATTAAATATGGTATTCTATTTTTCCGCAATTATTATGTTTCCGCAAGTGTTAGGCTTACCTGGTCACGGAGACTAGGTGCCGTCATGACATGTTCACGGTTGGTGAACTAGGGTCGTGACACGTTGGTATCAGAGCTCTAGGTTCATAGGAGTCACAGAACACATGCCGGTTTATTAGAGTCTCGCTGATCGGTACAGAGACGTCTGTACTTATCTACGAGAGGCTATGTAACTGTTTAGGAAAAAATTCTTCACTTCATTGATCTCCTCGTCGTGCGATATTTTTTACATCAATTCTAAACCTTTTGTCTTCTATTCTCTCATAGATGGTGAGGACACGTGCTACTCGGGATGATCAGGCACCCGCACCCCCTCTTGCAGCCGTCAGAGGCAGGGGTCGGGGCAGAGGCCGTGGATGCGCACGGGGTGCAGCCAGAGCGCCTGCGCAAGTTGCCGCTGAGGTACTGCTAGCAGATCCAGCCGGAGTTCAGGCACCCGACACACCTTCAACCACTACTACTCCATCCCTTCAGGAGACATTGGCATAGTTTATGAGTATGTACACCACGCTGGCTCAGGAAGGGTTGCTTCTCCTTGCTGCAGCCACATCCCAGGCCAGGGGAGGGGCACAGACTCCCGCTGCCCGCACTCCTGAGCAGCGAGTGCAGGTTGAGCAGGTCCCAGAGATCATTCCTGTATAGACTGCAGTACCAGTTCAGCCTGAGGATGGGGCAGCTGCTTCTGAGGATGAGCAGCGGTGACTCGAGAGGTTCAAGAAGTATGATCCTCCGATTTTCAGTGGACTAGAGACAAATGATGCCTTGAGATTTCTAGAGGATTTCCACCGTATTCTTCGCACTATGGGTATTACCGGATTGAGCGGGGTTTCCTTCACTGCTTTCCAACTTCGGGGAGACACCTATGAGTGGTGGAGAACCTATGAGTTAGACAGTCCAGACGAGGCTGCTTCACTGACTTGGACCCAGTTCTCAGACATGTTTTTGAGAGAGTTCGTCCCTCAGAGCCTCAGGGATGCATGGCGTGCAGAGTTTGAGCATTTGCGCCAGGGTGCTATGACTATTTCAGAGTATGCTATCCGTTACACCAGATTGGCTAGGCATGCACCAGCCTTGGTTGCTACTATCCGCGAGAGGGTTCGCCGGTTCATTGAGGGGCTTATTCCTCCCATCAGATCTAGCATGGCTCGTGAGCTGGAGATGGACATTTCTTATCAGCAGGTGGTGAGCATTGCTAGGAGGATTGAGGGTATGCATGCTAGGGAAATAGAGGAGAGGGAGGCCAAGAGATCTCGTGAGTCGGGCCATTATTCTGGTGCCCGTACCCCAGCTGCAGGTCGTCATGGTAGGGGCTATATGAGTCGCCCCATTCATTCAGCTCTTCCAGCATCCAGCAATGCTCCAACTCCTCCCAAATCTCAGGAGCCATATTATGCACCTCCGGTTTCTAGCGCGCCTCCTGCGCGGGGTGCTTTCAGAGGCCAGTCTAGCAGACCTGGCCGTAGCCAGTCATAGCCACCACGTCCTCCCAAAGCTTGTTTCCAGTGTGGTGACACACGCCACGTAGTGAGGGATTGCCCTAGACTTGGGAGGGTGCACCTCTACACACATCTCAGCCACAGCGTGCCCCGAAGAGTTCTCAAGCTATGGTTACAGCTCCAGTTGCTACCCCACCTACTCAGCCAGCTAGAGGTGGAGGTCGGGGAGGTAGAGGTCGCCCTAGAGGGGGACGGCAGTCCAGATATTATGACATTCCTACTCGTACCGAGGCTGTTGCCTCTAATTCCATCATCATAGGTATTATACTGGTTTGTCACAGAGATGCAATGGTTCTATTCGATCCAGGCTACACATATTCTTATGTGTCTTCTTATTTTGCTCCGCATTTGGGTGTAGCCCGAGATTCGTTGAGTTCTCCTATTTATGTATCTACTCCTGCGGGAGATTCTATTGTTGTAGACCACGTTTATCGGTCGTGTTTGGTTACTATTGGTGGTTTTGAGACCAGAGCAGGTCTATTGTTACTCAACATGGTTGATTTTGATATTATTCTGGGCATGGACTGGTTATCGCCCCATTATGCTATTCTTGATTGTCACGCCAAGACCGTGATGCTGGCTATGCCAGGTATTCCGCGTGTTGAGTGGAGTGGTACTTTAGATCACACTCCCAGTAGAGTTATCTCTTTTCTTAAAGCTCAGCGTATGGTTGGAAAGGGGTGTGCCGTGTATTTAGCTTATGTGAGAGACGTCAGTATTGATACTCCTTCAGTTGATTTAGCTCCAGTAGTATGGGATTTTCTCGATGTGTTTCCAGCTGATCTTCCAGGAATGCCACCTGATAGAGATATTGATTTTGGCATTGATCTGTTGCCGGGCACTTAGCCCATTTCTATTCCCCCATATCGTATGGCTCCTCCTGAGTTGAAGGAGTTGAAGGATCAGTTGCAAGAATTGCTTGATAAGGGCTTTATTCGGCCCAGTGTATCGCCTTGGGGTGCTCCTGTCTTGTTTGTAAAGAAAAAGGATGGTTCTATGCGTATGTGTATTGATTATCGCCAGTTGAACAAAGTTACAGTTAAGAACCATTATCCTTTGCCTCGTATCGATGATTTGTTTGACTAGCTTCAGGGCGCACGGGTGTTTTCTAAGATTGATTTGCGCTCAGGTTACCATCAGTTGAAGATTCGAGAACTAGATATCCCGAAGACCACTTTCAGCACTCGGTATGGCCATTACGAGTTCCTTGTTATGTCATTTGGGCTGACCAATGCCCCAGCAGCCTTTATGCATTTGATGCACAGTGTGTTCCGGCCATATCTTGACTCGTTCGTCATTGTCTTTATTGATGATATTCTGGTGTATTCCCGAAGTCGGGAAGATCATGAGCAGCACCTGGGAACTGTGCTTCAGACTCTGAGAGAGAAGAAGTTATATGCTAAGTTCTCGAAATGTGAGTTTTGGTTGGATTCAGTTGCATTCTTAGGCCACGTGATTTCGAGTGAAGGTATTCAGGTGGATCCAAAGAAGGTAGAGGCCGTGCAGAGTTGGCCCAGACCATCCTCAGCTACCGAGATCCGTAGTTTCCTTTGTTTGGCTGGCTACTACCGTCATTTTGTGTAGGGGTTTTCATTAATTGCAGCCCCTATGACCAGGTTGACCCAGAAGGGTGCTCCATTTCAGTGGACGGAGGAGTGTGAGGCGAGCTTTCAGAAGCTCAAGACAGCCTTGACCACAGCCCCAATTTTGATACTGCCTACAGGTTCGGGGCTTTATACAGTCTATTGCGATGCCTCGAGGGTTGGACTCGGAGCGGTGTTGATGCAGGATGGTAGGGTGATTGCCTACGCGTCCAGACAGTTGAAGATGCACGAGAAGAACTACCCTGTTCACGACCTTGAGTTAGCCGCCATTGTTCACGCCATAAAGATTTGGCGCTATTACTTATATGGTGTGACGTGTGAGGTATTCATGGATCATAAGAGTCTTCAGTATTTGTTCAAGCAAAAGGAGTTGAATTTGAGGCAGAGGAGGTGGTTGGAATTGTTGAAAGATTATGACATCAATATCTTATATCACTTGGGAAAGGCCAATGTGGTGGCCGATGCCTTGAGTAGGAAGTCAGCCAGTATGGGCAGTCTTTCTTATATCCCGGTCGGTGAGAGACCGCTTGCTTTGGACGTTCAGGCTTTGGCAAATCAGTTTGTGAGGTTGGACATTTCTGAGCCTAGTCGAGTATTAGCTTGCACGGTCACTCGTTATTCATTATTGGAGCATATCCGTGATCGGCAGTTTGATGATCCCCACTTGTGTGACTTGAGAGACACGATACAGCGTGGAGGTGCCAAGAAAGTAACCTTGGGAGATGATGGTGTATTGAGATTGCAGGGTCAGGTTTGTGTGCCTAACGTGGATGGTCTTCGGGAACTGATTTTAGAGGAGGCCCATAGCTCCCGGTACTCTATTCATCCGGGCGCCGCAAAGATGTATCAGGATTTGCGGCAACATTATTGGTGGCATAGAATGAAGAAAGATATTGTGGCATATATGGCACGGTGTTTGAATTGTCAGCAGGTTAAGTACGAGCATCAGAGACCTGGTGGGTCGTTTCAGAGGATTGAGCTTCCCGAGTGGAAGTGGGAGCGAATCACTATGGACTTCGTTACTGGACTTCCGTTGACTCGGAAGAAGTTTGACGCGGTTTGGGTTATTGTTGATAGGCTGACCAAGTCAGCGCATTTTATTCCCGTTGCAGCCACCTATTCATCCGAGAGATTAGCTAAGATTTACATCAGGGAGATCGTCCGCCTTCATGGGGTGCCCATATCTATCATTTCGGACCGGGGTTCGCAATTTACCTCGCATTTTTGGAGAGCAGTTCAGCGAGAGTTAGGCACCCAGGTGCAGTTGAGCAAAACATTTCATCCCCAGACGGACGGTCAGTCCGAGAGGACTATTCAGATTCTTGAAGATATGTTCCGAGCCTGTGTTATTGATTTTGGAGGCTCGTGGGACCAGTTTTTGCCTTTAGCGGAGTTTGCTTACAACAACATCTATCAGTCCAGTATTCAGATGGCACCGTATGAGGCTTTATATGGGAGATAGTGTAGATCTCCAGTTGGATAGTTTGAGCCAGGAGAGGCTCGATTATTGTGTACTGATTTGGTTCAGGAGGCCTTGGATAAAGTCCGGATTATTCAGGATAGACTTTGTACAGCTCAGTCCAGACAGAAGAGTTATGCAGACCGCAAGGTCAGAGATGTTGCTTTCATGGTTGGTGAGCGGGTATTGCTCCGTGTATGGCCTATGAAGGGCGTGATGAGATTTGGGAAGAAGGGCAAGCTCAGCCCTAGGTTCATCGGTCCATTTGAGATTCTTGATCGTGTGGGAGGGTGGCTTATAGACTTGCCTTGCCACCTAGCTTCTCAGTTGTGCATCCTGTGTTTCATGTATCTATGCTCCGGAAGTATCACGGCGATCCATCACACATGTTGGATTTCAGTACTGTCCAATTGGACAAGGATCTGTCATATGAGGAGGAGCCGGTGGCTATTCCAGACCGGCAGGTTCGACAGTTGAGGTCGAAAAGTTTTCCTTCAGTGCGTGTTCAGTGGAGAGGTCAGCCTCCTGAGGCATCGACCTGGGAGTCCGAGTCTGATATGCGGAGCCGATATCCTCATTTATTTCCCGACTCAGGTACTTCTTTCTTTTGCCCGTTCGAGGATGAACGGTTGTTTTAGAGGTGGAAAATGTGACGACCCAAAGGGTCATCACCGTAATTCTACCTTGTTCTGTGCTTCCGAGGCCTTGAAACACTCGCTGTTAGTTGCCTCAATTTGCGTGCGCAGTCCGGGCGCGTAACCGGAAAGCTTTCATGTTGAAATATGCGAATTATGTGAAAATTTTGATGAATTTTGATATTAATATGCATAATATTGACTTCGGTCAACATTTTGGGTAAACGGACCCGGACCTGTAATTCGACGGTCCCGAACGGTCTGTAGAAAAATATGGGACTTGGGAGTGTGCCCGGAATCAAATTCCGAGGTCCCAAGCCCGAGAAATGAATTTTTGTGTGAAATTGTTTTCTAAAATTAATTAAGGAAAAGGAAGAAGAAAATTGATCAGAAAACTGTGGTATCGGGCTCGTATTTTGGTTCTAACGCCCGGTACGAGTCTTAAATGTGTTTTAAGCACTATCTGTAAAGTTTGGCTAAAAACGGACGTCATATGACGTGTTTCGGACTTAAAATGGGGAATTTGAGTTTTATGAAAGTTGAAAGAAAATCATGTGTTTTGAGGCTTGATCCTATGTATATGATGTCGTTTTTGGCGATTTGATCGCACGAGTAAGTCCGTAAGGTGTTTTCGAGATCATATGAATGTTTGGTTTGGAGCCCCAAGGGCTCGAGTGAGTTTGAGTGGGGCCCGGGAGGTCTTAGGCTTAAAAAATGCAGGTTCAGATGTTGCAGGCCCCAGTGCGGCCGCGGTCATTTCCGCGCGGTCCGCGCTGGCAGCCACGCGGCCGCAGTGCTTTTTTGTGCGGTCCGCGTGGTGGAGTTCAGAGGGTCGACCAGCGTGGTTGCGCACCAAATCAGTGCGGTCCACGCTGGGTGGGTTCAGAGAAAGCCCACCTCTTCCCTCCCTCGGCGCGACCGCGGTGCATTTCTGCGCAGTCCGCGCCAGCCCCTAGCAAAAGTATATATATTCGGGACTTCAGTCATTTTTCCACTTTTCAAAAACCCAAAACCTAAGAGGCGATTTTCCAAACAACTTTTCTTCTCCAAAACCATTGGTAAGTGATTTCTAACTTAATTTCTTCACTTCTTAACATCTTTTAACATGATTTCAACTTCAAATCAAAGATTTTCATAGGGAAATTGGGTGTTTTGGGTAGAACCTAGGTTTTCTACAAATTGAGAAGTTAGACCTCAATTTGGGGTCCAATTTCAAAACAAAACATATATTTGGATTCGTGGGAGAATGGGTAACTGGGTTTTGGTCCGAACCTCGAGTTTCGACCACGTGGGTTTGGGGGTATTTTTGACCTTTTTGGTAAAAACCTTGTAAAAACTATTTTTATGCATTGGGGTTAGTTCCAATAGTAATTATTAATGCATTCAAGCAATTTGTGACTAGATTCGAGCGGTTGGGTGGTGAATTCGAGGGGTAAAGCTATTCTAGAAGCGTGAGTTGAGTTTGGAGCATTCGAGGTAAGTGGCTTGTCTAACCTTGTGTGGGGGACCTTTCCCCTTAGGATGTGCTATATTTGATAATTGAAATGCCCTGTACATGAGGTGACGAGCGCGTACTTTAGCTAATTGTTGAAAATCTGGTTTTTCCTTAAGTATTTCAATTGAGTTCTTTTCTTGTTTTATTCTACTTGTGAATTTAGCATGTTGCTAGTCTAGAAAGGCATGTTTAGTTGACTTAATTGCCTATTTGCTTAAATTGCCTGAATTGCATTACGTGAAGCACGTTAGGCTAGAAGTAAATATTTACTTGGTACGAAATTAGAGTTTAATTTAATATTCTTGTGTTGCTGCTTTGTGTTTTAAATTGGGACTACGGGAGAGATTCCCGGGAGATTCCCCCTGCACATTTACTTTGGGACTACGGGTTAGATTCCCGGGAGATTCCCCCTGCACATTTACTTTGGGACTACGGGTTAGATTCCCGGGAGATTCCCCCTGCACATTTACTTTGGGACTATGGGTTGGATTCCCGGGAGATCCCCGACACATATATTGAGGATACCGAGAGATCCTCGGGATACCAAGAGATCCCTAGCACATATTGAGGATACCACGAGATCCTCGGGATACCAAGAGATCCCTAGCACATATTGAGGATACCAAGAGATCCTCGGAATACCAAGAGATCCCTGGCGTATATTGAGGATACCGAGAGATACTCGGGATACCAAGAGGTCCCTAGTACATGTCGAGGATACTAAGAGATCCTCGGGATACTTAGAGATCCCCGGTTATTTTCCTTATGGTTTGCTTTCATCATTGTTTTTGTTATTGTACTCTTATTATCCTGCATAGATTCTTACTGTAGGTTCTCAATTGCACTGCTTATCTTATTCTGCCATCTTTATATTTTATTTAACCTCAGTAGGGCCCTGACCTTCCTCGTCACTACCCAACCGAGGTTAGGCTTGGCACTTACTAAGTACCGCTGTGGTGTACTCACACCTCTTCTGCGCATATTTTTTTATGTGCAGATCCAGGTACCTTTACTCAGGCGCACTATCAGTGAGGCAGGAGGACTACAGAGACTTCGAGGTAGATCTGCTGCGTCCGCAGACCGATGAGTCTCCCTCTTTATTCTACCTTTAGTACTTAGTTCTCTTTCCTTCTGTTTGTTAGATATTCTGGAGTTTGGAGCCTCACTATACATTTTAGTACAATTTCCTTTTTAGATAATTAAATATGGTATTCTATTTTTCCGCAATTATTATATTTCCGCAAGTGTTAGGCTTACCTGGTCACGGAGACTAGGTGTCGTCATGACATGTTCATGGTTGGTGAACTAGGGTCGTGACATTAGATGCCTTCAGAGTTTTGCACATATCATAAGCATATTGATTGGGAAGACAACTAGTCGTATCTTTAGTTCTCTCATATAGTATCAATTATCAGGAAGGGTTAAGTTGTCTGAAATATGATAATCTCATAAGTGTTCAACTTATTTTCATCCTCATGGGTTTGTGGCATAGATTCCTTGTGTCAGTTAACATTAGGAGTGTAATTCAAATTCATGTATTTTGAAACCCATGTCAAATTCAAGGTGCCAGAGTATTCTCATTCTTGATAAACTGATTTTCCCTACTCCAGGAGACGACTGGGTTGCGTTCTTGAATATTCCTCCTTAATGATTCTTATTGCCAAAGTCATAGTTTCTCTCATGCCTCATTTGTCTAATAATTGATGTCGCCACAATAATTAACCATGCCAGTATTGCTAGTAGTAATCTTCGTGTCTCTTAGCATATAACCTCATGAAATACTCTGCTCAGCACATTAATGCATTCCTGGATAATTCTAGCCTAATCTTGAACCCTGTTGTTCCTCATTGCATTAAATCTATTAGGTATTAAAGTTCCAAACACGTCAAATGGGAAGCATCACCGTGTGGTCACATTTATTTGATAGGTAATATTATGGTCAATTCATGATAGCACATCTTAGTGTAATCGTTGAAGGTCATCAAAGGTTTAGTTTGAGTGTTCACGTGGAGATTTAGAATTTAGAAGGGTGAACAGGTTATTCTCAATATTTTCCCCTGAAGATGTTATGTGAGTTGATAATATAGGTTGCATAAGTGTATTTCAAATTAGGCTGCACTAGGAGTATGAAGTTTCCCCATAGTTGTTCCCCATATATTTTGTGTTTTTACATGTCTATATCTAAGAAGGTAGTTGGAGATCCTTTATACATCATTCCGGTGGAAATTATTGAAGGTGAAGTTAATGGATAGTTAGCCTATGCGAGGTATCTAGGTGTCATACTTGTTAGATAAGTTTGGAGGTTGGGGTTGTTTCCGTGAATGTGTTATGGCAAAGCCTGTAAGGCGAGGAGGCCACCTTGATGTCTGAAAGTGTCATGGAAAGAAAATATTTTCGCTTGATCGTATAACAATTGGTTTTGATTTGAAAGGTACCTTATAGGTGTTATGATTTAAAAATGTGCAGTCCATGTTCAGGTATCATTATGATAATGTAGCGCTTGTAATGTTGAGATTAGTGTTATGGATATATACGTTGTGGTGCTTTTTCGAGTTGTGGATGTGTTGTTAGAATGGTTTTGGTGGTTCTGTGACAGGTGAATAGGCCTAGTTAAAAAGGAGATGTTGCCGAAATTTTTCTGAAAATATGGGAGTTGGTCAAAATTTAGGGACCTGAGGTAGGTTAGAAAAGAGATATATTATGTTAAGTGTTTGGGTCGGACTCTACTTCACATCCGAGGATGAATGATCCTAAGCAGAGGAGAATGTAATGCCCCGGAAAATTTCGCTAAGTAATTTAGGATTTCATGGTGCTAGGTACGCTAATTATAATATTTTACGTGCTATTAACATGCTGGACATCAATTGAATTTGGTAAATATGTGTATAAGTCTTATAATATGTAATTTGGGGTCCAAGGAAAGGCCTAAGTCTAAGTCAATTTAGAAAATTTCATAATAGGCTAAAATTCCAAATGAGTTCGCACAAGTCCACACTTTGGACGAGCCTATATATATATATATATATAAGGTTTTATGTGATGAACAATCTATCGAATGAAAGGTCTTCGAGTCTAGTTTCTAAAGCTTCAAATCATTTGTCATTTAGACATTCCTACACAAAGTTATGATCAAATTACCAAAGGCTGGCAAAATGCGATCCCGTGGCAGATTCTGCGATCGCAAAACCATTATGCGGTCCACATAATTGATCTGCGACCATAAAAATGGTCGGAAAATGGACCAGTGTAGCCCAGTTTTTGGCACCAGTTCTGCGATGCATTTTATGACCCACATTCCTATTTTGCGGTCCATTATGCGACCGCATACCCGATTTCGGAGGCTTATTTTTTCTATTTTTATAACCCGACCCCATTTTGATAAATAGGCTTAGGGGCTTCCTTTGGGGTCATTTTTCTGTTGATTTTAGAGAGATTTGAGAGTGTATAGAGAGAGAAAGAAGGATCCTAGCTTCATAATCACCCAAATCTTGCTCAAGTTTTCAAGAATCAAGGAAGATAACTACTTGATTGTCCTCCATTCGGGTAAGTCCTTCTTCCAAGATTTCATGCAAGAGGTTAAGGGTTCAAATATGTTGTTGGGATTAGAAATAGGCCATGCATGTGGGACTAAGTTGTAGTATGTGATATTAAAGAACTAATTTGGGTAGTTCTTGTTAAAATTGGTTGAGAGAAGAAGGAATTTCCATTTTCAGACCTTGTAGACTACTTCACATGTTAGGTGTTTGATGAAATTCCTAAGAGAGTTACACCATGGGTAATCTTCCTAATTATTAATCGATTCCCGCTATCTCCTTATAGATTGTTATTGCTAGAGGTGTTGGTTGATTGTAGAAACTTAAGGAAAGCTTAAACAAGGTATGTAAGGCTAAAACCCCCTCTACTTAGAAATTGAGCTCCCATGGCGTCCATATAAATGTGTAAGTTTGAAAAATTTACAAATGGAGTACTTGTTATTTTAAATGAAATGATGTAGCAAGAATATATATGAAAGGTGTATCTCAATGTGTTCAATACGCTATTCTTGGTAAATTGAGGATATGTAAACAATGTGAACTATGTGCTAAAATGCCTAGATTCCAAGTCAAGTTTAAATTAAGATTGTTATGCCAAACTATGTGAAATACTCTATGTGTAAAGATGTTTGAAATAAATCAAATGAACTTAGGAAATAGAGTGTGGCCAACATGCCGAGAACTTGAGTTATAATTGTGCCTGGTGATGCCTATTACATGAGAAAATATGAAACGGATTATAAAATGAGCCTTGACTCTAATTTCCATAAATGACTTCAATAATAAAGTGTCCTAAAGGCTTTGTACACAATTTATGCCTATAAGTGGCTGTTCGAGATAGTGTTTTGCTTTATAAGTACATCCAATGTGATCTGAGTTGTTAAATGCTCCAATGTTAAAATTGTATATTGTTGTGATTGGAAAAGAGTAATTGAGGAATAATTGGTGTAATTGCTTGTTTTTGACTTTGATGTGTGTTTCTATTGTGGTTTGGTGTGTCCCCTCCTTTTTGGAAGAATCCTTTGTCTTTAAAGTTCCATTGCTAATGAACTTGAGATGTATGATTTCTGAAATATTGTATATCCCCATGATTCATGATTTCCTCTCATGTGTACTTGACATTTTGGATTGAATGGCTTGTTGCTGAAATTGATATTGATGTGAAATGTGGGGGAAAGGAGCTCGAATTATGAAATGTGGCCTAGTGCCAAGTATGATGTGATAACTATGGCCCCAAGTGCCGATGAATTGATATGTGTTATATAAACTTGAAAGGAGATGATTGATGGAAAAATGGAAACGTCTTGGTAAGACGACTTAGGCGATCGGGCCGTTATCGGATGCCATGCTGCACAGATGGTGGTATTTTGCTGATATTGAAACTGAAAAGTGAAAATGAAATTGTGATTGAGGTATACGCCTCAAATAAGTCGGCTTAGCTAATCGGGCCGAGATCGGACTCCGCGCAAGAAGGCGCTGGTATTGGGTATGATGGTGCAACAGTATGAAATGTCCCAACCTAAAGCTATGGAAATTATGTGAAAGCTATGTGATTCCTTTTATTTGATGATGTGGTGATTGTTTAAAGCTTTTGTTGAATCCTTGTGATTTCTTTGTTCTTGTATGGTTGTTCTTTCTAATGATATGGTGTTTAGTTATACATACTAGTTCTATTCGACGGCACTACCGTCCCTTTTGTCGGGGGCGCTACATCTTTAAATGGATGTAGGTGGTTCCATAGTAGGCAGTGTTGGTTGCAGCTAGTGACGCATCTTCCTTTCAGCTGACTTGGTGAGCCCCACTTCATTTCGGGGTCATGTACCGTTGTTTATCATGTACTTTGTATTTTGAGGTATAACCGGAGCCTTGTTGCCTGCCTTTCCATATTACTCTTCAGTTGTATTTAGAGGCTCCGGAGACAGGTTGTGGGTGGTATTTGGTATTGGATATTAAATTAGAAATGTTGGTATTCGGCAAATATGTTTTCCTTCATATTTATAAAAATTGTCTTATTTTGGATATTATGGTTGAAATGGCTAATGAAAACAAAATGGAAGTTGTTAATGAAATATTTACAAAAGTATGATTAATGAAGTTCATCTCCTCTTTATTCATGAATTAGTTTGGATAGAATGAAACCTAACAGGCTTGCTCATTCGGGTTTACTCGGTTGAGCGTCGGTCGTGCTCTTCGGTTTTTGGGGCGTGACATAACTTTAGGGCTTATACTCTTGTATTCTCTCAAGGCTTGTCTCCTCTTGTATTTTCCTTCACTTGACTATAGACTTTGTGTCACGACCCCAGTTCTCCCTCCGTGAACTGTCGTGATGGCACCTAGTTTCTACGACTAGGTAAGCCTAACAAGTGCAGAAAATAAATCAAAACTTGCGGAAATATAAATTTATAATCAAGAATAACTAAAAAGAAATGGTATATAAAATGCCGCTCGGCATATACAACATAATAACTCAAATTTCTACAACACTATCCCAAAACTCGGAAACTCATGGGAACACAAGCTAGAGGATATACAGTAAAGTGCTCAAATATCCAGAATGTCTACTTCAACAGTATGATAGAAGGTCTAATACTACATGATAGAATAAGATAGAGACTCCTTGATCTGCAGACGCGGCAGATGTACCTCGAAGTCTCTGAAAGATCTCCCTGCCTCAAGGGTGATAAGCCTGTGTAGAGGTAAAAGGATTCGCACATGAAAAACATGCGCAGAAAGTGCACGAGTACACTAGAGTGGTACTCAGTAAGTGCCAAGCCTAACCTCGGTCGGGTAGTGACGAGGAAAGTCAGGGCTCCATTGAGGTTAAACATAATATAAAGTTTCAACAATATGAAAAAGGCAGTATAAATGAGTATAGCAGTGAAATAAAACAGTTATACGGACAAAAACAACTATACAAAATAGAGTAAATACAGCTCAGTACCAATAGTAACAACGAGGATCTCCCAGGGTACCGTCCTGTAATCCTTATTACAAATGTCCAATGGATATCCCGAAATACCGTCCCGTAGTCCAGCTATCAATCCGCGGGGATCTACCAAAAATCCCGATCCGTAGTCCCAAATATAAATACCTAGTACTGAGAGAATACCGGGAATCTAACCCGTACTCCCAAAGAAAATGTGCAGGGGGATCTACCGGGAATCTAACCCGTAGTCCCAAAGTAAACAGGCAAGGGTGAGCTACCGGAATCCCACATCCGTAGTCCCAAAATAAATACACAGCAACAGCAAGAAAATGTTCAAAGGAAGGAAATTTCATAATAAGGCAACAAATAATTCTAGCCTAGCATGCTACACAGAGTTCGGGTAAACAGATTGAGAAATTAAAGCAATTAAATCACTTAGACATGCTTCCCTAAGCTAACAACATGCTTAATAGTACAAGTAATAAAAGTAGGAGAAGAAATATACTAATAAGTGCTTAAAGAAAAATCGGATTTCCAATCATTTGCACAAGTACGCACTCGTCACCTCACGTACAAGGCATTTCAATTACCAAATATAACAATCCTAAAGGGAAGGTCCCCCACACAAGGTTAGACAAGCCACTTACCTCGAACCAGCTCAAAATCAACCCGAAACCACACTTTTGCCAAAAGTATCCGACTCCAAATGGCCTAAATCTACTCAATTCAATTGTAACTGAATTCTACAATTTAATTCTATGCTACTATGCGAAATTAGGTAAAATGACAAAAATGCCCCTTAGGCCATTTGATTGATGGAAACCTCGTACTCTCACGAGTCTATACATAACGAGAACACTGAAATCGGAGTCGAAATGACCCCTCAATTCCTCAATTAAACGTCTCTTAAACTCAAGCCCTAATTACCCATTATTCCCAAATTTCTCACTATTAATTAGGTCTTTAAGCACATAGAAATGAGTTAAGATGTCAAGGATATTACCTCCAAGCGATTCCCCTTTGTTTTCCCTCAAAAATCACTCTCAAAAGCTTCAAAAACGATTAGAAATGGTGGAAATAAACTCCCAAGTCGCGGAACCCCTTTTAAAATGATGCCCAGCAGTTTCCGCATCTGCGGTCCCGCTTCTGCGGAACAAATGTCGCATTTGCGACTTCCCACTTAAGGCCAGATTCCACATCTGCGGCCCTTAACCCACATGTGCGGTACCGCTCCTGCGGAAAATATACCACATCTACGGTTCCTAGAGAGATGGCCATTTTTCACTTCTGCGGCTCCGCATCTGCGGTCCCCAAACCGCAGATGTGAAAATACCAGAAGAACAGTTGCTGCAACATTTCCAACTCCAAAATTTCTTCCGTCAACCATCCGAATTCATCCCGAGGCCCCCGGGACCTCAACCAAAGGCACTAACAAGTCACAAAACACTATCTGAACTTGTACCAATCCTTAAAACACCTAAAACAACATCGAAACCTCGGATTAATCAAGGATTCAAGCCTAAGAACTTCAAAATTCTCAAAAATCCGCTTTCGATCAAAAACCCAACCAAACCATCTCCGAATAACCTGAAATTTTTGCACGCACATCCCAAATGACATGACGAAACTACTGCAACTCTCGGAATTCCATTCCAACCCTTGGATCAAAATCTCACTATCAGACCAGAAACTTCAAAAATTCAACTTTCGGCATTTCAAGCCTAAATTAGCTACGGACCTCCAAACCACACTCTAAACACGCTCCCAACCCCGAAATCACCCAACGGAGCTAACGGAACCATCAGATTTCTATTCCGAGATCGCTTCACACTATTCTAACTATGGTCAATTGTTCCAACACGTAAGCTCTCATGTAGGGACTAAGTATCCCAAAACTCTCCGAAACTCAAAACCGAACATCCCGGCAAATCAAATTAGCAATATTAAACTTGGGTAAAGCAGTTAATAGGGGATCGGGGCATTAATTCTTAAGACGACCGACGGGTCGTCATATCCTCCTACACTTAAACATTCGTTCGTCCTCAAACGAGCATAGAGACATACCTGAAGTAGTGAAAAGATGAGGGTAATGGCTGCGCATATCCTGCTCGGTCTCCCAAGTCGCCTCCTCGGCCGGCTGACCTCGCCACTGAACCTTTACTGATGCAATGTTCTTTGACCTCAACTTTCTGACCTGCCTATCCAATATCGCCACTAGCTCCTCAACATAAGATAGATCCTTGTCCAACTGGACCGAACTGAAATCCAACACGTGCGACGGATCACCGTGATACCTCCGGAGCATCGAAACATAAAATACCAGATGAACTCCTGCCAAGCTGGGAGGTAAGGCAAGCTCATAAGCAACCTCCCCAACATGCCTCAATATCTCAAAAGGGCCAATAAACCTCGGACTCAACTTCACTTTCTTTCAAAATCTCATGACACCCTTCATAGGTGAAACCCGAAGCAGAACCTGCTCTCCAACCATATAGGAAACATCACGAACCTTCCAGTCCGTATAGCTCTTCTGTCTAGACTGGGCTGTAAGAAGTCTATCTTGAATCACCTTAACCTTCTCCAAAGCATCCTAAACCAAATATGTGCCCATTAGTCTAGCCTCACCCGACTCAAACCAACCCACCGGAGATCTACACTGCCTACCATATAATGCCTCATACGGTGCCATCTGAATGCTGGACTGATAGTTGTTGTTGTAAGAAAACTCCGCTAATGGCAAGAACTGATCCCAAGACCCTCCAAACACAATCACACACGCACAGAGCATATCCTCAAGAATCTGAACAGTGCTCTCGGACTGCCCGTCCGTCTGAGGGTGAAATGTTGTACTCAACTCTACCTGGTGCCCAACTCACGCTAAACGACCCTCCAAAACCGTGATGTACACTGAGTACCTCTATCTGAAATAATGGAAATTGGAATACCATGCAGACGAACAATCTCCCGAATATAAATCTCCACCAACCGTTCCGAAGAATAAGTAGTACACATAGGAATGAAATGAGCGGACTTGGGTCAGCCGATCCACAATCACCCAAATAGCATCAAACTTCTTCAAAGTCTGTGGGAGTCTAACTAAAAAGTCCATGGTGATCCGCTCCCACTTTCACTCCAGACTCTCTATCTGCTGAAGTAACCTACCCGGCCTCTGGTGCTCATACTTCACCTGCTGACAGTTGAGGCACCTAGCTACAAATCTAACTATGTCTTTCTTCATCCACTGCCACCAATAGTGTTGCTTCAAATCTTGACACATCTTCACGGCACCCGGATAGATGGAATACCACAAACTATGGGCCTCCTCAAGAATCAACTCTCGAAGCCCATCAACATTGGATACACAAATCCGGCCCTGCATTCTCAATACCCCATCATCTCCAATAGTCACATCTCTCGCATCACCGTGCTAAACCTTGTCCTTGAGGACAAGGAAATGAGGGTCATAATACTGCCGCTCCCTGATACGATCAAATAAGGAAGACCGAGAGACCACGCAAGCTACAACCCGACTGAGATCCGAAAGATCCAATCTCACAAACTGGCTAGCTAAAGCCTGAACATCCATCGCCATAGGCATCAACCACTATATTAGCCTTGCCCGGGTGATACAAAATAGTGATGTCATAATCTTTCAGCAACTCTAACCACCTCCTCTGGCGCAAATTTAGATCCTTTTGCTTGAAAAAATGTTGCAAGCTCCGATGTTCAGTATAAATCTCACAGGGAACCCCGTATAAATAATGGCGCCAAATCTTCAAGGCGTGAACAATGGCAGCTAACTCAAGGTCGTGAACAAGGTAATTCTTTTCATGTATCTTCAACTGTTTGGACGCGTAGGCATTCACCCTACCATCCTGCATCAACACCGCTCCGAGGCCAACCCTCGAGGCATCACAATAGACTGTATAAGACCCCAAAATTGTAGGCAATATCAACACTGGGGTTGTAGTCAAAGCTGTCTTGAGCTTCTGAAAGCTCACCTCACACTCCTTTGTCCACTGAAATGGAGCACTCTTCTGGGTTAATCTGGTCATAGGAGCTGCAATCGATGAAAATACCTCCACAAAACAATGGTAATAGCCCGCCAAGCCAAGGAAACTGCAGATCTCTGTAGCTGAGGATGGTTTGGGCCAACTCTGCACGGCCTCTATCTTCTTCGGATCCACCCGAATACCCTTACTCAATATCACGTGGCTTAAGAATGCCACTGAATCCAACCAAAACTCACATTTCGAGAACTTAGCATATAACTTCTTCTCTCTCAGAGTCTGAAGCACAGTCCTCAGGTGTTGCTCATGATCTTCCCAACTCTCGGAATACACCAGAATATCATCAATAAAAACAATGACGAACGAGTCAAGATATAGCCGGTACACACTGTGCATCAAATGCATAAAGGTTGTTGGGGCATTGGTCAGCCCAAATGATATGACAAGGAACTCGTAATGACCATACCGAGTCCTGAAAGCAGTCTTTGGGATATCTGGTTCTTGAATCTTCAATTAATGGTAACCTGAGCACAAATCGATCTTAGAAAACATACGTGCGCCCTGAAGCTAGTCAAACAGATCATCAATACGAGGCAAAGGATAATGGTTCTTCATTGTAACCTTGTTCAACTGGCAATAATCAATACACATAGGCATAGAGCCATCCTTTTTCTTCACAAACAAGATAGGAGCACCCCAAGGTGAAACACTGGGCCGAATAAAACCCTTATCAAGCAATTCCTGTAACTGGTCCTTCAACTCCTTCAACTCAGGAGGAGCCATACGATACAGAGGAATAGAAATGGGCTGAGTGCCCGGCGATATATCAATGCAAAAATCAATATCTCTATCAAACAACATGCCTAGAAGATCAGCAGGAAACACATCGGGAAAATCTCGTACTACAGGGACTGAATCGACAAAATGAGTATCAATACTGATATCTCTCACATAAGCTAGATACGCTTCACACCCCTTCTCAACCATACTCTGTGCCTTAAGGAAAGAGATAACTCTACTGGAAG
Organism: Nicotiana tabacum; assembly: GCF_000715075.1. Classification (NCBI taxonomy): domain Eukaryota; kingdom Viridiplantae; phylum Streptophyta; class Magnoliopsida; order Solanales; family Solanaceae; genus Nicotiana; species Nicotiana tabacum. The sequence goes on from NC_134090.1 coordinate 105,838,623, forward strand.
TGTGATCTAAGGTACCCCTCCACTCAACACGCGGTACACCTGCCATAGCCAGCATCACGGTCTTGGTGTGACAATCAAGAATAGCATAATGGAGAAACAACTAGTCCATGCCCAAGATAATGTCAAAATTAACCATGTTGAGTAACAATAGATCGGCTCTGGTCTTAAAACCACTAAGAGCAACCAAACACGACCGATAGACGCGTCCACAACAAAAGAGTCTCCCACAAGAGTAGAAACATAAACAGGGGAATTCAAAGAATCCCGAGATACACCCCAAATGCTGATCAAAATAAGAATACACATAAGAGTAAGTAGATCCTAGATCAAATAGAACTGATGCATCTCTGTGACAAACCAGTATAATACCTGTGATGACAAAATCGGAGGCAACAACCTCGGTATGAGCATAAAGGGCATAGTAATTGGCCTGGCCTCCTCCTTGAGGGCGACCTCTACCTCTCGGACCTCCACCTCTAGCTGGCTGAGCAGGTGAAGCAGCAACTGGAGCTATAACCATAGCCTGAGAACTCTGTGGGGCACGCTGTGGCTGAGAAGTCTGCGGAGGTGCACCCCTCCTAAGTCTGGGGCAATCTCTAACCATATGGCATGCGTCACCACAGTCAAAACAAGCTCTAGGAGGACGTGGTGGCTGTGACTGGCTAGGGCCAGGTCAGTTGGACTGACCTCTGAAACCACCCCGTGTAGGAGGCGCACTAGATAACGGTGGCGCAAAATAAGGCTCATGAGATCTAGGAGGAGCTAGAGCACTGCTGGATACTAGAAGAGCTAAATGCATAGGGCAACTTATATAGACCCTAAAATGACGACCTACAGTTGGGATACGAGCACCCGAATAATGGCCCGACTCTCGAGACCTCTTGGCCTCCCTCTCCTCTCTCTTTCCCTAGCATGCATACCCTCAATCCTCCTAGAAATGCTCACCACCTGCTAATAAGAAATGTACATCTCCAACTCACGAGTCATGCTAGATCTAATGGGGGAATAAGGCCCTCAATAAACCGGCGAACCCTCTCGCAGACAGTAGAAACCAAGTCCAGTGCATGCCTAGCCAGACTGGTGTAACAGACAGCATACTCTAAAACAGTCATTGCACCCTAGCGCAAATGCTCAAACTCTGTGCATCATGCGTCCTTGAGGCTTTAAGGAACAAACTCTCTCAGGAACAGGTCTGAGAACTAGGTCCAAGTCAGTGAAACAGCCTCGTCTAGACTGTCTAACTCATAGGTGCCCCACTACTCATCGGCGGCTCCCCAAAGTTGGAAAGCAGTGAAGGAAACCCTACTCGATCTTGATATACCCATAGTGGGAAGGATACGGTGGCACTCCTCCAAAAATCCCAAGGCATCATCCGATGCTAGTCCACTAAATACCGGAGGATCATACTTTTTGAACCTCTCAAGTCTCTGCTGCTCATTCTCTAAAGCAGCTGCCCCATCCTCGGGCTGAACTGGCACTACAGGCGATGCTGGAATGCTCTCTGGGACCTGCTCAACATGCACTCGCTGCTCAAGAGTGCGGGCAGCAGGAGTCTGTGCTCCTCCCCTGGCCTGGGATATGGCTGCAGCAAGGGGAAGCAACCCTGCCTGAGCCAAGGTGGTGTACATACTCATGAACTGTGCTAGAGTCTCCTGAAGGGCTGGAGCAGTAGTGGCCGTAGGCGTGTCAGGTGCCCGGACTATGGCTGGATCTAATGGTGGTACCTCGGCAGTAGCTCGCATGGGTGCTCTTGCTGCACCACATGCGTGTCCTCGGCCTCTTCCCCAGCCTCGGACTCTGACGGCTACAGTAGGTGGCGCGGGTGCCTGATCATCTCGAGTAGCACGTGTCCTCACCATCTGTGAGAGAATAGAAGACAGAAGTTTAGAATTGTGATGTCAAAATATCGCACGACAAGGAAATCAAATGAATTGGAAATGTTTCCTAATAGTTGCATAGCCTCTCGTATATAAGTACAGACATCTCCGTACCTATTAGCGAGACTCTAAAAAATCGGCCTGTGTTCCGTGACTCCTATGAAGCTAGAGCTCTGATACCAACTTGTCGAGACCCTAGTTCGCCCTCCGTGAACTGTCATGACGACACCTCGGTAAGCTTAACAAGTGCGGAAAATAAATCGAAACTTGTGGAAATATAAATTTAAAACCAAGAATAACTAAAAAGAAACGGTATATAAAATGCATCTCGGCATATACAACACAATATATCAAACATCTACAACTCTATCCCAAAACCCCGAAACTCACGGGAACATAAGCTAGAGGAAATACAGTAAAGTGCTCAAATCTCCAGAATGTCTACATCAATAGTATGATAGAAGGTCTAATACTACAGGATAGAATAAGATAGAGACTCCTTGATCTGCATACGCGGCAGATGTACCTCAAAGTCTCTGAAAGATCTCCCTACCTTAAGGGTGATAAGCCTAGTAGCGGTACCTGGATCTGCACATGAAAAGCATGCGCAGAAAGGGCATGAGTACACCACAACGGTACATAGTAAGTGCCATGCCTAACCTCGGTCGGGTAGTGACGAGGAAGGTCAAGGCCCTACTGAGGTTAAACATAATATAAAGTTTCAACAGTCTGAAAAAGGCAGTATAAATGAGTACAGTAGTGAAATAAAACATGTTATACGGATAGCAACAACTATACAAAATAGAGTAAACACGGAAGTAAATACAGCTCAGTACCAATAGTAACAACGAGGATCTCCCAAGGTACCGTCCCGTAGTCCTTATTAAAACTGTCCAATGGATCTCCCAGGGTACCGTCCCGCAGTCCAGCTATCAATGCACGGGGATCTATCGGAAATCTTGATCTGTAGTCCCAAACTAAATGTGCAGGGGGATCTACCAGAAATCTAACCCGTAGTCCCAAAATAAATGTGCAGGGGGATCTACCGGGAATCTAACCCGTAGTCCCAAAATAAATGTGCAGGGGGATCTACCGGGAATCTAACCATAGTCCCAAAGTAAACAGGCAAGGGGGACCTATCGGAATCCCACATCCGTAGTCCCAATGTAAATACACAGCAGCAGCAAGAAAATGTTTAGAGGAAGGAAATTTCATAATAAGGCAACAAATAATTCTAGCCTAGCATGGTTCACAGAGTTCGAGTAAACAAATTAAGCAATTAAAGAAAATAAATCACTTAGACATGCTTCTCTAAGCTAACAACAGGCTTAATAGTGCAAGTAATAAAAGCAGGAGAAGAAAAAAACTAATAAGTGCTTAAAGAAAACCCAGATTTCCAGCAATTGCACAAGTACGCACTCGTCACCTCACGTACAAGGCATTTAAATTACCAAATATATCAATCTTAAGGGGAAGGTCCCCCACACAAGGTTAGACAGGCTACTTACCTCGAACAGGCTCAAAATCAACCCGAAACCATGCTTTTGCCACGAGTATCCGACTCCCAATAGCCCAAATCTACTCAATTCAATTGCATATTGTAAATAACACCTCAAGTAACTGATTCTACAATTTAATTCTAAGCTAATACGCGAAATTAGGTAAAATTACCAAAATTCCCCTCAGGCCCAAGTCTCGGAATCAAGTGAAATTTACATTTTCATAAACCGTACTCTCACGAATCTATACATAACAAGAACACTAAAATCGGAGTCCAAATGACCCCTCAATTCCTCAATTAAAGATCTCTTAAACTCAAGCCCTAATTACCCATTATTCCCAAAGTTTTCACCATTAATTAGGTCTTTAAGCACATAGAAATGAGTTATGAAGTCAAGGATATTACCTCCAAGCGATTCCCCTTTGTTTTTCCTCAAAAATCACTCTCAAAAGCTTCAAAAATGATTAGAAATGTTGGAAATAAACTCCCAAGTCGTGGAACCCCTTTTAAAATAATGCCCAGCAGATTCTGCATTTGCGGTCCTATCTGCGGAACAAATATCGCATCTGCGACTTCCCACTTAAGGCCAGATTCCGCATATGCGGCCCTTTACCCGCAGGTGCGGTACCGCTTTTGCGGAAAATATACCGCATCTACGGTTCCTGGAGAGATGGCCAATTTTCGGTTCTGTGGCTCCTTAGCCGCTTCTGCACCTTCGCATCTGCGGTCCCCAAACCGCATATGTGAAAATACCAGAAGCTGCGAAAATACAGCAGCTGCAACATTTTCACAACTTCTCGTTAACCATCCGAAATCCCCCGAGACCTCAACCAAAGGCACTAATAAGTCACAAAACATTATTCGAACTTGTACCACTCCTTAAAACACCTAAAACAACATCAAAACCTCGGATTAATCAAGGATTCAAGACTAAGAACTTCAAAATTCTCAAAAATACGTTTTCGATCAAAAACCCAACCAAACCGTCTCCGAATAACCTGAAATATTTTCACTCACATCCCAAATGACATGACGGAACTACTGCAACTCTCGGAATTCCATTCCGACCCTCGGATCAAAATCTCACTATCGGACCGAAAACTTCGAAAATTCAACTTTCGGCATTTCAAGCGTAAATAGCTACGGACCTCCAAAACACACTTCGAACATGCTCCCAACCCCGAAATCACCCAACGGAGCTAACAGAACCATCGAATTTCTATTCCGAGGCCATCTTCACACTATTCCGACTATAGTCAATTGTTCCAACACTTAAGCTCTCATTTAGAGACTAAGTGTCCCAAAACTCTCCGAAACTCAAAACCGTCCCGGCAAATCAAATTAGCAGAATTAAACTTGAGGAAAGCAGTTAATAGGGGATCGGGGCGATAATTCTTAATACGACTGGCCAAGTCGTCACACTTTGTCATTTTGTCATATTTTGATTTAGCGTTATCACCCATTTATCACATCTTATTCATAATACTTCGTTTACTCTCTTCTTATTCTTCGGCTAAAATTTCTGTCTATCACTTTTATTTGAAAACTTCAACAAAATGTTCTTTCACTTTTATCTCCCTTTGCTTCATCTCACTGGCTCTTTAGGACGCCTAACATTCTCTTTCCTTTTTTACTAGGGACAGGATTCATATAAAGGTAAATATTTATCCCTTATAGGATACCACTGCCTATCATATGAAATTTTTGGACATTCTAGTATTCATATCTAATTGTACTATTCTAGAATGCGTCATTTGGGTGTCTCATAAGGAGATCTATTACCATGTTTGCACTATCCTTTAGAAATGTTAGCTAATGATAACAATCCATCCATCATTTTTGGTTACTGTAACCCCAGTTGGATCTCGATATCTCATCCTTCGCTTAAACTATATATGTTGTCTCCCATAGGGCATAATTGAGATGGGTGTGGCCAATTGTATGTATCTCTGTATCACGACCCAAACCGATGAGCCGCGACGAGAACCCGGTACCTTACTCAACTGAGCACCAACGTAACATATCTTTCTTATTATCTCATCATATACACGTGACATACGAGCCTAATAAGCCAACATAATTATTTATAAACTTAAAACATAGGCCGACAAGGTCGTACAATCTTTTACGTACACGACATATGTCTACAGCCTCTAAGAGTACATAAATGTCATAAAGGTTGGGACAGAGTCCTGCCATACCAAACAATACACGTCTAAATCACACTAACCAAACAAGCAACTCTGAAACAAATGGAGCACACAAATATCTTCCGCTGAGCTGATAGCCTACTTAGAGGGCTCTTGACCTTTCTATTGGGACCTGCGGGCATAAAACGCAGCATCCCCAAGCAAAAGGGATGTCAGTCCGAATAATGTACCGAGTATGTAAGGCACATAAATAAATACATATAAGACATGGAAGACATATAGAGTACATGACTCAACCTGTAAGTCTGAATAACTTTGTAAATGATAAATTACTTTTAGCGTCATGCATATGCATATGAATGTCATGTCGTACATAGGTGTACATGTTTCATAACATCATCAGCCTCTGAGGGCATCCCATCATATCATATCGGCCACTGTGGGCAAAATCATCATCGTATACCAGCTGATCAGGTGGTGGTACATATATAACACCATAACCATTCCCATATTCCATATACATATATATACATACATATATATGTTTATATAACGCCATCTGGTCAATGCACATGTATGCTATGCATGAAAAGTACGTTAATAAAATCTTTCGGAGCTTCATAAGACCATTTTGCCTTTGAGTAATATCATAAAGTAAATTCTTTTCAACTTTCATATTTTTCTGAGACCTATGAACAGATGATAAAATATTATGACACATGAAAATTCAAGAACATAGATATCTCTAATATTTCCATGAATAGAGTCATTTATGGAATTTGTGCATTTGCACGTTTGGTTCGTATTGTATGGATCATGCCAAAAGAAAGAAAGGATAGACTTAACATACCTGGAATAGGAACAACTCCGTATAATTATCCCGTTAAAAACCTTCATGGATTGAATTGAGAACCCAAAAATTGAATTTAAGTATCTGCGCTTTGGATTTAAACGAATGGATTTTGTTCTGTTTCTTCAATGTTTTTCTTAAGACCAAGTGTCTTTGAAACCTTTCCAAAAATCAGATTTTTTACATCAAGGTAGTTACTAATCTCTTGTTCAAAAGAATGGAATCCAACACACTTAAAAGTCTTTACTTAAGACTCACTTCTCACGTTCTCTTGGTTTGAAATTGAAAAGGAAAATGTTTCTGATTCTTCAAGTTATGGAAAGGACTTACTTGATTCACATGAATCCTTAGCAAATAAGGTTCTTGGTTTTTTTTTTTTAAAAATCAAAGGCATAATATTTGGATAATGCCTACAAAAAGCCTTTCTTGATATGACTTATAATTTAGCCCTTTTTAAGACACATGTAAAGGTGAATCTGTGACGACCCGGCTGGTCGTGGGGGGGCTGCCACGTTCTCTTAGGGGTGATTTATCAATTTTTATCCACTTATTAGTTAAACGGGTTATGTTCTGTTACCCGGTAATTAATTAATTACCCGCAAAATTGAGAATTATTCCCACTTACTTGAAATATTACTCACTTATCACATACCTTATATACCTTACTATCATGGCCATATAGTACCTTGTATGGTACTAGTCCATAAATACCGGGTATTTTAGCTCGGGTCGTATTTTATCCTAAAATGCCAAACTTTTACAAAATTCGTTTTCTTTGATTTTACTTACCCTCTTACCTTCACGAATTTACTCATCACTTATGATCCTTATAATCCCCAAATAATCTTTTCCTTGGACTGATGTCAATTACCTTACGACAAATTTAATGTACAATACTGCAGGGTGCAACACTGTCGTAACTTATTACTGCAAAGCGCAACATCACCGTAATGTAATACTATAGGGTGCAACATCGTCGTAACTTATTACTGTGAAGCGTAACATCTCTTTAATGTAATACTGCTAGGTAGAACACTGTCGTAACTCAATACTGCAGGACGTAACATCATCATAATATGTTACTGCAAAGGGTGACATCATCGTAACATATTACTGCAGAGCATAACATTATCGTAATATAATATTGCAGGACGTAATATTGTGGGGTGTAACAATGTGTTATTGTTTAAAGTATATCAAAATTCATATATTTCTCTGCCTGAATTGTAAATACTGATAATCTTCACCAACTGGGTACCTCGTACCCTTCTTCACACCGTTTCTTTTACTTGTTTCAACTTGTATCTTCCTTCTGATTCTCTTATTGCTTTTTACCATATGGGTGGATAGATATTCATGCTTGAGGACTCCTCATCAAGAAGCTTACATGTCTTAGTACATACATGGTTTGCTGAAGACCTCACATTTACTCATCATAAGCATGATGCAAAATCGATTTACTATGACTAAACTCTTTCATAGCCACATACAATCTCTCACCAACTGTCTTTGTGGATGTAGGTATCATTGTATTATGAATAAATTCGAATTTAGGAGTTTTAATTCTTACAAATGAGTTCTATCACACGATCTAGAGTAAAAAAAGAGTGACAGTCCTAAATGCAATAGCCTCCTACTTATAAGTGTGGTGCACAACACACCCATAAAAAAGACTCTACTAGACACGGCTTGTAGACTCCCTAGGACAGAACTGCTCTGATACCACTTTTGTCATGACCCAAAATGGAGGGCCGTGATGGGAACCCGGTGCCTTACTCAACCGAATACCAATGTAACATATCTTTCTTATCACACCATTATAGATAAATGGGCCAGAAGGGCCATCATGACATAACTAGAATAAATCATAAGGGAATACTCGACATAGGAGGACCCAACATGATATACAAACTATAAATGTGACATACGGGCCTATAAGGCCGACATGATCATTTGTATACTCAAAACATAGCCCTACAAGGCAATACAAGTACCCATATACATGATATCTGTCTACAAGCCTCTAAAAGTACATAAACATCATAAAGTTGAGACAGGGACCCACCATACCAATCAATACATATCCACATCATACTGACCAAATAGGCAACTCCAGAGCAAGTGGAGTACAACAACACCCTCCACTAAGCTGATAGCCTACTAGGAGGACTGTCAACTTGTCTATCGGGACCTGCAGGCATGAAAGGCAGTGTCCCAAGGAAAAAAGGACGTCGGTACATATAAAGTACCGAGTATGTAAGGCATGAAAGCAGTATGTAAAAGACATGAAAGAAACATGGATTAGAGAACTCGACCTGTATGAATAGCTCTGTGAATCTTGAAACATTTAGAATGTCATGCATATGCATATAAATGTCATATCATGCATAGATATATACGTACATAACATCATCAAGCCTTTGATGGCATCCCATCATATCATCTCAGTCTCTGTGGGCGAAATCATCATCGTATACCAGCTGATCAGATGGTGGTGCATATATAATGCCATAACCTTTCCCCATGCCCTATATACATATAATATATGCGCATATAACATCATCTAGTGATAGGTCAATGTACATTTATAAATGAATGCAATGCATAAGAAGTAAGTCAATAAAATCTCTCGGGATGTCATAAGATTTATGCCTTTAGTTAATATCATGAAATAAACTTTATCAACCTACGTATTTTCTGATAACAATGAATAGATAATATGATAATAGGAATATGAGAAATCAGAACATAGGCACCCGTAGTACTTCTAAGAATAGAATCATTTGTTAAAGTTCCGCGTTTGCTCGTTTCATTGTATCGTATGGATCATGCCAAAAGGATAGAAATGATAGCCTTAACATATATTAACCCCATTGAGTCCTTAATACTATTCAAGTAATTCTTCAAACAACTCAACTCAATCTACCATAGCATAAGAAGATTCAAAATCAGTGCTAAGTAAAGGCTAAGTCCGCAACTTAAACTAGCAGTTCATTTATGTAAATTTGGACAGCACCTCCTCTGTAATAAGGGCCTCCTCCAATACAATATACCAACAATAACAACTAGAACAATACAATCAGCAATTTAAAAACAACATAATTACAATTCAAGACCTTTAATACAACAAAAACCCTAAATATACCATAATACACCAAATCAACAAGTTATCAATTAGCCTGAAATTGCAACGATAAGCGACCAGCCTACTATCCTTCCACATGCGGTGTTTCTCTGTGCCCTTTATCCTTCCAAACTCCATAAATCAGTAGCACAATAGGCCAACATGAGTGTACTACAAAACAGTCCAATAAAAGTGAAATAAATCAAACTCAAGGCTTCTGATCACCCACACGTGAGTTCTAATTATTAGGAAATGATTTTATAAACCTTTCTTGATATTTAAAATCTTAAATACAGAACGTAGGTGTTTTCGTAACTATCAAGTACCTTCCAAAACTCAAACTACAAAGAAAAAGACAGGCGATATAGCAATACTTACGTCGTAGGAATTGTTCTAATGTTCTAATATAGCAATACTTACGTCGACTTAAAACCTTATTTTTAACACGTTTTTGAATGTAACTTGTGATGACCTTTGCCAACTTTTGTTCCACAACTCGCTTGACTTCAAAACGTAGTACACGACTATCATACAAATAAAATAACTCATAACATAACCTCTTTATAATGTTAAGCACCCTAGTCTCACCCCAAAGTAAATGTTATAACATTCCCAAGTTGTCGACATTCGATGAAACTTATTTTCTTCAATTTGTTTAGCTTCTAAGCCTTTAAACCCTCTTGGTACTTGTTATCCAGAATATTAAAGAGTTGTAATCTCCAAGGTAATATGATTAACTTACTTAATGTACTTTCAAAGACGATCTCATTTTTGAGCTTACGTCAATTGACTTACAACGTACTTTCACATAGAAAAATATGGGGTGTAACACAGGTACTAGGAGAATGGGCTACAAAGAACACTAAAATATTGCCATACATGCATTGCATACAAGAGTTGATCAAGAAGTTCGCAAAGATACAATTGAAACATGTTCCACGATTCTGTGTTTACCCTAAACTTTCAAACATTTTCTCGAGATTTATTTCAAAACTCTGCCTTCAAAACCCCTTTTATCTTTTCCGATTTAGGGTTTTTTAAGTCATTTCAAAGCTTTCTTTGATTTTTAACATGTTCTACTATGTTTCTTTATGTTGCTCTTCTACTGGAGTGTGCATGTCGAAACTTTTAGTTTCTTTTAAGGTTTCTGAATCTATTTTGTTAAGTATTTGGTCGATTTATTTGCTTTCATCTCTAGACTCGATTGTGTTGAAAATCCTAAAACTTTGGGGTTCATTCGAGTTCGAAGACTATTTGCTATGTGATTTACTTGTTAATCATGCTCCCAATTCGATGGGTTTCAAAACCCTAATTTCTTTGGACATATTTGAGTTTCTGAAATTGCTTCATCTGTTACTCGACTAAATTTCGAAGTCTATTGTTTCAGCCTCTATTTCTTTGTGTGGTTTTGACTTCCTGCTACCATTGAAATTCTACCATAGGGTCTTTTCACTTGACCCATTTGCATGTTATTTGATACTCTCTCCTTTCTTTATTATTGAGTTAGTGAAATTTGACTTATTTGACTACCATGTTTCAATTGTCCACTACTTACTAACTTTGTGATTGCATGACGCTTCTTTTTGTCATGAGTTCAAACTCGCATGCCTAATGTCTATGCACTCTTTTATATGTTAAATTTCCCTCTAAAATGACCTTCAATTTTGGGACTGATTTCAAACCTCCTTGTGTAATTCTGATTGCACTCGTGTGATTGATTCTTTCCTTATTTCTCCTTACTGATTTCCCTGTTTCGTAGGTTGATTTGAAAACTTTTCTTAGACTTGTCATTCTCCTATTTCTGACTTGGTTTATTTGTTTATTCATGGGAACCCATGATTACTCTCATCAAATCAGTGACTTTGAAATCCTTAACTCCCTGATTTGCTATGTACAGATTTTTGATTGTCTCCATATTCTGCCAATTTACTTTGTTTTCTTACCTTATTTGGCTAACCGAGTATTTCAAAGATTCTTCCCTTAATTGAACCCCTATGCACTTACCCTTAATTGTCTACTCTGCACATAATGCTTACTTGATCCCTTTCCTTAAATGTTTTCTGCTCATTACTGGGTAATTTTTTAACTCCTTAATTAAAGGAAGTTCTTATACTGATTGATTTTAATTGGTACATAATTCAATAATTGCTGCTGAACTGTGATTCTTGCCTTATTTTCTAGCTGTTTTCAAGCTATAAATACCCTGCTCTTTCATTAACACAACACACGAACACGCTTAGTTCTAAAAAATCTCTTACACTCAAACATCCTCTCCTACTTTACTAATACTGTGACCCATTTAGCTGGCTGAAAGTCAAAGCTATTTTCAAAGTCCTACTACCTGCTTTTACTGAATTTCCTTCTTTGAACCGGTATGTTCCGATTAAAATTCCAGCATCACAACAATGTTCTTACTTAATACTTTTACCTTCTTGTCTGTCTCCTGCTTGTGTTTAGTTCATTACTTATTTTAGCATGCTATAATTTCCTTCTGCCTATTTTGAATTTATTGTAAATCCTAAACCCCATAACCCCAATGTGTTTGATACTGATGGTTTGTTTGAGGCATGACAGTATTAAGTATTGTTGTCTATGACTCAAACTTGATTCAACTAGGATCATAACCTTTATGTTACTATTATATGTTATGTATTCTGGTTGGTTTTGTAAGCATAACAACATTCCCTATTGTTTTGCATGCCCAGAATTGACTTATGCCTAAATACATAGGCTCTTTGCAACTTCCCAACCCCCTGAACCCCTTTTGTATTAAATTATCAATTTGTTTGTGGTTGTTTCCCTCTCCTTTATTCCCTCAAGACTCTATTTCTTCACTTCCACTCTCTCTTAGACTTAAGTTTTGCTCCCCTATTGTGATCCTTGTCTTGGGACCCATGGAGCTCCCTCTAAACGTGGACACTTGAGGGCTAGAACTTCCACATTGTACTTGTCCCTATTCTGATGATACAATTTGGGTGTGAGTACTGCTAGGAGTCCCATTGAGGCTCTTAGGGAACTCTGACACACTCAAATTGGAGAAAGGCTTAGGATCAATGGTCTTTGAGTTGGTTTATATCATAACTCCGTGAGAAAGTCAGAATTAGGCTTCCTCTAGTTGTACTTTTCTTTGTATTTTCTGGTGATTTACTATTCCGGTGTGTAATAAGTTATATTAAATATTGGGGCTGGCTAGTGGAAAAAAGTTGAGTAACTATGTATACAAAGGGTAGAAATCATGCCTATAGGTTTGTTCTAATTCTGCATATTCAATTACATATAGAAGTCATGCCTATAGGTTTGTTATAATTCTGCATATTCAATTACAAATAGAAATCATGCCTATAGGTTTGTTATAATTCTGCATATTCAATTACATATAGAAATCATGCCAATATGTTTGTTATAACTCTGCATATTCAAACTTCACGTAGAAATCATGCCTATAAGACTGTTCAATTCTGGATATTCAACTGCATCCAGATATTATGTGTATAGGTTTAAAACAAATTCCCGCGTTTGATACCATGTCATAAGGTTTTTTGCATTTCGACACCACGTCTATAAGGTTTTCTTAAAAAATCAGGAATGTATAAAAAGCATGCCTATAAGAGTTTCTAAATGAATCTGATTCGCTTCACTCAATGTTAGATGTAAAATCAGTAATATTAGACGCTATCACCCACAGAACTTATAACTAATTTATTTACTTTTGTATGCTCTGCATCTCTTTTAATAATCTGAGTTCCCCACTGAACAAGTATGCATATAGGACTTCAAATAATTCATTTCAAGTCTTACTATCTTATCACCTTCTGAATTCAGTAGATATCATACCTATAGGATCCTTGTCTAAACACTTAGGCAAGCCTTAGAGTAATAACTATAAATGGAATTTGTTTCTGTTAATCATTACAACTAGTAGGCAGGCCTGATTCGGACTTCTTATCTGAGTTATGTAATAAACTAAAACTGCTTCAGCAATCACCTCTCCCTTGTCTTTAATACATTTAAATAAGACCTAAACAGTACGTGCAAGACATGCTAATTATATGCTTTATTTGTTTAAGGAGGTATATCTGAGCCATCTGTTTGTTTATATGCTTTCCCCAAAATGTGCAATATGTGTTTTTTATATGTCACTTTAGAGTTTTACCTTTGAAACTCCAAATAAGACCAACATCCCTCTCTTTTAGGATTAGTAGTCCTAAGTGCCTCCGGGACTGATAATAGTGGGACGGGTAATAGCATGTAATAATTAATCGAGACCAATCCGCACTTTAAATACCTTAACGAGGTGGGAAGGGTAGATATGGATATGATGACCACGCGACGTGTAGCCCCTCATTGAGGAGTAATTACCGGACATTGTGCGGTGTGATCCATATTTTTAATAACCTAGGACCCCATCCATTTATTCTCTATTTCTTTCTTTAGCGTTTCAACTCCTTCTTTCAAAAAATCAACTTTTCTAACCGTTCTTTCAAATTTTCTTTACTTTCAAACCATTATGTGAAATCCCCTCTTATTTGAGCCTTATTTGCTTGTATGTTAATTGCACCCAAATTCACAATAATTGTCTGGCTAGGAGCCACACTAGTGGATTCTGAGGAGTGCCTAACACTTTTCCCTTGGAATAATTTCATGCCCTTACCCTATCTCCGGTTATTCAAGCCAAACTCTTTTGGTGTCCTAATGCACCTTAATCATTAGGTGACGACTCTTCAAATTCAAACCCAGTTTCCAAAAGGAACGAGTTGTCCCTCCAAATATCATAAACTCGATTTCCGATTTGGAAAAATGGGGCGCGACAGGAATGACGGACATAACAAGCATGTACACAAATATACAACAGGACCATCGACATATATAGCCTAGCAAGAAGGCAGCAAGCTAAGAATCACTTTCTTTCTCGTATTTAATGTTTGCCTTTTTCTGAATAAGGCTAAACACTACCTCCATTACCGTGCAGGGCTAAGCACTGCCCTCATTCATTGCATGAGGATAAGCATTGCCTCCATTATTGTATAAGGCTAAACATTGTTTTTCCTTGCATGGGGCTAAGCACTACCTCCATTATTGCATAAGGCTAAGCACCGCCTTTCCTTGCATAAGAATAAGCACTGTCTCCATCACTTTGCATAAGGTTAATCACTTTCTTTTCTTACATGAGAATAAGAATTGTCTACATTACATTGCATGAGGCTAAGCATTGCCTTTATTACATTGCATGAGGCTGAGCAGTGCCTCCATTACCGCATAATCCTAAGCATTGCCTTCCTTTGCATGAGACTAAGCACTGCCTCTATTACATTGGATGAGGCTAGGCATTGCCTCTATCATTACACAAGGCTAAACGATGTCTTTCCTTTGCATGAGATTAAACACTATCTCCATCACATTGCATAAGACTAAACATTGCCTTCTGTTGCATAAGACTAAGCATGTCTCCATTACATTATACGAGGCTAATCATTGCCTCTCTTACTGCATAAGGCTTAAAACTGCCTTCCTCTGCGTAGGGCTAAACAATTCTCTCATCACATACAACGCTAAATAATGCCTAGTCTCATTCTCGCATAGAACTAAGCATCAACTATTCCCTCTATCAAACAATCGATATCCCCGTATTTTTGCATCTCATAGGCTGAAACATCGCCACATTGTCCAAAGGCATCGTAATCTGAAGGCATCATCCTCATAGATCGAAGACATCATGCCATAGCCTAAGGATCTCTCGAAACTGCACATTCATTATTCAAAGGTGATATAGTCCAGAGGCACCATCCGCACGGCCCGAGGACACCATTTCATGGACTGCGAATACCTTATCATACGCTTCATGGCCTGAGACATCATGGTCTAAGGACATCATCCTCATCGCCCAAAGATAACTCTCATGGTTCGAAGGAAATTTGTATCCAATTCAAATTTTCGCAATAACCCCATATATTCGCGTGCATCGTGTTTTAAGTTTTGCAGCTAACTCGGGAGGTAATCATCCTACAAATAGGAGCAATTCTCGCTCTGGTTTCCATTCATAATGTTCACATCCTTCTATCATCTCAAATTTAACCGATGATCATAATTGATTACCTTTTATCCCGTAACTACTCAAATATTTGCCTTACACATCCGCCGTTTGATCCAGAACTACACACGACCTAATTCCGATAACACCAGGGATATGTAGGAAACTTAAGAACCAGGGTTCGGCTCCCATTTTTTAAAAACACCTCATCTCTATTCATTCGAACAAAATTGGTCATTATTTTCTTTACCCGACAACTCTTTTATCATTCCCGGGTAAATAGAATAGTTATTAATATCCAATTTTGCCCCTATATTTTATAAATATTATATATACTTTATAAATATCATTTTTCATTATTAACCAATTTACAAGAGCCATATAAGTATTTTCTACAGTTTTCCAT
The DNA here is from genome assembly GCF_000715075.1 of Nicotiana tabacum. Classification (NCBI taxonomy): domain Eukaryota; kingdom Viridiplantae; phylum Streptophyta; class Magnoliopsida; order Solanales; family Solanaceae; genus Nicotiana; species Nicotiana tabacum. Next base: position 105,854,559 of record NC_134090.1, read on the forward strand.
AATTTCTTAAAGCTTTAAAATTTATTTTTCTTGCACTCAGATTATTTATTAATTATCCTTTTAAATTATTTTGTGATGACTTAATCATCTAATTTTTTTATTTACACCCACATGTATGTTTTATAAAATTTTATTTCATTTTATATAATTACATTTGTATTTTTAGCCACTTACACAATTTTACAACAATAACCTATAATATATGCATTATTATATTTTATTGCGTTATTTGTGCTAAAATAGCATTTTTATGTTTTCATAATGTTAATCTATTATTTTAAATCATTTTACTTCATTAACAATATTTTATTATTTATACATTACTTTTTATAACTTAATTTAAACAATTTTTGCATATTTTAATTCATAGCTCAATCCTAAGCCAATTTTCGGACCAAAAGATGGCCAAAACCTTAGCCCAATCTCCCCTGGCCCAAACCAAACGACCCCTTTATTCCAAATTGGTCGGGACCCGTTTTCTCAACCTGCCCCGTTCATCTTTTAAATCATGGCCGTTGATCTCTCCAGATCAACGGACCTCACTCACCGAAGCTCTTTTAATTAACCAAACCCGGAAACCCTACCTAATTTCCCACTTAACAGTCGCCCCAAACCCTCTCAAATGTTCTATCTTCTCTGAAAGAATCCCTTGCATCCGCCTTCCCCAATCTTCTCCAAGTCTGATTAAGTCATGGATTCCCTCTGTGATTCACTTACTTTTTATGGATTATCTCGTTGTTTTTTATAAGACTATGGTATTACATAGTACTGGCCCCATTTTTGGCAAGTACCAATCTCCCGAATCAATTACAATCATCTTCAATCTTTAAGATTTAGACGATATTTCATTTGTATATACTCACTACTTGTAAGGCCCCATAAAATATCACCTAGAATAGAGGTCTCGCAATGCTAAGGTAGGATACTGTGTCAGGAGTTGAAGGAATCATGTTGCAGAATATGTGTTTATCGTGAAAATGGTAATAACAATTAAATTGTAAATGGGACTCTAAAAATACGTGATCTATTTTTGTGCTAGTAGTTAGAGCAGTTGATGCTAGGCATATGAAGTTTAATGACAAAATATAAGATAAAACGGGGCAGTAATCAAACCGAAGAGCTTGCTACCCGGGCTTCAGACTGATTGATGAAAGGCCTCGAGGTCGATACACGGCTCGAGCTATCGGGGGTAACCGGGAAGGGGATAACAGTTAAGATATAATTAAATAAGGCTCTTTATGGCCAATATAAAGCAATAAATGAAGAACAAGTATGAAACCAATAAATGGAAAGAGTAGCCTCGAGCGAGTAGGTTAGAGAGAAAAGAGAAAGAGAGAGAGAGAGAATTATTACTGATCTTGAGTAGAGTAGTTGGAGCAACAGTAGCCGAGTGTTACAAAGTGATGGAGATCCCCCTTATATAGGAAGGGAATCCCGTTAGTACAAAATGCATTAACTATAAAGACATGGAGACGAGATGGCTGGACGTGACACCTTGGGACAGGCCCCGGATAGGTCACCTTTGTCAGGTTTAGCCGTGTGCCTTGGGAATTCTCCTCTCCTATACTACAGCCGTTAGTACGTAATTCCCTCCAGGGCCAATACATGATGACCCCCGAGGGTGGGTCTCAACCATGGTTTCGAGCCTTGAGAAGCATGATCGTGAGACGACCTAACAATGGAGAAAATCAGGCCCCGGGATTCACCGTATTCAGATAGTGTCCGCATTTCTTAGAGTGAAAGAGGTAATAAATGATAAGAAATGATCCTGAATTTCTGCTTCCTTCGATGTTCTTTCAATTAGTGACGGCTACGAGGTTCCAAGATGCAATACGCACGTTGTTCCTGCAAGTTTTTGCATTGATTGCGGCGGTTGGCTGCCTTTTGCTTCCTGTAATGTGCACACGTTTCTTTTATAAATACTTCCCTCTTTCTTTCTATACCCCATCTTGTGCCAAAAAACCCCTAATAAGGTTTGTTCTTCCTTTAGAATCTCCCAAGGATGGCGAAAATTTCCAATTATGCTTCCTAGGAGGTAGCGGGTTCATCCTCTTTGCTTTTCTCTCAAGGCGAAGCGAATACTCCTCCTTGTGCTGAGGAATGTATCCCAAGATCCTTTGTGATGACCTCTGATTTCAAGGTCGAGAGACCTTTCCCAAGGCCAGGGCATCACGACCTTGTAACTCGATATATCAGCTCGATAATGAACGTTGGGAGAGTGAGGGCTGACTGTTGCTGGGGGGATACTGTACTTGTGGAGATTCTTGCTCGGGAGGAAGATATTACAGCTCATAAAGTCGGCTTTCTGAGTGTATATACCTACCCGTTTACCTTGGGGCCGGTAGGGCCATCCTTGCCCCAAATCAACCCCATGATTCTCGACTTCTGCCGGAGTAATCAAGTGACTCTAGATCAAATTCATCTTTTGTTCTAACGCATGTTTTATATGATCAGGTATTACTCGAACATGATAGAGGAGATGCCCTTCACCCTTAACCATCTGATTCGGGTGTATAGTCCCCATCTTCTCCGTGGGGGCTTAATCAAGCTTCGCTGCCGAGCCCCGAGATCCCTTTTTACATGCACCGAGGAGCTCGAGAATTAGGGATGGGTAAGCTAATTCATCTGAGTGGGGACGTCTGACCTGATTCCAGTGGAAAAGCTGTCGTTCCCTGAGAAGTGGAACGTTGGGCATAAGTAAACGTGTTGTGTTTGCTTCTTTTTTGTGATATTTCTTCAAGCATCTAACTCTGCTTTACCTGCCTTTTCAGCCGTAGCGATCTACCCTGATGCGATGTATGATCTCCAGGGTTGGGTTGACCACTTATACACGATTTGCCCATATACCGAACGAGTGTGGTGAGATTTATCCTGAGCTCGGTGGGAAGCCAAAGACCATGGTGAGCCCCGAGCCTTGCTGCATCCGCATACTTTGACGTAGTTCGCTGTTAGTAGCATTCTTCATCCTTTGCATTTAACCTCTACATTTATGTAGGTCTGGGGGAAATCCCTTTGATGAATGAGGCACCCCCCGTTGGAGGGGACGCCCTGGTGCTTGGAGAGAAGAAGAAAAGAAAGGAGAGTCTGCCGGTTGGGCCTCCGGAGCTCAAGAGGGTTAAGGCATGAGATTCTAAGGTTGACCCAGCAGTTCTGACCTTCAAGACGATGGGAAATCCTTGAGTTGAAGGTGAGGGAGAAAAAAGCTTCTCAATAGCCCTCGGAGAGCGTATAGACTCGTCGTCCCTCGGGTCGTGGGGATGGATGCTCCCGGACCGGAGTCTGATGCCGTTTTGGCCCAGCTTTATGGTGGTGAAGCAATGGATGGAGTATCCAGCACTACCCTTGAGCTAGCAGATGGCCGGAAGTCTTCCCGAGCTGGGATGCCCTTGGTGGGCAGTTTGGAGGGGCCTGGATCTGGGGTCCAGAGTGAACAAGGGACGGAGATTTTGGCTGATCCTGTTAACCCTTTGGTTGTTGTTGGTTCTCCTTGGGGAGAGATCCTACCATCTCATGAAGTGTAAGACGTCCACGTGAAGAGCCTTCTAAAGCAAGAGCACTAGTCAAAGGCGAAGATGCACTCGAGAGGTCGCCGACCAATATCTAGGGAGGTCCCAAGGTTGATGCTTCATTTATTTTCGCCGAGATGGGCAGACTTTACGAGCGGGTAATTTTTGCTAACCTTGTCCGCCAATCTAGGCTGTTCTTGTCTTTGTTTTTCTAACTTGTCTTTTTACATGGCTTCAGGCTAAAGTGATTTTTAACCAGGCTTTCACCCAGTATCAGGATGAGGTGAGCCTCCACGAGCGTGAGAAAGCCTATTTTACCGAGCAGGTTACTCATCCCCCATTTTTACTATTATTCGAGCCATTGTGAGTTTCCACCACTTTTAACTTCTTGGACCTAATTTTTGTAGTTTGAGAAGGAGAATGCCCTGCTGAGAGGGGAGTTTCGGGCCAGAGATACTGAAATTTCCGAGCTTAGTCAGTACGTAAACAAAATGGCTTCCGAGAGGACAGCCTCCAGGGGAAGGTAACCTTGATCGAGCGTCAACTCCAGGATGCGAAGGAGGATAGTGACAAGTACAAGGGTCTCCATTCCGAACTGGTAGCTACATTGTTTCTGATCAAAGGCGCCTGTATCCTCGCCAGGGGGCGAGAGGGGGAGCTGTTATTGCAGATTTTTGTGTTGAGAATGCGTTTGAGGGGGCTAGCCCAACTTTACCTCGAGTTGCAAATCGTGTCTGGCTGGTTTCCCGAAAGCAGACCATTGGGGGTGCGTCGGAAGGCAGCTCGAGTGGTGCTAAAAATGGGGGTGAATCCCCGGGAAGAGAAGATACCGTTGGGAATGGGCCATCGGGGGACTCGTAATTGCCTGGGTGCAAACCTTGGGGAGCCATTGAGGATGTCACCTTGGCAATAGATTAGGATTTTTGTTGATTTTCCTGTCGATTTTTCTATTGATCTTCCTGTTTGTATATAGTATTTTCATACTGGCATATGTATAAAGTGAATCCTGCAGCTTTGTTTCCTCTATTCCCCTCTTTTCTCGGAATTTAGCAAGAATTGTCAAGAAACCTTAGACCTGCGATATGGCCATGTGGCTCGTTAGGCAAGCTCGGGGGCTTTTATGTGCCTGGTCGATGCGACCTTTAATGTAAACTTCAATCAGAGTTCTTATACTTTTGCTCAACTATTTTGGGTTCAGTCTACGAGTCGCGCTTCGACTCGAGCTCAATCGGCCCTCAAGTTTTATATTTGTATGGGCTGGCGACAATGGCTCTTATGCCTTGGGTCGAAGCGACCTTCTATGTATGTGGCCTTGAGGCTCATGAAGATGGCAGCGATGGCTCTTACGCTCTTACCCTTAGGCATGTATAGTTAACTATTTTGGATCCGGTCTCCAAATCGGGTTATGACTCGAGCTCACTTTGACCCTCAAGCTTTCAGATTTTTAAGCTGGCGATAATGGCTCTTACGCTTTTGGTCATTGCGAACGTTTAGTGTGTGGCCCTAAGTCTTGTTTGGCTGGCGACAATGGCTCTTACACTCTTGCCTTTAGGCATGTATGTAGGCTTTGTTTTCCTCCCGTTAAGGACTTTTTGAAATGTTTTCGCTTTACCCATCGTCGGTTCAGAAAGAACCTCGAATTCAAGTCGTTAGCGGCGATGTTCGAGCACCTCGGAAGGTTTAGCTCGTAGGCTGAGTAGCTCGAAGCCTTTGCGATTTGGAGCTGACATGGTCAAAACTCGTTTACCTGTTGAGGGTAGCCTATTATAACTGGTTCTTTTCAAAGTAGATTCGAAGTAATAACCTGTTATTTTGTTACCGACGGTCGGGCATCCCTGAGTCGCGTTAATTTGGCCTATGTAGCCATTTTGACCGTAGTCATTTTTGTTTGGCCGAGCCATTTTTGGTCCCCTAGTGTGGTAGTTTAGGTGTCTATATCAAGGGTATGCCCTTTCGGGAGTCTTACAAATGTGACATATAGCCTAAACTTTGGAATTGAGTTTTATGCCTGTTGTAAGGTCTTACAAAATTTTCATGCCTATTGAGGTCTTACAGTTTTTTCATGCCTATTGAGGTCTTATTGTTTTTTGTTGTTGTGTAAAATAGATCTGGCTAGATCGAGTTTTCCCACTTGGGGTCATAAAGCCTCGGGTTTATCAGTGAATGGCGATTGACGATAGTCTCCGAGTCATCGAGTTTGCTTAGGCTCGAAGGTTGTTACTCGTGAGCTCGGAATTGCCTTGTTGGGGCCTTATGAACATGGAGTTCCGACCCTGAGGTCATGTGGGTGCCAAATTATTGATGCTAAGTCTCCGAGTATTTCGGGACGTACTCGATGGAGGGATCCTTGCCGTGAGCATGTTGGATTTTCTTTGGAGTACGAGATGCTTTTGGCGAAAGATATTTTTTGATTGCTTGGCGTAAATACATGTCGTTGGGTTGTCGTAAGCCCGGCTTATGCGGACACGGTTAGTTCGACTGTTTGCCCCGGTACATCATTTCCTATATGAACCTCGTTTGTCATTTCCCGGTACATGGTTAACTGCAAAGGAAACCTAGTAGGTTTGTTGAGTCCTTCTTAGGTAGCGCGTGGATGTTGGCTCGTTAAAAACCTTGCCGGCAGAAACCCCTCTCGGGATAAAAAAACTCGATCGAAGGAATAGAGTGCAACATTTGCCCGAGAATCTTGGCGGGATTCTCCGATCGGGTGGCCTAGCAGTAATACCGCTTAAAAATCGATACATTCTAGTTGCTCAGAAGCTGTTCGCCTTCCATTGTGCCAAGCTTGTAGGATCCCTTACCAACTATCCCGAGGACACGGTACGATCCTTCCCAATTCTGGCTCAGCTTTCCTTCATTAGGGTTTCAGGTGTTGAGAGTAACCTTCCTTAGGACTAAGTCCTCGATCCCAAAATATTGGAGATTTGTTCTTCTGTTATAGTATCTTTCGATTTTCTACTTCTGGGTAGCCATCCGAATCAGCAAGGCTTCCCACCTTTCATCGAGTAGCTCGAGGGCCGTTGTCATGGCCTCATTATTCGAGCCCAAATTAGTGTGCTGGAATCTAGCGCTCGGTTCCTCGACTTTCACCGATATCAGTGGCTCTGCGCCGTACCCTGGAGAGAAAGGTGTTTCCCTAGTGCTTGATTTTGAAGTTGTTCGATATGCCCATAGCACCTCGGGCAACGTTTCTCTCCATTTTCCTTTGGCTCTCTCCAGTTTCTTTTAAGCTCTAAATGATGGTTTTATTCGTGGATTCAGCCTGACCGTTTGCACATGGATGGTAAGGCGTTGACAGGATTTTCTTGATTTTATTATCTTCAAGGAATTGTGTTACCTTGCTCCTGATGAACTGCCTCTCGCTATCACATATTATTTCGGATGGGATTCCGCACCGGCATATGATGTGATCCCATATGAAATTGATGACTTCCTTCTCTCTTATCTTCTCTAAGGCCTGTGCTTCCACCCATTTTGAAAAGTAATCAGTCATAAATAGAATGAATCTAGCCTTACTTGGTGTCGTTGGCAAAGGCCGACGATGTCCATTCCCCATTTCATGAATGGCCATAGTGATAAAACGGAATGTAGTTGCTTGCCGGGTTGGTGGATCATGGGAGCGAACCTCTGGCACTTGTCGCATTTTTTGGATAAATTTTCTAGCATCTTTTTCCATGTTGTCCTAATAGTAGCTCGCTCTGATCACCTTTCGGACCAAGGAATCAGCCCCAGAATGATTTCTGCAAGTGCCCTCATTTATCTCTCAGAGAACATAATATGTGTCACTTGGTCCCAAGCATACCGCCAGGGGGCCATCGAAAGTTTTCCTATACAGAGTCCTATTTTCGTCGAGCGAGAACTGGGTTGCTTTGGTTCGCAGGGCCCTCGATTCTTTTTGATCTGCAGGCAGCTTTCCGTATTTTAGATAAACAATATATTTATTTCTCCAATCCCATGTAAGACTGGTGGAGTTAATCTCCGCGTGACCTTCCTCGACCACTGATTTAAGCAGTTGGACAATAGCTCTGGGGAGTAGGTCTTCTTCCTCAGCAGAAGATCCCAGATTCGCGAGGGCATCAACCTCGCTATTCTGCTCTCGGGTACATGGACTAAGGTCCATTCTTTGAAGTGACGTAACGCGACTTGGATTTTGTCCAAATACCTCTGCATCCTGTCCTCTCGAACTTTGTAGCTCCCGTTCACTTGGTTCACTGTGAGGAGCGAATCACATTTTTCCTCGACAGTCTCGGTCCCCAAACTTTTGGCCAATTCTAAACCTGCAATCATAGCCTCATACTCGACTTCATTGTTAGTCAATTTCGTAGTTTTTATGGATTGTTTGATTATGTTGCCAACGGGTGGATTTAGGGCTATACCGAGCCCGGATCCTTTTAAGTTTGTGGCACCGTCTGTGAACAGGGTCCATACCCCGGAGGACATGCCTAATTTCAATAAAAGTTCCTTCTCTACCTCGGGTATGAGGGATGGCAAGAAATTGGCCACGAAGTCCGCCAGGATTTGGGTCTTGATGGCCGTTCGAGATTGATACTCGATATCATACCCTCCGAGTTCAATGGCCCATTTGGCCAATCGACCCGATAACTCGAGTTTATGCAGTATGCTCCGGAGGGGGTACGTTGACAGAACAAAGATACGGTGACACTGAAAATATGGCTTTAGCTTACACGAGGTGCTTATTAGCGCGAGAGCCAATTTTGTAGATGGGATATCGGGTTTTGGCGTCCCCCAAGGTTCGGCTTACATAATAAACAGGAAATTGTGTACCTTGCTCTTCTTGAACCAATACGCCGCTTACCGCTATTTCAGACACGACCAAGTACAGGTATAGTGTTTCATTCTCCTTGGGTGTGTGCAGCAAAGGTGGGCTAGTCAGGTATCGTTTCAGTTCTTCTAGGGTGTGTTGACATTCTGGAGTCCATTCGAAGTTTCTCTTTCTTTTGAGTAGAGAGAAAAAATGGTAACTTTTCTCTGATGACCTTGATATGAATCTGCCTAGGGCAGCTATCCGCCCTATTAGCCGTTGGACGACTTTTACATTGTTTACCATCGTGATCTCTTCGATGGATTTTATCTTGTCGGGATTGATCTCGATCCCCCTGTTGGAAACCATGAAGCCTAGGAATTTGCCCGAACCCACTCCGAAGGCACACTTCTCGGGTTGTGCTTCATGTTGTAGCTTCTGAGGACGTTGAAAGTTTCATGCAAATGGGCCAAATGGTCCTCTGCGCGCAGGGACTTGACTAGCATATCATCAATATATACCTCCATTGATTTACCTACTTGATTCTCGAACATTTTATTAACTAGGCGTAGGTAAGTTGCCCCTGCGTTTTTAGCTCGAATGGCATTACATTATAGCAATATGAACCATACTTTGTGATGAACGATGTTTTTTCCCTATCCTCGAGGCTCATCTAGATTTGATTTTACCCCAAGTATGCATCGAGAAAGTGAGGGTCTCGTGGACGGCCGTAGCATCGATCAGACAATCGATATTAGGCAACTGGAAGGAATCTTTGGGGCATGCCTTATTCAAGTCTTTATAATCTACGCACATTCTTAGCTTTTTCCCCTTTTTGGGAACTACTACTATGTTGGCCATCCATTCGGGGTACTTTACCTCTCTAATAGATCCAATTTTAAAATGTTCCGCTACCTCTTCTTTTATGAAGGCATGTTTTACCTCGGACTGTGTTCTTCTCTTTGCTTTACCGGTTTGAATTTGGGATCAATGCTCAGCCTGTGGGAGGTTATTTCTGGCGGGATTCCTGTCATATCTAGGTAGGACCAGGCGAAACAATTGAAATTTTTGCTAATAAATTGAATAAACCCATTCCTGAGTTCGGGGGTCAACCCCGTTCCCAAGTATACCTTATGATCCGGGAGGCGCTCAATTAAAATGGTCTGCTCCAGCTCTTCGATTGTCAATTTGTTCGCATCCGATTCTTCGGGCGCGATGAAGGTTCGATGGTGAAGAAATCTTCCTCGTCGTCCTTGGGGGCTTGTATGTTTCTATCCTTGTCCGAGATCGGTCACGTGGGGATTGGCGCCTCACGGTGGACCACGAACATTTCTTTCGCCGCCCACTATTCTCCAGGTATGGTTGTGATGCCCTCCCTCGTAGGAAACCTTATCACATGATGCAAGTTTGAGGGTACTGCCCTCATGCAGTGTATCCAAGGCTTACCGAGTAATGCATTGTACCTCATGTCACTGCCGATGACCTGGAACTCGGTGTTCTGAATCGCGTTGGATGTGTCGATTGGGAGGGTGATCTCTCCTTTCGTTACTTTGCCAGTCATGTTGAAGCTGTGGAGGATTCAAGGGACGGGAATGACTTGATTGAGCAGCCCCAGTTGTTCTACTATCTCTCATCTAATTATGTTGGCCGTGCTGCCTGGATCCACAAGCACGCGCTTTATCCTGGTATTGTTTAAGAGAAACGAGATCACCAACGCGTTTTTGTGCGGTTCTATCAGATCCTTGAGGTCTTCCTCGCTGAATATGAGGGTGTCTTCGAGCATGTGGTTTCGGGTCGGTCTTTCTTCCGTAGTGTACGTTCTTATTCGTTTGAACATGGGTCCTTGGGAACGTCGACTCCCCCAATAATCATATGGATGTCATGTCAGAGAACCTTCCCTTCCGCCTGGGTTGAGTTCGGTGGTGTGCCGACATCTGGAGTAGTCGTGTCCTTCTCTCTATTGTTTTCAAGGTTCTGGTTCCCCCTTTTGCTCACCGAACTAGGCGCTCTATCTGAAATCGAAGATCTTGGGAAAGAAAAAGCATGAAAGATAACTTGCGTTGTGTAACGAAACCAACAGGAAAATAATCACTATTATTTTTAGCCCCACGGTGGGTGCCAAACTGTTTATCGTGAAAATGGTAATAATAATTAAATTTGTAAATGGGACTCTAAAAATACATGATCAATTTTTATGCTAGTTGTTACAGCAGTTGATGCTAGGCGTATGAAGTTTAATGACGAAATACAAGTTAAAATGGGGCAGTAATCAAACCGAAGGGCTTGCTACCGGGCTTCGAACTGATCGATGAAAGGCCTCGAGGTCGATACACGGCTCGAGCTCGAGCTATCGGGGGTAACCGGGACGGGGATAACGGTTAAGATATAATTAAAGAAGTCACTTTATAGCCAATATCAAACAATAAACGAAGAACAAGTATGAAAGCAATAAATGGAAAGAGTAGCCTAGAGTGAGTAGGTTAGAGAGAAGAGAGAGAGAGAGAGAGAGAGAGAGAGAGAAAATTATTATTGATCTTGTGTAGAGTAGTTGGAGAAACAACAATCGAGCATTACAAAGTGATGGGGATCCCCCTTATATAGGAAGGCAATCCCGTTATAGTACAAAATGCATTAACTGTAAAGGCATGGAGACGGGACGGCTAGACGTGACACCTTGGGATAGGCTCCGGATAGGTCAACTTTGTCAGATCTAGCCGTGTGCCTTGGGGAATTCCCTTCTCGCATACTATAGCCATTAGTACGTAATGCCCTCCAAGGTCGGTACATGACGACCCCCGAGGGTGGGTCTCGACCTTGGTTTCGAGCCTTGAGGAGTTGTCGCGCCCCCTAATGACGAGGAAAATCGGGCCCCCGGATTCACCGTATCATATGGCATTTTTGCGGACCGTAGATCAGCCGCAGAGTGAAGCTGAAACTTGAGCTAAATATTAGGACCATTATGTGGTCCATTATACGGCCGCAGAACTGTTTTGCTGGCCGTAGATCCCATCGCAGAATTATCACGAGAAATTTTGGAAAGGAGGTTCTGTGATCCATTATGCGATCGCACAATTGGTCTGCGTAGTGCAGAACTGTCATAGAGTGAAGCAAAAATACCCAGTTCCAGAGGGCCATTATGTGGTCCATTTTGCGGACTGTAATAGCGTTATGGGGTCGCATATGCGATCGCAGATCTGCACTGGGGCTTCATTTTTCTAATTTTATAACCCGGCCCTATTTCATTTTATTTAGCCTTGGGGTTCATTTTTAAGGGATTGCCTAATATTTTAGAAAGAGAGGAGATTGTTATTGTAGTGAGAGGAAGGAGATGGTTAAGTATTTCACTACTCTACCTTGATCAAACCTTGGGATTTCATCAAAAGGAACTTGCTAGGGCTTCAAAGAGGTAAGATTTTCTTCTCGAATTCTTCAATTTTGGGTTTCAGGTTGATTATGGGTGATGAGGGTCGATTCTATCACATGCATAAGCTAATGGAGATTGTGGGGAAGTTTTTGAACAATCTCGGGTGGTCTTGTTGTTGAATTAGCTGAGGGAAAGGTCGGGTCCTAGGTTTAACAGCCCTTGCCATGCGAATTCCTCTAATTGCGCTTGTGATTCTCTCCTCCTCTATAGATTGGCATCGTTAGGAGTGTTGGGACATTATTGTTGCACTAAGAAAAGATCTTTCGAGGTATGAAGGTTAAACTCTTTTTCTGGTATTGGAATTCATGTATTCTTACAAAATTCAATCGTATGAAGTTTGAACATGAAACACAATTGATGTGGGATATTCGAGCTACTAAAGTGATTCCTGATTAGCATGACGTGTTAGAACCTTCATGTGTTAATGATTTTTTTATTTTTGACTTAATTATGTTATAACCCCCCCACCCCCTTGAGAAGAAAGATTGGTATGAAATCGATGTGATCAAATTCTTATTCCCATATGATAAAATCTTGTGAACTTATATTTTGTTAAGGCCAAAGGTGCCAAAAGGTAGGATTTGAAAGGAAATCTTTTGTACAAACAAATGTCGTTTGAGAATAGAAATTGTGATATCTTGATTACACCTACACCCGCATAGGTGAGGCGGCAGGGCCGCTTTATGTAGAGTTGTGGTATTGTGGTTACACTTCCACCCGCATACATTGGGGTGAGGCGACAGGGCCACTTTGTGTACAGTTTTGGTATTGTGGTTACACCAACACGCGCATACATTAGGGTAAGGCGGTAGGGCTGCTTTTTGTAGAGTTTGTGGTATTGTGATTGCACCTCCACCCGCATACACTGGAGTGAGGTAGCAGAGCTGCTTTGTTTAAAGGTGGTTACAGAGGACCCCAACTCAAAATTTATAAATGTTATTGAAAGCTCTTGATAAATTTGCTTAGCTTTAACGGCTATTTAGGCCAATCTACTGTTACCATGATTCATCATATTCATGTTGTATTTCCAAGTCCTTGAATAGATGTTTGGTTTTCATACTAGTACTATTCGATATGTACTAACGTCCCTTTTGCCGGGGACGCTACTGTCACCACCCAAACCAACAGGCCGCGACGGAAACCCGGTGCCTTACCCAATCGAGTACCAACATAACATATTTTTTTCTTATCATACCATCATGGGTAAATGGGCCAGAAGGGCCGTCATGAGATAACCAGAATAAAATATAAGGGAATACTAGACATAGGATGATCCAACATGATATAAAAACTTATACTTATGACATACGTGCCTATAAGGCCGACATAATCATTTTTATACTCCAAATGTAGGCCGACAAGGCCATACAAGTGTTCATATATATGACATTTGTCTACAAGCTTCTAAAAGTACATAAACATAATATAGGTTAGGATAGGGCCCCGCCATATTAATCAATACATGTCCAAATAATACTGACCAAATAGGAAACTCCGGAGCAAGTGGAGTGCAACAATATCTTCTGTTGAGCTGATAGCCTACTAGGACGACTGTCAACCTGTCTATCGGGATATGCGAGCATGAAACTCAACATCCCTTGAAAAAAAGGATGTCAGTACAAATAAAGTACCGATTATGTAAGTCATGAAAAGCGGTATATATAAGACATGAAAGAAACATGGAGTAAAGGACTCAACCTGTACGTCTAAATAGCTCTGTGAATCATGGAACATTTATAATGTCATGCATATGCGTATAAATGTCATATCTTGCATAGGTATATGCGTACATAATATCATCAAGCCTCTGAGGATATCCCATCATATCATCTCGGCCTCTGTGGGAGAAATCATCAACGTATACCAGCTGATCAGGTGGTGGTGCGTATATAACGCCATAACTTTTCCCCATACCCCATATACATATAATATACGCGTATATAATGCTATCTGGTCATGGGTCAATGTACATGCATAAATAAATACAATGCAAGAGAAGTAAGACAATTATCTCGTTAATACAAAGAAATATTTGTGTTAAAAGATAGGTTATCATTCAATAGCGACTAAAGACCATCTCTAGAATCATGGTCTTGAAACACAAATTATGTGAGGCAAGCCCAAATGACTACAAGGCCCAGGTCTCTCAAAGAATAGTATAATAATTCAATTACAACTTCTATACAAATTACATCAATTTGAAGCGCATCAATTAAAGAAAAGATTACATACAGGGAGGTTCTGAAAGCATGCTCATATAGTTTTATGACAAAGACAAAATTATTTATTTTATTATTCTTTTTGGAAGAATATGATATATTTTTATTTTTTTGTACATATGACTAATATAATTAGTCAGGTGTACACCGGTTCTAATTAATTAACCATGTTACAAAAAATATTCAATATCCCATACAAACTTCAAGAATTACTTAACACAGTATACGGCTAAAATCGGAGAGTCCGATTCTGTGATCATTATGGCATTTCACAGCTCGTCTCTAGAAGGCTCGAGGCACAACTCGAGGTTCGGCCCCGAGGGCCCCTATGTTTGACCTCGGGCAGTGAAAATCGGTGGCTATGATGCACAAGCGGGAAATTCTCAAGGCACGTGGTTAGAGCTGACCAGGTCTACAAGAATAGTACGAGTCTGTACCATGACATTAAATGGTTTTACCAGCCGCATATTTTTATAATAAATGCACATGTACTATGTTGGGATTCCCCCTCTTATATAAAAGGGGATCCTTATCATTTTGTAACACACATGATATTTAATACAAGAACAAGAACATTCTCTGCTCTCTAAATTAAACATTCTCCATTGCCTTTTCTTTGATTTATTGCATACATTTATTATGTTCCATTAATTGTTCCTCTTTTATTATTTATCATTGATCATAAAGAGCCATCATTGAGGCCTCTGGAAGCATTGGTCTTCCATCGATCATCCACAGTCAAGCTCATTAGCTCAACCTCGGGGCCCAGCTTAGGCCAGTCCGAGGCCCCGATTAGCAGCCGTTCGGTTTGAATAATAACATTGCCTCTTACGCTTACTCTACTTTCCTATCTCACACTTACCATCTATTGTTTAACAACTAGTATTAAAATAAATCACGTATTTTTAGAACCATAAAATCAAATATAATTATAATTACCATTTTCAATGTAAATAGTTTGGCGCCCACCGTGGGGCTAAAAATAATAGTGATTGTATTGGTGTTGGTTTACTGAAAGCACAAGTTATTCTTCACACTTTTTCTTGTCCAAGAATCATTGATTTTAGGTCAAAATGTCTTAACTCAGAGAATGCACCTGAAAACAACGGTCTTGAGGACCATGGAGAGA
This sequence comes from Nicotiana tabacum, assembly GCF_000715075.1. Classification (NCBI taxonomy): domain Eukaryota; kingdom Viridiplantae; phylum Streptophyta; class Magnoliopsida; order Solanales; family Solanaceae; genus Nicotiana; species Nicotiana tabacum. The sequence goes on from NC_134090.1 coordinate 105,869,599, forward strand.
ATGGTGTAGCTATTCCAGGCGCCGGTGTACCACTGTGAAACCCTCAGGACGCACCAGAGCCAATCCCCGTGGATGTGGGCTCATGCAACACCCGCCACATTAATATAAGCTCTCACACTAACGAGAATATGCACCAAGAAAACCAACAAGAAGCCAAAAAACCCTAGCTCAGGAGGAACGAGAGGTTAACCTTCACGTTATTTTTGAAATGTTGCAGGCACAACAGCTAGCGATTGCTCAACTACAAAGCCACAAAAAAACACCAAGCATAGCAGCAGCGAAAACGGCTCCTCGAGCCGAACCGGTGCCGAAAAGATCGAGCAATAATGGGTCAACAGCCGACCCCGCTATTATGAAGATGCTCGAGGACCTTACAAAGGGGGTTGAATTGGGCGAAAAGAAAATAGAAGCCAGTGACAAAAAGGTGGAGACCTACAATTCAAGGGTCGATCAGATCCCGGGCACACCTCCGATTCTAAAGGGTGTAGATTCAAAGAAATTCGTATAAAAGCCATTCCCATCGAGTGCTGCTCCAAAGCCCTTCCCGAAGAAATTCAGAATGCCCGATCTCCCAAAGTACAACGGAACCTTAGACCCCAACGAGCACATCACTGCTTACACTTGTGTTGTAAAGGGAAATGACCTGAAGGGCGACGAGATTGAATCCATACTGTTAAAAAAATTCGGAGAAACACTTTCAAAAGGGGAGATGATATGGTATCACAACCTATCCCCGAATTTGATAGACATATTTTCCATCCTGGCAGATTCTTTTATAAAGGCACATGTCGGTGCCATCAAGGTTGCTACAAGGAAATTCGACGTTTTCAAAATCAAATAGGGAGAAAACGATATGCTACGGGAGCTTGTATCTTGCTTTCAAATGGAGCGAAGAATTACCACCAGTCTCCGATGATTGGGCAGTGCAGGCCTTCACCCATGGTTTGAACGAGCGAAGCTCGATAGCTTCGAAGAAGCTAAAGCAGAACTTAGTTGAACATCCTACCGTGACTTGGGCGGATGTCCACAACCGTTATCAATCAAAGATTAGGGTCGAGGATGACCAACTTGGAGCCCCCTCGGACTCAGTATATCCTACAGGCTCCTGGTAAAGGAACCAAGACTAAACAAGGAAAGGTACCAATCGTATATTGAAGATTGAAGAAATGCCCCAAGGTGTAACATACAACGAAATGAACGAAGGGCAGATCGAGGTCAGAATTCTCGGGGACTCGTGAGCAGAACCAGATTCGACAAGCACGCAGGACTGACGAAGGAACCCCGATTATCTAAGTACAACTTCAACATTGATGTTTCGGACATCGTATTAGCCATAGGTAAAATCAAAGACACCAGGTGGCCAAAACCTATACTATCAGATCCGTCGCAAAGGAATCCTAACCTGGTGTGCGAATTCATGGCACACACGGTTACAGGACCAAAGATTGCAGACAGCTCCAAGAAGAAATAGCCCCACTAATCAACAAAGGTCACCTTCAAGAGTTCCTCAGCAACCGAGCCAAAAATCAATTTCGGGAAAGAGACGCGAACATGAAAAATGAAACAGAAGAGCCACAACATGTCATCCACATGATCGTTGGAGGAATCGACATCCCACAGGAACCTATTGTCAAACGAACAAAAATATCCATCACCAGGGAAAAGCGAACTCGAGGTTACATACCAGAGGATGCTCTCACATTCAGCGAAGAGGACATCAAGGCCCTGTCTCAACATCATAACGACGCATTGGTAATTTCTTTTCTTGTGAATACATTTCAAATTATACGTGTGATTGTGGATCCAGGTAGCTCGGTCAATATTATCAGGTTGAGGGCGGTGGAGCATCTCAGATTGCTCAACCAAATCATGATTGCTTCTCGAGTCCTCAATGGATTCAACATGGCGAGCTAAACAACGAAAGGGTAGATCACCATCCCGGTCAACGTGGCCGGTACAACCCAAAATATCAAGTTTCATGTCATCGAAGTAGACATGATGTACAATGCCTTGCTCAGAAGGCCATGGATACACTGCATGAGAGGAGTACCATCAACCCTTCATCAAATGATGAAGTTCCTAATGAAGGACGGAATAAAAACGGTACACGAGGAGCAGCATGTAGCAAGAGAGATGTTTGTAGTGCACGATGTGGCACCGGCATTGACACATTCAGCATCGAAAGAGCCAAAGGATAAGCAAATAGCGAAGTAGAAATCACAAGCTACATTCTCGGCTGCACTCGAGTGAATAAGTAAAGGACTATACCGCATCCTCGAAGCCAGCAGTTGAAGCATATCGAGGCTCGAAGCGCCAACACTACTAAGGTATAACCATATCCCTTTCTATTTACGTCTTACACTAACCTGTGTGCAGGTGTCCAGTTAGAAAAACCAAAGTACCTTCTAGCTTGAAGACCTTAGGGTTTAAAGCATGCGTTGCACTTTTTTCCTTCGATCGGATTTTATCCTAAGAAGGGTTTTACCAGCAAGGTTTTTAATGAGGCAACATCTATATGCTACCTAAGGAGAACTTAACAAGTATTCAAGGCTTCTCGTCAATCAACCTCAAATACTGGGGGGCATCCCCCCAGGAGATCACCTCCCCGAGGAAACCAAGATGAGTCAAAGAAGGACTCGATAGAAAAATGATGTATTGGACCAAACAACTATGCCCGCATAGAATTATTGAACCCTCAACGACGAAAACATGTATACTTGTACCAAGTAATCAAAGGATTATCTTTTACCATCAAAACGCTTCGCATTTTGTATACTTGTACCAAATAATCAAAAGAGTATCTTTTACCATCAAAACGCTTCGCGCTTCAAAGAAGTTTGCTATTTTTACAAGAAACGGCCCCAGGGCCAGAAACATCCCGAACACTCGGGAACTGACATCAAAAACTTGAAGTTGTAAGACCTCCGGGCTAGAAACTTAGAGCTCATAAGCTCTCAATGAAGCAACATCAAGTATACAAAGAACGACTTCAGAGCCAAAAACTTTCGATGGTTCAGGGACTATAGTTGACTGCCACCCATCGAGCTATCAAAACCTCGAGGCCTTAAGACCCCAAGCGGGCAATCTCGAGCACAAAAGACATCCATGTGGAAATGCTAGAAAATGTAAGACCTCCATGTGGCAACCTCGAGCTCATAAGGCCTCCATAAGGCAATACCAGATAAGTAAGACCTCAAGCAAGGCATGAATTATACTTGTGCCAAGTAACCAAAGAATCTATAAGACCTTAAGTAAGGCATGTTCGAAATTATAAGACCTTACAAAGGGCATAATCCCGGTCTTAAAGTCAAGGCTATATATTCGAACTTGTAATACCCCTAAAAAGGCATACCCTCGATATAAACGCCGAGGCTACCTCACTCGGGGACTAAAAGGATACGGCCAAACACAATGACTACGGTCATAAGGCTCCGGCCAAACTAACACGACTCGGGGACGCTCGACCATCGCCATAAAATCACAGGCCTTCAATTACTTGAAAAATACTTCGAAAAGAACAAGTTAATCAGGTTACCCTTGAAATAAGCAAAACAACTACAATCATGTCAACTCCAAACAATGAAAAAGCTTCGAAACAATTCAATAATCGAGCGAAACCTCCCAAGGTGCTCATTTATCATCACATAACGGCTTGCAATCGAGGTTCTAATCGAACCATCAAAGAGTCGGACGAACACAAATACTTCAAAAAGTCTTTGACGAGGGAAAAATAAAGCCTATATTAGAGGTCGTACTGACTCAACGCGTAAGAGCCTAAGCGCCAGCCTATATGAGAGGTCGTGCCGACCCAATGCATAAGAGCCTAAGAGCCAACTTAAAATTCAAAAACTTAAGGGTCAATGAGCTCGGGCCGAACCCTAACTCGAAGACTGAGCTTGAAATGGTTAACTAAAAAATGCCTAAGGGCAAATGCATAAGAGCCTACGAGCCAGCCCAACAAGCCTCAGGGCCTATTTGTAAACATAAGGGTTTTACCTCGAAGTCCAATCCATCTTGCTAATCATTTACAAATGTAAAAATTCAAAACAAAAGAAAGACATACACAAGCAAAGGGAAATTCATGAAAGGGAAAAACCGAAAGGCTTCTTTTTCTATGTATTTGTGAAATAATACAAGGCTTCATTTACAATGTTCTCTAAGATCATACTACGCAGAATAAAAAAGGAAAGGCCTAGTCTACTTTCCCCTCAAGGACTGCGGCTCTATTGGCCCCTTCCTCATTATCTTCGACATCGGATAAGAGGAACATGGCATCGTATTCCGCCTTGGCCTGCTCTATCTCTTCCGGGAGATCGAAGCCCCTAGCATGGATCTCCTCGAGGGTTTCCCTCCGGGATCTGCACCGAGCATATTCATTACTTCTGCTCTCCTGATTGGAAGCCCCTCTCAACTTAGGTCGAGCGTCGGCAGCGTTTTTTAAATAGACGGCCACTTTCTTATTAGCCTTAGCCCAAATCTCTTCAGCTTCAGCCCGGGTGTCCACGACCTCGATCTTCGTCTTTAAAAGGTCAGACTCGAGCCTTACAATCCTGCTTATCTGGACCGAGCTATTTTAACGAGCATTCCAAAGTTGCCTTGATGGCAGAAGCCTTGGCCAAAGCATTCTTCTTGGCCACAATTTGGGCATCTATCTGAGCCCTTAGCTCATTACACTCATACTTGGCCTGACCAACTTCACCCCAAAGGCATTCCAGGTCTTCCATCTTACTCTACAACTGAAGTATCAAAATATTAATCTCCAAGGATAGAAGAAGAAACATGCATCCCCTCGAAACAAAGGTTACCTGTCTCTCGAGGCGGCCTTCATAGTTTAGGCTTCGATTCATCTTGTACCCAAGGTGTATCTACTCCTTTTCCCTTTTATCAAAAAGAAGCCTGAGGGATTTCTCCCCGTCCATGTTTTTTTGCAACCTGACTTCACGGCGGAGTAGCTTGGACTTGAGCTTCTCAAAAGCCTATGAAAAAGAAGCTCAATGAGAAAATGAAAATGCAAAACCGAAAAACCAACAAAGTCAACCAAAACTCATCATAGAACAGAGCCGTTGAGCCTCCTCAAAAGTTGAGCGTACATCTAGTGGCCTGGTCTCATCAGCCATAGTCGAACCGCACTCGGTAGGGATATGATCACTCGAGACCCCGCTTGATTTAGGTGGCCCATGTCCTTGAACATCCCTCGAAGTACCTTCGACGGGAAAAAAAGACGGCGACAAAGGAGGAACCATTTTTTCGAGGCTAGAAACCTAGAGTGTTGTCGGCTCAGCTGATACATCTTCTTTGAACCTCCGAGCAGGGCTTGCCTTGCTATGAGCACCCTCGTCCTTAGAGGATTCCTTCGCCCCGAAGCCGACGATTCTTCCTCCTCTCTGAGGGGGCACAGTCTCATCTTAGAAAATTCTCCAATGCCTGCGGTGACAAAGTTAATACATATAAAAGAAAGTATCTTTCAAATAAAATAAACCACACAACACGTACCTTGGTGTTTTTCCTCCTATCTAACCTTGGACATATCTCTCCACTTACGCTCATCGTAAGACGAGCAAGCTTCCAGTTTTCAAGTCCAATCTGCTAGGTCGGGAACCTCGTATGGCAGCCATGGGATTGCTGTAGAAGAGAAAAGGAAAACATCTTTACGGAGTTTGCCTCCACCATGAACAAAAATGATAAAAATACAAGTGTACCACTTACGTGTGAAATTCCATTTCTCAAGAAATGGAAGGAACTCTGCGGGGATAATATCGACAGTCTGCACTCGGACAAATCAACTCATCCACCCTCGGTCCCCATCTTCTTCATCGCTGGAAACAAAGTTCCTGGTGGATCGACGTCCTAAAGTTATCAGGCCTCGGTAATGCAAGGGCCAACACAATCTAATAAGATGGTTAAGGGTGAGCTCGAGCCCGGCTTTCTCTGCAAAGAACCTTATCCTCCAGAACGATGGGTGAACTTGTGCTGGGGTAACCCGATATCTTTGACAGAAGTTGAGCACGACTCTATAAAGAGGGCCCAACATGAAGGGGTACGTGTATACATTCAGAAACCCCTCTACATGAGCCATGATGTTCTCTACCAGGGAAGGTACCTACAGTACCACCTTTTCTCCCCATCCACAGTCTCTCCTTACTGCCTCGAGGTGTTTCTCTACTATTGATGGGATGAACCTCGATGCATGCTCTCAATGGCCCTGAACATTGAGAGGTCTCCCTAACATAAAGTCCCTCCTTGAAATAAAGTATCTAGAGGTTAGCTCATCGGACGTTGGCGGTGTACCACTGACTGGGCGAGAAGTAGAGGCAAAACAAATCCCCTTCTTGATGAACGGATTTGGGTACGGTAGCCATAATATGGTGAAACAAGAAGAAGGAGATGAAAACTTAAACGAAAGCTTTGAATTAAAATGATGGAAGCACTGATGGAAGGAAGAAAAGCTCTACAAGAAGGATAGTTAATCAAAATGGTAAAGTCCTCAAATGATAGGAAAACAAGCTTATATATAGAGCAAGTGGCGACTGTTCTGTCTACTCTAAAGGCCAATTAATTCTGACTAGGTCATTATCACTTTTTGCGGAAGCGTACCGGCGGGTCCACCTCGGTCACTTCACGGCCATGTCATACAAATGATGCTATCATACAACGTTCGAGGGGTCAAGATTCCCGTATCAATCTAGCCTCGAGATGGTGCCTGATCTCGAGGATCTCTATTACTATAACTATGGGCTCTAAGGAGCCATCAATATCAATCTAGCCTCGAGATGATGCTCGATCTCGAGGATCTCTGTTACTACAAAATGGGATCTAAAAGGGATATCAATCTAGACTCGGTATGGTTCCTGATCTCGAGGGTCTCTATTATCCCAAGTACGAGCTCTAAAGAGCCGACATCAAAATTCAAAAGATTAGCTTTACATAAGCACTGAAAAACAAAATTTGAAGACTTGAAATTGGTCTTTTTGCATTCTCAAAAATACATTTATAGAATGTGTCTTTCAAAAGCTCCCCCGAGGAGCCCATATACCAAAAGAAAGAAAAGAAGAAGTAGAGATGACGACGCGAGTCTATTCCTCACCCTCACTACCGTCCAAATCACTTCTGAAACCCTCATCCGAAGTAGTTGAAGGTGCTGATTCTTCCTCCAAGGATTTGGCCTTCTCAATCTCATCAAAGAGATCGACACCCTTGGCACTTTCTTCCTCGAAGGCCTGCCTCCTAGCTTGCAAATGAACATGAGCAACGCCCCAAGCTAGCCTCTGCTCGGCCTTCTCGGATATCTCTTTTGCTCGATCGTTTGCGGTGGCGGCATCTCTCTTGTATGAAGACACATATTCATCAGCCTCAGACTTGGCCATAGATAATGCAGTGGCCTCCTTCTGAGCACTTCGAAGAATATCCTAGGTCGAGGCCAACTTTCCCCGCAAAAGGTCTTTCTCCGAGGTCACAACCTCATTCTGCCTCTTCAGCTCGAGGATCTCCATATCCTTGGCTGCAACCTCTTCCTGAAGTCGCCCCACCAGGGCATTCTTTTGCCCAATCTGCAAAGGCAAATCAAGATAGTACGCATCAAGTTAAAAGAATAAAAAGATGAACTCATGAATGTCGTGTTACCTTCTCAGCAAACCTAGTCCGTTCTTGGTGCACTCCCCCATACTTGCCCGAAGCTCATTCAACTCCTCTTCCTTCCGGGCAGAGGAAGCCTTCGACTCATTTAGCTTTGAGGTCAGCTTCTCGAGCTCCTCCTCACAACATGAAAGCTCATATTCAAAGGCGTGGTCATACAGTTTCTTGACTTACCACAAAGTAGAGAAGTTAGAAAGGCGAGGGTAAAAAATTTTAAGCGCAAATGGTATGTCAAGAATATCACCTGGTTTTGAAGACTCTCAGCCTCCTCGAGAGCGACAGGGGCATCGAGATCTGTGTCCTCATCGACACCGATGAAGTAGTCTTTGAATGCATTATCCACTCCCAGAGCAGTCCCCACATCGGCGACGCCCCTGTTTTGGGTATCTCTTATTTCCCCCGGAGAAAATGAAGGGCCCTATTCAAAGCCACCATGGTATCAATGTTTATAGGGTCCTCTTCTCAACCTCGAAAAATTTCGGATTTAGGCCCTCCGAAATCACCAGCTGAGGATTCGCTGGCACAGACTGTACCATGTCCAATTTAAGGCTCGGGGATTGTGCTCAAACCCTCCTTGAGGGTCTCTTCAACACGAGTTTGGTACACATTGGCCACCCCCGACTCAGCAACTTTCCGACCAACAGCTTATGGAGAATTAGCACTCCATCTTACCCTTTGTACCAAAGGGCGATCACCATCATCATCATCCTCATGAAGACTTGCCACAGCAGTCGAAGTCAAGACCGTGGCATCAGTCTTAGGCTGGCGGACCTTGGGTTTCTTTGATTGGGGAGACTCGGTCGACGCCTCCTCCTTCCTCTTCTTACCTTTGTTAGGTTTCGAGGCTTGTTATTCACCAATAGAAGGCGGTCTCATCGACATGCCTTCCCCAAGGCCTACACAGGCATGGTATATCAAACTTACTGCCACAAAGAATACTTATATGAAATTTTGCAACGACAACAAGAAGGGCTTACCTTGGTTCTTAGCCTGCCATCGCGTCTTGGCCAAATCACGCCAAGCACGCTCGTTGTATGGAAAAGCGAAGTCTAAACGTCTGATCCATCTTTGGAGGTCCTGGACTGCGTTGGGGAACTATACGGTGGCCACAAAATCAAAAGTGTATACGGTGAAATCGGAGGGTCTAATTTCTCGTCATCGAGGCACTTCAGAAGACCATCTCGAAGTCTCAAGACTACAAGGTCATGGTCAATGTTTCCTCCCTCGAGGTTCGTCAATGCCCGACATTGGGACGATGTTGATCGAGGCTACGGTAGAAATATGGAGTTCCCAAGGCACATGGCTAGGACAGATAGAGCCTAGTGGACTGCCCTAACCCTGAATCAGGGTGTCATCTAGTTGTCCCGTTCCCTATATCTTTGTAATTAATGAATTTTGCACTATGTTGGGATTCTCCTCATATATAAAGGGGATCGTTGTCATTTTATAAACCTCTTTTTCTTCAGTCGCTCCACATGAAATATACAAGAACATTCTCTTTGCTCTTTAACACATTCTTTGATATTATTGCTTCCATTTATTGTCTTCATTATTGTTCTTCACTTATTACTTATCATTGGTCATAAAGAGCTTTCACTAATTTTACTCCAACTATTATTCATACTTTGATTACCTTCGATAGCTCCCAGCCGAGCTCCGGAATCGACCTCGAGGCCCCCGAAATGACAAGTTCGAGGCCCCTATTGTTAGCCTATCGGTTTGATTAGCACCCTATCCTAAACTCTCATTTTGTTTTTAAGTCTCACATACATAACATCAACTGCTTAACAACTAGCATAAAAATAGATTACGTATTTTTAGAGTCTCATAATCAAATTTAATTGTTTTACCATTTTCATGGTAAACAGTTTGGCACCCACCATGGGGGTAAAAACAATAGTGATTATTTTCTTGCTGGTTTTACTGCATAACGCAAGTTATTTTTCACGCTTTCTCTTGTCCAAGATCTTCGATTTCATGTCGAAATGTCCAACTCAGTAAATGGAGGTGAACACAACAATCTTGAGGACCACAGAGAAATTGGTGTGGGTGTTCCAGGGGTTGATGTGCCTCCACAAAACCCTGGGAATGCGCCAGAACCAATCCCTGTGGATGTGGCATCATGTGACGCTCAACACATCGACGTAAGCTCTCACACTGATAGGAGTGTGCACCAAGGGGATCCACAAGAAGCTCAAAAAACCCCAACCAGGAAAGAACAGGAGGTTAGCCTTCATGTTATTTTTGAACTGTTACAGGTACAACAACTGGCTATTGCTCAGCTGCAAAGTCACCAGAAAACTCCTAGCACGGTAGCACCGGGGATAGCTCCCCCAACCGAATAGGTATCAGAGAGATCAAGCAATAACGGGTCGATAGTCGACCCTGTCATCATAAAGATGCTCGAGGACCTCACCATAAGGATCGAATCGGGCGAGAAAATGATAGAAGCCAACGATAAGAAGGTCGAGACTTACAACTCCAAGGTCGACCAAATTTTAGGAGTGCCCCCAATCTTGAAAGGTATGGATTTGAAGAAGTTCGTACAATGGACGTTCCCAGAGGAAGCGGCTACAAAACCCATTCCGAAGAAGTTTAGAATTCTAGACCTCCCAAAATACAACGGGACCTCAGACCCCAATGAGCACGTTACTACTTACACTTGCGCAGTGAAGGGCAATGATGTAAAAGACGATGACATCGAGTCCGTCTTACTAAAGAAGTTCGAGGAAACACTCTTGAAGGGGGCCATGATGTGGTATCACAACCTAGCTCCTAAATCCATAGACTTATTTGCCATATTGGCAGACTCCTTCATAAAGGCACATGTTGGTGCCATCAAAGTAGCAACAAGGAAATCTGACGTTTTCAAGATAAAGCAAATGGAGAACGAGATGTTGCGAGAATTCGTATCTCGCTTTCAAAACAGAACGAATGGAACTAACGCCAGTCTCTGATGACTGGGGGTGCAGGCCTTCACTCAAGGTCTGAATGAACGATGCTCAGTGGCTTCGAAGCAGCGGAAAGAAAATCTGGTCGAATATCCCATCGTGACCTGGTCAGACGTCCACAACTGATACTAGTTGAAAATGAGGGTGAAAGATGACCTGCTGGGAGCCCCCTTGGGCTCAGTATACCCATGCAGGCTTATGGAGAAGGAGCCAAAGCCAAACAAAGAAAGATATCAGCCATACGCCGAAGACAAAAGAACTGCCCCGAGGCGTAACCCACCTCGTAACGATCGAAGGATAGATCGAGGATAGAATCCTCGGGGAATAATCAATAGAGCCGGGTTCGATAGGAACGCAAGACCAACATAGGAACCTCACTTATTAGAATACAACTTCAATGTCAATGTATCGTACATCGTGTTCGCCATCAGCAAAATCAGAGACGCTAGATGGCCCAGGCCTATACAATCGGATCCTACACAAAGGAACCATAACTTAGTGTGCGAATTTTTTACAACACGCACAGACACAGGACCGAGGATTGTCGGGAACTCTAGGAGGTAGTGGCCCAGTTACTCGACAATGGTCACCTTCGAGAATTCCTTAGTGACTGAGCCAAAAATCAGTTTCGAGAAAGGGAAATAGCCAAAAAGAACAAAGTAGACGAGCCGCAACATGTCATCCACACGATCTTTTGAGACAGCCACCCCTAACCAAAACACCAAAGTCTCCTCCAGCAGAGGGACTAAGAAATAAACCGACGATAAGATAGCAACAACGAGGCATGCCCTCGGCTGTATCCGAATAAAGGACTGTACCGCGTCCTCCAAACGAATACAAAGGTTTAAAAGCGCCATCACCACTAAGGTATAACCATCTCCCTTTTCATTTAATATTTCACACTAACCCTTATGCAGGCGCCCGACCAAAGTAATCAAAGCACTAACCCAACCTGAAGACCTTAAGGTTTTAAAGCATCCGTTGCACTATTTTCCTTCGACCGAGTTTTTATCCCGAAAAGGGTTTCACCGGTAAGGTTTTTAATGAGGCAACCTTCACATGCTACCTAAGGACGACTCGACGAGTATTCAAGGCTTCTTTTGCAATCAACCTCGAACACTAGGGGGAATCCCCCCCCCCGAAGGCCATCCGCTCGAAAAAGCCAAGAAACACCAAATGGGGTCCCACTAGGAAAATGATGTACATGGACCAAACGGTCGAACGAACTGTGTCTGTATAGCTGGGCCCCCGACGGTGAAAACATGTACACTTATACCAAATAATTGAAGAATATCTTGTTTAACGTGAAAATGGTAATATTAATTAAATTTATTAATGGGACTCTAAAAATACGCGATCTATTTTTATGCTAGTTGTTTAGAGCAATTGATGCTAGGTGTATTAAGATATGAGATGAAATGTGAGCTAAAATAGGACTATAATCAAACCAAGAGATTAGTTACTCTGGCCTCAAACTGGCCAGTGATGGGCCTCGAGATCGATGTGTAGGCTCAAGCTCGAGCTATCGGGAGTAACCAGTAAGGGAATAATAGTTAGCAATAAGTGAAGACCGTCCTCGACCAGATTAAAAAGAGGCTCTTTACGGCCAATGACAAGCAATAAGTGAAGAACTAGTATGAAAGCAATAAATGATAGAGGTAGTCTCGAGCGTGTGAGTTAATAGAGAAAAGAGAGAAAGAATTGTTATTGATCTTGTGGAGTACGGTTGGAGCAACAGCATCCGAGAGTTACAAAGTGATGGGGATCCCCTTTATATAGGAGGGGAATCCCGTTATAATACAAAATACATTAACTGTAAAGGTATGGAGACGGGACGGCTGGACGTGACACCTTGAGACAGGCTCCGGGTAGGTCAGCTTTGTCAGATTTAGCCGTGTGCCTTGGGAATTCCCCTCTCTCATACTATAGCCGTTTGTATGCAATGCCCCCTCCCGAGGCCGGTACCTGACGACCCCCAAGGGTGGGTCTTGACCTTGGCTCCGAGCCTCGAGGAGCATGACCGCGAGGCAACCTAATGACGGGGAAATCGAGCCCCCGAATTTACCGCATACATTCACATCGTCTTGATGGTTTATTAATCGAGAAAACATCTCCATACATAAAATAAAAATGTATGGGGACATTGGCCAAGATGTAACATTCACGTTGCTCCTGCAGGTTTCTACATTGACTGCGGTGGTTGGTTGCCTTTTGGCTTCCTTTAATATGCACACGGTGATTTTTATAAATACTCCCCTTCTTTCTTTCTATACCTCATCTCGTGCTCAAACCCCTAATAAGGCTCATTCTTCTTTTGCTCTTGTTCTGTTTCAGGAACGCAACTCTTTTTCTTCCTTCATAATCTTCTAAGGATGGAAAAAATTTCCATTTCTGCTTCCTAAGATGTCGCGGGCTCATCCTCTTCGCTTTTCTCTCAAGGCGAAGTGGCTACACCTTCTTGTGTTGTGGAATGTGTCCCAGGATCCTTTGCGATGACCTCCAATTTCAAGGTCGAGAGACCGTCCTCGAAGCTAGAGCATCACGTGCTTGTAACTCGGTATATTGGCTCGATAACAGACGTCGAGAGAGTGAGGGCTGACTGTCGTTGGGGGGATACCATGCTTGTGAAGATTCCTGCTCGGGAGGAAGATATTATGGCTCATAAAGCTGGCTTTCTGAATGTATATACCTATCCATTTACCCTGGGGCCGGTGGGGTCATCCTCGCCCCTTATCGACCCTGTGATTCTCGTCTTTCTGCCGGAGTTATCAAGTGACTCTAGGCCAAATTCATCCTTCGTTCTGACTCATGGTTTATATGATCAGGCATTACTCGAGCATTATAGAGGAGATTCCCTTCACCCTCAACCATCTGATCCAGATGTATAGTCCTCGTCTTCTCCGTAGGGGCTTAATCAAGCTTCGCTTCCAGGCCCCGAGATCCATTTTTGCCTGCACCAAGGAGCTCGGGGATGAGGGATGGGTAAGCTGATTCATCCGAGTAAGGACGTCTGACCTAATTCTAGCGGAAAAGATGTCGTTCCCTGAGAAGTGGAACGCTGGGCGTAAGTAAACATATTGTCGGGTCTTTCTTTGCTTCTTTTTGGTGATATTTCTTCAAGAATCTAACTCTGTTTTTCTTGCTTTTTTAGCCATAGCGATCTACTCTGGTGTGGTTTCGGATCTCCAAGGTTGGGTCGGCCGCTTATACTCGATTTGCCTATATACCGAATGAGTGTGGCGAGATTTATCCCGAGCTCGGTGGGAAGACAAAGACCATGGTAAGACCTGAACCTTGTTGTATCTACATATTTTGATGTAGGTCGCTATTAGTAGTGCTCTTCATCCTTTGTGTTTAACCTCTACTTTCGTGTAGGTCTGGGGGAAATCCCTTTGACGAAGGAGGCACCACCCGATGGAGGGGACGCCTTAGTGTTTGGCGAGAAGAAGAGAAGGTAGAGGAGTCTGCCGGTTGGGCCTCCGGAGCTCAAGAGGGTTAAGGCGGAAGATTCCAAGGTTGACCTGGTACCTCTAACATACGAGACGGCGGTAAACCCTCAAGCTGAAGGTGAGGGAAAAAGAAGCTTCTCAGCGGCCCCCGAAGATCGTATAGACTCGGCCGATCCTTGGGTCTTGGGGATGGATACTCCTGGACCGGAGTCTAATGCCGCTATGGCCCGACTTTGCAGTGGTGAGGCAATGGATAGAGTATCGAGCACTATCCCCGAGTTGGATGGTGGCCGGAGTTCTTCCCGAGTTGAGATACCCTTGGTGGGCAGTTCGGAGGGGCCTAGATCTGGGGCCCATGGTGAACAAGGGACGTAGATTTTGACTGATCTTGTTAACCCTTTGATCGTTGTTGATTCTCCTCAAGGAGTGATCCTACCGTCTCATGGAGTGCAAGATGCCCCGCGTGAAGAGCCTCTTGAAGCAAGGGCACTAGTCAAAGGCGGAGATGCACTCGAGAGGTTGCCGACCGTTCTCGAGGGAGGTCCCGATATTGATGCGTCATTCATTTTTGGCGAGATGGGCAGACTTTGCGAGCGAGTAATTTTTTTTAACCTTGTTCGCCGCTCTGGGCTCCTCCGGTCTTTATTTTTCTAACTTGTCCTTCTTTGTGGCTTCAGGCTAAAGTGCTCTACAACCAGGCTTTCACCCAGTATCAGGGTGAGGTAAACCACCACGAGCGTGAGAAAGCCTATCTTACCGAGCAGGTTACTCATCCCCCATTTTACTATTATTTGAATCCTTGTGATATTCCACTACTTTTCACCTCTCGAACCTGATTTGTGCAATTTGAGAAGGAGAACGCCTTGCTAAGAGGGGAGTTTTGGGCCAGAGATACTGAAATTTTCGAACTTAGTCAGTACATAAACGAAATGGCTTCCGAGAGGGACACCCTTCAAGGAAGGTAACCTTAATTGAGAGTCAGCTCCAGGATGCGAAGGAGGGTAGTGACAAGTACAAGGGTCTCCATTCCAAACTGGTGGCTGCATTGTCTCGGATCAAAGCCGAGGCGAAGGCGCTAGTATCCTCGCACAGGGAGGGAGACGTTGTCACATTGCATTAGTAAGGCATATGAGGGGGCTATCCTGAATTTACCTTGAGCTACGGATTGTGCCTTGCCGGTTTCCCGAAAGTAGACCGTTGGGGGTGCGTCGGATGGCAGCTCGGGTGGTGCTAGGGTGGATCCCCGGGGAGAGAAGATGCCATTGAGAAGGGGCCATCGGGGGCCCATTAGTTGTTCGGGTGCGACCCTTAGGGAGCCATTGAGGATGTACGCTCGGCAATAGATTAGGATCCTGTTGATTTTTCTGTCGATTTTCCTGTTTGTATATAGTACTTTCATACTGGCGTATGTATAAAGTGAATAATGCGGCTTTGTTTCCTCGTATCCCCTTTTTTACTCAGAAATTGGCAAGAATTAGCAAGAAACATTAGATTTTTGATATGGCCCAAGGGCTCGTTAGGCAAGCTCGGGGGCTTTTGTGTGCCTAGTCGATGTGACCTTTAATATAAACTGGTGTTAGAGCTCTTATACTTTTGCTCAACTGTTTTGGGTTAAGTCTCCGAGTCGGGCTTTGACTCGAGCTCAATCGACCTTCAAGTTTTACATCTGCATGGGCTGGCAACAATGGCTCTTACGCCTTGGGTCGAATTGACCTTGTATATATGTGGCACTGAGGCTCATGAAGCTAGTGGCGATGGCTCTTACGCTTTTGCCTTTAGGCATGTATAGTTAGCTATTTTGGATCCGGTCTCTAAATTGGGTTACAACTAGAGCTCACATTGACCCTCAAGCTTTCAAATTTTTAAGCTGGCGATAGTGGCTCCTACGCTTTTGGTCGTTAGGACCGTTTAGTGTGTGTCCCTGAGGCTCGTTTTGCTGGCGATAATGGCTCTTACGCTTTTGACCTTAGGCATATGTAGGCTTTTTTTCCTCTCGTTAAGGACTTTTTTGAAATAATTTTGCCTGACCCGTCGTCGGTTCGGGAAGAACCTCGATTTCAAGTCGTTAGCAGCGATGTTCGAGCACCTCAGAAGGTTTAGCTTGTAGGTTGAGAAGCTCAAAGCCTTGTGATTTGGTGATGACATGGTCGCAACTTGTTTGCCTGTCGACGGTAGCCTATTTCAACCGGTTCTTTTCGAAGTAGATTAGAAGTAATGGCCTGAGATTTTATAGCAACTGTTGGGCATCCCCGAGTCGCGTTAATTTGGCTGGTGCAGCCGTATTGGTCGTAGTCATTTGTGTTTGGCCAGAGCCATTTTTGATCCTGAGTGTGGTAGTTTAGGCATCTATATCGAGGGTATGCCCTTTGGGTGTCTTACAAAAGCGACATATAGCCTAAACTTCAGGATAGAGTTTTATGCTTGTAGTAAGGTCTTACAAATTTTTCACGCCTGTTGAGGTCTTATAGTTTTTTCATGCGTGTTGAGGTCTTACAGTGTTTTCATGCTTGTTGAGGCCTTATAGTTTTTTCATGCCTGTTGAGTTCTTACAGTTCTTTCATGCTTGTTGAGGTCTTACAGCTTTGTCATGCCTGTTGAGGTCTTACTATTTTGTCATGCCTCTTGAGGTCTTCATGATTTTGTTGCTATGATAAATAGATCTTGCTAGACCGAGTTTGCCCGCTCGGAGTCTTACGGCCTCGGGTCTTTAACGAATGGCGATCGGTGGCAGTCTCCGAATCATCGAGTTTGCTTAGGCTCGGGGGTCGTCACTCGTGAGCTCGGAGTGGCCTCATTGAGGGCTTATATTTTTGGAGATTTCGACCCTGGGGTCGCGTAGCTGCCGAGTTATTGACGCTAGTCTCCGAGTTTTTGGAGCGTTCTCGGTGGGGAATCCTTGCTGTGAAAATGCTGAACTTTCTTTGGAGTACGAGACATTTTGGCGGAGGGTATTCTTTGATTGTTTGGCATAAGTACATGTTGTTCTATTGCCGTGAGCCCGGCTTGTGCGGACAAGGCTTTTTTGACAATATGGCCCGGTACATTGTTTCCTATTAGAACTCAGTCTGTCGTTCCCCAGCACTTCCGAGCGGATGGCCTCTCAAAGGGAATGCCCTCCAGTGTTCGGGGTTGATTGCAAAAGAAGCCCTGCAAGCTTATCGGTCCTCCCTAGGTAGCGGGTGGACGTCGCCTCGTTAAAAACCTTGCTGGCAAAAACCCATTTTGGGATAAAAACTCAGTCAAAGGAAAAGAGTGCAACATTTGCTCGAGGATTTTTGCGGAATTTTTCGATCGGATGCTCTAGCAGTAGTACCGTTTAAGCATCGATATATTCCAGTTTCTCGGAAGCTGTTTGCCCTCCATGGTGCTAAGCTTATAGGATCCCTTGCCAACTATTTCGAGGACACGGTACGGTCCTTCCCAATTCTGGCCCAGCTTTCCTTCATTAGGGTTTTCGGTGTTGAGGATAACTTTCCTTAGGACTAAGTCCCCGATTCCGAAATATCAGAGATTTGTTCTCCTGTTGTAGTATCTTTCGATTTTCTACTTCTGGGAAGCCATCCGGATCAGCGAGGTTTTTCGCTTTTCATCGAGTAGCTCGAGGGTCGTTTCCATGGACTCATTGTTTGATCCCTCGTTAATGTGCTAAAAACTAGCACTCGGCTCCCCGACTTCCACTGGTATCAACGCCTCGGCACTGTATACTAGAGAGAAAGGTGTTTCCCCGGTGCTTGATTTTGAAGTTGTTCGATATGCCCATAGCACCTCGGGCAGCGTTTCTCTCCATTTTCCCTTAGCGCTCTCCAGTTTCATTTTTAAGTTCTAAATGATGGTTTTATTTGTGGATTCAGCCTGGCCGTTTGCATATGGATGGTAAGGCATCGACAGGATTCTCTTGATTTTGTTATCTTCAAGGAACTGTGTTACCTTGCTCCCAATGAACTGCCTCCCGTTGTCGCACGTTATTTCAGATGGGATTCCGAACCGGCATATGATGTGATCTAATATGAAAAATGATGAATTCCTTCTCTCTTATTTTCTCGAAGGCCTATGCTTCCACCCATTTTGAAAAGTAGTCGGTCATAAATAAAATGAACCTAGCCTTATCTGGTGCCGTCGGCAAAGGGCCGACGATATCTATTCCCCATTTCATGAATGGCCTGATGATAAAATGGAATTCAGTTACTCGCCGGGTTGGTGGATCATGGGAGCGAATCTCTGGCATTTGTTGCACTTTCGGACAAATTCTCTGGTGTCTTTTTCCATGTTGTCCCAATAGTAGCCCGCTCTGATTAACTTATGGACCAAGAAATCAGTGCCAGAATGATTTTCACAGGTCTGTGTCACCTGGTCCCAAGCAAACCGCTAGGGGGCATCGAAAGTTCTCCTGTATAGAGTCCCATTTACGTCGATCAAGATCTAGGTTGCTTTAGTTTGCAGGGCCCTCGATTCTTTTGGATATGTGGGCAGCTTCCCGTGTTTTAAATAATCAATATATTTATTTCTCCAGTCTCATGTCAGACTGGTGGAGTTAATCTTCGTGTGACCTTCCTCGACCACTAATTTAATCAATTGGACAACAACTCCGGGGAGTAGGTCTTCTTCTTCAGTAGAAGATCCCAGATTTGCAAGGGCATCAGCCTCACTGTTCTACTATCGAGGTACATGGACTAAGGTCCATTCTTTGAAGCGACGTAATACGACTTGGATTTTTTCCAAGTACCTCTACATCCTATCTTCTCGAGCTTCATAGCTACCATTCGCCGGGCTCATTAAGAGGAGCGAATCACATTTTTCCTCGATGGTCTTGGCTCACATGCTTTTGGCCAATTCTAAACCTGCAATCATAGCCTCGTACGCGGCTTCATTGTTAGTCAAATTTTGCAATTTTTATGGATTGTCTTATTATGCTGCCAACGGGTGGCTTTAGGAATATACCAAGCCCGGATCCCCTTATGTTTGTGGCACCGTTTGTGAACAGGGTCCATACCTCGGAGGACGTTCCTATTTCAATAAAAGTTCCTTATCTACCTCGGGTGCGAGGGATGGCGAGAAATTGGCCACGAAGTCCGCCAGAATTTGGGACTTGATGGCCGTTCGAGGTTGGTATTCGATATCGTACACTCCGAGTTCGATGGCCCATTTGTCCAATTGGCTCAATAGCTCGGGTTTATGTAGTATTCTCTGGAGGGGGTATGTTGACATAACGCAGATATGATGACATTAAAAATAGGGCTTCAGCTTACGCGAGGCGCTTATCAATGCGAGAGCCAACTTTTCTAGATGGGGGTACCAGGTTTTGGTGTCCCCCAAGGTTCGGCTTACATAATAAATAGGAAATTGTGTACCTTGCTCCTCTCGAACCAGTATGCCTCTTACCACTATTTCAGACATGGCCATGTACATGTATAGCATTTCATCCTCCTTGGGTATGTGCAGCAAAGGTGGGCTAGTAAGGTATCGCTTTAGTTCTTCTAGGGCGTGTTGGCATTCTGGAGTCCATTTGAAGTTGCTCTTTCTTTTGAGTAGAGAGAAAAAATGATGGCTTTTGTGTAATGACCTTGATATGAATCTGCCAAGGGCCGTTATCCGCTCGTTGGACAGCCTTCACATTGTTCACTACCATGATCTCTTCGATGACATTTATCTTGTCGGGATTGATCTCAATCCCCCTGTTTGAAACCATGAAGCCCGGGAATTGCCCGAACCCACTCCGAAGGCGCACTTCT
The DNA here is from genome assembly GCF_000715075.1 of Nicotiana tabacum. Taxonomy (NCBI): domain Eukaryota; kingdom Viridiplantae; phylum Streptophyta; class Magnoliopsida; order Solanales; family Solanaceae; genus Nicotiana; species Nicotiana tabacum. Next base: position 105,889,360 of record NC_134090.1, read on the forward strand.
CGGGGTTGAGCTTCATATTGTAGCTTCTGAGGATGTTGAAAGTTTCCTGCAAATAGGTCAAATGGTCCTCTGCGCACAGGGACTTCACTAGCATATCATCAATATACACCTCCATCGATTTACCTATTTGATGCTCGAACATTTTGTTAACTAGGCATTGGTACATTGCCCCTGCATTTTTCAGCCCTAAGGGCATTATGTTGTAGCAGTATGTACCATATTTTGTGATGAACGATTTTTTCCATGTCCTCGGGGTTCATCTAGATTTGATTATACCCCAAGTAGGCATCGAGAAAGGTGAGTGTCTCGTGGCCTGTCGTAGCATCGATCAGACAGTCGATATTAGGCAACGGGATGGAATCTTTAGGGCACGCCTTATTCAAGTCTTTATAATCTACGCACATTCTTAGCTTGTTTCCCTTTTTGGGAACTACTACTACGTTGGCCAGCCATTCGGGCTACTTTACCTCTCTAATGGATCCGATTTTAAGAAGTTTCGTTACCTCTTCTTTGATAAAGTCATGTTTTACCTCGGACTGTGATCTTCTCTTCTGCTTCACGAGTTTAAATTTGGGATCGACGCTTAGCCTGTGGGAGGTTATTTTTGGCGGGATTCCTGTCATATCTAGGTGGGACCAGGTGAAACAGTCGATATTGTTACTAAGAAATTGATTGAACCCTGTCCTAAGTTTGAGGGTCAACCCCGTTCCCAGGTATACCTTGCGATCTGGGAGGTGCTCGATTAAAATGGTCTGTTCCAGCTCTTCGACTATCGATTTAGTCGATTTTGATTCTTCGGGGGCGACGAAGGTTCGGGGAGCAAAGAAATCTTCCTCATCGTCTTCGGGGGCCTGTGTGTTTCTATCCTTATTCGAGATCGGGCATGTGGGGATCAGAGCCTCATGGTGGACTACGAACATTTATTTCGCTGCATGTTGTTCTCTATGTATTGGCATGATGTTGTCCCTCGTGGGAAACATTATCACCTAATGCAAGGTTGAGGGTACTACCCTCATGCTCTGTATCCAAGGCCTATCGAGTAATGCGTTGTACCTCATGTCGCCATCGATGACTTGGAACTCAGTGTTCTGAATCATGTTGGACGTGTCGATCGGGAGGGTGATCTCTCTTTTCTTTACTTCGCCAGTCATGTTGAAGCTGTAGAGGATTCGAGGGATGGGAACGACTCGATTGAGCAACCCCAGTTGTTCTACTACCTCTGATCTAATTATGTTGGCCAAGCTGCCTGGATCCATCAGCACTCGCTTTATCCTAGTATTGTATAAAAGAAACGAGATCATCAACGCGTCTTTGTGAGGTTCTATCATGGCCTCGAGGTCCTCCTCGCTGAATATGAGGGTTTCTTCGGGCACGTGGTTTCGGGTCGGTCCCTCTTCCGTGGTGGACGTTCTCGTTCATTTGAACTTGGGTCTTTGGGGAACAGCGGTTCCTCCAATAATCATGTGGACGCCATGCCGGAGAGCCTCCACTTCTGCTCGGGTTGAGTTCAGTGGTGTGCCGACATCTGGAGTAGTTGCGTCCTTCTATTTGTTATTTTCGAGGCTCTGGTTCTCGACTCTGTTTACTGAGCCAGACATTTTGACCTGAAATCAAAAGATCTTGGACAAGAAAAAGCGTGAAATCACCTGCATTTCACAATGAAACCAACAGGAAAATAATCACTATTATTTTTAGCCCCATGGTGGGCGCGAAACTGTTTACCGTAAAAATGGTAATAACATGTAAATTTATTAATGGGACTCTAAAAATACGTGATCTATTTTTATGCTAGTTGTTTAGAGAAATTGATGCTATGCGTATGAAGATATGAGATGAATTGCGAGCTAAAATAGGACTATAATCGAACCGAGAGATCAGTTACTCTAGCCTCGAACTAGCCGGTAAGGGGCCTCGAGATTGATGCCTGGGATCAAGATCGAGCTATCGGGGGTAACCGGGAAGGGAATAACAGTTAGGATATAATTAAAAAGAGGCTTTTTATGGCCAATGACAAGCAATAAGTGAAGAACCATTATTGAAGCAATAAATGAGAGAGGTAGTCTCGAGCGTGTGGGTTAGAGAAAAGAGAGAGAGAGAGAGAGAGAGAGAGTTGTTATTGATCTTGTGTAGAATGGTTGGAGCAATAGCAGCCCAGAGTTACAAAGTGATGGGGATCCCCTTTATATAGGAGAGGAATCTTGTTATAGTACAAAATGCATTAAATATAAAGGCATGTAGACGGGACGGCTGGATGTGACACCCTTGAGACAAGCTCCGGGTAGGTCAGCTTTGTCAGATTTAGCCATGTGCCTTGGGAATTCCCCTCTCTCATACTATAGCTGTTAGTATGCAATGCCCCCCCTCCTATGGCCGGTACCCGATGACCCCCGAGGACGGGTCTCGACCTTGGCTCTGAGCCTCGAGGAGCATGACCGCGAGGCGACCTAATGACAGGGAAATTGGGCCCTCGGATTTACCGCATACATATATGTTATCAAAGCATCTCACACTCCAAAAGAAGCTCAGAACCCTCACAAAAACGACTCCTCCACTGAAAACGTCTCGAACATAGGGGACTGGCATCAATAATTCAACACTTGAACGACCTCGGGTCGGAACTCCAAACTCATAAGCCCTCAATAAGGCAACATGAAAATCACAAAATGTCTCCAAGGACGAAAGCGCCTCGAGCACTCGGGGACTGGCGTCAGATTCTCAAAAAATGCACGACCTCAAGGTCGGAATCTCCGAAATCGTAAGCCCTCAATGAGGCAATACAAAGTTTACAAGTAACGGCTTCTGAGCCAAGATACCCTCGATGAATCGGGAACTATCGCCAATCACCATTCATTAAAAAACCCGAGACCATAAGACCCCTAGCGGGCAGACTCAGTCTCATAAGACCTACATAAGGCAGCAACAAAACTGTAACACCTCAAGCAAGGCATGAACAATACTTGTACCAAGTATCCAAAACTGTAAGACCTCAAAGGCATGTAAAACTTGTAAGACCTTACTAAAGGCATAAACCCGATCTCAAAGTTTCAGCTATATATCGAACTTCTAAGACCCCCAAAAAAGGCATACCCTCGATATAGATGCCAAAACTACTTCACATAGGAGTTAAAGGCTCCGTCCAAACACAAATGACTCTGGTCACAAGGCTGTACCAGCTGAACTAACGTGACTCGGGGACTCCCGACCGTCGCTACAAAATTATAGGCCTTCAATTACTTCGAATACTTCGAAAAGAGCCGGTTAAACAGGCTACCCTTGACATAGGCAAAAGAGCTTCGACTATGTCAACTCCAAATCACAGGCTTCGAGATATTCAGCCTCCAAGCCAAACCTCCTGAGGTGCTTGATTATCGCCACATAACGACTCGTAATCGAGGTTTTTGTCGAACTGTCGAAGAGTCAGGCAAAAATTAATTCAAAAAGTCCTTAAGGAGGGGAAAATAAAGCCAATAAAAGGTCACTTCGACCCAAGGCGTAAGAGCCATTGTCACCAGCCCACACTAAAAGGTTGCATCGGCCCAAGGCATAAGAGCCATTGTCGCCAGCCCGCATAAATACAAAACTTGATGATGGAATGAGCTCGAGTCGAAACCCGATTTAGAGACTGAACCCAAAATAGTTAATTAAACATGCCTAAGAGCGAAGCGTAAGAGCCATTGTTACCAGCCTAATGAGCGTCAGGGCCACACGCATAAAAAGTCACTTCAACCCAAGGCGTAAGAGCCACTATCGCCAGCCCGCACAAATACAAAACTTGAGGGTCGAATGAGGTTGAGTCGAAACTCGACTAGGAGACTGAACCCAAAATAGTTAACTAAAAAAGATCGCATCGACCAAACGCGTAAGAGCCTACAGGCCATCCTGATGAGCCCTAGGGCCATATCACGAATCTAAGGATTCCTACCAACTCAAAAGCCAATTGATCTGGCTAAAATCTCGGTAAACAAAAACCCGAAAGATACAAAATTGTGAGGTTTCCCCCCTTATACATACATGCAATAAAATACAAGCTCCATTCACGGCATACTATGAAAGCACTATATACAAAGGGAAAGAAAATAAACTTCCCCCTTAGGGGATATGGCCCGACGGCCTCGTCCTTGCCATCTTCGGCATCGGACAGAAGGAACTTGGCATCATATTCCTCTGCTTTGTCTTTCTCGATCTCTTTCGAAAGATCGAAACCCATAGCATGAATTTCCTCGAGAGTCTCCCTCCGAGATTTGCACTTCGCGTACTCTTTACTATTGCTCACACGACCAAGAGTTCTCCTCAGCTCAGCTCTAGAAGTGGTAGTTCTCTTCAAATAGGACACCGCTTTCTGGTTTTCCCTAGTGCTGCTCATCACAGCCTCGGCCCGGGCATTCACCACCTTGGCCTTCACCTTCAAAAGCTCAGACTCGAGCCTTACGATCATGTTCTCTTCCGCAGAATCAGTCGCACGAGCGGTCTGGATTTGCAAATCAAGGGAGGAAGCTTTAGCCAAAGCACTCTCCTTGGTCGCAACTTGGGCATCTACATGGGCCTGCAGCTCATTAAACTCACGTTTGGCCCAGCCAACTTCATCCCAAAGTCGTTCCAGGTCCTCCATTTTGCTTTCCAACTAAAATATCGAAACATTAATCTTCAAAAATGAAAGAAGGAGCATACGTCAACATGAAATACAAGATACCTATCTCTCGAGGCGGCTCTCGCGGCTCCGGCTTCGATCCACCTCACACCGCAGGGAAACCAGCTCGCTTTCCTTTCTCGCACAAAGAAGCTTAAGGTATTTCTCCGTATCCGAAGCTTTTCACAGCCTAGCCTCATAGCGAAGCAGCTCGGATTTAAGCCTGTCAAAGGCCTTCGAAAGGAAATTCGATAAGAAAGGGAGAATGTGAAATAGGAATAATCATATACCAGCTATCGAAGCTTACCATAAAGCCGAGCCACTGAGCCTCATCAAAGGCCGAGCCAATGTTTTATGGCTTAGTGTCCCCCCGAAGCGCCTTTGGCAGGAAAAGAAGAAGGCACCATGTGCTCCTCACTCTTTGAAGTACCCTCAGCAAAAATGGGGAATGTTCTTCCGAGAACGAGGGTCTTTGAAACTGGATGATCGGTCGAACTGCCTCTTTTGAACCTCTGAGAAGGTGTCGCCCCGCTGCAAGTCTCCCCATACCCCAGAGGTCATTCTCGTTTATCATTGACTTTCGACCCCAAGGTCGGCAGTCTCTCTTCCTCCCCCAAGGGGCACGACCTCATCTCGGAAAAATCTCCAATACCTGCAGAAGCAAAGTTAGTACGCTAAAAAGAAAAGTACCATTCCAGGGAAATAAACACCAAGTGCCTACCATGATGTTTCGCCTCCCATCTCCCCTTGGATAGGTCTCTCCACCTGCGCTTATCATGGGTCGAACAAGCTGCCAGCTTACGAGACTACTCGGCCAAACCAAGGAGTCTCTACAAAAAACAAAATAGAGAAATGTCGTTATGGAGCCTGCCTCCAGACAAAGTGATAAAAATATAGGTATGACACTTACGTGTGAAATTCCATTTCTCAAGAAAGGGAAGAAATTCTCAAGGAATGATATCGATCGTCCGTGCTCGAACGAACCGGCTCATCCACTCCTTGTCCTCTTCATCATCAATGGTAGGATACTGGGTGGATCGATGCCGCAGAGTAATCAAACCCCGATAACCAGCAGCCGATAACCTCACAAGATGACTAAGAGCAAATTCGAGCCCTGTAAGGCCCCGGGAAATTTCTCTAAGTAATTTAGGATTTCGTGCTGCCATGTAGGCTAATTATAATGTTTTATGTGCTATTAACATGATGGGCATCAATTTGATTTGGTAAATAAGTGTATAAGTCTTATAATAAGTAATGTGGGGTCTAATGGGAGGCATAAGTCTAAGTCAAGTTAGAAAATTTCATAATAAGCTAAAATTTCAAATGAGTTTGCACAAGTCCACACTTTGAACGATCATATCTAAATATGTATAAGGTTTTATGTGGTGAACAACCTATCATATGAAAGGTCTTCGATTCTAGTTTTTAGTGCTTCAAACCGTTTGTCATTTGGACATTCATACACAATGTTATGATCAAATTACCAAAGGCTAGGAAAATGCGATCCTGTGTCAGTTCTGCGATCGCAAAACCATTATGCGGTCCGCATAATTGATCTATGATCGCAAATCTGGTCGCAAATTGGACCACTGTAGCCCAATTTTGGGCATCGAGTTTTGCGACACGCCTGCGTCCAGCATACCCATTTTGCGGTCCATTATGCGACCGCAGACCCAAATTCGGAGGGTTAATCTTCCTATTTTCATGACCCGACCCCATTTTAATATATAGGCTTTGGGTTTCATTTGGGGCAATATTCTGATAATTTTAGAGAGAGTTAATAGAATTTTAGAGAGAGAAGGAGGGAGCCTAACATTCTAACCATTCAATCTTCCATCAATCTTCAAGAATTAAGGAAACTAATCACAAGATCTTCATCTAAGAGGTAAGGTTCTATACACTAAACTTTAATTTCGAGTTTTGGGTATAAGATGGGATTATTGAGGTATGATTCTTGGGCATAAAAGTATTATGAATACATGTATTTACAAATTAGGTTTGTGGAAAGATTGTTGAACATAAATAAGTAAAGATTGGGTTGGGGAATGAAGGAAATCTTGTAAAAGAGAGATTTGAAATCAAGATGCACAACTAGTATTTGATAAAATGTTCAAATGAGCTGAAACCATGAATACCTTCCTCTAATTTGTGTTCAATTTTGTCATGTCTCAAAGTAGATTGGGATTGCTAGAATTTCTGGAAAATCGTAGTAACTTAAGGAATGCTTAAACTAGGTATGTATGGCTAAAACCCCCCTCTTCTTAGAAATTGAGCTCCCATGGTGTCCCCCCATATGTTGTAAGTCCGGAATTTGATTTATGTAGTATTTGATATTTCAAAGGATTTGGTGTTGCAAGAATATATGTGAAAGGTGTATCTCAATGTGTTCAATGTGCTATTCTTGGTAATTGGGGATATGTGAAGAATGTGAACTATATGCTAAATTGCCTAGATTTCAAGTCAAGTTAAATTGTGATTATTTTGCCGAATCATGAGAATTCCTCTCTATGCTTATAACTTGAATTGCTCTTGTATGTGCCCATTATCTTAAATTGCAAGTTTGATGTTGAAAGTGAAAGTGATGTGGAATGAGAGTTATGAAGTATGGCCTAGTGCCAAGTATGATGTGATAATTGTGGCCCCAAGTGCCGATGAACTAATACATGTGAAACCAAAGATTGAAGTGAGATGGTTAACGAAAAAGGGTAACGTCTTGGTGAGACGGATTAGTCGATCTGGCCATGATCGGACGCCATGTTATACACGTATGGTGGTAATGCAATGATAATTGAAACTAGAAAGTGAGACTGAAATAAGGGTAACGTCTTGTAAGACAGTTTAGTTGATCGGACCGTGATCGAACTCCGGTCAAGAAAGCGGTGGTATTGTAAATGATGATGAACAGTATTAAAAGCCCCAAACTAAAGCTATGGAAATTATGTGAAAGCTATGTGATTCCTTTTATTTGATGATGTAGTGATTGTATAAAGCTTTTGTTGAATCCTTATGATTTCTTTGACCTTGTATGGTTGTTCTTTCTAATGGTCTTTACTTATACATACTAGTTATATTCGATGGCACTAACGTCCCTTTTATCGGGGGCGCTACGTCTTTAAATAGATGTAGGTATTTCTATAGCAGGCAGTGTTGGTCGTAGCTAGTGTCGCATCATCCTTTCAGTTGATTTGGTGAGCCCCACTTCATTTCGGGGTCCTGTTTCATCTGTTTATCATGTACTTTGTATTTAAGGTATAGCCGGAGCCTTGTTGTCGGCATTTTCATATTATTCTTCAGTTGTATTTAGGGGCTCCGTAGACAGGTTGTGGGTGGAGTTTTATAATGGGGAATTGAATTAGAAATATTGATATTTGGCAAAGATGTATAAAACTTGTAATATTTTTTTGAAATTACGAATAAAATTGCTAATGGAAATGAAATGGAAGTCGTTAATGATATATGTACAAAGTACGATTAATGGAGTCCATCTTCTCCTTATTTATGAATTAGTTTGGGTATAATGAAACCTAACAGGCTTGCTCAGTTGGGTTTACTCGGTTGAGCATCGGTCGCCTCCTCTGTTTTTGGGGTATGACAAACTTGGTATCAGAGCCTAAGGTGTTAAAGTGTCCTAGGATGTCTCAAAGCTATGTCTAGTAGAGTCCTTCTTATCGGTGTGTTGTCGACCACATCTATAAGTTGGAGGCTATTCAAACATTTAGGAATTTCACCCTTTTTTGATACTCCAGATCGTGCAGTGTAACCCAAGATAGGGAGCTAATTTCCTCGCTATGTCTTATTTTCTAGATGGGTAATCTCGATACCATAATCCACGAGTTTGAAGCATTAAGGAGGGAATGACCCCACCATTGAATCTGAGGGAGATTGCCCTAACGTTTGTTAGGAGAATGTATCGAGCCATGGAGGGATTGGTTGAGCTTGTTGCTAAGGGGAGTACCCTTTTTCCTATTAATGTCACTGCACCACCAGATAATGTAGTATATTAGTATGTTACCAACGTGCTTTAGGGATGTGGAGTCGAGGGGCATCGATTAAGTTATTGCCCTATCAACCTAAAGTCACCAAGTAAGTCACTCCCTAGTACATCATTATGAACAAAACAAAAAATTTACTCATTGCGTGTCTACATCCTTATTGAAGAGTCCTCATAAACGTAGTCTTAGTAAGATGTGAGTCACAAAAACTTGTGTGTATCTACTCCTTGAAAAACACGTATTGTTCGTGAATCCACTCAATCACAAATTTACATGTCTATGTTGTCATTAGAACTTCATTAAGCTTACATGAATAAACCATACCTTGCTTATGAACTTTAAATTAACCTTTTATTGCTACTGTTTGAGCATAACATCACGCTTTGTTCTCCAAAAATATTAGTATAAAGTTGAAAGCTCTTAGAAAGAAGTAATCATGTCATGGACTTTAGAGTAAAACTAGATTGTTAGCTTAAAATCCTATTAATACTCTTTTAGAGGTTTTAATCTTGGTTGTGAATCTATGACCCTGTTAATACCTTTAGAAGCCCTAATTATAGTTGTTAGTCTGTATCTCTATTAATATCTTTAGAAGTTCTAACTGAAGTTGTTAATCGACAATTCTGTTAATTCTCTTTAAAAGTTATAAGTGTAATTGTTAATGGTATCTTTGTCAACACCTTTTAAAGAATTCAATTGAAGTAGTTAGCCTACATCTCTGTTAATATCCTTTAGAGGTTTAAATTGGAACTATTAACTTGTATACATGTTAGAAGTTAAGACTTATGATATTAAGGGAATGTGTCTATGCCCAGGAACTTAACCACGCATCTCTCTATTCTTAATATATAGGATCTAAGTGTTTGGGTTCCAAACAGTAACCTAATAATGCCTTTGTCTCTATGTGTGTTTGAAGTTTATTTCTTTCGAGCATGCCTAACATATCATTCACATTGGATCATGTACTTTTGTTAGATTATGGTTACATTAGGATGATGGGTTGTCTCATGATCCTATATTACTTTGTATTAACTGTTATGAAAATATATATATATGGGGGGGATTTGCGCATCGCTGTGATATTTGGATTTACATTAAAGTGCCTCCTTGGCAAAGAATGAGTGTGAGTAGTTAGGGGTATTTGGGAGTAGAGTTTACTTCTTGGTTGAGCTACTCTCCCTGACACAAGCACTGCCCTAGGCCTTGAGACCCTTGGGAACTTTGAAGTGTCAGGGGTCTAAAGAGAGCTTTGACGATGAATGGAACTTTACCTTTAGCCTCTAATCTATTGACATATATTATTCCCTTTAGGTTTAGTGTTTAATGACAATGAAAGGTTTTCAATGTGAATCATTTTGGCCATATGTGACCCTCACATTAGTGTATTCTCATAATTTAGATTACCATTGATTGTTATAATATTTTTAGGCCCTTACTAGTATATTTCATGTATAATTATATGCATAGAGTAGCATAGCTAATGACCTTATTTCTTTTCTGAACATGTATCATAATTGGTCCTTGCCGAGTTCCCAAAGAACTCAGGCCTAAGTCTTGTACTTGCACATTTGGGAGGTCTGAATTATGATGATGTATTTTTCCTGTTATTTGCTGGACTTGCCTCTTTTTAGGCCCAAAACCAGAGTCCATCCTTTCCCATTACTGCTTTATTGCATTTTTCTATCCTTATTTCTCACAGGTATACAACATTTATCATATTAGATTGATGGTAAAGATCTGAATTGGTTTGGTATAAAACGGACCTATAGTTGAGAAAATAGTAATTTTGATGTTCTTGAGTGATTTCATGAATTTGAAGTTTAATTCATAGTTGTTGATGTTATTTTGATGATTTGATTGCACGAGCAAGTTCGTATGATATTTTTGTACTTGCGTGCATGTCTGGTTTGGAGCCCCGAGGGCTCAGGTGAGTTTTGGATAGGCCAAAGAGTGAAATTGGACTTAGGAGCAAGTGCTGGTATCTGGTATTTTTGCCCAGGCCTCTGATCTCGCAAGATCAGGCTTCGCAATTGCGAAGTGGACAGACTTGGTAAATGCGACCCCAGTGTCGCAAATGCGAACCCAGCCTGGGCAGGCCCTTTTCGCAAATGTGAACACTGGGTGGGAATTGCGAAGCCCTACCAATCGCAAATGCGAAGTTTCCTTCCCAATTGTGAAGGTGACAGGATTTTTCCATGGTCGCAAATGCGACAAATTCTTCGCATTTGTAAAGACAACAGGTCCTGAAGGGGTTTGCAATTCGCAATTGCGACATCTGCGACCAGTTAATTTGGACTTAGACGCATTTTTCTTCATTTTTCAAACTCTCTCAAACCTTGAGCTTTCTTGGGCGATTTTCTAAAGAAAGGTTCTTCTCCAAATCAATTATAAGTCATTTCTAACTTATTTTCTTCAATCCATAACATCTTTTTACATGATTTCAACTCAAAACCAAGGGTTTTCATGGGGGAAATTGGGTGTTTTGGGTAGAACTTAGGATTTTCAAATTTTGGAGATTTGGACATCGATTTAAGGTCCGATTTCAAAAAAATTATATATTTGAGTTCATGGGTGAATGGGTAATCAGGTTTTGGTTCGAACCTCGGGTTTTGATCATGTGGGCACGGGGTCGATTTTTGACTTTTTGGGGAATTCTTTAGAAAACCTATTTTTCATGCATTAGAATTGATTCATTTAGCATTAATTGATATCGTTAAGTAAATTATGGCTAGATAGAAGCAAATTGGTGGTGGAAATAAGAGGTAAAGCGATAGTTGAGGCTTGAATTCTGTTCGTGGCATTGAGGTAAGTGTTTGGTCTAACCTTAGCTTGAGCGATTAGGAGTTGTGTCTTATTTGCTATGTGTTAATTATTGAGTAAGACGTATAGGCATGGTGACGAGTATCTATACGTCAGTGTCAAGCATGCCCATGAGACTTATCCTATGATTAATGTGACTCCATTTTGTATTGTTCATGCTTTATATGATGATTTCTATTGTTGAACAAGGCTTGTGGAAGTATTATTGGTAATTGAACATTGTAGAGCGTTGGCTAAAGTTGAGAATTGAGTTGTGAAGTAATTGTGAAAAAGAGAAGAGAATTAGGATATTGTCTCCCTTGCCGGGATGTTATTGCTTTTGATATTATCTCCCTTGCTGGGATGTTATTACTTATGATATTGTTTCCCTTGCCGGGATATTTTTGTTATGCTATTGTTTCCTTTCCGAGATTTTATTGTGATATTATTGATTCCTTTGCCCAAAATGCTTTGTGAATGTTTCTTGGGTGAGGAAGAGTGTAAAGCACAAAGGGTGATGTCGTGCATGATTTTGAGAGTGTTAATGCACGAAGGGTGATGTTGTGCCTATATTGTGAGGTAAAAGCACGAAGGGTGATGCTGTGCCGCACGATGTACAATGCAGTGCCATGATATGAGTGATAATGCACGAAGGATAATTTTGTGCCATGATTATGTGAGGTAAAAGAACAAAGTGTGATGTCGTGCCGATTCTATTGATTTTTATGGTGAGGATGAGAGTAAAAGCACGAATGGTGATACCGTGCACGTGTTATTGAGTTCTTGATTCTTGTTGATAATTGAATTATGGCTTTCTTTACATTCTTCTATTGGTTTTCTTTTATTACATGATATTCCCCGCAGTATGTTTTCCCCCTCCCATACTTAACTGTAAATTTTTGCCTTTATTTTTCCACTGTATATGATTTTATTGCACAAGTTTATTTGGTAGTCTTGTCCTAGCCTCGTCACTACTTCGGTGAGGTTAGGCTAGGCACATACCAGCACATGGGGTCGGTTGTGCCGATACTACTCTACACTATGTGCAGATCCCGGTGCTGCAACTTTTGGACCATAGTGAGGTTGCTGCCTTCAGTCCATCAGGCGACCCGAGGCAGTCATGCAGGCATCCGCAGACCTTGGCATCTCTTTCTATCTTTCCATACTATTTCTTTTATGTATTTGAGAAATAGCTTTGTATTTCTTTTTTAGACCCCTATTTGTAGTATTCCTAGACAGTCTGTGAGATTATGACAACAGTTCTGGGTAGCTTTTGTTTATGGATTTGTAACGGTATAATTTTAAATTGTTACATTTCGTTCTTCCACTTTATTATTTCCGCTATTTATAAAATATTAATTCACAATTGTTAAGGGATGAAAAAATTGAATAGGGTTAAATAATTGTAATGATTGGCTTGCCTAGCTTTCGCTAGTAGGCGCCATCACGACTCCGTAGGGTGAAAATCCGGGTCGTGACAAGTTGGTATTAGAGCTCTAGGTTGCTTAGGTCTCACAATTCACAGACAAGCTTAGAAGAGTCTGAGGGATAAGTACAGAGACATCTGTATTTATCCCCAGAGGCTACAGAGTTAGGAAAAACTTCACATCTATTCTTCTCTGTCGTGCGATTTTGTTCTCTCACTACTAAATTGAACCCTTTACTCTTGTTCTTTTACGAATGGAGAGGTCACGTACCGCTTCTTCAACCGAGCAGCAGCTCAGACCGGTGATGGATCAACTACATCTTCAGATGCCTTGTGGAGGTTGGACAGGTTCACCAAGCTTTTTCACTACTACTTTTGGTGGTACATCTTCTGAGGATCCCCAGGATTATTTGGACAGTTGTCATGAGGTTCTTCGGAACATGGGGATAGTGGAGACCAATGGGGTCGACTTTGCTGCTTTTCGTTTGTCTGCATTCGCCAAGACTTGATGGAGAGATTATTGTTTGGCTAGACCAGCTGGGTCACCAGCTTTGACTTGGGATTAGTTCTCTCAGCTATTTCTAGAGAAGTTTCTTCCTATCATTTAGAGGGAGAACTATCGGAGGTAGTTTGAGCGTCTCCAGTAGGGTTCCATGATTGTCACTTAGTATGAGACCAGATTCATTGACTTAGCCCGTCATGCTCTTCTTATACTTCCCACTAAGAGAGAGAGAGAGTGAGGAGGTTCATTGAGGGACTCGTTTAGCATATTCGATTGCAGATGGCAAAGGAGACGAAGAGCAAGATTTCTTTTCAAGATACGGCCAATGTGGCCAGGAGAGTTGAGATGGTTCTATCGCAGGGGAGTGGTCAGGGGTCTGACAAAAGGCCTCTTCATTCAGGCAGGTTTAGTGGTGCCTCATCAGGATGTAGGGATTCTCTTGGTAAGGGCTATCCTTCCAGGCCGTTTCATTCTGCACTTCAGGCTTCTCACGGTGCTCCAGGTGGCAGTGGTTCTCATATGCAGTATTTAGATCAGTTGCCCCATAGTGTACCGCAGCTCTTATCAGTGCACCTCTGCTCTAGAGTTTTTAGAGTGGTTATTCAAGCCGTCAGGTTCAGTAATCTCAGTAGTCGAGGGCTTGTTATACTTGTGGCGATACGAGGCATATTGCTAGATTTTGCCCTCGAGCACCGAGCAGCTCTTAGCATCAGGGTTCTCGTGCTATGGTTCAGGCACCAAGTGTTCCACCGCCCGCTCAGCCAGCTAGAGGTTGAGGTAGAGGTGCTAGAGGTAGAGGTAGAGGTATTAGAGGTGGATTCCAGGCCACTAGAGGTGGAGGCCAACCAGTAGGAGGCCATCCCAGAGATGTAGTTTAGGGTGGTGGGGCCCAGCCCCGATGTTATGCTCTTCTAGCCAGGCCTGAGGCTGAGGATTCCGATGCAGTTATCACAGGTACTATTCTGGTTTGTAGTAGAGATGCTTCAATTCTATTTGATCCAGGATCTACATACTCCTATGTGTCATCTTATTTTGCACCGTATCTGGCCATGCCTAGTGATTCTTTGAGTGTTCCCGTATATGTGTCTACACCGATGGGTGATTCTATTGTGGTATATCATGTCTATCGTTCATGTATAATTATGATTAGGGGTCTTGAGACTCGAGTAGATTTGTTACTTTTGGATATTGTTGATTTTGATGTCATATTAGGGATGGAATGGTTATCACTTTACCACGCTATCTTGGACTGTCATACCAAGACTGTGACCTTAACCTTGCCGGATTTAACTCGTTTAGAGTGGAGAGGGACTCCTGGTCATTCTACCTATAGTGTTATCTCATATATGAAGGCTCGGCGTATGGTCGAGAAGGGTTGTTTGGCCTATTTGGCATATGTTCGTGATTCTAGTGTCGAGGTTCCTTCTATGGATTTTGTGCCTATTGTTCATGAGTTTCTTGAGGTATTTCCTTCAGACCTGTCGGGTATGCCACCCGATAGGGATATTGACTTCTGCATTGATTTGGCATAGGGCACTTTGCCCATTTCTATCCCGCCATATCGTATGGCCCCGCCTGAGTTGAAAGAATTGAAGGAGTAGTTGCAAGACTTGCTTGATAAAGGCTTTATTAGACCTAGTGTCTCGCTTTGGGGTGCGCTAGTGTTGTTTGTTAAGAAGAAGGACGGATCGATGAAGATGTGTATAGATTACCGGCAGTTGAACAAGGTTACAATTAGGAATAAGTATCCATTGCCGAGGATTGATGATTTGTTTGATCAGATTCAGGGTGCCAAGGTATTTTCGAAGATTGACTTGAGATCTGGCTACCATCAGTTAAGGATTAGGGCATTCGATGTCCCTAAGACATCTTTCCGTACTCGATACGGGCATTATGAGTTCTTGGTGATGTCATTTGGGTTGACAAATGCCCCAACAACTTTTATGGATTTGATGAACCGAGTGTTCAAGCCTTACTTGGATTCGTTCATGATAGTCTTCATTGATGATATTTTAATCTATTCTCGCAGCCGAGAGGAGCATGAGCAGCATCTGAGAATGGTTCTCCAGACTCTGAGAGATAGCCAATTGTATCCTAAGTTTTCGATATGTGAGTTCTGGTTGAGTTCAGTTGCATTCTTGGGATACGTTGTTTCAGTAGAGGGTATTCAGGTAGATCCAAAGAAGATAGAGGCAGTCAAGAACTGGCTTAGACCCGCGTCAGCTACAGAGATCCGGAGTTTCTTGAGTTTGGTAGGCTATTACCGTCGGTTTGTGGAGGGGTTTTTATCTATTGCAGCCCCAATGACCAGGTTGACCCAGAAGGGTGCCCAGTTCAAGTGGTCGGACGAGTGTGAGGCGACCTTTTAGAAGCTCAAGACAGCTTTGACTACGGCGCCGGTGTTGGTTTTGCCCACATGTTCAGGGCCATATACGGTTTATTATGACACATCTCGTATTGAACTTGGTGCGGTGTTGATGCAGGATGGCAAGGTCATTACTTATGTTTTGCGACAGTTGAAGATTCATGATAAGAATTATCCAGTTCATGATTTGGAGTTAGCAGCCATTGTTCACGCGTTGAAGATTTGGAGGTATTATTTGTATGGCGTGTCATGTGAGGTATTCACGGATCACAAGAGTCTACAGTATTTGTTTAAGTAGAAGGAGCAAAATTTGAGGCAGAGAAGGTGGTTGGAGCTATTGAAAGACTATGATATCACCATCTTATATCATCCGGGAAAGGCCAATATAATGGCCGATGCCTTGAGTAGAAAGTCAGCCAGTATGGGTAGTCTTGCCTATATTCTGGTCGGTGAGAGACCCCTTGCTTTGGATGTTTAGGCTTTGGACAATCAGTTCGTGAGGTTGGATGTTTCTGAGCCCAGCTGTGTGTTAGCTTGCACAGTCGCTCGTTCTTCATTATTTGAGCATATCCGAGATCAGCAGTATGATGATCCTCATTTGCTTGTCCTTAGAGACACAATGCGGCACGGAGATGCCAAGTAGGTTACAGTTGGAAATGATGGAGTTTTGAGGATACAGGGTCGAGTTTGCGTGCCAAATGTGGATGGATTTCGAGAGTTGATTTTAGAGGAGACTCATAGTTCCCGGTACTCTATTCATCCAGGCGCCGCTAAGATGTATCAGGATTTGTGATAGTATTATTGGTGGAAAAGGATGAAGAAGGATATTTTTACATATGTGGCTTGGTGTTTGAATTGTTAGCATGTAAAGTACGAGCATCAGAGACCTGGTGGTTTGTTCCAAAAGATTGAGATTCCTGAGTGGAAGTGGGAGTGTATCACTATGGACTTTGTTGTTGGACTTCCACAGACTCAAAGGAAGTTCGATGAAATGTGGATTATTGTTGATAGGCTGACCAAGTCAGCACATTTCATTCCTGTGGCAGTTTCCTATTCTTCTGAGAGGTTAGCTGAGATCTACATCCGGGAGATTGTTTGTCTTCATGGTATGCCCGTGTCTATCATTTCAAACCGAGGTACGCAGTTTACCTTACATTTTTGGAGGGCATTTCAGCGTGAGTTGGGCACACGGGTCAAGTTAAGAACAATATTTCATCCTCATACGGACGGGCAGTCCGAGCGCACTATTCAAATTTTGGAAGATATGCTCCGAGCTTGTGTCATTTACTTTTGAGGCTCGTGGGATAATATCTTGCCTTTAGTGGAGTTTGCCTACAACAACAGCTACCAATCGAGCATCCAGATGGCTCCTTATGAGGCTTTATATGGTAGGTGGTGTCGGTCACCGATTGGATGGTTTGAGCCGGGAGAGGCTTGGTTGTTGGGTACGGATCTAGTACAGGATGTCTTGGATAAGGTCAGGATCATTCAGGATAGGCTTCGTACAGCTCAATCCAGGCATAAAGGTTATGTCGATCGTAAGGTTCGTGATGTGGCATTCATGGTCGGTGAGCGGGTGTTGCTTCGGGTGTCGCCTATGAAGGGTGTGATGTGATTTGCGAAGAGGGGCAAGCTTAGCCCTAGATTTATTGGTCCTTTTGAGATTCTTGATCGAGTGGGAGATGTGGCTTACAGACTTGCGTTGCCGCCGAGTTTATCAACTATGCATCCAGTGTTTCATAAGTCCATGCTTCGGAAGTATCACGGCGATCCATCCCATGTGTTAGATTTCAGCACTGTCCAGTTGGACAATGATTTGTGCTATGAGGAGGTGCTGATAGCTATTCTAGACCGGAGGTTCGTCAGTTGAGATCGAAGAGTTTTCCTTCTGTTCGTGTTCAGTGGAGAGGTCAGCCTGCCGAAGCAGCTACCTGGGAGTCCGAGTCCGATATGCGGAGCCAATATCCCCATCGTTTCTCCGACTCAGGTACTTTTTTTATGTTTGTTCTAGGACGAACTGTTGTTTTAGAGGTGGAGAATGTTTGAAAGTAAATTCTATATTCCAAGGCCTTAAAACCCTCCTTTTATCTCACCTCGATTTGCGTGCACAGTCCGGGTGCGTTTCCGGAAAGCTTTTATGTGAAAACTAAATGAAATAAGGAAATTGGCTTTTAAAATTGGATAAAGTTGACTTTGGTCAACATTCTTAGTAAACGAACCCGGACTCGTGATCTGACGGTCTTGTAGGGTCCGTAGTAAAATATGGCACTTAGGCGCATGCCCGGAATTTAATTTCGAGGTCCCAAGCCCGAAAAATAAATTTTTAAAGAAAATTGTTTTTTGGAAAATATAAAGCTTTTTAGAAGTGAATTGATGAATTTTCTTGATTGTATCGGGCCCGTATCTTGGTTCCGGAGCTCGGTACAAGTTTGAAATAATAATTAAGTTGAATCTGTAAAATTTGGTAAAGATCAAAATTGGTTGGTATAAAACGGATCTATAGTTGAGAAAATAGTAATTTTGATATTTTTGAGCGATTTCATGAATTTGAGGTTTAATTCATAGTTGTTGATGTTATTTTGATGATTTGGTTGCACGAGCAAGTCCGTATGATATTTTTGGACTTGCGCGCATGTTTGGTTTGGAGCCCCGAGGGCTCGAGTGAGTTTTGAATAGGCCACGGATTGAAATTGGACTTAGGAGCAAGTGCTGGTATCTAGTATTTTTGCCCAGGCCTCTGATCTCGCAATTGCGAGATCAGGCTTCGCAATTGCGAAGTGGATAGGCTTGGTAAATGCGACCCAAGTATCGCAAATGCGAACCAAGCCTGGGCAAGCTCTTTTCGCAAATGCGAACATTGGGTGGGAATTGCAAAGCCCTCCCAATCACAAATGCGATGTTTCCTTTGCAATTGCGAAGGTGGCAGGATTTTTCCATGGTCGCAAATGTGATAAATTCTTCGCATTTACGAAGACAACAGGTTCTGAAGGGGTTCGCAATTGCGAACCTTGGTCGCAATTGCGACATCTGTGACCAGTTAATATGGACTTAGACGCATTTCTCTTCATTTTTCGAACTCTCTCAAACCCTAAGCTCTCTTGGGCAATTTTCTAAAGAAAAGTTCTTCTCCAAATTAATTGTAAGTCATTTCTAACTCGTTTTCTTCAATCCATAACATCTTTTTACATGATTTTAACTCAAAATCAAGGGTTTTCATGGGGGAAATTGGGTGTTTTGGGTAGAAGTTAGGATTTTCAATTTTTGGGAATTTGGACCTCGATTTGGGGTTCGATTTCAAAACAAATTATATATTTGAGTTCGTGGGTGAATGGGTAATCGGGTTTTGGTTCGAACCTCGGGTTTTACCATGTGGGCCCTAGGTCGAATTTTGACTTTTTGGGAAAATCTTTAGAAAACCTATTTTTCATGCATTAGAATTGATTCATTTAGCATTTATTGATATCGTTAAGTAAATTGTGGCTAGATACAAGTGAATTGGTGGTGGAAACAAGAAGTAAAGCGATAGTTGAGGCTTGAATTTTGTTTGTGGCATTGAGGTAAGTGTTTAGTCTAACCTTAGCTAGAGGGATTAGGAGTTGTGTCTTATTTGCTGTGTGTTAATTATTGAGTACGACGTATAGGCATAGTGACAAGCATCGATACATCGGTGTCAAGCATGCCCGTGAGTCTTATCCTATGATTAATGTGACTCCATTTCATATTCTTCATGCTTTATATGATGATTTCTATTGTTGAACAACGCTTGTGGAAGTATTATTGGTAATTGAACATTGCAGAGCGTTGGCTAAAGTTGAGAATTGAGTTGTGAAGTAATTGTGGAAAAGATAAGAGGTTTATGATATTGTCTCCCTTGCCGGGATGTTATTGCTTTTGATATTATCTCCCTTGTCGGGATGTTATTACTCATGATATTATTTCCCTTGCCGGGATATTGTTGTTATGCTATTATTCCCTTGTCGGGATCTTATTGTGATATTATTGATTCCCTTGCCCAAATTGCTTTGTGATTGTTGCTTGCGTGAGGAAGAGTGTAAAGCACGAAAGGTGATGTCGTGCCGATATTGTGAGGAAAAAGCACGAAGGGTGATGCCGTTCCGCACGATGTACAATGTCGTACCATGATATGAGTGATAATGCACGAAGGATAATTCTGTGTCATGATTATGTGAGGTAAAAGCACGAGGGTGATGTCGTGCCGATTCTATTGATTTTTATGGCGAGGATGAGAGTAAAAGCACGAAGAGTGATGTCGTACACATGTTATTGAGTTCTTAATTCTTGCTGATAATTGAATTATGCCTTTCTTTACATTCTTCTATTGGTTTTTTGTTGTTATCTGATATTTCCCGCAACATGTTTCCCTCTCCCATATTTAGCTGTAAATTTCTGCCTTTATTTTTTTTCTGTATATGAATTAACTGCACAAGTTTATTTGGTAGTCTTGTCATAGACTCATCACTACTTCACCGAGGTTTGGCTAGGCACTTACCAGTACATGGGGTCGGTTGTGCCGATACTACACTCTGCACTATATGCAGATCCCGGTGCTGCAGCTTTTGGACCATAGTGAGGTTGCTGCTTTTAGTTCATCAGGCGACCCGAGGTTGTCCTGCTGGCGTCCGCAGGCCTTGGCGTCTCCTTCTATCTTTCCATACCATTTTTTATGTATTTCAAAAACAACTTTGTATTTATTTTTCAGACCCCTATTTGTAGTATTTCTAGACAGTCTGTGAGAATGTGACACCAGTTTTGGGTAGCTTTTGTTTATGGATTTGTAACGGTATAATTTTAAATTGTTACATTTCGTTCTTCCGCTTTATTATTTCTGTTGTTTATAAAATATTAACTCACAATTGTTAAGGGATAAAAATGAAAAGGGTTAAATAACTGTAATGATTGGCTTGCCTAGCTTTCACTAGTAGGCGTCATAACGACTCTCGAGAGTTAGAAATCCGGGTCATGACATGATCCAACAGTTAAGATTAAATCTCTAGGCATTAAAAAATTAAAGAGGAAATAGATTTAAAAATCTTGGGTCGTTGATATAAGAAACGGACAACCCAAATTAGTTATGTCTGTTTTGTGAGTATGGGACACAAGTGACGTGGCATGAGCGGATTAGCTTAGAGAGAAGGTTGTGGATTGCCAAAGTGAAAAGTGAGGGTGTACTTGGACTCGGTTAATTACATATTGGGATTGTGTTGGGGTCAAATTTAATTTAGAAAATAGCCAATTTGTGTTTAGGAGTGCATTTGCAATTATAGCCATTTAGTTTTTAACCTTTTTGTAATTAATTTAAATAAACTTAATTATTTTCTATAAAAATATAGTAAAATTATATTATCAAATATACTACTAATTATTATAATTAATTGCTTATAAAATACTTTGGTTTCTAAATTATGACACTAATTTTGAATTATTAGCATAGTAATCTAATTATTTGAATTTTGATGAATAATTTATTAAATTACTTATAGAGGCCTATGTGATATGTATAAAAAATTATTTTAATAATCTAAAAATAGAAAGCATGGCATTTTTATAATTATAGTTATAACATTGAATTATAAATTTCAAAATCACTAATACTAAATTAATTTTGATAAAATAGGTGTTATTGATTGAAAATATTCATTGTAAATTATTAAGTATAAATAAATTAATTTTAAAAGGATGGGTCAAAATTTGCCGTCGACAGCTACTAACCTATGTAATAAAAATAAAAAGCTAAAAAATCAAGAAGTTAAACAGTAAACTAAGATACTACTACTACTAATCTAAAGAGAGGCCCCTACTCCACACTTGAAAAGTACAGTGTCCCCCTAATGCAAAATTAAACAAAATAGTGGGGGTGGGGGTGAGGGGGAGAGACAAGAAACTCCCTAGTCAATCATCTAGGTTGTCTCCCTCGTCGAAGAAGGCTCTATCAGCTTCCTCCCAGCCATCAACCTCATCTCTGAGGTCCTCTCCAGTGGCATCCTCATCATTGATTGTCAGCTCCTCCTCCTCTTGTGCCGAGTGCTCAGGGGTATTGATATCCTCATCAGAAGGTACACCCTGTCCCACACCATTCCTTAGCAGTTGTTGTGCATGTGTACAACAACATCATCAACAACAACAACAAATTCAGTGTAATCCCAGAAGTTAAATCTGGGGAGAGTAGTGAGTACGCAGCTTTATCCCTATCTTGTATAGGTAGAAAGGTTGTTTATGATAGATCCTTGGCTCCAAGAAAGCATGAAAAATCACAACAATTGAGTCCACTCCTCCAGAGTACCAATTATACCCCATATCTGCAACTATAGGTCTAGCATCCCATAAAAATAAGCCATGAAGCTGTCGTCACGAGCCTGATGCTTGGTGGTGGTCAATGAAGTCCCATCATCCTCATATTTCCCTTGTATACTAGTGATGTCTGTGGCTCGTGGTGCGGCAGGAATTATCATGTCAAACTTTGGCTCCTCAGCTACCTTCTTATCCCCCAAGTACTAAGTCAACAAAGTTTTAAAGAATATCCGGTCAACCTTGCTCCTTCTAGTTTGAGCCATTTGATGGTGCATCAACTTTCCCTTTGTCACAACCCAAATCGGAGGGCCGCAACAGGCAACCAGTGCCTTACTCAACTGAATACCAACGTAACATATCTTTTTTGTCTCATTATCATGCGTAAATGTGCCAGAAAGGTCGTCATAAGATAACCAGAATAAAACATAAGAGAATACTCGACATAGGACGACCCAAGGTGTGCATCTATAGTTCTGTTGTAGTGTGTGTGTGTATATATATATATATATATATGCCATTGGAGCCACACACGAACTCACAATATCATTATATATATGCATTTTCAATATCCATAAAGAGATATGTCGCGACCCGCATCTCCCACCCTCGGGAGTCGTGATGGCACCTACTAATGTGAGCTAGGCAAGCCAATCCTCTAAACTAACTACTTCATTATCCGATTATTTCTTTTTAATAAATATAAGGCGATAACATGATAATATCTAAAATATAAATTTAAGCGGAAGACAACAATAAAATATCTGGAAGCTATGTCTATTATATTTACTCAAGCCTTAATCCTCCAAAACCTGGTGTCACAGTGTCACAGACTATCTAAGATTTCTATATACAAAATTCTGAAGAAATAACAGTACATTGTTTCTGAACAAAGGAAAATGAAACAAGAAATAGGGACAGAGGGAGACACCAGGGCTTGCGGACGCCTGCAGGTCTACCTTGGGTCTCCGCATGGACTGAAGGAAGCCTCCAAGCTACTGTCCAAGAGCAGCTCCGGGATCTGCACATAGTTCAGAGTGTAGTATCAACACAACCTACCCCATGTGCTGGTAAGTGTCCAGCCTAACCCCGGAAAAGTAGTGACGAGGATAGGCCTAGACTACCAAATAAACCTGTGCAGTTCAAATATATACATCGAAAAAGTAATACAGAAATAACCAACCAAGTATGGGAGGGGGAGCATGCTGTGGGGAAGATAACAATAATAGAAGGAACTTCAAATAAACGAAGGAAAATAACATAACTCGGATATCAACAAAGAATCAGAAATCGATAAATGCACGGCATCACCCTTCGTGCTTTTACTCTTGTCCTCACCAAAGCAATCATATAATAAAAATGTGCATGACATCACCCTTCGTGCTTTTACTCTCTTTCCTCACCATATAATCAATAAAATCGGCACGGAATGGTACATCATGCAGCACGGCATCACCCTTCGTGCTTTACGCTCTTTCCTCACAATCATACACGGCATCACCCTTCGTGCTTTACACTCTTTCCTCACAAAACAAACAATGCATGGCATCACCCTTCTTGCTTTAACTCTCTTCCTCACCCAAACAACAATCACAAACAATAGGGCAAGGGAATAAAAAAATTGCAATAAAATCCCGGCAAGGGAACAACAATTCAATAATTAAAAATCTCGGCAAGGGAACAACGTCAATAACGTCAACATCCCGGCAAGGGAGATAACAGATAAATCAACAATAGCCCGGCAAGTGTGACAACATAATAATCTCTTCTCTTTCTCACTTTTGCTTCACTATTCACTTCACAACTCGAGCCAATGCTCTAGAGGTTCAATTATCACTTATACTTTCAGAATTCATTATACAACTTGAGCCAATGCTCCTCAAGGTTCATAGATCACAATTCCTTCCACAAACTTTATACAACAAATAGAGACTACCATTAAGGCATGAAGGATACAACAAAGTCATGATAATCACAATATAAAGACTTACGGGCATGCTAGACACCAACGTATAGATACTCGTCACCATGCTATACGTCGTACTCACAATTACCACATAGCAAATAGGACTCAACTCCTAATCCCTCAAGCTAAGGTTAGACCAAACACTTACCTCGATGCCACGAACACAATTCACGATTCAATTATAGATTTACCCCTTGATTCCACCACCAATTCGCTCGTATCTAGTCACAAGTTACTTAATTACATCAATAAAAACCAAATGAATCAATTTGAATACATAAAAACGAGTTTTCTAAAGTTTTGCCCAAAAAGTCAAAAATTGCCCCCGGTTCCACATGGTCAAACCCCGAGGTTCAAACCAAAACCCGATTACCCATTCCCCCACGAACCCAAATATATAATTTGTTTTGAAATCGGACCTCAAATCGAGGTCCAAATCCCTAATTTTTGAAAAACCTAGGTACTACCCAAAACACCCAATTTCCCCCATGAAAATCATTGATTTTGAGTTGAAATCATGTTAAAAGATGTTAATGATTGAAGGAAATGAGTAAACATTAACTTACAATCGATTTGGAAGAAGCGTTGCTCTTGGAAAATCGTCCAAAGGAGTTTGTGTTTTGAAAAGATGTGAAAATGGGTTTAAAATTGTCTAAGTATAAAGTTGCAGGTCGCTGGTATGGGAAATGCGAACAGGGGTTCACAATTGCGAACCCTGACCTCTACTAAATTGGGAATTGCGAAACAGGGTTGGCATTTGCGAACCCTTCAGGGAAAACTGGACTTTCGCATTTGCGATCAACATGTCGCATTTGCGACTTGGGAATTGCGAAGAAAGGGTCGCATTTGCGACCTAAGGCTGAGCAGGGGAATTTCACATTTGCGATCGAAGCCTCGCATTTGCGAGCAAGACAGGCCTGGGCTGGTTTCGCATTTGCGAGCTCGCATTTGCGATTCGAAGCCCGCTGGGCACACCAGCTAAAATCTGCAACTTTTTTAAGTCTAAAAATCCACCCCGTGGCCTATTCAAAACTCACCCGAGCTCTCGGGGCTCCAAACCAAATATACACACAACCTCAAAATATCCTACGGACTTATTCGAGTACTCAAATCACCCAAATAACTTCATGAACATCGAATTAGACCTCAAGAGCAATGAAATTTCTCAAAACTCCTTAAATATCAAATTGGCATTTAAGGTCCAAATCACGTCAAATGGATTCCGTTTCTTACAAAACTTTACAGAATTATCTTAAATCATATGTAAGACCTGTACCGGGCACCGAAACCAAAATACGGGCCCAATACCAACATGTTCTAATCAAAATTCATTTCCAAAACCTTTAAACAATTTCAGAAAACAATTTTCTTTAAAAAATTCATTTCTCGGGCTTGGGACCTCAAAATTCGATTCCGGGCATACGCCTAAGTACCATATTTTCCTACGGACCCTCCAGGACAGTCAAATCACAGGTCCAGGGTTACCCAAAATGTTGACCAAAGTCAAATTAATTCATTTTATACAAAAATCATCATATTTTACAGATTTTCACGTATAGGCTTTCTAGTTACGCGCCCGGACTGCGCACGCAAAATGAGGTGATGCTAAATGAAGTTTTTAAGGCCTCGGAATGCAGAATTTCATTTTAAAACACGTGATGACCCTTTTGGGTTATCACAAGATATCATTAGCTTATCAAAATAAAGAAGGTCGTTAAACCTCCGAATACGATATGTGAGTTAACTCGTCAATATATAACGTCATAAGAAGTAGGAAATACCATCAAAATATATATCATTAGGAATCAAAGATCAATGATTAACATATCAGAGATACATCATGGAAGACAATTTATGGTAGGCTAGGAACTCACATTGTTAACTATATTTCGCACTCTAATTACTACATTTTGATTATATTTGAGCCTAATTGCTAGTACTTTGTACTTATTTCGTGTGCTATGCTGTGTAGGATGTGATTTCTAGTGGAGAAACAAGTTTGGAGATAAAATGAATGATTTGGAGCTTTGAAGTATGAGTAGAAGCCCAAAGAATTAAGACAAGATCATGTTCGAGGTTCGAGGACCAAGTCTGGATAACAAAAAATGAGAAGAGAAATTTACTATGAGAAAATTGCACTACCTCACCACGGGGCGCGCCGCGGGGTTCAAGGTGGTAGTGTAAAATTACTGCAAAGTGAAAAATTACAGCTCTCAGATAAAAGCCACAAGCATGGCGCATGGGACATGGTATGGTGCGCCGCGCCTGTACAAAATTCTCAGAGTAGTTTCCACTTTGGGTTGGAAAGGGTAGTTCCATTCGGATCCATTTCTACATGGTATAAATATACAGAAAACACGTTATTGAAGGGACTTTGGACCTATGAAAGATTGGAAAAGTATTGGAGACTCAAAGCACAAGGATCCATCATTCTTTCCTCAACCCAACACCCGA
Source organism: Nicotiana tabacum (assembly GCF_000715075.1). Classification (NCBI taxonomy): domain Eukaryota; kingdom Viridiplantae; phylum Streptophyta; class Magnoliopsida; order Solanales; family Solanaceae; genus Nicotiana; species Nicotiana tabacum. The sequence continues at coordinate 105,915,797 of NC_134090.1, forward strand.
GTTTTGATTGAATTCATGTTTTCTTATTCTTTAACTCTATTTGTGATGACTTTCTCCATGATTATGGAGTAGTTTACTTTATGGTTTAATAGATATGGTATTTTGATTGATATATGTGGATTTTAACTCTAGTTCTTTGCATGAACTCATTTATGGAGCTTTGAATTGATCACAACTATATTCACTAGTTTATTAAATTGAAAGAGAAATATTTTGATGATTACACATTATTTTGTTTGGTTTAATTCAGTGATTCTTTTAAGTAATTGAAAGAGCTTGTTGAATTGTTGATTAAATCAAGATAGGAGAATATTCGAGCGACATTTTCCTAAAGACTAATGCGTTCTTTCATATTGTCATACTGCTTTATATTAGTTCACCTCATAGAGTTAAGATTTAATCGAGAGAGGAGTCTTGGCTACACATTTGAACCAATTATCGAGTGAATTCATGAGAATCATTAGAACAGTAGAGTGGATTGAACTAGAGCTAGATCCCAAATATCTATCTTGCACCTATTTCTCTCATTAATTATTTTGGTGTTGATCAACTCTTATCTTTCTGTGATAAATTGTTAATTGCTTTAGTTTTCATAGTTAATTTTAGTTATTAATCATCCCAACCAAAGTGTTTATCGTCCCGAATAGCGTTGAGCCAAAAATTATTTGAACATTATTTAAATCCAATCCATGTGAAAACTATTATTAAACTATACTATCTTTGGCTAGCGAGCATCAATTTCGTGTTGTGTTTTGCGCTCGTCAACAATGAACATGAGCTTCTATACTACTATTAGTAGAGTCATTTGTGAATATCATTCGCTTATATTTCGTTCGTTCGAAATCATGGAAAAAGAAAGAAAGAAGGTGCCTTAACATACCTTTATCATTTACTTAAGGACTTAATGTATATCTTCTCGAAAACTTCAATCTATATTAAGATATTAAAACTTATAGTTAATGTCATACAAGGACTTATAAACATGTTTCTAAGCTAGTAGGTCACTTATAGAAAATCGGACAGCATTTTCTCTATAACTTTCACTTTTATCCAATTCCAAACAACATCAACAACAACCAAAGAAATATCAATAACAACATAGTTCAGCTATACTTATCAATAACAAGCATAAAACATCATTAGCAAGACTATTATTCAACACGTCAACTGACAAGCTCGGATTGGAACCCATTACCATTATACCCCTTTTTGATCTTAACGTCAACCTACAACATAACCATCATATTACCAAACATATTCTTATAACTTTCCATCCTTGTATCCATCATTAACAACACAGTTCCAGCCCAATAAGAGTTTACAACAACAACAACAACAACAACAACAATAACTACTTTTAGGTCCTATATAACCATTCCTTCTTCTAGCTTGTAATAACATCTTCATAACCAACACTTAGACAGGCAATGTAAGGCCCCGTAAAAGTTCGTCAAGAATTTAAGTTTTTATGGTGCCAAGGTAAGCTAATATGCCACAACACGGTTTTTGGATTGCGCAATGCATCGTGGAGTTAGTACAAGAATTTGCAGAAAATGACAATTCTGTGGTCCATTATGCTATAGCGTGTCTATTCCGCTGACCCCCGGAATCACCACAGAATTATTCAGAAGCAACTCAAAATTTGAAGACCATTTTGTGGCCATTTTGCTGCCCGCAGATCTGATTTGCTACCGCAAAATTGCATCGCAAATCTGACCAGTCCGAATCCAGAATTTGAAGACCATTTTGTGGCCATTCTTTTGGCCTCAGATGTCACGACCCCAGTTCACCCTCCATGAACTGTCGTGATGGAACCTAGTCTCTACGACTAGGTAAGCCTAACAAATGCGGAACATAAACGAAACTTGCGGAAGAAATAATCAACAACCAAAATAACTGAATGGGAACAATAGTTATAATGCCGTTTGGCATATACAACAACAACATTCTCAAGGCCAAGTACACTATCCCAAAACCCGAAAACTCACGGAAACACAAGCCTTTGGAATATCTAACAGTCTAACTCTAGAATATCTAACAAGAAAGAAAATACAGAAGGGCAATGTTTAACAGCTAGAATAGAAAGGGACTTCTCGGTCCGTAGATGCGACAGATGTACCTCGAAGTCTCTAGAGCAGTCACCTCCCTCAAGGATGGTAGGCCTGAGTAGCGGTACCTGGATCTGCACATGAAAAACATGCGTAGAAAGGGTATGAGTCCACCACAGCGATACTCAGTAAGTGTCAAGCCTAACCTCGGTTGGGTAGTGACGAGGAAGGTCAGGACCCTACTAAGGTTAAATAAAATATAAAGATCGACAATATAGAACAGAACAATATAAATAAGTGCAGCAGTAAAATAATACAGGATGTACAGGACAACAACAACTATACAGAAGCAAGGTAAACACGGAAAGGAAATACAGCTCAGCACCAATAATAACAATGGGGGATGTCCCAGGATACCGTCCTATAGTCCCATATGTACATATCCAATGGATCTCCCAGGATCTCGTCCCGTAGTCCAACTCACAGTGCGCGGGGATCTACCGAAATCCCGTTCCGTAGTTCCAAATGTAAATACCCAGTACTGGGGGAATCTATCGGGTACACTTCCGTAGTTCCATACAACTATACAGGGGGATCTACCAGAATCCCACATTCGTAGTCCCAAAATAAACAGACAAGGGGGAGCTACCGGAATCCCACATCCGTAATCCCAAAATAAATACACAGCAGCAACAGGAAAATAAACAAAAATGGCAAAAACTTCATATTAAGGCAACAAGTGATTCTAGCCTAGCATGTTGCACATAAGTCAAGTAAGACAGGTTGAGCAAATAGAGCAATTAAGTTACTTAGACATGCTTTCCTAAGCTAACAACAGGCTTAATAGTGCAAGTAATAGAAACAGGAAAGGTAACATGCTAGTAATTACTTTAAGAAAACCGGATTTCCAACAATTAGCACAAGTACGCACTCGTCACCTTACGTACAAGGCATTTCAATTACCAAATACACCAATCCTAAGGAGAAGGTCCCACACACAAGGTTAGACAAGCCACTTACCTCGAACCGGCTCAAAAATCAATCTGAAACCACGCTCTTGCCACGAGTACTCGACTCCAAATGGCCCAGATCTATTCAATTCAATTTCATAATATAAATAACACTTCAAGTAACTAATTCTACAATAATAGTCTAAGCTAATACGCGAAATTATGTAAAATGACCAAAATGCCCCTCGGGCCCACATCTCGGAATCGGGTAAAATTTATAGTTTCAGAATCCTCAAACTCTCACGAGTCTAACCATACCAAAATTATCCAAATCCGATGTCAAATGCCCAATCAAAACTCAATTTCTTGGTCTAAGAACTTTTCCCCAATTTTAATACAAATTTCGAAATTAAAGGATGAATTCATATTTAGATTAATGGGTTTCAAGCAAAAAGGAGTCTAGAATCGTTACCCAATTGATCTCTAAAAATCCCTCAAAATCTTGCTCAAATCCAAGCTCCCAAGCTTAAGTTTTGATAAAAATGGCTAAACCCTCGATTTTGAAATCTTATATCTGCCCAGGTAATTCCTTCTTTGCGAACGCGAGGCTACTATTGCGAACACGATGCACAAAAGTCCTGCTGGCCAAATTCCTCTTTCGCGAATGCGAGGTCCACTCGCGAATGCTTAGCTTACATGGGCAGACCCTACGCGAACGCGAAGATCAACAGGTCCTTACCTTCGCGAACGCGAAGCACATTCCAGCTGCTTCACCCAGATGCTCTATGGAAATGTGAGACGCCATCGCGAACACGATGAAGGTTTTCTCTGCAACACAACAGCAGAAAATCTGCAATCATTCCAGGTCCAAAAATGGTCCGTTGAGCATCTGAAAAACACCCGAGGCCCCCGGGACCTCAACCAAACCTGCAAACCAATCCTAAAACATCATTCAAACTTGTTCCAACTTTTGGAATGCTCAAAACAACATCAAACCACCTATTTTTCATCGGATTCAAGCCTAAGAATTCTAAAAACTCTAAAAACACACTTTCGATCAGAAAGTCTATCAAACCTCGTCCAAATAACCTGAAATTTTGCACACACGTCACATTCAACATTATAGAGCTACTCAAACTTCCGGAATTCCATTCCGACCCTCGGATCAAAATCTCACTATCGGACCGGAAACTTCAAAAATTCAACTTTCGGCATTTCAAGCCTAAATTAGCTACGGACCTCCAAAACACAATTCGAACATGCCCATAAGCCCGAAATTACCCAACAGAGCTAACGGAACTATCTGATTTCCATTCCGAGGCCGTCTTCACACTGCTCCGGCTATGGTCAACTTTCCAACAATTAAGATCTCAGTTAGGGATTAAGTGTCCCAAAACTCTCTGAAACTCAAAACCGAACATCCCAGCAAATCAAAATAGTAGAAATATACTCGGGGAAAGCAATTAATAGGAGATCAGGGTATTAATTCTTAAGACGACCGACCGGGTCGTCACATCATATTGGTTTTTCTTCCACAGAATTGCATCACAGAATTGACATACCATTTTGTGTCCATTCTGCTACCATGGAATTGTATCACATAATTAACATCGGGGAGTTATTTTTAAAAATTTTCTAATCCGAATCTATTTGGATATAAGGCCTTAGGGGGTCATTTTATAAGTCATAACTTGATGTTTAAGAGTAAGGATATCAATTTAGAGAGAGAGGGAGGGAGGGAGAATCTCTAACAATTCAACTCTCCAATTCTTGCTCAAATCTTTGGAATTTAAGAGAGAAACTCACATGACCTTCTACTTACAAGGTAAGACTTCATCCCTAGATTTTATGCAAAGTGTAATAATGGATTTAAGTAGGATTTTATCATGGTGGGGCTTGTGGGATGGTGATCGGAAGACATAAGCCCTTAATCTCGAACTTGGGAGTATGTGAAGACTAGGAAATGTGGTTTTGGTAGGTTTGAAGCAAATGGTCGGGCATGCATGTGACCAATGATGGTTGATGGGTTAAAGATATTGTATATTGGTTGGATGCTTTAAAATTCATAGTGGGGGGTAGAGCAATTTCTATTATGGGATCTTGTAGTCGATTTCACATATTAGGTTTGATGAAATGTTAGAAAGGTCTAAATCTAAGAACACCTTCCTAATTATGGACAAATTCATTTGTGTTTCTATAGATTGAGGTTTCTAGGAGTGTGGGACATTTTAGTAACTCTAAGGGAAAGCTTAATTGAGGTGTGTTGGCTAAACCCCCTTTCTAGAATTGGAATCCATGAGTTCCTCGTAAAATCCAAATGTGGTTGTTTAAAATTCTATTCCTACTATTCCAAATTGCTTCAATGATTGAAATTCTTAAATGTTTGTGTGCTCGAGTCATTTTCAAATTTCCCCTATCCTTTTATGCTCCCCCCCCCCCCCCGTGGGAAAATGTCCAAATATGGTTGTTGTAACTAATGCATAGAATTTGAATCCATGTTTTCATTGTAAATCACCATGCTCTCCTTTGTAAGTGTTTCCAACATGTTTGAGTTCATACATACTCATAAGCTAAAGCTAAAGACATCATTCTCCCCTTTAAGGAAAGGTATTTCGAGAATAAATGGTGTATTAATTGCTTAAGATTCTAACTTATGTTTCAATTGCCAATCATTATGCTCAACTCTTTGAAAGAAATTCAACATGATTAAGTCACTCACTACTAATGAAGTTAAAGCTATGATTTCCGGAATGTCTATATATTGGTGTTTATGATAATGATCATTGGATGTAAAGAAATGAAAGTGTGAAATATGAAGTGCGGCCATCGTGCCATGAATGAAGAACATTATGTATGGCCAAGAGTGCCAACAAAATAAAGATGTTGTGATTGGTTAAAAGTGCTAATGAATCAATAAATTTATATTTCTATTTCCATTATCCTAAATAAATAATAAATATTTTTGGGAGTATCATTAGCGAACCGAGGAAGGGTGGGTTGTTAAGGCCCACACCCGAAACTACATGTGCCAGTGTAGGAGTTGATTGAGGGGTAAATCCCCATGCTGATGTGTTGAGATTATTCCTCTTAATTGAGACGAGATTGATTTATTGAGATTATTCCCCTTAATTTTGATGAGATGATTGCTAGCAGAAGACGATGTCGATCCACATGATATTGTGGTGAAACAACTTAGCTGATCGATCATAAATCAGATGTCATGTCGTGCACATAGTGGTGTTGTATTTTGATGTAGAGCATCATACATTGTGGTGACACGGCTTAGCCGATCGGGCAAAGATCGAACTCCGTACTATAAGCACGGTGGTGTATCGGTGTTGATGATCTCTCAACCAAAATTGTTAATAATTAATTGGAATTGGTTGTGTTTTAACTTGGCATTTAGTATTACTTGAGTTTCGTATTGATTCCATGTTTCTCTCCTTTTATGTTGGTACTCTACTCCATAAGAGGGTATTTAGTTTTACATACTAGTACTATTCCATATGTACTAACGTCCCTTTTGTTGGGGTGCTGCATCTTTAATTGATGCAGGTGGTTCCTCAGCAAGCGACTTTGATCCCTGTTAGTATCTTACCCTCTTCTCAGCTGGTTTGGTAAGCCCTATTCTACTCTAGGGCCTTATATCACTTGATATTGTACATTGTGTTTTTAGGTATAGCCGAGGCCTAGTCACCGGCACTTTCATACTACACTTATATTTCACTTAAAGGCTCCGTAGATATGTTGTGGGTGATATTTCATTTGGGTAATGAACTAGAAATGTTGTAGTTGTCAAACAGGTTTCCTCTCGTAACTATGAACTTGTAATATTTCGAAAATTGTAAATGAGGCTTCTATAAGGGAAAAGGATGTGGTACACTTTACTCTTCATATGTCTAATTCTTGTTACTGATTCTTAAATCGCTCATGGGTAAGGTTAGGTAGAAAGCCTCAAGTAGGCATGCTTGATTGGGGTATCTCGGTTGAGCATCGGTGTCGCTCCCCAAGGCTGAGGCGTGACAAGCTTGGTATCAGAGCCTAAAGTTTTAAAGTGTCCTCGGATGTCTCAGAGCTATATGTAGTAAAGTCCTTGTTATCCGTGTGTTATCGACCACATATATAATTAGGAGGCTACTTGGACATTTAAGAATGTCACCCTTCTTTGATATTCTAGATCGTGCGATAGAGCTCAAGATAGGAAGCTATTTCCCTATCATATCTCCTTTTCCAGATGAGTAGTCATTGAGTTAGAAGCAGTGAGGAGGGAGTGACCCCGTTATTGAATATGGGGGAGATTGCACAAGAGTTCGTTGGGAGAATGGGTCGTCCTATGGAGGGACTAGAAGCACTAGTTGTTAGGGAAACTACCCTTGTTCCCCTTGCAGATCATGTGGTGCGAGCACCTATGAAACAGAAGAGGGTTGTTTGTACCAATAAGCTGGAATATCTGATTTGTAAGAAGCACCACCTGAGGATACGCTCGATGACTCTTGAAATATGTTATGGTTATGGAAAGAGGGGTTAAAAGGAGGACAAATGCCCCAGGCGGGTACCCCCAGCCAGGTCTGTCCGGCGTGCGGAAAGGAACATTTGGCACCATGTTGCAAGTATGCTCAGGCCATTGCAAAGGCCCACTCAGCAAGACGGTACAAAGATTGTTAACCCTCCCGCTCTAAAGGCCAAATGGAAAGGTAGGGTGGACGCTCGTAGTGTAAGAAAAATAGATGGTACCAAAGATCTCATCAGTGAGACGAGCAAGCCTAGCAGATTTTATTCTTGTTGCGAGAAGTGTAGGAGGTGTCATTCGGGGGGTATGCCGCTATCGTACCGATGCATGTTATGGGTGTGGAGTCGAGGGGCATCAGTTAAGGCACTACCCTGGTAACCTAAGGTCACCAAGTAAGTCGCTCATCAGTACATCATTATGAACACCACATAATTTTCCTTATCGTATATGTACTTCTATATTGAAGAACCAACATAAACATGATCTTGACACGACATTGACTCACCAAACATTACCTACTTTCTGAACGAGACATATTATTCATGGAGCCGCTTTACCACAATTCACTTATCTATAATGGTTTCGTTGAATCAAGTTATAACCCTAGGTTAATACTTTTAACTTGCTTCTCCCAATTCTTAACAAAGGACATTGCTTGACAGGTTTCTTATGGATTCTCTATTTCAAATGAATAACATCTTTTGTATTATGCACGTACCCTTCTAGCATTAACCTACATGACATAAAGTCAAATGTAAAACAACCTTGTGTTGAGACCTATCTTAACCCTCTCTCTCTCTCTCTCTCTTTCGCTCTCTCTCTCTCTCCCTCTCGTGTATATGGCTCATAGGATTTAAGGAATCACTTTACTGCTTTTATGAACATTACTATAAGGCCATGTAAAATTTTACCTAGAACCTGGGGTTTCGTGATGCTGAGGTAGGCTAATGTATTTCCGTGGTACGGACTTTTTGGGTTGTGTAATGCATTGGGGAGTTGGAGTAAAAATTATTGCAGAACATGATGTTTTTGAAGTCTGTTACGCGACCACAAAACTACTTCGCGGACCGCAGATCCACCGCGGAGTGGAGCAGAAAAATGGTCCATTTTTGGAGGTCGTTTTGCGGTCAACTATGCGACTGCATAATCATTTTGTGGGTCGCATATCCGTGGAATAACTAACATGAGAAAATTCTGGAGGGAGATTCTATGGTGCATTATGCAACCACATAACTGTTCTATAGGCCGCAAAACGGTCGCAGACTTGACCAGGCCTGCCTAGTTTTGGGACCATTTTTGCGGTCCCCTTTGCGCCGTATATTCGTTTTGTGGTCCGGCCTGTGGTCGCAACCCGATTTTGTAGTCTTAAATTTGAAAAAGTTTTACCCGACCCCATTTTTATTAAACGACCTTGGGGGCTATTTTAGAATATTCCAGCTGATGTTTTAGAGAGAGGGGAGTTCTCTAGAAAGAGAGGAGGAATACCCACACACTTTGTTCATCAATCCTTGATCGAGCCATGGAGAATTCACAAGGAAAACTTGCTAAATTGTCTATTAAATAGGTAAGGTTCTAGACCTAGCTTTCTATTTCGAATTTGGGATAGAAGATGGGTAATGGGCAGTATGATTCTTAGGAATGGGAGTTGTTATTGTGCATGCATGTACCAATAAGGATGGTGAGGAGGTAATCTAACTAATATGGGTAAGCTCTTGGTGTTGGATTGGTTGTGGGGTGAAGGAGACCTTGTAGAAAAACCTTGTAGTTAAATTTGCACACATAGTGTTTGATGAAATGCTTAAATGAGTTGAACCCATGAACTTCTTCCTAATTATGATTCGATTTTGTCGTTTCTCTAATAGATTGAAGTCGCTAGGATTTCCGAAAGGAAAGCTCAAGTGAGGTATGTTGGCTAAACTTCTTTCATAGAATCGAATTACATGATGTTCCCATAAGTTGCAATTATGATTGGCTCAAGTTCCTCTTTCTCATGTTCCGAGTCCTTCCTAGCAATTTTGATTATTTTAAATAAGTGTTGTATTTAAAGATGTATGTACTCAAAATGTGTGAAGGTAACACACCCAATCAACAAGTTATCAAGTAGCTTGAAACTGCAATGACGAGTGACCAGCTCACTACCCTACCACATTTGGTGTTTCCCCATGCCTTTTATCCATGCAAACTCCATAAATCAGTAGCACAATAGGCCCGCAGGAGTCGACTACAACACAATCCACTAAAAGTGGAATAAATCAAACTCATGGCTTCCGATCACCGTCCTGTGAGTTCTAACTATTAGGAAACAAATTTATAAACCTTCCTTAATATTTAAAAGCTTAAATACAGAAATTAGTTGTTTTCTTATCCATGAAGTACAATCCAAAACTCAAACAACAAAGAAAGAGAGAGGCGGTATAATGTTACTTACGTCGTAGGGATTGTTCTAATGTTATTGCTTCTTAACTTTATACCCAGGATGTTAATCTTTATTGAAACCCTTGTAGAGAGCTTAAGGATAGGTTTCTCTCTCTCTCTCTCTCTCTCTCTCTCTCTCTCTCTCTCTCTCTCTCTCTCTCTCTCTATATATATATATATATATATATATATATATATATATATATATATATATATATATATATATATATATATATATATATATAAACTTTTGAAAAGTCAAAGAGTTCCTAGCTTGGCACCCTAGCATTGGCCCATCTTCAGACGCTTATATCTTTTTATCTGGATGTCATATGAATGAAAAGTTAAGTGTGTTGGAAACTACACTCCAAGACCTTCCATTTGATATATAATATGTCCCAAAAAGATATCATATAACACACGAAATGTATTTCTAAAAAAGCTTTGTTACATGGCAAATCCTTAGCCGGTTTTCCGCAACTTAAATCCATTTTTTTCCCAAACTTTATATTTTATATCCAAACATCATATATAGTCATATTGTGAATCATGATTAACAAGTCTCATATTCATTATACATCACCTTGGGACGCACAGGGTGTAACAATCTTTCCCCTTAGAAACATTCATCCTCGAATGTTAAACTCCTAGAGATCTATAGAAATTTGGCTGAGCTTCCTCTGTAATGGTACTACTACCAATCTGTCACATAGCAAACCCAACAATACAAATTCACACGGGGCCATAATCACCAATAACACCAATGGCCTCACACGACCAATGCCAACAATTAACATAAGAATCCAATACCATATACGTACCTAAAGGATGTGATGTCTCAGCCCGATCCTCCTCCGGAAGCGGAAACAAGTAAGGATACCTAGAATTCATGTCTTCTTCAGCTTTCCAAGTCATCTCCTCCACATTCTTGTTTCTCTAGAGTACTTTAACAGAAGCTACGTCCTTAGTTCTCAATCTCCGAACTTGTCTATCTAGTATAACAATGGGAGCTTACTCATTTAATAACTGCTATGTGACCCGAACATCGTCAACTGGAACAACTCTAGAAGGATCTCCAATAAACTTATGGATCATAGACATATGAAAGACTGGATGTACAGACTCTAAGTTAGAAGGCAAGTCTAACTCATATGCTACCTGGCCTACTCTGCGTATAATCTTATAAGGTCCAATGTATCGATGTTACACCCACTATTTTCGTACGTAAAAGTACGCCATATGTAAATTAAGATAAGCTCGGAAATTATATGTTACATCTCGCATTTTCGTATGTTAAAGCTTTGTCGTAAGTTAATCGACGTAAGTTTTGGAATGAGATTATTTTGAGATTATAAGCAATATGCTATTTCAAACAAGTGATGAGTAAATTCGTGAATGTGAGAGGGTAAGAAAATTGAAGAAAATTAATTTCATCAAAGTTTGTCATGGTGGGACAAAATACGGCCCGAGCTAAAATACTCGGTATTTATGGACTTATGTCATACAAGGTACTACGTGACCATGATAGTAAAATGTATAAAATGTGTTAAAAGTAAGTAGTATTTTAAGTAAGTTGAGATAATTCTTAATTATGTGGGATATTGGTTAATGAAAAATTAACAAGTTATTAAAAATGGGTGGATAACTTATTATAATCTTTTGGATAACCTTGAAAATGTGGCAGCAAAATGTGGCAATTAAGATGACTCTTAAAAGTCTTGCAAGATGTCATATTTTGGACAATTAAAGTGGCTTAATCACCACTTGAAGTGGGCCCACACCCATTCAAACACACTTAAGAGATGTGTGACCAATTTACTTCATTTGGTCTCTTAGATTTTCAAGAGATTCAAGTAAATAGTTCTTTCCATTAAGAACTCATGTTGAAGGAAATCATAACATTTTCCTACTCCAATACTAAATAACACATGATGAAGCACTTAGTAGGCACTGGATTTATGTTACTGTTGTGAGATTTTGCAATTATAAGGGAATACAGTGCAATCTTTCTCAAGAAAATCGGTTTAGGTATGCTAAGGCTATCCCTTCTTTCCTTTTGGCATGATCCATACGATACAAACGAAATGAGAAAATGTACAACTTCCATAAATGACTCTATTCATAGAATTGCTAGAGATGCCTATGTTCTTGATTCTCCACGTGTCCTATTATTTTATCATCTGTTCATGGGTCTCAGAAAATACGTAAGTTGATAAAGTTTACTTCATGATATTAATCAAATGTATAATGGTATTATTACACTCCGAAAGATTTTATTGACGTACTTCTCATGCATTGCATTCATTTACATTGACTCATGATCAAATGACGTTATATACGCGTATATATATATGGGAAAAGGTTACGACATTATGTACGCACTACCACCTGACCAGCTGGTATACGTTGATGATTTTGCCCACAGCGGCCGAGATGATATGATGGAATGCCCTCGGAGGCTTGATGATGTTATGAACACATGTACCTATGCAGGACATGACATTCATACGCATATGCATGACACTATAAGTATTTCATGATTTACAGAGTAATCCTGACTTACAGGTTAAATCATTTACTCCATGTTTCTTCCATGTCTTTTATCTATTTATTTATGTGCCTTACATACTCGGTACATTATTCGTACTGACGTTTTTTGTTGGGGATGCTGCATTCATGCTTGCAGGTATAGAAAATTAGTTTGACGAGCCCTCATAGTAGACGAGGTTAGCATTAACGAAGGATCGGTAAGACTCCACCTCTTTCGGAGTGCAGCCGAGTCTTTGAGTCATCATGTCAGAATTTTGCTACAGACTTATGGGTAGGCCGGTACCCTGTCCCATTTGATGTAAAATACTCTTAGAGGCTTTGTAGACTAAGGTTCATTTTGTACATTATGTCAGAGGATTTAACGGCCCATATGTATTCATGTTTTAAGAAAGATGGTTCATTAATACAAGATTTTTATGTTTTATTTCATTTATCTCGTGATGGCGCTTCTGGCCTATTTACATATTGATGGTGTGATAAGAAAGATATGTTACATTGGTACTCGGTTGAGTAAGGCACAGGGTGCCCGTCATGTCCCTTCAGTTTGGGTCGTGACAATCGAGGGCTAAGCTTTCCTTTCTTACCGAATCTCATAACGCCTTTCATCAGTGATACCTTTAAGAATACCCAATCATACCTGAAACTCCAAGTCTCATTGTCGATTATTTGCATAGGACTTTTGACGACTCCTCAATCCATGTGGTAAAAATCCTCTCAAAAATCGCCCAAAAATAAGCTCCCCAACTCAAAATGTGAATAAATGAACAAACCCTCCAAATATATGGAACCTGCCCAAGGCACTTTCGCATCTACGAACCAGTAGCCGCTTCTGAAGAAAAATCACTTAATGCATGACCACTCGCACCTGCAGACCAAGTTCCGCTTCTGCGACATTGCAGGTGAGAGGCTTTCTTGCTTATGTGGAAAACCAAACCAAGATTCCATTCCGCTCCTATGCAACACTTTCTGTTTCTGCGCTCCCATAGATGCGCTTCACATTCCGCATCTGCGATGTTCTCCCTAGCCTAGCCTTTCGCTTCTGCGTCAAACAACCGCATCTGTGCCCTCGCAAATGCATCCCCTACACTGCATCTGCAGACACAACCCATCTCTTCTTCGTAGGTGCGTCCATGACCTTGTTTCTATGACCACCGCACCTGCGTAAAACCAATCGCAGGTGCGCATCATGACTACCAATAGCAACCAACAACCACACATAAAGGGAAAATGGTCCGAAACTCACCCAAGCCCCTCGGGACCCCATTCGAACATACCAACAAGTTTCAAAACATAACATGGACCTACTCACAGGCTCAAATCACATATAACAACATCAAAACCATGAATCATACCTCAAATCAAACTTGATGAACTTTTGAACTTTCAACTTCAAAACTCGTGCCGAATCATATCAAAATCAACTCGGAATGATATCAAATTTTGTACACAAGTTCCAAAAGTCATAACGATCCTATTTCAACTCGCGAAACTAGAATCTAAACATGATATCATCAAATCCAACTCCCGGTCAAACTTATGAACTTTCCCAAAGCTTCAAATTGCCAACTTTCGTCAAATAGTACCGAAACCTTCTAGGAACATCCAAATGCAAATCTGGGCATACGCCTAAGTTCAAAATTACCATCCGAACTTAACGGAACCATCAAAACTCTGATCTGAGGTCAAATACATAAAAGTCAAACTTGGCCAACTCTTCCAACTTAAAACTTCATATTTTTGAATCATTCTTCCAAATAAAAATCGCATCACATGAAAACTAGAACCGGCAATACACACAAGTCCTAATATGATGTAAAATAAGAATCTATGTTAAATGTTATTAATTTTGGCCAAGATCATGTTTTAGAGCTCAAGTCCATATGGACTTATTTTCAAGAAACGCAAGAAATCCAAGAAGCTCAAGATTGATTTCAAGAAGTCGAGATTTTTTCCTTCTTAAAATAGGATTATTTTATTCAGAAAAAAGTCTTTGAATGTTGGTATTACTATGGAAGAGCACAGGGAGGAGGAACATGCACTAGATCCATAAGTTGAGGATTTACCTTCGAAGTTTGATGATGATCCGTTGGAGCATCCCATATGTGAGCTTAACTTTTTACCTAATAGAGATGCTCAACATAATACTGATTTGATTGTTGATTTTATCATTCCAAACGAGGCAACAAATTGCATTAATCCAGAAGTCCATGAAACTTTATAAATACGAGAGGAAGGATTGCTTAAAAAAGAGTCCATAGTGGAGGGTTTTAGTTCATATTTTGTTCCAGCTTTTTTCTTGCCCCCAAAGGATGAATATTTTCAAGAATATGTAGGAATAGTTCTCAACACAAATTCCATCTATGGTTATGATCTAGTTAAATATGAGAGCATTGTTGCTGATGAGTTCTCGAGAAGATATACTTCGATCTTCAAGCTTGATCCAAAGGTACTTGAATTTGATTCTTTTACAGGGTTTTGTGGTACTAAATCGACTTTTTTGGACATGTCCCATAAGCAACACATTGACATAGAGAAGTTTAAGATTCTTGAAGATAAAAATAAAATAACTTATGATTATGAATTAGTGTTTAAAAACCAATTTAAGAGGATTCATTACAAAAATATTGGTACAAAGTTACTATTGAGAAAATGGGATTTAGTTCGGCCACATGCTAAACTTTGTTACAATACAATGAAGCTCTTTGACAAGTTAGAAAAATACAACTTAGAGCCTGGTGAATATGAGTCCAACCAAATTATGGAAGTTGTCAATCTTGTGCCATTTGTGGAGCCTTTAGATTCGAGGACGAGTCTTTCTCAACCAGGGAAGAATGATGTAAAAGAAGAATCTATGTTAAGTTTTACTAATTTTGGCCAAGATAATGTTTTAGAGCTCAAGTCCAAAGATATGGACTTATTTTCAAGAAGTGCAAGAAGTCCAAGAAGCTCAAGATTGATTTCAAGAAGCCACACTTTCCTTCTTAAAATAGGATTTATATTATTCTTTTTAGAATAAGGATTTTCCTTTTAGTAGGATTCTAGTTTCTTTTCCTTGTAGAATAGAGATTTTACTTTTCTTGTCTTTAGTTATTTTATTTCCTTATTAGAATAGGAATTGTAGTTATCAAATAAGAGACTCTAGGCCTATATAAAGGGTTCTCTTGCCTTGTAAAATGCAATTCACGTTTTTGAGGATTGCCCTAGTTTTACAAAAGAGTATATTTCTCTATTTTGTCTTTTTTTATCCTTGTTTTTGGTTCCAAACAAGGTGATGATAGTCTTTATCTTGTTTTCAATTGCGTGTGGTGTTTATTCATCACGATTGCCAAAGAGGAGCAATATCCACTTTGGGGGAACGAATCTGCCTCATAGGATGTCGTCCGTCTTTCAACCAGGACTATGTGCGAATATCGCCAGAATTTGATCCTTTGCCTAATTGACCCGCCAAAGGGAACTTATAAAAATAGTAAGTGTGCGCCATACCTACTCTAATTGATTCCAAGTGGTGACTTTAGGAACTTGTTTAGTTCTTGATCTTTTAAGAACACGTTTCTTGATCTAAATTCGTTGTTTTGATATCATAGAATCATAACTTTCATTGAACTGGTGCAATATCAATATTTACTTATTTCGAACGAGTAAATAGTCTTTCTTATAGTTCAGATCGTCATTTTCACCTTGTTTTTTGAATCATCAGATTCTGAGTCCTAAAACTTGAGATACGTTGTTTCTTGAAATTGGCCCACAAACACATGTTTTCGTTTCAAGATCTTAATCCTGGTCGGTTGGTTCTTTATTAACTCGAAGAATCACATCATAATACATCATACAGAGCTACTCATGTCCTCGAACCATCGAACGGAATGCAAATGCTCAAAATGACCGATCGGGTCATTATAGTCATGTCAAAGAAATCCAGACCTTGTACTATCGATGCTCCAAATATCAAAGTTGAATTACCAATTACCATAAAAAATTCAATGATCATTTTACCCTTAGATACTCCTATCAATATAGAAAAATATAGTTAAAAATTTATATTGGATTATAAAGTTTGCTCTAAAATTATCATGAACTTATTATGGTTCTTGGTTGTCTACGAGTTTCTTCCTTTATTTAGCTAGCTAAATCGTATCGACATTAATCAATTTCATAAACTTACACTTTTGTATACAATTTTTATTTTATAATGTAAACATAGTGTTTATTACCCCTATGTTTCAAATTAGATGATGTACTTTTTTTTTAGTCAGTTCCAAAATAAATGACATACTTCTAAATTGAGAAATAATTAAATTTTAAACTCTTCGTTTTACTTGTTTATTATCCTTAATGAGAAGTTTTTATAATCACACAAATGCCATGGCCTCACAAAACTTTTATCCGTTAAGATTTTAAGACCGCAAGTTTCAAAAGTATTTTATTTTTAAACTACCTCATCTAAATTGGAATGAAATTATACTTTTGAAATTTGAGTTACTCGTTTATGGGGTATTCACGCAACGCCACACTCAGGGCTGAATGCAAATAATTTTTGGCTGAAATGCCAAATGTGCAACTTAACTTAGAGGACACACTCAGAAGTCAGACTGAACAATTCTGTAATCCAGGCACGCACGTTCTGGGAAAAGGATGGGAAGTCTTTTTGGTGCTTCTCACCTTCTAAAGCTAAGTCGATCCACCACTCTTCTCTCAGCTCCGTTCTTCAAAAACCGGATTTCTCACTCCCAATTACCTAATTACTCAAAGACGACGACGTTTCTTACTCTTCGAACTTTCGCAACCATGGCCTCCGGCGCCGATGAATTCGTCAAAGGACATGTCCACCCTAACGGCGTCGCTGTTATCACGCTCGATCGTCCTAAAGATCTCAATGCAATGAATTTAGGTGAACTTTCGATTCTTATACTTCTCTGTATGTAATGTGGAATTGTGGATCCTAGCCGGATAATATTTGTTCAGTTTTTCTTAGTCCTATCAGTTCATTTTTGCAAATTGTTCGTGTCTTTTTTCTGGTTTTAGTGCTAAGAAGTCAAACATTAGGATCAGATGCCAAATGTTTGACTTTGAGGTGCATGAGTCGGCAACTTAATGGAGTTTGTTAGTTTTTTTAATTATAGCCTGAAAAAAAAAAGCTTGTCCAGTAAATCATTTGGCATTTGTTGAATCACTATCTATGGTTATTTGCTTATCTAATTTTTCCTTATAAAAAATACCTGAAGTAATAAATTACAAGCTATGATCAGGATACAAGTTCGTGTAAGCCATATTTCAGAAGCTGTGGCCTTATTCAACTAAACTGTCTAATGAGCAGTCGTAACCTATCAAAGAATATGTTCTAAAGATGACGCGGTTATAATCATGACTCGTGTACTACAACTGCATCGATTATGATTTTAATACTAGAACGATATTGAACCTATGGAAACAGGAGAAAGTATTGTAGTTTAATTTCTTAGGGAGCAAGAACAAGATGACTCACTCCAAAATCAGAAATGAACATATTAAGAAACCTGTTTTAGGCCTTTAGTTTGTCCCAATGATATTTACTTCATTTAACTGATTGGACAATAAGATGTGCTTTGAATTCTTTCCTAAATGAACTTTGGCTACACCTTTTCTTTCTCAACAATCCCCTCCAAGAGTACTATGTTGTGATATCATCAATCAATGTTAGTGTTATTAGCATTATCATTTGCTGAATTTGATCTTTGTTGCATTCATATTTCATTCAAATATGATGCAGATATGGATATCAAATACAAGAGTTTCATGGATGAATGGGAAACAGACCCAAAGGTGAAGTGTGTTTTGGTCGACAGTAGCTCCCCCCGTGCCTTTTCAGCAGGTAACTTTCTTTCTATTATTTACGTGATGGGTGGTGCATGTTATTTGCGGATGACATAGTATTGATCGACGAGATGCATTGCGATGTTAACGCTAGGACCAAGGTTGGAGGTTTGGAGATAGACCCTGAAGTCTAAAAGTTTCAAGTTGAGCAGGACTAAAACTGAATACTTGGAGTGCAAGTTCAGCAAGGTGACTCATGAAGCGGACGGGGAAGTGAGGCTTGATACACAAGTCATTCCCAAGAGAGGGAGTTTCAAGTGCCTTGGGTCAATAATCCAAGGTAAGGGAGATTGACAAAGATGTCAC
This sequence comes from Nicotiana tabacum, assembly GCF_000715075.1. Classification (NCBI taxonomy): domain Eukaryota; kingdom Viridiplantae; phylum Streptophyta; class Magnoliopsida; order Solanales; family Solanaceae; genus Nicotiana; species Nicotiana tabacum. The sequence goes on from NC_134090.1 coordinate 105,934,426, forward strand.
ACATCGTATTGGAGCAGAGTGGATGAAATGGAGGCTCGCTTTCGGGGTTTTGTGTGATAAGAATGTACTACCAAAACTTAAAGGTAAGTTCTACTGAGTGGTGGTTAGACTGACTATGTTGTATGGGACGGAGTGTTGGCCTATCAAGCACTCCCATGTCCAGAAGATGAAAGTAGCAGAAATGAGGATGTTGAGATGGATGTGTGGGCATACCAGGAGAGATAAGATTAGGAATGAAGATATTCGCGACAAGGTGGGAGTAGCCCCGTGGAGGATAAGATGCGGGAAGTAAGGCTGAGATGGTACGGGCATGTGAAGAGGAGATGCATAGATGCACTGGGAGGAGGTGTGAGAGGTTGACCATGACAGGCTGATGAGAGGTAAAGGTAGGCCTAAGAAGTATTGGATAGTGGTGATAACTAATATGGAAGGACATAGCAGCTTCAGCTTACTGAGAACGTGACGCTTGATAAGAGGGTGTGGAAGTCGAGAATTAGGATAGAAGGTTAGTAGGTAGCAGTGCGTGTTTTTCTTTCGTGCGGGTAGTTTTGGTATTAGTCTTGTTTTCTTGTATTTTCTTATCTGCACATTTTTTATTGTATTTTATTTATCTTCTCTTGATGTTGTTATTGTTTTGTTGTTTCGGCTTCTTTTTCAACTCTCCTTAAGCCGAAGGTCTATCATAGACAACCTCTTCACCTTCACAAAGTAGGGGTAAGGTCTGCGTACACACTACCCTCCTACCCCACTTTGTGGGATTACACTGGGTTTGTTGTTGTTGTACTTGCTGGACCTCTATTTGGTATTTTTGCACCACCTAGTTCTTAAAGTGGTTTTGATATTTTATCGTTATTCATTATGTTAGAGCCTAACACATTAAGTGACATAGTATCCCCTATGCTTCTAAGATTTGAGGATGACCATTCATTGCCAATGCAGGATTGAATATTAAGGGGGTTGTCGCTGAAGTTTGAAAGGACAAAAGTGCACTTTTGTGCAAAAGGCATTCTTTTATTACATCACTAGTAAATTACACCGCGCTTCGCGCAGTTATAAAGAACTTATTAAATTTATGAGCTTTTATTTCATCATTATATTGAAAAACATATTTTAATGATTCTTTTTAAAATAATGGATTTCAAGTTTTAATCCATCTTATTATTGACACCTGTAGTATTTTGCATTAACTCTTCATGACAAAAGACATGGTTCTTAGGAAATTAGTATGTCAATCCAAAAGGAAGAGAAGGCTACTTAAATTAGCACCATCAAAATATTACCTATTGTTCTTATTTTGTAGTAATGTTCTTTTATTATTTTATTCCCCATAGTGGCAACATTATACATTTATCGAAAAGTTGTATGAATATTTGTCTACAGTATACCCATTACTTTTATGTTTAAGTGTTATTTTATTGTTTCATTCTCTATTGTAGTACATTTATATTTTAGGAATGTGTTTTTGTCTGCCAGATTTATTTTTTATAAATTGTATATTCATCAATGTCGGGACTTTTTCTCCTATTTAAGGTCTATATGTAATCAAGTTATTCTATACATGTAGCTTAAGGCATTTGTTTCTACCAAAGAAATGAAAAAGTAGCAATCACTATAGCACTGTATGCTTCTTTCGTGGTTTGTGCAATCATTCGTGTAATTATTCTGATTAGAAAATAGGAGCACTACCATCACATATCTGTCTTTCTGCAAGGAAAAGAGAGTAAATTAATATCTAAATTTGTCATCTGATTCCACAACAAACAACATTACCATTCCAAATATGACATGAAAAACATAACTTTGGGGGAAAAATCTTTATGACAAAATATGAATTTATATCGGCAAAATGGAGGAATGTCATAAAGTGTCATTAACTTATAAATTAAAATTTAACAGTTTGAGAGTTATGGATAAGGAAGTTGAAGAGGTGAGTTATGTAGCGGTACCTTTGATGTGTATACATATATATATATATATGAGTTTGTTGGCAGAATTCAAATGGTACAACATTACCATATATTAATAATGGTTAACTATAAGTAACGGAAGAAATAATAGAGACAATGAGTTACTTTCGCAACGGTTTGGAAACAAAACGATTTATGGCGAAGAGAAACCAAAATAACACATTAGAACATGACTTTTGGACTTTCTATTAATTTAATTAATAGAATAAATGAAAAATGAGTAAGAAAAGGTAAAAAAAGGAGAAAAAAGATAAATATAGTCCTTGGCTTTAGAGAGGTGCCACATCACTTTTCTAAGTCCCTCCTTTATATATATATATATAGATTATATTTTCCCTACAAGTGTCAGTTCGGCGTATCATGTTATCTTGTACCTTTTGTTGTGTCAAAGCTGGTATCTTCCACAGTGTAGTTCAGAGTTTGCTGTCTGTAGTTTCGTTTGCTTACAGTCTTAATTAGTTGATGCTAATATGATGATGGATAACAAAAGTCCTAGTGTTTTACCTGCAGGTGGTGATATTAAGCAGATTGCAACCAAAAAACATCAGTCAGATATGATTGAGGTTTGTAGTCTCCTTCGAAACATGATTAATTCAAGACTTGCTCTACTCAGCTAAAGAAATCCCAGACTCACAGCAGACTGCACTAGCAGTAGAACAAACACTATGAATGTTGCAAACTTTGCAGACTACCGGCACATGTTGCTAGTTTAGGTCCCAATATGTATCAAAAGAGCCATTGTGTTATCTGCAATTATCAGTTCTGTACACAAAAGTACAGGCAGGCCTTTTAGTCTGTGATGAAAGAAGGAATTAATTAATTGTGTGGGGCCTAAGAAACAACAACAAACCCAGTGTAATCCCACAAAGTGCGGTCTGGGGAGGGTAGAGTGTACGCATACCTTACCCCTACTCTGTGAAGGTAGAGAGAAAGTTTTGTTAGACCTATAGAAAACAACATTGAGCCACATTATAATTGTGCCATCCTGAAGATAGTTTAGTTTTTTCTCTAAGTTCTACTCTTCTGATATAAACAATATCTGTTTTCACAAGTCAATATTTTATGAATGTCGCAAATGGTTTTGCTCCTCCCTAAGTTCTTTTACTACTATCTAAGACTTGTATAAGTGGTCATTGGTTGTGTAAGATTATGTGAACTGTCAAACTCAAATATAAGCATGTTAGAAGACTTATGGGCCTTTCTTTTAGCATGCTTATCTTTAAGTTTGGTAGTGCACTTTATCCGATGCAACCAATTGGGTGCTTATTTAACGATCTTTTATCATCTGATGCAATCATAGAGCTTATCCCTTCATGTGTATGCACATGCGTGTAGCAGTATATGGTACATACATCTTAAGTTCTTTCCATGTGAAAGATAATTTAGACTCTCTTTGTCAGGCACACACGTGTATTGAGGAGCCTCTTAACTCCAAATCATCACCAGAACATGCTCCAATCTGCTCTTCCACTATTTATGCAGATCCTCCTATGTAGTGCTTGAATGTGTTATTTTATGCTTATATTGATTTGAATACTGTGTCTGAGTTAGAAGAAGGGCTTTATGTAAAAGTAGAAATGCATGTAACAGGTATTCACAGCTGAGTATCCTCTAATATGTAAAATCTTGGGGTACAAAAAGCCTTATATCAGCTTCATGGATGGCATTACAATGGGCTTTGGAATTGGTTTATCTGGTCATGGTCGTTACAAGCTTATCACAGAGGTACTTCTCTACGTCTATGGAAGATTACTCGTTTTTGCAAGTACATCTTAGTTACACTTTTTTTTTGGTTCCAGAGGACTGTTCTAGCGATGCCAGAAAACGGAATTGGGCTGTTTCCAGATGTTGGTTTTTCTTATATAGCAGCACATGGTCCTGGAGAAGGCACAGTTGGTATATTTTCTTCTATTCAGTTGAGTATTTCTTGCTGAGAAAATTTCAAAGACCAATCTTGTTGCATGAAACTTCAGAGAGAAATAAAAGATGGAAACTCCTATAACTGGAGGCATGTTTAGACAGATGGATCTCTCTCATAAGTAATAGCTTAAGTTTTTATTAACAAGATGAGACTATAGGAGTTGACTTGGTAATTGATCTCCCTCATCTAGCATGGAAGATTGCAAAAGGTATTGAAGAATATCTAGGTGCTAAAGCGAGCAAGTGAAGCATGCTCTCATCAGTGTCTGTATGTTATATTGAATGCTAGTGATGGGCTTCCAAAATTTAGAGGTAGGAATTATGACCAACATTTCAGAATATCTGGAAGGTGTCCGAGGTGATTTTCCTGCTTTTATGAATTTCAGGAAGAAAAAACACCTCATACCAGTTCATGCATTTCAGCTTGGTGTTTATAAGCACATCCCTTTTATGCATTGGGAAGTTATTATTTCTTTTGCATCAAAAAATTGAAAATTTAATTACTTATTATCTTTTTAATTTCGTTTAGTCCTAAAGCACCTTCTAGAAGCTGAATGACCATTTTCTCTTTATTGGCACTTAGGCTTGCCCGTCTCTTCATTGGTAATTGGACAGACAAATGCAATTTGAATCGAAGTCAGAATAAATACCGCCGTGTTGGGGTACTGAGGCATAGTTGTTGTATCTTGTTGGAGGGAGAAAGCGGTGAAAATGATATATGTGTGGTTCATAGAACTATCTTCCCACTCCTTCCCTATGTGTTTGCTTAATCAATTAAGCAATTGCAGGTGCTTATCTTGCACTTACTGGAAATAGGATATCAACACCTGCTGATGCACTCTATGTTGGTCTGGGAACTCATTATGTCCCTTCTGCAAATTTGAGTACGTTGAAGGAAGCTTTGCTTGCAACTAAATTGTATGTCTCAAAATCTTGCACTATTCTCTAGTGCACTAATTGTCAAATTTTTGACTAATTACTCGTATCCATGAGACGTGAACAGCTCCTTGGCCTTTGAGTCCCTTTATCTTATTTATGCTGCTCGAATAAAAGATATTTTTGCACTTTATAGTGCTTGTAAAGACCTTTGATGTTGACATACCTTGAGTTGTGTCTTTTCTCTTCAAATCCATGTTTTGCCTTGGAGGAAGAGATTCCCCAAATTGAGTAAACTTCTTGGCCCAATGTTTCAAGCTTTTTTAGTGCTTCTATTGTTGGACCCTAATCATCATTTCATGAGGCACATCTGGTATAGAGCATTCTTTCTCAGATGCTTCAGATCATTGTTTCTTATGCCTTCTGATAAATGTGTATTGTGCTACTGATACAAGTCCTTTCAGTTACATGTTGCAACTTTAAAATAGGTTATTCTGTCTTCTTAAAACAGCTCTGAGGATCCAGATGAGGAGATAAAAGAATTGTTGGCAAAATACAGTAGCAATCCTGATTCAGAACCCCGTTTGAAGTCACTTTTACCCAGAATAATTTCTACTTTTGCTGGTAACAAGTCCATTAGAGAGATAATAGAGGAGCTAGAAAATCATCAGCAAAGTGCTGATACATTGGGTAAGGTTTTACAAATAAGACTTTTCTCATAGATGAATTCATGTTCTCTCTATTTTATACTATTTTTTCTCCATAAATGTCCTGTATCTTATTTTCCTATCAATGAGTAAACTTTAGAGCCATGCTTTATTTTCATTTTTCATGTGTGAGTTCATCTTCTTGACATCTTCTTGACATCTTCTTGACAGTGGTAGAATGGGCCAAGGATGCTCTGCAAGGGCTCAGAAAGGGGGCCCCTTTCTCTCTCTGTCTCACCCAAAAGCTTTTTTCTAGAGTTGCATCTGCACGCGGTAAAAATGAGAATGACTTGTCCAGTGTGAGCTTCTCTCTAAGTTGTGTAGTTTTCCTACATCTTTTATATTGATTCTTTCCTTTTCACGAACGTTATAATCTCCCTTTTCTGTCGTTCCCAGCTCAATGGTGTCATGAGAACTGAATATCGCATTGCTATAAGGTCTGCTCTACGGAGCGACTTTGCCGAAGGTGTCCGAGCAGTCTTAGTGGAAAAGGATCAGGTTTGTTTCTTGCGTTGCAAGCCCATGATACTGTAACTGCATAAATGTTGGGTTTGTGGTTTCTTTAGTGTAGTGCATTTCTGGTAAGGAATTTCGACTGAGCTTAGTTGAGGCGTGATTTCGTCTTCTTAAGATTGAATAAAGTTCCTGGTTTATTTATTCTTCTTTTCCCAATAATGCAGCTTGATTGTCCTGTTAGACCCACCATATTGTATTGTCGATAGAGACGACTTACAACGTGCAGGAAACTAAAACCTTTGATGATTTTTGTTTTCAGAGTCCAAAGTGGAATCCGTCTTGCTTGGAGGATGTTAACCTTAGTGAGGTGGAAGCTCTTTTTGAACCTTTGAGCCCGGAAGTTGGAGAACTGAATGTCTAAGTGTGCCTGGATATCCTGCATTTTTCCAGCAGTTAGGGTTGATAAATACTCCTCTGTTGGTCAATCGTAAAACATGCTTCCGTGTCTAATCCCAAATGATGCCTGTTCAGATGTTGACATTATCTCTTAAATGTGATTTATGAGGAAATAAAGTGCAGTTGGTGTGAGGACTCCATTCTATTTCTTAAGGTCGTTAATCCCAAATAATGCACAACTGGTTGCTCGTCTCAAGAGGATTCGCATAAATGTGCCAGCAAACATATACATAATATAAATTTTTCGATGAAGTACTTTCACTCCTGGACTTATGCAAAATCCGGAAGCCATATATATATTAATAAACTAGCAAGGGTAGCTGGGCACTTGAATCTATATCCAGTTTTGGGATCATTATTAAAGTTATATCAACTTTTCACAAAAAAATTTGCAAGTCTTACACACTTTAGGATCAACTTTAGATTTATCGGGTTTGAAGTTGAAGAAATGTTTTTAACTTGAAGTGCAGTGCACATAAGGCCAATTAAGTAAAGTGCAAAAATTGTGCTTGAGATGCATTTAAAGCCAAATAGGTCCGAAGTGAAAAGATTGCACTTAACATGCACTTAAGGACAAATAGGTATCAAGTGCAACCAAAGTTTTCATGCATTTAAAGCCAAATAGGTTTGAAATGCAACTAATGTTTTCATGCATTTAAGGCCAAATAGATTTGAAGTGCAAATTGTCCAGAAATAGAAACTTGTTCTTTGAATTTCAACAATCCAAAGTACGATTTAATAACTAAAACTACTCCAAATGAGCTCAAATTTAAAACATAACCTCCAATTTGTCAAAATCAACGAAATCGGATTTCGATATTTCTGGGACAACTCTTTTCTGAGAGGGTAGAGAATTGGAATTGAAAGAGTTGTCACTTAACGTATTAAGGTGCGTTAGGGCATCTAGAGCAGATAACTCATATAACTAGTTTACATCACCAGAGATCGGGTAAGAGCTCGAAATTACCTCGAGGGGAAGGTGTTATGCACCCCTCAAGATCCACAACGGTGGGTCCTGGCCGAACATAAATTAAGCGAATTAGTCTAAAAAGGAGAGAAAGCAATTGGGACATATACAATATTTAATTTATTTTACACAGGGTATAGGGGGTGATCCTAAGTTTTTTTAGCCTATAGGATCATTCCATGCAATACTTTATAACTCACTCAAGTCGCGGTGTTACTCATATCATTAGCGCACGGGATCTCCTTTATTACCCAATTACTATCTTTAAGTTGTTACTTAAGCGTACTAGTTGATTCTAAACCGTTCCTTATGCGTGCACTACCCGTCACTTACCTATGACCCTGGAGGTATTAGGACCTCTATTTAGGATATAGTTCTAGATCAACCTATATTGCTTAATATGAAATCTAGGCGACAAACAAAACAAGTAGGACTTTCAAATAAAGAATAAGTACGGGCTCACATTGACCTCCACACAGGCAACAAAAGCATGCAATTGGATCAACAAACTTTATCAACTTTGGAATCCTATAGGCAGGATATCTATGTGAGAAAACAGAGTGTAAAGGCAGTTTTATTGAGGACAACATTAAGACCTATTTGTTTGCCTACTGATTTTGTTCAGCATGAATCGGGGCACTTCAGGCAGTAACATGTCACAATTATAAACCCAGAATCGTTATTAAAGCCTACAGATACGTTGCCTAAGTGATTAACAAGAGCGATTGAATTTAGAATCGATTATCAAAATCCTATAGGCATGATTTTTACGAACTTATTAATTAAAGACCTATAGACAGGATTTCTGGGTGTAGTACTGATTTTAGCTCGTAAAAAGATAGATTTTATTTTCCTATAGGCATGCTTTCTAATTGGAGAATTGATTTAAATCTTATAGGCATGATATCTGTTGATTTAAACCCTGTAGGCATGATTTCTAGGTTTGATATTGATTTACATCCTATAGGCATGATATCTATTAATTGTGTACGGGCAGAAATGAAACAAATTGTCACGAAGGATAGTTAATTCAAACAACCAGATCCTATAGGATAATTGCTAATGCACATTTGTTGAAAACATGTATGGACCCTATGAGCAGGATTTTCTAATGTACAGAAGTGAACAAAAGTCCTATAAGCAGGATCTCTAGTATGCAAATATAAGATGCAGAATTGAAACGATCATGAAAGTCCTATAGGCAGGATTTCTGATCACGCCTAACTATGCTTTATAAAAGGACAATGCGGACGTTGCAAATATAACCTGAGTATTTATGCCTAGAGTCGAATCCACAGAGAATTAACCTATCAATTATATTCGTTGGACTTACTAAATTCTTTAGAATCAACATCCCCAAACGTTGTGAATAACAGTTTATGGTATATTTAATAACTAAGATTGAAAGTCAATAAACAGTTGTAAACTAAATATGCTTAAGTTGTGAACAATAATAAGAAGGTTCTAAGGTAGTGATTTCCCCTATTGATGGAATCTCTTCTGTTTATGTTTCATATAGATTTACCAAGATATCTCTATCAATCATGAACACTCTTTTTACCGTGAATCTCTCCCGAGTAATCACGATAATTTACTAGACGCACTCTCCCGAGATACGCTAGCTGGATTTGTTTATTACAGTTCACTTTAGATTGCACCCAAGACTTCGTTATCCCTAATCCCACCTTTAAACCTGCAGTTATAGATCCCTCTTATACTTTGGGAGTGGTGTTGTTCAACAATCACCTAAATATGCACTCTCTCCCGAGTTATGCACACTAATTAGGCACAGCTAATTGAGGATCCTGTCAATTAACTACAACAAACACGTAGTTGAACAAATAGAGATTAAACTGGCAAACTATATTAACATAATCAATAAGTTCATCCTTCAATAGGTTCCATCAAAACCCTAGACAAAGGATTGATCTACTCATGACAATAGGTAAATCACTACTACAAAAATCAGGGTTTAGCGACAGACAAATTCTGTACCTAAATAGAAAAATTCGTCGCTAATCTCATTTAGCGACGAATTATCAAAAGATTCTACTAGCTACGAGCGTTTAGCGACAAATTAGCGACGACGTTCGGAGCTAATTCCAGTATTTTTTGTCGTGAATAAACTATGAAAATATTCATGATCAAAATTGCCAGAAAAATAAAGAGAAGAAGAAAATATGATGTTTTGGGTGATCTCTCACACTTGTTTTTCTTGCCAAAGTACTCTAAAAACATTACATGCCTCCCTTGGACGAGTTCTATTGTTTAATATAGGGTTTTGGGCTAAAAATCCCGTGTTTTGCACTTCAGTCCCTCAAGTTTTTGCTTCCTATCGCGGTCCTACCGCGGTTACGCTAGGACCGCGGCCAACTAGCCTCTTAGAATCCGCAACAGCCTTCTGCCGCGGTCTGACCGCGGTTACGCCGGGACCACGGCAGTCCATCTCCAGTTCTGGTTTTGCTGCCTTCGCGTGGTGCACTTAGCGGATATTGTAGGATTGGCCTCTTTTTCTCCGTAATTGATCCCAAAAGTACTCCATAGACTTCTTTTATTGTATATAGCCTGTAAAGCATGAAAAGCACTAATCAGAGCATTTTGTCATTACTTTTTATCATAAAAACTATACAAGAAGGTGGTTCTTTAGGGCCTAATTATAGTCCAATTCACCTATTATCAACACCCCACACTTAAATCTTTGCTTGTCCTCGAGCAAGCTGAACCACACTTCTAGGCCTAATCGTTCGATGCATTACCCAGTTTATGTCACACCTGCTATTATGAAAGAACAACCTAAGCAGTGCAACAACCACACCTCAGATGAAGACTCTAATGCCATGCCACATTCGTGCTTACTCTAGTTACTCTAAACAGAGGTGAAAACTTGCTTTTTCTTCCTGAGTCACATGCCCTCACATCACATTTCTGAGAGAAGTTCCACACACATAAAATCAAGCAACAAGGAACTATAGATAGAACGAATCCACTCACTCTCAGCAAAGAACATTCACATGCCACACAGATACACCATAAGCTTGCCCTTAGTGTAATACTCTACTAATCGAGTTGTTCAGTCCAAGATCAAGAGGTCTTTATTTGGTTATAATGTAGGCTAAGGGATGGGTAGGATATATTTGGATATAGTGACTAACCTCCCTAAGCACTTTTAATGCAATCGTTCCCTTTATTCCAATTTCCATGTTCAACCCAATCATTCTTCCACACTTGTTTCATAGGCTACCCCCACTTTTTTTTTTGGTTGACCACTAGGCAAGAGCCTAGGGCTAGTTTTTATATATATAATTCAAAAATCCAAATTTAAATACAAAGTCGGGAGGTCTTAGACGATGAAAGAAATAAACATTGTTGATTACATAGATCCTATTACCAAAATTGAGCAATGAACTCAAAATTGATATTATATTATGCATACTAAACTTTGTAATTATTAAAAGTAGCCCAAGTGAGTCCATGTCCACGTTGTATCTCCAGTCCATAACATCCCAACCCATGTCCATGTTGCATGTCCAAATTTCTTCAGCCCAATTCCAGTACATAAATTGTTTGCATGCATATCTGACGTCCAGCTTTCCAAATGTAACCCTATTTCCTTGTTCATTCCCGCATATTAAACATACCAAAAATTGGTCATGATGCCTCCAAACGGCCATGACCATACTTCTGTGTATGTTTTGAACCAGGTGTGCATTAAACAAGGATAATTTAATTCCCATTGTTTCATTTACCAAGGAGAATGCTTGGAATTTAAAAATCTTCCTTGGATAGACAATCACGTGAGCTTTCTTTGCCAATTTTAAAAGCATTAGCTCCTCCTTCCAATGTCCATTGGTATAGTCGATGCAGTACACTTTCTTTATTGTAACCATTGTTAAATTGTTGGCATTTACACCCACGCTTTATCCTTGAGTTCTGCAGATAAACACACAAAAGCGTGAATTTAAAATTCAATACCAGTTGTGTCTTGAACTCGGCAGATTTAAAGTGCAGTAGGCGTGCGTTTGAGAAGCATGCCACATTGAATCCATGCGTGAATCCATATTTTTGTTGTATTAAATATTGCCTCCAGTGGTCTATTCCTATTGAACTGTGCTCCCCCAAAACAATATTTAATACCACAAAATTGTTATGTACCATCCCATGCGCCATAAACTTTAAACCTTTGCCTATTTCTCCCATGTTTTCCATGCATGTGTGTTTCTTTGGGCAGTGCATTATCACCTTATGTTGTCGAGCTATAGGTCTCCATATGTTTGTCTTGAATTTCCCATCTTCAGTCCACACCTTGTCTTGCATGATTATGATAATGATACCAACCATCACATTTTTTATTGTTCTTTTGTGGTACCGTTTCTCTATGCTCTGTCTTAGCGTGCTTTCCAGGTCTCCCTTTCTGGAAATCATGCCATCCCTTAGATATATTTGAGTTTTATTCAAACTAGCATAGCATCTCAAATAGCTCCTCATAGCAAAGTCATGCTCCCAGACAGGCGTGCACTGTTGACCACAAAAGCTGTCTCCAAAGCTCCTTTTGTCTAGAAGTCCATCTCTCCTTTCCCATGTGACATTGTGCTCACTTATTGCATTAGCTATTTGGCGTAGCATTCCACTCCAGACTTCTTCTTTCTCCTCTTCCGGTTTCTTATCTTTTGTTCGAGAGAGCCATTCTCTTCTTGATCTGCCTCATGAAATGGTCGATCAAATTCCTCCAAAGTTCCAGCAATTCCTTTTGATGTAATTGCCTGCCTTGAAATGATCTTTGTACATATGCCAAAGCCAACCTTTAATGTCCTCCCAGTGGATTTAATGCAAGGCATTAATACCACCACTTGAGATTCTACTATAACATAAGGCTTTAGCATCGATGAGATACCTGCAAAAAAGTAAACAATGTTAGCTGAAAAATTGCTAACCAATCTCTCCTCAAGAATGATTCGAGTCCGATAGCAAATTGTAGCCTCTTTTCCTCCTAATTGCTTGCAACCTTCACTCTTATGTAAGGACATTGCATCTTGTCTTCTTAATAATCCTCCTTCCTTTTGAGTCCATATCCCAGAAGCCATGACATTCAATATTTCCTTCATCTAGAGCATAGTTGGCAAGGTGGTCTGCTAATGTATTCCCTTCTCTGAGTATGTGTGTGACCTTGATGATACTTTATTCCTTCAATCTTAAAATCTCCTCAACGTGATCAGTAATACGCCAAGGAGGTTTCCATGATTCCTCTATAATGTTCTTTAATAGCAAGGAATCTGTCTGCAGCCATATCTGAAAATAATTAAGATTTTTGCACATCTTCAATGCCTCCACAATAGCTACTGCTTCTGATTCATTATTGGTTCCTTCAGAAATCTCCCTTCCTTCTGCATATATCAAATCACCTACCTCATCCCTTATGCAAAAACCAATTGAACTCCTCTCTGGGTTCCTTCTAATAACCAATTGAAATGCTCCATCCGTATTTACTTTGATCCACCCTCTTGGAGGAAATTCCCATAACACATTTTCATATTTCAATCGAGGTGTGTATTACTCCATTATTGTCAGTAAGTCCAGTCACTTGTGAGGCACATGCAGTCCAGGCTTTTTTAGTTGGACTAGACCTTGCAGAGTAGATGACACCTGGTAAATAACTCTGCTCACTGACACTGCTTCTCCATATTTCAAACTGTTTCTTCTCTTCCAAAGTTCACATACAATGCATGCAGGTAAAGCTTGTAAGACTGGCTTCAATCTGGGAACAACTGGTGCTGTCCAACACTTTGTAATTGCTTGTTGTAAAGATAACCCTTCTAATGCAATTCCTGCTCTCCTCAGGAAGTAATTCCAAACACTCCTAGCTGCATTGGATGTGAAGAACAAATGTACTAATGACTCCTCCTTAGGATCAGCACAGCACCAACATTTTGATGGCATGGAGTATCCTATTTTACGCAAGAAATCATCAAGTGGCAGTTCGGCTTTCCACACCTTCCACAGGAAGAAGGATATCTTGAAAGGTAAGGCTTTGACCCATATCATCCTGTAGCCTAATCTTGGGCTGTCTCTTCTTCGCAGGTAATCCCATGTGTGAGCACGTGATTTTTGCCCTATGTGAGAATTACTCCCAAAAATTCAAAATAAAACAATTTTCCTTTGTGTGCAATTTTGAGAATTTTCGTGGCATTTTTGGATAATTATTTGTATTTGTCCGTGCATGTTTATTTGTTAAATTATTAAAAAATACAAAATATGTCGCATTTGCATTTAGGATTTGATTCTACAATTAGGAGTAATTAAGTTTGTTTTACAAGAACAAAAAATCATAAAAATATTGTACGTTGCATTTTTAGCATTTAATGTCCAAATTGTGTGATTTTATCGTAATTGCCATTTAATTATGTGTTAATTGTTATTAAGAGTTAATTAGCATTTTTTATAAATTAATTTAGTTTTATAGGCTAATTTAGGATTTTTAGAATTTTAGTTTTATTTAAAGAAAAATAAAAGAAGAAAAAGAAGCAATGGAAATAAAAGAAGAAGAAAATCGTATTGGGCCTTTTCTTCAATTTTAAACCACAGACCCAAAGAACCAAACCCCCACCGGGTCGACCCGACCCGGTCTGCCCCATAACCCAAACGAACCCCACCCCCCCTTTTCTATTTTTCATCCCCTAACCAAAAGAGAACCCTAAACCACTCGCCCCCTCTTCTTCTCCTTCTCCAAACAACCCCTCAAGCTCCCACTTCCATGGTTGCTTGCCTCCTTCATCTTCACCAGCGAAAGCCCACACCTGAGCCCCGTCCCCATCGTCCCAAACGACCATCTGCTGCTTCACCCCTCGTCCTAAACGACCCCTCCATCTCCAGCTCCAAGCCACCACCCTCATGGCTGCTGCTGCTTCACCTCTGCTGCCTCACCCATCATCCCCAGCTGAACCTCCATCTTCAACCTAAAATGGCGGAACCCTAGGACAAAAGAAAGCAGCGACAGACCTCTAACCTAGGACCCCTAACATACAACACCGCCGCTGTCTCTTCTCCAAGCCACCAGACTAGCTGAACGACCAAACAATCTCACCTCGACCACTCTTCAGTCGAGCAACTGCCCCTCCTCCTTCTCCGTCGACTCCATCAGTTCTCCAAACCACCAACCAGCCTCACCACCGTTTCCACCCCAGCTCCCCCACGACCTGAAATGGTCGTCTCCCAGGCAATACGTCGAGGTCATGCATCCGAGGTCATGCTCAGTCATACTTCGAGGCAGTACGTTGAGGTTCCGTTCAAGTCCTTGTTTGTTAGTCAAGCATCGAAACAGTGTTGCGAACGAAGTTGTGTTTCATCGGAAGTTCAACATTGTTCGACGTCGGATCGTTAGCATAAAGGTCAGCCATAGTTCGTTCATAGATTTTTGTTGCTTTGTCTTTGGTTTCGCTTTAATATGTGGTTTCATTTTTGAACATTTTCGCATGATATTCCTACTGCATATTCGTTGAAATTGTGTGTGTGTGCGCTTTGGACGACTTTCCTACTGTTTTGAGTTCGATTGATGCTCAAGTTAGTGATTGAAATCTACTCGCTTGTTCTGTTAAGTTTGTTCGGATATGAATTTGACTCTGTTGTTAATTCATGAACGTTGTCGATTAGGAGTTTGTTTGGGTGAGTTTGTTATTCAGAGTTTGATTATTAATTGGAAATTGATTAGATGAATTGTTTATAGCTGCTAAAGTTTGATTAATTGACTTAGGAGGATTGGATATAGCTGATGGGGTAGAATGGTAAATTTCAGTATTTTCAGGGGCATTTTTGGGATTTTAAGTTTTAAAAAATGATTAATTTGAGTGCTCTGTCCACTAAGTACTAATAATATTAAAATAATACATTATTTAATACATAGTAGAGGACAAGACATGTGGTAGTGGAAATTAATACATTGTTTAATATAGTGGGGGACAAAACATTCAGTAGTGGGGAATAAGGGAATTAAATAAAGAAAAGACATGTGGTAGTGGGAATTAATACATTTGTTTAATGTAGTGGGGAACAAGGCATGCAAGAGTGGGGAACAAAACATAATGGTATGAAAAGATTAAAAAGGATTGATTAAAATATGTTGCCCATACCTGTTTTGGGTTATAAATAGAGTCATTAATAGGCAGTAAAGGAGGGGGTTTTGGGAGAGGATAAGAGGATTTTCTGAAAAATCTGGAGAGGATAGGTTTTACACAGAGGGGCTGGTTTTTGGAGGAAGAAAAATCGTTTCTCTTCCAGTTTTTCTTAGAGTCTAGGCTGGATTTTTAACATTTAAAAGTTCAGTAATTTGAGAGTAAAAAACAGGCTGGTTATTTCTGGGTTTTCACTGAGGTTTTAAGTGGTTGTTGAGTTTGTTATTTCTGGTCAGCGTGGGTTGGTGTGGGTGCTGTTTTCATTGGGTTTGCTGGAACTCTGCTGGTTCCTTCATTTTAATCTGTCACTAGGTTGTTCTGTTACTGCGTTGCTGTGTTATTACTGTTGCTGACCGCTCCTTCATCTTCTTGTATTTCCGTTATCCAGGTACATGTTCTACAGCTCTCAAATTTAAAGGAAAGGAAGTAAAGAGTTGTTGGAATGGATTTTTGAAAATAACTATTTCTTTGTGTTTAATTTGATGTATAAGCAGTAGTTCATTTGATATTTCATAGTATGTATTGGAATGATTTTGGAATGCATAAACTAGACTGTTGAATCTATTTCTACAAACATGAGAATATAAATTGTAATTAATCTTAGTTTGTGATTACTAGTTATGAAATATAGTGTAGTTAATTTTTTTCCCAGTAGTCGTGTAATAGTTTCAAATAGGTTATGCCATGAAACAGGTTCAAATAGTTCATGGAAATCAGCATGTTGGTTTAATAGGGTTAGTTCTGAAATTGCGAGTTTGCCTGAGTAAGTAGCATCATTTTAAATAGCAATGTGAATAATGTTAGTAACTAATATTCTCAAATGTTAGTGATTGATGTTAGCTTAATGTCAGTTTTTTAAGCAATGACGCATTTCTTCGACAAGTCGTAAAAAGAGTAAAAAAAATAGCTTTGTATTACACATAGTTAGTTCCAATAGTTCAATTCATCTAATAATGTTAGTTTAAATTAATCAAAGAATAGTTAGTTTGTTTTGATATTACTGGGTGTCAATCTCGTGTTCTATTCATAATCTCAACTTTAGTGTTATTAACTAATAGAATAAGGAACAATCCAATCTCCCTTGAGTAAGCTCTGTTGCAATTTTCCGTTTGCATTTGTCTTAATCTAATAAACAATAAGAGGCACGAGCTTGTAAACATGTAACTAATTAGGACCTCTTCTCTTTTATTTTAGAGACGAACTTAATAGAAAATGTAGTCTCTTTAGGATATCCTTGAATAAAAAATGAGATGAGCCTCGCCGAATAAAAAATACAAAATTGTGGGGCCCTCAATAAATATTTGTTTTAAAATACTTAGACTTAGGGACGGGCCGTTTAGCCAATTCCACGGCCTTCACCAAAAGATAACAATGCGTTAGTAACTGTTAGGCGCATACTTTTAATAATTTACTTTCTTAAACTCGGGTGCACATTTATGTGACCCAAATCCAAATCTCAACGAAGTCGAAATGTGTCGTTAATCACGGGTACATTGATTGTGACGTGGTTTGAGATGCATTTCCATGACGTTGCAAATTCCTTAAAAAAATAATGAATGAGACGAGCCTCGACAAACAAGAATAGACAAACTGCGGGGCCCTCAACGGACAGTTATTTCAAATGCTTAGATTTCGAGACAGGCCGCCTAGCGAACTTTACGGCTTTTCTCAAAATAACAACGCGTTAGTATCTTTAGGCGCGTATTAATAAGGTTATCTTCCTAAACTCGGGTGCACATTTATGTGACCTAAATCCAAATCTCAACGAAGTTGGAACGTATCGAAAATTGTGGGTACATTTATGTGGCGCAATTCGAGATGCATTCTCACGACGTTGCAATTCTTTGAATAAATGATAACAAAAGCGGTAAACAGTTAAAATTTGCACATAGGTTCATAATTGTATAAAATCAGATAATCAAGCCGAATATGACAGTTGAGCGACCGTGCTAGAACCACGAAACTCGGGAATGCCTAACACCTTCTCCCGAGTTAACAAAATTCCTTATCCAAATTTCTGGTGCACAGAGTGTTAAACAGAGTCATTCTTTTCCTCGATTCAGGATTCAACCGGTGACTTGGGACACCGCAAATCTCCCAAGTGGCGACTCTGAATCTTTAAATAAAATCCTGTTTCGATTGTCCTTTAATTGGAAAAACTCCCTCTGCGCCCCTTTGCGGCGACACGGGTGAAAAAGGAGGTGGGACAGCTCTGGCGACTCTGCTGGGGACTATAACCCAGAATCTCTGGTTTAGGGTTCAAAATTTGAGCTTAGATAAATTGTTATATTTGGCTTTATCTGGTTTTGTTACATGTTTGGGCCTAATGTGCTAAATGCTGCTTTTACCGCTTTGATATTATCTGAACTGTATATTAATTGTGCTGAAACCCTTCTCTTCTTACCTCTGGGGATGTGCTTTCTGGTCGAGACTCCCTATTCTATTAGTGTCAATACCTGAAATAAGAAATAGGCCGGACAAGTTACTAAGCCGGATGGTCTTTTGGTTCCCGGTACGTAGCCCCCTCCTCGACTCGAGTTGTCCGCTCGGGTACACAGTCTAGAACAAATACCCAGGTCATGAACCTAGAATAACTCAGCTTCATGCCGGATCCCTAGTAGGAACGTTTGTTTGCATCACGTGCATTTGACTTTGGAGGCTCAACACAGGGGTTGGGTCTGTCTAGGACAGGTGTACCAAAATATGAAAATGACCATCCTGATGCATCTTACTTGCTTCTACTTGTGCATTTATTTGCTTCGGACACGCATGCTGACCGACTTTTTAAGGAAAGCGAAATACCAGTATGAGGGTTAAAGAGAGTTAATCGCCTGTTTTGAAAAAAAAAAAGAAAAAAAAACAAATGTCCAAATAGTGTCGAAACTCTGCCAAATTTTTGAGAAAATGAAAGGAAAAGACAAAAAAAAATATAGTTTTATTTGCCAATAAAAAAGGAGTTTCGTTTTCAAAAGAAGTTTGTTTTATCGGCCCGAACTACGCCGGTTTGATTCTCACAGAGTGTGAGATACGTAAGCAACCCTCATCGGGTCCAACCTCCCCTTTTGCAAAAATAGCCAAAAGAACATAATTTACTTTTATTTGAAAAATAGTTAGAGTAATGCCGTTCTTGTCAAAAATAGCCGAATGTCCTTAAAAGGGGCGCCGGAAGGCCGTTTTTGCAAAAACGACCACCTGTGGTCATTTTTTGCAAGGCTTTCATCAGTGAGCCAACACAGCCTTAAAATCTTCGTTCTCGAAGTGCTGAAAGGCCGTATTTGCAAAATCGGGTTTTTATTTTATATTTGAAAAATGGGTGTTAATTTTATTTTGAGTCAAATAAGTCTTAAATTTTAAACACCCTAATAAATGTGCAGAATGAGCACAAATCAAAATTTACACGTAACAATAGTGAACAAGATCCCTTTGGGAGTTGCACATGTGGTGGGATGACTTGGGCAAATCAGGGCGCGACACGGTTAAGCTATACCTGGGAGACCTCACTGGGTTGCTGAAGATTAACCCTAGAGGGATATCATAAAGGCTCCGTGTTACATTTTTTGGGACACGGCCCACAATGTATTCCACTTCTCAGATTTCAAACTCACCCTAGAAGAGGTAGCAGGTTATATGGACATTACTGAGGGGCTAAGGCACAAATATCTGATTGCCCCAAGAGCCGTCAATATGCGCCAGTTCATGGATCTACTGAAGATAAGCAAGGGAGTCCCGTACGCTGAGTCGGATAAAGTTTTTCTACTCTACAGTTCATGGGCATATAGGGTGAATCAACGATCCAAAAAGCGGGGTTTGCAGTAAAGGAAATCAGACAAAATGGGATGAACATAGGCGGTTCGCCTTCATGGTAGCATTCTGGGGCATTGTGGTGTTTCCCCGGGAAGACAGAAATATTGATTTAAAGGTGGCAGGAGTCGTCAAAACCCTGATTACCAATAATAAAAGCACGCTTGCCCCTATGATGATATCCGAGATATACCGAGCTCTCACAGCTTGTAAAGCCGAGACCGACTTCTTCGAGGGGTACAGAAGCGCGAGCAAAGCCTATGTGGCGAATAAATAGGGACTACGAAGGGAGAATCACTATATTGAGCAAAACAATATCCACTCTCAAAGAGTGGATCTTTAGACAAGCCCAAGAGACCAGAACAGATAGGAAGCGCTGCTATGATCCGATGGCCCGGATGGAGAAACGGATGAATGGGTTTCAGGATCAACTCTTTTACAACGCTCAAAGTGCTGGGGATACGGAATCAACAAATAGAGTGATTGCTTATGGAAAGGGACAGAGTCAAGGGAAGAATCGACGATATCAGGCACTACATCACCATAAAGTGCCTAGCTTGTGAGGATATGTCCCGTACCACCTTCTTTGCTTCAAAAATGATTCATGTCCACCAGGTTATGGAAGATTTAAAAGATCTGGAAAGGGATCTCACACCTAAGCCCGCGGCAAGGCCGAACGATGCCTCGCGGGCACCAACTTTTGGAGCTTTAATGTATTCATAGTTCGAGTCAGTGTTTTGTTTTTAGAGTCTGTTGTCTGTCTGTATATTCTCTTTTGCATCAAAATGTGTCAGTAGTTTTTTAGTCCATAATTGGTTTTACTTCGGGTTTGTTCTCCTTTCCAAAAAATGTCTAGTTTGTATTATAATGTTTCAATAAAGAAAGTGGAAAATTCCCAAAATTTGCTTTCGCATTTATGTGGCAGAACTACGCCCGGTCTGATTCATGCGGGGACATGATACGTAGGCAATCCATATAAGATTCGACCTCCATTAAAAAAAAAAAAAAAAGAAAAAAAAAGAAAAAAAAAGAAGAATAAAAAGAAAAAGAAAAAGGGAGCACAATTACAAGAAGCCGGAATGACGCACATAACTGAAGCAAATACATGATAGAAAGGGTTAATTGCCTAGTTGCATTGCATCCTTAATGTGTGTTTTCTTATCTGTTGAAAACCCTAACGCTAACAGGTTGCTTCCATTTTGTCCTCTTTCAATAATCAGAAAGGTGGTTGGTTGTGATTCTAAAGTAACGCTTCCCTGCAACACAAAGGCAAAAGACAATGGCAAAGAACAACATAACTTAGTGGGTTGGTACCGATGCCCGAAAGAGGTTGGTTGAACAGGACTACAGGTTGGTAGAAGAAGTGAAAATGTTGAGACAGCATGTGGCAGACATGTATTAGGCATGGATGACTGGGAAAGCACCACCCCTGCCACCGCCTAGCTTCTTGAACTCTGTCCTTACCCAAGCACCTAACACAATAACGGATGATCCCCATACTCTCCATATCTACCCACTTATAACAGCTTTCCCAGCCACCCGAGTAGCTCCATCACTCGTCGTCCAACTATATTCTCCCAACACTACTCCCCTCCCCGATGCCACTTCTCTCCACAGGACTCCCAAAAACATGCTTCACTTTCTCAGTACCCAGCTCCACAAAATGCCTATCCACCCTCGCAAGCCTACCGAAAGCCCTCTGGATCAGGTTTCCGGCCCAATCAAGCATTTAAGAATGAGAGGTTGCTGAAGAAAGAAAAGGCTTTCACCCCTGTTGGAGGATCATATGCCAGTTTGTTCCAAAAGTTGAAGCAATTAGACATGCTGAAGCCGATTCATATAAAAATGCCAAACCCTCTGTAAAAGAAGTTTGATTTTTCTCGAAGGTGCGCATATTGCTCAGACGCCCTGGGGCATGACACAGAGAAGTGTTGGAAGCTAAAGAAAGCAATTCAGAAGCTTATTGATGCAGGTGACATTGTCATGCAAAATCCAGATGCAACAGACACTAGCCAAAGTCCGTCGCCTATTCGTAATGAGATGCATATGTTGAATATGACTTGTTTTGAAAAGGAATATGAGAAGTCTTCTGAGATCCTCGGAGGTCCGCGCGTTGTAGAGTTTTCAGTGCTATCAGAGGTTGCTCTTAAGAACGAGCCCGCAAAGGGAACCCAAAAGAAATTTGTTAAGAACAATGAGATTGAAGTTGGTGGAGGTCCCAGTAATGTTGATGCCGAATTCAGTGGCTAAGATGCCGAGCTTGGCAATTGGAAAGACGCTCCTTTCTTGGTTTGTCAGGGAGGAGTTTTGGTGGTTCATTTTGTTATCATTTCTGTTGTCCGGGTTATTTGCAGGGTTGTAATCCGGACATTGTCTTGTGTCAAACCCTCTTATCCTTCCATTTTTGTCATAGTGGTTTGTTTAATGTGGTCTAGGGTTGTTTTAGGGTTTGTTCGAAGGTTGTACCCCAGTTGTTTTGCTTGTTTCGTTATACGAACCATTTCACCGCTTGTCTAATGCAAATTCTGGTCTTTTGTTACCTCTGGTCATCTTCTTTGTTTAGTTTTTTTTATCCTTTTGTTTTGTCCTTGTTCAACGCCAATTCTAGTGACATGACATGCACGCACAGTTTGGGCCTAATCTTAAGAGTTAATTATAAAGTCATTAGGGGATGATCGGGATACTTAAGGGAAATAGGAACAGCTTGAGATCCTTTGAAGCCCGAGCCACGTGAAACTGGGGCAAGTAAAACATAAAGGAAAACCATAAAAACAAGTAAGCCATATTGACAAGGGGGCCGTTCATGGTAACGAAAGTAAGATATTGCCCCAACGGTGCTTTAAAAATGACAAATGAAAAGGCAAATGTGTGGATATGGTTATCAAGTCCGGCACAATCAGAAGATGTGGCGAATGTTTAATTGTGTTGTTTGTGCTTGGCATGTTTTGAAGATTGGAATGACAAAGGCATTTTATTCTTCTATCTAAACACTTTATCCTTCGTTAACCCTTTGAGCCTTATTGGTTTTCTTTCATACCCCTCGTTTGGAATCAGTAGCAAAGACTAGAAAACACAAGCATAAGAAAATAAAAGAGGAAAATAAAACAACAGAAACAACAAAACAACAAAACGACAAAGGAGAAAGGAGAAATGAGAAAGAGAAAGAAAAGAAAAGAAAATAATAAATAAGTGAAAAGGAAAACAAAAAAAAAGGAATTGGGAACTACGTTTGACCTGATTCCTCAAAGAGGATACGTAGGCGCTTCACGGCTCGGTCATAGTGTAACATAGTGTGCATAGTATAACATAGTGTAACAATAAAATTAAAAAAAATCCCCAAGCAAGAAGCTGGGGCAGAGGTTGTGTTTGATGTAAAGAAATCTGGTTCCGAAGGTTGTAAATTTTGAACCCAAATTGATTCGTTTGAGCCGTTAATACCTTTTCTTTCTAGCCTTATCCAAAACCCCACGTTACGGTCCAAAGAAAGACCTTTTGACCAGTCTTCGAAAGATGCCAAGTCATGCAAATGGAAGTTGGGAATAACACTCTGATCCCCGACAGAAAATTAATAAAATGAGAGAGTCTTATCGGTGAAAACCTTCACGGGCACCTTGAGGCAGCTATAAGTTGAGAGAAAAACCAAAATGAGAGAGGCTTGATAGTGAAAACCCTTCGAGCACTACAAGTCGAATAAAGATTGAGAATCATACAGGAAATCAACAGACGAAGATTGTGAAAGGCGATTAACGACGGGGGATAGGCCACGTGTGCATGTCATGGCCAATAGAGTTGGTATCCACATCTGATAGGTTTTACTTTGTAGTTTTCTTGTTAGGAGTCATCTCTTTCTTTTGCCTTTTACTCTGTTCCTTTTACCTTTGTCATTTCCTCTTCTTGAGTCTCTTTGGTCAGAACAAGCGAGAAATGATTTCAAAATTTACCATCAGCTTTCCAATTATGCAAGACAAGATCTGACTAGTACATCAAAGTGGTATAAGTCAGGAAAGAACAAGCGCAATGAGCTGGTAATAGTCAACGTGCTTTGAGGTTCGCGCAAAATACCCAAGATTGGTCCATATCAATTCAGGGACAGTGCAACAAAAAGAGCGCCAGGGGGATTGAACCGAGGGTATATTCGATGATGAGATTGACAAAAGGATGGACCAGTGTCAAGAAGGATATCCCCAGTAGAAATCGAGGGTTATAAGGCCAAGGCCAGCGAAAAATCAAGAAAGAACAGCAAGGAAAGCAATGGACATAATTGGGAAATTCATAGGAGACTCAAAGGTTGGGGAAACGCCAGTTCACGGACAGTACCGCAAAAGAAGATATTGGGTCTGCACCGGAAAAAGGTATTTCAGTAACACAGACAATGGAGGGAGTGGTTAATCAATGAACATGCAAGATCTTCAAGTGAAATCAACTGTCATGAAAATACATGAGGTCAGATAAGGAGACTGGGAAAATGGTTAAGAGGTTTGTGAATAAGGAATCGTCAAGAAGGTCGGAAGGTATCAGCCTGGTTCAAGATGGTCAGACAACGCATAGATGGAAAAATGGTTGCTAGCATCCCCAGCAGGAGTATCACAACCAACCACCACGTTTTAAACTGACCAAATTTTCTTTGATTTTCAGCAGGGACAGGGAATGTTACTGATGACGGAAAGATGCGCCACAAGAAAGATTGTCAAACTGGGGCAGAAAATTTTCGCTCATTTCGAAAATTTTCGGGAAGTCTAACACAAGTTGGTGAAAAGCGGTATCCCCAGCAGTTTTTTGGGAGAAAGCCAAACAAGTTTTAAAGAATGCAATGCCAGGAGGAAGATAACACGAGTTTTAAGGGAGGTAGTCTTCGAAGGAAGATTATATAAAAAAAAAAGAGAAAAAAGAGGAAGACCAGTTTTGTAAAAGGAAACGGTTTGAAGAGGAATGAAACATCAGTCTTAAGGGAAGTAGTCTTTGAAGGAGTAAGATAACATATTTTTGAAAAATGTTATCCCCAGCGGTTCGCATAGAAGACAATACAAGTTTTGAGGAAAGTAGTTTTGAAGAAAGATAATTCAAGTTAGAAGGAAAATGGTTGTTGAGGTCAGGAGCCCCGCCTGAAGAACAGAATGACGATTTATTTTTTGAAGTTGTTGTTGAAGTCTTGCCCGCCTGAAGAAAGGAATGGCGATTTATTTTTCGAAGTTGTTGTTGAGGTCAGGAGCCCCACCTGAAGAACGGAATGACGATTTATTTTTCGAAGTTGTTGTTGAGGTCAGGAGCCCCGCCTGAAGAACGGAATGACGATTTATTTTTCGAATTTGTTGTTGAAGTCTCGCTCACCTGAAGAAAGGAATGGCGATTTATTTTTCGAAGTTGTTGTTGAGGTCAGGAGCCCCGCCTGAAGAACAGAATGACGATTTATTTTTCGAAGTTGTTGTTGAGGTCAGGAGCCCCCCCTGAATAACGGAATGACGCTTTATTTTTCGAAGTTGTTGTTGAAGTCTCGCCCGCCTGAAGAAAGGAATGGCGATTTATTTTTCGAAGTTGTTGTTGAGGTTAGGAGCCCCCCCTGAAGAACGGAATGGCGATTTATTTTCGAAGTTGTTGTTGAGGTCAGGATCCCCAACTGAAGAACGGAATGGTGATTTATTTTTCGAAGTTGTTGTTGAGGTCAAGAGCCCCCCTGAAGAACGAAATGGCGCTTTATTTTTCGAAGTTGTTGTTGACGTCTCGCCCGCCTGAAGAAAGGAATGTCGATTTATTTTTCAAAGTTGTTGTTGAGGTCAGGAGCCCCCTGAAGAACGGAATGACGATTTATTTTCGAAGTTGTTGTTGAGGTCAGGAGCCCCTCCTGAAGAACGGAATGACGATTTATTTTTCGAAGTTGTTGTTGAGGTCAGGAGCCCCCCTAAAGAACGAAATGGTGATTTATTTTTCGAAGTTGTTGTTGAGGTCAGGAGCCCCCCTGAAGAACGGAATGACGATTTATTTTTCGAAGTTGTTGTTGAGGTCAGGAGCCCCTCTGAAGAACGGAATGGCGCTTTATTTTCGAAGTTGTTGTTGAGGTCAGGAGCCCCGCCTGAAGAACGGAATGGCGATTTATTTTTTGAAGTTGTTGGTTGAGGTTGGGGGACCGCCCATATAACAGAGGAATACATTTCAGTCTTTAAATTTCAAGTCCGGAAGTTGGGAGCCTGCCCATATAATAGAGGAATACATTTCAGTCTTTACATTTTAAGTTGAAGAAGTTGGGAGCCCGCCCATATAACAGAGGAGTACATTTCAGTCTTTACATTTTAACTTGAAGAAGTTGGGAGCCCACCCATATAACAGAGGAATACATTTCAGTCTTTACATTTTAAGTTGAGGAAGTTGGGAGCCCGCCTATATAACAGAAGAATACATTTCAGTCTTTACATTTTAAGTTGAAGAAGTTGGGAGCCCGCCCATATAACAGAGGAATACATTTCAGTCGTTACATTTCAAGTATGAAAGTTGGGAGCCCCATATGACAGAGGAATACATGGAAGTTTGGAGTCAGTAAAGCGGAGGGTTACAACAAAAACCCCAACAGAAATCAGAAGGAAGACCACAAGTCGAGCCAGAAGTAAAGAAACAGCAGAGGGGAATACAACCGAAATCCCCAGCGGGAAACAACAAAAATCCCCAGCAGAGGAAGGAAGTTCAAGATTCTATGGAAAAATAATGCGAAGCTCACGAGAAGGAAATAAGTAGTTCGAGATCGGCAGTCAAGGGAGAATACAAGACAAATCAGAAGTAAAGAAATACCAGAGGAGTCACCGAGACATCAAAGCAACAAGTGATACAAGAGCACGGCTGAAGGTCTAGATAAGATTTTGTAATTCATAGACTATTGTTTAGTCTAGCTTCTTGTTTTCTTTCAGAATGGTGTAATAAGGAGGTCGGCAAGCAGTAATAACAGCATGCAACAGCAGTAACATTGCAGTCCCATAGTAGTCCCAGCTACCAAAACTTCCCGAACTACATTAACCTGATTCCCTTCTAGCCATGGATATGTAGGAAACCTTTGAAGCAAAGGTTCGGTTAAATCTTTCAAATAATTGCTTCACACGGAGTACTCGGATGGGCAAAAATCGCTCGTATCTGCTCACTTTATCTTTGCACGAAAACTCTTTGTGTTTTCGGACAAAGAGGGGCAGCTGTGAGCACGTGATTTTTGCCCTATGTGAGAATTACTCCCAAAATTCAAAATAAAACAATTTTCCTTTGTGTGCAATTTTGAGATTTTTTGTGGCATTTTTGGATAATTATTTGTATTTGTCCGTGCATGTTTATTTGTTAAATTAATAAAAAATACAAAAATATGTCGCATTTGCATTTAGGATTTGATTCTACAATTAGGAGCAATTAAGTTTGTTTTACAAGAACAAAAAATCATAAAAATAATGTACGTTGCATTTTTAGCATTTAATGTCCAAATTGTGTGATTTTATCGTAATTGTTATTTAATTGTGTGTTAATTATTATTAGGAGTTAATTAGCATTTTTTATAAATTAATTTAGTTTTATAGGTTAATTTAGGATTTTTAGAATTTTAGTTTTATTTAAAGAAAAATAAAAGAAGAAAAAGAAGCAATGGAAATAAAAGAAGAAGAAAATCGGATTGGGCCTTTTCTTCAATTTTAAACCACAGGCCCAAAGAACCAAACCCCCACCGGATCGACCCGACCCGGTCTGCCCCATAACCCAAACGAACCCCACCCTCCTTTTCTATTTTTCATCCCCTAACCAAAAGAGAACCCTAAACCACCCGCCCTCCTCTTCTTCTCCTTCTCCAAACAACCCCTCAAGCTCCCACTTCCATGGTTGCTTGCCTCCTTCATATTCACCAGCGAAAGCCCACGCCTGAGCCCCGTCCCCATCGTCCCAAACGACCATCTGCTGCTTCACCCCTCATCCTAAACGACCCCTCCATCTCCAGCTCCAAGCCACCACCCTCATGGCTGCTGCTGCTTCACCTCTGCTGCCTCACCCATCGTCCCCAGCTGAACCTCCATCTTCAACCTAAAATGGCGGAACCCTAGGACAAAAGAAAGCAGCGACAGACCTCTAACCTAGGACCCCTAACATACAACGCCGCCGCTGTCTCTTCTCCAAGCCACCGGACTAGCTGAACGACCAAGAAATCTCAGCTCGACCACTCTTCAGTCGAGCAGCTGCCCCCTCCTCCTTCTCCGTCGACTCAATCAGTTCTCCAAACCACCAACCAGCCTCACCATCGTTACCACCCCAGCTCCCCCACGACCTGAAATGGTCATCTCCCAGGCAGTACGTCGAGGTCATGCATCCGAGGTCATGCTCAGTCATACTTCGATGTAGTACGTCGAGGTTCCGTTCAAGTCCTTGTCTGTTAGTCAAGCATCGAAATAGTGTTGCGAACGAAGTTGTGTTTCATCGGAAGTTCAACATTGTTCGATGTCGGATCGTTAGCATAAAGGTCATCCATAGTTCGTTCACGGATTTTTGTTGCTTTGTCTTTGGTTTCGATTTAATATGTGGTTTCATTTTTGAACATTTTCGCATGATATTCCTACTGCATATTCGTTGAAATTGTGTGTGTGTGTGCGTTTTGGACGACTTTCCTACTGTTTTGAGTTCGATTGATGCTCAAGTTAGTGATTGAAATCTACTCGCTTGATCCGTTAAGTTTGTTCGGATATGAATCTGACTCTGTTGTTAATTCATGAACATTGTCGATTAGGAGTTTGTTTGGGCGAGTTTGTTATTTAGAGTTTGATTATTAATTGGAAATTGATTAGGTGAATTGGTTATAGCTGCTAAAGTTTGGTTAATTGACTTAGGAGGATTGAATATAGCTGATGGGATATAATGGTAAATTTCAGTATTTTCAAGGGCATTTTCGGGATTTTAAGTTTTATAAAATAATTAATTTGAGTGCTCTGTCCATTAAGTACTAATAATATTAAAATAATACATTGTTTAATACATAGTGGGGGCAAGATATGTGGTAGTGGGAATTAATACATTGTTTAATATAGTGGGGGACAAAACATGCAGTAGTGGGGAATAAAGGAATTAAATAAAGAAAAGACATGTGGTAGTGGGAATTAATACATTTGTTTAATGTAGTGGGGGACAAGGCATGCAAGAGTGGGGAACAAAACATAATGGTATGAAAAGATTAAAAAGGATTGATTAAAATATGTTGCCCATACCTGTTTTGGGTTATAAATAGAGTCATTAATAGACAGTAAAGGAGGGGGTTTTGAGAGAGGATAAGAGGATTTTCTGAAAAATTTGGAGAGGATAGGTTTTACACAGAGGGGCTGGTTTTTGGAGGAAGAAAAATCATTTCTCTTCCAGTTTTTCTTAGAGTCTAGGCTGGATTTTTAACATTTAAAAGTTCAATAATTTGAGAGTAAAAAACAGGCTGGTTATTTCTGGGTTTTCACTGAGGTTTTAAGTGGTTGTTGAGTTTGTTATTTCTGGTCTGCGTGGGTTGGTGTATGTGCTGTTTTCATTGGGTTTGCTGGAACTATGCTGGTTCCTTCATTTTAATCTGTCATTGGGTTGTTCTATCACTGCGTTGCTGTGTTAATACTGTTGCTGACCGCTCCTTCATCTTCTTGTATTTCCGTTATCCAGGTACATGTTCTACAGCTCTCAAATTTAATGGAAAGGAAGTAAAGAGTTGTTGGAATGGATTTCTGAAAATAACTGTTTCTTTGTGTTTAATTTGATGTATAAGCAGTAGTTTATTTGATATTTCATAGTATGTATTGGAATGATTTTGGAATGCATAAACTGGACTGTTGAATCTATTTCTACAAACATGAGAATATCAATTGTAATTAATCTTAGTTTGTGATTACTAGTTATGAAATATAGTGTAGTTAATTCTTTTTTTCAGTAGTCGTGTAATAGTTTCAAATAGGTTATGCCACGAAACAGGTTCAAATAGTTCATGGAAATCAGCATGTTGGTTTAATAGGGTTAGTTCTGAAATTGCGAGTTCGCCTGAGTAAGTAGCATCATTTTAAATAGCAATGTGAATAATGTTAGTAACTAATATTCTCAAATGTTAGTGATTGATGTTAGCCTAGTGTCAGTTTTTTAAGCATTGACGCATTTCTTCGACAAGTCGTAAAAAGAGTAAAAAAAATGGCTTTGTATTACACATAGTTAATTCCAATAGTTCAATTCATCTAATAATGTTAGTTTAAATTAATCAAAGAATAGTTAGTTTGTTTTGATATTACTGGGTGTCAATCTCGTGTTCTATTCATAATCTCAACTTTAGTGTTATTAACTAATAGAATAAGGAACAATCCAATCTCCCTTGAGTAAGCTCTGTTGCAATTTTCCGTTTGCATTTGTCTTAATCTAATAAACAATAAGAGGCACGAGCTTATAAACATGTAACTAATTACGACATCTTCTCTTTTATTTTAGAGACGAACTTAATAGAAAATGTAGTCGCTTTAGGATATCCTTGAATAAAAAATGAGATAAGCCTCGCCGAATAAAAAATACCAAATTGTGGGGCCCTCAATAAATATTTGTTTTAAAATACTTAGACTTAGGGACGGGCCGTTTAGCCAATTCCACGGCCTTCCCCAAAAGATAACAATGCGTTAGTATCTGTTAGGCGCGTACTTTTAATAATTTACTTTCTTAAACTCGGGTGCACATTTATGTGACCCAAATCCAAATTTCAACGGAGTCGAAATGTGTCGTAACCACGGGTACATTGATTGTGACGTGGTTCGAGATGCATTTCCATGACGTTGCAAATTCCTTTAAAAAAATAATGAATGAGACGAGCCTCGACAAACAAGAATACACAAACTGCGGGGCCCTCAACGGACAGTTATTTCAAATGCTTAGATTTCGAGACGAGGCCGCATAGCGAACTTTATGACTTTTCTCAAAATAACAACGCGTTAGTATCTTTAGGCGCGTATTTAATAAGGTTATCTTCCTAAACTCGGGTGCACATTTATGTGACCCAAATCCAAATCTCAACGAAGTTGGAACGTATCGAAAATTGCGGGTACATTTATGTGGCGCAATTCGAGATGCATTTTCACGACGTTGCAATTCTTTGAATAAATGATAACAAAAGCGGTAAACAGTTAAAATTTTCACATAGGTTCATAATTGTATAAAATCAGATAATCAAGACGAATATGACAGTTGAGCGACCGTGCTAGAACTACGGAACTCGGGAATGCCTAACACCTTCTCCCGGGTTAAACAGAGTCATTCTTTTCGTCGATTCGGGATTCAACCGGTGACTTGGGACACCACAAATCTCCCAAGTGGCGACTCTGAATCTTTAAATAAAATCCCGTTTCGATTGTCCTTTAATTGGAAAAACTCCCTCTGCGCCCCTTTGCGGCGGCGCGGGTGAAAAAGGAGGTGTGACACCATGCAGACTTCATTGAAAAATGACCTCTTATTTCAAGCATCCAGAATGGTGTATCTAATTCTGCACATTCGTTTGGTGGTCTAATATTCTGCACAATGTGGTTTGCCAAATCTTCAGGTAGAGTCTGAAATATTTTTTCCAAGTTCCACATACCATTTTCAACCAGATAATTGACATTTTGAATATCCTCATCGATACCAAACTCTGAAGGCACTTGGAAATATAAGGTTCCCAACTTAGTCTAATTGTCGAACCAGAATTGAGCTGATCCCATTCTCGGTTTCCAGTAGATTTGATTCTCAATCAAGTCCCTACATTCTAGCATTTTTCTCCACATGTGGGATCCACGGTTCCAAGGTACAATTACTGGATTTAGTTTCTTGCAGTACTTTTGACTAATAAATGCACTCCATAAACTGGGCTTTGTCCTGAAATTCTACCACAATTTACAGAATAGTGCCTTGGATACATCATGTAGGGACCTGAAGCCTATGCCTCCCTCCTCATAAGGCATACAAAGGTTAGTCCACGATGACCAATGTCTAGAGTTGCCTCCCACATTGCTGCTCCAGAAGAATTTGGCAAAAATGCTATGTAATTTATTGATCACATAAATTGGTGGATTAACTGCTGACAACATATGAATTGGGATACTCTGCATGACATTTGCGATCAATACAGCTCTGCCTCCTACAGATAGGAGTTTGCCTTTCCACGACTGCTGTTAGTCCATGGCCTTAGTGATTGATCCCTGGTAATAGTCACTCCTTCTTCTTTCATAAAAAATAGGGCAGCCAAGATAGGTCATAGGGAAACATTGTCTTCCTATACCTGTAATCCTTTCAAACTTGTTAATCACTTCATTATCCGTTAAATGATGCAGGTATATGGCAGATTTGGCTTTATTCACCAGTTGACCAGACGATGATTCATAAGCTTGCAAAACCTCCATGACAAGTCTCAGTGAAGTTTCATCAGATGAGGAGAAAATGATTGTATCATCAGCGTATGAGAGATGATTTATTTTTGGGCTCCTTTTTGGCATTCCAAATCCACAGAAATACAGGTTAGTGTATAGTGAATTCAATCCCCGAGACATTGCTTCTGCTGCTAGAATGAATAGGGTTGGTGACAAAGGGTCACCCTGCTTAACTCCCCTCGAAGATTTGAAGAAACCATTTGGCTGCCCATTTATAAGAATAGAGTACCAATTATTCCCAATCAAATCAAAGATCAATCCAATAAACGCTTCAGGAAATCCCATCTTCCTTAGCATTTTGGCCAGGAATAGCCATGATAGCCTATCGTAAGCTTTTGTTATGTCGAGCTTAATCACAACATTTGGGCCTGCTTTTGTTCTCAACCTGATATCCGTAATGATTTCTTGAGTTAACAGTACATTCTCAACTATACTTCTTCCCTTCACAAAACCTGCCTGTTCCTGTGAGATTATGTTTGGTAAAAATTCAACCAACCTTTCATGAATAACCCTCGAGAAAATCTTGTTAACAAAGTTGCTGAGACTAATTGGTCTCATGTGTGCAAAGGTCATAACTTCTTTTTTCTTTGGTAATAAAACCAGGTTTGTGTGTGTCACACTCTTTGGCAATTGCTGACCGCAAAAGAAAGCCTTGACCATGCCTACTACATCTTCTTCAATGATTTCCTAGCATGTTTGGTAAAAGGCTCCAGTGAAGCCATCCGGTCCACCTGCTGAGTCCCCATTCAACCCCATAACTGCTCTCTTCACTTCTTCATTGGAAGGCAAAGCCATCAATGTTTCATGTTGATCACTATCTACCATTGAAGGTACATGATTTAGAATATCAAAAGCATTAGGAACTTCACTCTTAGTAAATTGATCCTTGTAGAACTTTAGTGCTTCTTCTGCTATTAAGCGATCTTCTTCAATCCAGTTACCAAGGCTATTCTGGATCCTTGATAATTTCAGTCTCTTCCTTCTCCCATTAACTTGAGCATGGAAGAATTTAGTGTTTCTATCGCCATCTTTCAACCATAACATGCCAGTTTTTTGTCTCTAGAATTCTTCTTCTAATGCAAGATATTTAATCATTTCAGTTTGTACCTGTTGTAATCTTTGTTTGTTCATCTGTGTAGGATTGACTTCAAATTGCCTTTCATGAACCAAGACCACCTCCTCCGGGCTTGCAATCTTCTGGAATATAGCCCCATATGTAGCTCTGCTCCAAGTAGATAGTGCTTTCTTAAGCTTCTTTAACTTGTAGTTAAAAATGCAGAAATGGTTAGCACTAAAATCGGCATTCCAATTCTCCTTTACTACATCTTTGAAGGTTTCATGCTTAGTCCAGAAGTTAAGAAATCTGAAAGACTTCTTAATTGGAGGAGTTTCTATATCACATTTCAGCAGCATTGGGCAATGATCAGACCCAATTTTGGACATGTGAGTTACCTCCAATCCAGGAAAGGTCTGTTGCAATTCATGATTGCCAAAATATCTGTCCAATCTTTTAAAAATACAGTCTTCCTCTGATCTTCCATTCCACCATGTAAATATGCTTCCTTTAAATCCCAAATCTGTCAAGTTGCAAGTATTGATGTAGTGCCTAAAGTCATCTACTTCAATGAGAGAAACTGGTAAGCCTCCAAATTTTTCTTCCTTATCCCATATCACATTAAAGTCACCTCCAACTAGCCGTGGTACTGTCATATCTGATGCCATTGCATACAAAGAATCCCATTGTTCAATTCTTTCAATGCGATCACATTTGGCATAAACTAGTGTAAGGATGAGCTCAACATGTGTTTTAGTGTGCGTTAATCTCAAAGTCAGATGTTGAGTCATGTTATACAAAATATTAACCTCAAATATTTCATCAATAAAAGCCCAAATCTTGTTTGATACATTCACAACAGCCTGTACCAAACTAATTCTTGCTCTATACCTCTCCATTTTGTGAGACTGTTGCATAGGCTCAAGGATTCCTATGAACTCAAAGTGATGTTTTCTGTACATTGTAATCAGCCTTTCAAATGCTTGCATTGTATTTACTGACCTGACATTCAATATAATTGCATCCATTAATTGTTTTGGGGTTTGGACAGTGTTCTCCTTGTTTGTAATCCACTGGCTGGGACAGTAGAAGTCTATTTTGACTGTTTCTTTTTTCCTTTTGTTGCAGATTTTACTATATCAATAAGCCTTGGCGACAGATCACCCTGCTTGGCAACATTAAGGAAATTTTGTGAAGTGGATTCCTCATCCATGTCTCTACCTTTAAGTTCTGCGTTACCAACTTGGTCATGTACTTCTATTGCTTCTTTTGATATCACAACATCATATGCCTGATTGGTATGTTCAGTATCTTTTTCCTGATTGGTAAGTTCAGAAGCTTTTTCCTCATGTTCATTGGTCAACAACTATGTATTGTTCGATGGAGCAGCACTTCCTGCTACATCCTTCACTGTGCTCAATGGTACAACACTTCTTGCATAGACTTGCATTGTCTTCTCTTGGTTCTTGTCTGAATTTTTCTCTTGGTTCTTGCCTGCATTTTCATCTTCTTTCAAGACATTACTAACATCATTATGTAAAGTCCCTCCTGGATCTATAATATTGATGTTCCCCTCTTTTGTCTTTTCTACTGCTGCATTTGTGCATTCATTTATGATTTGAATATTGATTGCATTGGCATTACAATTAACACTTTGATCTTCATCTTCCACTTCATTTCCTCCAATTTCTTCTTCACTAAGCATTGTATCTGGAATCTGACCATCTGCTAAGACTTCCTATGTTTGGTTGATCCATAATCTCCCTCCTGCCCATTTATCTTTTTCATTGGTCCTAAATTTCTCAAAATCTGTATCTTCAATTAATTCAATTTCTTTATTGTTTGCTAAATGTTGTTCAACTTTGGTGTCCTGTGAAGGAATGTCTTGACATGAAGTATTGACCTAAACTACATTATTTTTGAATGCTTCTTGAACCCATTGGGCAGTTGAGTAATTGTCAAAATGCTACTCATTCCCCAAATCTTGTTGTACACAATCTGCTGTTGATTCCCTATTTGCTGCATGATTTCTTATTGCTGTAGGATTGAAAGTAGGTGCTGCATGGTTCAGTTTCTTGAGTTGTGTCTTAGATGATTGTCTCCTAGAAGAGCTAGGAGAAGTTACCTTTTGTACCACTTGTCTAGTTGAAAAATCAAATTCCTGCTCCTCTGACTCATTTTCCACACCTGCTGTGCAATTATTTTGCTGAATATCATTGTTGCCTGTAGTTTTTTGAACAGGAGATTCCTCCACAACTGCCAGTTGGTTACCTTCATTAGTCTCACCATTTTCAATTTCTAAGACTGCAAATTGGTTAGTTGTTTGTATTTGTTTTGTCACCGGGGTATTGTTAACAGGAACCATTTCTTTACCTTCTACATTAGAATCTTCAGTTTGTTTGCCTTTGTTTAGTCCCCTATTGTCGCGAACTTCCTTCCATTGAGGGCCTACATTACCAACTACCTTACCACTAGTAAGGATCATCACAGGAGCATCATGTTTTGCAGGTTTATTATTGCCTTGTTGCACAGTTGCAACATTTTCCTACTCCTGTAGATTTTTGCTTTCCCTTAACTCAGGATTAATTCTCCAACATTCAATCCTATCATGTCCTTGTAACTTTCATTCTTTACAGCAATTTGGTAGGTAATCGTATCTAATCGTCACCCACTCAGTTCTCACTTCCCCAGTTGGCTCATTAACAATATCCATACGAATTTTTTAGGGAGATCAGTTAATAAATCAACTAACACCTTAACTCGTGCACAACTTGGCCTTGCCTTGTTAATAGTAGCCAAATCAAGATGCATTGTCTTTCCCACAACATAAGCCAATGAAAACATACATTCTTTCGCAAAATAAGTAGGCACCAAATTTGGAAACGAAATCCAAGCCATTACCTTAGGTGTTTCCTCATCTACTTTAAATTTAGCATCATATATGAAAGTGCGCAATTGGTATTCATTTTCAGCCTTGTCTTTTATATAATAAACACTCTTCGATAAGAATTCAACAAAATCTTGCCATAATGTCAATCGTATCAACACATGCCTGTCACGAAGGTGTCCAATAGTACACTCGCCTTTGATTCCACATTGAATCGGGACAATTCGACGCAATTCATTAAGATCAGGCCAACCATACGAAAATTTGCACACCACAGCATACTGTAGATTTTCAATCTTATTCATTCGATCTACCTCGGCTTCAGTGAAACGTACCATTGGTTGTCCTTGAAATAAAACTGGTCGACGCATTGGAATAGGCTCGACAATACATTGTGCTTGAACTGGGGCATTTATCGTGGCTGGTTTCAGAATATTTGAATAATCTAGAGGCTTAGGTATTGTTATGGTGTTGTTAGGACTGGAAGGGGATGCTTGGGAGGGCTGACCAGCCATTGGAAGTGACTGGTCGCCGGCCTTAGAGGCCATGAACGACGACAATGTAACAGATAACTGAAGAAGAACTACGTGCTACAGTATTTCGAATTTTTTCAAATCTGCCCAGATATACTACATATGTGCAGTATGATTGCACCTCAAAATGCAATATTTCTCTCACTAGTTTCCAGCTCAAAAATATAACAAGAAATTTGATATAACTTCAAACCTTCAAACAGAGAAATATCGTAGCCTTTCCTCGATGCTTCAGTATAGCTGCAGCTCCTTACACCCACTTTTTTTTTGGCAGTCCGCTAGGCAATGCCTAGGGCTAGTTTTTATATCTATAAATCAAAACAAAACGAAATATACAATGTCAGGTGGTCTTGCAAAATGGAAATAATAACCTATGTTTATTACATAATACCTATTACCAATATTGAGCAACGGACTCAAAATTGGTATCACATATGAACTGATGTACACATTGATGAAAAATCCTAGCCCATGCATCAGATTAGCACGCGTGTCCAATTTCAAAACTTGCATACTGCACATAAAGCCCCTTAGCCTTGTAGCCACTGCCCAACTTTTGACTTTGTAGCCCCCTTGTATTTGAATTCTTGCTTCTGCCTAGTTTTGTTGATGGTGTTTGCTTGTATATGCCCTCATGATCCTCCATAGTAAAGTAGAAATGCAATGGTTCGTCAACTGAATATCCTCAGCATTTGTGTATCCCAATTCCTTAGCATGTGGTAATATTGATGCCCATCGCCTGCTGTGTGTGCTGCTCGTGTATTTTGTTGTCCACAATTGAAGGATTATCCAAGTACTAAAAAATGTACAGAAAATGAGACCCCAAGTTCCTTGTTTTAATATCTCAATGAGCTTGACTACACTGTCCACAACATTACTTGGTATATGAACCCACGCCTGACAGCCTTTTCCTCCTTTTGATACATGAGCATGTAGTGAAGTTACAGCATGATTGCAAAGCTGAATGCGTTGCATATCCCAAGTATTAAAACATTTACCTTCTTCAGTTTTCCAGAACCTCATGGTGACTCCATTTACGTATACCGTATCTTTGGTCGTTGTTGAGCTCCTCGTCTGTTCTTCAGCTTTGTACCAGTAGGTACAGTTATTTTTAAGCGCAATTGAGTTCTTGTACAAAGCTCTGTTTAAACTTTGCTGTGATGTTTCCTTTATACATGAAGAGATGTCCTTGCCATAACAGCCATTTCGATTTGATTGATGTTGTGTCCTGCTGTTTCTGTATCTTCCGTTGGTGACTCTTGATATGTGACTTCTTGTAGTGCATTTCTGTAATAAGGTCATATTTCTCACCATCCAAATGTTATCTTTATGTCGTTGACACATCCTGCAGCAAACTATCAGATGCTTACAGGTGAAGTTCCAGTTCTTACAGGTGAAGTTCCAGATCCACTTCCCTAAACCATTGTATCCTATCGATGCTTTCATGCTTGAGCTCACCACTGATTTCACTACCTGGGAGTGAGCAGACCATGCTAATACCACCCAAGTAAGTTTAATCAGTTGGTGAGCCATGGTTACACCAATGATCCCTACAACAAAGAACACGACGTTAGCTAAAGTACATAACATTGTGATCTCCTGTAAATAATCACAGCATTCCTCTTGGTCCCCTTTCTCTCCTTTATTATCCATTTGTTTCCGTCTTAGTTCTTGGCAGCCTTCACCCTCAAATAAGGACATTGCGATTTATCGGAGTTCACAATCCTCCTACTATTTGAATCAAGTTGTGCAAATCCTTGAGCTTCAAAGTCACCACTATCCAGTGCACAATTCGCTATATAATCTGCTAGACTATTGCCCTCCCTTAGAATATGAGAAACTCGAACATTGCATTCCTCCATTAGTGTTTTAATCTCCTCAACGTACTCATTAATATTCCACGGAGCTCCCTATTTTCCTTCTAAAACATTCTTCATGAGCATGGAGTCTGTTTGTAGCATAACATTTGCGAGTCTATTGTCTACACAGTGCCTCATTGCTTCCAAAATCGCTACTGCCTCTGCCTCATTATTTGTACCATGTGTTATTTCCTTTCCTAGTGCGTAGATTACATCTCCTTATTCATCTTGCATCACATAACCTATGGAACTCCTTCCGGAATCTCCTCTGCTCTCCCCATCTGTATTGACCTTGATCCACCCTTCATTAGGTAGTTCCCAGATCACTTTTGTCACCTTCAAATATAGAGTATACTTCTATAATTTTTGAATCAATTCAGGCCATTTGTGAGTTACATTTTGCATGCTAGGTTTCCTTATTTTGACAAGCGACTGTAAGGTAGTAGAGACTTGGTATATAACTCGACTTATTGTCACCACCTGCCCATACTTCTGGCTATTTCTTCTTTTCCATAGCTCCTATACGATGATAGCTGGTAACACTTGTAGAATATGCTGCAGACGATATACAACTTTTGATGTCCAGCATTTCACAATTACTTGGTGCAACGACAAACCTTCCATGGTAATTCCTGCATTCGTTAGAAAGTAGGTCCATACTCTTGTTGCTGCATCAGATGTAAAAAATAAATGAGGCATTGATTCTTGTTCTTGAGCGCAACACCAACATTTGGATGGCATAGAATAGCCCAATTGTCTCATCCAATCATCTAAAGGTAGTTTTGCTTTCCAAACCTTCCACAAGAAGAAGGATATTTTAAATGGTAATCCTTTTGTCCACAATTTACTGTACGCAATGGATGGATCATTTCTCTTTCTCAAAAACTCCCAGGCAGACTTCACACTAAAACTTCCTCTTGTTTCCAACATCCAAAATGGTTTATCCAAAATATCAGATGCAACTGGAGGCTTTATGTTCTCTATGATATGTGTAGCATACTCCTCTGGCAATAGCTCCTTTAATTTGTCTACATCCCATGCACCTTCTTGTACCACATCGTGCACATTATTAACAGATTCATCAATGACCAAATCTGGAGGAGTAATAAAATATAATGCTCCAAGCCCCATCCAGTTTTTATACCAAAAGAGAGATGAACCCATTCGTGGATGCCAACCAATTTGATGTTCGGCAATATCCCTGCATTCTATCATCTTTGTCCATATATGAGATCTACGACGCCAAGGGACAATAATAGGATTGAGTTTCTTGCAATATTTTTGACTCAGGAATGAACTCTACATGGTAGGTTTCGTTCTAAAATTCCACCAAAACTTACAGAATAATGCTTTGGAGCCATCATGAAGAGATCTAAAACCTATTCCTCCCTCATCACATGGAAGACATAGGTTAGACCAATAAGACCAATGTCTACTCATTCCACCCACAGTACTACTCCAGAAGAATTGTGCAAACATCTTATCCAACTTGTTTATAACATTTGTAGGGGGTTCACAGCAGATAGTATATGAATAGGCATACTTTGCAGAACATGCGAGATCAAAATATAGTTTCCTCCGATTGAGAGTAGTTTACCTTTCCATGCCTGTAACTTGTCCATAACTTTGGTGAGTAAATTTTGGTAATGATCCATCTTTCTTTTTGTATAAAAAATAGGACACCCAAGGTAAGTAAAGGGAAAATCTTGCCTGTTAATCTCAGATATCCTCTTAACCTTATTTACCACCTCTACAGGAGTATTATGGTGCAAATATACAATAGATTTCGACTTATTAATAAGCTGTCTAGATGCAGCTTCATAATCAAATAGGACTTGCATTATTAATTGCAATGAAGTTGCATCTGAGGAGGAGAAAATAATAGTGTCATCGGCATATGCAAGATGGGTAATCTTAGGACTCCATTTAGGCAATCCAAATCCACAGAAATGCAAGTTCAAATGTAATGCATTCAAACCTCTTGATAATGCCTCAGCTGCCGGAATAAAAAGAGTAGGGGATAGAGGGTCTCCTTGTTTCACTCCTCTTGTCGACTTGAAGAAACCATAGGGCTGCCCATTTATCATTACAGAATACCAATTGTTTGAGATGATACCAAACACCAGACCTATGAGTCTTTCTCCAAACTCCATCTTTCTCAAAACCTTAGTAAAAAAAAGCCAAGAAAGTCAATCGTAGGCTTTAGCCATGTCTAACTTTATCACCACATTTTGCCCTGCTTTAGTCCTTAGTCTAATATCTGTAATTATTTCTTGAGTTAGCAGCACATTCTCAACGATGCTTCTCCCTTTAACAAATCCTGTCTGCTCATCTGATATTAGATTAGGAAGCATTCCAGCTAGCCTTTCATGAACAACCCTCAAGAAAAATTTATTTATAAAATTTCTAAGGCTAATGGGTCGCATATCAGAATAAGTCAAAATCTGTTTCTTCTTAGGTAATAGCACCAAATTTGTGTGAGTCACAAACTTTGGTAGATTATGCCCATTGAAGAAAGCTCTAACCATGTCATAGACATCATCTCCGACTATATCCCAGCATGCTTGAAAGAAACAACCAGTGAATTCGTCCGGTCCACCTGCACTGTCTCCATTGAGCCCAAACACTGCCTCTTTCACTTCGTCTTTGTTAGGTTGCCTCAAAAGCATATCATTCTACTCATTATTCACCATGCGTGGCATATGATCCAGTATGTCAAATGCATCAGGAACCTTATCTTCATGAAATTGATCAGTGAAATATTTTACAGCTTCCTCTGCCTTAGCCACTGAATCTTCAATCCAATTGCCCTCGCTATTTTGTATTCTCTTCAATTCCAACCTTTTCCTTCTTCCCATGACTTGCGCATGAAAGAATTTTGTGTTCCTATCTCCATCTTTGAACCATGACAATCCATATTTTTGTTTCCAAAATTCCTCCTCTAGCATTATGTATTTTATGAACTCAGCTTGAACTTTCATAAGTCTTTCAATATTCTGAAAAGAAGGATTCAACTAGAATTGTACTTCATGAACTAAGACCACCTCTTCCAAACTAGAAATCTTTTCAAAAATGTTTCCAAATATAGCCTTGCTCCAGATTGAAAGAGCTTTCTTCACCTTTTTGAGCTTGTAATTGAACAAAGTGAAAGAATTCGAATGAAAGTCTGCTGTCCAGTTTTCTGCTACTGTATTTTTGAAAGTTGGATTTTTTGTCCAGAAATTCAAAAATTTGAAGGACCTCTTGATTGGGACTGTAGAGGCCTGTACACTCAACATCATCGGGTAGTGGTCAGAACCAATTTTGGAAAGATGGTTTACCTCTAAACCTGCAAACATCTATTGGAATTCTGCTTTTGCTAGTATTCTGTCTAGTCGTTTGAAAATGCAGTCATCTTCACCTCGACCATTCCACCAAGTGTAAATACTTCCTTTAAATCCAAGATCGATAAGGTTACAAGTATTTACATAATGCCTAAAATCAAGAACCTCATTCATGTGGACGGGTCGACCTCCAAATTTTTCTTCTTCATCCCAGATAACATTGAAATCTCCTCCCACTAGCCAAGGAAGATTCATATCTCTCGCAAGTGTATATAAGCTGTCCCACAATTCAATTCTTTCAGTAGAGTCACATTTTGCATATACAAATGTAACAATAAGTGACCTTCCAGAATCC
This sequence comes from Nicotiana tabacum, assembly GCF_000715075.1. Lineage (NCBI taxonomy): Eukaryota > Viridiplantae > Streptophyta > Magnoliopsida > Solanales > Solanaceae > Nicotiana > Nicotiana tabacum. The sequence goes on from NC_134090.1 coordinate 105,976,150, forward strand.
ATGTTTGTTATTTTTAGTGTCATCTGTTGGTCCATATTGATAATGATATCAACACCATGATCTTCATCAACAAATACCCATATTTTGTTTGAAACATTTGCGTAAACTTGTAGCATTCCGATCTTTCTTCTATACCATTCTAATTTCGTGGCTCTTTGCATTGGTTCCATGATACCTATGAATCGAAAATGATGTTGCCTTTGCATAGTGACCAGCCTCTCAAAGGCTTTCATTGTATTCACCGATCTCACATTCCAAAATAGAGCATTCATCATTGATTAAGCGATTTGGATTGGGTCCTTCTTGTTTGAGCCCCAGGTGGAACTACACTTTGATTTTCTTTAGATTAATTCTTTTTACCTCTCCCAGCAGATTTCCCTTTCTCAATTGCTCTAGGTGAAAGATCACCTTGTCTTGCTACATTCTTAAAGTTTTGAGTCGTTGATTCTTCATCCATGTCTCTCCCTTTGGTTTCCACATTTTCATCATCACCATGGCCCTTAGGAGTAGTAATGATTTCATTTTTTCCCTGATTAGGAATCAACGATCTCCCTACACTCTTCTTTCCTTAATCTCCTTTAGCAGTAGTTATAGTCAATGGAACAATGACTCTTTCTAGAGAAAGCTGCCCTGCATCATTGAGCTGTACCGTTCTAGTGACTTGTTTTTCTCCTTTATCACTGATTACTTCATCACCTATACCACTTAAGTCTCCTCTAGTGCCCCTCGGATCACCCGTCAATGAAATAACTGCATTACTCCTATCAAGAATGGAGGTACCTTCAGGGGGTTTAAGGCAAGCGTTCTGCATCTGACCAAATTGTTCAGTACCTTCACGCATTTTTGATGCTTTTGTTAATTGTGGGTTTTCATTTTGGTGTATCACAGCTTGTAAACCTTGTCCATTCACGCTTTGTTCCTCCTCTCCATCTTGATCATCTTCAGTTTTATTCAGATCTTCACTACAATCCTCATTTCCCAAGAATTCTCCTTCTTCTGAGTCCTCCTCAATTTGTTCTGTCCATACCTTAACTTCACCAATGTGAAGTTTTCCAGGTTCTTTATTAAACATATTTGGCTCGAGTGATTCTTGAAATGGTACTTCTTGACAAGAAGTATTTGTAGCCACTAAATTTTCAGCAAATGTTTGTTGTACCCATTACGCTGTAGCTTCCTTATTTGCTGCTATATTTTCCTTTCCTTTGGTACCTGCACTGCCTTTGTTACCTTTGTGTGACCCTCCTTTCCCAATAGTAATTGGATTGAATTTCTGGGCTGCTGGATTTAATGGTTTTCCAGAAGGAAAAGGACTGTTTAAGGCACTTTGATTATCACCCTCTGCTACAAGAGCCACTTGATTATTGTTCTGAGAAACTGCACCATTTTTCTAAATCACATCATCATCCTTCACTTGTGGTTGCTTTTGGATAACCTCATCATTCACATCCTCCTCCATTTCCAACACAACAAATTTATTCCCTATATGAGTCTGCTTCCTTGCACATTGGTTGATTGGTACCATTTCTTTCCCTATTGTATTTTGGACTTCCTTTTGATTAAATGCGTGCCTTGTACGATTATCCCTAACCTCTTTCCACTGCTCATTACCCTTACCACTCACATTGCCTACCACCTTTCTGCTTGATAAAATCATTAAAGGTCCTTGTCGAGTTGAGCTTGATGGTACAGTTGCCTTGTCAATATTTTTCGCAATCACATGTTCGGTCTGTTGCTTAGCATTTTTATTCCCCATTAGATCTGGATGAATCCTCCAACATTCAATCATGTCGTGCCCCTGCAATTTTCACTCTTTATAATATTTGGGAAAATAATCATAGTTGATGGTCACCCATTCAGTCCTCACACCTCCAGTTGTCTCATTTTCGATGTCCATACGCATTTTCTTGGGTAAGTCAGATAGGAGATCAACAAGAACTTTCACTCGCGCACAGCTCAGCCTTGTCTTATTAATTGTAGCCAACTCAAGATGGAGTGGCTTTTCCACAGTTGAAGCCAACGAAAAAAGACATTCCTTGACGAAATAAGTTGGCAATAAATTTGGAAACGAAATCCATGCTATTACCTTTGGCGTTTCCTCACCAGCCTTGAATTTTGAATCATATATCAATGTCCTTAATTGATATTCATTTCCATGATTGTCTTTCACATAATACGCACTCTTCGAAGAAAATTCAATAAAATCTTGTCGTAGTGTCAAATGTATTAGTACATGCCTTTCGCGTAAGTATCCAATGGTACACTCTCCTTTAATCCCACATTGCAGCGGTACAATCGACGTAGTTCATTGAGCTCAGGCCATCCATAAGAAAATTTGCACACTACTGCATAGTGCAAGCCCTCAATCTTGTTCATTCGCTCCACCTCAGATTCAGTGAACTTCACCAAAGGCTGTCCTTAAAAGAGCACTGGATGACGAAATGAAATTGTATCAGCAGTAAACTGTTTCGTGTTTTCTTGAGCTTGTGCATTGATCGTGGCTGGCTTTAGAATGTTAGAATAATCTAAAGGCTTGTGTATTGTTGTGGGGTTGTTTGTAATGGAGGGGGGAGCATGGGAGGGCAGACCAACCATTGGAGGTGACTGTTCGCCGGCCTTAGAGGCCATGATCGACTTCAACTTAGCTGCTCGTGTTTCCTCTCTCAAAAGCCCAGATTCTGTCAACCTACAGTGATCTTCGAACTAAAATGAAAATCAAGATCTATACTAAGAAACCATGGTATTCTTTAGTACTCCATATAGCACTACAACACCTTAAATTACATCAAGATTAAGCTGTAGCTTTTTCCAAAAGAATCGTGATGCTACAGTAACTCAAGGAGATTTGAAATCTGTTGCGATGGTTATAGATTTAGCTGAAAAACTAAGAGTCACGAATTAAGCAATGTTCTTCACATCTCACAGATCACATCCACGATACATGAAGCCAGTAGCTTTGATGTTTTTCGAAAAAGCACTGGGTGCTACAGTACTTCAAAAAAGAAAATTAAGATCTGTTGAGAATAGCTAATGATTTAAGGATCCCCACTTTTCTTTGGGTACAACTGGCCTCTTTTTTTAACAGCCATTGCACCATTTAAGTATTTTCCTGATTTTCCTTTTCCCACTCTATTACTACCCCACACTTTGACTTTTATATGCTCTTTAACGATTCAAGTGCTTCTAGGAGGTACAAGTTCAAACAGTCTAACTATTCAAACAAAGGGATGTAGGTTATTGTAAGGTTATCAAAGAACAGGCTTCAGGCTCGAAGGGGTTAACTATGGCAATATGTACAGGTGGATTCATAATTATACAGGCTACACAAGGAACTGCCTCAATCATCTCTAAGGCCAAACAACTTCTATTTCACTTTGCAAACACACAGGGCAAGTTCTATGTATCGCATGCAAGCACATAATACAAGTATTATCTCACACACACTTGGCATGTAACTCATTCCGAATTAGTTTGTCAACAGACTCACGTGAGCGTTCAAGAAAGACAAGGTGTGCAGAATTAAGGAATAAAATTACGAGTCTACAAACGAGCCTAGATGTCGCACCCTTAAGTTCGTTTTAATTATTTGTAGGTGTGTACATTACGGGTTGCATTCTTGCCCTCACCCATCTTAGTCCAATAGAGTCCTAAGGGTCCTAAAAATATTAAAGAAAAATCTACCTAACCCGGTTCAAGAAAAACCCTTGAAAAAGAACCGTGGTCAAAAGAAAAACCAAGGAGGAATTACTACACTACCTAAAAAGAAAAAAAAAATAAAAAAAAATCTAAATGGACTACTTCCCTCAAGAGTACTGTCCAAGTGGTCCGTCCTCAGGAAGAGTCTCCTACATTTATTTATTCTACAACCAATGTATATGTACACTAACAATACACCACTAAAGCAAGCCTCCCACCCCACACAAAAAGAATATGGCATGTCCCCATGTCATAACACAAATAAAGTGCAGAAGGGTAAGAAGACTTCCCTGAGCATCACTCGGAGTCGGATTGGTCGACCCCTACGTAGATTGTCTCAATCATAGTGTCCCAAGTGACCCCTTGGGCATCGTGGTAATGATCAATGTCACCAGTGAACTGGGGCAGCTGCAAGACCTGGCGAATCTTTAGAATTGAGGCATCTACCACCCTGCCCCGCACAATCACAGACTGACACAAATGTTCCGGGCAGTTCGCGTAGAACTCCCGGACTAATATTGGGTTTGGCGTCTCAGGTTCATCAAACAAGAACTCTATCTCCCTCCGTCTGATTTCTTCATACATGTCTGCTTTTTCCATACGGAGGGCAGCCTTGTCAATAGGAATCTCAGGGATAAAGCTTTTGGTGGCCTTAGCATGAAACGCGTCCTCTGCCTCCTGTGACTGGAACCTGGTGGCATCATATATTGGCATTTGGGAAGTGCTTGCCGAGCTCTTTCGCCTTTTTCGGGCCATATTACCTGCAGACAATTCAGGGTAACAATCAGATGCATCCTAACATGTGCCAGTCGGAGGGGGTATTTGACCGCAGTCCTACCGCGGTTACGCTGGGACCGTGGAAGACTTCTTTCAAAGGAGGTCCTTGACCGCGGTTACGCTAGGACCGCGGTCTGGGCGTGTTCCTGATACTTTGTTTTCCATGAAGTTATGCATTACACTTACAACACATTCATGGGTTGCCTCCCACGCAGTGCCTGATTTAACGTCGTGGCACGATGCAGATGAGCGCATTTAAGGCTCGCTCGACCTCTGTGGTTCAGTCACGTGTATCTTAGACACTTCCTTTGGTTCGCTCATGCCCACATATAGTTTCAATCTCTGCCCATTGACTCTAAATGTACGGGAGTCTTTCTCTATGGCGATCTCGACAACACCTAAAGGGAAAACTTCTACCACTCTAAATGGTCCAGACCATCGTGACCTGAGTTTACCCGGAAATAGCCTTAATCGTGAGTTATAAAGCAACACCATATCTCCAGGATTGAAATTTCGCTCCACAATGTTCTTGTCGTGCAACCTCTTCATTCTTTCTTTGTACAACCTTGTGCTCTCAAAAGCAAGATGTCTGAACTCATCGAGCTCATGCAATTCTGTGATTCTCGTTGTGACCGCAGCCTCGATGTCTAGATTCAGCTGTTTTAGTGCCCACCACTCTCTATGTTCAAGTTCCACTGGCAAATGGCAGACCTTCCCGAACACCAACTTATATGGTGACATACCAATCAGAGTTTTAAAAGCAGTTATATAGGCCTAGAGTGCATCATCTAACTTTTTCGCCCAATCAGTTCTTGTGGCGTTCACAGTCTTGGTTAGCACACTCTTTATCTCTCTGTTGGACACTTCAACCTTCCCACTAGTTTGCTGGTGATAAGGGGTAGCCACCTTGTGGCGTACATCATACTTTGCAAGCAACTTCTCGAAAGCTCTATTACAGAAGTGAGTGCCTCCGTCACTGATAATCGCTCTTGGTGTCGCAAATCTGGTGAAAACGTTCTTCTTCAAAAACCCCACCACCACTCTTGCATCATTAGTGGGAAACGCTGCAGCTTCTACCCATTTGGACACGTAATCCACAACAACAAGTATGTACTTATTGCCATAGGAGCTGACGAAGGGACCCATGAAGTCAATCTCCCAGACATCAAACATTTCCACCTCTTGAATTGGGTTCATGGGCATCTCATAGAGACGGGAAATATTCCCAGTCCACTGACATTCATTGCAGCCCTTCACCCATTGGTGCACATCTTTAAACACTATTGGCCAAAAGAATCCGGCCTCAAGCACTTTCGCAGCTGTCCTGACCCCTCCAAAATGTCCTCCATAAGCCGATGCGTGACAAGCCTTCAAAACAGAAGATTGTTCTATCTCGGGGATAGACCTCTGGATCATATTGTCAACACAAATTCTAAACAGGTAAGGCTCATCCTAATAATACATGCGGCAGTCACGATAAAACGTTTTCTTTTGTACAAATGAAAGGTCATAGGGAACTATACCGCAGGCCAGGTAATTTGCAAAGTCTGCATACCATGGCGCTTCTTCAAGATTAGTAGCGACCAGCTGCTCGTCTGGAAAGGTTTCCAGAATATCTTCAACCTCAACTGCATTTTCAGCTCCCTCAAGTCGTGATAGATGATCAGCGACTTGGTTCTCTGTGCCCTTACGGTCACAAATTTCAAGGTTTAATTCTTGCAGCAGCAACACCTAACGAATCAGGCGCGACTTAGACTCCTTCTTCTCAATCAAGTACTTGAGAGCTACATGATCAGTGTATACAATTACCTTAGAACCAATCAGATATGATCTGAACTTGTCGAAAGCAAACACCACAGCCAACATCTCCTTCTCAGTCATAGTATAGTTCAGCTGGGCTCCACTTAGTGTTCTACTAGCATAGTAGATTGGATGCATCAGCTTGTCCTTCCGCTGTCCCAGCACTGCCCCCACTGCGTAGTCACTGGCATCACACATGAGTTCGAATGGTTGCTCCCAGTTGGGGGCAACAATGATAGGTTCTGTGACTAGTCTCTTTTTCAGCTCCTCGAATGCTACCCTGCAATCATCAGAAAACAAGAAAGGGTGATCTTTTTCTAACAACTTACAGAGCGGGTTGGTAATTTTTGAGAAGTCTTTTATGAATCTCCGGTAGAAACCGGCATGCCCAAGGAAGCTTCTGATTACTTTGACTGAAGTTGGAGGAGGTAGCTTTGCTATTACATCCATTTTAGCACGATCCACCTCAATTCCTTTGCTTGACACACGGTGACCCAAGACTATGCCTTCTTGTACTATGAAGTGGCACTTCTCCCAGTTTAGATTTATCAGGCACTCATCAAATGAGTTCCCCACCACTGAAAAGTCATCCATGAACACCTACATTAGGTCCTCTACCATGTCAGTGAATATGGCCATCATGCACCGTTGGAATGTGGCGGGTGCGTTGCATAGGCTAAAGGGCATCCTTCGAAAGGCATAAATGCCATAAGGGTGAGTGAAAGAGGTCTTATCTCTGTCCTCCGATGCAATGGAGATCTGGTTGTATCCTGAGTACCCGTCCAGAAAATAGAAGTGTGACCTCCCTGCCAGTCTGTCTAACATCTAATCAATGAAAGGAAATGGGAAGTGGTCTTTCCGGGTGGCTAGATTTAGCTTTCTATAATCCATGCAAATTCTCCAGCCCGTGACTGTTCTTGTAGAGATCAATTCATTGTTATCATTCTTAACTACCGTCATGCCACCCTTTTTAGGTACACATTGAACTGGGCTAACCCAGCTGCTGTCAGAGATTGGGAAGATAATTCCCGCGTCTAACCACTTTATTACTTCCTTCATGTTAGGGTTCAGCCTTCTTTGGTGTTCCCTGGAAGGTTTGTGTCCCTCTTCCAATAGAATTTTGTGCATACAGTAGGCGGGGCTGATCCCCTTTATGTCTGCCATGGTCCACCCAATGGCAGTCTTGCACTCCTTAAGTACCTGCAAGAGTTGTTGCGCCTGCACATCTAACAAACTAGATGAGATAATAACAGGTAATGTGGAGTTAGGTCCAAGGAATTCATACCTGAGATGGTTGGGCAATGGCTTTAACTCCAGCCTTGGTGGTTCTTCGATAGATGGCTTGGCTGGAGGAGTCTCTCGATTTTCCAAGTGCAAGGGCTCAAATTCTAGAGTTCTATCCCAGAACCCTCTACCCTTTAATGCCAACACCTATTCCGCCAGTTCCTCTCCATTCACCTCATCCAAATTCATTAAACATTCAGCAAGGGGGTCCTCAATGGTTAGCACCTTATCATCAGTCTCTATGATTACATTCACGACATCAATAAAAGAACAATTGACGAATTCACTTGGTCGCCTCATAGATTTATGCACATTGAATGTTATCTCCTCATCGTTCAATCTCATCTTGAGCTCCCCGGTTTCACAATCAATGAGAGCTCTCCTTGTGGCCAAGAATGGTCTTCCCAAAATTATGGGAATCTCTTCATCCACTCTGTAGTCTAAGATCACAAAATCTGCAGGGAACACAATTTTCCCTACCTGAATTAGCACATCATCCAGTATACCAGAGAGTCGTTTCACTGTCTTGTCAGCCAACTACAACAACATAGAGGTGGGTCTAGCTCTTCCAATGCCCAGCCTCTTGTAAATTGTCAGGGGCATAAGATTGATGCTGGCCCCTAGATCACACAGTGCTTTAGCAAAAGCAAAATTACCAATAATGCATGGAATTGTAAAGCTCCCTGGGTCAGACAGCTTTTCTACAATTGGTCTAGTCACCACTACACTACATGTCTGAGTAAGAGTAACTGTGGCCAAGTCTTGGAAATCAAACTTTCGGGACATCAAGTCCTTCATCATTTTTGCATACCCAGGCATCTCCTTCAAAGATTCAATCAATGGTATGTTTACCTGGATTTGTTTTAGCATTTCGAAGAACTTCTTGTATTGCTCATCCTTTTGGTACTTAGCCAACCTCTTAGGGAAAGGTGCAGGAGGTCTCTTCTTCCCAATCAACTGGGATTGATCCTTATCAGCTGCTACATCAACTACAGGTTCCTGGACTGTCTCAGCTTCTTTCTCGATCGCATTCTGAATGCTATTTTTTTCCTGGGCAGGCTGGACTGGAACCTCCGTCAGTTTTGTTGACTCATCCAGCTCAATGGTCCCTGGTATAAGTGTCTCAGCTTGTCTAGTTTCTCGAGCCCTCTCTTTCTCTACATCCAGATCTCTGCCATTACGTAGACTTACCGCCATCAGTTGCTTTGGGCCTTGATCTTTTGGATTTATCTGGGTGTCTGCAAGTAGTGTCCCATGAGGACGGTTGTTCAGAGACATAGAAATTTGGCCCACCTGCACTTCAATATTCTTGATTGCTGCATCATGTGCATCCTCTCTCTCATTAATCTTTGCATTAGACCCAATAACCTGCTGCATCATTGCCTCAAGTCTAGCAAACCCATCTTCCTGCCTTCCACCATGTTGCTTCTGAGAAGGGTGATACCCCTGTTGCTGATTCTGATTATTATATCCATGTGGCCTTGGGTAAGGTGACATATTGTTAGAGGGTCTCATACCTCCCATGTTTCCATTGTTGAACTGTGGATAGACTGGCCTGTATTGCTTATTTTGCTGGCCCCAATTCTGACCACCCTGTCTCTGGCCTCCATAATTAGACACATAATTCATGTCTTCAGGGTAGTGGTGATGATCATGTTCTGCATTCTATTGGTTACCGATTGGATGACTAATGAAAGATGCGCACAAGCCCCCATTGGTAGTATCTACGATGTGTACCTGCTGCTTCAGCCCTGACTCTTCCACCGTTTTGGTGAGTATACTCATCTGTGTCAATAAGGTGGCCATATTTTCAGCCATAGAGTTGGATGGATCTAAGGGCACTGAGTGAACCACTGGAGTGATAGGTGCATTTCTGGTTGTCCCTCCCAAATTTTGTGCCATCTTGTCAAGCAGACTCTGGCCTTCTATCCATGTTTTGCTCAAAAATGCTCCACCAGCTGAAGCATCAACAATGTTCTTCACGCTATCTGACAATCTTATGTAAAACCGCTGCCCCAACATCAGATCTGGAATACCATGGTGCGGGCATATAACCAGCATCCCTTTAAACCGCTCCCATGTTTCATGCAGTGTCTCCATTGGTCTCTGTTTAAAACTTAAAATTTCATCAATTTGTTGAGCAGTCTTATTGGGTGGGTGGAACTTGTTATGGAATTGCCTGACTAACTCATCCCAAGTTGTTATAGAATTTATGGGAAGTGAGTTTAGCCAAGTCTGGGCAGCTCCTATCATTGAGAATGGAAACAATAACAACTTGATTGCTTCAGGAGTTACGTTGGGCTTCCTTTGGGTTTTGCAGATAGATAGGAAGTTCTTCAAGTGCTGCTGAGGATCTTCGACTTGCGACCCCGAAAATAGTCCCTTGTTCTGCAACAAGTGCAGCATGTTATTCGTAATTTGGAATGACTCAGCCTGTATCTGCAGAACTACAATGGTTGTGGACGGATTTTTAGCTGTGGGTTGTGCCCAGTCATAGAGAGCAGCCTCTGGCACTATTGGTATCGCTGGGTTTTCCTCGTGATCCCCCATGACTGTTTCGAATTGTGCAGTTGTTGGTTGTTGTTTGTTTTTCCGATTAGTCCGATTCAAGGCCTTGAAAACATTCTCGTGATCTGATAATGCTTCAAATACTTCACCAGATATCGATGAGTTTCTAGGCATGCACTTCTTTCAATTGTAATAGATAACAGCGTTAATTCCCCGGCAACGGCGCCAAAATTTGATCACGCCCAACTATGCCTTATAAAAGGACAATGCGGACGTTGCAAATATAACCTGAGTATTTATGCCCAGAGTCGAATCCACAGAGAATTAACCTATCAATTACTTTCGTTGGACTTACTAAATTCTTTAGAATCAACTTCCCCAAACATTGTGAATAACAGTTGATGGTATATTTAATAACTAAGATTGAAAGTCAATAAACAGTTGTAAACTAAATATGCTTAAGTTGTGAACAATAATAAGAAGGTTCTAAGGTAGTGATTTTCCCTATTGATGGAATCCCTTCAGTTTATGTTTCATATAGATTTACCAACACATCTCTATCAATCATGAACACTCTTTTTACCGTGAATCTCTCCCGAGTAATCACGATAATTTACTAGACGCACTCTCCCGAGATACGCTAGCTGGCTTTGTTTATTACAGTTCACTTTAGATTGCACCCAAGACTTCGTTATCCCTAATCCCACCTTTAAACCCGCAGTTATAGATCCCTCTTATACTTTGGGAGTGGTGTTGTTCAACAATCACCTAAATATGCACTCTCTCCCGAGTTATGCACACTAATTAGGCACAGCTAATTGAGGATCCTATCAATTAACAACAACAAACATGTAGTTGAACAAATAGAGATTAAAGTGGCAAACTATATTAACATAATCAAGAAGTTCATCCTTCAATAGGTTCCATCAAAACCCTAGAGAAAGGATTTAGCTACTCATGAGAATGGGTAAATAAACTATGAAAATATTCATGATCAAAATTGCCAGAAAAATAAGGAGAAGAAGAAAATATGATGTTTTGGGTGATCTCTCACACTTGTTTTTCTTGCCAATGTACTCTAAAAAACATTACATGCCTCCCTTGGATGAGTTTTATTGTTTAATATAGGGTTTTGGGCTAAAAATCCCGTATTTTGCACTTCAGTCCCTCAATTTTCTGCTTCCTATCGCGGTCCTACCGCGGTTACACCCGGACCGCGACCAACTAGCCTCTCAAAATCCGCAACAGCCTTCTGCCGCGGTCTGACCGCGGTTACACCGGGACCGCGGCAGTCCATCTCCTGTTCTGGTTTTGCTGCCTTCGCGTAGTGCACTTAGCGGATATTGTAGGATTGGCCTCTTTTTCTCCGTAATTGATCCCAAAAGTACTTCATAGACTTCTTTTATTGTATATAGCCTGCAAAGCATGAAAATCACTAATCAGAGCATTTTGTCATCACTTGTTATCATAAAAACTATACAAGAAGGTGGTTCTTTAGGGCCTAATTATAGTCCAATTCACCTATTATCAATTTCTAAACAAAGTATAGTACTCACACAGTTCAAGCAGCATAATTAAATCCTATAGGCAGGATTTATACCCAGTTTTAACGAAAGATATAAGAATAAACCCCCCAGCTTTACTAAATATCCCCAAATATGTTATTACATAGTTATTACAGACCAGAATAGAAAAATAAATTACATAAATGTATCAGTACGCTATAGGGAGCCTTCATAGGCCCAAATGAACCTGGGAACCAGGCCTTCCCGCATGGTAGCTTTGGAACATAGCAATGATTCATCCACATCACATTAAAACTAGGATTTCAGTGTATCAAAGTTCCCAAAGAGCCTCAGAGACCCCGGGCAATTCTCACATCAAAACCACACATTCAGCAAAGAGTTCATAAAATATTGGAAAACCAGCCCCAATGTGTCAGTGTTCAAAGGAGTCTTAAGGACCCTAGGCAGTGCTCACACTTGGGTGGTTGAGAACCTAAATGACTAAGAGTAGGGATTTTTAAAACCAGTACATAAAGGAAAAGGGGGAGATTTTAAAATAGTTCAATTTTAGAAGAAGAAAAGTTCAGAACACAGAGTTGCAGGCAAAACTGCACCAAGAAGCAAACAAGGTTCATATTATGACTTATTTGACTGTCTTCCAGCAGAGGATTCATATTTTTCAAAACTAATTAATCCTAGGTTAACAGCGCCACTAAATGGTTCACACAATCAGGTGAAGGACAAAATCATGCTGAGAATTGAAATATGCAAGTCAAGCAAAACATAGAGAATGGAGTTTGCAAAGGTTAGGGCATACCAGTTAAGTGAGAAAGTTAGTAAGTATACCACAGCAATGAGATTCCAGAATAATTTTGGCCTTGGCTTTCAGCGTCCAAAATCAAGAGATACTTAGCACAAAAATCGAAACAAGAGAGCAAGAGTGAGTTTAAGCTTTTTTTAGCGAGAATTAGAGAGTTCGAGACTTGTCTAAAGGGAAAAGGGAGAGGGGTTTAAATAGCACTAAATTAGAGCACACAAATATGGTAATAAGTCAATCATACATAAACAAGGAATGAAAATAATTTCATAATCAATTTAAGTCGGCTTCAATCAATTAACAGAACATAATAACATAAAATCAGGCAGGTATTACTGAAAGTAGGAAGGGTATTATACAGAACCATTCAATATTCAAAATGCCGAATCAAATAAGATAGGGGGTAATGAGAACAGTAAATTAAACAAAAATAGGAAAATATCAGTACCATACAAGAAAGGAAAGACTGGAATTTCAGTAAAGATTTCAAAAAAAAACCCTGATTTGGGGTAAATAAAATTAGTCAGCAATCAACGCTAAGAGTGAAAGATGCATAGAGGTAGATAGACAGAAACATTAAAGGAAAGATAATTAAACAACGAAAACCCTAAATTTAATGTAAGTTAAAATAGGCAAAAGTACAAAAGAGTTTTAATAAAATGCACAAAGACATATAGACGGAAATAATTAGGGCTTAAACAATATTTTGTTCGATTTTGAAGAATAAAAAACCCTAGATTTTAGGGTAATTAAAATCAATCAGAAGTAATAAAGAAATTATAAACACAGAGATAGATATGCTGAAACATTAAAGGAAAAATACTGAAAAAATAAGAAATCATTTTAGATCTTGAAAGATCTTGAACCCTAGTTTAAGGATAAGCGAAAGATTTAACCAATAATAGACAGATTCGACGAGTAACAAGGTAAATAATATTATTAAAGAGAACCAAAAATGAACCAAAATCTGGTTTGAACCAGAGATCCAAAACCTTGAAAGATACGAAAAATATCCGTACTCATAGATATTGGGATGAACATGGACGAGAATAACCAAAATATAAGAGATTCTGGACCAGATCGGGTTTGAATCTCTCGAGATCCACTTTCCATTTGAGGCAAACCAATTTAAGTAACACCAAAGACTGATAGTAGGTAAAGAAGTAAGGCCAAATAAGGCAAGTAATTAAGAAATGATTCTATTTCTTGCCGAATTTGAAGGAGAAACGGTGACAGCGGGTTAGGGTTTTGAGAGGGTGAAGGGTGAGGAGATGAGAGGATTCAATGACAACGTGTGGGGTGAAGTGACTAGGGTTTAGACGGGTTAGGTTAATTAAAAAGGGTTGGGGGTGATGTGGACCGTTGATCTTAGAGATCAACGGTCCTAATTTAAGAGGTTCCCGGGTCGGGTGGTTTAATCGAGTAGAGGTAATTGGGTATTGGACTGGTGTATATAATTGGGCTAGGTCCGAAATTAATTAGAAAGGGGCTAAATTTTAAATACCCAATTAAATCAGTAAAATAATTTATAAACATATTTAATAAATATTAAAAATATCATTTATGCATGAAAATAATTTAAAATAATTACTTAAAATTACAAAAATATAAAATGTCATTTTCCTTATAGATAATATAATTATACATATATACGGGCTATTATTGCAAAATATGCAATTCTAGCCTTAAGAATGCAAATGTAATTATAAAAAATGTACTTAAAATATTTAAGTGCTATATGGGCATAAATGATGAATTTAAATGACTAAATCATCATAAAAATAAGATGAGGGATAATTATTGAATATTTGTATAATAAAAATACAGAAATAAATTGACTTAAAGCCTTTAAAATTATAGAAAAATTATAGAAATACTTGTGCATGTTCATAAATGCATGTGCACTATTTTGAATATATATATATATGCATATTTAAAAATATATGAGGGAAAAATTGGATATCAACACTCATTTACTACTTTTCAGTTTACTGGGGCTACCTTCAGATGGTGGGAGGCCTATGAGAGGCGCAGGCCAGTCGGTGCAACACCCTTTCATGGCATGAGTTTTCATTCTCTTCTTGGAGAAGTTTGTACCACAGACCCGCAGGGAGAAGCTGCGCAGACAGTTCGAGCAGCTGCGTCAAGAGGGCATGTTTGTGACCCAATATGAGATAAGATTTTTAGAGTCGGCTCATCACGCAGTTTGGTTGGTTCCCACTAAGAGGGAGAGGATTAAGAGGATCATTGATGGCCTCTACTGTCAATTGTATTTTGTTATGACTCGGGAGAGTGTATCAGGTGCTACATTTTACGATGTGGCTGATATTGCTCAGTGGCTAGAGATGGTCCATAGTATGGAGCATGAGGAGAGAGAGGACAAGTGGCCTCGTGGTTCGAGTGGTTTTAGTGGTGCTTCTTGTAGGGTCCAGTCCTACCATAGCAGGGGTCGTCCTTATAGGCCCGCTCAAATGGCTTGTCCACTTCATCGTGGCGCATCAGCTAGCCATGGATCATATAGTGCTCGACCAATTCAGTCATCCCTCAATGCATTCCCAGCTCAGAGTTCATCTCATGCACCTTCAGTTAAATGTTCATCTGCACCAAGTTCTTCTGGTTCTCGGGGTCCGGCTCAGTATTTGCCACCATTTTTAGAGAGGGGATGTTTTGATTGTGGAGAGTTGGGTCATGTGAAGAATTTCTGTCCCCGCCTTATGTGAGGTGAAGTTCAGTAGAGGAGTCAGGCCACGTCTTCAGCACTAGTTACTTCACCATCCGCCTAGCCAGCTCAGGGTGGGGCTTAGGCAGCTAGGGGTCTCCCTTGTGGGGGAGGCTGATCAGGTGGCAGTCAGGCTTGATTCTATGCTATTCCTGCCAGGCCAGATGCCGTTTCTTAAGACATAGTGATCACATGTATTTTCTCAGTATGACACATGGATGCTTCTATATTATTTGACCCTGTTTCTACTTATTCGTATGTATCATCAAATTTTGCTCGATATCTGGATATGCCCAGTGAGCCTTAGTTCCATCTATTCATTTATCTACGCCAGTGGGCAATATTTGTTGTGGGCCATATATATCGATCGTGTGTAGTGACTATTGAGGGATTTTGAGACTAGAGTTGATCTTTTATTGCTTAGTATGGGTGATTTCGATGTGATCTTGGGTATTGATTGGTTGTCTCCATGTCATGATATTCTGGATTGTCGTGCTAAGATCGTGACGTTGGTGATACCGGGATTTCCAAAGATCGAGTGGAGAGGTTCCCAAGATTATGTTCCCAGTATGGTGATTTAATAGTTGAAGGCCCAACGGATGGTTAGGAAGGGGTGTTTGTCGTATTTGGCATTTGTGAGAGATGTTGGTGAAAATACCCCTACTATTGATTTTGTTCCCATGGTGAGAGACTTTTCGGACATGTTTTCTATATTGAATTGGTGCCGAGAACTCAACCCATTTTCATTCCTCCGTATCGTATAGAAACAACTAAATTGAAGGAGTTGAAAGAGAAGCTTCAGGAACTTCTTGATAAGGGTCTATTAGTCCTAGTATTCGCCTTGGGGTGCACTGATTCAGTTTGTGAAGAAGAAAGGTGGTACTATGCGGATGTGCATTGAATATAGGCAGTTGAACAAAGTTACAATCAAGAACAAATATCCTTTGCCGCGTATTGATGATATATTTGAGCAGCTTCAGGGATCAAAGGTGTTCTCTAAGATTGATTTGAGGTCTTGGTATCACTAGTTGAAGATTCGGGACTCAAATATTCTAAAGATGACATTCAGGACCCGTTATGGTCACTATGAATTCCTTGTGATGTCTTTTGGGCTGACCAACGCCCAATAGCATTCATGCATATGATGAATAATGTATTTTATCCTTATATCGACTCATTTTTCATAGTATTTATTAATGAAATCCTAGTGTACTCACGTTGCTAGGAGGAGCATGCCCAACATTGAGGATTGTACTACAGCGGCTGAAGGAAGAGAAGCTTTATGTCAAGTTCTCCAAGTGTGAGTTTTGGCTTAGTTCGGTGGCGTTCTTGGAGCAGGTGATGTCCAGTGAGGGGATTAAGGTGGATCCAAAGAATATAGAGGTGGTTTAGAGTTGGCCCAGACCAACCTCAGCTACTGAGATTCAGAGCTTTCTCCGCTTGGCAGATTATTATCGTCACTTCGTGGAGGGTTTCTTATCTATTGCAGTGCCTTTGACTAAATTGATCCAGTAGGGTGCTCCATTCAGGTGGTCGGATGAGTGTGAAGAGAGCTTTCAAAAGCTCAAGACTGCTTTGACCACATCTCTAGTTCTAGTTTTGTCTTCAATATTTGGCTCTTATACAGTGTATTGTAATACTTCTTAGATATGTATTGGGTGTGTCTTGATGCAGGAAGGTAGAGTGATTGCTTATGCTTCGCGCCAATTGAATCCCCATAATAAGAACTACCCTATCTATGATTTGGAGTTGGCAACCATCGTTCATGCATTGAATATTTTGATGTACTATCTCTATGGTGTGTTGTGAGGTATTTATAGATCATCGGAGTCTCCAACACTTGTTCAAACAAAAGGATCAAAATTTGAGGCAGTGGAGATGGTTGGAGCTACTCAAGGACTATGATATCACCATTCTGTATATACTGGGAAGGCCAATGTGGTGGTCGATGCCTTGAATAGAAAGGCGGTGAGTATAGGCAACCTTGCATTTATCCCTGTTAGTGAGAGCTCGCTTGTAGTTGATGTTCAGGCTTTGGCCAACCAGTTCGTGAGATTAGATATTTCAGAGCTCAGCCGGGTTCTATCTTGTGTGGTTTCTCGATCTTCCTTAGATGATCGTATCAGAGAGCGCCAGTATGATGATTCCCATTTTCTTGCCCTTAAGGACATGGTTAAGCACAGTGATGCCAAAGGAAGTTACTATTAGGGATGATGGGGTGTTGAGGATGCCGGGTCGGATTTGTGTACCTAATGTAGATGGGTTATGCGAGTTGATTCTTGAGAGGGCCCGCAATTTGTGGTATTCCATTCATCTGGGTGCAACTAAGATGTACCAAGACTTGAGGAAGCACTATTGGTGGAGGAAGATGAAGAAGGATATAGTGGGGTTTGTAGCTCGGTACCTAAACTGTCAGCAGGTGAAATATGAGCATCAAAGACCAGGCAAATTACTTCAGAGGCTTGAGATTCCAGAGTGGAAATAAGAGCGTATCACCATGGATTTTGTAGTTGGGCTCCCACAGATTTCGAGGAATTTTGATGTTATTTGGGTGATTGTGGATCGGTTGACCAACTCCACGCACTTCCTTCAAGTTAGGACTACTTATTTTTTGGAGCGATTGACTGAGATCTATATCCGCGAGATTATTCGCCTTCACGGTATGCCGATGTCCATCATTTAAGACTGGTGCATACAATTTACATTGCAATTTTAGAGAGCCATACAACGAGAGTTGGGTATACAGGTGGAGCTGAGTACAACATTTCACCTTAAATGGACAGGCAGTTCGAGTGCACTATTCAGATATTAGAGGATATGCTACACGCGTGGGTCAGAGATTTCGGGGGTTCTTGGAATCAGTTTTTGTCACTCGCAGAGTTTGCCTACAACAACAACTACCAATCGAGAATTCAGATGGCTCTGTATGAGGCTTTGTATGGGAGACGGTGTCGGTCTTCGCTGGGTTAGTTTGAGCCAGGTAAGGCTAGGATATAGGTTACTGACTTGGTACAAGATGCTTTGGACAAGGTTAAATTGATTCAGGATCGGCTTCACACGGTGTAGTCTAGATAGAAGGGTTACGCTTATCGGAAGGTTCTTGATGTTGCTTACATGGTTGGGGAGAAGGTAATACTCAAGGTTTCACCCGTGAAGGGTGTTATGAGTTTCGGGAAGAAGGGCAAGTTGAGCCCTTGGTATATTGGGCCGTTTGAGGTGCTTTAAAGGATTGGAGAGGTGGCTTACAAGCCATCCTTGCCGCCTAGTCTATCGAGTGTTCATCCAGTATTTCATGTTTCTATGCTCCAAAAGTATGTTGGCGATCCGTCTCATGTTTTGGATTTTAGCACGGTTCAGTTGGATCGTGATTTGACTTATGATGTGGAGCTGGTGGCCATTTTGGATCGACAGGTTCAGAGGATGAGATCAAAGAACATAACTTTAGTGAAGGTGTAGTGGAGAGATCAGCTAGTTGAGGAGGCTAATTGGGAGACCAAATGGGATATGCGAAGCAGATATCCATGCCAATTTGAGACTCCAGGTACGTTTCTAGATTCGTTCGAGGATGAACGTTTGTTTAAGAGGGGGAGGATGTAACGACCCGGCCGGTCGTTTTGAGAATTGTAGCCCCGTTACCACATTAACTGCTTATACTATGCTAAATTATTGTTATGTGACTTGTCGGGGTAGTTGGTTCGGTTCCGTGGATGTTTCGAAATAAGTTGAGGCACTTAGTCTCAAGGTTGGGAGCTTAAGTTGAAAAGGTTGAATGGATGTTGACTTATGTGTAAATGCTTCCAGAATGGAGTTTTGATGGTTTTGATAGCTCCGCTGGGTGATTTTGGACTTAGGAGTGTGTCCGGATAGTGATTTGGAGGTCCGTAATTGATTTAAGCTTGAAATGGCGAAAGTTGAAAAATTAGAAGTTTTGGAAATTGAGAAGTTTGACCAAGAGTTTGACTTTGTGGTTACCGGGCTCGAATTTTGGTTCCAGGAGTTTGAGTAGGTCCGTTGTGTCATTTATGACTTGTGTGCAAAATTTAAGGCCAATCGGACTTGATTTGATAGGTTTCGGCATCGAATATAGAAGTTAAAAGTTCATAAGTTCATGGGGCTTGAATTGGGGTGCGATTCGTGTTTTTGATGTTGTTTGATGTGATTTGAGGCCCCGACTAAGTTTGTATCGTATTTTAGGACTTGTTGTTATATTTGGTTGAGGTCCCGGGGCCTCTGGCGTATTTCGGTTGATTATCAAAATGGAATTTGATTTGGAGTAATGGCTGAAGTTTTCTGGTGTCTCTATCTTAGGCAGTGGAAATTTGTTCTCTGCAACCACAAGTTTTGGGCTGCGATCGCGTAAGTTGGAGGAAACAGTACATCGTGAACGCGTGGGCTAAGCTGCATTGGCGAAGAGGAAGTGAGGAAACTAGGCTCCACGTGGTTGTTATTCGCGAATGTGATGAAGTGTTTGCGATCACATAGTTCTATGTTGGGTAGTCATCACATTTGCGTGGGTATTTACGTGATCACGTGAGGTTAAATTGTTGGGCAGCATAGTTGGATTTTGCGATCGCGAAGCATTTACCGCGATCACAATTAAGGACATTTGGGTAGACTTAAATATTTCAAAAATGAGGGTTTGAGTTTATTTCACAAATTTGATTTTGGGAGCCCGGTTGGAGACGATTCTTGGAGAGATTTTCAAGGGAGTTATTGGGGTAAGTGATTCTTACTTAGTTTTGGTTAAATTCCATGATTATATCTTTGATTTCATTATTTAATTAGTGATTTGGGTTGAAAAATTGGGGGAAAATGGAGAAAACTCCTTAGGCTGAATTTGGGGATTTGAGTGAGATTTTGGTATCAGATTTGAGTAATTTTGGTATAATTGGACTCGTGGTTGAATGGATGTTTGAATTTAGTAACTTTTATCAGATTCTAAGACGTGGGCCTAGGGGTTGACTTTTGAGTTGACGTTTTGACTTTTGATTAAGAACTTAGAATTTTTATATGGAATTGATCACTTTAGCTTGTGTTGGTTGTATCGAATTGTTTATGGCTAGATTCGGGGCAGTTGGAGGTAGATTCGCGAGGCAAGGGCTTGTTGGAGTGGAGTATTGCACGGCTTGAGGTAAGTAACGCTTATAAACTTGATTCTGAGGGTATGAAACCCCAAATTTCGTATTATGTGATTGGTGTTGAGGTGATGTGCATGCTAGGTGAGGGGCGTGTGGGTGCTCACCATTGTAATTGTGATTTATTATATTCCATGGAACTGTGTAGCAATCTTATTTGAACATTTTTACTGTACTAAGTGTTAGAGCACTTGAGCTGTGATGTATGCTAGAAAATATGTTTAGGCTATATGCTAATACTATTGGGACCCACATTGGTCGATCTTTACTATTTAGTTATTTGATTAATTGTTGTTATGTACTCATTCACATTTATCACTGCATATCATATCTAAGTCTCCGTTACCGTATATAGTCACAACTGAGAGACTAGAGAGATTGATGACTGAGTGAGGCTGAGGGCCTGTTTGTGAGTGATATTTACGGAATCGGTCTGCATGCCGTGGTAGACTTTATTGATTTATGCCAAGATTTGGCTTATTATAGCACTTAGGATAGATCTGCCCCTCTAGAGTTTGTACACCCACAGTGAGCGTAGTTGCAGTTGATTCATTTGTATTGGGATGGATTTGCCCTAGATTTTTTTGCATTTAGGCTAGACCTGCCCTAGACTTATTTGCATGTGGGCTGGATCTGCCCCGTACAGTGCAGAGTGATTGAGTGTGACAAGTGAGAATTGGGACAATCAGGTTGAGTACTCCGAGAGTGTGAGTATGCGAGGTTTTTATTGTGTTGCATCCCATAAGATATGCATATTGGCATGTAGATATAAAGATGTCATATAACTCATATCATTCAGACTTGGCATATATCATCTGTCCTGAGTTTAATTGTTAAATCTGGAAGCATGCCTAAATTCTTATACCGTTACATGCAGTTTATGAATTTCTGAGATATTACTTTCATATATTTCGTAAATTTCCGTATGAGGGTTGTAAATTTTCGAGCCCATCACTACTTTCAGTTCAAAGGTTAGATTTGTTACTAATTGAGTTGGTTGTACTCGCGCTACACCCTGCACTTCGTGTGCAGATCTAGGTATTTCTGGGCGCGGTGGTTGTTGATTCACAGAGTTCAGTCATTGGAGATTATCGAGGTAGCTGCTCTAGCATCCACATGCTTTGACTGTTATGCCCCGCAATATTACGTCGATATTACGTCCTACAGTATTACATTACGATGATGTTACGCTTCACGGTATTATATTATGACGATGTTACACCCTATAGTATTATACATGAAATTGTCATAAGATAATTGACCTCAGTTCAAGGACAAAATTATTTGGAGATTATAAGCATTATGCTATTTCAAACAAGTAAATTCGTGAAGGTGAGAATGTAAGCAAATTAAAGAAAACGGGTTTCATTGAAGGTTGCCGATTTAGGATAAAATATGGGTCGAGCGATAATACCCGATATTTATGGAATAGTACCATGCAAGGTACCACATGACCATAATAGTAAAGTTTATAAGGTATGTGAAAAGTGAGTAATATTTTAAGTAAGTGGGAATAATTCTCAATTTTGCGGGTAATTGATTAATTATCGAGTAACGAGGCATTACCTAATTAATTGGGGATATATTTTCATAAAATTAATCCCCCCCACAAAAACGTGGCAGCCATTAAGTTAATCAAACAAAGTGACTAAGAGTCCAATTTGCTTAGGTGGCAACATGCCATAATAAAGACACCCCACTTTCTTATACTTTGTATAGAATCAAAGTACTAAACATTCTTAACATCAGGAAACATTAGCCATTTTCAAAAGCTTTTAACAAAGCTTCACTTCATATGTCTTGAATAAAAAGATACATATCAAAACATAAGTCATTTCCTACAAATTGGAACTTAGGAATGAATAGTTAAGTCTACAAAAACAGAACGTGCAATTCTTATGAAATCTTCAATGAAGTTCTGGTCTAAACACTTCATTAGCAACGAGATTTCTTGCAATCGAATTCTCCTACAAGAATATTATACGGATTTTTCCCTACTCCAGATATGTTAAGGCTATCCCTTCTTTTTTTTGGCATGATCCATACGATAAAAATAAAATGAGAAAATGCACAGCTTTCATATATGATTCTATTCATAGAAGTACTAGAAGTGCTTATGTTCTTGATTCCCCATATGTCATATTACTCTATCATCTGTTCATGGGTCTCAAAAAATACGTATTTGATAAAGTTGATCCGAAAGGTATATTGAGTTTCATGGCATTCCTAGAAAATCTTATTAACGTATTTCATATGTATTTCATGCATTTATACATGCATATTGACCCATGACCAGACGGCGTTATATGCGGATATATATGTATATTATATGTATATGGGATATGGGAAAAAAGCTATGGCGTTATATACACACCACCACCTGATCAGCTGGTATACATTGATGATTTTTCCCACAGTGGCCAAGATGATATGATGGGATGACCTTAGAGGCCTGATGTTGTTATGAACACATGTACCTATGCATGACATGACATTCATACGCTTATGCATGACACTATAATTATTTCATGTATTACAAAGTTTTTTCCAGACATACAAGTTGAGTCATTTACTCTATATTTCTTCCATGTCTGTTATGTACTTATTTATGTGCCTTACATACTTGATACATTATTCGTACTGACATCCTTTTTGCCTGGGGACACTACGATTCATGCCCGCAGGTCCCGATAGACAGGTCGAGATCCCTCCAAGTAGTCTTTCAGCTCAGCGGAAGTTGTTGGTGCACTCCATTTGCTTCGGAGTTGCTTGTTTGGGTATTATGATTTAAACGTGTATTGTTTGGTCTGGCGGGACTCTGTCCCGACCTTTATGAAAATTACGTATTTTTAGAGGCTTGTAGACAGATGTCATGTACGTAAAAGATTATATGGCCTTGTCGGCCTATGTTTAGTATATGAGTGGTTATTTTGGTTTTATGGGCCCCTATGTCTTATGTATAAGGTTGTATTTCATGTTGTACCCTACTTATCTCACGGCAACCTTCTGGCTCAGTTATCTATGATAGTATGACATAAAACTATATGTTATGTTGGTACTCAGTTGAGTATAGTACCGGGTGACCGTTGAGGCCTATCGGTTTGGGTTGTGACATTGATTCTCCTCCCTTATCCTTCAGTTTTACCTATTCAGTTTCAGTTTCTAGACAGTATTTTAGACTTGTATTGTATAAATGCTCATGTACTCAATGACACACTGGTTTTGGGAAACTTATGTATCGAGTTGTGATAGTTTTATTTAGTTTGATAGTTCACATTTGGTTGGGCTAGGGTGCATTGGATAGCTCCACTCTTTATCAGCATTTCTATTCCGTTTTTCAAACCGTAACAATCCTCGGTGTCATGTACAGGAACACTTGAATGATAGGCACAACGCTTTCTTGTATCAAAATACTTGGTGGGCTAGTTAGGGATTCTTCCTTCTATCGGGTATATCAATCCGGCTCTTATCAGCTGCTCAAATAATTGGGCTAAAGCCTTAGCAATTGGGGTGAAATCTCTAGGTTGTTACTTCAAAGTTCGGACGTGGTCTAGGAGCATAGACAAGTCAATTTTGGTGGGTGGTAGTTTGAATGGGAACTTGTGGTCGTGGTAGGTTTGGATGTATATTGGCTCGAGGTGGTTTGTAGTGGAAGTTGAGTATTATTGTATGGTTGCACATTATATACTGGGGTATAAGTGGGTTGGTTTGGATGATGAGTGTTTGCGGGGTAAGGATTGGCTCGGCGAGGAGGACTTGGTTGATAAAATGGGACAATTGTCGTCACCACTTCTTTCTTCTTTTTTCCACTGCCGATGGAACCAGACTATATAGCCTTTTTGGCATCTTGTAGTTCGGACATTAATTGTATATTACTAGACTTAATGCCTTCTTCCATGAAGTCTCCCATTTTGACCAGCTCGGGGAACTTCTGGCCCATCACTCCCTTCATATTCTTGAAGTAGATTTCTTCTTGAGCATAGAAGAAATACTTGGTCAGCTTGTTGTCATCAAGCAGGGGTTGTACTCTAGTTGCCTCTAACCTCCAACGGTGAGCATATTCTTGAAATGACTCAGAAGGCTTCTTCTGTAGGTTCACCGAAGCAAATCTATTCGGGGTGATCTTAGTGTTAAACCTGAAGCAATTCATAAAATTCTCGGCCATGTCTTGCCATTCTCTCTAGTTTCTAGGGTCATGTCTGGTGTACCAAGTGTGCGATTCCCCAGTCAAACTTCTTATGAACAATTTCATCCTTAACTTCTCATTTCTTCCAACACCCACCAACTTGTCATAGTATGCCATCAAGTGAGTGTGGGGATTGCCTGTTCCATCAAAGATATCAAACTTCGTAGGCATGTAACCTACTAGCATATCAACATTAGGGTGTATGCATATGTCTTCATAATCCAAGTTCTCGCTCCCTCGAGCAACTTGCAACTTCTTTACCTATGTCCTTAGTACCTGTTGTTGTTCAAACAGCGACTCATCATCTTTAGACTTTGCTTATCTCTCTATTTCAGTATACTGGTCTATCTCATAAGGTGATCTAAATGTGATAGGTGCGGTAAAAGTGGGTTCAAATGTGTTATATACGAGTGGAATATATCACTCTTGGGTGGAGGTGTGTGCTGCAGGTATATACTGCGTGCGGTTGTTGGTGAAATTGACATTTTCACGAGGAAGAGTTTGGATCAAATTAGTGGTGGCTGGGATTTGATGGAGCTTGAACATAGTTGGGAACATAAGGTGTGTGTATAGGAGGGTTTCGTGAGTTTACAGGGTAACTGGCGATATGACTTGAGTTATGGCAGGGTTTGTGGTGATGGTAGTTAGGGTATTAGTTGGTTGTCGGGTTGATGAAGGAAAGTGGTCGGGAATTGAATCTTATGCTGGAAAATAGGGTGGTTGTGGTAGCGTCATCACGGTCAGATATGCTAACTCCCCAATCTATTGTACCTCCTCCCTTAGCAACTCCATCTCCTTTTCCAATCGGTCAACATGCTCATCATTCCAAGTTTCATCCCTTTCCCATGATCTCCCTGGGTTGTCGGCTATCGCCAAAGCATTTCCGATCTGGTTGTTTGTATCTTAACTTTGGACCTTAGATTATATGGTGGCTTGGCCAATTTATAAATCAACTATGTACGGTGAAATCGGAGGGTCCGATTTCTCGCTATCGAGGCACCGCAAAAGATCATCTCAAAGCCTCGAGGCTTCAAGGCTACGATTGAATTTCATCTTCTAGGTTCATCAATTCCCGACCTTGGAATAATGTCGACCACAACTATGGTAAGAGTGGGGAGTTCCCAAGGTACACGGCTAGGACTGACAGAGCCTAGTGGACTACCCTAGCCTTGGATTAGAGTGTCATCTAGCTGTCCCATCCCGTTATCTTTGTAATTAATGTATTTTGTACTATGTTGGGATTCCCCTCCTATATAAAGGGGATCCTTGTCATCTTGTAAAGCCCTGTTGCTTCAGCTGCTCTATACGAAATATACAAGAACATTCTTTTCGCTTTCTAACTCATTCTCTTGATATTATTGCTTTTATTTATTAACTTCATTGTTGTTCATCATTTATTGCTTATCATTAGCCACACTTTGACTAACCTTGATAGCTCCTAGTCGAGCTCAGGAATCGACCTCGAGGCCCCCAAATCGACAAGCTCGAGGCCCCAATAATTAACTTATCGGTTTGATTATCACCCTATCCTTAACTCTCATTTCGTTTCTAAGTCTCACATACACAACATCAACTACTTAACAACTAGCATAAAAATAAATCACGTATTTTTAGAGTCCCACAATCAAATTTAATTGTTATTAACATTTTTATGGTAAATAGTTTGGCGCCCACCGTGGGGCTAAAAATTATAGTGACTATTTTCTTGCTGGTTTTGTCACATAACGCAAGTTGTCTTTCACACCTGTTCTTGTCTAAGATCTTCAAATTTTAAGTCGAAATGCCCAACTCAGTAAATAGAGATGAAAATAACCACCTGGAGAACCAAGGAGAGAATAGTCTAGCTGTTCCAACCTGGGCACAAAAAGAGATCCCTCGACATGACGTTCATATGATTATTGGAGGGATCAACATTCCCCAAGGGCCCATGATCAAGTGGACAAAAATATCCGCCACAATAGAAGGACTGATCCGAGATCGCGTGGCCGAAGACACCCTCGCGTTCAGCGAAGAAGATCTCGAGACCTTGACAAAACCACACAACGACACGCTGGTAATCTCATTTCTTTTAAACAATGTTCAAGTTAAATGTGTGCTTGTGGACCCATGCAGCTCGGCCAATGTAATCAGGTCAAGGGTAGTAGAACAACTTGGGTTGCTCGATCAGATCATACCCACCTCCCGGGTCCTCCACGTAGTCAATATGTTCGGCGAAGTAACAAACACGTCCAGCGCGGTTCAGAACACAAAGTTTCAAGTCATCGATGGCGACATAAGGTATAATGCATCGCTTGGCAGGCCGTGGATACATAGTATAAGGGCAGTACCGTCAACCCTGCACCAGATGATTAAATATTTGACAAAGGATGGCATAACGACCATATATGGAGAACAACATGCAGCAAAGGAAATGTTCGAGGTTTACTAGGAGGAGTCGACCCTCGTACTCCCGACCTCGGATGTGTCTGGGAGCATACAAACCCCTGAGGATGACGAAGAAGAATTCCTCACTCCTCGAAATTTCGTTGCCCCCGAAGAGTCGAATGCAACAAAATTGACAATCGAAGATCTGGAGCAAGCTGTTTTGATCGAACACCTCCCTTATCGTAAGGTATACCTGGGAACGGGATTAACCCCCGAACTCAAGAAAAAATTCACTCAATTTCTTATCAATAATATTGGCTGTTTCGCATGGTCCCACTTAGATATGACAAGTATCCCGCCAGAAATAACCTCCCACCGACTGAGTGTCGACCCCAGGTCTCTATCGGTGAAGCAAAAAAGAAGACCCCAGTCCGAGATAAAACACGCATTCATCAAGGATAAGGTAACAAAATTCCTTAAAATAGGGTCCATTAGAGAGGTAAAGTACCCCGAATGGCTGGCCAACGTAGTAGTGGTACCCAAGAAGGAAAATAAGTTGAGAATGTGCGTAGACTATAAAGGGTTAAATAAGGCGTGTCCCAAGGATTCGTTCCCATTGCTATAACATCGATCGTCTGATCGATGCTACGACCAGCCACGAGACCCTCACCTTTCTCGATGCTTATTCGGGGTACAATCAAATTTAGATGAACCCCGAAGACTATGTAATGCCTTTCGGACTAAAAAATGTAGGGGCTACATACCAACGTCTAGTTAATAAAATGTTTGAGAGTCAAATAGGTAAATCCATGGAAGTTTATATTGACAACATGCTAGTCAAGTCCTTGCACGTAGAGGACCATTTAACTCATTTGTACGAAATATTTGACATTCTCAGAAGTCACAACATGAAGCTCAACCGCGAGAAATATGCCTTCGGAGTAGGTTCGGGAAAATTCCTAGGCTTCATGGTATTAAACAGGGGGATCGAGATTAACCCTGACAAAATCAAGGCCATCGAAGAAATTACGGTGGTAAATAATGTAAAGGCCTTGCAATGGCTGACAGGACGAATAGCGGCTCTGGGAAGATTCATATCAAGGTCATCCAACGGGAGCCATCATTTCTTCTCCTTATTCAAAAGGAAAAACAACTTCGAGTGGACTCCCGAATGCCAACGCGCCTTAGAAGAGCTGAAGCGATATCTGACTAGCCCACCTCTTCTCCACATGCCAAAGGAGGATGAAACACTATATCTATACTTGGCCATATCCAAGAGAGCGGTAAGCGGCGTGCTAGTTCGAGAAGATAAAGGTACGCAATCCCCTATTTATTATATAAGCCGGACCCTAGGGGATGCCAAAACTAGGTATCCACACCTTGAAAAATTAGCTCCTGCGTTAATAAGCATGTTGCAAAAATTGAAACCCTATTTTCAATGCCACTATATTTGTGTTCTAACAACATACCCCCTCCGGGGGGAGGGGGGTATGATATCAAGTATCAACCTCGAACGGCCATCAATTCCCAGATTCTGGCGGACTTCATGGCTGATTTCTTGCCCTTTCCCATGTCTGAGGTAGAAAAGGAACTTTTACTAAAACCAGGCACGTCTTCCTGGGTATGGACCATGTTCACTGACGGCGCCACAAACGTGAGAGGTTCCGGACTCGGTATAGTCCTAAAGCCACCTACAGGCGGCATGATCAGACAATCTATAAAACTGCAACATTGACTAACAATGAATACAAGTATGAGGCTATGATTGCAGGTTTAGAACTGTCCAAAAGCCTGGGAGTCGAGACCATCGAAGCAAAATGCAATTCACTCCTGGTAGTGAACCAGGTGAATGGGAGCTACGATGTCCGAGAAGACAGGATGCAGAGGTATTTGGATAAGATTCAAGTCGCATTACGTCGCTTCAAAGAATGGACTTTAGTCCATGTACCTTGAGAGTAGAATAGCGAGGTCGATGCCCTCGCAAACCTGGGATCATCTATTGAAGAAGATGACCTACTCCGCGGGGCTGTTATTCAGCTATCTAAATCAGTAATCGAGGAAGGTCACGCGGAGATTAATTCCACCAGCCTAACATGGGATTGGAGAAATAGATATATTGATTATCTAAAATATGGAAAATTGCCCGCGGACCCAAAGGAATCAAGGGCCCTGCGAACCAAAGCAGCCCGATTCTCGCTCGATGAAAACAAGACTCTGTACAAAAGAACTTTTGATAGCCCCCTAGCAGTATGTCTGGGGCCGGGGGATACAGATTATGTACTCCGAGAAATTCATGAGGGTACTTGCAAAAATCACTCTAGCCCCAATTCCTTGGTCCGAAAGATAATCAGGGCAGGCTACTACTGGGACAACATGGAAAAAGATACCTAAGAATTCGTCCGAAAATGCGATAAATGCCAGAGGTTTGCCCCTATGATTCACCAACCCGATGAACAACTACATTCGATCTTATCGCCATGGCCATTCATGAAATGGGGGATGGACATCATCAGGCCCCTGCCGACGGCACTAGGTAAAGCTAAATTCATTTTATTTATGACTGACTATTTCTTAAAATAGGTGGAAGCGCAGGACTTCGAGAAGGTAAGAGAGAAAGAAGCCATTACCTTCATCTGGGAACACATTATGTGCCAATTCAGGATTCCTTCCGAGATAACATGTGATAACGGGAGACAATTCATCGGGAGCAGGGTAACACAGTTCCTTGAGGATCACAAAATCAAGAGAATCCTATCGACGCCTTACCACCCGTGTGCAAACGGCCATGCCGAGTCCACAAATAAAACCATCATCCAAAAGTTGAAAAAGAAACTGGAAAGCACCAAGGGAAAGTGGAGAGAAATGTTGCCCGAAGTGCTGTGGGCATACCAGACAACTTCAAAATCGAGCACAGGGGAAACACCTTTCTTTCTAGTGTACATCATCGAGGCTTTGATACTAGTGGAGGTCGGGGAGCCGAGCGCCAGATTCCAACACACCACTGAGAACTCGAACAACGAGGCCATGACAATGTCCCTCGAACTACTAGATGAAAGACGAGAAGCCTCACTGGTCCGAATGGCCGCCCAAAAGCAAAGGATCGAAAGATATTATAACAGGAGAACAAACCTTCGAAACTTTGGAATAAGGGACTTGGTTCTAAGGAGAGTCACCCTTAACACCTGAAACCCTAATGAAGGAAAGCTAGGCCAAAACTGGGAAGGACCGTACCGCGTCCTCGGAGTAGTCGGCAAAGGGTCTTACCAGCTCGGTACCATGGAGGGCGAGCAGTTTCCAAGTAACTAGAATGTATCAATGCTAAAACGATATTACTGCTAGGGCATCCGATTGAAAAATCCGAAAGCACCTTCGAGCACGCGTTGCACTCTTTTCCTTCGACCGGGTTTTGTCCCTAAAAGGTTTTACCAGCAAGGTTTTTAATGAGGCAACGTCCACATGCTACCTAAGGAAGACTCAACAAGTATTCAAGGTTCCTTTTGCAATCCACCTCGAATACTAGGGAGCATCCACCCAGAAGGTCACCTACTCGGGAAAGCCAAGAAACCCCAAATGGGACCTCGACAGGAAAAGTAATGTACCAGGCCAAACGGTCGAACGAGCCGTACCCGTATAGAGCAACCAAGTATTTAATGGCAAAAACGTGCATACTTGTACCAAGTAGCTGAAGAACCCTTTTCGTCAAAGTATTTCACGCTTCAAAATAAATTTGACGTTTTAGCAAAAAAGGCTCCTCTGTCAAGAATGTCCCGAACACTCGGAGACTAGCGTCAACAATTCGACACCTGAACAACC
The DNA here is from genome assembly GCF_000715075.1 of Nicotiana tabacum. Lineage (NCBI taxonomy): Eukaryota > Viridiplantae > Streptophyta > Magnoliopsida > Solanales > Solanaceae > Nicotiana > Nicotiana tabacum. The sequence continues at coordinate 106,006,751 of NC_134090.1, forward strand.
CCCGGGTCGAAACTCCAAACTCATAAGCCCTCAATGAAGCAACATAAAGATCATGAAACGTCTCCAAAATCGAAGGTGTCCTGAACACTCGGAGACTGACGCCAAAATCTCAAATATCGCATGACTTCAGGGTCGGAATCACCAAAATCATAAGCCCTCAATAAAGCAAATATCAAGTCCACACGTAATGGCTCCCGAGTCAAGAAACCCTCGAAAACTCGAGGATTGCCGTCAAGCGCCATCTCCATCGACTTATCAAAACCCGAGGTCGTAAGACCATACGCGGGCAGCCTCGGTCTCGTAAGACCTATATAAGGCAACAACAATATCTATAAATCCTCAAGCAAGGCATGAACTATACTTGTACCAAGTATCCAAAACTGTAAGACCTCAAGCAAGGCATGAATCATACTTGTACCAAGTATCCAAAACTGTAAGACCTCAAAGGCATGAAAAACTTGTAAGACCTTACTAAAGGTATAAACCCGATCTCAAAGTTTCTACTATATATCAAACTTGTAAGACCCCTAAAAAGGCATACCCTCGATATAGATGTCGAAACTACTTCACTCGGGACATAAAGACTCCGGCCAAACACAAATGACTTCGGTCACAAGGTTGTACTAGCCAAACTAATGCGACGGGGGTGCCCGACCGTCGCTACAAAATCATAGGCCTTCAATTACTTCGAATTTACTTCAAAAAGAACCGGTTAAATAGGCTACCCTCGATATAGGAAAAAGATCTTCGACCATTTCAGCTCCTAAACATCGGCTTCGAGATATTCAGCCTCCGAGACAAACTTTCCAAGGTGCTCGATCATCACCATATAACGACTCACAATCGAGGTTTTTTATTAAGCCGTCGAAGAGTCAGGCAAACACTATTTCAAAAAATCCTTATCGTGGGAAAAATAAAGCCCACATGAAATGTTGCTTTGACCCAAGGTGTAAGAGCCATTGTCGCCAACCCACAAAAATCCAAAACTTGAGGGTCGAATGAGCTCGAGTCGAAACCCGACTCGGAGACTGAACCCATAATAGTTAACTAAATATGCTTAAGAGCAAAGCGTAAGAGCCATTGTCGCTAGCCTAATGAGCCCCAGGGACACCCGCATAAAAGGTCTCTCAGACCCAAGGCGTAAGAGCCATTGTCGTCAGCCCACATAAAAGGTCGTTTCTACCCAAGGCGTAAGAGCCATAGTTTCCAGCCCACACATAAGGTCGCTCCGACCTGACGCGTAAGAACCTAAGGGCCAGCTCAAAATTCTAAAAACTTGTGGGTCAGATGAACTCGAGTCGAGATCCAACTCGGAGACAGAGCCCAATCTAATAAAACACCTAAGAGCAAAAGCATAAGAGCTCACATGCCAGCTTACTCTAAAAAGGGTGAATCGAACCAGTATGTATGAGTCACTGTCACCAGCGCTAGGATCAAAGATCGTGCCAGTCGGATACATAAAATCCAAAGTCGCCCTACGATAGGAAAGCCCGAGAGTCTAACCCGAAGTCCGAGGCCTTGAGTCGAAAGTCAAAGTACATCACATAGTATTCCCGAAAAACAAAAAGGAAGGAAGGGATAGGAAATAAAAAGCCTTCTTATAACCTCCAGGGGGATGTTTACAAGTCTTGAAAAAACCCTTACAAAGAGAGAACCGAACAGAATCCTAATCTACCATCGAACCTACATCTTCGATGTCTCCACCAAAGATTGCACCCCGACAACTACGGGTTCTTCAGCGGCCCCTCTTCGACGTCCTCTTCCCCTCCGGGGGCTCCACCTTCATTTTTATCACCTCCTGAGCCACTGCCCGACGCATCTCCGAAAGCAAGCAAGGCAGCATCTCTTTTCTCTAGGGTCTCCACCCTCTCGAACTCGGCAGGCAAAATAATATCTCCCGCATGAATGTCCCCAAAACTCTTACCCCGAGATCCTAATCGAGCACGCTCCACTGCCCGAGTCAATCTCAGCTCGGCCCCCTCAGGCGCCCCTCCAGCTTGAGTGCTTGTCACAATAGCATCCTTTCCATGCAAAGATATAAGCGTCTCTGCTTCAGTTTTGACCCTGGATAATGCAGCCACCAACTTAAAATGAAGACCTCTAACCTTGTTACTATACTCCCTCGCCTCACTAAGTTGACGCCCAACTAAGGTCACCTTCTCCTAGAGGGTATCCCTCTCGGAAGTTATCTCTCTCTCTCTCGCCGTTTGAGTTCGGAGACTTCGGAGTCTCTAGCCCGAAGCTCCTCCCTCAACAGGGCACCTTCCTTCTCAAACTGCACAAATCAGATCCAAGACGTTAAAACACTGGGATCTAGAAAAACACTCAGATAATAGCAAACAAGGACTAGATAACCTGTTTAGTAAGGAGAGTCTTCTCACACTCTAGATGGGTCACCTCGACCTAATACCGAGTGAAAGTCTTATTGTAAAGCGCCTTGGCTTGAAGCCACGAAAAAAGACAAGTTAGAGAGACAAAGGTCAAGGAAACTGAGGCTCGAGCGATAGGTAGGGTTTGCAAAGATTACCTGCTCACAAAGCCTGCTCATCTCACCAAAGACGAGAGAAGCATCGATCTCAGAGACTCCCTCGGGAACAGTTGGAAGCCTTTAGAGCACTTATACGCCTTTGATAGGCATCCCCACATCGGGAGATTCTTCGTACGAACCATCTTGCACTCCTTTAGAAGGTAGGGTCGTTCTCTGAGGGGAATCAATCATGACCACAACACTGGCAGGGTCAGTCAGGACCATCCCTTGTCCATTTAGGGCCCCAGAACTAGGCCCCTCCGAACCACTTAATGAAGGCACCCCAGATCAAGGGGAACTCTGACCACCGACCAGCTCGGGGGTAGAACCCGATACCCCCTCAGTTGTCTCCCCGCCATGAAGTGGGGCCGCAACAACACCAGTATCCATATCGGAAGCCACCATCTCTATGGCCCCAAGATCGGCCAGGTTTATCACTCCTTCGGGCACTATCGAGAAGCTATTTTCCTCTTCACCCTCAACTCAAGGGTTTCGCACCATTTTCGGGGTTAGAGCTGTCGGGTCGGCCTTAGCTTCTTCCACCTTAATATTCTTAGATTCAGAAGGCCCATCCAACGGATCACTTTGTCTCTTCTTCCGTTCATCGGGTAACAAGTCACCCTCCCCGCTGGGTAATGCTCCCTTCAGCAAGGGGACTTCCCCCAGACCTACACAAATGCAACAGGTAAGCACAGGGAATGAGAGCGCTGCCAGTAGCGATTTAAGTCGAAAAGAATGACTACAACAAGGGTAAAGGCTCTCCATGATCCTTAGCTTCCCAGTGGGCCTGGGATAAATCATGCCACACTCGCTCAACATACGGGCAAATCGAGTCCAGGCAGCTGACCCAACCCGGGAGGTCCGGAACCGCACCAGGGTAAATTGTTGCGGCTGCATTAGCAAGAAAAGTTAAGTGCGTGGAAGAACATATTCAAAGAGAAGCGAGGGAATGCTAGATAACGTGTCTACTTACATTCCATATTCCACCTCTCGGGAAACGACATCTTTTTCGCTAGGATCAGGTCAGAAGTCCTTACTCAGACAAAGTGGCTTATCCATCCTCCATTCTCGGGATCTTCGGTGCCGGCAAAGAGGGCCCTCGGGGCTCGGTAGCGAAGTTTGATTAGACCCCCATGGACGAGATGGAGGTTGTACATCCTGATTAGATGATCAAGGGTGAAGGGCACCTCCCTGATCATGTTCACATAGTACCTGATCATGTAAACAACATTCCAGAATTAAGGATGAATTTGGCCAAGGGTCACTTGGCATTGTTGGCAGAAGTCGAGAATCATGGGGTCGATGGGGGGCAAAGATGGCCCCACCGGCCCTAGAGTAAACGGATAAGTGTACACACTGAGAAAACCTGTTTTTTGTATCGTAATATCCTCCTCCCAAGAAGGGATCTCTACAAGCACCGCGTCCCTTCAACGACAATCAGCTTTCACTCTTCCGACGTCTGTTATAGAGCTAATATACTGAGTCACGGGCTCACTGTGCCCCGGCTTCGAAGAAGGCCTCTCGACCTTGAAATCAGAAGCCATCACGAAAGATCTTGGAACACATTCCTCAGCACGAGAAGTGTGACGACCCGGCCAGTCGTCGCATGAGTTACCACTCTACTTACCCCATTCCTACTTCTTTATGCTTTGTCTATCTGTGTTATGTGGTATCGGGTTGGTTGGATCGAGTTCAGAAAGGATCTGGTAAGGTTTGAGAAACTTAGTCTCTTTAAAGTGAGTTTAAGTTTGAAAAGTCAACCGGATGTTGACTTATATGTTAGAGGGCTCAGATGTGAGTTCTGATGGTTTGATTAGCTTTGGAAGGTGATTTGTGACTTAGGAGTGTGATCAGAATGAGTTTTGGAGTTTTAGAGTAGATTTAGGCTTGAATTGGCAAAGTTGATATTTTGGCGATTTCCAGTTGGTGGGCGAGATTTTGATATAGGGGTTGGAATGAAATTTCGAGAGTTGCAGTAGTTCCATTGTGTGATTTAGGATGTGTATGCAAAATTTCAGGTCATTCCGACGTGGTTTGATTGGATTTTTTATCAAAAGCGGAATTCGGAAGATTTTAGAAAGTTAGGCTTGAATCCGGTGTGTTTTGGTTGATTTGATGTTATTTGAGGTGTTTTGAAGATTGGAACAAGTTTGGATAAGGTATTGGGATATGTTTGTGCTTTTGGTTGAGGTCCTGGGGGCCTCGGGGTGATTTCGGATGGTTAACAGAGAAGTTTGGATTTTGTTGCAGCTGCTGAATTTGCTGCTTCTAGTATTTTTGCACCTGTAGACAGTGAACCGCAGGTGCGGTGCCGCATAAGTGGAGGAATTGATTGCAGAAGCGAAATGGCTTGAGGAGCAGGAAACCGCAGAAGCGGCTAAGAGGACCGCATCTGCTATGTCGCAGATGTGGGTAGGGGACCGCAGATGCGGACTAAGGGGAATAAGTGATTTCCGTAGAAGCGGAGCAAGAACCGCAAATGCGGTACCACAGAAGCGGAAATATAGCCGCAGATGTGAAAATGACGGGGCAAAAGGTATAAATTATGGCCTTCGCAAAATTTGAGCTATTTCACCATTTTTATCTCGGCCTTGGAGCTCTTTGGACGATTTGAAAGAGGGATTTCAAGGCGACTTCATTGAGGTAAGGAATTTTGGACCTAAAACTCGTTCTTATGCTATTATTACATGGATTAGAGCTAGAAATAATGGAAATTAAGGGTGAAAATTGGGGAAAACTAGGGCTTGGGAACTTAGACCTTTAATTGAGGTTTTGAAGGACCATTTGGGGTCGTATTTCAGAACTTTTAATATGTATGAACTTATGGGGAGATAAGGAATCTATTGATGTAAAAATTATCCAATTCTGAGATGTGGGACCAGGGGTCAGGTTTTGGTAATTTCGGGATTTATGTCGTATTTCGATTATTTTCTCTTGGGCTTCGTCCCCTTAGCATATTTTGACGTCCTCATTCTGATTTTGGATAGATTCAACGCGATTGGAGGTCGATTCGAGGGGCAAAGGCATCGCGAGCTAGAGATTGGACTGGTTCGAGGTGAGTAATGATTTTAAATGATGTTCTGATGGTTTGAAAACTCGGATTGCACATTGTAGTGCTATATTGAGATGAGGCACACCTTGATGACGAGCGTGGAGTCGTGCACTATTGGGGATTGTGACTTGGTCCATCCCAACTGATGATTTTTCTGCGTATATGACTGAAATCTATTTGTTATCATCATTATTTGGGCTGGATGCCATATTTGGGCCTTGTGCCAACTATTTGGACCCTTCAGAGATTTTTACTGGTATTTCCTCATTGTTTTGACTTTTTACTGAACTCAGACATGATATATTTCACTGTTTTCGTACTCAGCCATGTTTACTTTATTTTAACACTTACATGATCTTTTAAATGATATTTCTGGCTGAGAATCATGTTTACTATTGCCCGAGTGGCTTGTGAGGTTTTTGATTGAGTAAGGCATGGGCTTATGTTGTGAGGAAACATTTGATACTGATTATGAGGCCGAGGGCTTGAGATATGTACTCCACGAGGTAGCTTGATTGATATGAGGCCGCATGCCTAGTGAAGATGCCACGAAGTGGCTTGATATTGCGCTTGGGCCGTAAGGGGCTCCTCCAGGAGTCTGTACACCCCCAGTGAGCGCGGGTACCCATTGTGATGTGAGATTGAGTCTGAGGGGCTGATATTGTTCTATGTGATTGCTCGAGGGGCTGGTTTTGTTCTGAGATGTTGCCCGAGGGGAGGATTTGTTGATACTGTGCCTGAGGGGCGAGTCTTTATGTGTTTACTTTTCATAAATGACTGTCAATTACCTGCTTAATTATTGAAAAAGGCTTTTCTTGAAACTACCTTTGAGTAAAAGGATTTTACCTATCTTTCACTGGTTTACTATTAAAATTATTTTACTGTTTCATCATATAATGCTTTGTGCCTTATGTGATTTCTTGCTTTCAGTCTTTATTTGCATTTGTTACTCACTGAGTTGGAGTACTCACTTTACTCGCTGCACCCATGTGTGCAGATTCAGGCGTTGCGGATCCTGCTAGTTCGAGTTGAGAGCTCCCGGTAGATATCAGAGTCCACGAGGTAGCTGCTTGACGTCCGCAGTCCTGTGTTTCTCCTCCTTTATCATTTCTGTCTCTTTTCAGACATTTGTACTAGCTTATAGACTTAGCAGTCTTGTATTATGACTTATAGATGCTCATGACTAGTGACACCCGGTATCGGGTTGTGTTGAGTTGTTCTTCTGCGTATTTATGATATTATCTGCTACTTTGCATTATTTTATCATGTTTAGACCATTTTCTTAAGGCTTAACTGTTAATGATTGGAAAATGGGAAGTGTCAGCTTGCCTTGTCTTCACGAGAGGCGCCATCACAACCAGGTCAGGGTTTAGGGTCGTGACAAGGAGGCACTATCGCTTCACCTTGAGATAAAAGAGAAGAGGATGAGGCCACATTCTCCTGGGAAACAGAGGCAGAAGTTTTCACCATTGCTATAAAATTCTGGGAGAGAAGGAACCTTTTTTGGGTATTGGAAATGTAATGAGTTGGGAAGAACAAGGAGGGGAGTATTTATAGAAGCCCCGCGTGCGCATTGAAGGAGGCCAAGGGGCAGCTAACTGACATAATCAATGCATAGGTATTCGAGGGCTGCGTGTGCACCGTCTTTTGGCACCTTATGACTTCCGTCATTGCAAGAATATCGGAGGGTACAAAGGTTCAAGATAATAAATAGAAGCAATAATATCAAGAGAATATCGGAGACTATCTGTGTACGGTGAAATCGGAGGGTCCGATTTCTTGCTATCGAGGCACTACAGAAGATCATATCGAAGCCTCGAGGCTTCAAGGCTATGGTGGAATTTCCCCTTTGAGGTTCATCAATGCCCGACCTTGGAATAATGTCGACCACAACTATGGTAGGAGTGGGGAGTTCCCAAGTTACACGGCTAGGACTGACAGAGCCTAGTGGACTACCTAGCCCTGGATCAGGGTGTCATCTAGCTGTCCCATTCCTTTATCTTTGTAATTAATGTATTTTGTACTATGTTGGGATTCCCCTCCTATATAAAGGGTATCCTTGTCATCTTGTAAATCCATGTTACTTCAGCTGCTCTATACGAAATATACAAGAACATTCTTTTTACTTTCTAACTCATTCTCTTGATATTATTGCTTCTATTTATTATCTTCATTGTTGTTCATCATTTATTAATTATCATTGGCCATAAGAGCCTTTGTTGATTTTATTATAACTGTTAGCCACACTTCGACCACCCTCGATAGCTCCCAGCCGAGCTCAGGAATCGACCTCGAGGCCCCTAAATCGACAAGCTCGAGGCCCCGATAATTAACTTATCAGTTTGATTATCACCCTATCCTGAACTCTCATTTCATTTCTAAGTCTCACGTACACAAAATCAACTGCTTAACAACTAGTATAAAAATAGACCACGTATTTTTAGAGTCCCATAATCAAATTTAATTGTTATTACCATTTTCACGGTAAACATCAACACAAATCAACCTATATTTCGGGGATAAATAAAGCAATAAAGCAAGAAAGTAAAGAAGAGTAAAAGTTAGTTCAGGGATTGCACACATATAATCACATAGAGTAGTTAGTTCACATATTCAAAAAAATGCATTTTTCTAAAATATTTAAGGACCTCTCTTTGCCAGAGGTAGGCCTATGTCGCAAGCGTTTGACAATCAGTCAGATTTTGACATATTCGGATCTGAAGCAAGTTTAGTTTTAATTGATAGAATTTGCTGGTATGTAGGTTACATGGACTCCACTACTGATACAAAGATGAGGGATAGTTGGCGCGGGCTTATATAATCGTCCTTAGGGAATGAAAAGTTCAAAGAGGAGATCAACCAACAACTCAATAGTCATACCCGAAATCTCCTCCCAAACTCTTCTCCTCTAGATCTTCTTCGGGATCTTCTTCAACCTCTTCCTTGTCCTCATCATGTTTGTACTTTGCCTCCTCTTTCGGATTCTCCTCTAGTTCTGTCTCGAACACAATTTGTATGTATTCCACTATTTGGTTGTTATCATCTGTCAGTGGCAACATGTGATCGACCGATCTAGGGACCACCTGTTGATGCATGGCAGTGGTGACAAGATAGTGAGGCAAGATCTTGTGGTATATATGTAAGGCTGCTGCTGAGTCCTCCAATCCAGCCAATCCCTGCCTACTGGGCCTGGCCAATTCATATTCTTCATTAATCCACACAGAATACTCAGGCGTGTACCATGAGGTTTCACCTATACCTATTGTGATTAGGTCATTCCTGGAGCCTTCTTACCCTCGGGATTGGAATCTGCCCATTATATTCATCCTCATACAAAATGTCCTTGACCAAAGAGGTACATCTTGAATCAAACCAAAATTCCTTAGAACCCTCAGTGGTGCATACGACTGAATCCCTTCCAGGCCTACCAACTCGATGAAGTATTTCCTCGAGCTTCTCATAATTGCTCTACCACTCAACCAAGAAAGTTTCTAGATGATTAATTATCCGGTCAGGCGGTTTAAAAACTCCCACCACTCTTCTTGGCCATGTGATCTAGCCCAATGCCTCATCCTCACATTGTGACTACGGATCATGTTGCTAGTGCCAACAAAGTAGTTGACGATCAGCTTTCTTTGGAAGAAATGCTCTATAGCCCATATCTATAGCAACAAGTTACAACCTTTGAAGAAATCATACCCTTTTGAACACGCCGACAAATACATGAACATTTTTTTCCAGTATCATAGGAACAAGAGTAACCGTAGATTTCCTCGGACTGTAGCCAAGACCAGGGATATTAAGTTGATATTGATTTGCCCCTTCCTTTGTGGGCAAACCAGAAGTCCCAACAGTGCTAAGGAGAAGGTCCGTGGAAAAGTCTCTCCCATATCTGGCATGATGGTCGGTAGTATAGGCTTTCGTCTGGGAAATGGTAACTCGGTGAAACTGGTAACTTCCTCAAGTGTTGGCGTTAGCTCACAAAGAACAAATCTGAAGGCTGCCTAGGCTGGGACCCAGAACTCTATAAATAACCTAGTGAGTACCTTGTCAGCTCGAATGTTCATTAACGCAGTCAGTGTTCCTAGATGTGTCCTGATTTCATCTTTGTCCTCTCATCGGATATTCCTCCACAACTATTTCAGCTTGTGAGGTGCTCCCTTAACCATTTAAAATTTTGGGACGTTGCGGTTGATTTCCATCTAAAGGGGTGAAAGATTTGGTAAGTATTTTGCTCTGAATCCTTAGTGTTTCATGTGGATTGATATTTTGTTCCACATAACGCGTGTCATTAGGTGCATGACCCATTCAAATTAGGGTGGCTTTCCTAATTGTGAGTCGATACCAAGGATCAACCCACCTAAGGTTTATACATCATGACCTATATTTGCTAAAAATATAGTTTTTTCCTAAATTTGGAGTTGGACTGAATAATTGCGAGACGTTATGTCAGTTGGCCTGACAAGGTCATTCTCTAAAACTAGAGAGTATTGAATGAAGGCTCAGAGCGGTGAAAAGACAACCATCGCATGACATTGTATCTAATTGTGTATGGCCAAAACTCGATAGGAAAAATATGATGACAGTGTGTAAAGCAGTAATATGTAATTGTGGTGAAACAGTGATAATATTAAAAATAAATAGCTAAGCACATATCAACAGGTTATAGAGTTATGTAGAGTGTAATAAAGTAGGATAAAATGAGTAAACAAATACTTGTAGGTTAGACACACAACTAGAGCAGAATACAAACAAACATCCCCAAGTTCAAGTGTAGCCTAAGTCTGCTAGGGTCAGAACCTACCCAGCAGAGTCGCCATGTTGTTGCACCCTATTTTGCACAGATAAAAAAATACAACTAATGGTTCTTCTGAAGTTCATAAAAAGAATCGCCACCTAATATTTAATGTATAATAGGGTACCTATAAGTCTGTGAAATTTATTATCCTAATGGTTTGCTAACCGGTGAGATTTGGGTAAGGATTCTAGTTATTTTAAGGGGAAGAGGTTAGACATCCTTTAAAATCAATCTGAGGTAGCTCCTTAAACTTAGGTTAGGTTCGGGGAAAGGAATAACTATATTCTGTTTGAAATTGTTAAGTGAGATTTTAAAAAATGTTTTAAGTTTGTTTGAAAGCTTATTTTGCGAAAAAGGTTGGGTATTTCCTTTTAGAAGGGTGATATCTATTAGTGAGTCTTTGTAACTTGAATAATAATAGACTACTTCAAAAATATGCTTTTGGTTGAAATGAATATACCTTGTTTGTTCTATGAAAATTGCTCTAGCGAAATGCCTTATGTTTCAAACTCATTTGTTGTCTCTTGTAAGTCCGACCGTATATAATTTCTTTTATTTTTTGAAACAATTTTGTATTGTGCATGATCCATTTGAAGATTTTTCGAGGAAATTTGTTTTCATTTCAAATCTGCCAAAAACTTGAAATCATTAAAGTTCGTTAGCACTAATTATAAATAAAATTATTTGTTTAATGAGTGGTTAGTCCCAAACTATTAATGTTCAAAGCATTAAAGTGATTGAAGCAAAAGAACCATATAATATAATTGACCCTTTTTACCTATAAGTCTTAATTTGCCTATCATATTTTTTAAATGAGAGGGAGGAGATATGGACTCTTGATATTGGGCCAGTGGGGTAGCTAGGCCCATCAGGATTCATACAAGTAGCGGACTCAACATGTGAAGAGAAGGTGGCCTAGTTCTCGAGTTTGGGCCTGAGTTCCAAATGGACTTAACATGCCCAATTGATCATGGATACAAAAGAATAAGGAGATAATTAGTGCATATTAATATAATATGAATTGAAACGAAATTATATCAGGTAATGACAAAGAACTAAAAAAATGCAGTAAAATTTGATTTATTTGTGCTAATCCCATGAGGATTAATTGGAGTTAGTGACCAAAGGCTTAAGGTGAACCACATTTATGAATGAGGTCCCCCTATTGGACCCCTGACACTTTAGAATTCACGAGGGTCTCATTGACCCCGAGCAGTGCTTGTGCCAGGGTGGGGCACCTCCACCACAAACCAAGCTCACAGCCAAATACCCTTAGTCATTAACTCTTATTCTTCTTCAAAGGTTTGGACACAAATAAAGCATCAACTTAGCAGTTTCATATTGCCAGTATGAAATAAGTAAGTACCAAAGGTTCATGATAAACCTTTCAAAGGTTCGGTCACATAAAAGTTTAACAACTTGGAACAAACAGCTTTATAGGACACTACAACTCTCATTTGAGTGCAAAGACATGAACAGCTCGGGACAAACACAACAATTGACCTTAGGACCTCTTATCAGAACACTAAGTACAAAGATAAATCACTGTAGGAAGATTTCTAGGGTTCTAATAATATCAAAGACCTTGAGGTTAATCATAACATGTGAAGAACACTTAAGAAGATAAGCCCTAAGATACATTCAAGCAGAGTTACAGAACAAAGATGACTAATTGCATGATATCAGTAGATAAGTTCTATTTCTAGCCACACCAGATGACTCATTAAGTAATCTGAATATCAACAAGTGACAAATAATAACATGTGCACTAGTTTCATTGATTCTATCAAGGTTCAACACTTCAGGATCTTTAAATAGGTTTAGATTACTTAGAACGAGCCAACATGCATTTCAACAATCTTCAGAATAATTTTGGGTGAGTATGCACATAATTAGGACCTTACACCATTAAACACTTAGGCTAATAACTTCACTCAAACTTCACACGGAGTGTATCAATCAACCAGATCAGTAGAGACCTCAACATAATTAGGAAAATTGGTTTTAGCCTTTGTTTAGACATACTGGAGTATCTAGTTGTGACAATATGTAGTCCATCACGTTTTCAGATTACTAGATCCAAACATCGCTCAGTTCATGATTAAGTTCTCCCCTAATCAGTGATGTCAAACATGCATGGGATAACAGATAAATATGCTCATTTTCAATTGGCCAAAGCAAGGACAACAAATCACAACAGGTTTATTTAGACATATAAGTAAGTTCACTAGCAGGCTGCACCAACAGTTCAATTACATGATTTATATGTATAAGTTGTATAGTATCATGACCAAGTCTACCAGCTAGTGTTGTTTAGGAAAGAGCATATCAACATGAGAAACATGAACAAGTCCCTTAATGAGAATCGTTTATTGAGTTAAATCAATGCAATATAATATCATAGAGAGGTCAATATTACACATTGTTGTAGGTATAAATTCTTAGAAGGTTTACATAGTGGTTCAAACACAAAGTTTCTTCAAATACTAAAGTCATATAAAGATTCATGAACATAACTTGACTAGAAGGGCAACATGACAGATGTAAGCACAAATATAGGAGTCAATAGGAGTCATTCAATAAACATAACAATACATGTTTCATGTAGCAAATATCAAAGAATTCAGACAATTATGAGACGGCAAATAGTGACACTCATTACATGATTCATCTCCATCAAGTTGCATCCAGATATGTGAGTAGACTTACTAATATACTAGCAAGGTTCATCATATGATTTCGGTTATTTCAAGTCATCATAATAACACATATGAACCATTTTATCACAAAATCATAAACAAACTATCAATTAGAGTCAAATAGATCAACATGAGGATATGAAAAGTGATGAGAATCATTTTATTGAATATAAATGATGCAAAACCATTTCATAAGCATAAAGGTCAAGGCAACACATTGTTGAAGGCATAAAATCTTAGCAGGACATCAGAAGAATCTCAAGAACATGATTCGATCGACTTAGCTAACATGGTAGTGTAAATATGGCTATTATTTAACTAACATGGATAGGTCACATATAATATCACCGAGACAAGGTCTAATTCAGCTAAACATGGAGGCTTAACAGGATTTATCCATAAGAATAACAATAATGCAGAAACATCTTAACTAGCTAAGTCATGAAAGGTAAAATTTATTAACTATTATATATTATATAACAATATAAAGACAATATAACTATCAGAAAATATCACCAATCTTAAAATAAATAGAATGACATGAATATCAAGACATAGTGAAAGCCACATGTTAGAATGAACAACAGATGATTATCATGTAAACATTGTAATCACAGAACTACATAACTAACCTCGAAAATAAAAGAGGAGAGTCAACGTACATTGATCTTCTATAGAGCAGCAAACCAAGTAAAGAATGCTTACAGCCCTTTTAGAAACCCAACTCACAATGATCAACTCACAGTGGTTGAACTCGAATAGGAATGAAAGGAATAAAAGAGAAATTAAAGAAGTGCTACTGAATACTTAAACTTAGCAAAAAGTTTCAACTTTAATGCTCTTATTTTACTTTTAGTGTATTCTTCAGTATGTTAGGTGTGTGTATTCAGTGCTCTATTTTGTTGTGGCATTTAAGCAATTAGGGTTCAGTTTGAATTCAAAGACAATGAAGAATGGCAAATGCATGTTGATGATAGCAAGGAGGAACAAAAGAAAAAGAGGGAAAATTAGTGTGGAGATTTTACCTTAGCATGAAGAGAGGAAGAGCCGACTGTTGAAGAGTAAGAGACCATCGGTCAAAGCTTTCATGTCTAGAGGTCACTGCATTTGACCTCTGGATAATGAATAATGATGATGAGGTTGAAGATCGATGGCCATGCATGCTTTATTTCAACGAACGGAGAAGGAGCTAATGATATTCCATTTGTACAATTAGGTCTAGGGTTTCGGGGATTTGGGGGTTTGAATTAGGGTGATGAAAATGGAAAGAATCCGGCGGGATTTGCGGATTAAAGGGACAACCGAGGTGATTTGGTTTGATTCAATTGACCATGCACGAATTCGTGAAAGGTTTTGGGAATTGATAGGTCTATGAGTTTATGAGAAAGATGAGTGAAAAGGAAAAGATGGGCGGTGGGTCATGTGGAGAATTATTAGGATTAGTGGGGTGTTTGTTGGTTTAAGTTGATAGACAGAATATAAGTCATTGGATCATTTGATCAATGGCTCTGGATTTTTGAGGATAAAAACTGATAAAGATTTAATTATGAGAAACAATATATGACGACCCGGCCAGTCGTCTCATAAATTACCGCTCTGTTTTCCCTATTTCAGCTTCTTTACGCTTCGTTATCCGTGTTTTATGTGATCGGGTTGATTAGTTTGAGTTCAGGGAGAATTCTTGTAAGAAATGAGACACTTAGTCTCTTTTAAGAAGACTTAAGTTGGAAAAGTCAACCGGATGTTGACTTATGTGTTAGAGGGCTCGGATGTGACTTCCGATGATTCGGTTAGCTTCGGGAGATGATTTGTGACTTAGGAGCGCGATCGGAATGGGTTTGGGAGTTATAGAGAAGATTTAGGCTTGAATTGGCGGAATTGATATTTTGGCAAATTTTGGTTGATAGGTGAGATTTTGATATAGGGGTCGGAATGGAGTTCTGAGAGTTGCAGTAGCTTCGTTGTGTCATTTGGGATGTGTGTGCAAAATTTCAGGTCATTCGGACGAGATTTGATAGACTTTTTTGATCGAAAGTATAATTTAAGAGTTCTTGGAGTTCTTAGGCTTGAATCCTATGTTAAATTGGTGATTTGATGTTGTTGTGAGCATTACGAAGTTTTGAGCAAGTTTTAACGATGTCGTGGGATGTGTTGGTACGATTGGTTTGAAGCTCCGGGGGTTCCGGGATGTTTTAGTGCGAAAATCATAGCCGTAGCAGGTTTAGAAGGGTTGCAAGCCCTGAAGCTCACCCGCGCGGTCCACACAAAAATGAGTGCACCCACGGTGAGTGCTCTGTGGACCGCACAAAAGCGGGCGCGGGTGCGGTATGTGTCGCGCGGACCGCACAAAAGGGGGTACGGCCGCGGTGAAGAACCTTCTTGCTGGTCCAACTTCGGAAGCTCATATCATTTCATATACAAGGAATTTGGAGGTGATTTAAATATGAGATTTTGGGTTTTATTTAATATTTTGACCTAGAGATAACAGATTTTGGCGATTTTTCGAAGGGTTTTTCAAGAAATTCATCGGGGTAAGTGATTTTAACTCAGATTTGGCTAGGATACATGAATCTATCACTGAATTCATCATTTAATTCGTGATTTGGGATGGAATTTGGGACGAAAAATTGTGAAACCTTGCAAAAATGTAAAAAGATGATTTGAAGGACCAAATGATATTGGAATTGGATAATTTTAGTATGGTTAAACTCGTGAGGGTATGAGGATTTTGAAAATGTAAATTTTACCCGATTCCAAAAAATGGGCCTAGGGCTCGGGTTTTGCTAATTTCGAGATTTTTGATATTTTTCGAATGTTTTCGCTTGGGCTTTGTTCCCTTGGCATATTGTGATGTATTCTTCCTGATTTTGGATAGATTCGACGTGCGTGGAGGCCAATTCAAGGGGCAAAGGCGTCGCGAGCTAGAGAATTAGCCGGTTTGAGGTGAGTAATAATCGTAAATGATGTCTTGAGGGTTTGAAACCCCAGATTTGCACATCGTAGTGCTATATTGAGGTGAGACACGCGTTGGATGATGAGCGTGGGGTCCTTTACTACTGGGGATTATGACTTGGTCCATCCCGATTGATGATTTTACCGCGTATTTGACTGATAATTAATTTGTTATCATTATGATTTGGGCTGATTGCCATATTTGGGCTTCGTGCCAACTATTTGAACCCTTCGGGGATTTTTATCACTATTTCCTCACTACTTGACTTATTATTTGAACTCAATCTTATTGATATCTACTGTTTTACAAACTCAACCATTTTTACTCAGATTTGAAACTTAAATGATATTTCTACATCATGTTTTGGGCTGAGAACTACTATTTTACTAATGCCCAAGGGGCTTGTGATGATTTTTGGACTGAGTGAGGCCGAGGGCCATATGTGAGGATATGCTGAGTGATATGAGGCCGAGGGCCTGAGATACTTTATATGCCACGAGGTGGCTTGAGTGATGTGAGGCCGAGTGCCGAGTGATGATGCCACGAGGTGGCTTGATATAGCGCTTGGGCCGTGATGATGCCACGAGGTGGCTTGATATAGCGCTTGGGCCATAAGGGGCCCCTCCGGAGTCTGCACACCCACAGTGAGCGCGGGTACCCATTGTTCTGAGTGATTGATACTATGCCCGAGGGGCTGATATGAGTGATTGTGAGGTAGCCCGAGGGGCTGATACTATTCTGAGAGTGAGCCCGAGGGGCTGGCACTGTTCTGATATTGAGCCCGGAGGGCTGGTTCTGTTGATATTATGCCCGAGGGGCGGTTTGATGTACATGTTTTGCCCGAGGGGTTGTTTAAATTTCTATCATTTTTGTTACTCACTTGTAAACTACTTGCTTTACTTGTTGGAAAAAGAGATTTTCACTTGATTTCTCACTACTTTACTGTTTAAAGTGATTTTACTGCTTCAGTATGGAATGCCTTGTGTTTTTACGTTATTTCTTGCCTTCAGTCTTTATTTATTATTATTACTCACTGAGTCGGAGTACTCACATTACTCCCTGTACTGTGTGTGCAGATTCAGGCATAGCAGAGTCTGCACCTGAGCGTTGATTCCTTCCAGGCTCGGCAGTGATTTGGAGTTACGAGGGAGCTGTTGACATCCGCAGCCCCTTGCCTCTCTTATCCTCTATCATTTATGTTTTCTTCCAACTGTTGTATCGGATTTCGTATTTTGTAGACCTATAGCAGATTCTGTAGTAGCTCATGACTTGTGACACCCCGGTTTGGGCTGTGTCGGAATGGTTTTCACTGTTGTTATTGTTAAAGTTTCGCAATTTATGAATATTATATTGTATGTTATTACTGTTTATCATGATTAACTGTTTAAAAGAGGTGTTCCGTTTTGATCTGGCTGGCCTTATCTTCACGAGAGGCGCCATCACGATCGGGTTCGAGGATTGGGTCGTGACAAGTTGGTATCAAAGACTAGGTTACTTAGGTCTCACGAGTCATGAGCAGGTTTAGTAGAGTCTCGCGGATCGGTATGGAGACGTCTGTATTTATCCTCGAGAGGCTGCAGAACCTTTAGGAAAAACTTCATATTCTTGAAACTCTTGTCATGCAAACTTGTTGATCCGAGTGATAAACTTCTGTTATTCGATTCTCTCGCAGATGGCGAGGACTCGCGCTATCAGGCGAGGTGGACGACCACCAGTTCCACCCACTGAGGCAACCAGAGGTCGAGGACGCGGTCGTGGTCGTGGCAAAGGCAGAGCAGCGAGGGCAGCACTTGTTGATCCACCAGCTGCCCCAGCTTCGGATCAGGCTCCATCTATGGATACTCCAACAGCACCAGTTCAGGCACCAGCTGCACTGGCCTGGTTCAAGCAGTTTCAGCCAGTACAATAGCAACTACTTCACAGGCTAGAGAGGCAATCAAACCCCCGCTGCTTTCACGCCTGAGCAGGTAGTGCAGGGACTGCAGACACCAGGAGCACCTCCAGCTTAGCCGGTTCCACCAGCTCAGGAGTTTGTTGTGCCAGTTATGTCGAATGATGAGCAGCATCATCTTGAGAGGTTTAGTAGACTCCAGCCTCTGTCATTTAGTGGTACCAAGTTTGAGGATGCCCAGAGTTTCTTGATAAGTGTCAGCGGATACTCCGTAGAACAGGGATTCTTGAGACTAGTGGTGTGGCATTTACCACCTTTCAGTTTACTGGGGCTGCCTTCACATGGTGGGAGGCGTATGAGAGGATTAGGCCGGTTCGAGCAGTGCCCCTTACTTGGAAGCAGTTCTCCACTCTCTTCTTGGAGAAGTATGTATCGCAGGTCCATAGTGAGGAGCTGCGTAGATAGTTTGAGTGGTTGCGACAGGGGTATATGACTGTGTCACAGTATGAGTCGAGGTTTTTTGAGTTGGCTCGTCATGCCATTTAGATGGTTCCGACAGATCATGAGAGGATCAGGAGATTTGTTGATGGCCTTAACTATCATCTCCGTATTCTTATAACCTGAGAGAGGGTATTGGGTGCTACATTCGAGGAGGTGGTCGATATTGCTCGCGAGATTGAGACGGTTCGCCGTCAGGATCAAGAGGAGAGGGAGGCCAAGAGGCCTCGAAGATCTGGCAGTTATAGTGGTGCTCCTTCGAGGGGCTAGTTACAGCATGGTAGAGGTCATTCTTTCAGGCCTGCTCAGTCAGCCCGTCCAGAGTATCGCGGGGCATCTTCGGGTCATGGTCATCATGGATCTCAGCAGGGCCACTCATTACTCAGTGCCCTCCCAGCTCAGAGTTCATCTCGTGCCCCGTCAACTTAGTGTTCTTCTATGCCTAGTGCATCAGTTGGTCACTCCGGAGCGAGGGGTTCCCTTCATTCCCCTTCTCTAGCACCTGGGAGTTGTTTTGAGTGTGGAGAGTTTGGACATGTGTGGAGGCAATGTCCTCGTCGTGTTGCTAGTTCATCCCAGCAGAGGGGTCAGCCCTCGACTTCTGCTCCAGTTACTTCACCACCCTCCAGCCAGCTAGGGGTGGAGGTCAGGCCGCCAGGGGTCGCCCCAGAGGGGGAGGTCGATCAGGGGGCGGTCAGGCCCATTTCAATGCACTCCCAGGTAGACCCGATGCCATTGCTTCAGATGCTGTCATTACAGGTATTGTTTCAGTCTGCCACAAATATGCCTTTTTATTATTTGATCCCGGTTCCACCTTTTCTTATGTGTCATCATACTTTGCTCGTTATTTGGGTATGCCCCATGAGTTTCTTGCTTTACTTGTTCATGTATCTACCCCGATGGGCGATACTATGGTTGTAGACTGTGTGTACCGGTCATGTGTGGTGACTATTGGGGGTCTGGAGACCCGAGTAGATCTATTGCTATTGAGCATGGTGGATTTTGATGTCATTTTGGGCATGGATTGGCTATCTCCGTGTGGTGCTATTTTAGACTGTCATGCTAAGACAGTCACTTAGGCTATGCCAGGTGTACCGTGGATCGAGTGGCGTGGTGTGACTGATTATGTTCCTAGTAGAGTGATATCCTTCTTGAAGGCCCAACGTTTGGTTGGAAAGGGTTGTCTTTAATATCTAGCATTTGTGAGGGATGTTGGAGCTAAGACTCCTAGTATCGATTATGTCCCAGTTGTGAGGGATTTTCCCGATGTGTTTCCTGCAGACCTGTCGGGCATGCCACCGGACAGGGATATTGATTTTGGTATTGACCTGGTGTCGGGCACTCGGCCCATTTCTATTTCGCCATACCATATGGCACCAGCAGAGTTGAAGGAATTGAAAGAACAACTTTAGGAACTCCTAGATAAGTGGTTCATTCGGCCTTGTGTGTCCCCTTGGGGTGCACTAGTTTTGATTGTAAAGAAGAAGGATGGCACGATGAGAATGTGCATTGATTATAGGCAATTGAACAAAGTAACAATCAAGAACAAGTATCCTTTGCCTCGTATTGATGATTTTTTCGATCAGCTTCAGGGAGCGAGGGTGTTCTCCAAGATTGATCTCCATTCGGTTTATCACCAGTTGGAGATCAGGGATTCAGATATTCTTAAGACTGCTTTCAGGACTATATATTGTCATTACGAGTTTCTTGTCATGTCTTTCGGGCTAACCAATGCCCCAGCAGCGTTCATGCATTTGATGAACAGTGTATTTCGGCCTTATATGGATTCGTTCGTTATTGTATTCATTGACGATATTCTGGTGTACTCAAATAGTCAGGAGGAGAACGCGGAGCATTTGAGAGTTGTGTTGCAGAGATTTAGGTAGGAGAAGTTTTATGCAAAATTCTCCAAGTGTGAGTTTTGGCTTAGTACAGTGGCTTTCTTGGGGCACCTGGTGTCCGGCGAGAGTATTCATGTTGATCCGAAGAAGATAGAGGCGGTTCAGAGTTGGCCTAGACCGTCTTCAGCCATAGAGATTCGTAGCTTTCTTGGGTTGGTAGGCTATTATCGCCGGTTTGTTCAGGGATTCTCATCTATCGCATCGCCCTTGACCAAGTTGACTTAGAAGGGTGTTCCATTTGTATGGTCGGACGAGTGTGAGGAGAGCTTTCAGAAACTCAAGACAGCCTTGACCACAACTCCAGTGTTGGTTTTGCCATCAGCTTCAGGTTCATATACCGTGTATTGTGATGCTTCGAGAGTTGGGATTGGTTGTGTATTGATGTAGGAGGGTAGAGTTATTGCTTATGCTTCTCGTCAGTTGAAGCCTCATGAGAAGAACTACCCTGTTCACGATTTGGAGTTGGCTGCCATAGTTCATGCATTGAAGATTTGGAGGCATTATTTGTATGGTGTATCTTGCGAGGTATTCACCGATCATCGCAGTCTTCGGCATTTGTTCAAGAAAAAAGATCTTAATTTGAGGCAGCAGAGATGGTTGGAATTGCTTAAGGATTATGATATCCCTATTCTGTATCATCCAGGAAAGGCCAATGTAGTGGCCGATGCTTTGAGCCGAAAGGCAGTGAGTATGGGAAGTTTGGCGTATATTTCAGTTGGGGAGAGACCCCTTGCAGTTGATGTTGAGGCTTTGGCCAATCGGTTTGTGAGATTAGACATTTCGGAGCCTAGCCGAGTGTTGGCTTGTGTGGTTTCTCGATCTTTCTTATATGATCGCATCAGAGAGCGCCAGTATGATGATCCGCATTTGCTTGTCCTTAAGGACAGAGTTCAGCATGATGATGCCAGAGATGTGACTATAGGAGGTGATGGTGTATTGAGGATGTAGGGCCGGATCTGTGTGCCCAATGTGGATGGGCTCAGGGAGTTGATTCTAATGGAGGCCCATAGCTCGCGATATTCTATTCATCCTGGTGTCGCGAAGATGTATCAGGATTTGAGGCAACACTATTGGTGGAAGAGAATGAAGAAAGATATTATGGGATTTGTAGCTCGATGTCTCAACTGTCAGCAGGTAAAATATGAGCATCAGAGACCGGGTGGCTTGCTCCAGCAGATGGTTATTCTCGAGTGGAAGTGGGAGAGAGTCACTATGGATTTTGTGAGTGGTCTTCCTTGGACTTTGAAGAAGTTCGATGCTATTTGGGTGATTTTGGATCGGCTGACCAAGTATGCGAACTACATTCCTGTGTGTACCACCTATTCGTTAGAGCGGTTGGCAAGGATTTATATCCGGGAGATTGTTCGGTTGCATGGTGTTCCGGTTTCCATAATCTCAGATAGAGGTACTCAGTTTACTTCGTAGTTTTTGAGAGCCGTGCAGAGAGAGTTGGGTACTCAGGTAGAGCTGAGCATAGCGTTTCATCCTCAGACGGACGAACAGTCCGAGCGTACTATTCAGATATTGGAGGACATGTTGCGTGCTTGCGTCATTGATTTTGGAGGTTCATGGGATGAGTTTTTGCCGCTTACAGAGTTTGCCTACAATAACAGCTACCAATCGAGTATTCAAATTCCTCCGTATGAGGCTTTGTACGGGAGGCGGTATACATCTCTAGTTGGTTGATTCAAGCCCGGTGAGGCTAGGCTATTGGGGAAAAATTTGGTTTAGGATGCCGTAGAGAAGGTGAAGGTGATTCAGGAGAGGCTTCGTACAGCGCAGTCGCATCAGAAAAGTTATGCAGACCGAAAGGTTCGGGATGTGTCCTATATGGTGGGTGAGAAGGTCTTGTTGAATGTTTCGCCCATGAAGGGTGTTATGAGATTTGGGAAGAAAGGAAAATTGAGTCCTCGGTTCAATGGGCCTTTTGAGGTGCTTCGGAGGATTGGGAAGGTGGCTTATGAGCTTGCTTTGCTACCCAGCTTGTCGAGTGTGCATCCAATATTTTATGTTTCTCCGAAAGTATATTGGAGATCCGTCTCATGTTTTGGACTTTAGCACGGTTCAGTTGGATGATGATTTGACCTTTGATGTGGAGCCAGTAGCTATTTTGGGTCGTCAGGTTCGGAGGTTGAGGTCAAAGGGTATAGCTTCAGTGAAAGTGTAGTGGAGAGGTCGGCCCGTGGAGGAGGCTACCTGGGAGACCGAGCGGGAGATGCGGAGCAGATATCCACACCTATTCGAGGCTTTAGGTATGTTTCTTGACTCGTTCGAGGACGAACGTTTGTTTAAGTTGGGGAGGATGTGACGACCCGGCCAGTCATCTCATGAATTACCGCTCCGTTTTCCCTATTTCAGCTTCTTTACGTTTCGTTATTCGTGTTTTATGTGATCGGGTTGATTAGTTTGAGTTCGGGGAGAATTTTGGTAAGAAATGAGACACTTAGTCTCTTTTAAGAAGGCTTAAGTTGGAAAAATCAACCGGATGTTGACTTATGTGTTAGAGGGCTCGGATGTGAGTTCCGATAGTTTGGTTAGCTTTGGGAGGTGATTTGTGACTTAGGAGCGCGATCGGAATGGGTTTTGGAGTTGTAGAGAAGATTTAGGCTTGGATTGGTGAAATTGATATTTTGGCAAATTCCGGTTGATAGGCGAGATTTTGATATAGGGGTTGGAATGGAATTCCAAGAGTTTCAATAGCTTCATTGTGTCATTTGGGAGCTGTGTGCAAAATTTTAGGTCATTCGGATGAGATTTGATAGACTTTTTTGATCGAAAGCATAATTTAAGAGTTCTTAGAGTTCTTAGGCTTGAATCCTATGTTAAATTGGTGATTTGATGTTGTTGTGAGCATTCCAAAGTTTTGAGCAAGTTTGAACGATGTCGTGGGATGTGTTGGTACGATTGGTTTGAAGTTTCGGGGGTTCCGGGATGTTTTAGTGCAAAAATCATAGTCGTAGCAGGTTCAAAAGGGTTGTAGGCCCCGGTGAGTGTTGTGCGGACCGAGTGTTGGCTTGTGTGGTTTCTCGATCTTTCTTATATGATTGCATTAGAGAGCGCCAGTATGATGATCCGCATTTGCTTGTACTTAAGGACAGAGTTCAGCATGATGATGCCAGAGATGTGACTATAGGAGATGATGGTATATTGAGGATGTAGGGCCGGATCTGTGTGCCCAATGTGGATGGGCTCAGGGAGTTGATTCTAATGGAGGCCCATAGCTCGCGGTATTCTATTCATCCGGGTGCCGCGAAGATGTATCAGGATTTGAGGCAACACTATTGGTGGAGGAGAATGAACAAAGATATTGTGGGATTTGTAGCTCGATGTCTAAACTGCCAGCAGGTGAAATATGAGCCTCAGAGACCGGGTGGCTTGCTCAAGCAGATGGTTATTCCCGAGTGGAAGTGGGAGAGAGTCACTTTGGATTTTGTGAGTGGTCTTCCTCGGACTTTGAAGAAGTTCGATGCTATTTGGGTGATTGTGGATCGGCTGACCAAGTCCGCACACTTCATTCCTGTGTGTACCACATATTCGTCAGAGCGGTTGGCAAAGATTTATATCAGGGAGATTGTTCGGTTGCATGGTGTTTCGGTTTCCATCATCTCAGATAGAGGTACTCAGTTTACTTCGCAGCTTTTGAGAGCCGTGTAGAGAGAGTTGGGTACTCAGGTAGAGTTGAGCACAGCGTTTCATCCTCAGACGGACGGACAGTCCGAGCGTACTATTCAGATATTGAAGGACATGTTGCATGCTTGCGTCATTGATTTTGGAGGTTCCTAGAATGAGTTTTTGCCGCTTGCAGAGTTTGCCTACAACAACAGCTACCAGTCGAGTATTCAGATTGCTCCATATGAGGCTTTGTACGGGAGGCAGTGTAGATCTCTAGTTGGTTGATTCGAGCCCGGTGAGGCTAGGCTATTAGGGACGGATTTGGTTCAGGATGTCGTAGAGAAGGTGAAGGTGATTCAGGAGAGGCTTCGTACAGCGCAGTCGCATCAGAAAAGTTATGCAGACCGAAAGGTTCGGGATGTGTCCTATATGGTGGGTGAGAAGGTCTTGTTAAAGGTTTCGCCCATGAAGGGTGTTATGAGATTTGGGAAGAAATGAAAATTGAGTCCTCGGTTCATTGGGCCTTTTGAGGTGCTTCGGAGGATTGGGAAGGTGGCTTATGAGCTTGCTTTGCTACCCAGCTTGTCGAGTGTGCATCCAATATTTTATGTTTCTCCGAAAGTATATTGGAGATCCGTCTCATGTTTTGGACTTTAGCACGGTTCAGTTGGATGATGATTTGACCCTTGATGTGGAGCCAGTACCTATTTTGGGTCGTCAGGTTCGGAGGTTGAGGTCAAAGGGTATAGCTTCAGTGAAAGTGTAGTGGAGAGGTCGACCCGTGGAGGAGGCTACCTGGGAGACCGAGCGGGAGATGCGGAGCAGATATCCTCACCTATTCGAGGCTTTAGGTATGTTTCTTGACTCGTTCGAGGACGAACGTTTGTTTAAGTTGGGGAGGATGTGACGACCCGGCCAGTCATCTCATGAATTACCGCTCTGTTTTCCCTATTTAAGCTTCTTTACGTTTTGTTATTCGTGTTTTATGTGATCGGGTTGATTAGTTTGAGTTCGGGGAGAATTCTGGTAAGAAATGAGACACTTAGTCTCTTTTAAGAAGGCTTAAGTTGGAAAAATCAACCGGATGTTGACTTATGTGTTAGAGGGCTCGGATGTTAGTTCCGATGGTTCGGTTAGCTTTGGGAGGTGATTTGTGACTTAGGAGCGCGATCGGAATGGGTTTTGGAGTTGTAGAGAAGATTTAGGCTTGGATTGGTGAAATTGATATTTTGGCAAATTCCGGTTGATAGGCGAGATTTTGATATAGGGGTTGGAATGGAATTCCGAGAGTTTCAATAGCTTTGTTGTGTCATTTGGGAGTTGTGTGCAAAATTTTAGGTCATTCGGATGAGATTTGATAGACTTTTTTGATCGAAAGCATAATTTAAGAGTTCTTGGAGTTCTTAGGCTTGAATCCTATGTTAAATTGGTGATTTGATGTTGTTGTGAGCATTCCAAAGTTTTGAGCAAGTTTGAACGATGTCGTGGGATGTGTTGGTACGATTGGTTTGAAGTTTTGGGGGTTCCGGGATGTTTTAGTGCGAAAATCATAGTCGTAGCAGGTTCAAAAGGGTTGTAGGCCCCGGTGAGTGTTGTGCGGACCGAGTGTTGGCTTGTGTGGTTTCTCGATCTTTCTTATATGATTGCATTAGAGAGCGCCAGTATGATGATCCGCATTTGCTTGTACTTAAGGACAGAGTTCAGCATGATGATGCCAGAGATGTGACTATAGGAGATGATGGTATATTGAGGATGTAGGGCCGGATCTGTGTGCCCAATGTGGATGGGCTCAGGGAGTTGATTCTAATGGAGGCCCATAGCTCGCGGTATTCTATTCATCCGGGTGCCGCGAAGATGTATCAGGATTTGAGGCAACACTATTGGTGGAGGAGAATGAAGAAAGATATTGTGGGATTTGTAGCTCGATGTCTAAACTGCCAGCAGGTGAAATATGAGCCTCAGAGACCGGGTGGCTTGCTCAAGCAGATGGTTATTCCCGAGTGGAAGTGGGAGAGAGTCACTATGGATTTTGTGAGTGGTCTTCCTCGGACTTTGAAGAAGTTCGATGCTATTTGGGTGATTGTGGATCGGCTGACCAAGTCCGCACACTTCATTCCTGTGTGTACCACATATTCGTCAGAGCGGTTGGCAAAGATTTATATCAGGGAGATTGTTCGGTTGCATGGTGTTTCGGTTTCCATCTCAGATAGAGGTACTCAGTTTACTTCGCAGTTTTTGAGAGCCGTGTAGAGAGAGTTGGGTACTCAGGTAGAGTTGAGCACAGCGTTTCATCCTCAGACGAACGGACAGTCCGAGCGTTCTATTCAGATATTGGAGGACATGTTGCATGCTTGCGTCATTGATTTTGGAGGTTCCTGGAATGAGTTTTTGCCGCTTGCAGAGTTTGCCTACAACAACAGCTACCAGTCGAGTATTCAGATTGCTCCATATGAGGCTTTGTACGGGAGGCAGTGTAGATCTCTAGTTGGTTGATTCGAGCCCGGTGAGGCTAGGCTATTAGGGACGGATTTGGTTCAGGATGTCGTAGAGAAGGTGAAGGTGATTCAGGAGAGGCTTCGTACAGCGCAGTCGCATCAGAAAAGTTATGCAGACCGAAAGGTTCGGGATGTGTCCTATATGGTGGGTGAGAAGGTCTTGTTAAAGGTTTCGCCCATGAAGGGTGTTATGAGATTTGGGAAGAAAGGAAAATTGAGTCCTCGGTTCATTAGGCCTTTTGAGGTGCTTCGGAGGATTGGGGAGGTGGCTTATGAGCTTGCTTTGCCACCCAGCTTGTCGAGTGTGCATCCGGTATTTAATGTTTCTATGCTCCGAAAGTATATTGGGGATCCGTCTCATGTTTTGGACTTCAGCACGGTTTAGTTGGATGATGATTTGACGTTTGATGTGGACCCAGTAGCTATTTTGGGTCATCAGGTTCAGAAGTTGACGTCAAAGGATATAGCTTCAGTGAAAGTGCAGTGGAGAGGTTGGCCCGTGGAGGAGGCTACCTGGGAGACCGAGCGGGAGATGCGGAGCAGATATCCTCACCTATTTGAGGCTTCAGGTATGTTTCTTGACTTGTTCGAGGACGAACGTTTGTTTAAGTTGGGGAGGATGTGACGACCCGGCCAGTCATCTCATGAATTACCGCTCCGTTTTCCCCATTTCAGCTTCTTTACATTTCGTTATCCATGTTTTATGTGGCCGGGTTGATTAGTTTGAGTTCGGGGAGAATTCTGGTAAGAAATGAGACACTTAGTCTTTTTTAAGAAGGCTTAAGTTGGAAAAATCAACCGGATGTTGACTTATGTGTTAGAGGGCTCGGATGTGAGTTTCGATAGTTCGGTTAGCTTCGGGAAGTGATTTGTGATCTAGGAGCGCGATCGGAATGGGTTTTGGAGTTGTAGAGAAGATTTAGGCTTGAATTGGCGAAATTGATATTTTGGCAAATTCCGGTTGATAGGCGAGATTTTGATATAGGGGTCGGAATGGAATTCCGAGAGTTGCAGTAGCTTCGTTGTGTCATTTGGGATGTGTGTGCAAAATTTTAGGTCATTCGGACGAGATTTGATAGACTTTTTTGATCGAAAGCATAATTTAAGAGTTCTTGGAGTTCTTAGGCTTGAATCCTATGTTAAATTGGTGATTTGATGTTGTTGTGAGCCTTCCGAAGTTTTGAGCAAGTTTGAATGATGTCGTGGGATGTGTTGGTACGATTGGTTTGAAGTTCCGGGGGTTCCGGGATGTTTTAGTGCGAAAATCATAGTCGTAGAAGGTTCAAAAGGGTTGTAAGCTCCAGAACTCACCCGCGCGGTCCGCACAAAAATGAGTGCACCTGCGGTGAGTGTTGTGCGGACCGCACAAAAGCGGGCGCGACCGCGGTAGGTGTCGTGCGGACCGCACAAAAGGGGGAGTGACCGCGGTGAAAAACCTTCTCACTGGTCCAACTACGGAAGCACATATCTTTTGATATACAAGGAATTTTGAGGTGATTGTAGCTCTTCGTGTCTAGTTTACAAAAAGGTAAAGATATTGCAATTTGGAAATCTATATAAAAAGGTATGGCCAAAATACTAAAGCCTGTCACTGTAAAGGAAGGCCTGTGCGGCCGCGGATGTTTTTGCGCGGACCGCGGTCGATTTGGTGCGGCCCGCGGAGGCTGAAATCTGAGGGGTACTCTATAAATACGAGGTTTTGGGTTTTATTTAATATTTTGACCTAGAGAGCTCGGATTTTGGAGATTTTTCGAAGGTTTTTTCAAGAAATTCATCAGGGTAAGTGATTTTAACTCAGCTTTGGCTAGGATACATGAATCTATCACTGAATTCATCATTTAATTCATGATTTGGGATGGAATTTGGGAAGAAAAATTGTGAAACGTTGCAAAAATGTAAAATGATGATTTGAAGGACCAAATGGTGTCGGAATTGGATAATTTTTGTATGTTTAGACTCGTGAGGGTATGAGGATTTTGAAAATGTAAATTTTACCCGATTCCGAAACGTCGACCCGGGGCTCGGTTTTTTCTAATTTCGGGATTTTTGATATTTTTCGAATGTTTTTGCTTGGGCTTTGTTCCCTTGGCATATTGTGACGTATTCGTTTTGATTTTCGATAGATTCGACGTGCGTGGAGGCCAATTCGAGGGGCAAAGGCGTCGCGACTAGAGAATTAGCTGGTTTGAGGTGAGTAATGATTGTAAATGATGTCCTGAGGGTTTGGAACCCCGGATTTGCACATCGTAGTGCTATATTGAGGTGAGACATGCGCTGGATGATGAGCGTGAGGTCTTTTACTACTGGGGATTGTGACTTGGTCCGTCCCGATTGATGATTTTACCACGTATTTGACTACAATTCATTTGTTATCATCATGATTTGGGTTGATTGCCATATTTGGGCTTCGTGCCAACTATTTGAACCGTTCGGGGATTTTTATCACTGCTTGACTTATTATTTGAACTCAATCTTGTTGATATCTACTGTTTTACAAACTCAGCCACTTTTACTCATATTTGAAACATAAATGATATTTCTACATCATTTTTGGGCTGAGAACTACTGTTTTACTAATGCCCAAGGGGCTTGTGATGATTTTTGGACTGAGTGAAGCCGAGGGCCATATGTGAGGATATGCTGAGTGATATGAGGCCGAGGGCTTGAGATACTCTATATGCCACGAGGTGGCTTGAGTGATATGAGGCCGAGTGCCAAGTGATGTGAGGACGAGTGCCTAGTAATTATGCCACGAGGTGGCTTGATATAGCGCTTGGGCCATAAGGGGCCCCTCTGGAATCTGCACACCCACAGTGAGCGCGGGTACCCATTGTTCTGAGTGATTGATACTATGCCTGAGGGGCTGATATGAGTGATTGTGAGGTAGCCCGAGGGGCTGATACTATTCTGAGAGTGAGCCCGAGGGGCTGTTACTGTTCTGATATTGAGCCCGAGGGGTTGGCATTGTTCTGATATTGAGCCCGGGGGGCTGGTTCTGTTGATATTATGCCCGAGGGGTGGTTTGTTGTACATGTTTTGCCCGAGGGGCTGTTTACATTTCTATCATTTTTGTTACTCACTTGTAACCTACTTGCTTTACTTGTTGGAAAAAAGGGATTTTCACTTGATTTCTCACTGCTTTACTATTTAAAGTGATTTTACTGCTTCAGTATGGAATGCCTTGTGTTTTAACGTGATTTCTTGCCTTCAGTCTTTATTTATTATTATTACTCACTGAGTCGGAGTACTCACATTACTCCCTGCACCGTGTGTGCAGATTCAGGCATAGCAGAGTCTGCACCTGAGCGCTGATTCCTTCCAGGCTAGGCAGTGATTTGGAGTTACGAGGTAGTTGTTGACGTCCGCAGCCCCTTGACTCTCTTATCCTTTATAATTTATGTTTTCTTCCGATTGTTGTATCGGATTTCGTACTTTGTAGACCTTTAGCAGATTCTGTAGTAGCTCATGACTTGTGACACCCCGGTTTGGGCTGTGTCGGGATGGTTTCCACTGTTGTTATCATTAAAGTTTCGCAATTTATGAATATTATATTATATGTTATTACTGTTTATGATGATTAACTGTTTAAAAGAGGTGTTCCGGTTTGGTCTGGTTGGCCTTGTCTTCACGAGAGGTGCCATTACGACCGGGTTCGAGGATTGGGTCGTGACACAATAATGCTTATTGGATCCTTGTGATCCAACGCTTGAGATGAGATCCAAAATAAGTGTAAAAGTAAAAAGGAAAATGGGGATTAATTATGGACCGTTGATGGATTGGGTCAACAGTCTAGATCATTGTGTTTCTTGTGTGAGTGCTGGGGAAAGGTGATGTGGCGCACTGTCATTGGCTTAGAGTGGATGGAATGGATTGCCAACTTGGACATTGGTGGGGGATATTGGAGCAGGTTATGGCATTTGGGCCTATGTTTTTGGGCCAAATAAGTTGGGTAAGGATTGAATTTTTAGCCACATTGAATTTAATTGAACAATTGCAATTGTAGCCTATTTGAGATTTTAACCTCATTTATAATTAAATTAATTAGACTTAATTAGGAAAATATAATTATCAAGTATATTATTTCTATGATTAATTATAATGCATCGTCCATTATATTGTAAAAACTAATTTTTTGACTATCAAAGTAATAAGGTAATGTAATTGTAAATTTGAGACTAAATTATTAAATTAATTGTAATACTTGTTTATTAAGATGTGAAAGTTATTTTAATTAAACATGTAATAGGAGTAGTATCATTTATAAATAATTAAAACTAAATTACTATGAATTACATAATTAATATTACTGACTGCTATTGTATTATTATACCATTTATGTTTTGAGAAAATAGGTATTATTAATTTAAAAGTATTTTACTACATTTATTAACGATTTGTAACGAACCAGCCGGTTGTTTTATGAATTTCAGTCTTGTTTCCCTTATTTCTGCTTCTTTATATCTTGATCAGCTGTATTATATGGTATCGGGTTGGTTGGTTTGGGTTCGGAGTAGTTTTGGAGAGATATGAGATACTTAGTCTCTTTTGAGTAAGCTTAAGTTGAAAAAGTCAACTGGATGTTGAATTATGTGAAAAATGTCTCAAATATGAATTTTGATGCTTCAGATAGCTTTGTTAGGTAATTTGAGACTTAGGAGCATGATCAAAATGTAATTTGGAGGTCCGTGGAAGATTTAGGCTTGAATTGGCAAAATTGGAAATTTGGTATTTTCCGGTCGGCAGTGAAAATTTTAATATTAGGGTCGGAATGGAATTTACAAAATTTGAGTAGGTCCATTGTGTCATTTGTGATATGTGTGCAAAATTTCAAGTCATTCGGATGAGGTTTGATAGGTTTTTGCATCATTTGTGGAATTTGGATGTTTGGAAATCCTTAGGCTTGAATCCGATGGTGATTTGATGTTGTTTTGAGTGTTCCGAAGGTTGGTACAAGTTTGAATGATGTTATGGGATGTGTTGGTATGTTTTGTTGAGGTCCCGATGGCCTCGGGTGAGTTTTGGGAGGTTAACGGATCATTTTGGACTTTGGAAAGATAACAGATTTTTTGGTATTTTGTTGCAGAAATTTGTTCTTCGCGTTCGCGAGAGGGCTCTCGAGTTCGCGAAGGGATATTGAGTGAGGCAAGTGAGTTGCTCTTCGCATTTGCGATGTTGGTCCCATGTTTGTGAAGGATGAGGTAGAGTGTGCTTCGCGAACGCGTGAGTGGAGTCGCGTTCGCGAAAAGGAGTGAGGCAATTGGGGACCCAGGTCCTTGATCTACGCATTTGCGGGGTAAGGGTCGCATTCGCGAAGGTATGAGCGGGTGAAGCATCGCGTTCGCATGGCATAGTTCGCATTCGCAATGAGTAAAATTAAGAGGAAGTATGTTTTGGTCTACGCAAATGCGAGAGGGCGGTCGCGTTCGCGAAGAAGGGCGCACCTGGGCAGAATCTTTAAGTTCAAAAATGAGGGTTTAGTTCATATTTTCAAAAACTCATTAGCGAGCTCGGGAGAAGGCGAATTTAAAGAGGATTTTGAGAGGAGTGATTGGGGTAAGTGCTCTTCACTTGTTTTGGGTTAAATTCCATAACTATGTCTTGATTCTTATCATTTAATTTGAGAATTTGGGGTAAAAATTTGGGAAAATGGAAGAAAAATTGGAGAATAGATTTTTGGGATTTGGATGACCTTTTGACGTCGGATTTTGATGAATTTGATATGGGTAAACTTGTGAGCGAATGGGTTTTCCAGTTTTGTGATTTTTATTGGATTCCGAGACGTGGGTTCGGGGGTTGGGTTTGGCCAATTTCAGAATTTTTGAGTTAATTTGATAATTTCCGTATGGGTTTCATTCCTTTAGCGTATATTGATGGTTATATACTGATTTTGGTTAGATTAGGGGCATTTGGAGGCCGAATCAAGAGGGAAGGGAATCACAGGCTAGAGTTTGGCTTGATTTGAGGTAAGTAACGCTTCCAAACCCCGAACTATATGTTCTATGATTACTATTGAGGTGACGCAAATGCCAAGTGACGGGCGTGTAGGCATGTACCGTGAGAATTACGGCCAGGATCATTCCATGGCACCGCTTAGAAAATCTTTCTTGTTGATATCCGTATTTCTTTCACGTGATTAAGTAAATATGCTATGAAAACATGCTAGATATCCTGTTAGGGCTTCATGCCGATACTGTTGGGACTCGAGAGGTCGTTTCTTGTTGTCAGATCATTAGCTTCATTGATATTCTATACACATTCCTGATCATGCATTTTATATAATGCCTCAATCGCGATTATTGTTATTTGGCACATCATATCATTGTTCAGGCTAGTATCATGTAATTGTGAGTCCCCGTGTGTGACACTGGGGAGTGATGACTAAGTGAGGTCGAGAGCCTGATTGTGAGTGACAGTATGGGATCGGGTTGCACGCCGCAGCGGTTATATTGGTGATTATGATAGCGCTTGGGATGTAAGAGCCCCTTCCGAGTCTGTAACACACCCGCAGTGAGCACAGTTGATGATATTGAGAGATCGATCTTCCCTGGACATGGATCTTGTCTGATGTATTTATACCTGGAAATGGATCTTCTCTATAGGGCTGGAATGGCCTTCCTCGGTACTGGATGACTGTGGTCAGTGATATATATATATTCCAGGATGGATCTTCCCTGGGTTGGATGGCCATATACAGTACCGAGTGGTTGAGCACTTGTGAATGAAGGTACACAGAACATTGATCATGCTATCGTGCATTGGTACCCAGAATAACAATAGGCACAACCGGTGCCTGCAGAACCTTTAGAAAAAACTTCACATTCATGAATTCTTGTCATACGAATATATTGATTATGATAACTAAACTTCTGTTATTCTATTCTCTCACAGATGGTAAGGACACGTGCTACCGGTCAGGACGGACAACCACCAGTACCACTAGTTGGGGCCACTAGAGGCCGAGTATGCGGTCAAGGCCATAGTAAGGGCATGGGTGTAACCCATACAACAGCTAGGGCAGCACTTGCATATCTACCAGCCACCCTAGTTCATGATCAGGCTCCAGCGGGGGATGCTCAGTACAAACTTAGTCACCAGTTGTGCCTATTGTTATCCCGAGTCTCCAGGAGATCTTGGCTCAGATTTTGACCATGTGCACCAGTCTTGCTCAGGCGGTCGCGGTTACTACTATAACAACTACTTCTCAGGCCGGGAGAGGCACTTAGACTCCCGCCACCCGTACACCCGAGCAGGTTGTTCAGGGACTGCAGACACCGGAGGCACCACAAGCCCAGCCGGTTGCACCTGCTCAGGATTATGTAGTTCCAGTAATGCCTGATGACAAGCAGAATTGATCGGAGAGGTTTGGTAGACTTCAGCCTCCGACTTTTTGTGGTGCACAGGGATAGAATGTCCAAGGTTTCTTTGACAAGTGTAAGAGGATGTTACATACAACGAGTATTTTGGAGACTAGTGGGGTCTCATTTACTACTTTTCAATTCTCTAGAGCTGCCTTCACTTGGTGGGAGGCTTATGAGAGGCGTAGGCCTGTTGGTGCCGCGTCCCTTACCTGGTAGCAGTTCTCCGCTCTCTACCTAGAGAAGTATGTGCCGCAGTTCCGCAGAGAGGAGCTGCGCAGGCAGTTTAAGCAGTTGCGTTAGGATGATATGACTGTGATACAGTATGAGATGAGGTTTTTTTAGTTAGCCTGTCATTCTATTTGGTTGGTTCCTACAGACAGGGAGAGGATCAGGAGATTCGTGGATGGTCTCGCTTATCAGCTACAGATTTTTATAACCATAGAGAGGGTGTCTGGTGCTTCTTTTGCAGAGGTGGTTGATATTGCTGGAGAGATAAAGTCGGTTCGCCGCCAGGAGCGAGTTGAGAGGAAGGCCAAGAGGCCTCGGGGATCTGGTAGTTTTGGTGGTGTTCCTTTGGGAGTCTAGTTTCAGCATGGTAGAGGTCGTCCGTTCAGACATGCTCAGCTAGCCCATTCGGGCCACCGTGGTGGATCATCTGGCCACGGTTCTCACAGTTCAAATCAGGGTTACTCATCCTTTAGTTCCCTTCAAGCTCGGATTTTGACTCAGGCACCATCAGTTCAGGGCTCATCTATGCCTGGTTCTTCTAGTGGACATCCCAGTGTTCGAGGCTCCTTTTAGTCACCACCGCCATTTGCCGGGAGAGGTTGCTTCGAGTGTGGAGATTTGGGTCATATTAAGATGTGTTGTCCCCGTCTTATGGGAGGTTCATCTCAGTAGAGGAGTCAGTTTTCGACTTCAGCACTAATTACTTTCCCACCCGCTCAGTCAGCTCGGGGTGGAGGTCAGTTAGCTAGGGGCCGCCCTAGAGGGAGAGGTCGATCATGTGGTGGTTAGGCCTGTTTCTATGCCCTCCCATCTAGGCCAGATGCTATTGCTTCAGATGTCATGATTACAGGTATTGTCTTAGTCTGCCACAGAGATGCCTCTGTATTATTTGATCCCAGTTCCACTTTTTCATATGTGTCATCATATTTTGCTCATTACTTGTATATGCCTCGCGAGTCTCTTGTTTCATATGTTCATGTATCTACTCCGGTAGGTGATACTATTATTGTGGATCGTATATATCGGTCGTGTGTGGTGACTATTGGGGGTTTGGATACCCAAGTGGATCTCTTGTTTCTTAGTATGGTTGATTTTGATGTGATATTGGGCATGGATTGGTTATCTCCCTGTCATGCTATTTTGGACTGTCATTCTAGGACAGTGATATAGGCTATGCCAGGGTTGCCACGGATTGAGTGGTGAGGTTTGACGGATTATGTTCCCAGTAGAGTGATTTCATTTTTGAAGGCCCGGCGGATGGTTAAGAAGGGTTGTTTTTCTTATCTGGCCTTCGTGAGGGATGTTAGTGCAGAGACCCCTACCATTGATTCAGTTCCGGTAGTGAAGGACTTTCCAGATGTGTTTCCCGCAGACCTGTCGGGCATGCCACCGGACAGGGATATTGATTTTGGTATTGATTTGGTGACGGGAACTCATCCCATTTCTATTCCATCGTATCGTATGGCACCGGTGGAGTTGAAGGAGCAACTTCAAGAACTCCTTGATAAGGGGTTTATTCGGCCTAGTGTTTCGTCGTAGGGTGCTCTTGTTCTATTTGTGAAGAAAAAGAAGGGCACTATGAGGATATGCATTGATTACAGGCAGTTGAACAAGGTCACAATCAAGAACAAGTATCCTTTGCCTCGTATTAATGATTTATTTGACCAGCTTCAGGGAGTGAGGGTGTTCTCCAAGATTGATCTCCGTTCAGGGTATCACTAGTTGAAGATCAAGGACTCGAATATTCTTAAGACAACTTTCAGGACACGATATGGTCATTATGATTTCCTTGTGATATCTTTTGGGCTGACCAATGCCCCAACAATGTTCATGCATTTGATGAATAACGTGTCTTGGCCTTATCTCGACTCGTTTGTCATTGTATTTATTGATGATATTCTGGTGTACTCATGTAGTTAGGAGGAGCATGCAGAGCATTTGAGAGTTGTGTTACAACAGTTGAGAGAGGAGAAGCTTTATGCAAAGTTCTCCAAGTGTGAGTTTTTGGCTCAGTTCAGTGGTTTTCTTGCGGCACGTGGTGTCTAGTGAGGGTATTCAGGTTGATCCGAAGAAGATAGAGGCGGTTCAGAGTTGTCCCAGACCGTCCTCAGCCATAGAGATTCGAAGCTTTCTTGATTTGTCGGGCTATTACCGTCGTTTCATTCATGGATTTTCATCTGTAGCATCACCCTTGACCAAATTGACTCAAAAGGGTGCTCCTTTCATGTGGTCGGATGAGTGGGAGGTGAGCTTTCAGAAGCTCAAGACTGCCTTGACCACAGCTCCAATGTTAGTATTTCCATCAGCTTCAGGTTCATATACAGTGTATTGTGATGCTTCGAGAGTTGGTATTGGGTGTGTGTTGATGTAGGAGGCTAGAGTGATTGCTTATGCTTCTCGTCAGTTGAAGCCCCATGAGAAGAATGACTTTGTTCATGATCTAAAGTTGGCTGCCATTTTTCACGCGTTAAAGATTTGGAGGCATTATCTTTATGGTGTGTCATGTGAGGTGTTTACTGATCATCGTATCCTTCAGCGCTTGTTGAAGAAAAATGAACTCAATTTGAGGCAGCGGAGATGGTAGGAGTTGCTGAAGGATTATGATATCACTATCTTGTACTATTTGGGGAAGGCCAATGTAGTGGTCGATGCCTTGAGTCGGAAGGCGGTGAGTATGGGTAGTTTAGCGTATATCCCTATTGATGAGAGACCTTTTGCTGTTGATATTCAGGCCCTGGACAATCGGTTTGTGGGTTTGGATATTTCGGAGCCCAGTCAAGTCTTAGCTTGTGTGGTTTCTCGGTCTTCCTTGTTTGATCGTATTAAGGAGCACCAATATGATGATCCTCATTTGCTTGTTCTTAAGGACAGAGTTCAGCACGACAATGCCAGAGATTCGAGTATTGGTGATGATGGAGTATTGAGGATGCAGGCCCATAGCTCGCAGTATTCCATCCATCTAGGTGCCGCGAAGATGTATCAGGATTTGAGACAGCACTATTGGTGGAGAAGGATGAAGAAGGATATTGTGGGATTTGTAGCTCGCTGTCTCAATTGTCAACAGGTGAAATATGAGCATCAGAGACTGGGTGGCTTGCTTCAGCATATAGATATTCTAGAATAGTAATGGGAGCGGATCACCATGGACTTTGTAGTTGGGCTCCCAAAGACTTTGAAGAAGTTCGATGCTATTAGGGTGATTGTGGAACGGCTGACCAAGTCTGTGCACTTTAATCCTGTGTATACTACCTATTCTTCAGAGCGGGTAGCCGAGATTTATATCCGAGAGATTGTTCGTTTGCATGGCGTCCCATTTTCCATCATTTCAGATAGAGGTACTCAATTTACATTGCAGTTTTGGAGAGCCGTGCAGTGAGAGTTGGGTACTCAGGTTGAGTTTAGCACAACTTTTCACCCTCAGACGGATGGCAAGTCTGAGTGCACTATTCAGATATTGAAGGACATGTTGCGCGCTTGTGTTATTGATTTTGGGGGTTCATGGGATCAGTTTCTATCACTCGCGGAGTTGGCATATAATAACAGTTATCAGTCAAGTATTCAGATGGCTCCATATGAGGCTTTGTATGGGAGACGGTATAGATCTCCAGTTGATTGGTTTGAGCCGGGTGAGGCTAGGCTTTTTGTGTACAGACTTGGTGCAGGATACTTTGGACAAGGTGAAGGTGATCCAGGAGCAGTTTCGTACAGCGCAGTCAAGACAAAAGAGTTATGCTGACAGGAAGGTTTGTGATATGTCCTACATGGTTGGGGAGAAGGTTCTATTAAAGGTTTCACCCATGAAGGGGGTTATGAGATTTGGGAAGAAGGGTAAATTTTTTCCTCAGTTCATTGGGCCTTTTGAGGTACTTCGGAGGATTGGGGAGGTGGCTTATAAGCTTGCTTTGCCATCCAGCTTGTCCAGTGTGCATCCGGTATTTCATGTTTCTATGCTCCGGAAGTATAGTGGCGACCCGTCTCATGTTTTGGATTTAAGAACGGTCCAGTTAGACGGTGATTTGACTTATGATGTGGAGACAGTGGCTATTTTGGAGCGTCAGGTTCGAAAGTTGAGATCAAAGGATATAGCTTTAGTGAAAGTGCAGTGGAGGGGTCGACCCGTAGAGAAGGCTACTTGGGAGACCAAGCGGGAGATGCGGAGCAGATATCCACACCTATTTGAGGTTTCAGGTATGTTTCTTGACTCGTTCGAGGACGAATATTTGTTTAAGAGGGGGAGGATGTAACGACCCGGCCGGTCGTTTTATAAATTTCAGCCCTATTTTCCCCATTTCTGTTTCTTTATGTCTGTTTCAATTGTATTATATGGTATAGGGTTGGTTGGTTTGGGTTCGAAGTGGTTTTGGAGAGGTATGAGACACTTAGTCTCTTTTGAGT
Organism: Nicotiana tabacum; assembly: GCF_000715075.1. Classification (NCBI taxonomy): domain Eukaryota; kingdom Viridiplantae; phylum Streptophyta; class Magnoliopsida; order Solanales; family Solanaceae; genus Nicotiana; species Nicotiana tabacum. Next base: position 106,045,158 of record NC_134090.1, read on the forward strand.
AAGCTTAAGTTGGAAAAGTCAACCAGATGTTGACTTATGTGAGAAAGGTCTCAGATGTGAATTATGATGATTCAGATAGGTGAATTCTGATGATTCAGATAGCTTCGTTAGGTGATTTGGGACTTAGGAGCGTGATCGAAATGTATTTTGGAGATCCATGGAAGATTTTGGCTTGTTTGGTTGAGGTCTCGAGGGTCTCAGGTGAGTTTCGGGTGGTTAATAGATCATTTTGGACTTTGGAAAGATAGCAGATTTTCTGGTATTTTGTTGCAGAGATTTGTTCTTCGCGTCCGCGAGAGGGCTCTCGCGTTCACAAACAGATGTTGAGTGAGGCAGGTGAGTTGCTCTTTGCGTTCGCGATATTGGTCCTGCATTCGCTAAGGATGAGGCAGAGTGTGCATCATGAATGCGTGAGTGGAGTCGCGTTCGCAAAGAGGAGTGAGGCAGTTGGGGACCCCAGGTCCTTGGTCTACGAATTTGCAGGGTAAGGGTCACGTTCGCGAAGGTCTGAGCGGGCAAATCATCACGTTCGCGTGGCATAGTTCGCATTCACGAAAAGTAAAACGGAGAAGCAATATGGTTTGGTCTACGCGAACGCGAAAGGGTGGTCGCGTTCGTGAAGAAAGGCGCACCTGGGCAGAATCTTTAAGTTCAAAAACGAGGGTTTAGTTCATATTTTCAAAAACTCATTAGAGAGCTCGGGAGAAGGCAAATTTAGAGAGGATTTTCAGAGGAGTGATTGGTGTAAGTGTTCTTCACTTGTTTTGGGTTAAATTCCATAATTATGTCTTGATTCTTATCATTTAATTTGAGAATTTGGGGTAAAAATTGGGGAAAATGAAAGAAAAATTGGAGAATGGATTTTTGGGATTTGGATGACCTTTTGACGTTGGATTTTGATGAATTTGATATGGGTAAACTCGTGAGCGAATGGGTTTTCCATTTTTGTGTTTTTTATTCCGAGATGTGGGCTCGGGGGTCGAGTTTGGCCAATTTCATGATTTTTGAGTTAATATGATAATTTTCGTATGTATTTCATTCCTTTAGCGTATATTGATGATAATATACTAATTTTTTGTTAGATTCGGGGCATTTGGAGGCCGAACTATGTGTTCTATGATTACTATTTTGGTGACGCAAATGCTAAGTGACGGGCGTGTGGGCATGCGGGCGTGCACCGTGAGAATTGCAGCATGGATCATTCCATGGCACCGCTTAGTAACTCTTTCTTGTTGATATCCGTGTTTTTATCATGTGATTAAGTAAATGTGTTGTGAAAACATGCTAGATATCCTGTTAGGGCTTCACGCCGATATTGTTGGGACCCGAGAGGTCGTTTCTTGCTATCATATCATTATCTTCATTGATATTCTGTACTAAGTCCTGATTATGCATTTTATATCATGCCTTAGTCTCGATTATTGTTATTTGGCACATCATACCATTGTTCGGGCTAGTATCATGGCATTGTGAGCCCATGTGTGTGAGACTAGAGAGTGATGACTGAGTGAGGCCGAGAGCCTGATTGTGAGTGACAGTATGGGATTGGGCTGCATGAATAGCTTCATGAGGATTCTCTCGTCTTTCCCTACTCCAACCAGCTTGTCGCAGTATGTCCTCAGATGGACCCTTGGATTACCGTATCATCAAATATTTCGAACTTAGGAGGTTTATACCCCTCGGGTAGTTCGACATCAGGTTGTATGCAAAGATCCTTATAGTTCATCCCCTCGATTCCTTTGCTTCCCTCAACGCCCTAAATCCGGCTAGTTAATTTCTTAAGTTCCTCAGCCAGGTTCCTGATAAGCAGATCCTTTTCATCAGACTCAGGTGTGCTTGATATAGGTTGGGTGGAGTGTGGCATGGTGTCTACGTAGATGTGAGTGTTATGGGTGTGGAAATGGTCATTTGTGGAGTTTTGAGGTTCTGGGATGAGTAGTGGAGTGTTGTTTGGGATATGGCAGGTGTTGCATTGATTCTTTGGTGGAATAGTGTGATGGTAAGGAGCGGGATGATTTTGTTGCTTTGGGATATTTTGAGGAGGTGTAGGGTTTTGAGTGTTGGGGAAGTTGATATCTGGGGTACTAAGGGAAAATGACAAGCTTGCCAGATTTCGAACCTGATCGAGCTCATCTTGAAATTTTAGCAGCTTCTGTTCAAGTTGGGATAAATTCTCACTAGGAACCCAAATACCATGGCCATCAGTGGCCTCAAACCGTTCAGTTGGGTTTTCCTTCCTGACGTTGTTCAAGTCTTCTATCTTGCTCTTGTTCTTGTTTTTGACAGGACTAAGATGAGGAGTGGGTGGAAGGCCCCTGGATCACGTGGAATAAATGATGATGTCAGAGTGCACGAACTAACCTTTGGGGAGGGGAATAAAAATAAAAAGGTAACCAAGTTAGTGAGGAGTATAAAAAGTATTGCAATATTTAAACACATAGTGCGGGAATGTAAATCGTGTCCTAATTTGGGAACCTCTTTGTGCCCAAGGTAGGCCTAGGGACAAATTGGTTTGGAGAACTTAGAATGCTAAATGCCTCATTTTATTGATAAAAAATAAGATGAATCACAAATCGACACTAAATAGACAGGAAATAAAAGTCACTAATGATCATTAGCCTTATTACATTCATAAAGCAAAAAAGGTAAACTCCTATCTACTTGGTCCCAGAAGGACCTTCCCCAGATTTAGCATCCTCGGCTCTGTCGAACAGCTTACCCAACTCGCGAAGTCCCAGCAACAGGTATGCTCTGGCTAGATACCCGCCTTCGGTTCCTTCAGCATTTTGACAATCTTCAACCTTTTTGAGAAATTTTCTCTCCAATTCTACTATGCCTCGCTCCAAGTATCCTAACCTCTTATTGGCACTGACAGCCATGTCCTTCCATTCCTCAATCAGCTTCTGGTTGGATTCTTTTATCTCATGGTGTTCGCTTTCGTACTCACGGATCCTTTTGCACAGCTGGTTGTACTTGACCCGCGCCTCATCCTTTTCATCTATAATCCGGTGACCTCGAACAAACTCTGGCTGGTCCAGACCATCATGATTATCTTCCAACCAACCTGAGTAGAAAGGAGCACATCCAGCATGATACATGTCTGGCTCGATGGTATCTCTCCCCATTATGATCTTGCAGTGCCACATATGCTGGGCTTGGCACTTGTAGGGACTATCATCATTTTGGAAGTCATCTCGGAAATGACTCATCTTGTTGACCTTGGGTATAACTTGCTTCCTACCAGCCTGCCTCATAACTCGGAGAGGGACATAAAGGTAGGTTCCTCTTAGACCAATTAGTATCACGAAAGGTGTGTCTCTGGATCGGGCGATGAACTCCTCGGTCGGAAACCATTCGAACATCCACTAGACCTATTCTTCGGTCAGATTGTCAAATAGCTCAACCCACCCCTTGGCATTCTCAGGCTGAGAGAACATGTGGGGGATGTAATTCATTAGCTTTGGATGGGAGAAAGCGATGTGATCATCCCAGTCCTTTCGTTGAATTTCTTGTCGGTGTTTGCCTTTTTAGAGATGTTCCATGATCCAGAGATGAAGCAGTAAATTGCAGCCTTCGAAGTGCTTTGCTCATCGTTGGCACTTCTCTAAATCTCGGTATATATCTGCAATGATCATGGGCACGATGCTGAATGGCTGCCCACCAATCCCCTCCATTAAGGTCTTAGTTACCATAGCCAGCCTGGTATGGATCCTCCCTTTCTTCATCGGAAACACGATCAGTCCTAGGAAATAAAAAATGAAGACGAAAACCCTTTGATGGATGTGTCCCAAGGATGTGATGGCAAACTCGTCAGGGTAGGTATGGTAGGATTTGCTGTGACCGTACCTTTCATACAGGTAGTCAAAAGGGATGTATGATTCCTTCAGGCATGTCAATTCTGCATTCTTCTTCAAACCCATCATCTTAAGGAAACCCCTACCTTTGCGGTTCTCAGGCATTAGCAAACCTGGAATTTCCCACACTAGACTGGCCAGTCCTCCTATCTCCTCTACCAAGGGCATCATTTCAATGTCCCCAAAGCGGAACACGTCCCTTTCACAATCCCAAAACAGTGTAGCAGCTTCTATGATCATGTTGTTAGGTTGGATCTCCAGGAGGGATGGTAGATTTCCCAGATATTTTCTGACGAGAGTTTGGTCACTAGAGTGCAAATCTCTCCACCAGCTTAGCAATCTTGCTTGGATGTTGGTGACCATGCCGAATCCGGGGACTTCGTGCCTCATATTTCTGCAAGACAAATAAGGTTAGGCCCTTACCCCTACCAGACTCGACTATTTAATACCAACAATTTAGCATGAAGCATTTAATTCTCCAAATAAATGCATAGAACGTGATGATATCCATTTGTGTTTTAGAGAAACCCAGGGTACTTTGGACAAGACTATCTTAAAGGATCATTTTGTGGACAACATAACTTACCTGACTAGGTTTGACCATGATGCATGCACATTTTAAATAGAGTAAGGTTTCTATGGGGTTTTAGATTGGTACCCTTGAGTGGACAACTCAAGGGAAAGGCACGGAATTTTCGACTGCACCGCTGATCGACTAGTTTACTGCAAATATGCATTTTCGAATTTAAGGGGTAATGATATAGGAAGAGCGCAACCATTCGTTAATAGCGTTGCTATAGTATTTGTTTGGCATGAGGGAGTATGATGTTGAGCATGATTATGCAATAACTAAAAGCATGTTGACATGTATTTGCACGTTAAGAAAGCGATAAATACAACAGTTTCATAATTTAAGGCAGCAATAAAGGAAGGAAACAAAGAAGATATGTCAGTTTCACTTTTGAAAAAGAAATTAAATGCTTAAAGGAATTTATCAAGTAATTGCACATAAGGAGGTACAAATTCACAAGAACAATCTTATGCAGTAAAAGCCTAAATATCCCTAGCAGAGTCATCATACTGTCGCGCCCCCCTTTTTTCCCCTTCCGTCAGAGAGGAGTTTCCGGGTTTCGACATTCATGGGGTGTAATGACTCGTTTCCCTTTTGGAAAATGGGTATTTTGAAGAGTCGCCACCTAACGATTTTAAGGTGCGTTAGGGCACCTATAAGGTTCAACTACAACTATGTTTGATAACCAGAGATATGGTAAGGGCTTGAAATTATTCCAAAGGGAAGGTGTTAGGCACCCCTCAGGATCCACTAGTGTGGTTCCCGGCCAGATAGTTTTTGTGAATTTGTGCAATTAGCAAGTAAACAAAAAAAGGCTCAAGTAATAGGGGATTTAAGTTTAAATACACAAACGTTTGGAAAACGATTAAGAAAAAGGGTTTTGAAAAGAGTTACAATCTAAACATGCTCGTGAACATAGAAGGGGTCCTAGGTTTATTTGTAATATGGATCAACTCAATGCAATACCCAGTATGACACTCCTCAGAAGAGGGGATACACGTGGTATTAGCGCACCGGTCATCATATATATATCTACCCTTCCCACCCCGTTAAGGTATTAAAGCGAGGATTGGTCTCGACCTCTATTGCGTGTTGTTACCCATCCCATTCCTATAAGCCCTGGAGGAATTTAGGACTACTATTCCTATAAAAGGGAGGTTTTGGTCTGACTATTGGATTTAAAGGTAAAAGGCTAAGGCAACATACAAAACACGTAGGACTGCATTTAAAAGGGAAACATGTAAACAATTAGAACGCCCATGTATACCTCTGCAAATAATGCATATAAATAGAACGACTTAAACATAGTTAAGGTTTGAATTTAAAAGACTAAAGCATGGTGTTTGAGTTATTGAAGCAGAACCAAATTCATTACATAACTCAGATAAAAAGTCTGAATCAGGCCTGCCTGCTGGTTATAGCAGTTGCTATTTAAACAGAGGCATTTTCAATTTCATTCGAATTATTACCTAAGGTTTGCCTAGGTGTGTGATAGTGATGTCTTACGGGCATGATATCTATTACTGATTAGGGATGCAATAAAGCAGTAAACAAATTTTAAACTGGCGATTTGGACCCTATAGGCATGCTTTCTAGTAATATTGATTAACACGAAAGAGTAGGTTATTTAATCTGATTCAGAACAGATAGGTTTTTAGCTAAACTGGCTTCATATACCATAGGCATGATTTCTATTACAGCTAATTTTAAATCTTATAGACATGGTATCTAATTATTAAAAGCTGATTTTGATCTTATAGGCATGATTTTAAGGAGATGAATTGGAATACATGCTCTAATGGAAACTGGACTTCAATTATTTTACACCCTAAGGGCATGATATCTAATTGTGTGAAAGTGAAGCATGCAGAATTTATTAAACTAAAGCAGATCCTATAGGCATATTATCTAACAAACACGTTTGAATCAAAATGGATCTTATAGACATGTTATCTGCCCTTCTGCTAGCTAAAGCATGCATAATCACCCCATCCCTTTTTCACTATCTAACCCCAATATTTGTTTACAAACTATTACAGACCAAATGATTGAAATACCTAAGAAGTGAAAAACAAGAAGTTACAACCATAGGAAGCCTGATTCTGACTTCCTCTCTGAGTTATGGAATAAACCACCTCAAATGCCAATGTCATTTCAAAGCCTTTCTCATATCTGGGTGTGTCAGAGTTCCCTAAGGACCTCAAGGGATCCCGGGCAGTGCTCACACCCAGATTTGCATAGCCAAACAAAGTAAGTGTAGCGTGGAAAGGCCAGCTCATGTGTGTCCAAGTTCAGAGGGAGCTCAAGGGTCCCAAGGCAAGGTTCACACAAGAGGGGCAGAACCTAGATTCTAAGAGTACGGTGAATGTGCAGAACACATGTTGAAAGGGATTTATTTGAAAAGCTGGACTGATGGTCCATTTTGAAAGCAATCAGTAACAGGAGTGTTTGAAATCGTTAATAATAAAATGAGACTCAAAACTCAGTAGTCACACAAAGGGGTCAAGGGACTTGGGGACACACAGACATTTCTCTGTAAACATATAACCCCAGCAGGGTCTGGTTTTGACATGCACAACATTAGTTGATACTGGCATAGTCACAAACCAGTTAAAAGAACACAAACACATAGAGGGGATATGGGGGTTTGGGATTTATAAGACATCAAGTATACAGTAAGTGACTGACAGAGCATGCCTTGGAACACATGTAGGGGAGTGCATTAATCTAAAGGGGAAGGGGATACATTATAACATACTGGTAATGTATCTTGACTACAGAACCACAGGCAGAAGTAGACAAGAGTGAGAGAAATTGGAACAATTAAGAAACATGTTGTTGTTGAGGCTTGAAAAATTAACTAGGACATACCAGTAGAGAAGCAAAGTGCAGAAAGGAAGAGTAAGAAGGATTCCACGGTCTAGTTAGGGCTCAATAGTCAACCAAGTCAAATAGTTAGGGCTCACACGTAGAGCCAAAGTGAAGAAACCAATCCAACAGGTAAAGAGAGACAGAAACAAGTAAAGTTCTCACAGTAACAAGTGAGGAAAACCTTTTAAGAAATTAGGATTTCCACAATAGTAAGAACTCAGAATCAGATAAGTCAAACAGGGAAGAGGATTCAAACACAAAGAGCTTAATCGAAACAAATATACACACAGATAAACAAAGGCATCTTCAGAACTCGGATAAAACAAAAAGACTTAGGGTTTTTAACACGAGGAACTAGATGGAAGAAAAATACAAGAAAATCGTTTAAACAAAGTAAAACATTACTGAAAAATTGGAGAAGAGATCTTTGAAAAGAGTCTAAGAAAACCCTAGTTTAAAAACGAAGAGTCACTTTGAAAGAAAATCGAAAACCCTTTTTGGAAAACATCAAGAAGTTCATAACACGCACAGATCTAAAACAGATCTGAAAGAGAAATCAAAAAACTCTTAGAGCTAGGGTTTCAGAGAACCCAGAGAAAGTGAGAAAGACTTTGAAAAGTTATCGATCTAGCCGAAAAAGTCAAGTATCTGACTTGAACAGCCATGGATGGCCAGAAGAAGGCCATAGATAGAAGTTGAACCAAGACTGGACTAGATCCCTTTGAGATCTATCCATGGAATCACGAAAATAGGTATCCAACAGACATAGGAGACGAGTACACGCCTCAAATCGCCATGGGAGACCATGAATTATGTAGGGATTGCAAGGGATTAGGGTGGAATTGGGTGGCGGCGGCTAGGGTTAATGTGAGGCTGCAGAGAGAATTGAGAGGAGAGGGATTCAAGGGCGGCGGGTGGTGAGAAATGAATTAGGTTAAGGGGTCATTTGGGTTTAATTATGGAAGGGTGAATGGTGGCTGTTGATCTGAATGATCAACGGTCTAGATTAAAAGGGTAGGTGGGGAATCCGAGTTTGGGTAGGGTTATAATTGAGCTAGGGTCGGGTTTAATTCAGAATTGGCCTGGGGAATTGGGGTTCAATTTAGGCCAAAATTTAAATACAAATGGGCTGTTATTTAAATAGCCAATTTTCTCCTTTTTAAAAATTATAAAAATAGTATATTATTTCTAAAAACTAATTAAAAGGTTTGAAATGATTTATAACACATGATTAACAATTTAAAAATACAAGATTCAATTTTATGAATATAGGACATAATCAAACCTTAAATTGGCTAATATTGTAATTATATGCAATTTAGCTTTAAAAATACTAAATGAATTTGTAAAAATTATTTTAGCCATATTTTGGCATAAATATGAAAAACCCATAGATTAATTACCAAAAATAATAATTTTAGAAATAATTGTTGGGCTTTTTATGGGAAAAGGGGGAAAAATAAATCAGTTTAAAACCTTAAAAATTATGGGAAAATAATAAAACATTTGGACTTGCTTATATATGCTATTTTGAAGTTATTTTGCATATTAAAAATATATAGGGAAAAATTGGGTATCAACATGTGCGAGCGGCGGGAGTGTGAGTGCCTCCCTTGGCCTGAGAGGTAGCTGCGACTGTAGTAATTATGACCGCCTGAGCTAGGCTAGTGCATACTGATAGAATCTGAGCTAGGGCCTCCTATAGACCTAGAATCATAATGGGCACAGCTGGTGCCTGAGCTGGTGCTGCTGGAGTGTCCACAATGGACCTGATCATGAACTGGGGCGGCTGGTGGATCTGCAGGTGCTTCCCTAGCTGTTGTGCGGGCTACACCCCTGCCCCTACCGTGACCTCGACCACGTCCTCGGCCTCTAGTAGTCACAACTGGTGGTACTGGTGGTCGTCCATCCTGACCGGTCGCTCGTGTCCTCACCATCTGTGAGAGAATAGAATAACAAAAGTTTAGTACTCGGATCAACAGATTCGCACAATAAGAATTTCAAGAATATTAAGTTTTCCTAAAGGTTCTGCAGCCTCCCGAGGATAAGTACAGACGTCTCCGTACCAATCCGCGAGACTCTACTAAACCTGCTTATGACTAGTGAGACCTATGTAACCTATGTTCTGATACCAACTTGTCACGACCCTAAATCCGGACCCGTTCGTGATGGCGCCTATCGTGAAAGAAGGATAGCTGACACAAATCTCAAATACCAATTAACAGCTATTTAATCCATAATTAAGCTATTATTAAGTGATAAATTCCAAAATAAAGTGAAATAGAACAGTTGCGGAAACAAACACAGCCCGACATCGGGGTGGCACTAGTCATGAGCATCTAAAACATCTGTCTAAGAGTACGAAAAGTCTACACAGTCTAGTACAAGGCTAGTACAAGGCAAAAATAAAGATAGGAAGGAGAAACACTAGGCTGCGAACGCCGAGCAACTACCTAGTGAACTCCGAACAGCCTGCTGGAAGCAATCAGCCCTCGATGGCGGGACCCGAAGCTCCTAAATCTGCACATAGGATGCAGAGAGTAATGTGAGTACGCCAACTCAGTGAGTAATAAATGTAAAGGCAGATAAGCGATAAGAAAAACAGTAAAACATAGTGAAATGCTACAAAGAGGCAGTATAAAACCAATACAATGCAGTGAAACAACGAGAACTTGTAAAAGAACACCTTAGTTCAGTGGAAATCTCTTTTAATAGTTCAAATGAGTGAATGAAAAGCAATGGGAAAAGACAGATACATAAATCAGCCCCTCGGTCAAAATATCAACAGAATCAACCCCTCGGGCTATCTCACAATCACTCGTATCAGCCCCTCGGGCAACAACATAGAACAACATCAGCCCCTCGGCTATATAACATCTCACACTGGGTACCCGCGCTCACTGGGGTGTACAGACTCCCGGAGGGGCTCCTTCTGGCCCAAGCGCAATAGCAAGCCTTCTTGTGGCATAATCAAACAGGCTTTCGGCCTCATATCAAGCCACCTTATGGTGTACAACTTGGGCCCTTGGCCTAAATATCATGAACCAGCACAATACCGTTGCGGCGCGCAGCCCGATCCCATAATAACCTCATAACATAGGCCCTCGACCCTACTCAGTCAGAAATCTCTAGAAGCCACTCGGGCACAGTAAAATATATGATGCTCAGCCCAAAATATCCTTTAAGATGTCAACACAAAGTAAACATGGTTGAGTTATGAAAATAGTAGAATATGGCAAGACTGAGTGCAAATATAAAGTCAAAGCAGTGAGGAATAGTCATAAAAATCCTCTAAAGGTCCAAAACAGTTGGCATGAGGCCCAAATATGGCATTCAGCCCAAAACACGATGATAGCAAACAGTATTCAATCAAATACGTAGTAAAACAGTCATTCGGGAGGACTAAATCACAATCCCCAACAGTTCACGACCCCACGCTTGTCATCTGGCATGTGCGTCACCTCAAAATAGCACAACGATGTAAAATCCGGGGTTTCATACCCTCAGGACAACATTTACAATCATTACCCACCTCAATACGGTCCAAACTCTAGCTCGTGATGCCATTGCCTCTCGAATCGGCCTCTAGATGCTCCAAATCTAACCAAAATCAGTATATAATCATCAAAATATGCTAAGGGAACAATGCCCACTCGAAAATAATCAAATTACAACACAAATTCCGAAATTAACCAAACCCGACCCCAGGGCCCATATCTCGAAATTCGATAAAAATTACATCAATAAACTCCTTATCCTCCCACGAGTTTATCCATATCAAAAGTACCAAAATCCGACCACAAATGTCCCCTCAAATCCTTAATCAAAGGTCTCCAATCTCAAGCCCTAGTTTCTTCAATAATTACCCACAAATTTTCCATAAATTTCAAGCCTAATCAATGAAATAACACAATAGGAACGAGTTTTTAATCTTACCTAAATGAATTTCCCTTGGATTCCCTCTTAAAAATCCCAAAAAAAAACTCCAAAATCGATTTTAAAATGGTGAAGAAAGGCTGAAAATCATGAAGGATGAAATATATACCTTCTGAACCAAGGATTCCGCACCTACGGTCCTTTTCCCGCTTCTGCGGTCTAACCCACCGCATCTACAGTTTTCACTTAAAGGCCCAATTCCGCATCTGCGACAAAACACCCGCACCTGCCCTATCGCAGATGCGCTCTAGTGACCGCTTCTTCGGTTCCAGCTGACTTACCTCTTGGCCGCATCTGCGGCTCCATCTCCGCTTCTGTGAGTCCATACCTACGATTCTCTATCTGCAGGTGCGGTTATGACAGCAATAGAAAAACTTCAGCTGCCAAACCCAACTCAAAAACTTCCGCCAACTATCTGAAATCACCCATGGCCCCCGGGACCTCAACCAAAAGCAAAAACAAGTCATATACCACTATCCAAACTTATACCAATTTTCAAAACACCTCAAACAATATCGAATAAACCAAAACACATCGGATTCAAGCCTAAGGCTCCAAAAATCTTCCGAATTTTGCTTTTGATCAAAAAGTCTATCAAACCACGTCTGAAAGACCTGAAATTTTGCACACACATCCCAAATGACACAACGGACCTACTGTAACTCTCAAAATTTCATTCCGACCCCTATATCAAAATCTCACTTATCAACCGGAAAACGCCTAAATTCTAATTTCGCCAATTCAAGCCTAAACCTACTACGGACCTCCAAAACACGTTCCGATCATACTCCTAAGTCTCAAATTATCTCGTGAAGCTATCTGAACTATCGAAATTCATATCTGAACCCTTTTTCACATAAGTCAACATCCGGTTAATTTTTCCAACTTAAGCTTACTCAAAAGAGACTAAGTGTCTCAAACCTGACCAAAACCTTTCTGAACCTGAGCCAACCAACCCGATAACACATAATATAGCTGAACAAGACAATAAGAAGCATAAATGGGGAAAATGGAGTGGTAACAATGAAACGATCGGCCGGGTCGTTACAGGCTTAGCAAAGAAGCCGTCAATATAAGGAGGGTATGGTTTGGAATCAAAGTCGAGTAGTTCTCGGGAAGGACTATCCCTATCCTATTCCCTTTTCTGAATCTCATCGTCGGTTAAACACAAAAGAGAACTCAAATTAGAGGAGGTAATGGTATTCATGTCAGAGTTATTGGCGAACACGTTCAATAGAAAGTGTTTATTAGTATTCATCCGTCAAGTTGAAGTGTTCAAATGGAAAAAATATAAGTTCATGTATAGGCTTTACAAATCTATACAAGTTTATGTGGCCAGGAAACTATTTCACCTAACATAAATGATTTGGACAAAATACATAAAAATCAGCAATTAGTGCGCGTAAATACTATATGTTTAATTTTAACTATGCCCCCTTCTCTTTCATTCTTTCACTATAGCACTCACCCCTACCCCCCACCTTTCTTCGAGTCCACTAACCTTCCATGTCCCCGTCCCTCTCTTTTCCCCTTCCCTCTTTCTTCCCTTTCCACTACCTTCTACGCCATGGGCGGATTTAAGCCTAATTTATGGGGCCCATATAAGGCCTCGTAAAATTTTACCTAAAGACCCAGAATTTCATGGTGCTGAGATAGATTTATGTATGATAGTACGGAATTGTTGAGTAGAACAGTGCGCTGCGAAGTTGGAGGAAAATGTTGGTAGAAGAAGACATTTATGCGGCCCACTATGTGGCCGCAGAATCACTCTATGGGCCACAGAATGGCCGCAGAGTGTGGCAGTCATTTGGGCCATTTTTGGTAGCATTTTCGTGGCCCATTGTGACTGCAGAATCATTTTGCGGGCCGCACACCTATTGTAGATCCAGCATGGAAGAATGTCGGGGGGAGGTTCTTCAGCGTATTATGCAGCCGCAGAACAGGTCTGCAAACCGTAGACTGGTCGTAGACTGAAGCATAGAATATTCGTTCTAGAAGGCCAATTATGCAGCCCATTTTGTGGACCGCAGAAGCATTATGCGGTCACATATGCGACCACAGATCTGTGTCGGGGCTCCTATTTTTTTAATTTTCAAACCCGACCCTATTTTGTTAAAACATATGCCATAGTCCATTGTGAGCATATTTCTTATACATTAGAGTGAGAGAAAGAGCCATAGAGTGATAAAGTGATCTTCATCAAATTACTCTTCAATTCTTGCTTAAAACTTTAAAGATTATCAAGTAAAGTTCACTAGGTCTTCATCCTAGAGATAAAAATCTATACCTTAGCCCTTAATTTCGAAAAATTAAATAAAAGTGGATAATTAGTTAGATGGTTCATGGGTATGAGGGTTGTTTATTTTGCATGCATGTGTGATAAAAGAGTGTAGGGAGGTTGTGAGCTAAAAATGGTGGTAAGGGTTGTAGGACGATGAAACCTTCCATAAAAAGGACCTTGAAACCTTAATACACACTTAGTGTTTGATAAAATGCTCAAGTGAGCTAGAACCATGATTGTTTTTCTAATTTTTGGTTTAATTTATTATATTGCTAAAATAGTTTGAAGTTGCTAAGAGTTCTAAAATACTGTAGAGTTTAAGAAAGCTCAATTGAGGTATGTATGGCTAAAATCCCCTCTTCTTAGAATTGAATCCCATGGTGTTCATGAAATCGGTGTAAGTCCCAAATTGATCGTTATAGGAATTGTTATTCCAAATGTGCTTGCGTTGAAGAATATATGTGCAATATGTATTCCAGCACTTTCATTATATTACCTTATCATTTGAGGATGTGTTAACAATATGGAATATGTGCTAAAAGAAATGCCTAGATTTCAAGTCAAATTGAATAGAAATTGTTATACCAAATTGTGTAAAAACCTCTATATGCCTAAGACTCATAATTGCTCACATGTGTACTTAATATCTCGAATTTAAAGGCTTGTTGTTGACAATGATGATAACGCTTGAGAATGAATAAAGTGATTACGAAATATGAAACATGGCTAAGTGCCAAGTCTGATATAACAATTGTGGCCACTAGTGCCGATGAATTGAAAGATGTGAAATAAGTATGAAATGAGATGATTGATAGGAACTGGTAATGTTTCGGGTGAGATGGCCTAGCCTACCTGGCCGTGATCGGACGCCATGCCGCATACATGGTGGTGACTATGCTAGAAATTATAAATAAAATTATGATTATGGTTGATGTCTCAAATGAGATGGCCTAGCCGATTGGGGCGCGATAGGACTCTGTGTTAGAATGTGGTGGTATTGTGAATGATGATATATTAGTACGCAAGACCTCCCAACCTACAATCATGAAAATTACTTGAAAGCTTATGTGATTCTTAATTTGATGGTATGGTAATGTTTAAGGTTCCTATTGTATTATTGAATTATTGTTCAATCTAATTAGATGGTGTTTAGTTATACATACTAGTACCATTCGACGGTACTAATGTCTCTTTTGCCAAGGGCACTACGTCTTAAATGGATGCAGGTGTTTCCAATAGCATGCAGTGTTGATCAGCATTAGTGGTACATCCCCCTCCCAACAGTCCTGGTGAGCCTCATTTCATCTAGGAGTTATTCACCTTTTGTTCCTTATGTATTGTACTTGAGGTATAGTCGGGACCTTATTGCCGGCACTTTTGTAGTACTCTTTTGTATCTATTTAGAGGCTCCGTATATATAGTGAGTGTTATATGTATATGGTTGTTGGGAAAGTCAAATAAATCATGCTATGTTTGGATTATTTATTGCACTTCATACTATGAAATGATGTGTATTTTGAGACATTAACTAATGAAGTAACTAAGAAAAATGACTTGGGGTTGTATTCATGATCTCCCTAAAAGCTAATTAATGAAAATATGTTTTCTTTTAATGCATGAGCGAGTTGGGTAGAAAGAATCTAATAGACTTGCTTAGTCGGGTTCTCTCGGTTGAGCGCCAGTCGCGCTCCCCAAGTTTGAGGCATGACAGCCCGTGAACCCATGGTCTCTCTACCAAACTAGATAGTTTATGTATATATTTTCTAAAATTGATCTAATATTATATGCTGTCACTTATGCTCCAAAGAGAGTAAGTGATGCACTTGGTTGAATGTTGAGTTATTCACCTAAAGGAGTAGGGATCAATTCCCAGTTACTACTTTTTTCCCTTCTTTCTTTAGTGGTACTCCCATATTATAGAAATCCTAGATACGCCTCTGATCTCCGCCCATTTCATAACCACAATATAAAGAAAAATGTATGTGGGAGAGAAATAGAGAAGAAAATGTTTAAATTTGAAAAGAATTTGGGTGTTGAAGTTTGAAGAATTTTAGTGATGAATTTTGAATCTTGTGGTGACTGCTCCGGTGTCCGCTTCAAATCCAAATTGCTGTGAATCTTTTCTTTTTTCTAATTTTTATGAGATTAAATTTGAAAAAATTAATGGAAAAGGAAATGAACTCACTGATGTATTTGTTTTTTTAAAAATTTTACTAGTTGTTTTTGTTGTTTTCCCTACTAATGGTTGAGACTCTTTTAGCTTACTTAGGCGTAAAATTAAAGAGGGAGTACTTGTTTTTGCGGCTGGTGGTTTATTTCGGTAGAGGAGAGTGGTGTTTTCAGTTATAAAACGGTGGATGTAAGGTGGTTCATGGTGGTTATTTTGTTCAAAGGAGTGGTGTGTGTATGTAAGAGGTGGAGTGGGGGTAATCTATGTTTTCTAATGAAATGATGAAGAAGAAGAGAGAAAAATTATTCGAAAATAATTGATAAATTGCATAAAATAAAAAGTGGAACCTACAAACTACACGTGTTAAAAAATAAAAGGCTAAGCATGTGACGTGTAATCCAGGTCACCACGATTGAAAAAATTCATCAAATATAAGTACTTAAATGGAAAACCCGCAAATATCATATTCGACTTAAAATACCAATGCAAGTTTAGGGGGCACTTAGGCCATTTTGCTTTCTTTTTTTATAAGTTTACTTTATACATTGGCAATGTATAAAAAGACAAAATATCAATCTTTTCTTTCATCTTGGGAGAAATATGATTGGGAGGAACTAATTTAGACTCCTCCGGCAAAGTAAGAACAACCCTCACTTTCAATTCCCCATTTTTTTACCATTAAGAAGAACATATTTCATGTGCATATCATAAGTAATTGGAAAAGCTGTTTCAAATACAATATCAGGAAGTATAGCTTGTGGAACCTCAATCTTTACGGACTTATTAACTAGATGGCAATTGGCACATACAATATGTCTAATCACTTTTTGTGGGTTTTCATAACCCTGCTGTGTAAAAATAGGATATGCAGTTAAAATGAATGTTCAACTTAATATATATATATATATATATATATATATATATATATATGTCATGAGTATACGAAAATAGATCGAGTAATCTGTTACTTTAGCCCAGAAAAAGTATTTCTAGTTTGCATGGTCAAATCATTGATTGCAAAATTTTTTACAATAAATTGGGTAGATAGCTAGTATAGTTCCCTAGCTATGATTTAGCGATTTGATAGAATAATGTGACGACCCAAAGGGTCATCACCGTAGTTCTTCCTTGTTCCGAGGCCTTGTTCCGCGCTTCCGAGGCTAGGACCAGACTACCAAATAAACCTGTGCAATTTAACTATATATAGCGGAAAAGAAGAACAATAATATACAGTCAAGTATGAGGGGGTAACCGGCTGCGGGGGAACTATCAGTTTAGAATAGAAAGACAACTGGTAATTGGAAGAAATAACATATCTCAGATATCAACAAAGAATCATAAATCAATAAGTGCACGGCATCACCCTTCGTGCTTTGACTCTCGTCCTCACCAAAGCAATCAAATAATGGAAATGTGCACGGCATCACCCTTCGTGCTTTTACTCTCGTCCTCACCAAAGCAATCAAGTAATGAAAATGTGCACGACATCACCCTTCGTGCTTTTACTCTCGTCCTCACCATATAATCAATATAATCGGCACGGAATTATACATCGTGCGGCACGACATCACCCTTCGTTCTTTACACTCTTTCCTCACAAATCATATACGGCATCACCCTTCATGCTTTAACACTCTCTCACCAAAACAATACACGACATCACCTTTCATGTTTTAACACTCTTCCTCACCCAAACAATAATCACAAATAATAGGGCAAGGGAATAAATAAAATTACAATAAGAATCCCGGCAATGGAACAATAGTTCAATAATCAAGTCCCGGCAAGGGAACAATATCATAAGAAGCATCAACATCGCGACTAGGGAAATAACATTAAAAGTAACAAATTTCCGGCAAGGGAAGCCACGTAATAATTATCTTCTTTTTCTCACTTTTACTTCACAACTTGAGCCAATGCTCCAAAAGGTTCAATTACCACTTATACTTTCACATTTCATTGTAACTTGAGCCAACGCTCCCCAATGTTCAAATGTCTGAATTACTTCCATAAACTTTGCTCACCAATAGAAATCATCATCAAAGCATGAATAATACAATGTAGTCATATAATCATAATATAAGACTCACGGGCATGCTTGACACCAATGTATAGATACTCGTCACCATGCCTATACGTCGTACTCGACAAATACCACATAGCAAATAGGACTCGACTCCTAATACCTCAAGCTAGGGTTAGACCAAACCCTTACCTCGATGCCACGAACACAATTCAAGTCTCTACTATCGCTTTACCTCTTGATTCCACCACCAATTCGCTTGTATCTAGTCACAAGTTACTTAATTACATCAATAAATGCTAAATGAATCAATTTTAATGCATGAAAGTGAGTTTTCTAAAGTTTTACCCGAAAAGTCAAAAATTGCCCCCGGACCCACATGGTCAAAACCCGAGGTTCGAACCAAAAACTGATTACCCATTCCCACACAAACTCAAATATATAATTTATTTTGAAATCGGACCTCAAATTGAGGTCCAAATCCCCAAATTTTTAAAAATCTAGGTTCTACCCAAAATACACAATTTCCCCCTTGAAAATCATTGATTTTGAGTTGAAATCATGTGAAAAAATATTAATGATTGAAGAAAACTAGTTAGAAATCACTTACAATCGATTAGGAAGAGAATTTGCCTTTGAAAAATTGCCCTAGAGAGTTTATGTTTTGAGAAGATGTGAAAATTGTTGAAAATGCGTATAAGTTATGAACTTACAGGTTGCAGGTATTGCAATTGCGATCAGGGTTCGCATTGCGAACCCAGACTCTACTAAGCTCGCATTTGCGAAGAAATTTTCGCATTTGCGAAGTCGGAATTGCGAACAAACAGTCGCATTTGCGATGACAGACCCAAATGGGGAGCATCGCATTTGCGAAGGAGAATATCGCATTTGCGAAGGAGAATATCGCATTTGCGAGGAGGGGCTGGCCTGGGCTGTTTCCCATTTGCGAGTCAGCCTTCGCATTTGCGAGCCAGGCTTCGCAAATGCAAAGCCTGCAGATTTGCAATGAAACAGCTGAAGTCTGCAATTTCCAAGTCCAAAATCCACCCCATGACCTATCCAAAACTCACCCGAGCCCTCGGGGCTCCAAACCAAATATGTATACCAACCTAAAAACATCATACAGACTCGCTCGTGCATTCAAATCACTAACATAACATCAACAATTATGAATTTAGCATCAAAATCATGAAATTTCTTAAGAACTTCAAATTTTCTAATTTTCTCAAATACGATCCAATTCACGTTATTTCAAGTTTGTTTCTTACCAAAATTCACAAACTTATCTTAAATAACATATAAGACTTGTACCAGGTGCCGGAACCAAAATACAGGCCCGATACTATCAAGTTTTAAACACATTTCATTTCCAAAACTCATAAATAATTACAGAAAACAATTTTCTTTAGAAATTCATTTCTCGGACTTGGGACCTCGGAATTCGATTCCGAGTATATGCCCATGTCCCATATTGACCGAAGTCAACTTAAATCAATTTTAAAGTCAAAATTCATTATTTTTAATAGATTTTCACGTAATAACTTTCTGGCTACGCGACCGGACTGCGCACGCAAATCGAGGTGATGCCAAAAGAGGTTTTTGTGGCCTCGGAACGTAGAATTTACTTTTAAAACAAGGTCATCCTTTTGGGTCATCACATCCTCCTCCTCTAAAATAACCGTTTATCCTTGAACAGACAGAAGAAGGAAGTACCTGAGTCGGGGAAAAGATGGGGATAACGGCTCCGCATATCGGACTCGGACTCCCAGGTTGATGCCTCAGAGGGCTGACCTCTCCACTGAACACGAACAGAAGGAAAACTCTTCGATCTCAACTGACAAACCTGTCGGTCTAGAATAGCTACCGGCTCTTCCTCATAAGACAAGTCCTTGTCCAACTGGATAGTGCTGAAATCTAACACTTGGGATGGATCGCCGTGATATTTCCAAAGCATGGACACATGAAACACTGGATGCACGACTGATAAGCTCGGCGGAAACGCAAGTTTGTAAGCCACCTCTCCCACTCGATCAAGAATCTCAAACGGGTCAATGAACCTAGGGCTAAGCTTGACCTTCTTCCCAAATCTCATCACGCCCTTCATAGGCGACACTCGAAGTAATACTCGCTCACCGACCATGAATGCAAAATCACGAATCTTACGGTCGGCATAACTCTTTTGCCTGGACTGAGCTGTATGAAGCCTATCGTGAATGATCCTGACCTTGTCCAAGGCATCCTGTACTAGATCCGTACCCAACAACCGAGCCTCTCCCGGCTCAAACCATCCAACCGGCGACCGACACCGCCTACCATACAAAGCCTCATAAGGAGCCATCTGGATACTTGACTTGTTACGCCCCGCAATATTACGTCAATATTACGTCCAGCAGTATTAAGTTACGACAGTGTTGCACCCTGTAGTATTACATTAGGGGTGATGTTACGCTTCGCAGTAATAAGTTACGATGATGTTTCATCCTGCAGTATTTTACGTGAAATTTTTCATAAGGTAATTGACATCAGTCCAAGGAAAATATCATTTGGGGATTATAAGGATTATGCTATTTCACAAGTGATTAGTAAACTCATGAAGGTGAAAGGGGGAGCAAGTCTAAGAAAATAAATTTTGTCAAAAGTTTGGCATTTTGGGATAAAATACGGCCCAAGCTAAAATACCCGGTATTTATGGACTAGTGTCATACAAGGTACTATATGGCCATGATAGTAAGGTGTACAAGGTATTTTAAAAGTGAGTAATATTTTATGTAACTTGAAATAATTATTAATTATGTTGATAATTGGGTAATTATAGATTTTTAAGTGGGAGAATAACTTATAAATTGGATTTTTGTGGATATTTATTTTAATAAAGATTTTGGATAACTACTATGGGGACAATTTTACGTGGGTTTATGGAGATTTGGCAGCAAGCTAAAGCCAATTTAATGACTCATCAGTCTTTATACATTGGTGGCATGTTAGGAGAATTTTGGATAAAATAATCCACAAAAGTGGGGCCCACACCCACTAATATACAAGCTTCTCTAAACTACAATATTGGGAATCTTACTACAAAGTAACGTATGGTAGATGTCAATGAAGGAGTTCATGGAATCCTTTACAAGTTCTTAAAGGGCAGCGTGATTTTCTTCAAGCTCACTTTAATATTTGAGACCAATTTTGCTTCATTTTGGTCTCTTAAAATTTCCAGGAGATGCAAGCTAGTTGTTCTTTACATAAGAAACTTACATTAGACTATAATATTTTTCTACTCCAGTATAACATTACCACGATGGAACATTTAATAGGCATTAGATTTATGTTACTATTGTGGAATTTTGCCACATTAAGGGAGTACGGTGTAATATTTCTCAAGAGAATCGACTCAGGTATGTTAAGGCTAAGCTCTTCTTTCATTTGGCATGATCTCGTCATTATATTCATATCCCAGAATTTATGTATATTTTGCTAGTCTCGCAAATTGAGTATATTTTTCTAGTATTGTAAATTATAATATTCTCCTTATCGGGACTTCATATTCAAATGAGTATTTCCTTCTACCAGTCAAGAGAGCAGAGAAGTTACATATATATAGTATTAAAAGTATTTTCATTACCATCGAGTTATAATCGATGGGCAGGCCCCTATTGGGCAATCTCTGATCAGATGGTAAGTTATATGACGATCCTACTGTGGCCGAGCGCATATGAGCGAGCCCAGTTGGTCGAGATACAGAGCCTAGTATGGCCGAACGCTTATGAGCGAGCCTACTATGGCAGAGCAGATATATATGTATACCGAGCCTTATAGGGCCGAAAAACTATTTTACTTACTATATTGAGAGAATTAAGTCAGTATCAGCAGGTAAGCATATCTTTAGATTATCTTTTACTTCCAGCTACTTGCAGTTATTATATTATCAATTAAGTTTCAGCTTTCAGTATATTGTCTTACATACTCGGTACATTATTTCGTACTGACGTCCCTTTTCTGGGGGCGCTGCATTTCATGCCTGCAGGTCAGACAGACAGATGAGTAGGCCTCTTCAATAAGTGTTGCCCGAGTTCAGCTTGATCGGTAAGCTCCATGCCTTTCGGAGTTTCCGGGTCTAGAGCCTTATGTATATCTTGTATATATATGTATATATGTCATGAGTAGGTCGGAGAGCCATTCTGATCACAGCATATCCATCAGTAGAGGCTTGTAGACATATTTTGGTCAGTTAGTGCAGTAGGTTGGGCTTTCAGGCCTTGTATGTATATTGGTTGGTTTGTCAGTTGTGATAAATATGACGGCCTTGTTGGCCAAACTTTATATTTATATTTAGTCAGAATTCGATGTCGTCTTGCAATGTGGCCCATGGCCAAAAGTATGACATCATATGTTCAGAATCCCTTAGTTGCACAATGGTACGCAAAGATAGGTAAGGCACCGGGTGCCCGTCGCGGCCCATCGGTTTGGGTCGTGACAAAAGTGGTATCAGAGCAGTTCTGTCCTAGGGAGTCTACAAGCTGTGTCTAGTAGAGTCTTGTTTATGGGTGTGTCGTGCACCACACTTATAAGCAGGAGGCTATAGGGCATTTAGGATTGTCACTCTTTCTTCTTACTCTAGATCGTGTGGTAGAGCTCACTTATAAGAAAGTCAAATTCTGAAGTTCTTTTTTTCTATTATTCGTAATAAGACGATACCTACATCGAGAAATAAGGATTGGAAAGAGAGATAGTTGTGGAAAAGCTGAGTTAGAGGAATTGGATTTTTGTATAATGCCTATGATAACTAAATGTGAGGTCTTTAGCAGATAATGAGTGTACGGAAAGGTGCAAGCTTCCTTATAAGAAGCCTTAAGGCAAGAATGTCTATCCATCTTTATGGTAAAAGACAATGAGAGACTAAGAAGATAAGTACAAGTTTCAGCAAGTAAAAGGAGCAAGGTGAAAAGGGGTACGAGGTACCCAGTTAATGAAGGTTTACAACGTTTATAATTGAGGCAGAGGAACATAAGCTTTTTGAGTTATATTTAAGAGTAACAAAGGTATATACAATTGGTCGCAACCATTCCAGGTATGCCCTATGGAGATTAACAAAAGTAGTATAAAAAAAATAAGATGGATGAATTAATTGTATTAGTTGACCTTTCCGAAAGATATTGCAAATGTGCTAAAAGATCTCTTTATGAGACACATAGATGGTGCACTATAAAATAGTGCAGCCAGATATGTGTACTATAAATACATGCACTATAAGCCTTGAGGGGATAAATATTACCTTAGTGTGGCTCGTGTCCCTAATAAAGAGAGAACGTTAAGCAATTTGAAAAGCCTCTGGATGGAGCAAAGGAAAGCTAAAAGCGAAAGAATGTCGTATTGAAGTTTTCACAAGAAAAGGGATATGCAGAAATATTAGCAGAGTAATGAAAAGAAGAGATAAGGAAACATTATGAATAAGGTGTGATACATGGATGAAAACGGTAGAATGTTACAGAACCTATAGTCAAATGAAGGAAGAGACGAAATGGATGGACAAAAGTCATAAAGTATGAGATGAGATTAGGCCGCCATTCTTAAGACGAATGGTAATGAAGGAGCATTGAAGGACTAAGATATATACCTAAAAGATGGTCAACAAAAGTAACTGGGAGCTTGGTAAGCATACCTCACTAAAGGTAGATTGAAGAAAAAATTATGGTATAGTATAACCCATGTAAATGCAGTAAAGTCATATGAATGGGTAACCAGATCTATGAAATGAGATATGGCCATATTCGCAAGTTCTACAAAGTATTGAGCAAAGGACTTCAGTATACCTAAAGAGGCCCAGAGAGGCATCCTATTAAGCCTTGTATATCCAAAGTAAGGCCTAGAGATTGAAGAAAAGATAAAAGGACGAAAGAAAGATGAATCGCATAAGTACACTTACAAAGCTAGGGTCATACAGGCTGCATGACAGGAGGTAACAACAGTTCCAAGATTAGCAAGATTTCGACCACATGTCATGATACGAGCAAAAAGACTAAAGGAGGGAATACCCTAGACTTTGGATTTATTCACAGTGCAACTGCTTAAATGGCAAGAAGAGTATTAAGGTATTCACAAGAGCTATAAGTTACGAATATGATAAGAGCATCAGTCACTCGATGTCTTATCCTCATACCTCGATATGATAAATTACGGGGCCAATCCTCGATTTATTTACGGTCCAGGTCAATTAGCAAATTCGGGTCCAATTTTAACCGTATAGAGAGTTTAACATTAACCTGTATAAGCCGAAGTGTGGTAGTAGCTATGAGCTTCACTTTTGGTCCTTCTTTTGTCTTGTATGGTTTATTGACGAAACTTTATTCTTCTAAGCCTTCTTTCACGTTGCTGAAGTATTTCACCTTGATTTTTAGTTGAGTTATTGTCCAGTATCTTGCTTCAGGTAAAGCTTTCACCTCTATTGCCTTTTGATTCGTTAATATTGGAATATAACTCTGCTGAAGTATTTTACCTTGGTTTTTAGTTGAGTTGTTGTCCAATATCTTGCTCCAGGTTAAGCTTTCCTCTCTTTTGCCTTTTGATTCTTTAATCTTGGAATATAACTCCCCCCAAATCCCTAACTCCCGTAATGTAATATTATAGTGGGCTCGGCCCATTAATTGCCCATAGTATTTTTCTTTTCTTTTTTGTCTCTTCTTTTATTTTATAACGGGTCATTACATTGATGGTTCTTTCATTAGTGTTATATTTTACGAATTTATTATTAAATGGAGAATACACAGGGACATCCTAATGCATGTGTAGACAACGAACACTGCTGAATTATTAGAAGAAAGAATTTGATTAGTTGAGGAATTGAGATGGATGGTAATAATCGGAAGGCTGCTCAGGGTAACGCCCCAGCAGCCGGAGCTATGCACACCGCTGATTGGCGGACTCAACTTCAACCCGATTCTCGTCAACGGATTGTCAACAAAATGTAATAAGTATATTTATAGTAGTAGGAGTATTATTTTTCTGCAACTTGTACTTGCTTTCTTTCGTCAAAGATTTTGGATTTCAGGCCAATTTTTTTCTTTACAACCGTGGTGTCCATACTAGGGTGGATGCAATGTGATAGAAGCGGGTTCAATTGAACCCATAACTTTGGACACTGAATAAGAATTTATGTATTAAAATTCATTAAAATTAAAAAATAATAAATATCAACCCATAACTTTAAAAATATAATAAATTCTATATTAAAAATCTTAAAAGTTAACAGTTTAAATCCTAAATCAGCCTTTGGTCCATACCTGCATTTGGAAAGAAATCACTGCCCCATGGGTTCTATTGTGTTTATCAATTTCTTAAAATATTTTTATCTTTAAAAAACTTTTATCTAGGTTAGATTGTGCTCTTTAAATCTAAAATTTTGTTGATATATATGGCTGTATAGAATGGAGAACATTAAGGGTCGTCTTCCCGTCTCTGGACAAGAAGGAGCTCAAGAGCTTAACAAAATTGCAATGAGGTTTGAGGATATGATCCATACTGCTGCCACGAGTAAAGTATGCAGACTATACTTGTTTCTATTTGTCAGCATAATGCAATTGTTTCCCGTGCCATGGTTCAGGCACCGAGTGTTCCATAGCCCGCCCAGCCAGCTAGAGGTGGGGGTAGAGGTGCTAGGGGTGGAGGTAGAGGTATTAGAGGTGGAGCTCAGGCCACTAGAGGTGGAGGCCAGCCAGCAATAGGCCATCCCACAAATGTAGTTCAGGGTGGTAGGGCCTAGTCCCGATGTTATGCTCTTCTAGCCAGGCCCAAGACTGAGGCTTCCGATGTAGTTATCGCAGGTACTATTCTGGTTTATGGTAGAGATGCTTCAGTTTTATTTGATCCAGGGTCTACTTACTCCTATGTGTCATCTTATTTTGCACCGTATCTAGTCATGCCTAGTGATTCTTTGAGTGCTCCTTTTATGTGTCTACACCAGTGAGTGATTCTATTGTGGTAGATCGAGTCCATCGTTCATGTATAGTTGGGATTGGTGATCTTGAGACTCGTGTAGATTTCCTTCTTCTGGACATGGTTGATTTCGATGTCATATTAGGGATGAAGTGGTTATCACCTTATCACGCTATCTTGGACTGTCATGCCAAGACTGTGACCTTAGCCTTACTGGGTTTACCTCGTTTAGAGTGGGGAGGGACTCCTGGTCATTCTACCCACAATGTTATCTCATATATGAAGGCTCGGCGTATGGTCGAGAAGGGGTGTTTGGCCTATTTGGCCTATGTCCGTGATTCTAGTATTGAGGTTCCTTCTATTGATTCTGTGCCCGTTGTTCGTGAGTTTCCTGAGGTATTCCCTTTAGACCTGCGGGGTATGCCACTCGATAGGGATATTGACTTTTGCATTGATTTGGCTCTGGGCACTCAGCCCATTTCTATCCCGTCGTATCGTATGGCCTCGCCTGAGTTGAAAGAGTTAAAGGAGCAATTGCAAGACTTGCTTGAAAAAGGTTTCATTAGACCTAGTGTTTCGCCTTGAAGTGCGCCGATGTTGTTTGTTAAGAAGGACGGATCGATGAAAATGTGTATTGATTATCGGCAGTTGAACAAGGTTATAATCAAGAATAAATATCTGTTGTAGAGGATTGATGATTTGTTTGATCAGCTTCAAGGTGTCAAGGTATTTTCGAAGATTAACTTGAGATCTGGCTACCATCAGTTGAAGATTAGGGCATCTTATGTCCCTAAGACAACTTTTCGCACTCGGTAGGGACATTCTGAGTTCCTGGTGATGTCATTCGGGTTGACAAATACCCTAGCAGCTTTTATGGATTTGATGAACCGAGTGTTCAAGCCTTACTTGGATTCGTTCGTGATAGTCTTCATTGGTGATATTTTGATCTATTCCAGTAGCCGGGAGGAGCGCGAGCAACATCTTAGAATGGTTCTTCAGACTTTGAGGGATAGTCAGTTGTATGCCAAGTTTTCAAAGTGCGAGTTCCGGTTGACTTCAATTGCATTCCTGTGTCATATTGTATTAGCAGAGGGTATTCAGGTTCATCCGAATAAGATTGAGGCAGTCAAGAACTGGCCCAGACCAGCATCAACTACAAAGATCCAGAGTTTCTTGGGATTGGCAGGCTACTATCATCGGTTTGTGGAGGGGTTTTCATCTATAGCAGCCCCGATGACCAGGTTGACCCAGAAGGGTGCCCTGTTTAGATGGTCAGATGAGTGTGAGGTAAACTTTCAGAAGCTCAAGACAACTCTAACTATGGCACCAGTGTTGGTTTTGCCCACAGGTTCAGTGCCTTATACAGTTTATTGTGATGCATCTCGTATTAGACTTGGTGCAGTGTTGATGCAGGATGGAAAGGTCATTGCCTATGCTTCACGGCAGTTGAAGATTCATGAGAAGAACAATCCGGTTCATGATTTGGAGTTGGCAGCCATTGTTCACGCGTTTAAGATTTGGAGGCATTATCTGTATGCCGTGGCATTTGAGGTATTCACGGATCACAAGAGTCTATAGTATTTGTTCAAGCAGAAGGAGTTAAATTTGAGGTAGAGATTGGAGCTATTAAAGAACTATGATATCACCATCTTATATCATCCGGGAAAGGCCAATGTGGTGGCCGATGCTTTGAGTAGGAAGTTAGCTAGTATGGGCAGTCTTTCTTATATTTCGATCGGTGAAAGATCGCTTTCTTTGGATGTTCAAGATTTGGCCAATCAGTTCGTGAGGTTAGATGTTTCTGAGCCCAGCCGTGTGTTAGCTTGCATAGTCGCTCTTTCTCCTTTATTGGAGCGTATACAAGATCGACGGTATGATGATCCTCATTTGTATGTCCTTAGGACACGGTGCAGCATGAAGGTGCCAAGCAGGTTACGTTAGGAGAGGATGGAGTTTTGAGATTGCAGGGTTGCGTTTGTGTGCCTAATGTGGATGGGCTTCGAGAGTTGATTTTAGAGGAGGCCCATAGTTCCCGGTACTCTATTCATCCGGGCGCCACGAAGATGTATCAGGATTTGCAACAGCATTATTGGTGGAGAAAAATGAAGAAGGACATCGTTGCATATGTGTCTCGATGTTTGAATTGTCAGCAGGTTAAGTACGAGCATCAGAGACCTGGTGGTTTGTTCCAGAAGATTGAGATTCCTGAGTGAAAGTGGGAGCGTATCACTATAGACTTCATTGTTGGACTCCCACAGACTCAGAGGAAGTTCGATGCAGTGTGGGTTATTGTTGATAGGTTGACCAAGTCAGCACATTTCATTCCTGTGGCAGTCTCATATTCTTCCGAGAGGTTAGCTAAGATCTATATCAGGGAGATAGTTCGCCTTCATGGTGTGCTCGAGTCTATCATTTCGGACCGAGATACGCAGTTTACCTCCCATTTTTGGAGAGTAGTTCAGCGAGAGTTGGGCATACGGATTGAGTTAAGCACAACGTTTCATCCTCAGACAGACGGGCAGTCCGAGCGGACCATTCAGATTTTGGAGGATATACTCTGAGCTTGTGTCATTGACTTTGGAGGCTCGTGGGATCAGTTTTTGCCTTTAGCAGAGTTTGCATAAAACAACAACTACCAGTCATGTCACACC
Source organism: Nicotiana tabacum (assembly GCF_000715075.1). Lineage (NCBI taxonomy): Eukaryota > Viridiplantae > Streptophyta > Magnoliopsida > Solanales > Solanaceae > Nicotiana > Nicotiana tabacum. Next base: position 106,073,441 of record NC_134090.1, read on the forward strand.
CCGAACTTGGGGGAGCGAGACCGGCACCCAGTGCCTTACCTATCTTTGCGTACCATTGTGCAACTAAGAGATTCTGAACATATGCTGTCATACTGTGGGCCACATTGCAAGACGACATCGAATTCTGACTAAATATAAATATAAAGCTTGGCCAACAAGGCCGTCATATTTATCACAACTGACAAACCAACCAATATACATACAAGGCCTGAAAGCCCAACATACTGTACTAACTGACCAAAATATATCTACAAGCCTCTACTGATGGATACTCTGTGATCGGAATGGCTCTCCAACCTACTCATGACATATATACATATATATACAAGATATACATAAGGCTCTAGACCCGGAAACTTCGAAAGGCATGGAGCTTACCGATCAAGCTGAACTCGGGCAACACTTATTGAAGAGGCCTACTCATCTGTCTGTCTGACCTGCAGGCATGAAATGCAGCGCCCCCAGAAAAGGGACGTCAGTACGAAATAATGTACCGAGTATGTAAGACAATATACTAAAAGCGGAAACTTAATTGATAATATAATAACTGCAAGTAGCTGGAAGTCAAAGATAATCTGAAGATATGCTTACCTGCTGATACTAACTTCATTCTCTCAATATAGTAAGTAAAATAGTTTTCCGGCCCTATAAGGCTCGGTATACATATATATCTGCTCTGACGTAGTAGGCTCGCTCATAAGCGCTCGGCCATACTAGGCTCTGTATTTTGACCAACTGGGCTCGCTCATATGTGCTCGGCCATAGTAGGATCGTCATATAACTTACCATCTGATCAGAGGTTGCCCAATAGGGGCCTGCCCATCGATTATAGCTCGATGGTAATGAAAATACTTTTAATACTATATATATGTAACTTCTCTGCTCTCTTGACTGGTAGAAGGAAATACTCATTTGAATATGAATTCCCGATAAGGAGAATATTATAACTTGCAATACTAGAAAAATATACGCAATTTGCGAGTCTAGCAAAATATACATACCATGGCACACTTGGTCATAGAACTGAAGACTACAGATAGTTGAGGGAGGAGGTAGCCCGTCTATTCAACGAGGGTCACCTTCGAGAATTCTTAAGTGATTGAGCCAATAACCACTTCAAAAATAGAGATTCAAACATACAAAATGAGCATAAAGAGCCACAACATGTGATTCACATGATCGTTGGGGGAGTCGATATTCATCAAGAACCTGTATTTAAACGCACCAAGGTGACAATCACAAGGGAAAAGCGAACTCGGGACTACTTACCAGAAGAAACTTTGTCTTTCAACGACGAGGATGCAGGGGGGATCGAATAACCCCACAACGACGCATTGGTAATATCTATACTTATGAATAAAATTCAAGTTAAACGTGTGTTTATTGATCCAGGCAGCTCGGCAAACATTATTCAATCAAGGGTCGTAGAGCAACTAGGCCTCCAAGATCAAATCGTGCCCGCAGCTTGGGTACCTAACGACTTCAACATGGAAAGCAAAACCACCAAGGAAAAATCATTTTGCCAGTAAATATTGCCAGAACTATCCAAGAAACAAAGTTCCATTTGATAGAATATGACATGAGGTACAACGCGCTGCTTAGAAGGCCGTGGATTTATAACATAAGGGCAGTGCCCTCGACGCTTCATCAAGTCCTGAAGTTTCCAACATCAGAAGGAATCAAAACGGTGTATAATGAACAACCCGAGCCAAAGAAATGTTTGAAATCGATGAAGTAATACCGGTATCGGCGCTTTTATCAACAAAGGGATCAGAGTCAAAGGGAAAGCATGAAGTCAAATAGCAACCACAGTCACCAGTCTCGACCCGATTAGAGGAGCAGGAAACTTTCGAGTATGATGATTATATGATACCTCGAATCTTCATAATCCCCGATGATTCTGATGCAACATAGTCAAAGGGTGAAGAGCTGGAACAAATCATATTGATCGAGCATCTGCTCGATCGAAAGGTATACCTAGGCACGGGGTTAACGCTCGAGCTCAGGAAAAAAATCGTTCAATAACTTTTGGATAACATGGATTGTTTTGCTTGGTCCCACCTAGATATGACAAGGATCCCACCGGAGATCACTATGCATCGGCTGAGCTTGAACTCGAAGTTCCGCCCGGTAAAGCAAAAGAGAAGGCCCCAGTCCGAGGTTAAGCATGAATTCATCAAGGACGAGGTAACCAAACTTCTCAAAATAGGGTCCATTCGAGAGGTAAAATATCTCGAATTGCTAGCAAACGTAGTTGTAATCCCTAAAAAAGGAATAAACTTAGAATGCGCGTAGACTACAAGGATTTAAACAAAACATGCCCTAAAGAGTCTTTTCCTTTGCTGAATATCGATCGCATGATATCGGCCACGAGATCCTTAGCTTTCTTGACGCCTACTCCGAGTACAATCAAATACAAATGAACCCGGAGGATCCGGAAAAAACATCGTTCATTACTTAGTACGTACTTATTATTATAACGTAATGACGTTTGGACTAAAAGACGCCGGTGCTACCTATCAACGCCTAGTAAATCGAATGTTCGAAGAACAAATAGGTAAATCAGAGGAGGTTTATATTGACGATATCCTAGTTAAATCCCTACGAGAAGAGGACCATTTAAAACATTTGCAGTAGACCTTCGACATACTGAGAAAATACAACATGAAGCTCAACCCGGAGAAATGTGCGTTCGGGGTCAGTTTGGCCAAGTTCCTCAGCTTTATGGTATCAAATCGGGGGATCGAAATCAACCCCAATAAAATAAATGCAATCGAAGACATCACAATTATTGATAATGTCAAGGCTGCACAGAGGTTAACAGGGCGTATAGCCGCCCTAGGTCGATTTATTTCAAGGTCCTCAAATAGGAGCCACCGGTTCTTCTCACTGCTTAAGAAGAAGAGCAATTTCGCATAGACCCAGGAATGTCAACAAGCCTTAGTGAAACTCAAACAATACAAATCGAGCTCGCCATTGCTTCACACCCTGAAAGTGGACGAGCAACTCTACTTATACTTAGCGGTCTCGGAGATAACGGTAAGTGGGGTCTTAGTTCGAGAAGAGCAAGGTACGCAATTTCTTGTTTACTATGTTAGTCGTAACCTAGGTGAGTCCGAAACCTGGTACCCATACTTAGAAAAAATTGGCGCTCACTTTAAGGCCAAATGGGCCGTCGAGATCAGCGGGTACGATATTGAGTATCAACCCCGAACAACCATCAAGTCTCAAATCTTGGCAGACTTCATGGCCAACTTTACGCTAGCCCTTATACCCGAGGTCAAAAAGAAACTATTATTAAAATTGGGTACATCATCGAGGGTGTGGACCCTCTTCACATATGGCGCTTCGAACGTGAAGGGGTCTGGGCTAGGCATCATTTTGAAGCAACCCATGGGTAATACAATTAGACAGTCTATCAAAACATCAAAATTAACTAACAATGAGACCGAGTATGAGGCCATGATTGCATGTCTCAAGCTAGCTAAGAGCTTGGAAGCATAAGTCATCGAGGCCAAGTGTGACTCCCAACTTGTGGTAAATCAAGTCAACGAAACTTTCAAGGTTCGAGAAGATTGAATGCAGAGGTACTTGGATAAACTACAAGTGTCTCTACATCGTTTTAAAGAATGGACCCTACTATACGTACCTCGAGAACAAAATAGCGAGGCTGATGCCCTTGCAAATTTGGGGTCATCAATCGAAGACGACGAACTTAGCTTTGGGACTGTCGTACAACTTTCGAGGTTAGTAATTGAAAAAGGACATGCCGAAATAAACTCCACAAGTCTAACCTGGGATTGGATGAATAAGTATATCGAATACCTAAAGAACGGGAAGCTTCCATCGGATCCTAGGGAATCGAGGACTCTACGTACGAAGGTCGCACGGTTCACATTGGCCGAGAATAGAACATTGTACAGGAGAATATTCGATAGACCGTTGGCGATATGCTTAGGACCGGGAGACACCGACTACGTTCTACGGGAAATTCACGAGGGCACTTGCGAAAATCATTCTGGTGCTGAGTCATCGGTTCGCAAAGTCATCAGAGCAGGATACTACTGGGCCAATATTGAAAAAGATACAAGAGAGTTTGTTCGAAGATGCGACGAATGCCAAAGGTATGCGCCGATCATTCACCAACCCAGAGAGCAAATCCACTAGTCCTATCCCCATGGACGTTCATGAAATAGGGAATGGATATCTTCGGCCATCTACCATCTGCCCCAAGTAAAGCTAAATTGATTTTGTTTATGACCAACTATTTTTCTAAGTGGAGTGAAGCACAGGCCTTCAAGAAAGTTAGAGAAAAAGAAGTCATAGACTTCATCTGGGACCACATTATATGCTGATTCGGGATGCCTGCCAAAATTTTATGTGACAATGGAAAGCAATTCGTTGGCAGCAAAGTGACAAAGTTTCTCGAAGACCACAAAATAAAAAGGATCCTATCAACATTGTATCGTCCTAGTGGAAACGGACAGGCCGAATCGACAAACAAGACCATCATACAAAATATAAAGAAAGTATTGAACAATGCTAAAGGAAAATTGAGAGAAATATTGCCCAAGGTTCTTTGGGCATATTGAACGATGTCAAAATCCAGCATGGGGGCAACACCATTCTCTATAGTCTATGGTGCTGAAGCTCTGATCCCCGTTGAAGCGGGGAACCTATCTTCAGGTTTTGGTATGCAATAGAGGATTCAAATCACGAGGCTATGAATACGAGCCTCGAATTGTTAGATAAAAGACACGAAGTCACCCTCATTCAAATGGCCGCACAGAAACAACGGATCAAAAGGTATTACAATCGAAGAGCAATCTTCAACACTTTAAAATCGGGGATATAGTTCAAAGAAAGATCACCCTCAATACTCGAGACCCAAATGAAGGAAAACTCGACCCGAACTGGGAGGGACCGTATCAGGTCCTCGATATCGTCGGAAAAGGATCCTACAAACTTGGCACGATGGATGGCGACCAATTACCAAACAATTGGAACGTATCACTCCTCAAACGATATTACTTCTAAGGTACGACCTTCTCCATTTTCATTTATATTTTATACTAACCAATTACAGATGTTCAATCGAACACATCGAAGGGTTCTTCATCACAAAGTCCTTAGGTCTGAAAGCACGTGTTGCACTCTTTTTCCCTTAGACAAGTTTTTATCCTAGATGGGTTTTTCCGGCGAGGTTTTTAATTAGGAAACCATTGTTCGTGCTAACTTAGAATAATTCAACAGTATCCGAGGCTTCTTTAAAATCAACCTCGAATACTAGAGGCATCACCCTCGGATGTCAACTTTGTTACAAGGAAGATACTTCGTGTCAACTAGGTCTCGATAGGTAAAGTTTTATAAGGGCCAAATGGTCAAACGAACCACGCCCATGTAGATTACTCGAGCCCTAAAGGCAAATATGTACGCATGTATAATCTATTGAGAGAAGTATTTTTCCTTGCCAAATATTTCATGCCTTAGAGAAATTTTTACTTTACAATTTCACACTTTTGGTCTATTGTGGAAACAGGCTTAAGGGTCGATCACAACTGAAGTTCAAACAACCTATCCAATACTCAGGGATTGCCGTCCGAAAAATCGAAGTAATCGAATTATTAGAGTCTCGAGACCATAAGACCTTAAAAAGGCAACCCTCATTTTTATAGGCCAGGTCACCCCATTCGGGGACTGACACTTCGAACAAGTTCGAAGTATAATCGGGAAACAAGCTCAAGAGGCAAATCTCAAGTTAAAGGCTACGGCCAAACTAACACAGTTCAGAGACTTCTGAATTTCGTACTAAAATAGGCCTTCGAATATTTTCATAAAACCGGTTTAAAAAAGGATACCCTCGGCAAAATTACAAAGGGTTTCGATCACATCAACCCTCGAAAACCCTAAGGGGTACCCAATTGTTCGGACTCTCGAACCATTTTCTCTGTTTCATAATAAAGGCACTACGAAACAAAGGGTTTCGATATCATCAGCCCTCGAAAATAGTGGAATATGAATACATATTTATCTCATGCTAAGGCATAACAAATTTTTATGTAATTAACTCTTTAAGACAACGGGGGTAGAAAGCCTTATGTATATTAAAATGATCGTTCTACAAAGGCCACATCGGCCTAATACAAAAGCCTAAGGGCAATCGTTTGCTTTGAGTTTGAGGAATCATCCTCACTCAGTAAAATCATAAGGATTACCTTACTTCGAGTTCTAGCAAGTACTCACTCGACACTAGTTTGGTCTCGGTCCAAATTGCCTAGACCTCGAACCTATGAACGAAACAAAGACAAAGCAAGGGAAAAAGGAAAAACGATAGATTCAGAAAGGAAAGGAAAATATTTATATATATCAAAGTTTTTCTTACAAGGGCCATATGGCCCAATCAAAAACTCTTTTCAAAGGCCAAAACGACCTTAAAAGAAAAAACTACTAAACCTAAAAGTCTAGTCTTGTTCGGGAGAAACTTCGTCACCTTCGGAGTCTCCTCCGCTCTCGGATCCACTCATGCTACCGGAATCATCATCATCGAAAGAGACCAGCGCTTTGGATTCGGCTTAAAGTTCTTTTGCATTTTTTATCTCGGCAGTAAGATCGAAGCCACAGACGTGGATCTCCTCAAGAGTCTCTCTTCGAGATCGGCACTTGGCATGCTCGGATACCCAGCATGCTCGAGTCTGAGCAGTATCAGCAACTTCCTTTGCTTGAGCTTGAGTGACTTCACCGTCATATCGGTATATGGCAACGATTGCCTCAGCATCAGCCTTAGCTGTCTCAGCCTTAGATTTTGCCACAGCAATCTCTGTGACCAACCGAGCCTGGAGCTCCTCAATTTTCTTGGCCCTTTCTATGTTCTTCTCTTTCATACCTTGGAGCTGGCTTTTAGCTGAGGATAACTGAGCTCGAGCAGTCTCTTTCTCTAAGGCATGGTAGTCCATATTTTGCTTCCACACTATGGTTTCTGCCTTCACTTTATCTACCTCTACACGGAGTTGCCCGATCGTCTCGTGTAGTTGATGGACCTATGAGATCGAATTGTTAGCCACCACTCCCGAGCTGAGGCCATGAGATTCTAAGACTTTATTTACCTGCTCGGTCAGTTCGCTTTATTCTTTCTGAGCCATGGCCAGTTCAACTCGGAGGCCCTTGATTTCTTCTTTGTTCCACCCACTAAGAAGTTTAAGGTCATTCTTCTTCTCGGTAAGCCATTGAATATCGGTCTCGTACTGGTTTAGTTCTGCTTGAGATTTGGGAAATGCCTCCTGATAAAGCACCAAAGCCTACACAGAGAAGAAAAGAAATTAGACAAGAAGGGAAGAAACACAAGTATGATATCAACAAGGGGAATTAAGGCTTACCCGATTCAGAGCCTACTGTACCTCATTAAAAGACTCGACACTCCACCTGAATCTTTCCTTAATGTCTCCAAGTCACTCGATCTAGCGACGTCCTCAATCCTAGAAAAGTAACCACGGAAAGGGTCATCCCCTCCGTGGGCTCCTTCTATGGAAGGAGCCTTCATGGCCCTGGCCTCCTAAATCATCCCCTCAGAAAACGAAGGAAGCGACGGGGATTCTCCAATTTCAATTGCCCCAAATGGGTCACTTGGGTCATTCTCACCATTTCGAAGAGCCTCGAGCTCGACACCCACTGCCTCTTCAATGGCCTCTTCGCCTTGAGGCAAAATGCCTTTTGGCACGTGGACTTAGGCCGAAGCCTCACCTTCGACCTCATCGATCCTAGATCAGTCAGTATCGATCTCCATTGGTTCTGAAGCTTTTCGAGTCCCAGTGCTAGCTCGTGTACAGGCTATCAGCCCTGAATCATCTTCATTTTCTTCTTTCTGTTCAGCCTGTTCAGGCTCGTCTCGTAGCCTGAGGACTGAGTCCATTTTCAAAGGGTTGACATTTCCCCTACGGGTCTGCCTCTTTTTAGGCTTTTGCTCGTCCAAATTCGTAGAGCTAGAAGCCTCTTTCCTTTTCCTCTCTTTCTTCTGTTTCGGAGCAGACGGTTTGGGAAGGTTTTCTTCATCACCTGAGGGGGACCTCATCGGCACGTCCTTCCCAAGGCCTGTAAAAGGAGGGTAAGTAATATCAAAAGGAAATTCGGGTAGTGATCAGAGTTATTGGATTATACAAAAACTTACCATGGCTTCGGGCCTCCCATAGAACCCTCGACAATTCGCTCCATACATTCTCAGCGTGTGTCGATGTGGACACAAATCTCCTAACCTAGTTCTCTAGATGGGGAATCGCACCCAGCATCCAGGCAACGGTTGCACCAAATAAAACATCGGTAAAAAATGATGAAAAAGTAAAGATAATAAACAGAAGTTAAAAGATGAAGTTATACTCACGTTTCATATTCCATTTCTATAGAAATGACATGCTCTCGACCGGGATCAGGTCCGAGGTCATTACCCGGACAAATCGGCCCATCAACCCCGGTCCCTGTCCTTATCTATGCTTAAGAAAACTTCCTTAGAAGTCCGACGTTGGAGCTTTATTAGCCCTCATCAATAAAGTCGGGGGCTATATAAGCAAATGAGGTGGTCGAGGGTGAAGGGAAGCCCCTCAACTTTGCTCACAAAAAATCGAAGCAATGTCACTATCCTCCAAAGAGAAGGATGAATCTGGCCGAGGGTGACCTCGTACTTCTTACAGAAGTCCACAATGATTGGATCTAGAGGACCGAATGAGAAAGGGTAGGTATACACACTCAGAAACCCCTCCACATACGTAGTGATTGACTCTTCACGCAAAGGCACCTCTATGTGCTTATCTACCCAGTTGCAATCCTTTTTAACTTGGTTCAAAAGGGAATTGGTAATTCTACATATATACCTCGACATTGGCTCATATCGGCTCGGAACTGAGGGAGTTTTTTTCAACTTTGAAGTCGGAGTCGAGGACGCACGATGGAGGAAAGAATTCCTTAGTGTGTGGCTCCGCCACTAGTTGTTCACCGCCAGCTTAGACGAGGAAGCTTTTTCCTTCTCTGCAACGGTTTTAGATGTTTTCTCCATTTGGTTGAGGTTAAAAAAAGATGAAGGTGATAATATTTGATGTTCTAAAAGGGGATTAGTAGTGAAAACCCGAAAATTTGCAGATGAACTTGGAGAATGCGTAGGGTTCTTGAGGATTAGAGCAAAAAGATTGAAAGTAAAATTTTAAAAGAGTGGGAAAAAGATGTATTTATAATATGAAAATGATGGTTGGGTACCGGTGGTGGCCGACCATCGACTGGCAATTATTAAATGCTTGGAGGACTATATCGACAAGACGTTCAGTCGCCTCTGTTTCTTACGTCACGGTAATGACGTCATGGTATATCGGGGTAAAATTCGAAAACTAAAGTCATTTCTTGGCATTGCACTCCAAAAAACGAGGGGACTATCTGTATATGGTTAAAATTGGGCTCACCCGATTTTACTGATTTATCGAGACTGAGAATAGATCAAGGATTGGCCCCGTAATTTGTCATACCAAGGTATGAGGATAAGACATCGAGTTCGAGATTCACAGTACCTGTCGAGGTCGAGATCGGTGATAATGGAGGCTAAACAGAATGGACATCGAGCGTAATCGAAGATAGCATAATAACGGAAAGGTGAGATATCCGTGATTGACCGGGCATCATGGCGGAAATCTCGGAACGGATAAAATCAAGAGCGGTTATTTAGCTTATCATAAGATTTGTTTCTGTAATTAGAGTTATACCATAATTAGAATTCCTCTACTATATAAGGGGGAATTCCAGTCATTTGTAAGACACTTGGATTCACATATGTAAAAGCTATATGACACTTTCTCTTTAGTTTATATTCTTGTTCATCAGCTTGCTTATCTCTTAACTGTTTTGGTTCTGACCAATTCGAGGGCACTTTAGCTCAAGGGTTGAATTACGTTTCAATACTGGTTTGCTTTATCTTATTGTCAATTTCTATTACTAATCTTTATATTTATCAATTGGTATTAGGTAAAATCACGTGTCCTTAAAACCACATTATAAGTTTGATTATTATCCAATTTTAAGGTAAACAAACTCTATTTAAGTTTCCCCAAGTATATATGTAAGGTTTCATTGGAAACTGAAGCTAAATGCTAGTGGAATAGATGATGTACACTAACTTTAATTGGGTTTAGCTATGCGTATATTTGGGTATATAACCTGTTTCGAAGAGTATTTGAGAGTTTTTAAGTTGGAATTGTTTAACTCTTTAGATCTGATATTGGAATTGAGTTGGTGCTTAATTATAATGGGTAACATTAAATTTGCATATTTTTATGGAAAAGTGGCCTGGAGGCCACTTAAACTTGTAACGGTTTGTCATCCTGATATATAAAAACATATATTTTTTCTATTTGGACACCTCTACTTGATGAACTCATACTAATAAACATATTCGATTGAACATGTCCTTCACTCGCTATAACATGGCCGACACATCATATACTAAACCATTTATTCTTTGACATGTGTAATCTGTGGGTCCTAATTAACATAAAATTATTTTACCAGATTTTTATTCTCATTCTCTTTAAAAAAAATATTTTTTTATTTTCTTCTTCATAGTCAAAGCTCATGCCGGTCCACCACCATTCCACCATATTCCATACATAGCCATTATTAAAAAAAAATTCCATTCTCTTCATCTTAAAAATCGTCCTCTCAAAAGACCTCCTAAATCAGTAAAATAAGCCATTACCTTATCGATTCACCATTAAAAGGCCGAAAATAGTTATTTGCCGTGGACAATCTCTCAAACAAGAAAAAATTAAAGATGATATTCATTTAATATTTTTGCAGTGAAACTTTTAATGAAGAAAAATGGTTGTCTATTTTGATTGCTAAGGATGATGTATTTTTGGTTATTTTTCAGCAGTGTTAATGGGGAAGGAGACATAGGTTAGCAGGTCTAGGAGATATTGTGGTGTTTGGGAAAAAAAACCATTGGTTTATTTGAATTATTTTTTATAGAGAATATGTGCACTATTGTTGTACAGGGAAGAGCTTCAAAGCCTCTAATGGAGATGAAAAAGGAAAAAAAACAGAAGGACATGTCGGGGGAAAGAAAAGAAAAGAAAGGGGAAAGGGGATGGGGAGATGGGGTGTCGGTGGATATTTGAGACTTTTTTTTTATTCTTTTTCACTTTTTACCTTATCTTTTCAATTTTAGTTACTTCAGCAAACAACTTTCACGCATCTGATTTGCGTGATATGCACACACCATTGCCACATCACACATATTGTTGACACATAGACTTGATCAATGGTCAAAGGTGTTTATTGGTACTCATTTCGTCAAGTATAAATGTTTAAATGGAAAACTTGTAAATTCATTTACCAGGTTGACAAAAGGGTACAAGTTTAGGTGGTTCGGAGGCCAATTTTTCCTATTTTTGTTAAGATAAGGTTATTAACTAATGTTCGTTTCATGAACTGAGAAATAAAGAATTATAGAGAATAGTTTAATAGGGTCATGGGTAGCCTAATTGAGGTTATTTCAAATGGAATCGGGAGGAGATTTGATAGAATAAAACTCGATTATGTCGGTAGTTCATGAAGTTGATACTTAACTAGTGTTTATGATAACATAGATTGATCGAAAGAAGATAAAAATGACGCGCTTAGTATTTCGACACGAGTATATGAGTAGTAACCCTTACACAATTTATGTTTTCATAACCTACATGGTTTATATATGATTTTGAAAATAAATGTGTTACCGATGCTTTGAAATTGCATGTGGGACAAGTCCTTTACTCGATATGGTACCGAAATGGTTATTTGAGATGATTATTATTGTTTTAAATATTCTCATTGTTATTAGATAATTTTATCGTTACCAAAATAAAATTACATGATTTGATAAGAAATGACATGTCCTTTATTATTTTGAAAATGCTTTCATACGAGTATTGATTATTTACAAGAAAGAGTATTAATGGGAGGAGACTTTGAAGTTTCCCGTAGCTAACGGCGGGTTCGTTAGTGTAACGACCCGACCGGTCGTTTTAATAATTAACGTCTCGATCTCCTATTAATTGCTTTCCCCGTGTTTGTTCTACTATTATGAGTTGCCAGAAGGATTTGTTTTGTATTTTGGAGTGTTTTGTGACACTTAGTCCCTAAATGAGAGCTTAAGCTTTAGAATTTGGACCGTAGTCGGAACAATATGAAGATGGCCTCGGAATGGAATTTTGTTAGTTCCGCTGGGTGATTTCGGGCTTAGAGGCATTTTCGGATTGTGTTTCGGAGGTCCGTAGCTTATTTAGGCTTGAAATGTAGAAAGTTGAATTTTTTAAGTTTCCTTTTCAATAGTGAAATTTTGATATCGGGGTCGGAATCCGATTCTGAAAGTTGGAATAGCTTTGTAGGGTTGAATGTGACTTATGTGCAAATTTTGGGGTTAATCGGACTTGGTTTGGTTGGTTTTATCATCGGGTGTAGGATTCTTGAGATTTCTAGATCATAAGGCTTGAATTGGAGGGTGATTCATGGTTTTAGCGTTGTTTGATATAATATGAGGGTTGGAATAAGTTCGTATGATGTTTTAAGATTGGTTGGCATGTTTGGTTGATGTCCCTTTTGGATGTCTAACAGATTGGAATTTGAACTTAGGCAAAAATCTGAGTTGCCGAACCTGTCAGAACCGCACCTGCATGTGTAGGACCGCAGGTGCGGTGCCGCAGAAGCGGCTTGGTGATCGCAGAAGCAGGAATAGGCCAAGCCTCCAGGAACCACATGTACGGCTGGGTGACCGCAGATACAGCCACAACCCATCTCGTTAAGTGAATTTCACACCTGCGATGCCTTTTCCGCAGGTGCGCTCCAGTGACCACAGATGCGGAAATCGCTGGGCAGAAATATAAAATTTCGAGGGTTTGAGTTCATAACTTGGAAATCAAATTTGGAGCTCGGGATAGGGCGATTCTGTGGGGTTTTTAAAGAGAAGATCATTGGGTAACAATTGCTTATCCCTTTCTAGTTGTATTCCACTAATCTATTGTTAGTTTTATCACTTAATTTCGGATTTGGGGTGAAAAATTGGAAGAAATGGGGAAAAGTTCCCCAACCAAAAAATCTGATTTTTGAGGGAGATTTGGTGTCGGATTCTGATAATTTTTGAACGAGTGTTCTCGTGAGTGAATGGGTGTCCTAAATTGGTAATTTTTACCCGATTCTAAGACGTGGGCCCGGATAGGATTTTTGGGCATTTTTCTATTTTCTTATCATAGCTTCGATTTCTTAGCTAAATTAGTTGTTTGTAGTCATATTTACATTATGGTATTTATTTGATTAGATTTGGGCCACTCACAGTTGGATACTCGTGGCAAGAGCGTGGTTTCGGGTTGATTTTGAGCCGGTTCGAGGTAAGTGGCTTGCCTAACCTTGTGGGGGGGAAATCCCCTTAGGATTTTGGTTCTGTTGTTATATGAGTGTCGTGTACGTGAGGTGACGAGTGCGTACACGTGCTAATTGTTGAAAAACCCCATTTTCATTAAGTAAATATCTGTGTTTCCTTTTGTTTGAACACTAATTGTACTTAAAGCCTACTGTTTAGCTTAGGAAAGCATGCTTAATTGACTTAACTGTACTATCTGCTTAACTGTCTATTTGAATCATGTGCAGCATGTTTAGAATAGAAATCTCCGTTTCTTCCTTGGTATGAACTTGTATATAACTGTAGATTCTTTCTTGAGACTGTTGTGTGTTTACTTTGGGACTAAGGATCGGTAGTCCGGTAGATCCCCCTGCATGTTTACTTTGGGACTACAAATCGGTATTCTGGTAGATCCCCCTGCATATTTTATATTTGGGACTACGGGACAACACCCGGTAGATTTCCCTGTACTGGATATTTACTTTGGGACTACAGATTTGTATTCCGGGAGTTTCCCCTGCATATTTATGATTTGGACTACGGGACGATATCCCGGGAGATCCTCTAGACATTTACGTTTGGGACTACGGGATGATATCCTGGGAGATCCCTGTTGCTATTTCTGTGTACTGAGTTAGATTCTTTATGTGATTTTTATTCTTTATAGACTATTAGCATTTTAATTATATTGTCGTATTCCATACTGCTTTACCTTGCTTTTCATCTATAACCAGTAGGGCCCTGCCCTTCCTCGTTACTACTCGATCGAGGTTAGGCTTGGCACTTACTGGGTACCGCTGTGGTATACTCATGTCCTTTCCTTCACATGTTTTTCGTGTATAGATCCAGGTTCTTCGGCTCAACCATACTATCAGTGAGGCGAGGCGATCTTCAGAGACTTCGAGGTATATCTGCCGCGTCCGCAGACTGAGGAGTCCCTCTCTATTCTCTCTTTTAGCTATAACCTTCTGTATTTTCCTTTGATTAGAAATTCTAGAGTTAGAAAACTATGTAGTATCCATAGCTTGTGATTTTATGAGATTCCGGGTTTTGGGAGTTTGTTCAGTTTGAGAGTGTCTATTTGTATATGCCGAGCGACATCTTAAACGTTTTTATTATGTTTTTATCCGCAAATTGTTAGGTTTACCTAGTCATAGAGACTAGGTGCAGTCACGACAGTTCATGGAGGGTGAACTTGGGTCGCGATAGTTAGATTTGGTGCACCTTGTATTTAAGGATTACCGATTACTATAGCCCTCGCTAATGGGAAGGTAGAACTAGCATACAGTTATAATGTTCCCATCGAGTAGGAACCTACTGTTATATTTGACTTCTTTTACGAAGGGGTCCACATAGTGATATAGATTACATGATCATTTCTTGAAAACCTCTCAAACATAAAGATTTGATATGACACAATGCTTACCGAGTTTATTACCGAATTGTTAAATTGATTTCTGTTACCGAAAATACATAATGAGACTGATTATTATTTATTATTTTTGAAAGGGCATTCTTATTATATTTTCTGTTTAATGTACTAGCATGTTTTCTGACTTGTCCCCAATTAAAAATGGTTGTAGTTTAGTGTTATTACTCACTAAGATAGCGACTCACTCCCCGATATTTCTTTTACATAGACAACAGTTGACACGAGTGAGGGTTTTGTTAATTAGAGTACATGAGTTGATAGTTGCTGATGAGCCCAGCATTTGTTCGCGTGGGCGAAGATTTATTTATTTGTTATCATCTTTCCTTAAGAACTCTTAAAATCGCTCCATAGTCATTTTTATTGGTGTCATCAATATTTATTTGTTATATTTGACTAGTTACTAGTATTACACTCCTTTCCGTATTTTTTTATGGGTTTAGTATTATTATGTTGACAACGTTGGTAATGTCACGACCTTAAACTCGGACCCGGTCGTGATGGCGCCTCTCGTGAAGACAAGGCCAACCGATACACTCCCGATTCATTTTTAAGCAATTAAGCATTAAACTAAGTCTTTAACATAATAATAAAAATCCCAAAATAAGGTAATTAATACATTTGCGAAATAGACATAGCCCGACATCGGGGTGCCACCAGTCATGAGCATCTATCATAAAACCTACAAATCTGAGAGAGTCTACACAACTATTACATAACTAAAACAGGAGAAAATAAGATAGAGGTAGAAGCACTGGGCTTCGAACGCCGAGCAGCTACCTAGTGGATCTTTGGAATCTGCTGGAAGCTCTCTCTCAACCTTCACAAGCAGGACCTGAAGTGCCTGAATGTGCACACGGGGTGCAGGGAGTAAAGTGAGTACTCTAACTCAGTAAGTAATAATAATAAATGAAGACAGAGCGATAAGAAATCACATAAAGGCACATCAACAGGCTATAAAGAAGCTGTATTAAACCAGTGAAAACATGTAAGGTCACCTTAGTTCAGTTTAAACTTCTTTAAAAATGCCTTTTAACAGTTAAGCAAGTAAATGACAGGCAGCTAGAAAAGATAAACACATAAAGAGCCGCCCTTCGGGTACAATACCAACAGAATCAGCCCCTCAGGAAAACACATGGAACAATACCAGCCCCTCGGGCTATATCTCATATCACAATGGGTACCCGCGCTCACTGGGGATGTGCAGACTCTTGGAGGGGCCCCTTACGGCCTAAGCGCAATATCAAGCCATCTCGTGGCATAAACACATAGGTTCTCGGCCTCATATCAACAAGCCACCTCGTGGCATACAAATCTCAAGTCCTCGGCTTCTTAATCATAATCAGTGTTTTCTCACAATATAGGCCATCGGCCTTACTCAGTCAGAATCTCATAAGCCACTCGGGCAACAGTAAAACATGATGCTCATCCCAAAATATCATTTAATATATCATTTTAAGTGTTTACAGAGTAAACATGGCCGAGTTATGAAAACAGTAGAATATAGCATGACTGAGTACAAGTATAAAGTCAAGACAATGAAGAAATATCAATAAAAATCCCCTAAGGGTTCAAATAGTTGGCACGAGGCCCAAATATGGCATTCAGCCCAAAACATGATGATAGCAAACAGTCAGTCAAATACGCGGTAAAATAGTCATTCGGGATGGACTAAGCCACAATCCCCAATAGTGCACGACCCCACGCTCGGCATCTAGCGTGTGTGTCACCTCAATATAGCACAACGATGTGCAATCCGGTGTTTCATACACTCAAGACAACATTTACAATTATTACTCACCTCAAACCGGTCCAAACTCTAGCCCGCGATGCCTTTGCCTCTCGAATCGACCTCTAAATGCTCCAAATCTAACCAAAATCAGTATATTATCATCAATATATGCTAAAGGAACAAATCCCAGACGAAAATAATCAAATTAACTTGAGAATCCCGAAATTGCTCAAACTCGGCCCCGGGCCCATGTCTCGGAATCCGACCAAAGTCTCAAAATCTGACAACCCATTCAATTACGAGACTATCCTTACTAGTTTCACTCAATTCCGACTTCGAATCGGCTTTCAAATTCCAAAAATTCATTTTATGAAGTTCCACAATTTTCCCCAAATTTACATCCCAAATCTCTACTCAAATGATGAATCCAACGTTATAATCATGGCCAAAATTGAGTTAGAATCACTTACCCCGATGGTTTTCTTGAAAATCCCTCAAAAAATCGCCAAAGCCCGAGCTCTCTAGGTCAAAATATGAAATAAAACCCCAAATTTCGTATTTATAGAGCACCTTTCGGATCCCCATCACCGCTGACCGCGGTAACCACCGCTGACCGCGGTAAAACCACTGCTATAGAGGAAAATATTGACTGCAGTGACATGCTTTAGTATTTTGTCCATAACTATCTCTATAGATGTCCAAATTGTGATATCTTTAGCTTTCTGAAAACTAAACACGAAGAGCTACAACTTTCATTTTTGAATCATCTCAAATTTTTTTGTAAATTAAAAGATATAGGCTTCCGAAGTCAGACCAGTGAACCTGTGGATTCTTCATCACTGCGGACCGCGGACCATTTTCCGCCCCAGCGGTAAAACCACCGCACCCAACGGTAAAACATCCACCCCAGCTATAAATTTAAGCACCAGAACCAATGCCTGAGTCCCGGTAATGCCCGGACTCGCTCAAAACTCACCCGAAACACACCCGAGGCCTTCAGGACCTCAACCCAAACATACCAACACCTCCCATAATATCATTAAAACTTAGTTGAGCCTTCGAATCACTCAAAACAACACCAAAATACCAAATCAAATTTGGATTCAAGCTTAAGAACTTAGGAACTTTCAAATTTTACAAACGATGCTGAAACCCATCAATTCAACTCCGAATGACCTGAAATTTTGCACACACGTCACAAATAACACAACGGACCTACTCCAACTTCCGGAATTCCATTCCAACCCCTATATCAAAATCTCACATATCAACCGGAAAATGCCAAAATCCCAATTTCGGCAATTCAAGCTTAAACCTTCCACGGACCTCCAAAATACATTCTGATCACTCTCCTAAGTCCCGAATCACCTAACGGAGCTAACCAAATCATAAAAATTCCAATCCGAGATCATATACTAACAAGTCAAAACTTGGTCAAACCTTTCAAACTTTAAGCTTCAAACTGAGAACTGTTCTTCCAAATTCATTCCGATTACCCTGAAAACCAAAACCGACGATTTACATGAGTCAAAATACATCATACGGGGCTATTCATGCCCGAGAACTAGCGAGCAAAGTGCAAATGTTAAAAATGACCGGTCGGGTCGTTACATCCTCCCCCACTTAAACATATTTTTGCCCTCGAACATGCCTAGAATTGTTCTGAAACCATCAAATCATTGAGGAACCTTACCATGCACATACTCGGGGGTGATCCCACGTCACCCTATCTCATATAGGTCTGACAACACAATGTAACTGAAATTTCGCAATCCAACCTAGTCCATAAACCTTAGAACCACATTTCTACTTCTGAAATTATCCACAAGATCAGAATCTCACATCTATTCTCTGAATAAGCCCGAACAAGCTTTAGCAAACTGTACCTGCAACCTCAGATGCAATTACATGATGTACCATATAACTCAAACACTCGTAGCGATAACTACTAATCACAATAGTTGCTCAAAACAACCGAATATCTATAAGAAGTCTCTTATCCAACAAAGCCTCATTCCAACACTTCCGTATACTGCCAATGATAAATGAAACACGTAGAAAGTCATAACCATTCCTCAGATCAATCATTCGTGAAGCCACATCTCCTTTGGCAATGACCATAGCAATTTCTAAGCCGAACATCAATATTATCCTTCCAACACGCTAAAACCGAATCTGTTTGTATTCATTATAGATCCCGACGATCTCACCTAATCCAACACAAATACTCTGGTGATATGACACATCAATCCAAACTAAAGCCACAACTCGTGCAATCTACGCACCAATAAACAACAATCCAAACATACTCGAATCATGAAAATACTCAAATGAGAGAGCTGTACCGCAAGCTCACCAGTACCATCACAACACAATGCTCGAAACCTGTCACATATCGTAGAAACAGAACATACGAATCTAACCCGAAGGGTCATACCTCCACATAACTTCGCTGCAATACACGACCCTATCCAAACACTGGTCCACATGATACACCTTAAGTCACTATGCTCAAAATCGACAACCGCGCACAATTTGATGTCTACAACCAAAAACAAATCATCATAACCGCGACGAAGCAATTGACATAACATTACACAAACCCAAAAGGACATAACTGATACGCCATCTGCTTAGCAATACCCAATACTCTTCCCGCTCGAATTCCACTGAGAGACCCCAATAAAACCACACCACATGTGCCTATAACCAACAAATCCCAACGCTTTGCAACACGGAAAGGTAACTCATAGATCTCTTCAGATCACTAATAAGCTCAATAACAATCGAATCAACACATCCCTCAATAATACAACTCGGAGTCAACCAAGACGACTCGAGTTAGAACACACATCCATATTGGCCTACCAATGAACCCCTTATCAAGGAGTCCCTAAAATTGCTCCTTCAACTCCTTTAACTCCGTTGGTGCCATACGATACGGTGCCCGGTAACAAATCAATACCGAAATCAACAACCCTATCTCGCGACATGCCCGACAGCAGGAAACACATCCGGAGAATCCCTCATCACCAGAACTGAGTCAATGGTAGGAGTCCCTGCACTGACATCTATCACGAAGGCCAAATAAGAAAGAAAACTCTTCCTAACCATTTGTTGGGTCTTAAAAAATGATACCACTCTACTGGGAACATAATCCACAGAACCTCGCCACTCAATCTGTGGCATTCCCGGCATAGCCAACATCGGCGTCTTAGCGCAACAACCCAGAATAACACAGTACTGAGACAACTAGTCTATACCCAATATCACATCCAAAATTTAACATACTAAGCAACAAAGATCCACTCGGGTCTCCAAACCCCCAATAGTTACCACACCAGACCGATATATGCTGTCCACAACCACGACCTAACCTGTCTATGAGAACTCCAGTCTCTAAATCCATACAACACACGAATCACCATATCTGATCCCAACTTCACCGTCCAAATACACAACACACCTCTAACATTCAATCATCTCATGAGAGTTACTTCTATACTTCTTCTGTGCCACCAAATAGACTCGAATATCAGCAGTCGATCCAACAAGATAGTGCCACAATACTAATGAAGTATCCTCAACTCAATCACATTGCCCTTTCTAAAATGTATACCCTCATCAAGCCACACAAATTAGTAATATCATTTCCCTAATCATCTGAAGTTGCTCGTGCTGCTTAAGAATTTTATGACCTTCCTTTAAGAACTGAACCATAACCTTACACATACAAATCTCACTCCTACACAACATACTACATATACCATATCATCCTAGGGTAAACATGAGAACTTCATATACATTCTGAGCCACAAGCAACTACGTACTCAACTAGCCAAGAACTTTCCATTGATTCCATCTAGAAGGAAATCACAATACATTTCATACTCCTCGCGCTCATAGAAAAGATACATCTCCAAACCGTGGTAGAAATCATCAAGAACTCTCTGAATCCCCTTTGCACAAAACCAAACCGTCAGGACTGACTCCTTCTAACTCAACCAAGCTACGCAAGCCATCAATACCTAAGAGCATTGCCGCGAAACACCTGTAGAAACCCATTACCTTGTAAGCATCCAAAGGACTAATCATATCCTTACCATGCGGATCCGACCAACTACCAAGCTATCCCATCTATCCAAGTTCCTTCTGATTTACCTTCAACTTGATACTTCTTCTCGCTATAACACCATAATCATCGACCCAAACTCGCCACACGATACCCAAGCATAAAGCCACATCATCCTACGGTTCATAAGCCGCTGACTACTCTCTCAAATATCCCCAAAAGCACCACATTCGAAATACTTTCCCTAAAGAAACTTCCTATGAATCTAAAGCCATTACCTCCACCTTCCTAATACTGATGTGTAGAATCTATAATGATATTGAAATACCACGAGTCTTGACACCCTCCAATGCAAATATCAGTTTCTGGCCAAATATACAACCTGAAAATCTCCAATCATTACATGTAAAATCTTGAACCCATTAGAACTATTTTCGAGAATCATCCACTCTACTCAAACCGCAATTAGACCGATCAAATGAACCAAACGGCCTGTGCTCCAGTAGCACTCCGACACCGCAGAATGTAACCTCACCTTAATGCAACCAGGCAACTTCCTGTTCTATGCACCGCACATCCTTTACCAATAACAACTCAAGCCATTTAGTTATTCTTATACACCCATAAAGCATAACAAAACCTGCATTAAAATTTTCTTTACTCGAGCCATCCTTGGTCTCAACCTCCGAAAGCCATAACTTATTCACCAGTACGCCTCCACTGTAACCAACATAGCACATAACCGTGCAATCAATTAATCAATAGCAGACTCCCCCACTTGGCGTAAAGCCATAGATCAAAACACACAATAACTCATAATGCATATGCTCTATTAGTACCATAATACCATAGTGAGATTAAACTCAATCCTTCATAAAGCTCGTGCAACACAAACCATCTAGTACTTCAAATCTTCTGCAAATCTCACATTCACCCTCGTAACAGTCAAGCCCACTCTCTAAAGTGACCCAAATTCAAATTGCAACACATATATTTCACTGGTAATAGAGACTTTCCAATAAACGACATAAAGGATCACGCGAACTTTAGAACACTCCGTAGGAGATAATCCACCTGCTTCGCCTCAAACTAATATCTCTTCCTACCCTTCCACCGTCATAAACATTACGCAGTCACTTAATCTTCCTGAGTCTGAACTCATATCACAACGTGAAATATACTTCACTCCCCAACTAGGAAACATGAAAAGGTCCTTCAACATGCCCACAACTCGGTGTATACATCAAATCATGATGGGAATCAAGCAACGAATAGTTCTTACTACCCCCAAGCAGACCCTTCTTATCTCGTTCAAATCATATGCACACATCTCATAGTCACATCATAATCATCACATAGCCATCCAGTCATCACTACAACTAATAGGGACATTGTCGGACATACAAATTCAAAAGCACGTGCTCACACGATCAATGCCTCAGTGCTCAAGCCATAGGCAAAACCCGGCCTCAAGTCCTCCAGACTGGCCCAACATCAAAACACAAAGATCACACCTTGCCCCTCGATCAGGGAATCACAAGTCATCGATGTATATCTAATACTGAGCGCTCATGCACGCATACGAACGTGTGGAAGGAATTCAAAGAGTTACATTTCAATCTGAATCAAGGACGCACGATAAGAGTTCAAGAATGTGAAGTTTTTCCTAAAGGTTCTACAGCCTCCCGAGGATAAGTACAGACGTCTCTGTACCGATCCGCGAGACTCTACTAAACCTGCTCATGACTCATGAGAC
This sequence comes from Nicotiana tabacum, assembly GCF_000715075.1. NCBI lineage: Eukaryota > Viridiplantae > Streptophyta > Magnoliopsida > Solanales > Solanaceae > Nicotiana > Nicotiana tabacum. The sequence continues at coordinate 106,095,832 of NC_134090.1, forward strand.
CTATGTAACCTAGGCTCTGATACCAACTTGTCACGACCCTAAACCCGGACCCGGTAGTGATGGCGCCTCTCGTGAAGACAAGGCCAGCCGACACAGTCCCGATTTATTTTTAAGCAATTAAGTAATTAAACTAAGTCTTTAACATAATAATAAGAATCCCAAAATAAGGTAATTATTACATTTGCGGAATAGACATATCCCGACATCGGGGTATCACCAGTCATGAGCATCTATAAAAAAACTACAAGTCTGAGAGAGTCTACACAACTATTACATAACTAAAATAGGAGAAAATAAGATAGAGGGAGAAGCACTGGGCTGCAAATGCCGAGCAACTACCTAGTGGATCTCTGGAATCTGTTGGAAACTCTCTCTCAACCTTCACAAACAGGACCTGAAGTGCCTGAATCTGTACATGGGGTGTAGGGAGTAAAGTGAGTACTCCAACTCATTGAGTAATAATAATAAATAAAGACTGAGCGATAAGAAATCACGTAAAGGCACATTAAAAGGCTATAAAGAAGTAGTATAAAACCAGTGAAAATAATGAAATAATGAAAACATGTAAGGTCACCTTAGTTTAGTTTAAACTTCTTTAAAAATGCCTTTTAACAGTTAAGCAAGTAAATGACAGGAAACTAGAAAAGATAAACACATAAAGAACCGCCCCTCGGGTACAATACCATCAGAATCAGCCCCTCGGGCAAACACATGGAACAACACCAGTCTCTCGGACTATATCTCATATCACAATGGGTACCCACGCTCACTCGGGGTGTGCAGACTCTGGGAGGGGCACCTTATGGCCCAAGCGCAATATCAAGCCATCTTGTGGCATAACACATAGGCTCTCGGCCTCATATCAACAAGCCACCTCGTGGTGTACAAATCTCAGGCCCTCAGCCTCATAATCATAATCAGTGTTTCCTCACAACATAGGCCCTCGGCCTTAGTCAGTTAGAATCTCATAAGCCACCCAGGCAACAGTAAAACATGATGCTCAGCCCAAAATATCATTTAATATATCATTTTAAGTGTTAAAACAGAGTAAACATGGCTGAGTTATGAAAACAGTAGAATATTGCATGATTGAGTACAAGTATAAAATCAAGACAGTGAGGAAATATCAGTAAAAACCCCCTAAGGGTTCAAATAGTTGGCACGAGGCCTAAATATGGCATTCAGCCCAAAACATGATGATAGCAAATGGTTTTCAATCAAATACGCAGTAAAATAGTCATTTGGGATGGACTAAGTCACAATCCCCAACGGTTCCTGACCCCACGCTCGTCATTTAGCACGTGCGTCACCTCAATATAGCACAACGATGTGCAACCCGGGGTTTCATACCCTCAAGGCAATATTTACAATTATTACTCACCTCAAACCAGTCCAAACTCTAGCCCGTGATGCCTTTGCCTCTCGAATCGGCCTCCAAATGCTCCAAATCTAACCAAAATAAGTATATTATCATCAATATACGCTAAAGGAACAAAGCCCAGGCGAAAATAATCAAATTAACTCAAGAATCCCGAAATTGCTCAAACTCGGCCCCTGGGCCCACGTCTTGGTATCCGACCAAAGTCTCAAAATCCGACAACCCATTCAATTACGAGACTATCCATACTAGTTTCACTCAATTCCGACTTCGAATCAGCTTTCAAATCCCAAAAATTCATTTTATGAAGTTTCACAATTTCCCCCAAGTTTACATCCCAAATCTCTAGTCAAATGATGAATCCAATGTTATAATCATGTATTTTAGCCGAAATTGAGTTAGAATTACTTACCCCGATGATTTTCTTGAAAATCCCTCAAAATATCGCCAAAGCCCGAGCTCTCTAGGCCAAAATATGAAATAAAATGCAAAATCTCGTATTTATAGAGCACCTTTCGGATCCCATCACCGCTGACCGTGGTAAAACTATTGCTAACTGTGGTAAAACCATTGCTGACCACAGTAAAACCATTGCTACAACGAAAAATATTGACTGTAGTGACATGCTTTAGTATTTTAGCCATAACATTCCCTACATATGTCCAAATTGTGATTTCTCTAGCTTACTAAAAACTAGACACGTAGGGTTACAATATTTGTTTTTGAATCATCTCAAAATTCCTTGTAGATCAAAAGATATAGGCTTCCAAAGTCAAACCAGTGAACCTGCGGATTCTTCCTCACCGCGGACCGCGGGCCATTTTCTGCCTCAGCGGTAAAACCACCGTGCCCAGCAGTAAAACCACCGTGCCCAGCAGTAAAACCACCTCGCCCAGCGGTAAAACTTCCATCCCAGCTGTAAATTTAAGCACCAGAACCAATGCGTGAGTCCCAGTAATACCGGACTCGCTCAAAACTCACCCGAAACACACCTGAGGCCCTCGGGACCTCAACCCAAACATACAAACACCTCCCATAACATTATTAAAATATAGTCGAGCCTTTGAATCACTCAAAACAACACCAAAATACCAAATCAACTTCGGATCAAGCTTAAGAACTTAGGAACTTTCAAATTCCACAAACTATGCCGAAACCCATCAATTCAACTCCAAATGACTTGAAATTTTGCACACACGTCAAAAATGACACAGCGGACCTACTCAAACTTCCGGAATTCCATTCCAACCTCTATATCAAAATCTCACCTATCAACCGGAAAACGCCAAAATTCCAATTTCGGCAATTCAAGCCTAAACCTTCCACGGACCTCCAAAATACATTCTGATCACGCTCCTAAGTCCCAAATCACCTAACGGAGCTAATAAAATCATAAAAATTCCAATCTGAGATCATATACTAACAAGTCAGAACTTGGTCAAACCTTTCAAATTTTAAGCTTCAAACTAAGAACTGTTCTTCCAAATCCATTCCGATTATCCTGAAAACCAAAACCGACAATTTACATGAGTCATAATACATCATACGGAGCTAGTCATGCCCGAGAACTAGCGAGTGAAGTGCAAATGCTAAAAACGACCGGTCGGGTCGTTACAGGTAATGTTGGTAAAAACTCATTTTTGGTTAGTTGATGAAGATTGTGATTATTTAGATGAATATTGGTTGGTTGTTATTTGTTTATGAGATAGAAACACTTTTGGATACTCCTAAAATAGGGAAAATTCTATCCGATTTTCTATAAATACTGATGAGGCTTACTTGGGGGCACTTGCTCCTAAGCACCAGTCATGATCCTAAATTGGTTCGTGACAATCAAGTAGAGCAGTTGACATTTATACTAACCTTTTTTTTTCAAAGTTGAAATTTTTTATTTTAGAACGGGAACTAGTGAATTTGTCTGTGCTTCGCACGTTTATAAAAAAATATTTTATTTTATATGTACAAATTTTTTAGATATACTGGAAAAATATACTCTAACATGCTATATATGCAGTTAAGTAGTACAACGAAGCGTGTGTGTGTGTGTGTGTGTGTGTATATATATATATATATATATATATATAATGGCACGTGATGATTTAAACATTTATTTGTATGAAGGAACAATAAAATAATACAACAATCATCTAAATGCCGAAATTATTATTACATTAGCATAATACATGAATTTAAAATAAAAGGACATCATCAAAACTTATATAAATGATCAATTTTGTCATATTAGTTAGACAATTATGTATTATAGTTTAAAAGCATTTAATGTGATGGTATCTTAACGAACACATCTTTGTGAAAAATATTTTCTTGTGTATATTTCCTCCTAATGCTTTTGTTACTCTGCCTTAACTAGAGATCTTGTTGTCGATCTTGATATCCCTCTTAAAAATGCAATATACAGTTGATACCCCGGGTCAGAAGCTTCAAACTTTTTAAGCGCACAATCAGGCAATATCAAGGTTTCAAAAATAGCTCCAGAAGCCAAGAACGTTCCGAACACTCGGGGACTAGCGTCAAAAACTCGAAACCATATGGTCCTCGGGTCGGAATATTCGAACTCGTAAGCCCTCAATGAGGCACCGACAAGCTTACAAAAATGGCTCCAGGGCAAACAAAACTTTCAATGACTCGGGGACTGCCGCCAATTGCCAGCCCCCATCGACTTATCAAGAATTTGAGGCCATAAGACCTCATGCGGGTAGCCTCAGTCTCGTAAGACCTATATAAGGTAATAAAAATATCTGTAAGACCTCAAGCAAGACATGAACCATACTTGTACCAAGTAGCCAATACTGTAAGACCTCAAAGGCATGTAAAACTTGTAAGACCTTACTAAAGGCATAATCTTGATATTAAAGTTAAGGCTATATATGGAACTTGTAAGATACCTAAAATGGCATACCCTCGATATAAATGCCGAAACTACTTCACTCAGGGACTGAAAGGCTTCGGCCAAACACAAATGACTACAATTACAAGGCTGTACAAGCCAAACTAACGCGACTCGAGGACGCCCGACCGTCGCTATAAAATCACAGGCCTTCAAATTACTTAGAAAAGAACTGGTTAAACAGGCTATCCTCGACATAGGCAAAAGTGCTTCGACCATGTTAGCTCCAAACTACAAGGCTTTGAGATACACAGCCACCGAGACAAACCTCCCGAGGTGCTCGATCATTGCCATATAACGACTCACAAATGAGGTTTCTATCGAACTGTCAAAGAGCGAGGCAAACACAATTTCAAAAAGTCCTTAACGAGGGAAAATAAATCCCATATAAGAGGTTGTACCGACCCAATGAGTAAGAGCCACTATCGCCAGCCCATACAAGTGGTCGTACCAACCCAACGCGTAAGAGCCTAAGGGCCAGCTTGAAATTCAAAAACTTGAGGGTCGAATGAGCTCGAGTCGATACCGAACCCGGAGACTTAACCCAAAACAGTTAACTAAATATGCCTAAGAGAAAATGCGTAAGAGCCACTATCGCCAGCCCATGCGTAAGAGCCTGAGGGCCAGCCTGAAATTCAAAAACTTGAGGGTCGAATGAGCTCGAGTCGATACCTGACTCGGAGACTGAACCCAAAATTGTTAAATAAATGTACCTAAGAGCAAATGTGTAAGAGCCTAAGGGCCAACATGAAATTTAAAAAAAAATTATTCGAATGAGCTCGAGTCGATACCCGACCCGGAGACTTAACCCAAAATAGTTAACTAAATATGCCTAAGAAAAAATGCGTAAGAGCCACTGCCGCCAGCCCGTATGAAAGGTCGTATCGACCTAAAGCGTAAGAGCCTAAGGGCCAGCTCTAAATTCAAAAAGTTTAGGGCCAGTGAGCTCGAGTCGAAACCTGACTTAGAGACCGAGCACAAAACAGTCAACTGAAAAAGCCTAAGGACCCAACGCGTAAGAGCCACTGTCGCCAGCACTAAAATCGAAGGTCGTATCGACCCAACGCGTGAGAACCACTATCGTCAGCACTAAAATCAAAGGTCGCACCGACCCAACGTATAAGAGCCAAAGCCGACTTTTAGACCTAATGGTCGGTAAACCCACGCCGAGGTCCCGACACAGGGACTAGGCCTCGCACATTCGACCTTCGACCATTACAAGTCACTCAGCAATAGCAAAAACCCGAGGGTCTCTCCCCCTCTTTGACGACTACATCTTTGATGGCTCCGCTGGAGGTTGTGCCCCAACGGTTCCAGCTGCAACCCCAGGACCTTCAATGGCCTCTCCCCCTCTGGGGATTCCTCCTTCATTCTCATCATCTCCTAAGCCACTACCCAATGCACCACCAGAAGTAAAAAGGGCAGCAACTTTCTTCTCTAAGATCTTCACCCTCTCAAGCTCGGCAGACAAATTGATACCCCCCGCGTGTATATCCTCGAGAGTCTGCCTCCGAGATTCTAACTGAGCATGTTCCATGGATCGAGTCAACTTTAATTAGGCCTCCTCAGGCACTCTCCCAGCTCGAGCATTTATTATAATGGCATCCTCTTTGTGCAAATATATAAGTGCCTCAACTTCGGTTTTGGTCACGGATAGTGCAACAACTAACTCAGAATGGAGACCTCTATACTTATCACTATATGCCCTCATGTCGTGAAGTTGGTGCCCAACTATGGCCATCTTTTCCTGGAGGGTATCCCTCTCAGAAGTTATCTCTCTTAAATGCTGTTTGAGTTCGAGAACTTTGGAGTCTCTGGCTAGGAGCTCCTCCCTCAATAGGGCACCTTCCTTCTCAAACTGCACGAATCAGGTCAAAGATGTCAAAACGCTGGGGTCTGACAAACATTCAGACAATAGCAAATGTAAACTAGGTAACCTGTTCAACAAGATGAGTCTTCTCACGCTCGTGATGGGTCACCTCAACCTGAAACTGGGCGAAAGTCTGATTATAAAGCGCCTTGGCCTGAAGCCATGAAAAAGACAAGTTAGAAAGACAAAAATCAAGACGATAGGCAGGATTTACAAAAGCTACATGCTCACAAAGCCTGTTCATCTCGCTAAAGACGAGTAAAGCATCGAGCTCGGGAATTCCCTCGGGAGCGGCTAAAGGCCTTCCAAATGCATCTATGCCTCCGAGAGGCACCCCCACATCGGAAGGTTCTTCATTCTAGGCGCCTTGCATTCCTGTAGGAGGTAAGGTCTTTCCCTAAGGGAATCGCTCACGACAATATCATCAACAGGGTTAATCGGGGCCGACTCTTGTCCCTGCAAGGCTTCAGAACTGGGTTCCACCGAACTGCCTGCCGAATGCTTCTCAGCTCGAGGGATATTTTGGCCATCAGCCTGCTCGGGGACATCACCCAATACTTCCTTAGTAGCCTCTCCAGCCCGAAGTTGGACCATGACGACATCAAGCTCCGGCTCGGGAGCCACTGTCTATATGGCGTAAGGGTCGATCGGGTTTTCCCCTCCCTCGGACGCTATCAAGAACCCTTCGAGTTGGCCACGGGGTAACAGCCTCTGACGCCCCACACCATTGCGACAGGAGGGGGCTTGCCCATCAGCCTACTTTCCCAAGAGGTGGCAGGAGCGCAACGACCATCCCCCTCACCTTCAGCTTAGGGAATTCCCACTGCTTCTAGAGTTAAGGCTATTGGGTCAGCCTTAATTTCTTCCACCTTGGTCTTTTTGGATTCTGAAGGCTCATTCAATGATTCCCTTTGTCTTTTCTTCCCTTCGTTGGGCCTCGAGGTGTCCTCTTCACCAGGAAATATTTCCTTTATCAAGGGGACCTCCCCCAGACCTACACAAATGCAAGAGGTAAGCACATGGACTAAGGACGCTATCAGTAGAAATTCTGAATAAAAGGTACGATACAGCAGGAGTAAAGGCTCACCATGATCCTTGGCCTCCCATCGAGCTCGGGACAGATCATGCCACACTCGCTCGGCTTATGGGCAAATTGAGTCCAACCGGCCGACCCAGCCGGCATGCCACACTCGCTCGGAACAGATCATGCCACACTCGCTCGGCTTATTTACTTACGTTCCATGTTCCACCTTTTGAGGAACGGCATCCTTTCCACCGAAATCAGGTCCGAAGTCTTAACTCAGACAAAATGACTCATCCACCCTCCATTCCCAACTTCGTCGATGCAAGCAAAAAGGGCCCTTGAAGCTCGGCAGTGGAGCTTAATTAGGCCCCCACGGAAGAGACGGGGGCTGTACATCCTGACCAGGTGATCGAGGGTGAAAGGCATCTCCCCAATCATGTTCACATAATACCTAATCATGTAGACAATGCACCATAGCGAAGGGTGAATTTGGTTGAGGGTCACTCGATACCGTTGGTAGAAGTCAAGAATCACGGGGTCTATTGGAGGCAAGGATGACCCCACCAGCCGGAGGGTAAATGGGTAAGTATATACACTGAGAAAATCAGCTTTGTATGTCGTTATATCCTCCTCCAGATAAGGGACCTCCATAAGAACCGCATCCCCCCAACGTCAATCGGTCCTCACCCTTTCGATGTCTGTTATTAAGCTAATATATTGAGACACAGGCTCACGACGCCCCGACTTCGAAGAAGGTTTATCGACCTTGAAATCGGAAGCCGTTGTAAAATATCATGGAACATATTCCCCAACGCGAGGAGGCGCTGCTGATTTGCCTTTAGATGAAAGTGAAGAGGAGTAGGTTACATTCTCCTAAGAAGCAGAAGCGAAAGTTTTCGCCATTCTTAAAAGATTTTAGAGGAGAAAAAGAAATTGTGTTTCTAAGAAAGAACAAAAGTAAAGGTAGAAGGAACTTTTTTGAGGGCTTGGTGGTGCAGTGAACGATAAAGAACGAGAGAAAAGGAATTTATAGAGGCCCAACACGCACGTTGAAGGAAGCCAAAGGACAGCCAGCCGTTGTAATTAGTACAAAGGCTTTTAATGGTTGTGTGTACGCGACCTTTTGGCACCTTATTTTATCATGTCAATCATTTGGCAAGATGTGACTGTCGTAGTTACGGATGTACTTTAAGGGCAGAGATTCGAGGTCGTTTCTTATCGTTTCATTCTATGAAATGCGGGGACTATCTGTACACGGGCAAAATCAGGAGGCTCAATTTTGCGATCATTGCATCTCTCCCTTAGCCTCAAAAAGGCCCCGAAAATCCGGGGAGGCAACTCGAGGCTTCAACATCGAAGGCTCTTCACACTCGACCTCGATGCAGCATGAGTCGATGGTTATCGAGCGTAAGTGGGAAGTTCCCTAGGCATGTGGTCCGAACTGGTGTCACCTGCAAGAATAGTATCAGTCTGTACCAGATTAGTAGGTAATTGTGCCAGCTATCTTACTTTGTAATAAATGCATTTTGTACTATGTTGAGGTTCTCTCTCGTATATAACGGGGATCCTTTTCATTTTATAGGGATTGAGTACACAACACTGAATATACAAGAACATTTTCTCCGCTCTCTAACATATTCTCTTGCTCTCATTACACCATTTATTGCTTATATTCATTGTGTTCTATTTATTACTCTTCATTTATTGCTTATCATTGGTCATAAAGAGCCATCATCGTAGCTCTCATAACTGTTATTCCTCTCTTGACTGCTCCAAGCCGGCCATCTGACTCGACCTCGAGGCCCCATATACTCCAGCTCAAGGCCCAGATCTCCCGCCGTTTGGTTCGACTATCACATCGTTTTCAAGCTACAATCCTGCTTTCTAATCTTTTACTTAGCATCCATTGCCTAACAATTAGCATAAAAATAGATCACGTATTTTTAGAACCACAAAATCAAATTTAATTGTAATTACCATTTTCACGGTAAACAGAACCATAGTTGCATCTATTAACCTACCGAGGCGAACGGCCCGCTTCCAAGAGAGTAGTGGAAACTTATCTCCCTCGTGGAATATACTTGAGAAGCGGTTGAACATAGATTTCTCAAGTTATCATAATATCCCTCAGTTCTTTCAAAAATAAGAAATTCAACTAGAAACATTAAAAATCTTGAAATCCTCAACCTCAGCTCTATTAAAGACAATTAATACGCATAATCAAATAACAGTGTCAATAAAGCATGGTGTTAACCTAAAACTACCAGGATATAAGCATGAATAATAGCTACATACGGACTATCATCACCTAGTGCATATGTAGCCCCCACAAATAGAAGCACATATTAATTAAGTTCACCTATGGGGTTAAATCCCTCTTACAATGTTAGAAAAGAGACTTACCTCGCCTCAAAACCTACTTTTCCGATCAAAGATTGTGCCCAAACCCTCAACTCGGTACCAAACGACTCGAAACTAGTCAAATATCATATAAAATAATTAATACATATTTAAAAGTTCGCATCCTAACTATCAAAGTGATTTCCCACGCCTATTTGAAGAATCCTTAAAATTCACCCCCGGGCCCACATGCCCGGATTTCAAAAATATTTGAAGAAAGTTGTTACCCATAACCTCATGAACTCAAATTTATGATTTTTACTTAATTCCATAACAAATTTCGTGGTTAAATCTTATTTTTATCAAAAACCTAGGTTTTCACCTAAATCCATGATTTTCACTAATTTACATGTTATAATCTACCCATAGACTATGTATTTAACACACATTGTGTATAAATTACTCACCTCAAAGTTCTAGGTGAAATCCCATCTCTAAGAGCTCCAAAAATCGCCCAACAATAGAATAAATGAGTCTGAAATGCCTAAGTCCCGTATTAATTGAAGTGGTCTGCCTTCTGGGATTTTCGCACTTGTGGTGCCACTGCCGCACCTGCGATTCCGCTTCTATGGACCACCTCGCGTAGTTGTGGACCAAGATTAGGCTGCCTCCTCTCGCTTCTGTGATCAGGCCATTGCACCTGCGTACCCGCACCAGCGGTAAAAGGCACGCACCTGCGACACTACCCACTCCTGCGATGACTACCTTTGCGCCTGCGCCCTTGCAGGTGCGATCCATCTTCCGCTTCTGCGATGATTGGGCAGCCCATGCTGGGCCACTTCTATGCCCTTTGGCTCGCTTCTGTGAACTCGTACCTACGTCCATTGCCTTACAGATGCGATCACAACAGAAGTCTGGTGCTTCAATTGATGGTTCCCAAGTTCAACTTGGTCCGAGCCTCGTCCGATTGACACCTAGGGCCCCGCACAAATGTACCAACAAGTTTGAAATCATAAAAAGGACTCACTCGAACTCTCGGAATGCCCATAACAACATCAAAACTAAGAATCATACCCCCCAAACCGATTGAATCAATATATGAACTTTAAGTTCTTCAATTTACTCCCAATACCGTGAGCGCAATTGATGATATTGAGGGATGGATCTTCCCTGGACATGAATCTTGTCCGAAGTATTTATATCTGGAGATAGATCTTCTCCATACGGCTGGAATAGCCTTCCTCGGTACTGGATGACTGCGGTTAGTGATATATATATATTCGAGGATGCATCTTCCCTGGGCCGGATGGCCATATACATTACCCAGTGGTTGAGAACTTGTGAGTGAAGGTACACAGAACATTGATCATGCTATCTGTGCATTGGTACATAGAGATTTTCCTGAGCTTTATACTCTGTACTGTTCAGACCGCATTCATTTACTGTTGAGTTTTTATTTGAACTACAAACATGTCTACTTTTCTATATAGTTTCATGGTATTACCTGTTGAGGTTTGGTTCATCACTACCTGTCAGTCCATAGTTTGGACTTGTTACTTACTGAGTTGGTGTACTCACGTTACTCCCTGCACCTTTTTATGCAGATCCAGGTATCTCGGGCCACGGTAGCGGTTGCTGATCATTTCAGTTGTGAACTTTCCTTGGAGATAGCGAGGTAGCTTCCTGGCGATCGCAGTCCCGCCTTCTCCTTCCTTATCTTCCTCTTAGTGTATTTGTTGGCTATTCTCAGACTATGTTAGTCTTGTTTATTTCGAACAGTTATTGTATTTTGCTCATGACTTAGTGACACCCGAGGTCGGGCTTGTGTTTTCCGCTTTGTTTTGACTTTTACTTTATATCTTTTATTGAATTTCAGTTGGAAACATGATTTTATTTAAGTTTTAAATGAAATATGAATTATTTAAAAATCAGTTGGCTGGCCTAGTTTCATGATAGGTGCCATCACGGCCGGGTCGGTTTTTGGTCATGACATGATTAATAAGTGTAAATAATTTAATTCAAAAGGGGACGGTCAAAATTGGTCGTCAACAGGTGGTACCTCAAGCACCATTGTTCCCTATGAACTAGCAAGAGGATTTATCTAGGTAGTGGCACAAAAATACAGGAGTAAAACATCCTTGCTCACACTTTGCAAATTATAACACTACAAGAATCATTCTTATTGATATTCCATGAAAATGTGGAAAGGCGTTATTTCATTACAGTGCTGGTGAATGTATTGAGTATTGCAGTGAACATCAAGGTCTACCCCTCCACGATAACACACAAGTATGTAGTGCTGATATTACCAACTCTGACTAAGGCGAATATCCGAAAGGCAAATGGCCAGAACCATCAACTAGTCTCCCATTTGCAGATGTCACTGGCTCCAGGAGGAAGCTGATGCATTTTGTATGATTCCAAAATGAAGATACTACTCTAGAACTATTGAGGATATAACAATCCAGTTTTTATGAGGAATGAAGGAACACATTAATCTAAACATATTAGATAGCGCATAAATAGTAAACAAGAACTTACTTGTTCTTCGTGGTGTGGAAGCGGAAGATGAATTGAACCGCAACTGGAATTACTGGTCGGCGGTGGTTGTCACGGTGTGTTGGAACAACCCCAATTTCACAGTCTAAACCCTTATTTCTAATTGAGAGAGAGAAAGAGCGCGTGGAAAATACTGCTTAAAGTATTCTTTAATGTACACACTAAGTGTACTTATAAAGGGAATATTAGGGTTAACTAATAACCCTATTGGTCCTTAAAGCACCCTTTATGGGTGGACCCAATTTTCCTACATCTCCCACTCATACATAATGGGAGTGATCATCTATTATGAGAAACATATTCTCATATCCTCAATCATTCATACAGGGAAGTAGACCGTGCGACCAGTATACTGTGACAGTTAAGTGTTATATATCTGTTAGGAGTATATAGCCTCTCGTCGAGTGCAAACCTACAAGTAGATCATAATGTATGCAGTACCCTAAATCATGTAAATCACATTTGATATAGTCTCAAAATCTCATATATCATTATTTTTTGTATTCATAATCATAACTCATAAATCATAATTGGTGCACCAGTGAATACAAATAAATGAGATTCCATCAATGATCTTCCTTTTTCTCACGATTCCCTTAACATTAGTATGACTGCTTTTCTAGTTATGCACCGCTAGACTGTATCTGTGTTCATGGTCTTTTGGAAACACACTAAGATAGCTAACATCACAGTAAGTCTCAAGTATCTGATCAGAGTCTCTAAGGGTACAAAATCTTGAGCTATCATAAAAGGTCTGGATCTCACACAACAATAAGTTGAGAATGGACTTATGTTAACCCAATTGGTCGACATTAGCACACATGGTATAAAACATGTGCTACAGCATTTTCTCCCTTTTACCAAGGAGCATATGTCTTTATCTCATAAAGAATGTTGTACAGATGATATTTAGACACCATAAGTATCTAAATTTGAGTTCTTTGATCTACAATATAATTTTTAACTCGCATCTGGCTCACAAAGTAGACTAGGTGAACGTTTTTCACCCTAATAACATTATGTCATTGTTTAAGAGACATTCTAATTTTAAGCGAATAGCTCTCAAATTATCCTTATGATAATTTTGCTTAAATCATGTCTCATCTCCTCACATCACTAAGATAAGGAGACAGTTTTCTGTGTGAGAAGGCCAACCTCATGTCTACTCGACATACTTATAAAAAATGAACAAAGAATGTACATAACATTCAACAATAAAAATATGTATGTATGTAAATCAACTTTATTGATAATCAAAGAACATCAGTTTGAGAACACGGGAAAATAAATAACAAAATAAAGTATCTCAAAGTCTACGCAAGCCTTGAGACCCAGTGTGTCTCACAAATGTATCTCTAGAAAAAGGCTTGGTCAATAGATTTGCTAACATATCTTTTGTAGACATATACTTCACATTCACTACCTTGCGTCTAACCATGTCTCTCGCATAGTTATACTTGATATCTATTTGTTTGGTTTTACAATGAAACTTTAGGTCCTTGTTGGAGAATATTGCAGCCTAACTGTCACAGTAGACTAACACTAGTTCAGTATTTTCAGCAATATCCAACAAGTGCTCCAAGAACTTTTTCAACCAAACAACTTCTTGTGCTGCTGATGCGAGAACCACGTATTTGGCTTCCATCGTAGATATCTCATGATCCTCTTTACTACTTGCCAATGTGCTAAACTTGTGTTGGTCTGATATCTACTTACCAAGCCAACTGCTTGACAGCTATCAGGTCTAGTGCATACCATAACATACATTAGACTTCCGACTGCGCTCCTATAAGGAACTCGGCTCATTCTTTCTGCCTCTTCAGGAGTCTTAGGACACATCTGACTTCTCAAGGTATGGCCTTTACTGATAGGAGTTTCAACTGGGCTACTATTTTGCATATTAAATCGTTCAAGAACTTTTCTAATGTAATTCTCTTGTGAGAAATACAATAGTTTCTTTGGACTATCTCTTGAAATCTTAGCTCCAAGAATATATGCAACTTCACCCATATCTTTCATCTCAAATTGGGATGATAACCATGACTATATCTCGGTTATAAACTCCTTATCATTTCCAGCTATAAGTATGTCATCTACATACAACTTTTAAATCACAAGCTTGTTTCTTGATCTCTTGGTATAAACGCAATGGTCTTCATCCATCATGGTAAAACTATTGGATACAAGAACATTTTCAAAGCGTATATAGCACTGCCTTGAAAATAGACTTCAAAAGTCTACAAACTTTTTGTTCGTGACCCTTTTCAATGAAACACTCAGGTTGTTCCATATATATTTCTTCATCTAGTTCTTCATTGAGAAAGACAGTCTTTACATCCATCTGATGTAATTCAAGATCCAGGCTTGCAACAATAGCTAGAACCAAGAGAACCGAGGTAAATTGTGCAGCAGACGAGAAAGTCTCTTTGTAGTCTATTCCTTTCTGCTGTGTATACCCTTTCGCCACCGGTCGAGCCTTATATCTCTGAACTGTGCCATCAGCCTTGAGCTTAATTTTGAGAATCCATTTTCTCCCAATTGCTTTGCATCCTTCAGGGAGGTCAACTAGTTCCCAAACTTTGTTGACTCTTATAGACTCCAATTCATCTTCCATTGCTTTTGTACATTTATCCTTAGAAGGGCATGAGAGAGCCTCTTTTACATTTTTAGGCTCGTTTTCTTCTTGTAGAAGCATCATAAATAGTTCTCCACCTTCAATATCAAATCTTAGGGGGGGAATCTTTTTACGAGAACCACGTCTTACTTGTGATTCATCATTGTTCCCATTTGGATCAATGTTGCTCCTACTCGGATCAAGATCATTCATCCTGCTCCCACTTGGAACAAGATTTGTGACCATCTCGCTCCCACTTGGAACAAGATCTATTTGGTCACTTCCACTAAAAGTAGAAGGATTACTCTCATTCGCATCTGATGATGAAGGAGGTTTTTGATGAGAAACTAATTCATCATCTGCTAAATTCTCCCACTCGAATTAAGTGATCCTTGTACTTCTTGATCCATTATGTCAAATAAGATTAGGTCTTGACCTACCTCTCCCTTCTTAGGGAACTCATCCTCTAAGAATGTGACATCTCGTGATTCAAAATCAGTTACACTCCCACTATCTTGCTAACCTATAAACACATAACCCTTTGAGGTTTCAGAGTATCTTATAAAGATACTTTTCTTTCCCCTCGGGCCCAATTTGCCATATTTATGAGAGGAATCATGTGTATAGGCAGCACAACCCCAAGGTCTTAATACACTTAGGCCGGGTTGTCTTCCAGTCCATAACTCATATGGAGTAGTAGTTAGTAACTGATTTTGTAGGCACTCGGTTAAGTACAAGTATTAGTAAGCAACACATCACCCCAATAACTAATTGGGAGGTTAGCTTGTGCCATAATTGACCTAACCATTTCTAGGAGCATTCTAATTCTTCTCTCTACAATACCATTTTGTTGTGGAGTATTTGGGATAGTCAACTGATGAACTATTCCCTTTTCATCACATATTATTAAACTGAATTGATAAATATTCACGACAACGATCAGTTCAAAGAGCTTTTATCTTCTTGTCTAATTGATTTTCCACTAAGCTCATATAGCTTTTGAAATAACTTATTGCTTCTGATTTGTGGGAAATCAAATAGACATAACTGAAACGAGTAAAGTCATCAATAAATGTGATGAAATAACTTGCTCCATGCCTAGTCCTAACATTCATAGGCCCACAAATGTCCGAATGGACTATTTGAAAAGGATATTCGGCTCTAGTCGCCTGGCCAAAAGGTTTTCTTGCAGATTTTCTAGCGAGACAATTTTCACAAATGGACAATTTCACATGTTCAGTGCTGGAAAGCAAACCTTGTTTTGCTAACCTTTGCATTGTTTGTTGGCTAATATGACCAAGTCTAGCATGTCATATGTTTACATCACTATCTTATTTATGTGAAGAAATAAACATAGAAAAACTAGCATAATTATTAAATGAATCATAATCCAAATCCATAATAATTAAACCTCCGGTCACATGACCAAAATCAAATAACGTTGAACCAAAAGTCAACTTGGCAGAATTGCTATGACAAAACAAGTCAAATCCTAACTTAAGCAAAACTGAAACTGAAATAACATTCCAACGAATTGTTGGTGCAAAGAGAACATCGTGTAGTATTAGGTTTCGACCACCACGCAGGACTAACTTGTATGTACTGATCCCTTCAACAGCAACTTTATTGTTGTTGCCTACATATATCCACTTTGCTCCACGTGGAACTCGCCGAAATTCAACAAAGGCATTGCGTTCCCAGGCTTTGTGGTCTGTTGGTCCTGAGTCTATAATCCACAAAGGGTTAGATTCAGTTAGAAAAACAGAACTAGAAACACAAAGTTCACTAATTCGAGCATCGTGGAATACCTTTCTAGGAGGCTCAGAGCAATCTCTAGCATAGTGACCCTTCTTGTCACAATTATAGCATTTCACTTTAGCAACTTTCACATATTTGGGACGTTTGTTCTTGCCTTTTTCAGTCTTTTCTCTTTTAGCAGGCTGGACTTGAGGTGGCCCTCTCTTCTTTCCCCAACTCCTTTTCTTTGAATCACTCTTGGTTTTGGAGGTTGTTGCCATGTGCAACTCAGCTATTAGCTTTGCAGCCTCAAGGCGTTCCTCCTCTAACCAAGGTGTCTCCGGACATCTTCCAGAGTTGTGATTCGCTCATTATGGGTCAAATGCATTTTCATATGATCCCAAGAACTAGATAAAGAGCATATGACAACTTGAATTTGTTGTTCATCAGTCAACACATGACCAGCATCTTTTAACTCCCCGATCATATTTGTCATTTGCCTCAGATGTGTTTTCATTGAATGTTCTGGGAGTTTCTTATATGAGTCAAATTTGATCGTTAAGGATCTCAGCCTTGCAGTGGAACAGGTACCAAACCCTTTACTCAAAGCATTCCAAAGATCCATAGCTCTTTGGTAATCCTTAAACTCCCTAGAATGTCATCATCTAAGGTGCTCAACAACGTAATGCGAGCAATGGAGTTCTTTTTTTTCCAACTGTCATAGGCTTCACGCTCACGCCTATGCTGAGCAGTGTTGCCTTCCTCAGGCTCATTCATGACATTGTTGATGGCCTCTAGAGCCTCTTGCTCCTCTAGCACATACTGGACTTTCAAGCTCCAGGATTCATAATTGTCACCATTGAGTTTCAACCCTTTGTTGAGCTCAAAAACAATGTTTTTCGAAGCAGTAGTCATTCTTTAACAAAATAAAAAATAAAATGAGGATCGTGTAAAAAAATAACGCAAGGCACGATGTTCTACATACATACATATTATGACACTAAGCATCAATTGATTAAGTTAATAAACACATATATTAATTATGGAGTCAAAAGTTCACTATGTTCCCAATCATCGTCCAAGAATTAAAATATTATGAAAATTGACCTATTAAATTATCTAACTAAGTGTCTTAATCATGTTTAAGACAACATAATCATCTTGCATGAATTTATAATTCCATGTGGATTATAAGTTAACAAATAACTTATATTAGCATGTAAATAAAATTAATGGCAAACTAATTAACATTCATTACATGCTATACAAATTCACGTAAAATTTACTTTAATGTTAAACTAATTAACATAACATGTCAAACAAATTAACAAGTATTGTTAATATTAAACTAATTAATATTGATTTCATGCTAAATAAATTAACATAAAGCATGTGTTAAATTAATTAACCAAAGTAATGTTAAAATAATTAATATTTCAAGCATGTTAAACGAATTAACAAATTAACATTTTTAGCATGTTAAACAAATTAACAAATAAATTTAATGTTAAATAAATTAACAAATAAATTTAATGTTAAATAAATTAACAAATAAATTTAATGTTAAATAAATTAACATTACAAGCAATTGGGATAATAAAACAGTTATAGCTTCATTAAAAGAATATAAATACTAAATTTATATTCTGAAAGTTAAGTCCATAAGACTAATTTTAATAATCTGAAATTTATTTAAAAAAATAACATAACTAAATTTAAATTTTATTTAGGCCATTAGCCTACAATAAAATTAAACAAGACATATAAAAGTGAGCCTTTAGCCCATAACTTAATTTTGCTATCACAGAAAGAGGCCCGTGAAACCTCTTAAACCCAACTAAATAGTTCTGCTAATTAAAAAAAGAGAAAATTGTTCTCTATAGCCTCTCAAAATTTTAATAGCCCATATTTTTCTCACTTATACAAAATGGTCCTGCGGCCCAAAAATATTATATCTAATAGTCCTAAATGGCTATTTTGTATATATTTTGTATAGTGACACTATATTTTGTATATTTTTTGTATAGTAACAGTCTATTTAGTATATTTTTGTATAGTGACAGTCTGTTTAGTATATTTTTTGTATTATGATAATCTTTTTAATTTTATATATATTATGTATAGTGACAGTCTATTGTATGTAAATTGTATAGTGATAGCCTATTTTGTATAATTCCCTTACACTTCCATGTTTGCCCATTAGGGACCCATTAAATCTCGTGAACACAAATTCTAGACAAACACGGCAGAATTCTCAAGCCATATGGCCCACAATCTAAAAAGGAATTTAAGTTCTATAAAATAATATAATTACAGATAAATTCTAACCACTGTTGTTAGTGTAAAGATTGGTGGTTCATTACAGAAGCGGCGCTTGCGACGGCAACATTCGGCAGCGGCTTCTTCGGCTGAGGAAAATGCGTATGATCATTGAGGAAGAAGGAAGTTAGGGTTTTCAAGAGGTGGTGGTTGTGTTGTTGGGTGAGGATGAACGGATGGTGTGATTTGAATTCTGACAGTGGCAGAGGAACGATGGAGAGAGCGGAGGAGGATGGCATAGAGAGGGGGAAGAGTGGCAATGGTTTGGGGCTAGCCTTTTAATTAGTTTTGGGCTATAAAATGTGTAGGGAAATGACACTGAAAAATAACAATAATAATACTGCAATAATATTATTTGTAAGCAGATACACGAATTGGCTTGAGTCATATTGGGCACTATCCTAAGAAACTATTTCAGCAATGTAAAATATTTTCCCAGGATTAAACAAGCTCATCTCCATTTGGGAGGATACAGGAATCAACAAAATTAAATATTACAGACCCCGCTATTTAAAAGAGAGGAACAAGAAAAGTTAAACTACCACAAAAAAAAAGGGAAGTTGGTGAATAATGAAATTAGAAGGAAAGAGAAGAAGGATTTCCTTTTGTCTTGCTGATGATAATTGATAAGAAAGGAGTGATTGGTAATAGCTATTTATAGCCTCATTTGCATGAAGACTTGTTGTGTATGCCATTTTACCAAGGCATTTTACCACCTTTCTAATGGCTTCTAGAAGGGATGCCACTTGGCTTTGATTATGACAATTGTCAGCAAAGTCTTTATAATATTGCCACAGTCTCACTATTTTAAAGATTTTCAAAAATAAATTTTCTAGATTTGCATGGTCCATATGTAATAGGTTTTGTGTCTTCAAGACTATGAACCAAATTTAGGCCAATAAAACTTAACTCACAGAATTGTTGGTGAAATATGATATTTCTATGAATTAATAATTCTTATTGTAAGTAAGAAATTTTATCAATCACATTTTGACCCCCGGTAATTTTGCTGTTCAACGCGATTTTGCGTCCAATAGGCCATGCGCGTGCCTGGTTATTCATGAGAGCTCTAGAGACTAGGCCAAAATCTCATAGGAGCGGCTCACTTCACTCTCATATAGGTGAATTCATCAAGTGTATACTGCTTTTAAATACACCATCCATAAATACTATGAATTTCATTAAGAGTTATTACTCAACCTCTCAATTAGTAGCAGTCAAGCACTCTCTTTTAGTGCATTAGGGCCAATATCGACCTTTCGTTACCCATATGAACTTACTTCATGGGATCTCCAATCACATAGGTTGGGTTACCATCTCTATTGACAACATGTCGGCCTTAACCTCATCTCTTTTGATGTTTGAAGAATTAATTTTCTTCCCACGGGTTTAGTCAGAGGATCGTCCAAATTTATCTCTGATTTCACATAGTCAATGGAAATTATTCCATCTCTCAACAGCTATTTTATGACATCATGTCTCAGTTTCATGTGTCTACTTTTTCAATTATAAGATTTACTCTTTACAATAACTATTGCCGCTTGACAATCACAATGTATAGACACATGAGGCAATACGTCCTTTATTAAAGGGATATTAGCTAAGAAGTTTCTTAACCACTCAGACTCAGAACCAGCTAACTCCAGAGCTACAAACTCTGATTCCATAGTCGATCTAGAAATGATCGTCTGTTTAGCTTATTTCCACGATATTTCACCACCACAAAGGGTGAATACATAACCACTAGTGGATTTTGTCTCATCTGAATTAGAGATCCAGTTTGCATCACTGTACCCTTCTAAAGTAGAAGAAAATTTACTATATAGGATACCATAATTTATGGTTCATCTCAAATATTTAATTAGTCTATCTAATGCAGACCAATGCTCTCTGTTGGGATTATGAGTATATCTACTCAGTCTACACACTGCATAGGCTATATCAGGCCTTGTAAAATTTATTAAATGCATCAGACTCCTAATAATCTGAGCATATTTAGACTAAGCAACTGGGTCACCATTATTTTTTTCAACTTACAGTTAGCATCAAAAGAAGTGCTCACAGACGTGACATTAAAATATTCAAACTTCTTAAGAAGTCTCTCAACATAATGTTCTTGTGACAACATTGTTTAATCTTCACTCCTTATAATTTTAACTCCCAATATTGTATTTACTTCACCCAGATCTTTCATATCAAAATTAGTAGACAAAAATAATTTTGTACTTTGTACAATATTTAAATTTGTACAAATTAGTTTGGATATTAGGAACGTGCAATACATCGCTCAATGCTAGAGTTTACCAGATGTGAGTTTGAGATGAATTTTTCCTTTCCCAAGAACACGAGTTGTTCTTGAGTCACCAAGATAAATAGTTTCTTCTCCTTCGTCAACTTGGATGTAAGACAAAAATTCATTTTTGTTTGCACAAATGTGTCTAGTAGCACAGAGTCTATCACCCAATCTCTTACATTGGCCATATTATTTATTTGAAAAATGACCGTAACAATTATATTATCTGCTTTAGTCAAATTTAATTTTGACTTAGCAAGATTATCAATTGTCCCAACTCTTCTCTTGCATTAAGGTACATTTTTCTTGAAGTTTTTAATATTATCATTTGATATGTAACAATGTCTATTCACATACATGTGTTTGGACATTAGTGTCTGCCAAAGTTGTGGATGCAATAACGTATTTACAACACCATGGATATCTAGCAGGACAGCTGGAACAGTAGCAGTAGAGACAACACTAAAATTGGTAGCACTATCAAAAAATTCTGTAGTAGTATTACTTGCCATAGTTTCTTAGATTGTAGGGAAATGACACTAAAAATAACAATAATAATACTGCAATAATATTATTTGTAAGCAGATACACGAATTGGCTTGAGTCGTGTTGGGCATTGTCCTAAGAAACTATTTCAGCATTGTGAAATGTTTTCCTGGGATTAAACAAGTCCATCTCCATTTGGGAGGATACATGAATTAGCAAAATTAAATATTAAAAACCCAGCTATTTAAAAGAGGAGAACAAGAGAAGGTAAACTACCAAAAAGAAAGACAACAAAGGGAAGTTGGTGAATAATGAAATTAGAAGGAAAGAGAAGAAAGATTTCTTTTTGTCTTGTTGATGGTAATTGATATGAAAGGAGTGATTGGTAGTGGCTATTTATAGCCTCATTTGCATGAAGACTTGTTGTGACATTTGCCACTTTACCAATGCATTTTGCCACCTTTCTAACGGCTTCTAGAAGAGATGTCACTTGGCTTTGATTATGACAATTGTCAATAAAGTCTTTAAAATATTGCCACAAAACGAATACTGCAATATTGGTTTGGTACCCTTCAATAGCAGAAAATATTTACTTGGATTAAACATGAACTTCTCTGTTTTGTTTGGTAGTGCCAAATCTCCGCAGACGTTGTGATTGCCAAAGTGTGAAATAAGCGATTCTGTGGTAGGATAGGTAGTGGCGGATTCAGAATTTTCATCAAGGTGTGTCATAATATAAATAATTAGATATATCGAAAAGTGTGGGGAGTCAACGTATAGTAAATATACATAAAATAAAAAAAATTATCTAGCAAAATAGTGTAATTTTTTGGCGAAGGGGTGTCGCTTGACAGGGGCGGATTTAGCGTGTAGTACGAGTTCCCGGGAACCCAGTAACTTTTGCGTAGACCCTGTATTTTTGTTAAATTTTTTATTAAATATCTATTTATGAACCCAGTTATTATTGTATATTAATTTGAAATTGCGACAGGAACCCATAAACTTAAAATCCTGGATCCGCCTCTATCGCTTGACACCCTTGCTTCAATATGGCTCCGCCATTGATTACCGGAACGTTTTCCAACATTACGTTTTTGGATATAAGCTACTGCATAAATATAGGGCGAGGGCCCTAGAAGCCACTGGAAAGCGGATGGCTAGCGGATTTTATGGCTAGCGGATGATATTACTTTCTAGTGGATGACTAGTAATAAATTTTGGGGCGAACGGCACAAATAGCCACTAAAAGTTGTGGCTTTTATTTTAAAGCCACTGTTTTCAATGTATTTAGACTTTAGCCACTCCTTTTAAAAAACTTATACCTGACTGGACGAAAATACCCTTATGGTATAACTTATACCTACGCTATCAACACAAGCAGCAGTTACACAAAGAGAAGAAGAGAGCAACAGCAGCAGCGGCGATCAACTGAGGACGAACCACCATTTCTCTTCCCGATTTCAAAGATACTGCAATCTAATCCAAAAAAACAACATAGATAAACAGTAAGTTGTAATTTCATGTGTTTCTATCAATTTTTATTTCGCTATAGTTATACTTTTTTAGATCTGTATTGTTTTGATTATATATTAGATAAGAATTTGATTTTTTTTGAATTTCTGGATTGATAAATTTATAGACACCGCCTCCTATGATAATTCTGTATTCCGGACATAGTGTCTTCATTTTGGAAATTGAATTCAAAAAAATAAGAACACTATGTCCTTAACTTTGATTCTACTGGCCTCATTTTGCAAATTGAATAAAAAAACTTAAGGACAAAATGTCCTTCACTTTGTTGTTGTTCTTCTGTATACAAAGTCCTGTAGATTGAGTTTCAAATTGTATGTTTTAATTTCTGGTTCAAATGTTAAGGACTGACAGTCCTTAACTCTTAAATACATGTTTAAATGTTAAGGACTAGTAGTCCTTAACTTATAATTCCATGTTTAAATGTTAAAGGACAGACAGTCCTTAGCTTTTAATTTCTGGTTCAAAAGTTAAGGACTGGTAGTCCTTAACTTTTAATTCCATGTTTAAAACTTAAGGACTGGCAGTCCTTAATTTTGAATTTTAATTCCATATTTAAATGTTAAAGGACAGACAGTCCTTAGCTTTTAATTTCTGGTTCAAAAGTTAAGGACTAGCAATCCTTAAGTTTTAATTCCATGTTTAAATGTTAAGGACTAGCCGTCCTTAACTTTTAATTCCATGTTTAAATGTTAAAGGACAGACAGTCCTTAGCTTTTAATTTCTGGTTCAAAAGTTAAGGACTAGCAATCCTTAAGTTTTAATTCCATGTTTAAATGTTAAAGGACAGACATTCCTTAGCTTTTAATTTCTGGTTCAAAAGTTAAGGACTGACAGTCCTTAACTTTTAATTCCATCTTTAAAAGTTAAGGACTGGCAGTCCTTAACTTTTAATTCCATCTTTAAATGTTAAGGACTGTCAGTCCTTAGCTTTTAATTTCTTGTTCAAATCCTTAACTTTTAATTCCATGTTTTAAACTTAAGGACTGACAGTCCTTAACTTTTAATTCCATGTTTAAAACTTAAGGACTGGCAGTCCTTAACATTTAATTCCATGTTTAAATGTTAAGGACTGGCAGTTCTTAACTTTAGTTACATGTTTAAATGTTAAAGGACTGGCAGTTCTTAACTTTAATTACATGTTTAAATGTTAAGGACTGGCAGTCCTTAACTTTAATTACATGTTTAAATACTCCAAAATAAATCAAAAATAAAATTAATTTCTTTCAGTGTGCAATTTTAGAAATTGTGTTGCGTTTATTAACTGTTTGTATTTTGTCCGTAAATGTTTCCTTTGTTATAATTAAACAAAATAAAAATAAAAATACATGTTTCATGCATATCTAGGATTTAATTATGCATTTAATAATTGAGTTAATTAAAATAAAATCACAAAAAATATGCATGTTTCACTATGTGATTAATATTTTGTCTATGTGTTAATAATTGTTAAAGGTTGATTGAATGTCTTGTAAAGAGTAATTTTGTTTTTTTATAATTTTAATTAGGATTTTAATAATTAAAGAATAAAATTGGAAATTAAAAAAAAGAGTGGAAAATAATAGGCAAAACGGACTGGGCCAATTAATTGAAAAGGCAGGCCCAAAACTAATTTAACCCCCCCACAGCCCAATTCAACATCCCCATATCCGGTCCAGTGCAAAGCAAACCAAACGATGACGTTTGGTTGTGTTTCATCAAGGGCCGTTGGATCAAAGCCATCCAACGGTTGAGTTCCCACACCCCTTACCCGACCCACTGCCCCGATCCAGCCCGACCCCAGCATTAAACCAAACGACATCGTTTGGCTAAATGAACTGATCCTGGCCATCTATTCAGTTTGATCCAACGGCTTGGATCAATTCACCCCTCCCTTATATAAACCCAAATCCTTACCCCGGCCCCCTAACTAAACACCCCCCTCTTCACTATTCATCATCTTCTCCGAAAGCACACCCCTAACCCTAGCCTCCCTAGCATCCCATCGCCTGAAACCCGGCGGCAACAACGCCGCCGGTCACCACCTTAACACCCCAGACTCCTCACAACCTCCTCTTCACGGATCTGGCCTTAGTTTCCTTCGAATCAGACCCCAACTCTTCGAATCTTAAATCGAAGGTTGGTCTGAAAACTAAACCCTCTCCGATGGTCTCCAAATTCACACCGTAGCTTCCCCTAACTACCCTAGCTATGGATCTAGTGTTGGTTTGGTTCGAATCCCCTCAGAACTCTTCGAATCTTCTTTTGAAGGTTCGAATCAAATATGAACTCACTCAGATTCCTTCCAAATTAACACCAAATGACCCCTAGGCTTCCCTCACTCATGTGTCATCTTTGGTTCCCTTCGAATCTGCCCAGAAGTGTTCAAATTTAAGATCCTCGAATCTGAAACCCTAAAAAATTTCCAATCTTGGAATTTTTTTCAAATTCAAGCGAGGGATTGAGGTTTAATCGACCTTAGTCGAAGTATTTTCAGTTGAAAATACTTCGACTAAGGTCTGTTTGATTTCAAAAGTCCGAATCCAAGTTGAGTTTGAGTCCGTATGAAAATTGAAGATTCAGAGGTATTTTCCTATTTCTTTTGTTTCCTACGTATGTATAGTTGTTTGTTTTAATAACCTGTGTAATTTTTCATATTTGTTTAGTTGATTCTATAATTCTGTCTCATACCCGTCTATTTGATCAGAATTATACTATTGTTTCTGTTGTTTTTGATTGTTTATAATATGTGTAATCGACTCGATTAAGTTCGTCGATTAGTTGTTTTGTAAATTCTTATTGCCATTAATGCTGTTTGTAATACCCTGTTTATCTGTTTGGAATTGATTATTATCATTGAAATCAGTCAATTAGTTCTTCCCAATTAATTGATTCTCGTTTAATAAGTCAGAAAGTTTGTCAATGATGTATGTATGTTGATTTCTGAACATTGAGTTTCAGGGCATTGTCAGTATATTGACAATGCTCCTGTGTTTGTTTGATTTTAGTTCAAAGTTGAAGTTCAGTTTGAATTATTGTACTGAATTCAGTGTAATGTTATTGTGATGTTAAGTTTGAATTCAAGTTTACAAGGGTTAGGTAGATACAACTGTGTTAGGAAGTTGATTAGGATTGGTTCTAGCTGTTTAAATCAGAAGGATAATTAAGCCTGGACAGATTTTAAAATCTGTTTTGTAATAGATTCTGATTTTGTATTAATGGGCAGTAATAACAGTAGGATTTCAGGACATTTCTGGGAATGAAATAGTAAAAAACAGTGTTAGTGCTAGTGTGCTGGAAGTGTAATGTTAGTGGCTGTTAATCTAATAGGATAATAGGAAACCAAAGGAAGTGGAGGGGCTGAAAATAAAGTAAAGGTATCCTTAGTGCTGTTTGAATAAGAAAAAGCAGTTCAGTGGCAGATTTTAAGGGAAAATCTGCCTTAGATAACAAAAGGGGGGTCCAGGCTGCACTTAAGAGAGGGGGGCAGACATGTATAAATACAGGGACAGACATTAGAGGAAAGGATCTGATTTTTAAGGCATTAGGAAATACACACAGAGATACATATACACAGAGAGATACACAGAGGGAAAAGATAGAAATTAAGAAAAGAAACACATACTAATCAGAAACAACAATCTGAAAAGAAAGAAGAAAACAAAAAGAAACAGAAGAATGAGAACACACACACCCACACACAATCTGAAACAGATATAGAAAAAGGAAAGAAAAACCCGAAACATATTTTTCCTGGAATCTGTCCGTGTTTGTTTATTAATACTGTGTGGTTTAAATCTGAAATTTTTTCTCAAATCTCTGTTACTATTGGTCTGGTTTCACGGGACTCGTTGATTGTGCTCAAAATCAGCTGCGTTATTTGGCATTTTCTGCCTATTTTTGTTGCTGCCATCACTGCTGAAATTCACTTCTTCTTCCCTCGTTTCCAGGTACATATATGTAAACTCCTGTCATGAAAAGCTTCAACGTGACAAATAAATGAAGCTCGAATTGTAATTCTGTTTTCTATTCACTTAAGTTTGTTAGTTTAAATTTCAGCTTTGTTTCATATTGATTAACTAGTAGTGAGTTCGACACGATGACTATAAGTTAATTGTCTTATTTTGAAATTCGTATAAAAGTTCTGTAATAAGTGTTATCCATTTTGAAATCTCATTAGTGTAGTTGAATTGTCAAAATAGGGAACATGGCAGAAAGATGGCCATTATTTAAACTTTATGGTATTATTAGTTAGGTACAACATAATATGGAAATATCAAGGAAAAAATGCATTATTGGTTTATTTTGTTACTTAGTTAGTTGTTCTTTAAAGCTAGGTGATGTTGGTTGCATTTTGTTATATTATGGCATAACAATGGTTATGTTTACAATCAATAGTTGAAAGTTGCATTAGTAAAATCTGCTATGTTCACAAGGTCAAACTATGGCGAATAATGTTGTATGCAATATCATTTTATTAAGTCAACAGGTAGATTTGTTCTCTTTCTTAATAACAAAGGGCCTAGGAATTTTACTATGCGAAAGTTAGTGTTTTCCAATAGTTCTCATAGGTTGAGAATAGAAATCGTTTCGATTATGTATATCCCAAACTCAATCATAAGCAGAATTAACTAAAATAATCATGCATATCGGATTAAGAACAAGCGATATAGAAGTAGATTAGAGTTATAACGTGTAACAATTTTAAGAGTGCAAAAATAGCATTCGTTGCAAAAAGAATAATGAGAATTCTTCGAAAATATCATTTCCTTTCAAGAATTGATTTTTTTTAGTTTCATACGCTATTCACATTTTTAGTATACATATGTTGTATTTACTAAAAAATAGTGTTAAGCATATGTTTATTCTTATCTTTAAATTTGAATAGCTTGGAGGAATGTAATTAATACGCGAAAATGTAATCAGCGATCAACATTTAATAAATTGTGAATTCTTTTCAAAGAATTTAAGGGCATCTCAAAAATGGGAATTTCTCATGATTTTCACATAAAAATGTATGAATATAATAAACAATTTGTGGAAAATCCATAATACCATTACAAATATTTTGCGCGATTAGGGATGCGTTCGCGTAACCTGATTATATTTTTAAAAGCAAATTCGGATTATGCATTCGCGCAACTTCAAGCGAATATTTAATAAAAGGGATTTCTTCAAGGATGTTAAAATAATTTTATATAACCCGAGATGTGCAGTTCACTGTTTAATCATACAAGGGCGACAGTGTTCTTAATTTTATTTCTAACTTCGAACGTATGATTATTTTTTTTTATAATAAAAATATAAAAAAATATATATTATCAACCTTTTGTGTACACGTATGCGTGGCACGATTCTCTGTAATTATAAAAGGTATATAATACGAATATACGTACGCGTAATTCGTTTATATAATTGTAAACAATAAACAGAAGCGGTAACAAAATCCTGCAATAAAAATGTAAAATCGAGATAAGCCAAGAATAAGAACAGTTAAGCGACCGTGCTAGAACCACAAAATTCGAAAATGCCTAACACCTTCTTCCGGATTAACAGAATTCCTTACTCAGGATTTCTGGTTCGCAGAATAACAAACAGAGTCATATTCTCCTCGATTCAGGGATTAAAACTAGTGACTTGGGACGCCTTAAAATTCCCAGGTGGCGACTCTGAAACAAATAAACAAATCCCATTTCGACTGTCCTTTAATTGGAGAAAACTCCCACGCACCCTCGCGGGCGCGGAAATAGGAGGTGCGACAGCTCTGGCGACTCTACTGGGGACAAAAGTTGTAAACTGTAACCCAGAACCACTGGTTCAGGGTTTAAAGAATTCGAGCTTAAAATAACTGTGATAATTGGCTTTATTTACTATATGATTTTCAACTGTTTATATGCTTAATATGCTAAATGTTGCTTTTTACCGCTTTAATATTATTTGAATTGTGAATATATACAACTGCTACGAAACCCCTTTCTTTCTGAGTCTTCTGAATTTATGGTGTACACGTGCGCGTGGCCCACCTTTCTGTTAAAGTCATACCAAATAAGACGGAGTTGGGACAAGTAACTAGGCCGGGTAGACTTTCGTGCTTCCGGTACGTTGCCCCCACTTCGGCTCAAACTGTCCGTTTGGGTAAGCCAGGTTTAGAACAATATGCCTCAGGTTTTTACTTAGAATAACTCAGCCATGTACCGGATCCCTAGTAGGAACGTCTATTTGCATCATGTACACCTGACCTTGGAGACTCAACACAGGGGTTGGGTTTGTCTAGGACAGGTGAACCCGAAATAAAAAGACCATCCTGATGCATCCTACTTGCTATATGTGCATTCATTTGCCTCGAACATGCTTGTTGACTATCTTAATTGAAATCATTGGGAGAACCGAGGAATAAAATGGGTTGTTTTAAGAAATTCCCAAAAAATAGTTTTAAATCTTGAAAAAAAAGTGTTTAATAAAAATAAAAAAAATAAAAATTTTGAAAATGATTTTTTTTAGTGTATATTTTCAAAATGAATCTTGACTTTATTAAATTAAATTTCAGATACAAAATGAGCATCACACAAAACCCCCCATCCACGAATACAGACGAGTTTCTATTTCACCTTCAAATATGGTGGTATGAATTAGGCGAAGATGGTCAAAAATGGATCGTCAAGCATTTGGGAAATCTCACGGATATTATGAAAGTTAAACCTCGTGATGATCTGATTGCGGCGTTAGTAACTTTTTGGGACCCTGTTCACAATGTCTTTCGTTTCTCTGATTTCGAGCTTACTCCTACATTGGAGGAGATAGCTGGATATGCTGGTTTTGACGGAAGTCTAAGAAATCAGAGCCTGATATTCACAAAGGCTCCCTCGGTACATCGATTCTTCGGTCTTCTGAACATCAGTAATCAAATCAGGAAAAGCAATGTCATCAACGGATGTTGTTCTTTCAACTTCTTATATTCAAGGTTCGGAAAGCCAGATGGATTTGAAATTCATGAGAAAGGCCTTACTAACAAGCAAAACAAAGACACTTGGCAGATTCACCGTCGCTTTTCCTTCATGGTGGCTTTTCTAGGAATCATGGTCTTCCCAAACAAAGAGCGAACAATTGATATTCGCACCGCAAAAGTTGTGCAAATCCTCACCACCAAGGAAAATCACACCTTTATCCCCATCATTCTCTCAGACATTTATCGGGCGTTGACTTTATGTAAATCAGGAGCAAAAGTCTTCGAATGATGCAAAATTTTGTTGCAAATGTGGGTGATTGAACATCTTCGACAACAGCCCAAGATCATACAGTATGGGCCAAGCAATAATAATTGCATCGAGAGTTATGTGGAAAGAATAAAAGATTATAAGGCTCCAAAAGGGATAGAAGCATGGGTATCTCATCTAAGGGCTTTAACGGCAAATCAAATTGAGT
Organism: Nicotiana tabacum; assembly: GCF_000715075.1. Classification (NCBI taxonomy): domain Eukaryota; kingdom Viridiplantae; phylum Streptophyta; class Magnoliopsida; order Solanales; family Solanaceae; genus Nicotiana; species Nicotiana tabacum. The sequence goes on from NC_134090.1 coordinate 106,126,291, forward strand.
GGACTTTGGGATGGCTCCCGATGAGGGAAGTGATACACATGTCAACCTCAAATAGTTATTTGCTACTATTGGGATTAAGAAGCATCCAGCCATATGCACCCCTAAGAGTCCTAAGACAACTAGGGAGATACCAAGTAGTTCTTGATGATGAAGATTTGAGTATGCAAGTAATCGAATTACATCCAGAAGCCACTATTCCCGAGGCTCTAATTCAGCAGATGTGGAATGGATGTCGATACTTGAAAAGTGATACTCAAGTCCCAGACACTACAAAGGGTGAGATAAATCCTGGATATGCAAGGTGGTTTGAGGAACGGTCTCGCGTGGATGATGTGCCAGAACCTGAGCTAAGAAGGCCAACAAAAAGACCCCACATTCAAAGCTTTAATGATAAAACCCAAGAGCGGTTGATCTGGGGAGAAAAGGAAAAAGGGTACAAAGCAACTATCCATTCCCTAAAGGAAAATCTGAGGAGCCTCAGTCTGGAGAAAGATTTGCAAGCACAAGAAGCCGAAGGCGAGAAGAAGAGTCTAGCTTGTGAGAATGAAAATCTTCATGCTCGATTTCAAAAAATGAAAAAAGCTTCTGAAACACCAATGAGGAGTTGGAAGGATCAAAAAACCATCGCCAATCTTTTTGAAAGAATGCAAGATTATGATTCCATTCTTGCTACAAATGAAAGGGCGTTGAGCAAAGCAAAAGAAAGAATCCAACAATTAAACGAAGAAGCCAGATCTAATAAGGAACGCCAAGTAAGGCAATCTGAAGAAGACAGGGCACCATTCAATAAGGAAAAAGACCATTGGATACGATCAGAAGACCAACTTCGTGCACAACTAGAAGAGGCAAGAAGATACAATAGAGAGCATCAACAAGCGGATATCGACAGAGAAAGAGCACAGGCAAGATTAGAGCAGGCCAGACTCCGAGCTCTATTAGAGTCAACTCTAGATCGTGAAGACCGTGTCAGAGATATAGCCACCACTCGCCAGCAGCAATTGCAGAACCAAAACCAACGTCTTCAAGATTTCAGGGCACAAATCCATGACCTGGCGGTCTACACCTCTCAAAGTTATGTAAACTGCCAAGGAATGGATTATGAAAGGTTTACAGAGCATGCACCCACTTTTGCCCATCATCTAGCAATGGAGTTGGAAAGGATGTATCGTACGCTGGGAGGTCATCCAGGTCAAGCCCCACATTGAGCAGATAATCCACTAATTAACAACAAAAGTGGAAAGTGGGGCATGTTGTGAGATGTTAAGAGTTGTATCTTTTATTTTGATTTAAGTATTTGTGTTTCAAACCATTTTCTTATAAGGTTTTCAAATGTAATGTCTGTTCATCTTTGTATAATGAATAAAAGTGTTTGCCTTATAACCGAACTACGCAAGGTCTGATTCATGCGGGGGCATGATACGTAGGCAATCTCTATAAGATTCGACCACCACAATAAAATATATATAAGAAAATAAATAAAATAAGAGTGAACAATAATAAAAGACCAAGAAAAGCTGGGATGACGCAAGCAGCCGAGCAAATGCATAATAGAAATGGGTTACTTGTCTAGGAGCATTGCATCTCAACGTGTAATTAGATATGTGTTAAACTCTCAAAACTAACAAGTTTGTTCATTTCCAGAATTCAAGCAGTTAGTTTCTAAAGAGTATACTGGCATATTATCATTATCACACGAGATCAAAAGGACCGATACCCGAAAGTATGTCTATCCCAGATGTTGAAACAGGTATTGAGCTAGAGGAGATGGATGTCGGGAAAATGAAAGAAGAGATGTTTAAACTCAAGCAGCAAATGGCTGAAATGTACCAGGCCTGGTCTACAGGGCAGTTACCCCCATCTTACCCAACTAACCCTGCTTCATCAATGGCCCAAACTCAGGATAATCTTACCACTGAATTATCCCCAAATTTCCCCATTTACCAACACTACCGAGGAATCACCTCTCAGACACCGCAGTCTCCCCCTCCTAAACCAGTTCCATACTTTCCTCCACCTGTAACTCCTGTCTTTGTGGCACCTCCCACAGCTACACTCCAGAAATCTCCTAGTGAGCCTACATTCTAGGCCCAGGACAACCAATATTACCCCCCGGAGCCTACCCTCAAAGCCTCCGAAATCCATTCAACTACTCCTCGTTTTGACCTCCCAACCGAAAGTGACAAGCCAGCCAAAAATGCTGAACAAGAAGAGATGTTCAGGAAAGTCAAAAGTCTAGAACAATCGTTTCGAGACATGCGAGGGTTAGGTGGGCAAGTCAGTGTAGCATACAAGGATTTGTGTTTGTTCCCAAATGTACAATTACCAGTTGGCTTCAAGATGCCTAAATTTGACCTATACAATGGGCACGGCGACCCAGTATCCCACTTAAGGGGTTTCTGCAGCAAGATGCGAGGAGCTGGGGGAAAAGACGAATTATTGATGGCTTACTTCAGTCAAAGTTTAAGTGGATCAGCTTTGGAGTGGTATACACGCCAGGACCATGGGAGATGGTACACCTGGGATGACCTGGCACAGGCATTCGCATACCATTTCCAATACAATCTGGAAATCATCCCAGATCGACTATCTTTGACAAAATTTGAGAAGAAACACAATGAAAGTTTCAGAGAGTATGGCTTCCGGTGGAGAGAACAGGCAGCAAGAGTGGATCCTCCTATGAAGGAGAGTGAAATGGTAGACTACTTCCTCGAAACCTTGGAACCAACTTACTATGCCCATTTGGTTTCAGCGGTTGGGAAATCATTCAACGAAGTAGTGAAGATGGGAGGTATGGTGGAAGAAGGCCTCAAGACAAATAAAATCATGAGCTATTCAGCAATTAAGGCGACTACTCAAGCTATTCAAGGCGGGGTAGGAGGAATCGGAAGAAAGAAGAGGGAGGAAGCAGCGGTAGTTGATTCAGGAATTTGGTCGGGACCCAGAGGTTCACCGCCTTACTATAATCAACAACGACCTCGCCAATCAACTTACCACCACGATTCATCCCAACACTACTATCACCCTTCAGAGCCTCATTTTTCCATTAACCATGCACAAGCATACAATCAGCCACCTGTTCACGCTAATTGGCGTGCTCCTGCCATACCAAGTACTTACCCACGAGCCTATCCCGGACCAGGTTTTAGGCCTCGGCCAGTATTCAGGGGAGAAAGGGAACAGAAAAAGAAAACCTACACTCCATTGGGAGAGTCTTACACTAGTCTGTTCCACAGGCTGAGACAGCTAGACATGCTAAGACCAATACAATCCAAGCTACCCAATCCTCCTCCAAAGAATCTGGACTACACCATTAGCTGTGAGTATTGCTCCGGTACACCAGGCCATGATACGGAGAAATGCTGGCATTTAAAAAATGCAATACAAGAGCTGATTGATACTAATAAAATCGAGGTCCAAACCCCCGAAGCTCCCAATATCAATAGAAATCCAACGACAGCCCATCAGGAGGCCAATATGATAGAAATCATACAAGCTGATGGGAAAACAAAGAAGCCGTCACAAACTGTCATGATGATCAAGTCTCACGAAGCCAAGCCAGATAAGCAGTTAACAGAGGAGAAGCCGGTACTTAAGCAGAACAGAAATGGTGATGAACCATCTGTGGTAGACGAGAAGGGGTCTTCGAGCAAGGTTGCAACAAAGCAAGAAAGGTTGAAAGTGATAGTACCAGGGGTTGCCAGTAAACCCATTGTAGTCGTGGAAGGAGCCCGTGTAGATCGGGTTATTATCAAACCTGTAACCTAGCTACCAGTGATCAACAACAAAGCTATTCCATGGAACTATGAACGGGTGACTGTAATGTACAAGGGAAAAGAAGTCAAGGAAGAAGTATGTGAGGTGCAAGGCTTGACTCGTTCGGGAAGATGTTTTACGCCCGAAGAGTTAAGAAAAACTAAAAATAATCCAACACCAATAAAGAGAGCTGTGACGGAAGAAGAAGCGGAAGAGTTTTTAAGAAAAATGAAACTCCATGACTATTCTGTTGTGGATCAATTGAAGAAGACGCCCGCTCAAATTTCATTGTTGTCATTACTGATCCATTCAGAGGAGCACCGTCTGGCTTTGATGAAAATCCTGAATGAGGCTCATGTTCCTGAAAAAATCTCTGTAAATCATTTGGGAAGAATAGCCAACAGAATCTTTGAGGCAAACAGAATTATATTTTCTGATGATGAATTGTCTGTGGAAGGTACTGAGCACAACAGATCTCTTTACCTCACCGTGAAATGTGAAAACTCCGTAGCAACCCGGGTATTGGTTGACAACGGGTCAAGTGCAAACATCTGCCCTCTCTCCACTTTAAGCAAATTGAAAATCAAAGAGGAGAGGATCCAGAAGAATACTATCTGCGTACGGGGGTTTGACGGTGGAAGCTGAGATTCATTTGGCGACATAGTGTTGGAACTAACAATAGGGCCAGTTGAATTCACAATGGAGTTTCAAGTACTGGACATAACTGTTTCTTATAATTTGTTGTTGGGTTGACCATGAATCCATGCTGCTAAAGCAGTCCCGTCAACACTACACCAGATGGTCAAGTTCGAATGGGATCATCAAGAAATAGTTGTGCATGTGGAAGAAAGTTCAAATGCTCACAGTAGTGCCATTGTACCGGTCGAGGGAACAGAAAATGACCAGGGACCATGGGTATACCAAGTGTCCGACACAGTGTCGGTAGAGAAAATTCCAGAGGGGAAGTACCTTTCGAATCCAAAGATAACCTCTGCATTAGTCATGGTAGCCTATGAAATGTTAAAAAATGGTTTTATACTCAGCAAAGGTTTAGGCTCGTCTTTGCAAGGAATTATACAACCAGTATCTCTCCCCGAGAACTGGGGAACATTCGGTTTGGGGTTCATACCCACTGTCAACGACGTGAAAAAGGCCAGAAAGCTGAAACAAAAGGCATGGGTTCTTCCAAAACCAGTCCCACATCTATCAAAGTCTTTTGTCAAGACCGGTGCTAATAATCGCCCGATAACAACAATTCCTAAATCCCTGGTCAATCCTGAGGAAGAATTAATTGAAAGATTCGAGAAATTGTTTGACGATGTGAATATGGTGGAAAGCGGGGAAGGTTGTAGCAACACAGAAGTTCAATTCGTTGGGCCAGAAACAAAGCTTAATAATTGGAAAGCCACTCCTCTCCCCATTCGAAAGGAGTCTTGGTAGTTTATTTTGATTTTCTTTTAGTTTGTTTGGGTTACCTCAGGGTTGTAATCCCAATGCTTATCTTACAGTTTGTTTGAAGTGTGCAAACCTTGTTATCTTTCAGCATCCAATAAAATACAGTTTCCTTTATCATTCCTGATAGTTTTCTTTTTCCCTTTCTTCTTTTTCTGTACAGTTCTTTTTACGCTGGCTCTAGTGATATGGCATGCATGAGGAATCCTCAGCCCAGTCTTAAAAATCAATCTGGTTCCGAAATATTAATTCAAGAAATATATTGTGATTATGAATCAGAATATGATGAAGATGAGGTTTTTGAAGAGATTAGTAAAGAGTTAATTCACTTTGAGGAAAAAATCAAACCTAACCTGAGTGATACCGAGGACATCAATATAGGGGACACGAGTAATGTCCGGGAAACTAAAATAAGTGTCCATCTCGAACCAAAGATCCGAGAAGAGTTAATTAAAGCACTCATAGAATTCAAAGATGTTTTTGCATGGTCATATGACGACATGTCGGGCCTGAGCACTGATTTAGTGGTTCACAAATTGCCCACCGATCCAATGGTGCCTCCTGTCAAGTAGAGGCTGAGAAAATTCAAGCCTGATATGAGTGTGAGAATTAAGGAAGAAATCACCAAACAGTTGGAAGCAAAGGTCATTCGAGTCACTCGATATCCTGTTTGGTTAGCTAATATCGTTCATGTGCCAAAGAAAGACGGCAAAATTAGAGTATGCGTCGACTACCGCAATCTCAACAAAGCAAGTCCGAAGGATAATTTCCCATTACCCAATATCCATATTTTGATCGATAATTGTGCCAAGCATGATATAGGATCTTTCGTGGATTGTTATGCCGGGTATCATCAAATTCTAATGGATGAAGAAGATGCAGAAAAGACGGCATTCATCACACCATGGGGAACTTATTGCTACCGGGTAATACCATTCGGTTTGAAGAACGCCGGAGCAACCTACATGAGAGCGATGACCACAGTGTTTCATGATATGATACACAAGGAGATTGAGGTATACGTGGACGATGTGATCATAAAATCAAAGCATCAGGCCGACCACGTTGGGGATTTGAGGAAATTCTTCTTAAGACTTCGCAGGTACAACCTCAAGCTTAACCCTGCCAAATGCGCATTTGGAGTTCCATCTGGAAAGTTGCTGGGATTCATAGTCAGTCGGCGAGGCATCGAGCTAGATCCATCAAAAATCAAAGTCATCCAAGAATTGCCACCTCCAAGGAACAAAACTGAAGTAATGAGTTTGTTGGGAAGGCTGAATTACATCAGCAGGTTTATTGGTCAGCTTACGACAACCTGTGAGCCTATTTTCAAATTGTTGAAAAAGGATGCTGCGGTCAAATGGACCGATGAGTGTCAGGAGGCGTTTGATAAGATAAAAGGATACCTGTCAAACCCACCCGTGTTAGTCCCGCCAGAGCCAGGAAGACCTCTGATTCTTTACTTGACGGTCTTGGAAAATTCATTTGGTTGTGTATTGGGGCAGCATGACCTCACCGGCAGAAAAGAACAGGCCATCTACTACCTTAGCAAGAAATTCACAGCTTATGAGGTTAAGTATACTCATCTGGAGAAGACATGTTGCGCCCTGACTTGGGTAGCTCAAAAATTGAAACACTATTTGTCATCCTACACTACTTATCTCATTTCTCGTCTGGATCCATTGAAATATATTTTTCAAAAGCCTATGCCAACGGGAAGACTTGCAAAGTGGCAGATATTGCTCACAGAATTTGACATCATCTATGTGACTCGGACTACAATGAAAGCCCAAGCACTGGCAGATCATTTAGCTGAAAACCCGGTCGACGAGGAGTACGAGCCGTTGAAAACCTATTTTCCCGATGAAGAAATAATGCATATCGATGAGATCGAGCAAATTGAAAAATCTAGCTGGAAACTTTTCTTCGATGGGGCTGCTAACATGAAAGGAGTCGGGATAGGAGCTGTAATCATTTCTGAAACAGGGCATCACTATCCTGTTACGGCTCAACTGCGATTTTATTGCACCAATAATATGGCTGAATATGAAGCTTGTATTATGGGGTTAAGGCTAGCCGCAGACATGGGTATCCAAGAAATCTTAGTCATGGGAGATTCGGATCTTCTGATACATCAAATTCAAGGAGAATGGGAAACCCGAGACTTGAAGCTCATACCATACCGACAATGTCTACATGATCTTTGTCAGCGGTTTCAATCAGTGGAGTTCCGGCATATTCCAAGGATCCATAATGAGGTCGCCGATGCATTGGCTACTTTGGCATCAATGTTGCACCATCCAGACAAAGCTTATGTGGATCCACTACATATTCAAGTCCACGATCAGCACGCTTATTGCAATATGGTTGAAGAAGAATTTGATGGTGAACCATGGTTCCACGACATCAAGGAGTATATCAGGATGGGGATATATCCCGCACAAGCCACAGGAGATCAAAAGAGGACCATTAGGCGATTGGCAAATGGATTCTTCTTAAGCGGAGGAGTTTTGTATAAAAGAACACCAGATCTTGGATTATTAAAATGCATAGATGCCAGATAAGCTACGGCTGTCATGTCTGAAGTACATTCGGGAGTTTGTGGACCCCACATGAGCGGATATGTATTAGCAAAGAAAATCCTCCGAGCTGGTTATTATTGGCTTACCATGGAGCGAGATTGTATCAGTTTTGTGCGCAAGTGTCATCAATGCCAGATACACGGAGATTTGATTCATTCTCCACCATCCGAGTTGCACACAATGTCGGCACCATGGCCCTTCGTTGCCTGGGGCATGGATGTGATTGGACCAATTGAGCCGGCAGCATCCAATGGGCACAGGTTCATTCTGGTAGCCGTTGATTATTTTACCAAATGGGTTGAAGCTAAAACATTCAAATCAGTGACCAAGAAAGCTGTGGTCAATTTTGTTCACTCAAATATCATATGTCCATTCGGAATCCCAAAGGTGATCATCACAGATAACGGTGCTAATCTTAACAGTAATTTAATGAAGGAAGTATGTCAACAGTTTAAGATTACACATCGCAACTCTACCCCATATAGGCCCAAGGCGAATGGAGCAGTCGAGGCAGCCAACAAAAACATAAAGAAGATACTTCAAAAAATGGTAGAAGGTTCAAGACAATGACACGAAAAACTACCATTTGCGTTATTGGGATACTGCACTACTGTTCGCACTTCAGTAGGAGCAACTCCTTATTTGTTGGTATATGGCACTGAAGCAGTAATTCCTGCAGAAGTTGAGATTCCTTCCCTTCGGATCATCGCCGAAGCAAAGATTGATGATGATAAATGGGTCAAAATCCGTCTGGAACAGTTAAACTTGATTGATGAAAAACGATTGGCTGCAGTATGCCATGGCCAATTGTATCAAAGAAGAATAGCAAGAGCATACAACAAAAAAGTGCGTCCACGGAAGTTCGAAGTGGGTCAGCATGTGCTGAAACGTATTCTTCCACATCAGGTTGAGGCAAAAGGCAAATTTGCCCCGAATTGGCAAGGACCATTCATTGTGACCAGAGTATTATCGAATGGTGCACTATGTTTAACAGATATTGAAGGCAAATGCATAGACATGGCGATCAATTCTGACGCGGTAAAGAGATATTATGCATAACTTTTTGAATGTTTGTATTTAGCATTATTTCGAAGATTGGAATGACAAAGGCAATTTATTCTGCTATCCAAACACTATACCCTTTGCTTCCCCTTTGACCATATTTGTTTCTTTCCTACCCTCTCTTGGAATCAATGAAAATCAAATATGAAATAATAATAAATAAAAAAAAATCACTATTATTTAGTGAACTACGTTTGACCTGATTCCTCAAAGAAGGATACGTAGGCGCCTCACGGCTCGGTCATAGGGTGCACGATATGCATAAAGTGCACAAAAAGAAACATTAAGAGACCCCAATCAAGAAACTGGGGCAGAAATTGTATTGGAAATAAGAAAAAGATTCCAAGAGTTGTAATTTAAACCCATAACAAAACTATTTAACTTTTTTGATACCTTTCCATTTTCAACCACATACCAAAAAGACCTTTCGATCAATCTTAGAAAAGTGTTGAGTCAAGCAAATGAAGATGTTTCATAACACTCTGGTCCAAACAAGAAAAGAAAGTAAAATGAGAGAGTCTTATTGGTAAAAACCTTCGCAGGCACCATAAGGCGAAAAGGAATGAAGAAATAAACAAATGAGGAAGGTTTGCCGGTGAAAACTCTTTTAAATACAACGACCCAAATTGGGTTGTGGAAAATTTGGGAAAAACAAAATGAAACAATTGAAAAGAGGTTGGTTAAAAAGACTAGGTTGATTAATCCAAAATGCATACCATAATCATTGGTTCCAGTGACTCCAATCAGATAAGTCCTTTATTTTTTCTCCCACAGTCATCCAAATTTGGATTTTTCTTTTCATTCTAGATTTTTGAAATCGTCATGTTTTCGTCACTAATAATCTTACTTCTAAAGCTTTTGAGATGAGTTTTATTCCAAACAAATAATAAGGAATGTCAAGGTATACTACCAAAATTCAGGGTTGCATAGGACAGAAATACGACCATGATGGGCAGGAGGTAATAGGATAAAAAAAAATAAGATATGGGTGGAAGAAAAGTGGAATCAAAAGTGGATCAGCAATGTCAGGAGAGACATATGATTAAAGTTAAAAGGGTTTGAAGTGAAAACAACAGTTGGGGATACTATAGTCAAGGATCAATTACAAGGACAAAATAGTCTTTTCAACCATTCCAAGGCGATAAAACAAGACGAAGAGAAGCCCCACCATCGGCAAGAATGCCCCAGTTAACCACCCTTCTTTAAATTAACGAAGTTTTCTTTGATTTAAAACAGGGGCAAAAACAACATTTGTGTCAGGAAACACCTGGTGAAAAATTTAAGAAGAAATCAGGCGTCCACCTGGAGAATGAGGACGAAGAATTGAAAAAAGAAATCAGGCGTCCACCTGGAGAATGAGGATGAAGAATTTAAAAAGAAGTCAGGCGTCCACCTGGAGAATGAGGATGAAGTATTTAAGAAGAAGTCAGGCGTCCACCTGGAGAATGAGGATGAAGAATTAAGAAGAAGTCAGGCATCCACCTGGAGAATGAGGATGAAGAATTTGAGAAGAAATCAGGCGTCCACCTGGAGAATGAGGATGAAGAATTTGAGAAGAAATCAGGCGTCCACCTGGAGAATGAGGATGAAGAATTAAAGAAGAAGTCAGGCGTCCACCTGGAGAATGAGGATGAAGAATTAAAGAAGAAGTCAGGCGTCCACCTGGAGAATGAGGATGAAGAATTAAGAAGAAGTCAGGCGTCCACCTGGAGAATGAGGATGAAGAATTTGAGAAGAAATCAGGCGTCCACATGGAGAATGAGGATGAAGAATTAAGAAGAAATCAGGCGTCCACCTGGAGAATGAGGATGGAGAATTAAGAAGAAGTCAGGCGTCCACCTGGAGAATGAGGATGAATAATTAAGAAGAAATCAGGCGTCCACCTGGAGAATGAGGATGGAGAATTAAGAAGAAATCAGGCGTCCACCAGGAGAATGAGGATGAAGAATTAAGAAGAAGTCAGGCGTCCACCTGGAGAATGAGGATGAAGAATTTGAGAAGAAATCAGGCGTCCACCTAGAGAATGAGGATGAAGAATTAAGAAGAAATCAGGCGTCCACCTGGAGAATGAGGATGGAGAATTAAGAAGAAGTCAGGCGTCCACCTGGAGAATGAGGATGAAGAATTAAGAAGAAATCAGGCGTCCACCTGGAGAATGAGGATGAAGAATTAAGAAGAAGTCAGGCGTCCACCTGGAGAATGAGGATGAAGAATTTGAGATGAAATCAGGCGTCCACCTGGAGAATGAGGATGAAGAATTAAAGAAGAAGTCAGGCGTCCACCTGGAGAATGAGGATGAAGAATTAAGAAGAAGTCAGGCGTCCACCTGGAGAATGAGGATGAAGAATTTGAGAAGAAATCAGGCGTCCACCTGGAGAATGAGGATGAAGAATTAAAGAAGAAGTCAGGCGTCCACCTGGAGAATGAGGATGAAGAATTAAGAAGAAATCAGGCGTCCACCTGGAGAATGAGGATGAAGAATTAAGAAGAAATCAGGCGTCCACCTGGAGAATGAGGATGAAGAATTAAAGAAGAAATCAGGCGTCCACCTGGAGAATGAGGATGAAGAATTAAAGAAGAAATCAGGCGTCCACCTGGAGAATGAGGATGAAGAATTAAAGAAGAAGTCAGGCGTCCACCTGGAGAATGAGGATGAAGAATTAAAGAAGAAGTCAGGCGTCCACCTGGAGAATGAGGATGAAAGAATTAAGAAGAAATCAGGCGTCCACCTGGAGAATGAGGATGAAGAATTAAGAAGAAGTCAGGCGTCCACCTGGAGAATGAGGATGAAGAATTAAGAAGAAATCAGGCGTCCACTTGGAGAATGAGGATGAAGAATTAAGAAGAAGTCAGGCGTCCACCTGGAGAATAAGGATGAAGAATTTGAGAAGAAATCATGCGTCCACCTGGAGAATGAGGATGAAGAATTAAAGAAGAAGTCATGCATCCACCTGGAGAATGAGGATGAAGAATTGAAGAAGAAGTCAGGCGTCCACCTGGAGAATGAGGATGAAGAATTGAAGCAACAGAAGTCAGGCGCCCACCTGGAGAGCAAGGGAATATAATTGAAGTATTGAAATCAAAAGCCCGCTCGTATGAGAAAGGAGCACACTTAGAGTTAATAGAGCAGAAGAGTCCAACAAAGTCCCCTGCAGGAAACAACAAGAGTCCCAAACAGAGAAAGAAAATATGGGACACAATGAAAGGGAATGCGGAATAATCCAAATGCCCAAGAGTCACCAAGATATCAATACAACAAGAAACGCAAGGGCATGATCTAGATAAGATTTTATAATTCATGTACCATAGTCTAGTGTAGCTTTTTGTATTACCTTTGAAGCAAGGTGTAATGAAGCAAGGTGTAATAAGGAGGTCAGCAAGCAGTAAAAACAGCAGTAATATCACAGTCCCACGGTAGTCCCAGCTACCCAAAACTTCCCGAACTACATTGACCTGATTCCTTTATAGCCAAGGATATGTAGGAAACCTTTGAAGAAGAGGTTCGGTCAAATCTTTCAAAAAATGCTTCCCACGGAGTATTTGAACGGGCAAAAATCACTCGTATCCGCTCACTTTATCTTTGCATGAAAAACTCTTCGAGTTTCCGCACAAAGAGGGGCAGCTGTGAGCACGTGATTTTTGCCTCACGAAAACTACTCCAAAATAAATCAAAAATAAAATTAATTTCTTTTAGTGTGCAATTTTAGAAATTGTGTTGCGTTTATTAACTGTTTGTGTTTTGTCCGTAAATGTTTTCTTTGTTATAATTAAACAAAATCAAAATAAAAATACATGTTTCATGCATATCTAGGATTTAATTATGCATTTAATAATTGAGTTAATTAAAATAAAATCACAAAAAATATGCATGTTTCATTATGTGATTAATATTTTGTTATGTGTTAATAATTGTTAAAGGTTGATTGAATGTCTTGTAAAGAGTAATTTTGTTTTTTTATAATTTTAATTAGGATTTTAATAATTAAAGAATAAAATTGGAAATAAAAAAAGAGTGGAAAATAATAGGCAAAACGGAACTGGGCCAATTAATTGAAAAGGCAGGCCCAAAACTAATTTAACCCCCCCCACAGCCCAATTCAACATCCCCATATCTGGTCCAGTGCAAAGCAAACCAAACGACGACGTTTGGTTGTGTTTCATCAAGGGCCGTTGGATCAAAGCCATCCAACGGTTGAGTTCCCACACCCCTTACCCGTAACCCTTACCTGACCCACTGCCCCGATCCAGCCCGACCCCAGCATTAAACCAAACGACACCCTTTGGCTAAATGAACTGATCCTGTCCATCTATTCTGTTTGATCCAACGGCTTGGATCAATTCACCCCTCCCCTATATAAACACAAATCCTTACCCCGGCCCCCTAACTAAACACCCCCCCTCTTCACCATTCATCATCTTCTCCGAAAGCACACCCTTAACCCTAGCCGCCCTAGCATCCCATCGCCTGAAACCCGGCGGCAACAACGCCGCCGGTCACCACCTTAACCCCCCAAACTCCTCACAACCTCCTCTTCACGGATCTGGCCTTAGTTTCCTTCGAATCAGACCCCAACTCTTCGAATCTTAAATCGAAGGTTGGTCTGAAAACCGAACCCTCTCCGATGGTCTCCAAATTCACACCGTAGCTTCCCCTAACTACCCTAGCTATGGATCTAGTGTTGGTTTGGTTCGAATCCCCTCAGAACTCTTCGAATCTTCTTTTGAAGGTTCGAATCAAATATGAACGCACTCAGATTCCTTCCAAATTAACACCAAATGACCCCTAGGCTTCCCTCACCCTTGTGTCATCTTTGGTTCCCTTCGAATCTGCCCAAAAGTGTTCAAATTTAAGATCCTCGAATCTGAAACCCTAAAAAATTTCCAATCTTGGAATTTTTTTCAAATTCAAGCGAGGGATTGAGGTTTAATCGACCTTAGTCGAAGCTTGAAAATACTTCGACTAAGGTCTGTTTGATTTCAAAAGTCCGAATCCAAGTTGAGTTTGAGTCCATATGAAAATTGAAGATTCAGAGGTATTTTCCTATTTCTTTTGTTTCCTTCGTATGTATAGTTGTTTGTTTTAATAACCTGTGTAATTTTTTCATATTTGTTTAGTTGATTCCATAATTCTGTCTCATACCCGTCTATTTGATCAGAATTATACTATTGTTTCTGTTGTTTATGATTGTTTATAATATGTGTAATCGACTCGATTAAGTTCGTCGATTAGTTGTTTTGTAAATTCTTATTGCCATTAATGCTGTTTGTAATACTCTGTTTATCTGTTTGGAATTGATTATTATAATTGAAATCAGTCAATTAGTTCTTCCCAATTAATTGATTCTCGTTTAATAAGTCAAAAAGTTTGTCAATGATGTATGTATGTTGATTTCTGAACATTGAGTTTCAGGGCATTGTCAGTATATTGACAATGCTCCTGTGTTTGTTTGATTTTAGTTCAAAGTTGAAGTTCAGTTTGAATTATTGTACTGAATTCAGTGTAATGTTATTGTGATGTTAAGTTTGAATTCAAGTTTACAAGGGTTAGGTAGATACAACTGTGTTAGGTAGTTGATTAGGATTGGTTCTAGTTGTTTAAATCAGAAGGATAATTAAGCCTGGACAGATTTTAAAATCTGTTTTGTAATAGATTCTGATTTTGTATTAATGGGCAGTAATAACAGTGGGATTTCTGGACATTTCTGGGAATGAAACAGTAAAAAACAGTGTTAGTGCTAGTGTGCTGGAAGTGGAATGTTAGTGGCTGTTAATCTAATAGGATAATAGGAAACCAAAGGAAGTGGAGGGGCTGAAAATAAAGTAAAGGTATCCTTAGTGCTGTTTGAATAAGAAAAAGCAGTTCAGTGGCAGATTTTAAGGAAAAATCTGCCTTAGATAACAAAAGGGGGGTCCAGGCAGCACTTAAGAGAGGGGGCAGACCTGTATAAATACAGGGACAAACATTAGAGGAAAGGATCTGATTTTTAAGGCATTAGGGAATACACACAGAGATACATATACACAGAGAGATACACAGAGGGAAAAGATAGAAATTAAGAAAAGAAACACATACTAATCAGAAACAACAATCTGAAAAGAAAGAAGAAAACAAAAAGAAACAGAAGAATGAGAACACACACACCCACACACAATCTGAAACAGATATAGAAAAAGGAAAGAAAAACCCGAAACATATTTTTCCTGGAATCTGTCCGTGTTTGTTTATTGATACTGTGTGGTTTAAATCTGAAATGTTTTCTCAAATCTCTGTTACTATTGGTCTGGTTTCACGGGACTCGTTGATTGTGCTCAAAATCAGCTGCGTTATTTGGCATTTTCTGCCTATTTTGTTGCTGCCATTACTGCTGAATTTCACTTCTTCTTCCCTCGTTTCCAGGTACATATCTGTAAACTCCTGTCATGAAAAGCTTCAATGTGACAAATAAATGAAGCTCGAATTGTAATTCTGTTTTCTATTCAATTAAGTTTGTTAGTTTAAATTTCAGCTTGGTTTCATATTGATTAACTAGTAGTGAGTTCGACACGATGACTATAAGTTAATTGTCTTATTTTGAAATTCATATAAAAGTTCTGTAATAAGTGTTATCCATTTTGAAATCTCATTAGTGTAGTTGAATTGTCAAAATAGGGAACATGGCAGAAAGATGGCCATTATTTAAACTTTATGGTATTATTATTTAGGTACAGCATAATATGGAAATATCAAGGAAAAAATGCATTATTGGTTTATTTTGTTAGTTAGTTAGTTGTTGTTTAAAGCTAGGTGATGTTGGTTGCATTTTTTTATATTATGGCATAACAATGGTTATGTTTACAATCAATAGTTGAAAGTTGCATTAATAAAATCTGTTATGTTCACAAGGTCAAACTTTGGCGAATAATGTTGTATGCAATATCATTTTATTAAGTCAACATGTAGATTTGTTCTCTTTATTAATAGCAAAGGGCCTAGGAATTTTACAATGCGAAAGTTAGTGTTTTCCAATAGTTCTCATAGGTTGAGAATAGAAATCGTTTCGATTATGTATATCCCAAACTCAATCATAAGCAGAATTAACTAAAATAATCATGCATATCGGATTAAGAACAAGCGATATAGAAGTAGATTAGAGTTATAACGTGTAACAATTTTAAGAGTGCAAAAATAGCATTCGTTGCAAAAAGAATAATGAGAATTCTTCGAAAATATCATTTCCTTTCAAGAATTGATTTTTTTAGTTTCATACGCTATTCACATTTTTAGTATACATATGTTGTATTTACTAAAAAATAGTGTTAATCATATGTTTATTCTTATCTTTAAATTTGAATAGCTTGGAGGAATGTAATTAATACGCGAAAATGTAATCAGCGATCAACATTTAATAAATTGTGAATTCTTTTCAAAGAATTTAAGGGCATCTCAAAAATGGGAATTTCTCATGATTTTCACATAAAAATGTATGAATATAATAAACAATTTGTGGAAAATCCATAATACCAATACAAATATTTTGCGCGATTAGGGATGCGTTCGCGTAACCTGATTATATTTTTAAAAGCAAATTCGGATTATGCGTTTGCGCAACTTCGAGCGAATATTTAATAAAAGGGATTTCTTCAAGGATATTAAAATAATTTCATATAACCCGAGATGTGCAGTTCACTGTTTAATCATACAAGGGAGACAGTGTTCTTAATTTTATTTCTAACTTCGAACGTATGATTTTTTTTTATAATAAAAATATAAAAAAAATATATTATCAACCTTTTGTGTACACGTATGCGTGGCACGATTCTCTGTAATTATAAAAGGTATATAATACGAATATACGTACGCATAATTCATTTATATAATTGTAAACAATAAACAGAAGCGGTAACAAAATCCTGCATTAAAAATGTAAAATCGAGATAAGCCAAGAATAAGAACAGTTAAGCGACCGTCCTAGAACCACGGAATTCGGAAATGCCTAACACCTTCTTCCGGATTAACAGAATTCCTTACTCAGGATTTCTGGTTCGCAGAATAACAAATAGAGTCATATTCTCCTCGATTCAGGGATTAAAACTGGTGACTTGGGACGCCTTAAAATTCCCAGGTGGCGACTTTGAAACAAATAAACAAATCCCGTTTCGACTGTCCTTTAATTGGAGAAAACTCCCACGCACCCTCGCGGGCGCGGAAATAGGAGGTGCGACAGCTGGCAGTCCTTAACATTAATTACATGTTTAAATGTTAAGGACAGACAGTCCTTATCTTGGTCTTGCACTTACAGTACACCTGTTCTTAATTCTACAAGGATTGCTTTATAACGTATGTCCTTTGTTTCCCATTCTCTTGACTTGTAGGATGGAAACAATATGCATAATAGTTGCTTTTAATGGTAGATGGACTGAAGACTATAAATATCTTGATCATCAAACAAAGCTTTTCCTAGCACCTGAGTCAATTCAGTTTGAAGATTTCGTTAAACAGATTTTTGAGCTTATTGAATTGGATAGTGAAAAGTTTGAAATAGTGATATGGTTTGATATCAACCTTGGAACAAGCAAAGGAATGCTTGTATCCAAAGATTTAGATATTCACACATGTATAGAGTTGCTAAAAACTCATTCACTCTTCAAGAGCTGTCGTTTCATAGTTGATATTTCGGAAAGAGTTTTTGCATCAACAAGCAATGAACATGCCAACACAAAAACTAAACATGACAATCAAGAGCGATGCCAACAGATAGTTGAAGTAGATATGGTTGAAGCTCAACCATTAAATGAAGAGGTGCATCAAACATTTGATTCTATTCAAGTAGAAGGACAAAGCATTATAGAGATTGACAACGAACAAGCTTTGGGTATTCAAGTCTTAGAGAGTGCACCGGTAATCGAAGTAGTTGCTGACAAAACATGCACTCAAATAACTAAACGAAGATCAAATTTGAAACAAAAAGAATCCCCAACTACGATATTAAGAGAAAATGCTTCTTTGGATCAAATAAAAGTCGGATCAGTATTTGACAAGAAGAAGAGCATAATTAATTGTTTTTCTAATGTAGCAATCAAAGGACATTTTGAATTCAAAGCTGTTAGATCAAGCTCAACAAGATATTCGTTGACATGCAATGATGATAGGTGTCGTTGGTGTGTGCGTGCTTTCAGAATTAAAGACTCAACATTATTCAAGATAGTAAAGCTTGAGAAAAAGCATGACTGCTCTGTTAACACTAGGAAAGCAGATCAAAGGCATGCTACTTCAAAGTTGATTAGTGGTTACATTATCGATAATCTTCGGGACCCAAGATTTGAAGTTACACCAGCTTTTGTCATGGCAGAGATGCAAAAATTGCATGGACTAGACATTGGATATCACAAGGCGTGGCGTGCTATTCAACATGCTTCCGCTTTAATAAGAGGAAGTCCCGAAGAAAATTATGAATTATTGTGTTCATACTTGTATATGATGACAAGTAAAAACCCGGGAACTTATACTAACATAAAGATAGACGACAACAACAGGTAAACAATTTAGGACATGCTGTCTTTAGCCTTGTTAACTTTTGAGTTATAACCAGAAGTTGAGGACTGCCTATCCTTAAGTTTTGAACTTGTAATTAAAAGTTAAGGACTTCCATTCCTTAAGTTTTGAACTTTGAAATAAAAGTTAAGGACAGCATGTCCTTAACTTTATAACTTGTAAATGTAAGTTAAAGACTGACAGTCCTAAACTTCGGGTATTTTAACATTGTTTTATATTGTATTTTCAGGTTTCTTTATATGTTTTACGCATATGGATCATCGATAGCTGGTTGGAATCATTGTAGACCAGTGATTGCTATTGATGCGACTTTTTTGAAGTCAAAATATCGTGGTGTTTTAATGATTTCAGTTTCAAAAGATGCAAATAACCAAATTTTCCCATTAGCCTTTGGAATAGCAGAATCTGAAAACAACAATTCCTATGAGTGGTACTTTAGTCAGCTTCGCAATGCAATTGGGAGCCGTGAGAATTTGATTTTTTTTATCAGACAGGCATCAAGCTATTGCAAATGGCATTGTAAAGGTATATCCTGAAAGCCATCATGGGATTTGCATCTATCATTTGGAGCAGAACCTAAAGTGAAGAAAGGTGAAAAGTGAGGTCATAAAACTTTTCCAAAGTGCTGCAAGAGTATACAAGCGTAAAGAATTTGACATATACATGTCAGATATTGCAAATGTAGATAAGAAAACTTATGACTACTTGATGGAAGAACCACCGGAAAGATGGGCACGTTCTTGTAGTCCACAACGAAGATATGACATGCTCACAACAAATATAGTTGAGTCGATGAATTCAGTGCAATTAGAAGCAAGGGAGCTGCCTATACTAAGAATGATGGATTTCATTCAAGTGAAGCTACAACATTGGTTTTATGAAAAAAGAAATAAAGCAGAAGGAACATTTTATGATGTTTCTTGTTGGGTAGAGGAGGAATTGAAGAACAGAATAGATTTAGCATTTACTTTGAACGTAAGTATTATGTTTTATGTTTATATTATGATTTTGACATTTTTTAACATAATGTACTCACTTATAATTTTTCAACATTGAAGGTCTTCCCTGTTGATTCATGGCGTTCTAGAGTTGAAGAAGAAGGAATAACTTTCTTGGTGGACGTAAACAAAAGAACATGTGATTGTTTTCAATTTCAACTTGATGAATTACCATGCATACATGCAATTGCAGCTATCAAGAAGAGAAACATCAAGAAGTCTGACTTTTGTTCGCACTGGTACTTAAAGGAATCTTGGATGAAAACATATGAAAGACAAATACATACTATAGGACATACTGATTCATGGATTGTACCAGAGAGTGTTAAGTCACAAATTATTAAACCTCCAGATTTCAATGTGCCACCAGGTAGAAGGCAAAAGAAAAGGCATATTCCTGCTACCGAGCCATCAAAAATAACATTCAAATGTGGTCGTTGCAGAAGAATTGGTCATAATAGAACAGCTTGTATATATTCTCCGGCAATCCATCCATTTTCAAGAAAGCATAGAGAAGAGTAGAAATATACACTTATGTTTATCGACTCTTTTAAGTTTTTGCTATAGATTGTATTCATTATTATTCTAATTTGAGCGGATGCCTAGATTTTCAATATTTATATCTTGTTACGTTCTTTTAATTTCTTTTGAGTTCAACAATTAAAAGTTATTAACAGGAGTCATTAAGTTCAACTTGCAATTTTGAAAACATAATGACTGTCTGTCCTTAACTTTGAATTTCAAGTTCAAAAGTTAAGGACATGAGGTCCTTAAGTTATAGTCTCATGTTAAAAACTTAAGGACTGTCTGTCCTTAACTTTGAATTTTAAGTTCAAACGTTAAGGACATGAGGTCCTTAAGTTATAGTCCCATATTAAAAACGTAATGACTGTCTGTCCTTAACTTTGAATTTCAAGTTCAAAAGTTAAGGACATGAGGTCCTTAAGTTATAGTCCCATGTTAAAAACTTAAGGACTGTCTATCCTTAACTTTGAATTTCAAGTTCAAAAGTTAAGGATATGAGGTCCTTAAGTTATAGTCCCATGTTAAAAACTTGAGGACTGTTTGTCATTAACTACAGGAGTCCTTAAGTTTGAAATACAAGTTAAATACTTAAGGACTGTCTGTCCTTAACTTTGAATTTCAAGTTCAAAAGTTAAGGACATGAGGTCCTTAAGTTATAGTCCCATGTTAAAAACTTAAGGACTGTCTATCCTTAACTTTGAATTTCAAGTTCAAAAGTTAAGGACATGAGGTCCTTAAGTTATAGTCCCATGTTAAAAACTTGAGGACTGTTTGTCATTAACTACAGGAGTCCTTAAGTTTGAAATACAAGTTAAATACTTAAAGACTGTCTGTCCTTAACTTTGAATTTTAAGTTCAAATGTTAAGGACATAGGTCCTTAAGTTATAGTCCCATGTTAAAAACTTGAGGACTGTTTGTCATTAACTACATGAGTCCTTAAGTTTGAAATACAAGTTAATAACTTAAGGATTGTCTGTCCTTAACTTTAAATTTTAAGTTCAAACGGTAAGGACATGAGGTCCTTAAGTTATAGTCCCATGTTAAAAACTTGAGGACTGACTGTCCTTAACTTTGAATTTTAAGTTCAAACGTTAAGGACATAGGTCCTTAAGTTATAGTTCCATGTTAAAAACTTGAGGACTATTTGTCATTAACTACAGGAGTCCTTAAGTTTGAAATACAAGTTAAATACTTAAGGACTGTCTGTCCTTAACTTTGAATTTCAAATTCAAAAGTTAAGGACATGAGGTCCTTAAGTTATAGTCCCATGTTAAAAACTTAAGGACTGTTTATCCTTAACTTTGAATTTCAAGTTCAAAAGTTAAGGATATGAGGTCCTTAAGTTATAGTCCCATGTTAAAAACTTGAGGACTGTTTGTCATTAACTACAGGAGTCCTTAAGTTTGAAATACAAGTTAAATACTTAAGGACTGTCTGTCCTTAACTTTGAATTTTAAGTTCAAACGTTAAGGACATAGGTCCTTAAGTTATAGTCCTATGTTAAAAACTTGAGGACTGTTTGTCATTAACTACAGGAGTCCTTAAGTTTGAAATACAAGTTAAATACTTAAGGACTGTCTGTCCTTAACTTTGAATTTCAAGTTCAAAAGTTAAGGACATGAGGTCCTTAAGTTATAGTCCCATGTTAAAAACTTAAGGACTGTCTATCCTTAACTTTGAATTTCAAGTTCAAAAGTTAAGGATATGAGGTCCTTAAGTTATAGTCCCATGTTAAAAACTTGAGGATTGTTTGACATTAACTACAGGAGTCCTTAAGTTTGAAATACAAGTTAAATACTTAAGGACTGTCTGTCCTTAACTTTGAATTTTAAGTTCAAACGTTAAGGACATAGGTCCTTAAGTTATAGTCCCATGTTAAAAACTTGAGGACTGTTTGTCATTAACTACAGGAGTCCTTAAGTTTGAAATACAAGTTAAAAACTTAAGGACTGTCTGTCCTTAACTTTAAATTTTAAGTTCAAACGTTAAGGACATGAGGTCCTTAAGTTATAGTCCCATGTTAAAAACTTGAGGACTGTCTGTCCTTAACTTTGAATTTTAAGTTCAAACGTTAAGGACATAGGTCCTTAAGTTATAGTCCCATGTTAAAAACTTGAGGACTGTTTGTCATTAACTACAGGAGTCCTTAAGTTTGAAATACAATTTCAAAAGTTAAGGACATGAGGTCCTTAAGTTATAGTCCCATGTTCAAAACTTAAGGACTGTCGGTCCTTAACTTTGAATTTCAAGTTCAAAATTTAAGGACATTTGGTCATTAACTTTGAATTTGAAGTTCACTTACACTTAGTCATGAACAAATACTAACAAACTCAATGGACAAATCAACAGTTGAGAGAAACAACGAAATAAATAACAAAATGCCTTGACATAACTTTTGAAATTGTAATTTTGCATAGCTGTTACAAAAAATTATGCTATGCCAACAAAACAAAATATAAGTGCCTTTTCACAAATTTACAGAATATTTCAGAACTATCCTAAACTGGCATAATTCAGATGTCAGCTTTACAGCAATTTTATACAAAAATAACACCACAATTTCTTTACAACTCCTTTGGACAGAATGTTTCATTTTCACTCTCATAATCATCACCAACATTTTCTGGTAGAGTATCATAACCAGAATTTCTTTTCCATTCACCATGTGCCCAAAGATTTGCAGCAAGTTCTTTTCGAAAGTCTTTTATGTCTTCGGGTTGGAATTGCTGCACGTCCTTTCCAATCATCAGCAACTCGACAAATTTGATCAAGAATGAACCACAATCAGTCATAAGAGAAATGTAAGATATGCAATGAATTAAACAATAAATCTTAAGTACATATGAATAATATAACAAATAATAACACGTACGATCCAGTTTGGTGTGGTGATCTTTGCCATTGTATATCAAATTTGTTGAAGACATTCCCAAAAGACTTGTGATTTTTGTCAAACTGTGAGAACTTTAGCAAATGGGGGATCATGTGTGCATACATTTGCATGTAGTTCATTCCTGCTTCATATGGCTCACTGTATATGGAATCATATACATCAATCTTTTTTTGATTCAAGTCCAATACTCCCAACAAAAAGTGTGTCACAGCTTCATCATCTTCTGATGGAAGCCGACATGGAAAAAAGATTTTGTCAACCTCAGTCCATGCAATTCCACATCTACCGTTGTCCCCCCACACATATGGTGTCAGAAATAACTGATTATCACCAGCACACCAAAACTCATCACTAGCATCTTCACTGAAATCTTTATACACAAGTGCCATATAATTATCAAAAAGAACATCAGTAGTTGTGCATCGAAAAGGATGATCGTGAGGGTGGTAGCATTCCTTCTTTCTCAGATAATAGAGAGCAATGTCAATATGCTTCATAAAAAGGCAAAAAATAAAACAAATCAATAACAAATCAGTCATAAAATAATGAAAAAATGATAAATTAATAATAGAAAAAAATGCCTTGTGAATTATCTAACCTTATCATCAAGAACAAATTTGCTATCTGAAAGCTCAAGGAAAAATATTTTGCTACAGATTTTTTGATGATACAATTTGTATGGTTTTTTCCTCAAACTATTATCATCAGCATATAAATCAATTTGTCCCCTGAAAATTTTGAAAATGTCAAGTTAGAATTTTGAAAACTTTAATTTATAACTTAAGGACCAAGTGTCCTTAGCTTTTGAATTTGATACTCAAACTTAAGGACTGCTTGTCCTTAACTTATGAATTTTGAATTCAAACTTAAGGACAAAAAGTCTTTAAGTTTTAAACTTGAATCTATAAGTTAAGGACAGTTAGTCCTAAAATTAGTCTAACAATCACAGAAGTTAAGGATGTAGTGAAACACATTAAGAGACTTACTCTTTTTTGCGACCTCTCCTTTTCTCCTTGCCCAACCACACAATGAATTTCTTCACTAATTTTTCATCTTTTTTGGCATAATGAAAAATACACATACGAGTATAGGTTGATTTTATCCAACCTGAACTCTTCAGAGTATTTTGATTGTCTGCCTTGGAACTTACTGTTTTTCCTTCCTTATCAAAAGGAGATTTCAACTGCCAGCTTAACTTCTTGTTCCTTTTACCTCAACCAAGTTCTTCTTCAACATTTCCTTCACCCTCCATAGTTAAAGTCGAATCAATGTCCATTTGTATACTTGGAGGAGTAGGAGTAAGAAGAGAAAATGACGGATCATCATAACCAATACTGTCTCTCTTTCTTTTCCTTGTATATTGGTTAAGATTGTCATCATTGGTGTCCTCTTTGTTTTCCTCTGCTGGCGACACTATATATATATATATATACATATTCATATTAGTTTTCTGCAACAGGTCAAATGAAGAGAAAAAATTTCAATTGTACATATAATAATTAGGGCACAATCAGTACCTGTCTTCTCCACAGTACCTTCTTGTGTTTTTTCAAGAGACAACTCAGCTAAAATATTGCGTGCAGTATTTTCTTTTTCTTGCAATTCCACATTTTCTTTATCTTGCAGTTGTTCACCATGATCTTTAGATGCTTGTTGACAAGATTCTGCAAAAATATTTACAACAACTAACATGTTAATAATCTTTAATTAAAACAAACATATATAAAATTAAAAAAGCACTGCCTAACCATTTGCAATATCCAAGATCATTCCAGCTACATCATCATCATCACATGTTGCATCTATAGATTTGGAACCAATCTCACTTCTGCCTATGTCTTGAGATTGTAGTCCAGTTTTCTCTTGATACTGCACTCCAGCTTCTTTGCTTGCTGCTTCAAAAGATACAATATATAATGAAATAAAGATACAATATATAATGAAAATTTTATCTAACCTTGACTGGCACAAGTTTGAACTCCAAATTTTTCTTTGTATGACAGCGGTGTAGAGAGATCATACGTTCCTTCTAAGCATTTGCATACAATCTCGCTGACACTTGTCCCCAATGGACTTGTTAAATCCTCCTGTGATTGCAATCCACAAACTCTACAAATTTTCTCCGGCACTCCACAAACTTCTGCATGCACATGTATAGTTTATATGTATTAATCTATTGAATATACATTTCAACGAAAATAAAAATCAAAATCTATAACTAACCTTTCCCAATATCAGTAACATTTTCAGTTTCATCATCTAGATGTGCGTCTCTAAATTCTCTTTCATACTGACCCTCTGCATGCACATCCATATAATCACGTTCAACACCACCTGCATCTTGGTTGAATATGCCAGTACGCTCAGTAGCACGACAATGATCATCAACTCCATATTTTCTAATTGGAGCACTAGATTCTCTATCTGTGTTCATCTGATCAGCTTTCCCAAACATGTTAATCAAAGTATCAAGCTTTGATCCTAGAGTTTTCTTTAAATCCTGAGAAAGCAGCTAAGTTACAAAGAGAAGGACATGTTTAAAACTTAAGGACAGGCAGTCCTTAAGTTTGAACTTAAAGTTCAAAACTTAAGGAAATGCAATCCTTAAGTTTGAACTCCAAGTTCAAAAGTTAAGGACAAGAAGTCCTTAACTTTGAATTCCAAGTTCAAAACTTAAGGACATGATGTCCTTAAGTTTCATTTCAAAGTTCAAAAGTTAAGGACAAGAAGTCCTTATCTTTCAATTCCAAGTTCAAAATTTATGGACACAAAATCCTAAAGTTGGACTAACTGAAATTACCTTGATTTCGTTCTCAATCTTTTTTTCTGATTAACTCTGGTAACTTCTGCTTGCAAATCCTTCTTAAAACTCTCTAATAATCTCTGAATCAAAAAACATAATATAAAAAAAAGGTGTTCGTAAGCAAGAAATAATCAAATAAAAAACTAATACTATTCAAATGCAGAAACACATACTCTAACAATTTCCTTAAGTACGCCTTCGTCAAATTGTGTGGAAGAAGACCTTGAGCCTTGATCTTGTGAAACTGGCTCCTCCACACAAAGAGGTTGTGTATCTTCTTCTTCCACGGGAATAAAGGGTGACACCTCAATCAACTTAAACACCTATTATATAAGAAAAACTAAACATAAGTATACATAACTAAAACAAATAAACAAAAAAAAGATAGTAATTACATTAACTTACTTTTTTATTATGGAAATATTTTCTACAAAGAGCATCAAATTGTGGAGACTTCATTTCAGAATAACATAACATTCGAGGATAACCAACTTCTTTGAAGTTCACAAATTGTTTCTCTTGGAAAATAGGAAGTACTTCCATAATCCAGACACAAAACGCAAAAGGAAAGCCAACTAAAGTGTAGCTATCAATATCTTTTTCTTTCTCTTTCTCCTTCTGAACATCATTCTCATTTGATTTCAAGCAACTCTTCAATGATTTTAATAGCGTCTCATAAGCAAGAGAGCCCCAGTTGAAGGAAGCTCAAAGTGCATCATCGTCAAAAATTTTCATTATTTGCTCCGACACATTCCTATTTTTCCTCTTGCCCATCAAAACCGACTCAACAAAATAGAGTGTTGCCAACTTCAAAGAATCATCATCACTGCCAGCAAATGATGAAGTTGTACCATGTGGGCGACTAGAAATAAAACTATACAAATCAGCCAACTCAATTTTGTCCTTTCCAGGGAAATAGACTCTTAAAAGCCTATTCTCTTTCTCATTTAAACCTTTCATGTCAAGCGACGAATAAGACTTCAAACCAGTAATAATATGGAATGCATCACGAGTAAACTTAATATCGCGGTCAAATACCTTGAAGGTCATCGAATCAGGTTCATTACTAACAATTTCAGAAAGCAATACACAGTGCATAAGTTTACCCGAGAACTTCACACTTTGTAATCTGAAGAAGTTGCCAAAAATATTTTCCCTCAATTTCTTCCATTGGCTATTCGACAGAAAACTTTTAATTATTTCCTTATATTGAAAATCTCCTTTCCAATATACCAGAAAATTACGCCAATCGTCAAAATCAAAAAAATGATCACCTTCCATTATAACACTAGAAAAGAAGGAAAAACAAACAAAGATTAGGACTTAACTTAAAATTTCAAGTTTAAAAGTTAAGCAAATACAATCCTTAACTTTAAATTTTAAGTGCAAACGTTAAAGAAATACAGTCCTTAACTTATACTTTCAACTTCCAAAGTTAAGGACACTTAGTCCTTAACTTCAAGTTTCATGTGCAAAAGTTAAGGACAATAAGTCCTTAACTTTAAATTGTAAATGCAAAGGTTAAGGAAATACAGTCCTTAACTTATACTTTCAACATCCAAAGTTAAGGACACTTAGTCCTTAACTTCAAGTTTCATGTGCAAAAGTTAAGGATAATCAGTCCTTAACTTTAAATTGTAAGTGCATAGGTTAAGGAAATACAGTCCTTAACATATACTTTCAACATCCAAAGTTAAGGACACTTTGTCCTTAACTTCAAGTTTCATGTGCAAAAGTTAAGGACAATCAGTCCTTAACTTTGAATTCCAACTACAAAATTTAATGTCGTTTCTTCTTTACATTTAATGAACACAGTTAACTGAAAATTCATAATCAGTAAGCTTATGAATTTCTACGATTATTTTTATGAAATATACCTACATGATCAAATATATTGAATCAACCACAAACACATTTCAAATTTCACACACTAAAAATTTATCAAAAACAGAATCACACAAAATATACTATACTGAATCAACATATA
Source organism: Nicotiana tabacum (assembly GCF_000715075.1). NCBI lineage: Eukaryota > Viridiplantae > Streptophyta > Magnoliopsida > Solanales > Solanaceae > Nicotiana > Nicotiana tabacum. The sequence goes on from NC_134090.1 coordinate 106,153,879, forward strand.
ATGCTAATTTTTGAAATTTCACACATACTTCACACGGCATTGAACCAACTTACAAATAAAGAAAAACGAAGATGACGGAGAAGATGAAGGACAGAAGAAGACGGAGAAGATGAAGATGAAGATGACGGAAAATGACAGAGAAGATGAAGGAGCAGAAGTTTAACTGAGATTGCAGTTTGCATACGAGGAAGATGAAGAAGCGTAGAACTCTGAACGAATGAAATAAGGGTTTTCGTCGATTTTGGGATTATACAAGAAATAGAGAAAGGGTAATTGTGTCTTTTCCCCCTTAGTAGTGGCTATTTTTGATAAGCATTTTAAATAGTGGATAAAAATTAAATACACCCTTATTTAGTGGCTACTACACGCCATTTTCACTAAATTTTGCTCTTAAAAAAATTGCAAGACAACATGAAGTGGGCCTTTATCCCAATTAATGAATCTGCCCACAAAAATAAATTACAGAAATTAATTCTTTTTTTTTAAATAAAATTATTGAAGTGTAGGGTTTCCTTTATCCCAAAATAATTTCTTACTCCTGCAACGTAGTTAGCCGCCGCCACCATCGTTAATGAAAATTTTCAGAAGACTTTTTCATCTGAAAATTTTCGTTCCCTCCTTTTTTTTAAAAAAAAAAAGAATTTATCCATACCCTTTTAGAAAAGAGAGAAACTTAACTTTCTCATCTTTCCTATGTTCAGCCACCATTCACCATTGAAGCACTAAGCTTCAAAATTCTAATTTTCAGAGAAAACTGAAATCATGGCCTCTCATACTCTTTGTTGTGGCTTATGGCCGCTAGTCGTCGGAGTTCCGACGGTGGTTGGCAGTAGAAGTCAGGCGGCCATTAGGCAAACTTGATAATAAAATCTTTATTTGTCTTTTATAAAAGAACTGACTAAAGAAAACTGATTTCTTAATTGTTAGATTTGATAGTTTGCCATAAAGGAATTTTGGGGCAAATCAATTAACTAATTCAGTTCTGATGATGGCAAGAATGAAAAAAAATTCGTTACTGATTAATCATTGGCCTTTCTGTTTCTTCTACTTTCTTTTGTTCTATTTTGAAAACTCATTTCAAAATTGGAAGAAGAAAAAAAAATTAATCGGATTAACGGAATAACTTTAATCAATTGCACTTAAATTTCAACATGGATTAACACATAGTTCTAAATCTACACAAAGATTAGAACAGTATTATTACATTTCCGGACTAGAAAACTAGCATATGGCTCTGATACCAAAGAAGGAACACGTTAATCTAAACATATTAGATAGCGCATAAATAGTAAAACGAGAACTTACTTGTTCTTCGTGGTGCAGAAGCGGAAGGCAGATTGAACCGCGACTGGAATTACTGATCGGTGATGGTTGTCACGGTATGTTGGAATAACCCCCAATTCCACAGTCTAAACCCTTATTTCTAATTGAGAGAGAGAAAGAGCGCGTGGAAAATACTGCTTAAAGTATTCTTTAATGTACATATATAGGGAATATTAGGATTAACTAGTAACCCTATTGGGCCTTAAAGCACCCCCTATGGGTGGACCCAATTTTCCTACAAGGAACTTCAAGGACATTGTGGACAGGAACCATCCTATAATCATCTGCTTGATTGAAACATGAATGAAGAACCATTATTGCCTCATGGAGTTTGTTTAATTTACTAACTTCTTTGAGATTAGTGTAAAAAATCTCTGGAGTAGTGGATCTCATGTGAAAAAGTGGCTCTTGCGTGGATAAGTGCTGAGCTTGCAATAGATCCGATCACCATCACAAATCAAAAAATATATGTTAAACATTCAGGTAACCTCATCCTCCAATCCATGTCTATTATCCCTTGTATATGTTAGTACTGCCCCTACAAATAGGAACATATTATTGAATAATCTTGAAACTGTTGACTAAAGAACCATTATTTACCTTGGCTGCTTTGTGGAGATTTTAATGAAGTCACAACTACCTCCGAGAAGTTTGGAGGAAGCCCTATCAATAATAATAGAGTTTTTACTTTTATTCAATGCATAGATAATATAGACATGATTGACTTAGGTTTTACCTGTCCCAAATTGACTTGGTCCAACAAAAGAAACAAATAACACCTAATTTTGGAAATTGGAAAGTTTTTTGGCCAATTTGGATTGGCTAGCTTTGCACCCAAACACGAGTGTGTTGCATTTTCTATGTGCCCACTTAGACCACTATCCTACCTACCTAACTTTTTAAACCCTATGAGGAGACCTGTTTTTTCCATTTGAAACTATACGGTTAGCCACCCCGACTTCAATATTGCCAATTACCACTAACACAATAACAATTCTTATTCTAGTGCAATTGCATCGTTCATCAAACATGTGCGTTTCTAGAATAAAAATATTTTTGGAAATATTTTTAAACAAAAAAGACTATCCTTGATCGAAATCCAAATCTGAATGTAAATAATAAATTTTAATTTCATTTAGACCTGGATAAAAATTTAATAGCTCTCTATAATCAAATTCTTAAGAATAGAAAGATTTGAACGATTAAATATAGAGTACAATGGCTCAATGAAGGAAATGCTAATATTAAATTTTTTTCATCTATCGATTATTCAAAGGAGTAAAAAGAATAGAATACTAGGTTTGCACGACTCTGTCAGTAATTGGACTTTTGACCTTGAACATATATGTAATATTATCTTATGACATTTTGATAATATTTATACTACCTAACTCATTTTTGTCCTATCAATCTCTTACCTATCCCCATTACTTTTGACGTCTTGTCAGAAAGAGACCATAACGCTCTTGACATGGCCCTTGACTTATGCTAAAATCAAAAAAGCAATTTCTTCTATTAAACCTCTGAAAGCAACTGGGCTTGACGGTATACATCCTATTTTTTTTTTCAAAAAAGTTCTGGAATGAAACAAGAAGTGCCATTGAAAAAACTTGTATGGATACCTTTTCCACTCTAACAATACTGCCTGATATTAATAGTACTTATATTATTCATATCCCAGAAGGTAAGAACCTACAAAATATATCTCAGTATAGACCAATTAGCCTTTGTAGCACAATTTACAAAATAATCTTCTCATGACCTAAAATTCCGTCATGATGGCACCTAACACGACCCGCCAGATAAGTCAAACAACGATTAACACAACTCGAATGAAAAATCATCAATAATCAATAAATAAGATGGTTGAATTCCATACAATATCCTAAGGATTGGTAGTACAAGCCATGAGACACTAAAATAAAGAATACAACTACAGTACAAAGAATAAATACAGTATCTATTTGAAGTTTACCTAAATAGAATTATAAGTCTTAAGCTACCATAAACAAGTGGTAGCTGGAATCTGGATCGCTGGTACGACATCAATGCTAGGCTTCATCATCCAAAGCAGCTCAGCTCCAACATCTACACGCAAGGTGCAGAAGTGACCGATCCCATATACTCAGTAAGTATCAAGAGTAACTTCGATAAAGTGGTGACGAGGTTATAGGTCAAAAGATACTCACTTTACTTAACATGTACAGCTCTATAACATATACATGCACACAACAATATTGTGGAAAACTAATCCTGAAGTACAGATAAGCCCACAGCGTACATAAAGAAGATATGCACAAGCATTTTAACCAACTAACAATTCAGCATATAGAGAAGATGCACATATTATATCATATAACTAATCAATAATTGCATATGGAGAAGGTATGCACATGTTTCATGCTAGTTTAACAGCTCAATATGTAGAGAAGATATGTGCTTAACATCATTAAATCATCAACAGTTACTATTGTACCCTATTTTATACGAGTCCAACCAAGATTCAACTAGTGATTTTCCTATTGTTAGTGAAAAAGAGTTGCCACCTAATATTTATAGGTATACTAGGGTGCCTATTCATTAATTATATTATTATCCTATTAGTCTTCTAACCAATGAGATTTGGATAAGGGTTCTTGTTCTTCTAAGGGGAAGTGTTAGGCACCCCCTAAAATTTACCTGAAGTAGCTCCATAGGACTTAGACTAGGTTTAAGAAATTAAATGTCTATATTCTACTTAATTAGTACTTAAAAGTTTGTGGCTTACTCTATATCTTTGTTTAAAGTCTATCATTTAAAAGAACATAATATATGTATTTTGAAAGGAGAACATAGGTTGGATTTGTAAAACTCTTTTAAAAGGTTTATATCTACAAGATTGAAAAGATTTGTAATGTTTACATCTACAAGATTTGAAAAGATTTGTAAAATGTGGCGATACTTTGAATGCCTTATATTTTGGAATAATATAGCTATTTGTATAAATCTAGTAAAGCAAAGACTTTAGGAAAATTGGGCCTTGAATATACCTTTGGGAATTGGTTTCAATCTGAAGCTGTGTTATGAAGTAAATTTGTTGGGGCTTGATAACCCACTATATTTGATCTTTGTTTATAGAAAACTAACTTCATAGTCATCCTTTTATTGCTGTTTAGAAAAAGAGTTGTTTTCTTTCCAAATCTGTTTTAAACTTCAAAATGGAACCTCATTAAAATGGTTAGCATGAATAAAGAGGAAAATTGTATACCAGAAATGAGTGACAAGTATATTGAGGTTCTTTAGCCAATATAGGATAGACATCGATTTTCTTTTAATTACCTATGGTCTTTGGCTAGCCTAGGTTACTAAGATGTTAAAGCACAGTAAAACATTCAATAATATCATTAGTGTCATAATATATATAAAAGAAAAATAAATAACGAGCTCAGTTTTATCTAAAAATTAGGAAAGGAAAGGGAACTGGACTCAGCAATTAGGCCCAAAAGAAATATAGACCTAGCAGATTTCGAACACATAAGCGGCAGACTTCAGCGACTTGGGCTCTAGGCTAGAACTTGGGCCTGAGTTCTAACAAGCGCAGTTCGATCGTATATGCAATAAAGGAAAGGAAAGACATTAGTCATGAGGCCCAATAAAATATATCATTCAAGTGTGATTAAGAGTATAGTAAAGCTAATTATGAGGCCCAAAAATACTATAACAAGCAAGCATTGTTAGAGTGAAGACCAAACTTCATTTATATTGTCAATGCCTAAAAGCTTAGGGTAAGAACTTATTCGTGAACAACGTATCCTTGGAATCCCTGGTACTTCAGAGTTCATAAGGGTCTCAAGGACCACAAGCAGTGCTTGTATCAGGGATGGACATCTCATCCACAAACTAAGCCCCACCCCAAATACTCTTAGTTACTCACAATCATTCTTCCCCAACGGTTTAAAGATAAATGAGGAAATCGCTCTAATAACTAACATGGTAGCAACAGTTGAGACAAAGGTTCAGGTAATACATATTGTCACAAAAGCTTCACATAATACTACAGCAGAGCATAAGGATATGAACATTATCAACTTTAATTCAGACATAAGAATGTTGGTTGCTGCAGGTATTTACACTATCCAACAGAATGCATCAGAACACTTAAAGGGACCAATCACAAATGTAAATAAGAAAGGTCATAGCGGTCACTAGCTCAAGTTTGAAACACTAAGTTAAATGACTTAGGGAGGTGGAACAAATATGTTTCTTAACCTTACCAATCCTACTGATAGGTCCAAACTAGTAGGGACTTTTAACTAAGTTTATAGCATACCAATAGTTATTAGAAGTCAAGGTATTCAACCAAGCATGCCACAGTATCTCTCCCAAATAGGGTAAACAAATATTCATGAGTTTCCCTTAAGCTTACTAGTGATCACAGTCAACTTATGTTCCAAATTCCATGTTGTTAAACCTTTTAGAAGAAAATAGATTCATCTTCTTCTTTATGTGGTAATACAGTTCTAAGTGAATGGTATAACAACTCAAACATAAGTCTCTTCAGATAAAGAGGCAAACAAGTGGTTCATAAGTTAGAATAAGAAAATACTTAAACATGCACATAATAATATTCTCTAAAGGCTACAGGGTTGCAATATGAGATCTATGACTAGGCTAATGTGTTTATTACAAGGGAGTTATATTGTACGAGGCGAAATCAGAGGACTTTATTTCTCGCTATCAAGTCATTTCGGAAGAATGTCTCGAGACCCCGAGGACGGGGAGCCGCGACCGAGTCCCCTCCCTCGGGGCTCGTCGAGGCCCGACTCTAAAAAGACGGAGGTCGAGGCCTGAACAGAAGGGGAAGCATCCAAGGTACACGGCTAATTCTGATAAAGCTGGCCTATCCAGAGCCTATGCCAAAGCATCACGTCTAGCCGTCCCATCTCCATACTTTGTAATTAATGCATGTTGTACTATAGCCGAAGTTCCCCTCCTATATAAAAGGAACCCTCGCTACTTTGTGATGGGCTGATGTTGCTCCAACTATTTCTGCAACCCGATCCAATAATATATATATATATATATATATATATATATATATATATATATATATATATATATATATATATATATATATATATTCCCTTTTCTCTCTAACTCGCTTGTTCTTATTGGCTTGAGGCCACTTTAGCATCTGCCATCCCCCCGATTATTCTTCATTTATTGCTTGGTATTGGCCATAAAGAGACTTGTTTAATCATATCTTAACTGTTATCCCATCCCTGACTACCCCAATAGCTCGAGATCGACCCCGAGGTCCTCCGTCAACCAATCCGAATCCAGGGCAGTAAGCCCCTCGGTTTGATTACTACCTCATTTTAGCTTGTATTTCATCGTTAAACTTCATATTCCTAGCATCATATGTTATAACAACTAGCATAAAAATAGATCACATATTTTTAGAATCACATTTATAAATTTAATTGCGGTTACCACTTTCATAGTAAACAGTTTGGCGCCCATCGTAGGGCTGAAAATAATAGCGATTATTTTCTTGCTAGTTCCATCCCAAAAACACAAGTTATTTTCACACTTTTTCTTGCCCAAGATCTCTTCATTTCAGGTCAAAATGTCTGTCTGGTGAATAGAATCGAGAATGACAACCTCAAAAACCACGGGGAAAATGGTGTGGCTGCTCCAGCTGCCGGAGCGCAACCACAAAATCCTAATGATGTACCCGGACCAGTTCCAACAGACGCGGATTCACAGGGCGCACAATAGGTCGACGAAACCTCACACACCGACAGGAGCGTATGGCATAGCGACCGATAGGAAGCCCAAAGAACCCCAGCCCGAGAAGAACAGGAAGTTAGTCTTCATGTTATTCTTGAAATGTTGTAGGCATAGCAGTTGGGCATCGCTCAGTTATAAAGCCACCCGAAAACTCCCAGCATAGTAGTGACGGAAACAGCTCCCCCCACCGAGCAAATGCCCGAGAGGTCAAGCAATAACGGATCGGTAGCCGACCCTTCCATAGCAAAGAGGTTTGGGGATCTCTCCAAAAGGGTTGAATCGGGTTCGCGGAAGTTCATGCAACAGCCGTTCACCAATGAAGTGGCCCCTGAACCCATTTCAAAGAAGTCCAGAATGCCAGAACTCCCTAAGAAGAGCGAGACCTCAGATCCCAACGAACACATTACTGCCTATACGTGCACAGGAAAAGGCAACGACCCAAAATATGATGAGATCGAGCCCTTCTTATTGAAGAGGCTCAGGGAAACATTCTCGAAAGGGACCATGATATGGCGTCACAACCTAGCGCCCGATCCTATAAACTCGCATATTGTACAGTAAGACTCCTTCATGAAGGCGTACGCCAGCGCTATCAAAACGACGATGAGAAGGCCCGATGCATCCAGGGCCGAGCAAAGGGAGAAAGAAACGCTACGGGGATTCGCACCTCATTTCTCGATAGAATGAATGGGATTACCCTCGGTCTTGGATGACTAGGAAATACAGGCCTTCACTCAAAGCCTAAACAAACCAAGCCCGACGATTCCAGGGCAGTTCAAATAAAGCTTGATCAGGTACCCAGTCAAGACCTGGTCAGATGCCCGTACCCGGCATTGGTCACAAACCAGGTCATGGATGCCCGTCCGGGAGTCTCCTCGGGCTCAACTTACCCAAACAGGTTCCTGGCAAAGAAACCAATGCCAAACAGAGCAAGGTACCGCTCGTGCGTCACAGACAGGAGGAACGCCCCGAGATGCAATCTACCTCATGACGATCGAGGAATGGCCCGAGGGCAATATCCTTAAGGAATTGTTAACAAAAGTAGATTTGACGTGGACGCATGGACAGCAAGGGCGCCTCTCCCACCAGAGTACAATTTCCACATCGCTATACCAAACATCGTGCTTGCTATAAGCGAAACCGGGGACGTCAAATGGCTCGGATCAATTTGGTTGAATTCCCCCCCAAAGAAATCATAGCCTGGCGCAGGAACTACATAGCAAGTGCGGCGGTAAGACCAAAGGTAGCCACCAGCTCCGAAGGAAAGACGCCAAGCAGTTCCGTAAAAATCGCCACCGAGAACTGATGAGCGACCGAATTCAAGTTCGCCCCCAATATGAAAGGCAGCCAGGAGGAACGAAACAAGCAGACCGTAGCGCATCACCACGGTGATGGAGGAACGACGACCCTTTCCAAGGACATGTAAAAAGGAGAGCAAAATTTGTCAGCACCGAAGAAAGGAAAGCCTAGGGGTATACCCCCAGGGACGCCCCTAAAGTCAGCAAAGAGGATACCAAGACCTCGTCTCGATCTCGCAATGATGTACTGATAACCTTCTTCCTTACTCGATCCATTTTTGATAAAACATATGCTCATGAGTTCAGGTGACTCGATCAACACTGTCGGACCATCGAGTCGAAACATAACCACCTCCCGAATCCTTGACAGACTCCAAATGGCGATCACCACAATATGGGGGAAAGGCCATTCCTCGCAGTACAGCATGACCAGCCCAGACCAAAATACCGAGTTCCATGTCATCAAAAGAGATGCAAGGCACGGACACCTTATTCGGACGACCTCGGACACATAGACCGAAGATAAGGTCGTCCCCACTTTGCCAAAAGGGAAAAAATTCCATACAAGGGATGGAATTAAAACCATCGGCAGGAAGCGACACGCGGCAAGAAGAAATCCTGCATCACGTGACACACCGCCAGTACCAACATCTCCACTCTCGAAAGAGTCAAAGGGTAAGCAAACCACATCTTCAGCCAAGCCCGATTAAACATAGCAGAGGGCTGTACTAGAGTCCACACCCCGAAATGGCAGGAACATACCTAACCTCGAAACGTCACCTACATGTCCCGCGGTAAGGAAGAACTGCTTCACTCCTTTGTTATTTTTTCACTAACCCGTATGCAGACACCGGGTTAGGGCGTTCAGAGGATCTAACTCTACCCGAAGCCTTCAAGGCCTTAACTGGAGTTGCACGCTCTTTCCCCTTGGCTGGACTTCTGCCCCAAAGAGGGTTTCGCCAGCAAGATACTTAGTAGAGCGACATGCCCCTGAGGAGGATCCGACAAGATCACAGTCCTTCTTCTACAATCAAACGACGAAGAGCACCCCTCTTTTTTTTGGAGGCACCATCCGCTCAGAAGGCCGGAGAATGACAGACTAAGTTTCGATAAGGAATCATGTACTGGACCAAACAAACCAGGAGCCGTGCCTGCATGGGCTGAAATCACAACGATGAAAAATATATATTTACGCCAAGCAATAAAGAATATCTTTCAACATCTCTTGCTTCAGAAAAGGAAATTTCAGCATACTCTCGGCAGGGATCCCTCCATCGAATGCGTCCCAAAAGGCTCAGAGACTTAGCGTTAACAATTTGACACCCGCACGACCCCAAGGTCGGAAGTTCAGGCTCATAAGGCCCCAACGAGGAAGCTCCAAGCTCACGAATAACGGCCTTCGAGTCTAAGCAAACTCGATGACTCGGAGACTATCACCGATCATCATGCACTGGAAAACCTGAAACTGTAAGACCCCGAGCGGGCAGACTTGGCATAACCAGATCTATTATACATAGCAACAAAAATAGTAAGACCTCAACAGGCATGACAAACTGTAAGACCTCAACACGCATGAAATTTTTGTAAGACCTTACTACAGGCGTAAAAACCCAATCCCAAAGTTTAGGCTATACGTCGCATTGGTAAGAATCCCTAAAGGGCATACCCTCGGTGTAGATGCCTAAACTATCACTCGGGATCAAAAATGGCTTCGGCCAAACGCATATGACTACGGTCAAAACGGCTGCTCCAGCCAAATTAACGCGACTCGGGGACGCCTGACTATCGCTAACAAAATTGCAGGCCATTACTTCGAATATACTTCGAAAAGAACCGGCTAAAACATGCTTCCCTCAACAGGTAAAAGAGCTTCGACCATGTCGGCTCCAAATCACAAGGCTTCGAGCTACTAAACCTACGAGCTAAGAACCTTCCGAGGTGCTTGAACATCGCCGCTAACGACTTTGAAATCGAGGTTCTTCCAGAACCGATGACGGGTCAGGCAAAATCATTTCAAAAAATACTCAACGAGAGGAGAACAAAGCCTACAAAAAAGCCAACGGGTAAAAGCATAAGAGCCATTGTCGCCAGCCAAACGAGCCTCCGGGCCGCACACTAAAAAGGTTTTAATGACCAAACAGCGTAAGAGCCACTGTTTCTAGCTTGAAAATTGAAAACTTTACGATTAAAATGAGCTTGAGTCATAACCCGATTCGGAGACCGGATCCAAAATAGTTAACTGCAATATGCCTAAGGGCATGACAAAAATGCCATTGTCGCCAGCCAAATGAGCCTCCGGGCCACGCACTTGTAAGATCACCTCGACCCGAAGCACAAAAAGCCATCGTCTTCCGCCCATGCGAGCAGGAAAGAACTTGAGGGTCAATTAAAGCTTGAGTCACAATGCGACTCGGAGACTGGACCCAAAATAGTCGAAACAGCAAATGCCCAAGGGCAAGAAACAAGAACAATTACTATCCGCCCACACAGGCACAAAAGGTTGAAGGTCAGGCAAGCTCGAGTTAAGGCTTGACTTGGAGACTAAGCCTAAACAGAAAAGCGCGGAGACCCCAATACCTGTTCATGTCAAAAATCACACTTAAAAGTCTCCGGGCCTGCCTGATTAGTTTCGAACCCACGAGGATCCCACCAAACACCGAAACCAGCCCGCCTGGTCAAAAGCAATACAGAAAGAGATGTAGAAGAAATAAAGCTTCAAGTTTTCTCTTATCTTACATACGCAAAAGGCGCACTCTCCATCTACAAACATGCTCTACAAGTATAAAAAACGAAATCTACACTCCGCTCCAAAGGGCTACAGCCTGCCAGCGCCGGATTTTCTCTCCGTGACATCAGCAAGAAGTAACCGAGCGTCATGCTCGTCCGACCTTGCTCGAGCCAATTCCTCTGAGAAAATGAAACCCCTTGCGCCGATCTCCTCGAGTACCTCTCTTCGAGATCTGCAACAAACATATTACTCGATCCTCTTCTTACGGTCAAGGGCCCTCTTTAGCTCGGCTTGGGCATCAACGACGTCTATTATACAAATCTCCATCTCTTGATCAGCCTTGGTTCGGCTTAATGCTTCTTTAGCCCGGGCATTGATTATCTCATCCCTGATCTTTGAGAGATCGAACTCAAGTTTCTCGATCATATCCGCTTGAACTATAGCGTTGTCACAAGCCAAGCGGAGTTGGGCCTCGAAGGCAGTAACCTTGGCCAAGTCACCTCTCTCCTCTAAAGCTTGATCCTGCACCTGAGCCCTTAGCTCGTCGCAAGCATTCCTGACGCGGTCAGTGTCACCCTTAAGGTACTCCAATGCCTCCGTTCTCTTCTGAAGCTAAGATAGGTAAAAGAGTTAACCATAAGGGTCAAAAAGAGCAAAGCGCGTGCTATGAAAGGTTGCCTGCTCCATCAAATAGCGCTCGTAGTTTGAACTCTGGTACGCCTCATATCGCCAATGCAACAACTCAACCTCTTTCTCCTCGCTAAGGAGCCTAAGGGACTCACCCTCATCTAGAGTTTTCCAAAGCCTAGCCCCTTCACAGAGCAGCTCGGGCCTGAGGCTATCCAAGGCCTGCAAAAGGAAACTCGATAAGAAAAGGAGGATGCAAAATACAGAAGAACTGCGCCTAAACGCACCATGAAGTGAAGCCGGTGGACTTCCTCGAAGTCAGAGCACACTCCTGTTGATCTTGCCCTTTCGGCCCCAGGAGAACCAACCTCGGGCAAATCATATTCACTCGGAGGAACTGCTGTTTGGGAATCAAACACCCCGGGAACCGCAGGCTCGGACGATGCCCTCTCCTCGAAGACACGGGCCCGTTCATCCCCACTAAAAGCTCCATCACACTGCAAGTACGAAACCCGTTTGTCGCCATCGTCCCTCAGCTCAGAGGCCGACGACTACTTCCCCTCTCCGGAAGAGCACATCCTCCCCCTAAGGAGCCGCTCGATATCTGCAATGGCAATGCCAGCGCTAAAGAAAAAGGAAAGTGTCATCTCAAACGTACGAAGACCAAGGTAAAGGCATCGTACGTGCATACCTTGGTATTTCTCTTCCCATCTGTTACGAGACACAACTCGCCACCTAAGCTCGTAGCAGGTCGAATGGGTCACTAACCTCCGGACCCAGCTGGGTAGATCGAGAACTTCGCCCAGCATCCACGAAGTTGCTGCAAAAGGGGAGAAACATAATTACTCAACCGATTTTCACTATAAGAAAAATCTGAGAAAGCGCCAGACATTCCACTCAGAAGCATAATTCCAACCCTCGGGAAACGACAAAAGCTCCACGGGGATAATGTCAGTCGTCCGGACCCGGACGAATCGAGTGATCCACTCTTGGTCCTCACCTCCTTCATCATCAATAGAAAAATGCATGTACGAACGACACCACAAGGTTAATAGGCCTCGGTGGTGAAAGGGCCAGTACATCCTGACAAGGTGGCTGAGCGTGAATTCAAGCCTAGCCTTCTCTGTAAAGGACCTCATCATCATCACCACTCGCCAAAACGATAGATGTATCTGTGCCAAAGTAACATGATACTTCAAAAAGAAATCAAGCACGACCCTATAAAAGGGGCCAAATGCAAAGGGATATAGGTATACGCTCAAGAATCCATCAGCAGAGTTCGTAATGCTCTCACCCAGGGTAAGCGCCTGCAGCGTTATCCCCTCTCTCGATCCGCAATATTTCCTCACCATCTCCAGATGTTCCTCTCTTATCAAAGACACAGTCTTTAGAGGGAACACTTGCGGATCCTGAACGCTGGGCATAGAACTCTCTTCTCCCTGCCGAGCCGGCCCCGAGGTAGTTTCCATAGCTATGGTAGAATCGATAGACTAAGGCAAAAATGTGCTCCCACACTTTTTGCACCTGAAGAGACAAAGAACCCGATGCCAAGGCGGAGGGATAACTATCCAGAATGATGAGATCTCCCAAAGAAACAAGGGCCACTCCGCATATATGCAAGAAACAACCGCGATTTGCCTGTCCAGAGTAAGACCGGGAGGCCAACGGCCTCGATACAGATCTCAGAACGATACCCGACCCCAGAGGCATCCATCGACAAGAAGTTAGGCCTCAAATAGTCAAATAAATTATATCCAGTCTCGAGGTAGTGCCCAACCTTGAGGATCTCTGCCAAAAAAGAGAAGTCAGGCTTCGAGAAGCATTCAACGCCATCGTTTAACTCGAGGTAGTACCTAATCTCATGATTTCCCTTTCTCAAAGGAAAAATAAGCGCGCGAAGCTCTGATCGGGAAAGCTCTCGGAGATCTCGAGGCATTGCCTAAGCATAAGTCAACCTCTCAACAGTAGTTTATCCACTACGCTTTGAAAAGCTATCTACATCAAGTTCAGAGCAGGCCCCCAGATACCCGAAGTCGACCTTCGCTTAGGATACCACTCTCGAAAGCTCCAAAAACTCAGCATACTATCTCCATGTAGCTCGGAGGTCCCGACAGCCCGAGCTTATCAGATCAATTCAGGATTGGTCTAGGGTAAAGATACGGTCATCGAGGCTTTAGAAGATTGATCGACAAATGCAGTTATTGCATTCTTGAAAAACTGAATCAATGGAGGTACATTCACCTTAGAGAACGGGAATCGGCAGTACATTGAATGAAGTCGAAATGCACAAGTCCATGGGACACCCCGGTCGCCACAAAAGCTCGCGCCTTAGGTTGCATCATTGGTATGACATCGCTGTAAGAAGCTCGAGAAGTCAAGTGTCAGAATCATTTCCCATCGCTTCATTCTGGGAAACACGGAGACTATTTGTACACGGAGAAATTAGAGGACTTAATTTCTCGCTATCAAGTCATTTCGGAAGAATGCCTCGAAACCCCGAGAACGGGGAGCCACGACCTAGTCCCCTCCCTCGGGGCTCATCGAGGCTTGACTCAAAGAAGACGAAGGTCGAGGCCGGAACAGAATAGGAAGCTTCCAAGGCACGAGGCTAAGTCTGACAAAGCTGGCCTATCGAAAGCCTATGCCGAAGCGCCGCGTCTAGCCGTCCTATCTCCATGCTTTGTAATTAATGCATGTTGTACTATAGCCGAGTTCCCCTCCTATATAAAAGGAACCCTCGCTACTTTGTGATGGGCTGATGTTGCTCCAACTATTTCTCCACAAGATCAATAATCTCTCTCTCTCTCTCTCTCTCCCTTTTCTCTCTAACTCACTTGTTCTTATTGGCTCGAGGCCACTTTAGCATCTGCCATCCCCCCGATTGTGCATTTATTACTTGGTATCGACCAAAAAGAGCCTTGTTTAATCATATCTTAACTTTTATCCCATCCCTGACTACCCCAATAGCTCGAGATCGACCCCAGGTATCGACCCCAATGTCCTCCGTCAACCAATTCGAATCCAGGGCAGTAAGCCCCTCGATTTGATTACTACCTCGTATTTGTTTGCATTTCATCGTTAAACTTCATATTCCTAGCATCATCTACTCTAACAAATAGCATAAAAATAGATTACATATTTTTAGAATTCCATTTACAAATTTAATTGTTGTTACCATTTTCACGGTAAACATAGATCATAAGAACATGGATGATTTCAGTTCAGGCAAACTAGTTAGTGTGATAACACAAACAACATTATGAAGTTCAGTTTTCGATATGTTAAAGCATAGGTAATCCAAGAGGTGATATAGCATAAGTACAATCCTTGAAGACAGTTAAGGATATAGTTTAAATTAGGTTAGTAAACATGGAAATAGCTATCATAACACATGTGGAATTAACCACAGAAACTCCTTAATACTTAAGTCAATCACTTTAAGGAAACAATTATCTAGTGAAACTCAAATGTATAACTAAGCAGTCACATAAACATGAGGATTAACAGAAGACTTAAAAATGTTTTAAGGAGTTATAGGATTGCAAGACATACTAACAACTAAACTAATAGCAAATCATTAAATATAAATAATTTAATTTTAAAAGGGAGGGTCAAAATTGAACATCATCAGCTGCCCCTCTTTGATTGGAGACAATGAAAGAGTTTTCGGGCAAAGAAATTAAACGATGATCAATTTTTTCCCTACTTTTAGGAATTCATTGCAAGAATAGCATATGGATTTGAGGAAGATTATGAGTTATAGGACTAAGGAAAAATTAAGGAAAAATTCAGGGAATTTCATTTGAAAAAATTGGGGTCAAATTTTGGCTTAGAATTACCTAGAGACCTTGGGCTTAATAGGGATCAGGCCTCATGTAGTTCTGAAATGATGATTTGGAAAAGGCAGTGTCTGTAGGAGTTGACGATACTGCAAGACAAGAAGATTTTGGCACCTAGAAGGACTTTTGGATTGCTGCTTGATAATGAGACTTGAGAAATTTGATTATTTTAGAGTTCTACTGATCGTATTTGAGTTTGAGTTTGTATCCTTGGGTCGCTTACGAGTTTGTCGTTCCTCATAGCATTGTAGCTTGGTTTGCTTCTTAGAAGAAGTTCCACGTCCCGATGTTTGATCCTGAAAAAGCAAAGTACACACATACCCATATATCGTAATGCAGATATGTTAAGAAATATTGTAAATAATGCAGGAATGATGATGATTGGTTGCCAGCTAGCCGTAATTTGGGATCGAGGTGACGAGATATTTGAATCTAAAATCTCCAAGCTCTGGAGCATTAATTGGGATTCTAGGGATGGGCCTTTGAATTTGACTTGATTGTTAGCCGGGCTGTGTATCGTTTTGCAGCTTTCGGAGCATTAAGTCTCCACACGATGGGAGTATATCCTCGCGATGGGAGTAGTTGACTTGAAATGTAAATATCTCCGCCCGTTAGGAGTAGTTGACTTAAAATGTAAATATCTTCGCAAGATTGGAGTATTTGACTTGAAAATGTAAAATGCCTGTAAGCTGCATAAAGAAAACGTCAAAACATTCAAGATAAATGGAGAAATAAAGGAGCATGCCCAATAGGTACTCTTGACAGCAAACTAAATTGTGGCCATCGATCGACAGAACATATGCCGGGATGGGACGGTCCATCCATCGATTGGCGAAGTTAGCAATGAAATTTGCAACTATCTACTTGCAATATTCGATATGGTGGATTGACGGTGGTCTGTGCAAGGTGCTCTTGTTGGCGAAGCGAATAATTTTCTATATATAGGGCTCTGATTAGCAAAGCCGGAGGATCTATTTGTACAAGGTGCTCTGATTGATTGAGCAGAAGGTTTGCAATATACATGGCTTCGATTAGCCGGGTTGGTAGTTTGTTATGTACAAGATGCTCTGATTGGTTGACCAGATGGTTTGTACATATGGCTTCGATTGCATCGGAGACCTAGCTCCGAAATACTTGTAATGAACTTGAAGTTAGTGTTAAATCGTATGAGAAAATGAACTGAATAAATGAAAAAGAGATAAGGGTTCATGAGAGAGTAGCGGGTACATAATTGTTCCGAGTGTGCCCCAGCATTCTTCCTTTTCTGTCTGTCCTGCACTCAAAGAAAAATTCTTAGTAGAGGAGGGGGTGTCAGTTTGTGTTGATTACAAGCCTGTCCTTGCCCCGGAGCTGGTAAATTATTCCACGAAGTTCGGTAGGTCGAATGATAGTTTTTTCTAGAAAATATTTTGAAAATTGTTTATTTTTATGGCAAGTGCCGTCGTTCCAGATTATGCCATGTTTAGAAGTTCCCACTGATGTGAACATTGTTTCTGTATGGCTTTGTCCCGTTGATGTCGATTCCTGGAGATGCCCCTGATGATGTAGCTCTTTGATGTTGTGATTATGTCCTAATATAAACAAATGCATTACAAAGGCTTTCCTAGGTTTATGACCGAACCTTTTTTAGGTTGCCTATGTATATGAGTGGAATCAGTTTTGAACGTAGTTCGAGGGTAATAGAATAATAAATGAATTATGATGATGAGTGAGCATGGCTCATGCAGCCTAATATCCAAATGGAATTAGTTCAAAACGTAGTTGATTAAAATAGATGCAAAATGATATGAAATAGAAATGAAGTGGTCGAGTCTTACTCGGACTGCCCACCTACCCAAATGGAATCAGGCCAAAACGTAGTTCAATTACAATAGATGACTGAATCCGATATGGATTGCCAACGTTTTCCTACTAAAGGAAATCAAGTCATGGCGTAGTTCTAAGTACATACAAGATGCTATTTGGATTTTCTATTACACAAGAAGAAAGGAGATATTGGAGAGAGACCGAACCCTACGTGGGAACGTATCCCATCGTAGGAAGTCAGGTCGGGCATAGTTCCATTACAACCAAACCCTAATTCTATTGTCTTCAAATGTAGTATCTCTTGATTGCAGCTAAGTTGATGGGCTTTGTGTTGAATCTGCCATTGATTTCTAATAGGATCAATGCTCCTCCCAAGAACACTCAATGGACCACATAAGGACCCTGCCAATTCGATGCGAACTTTCCCTTGGCTTCTTCTTGATAAGGGAATATCTTCTTCCAAACCAACTGCCCGATGTGAATTGCCGAGGTTTTTCCTTTTTGTTGAATGCGCTAGCCATCCTACTGCCGACCATGGCATACTGTGTCTATTCTCTTTTCATCGATGAGCATAAGTTACTCCTGCCCGACTCGTATCCATTCTGGGTCATCCAACTTGGCTTCTTGAATGACACTTAAAGAAGGTATATCGACCTCTGTGGGTATCAAAGCTTTGGTACCATATACCAACATGTATGGTGTTGCTCCGGTGGATGTTCTCATAGTGGTCCGGTAAACAAATAAAGCGAAGGATAATTTCTCGTGCCACTGCTTGTGATTGTCCACTATTTTTCGCAAGATCCTCTTCATGTTTTTGTTGGCTGCTTCAGCTGCTCCATTCATTTGTAGCCGGTAGGCTATGAAATTACAGTGGACGATTTTTAACCTCTCTCAAATCTCCCTCATGAGATCTCTATTGAGGTTGGGTGCATTGTCAGTGATGATTGACTTTGGGGTCTTGAATCGGCAGACTATGTTGTTATGGACGAAATCTGCTACCACCTTCTTTCTAATGGCTTTGTATGTAGAAGCTTTGACCCATTTGGTGAAGTAGTCGATGGCTACCAGGATGAAATGATGTCCGTTTGATGAGGCAGGTTCTATAGGTCCAATCACGTCCATGCCCCAAACGGCGAACGGTCAAGGAAAACCCATTACATTCAGCTCATTAGGTGGAACCAGGATGAAATCCTCGTGAATCTGGCATTGGTGACACTTCTGTATGTAACGGAAACAATCGCTTTCCATGGGCATCCAAAATTATCCGAGTCTTAAAATCATCTTGCCCAAAGTGAAACCATTCATGTGAAGTCCGCATGTTCCTGCGTTTATTTCTTCCTGTAGTCTTGTTGCTTCTGCAGCATCACACACCTTAACAGACCCAATTCCGTGGTCCTCCCGTACAGGACTTCCCTGTTAAGGAAAAAGTGGTTGGCTAGCTTTCTGAGTGCTTGTTTTTGATCGTTGGTGGCATTCTTTGGTAATATTACTTGTTTCGAGGAACCTCTTATTGTAGTAGTACCACGGCTTACCATCTAGCTCTTCGTCTACATGGAAACAATATGCATGCTGATCCCAAACCTCTATCTCGATGGGGTCGATGTAATTCTTATATGGATGCTGGATCATCGATGACAAGGAAGATCATCGACGAACTCATTTTGAATTCTGGGAACATGTTTGAACTCAATCCTGGTGAATTTCTTTCACAACCCTTTCACGCAGTGTAGGTTTGGGAAGGTCTTAATATTCTTGGTTCTCCATTCGCCTTGAACTTGATGTATCAATAGATTAGAGTCTCCTATGACCAAAAGTTCCTTAATATTCATATCGACTGCCATCCTAATCCCAAGGATGCACGCTGTATACTATGCCATATTATTGGTGCAATGGAACCTTATCTTAGCTAAAGCCAGATAATGCTACCCTAACTCAAAAATCAGGACTGTTTTAATCCCTACACCTTTAAAGTTTGTTGCTCCATCGAAAAACATTCTCCACCCTGGGTATGACTCTGCAATGTCCTCCCCTACGAATAACACTTCTTCATCTAGGAAGTATGTATTGAGTGGCTCATAATCCTTGTCCAATGGGTTTTCCGCGAGTTGGTCGGCTAATACATGTCTCTTGATAGATTTTTGGGTTACGTACATAATATCGAACTCATTGAGAAGAATCTACCATTTGGCCAACGTTCCTGTAGGCATCGACTTTTGGAAGATGTACTTGAGCGGATCGAGTGATGATATAATATGTGTGGTGTATGCCGACATATAGTGCCTTAACTTCTTAGCAATCCAAGTCAAAGTGCAATAGGTCCGTGCTAACAAAGTGTATCTAGCTTCAAACAGTGTAAACTTCTTGCTTAGGTATAGATAGATTGCTCCTTCCTCCCAGTCTCATCGTGTTGTCCTAACACATATCCAAATGCATTATCCAAAATAGACAGGTATAGCAACAGTGGTTTCCCCAGTTCAGGAGGAGCTTAACATTGGTGGATTTGACAAATATTGTCGAAAGATTTATGATATTCTTTCATCTATTTTGAAGCGGCATCCTTCTTTAACAACTAGAAGATAGGCTCACAGATTACCATTGACTAGGCTATGAACCTGTTGATGTAGTTTAATCTGGTGAGGAAGCTCATCACATCCTTCTTGCTCATAGGCGGAGGCAAGTCTTAAATGGCTTAGATTTTGAAGGATCCAACTCTATCCCTTTCCTGCTGATGATGAAATCTAGCAGGTTTTTGATGGGGGCTCCTAATGCATATTTCACAGGATTCAACTTCAAAGTGTACCTCCGCAAACGTTCGATGAATTTCTTCAAGTCATTCAAATGCTTAGCATTCTTCCAAGATTTGATGATGACATCATCCACATATACATCGATTTTCTTGTGGATCACGTCGTGAAAGAGGGTTGTCATGGCCCTCATGTAAGTAGCATCGGTGTTCTTGGGGCTGAACGACATGACTCTATAACAATAAACTCCCCATGGCATAGTGAACGTTGTCTTCTCTACATCTTCTTCGTGCATCAGGATCTGGTGGTACCCGGCGAAACAATCAATGAATGACTGCAACTCATGCTTTGCATAATTGTTGATAAGGATATGAATGTTCAGTAGAGGAAAATCATCCTTTGGACTAGCCTTCTTGAGATCTCCATAGTCCACACATATCCTGATCTTCCCATCTGTCTTTGGTACCGGTACGGTGTTTACCAACAATGTAGGATAATTGGTAACTCTCCCAACATTTGCTTCTATCTTCTTAGTGACTTCTTCTTTTATTCTCAAACTCAAATCTGGCTTTCTAGGTTTTTGTTTGACTGGTGGTTTAGCGGATTAATGTACAACCGGTATGAGACAATGTCGATACTTAATCCAGGCATGTCGTCATATGATCAAGTGAACACATCGACGTATTGTCGGAGGATGTCAACCAATTCTTCCCTCTGTTCTGCCTCTAAGTGGATATTGATTCTAGTTTCTTTCACATCTACTTCTCTTCCCAAGTTGATTACTTCTAATTCTTCAAGGTTAGTCTTCTTCTGGCTCTCTAACTGCTCGTTCTCTTACAGGAGGTTATCAGGCATCATTCTCTTGTAGTACTCCTCGTAGTCTGGATAGTTTTCCTTAAGGCTTTCTTTACATATCATAATCGCGGAACAATTTTTATCTATTTGATTACAGAATATAAATAAGAGACAAAATTGAGATCACAATGATTTCAAGAATGGTGATTCTTTATTTCATCAAAGGAGAAATGTTTAAGCGTTCAAGGAGGCAACTGATAAAAAAGTACAGGCACGGCTCAAGCCTCAATTGACCGTGCAATTTTTCAAAATTTCTACAATTCCATACTACCAAGACTCCTGGCAAACCAGCGATGGGCTGGCGGTTCAATTCTTCAAAGCTTCTCCAGTTTAGCATCCTGAATGGTCGGTGTCTTGATATCATCTTCATCACGACATTCCTCGATAGTAGTCACAAACAATCTTCCCATTCCATCAACAATGTCATCTTATGCTGTTGAGCTCGCCCAGACCCGGAACACACTCTAGCACAAAATTCTTCTTCCCAAAGTTACTAGTGTAAGTCTTTCTAGTTGGAGCTTGATACCTTAAGGAAGCAGTACCCTTTCTGCCCTTTTGGCTCAATCGTCTCTGTTATCCTATCTGATCGGGCTCCTAGCCTGGTCCTGGTTGGCCCCCGTACTTCATCATCTCTCCCATTTCCATCTTCGATCTGTATGGAGATTGCATACCTAGATTCTGCTCATTATTCTCTATCTCCGTGGTCTGCATGATCTCGATTGCATGAATGGCAACCCCATCCAATCCTTCTATGAAGGGAACTGCTTGTTCTAGGTAAGCTGACCAGCTCCGTTCACCGTGAATTACAATCACTTGACAATCCCGCTCGAACTTTATACATTGATGGAGAGTGGACGGAACTTCCCCTGCCATGTGTATCTAGGGCCTTCCTAGCAACATGTTATATGAAGACAAAATGTCCATTACTTGAAACAGTATTGGGAACTCAAATGGTCCAATCTGCAGGGCAAAGTAGATCTCTTTAATGACGTCTTTCGGAGACTCATTGAAATATCTCACTCTTACATGGCTTTCCTTTACTCAAATGGATATCCAACTCTTGTAGAGTAGAAAGTGAGCAGATATTCACTTCGGATCCTCCATCAACAAGCACTCGAGATACAACTTTATCCCCGCACTTGACTGTGATATGCAGGGCTTTGTTATGATCCATACCTTCTACATGAAATTCGTCTCTTTGAAAGGAAATCACATTTGATTAGACCATATTTCCAATGGTTGCTGCTAACACCCTCGCTAGTGGTGTTACTCGTCACACTTACTCCACTTAACACCTTTATCAAGGCATCTTTATGAATGTCAGAACTCATTAGCAGATCCATAATCGATATTTGTGATGACTATTCCTCTATGAAATATTCTTTAACTGGTATCTTCCTCCAAAACTCTATCGCCTCAACATCCGTTATGTTCATCCTCTGATTTGTTTCTCTAAATGAATTTCCTCAGTTTATCTCCTTTGGAGCATAGAACTTTCCTGACATGGTCATCCTGTGAGCAGCTACGAAATCTGTCATTTTACCTATTCCTTTCTGCTAGTACGTCCATGGAACTGTCTGTATTTTTTACTCTCCTCATTCTTAACGGAGGCGGCGGACTGTTGTTGGTACATCTGGACCATAACTAGAGGTTTTAACTGTACAGTATTTAGCGAAATCTTTTGGGGCAAAACTCTTGCAGCCTCAACAGTCCCAATTGTGATGATGGTCCCCTTCAAATCATAATCTGCGTCCAAAGCGGTCATGTTAGCTCCCAGTTTCCTATGGTTTAGCAGTGGGTTACGATTCAGATTTGGCAGAGCCAGAATACATTGGATGGATCCACTCTTGATCTGTGACTCGATCTCATTCTTCATCCTTAATCAACCCTCAGTATCATGCCCAGGAACACCTAAATAGAGGCACATCGCTTGGTTGCATCAAAGTACTTGGAAGGTTGGTCGGGAATTCTCCCTTCCAATAGATATATCAAACCAACTCTCCTCAGCCTTTCAAATAACTGGGCTAAGGGTTAAGCAATCAAGGTATAGTTTTTGGGATTTCTTTCTTCAAAATTTGGGCATGGTTGGGATGCATAAGCGGGTCAATTTTGGTGGGTGGTCGTTTGCACTAGAGCATATGATGGTGGTGGGTTAGGATTTATATAGGCATGAAGTGGGTTATATTAAGGTTGTGTGTTATAGTACGATTGTGTGTTGTATACTAGAGCGTAAGGGGGTTGGTGTGAAGGATGGGCATTCATGGGGTAAGAGTTATTTCTGCAAGGTGGGCTAGACTGATTGTAGGGAACAACTACTGATACTTCTTCTTTCTTCTTCTTCCCACTGCTTATAGAACCAGACTGAATTTCCTTGATGGTAGCTTGCAATGCAGCCATTGACTGCATCTTGCCTAATTTGATGCCTTCTTCCAATAAGTCTCCCATGTTAACCAATTCGAGAAATTTCTGATCCATCATACCCATCATCTTTTCAAAGTAAATTCCTTCTTGAGCTCTGATAAAATATTTGGTCAGCTCATTATCATCGAGTGAGGGTTGGGTCCTTGCAGCCTCCGACCTCCAGTAGCGGGCATACTCTTGAAATGACTTTGATGGTTTCTTCTGCAAATACACTAGAGGGAACCTGTCTGGAGTGAATTCGGTATTAAACCGGAAAGGGTTCATAAATTCCTCCGCCATGTCCTGCCACTCTCTCCAGTTTCTAGGGTCCCTGCAGGAATATCTTCATTCTCATATTTTAATTTCTTCCTATCCCGACCGACTTGTCACAGTAGGCCCTCAAATGCGCATGGGGATCACCTGTTCCATCAAAGATGTCGGACTTTGGAGGCTTGTACCCTACGAGCATGTCAACATTAGGATGTATACACAAGTCTTCAAAATCCAGGCTCTCGCTCCCTCGAGCAACTTGGAGATTCTTCATATTCTTTCTCAACACTCGCAACTGCTCTAACACTGACTCTTTTTCTTTATACTTTGATTCTCTCTCCATCTCAGCATATTAATCGATCTCATATGTCACTCTGACCATGACAGGCGCTGTGAAGGTAAGTTTTGAGGTGGTATATACATGTGGAACATACTGCTTGTGTGTACCGGTGTGTGTCGTATATATGTGTTAAGCGTGATTGTTGGCAAAAGTGACATTGTCATGGGGAGGGGTGTGAACTGAGTTGGTAGTGACTGGTGGGTTTTGCAGAGTCTGGATGTAAAGAGCATGTATAGGAGGATTTGGTGGATTTGTGGAGGTTACTGGTGGTAAAACATGGGTTGCGGGATTTGTAGTGACTGTGGTTGGGGTACTATTTGTTTGTCGGTAGTTGAAGGGAAGTGATTAGGGATTGAATCCATCAAAGGGAAGCGGGATGGTTGCGGAAACGTCGTCACGACCAAATGCTCCAGCTCTCAAATATAATACACTTCTTCTCTCAGTGATTCCATTTCCTATGCTATTCTAGCAACGTGCTCATCATTTCGAGTATCATCCTTTTTCCCCGATTGCCTCCGGTTGTCGGCTATTACCAGAACATTTCTAGCTGGGTCATCAGATGCAGACATCCTCCTTTTTTATCTTAGGTTGTATGGTGGTTCGGCCAGTTTTTTGTGTCAACACAAACTGACTTTGTTTCCGGGGAATAATAATAAAGTAAAGCAAAAAATAAAAGGAAAAAAGTAGAAGTTAGTTTCAGCGATTGCACAAATATAAGCACATAGATCAATTAGTTCACATATTCAAGATAAACATGTTTCCTAAGATGCGTAGGGACCTCTCTTTGCCGGAGGTAGGCCTATGTCGCAAATGTTTGACGAACAATCAGATTTTAACAAGTTTAGATCCGGAGCAAATTTTGGTTGTTCATTAATAATATTTGGATTACATTAGGCGGGACGAAAGTTGCAACATTATTTTCTAACATCCACAATGTTACATAGGCGGAGAGGCTTGCCTTAAGTAAATAAAAAAAGTATATGGTAAAGGGTGCATGATAGGTGGAAATGAACCAGCCACTCATAATCATCCTTAGAGTCATCTGCCAAGTCCTCTTCTTCAAGTTCCTTCTCGAAGTATTCTTCAAATTCTTCTCCTTCCTCATCGTTGTTGTACTCATGATCTTCTTGAGGATCATCTTCTAGTTTTGTCTCTGATTCAACCTATACATACTCGATCACTTGGTCATCATCCTCTAGATCAGACCAAACTGCCTGAGAACTCGTAGAGGTGTATACTAGTGAATAACTTCAAGTCCCACCAACTCGTTGAATTATTTTCCGGTGGTCCTCAGAATTGCCCTACTACTTAACTATGAGAGCTTCCAGTTTATACATTCTCCACTTAGGTGAGCTTCCAGTTTATCTATTCCAGAAAGTTGCCAAGACCACATGCATCAAGTTGATATTGATTCGCCCTTTACTTTGTGGGAAAACCAGTAATCCTAACAATTCCAAAGAGAAGGTCAAAGGATGGAGTCTCACCCAGGTCGGGTGATCATATTGAAATTCTACCATATGCCACTTGTTACTTATTCGATGCTCGAACCTCTCGAACAATTGGTCCAAGCTTACCCATCCATCTTCAATGTTCCTCAGACTTTGGTTGCTTGTCAAACCCAAAGCATCGAGGAACCTTTGTCTAGGCATGGTAACTAGCAGTATGGGCTTTCTACCGGCAAACTACAGCTCTGTGAAGCTAGTGACTTCCTCCAGTGTCGACACCAATTCACAATCAACGAACTTGAACATCACTTTAGCTGGATCCCAGAATTCCACCAAAAGTCTGCTAAGGACTTTGTCAGCCCGTATGTTCAATAAAGCCGTCATTGCTCCCAAATGTATTATGATTTCATCTCCATGATCTTGTGAATGTTTCTCCACTATTGTTTTAGCTTGTGTGGCGCTCCTATAACAATATTGATTTCGGGGATGTTATGGTTGATTTCCATTATGAAGAGGTGAAAAAGAGGTTTGGTAAGTGTTTGCTCTCAATCTTTAGCATCTCATCTGGATTGGTTTTTCGTTCCATAAAAGACATGTCATTGGGTGCATGACCCGTTGATATTAAGGTAACTTTCCTAATCGTGAGTTGATGCCAAGGACGGACTCGTCTAAGGTTTGTGCAGCGTGACCTATGTTTTCTAGAGTGGAATGTTTCATAATTCTTGGAGATGGAGCGAATATTGTGAGACATTGTGTTAGTTAACTTGACAAAGTTGTTCTCTGAGACTAAAGAATTTTGAAAGAAGGTTCGGAGGGGCGTAAAAGACAACCCTTGTGTGCCATTGTGTGTGATAGTGTATGGTCAAGAATCGATAGGAAAGAATGCGATGATAGTGTATATAAAGCAGTAACAGATAGTTGGGATAAAAATAATAATATTAAAGCAGCCAGATAAGTAGATACTTAACAAGTAAGATAGGTAAGCACATATTAGTGAAATTAAGCACAATTAAAGTAGTGTATAAAAAAACATCCCTAAATTTCAGATCTAGTCTAAGTCTGCTAAGGTCAGAACCTAAGTGTAAAACTCCACAGTAGAGTCGCCATGTTGTTGCACCCTATTTTGCATGAGTCAAAATAAAATTCAACTAGTGGTTTCCCTATTGTTGATGAAAAAGAGTCTCCACCTAATATTTAAAGGAATACTATCCTATTAGTCTTTTAACCGGTGATATTTGGATTAGGGTTCTTGTTCTTCTAAGGGGAAGGTGTTAGACACCCCCTAAACTCTACCTGAGGTAGCTCCATAGGACTTAGACTAGGTTTAGGAATTTAAATGTCTATATTCTACTTAGTAGTGCTTAAAAGTTTGTGGTTTACTCTATGTCTTTGTTTAAAGTCTATCATTTGAAAGAAAATAGTATATGTACTTGCAAAGGAGAACATAAGTTGGATTTGTAAAGCTCTTTTAAAAGGTTTATATCTACAAGATTGAAAAGATTTGTAAAAAAAATGTTTTTGTTATGTTTACATCTACAAGA
Organism: Nicotiana tabacum; assembly: GCF_000715075.1. Lineage (NCBI taxonomy): Eukaryota > Viridiplantae > Streptophyta > Magnoliopsida > Solanales > Solanaceae > Nicotiana > Nicotiana tabacum. Next base: position 106,180,867 of record NC_134090.1, read on the forward strand.
TTTGAAAAGAATTGTAAAATGTGGCCATACTTTGAATGCCTTATCTTTTGAAATAATATGGCTATTTGTATAAATCTAGTAAAGCAAAAACTTTAGGAAAATTGGGCCTTGAACCTTTTGGAATTGGTTTCAATTTGAAGCTGTGTTTTGAAGAAAATTTGTTGGGGCTTGATAACCTACTGTATTTGATCTTTGTTTATAGAAAACTAACTTCATAGTCAGCCTTTTATTCTGATTTTTGGGAAAGAGTCATTTTCATTCCAAATCTATTTAAAACTTAAAAAACTTCATTAAGATGGTTAGCATGAAGAAAGATGAAAATAGTATACCAGAAATGAGTGACAAGTATATTGAAGTTCATTAGCTAATATAGGATAAACATCGATTTCTTTTAGTTACCTATGGTCTTTGGCTTGCCTAGGTTCCTAAGACGGTAAAGCATAATAAAACATTCAATAATATTGTTAGTGTCATAATATATATATAAAATAAATAACGAGTTCAGTTTTATTGAATAATGAGGAAAGTAAAGAGAACTGGACTCAGCGTTTAAGACCAAAAGAAATATAGACCCAGTAGATTTCGAACACAACAACGACAGACTTCAACGATTTGGGCTCTAGGTTAGAACTTGGGCCTGAGTTCTAGAGAACTCAGCAGGTACAGTTCGATCGTATATGCAAAAAAGGAAAAGCAAGAAATAGTGATGAGGCCCTATAAAATATGACATTCAAGTGTGATTAAGAGTATAGTAAAGCTAATTATGAGGCCCAATAAGACTATAACAAACAAGTACTATTGGAGTGAAGACCAAACTTCATTTATATTAATCCTAAGAGGATTAGTGAAGGTCAATGACTAAAAGGTTATGGTAAGACCTTATTCGTTAACAATATATCCTTGGAATACCTGGAATTTCAAAGTTCACAAGGGTCTCAAGGACCCAGAGTAGTGCTTGTGACAGGAAGGACATCTCATCCACAAACTAAGCCTTATCTCAAATACTCAGTGTTACTCAGAATCATTCTTCCCCAAAGGTTTAAAGATAAATGAGGAAATCACTCTAATAATTAACATGGTAGCAATAGTTGAGACAAAGGTTCAGGTAATACATATTGTCACAGCAGCTTCACAAAATACTACAAGCAAGCATAATGATATGAACATTATCAACTTTAATCCAGACATAAAAATGTAGGATGTTGCAAGTATTTACACTATCCAAGAGTATGCATCAGAACATTTGAAGGGACAATCACAGATGTAAACAAGAGAGGTCATGGCAGTCACTAACTCAAGTTTAAAACACTAAGTTAAATGACCAAGGGAGGTAGAACAGACATGTATCTTAACCTTAACAATCCTACTGATAGGTCCAAACTAGAAGGGACTTTTAACTAAGTTCATAGCATACCAATAGTTATTAGAAGTCAAGTTATTCAACCAAGCATGATACAACATCTGTCCCAAACAGGGCAAAAAAATGTTCATGAGTTTCCCTTAAGCTCACTAGTGATCACAATCAACTTATGTTCCAAATTCTATATGTTAATCCTTGTATAAGAAACAAGATTCAACTTCTTCTTTATGTGGTAATACAATTCTAAGTGAATGGTATAATAGATCAAACATAAGTCTCTTCAAATAAAGAGGCAAACATGTGATTCATGAGTCAGAACAAGAAAATGCTCAAACATGTACATAATAACATTTTCTAAAGGCTACATGATTGCAAAATGAGTAGGTGATCCAAGACCAGGCTAATGAGTTTATTACATGGGAGTTAGATCATAAGAACATGGATGATTTCTCATACATTGAGTAGATGTAGTTATGGTAGCTGATTAATCAATTCAGGCAGACTAGTTAGTGTGATAACACAAACAACATGATGAAGTTAAGTTTTAGATATGTTAAAGCATAGCTAATCCAAGAGGTGATATAGAACAAGCACAACATTTGAAGACAATTAAGGATATAATTTGAATTATGCTAGTAAACATGGTAGTAAATGTCAGAACACGTGTGGAGGTAACCACAAAAACTCCTTAATACTTAGGTCAATCACTTTCGGGAAACAATTATCCAATGAAACTCAAATGTATAATTAAGCAGTCACATAAACATGAGAATTAACAGAAAACTTTTATAATGTTTTAAGGTGTTATAGGATTGCAAGACATACTAACAACTAAATTGATAGCCATAATAGCAGGCTTGTGTTGAACTTTTAAGTGTACACAATTAGCTTAGTTCTAACTTCATCGAAGCAAACAAATCTAGTACATTGTGACGATCCGACCAGTCATCGCATGAGTTACCGCTTCGTTTTTTCCATTTCTGCTTCTTATTACTTTGTTTATCGGTTCTATATGTGATCGGGTTGGTTGGCTTGGGTTCAAAAAAGATTTGGTAAGTTTGAGACACTTAGTCTCTTTTGAGGAAGCTTAAGTTGGAAAAGTGAACCGGATATTGACTTATGAGTTAGAGGGATCGGATGTGAGTTTTGATGGTTCGGTTAGCTTCGGGAGGTGATTTTGGACTTAAGAGCGTGATTGGAATGAGTTTTGGAGGTCCGGAGTAGATTTAGGCTTGAATTGGCGAAATTGGATTTATGGCGATTTCCGGTTGATAGGTGAGATTTTGATATAGGGGTTGGAATGGAATTCTGAGAGTTGCAGTAGTTCCTTGGTATCATTTAGGATGTGTGTGCAAAATTTCAGGTCATTCGGACATGATTTGGTTGGGTTTTTGATCAAAAGCATAATTTAGAAGATTTTGGAATTCTTAGGCTTGAATCCGATGCGAATTTAGTGTTTTGATGTTTTTTTGAGTATTCTTATCACGACCCTAACCCGGACCTAGTCGTGATGGCGCCTCTCGTGAAGACAAGGCCAGCCGACACTTCCCATTTTTCAATTATTAACAATTAAGCATTTTAGAAACGGTGTAAACACGATAAAATAAATCCGAAATAACCATGATAACATAAATATGCGGAAGAATACCCATACACAGCCCTAACTGGGGTGTCACTAGTCATGAGCATCTATAAGTCATAATACAAATCCGCCAAGTCAATAAACTAGTACAACTGTCTGAAAAGAGATAGAAGTGATAAAGGAGTAGAGACACGGGGCTGCAGACGCCAACAGCTACCTCGTGAACTCCGAATGTCCGCCTGAAGCTGGAGGAATCAACACTCGGGAGCGGAACCAGCTACGCCTGAATCTGTACATAGGGTGCATGGAGTAAAGTGAATACTCCAACTCAGTGAATAACAAATGTAAATAACGACTGAAAGTAAGAAAACACACAAGGCACAAGGCATTCTATAAAGAAGCAGTAGAACCATTTAAAAGCAGTAAACAGGTAATTGACAAGTAGTTAAGGTAAAGTAAACAAATAGAAGTTTGCCCCTCGGGCACAATATCAACAGATCTGCCCCTCGGGCAACATCTCAGAATAGCACAAGCACCTCGGGCCATCACATAGAACAATACCAGCCCATCTGGTTCAAACTCACATCGCAATGGGTACCCGCGCTCACTGGGGGTGTGCAGACTCCTGGAGGGGCCCCTTAAGACCCAAGCGCAATAACAAGTCATCTCGTGGCATCAAAACTAAGCCCTCGACCTCATATCAATCAAGCCACCTCGTAGCGTACATATCTCAGGCCCTCGGTCTCAAATCAGTATCAGTGTTTCCTCACAACATAGGCCCTCGACCTTACTCAGTCAAAAATCCTCACAAGCCCCTCGGGCAATAGTAAAACAGTGTTTCTCAGCCCAAACATCATTTAAAATATCATTTAAGTCTTAAAAAAACTAAGTAAACATGGCTGAATATGAACATAGTGAAAAATAACGTGACTGAGTTCAAGTAATAAGTCAAAATAGTGAGGAAATATCAATAAAAAGCCCCGAAGGGTTCAAATAGTTGGCACTAGGCCCAAATATAGCATTTAGCCCAAATAATGATGATAACAAATAGTTTTCAGTCAAATACGCGGTAAAATCATCAATCGGGACGGACTAAGTCACAATCCCCAATAGTGCACGACCCAACGTTCTTCATCAAGTGTGTGTCTCACCTCAATATAGCACTACGATGTGCAATCCGGGGTTTCAAACCCTCAGAACATCATTTACAATCATTACTAACCTCAAACCGGCTAAATCTCTAACTCGCGATGCCTTTGCCCCTTGAATCGGCCTCCGCACATGTCAAATCTATCCAAAATCAGAACGAGGACGTTAAAATATGCTAAGGGAACGAAGCCCAAGCAAAAACAATCAATAAATGGCAGAAATTCTGAAATTACCAAAACCCGACCCCCGGGCCCACATCTCGGAATTCGATAATTTTCACATCAATAGATTCCTTATCTGCCCACAAGTTCATACATATCAAAAGTTCTCAAATCCGACCCCAAATGGTTCTCCAAATCCCCAATCAAAAGTCCAAATTTCCAAGCCCTAGTTCTTCAATTTTTGGCTTAAGTTCCATGATTTCCTAGGTGGAATTCACATAATAATCGAGTTTTAAGTCCGAGAATCTTACCTCCAAGTGATTCCCCTTGAATCCCTCTTCACTCTCCTTCAAAAATCTCCAAAAATGACCAACTACGGAGGAAATAAGCCCCAAAATCGCGGACAAGATGAGTTTAAAAACCTTCTGCCCAGGCATAATTTTCTTCATCGCGATCACGGGAAAACCTTCACGATTGCGAAACACAAAAACTCAGCTTCCACAATTTACTCTATGAGAACCCATCAAAAGCCCTGCGAACGCGATTCCCAGGTGACTGACTCTACGCGATCGTGGACATCTCTCCTCGTTCGCAATGAACAAAATCCAGTCAAGACCCCAAGTCCATTTAACTCTATGCGAATGCGACTACCTTCCCGCGTTCACGATGAATAACCTCTCCACTCTATGCGATCGCAACCCAACCTTCGCGCACGCGAAGAACAACTGGACGGCCCCCTCAAAAGCTTCTATGCAATCGCGAGACTCCCTAAGCGATCGCGAAGGGCAAAACTCTGCAACAGCTGAACCTGCAATTTCTGCAATTTCTGAACATCAAAATGATCTGAATGACCACCCGAAACTCACTCGAGGCCCTCGGGACCTCACCCAAAGGCACTAACATATCCTAAAACCTTTTTCAAACTTGTTCCAATCATCAAAACGCCTAAATAATATCAAATCAACCAAAACACATCGGATTCAAGCCTAAGTTTCTAAAATCTTCCAAATTCCGCTTTTGATCAAAAACCCAACCAAACCACGTCCGAATGACCTGAAATTTTGCACACACATCCCAAATGACACGATGGAGCTACTACAACTCTCGAAATTCCATTCCGACCCCTATATCAAAATCTCACCTATCAACCAAAAATCTTCAAAATATCAATTTCGCTAATTCAAGCCTAAATCTACTCCGAACCTCCAAAACTCATTCGGATAAGACTCTTAAGTCATAAATCACCTCCTGAAGCTAGCCGAACCATCAGAACTCACATCCGAGCCCTCTAACACATATGTCAACATCCGATTGAACTTTCCAACTTAACCTTCCTTAAAAGAGACTAAGTGTCTCATACTTACCAAACTCATTCCGAATTCGATCCGACCAAACCGATACCACAAAACACGGATAACGAAGAATAAGGAGGCAGAAATGGGGAAAACGGAGCGGTAACTCATGAGACGACTGACGGGTCGTCACATTCTCCCCAACTTAAACAAACATTCATCCTCGAATGAGTCAAGAAACATACCTGAAGCCTCAAACATGTGAGGATATCTGCTCTGCATGTCCTGCTTGGTCTCCTAGGTAAACTCTTCCACGGGCCGACCTCTCCACTGCACTTTTACTAAAGTTATATCTTTTGACCTCAACTTCCGAACCTGACGACCCAAAATAACTACTAGCTCCACATCATAGGTCAAATCATCGTCTAACTGAACCGTGCTAAAATCCAGAACATGAAACGGATCCCCAATATACCTCCGGAGCATAGAAACATGAAATACTGGATGCATGCTCGACAAGCTGGGTGGCAAGGCAAGCACATAAGCCACCTCCCCAATCCTCCGAAGCACCACAATAGGCCAATGAACCGAGGACTCAATTTCCCTTTCTTCCCAAATCTCTAACACCCTTCATGGATGAAACCTTTAACAGAACCTTCTCGCCAACCATGTAGGACACATCTCGAACCTTCCTGTCAGCAGCATAACCCTTTTGCCTCAACTGCACTGTACGAAGCCTCTCTTGAATCACCTTTACCTTCTCCAAAGCATCCTGCACCAAATTAGTCCCCAATTGCCTAGCCTCACCGAAATCAATGACACAAGCATGCAACATGTCCTCCAATATCTGAATAGTGTGCTCGAACTGCCAGTCCATTTGAGGATGAAAAGCTGTGCTCAACTCCACCTCTGTACCTAACTCTCTCTGCACAGCCCTCCAAAACTGCAAAGTAAACTGAGTACCTCTATCTGAAATGATGGAAACCGGAACACCATGCAAGTGAACTATCTCTCGGATATAGATCCCTGCCAACCTCTCTGAAGAATAGGTAGTACACACAGGGATGAAATGCGCGGACTTGGTCAGCCGATCTACAATCACCCAAATAGCATCGAACTTATTCAAAGTTCGTGGAAGTCCAACAACAAAGTCCATAGTGATCCTCTCCCACTTCCACTCAGGAATATCCATCTGCTAAAGCAAGCCACCCGGTCTCTGATGCTCATATTTCACCTGCTGACAATTGAGACACCGAGTTACAAATCCCACAATATCTTTCTTTATTCTTCTCCACCAATAGAGCTGCCTTAAATCCTGATACATCTTCGCAGCACCCAGATGAATGGAACACCGCGAGCTATGGATCTCCTCCAGAATCAACTCCCGAAGCCCATCCACATTGGGCACACGGATCCAGTCCTGCATCCTCAACACCCCATCGTCATCAATGGTCACATCTCTGGCATCATCATGCTGAACTCTGTCCTTAAGGACAAGCAAATACGGATCATCATACTGGCGCTCTCTGATGCGATCTTATAAGGAAAACCGAGAAACCACACAAGCCAATACCCGACTGGGCTCCGAAATATCTAACCTCACGAACCAATTGTCCAAGGACTGAACATCAACTACAAGAGGTCTCTCCCCAACTGGAATATATGCCAAACTCTCCATACTCATTGCCTTTCGTTTCAAAGCATCGGCTACCACATTAGCCTTCCTTGGATGGTACAATATAGTGATATCATAATCCTTAAGCAACTCCAACCATCTCCGCTGCCTCAAATTGAGATCCTTCTGTTTGAACAAGTGCTGGAGGCTACGATGATCAGTAAACACCTCACAAGACACACCATACAAGTAATGCCTCCAAATCTTCAATGCGTGAACTGTGGCAGCCAACTCCAAATCATGAACAAGGTAGTTCTTCTCGTGGGGCTTCAACTGAAGAGAAGCATAAGTATTAACTCTACCCTCCTACATCAATACACAACCAATTCTAACTATTGAAGCGTCACAATATATGGTATATGAACCTAAAACTGATGGCAAAACCAACACTGGAGCTGTAGTCAAGGCTGTCTTGAGCTTCTGAAAGCTCTCCTCACACTCGTCCGACCATACAAATGAAACACCCTTCTAAGTCAACCTGGTCAAGGGAAATGCGATAGATGAGAATCCCTAAACAAACTGGCAATAATAGCCCGCAAAACCTAGAAAGCAGCAAATCTCTATGGTTGAGGACGGTCGGGGCCAACTCTGAACCGCCTCTATCTTCTTCGGATCAACCTGAATACCCTCGCTGGACACTACATTCCCTAAGAAAGCCACTAAACTGAGCCTAAACTCACACTTGGAGAATTTTGCATAAAGCTTCTCCTTTCTCAATCTCTACAACACAACTCTCAAATGCTCTGCATGCTCCTCCTGACTGTGCGAATATACCAGAATATCATCAATGAAGACTATGACAAATGAGTCAAGATAAGGCCAGAACACGCTGTTCATCAGATGCATGAAAGCTGCTAGGGCATTGGTCAGCCCAACAGACATTACTAAGAACTCATAATGACCATATCAGATCCTAAAAGCTGTCTTATGAATATCCGAATCCCTAATATTCAACTGGTGATAGCCTGAATGGAGATCAATCTTGGAGAACACCCTTGCTCCCTGAAGCTGGTCGAATAAATCATCAATGCGAGGCAAAGGATACTTGTTCTTAATGGTTACCTTGTTCAATTGCTTATAATCAATGCACATTATCATTGTGCCATCCTTCTTTTTCACAAACAGAATCGGCGCACCCCAAGGTGACACACTAGGCCGAATGAACCCCTTATCAAGGAGTTCCTGAAGTTGCTCCTTTAACTTCTTCAGCTCCGCTGGTACCATACGATACAGAGAAATAGAAATGGGCTGAGTGCCCGGCACCAGTCAATACCAAAATCAATATCCCTGTCCGGTGGTATGCCCGGCAGGTCTACAGGAAACACATCTAGAAAATTCTTCACAATTAGGACAGAATCTATACTGGGAGCCTCAACTCCCACATCCCTCACAAAGACTAGGCACGAAAGGCATCCCTTCCCAACCATACACTGGGCCTTCAAGAATGAGATCACTCTGCTGGGAACATAATTATTCACACCTCACCACTCGATCCGTGGTACACCCAGCATAGCCAATGTGACTATCTTAACATGACAATCCAGAATAGCACGACACGGAGATAACCAATCCATGCCCAAAATGACATCAAAATCCACCATGCTCAATAACAGTAGATCCACTCGGGTCTCCAGACCCCCAATAGTCACCACACACGACCGGTACACACGGTCTACAATAATAGTATCGCCTATCGGGGTAGATACATGAACAAGTAAAGCAAGAAACTCACGGGGCATACCCAAATAATGAACAAAGTATGATGACACAGAAGAAAAGGTGGAACTGAGATCAAATAATACAGAGGCATCTCTGTGGCAGACTGAAACAATACCTGTAATAACAACATCTGAAGCAATAACATTGGATCTTCCTAGGAGTGCATAGAAATGGGCCCGACTGCCCCCTAATAGACCTCCCCCTCTAGGGCGACCCCTAGCTGACTGACTTCCACCCCTAGCTTGTTGGGTGGGTGGGTGGTGAAGAAACTGGCGCTGAAGCTGATGACTGGCCTCTCTGCTAAGATGAACTAGCAAAATGACGAGGACACTGCCTCCACATGTGACCAATCTCACCACACTCAAAACAACTCCCAGGTGATAGAGAAGGGGACTGAAGGGAACCCATCGCACTAGAGTGACTAACAGATGCACTCGGCATGGAAGAGCCCTGAACTGATAGAGCACGGGTCGAACTCTGAGCTGGAAGGGCACTAAGTGATGACTGGCCCTGCTGAGAACTGTGATAACCATGACCCGACGACCCCCCACGACAACCTGGACGAGCTGGCTGAGCAGACCTGAATGGACAACATCTGTCATGCTGAAACTGACCCCTCGAAGGAGCACCACTATAGCTACCAGATCCTTGAGGCCTCTTGGCCTCCCTCTACTCTCGCTCCTAGGGACGAACAGACTCAATCTCACGGGTGATATCCACAACCTCCTCAAAAGTAGCACCAGTCACCCTCTCTCTAGTCATAAGAATACGGAGCTGATAAGTAAGACCATCAACAAACCTCCATATCATCTCTCTATACGTCGTGACCAACCAGATGCCATGATGCGCCAACTCAGAGAACCTCAACTCATACTGCGACACGGTCATCTTCCTCTGACGCAACCACTCAAACTGCCTACGCAGCTCCTCTCTGCGATACTGCGGGACATACTTATCTAGAAAGAGGACGAAGAACTGCTGCCAGGAAAGGGGCACTGCACCAATAGGCCTATACCTCTCAAAATCCTCCCACCAAGTGAAAGCAGCTCCTGAAAACTGATAACTAGTGAAAGCGACCCCGCTGATCTCCAGAATACCTGTTGTACGAAGCATCCTCTAACACTTGTCCAAAAAACCCTGGGCATCCTCGCCCTCTACGCCACTGAAGGTTGGAGGCTGAAGTCTACCAAATCTCTCCAACCTACGCTGCTCATACTCCGGCATGGCAGGAACTACATAGTCCTGAGTAGCTATAACTGGCTGGGCTGGATGTGCCCCTAGCATCTGGAGTCCCTACATGACCTGCTCAGGTGTGTGAGCGGCGGGAGTCTGATTTCCTCCCCCAGCTTGAGAAGTAGCCGCGGCTGTAGTGGCTGAAACCGCCTGAGCTAGGCCAGTGCAAACTGATAACATCTGAGCCAAGGCCTCCTAAAGACCCGAAATCACGATGGGCACAGCTGGTGCCTGAGCTGGTGCTGCTGGAGCGTCCGTAGCTGGAACCTAGTCCTAAGCTGGGGTAGCTGGTGGATCTGCAGGTGTTGCCCTAGCTGCTCTGCCTCTACCACGACCACTACCGCGTCCTTGGCCTTTGGTGGTCGCAGCTGGTGGCACTGGTGGTCGTCCATCCTGTCCGGTAGCGCGTGTCCTCACCATCTGTGAGAGAATAGAATAACAGAAGTTTAGTACTAGGATCAACAAGTTCGCACGATAAGAATTTCAAGAATATGAAGTTTTTCCTAAAGGTTCTGCAACCTCTCAAGGATAAATACAGAAGTCTCCATACAGATCCATGAGACTCTACTAAACCTGCTCATGACTCGTGAGACCTATATAACCTAGGCTCTGATACCAACTTGTCACGACCCTAACCCAGACCCGATCGTGATGGCGCCTCTTGTGAAGACAAATCCACCCGACACTTCCCATTTTTCAATTATTAAAAGTTAAGAATTTAAGAAACGGTCTAAAAAAGATAAAATAAATCTGAAATAATCATGATAACATAAATACGTGGAAGTACACCCATACACAACCCTAGCCGGAGTGTCACTAGTCATGAGCCTCTATAAGTCATAATACAAATTCGCTAAGTCAATAAACTAGTACAACTATTTGAAAAGAGATAGAAGTGATAAAGGAGTAGAGACACGGGGCTGCGAACCCCAACAACTACCTCATGAACTCCAAATGTCTGCCTGAAGCTGGAGGGATCAGCACTCAAGAGCGGAACCAGCTACGCCTGAATCAGCACACAGGGTGCAGGGAGTAAAGTGAGTACTCCAACTCAGTAAGTTACAAATGTTAATAACGACTGAAAGTAAGAAAACATGCAAGGCATAAGGCATTCTATAATAAAGCAGTAAAACCATTTAAAAGCAGTAAACCGGTAAAAAGTTAAGTAATAATCTTTTTTCAACAAGTAAACAGGTAATTGGCATGTAGTTAAGGTAAAGTAAACAAATAGAAGTTCGCACCTCGGGCACAGTATCAACAAATCCGCCCCCCGGACAACATCTCAAAACAGTACCAGCCCTTCGGGCCATCACATAGAACAATACCAGCCCCTCGTGCTCAATCTCACATCGCAATGGGTACCCGCACTCACTGGGGGTGTGCATACTCCTGGAGGGGCCCCTTATGGCCCAAATGCAATAACAAGCCATCTCGTGGCATCAAAACTAGGCCCTCGGCCTCATATCAATCAAGACACCTCGTGGCGTACATATCTTAGGCCCTCGGCCTCAAATTAGTATCAGTGTTTCCTCACAACATAGGCCCTCGGCCTTACACATTCAAAAATTCTCACAAGCCACTCGGGCAATGGTAAAACAGTGTTTCTCAGCCCAAACATCATTTAAAATATCATTTATGTCTTAAAATAAACTGAGTAAACATGGCTGAGTATTAAAACAATGGAATATAACATGACTGAGTTCAAGTAATAAGTCAAAACAGTGAGGAAATATCAATAAAAAGCTTCGAAGGGTTCAAATAGTTGGCACTAGGCGCAAATATAGCATTCAACCCAAATAATGATGGTAGCAAATAGTTTTTAGTCAAATACACGGTAAAATCATCAATCGAGACAGACTAAGTCAAAATATCCAATAGTGCACGACCACACGCTCATCATCAAGAGTGTGTCTCACCTCAATATAGCACTACGATGTGCAATTTGGGGTTTCAAACCCTCAGAACATTATTTACAATCATTACTCACCTCGAACCGGCTAAATCTCTAGCTCGTGATGCCTTTGCCCCTCGAATCGACCTCCACACGCGTCGAATCTATCCAAAATTAGAACGAGGACATCAAAATATTCTAAGGGAACAAAGTCCAAGCGAAAACAATTAATAAATGGCACAAATCCTGAAATTACCAAAACACGACACCCGGGCCCACATCTCAGAATTCGATAATTTTCACATCAATAGATTCCTTATCTCCCCACGAGTTCATACATATCAAAAGTTCTCAAATCCGACCCGAAATTGTTCTCCAAATCCCCAATCAAAGTCCAAATTTCCAAGCCCTAGTTCTTCAATTTTTAGCTTAAGTTCCATGATTTTCTAGGTCGAATTCACATAATAATCGAGTTTTAAGTCCAAGAATCTTACCTCCAAGTGATTCCCCTTGAATCCCTCTTCAATCTCCTTCAAAAATATCCAAAAATGACCAACTATGGTGGAAATAAGCTCCAAAATCACGGACAAGACGAGTTTAAAAACCTTCTGCCCAGGCATCATTTTCTTCATCGCGATCGCGGGAAAACCTTCGCGATCGCGAAGCACAAAAACTCAGCTTCCACAATTTACTCTATGTGAACATATCAAAAGCTCTGCGAACGCGATGCCCAGGCGACTGACTCTATGCGATCGCGGACATCCCTCCGCGTTCGCAATGAACAAAATCCAGCCAAGACCCCAGGTCCATTTAACTCTATGCGGACGCGACCACCTTCCCGCGTTCGCGACGAATAACCTCTCCATTCTATGTGATTGCAAGCCAACCTTCGCGAATGCAAAGAACAACTGGACGGCCCCTTTAAAAGCTTATACGCAATCGCGAGACTCCCTACGCGATCGCGAAGGGCAAAGCTCTGCAACAGCTGAACCTACAATCCTAAAATGATCCGAATGACCACCCGAAACTCACCCGAGTCCCTCGGGACCTCAACCAAAGGAATCAACATATCCTAAAACCCTATTCAAACTTATTCCAATCATCAAAACGCCTCAAATAACATCAAATCACCCAAAACACATCAGATTCAAGCCTAAGTTTCTAAAATCTTCCAAATTTCGCTTTTGATCAAAAATCCAACCAAACCACGTCCGAATGACCTGAAATTTTGCAGAAACATCCCAAACGATACGATGGAGCTACTGCAACTCTCAGAATTCCATTCCAACTCCTATATCAAAATCTCACCTATCAACTGAAAATCGCCAAAATATCAATTTCGCCAATTCAAGCCTAAATCTACTCCGAACCTCCAAAACTCATTCCGATCACACTCCTAAGTCATAAATCACCTCCCGAAACCAACCGAACCATCGAAACTCATATCCAGGCCCTCTAACACATAAGTCAACATCCGGTTGACTTTTCCAACTTAACCTTCCTTAAAAGAGACTAAGTGTCTCATACACCCATTCCGAATTCGATCCGACCAACCCGATACCACAAAACACGGATAACGAAGCATAAAGAAGTAGAAATGAGGGAAACAGAGTAGTAAATCATGAGATGACTAGCCGGGTCTTCACAGTTCCGAAGGTTGGAACAAGTTTGAATGAGGTTATGGGATATGTTGGCATGTTTGGTTGAGGTTCTGAGGGCCTTGGGGTGAGTTTCAGGTGGTTAATCGGACCATTCCATGATGTTTGGAATTTGCAGAAATTGCAGATCAGTGTTCCAGAGAAAAAAGCCTTCACATTCGCGAGTAGGCCCTCGCGTTCGCGAAGGGTTAGTTGGTGAAGGCTGGAATTTTAGCCTTCGCGTTCGCGAGGAAGGCTCCACGTTCGTGAAGGGCTGAGGTATTGAGCATCACATTCGTGAGTGAAGCTCCGAGATCGCATAGAGGAAAGTGGTCAGCTGGGTTCGAGGTCAAGTTGTTCATCGCATTCACGAGTGAAGGGGTGCGTTCGCAAAGGGTTAGTCTGAGGAAGAATCGCGTTCGCGATGGGCAGGTCGCGATTGCAAAGAGGAAATTCTGGTCAAAGTTATTTTGTGCTTCGTGAATGCGGAGGCTTTGACCGCGTTCGCGAAGAAGGATTTCAGGCCTGGGCGGAATGTTTAAACAGTCGTCTTGTCCGCAATTTTGGGGTTTATTTTCACCATTGTTGAGCGTTTTTGGAGATTTTTGAAGAGGATTGAAGAGGGGTTCAAGGGGAATCACTTGGAGGTAAGATTCATGGACTTATAACTCGATTCTAATGTAAAATATACCTAATTAATCATGGGAATTAAGCCTAAACATTGAAGAACTAGGGCTTGAAATTGGAGACCTGGAATTTGGGATTTGAGGGGTCATTTGTGGTTGGATTTTGATGCTTTTGGTATGAATGAACTCGGGGAGTGATAAGAAATCCATTGATGTTAATTTTTTCGGAATCCGAGACGTCGACCCGGGGGTCGGATTTTGGTAATTTCGGGATTTGTGTTGTATGTTGATTATTTTCTCTTGGGCTTCGTACCCTTAGCATATTTTGATGCCGTGATTTTTATTTTGGATAGATTTGACGCAAGTGGAGGCGGATTCGAGGGGAAAAGGCATCGCGGGCTAGAGTTTGGACCGAATTAAGGTGAGTAATGATTGTAAATGATGTCCTGAGGGTATAAAACCCCGGATTGCACATCGTTGTGCTATATTGAGGTAACACGCACGCTAGATGACGAGCGTGGTGTCGTGCAGTGTTGGGGATTGTGACTTAGTGCATCCCGCATGACTGTTTTACCACGTATTTGACTGAAAACTATTTTATATTTGGACTTCGTGCCAACGATTTGAACCCTTATGGGATTTTTATTGATATTTCCTTACTGTTTTGACTTTATACTTGAACTCAGTTGTTGCGACCAAAACACTCACACAAGTGTACACGATCTTCAAGTAATATAGTAATAAGTAAAGTATCGTTCCCATGAGGACTTGTGATCAACTTATAGACTGATGCAAACTCAAACAATTATCGATTCAAACTAATTCATCACATAATACATAAATAACCAATTTACAATTTAACTAGCAGACAAACAATAATACAACGCAAAGTTACTAAGCCACTTATGAGTTTATCTTTTAACAATTAATAAGAGAGATATTCCAGAGTTATGGGCTTGCTAGAGATCATGCTACGCTTTTAGCTTAAAAATGAGTTTTTTGAATTATCTGGGTTATTGATTATAGGGCTGATAATATCCATAAGAATCTGTCGAATTCTTATGCACCTATTCAAGTTAAATTAACACCTATATTT
Organism: Nicotiana tabacum; assembly: GCF_000715075.1. Classification (NCBI taxonomy): domain Eukaryota; kingdom Viridiplantae; phylum Streptophyta; class Magnoliopsida; order Solanales; family Solanaceae; genus Nicotiana; species Nicotiana tabacum. The sequence goes on from NC_134090.1 coordinate 106,196,288, forward strand.
CTATGGCATCAATATTAACTCAAATGCATTTACAATTCCTATTTTTCAACCAAACAAGGCAATTAAGTATAGTTCGATCTTAATCGCGAATCTTTCACCCGATGCCTAGGATTCAGATCTTGCTCTATTTGATTCTATATGCAATCAAGAATTTCCTTTTTCAAGTTTAACTCAAGATTCGTAAATAGTATTTCACTGTTAGCTACGCAGTAAAATAATTATCAGCATAATAAAATAAACAACCCATAACGATAAATTCAAGATCATCAATTTAAACTTCAAAAAACATAATCATCTAACACCCATAACCCCAGAATATTTGGGGTTTTTAGCTACTCATAATCGTATAAACATCAACAATATACGTCTTAAACATAAAATAAATAGATACTAGAGGAAGGTTTAGAAAAACTCTTTCAATCCTTGCTCCAAAGTGTTGTCTCCTCTTGATTTTGATCCTCCAAGATGGATTTCCTCCTCTTTTTCTCTCTCTAAACAGGTTTCCCCCGTCAATAATAGATGCTTTCCCCTTTTTAATCGTGTAGGAAAGGGTTTTGACAATTATGGCCTTTTTAGATCAAAATAGAGTAATTCTACAATTTTTACACGTCTGTGACGCCCCGCGCGCCGCGTACATGGATTACACAGAGGCAGAATGCATTTTAATGGAGCAAAACAATGCAGCGCAGATTTTTGCACTGCCGCGGCGCCCCTCGCGGTGCAGTAGTGTATTTTTATGCGCTGCTTCATTTTTTCTCTTGTTTTTCTATCTGGGCTTGCTTTGCGACCCCCTAACACGATCCCGACTTGATTTGTTTATCTTTTAATCAGACTTCAAAGCCCCAAATTAATCAAATTCATCCCAAAGTTAATTCTTAAGTCGGATTAGCTTCCTGCAAGGCATAAAGCATGAATTTAGTACAATTCATTATCATTTAAGATCAAACCTTTGTAAAGTGCAATAATTAAAGTGTTGTTACAATGACTAAAATATGAGTTTTTAGCCTATGATCAACACCCCACACTTAGACCATTGCTCGTCCTTGAGCAATTAACATACATTTCACATAAGGATGACCTTTTTATCAAGCAATTTTTCTAACAACACATGCCGACACTTAAGTACCAATTCATAATAGTTCAACCTCAATACATGACTCACAAGTGCCACACATTTTCATAACTTGCTCACTTACTCTAACACTAAGGTCAAAACGTTTCCTTGCTTTCACAAATCATGTGCCCTCCCATAACTAATATAGACTAGTTCCTCTCAACATAGTATTCACAAATATTTAGGAACTCAAAATAGGAAGAATTAACTCACTCTCAGAATTGAAATTCATGTGCAACAGATGACATACCATATGCTTTCCAAAAGTGTAATACTCTACTAATTGAGCTTTTTTCGTGTTTAGTTCGAGTTCTCCGGCGAGTTTCGAGGTCACCGAGGGTCGTTGTTCGAGGCTGCTGCCGATTTTCGGTTAAGGTTCTGATTCCGGTCGTGTAGTGAGGTCAAGATTTTTGAAATACAGAGCTCCGCCTTTGATGGTGCATTTTCTGTTTGTATTCTCTTATTCTGTTTGGAAAGGTCAGGTATTCCTCTATCTTCTTCATTTTATTTCACTGTTAAGGTGTTCTTTAGCGTGAGTAATTGGAAAATTGAATGTTTCGGATTTTACTTTAGTCTCTAGGCTGAATCGATTCATCTCTAGCTTCTTATATATTTTGCAAAGCATGTTTGCCGATATTAATCTTGTTCTAATATATCTTGTAATCCTCTCTGACCGGTCTACGACAAGTACTTGCAATGTATGCAAAAAACAACAGATGGGAATTGAGAGGCATAAATTCTGCTGTATATTTTAATGTCAGCCATGTTCTATATTTGACGTGAAGAATCCATTAGCTTAACTAAAAAGGATTCGAACCTATGGCCCTCTGTACCCAAAATATATGCGCTGACCAGACTACGCTACACCTCGTCTCACCACCCCGAAGTATATAGACTACTTATTTTTCAGAGCAGCTGGCTTAGGTTTATACTCGCAAAATTGTAGAATTCATAGCGTGCCGGTATCCATCATCTCTAACCGGGGTACGCAATTTACATCGCAGTTCTAGAGGGCCATACAATGATTTAGGCATATGAGTTGAGTTAAGTACACTATTTCACCCTCAGATGGACGGACAGTCCGAGTGCACCATTCAAATATTGGAGGATATGCTTCGTGCATGTGTGATGGAGTCTGGGGGTTCTTGGGAACAGTTCTTTCTACTTGCAGAGTTTGCCTACAACAGCAGCTACCAATCGGGCATTCAGATGTCCTATATGAGGCTTTGTGTGGGAGACAGAGTCGGTCTCTGGTGGGTTGGTTTGAGCCTGGTGAGGCTAGGTTATTGGGTACATACTTGGTTCAGGATGCTTTGGAAAAGATCAAATTGATTCAAGATCAACTTCGTACAGCCCAATCTAGATAGAAGTATTATACGAAATAGAAGGTTCGCGACATTGCATTCATGGTTGGGATAGGGTCTTGCTTCGAGTTTCGCCCATGAAGGGTGTTATGAGGTTCGAGAAGAAGGGAAAGTTGAGCCCTAGGTATATCGGGCCTTTTGAGATTCTTTAGAGGATTGGAGAGGTGTCCTACAGGCTTGCACTACCACCTAGTCTAGCTGCAGTTTAACTAGTATTCCATATTTCTATGCTCTGGAAGTATCATGGAAATCCGTCTCATGTGTTGGATTTCCACTCAGTCTAGTTAGACAAAGATTTGTCTTATGTTGAGGAGCTGGTGGCCATTTTGGCCAAGCAGGTCCGAAAGTTGAGGTCGAAGAACATTGATTCAGTGAAGGTTCAGTAGAGGGGTTAACCAGTCTAGAAGGCGACGTGGGAGACCAAGCATGACATGTGTAGTTGTTATCCTCATCTTTTCACCACTTCAGGTATGTCTCTATTCTTCGGGTGGTTACCCTCATCTTTTAAGAGGGGGAGGATGTAACCACCCGCTCGATCGTTTTGAATATTTTAGCCCGACCCCTTATTTATTGCCGCATCTATGTTATATTCTGGTTATATGACTTGTCGGGGTGTTTGGTTTTGGTTTCGTGTGAGTTTTGGAGTGAAATGGGACACATAGTCCCTAAGTTAGAGGTTTAAGTTGTAAGAATTGACCGTAGTTTGACTTTTGTATATACGACTCTGGAATAGAATTTTGATGGTTCCAATAAATATGTATGGTGATTTTATACTTAAGAGCATGTTCAGATGTTGGTTTGGAGGTCCGTAGATCGTTTTGGCATGAATTGGCAAAAGTTGTAAAGTTGAAGGTTTGGAAGGTTGAAAAGTTTGTTCGGGAGTTGACTTTATTGATATCAAGGTCGGATTTCTATTCTGTAAGTTGGAATAGGTCCTTCATATCATTTATGACTTGTGTGCAAAATTTGAAGTCTATCAGGGTTGTTTTGGTATGAATCGACATTAGTTTTGAAATTCGGAAGTTCATAAGTTCCTTAGGGTTGAATCGATGCATGATTCGTGGTTATATTGTTGTTTGATGTGATTTGACACTTTGAGCATGCTCGTATGAAGTTTTAGGACTTGTTGGTATGTTTGGTTGAGGTCGTAGGGGCCTCAAGTGTAATTCAGATCATGTTCGGCACATTTCGGAACCTTGAAGACTGCTGAATCTACTGCTATTGATTTCCTTATACGCGATCATGAGTGGGATGTCGCAATCGCGATGAATTATTTGGCACTGGGGAAATTTGTTCTATGCGATCACGAGAAGAGGACTGCGATCGTGGAAGGTTGGTTTTTAGTCATCGCGAACGCGCCCGCGAAGAAGGAAGCGGAGGCTGTAGGTCCACACATTTTTGTTCATCGCGATCGCGTGAAGTGATCCAGGATTATGTAGCTTTAGGAGGCAGTGTGTGGCGTTCACATGGACTTTCGCGTTTGCATAGTGTTTTGGCAACCTGTGCATTTGTGCTTCGCGATCGCAAAGCAATTCCCGCGATCGTGAAGATGATTAACACCTGGGCAGAATTTAAAGTTCAAAAAACGGGGGTTCATATCATTTTTTCATATTTTGGACCTAGAGAGCTAGGTGTGAGGCAATGTTTCGAGGATTCTTCAAGGAAATTGTTGGGGTAAGTAATTCTAACCCAGATTAGACTATATTTCATGAATCTATTACTATTTTCATCATCTATTTAGGGATTTGATTTGAAAATTTGGGGGGAAATTGTGAAAACTTCCTAGACTAGATTTTTGAGTTTTGAAAGGCGATTTGAGGTCGGATTTGAGTAATTCACTTATGGTTGGACTCGCTATCAAATGGGTGTTCGGATTTTGTATTTTGGTCGGGTTCCGAGACGCGGTCCTAAGTTGACTTTTTGTGTTGACTTTTTATTTCTTTGTAAAGATCATAATTTTATTGTTTAAATTAGTTTCTTATAGTTTATATTTATAGTATGAAGTTTTTTTGGTTAGATTCGAGCCGTTTAAAGTTGGATAATTGAGGGAAAGACCTACTAATGGATTGAGTTAGCGTGTTTTGAGGTAAGTGTCTTGCCTAACTTTGTGTGGAGGAATTACCCCTTAGGATTGGTGTTGTTTTGTTATAATTGTGATGTATGGAAGCCGTGTACGCAAGGTGACGAGTGTGTACACGGGCTAAATGTGTAAATTACTGATTTTAGCTATGTTTATTCCTTTTAAGCATTAATTGACTTATCTTATCATGTTATATTCGTCATTATTAGTCTATTTTCATATGTTCTACTTGTCTTAACTCTTACTTACTAATTGCTCTACATGTATAGTTGAAGTTTTTGCTTCCTTTATTCCGTATTCATTATTTAACCGTTGAACTCGTTACTTGAAGTTGTCATCCTTGGAGTGATTCACATTGAGGCAAAGTGTCAAGTTGTGAAATACTATTCTGTTGAGTTATTCACTCCGGTTGTTGTTGTTGAGACTATTGTGTACATTGTGGTTGAGCCATCGGCTCTTTATTGTGAAAACACTATTATTGTTGATTTCTTTGGCAAGTTGTGGTATTGGGCACTTGAGGTTCAATTTGTGATATATTGTGATATTGATACGCATGCGGTGGTATATGATTTTGGGGTTGAAACGCATGCGGTGAGACAAAGGGGGCTTCATATGCGTGGATAGTTGGGAACTACTAGAAGTCATGCAGTGTGATAGGGTGGCTAAAAAGGGGGATGCTATTTTGGGAAAATGATTTTCAAAACTAAATGAAAGGCTCCCGCGGTGATATAAGAAAAGATTGTGAATTGAATTGTGACTAGGGACTACGAGGCGTAACTCGGTAGTGATTCTTGTTGATACTTTCTATTTCTTCACTTGTTTTTATGTTGTTTTGGTTCCGTGACATAGTATCCCTTGTTTTCTTTTGTGAAGTATTATTTGTCTTAGTTCCGTGTATCTATTCTTGGTGAACTTCCTTAATTGTCTCATTTTTATTGCTATCATTGTTTCACTGTTATACACTTGTACAATTTTTCTTATTTATTTCCAGTAGAGCCTTGACCTAACCTCGTAACTGCACTACTAAGGTTAGGCTTGGTTCTTATTGGGTACTATTGTGGTGTACTCATACTACACTTCTGCACATCTTTTTGTACAGATCCAGGTACCTCTTACCACTCCCGGTATCAGCGAGTTGAGTTGGTATATAGAGACTTCAAGGTACACTTGCCAACGTCCGCAGGCCTCAGAGTCACCCTCTATCTGCTTTTATATTTTCCTTTTTTCACTAGTTACAATTATATAGGGATGACTATTATACCGTTGTTGAGCTTGTGATTCGATATCACCAGGTTTTTGGGAAATTGTATATGTTGAGCAACAAAGTTTATTTTATATAGATGTTGAGCATTTAAGAGTTTTTTGATATTTCAGTCATTTTCTCTTGTTTGTTAGGCTTACCTAGTCTTAGAGACTAGGTGCCGTCATGACATCTTACGAAGGAATAGTGGGGTCTTTGTAGACATATAATTTTTGACCCTCCCCGAAATTTTATACCTTTAATTCTTAGATATTAATTTTAGGTCTAATAGTACTATTTTCAAAAATAAAAACTACAAAAATATTTTCCTTTATTTTAGGTAGTTGATATTTTCTCTTGTTAGTTATACTCTTAAAAAAATATATACAAAAATAACCTTGACTTTCAGTTTCCAAAAGAAAAATAAAATAAAATAAATTTATTTACTTATTTTAGTTTCATCCGTTCCTTTTCAAGATTTTTACTCTTTTTTCTTTTTTCTTGATTTTTTTATTTTGTTTCAATCTTCTTTTGTTTGTTTTTTTTCTTTTCATTTTTTCATTCTTTTGAGCTTAACCAAGAAATATTAAAAAAAATTAAGAGATATATTAAAGTAATTTAAACATTATTTGATATTTATTCAATCCTACAACTTAAATCCTACAATGTAGTAGTGGCATATGCCTCGGTCAACTTTGGGGCCAACCCTGCTATAAACCTGTGGATCTTGTCTCGCATAGTAGCAACTATGGATGGAGCATATCTGGCCAATGAGTCAAAATGGAGACTATACTCTCGAACACTCATATTGCCCTACTTTAGGGCTAGAAACTAATCGATCCGAGCCTGCTGGATCTCCCGCGGTAAGTGTACTGCTTAAGGATGGCATCTGAAAAATTCTCCCAAATATCTGGAGGTGCATCACATCCCCTGGACCTCTTCCATTCCTCGTACCAAAGAACGACTATATCTCGAAGTCAAAAAGCTGCCAACTAAACTGTCTCTTTCTCCGTGGCATGCATAACCCGAAAGATCCTATGATGCTGATCTATGAAATTCTGTGGGTCCTCCCTCTGATCTGTCCCCATGAACTCTGAGGGACTCAAAGCAATAAACTCTCAGACCCTTGAATTCGCATATTCAATCAAAGATCAAATAGGACTTTAATTGATTGCAATGCAGGCTGAGGGAGGGTGTGATAAATATAGAATGTAGTAGCACATCTCTTTGAACACTTCATACATACACCATTTCATTTCACAATTTCAGCATTACTTTTATGTTAAACCATCTCCAACCTTTTTGAGGTTTTACATAATAACAACAAATCCCATTCTCTTTAGGCACCATAAGCTAGGGAATGTTACTAATGAAAATCCATCCCCTATATACACACACACACACACACACACACACACACACACACACACATATATATATATATATATATATATATATATATATATATATATATATATATATATATATATATATGTGTTTTTTTCAAATAAACCAACAAATCTCTTCTCAACTTTAACAACATTAAAACAACACTAAGAGCTCATGAGAGATAGAGGTTCAAACAACTGATAAATTTACATAAATTGGTAAAGTTCATAATGTGGATGCCAAAGAAATAGGATTAACGGCTCAAAAGGTTTGACTAAAATATATACAACTAGGTGGGAACAATTATAAAACTAGTTTAACAAAGAAATGCCTATATCATCTCCTAAACTGAATAATGCTACTTTTTCACTTTGCAAACACTTGAGGGCAAGTTCTAGATATCAACTGTTATGCACAGAATATTCAACAACCTCACTCACACACTGGCACACGACTCATTCAAGCTTGGATCTTTCTCGGCTCTCTAGTCAAAGCAGTTAAGCATAGTTATAAATACACAATTTAAGGCACTTACTTTAGAATCAAGAAATGAGATTCGAACATCACAAATAAGGTACATATAACTTCTAAAGCATGTGCATTTGAGGAGATTAACTCTGTAAGTTAGGAACTTTTTATTCAATTGAAATAAAAAAATTACACTACACTCGATTTAAATACACCCCTGGAAAAGAACCGTGGCATAAAGAAAAATCAAGGGGAATTTTTTTAAATTAAACCAAAACTAGCATACACTAAACTGAAATAAAATGCAATTTTTTTTTCGAATTTCAACTTTATTTCTCTCAAGAAAATCCATCATCGGAAAAAAAAATCGAAATTAGTACCACTACCACTTACTACCTACAAACGCTCTAATCTACCAAACCAAAAAGTTTAACAGTCTAAACAAAATCAAACAACCCAAAATATGAAAAATACAAAAGTAAGTACATTACAATAGGGGCAAGTCACCCCACGCTTAAAAACTTGCATTGTCCCTAATGCAAAAAGATCAAAAATAGATCAGAAAAGACTCCCTGAGGCCATTGGCCTAATCATCGTCATCCTCAAAGGTGCTGGAGGGGGTGCTCTTTTGCCTCCCTACCGGCTAGTAGATGCAACCTCAGATAGGCCAATGTTTGATCTTTTACTTGGGCGCCGAGACATTATACCTACACAACATGATATATTAGCTAAAAACACACAAAAATTATTTTTCAGAGCAAGTGGAGTAAATACCCCACACTATTATCATGTTGACACTTAGCATGTATAACAGGGATTCAAACTACCTTGTTCTTCAATTAGAATGACATAATGCTTATCGGCCTACCCAACATTAAAGACAATTACAACAATTGTAAATAAAATAAAAATTCAAAACACTAGGCTGAAAATATTAAAAATAAACATAAAAAGAAATTAGTCAATTTTACAAAATCCAAAATTATTATACAAAATATACTACATAGGCACATTAGCATGAATCCTACATATCATTTTACATAAAGCAAGTGAAAAATCATGGTTTAGCCTAATGTCATAGTTGTTATCAATAATAACATCTCACAATGCAATTTGTTTCTCAATTTGCAACATTACTCAATTTCATGTCACTTAGACATTTTAACAAACACATTGTAAGCATGTCTTGTATTCTCAAAATTTCAACTTTAAAAGAGACATAATCACCATATCAATAACACAAATATGCCTCACATCACAACTATAACATCACCACATCTTCACAATAATATTCAATGCACAAATTCATGCTTGTACCTGACTAAAGACATCATAACTTCTAAAATCTAATATTTGTAAACTACAATTAAAAGTTAGTGATGTTAGTCATTGGGTTGTCTCCCAATAAGTGCCTGATCTAACATCGCGGCACGACGTGAACCACTTTTTGTTTCCACCTTGAACTTATGAATTGTACCCCTAACAGGATATCTAGTCTGTGGCTATGCTCATTTGGTGGGGCTACAAAGATAACCAGGCCAAGTAATAAATTTTTCACTCGGCACTTCTCGGCCTTTAGATGAGGAATGTAATTTTTGCTTTTTGGCACAACAAATTCAAGAATATAGGCACTTTCACCCTCACTCTTTGACTCCCCCATAGGCTCAGATGGCTCGATTACTATCTTACTATCTAAACACAATGTGGAAAAATTATTGGAATGAGGTCTAATGCTCCCTAACTCATGAATTTTACTACAATTTACATCCCCATTTATACACACACTCAATTCTCCTAAAGTAATGTTATCTACTCCCTCACATGACTCTAGAGCACTCTTCTCAACATTGGTATCCTCAAGAAAAACATGATCTAATGATTGGTATTCTTGTTTTAGCTCCTCAATTTGGTCTAGAAGATTTTTTTCAGCTTCATACAACTCATCATTAAATTGTTGGCGTTACACACATCAACCTTTGCACTCAAATCAGAATCCAAGTAATGCACAACCAAGCTAAAATTATCAATTTTTTGTGCAAGCTCATCTCTCTCCTTAGACCAATCTTTCATTAACGTTGTTAGTAAACAACGTCATTCCGCAGATTGCCCTAATCGAGAATATCCGTCCCAATACCAACCCTTACTCCCATATTCAAATTCAGATCTCCAAGAGGTGAAGCCATGACTAGCCCAAAAATATGGGCCATAAAAATCTTCCGTCAACCAAGAGTCTTCATCATTAACCTTACCTCCGTATATTTCATACCCATATGTCATCCTGAGAGAACTAGAAACATACTAAGAGAAAAATCAAATAGTTATAAAAATAAAATATTTACAAAAAAAAAAAAGAAGAAGAAGGAAAAAAAAACTTGTAAAGATAAGAATAAAAGTCTGATCTAGAAAAAAAGTTAATTTCTAAGTCCCCGGCAACGGTGCCAAAAATTTGTTGCGATCAAAATACTTATGCAAGTGTACGCGATCTTCAAGTAATATAGTAATAAGTAAAGTATCGTTCCCACGAGGACTTGTGATCAACTTATAGACTGATGCAAACTCAAACAATTATCGATTAAAGCTAATTCATCACAAAATAGATAAATAACCAATTCTCAATTTAACTAGTAGACAAACAATAATACAACACAAAGTTACTACGCCACTTATGAATTTTTCTTTTAACAATTAATAAGAGAGATATTCCAAGGTTATGGGCTTGCTAGATATCATACTACGCTTTTAGCTTAAAAATGATTTATTGAATTATTTGGGTTATTGATTATAGAGTTGATAATATCCATAAGAATCTGTCGAATTCTTATGCACCTATTCAAGTGAAATTAACACCTATATTTCTATGGCATCAATATTAAGTCAAATGCATTTACAATTCCTATTTTTCAACCAAACAAGGCAATTAAATATAGTTTTATCTTAATCGCGAATCTTTCACCCGATGCCCAGGATTCAGATCTTGTTTATTTGATTCTATATGCAATCAAAAATTTCCTTTTTCAAGTTTAACTCAAGATTCCTAAATAGTATTTCACTGTTAGCTACGCAGTAAAATAATTAACAGCAGAATCAAATAAATAACCCATAAAGATAAATTCAAGATCATCAATTTAAGCTTCAAACAACATAATCATCTAACACCCATAACCCCAGAATATTTGGGGTTTTTAGCTACTCATAATCGTACAAACATTAACAATATACGTCTTAAACATAAAATAAATAGATACTAGAGGAAGGTTTAGAAAAACTCTTTCAATCCTTGCTCCAAAGTGTTGTCTCCTCTTGATTTTGATCCTCCAAGACGGATTTCCTCCTCTTTTTCTCTCTCTAAACAGGTCTCCCCTGTCAATAATGGATGCATTCCCCTTTTTAATCGTGTAGGAAAGGGTTTTGACAATTATGCCCTTTTTAGACCGAAATAGGATAATTCTGCGATTTTTACACGTCCGCGACGCCCTGTGCACCGCGTACATGGATTGGACAGAGGAAGAATACATTTTAACGGAGCAAAACAATGCAGCGCAGATTTTTGCACTGCCGCGGCGCCCTACGCGGCGTGCCCCGTGGTGCGGCAATGTATTTTTCTATGCTGCTTCGTTTTTTCTCTTGTTCTTCTATCCGGGCTTGTTTTGCGACCCCCAAACACGATCTCGACTTGATTTATTTAGCTTTTACTCAGACTTCAAAGCCCCAAATTAATCAAATTCATCCCAAAGTTTTTTCTTAAGTCGGATTAGCTTCCTGCAAGGCATAAAGCATGAATTTAGTACAATTCATTATCATTTAAGCTCAAACCTTTGTAAAATGCAATAATTAAAGTGTTGTTACAACGACTAAAATACGAGTTTTTAGCCTATGATCATCAATCATGCTATATACTATTGTTTTTCATAACTCAACCATGTTTACTCTGCTTTAATACTTAAATGACATTTTAAATGATATTTTGGGCTGAGCACTATGTTTTACTGTTGCCCGAGTGGATGTGAGATTCTAACTGAGTAAGGCCGATGGCCTATGTTATGAGGAAACACTGATTATGATTATGAGGCCGAGAGACTGATATATGTACGCCACGAGGTGGCTTGTTGATATGAGGCCGAGGGCCTAGTGATGATGCCACGAGATGGCTTGATGTTGCGCTTGGGCCGTAAGGGGCCCCTTCAGGAGTCTGCACACCCATAGTGAGTGCGTGTACCCATTGCGATGTGAGAGATAGCCCGAGGGGCTGGTATTGCTAACATTGTGCCCGAGGGGCAATCCCTTATGTGCTTATCTGTCTTATTTGTCTGTCATTTACCTGCTTAATTGTTAAAAAGGCATTTCATGAAGTTTGAACTGAATTAAAAATGACTTTAGACATTATCACTGCTTAACTATTTTTACTGGTTTTACTACTTCATTATACCCTGTAATGTGTCTTACGTGTTTTTATATCTCTCAGTCATTTATTTATGATTATTACTCACTGAGTTGGAGTACTCACTTTACTCCCTGCACCCCGTGTGCAGATTCAGGCGTTGCTGATCCCGCTAGCAAGTGTTGATCTTTCCAACTCGGGCAGATCTGAAGATTCTCTAGGTAGTTGTCGGCGTTCGCAACCCAGAGCTTCTTCCCTTATCTTATTTATCTTTGTTTTAGATTTGTATTGAACTCTGTAGACTTTCTTGTCTTATTCCAGATTTTTAGATGCTCATGACTAGTGACACCCTGGTGTCGGGTTGTGTTGGGTATTATTTCGCGAATTGTTTGTATTGTCATTGCTTACTTTTGGATTTATAGCATGTTTAAGACTAAATTACTATTGTTAAATTGCTTAAAACTGGATTGGAAATGTGTCGACTGGCCTTGTCTTCATGAGAGGCGCCATCACGATCGGGTCCGTGTTTGGGGTCGTGACATACATGGTGTAGATTAGCAGGTAGCAATTCTAATCAATGTAAGACTGGTGCAACATGCATGAAGATCACAACATGACGTTCAGGAAGGTCTAAGATTAGAACATGTGCAGAGAATCAATAATGTTCCTTCATTAACTACAGAATTTCAACAAAACATAGATTGTTCAACTCATATAAGCATTTATTAAGTTCACGGGGTCGATTAACATTGATATATTTTCAGTTTATTAAAGAGAGAATTGGTTCACACAGTAAGGATAACATACAATATCAAGGTATGACTATCATCCATAAAATAATAGCATATATCATAGACAAAGATAATCAGCAGAAAGTAACATGACAAGCATAACTACAACTTGAAAAATTCAAGAGCGGGAGGGTCAGTATACACTGATCTTCTTTTGAGTACAAAACCAAACAAAATCTTTTGCATTGCTGTTAAGGAACCAAAGACTCAAACTTCAAGCAGTGAATAAACTCAGAATCGGAGAAGAGAAAAGAAAGCCAAAATTAGTGAAAAACCATAAGTTTTTGATTGTGTGAATTGATTCTATATGTTATTGTGTGCTCATGTTGTTAGGTGTGTTAGGTGAGCCATTAAAGCTCCTATTTATAGCGGCATTCAATGCCTTAGGGTTTCAGCAGATTTGAATCTAGATAGTGGAAGGTGACGAAGATGGATGATGAAAGCAAAACAGGTAAAATTAGAGAAAACAAAGGAAAAAATATCATAGAAATTACCTACGAATGAAGAAATGAGGGATTGACCGTTGAAGCATGAAAAACCATCGGTCGAAGCCCTAATGTCTAGAGGTCATTGCATTTGACCTTTGGACATCGACTAACAATGATGAAGCCAGATATTATCTCTATGTCTGCTTCGCTTTGAAAACACATAGCCAAAATATATGAAATCCCAAGTCATCATTTTAGACCTAGGATTTTGATTTGGGAATTTGAATTATAACAACGAAAGGGGAAAGATTCAAGCAAGAATCGCGGCTAGTAAGGACAGAGGTGATGATTTCGCAGTTGATTTGTTGACTTTGTACGAATATGTGTAAGGTCTTGTGATTTATGGGGTTCGAACTGACGAGAGAATGGAGAGTGAAAGAGGAAACGAGGGCGGCAGGTCTGGTGAAAATGATTAGGGTTAGTGGGGTGTTTGGTTAGTTTAGGATGAGAGACAGAACGTGAGTCGTTGGATCTTTTGATCAACGGTTTAGGTTTTTTGGAGAATTAAAATTAGAAAAAAAGGTTTAATATGAAAAAATAGTGGCCGTTGGATTACAAGTTGAGATAAAAACTAGTAGGAGCTTTAAAATAAGAAGAAAACGAAGATTAATTATGGACCATTGATGAATTGTATCAACGGTCCAGATGTGTTGTGCTTTCTCTGTGAGTGGAGAAGATGAGAAACATGGTGCAATTCTACTACTTTAGACGTAGTGGCCTAGATCGCCAAGGTGGATGGGAGAGGGAATTTTGGACCGGGTTAGATGGAGATTGGGCAAATGTTTGGGCCGGTTATTTTAACAAATAGCCGCATTGAGTTAAATTCAGTCTTTGCAATTGTACTCATTTACTCTTTAACCTTTTAAAATTAATTTAAATTAAACTTAACTAACTCTAATTAAATGTGACAAAAATATAATCATCAAATACACCATTAATTACTATAATTAACTAATTACTTATTAAATACTTTATTTTCTAAATTGGAACAAATTTCGGATTAATTCAAATAATATACAAGTTAATTGAAAAAACCAAATGTTAATTTGTTAATTTAATTGTGAGACTTATACTTCAAAATAGAGGTTATTCTAATTATTTCAAAAAATAATAAGAGGAATATATTCTGTACAAATTTAATCCTTAATTATTAATTTAACACAATTGATTACCTATATATGTTATATTGGTATAAAAATAAGTATTATTGATTAGAAAATATTTTTTAAGATATTTATTGCAAATAATTAGGTATGAGTAATTTAATTTTAAAAGTGAGGGTCAAAATTAGTCGTCAACAGTTACATATAGAGAAGCTATGTGTAAATAAGCAAGCCTAGTTACCCAGGTTGACATATAGAGAAGATATGTGTAACGACCCGACCGGTTGTTTTGCTTCTTAGATCCCCGTTCCCCTAATTAAGACTCCCCATATGTACCTTTACTATTTTATAACTTGCGGGGATGGTTAGTTTAGGTTTGGAAGGGTTCAGATTGAAATCAGAACACTTAGTTCCTTAATAGTGGCCCAGAGTGGCCAAGTTTGACTTGAGTAAATATTTTTAGTAAAGGACAGAACCGGGATTTGATGGTTCCAATAGGCTTGTATGATGATTTTGGACTTGTTCCTGTGTTCCGATCGGGTTTCGTATGATCCGGGAGCATTTCGGCACTTAATGTTGAAAGTTGGCGCACTGAAGGTTTTCAAGTTCTTTAAATTTGGGTAGGAGTAGACTTTGGTGTTATTGAGGTCCATTTGGAATTTCGATCTTGGGAATAGTTATGTACGGTGATTTGTGATTTGTACGCAAAATTTGGTGTCATTATGAGTAGTCTAAGTATGATTAGGCGCGTTCAGAGTAAGTTGAAAAGCTTGAAGTTTATAATTTGCTTCAATTTGGTTTTGGGGTGCGATTCTTAGTTTTGATATTTTTTTATGTGTTCTGAGAGTTTGAATAGGTCCATATTATGTTTATGGACTTATTGGTGCATTTAGACGGGGTCCCGGGTGGCTCGAGTCAGTTTCGGACCTCCCGGAGCTATGTCCAAATTTTTGTTGTTGCTGGATCTAGTTTCCTTCTTCGCGATCGCGAGAGTTGTGTCCCGTTCACGCAAAAGAAAATTGGGAGACTGGATAGTTTCCCTTTGCATTCGTGACCCCGAGACTGCGTTTATGAAGTCCTGGGACCTTTGGCCTTTGGGTTTGCGTGAAAGGGCCCGCATTCACATAAGGGAAAAAAAGGCTTGGAGGGGGTCAACTTCATTACTCTTCGCGTTCGCAAAGGGGACCCCGCGTTCGCGATGTTTAGGCGGGTCAACCCTTCGCGTTCGCGAGAGGGACCTCGTGTTCGCGATGTTCTTTTTCTGGGGCTTGGGCAACTTGTCTTCGTGATCGCGAGACCTTTTCTAATATTGCGAAGAAGGAATGCTTGGGTAGAGACTTGTTTTAAAAAATGAGACTTAGGCCTTTTTCTCTCATTTTCATTTCCCTTGACCGATTTTGGAGCTTCTTGGAGAGGGGTTTTCACCTAGCTATTGAAGGTAAGTAATTCCTACCCAATGTGAGCATAATACATAGATTATGGGTAAATATGAAAATTTTAGGAGATTGTTGAAAAGCCTAGGTTTTGATAAAAGTGGGATTAGACCACGAAAACGATTATGGAATTGAATAAAAATTAAATATTTGGGTTCGTGAAGTTATGGGTAACTAAAATTTTCGAAATTCGGGCACGTGGGAACGAGGGTGAATTTTAGGAATCTTCCAATTTGGGTTGGGTAATTACTCTAATAGTTAAATTATGAACTTTTGAGAATATATTAATTACTTTGTACAATATCTGGCTAGCTTCGGATTGTGTGGCACTGATTTAAGGCTTTAGTATGAATTGTGGACCTGGAAGAGGACTTGGAAATAAGGTAAATCTCTTTCCTAACCTTGTAAGAGGTGATGGTGTCCAAATGCACTACTAAAAAGTAAATGGGCACGGTCTCATGCAATATAATATATCCAACTATGAGTCGGGGTCGAATCCCACAAAGAACAATATGTAGGCGATTATGCGTGTAAGAGAATTATCACTTGTTATGCTAAGCCAAACACTTAGAATAGTTTTGAGAATTTTTTTACAACTAATTGTGAAAATGTAAACTAACCTAGAAATAAAGTAAAATGATCAATGGCTACAAGCATGGATGCATCGGGAATTACACTCAAGTAACGATCCAATATATTTTACGATATTATAAATATGAGTGAGTTTATGTTAATTAGTCTTGGATATTAACTCTATATTAGCTTTTTTAGAAGACTAACAAGACTTCCTAATTGAATTATTCCTAAACTAATTAAGATATTAAGCACACCCGAATATGGCTACAAGTAGTTCAATCCTATCCCTATGCAGAATCTATAAAGTGAGGGTTAACGCCTCAAGTTCTTGTTAATTAATCTTTTCCAACCTCAAATTATCTTTCCCTAAATTAACTCGAAGTAAATGGGCGAGTCCTAGGGTTAGCTAATCCCTTTGGAGACATTAAAGAACAAGAATAATTAAAGAAACAATAACTCACATCAATATAAATAAAAATCTTTCAATACATAAGCACAACAAGATATTTAATCCACACTTTAAATATGAATATTCTCATAAACAAGATTCAAGTGTTGGAAAAAATACTACACATTTAAATATACAATACAAAGCAAGTAAGTGAAGATATAAACATAAATGGGTAAGAAATTCTCAATCAAAAGCATCAAATCTTCAATACCCAAGTGTGTGTGCAGGAACCCTAACTCCAAAACTTGTGTTCTCTTCTCAAGATATGTCCATGATGTCTAGAGATTGGCCAAAGATATTTTACAAATGAGCTAGGTTGTGTATTAAAGGGATTAGGGGTAAAAAACGTGAAATGCCAAAACTGCCCAGATTTTTGCCTAGTTGAGTGAATCGCATTCCCGAAAATAGGCCTGCGATCACAAACCACAACCCGTGTTCGCGTAGGGCACTTGACAGCCGCTGATTATCTTTCTTCATCGCGTTCGCAGAATTTGCCCTGCGTTCGCGATGAATATTTTTCCTGGCCTTCCACGATCGCATGTCAATATTCGCGATAGCAAAGAGCATTATCTTGCAGCAGTCAATTTTCTCATTTTAACACATTTTGACTTGGTGTCTTCTGTATCTTCTCTAAATCACTTGATACCTGAAATATTCCAATAAACCCAATAAATGCCTTAATATCTCAACAAAATCATACAAAAGCCTAAGTATCAAGAAGAGATAAGTTGGTAAAATACTAACTTATCAAACCCCAAACTTAAACTATTGCTTGTCTTCAAGCAATTCAACAAGTAAGAACATCCTTCAATAAAATTAGCTCAATGGCTTATCAAGCATCATTTCAAGTAAAAAAAAGGTTCAAATTAAACACAATCTAGTGACTTCGGTTGGTACCAACAATTAATCCAAAACATATGAATCACCAACAACTTCTCAAAAATTTCATTAAAATTCAAGTGCTCAAACACCACATTAATCAAAGTAGCAATCAAGTCATAACACTAAAGCTTCAAAATTTGCCTCATTATCACAAACAATTTTCTTTTGTTCATTCCTCCCAATTGGTGATTGGATTAAGTTCACAACCCAAAATTTTATGTGCCCTCACACTTAAGAGAGAATTCAACTTATAAATTGCAATTTAAACACAAATGGGATATCGAATGGAAAGAATTAACTCTCTCTCTCTCTCTCTCTCTCTCTCTCTCTCTCTCTCTCACTCACTCTCACACACACACACAAAAAGATGTTCAAATTCACATAAGTAATGTCATAGCCTTGCCCTTCATGTATTTCTCCACTAATGTAAAGACACTTGGTTCAAAATCAAGTAGGTTTTAAATAATTGTAATGTAGGTTTTCTCTTAAGGTAGGGCACAATTTGGATAAGAGTGACTCAAAACCTCCCTAAATACTACAATCCGCAATAATTAAAGCACACTTTCTTCAAAAACTTTTTCCATCCTTTCTTCACTTTTCATTCCACACCTAATCTTTCCTTTTGTTACAACTCCTTATTTTTTCTTCCTTTTTCTTCTTTCTTACTCATCATTTTTGTTTTCAAAAATCAAGGAAGGTTCCACTATTTTTTTTTTAAAATTACCTTTCGCCTTTTAAGCAACTTCCACATCACAACTTTTCCAACCTTCACACCGAGACTTAGGCTTTTAGCCTATGTTTATACTTTCAAAGTACTTAGGGAGGTAGCATGCCAAAAGATAGACCATGTAACAACCCAATCAGTCGTTCTGAGAGTTATAGACATGTTTCCCCCATTTCTGTTTCTTTATATGTTGTTCAGCTGTGGTGAGTTGTATCAAGTTGGTAGGTTTGTGTTCGGAGTAATTTTGGAGTGAAATGATCACTTAGTCTCTTAGTTAGAAAGCTAAGTTAGAAAAGTCAACCTGAAGTTGACTTATGAGTAAACGGATTCGGATTTTGGATTTTTATGATTAGATTAGCTTCATTGGGTGATTTTAGACTTAGGAGTGTGTCCGAAATATAATTTGGAGGTCCGTGGTAGAATTAGGCTTGAATTGGCGAAAGTTAATTACCTGAATAATAAGAGTAATATATTGGTATAAAAATAAGTATTATTGATTAGAAAATATTTTTAATATATTTATTGCAAATAATTAGGTATGAATAATTTAATTTTAAAAGTGAGGGTCAAAATTAGTCGTCAACAGTTACATATAGAGAAGCTATGCGTAAATAAGCAAGCCTAGTTACCCAGGTTGACATATAGAGAAGATATGTGTAACGACCCGACCGGTTGTTTTGCTTCTTAGATCCCCGTTCCCCTAATTAAGACTCCCCATATGTACCTTTACTATTTTATAACTTGCGGGGATGGTTAGTTTAGGTTTGGAAGGGTTCAGATTGAAATCAGAACACTTAGTTCCTTAATAGTGGCCCAGAGTGGCCAAGTTTGACTTGAGTAAATATTTTTAGTAAAGGACAGAACCGGGATTTGATGGTTCCAATAGGCTTGTATGATGATTTTGGACTTGTGCCTGTGTTCCGATCGGGTTTCGTATGATCCGGGAGCATTTCGGCACTTAATGTTGAAAGTTGGCGCACTAAAGGTTTTCAAGTTCTTTAAATTTGGGTAGGAGTAGACTTTGGTGTTATTGAGGTCCATTTGGGATTCCGATCCTGGGAATAGTTATGTACGGTGATTTGTGATTTGTACGCAAAATTTGGTGTCATTATGAGTAGTCTAAGTATGATTAGGCGCGTTCGGAGTAAGTTGAAAAGCTTGAAGTTTATAATTTGCTTCAATTTGATTTTGGGGTGCGATTCTTAGTTTTGATATTTTTATGTGATCCGAGAGTTTGAATAGGTCCATATTATGTTTATGGACTTATTGGTGCATTTAGACGGGGTCCCGGGTGGCTCGAGTCAATTTCGGACCTCCCGGAGCTATGTCCAAATTTTTGTTGTTGCTGGATTTAGTTTCCTTCTTCGCGATCGCGAGAGTTGTGTCCCGTTCACGCAAAAGAAAATTGGGAGATTGGATAGTTTCCCTTTGCATTCGTGACCCCGAGTCTGCGTTCATGAAGTCCTGGGACCTTTGGCCTTTGGGTTTGCGTGAAAGGGCCCGCATTCGCGTAGGGGAAAAAGGGCCTTGGAGGGGGTCAGCTTCATTACTCTTCACGTTCGCAAAGGGGACCCCGCGTTCGCGATGTTCAGGCGGGTCAACCCTTCGCGTTCGCGAGAGGGACCTTGTGTTCGCGATGTTCTTTTTCTGGGGCTTGGGCAACTTGTCTTCGTGATCGCGAGACCTTTTCCGATATTGCGAAGAAGGAATGCTTGGGTAGAGAATTGTTTTTAAAATGAGACTTAGGCCTTTTTCTCTCATTTTCATTTCCCTTGACCGATTTTGGAGCTTCTTGGAGAGGTGTTTTCACCTAGCTATTGAATGTAAGTAATTCCTACCCAATGTGAGCATAATACAAAGATTATGGGTAAATATGGAAATTTTAGGAGATTGTTGAAAAACCTAGGTTTTGATAAAAGTGGGATTAGACCACGAAAACGATTATGGAATTGAGTAAAAATTATATACTTGGGTTCGTGAAGTTATGGGTAACTAAAATTTTCGAAATCCGGGCACATGGGCACGGGGCTGAATTTTAGGAATCTTCCAATTTGGGTTGGGTAATTACTCTAATAGTTAAATTATGAACTTTTGAGCATATATTAATTATTTTGTACAATATCTGGCTAGCTTCGGATTGTGTGGCACTGATTTAAGGCTTTAGTGTGAATTGTGGACCGGAAAAAGGACTTGGAAATGAGGTAAATCTCTTTTCTAACCTTGTAAGAGGTGATGGTGTCCAAATGCACTACTAAAAAGTAAATGGGCACGGTCTCATGCAATATAATATATCCAACTATGAGTCGGGGTCGAATCCCACAGAGAACAATATGTAGGCGATTATGCGTGTAAGAGAATTATCACTTGTTATGCTAAGCCAAACACTTAGAATAGTTTTGAGTATTTTTTTACAGCTAATTGTGAAAATGTAAACTAACCTAGAAAGAAAGTAAAATGATCAATGGCTACAAGCATGGATACATCATGAATTACACTCAAGTAACGATCCAATATATTTTACGATATTATAAATATGAGTGGGTTTACGTTAATTAGTCTCGGATATTAACTCTATATTAGCTTTTTTAGAAGACTAACAAGACTTCCTAATAGAATTATCCCTAAACTAATTGAGAGATTAAGCACACTCGAATATGGCTACATGTAGTTTAATCCTATCCCTAGGCAGAATCTATAAAGTGAGGGTTAACGCCTCAAGTTCTTGTTAATTAATCTTTTTCAACCTCAAATTATCTTTCCCAAAATTAATTCGAAGTAAATGGGCGAGTCCTAGGGTTAGCTAATCCCTTTGGAGACATTAAAGAACAAGAATAATTAAAGAAACAATAACTCACTTCAATATAAATAAAAAATTTTCAATACATAAGCACAACAAGATATTTAATCCACACTTTAAATATGAATATTCCCACAAACAAGATTCAAGTGTTGAAAAAAATACTACACATTTAAATATACAATACAAAGCAATGAAGTGAAGATATAATCATAAATGGGAGAGAAATTCTCAATCAAAAGCATCAAATCTTCAATACCCAAGTGTATGTGCAGGAACCCTAACTCCAAAACTTGTGTTCTCTTCTCAAGATATGTCCATGATGTCTAGAGATTGGCCAAAGATATTTTACAAATGAGCTAGGCCATGTATTAAAGTGTTTAGGGGTAAAAAACGTGAAATGCCAAAACTGCCCAGATTTTTGCCTAGTTGAGTGAATCGCATTCCCGAAAATAGGCCTGCGATCACAAACCACAACCCGTGTTCGCGTAGGGCACTTGACAGCCGCTGATTATCTTTCTTCATCGCGTTCGCAGAATTTGCCCTGCGTTCGCGATGAATATTTTTCCTGGCCTTCCACGATCGCATGTCAATATTCGCGATAGCAAAGAGCATTATCTTGCAGCAGTCAATTTTCTCATTTTAACACATTTTGACTTGGTTTCTTCTGTATCTTCTCTAAATCACTTGATACCTGAAATATTCCAATAAACCCAATAAATGCCTTAATATCTCAACAAAATCATACAAAAGCCTAAGTATCAAGAAGAGATAAGTTGGTAAAATACTAACTTATCAAACCCCAAACTTAAACTATTGCTTGTCTTCAAGAAATTCAACAACTAAAAACATCTTTCAATAAAATTAGCTCAATGGCTTATCAAACATCATTTCAAGTAAAAAAAGGTTCAAATTAAACACAATCTAGTGACTTCGGTTGGTACCAACAATTAATCCAAAACATATGAACCACCAACAACTTCTCACAAATTTCATTAAAATTCAAGTGCTCAAACACCACATTAATCAAAGTAGCAATCAAGTCATGACACTAAAGCTTCAAAATTTGCCTCATTATCACAAACAATTTTCTTTTGTTCATTCCTCCCAATTGGTGATTGGATTAAGTTCACAACCCAAAATTTCATGTGCCCTCACACTTAAGAGAGAATTCAACTTATAAATTGCAATTTAAACACAAATGGGATATCGAATGGAAATAATTAACTCTCTCTCTCTCACTCTCTCACACACAGACAAAAAGATGTTCAAATTCACATAAGTAGTGCCATAGCCTTGCCCTTCATGTATTTCTCCACTAATGTAAAGACACTTGGTTCAAAATCAAATAGGTTTTAAATAATTGTAATGTAGGTTTTCTCTTAAGGTAGGGCACAATTTGGATAAGAGTGACTCAAACCATCCCTAAGCACTACAATCTGCAATAATTAAAGCACACTTTCTTCAAAAACTTTTTCCATCCTTTCTTCACTTTTCATTCCACACCTAATCTTTCCTTTAGTTACAACTCCTTATTTTTTCTTCTTTTTTCTTCTTTCTTACTCATCATTTTTGTTTTCAAAAATAAAGGAAGGTTCCACTATTTTTTTTAAAATTACCTTTCGCCTTTTAAGCAACTTCCACATCACAACTTTTCCAACCTTCACACCGAGACTTAGGCTTTTAGCCTATGTTTATACTTTCAAAGTACTTAGGGAGGTAGCATGCCAAAAGATAGATCATGTAACGACCCAATCTGTCGTTCTGAGAGTCATAGACATGTGTTCCCCCATTTCTGTTTCTTTATATGTTGTTCGGCTGTGTTGAGTTGTATCAAGTTGGTAGGTTTGTGTTCGGAGTAATTTTGGAGTGAAATGGTCACTCAGTCTCTTAGTTAGAAAGCTAAGTTAGAAAAGTCAACTGGAAGTTGACTTATGAGTAAACGGATTCAAATTTTGGATTTTTTGATTAGATTAGATTCATTGGGTGATTTTAGACTTAGGAGTGTGTCCGAAATATAATTTGGAGGTCCGTGGTAGAATTAGGCTTGAATTGGCGAAAGTTGGAAGCTTAGAAGTTCTTAGGCTTGAATTCGACGTTGATTTGGTGTTTTGGTGTTATTTTGGGTGTTCCGGAGGTTCGACTAAGTTTGGGTACTGATATATGACTTGTTGGAATTATTAGTTGAGGTCCCGAGGGCCTCGGTGAGTTTAGGATAGGTTTGGGTTGTGTTGCGCTCGCTTTTCTTATGTTTTGATGCCATTTTTTCAAGCATAAATGATATTATATTGAACAAATGAGCTCTGATTTCTTTTTTTTTTGATTGAATCATTAGATCCTTATCGTAATTACAGACCCGTAGCAAAGAGAATCGTCGAATTTTGACATCGTATGAGGATTTTATGGTCATTTTACTAAGAATTAGGTTGCCAGATTTTTTAGATTAATTACGACATTGCCACTGATGACGTATTTAAAAATCTGCACTATTTACAAATATTAAAACCTACATATCTCATTCATTATAAGGTCAAATTGAGTGATTCAAAAGCGTAACTTGACTAGAATTTCACAAGGAATCCATTAAAGGCATAAAATACGAGTTTTGGGATCATTTGGCATGAGAAACGAGGCATAATAACTGGCAAAAAATATATAAAACTATGATTTGTTCATTCGGTCATATTTTGAATTGGGGAGCTCAGATTTGGGTGATTTTTTAGGCGATTTTCACCATAGGGAATGGGGTAAGTGTTCTCTACTTAGTTTAGTTATATTTTATGAATCCATCTTCATTTTTAGGATTTGATTGATAATTTCAAGGTGAAATTGAGGGAGTTAGGGCTTGAGTTTTGGAGAGTTTTAGGTAGGGATTTGAGGGACCAAACGAAGTCCGATTTTGATAAATTTTATATGGTTAGACTCGAGAGAGGACGAGGGTTTGATTCTGCCATTTTGACTGATTCCGAGACGTGGGCCCGAGGGCCAGATTTTGGCCGATTTCGGATTTTTGGCATATTTTGTAGTTTTTATTGTGGAATTCAATTCTTTAGCATATGTTGATGGTATTAATCTAATTATGGTTAGATTCGGAGCTTTTGGAGACTGAATCCAGAGACAAGGGTATCTCGGAGTAGGATTCTACGCGGTTGAGGTAAGTAACAGTTTTAACTCTGGCTTTGAGGGTATAAACTCGTAGGAATTGTCATCATGTGATTGTTTGGTGGTGATACCCATGCTAGGTGATGGGTGTGTGGGTGTGCACCGCGAGGGATTGAGACTTGGTCAGTCCCGTGAGGCTATGAGGCCTAATGTCTATTATCTGTGTGTTTACTTGTTGTTGAACTTGGTTGCCTTCATGTTAGAGATCATGTTTAGGCTTTATTCATGCTCACATTATTTGTACTCAATCATAGAAATTATTGTACGTGTTTACCTCAATTTCTATTATTTGCTAATATGCTGAGATACTTGATGGGGGCTGTGTTCCCTTATTTGTTGATGATGGTGAGGCTAGTGAAGTACATAATTGAGTAAGGCCGGGAGCCTAGTGATGAGGATATTAATATCATAGCGCGTGAGCTATCCGTATAGCACGTGAGTTGACCGTGCGGGTCCAGGTATTGATACAATTGCGCTTGAGTTGTCCGCGTAGCACGTGAATTGACCGTGCGGATCCAGGTATTGATATTATGGCACGTGAGTTGTCCGTGCTTAGCGATTGGGCTTTGGGAGCCCCTCCGGAGTCTGTACACACCTTCAGTGAGCGCAGAGTGTTGAGTGTTTTGAATGTGTTGAGTGCTGAGTGCGAGTGATGAGTGATGAAGTGATACTGCAGTGAGGTTGTATTTATTTGTGTTGTTGTTGCATTTATCTGTTAAATTCCTTTGTGGCATTTAATGAGTTATGTAATTTACTTGTTTATTTCTGTTTATTTTTTTTAAATTGTGAAAATAAATAATTGGACTGTTTTACTTAGCTCGTCACTACTGTTCAGTTTCTTAGTTATTTCTGTTACTACTGAGTCGTTTGTACTCATATTACATCCTGCACTTCATGTGCAGATCCAGGTGAGTTAGAGCGCGTTGATCTTTGAGTTCAGGCTGGCTATCTATGGAGATTGCAAGGTAGCTGCTAGTATCCGCAGGACGTTGTTACTCCTCTTGTTGTTTCTTCTTTTGGACAGTTAGATAGTTTATATATCTTAGTTTATAGTTTTAGACGCTCATGAGGTAGTGACACCCCGATGTTTGGGGCTTGTTTTCTTATTTTTCTATATTATATATCATCAAAATATGCTAAGGGAACAATGCCCACTCGAAAATAACCAATTTAAATCAAAAATCCCAAAATTGGCCAAACCTGAACCCCGGTCCCACGTCTCGAAATCCGATAAAAATTACATCAATAAAATCCTTATCCTCTCACAAATTCATACATATCAAAAGTACCAAAATCGGACCTCAAATGGTCCCTCAAATCACCCTCAAATCTCTCTAATTAACCAAGCCTTAATTCCTAATTTTTAACCCTTAATTTTCATTAATTTCAAGCCAAATCAGTGAAATAATGCTATAGGATCGAGTATTAGGTTTAAAAGTCTTACCTCCAAGTGTTATTCCTTGAATCCCACTTCAAAATAGCTCCCTCAAACTCAGACCCGAATGAAAATGGTGAAGAACAACTCAAAAATCGCGAAGGAAACCTTTTATACTTTCTGACCCAGGCTTTTCGCACCTGCGAACCTATTACCGCTTATGTGGCCCAAGACACCACATCTGCGGTTTTCACTTATGCCCTCATTTTCCGCATCTGCGATGAAAGCCCACACCTGCGCTATCGCAAGTGCGCTTCCTTATCCGTTTATGCGGTTCCAGCTGATGTTCCTCTTGGCCGATTCTGCGGCTTGCCTTCCACTTCTGCGGGCATCGCACTTGCGGCCTCCCAACTGCAGGTGCGGTTATGACAACAACAAAAATGCTTCAGTTGTCCCAACTCAACTTCAAACTCTCCGCCAACCATCCGAAATCACCCCGAAGCCCCTGGGACCTCAACCAAAAGCATAAACAAGTCATATACCACTATCCAAACTTATACCAATCTTCGAAATACCTCAAACAACATCGAATCAACCAAATCACATCGAATTCAAGCCTAAGATTCCAAAATCTTCCGAATTTCGCTTTTGATCAAAAGGTCTATCAAACCACGTCCGAATGATCTGAAATTTTTCACACACATCCCAAATGACACAACGTACCTACTGCAACTTCCGGAATTCCTTTCCAATCAATATATCAAAATCTCACCTATCAACCGGACAACGCCAAAATCCCAATTTCGTCAATTCAAGCCTAAACCTTCCACGGACCTCCAAAATACATTCCGATCACGCTCCTATGTCGCAAATCACCTCACGGAGCTAATAAAATCATAAGAATTTCAATCCGAGATCATATACTAACAAGTCAAAACTCGGTCAAACCTTTCAAATTTTAAGTGTCAAATTGAGAACTGTTCTTCCATATTTATTCCGATTACCCTGAAAACCAAAACCAACGATTTACATAAGTCATAATACATTACACGGGGCTAGTCATACTCGAAAACTGGCGAGCAAAATGCAAAAGCTCAAAACGACCGGTCGGGTCGTTACACTTATTTGAACCAAATCTTTCCCGTTATAGTGGTGCTCTGGATGAGTTGGTCATCAGTAGAACATCAGTTTTTGTCAAAAAAATATAATTTATTTACGTTGAGACAACTTACCCTCTATTATTGTTTAACATGATAATTCATTTTTGTTTGTCTAATCAATTATAAAGAATTGAAGCTTCTGCATGTACTGTTATAGCATGATCTATTTGTACAGAATTGATGATAAAGGTATACTGGATAGAGGAGAAGTAAGAGAGATTGAATTTGTGTTCAGCATTACATAAAAGCTTCCTACAATTATAAAGTTTTATGCAAGCATGTGAACAACTGCTTTCTCATTTTAATTTCCCAACTCGAAGTTCTTGGTAGTGACAATGTCTGCTATCTTCGTTAATTCAAACTAGAAAGACACAACTTTGTTATATATTTTAGTGTTTCATATCTATCGGACCTTTCATCAGTAGCAACTTTTACAAATATCTCCAACTAATCCAAATGTAGAACCATTCTAAAATGTCAATCTGTCTATACTCTTTTTTTCTTGAATGACAATGGTATGCTTGGCTGATTTGTTTGACTTTTCCCTACTGTTTTCACCAAGTCAGCGTTGATTTAGAATATCCTATTGTGAATGAAGAATATTTATTGCGTCTCCTGGAATATTCTAGCCTCTAAACCCTCTTTTATGTTGCTCGAGTTGCTTTTAGCACCAGCTACTACTTTCAAGAAGTTCAGTTTTTATGACCCTGTTCCTGCATTTTCAAGTGGATTAAAAATTAATTGGTACATGTAACTCATCCTTTATCATAAGATTACTAAAGGACTCCAAAGTTTCTTGAAGTTGTGAGATAAAATTACCTTCACTGGCAGAGAAGACCCACCATCTAGCAATAGTACATAGTTTGAAAATAGAAATTATTAACTTCCAAAAAGTTATCAGATCTGGCATATAAACCGGCGCGTGTTCTCTCTACTCTTTCATACGTATATGATAGTGTTTTGAAGCATTCAGTCTTCACCAATTTTTTAGTGATAAAAAGCTTCCCGGCCTAGTATTTAGTAAAAAGACTTTGATAAGTAATTTTTATTAAAATAATTAAAATATTCTTAAAGTTATTTATAAAAAAAATTTAAAAATATTTTTGCATAAACGGGACGAATGATGGAAATAAAATAGAGAGATAATTAAAAGTTATATCATAGGAAGTATTTTAGAGATTACAAAAGATAGTAGTGATAAAATTGCTAAAGGTTTGGTCAAAAAAAATTGCTTATATGTTGTAAAATCATAAATTAGGGAGTACCGACTTATGACTTTAGGCTAATTTTAATTTAGAACGACTTTATGTGTTTGTCAAACTTGTAGATAAAATAGAAAAAATATAATATTTATAATCTTAGTGATTTAGAAAAGGAAATTAAAGAGTATTATTACAATCTGGGATAGATCCAAACGATATTGTCCCCAACTAATTTTTGCGGAGTTGGAAAAAAAAAACAAAAGAAGGAGGAAGCTGTTTGCCACAAATTTATGCAGAAAAAAATAAAACTGCAATCACAAGCAACTATAAAGAAAAAAGAATTTTATTGATAAACTTTGTAGGTTACAACTCTGTTTATACCTTGATTCTTCCCTCCGATTTATTCTACGTAATTCGAGGGCCTTAGCGGCGTATTTCTCAAACATAGGATTTTTAGCAAGACATATTTGACATGCCTTTGATCTCTCAATGAATATTCCAAGATTTTAATGGAATTTCAGAGATCTCATATTTGATCATTCCGAGAGTTTATCAAATTGATGAGATGCTGTTTGAAGGATATATGTAGCCTTTTTTATAGACATGAATTAGGGTTTGGGTGTAGTAGCCACTAAGTAACCCTAATAGACTCCTAATATTTCAAGAGTTGTCTTGAATTTAAGATTTATCTTGATCTCTTAAAATTTCAGTGTCTACAAATACCCCCTACTTCAAGGTTTGTCGAGGTGTAAGGTTGTTGAAACTTGAAGACGAGACTTGAAGTACCTGACCATCACAACAGATAATCTTGAATATTGAAGTTTTTGATTTGTAGGAAGAAGATATGAAGGGCAGAACTGATCCCATTGGGCATGCCAATTTGTTTGAAATAAATTTATTTGTGATACAAAAATAAATTGCAACCACAATATAAATATGAAGAAACATAATTTTATTGATAAAATGATGCGGGTACAGTTCTGTTTGTTCCTTTGATTCTTCTCACTAGATCTTTCTCCGTGATTCGAGAGCTTAGCCAGCGTATTTCTCGAACGTAAGATGATGCGAACTTCCTTAGTATATATTTGATCTCCAGGAAAAGGAAGAACATCCGTTGATCACGTCGGTGATTTTAAGAAAGATAATATTTGATGTCTTTGATCTCTTTATTAATATTCAATGAATTTTTATGGAATTTCGAGATGCTCTCAAAGGGAATATGTGGTCCCGTTTTATAGGTGTAACTAGGGTTTTGGGTAGAGTACCCTCCAAGCTAGGGTTTCAGGTAGAGTTGCCTCCAATTAGGGTTTCATATAGAGTAGCCTCCAAGCCTCAATGGACTCTACTTTTAGTATCTTAAGTTTAGGATCAAACACAAATTTCATATGGATTTGATCCGATAAAGTTTTGATATCTACAAATACCCCCTACTTCAAGGCTTGTCGGGGCGTAGATTTAAAAGATCGTCGTAGACGAGGCTTGAAGTACCAGTAAAGAGGACACCACATTCTTTTCGCCGTAACAGAAGCAAACTTGATTAAGGTGTGTTATGAGATGTTGAATCATGTGTCACGACCCGAATTTCCCATCCTCGGGAGTCGTGATGGCACCTACTAACATGAGCTAGGCAAGCCAATCCTTTAACTACTTACTTTATTATCCAATTATTTCTTTTTAACAAATATAAGGCGATAACGTGATAACAACGGAAAAATCCAAATTTAAGCGGAAGACAACAATAACATATATGAAATCTGAATCTATTACAAATACTTAAGCCTTAACCACCCAAAACATGGTGTCACAGTATCATAGATGGTCTAAGATTGCTATATACAAAGTCTGAAGAAATAACAGTACACTGTTTCTGAATAAAAGGAAAATGAAACAGAAAATAGGGATAGAGGAAGACGTCAGGGCCTGCGGACGCCTGCAGGTCTACCTTGGATCTCCGTATGGACTGCAGGTAGCCTCCAACTACGGTCCAAAAGCTGCTCCGGGATCTACACATAGTGCAGAGTGTAGTATCAGCACAACCAACCCCATGTGCTGGTAAGTGTCTAGCCTAACCTCGGCGAAGTAGTGACGAGGCTAGGACCAGACTACCAAATAAACCTGTGTAGTTAAATCATATACCGCAGAAAATAAAAACAGAAATAACCAGCCAAGCGTGGGAGGGGGAGCATGCTGTGGGGAAGATAGCAATTCCGAATAGGAGGAACATCAAATAAACGAAGGAAAACAACATAACACGGAAAATCAACAAAGAATCAGAAATCAATAAATGCACGGCATCACCCTTCGTGCTTTTACTCTCGTCCTCACCAAAGTAATCATATAATAAAAATGTACATGGCATCACCCTTCGTGCTTTTACTCTCTTTCCTCACCATACAATCAATATAATCGGCACGGAATGGTACATTGTGCGGCACGGCATCACCCTTCGTGCTTTACACTCTTTCGTCATAATCATACATGGCATCATCCTTCGTGCTTTACACTCTTTCCTCACAAAATAAACAATGCACGGCATTAACCTTCGTGCTTTAACTCTCTTCCTCACCCAAACAACAAGCGCAAACAATAGGGCAAGGGAGTAAATGCAATTGCAATGAAAATCCCGGCAATGGAACAACAATTCAACAATTAAATCCCGGCAAGGGAATAACATCAATAACATCAGCATCCCGGTAAGGGAGATAATGAATAATTCCACAATAGCCCGGCAAGGGTGACAACATAATGATCTCTTCTCTTTCTCACTTTTACTTCATAACTCACTTCACATCTCGAGCCAATGCTCTAGAGGTTCAATTATCACTTACACACAATTCGTTATACAACTTGAGCCAACGCTCTACAATGTTCATAGGTCACAATTTCTTCCACAAACTTTATACAACAATAGAAACCACCACTAAGGCATGAAAGATACAACGAAGTCATGATAATCACAATATAAAGACTCACTGGCATGCTAGACACCAACGTATAAATACTCGTCACCATGCCTACACGTCGTACTCAACAATTACCACATAGCAAATATGACTCAACTCTTAATCCCTCAAGCTAAGGTTAGACCAAACACTTACCTCGATGCGACGAACACAATTCACGATTAAATTATAGCTTTACCCCTTGATTCCACCACTAATTTGCTCGTATCTAGTCACAAGTTACTTAATTACATCAATAGACGCCAAATGAATCAATTTGAATGCATAAAAATGAGTTTTCCAAAGTTTTGCCCAAAAAGTCAAAAATTGCCCCCGGGTCCACATGGTCAAAACCTGAGGTTCGAACCAAAACCCGATTACCCATTTCCCCACGAACCCAAATATATAATTTATTTTTAAATCGGACCTTAAATCGATTTCCAAATCCCAATTTTTAAAAAACCTAGGTTCTACCCAAAACACCAAATTTCCCCCATGAAAATTATTAATTTTGAGTTGAAATCATGTTAAAAGATGTTAATGATTGAAGAAAATGAGTTAGAATTAACTTACAATCGATTTGGAAGAAGAGTTGTTCTTGGAAAATCGCCCTAAGGAGTTTGTGTTTTGAAAAAATGTGAAAAATGGGTTTAAAATCGTCTAAGTATAAAAGTTGCAGGTCTCAGGTATGAGAATTGCAAATAGGGGTTCGCGATTGCGAACCCCGACCTCTGCTATGTTGGGAAATGCGAAACAGGTCTCGCATTTGCGAACCCTTCAGAAATGCTGGACTTTCGCATTTGCGAACACAATGTCGCATTTGCGACTTCACATTTACGACATATAGGTCGCATTTGCGGAAAGGGACCCTGGCATTTGCGAGCAAGACAGGCCTGGGCTGGTTTCGAATTATCGATAAAGCCTTCGCATTTGCGAGCTAGGCTTCGCAAATGCGAAGCCTGCAGGCCTAGGCACACCACCTAAAATCTGCAACTTTCTAAGTCTAAAAACCCACCCCGTGGCCTATCCAAAACTCATCCGAGCCCTCGGGGCTTTAAAACAAATATGCACACAACCTTAAAAACATCCTACAAACATATTCGGGTAATAAAATCACCAAAATAACATCATGAACATCGAATTAAACCTCAAGATCAATGAAATTTCTCAAAACTTCTTTAAACATAAAACTTTGCATTTAGGGTCCGAATCACGTTAAATTCCGTTTCTTACCAAACTTCACAGAATTATTTTAAATCATATATAAGATCTGTGCCGGGTGACAAAACCAAAATGCAGACCCGATACCATCATGTTCTAATCAAAATTCATTTTCAAACCTTATAAACAAGTTCAGAAAATAATTTTCTTCAAAAATTCATTTCTCGGGATTGGGACCTCGGAATTCGATTCCGGGCATACGCCCAAGTCCCATATTTTCCTACGGACCCTCCGGGACCGTCAAATCATGGGTCCGGGTCCGTTTACCCAAAACATTGACCGAAGTTAAATTAATTCACTTTATAGTCAAAATTTTTCATTTTTCACAGATTTTCATATTTAGGCTTTCCGGCTACGTGCCCAGACTGTGCATGGAAATCGAGGTGATGCTAAGAGAGGTTTTTTAAGGCCTCGAAACGTAGAATTTCATTTTAAAACAAGTGGTGACCTTTTGGGTCATCACATTCTCCACCTCTAAAACAATCGTTCGTCCTCGAACGGACAGAAGAAGGAAGTACCTGAGTTGGGGAAAAGATGGGGATAACGGCTCTGCATATCAGACTCGGACTCCCAGGTCGATGCCTCAGGAGGTTGACCTCTCCACTGAACACGAACAGAAGGAAAACTCTTCGACCTTAACAGACGAACCTACTGGTGTAGAATAGCTACTGGCTCCTCCTCATAAGACAAGTCCTTGTCCAACTGAACAGTGCTGAAATTTAACACGTGGGATGGATCGCCGTGATATTTCCGAAGCATGGACATATGAAACACTGGATGCACGGCTGATAAGCTCGGTGACAACGCAAGTCTATAAGCCACCTTCCCCACTCGATCAAGAATCTCAAACGGGCCAATGAACCTAGGGCTAAGCTTGCCCTTTTTCCCAAACCTCATCACGCCCTTCATAGACGACACTCGAAGCAATACCCGCTCACCGACCATGAATGCCAAATCACGAACCTTGCGGTCTGCATAACTCTTTTGCCTGGACTGAGCTGTACGAAGCCTATCCTAAATTATCCTGACCTTATCTAAGGCATTCTAAACCAGATCCGTACCCAACAACCTAGCCTCTCCCGGCTCAAACCATCCAACCAGAGACCGACACTGCCTACCATATAAAGCCTCATAAGGAGCCATCTGCATACTCGACTGGTAGCTGTTGTTGTAGGCAAACTATGCAAAAGGCAAAAACTGATCCCACGAGCCTCCAAAGTCAATGACACAAGATCGGAGCATATCCTCCAAAATTTGAATAGTCCGCTCGGACTGCCCATCCGTCTGAGGATGAAACGTTGTGCTCAACTCAACCCGCGTGCCGAACTCTCGCTGAACTACCCTCCAGAAGCGTGAGGTAAACTGCGTACCTCGGTCCGAAATGATGGACAGGGCACACCATGAAGGCGAACAATCTCCCGGATATAGATCTCAGCCAACCTCTCAAAAGAATATGAGACTACTACAGGAACGAAATGTGCTGACTTGGTCAGCCTATCAACAATAACCCACACTGCATCGAACTTCCTCCGAGTCTGTGGGAGTCCAACAACAAAATCTATAGTGATCCGCTCCCACTTCCACTCGGGAAGCTCTATCCTCTGAAATGAACCACCGGGCCTCTGATGCTCGTACTTAACCTGCTGATAATTCAAACACCAAGCCACATACGCAACGATATCCTTCTTCATTCTCCTCCACCAATAATGCTGCCGCAAATCCTAATACATCTTAGCGGCGCCCGGATGAATAGAGTACCGGGAACTATAGACCTCATCTAAAATCAACCCCCGGAGTCCATTCATATTAGGAACACAAACTCAACCCTACAATCTCAAAACTCCATCATCACCCAAGGTAACCTGCTTGGCACCTCCGTGTTACACTGTGTCTCTGAGGACACACAAATAGGGATCATCATACTGCTAATCTCGGATACGCTCCAATAATGAAGAACGAGCGACTGTGCAAGCTAACACATGGCTGGGTTGAGAAACATCCAACCTTACAAACTGATTGGCCAAAGCCTGAACATCCAAACCAAGCAGTCTCTCACCGACCGAAATATAAGCAAGATTGCCCATACTGGCTGACTTCCTACTCAAAGCATCAGCCACCACATTGGCCTTTTCCGGATGATACAAGATAGTGATATCGTAATCTTTCAACAACTCCAACCACCTCCTCTACCTCAAATTAAACTCCTTTTGCTTGAACAAATACTGAAGACTCTTGTGATCCATGAACACCTCACATGCCATGCCATACAGATAATGCCTCCAAATCTTCAACGCGTGAATAATGGCTGACAACTCCAAATCATGAACAAGATAGTTCTTTTCATGAATCTTCAACTTCCGTGAAACATAGGCAATGACCTTGCAATCCTGCATCAACACTGCACCAAGTCCAATATGGGATGTCTCACAATAAACTGTATAAGGCCCTGAACCTGTGGGCAAAACCAACACCGGTGCCGTAGTCAGAGATGTCTTGAGCTTCTGAAAGCTCGCCTCACACTCATCCGACCATCTGAACTGGGTACCCTTCAGGGTCAACTTGGTCATCCGGGCTGCGATAGATGAAAACCCCTCCACGAACCGATGATAGTAGCCTGCCAATCCCAAGAAACTCCGAATCTCTATAGCTGATATTGGTCTAGGCCAGTTCTTAACTACCTCAATTTTCTTCGGATTAACCTGAATACCCTCTACTGATACAACATGACCTAGGAATGCAACTGAACTCAACCAGAACTCACACTTCGAGAACCTAGCATATAACTGACTATCCCTCAAGGTCTGAAGAACCACTCTAAGATGTTGCTCGTGCTCCTCCCGGCTACGGGAATAAATCAAAATATCATCAATGAAGACTATCACGAACGAATCTAGATAAGGCCTGAACATTCGGTTCATTAGATCCATAAAAGCTGCTGGGGCATTTGTCAACCCGAAGGACATCACCAAGAACTCATAATGCCCGTACCTAGTGCGGAAAGTTGTCTTAGGGACATCAGATGCCCTAATCCTCAACTGGTGGTAGCCAGATCTCAAGTCAATCTTCGAAAATACTTTGGCACCCTGAAGCTGATCAAACAAATCATCAAACCTCGGCAATGGATACTTATTCTTGATTGTAACCTTGTTCAACTACCGGTAATCAATACACATTCTCATCGATTTGTCCTTCTTCTTAACAAACAACACCGGTGTACCCCAAGGCAAAACACTCGGCCTAATGAAACCGTTCTCAAACAGGTCTTGCAAATGCTCCTTCAACTCTTTCAACTCGGGCGGGGCCATACAATACGGTGGGATAGAAATGGGCTAAGTTCCCGAATCCAAATCAATGCAAAAGTCAATATCCCTGTTGTGTGGTATACCCGACAAGTCTGAAGGAAAAACCTCAGGATACTCACGAACAACAGGCACAAAATCAATAGAAGGAACCTCAGCACTAGAATCACGAACATATGCCAAATAGACCAAACACCCCTTCTCGACCATACGCTAAGCCTTCACATAAGAGATCACACTACGGGTAGAATGACCAGGAGTCCCTCTCCACTCTAAACGAGGTAAACCCGGTAAGGCTAAGGTCACAGTCTTGGCATGACAGTCTAAGATAGCGTGGTAAGGTGATAACCAGTCTATCCCTAATATGACATCAAATCGACCATGTCCAGAAGAAGCTAATCAATACGAGTCTCAAGACCCCCAATCACAACTATACATAAACGATGGACTCGATCTACCACAATAGAATCACCCTCCGGTGTAGACACATAAACCGGAGCACTCAAAGAATCACTAGGCATGACCAGATACGGTGCAAAATAAGATGACACATACGAGTATGTAGACCCTGGATCAAATAACACTGAAGCATCTCTATCACAAACCAGAACTGTACCTGTAATAACTGCATCTGAAGCCTCAGCCTCAGGCCTGGCTGGAAGAGCATAACATTAGGGCTGGGCCCCACCACCTTGAACTACATCTCTTGGACGGCCTGCTGCTAGCTGGCCTCCACATCTAGCGGCCTGGGCTCCACCTCTACCTCTAGCACCTCTACCCCCACCTCTAGCTGGCTGGGGAATACCTGGTGCCTGAACCATGGCACGGGAACCTGATGCAAAGAACTACTCGGTGCTTGAGGGCAAAACCTAGCAATGTGACCCATTGAATCTGCCTGAATGACCACCCCGAAAACTCTGAAGCAGCGGTGCACTGATAGGAGCTGGTGGTGCACTGTAGGACTGCTGATCAGAATACTGCATCTGGGGGCCACAGCCACCTGAAGCACCGTGAGAAACCTGGAGTGCCGACTGAAAAAGCCTAGGATGATGGCCTCTACCATATGAATCCTTACCTCCAGACAAGGTACCACTGAATCTACCTGAATGACGGGGCCTCTTGTCCGACCCAAGACCACCTCCCTGTGATAGAACCATCTCTACTCTCCTGGCCATATTGGCCACCTCCTGGAAAGATATCTCACTCCCAGCCTCCCTAGCCATCTGAAGATGAATCGGCTGAATAAGTCCATCAATGAACCTCCTCACCCTCTTTGTCTCAGTGGGAAGTATGATAAGAGCATGACGAGCCAAGTCGATGAATCTGGTCTCATACTGGGTAACAGTCATAGAACCCTGCTGGTGGCGCTCAAATTGCCTCCGATAGGCCTCTCTCTGAGTGATGGGGAGAAACTTCTCCAGAAATAGCTGAGTAAACTGCTCCCAAGTCAAAGCTGGCGATCCGGCTGGTCTAGCCAAACAATAATCCCTCCACCAAGTCTTCGCAGATCCAGACAAGCAAAAAGTGGCAAAATCGACCCCATTGGTCTCAACTATCCCCATGTTCCTGAGAACCTCGTGACAGCTGTCTAGATAATCCTGGGGATCCTCAAAAGATGCACCACTGAAAGTAGTAGTGAAGAGCTTGGTGAACCTATCCAACCTCCACAAAGCATCGGCAGACATAGTTGCTTCATCGTCGGTCTGAGCTACCACACCCGGCTAAACTACTCCAACTAGATGAATCGCTGGAGTCTGGAACAGGGGAGCTACCTGCTCTGGAGTGCGATTAGCAGGAGTCTGGGCTCTTTCTCCAGCTTGAGAGACAGCTAGTGCTACAAGGAGCAAACCTGCCCGGGTGACACTCTCCATAAGGCCCACTAGATGGACCAGAGCATCCTGGAGGACTGGGTTAGCAATAAACCCCTCTAGGACCTGAGCTGGGCCCACCGGAATGGCTGGGGCCAGAACCTTATCATCAAAATCAACCTGAGGCTCCGCTGCAGGTGCTGCTGCTTTGGGATAAGCTTGACCCTACCTCGGCCTCTAGCAAGGCCTCGGCCTCGCCCTCTGCCCTTTGTGGGAGCTGCTGCTGGGGGCTCAGGCTGCTGGTTAGTAGATGAGGAAGCGCGTGTTCTCTCCATCTACGAAAGAACAAAGTAGAATTTCAATTAGCATTGAGAAACCAAACCGCACGATAGGAAAGAATAAATGTGAAGTTTTTTCCTATCTCTGTACCGATCTTCAGACTCTACTAAGCTTGTCTGTGAACTGTGAGACCCATGTAACCTAGGGCTCTAATACCAACTAGTCATGACCCGGATTTCCCACCCTCGGGAGTCGTGATGGCGCATGTAACCTAGGCAAGACAATACTTTAACTACTTATTTCATTATCCAATTATTTCTTTGTAACAAATATAAGGCGATAACGTGATAACAACGGAAAAATCCAAATTTAAGAGGAAGACAACAATAACATATATGAAATCTGAATCTATACAAATACTTAAGCCTTAACCACCCAAAACCTGGTGTCACAGTGTCACAGACGCTCTAAGATTGCTACATACAAAGTCTGAAGAAATAACAGTACATTGTTTCTGAATAAAAGGAAAATGAAACAGGAAATAGGGATAGAAGGAGATGTCAGGGCCTGCGGACGCCTGCAGGTCTACCTTGGATCTCCGCGTGGACTGAAGGTAGCCTCCAACTACGGTCCAAAAGCTGCTCCGGGATCTGCACATAGTGCAGAGTGTAGTATCAGCACAACCGACCCCATATGCTGGTAAGTGTCTAGCCTAACCTCGGCGAAGTAGTGATGAGGCTAGGAACAGACTACCAAATAAACTTGTGTAGTTCAAATATATACGGCGGAAAAGAAATACAGAAATAACCAGCCAAGTATGGGAGGGGGAGCATGCTGTGGGGAAGATAACAATTCCGAATAGAAGGAATATCAAATAAATGAAGGAAAACAACATAACTAGGATATCAACAAAGAATCAGAAATCAATAAATGCACGACATCTCCCTTCGTGCTTTTACTCTCATCCTCACCAAAGCAATCATATAATAAAAATGTACACGACATCACTCCTTGTGCTTTTATTCTCTTTCCTCACCATATAATCAATATAATCATCACGGAATGGTACATCATGCGGCACGACATCACCCTTCGTGCTTTACACTCTTTCGTCATAATCATACACGGCATCATCCTTCGTGCTTTACACTCTTTCCTCACAAAATAAACAATGCACGACATTAACCTTCGTGCTTTAACTCTCTTCCTCACCCAAACAACAAGCGCAAACAATAGGGCAAGGGAGTAAATGCAATTGCAATGAAAATCCCGGCAATGGAACAACAATTCAACAATTAAATCCCGGCAAGGGAAAAACATCAATAACATCAACATCCCGGTAAGGGCGATAACGAATAATTCCACAATAGCCCGGCAAGGGTGACAACATAATGATCTCTAGTCTTTCTCACTTTTACTTCACAATTCAGTTCACATCTCGAGCCAATGCTCTAGAGGTTCAATTATCACTTACACTTTCACAATTCGTTATACACCTTGAGCCAATGCTCTACAATGTTCATAGTTCACAATTTCTTCCACAAACTTTATACAACAATAGAAACCACCTCTATTGCATGAAAGATACAACGAAGTCATGATAATCACAATATAAAGAGTCAGGGGTATGCTAGACACCAACGTATAGATACTCGTCACCATGCCTATACGTCGTACCCAACAATTACTATATAGCAAATAGGACTCAACTCCTAATCCCTCAAGCTAAGGTTAGACCAAACACTTACCTCGATGCCACGAACACAATTCACGATTCAATTATAGCTTTACCCCTTGATTCCACCACCAATTCCCTCGTATCTAGTCACAAGTTTCTTAATTATATCAATAAATGCCAAATGAATCAATTTGAATGCATAAAAATGAGTTTTCGAAAGTTTTGCCCAAAAAGTAAAAAATCGCCCTCGGGCCCACAAGGTCAAAACCCGAGGTTCAAACCAAAACCCGATTACCTATTCCCCCACGAACCCAAATATATAATTTGTTTTGAAATCAGACCTCAAATCGAGGTCCAAATCCCTATTTTTTGAAAAATCTAGGTTTTACCCGAAACACCCAATTCCCCCCATGAAAATCATTGATTTTGAGTTGAAATCATGTTAAAAGATGTTAACGATTGAAGGAAATGAGTTAGAATTAACTTACAATCTATTTGGAAGAAGAGTTGTTCTTGGAAAATCGCCCTAAGGAGTTTGTGTTTTGAAAAGATGTGAAAAATGGGTTTAAAATCGTCTAAGTATAAAAGTTGCAGGTCTCAGGTATGGGAATTGCGAACAAGGTTTGCAATTGCGAACCCCGGCCTCTGCTATGTTGGGAAATGTGAAACAAGGCTCGCATTTTCGAACCCTTCAGAAATACTGGACTATCGCATTTGCGAACACAATATCGCATTTGCGACTTCACATTTACGACATATAGGTCGCATTTGCGGCGAAGGCATCGCATTTGTGGAAAGGGACCCTCGCATTTGCGAGCATGATAGTCCTGGGCTGGTTTCGCATTTGCGATCTAGCCTTTGCATTTGCGAGCCCGGCTTCACAAATGCGAAGCCTTCAGACTTGGGCACACCAGCTAATATCTGCAACTTTCTAAGTCTAAAAACCCACCCCGTGGCCTATCCAAAACTCACCCGAGCCCTCGTGGCTCCAAACCAAATATACACACAAGCTAAAAAATATCCTATGGACTTATTAGGGTAATAAAATCACCAAAATAACATCATGATCATCGAATTAAACCTCAAGATCAATGAAATTTCTCAAAACTTCTTTAAACATCAAACTTTGCATTTAGGGTCCAAATCACATCAAACAGATTCCGTTTCTTACCAAACTTCACAAAATTATCTTAAATCATATTTAAAACCTGTGTTGGGCACTGGAACCAAAATACGGGCCCGATACCAACATGTTCTAATCAAAATTCATTTCCAAACCTTATAAATAATTTCAGAAAATAATTTTCTTCAAAAATTCATTTCTCGGACTTGGGATTTCGGAATTCGATTCCGGGCATACTCCCAAGTCCAATATTTTCCTACGGACTCTCCAGAACCGTCAGATTACGGGTCCGAATCCGTTTACCCAAAATACGAAGTCAAATTAATTCATTTTATAGTTAAAATTTATCATTTTTCACAGATTTTCACATTTGGGCTTTCCGGCTACGCGCCCGGATTGTGCATGCAAATCGAGGTGATACTAAGAGAGGTTTTTTTAAGGCCTTAGAACGTAGAATTTTATTTTAAAACAAGTGGTGACCTTTTGGGTCATCACATTAAGGAAGGAAATCAATACTCGGGAATCTGTTTCCACCATCAAAGAAAACATATTCTTTCTGAAAGCAAGTTTAGTTCCTTAGACAGGGCTAGAAGCTCAGCATGAACAACTGAGTTTGGACTGATATGTCTGGAGAAGCTTCACGATCCATTTTTTGTTGGGGTCTCGGATGATACCTTTTGCTTCTCCAATATTAGAATGTAGCTTATATGGACCATCTATATTTAACTTGAATATGTTTGGTAGTGGTGGTTGATAGCAATTCTTTGAATTACTTTTGTTTGCACAGATTGGTTAGTGAGGTAGGCAAATTCTAATACTTGCAGGAAGATTTTGT
This sequence comes from Nicotiana tabacum, assembly GCF_000715075.1. Taxonomy (NCBI): domain Eukaryota; kingdom Viridiplantae; phylum Streptophyta; class Magnoliopsida; order Solanales; family Solanaceae; genus Nicotiana; species Nicotiana tabacum. Next base: position 106,237,650 of record NC_134090.1, read on the forward strand.
TGACATCAAGTTCTCGGGAAGTGTTGTTGAAGAGGTTATGATTCGTGTTAATTAAAAAATCCAAAGTGTTTTGGGATAAGAATAGAGAATAAAATTGGGATGTTGGATGGAAAAAAAAAGATGATTTCTGGATTGATAGATATTTTTGATCCAAGAGAGATAGTTGCAGGTAGGTGTTGGTATTTTGGTAGGCATTGCCTTTGGACATTAAAAAGGGATATGTTCTAAATCCTCAATGGAGTTAAGTGAGGATAGAGATTGGATCCTATGATATTCCTATAGTGGCGCAGTGCAACATTAGGGAGTCAACAATGTGTAGTAGGCAATTTGCTTTCCACTCCAGCTGCATTCAAAAATGTGGGTATCCAAATCAGAAGCAAAAGAAGAAAGGAACAGTTGATAAGCTGATTAAACGGAGAAAGATCCATCATTAATTTCCTTCTAGAAGAAAGAGTCTTCATGATTGACATTGAAAGACAAGTAGGTATTTGATATAAGGCTAGAAACATCTGGTGGTTGAGGAAAAATAGTGAGATAGATTTCAAGAAGAGTTGGTAATTAAGTCACTTATAATATTATGTGTGTTTGGAAGTGTTGCGATACATTAGTAAGCTCTCTGAGAGTGTAGGTTGAGTCTACCAATATATTTTTCCTTGTATTAACACTAATTTTTTTTAGTTAGGTTCCTAGCGAGCCCCTTAGAAAAAAGTAGGTGATGTTTACTCGTAAAACGGTATTATTGAATTTATACGTGATTTTTAGACAAGTGAATTAATTTGATCCTGAAATAATAGAAGAATTAAATAAGTATGCAATACTTAGCCTTGAGATGGAGACAAAATAGCAGAAAAAGTAGTTTGGGGAGTAGGGCTTCCGGGCACAGCAGCAATGAAATAAAAAAGCAAGAAGATAAAATTGTATTAAGCTTTGAATAGATTATAGCGTAACTTTGCCAGAAAATTCATGTCCTTAACAATGATAATAGAGCTTACTATTTTTAGCTGCACTTAGGAAACAAGGTCCTAGGATCAAGACCTTCTTTATGTCAATTATGAGGGCAATTGAAGAATGTGTGACAATGAGCATGAATGTCAAATTCTTTATAATGGGCAGTGTAATAAATGCTGTAGAATATCCTTCATTAAATGCTACCGGGTGACAGACATTTACTTCATCTTTATGAGCACCATTCTTTCGGTAACAGATGGAATAGTTGCCTTCGGTTTTAGCTATCCTCTGCCTCCGGCTCTACGTGTCACTTCCTTATGTGATCATCTAATATAGCATATTTTACCCTATACAGATAGTCCGCTTGCTTTTCGATGACTTAATTTTGTGTTACCGGGAAGTTGGTAGAAATATTCTTTTTGGCGGGAATTTTACTGACCCTCTCTAAAACGTTTCTGATGGTTAATTAGATGTACGTCTCTCCGCATTTAATTCCCCAAACATGCATTATCCCACGATTCAATGTAACTTTTGCCGGCTATTGAGGCAATTATGGCCATGAATTTAGCCACCTAAACCTTCACTTATACGTATCAACCTCCTTTATTCACACCTCATAATTCTACAAACTCTTTCAAATTCTCTTCATTCAACTTGTACTCCGTTCTTCAACCCTTCTTTAATTCTCTTCATAAGAAAAAAAGCTTTTCCTTCTTCTCTAATATAGAATGGCTTCTTCTTCTAAAACCCTTAGTTCCTCAATGAACAAAAGTAAAGCCGATAAAGCTGCTCCTCCTACAGTGAGCACCATCATCCCCAGAAGTCACGTCACAACTAAAGACTTCGAAGAGAAATTTTCTTCTGCTAACTGTCGTACATAGGGTGTTGGAAGATACCCTTCTTCCTTATATCCTTCCAGTATTCCTGCTATGAAGGAAGATTGTCATTGCCAAGATTTAGAAATTATCGCTCTTGATCTGGTGGAGCAGGTAACCTTATCCAAGAAGGGTTTTACTTGCTTCCATATGTACCCCTTCACTTTGGGGACGTTTTCTCTGAGTAGAGAGCTTGACTCCATCATTGTGGAGTCCTGCCTCTGCTACCAGGTATGTTTGACACAGGTGAGTCCTTCCTTGTGGAGGATGATTATTTGTCTTCGGCGCATGTGCCAAGAAACGGGAGAGGAGCTATCCCTAGCTCAAGTGATGAATCTTTATTCCCCCAAGATTTTCCGTAGGGGAATGATTAACTTCAGCAAGTGCGGCCACCATGCACTGCTATCCAACATGGACGATGATAACAACCTTGGGTGGATGGAGCGGTTCATTTAAAGTGCCACCGGTGATATCATCCCGGCCTTGGCTCCGTCTTTCCCCAAATTGTAGAACCGCACTGGTAAGTATACCATTTGCTTCTTCTTCGGTAAAAGACCATTTCTTGTCATTATTGACTTTTCAGGGGTTCTCCCTAAGATTGAGGGCTTGGACCAATGAGTTCAGAAAATTTTGGATGTTACTACGCTCGAAACCTGCACATGGAAAGAGATGTCCCTGAAATACGGGTAGAAGGCCAAAAATTATGGTAAGTTAAAATCATCATTGTCAAGCCGCCTTTTTCCTCACGGAGTCCGGGTTTTGACATTTTTTGGACAACTCCATTCCTTTTGGGAATTGCATTTGGAATTTGAAGAGTCGCCACCTAACGGATTTAAGGTGCATTAGGGCACCTAAAGCAATAACTCATAAACCAGTTTGCATTACCAGAGATTGGGTAAGGGCTCGAAATTACCTTGAGGGAAAGGTGTTAGGCACCCCTCGAGGTCCACAATGGTGGGTCCCAGCCAAACTCAATTTAAGTGAATTAGTCATATAAGCAAACAAAGCAATTTAGACAAACGAATATTATTCATATGGGAATAAAAGGGGTCCTAGGTTTATTAGCCTATAGGATCACTTCTGTGCAATACTTTGTAATCGTCCCCAAGTGGGGTGCTACACATAGCATTAGCGCACAAGTCATCATATCCTTTACTACCCGATTACCCTCCCCTTAATTATTGTTACCTAAGCATTCTAATAGTTTCCAGTACGTGCCTTATGCATGCATTACCCGTCCCTTACCTATGGCCCTGGAGGTGTTTAGGACCTCTATAAAGGTGGTTCTAAACTCACCTATGGTGTTTAAAAATGAGAAAACTAAGCGACAAACAAAGAGTCAAGTAGGACTATCATATAAAGATGCAATTCAGGGCTCTTATTTACCTCCACAAATAGGCAAATAATTGCACGCCTCAAACAAACATTTATAAACGACTTAAAGTCCTATAGCAGGATATTTAGATGAGCACAAAATATGCAGCAATTTCATTAAGGCGGAGCGATAAGTACCTAATCAGTTTGCCTACTGATTGTATTACTTCCTGAATCTGGGCAGGTTTCAAGCACCAGGAAAATAACAATTTTAAACCCAGAATCCAATTAACCTACAAGATTGCCTAAGTGATAGCTAGATAGAATTTTATAAACCGGGTATCTAAGCTGTAAACAGTTATTGGTTTTTGCAGGCTAATTTTATCTTTTAGACCCTACATGCATGATATCTAAGTGTAGAAGAACTGATCTTAAGACCTTATAGGCATGGTATCTAAAATGCAGGAATGATTCTAAAAATTCCTATTGACATGGTATCTAAATGCAGAAGTAGTTTTGAAATTTCCTATAGAAATAGTATCTAAATGCAGAAATATTTCTGAAATTCCTTATAGACATGGTATCTAAGTGCAGAAGTAATTTAAAACTTTATATGCGTGATTTTGAAAATGCAAAATTGATTTTGAAACTTTGCAGGCATGTATTTAATTGTAGAAAATTAATTTGACAGCCTTATAGGCATGGTATCTAAATGCAATAATGTGAATCTTGAAAGGATATTCAGAATTATTTTGGCCCTATAGGCATAACATCTAAAAATGGATCAAGACATATTGAACAAATTAAATCCTATAGGCATGATATCTACTGCATGCAATAATGAAATATAAATAACCTATAGGAAGGATATCTAGCATATAGTAGTGACAAATATTTGAAAGAAACATGCACTTAAAGCAGGTTTTCTACCCCCATTCTCATGCAAACATTAAACTAGGCCCAGTTTTCCCCAATTCACTATTGCCCATCGTTATTACAAAAAATATTGCAGACCATAAGCAAATGAATAAATTACAAGTTGTATAACTATAGGAGGCCTGCAACAGGCCCAACGTATCCGGATAACCCAAGACTTCTAACCATAACAACTCCAAAACACAGAGATACACAACAATCATTGGCAAAGTACCATGAACCTCAAATCTCTAGTGTGTCGGAGTTCCCAAAGGCTTCGAGAACCCAGGGAAGTGCTCACACTAGAGAACAAATGTTCAGAAGCAGTTCATAAAGGATTGGAAACCATATCAAATGTATCAGAGTTCAGAGGAGTCACATGGACCCTAAGCAGTGCTCACATTGGGGTTAGCAGGACCCTAGTTAACTAAGAGTAGGAGTTGAAAATAATATATTAAAATAGGAGACAGTTTTGTTTTAGAAAAATGGATTTCAGAAGTGCATAAGAACAGATTACCAGATTTCAAGAACCACAAGCAGCACACATTTAGCAGAAGGAGTTCAGCCCAAAACTCCAGTAATCAAACAACAGATAGGACAGGGTAACAAGTAATTTGAATAAGGTTTCACATGACCTTAGTCCATTAGTTATTACTAGGTGAGCATACATGCATATATTAATCAGAGAACAACATGTTGGGATAAAATTACTGATTAGACAATCATACAGAAAGGTAACAAAAGTTGAGAGCATAGAAATCATGAATTAATCATGTGTTTGTTAAGGTGAAAAACTTAAAACAAGACAGGAAGCATGCTAGTTGAGAAACAAATAGACATAGGTCTAATTACATAGAGGCAGACGTGCTGAAAAAAAGAAGCACATAGGTCTAATTTCATGGAAGTAGGTATGCTGATTATAAGTAATAAACATGAAGCACATAGGTCTAATTACATAGAAGTAGATGATAGCAGAAGTTAAGACATACCAGTTAAGAGATAGTAAACAGGAAGTTGAAAGTGTGCAGAATCCAATAGCCTAGCCTTGGCTTTCAGTCGGCTAGACAATGTAGCAAAACACAAGTAGCAGAAAGGTTTGAATAAGAGCAGGAGTTTGTGTGTGTGTGTGTTTCTTTCTCAGTGTGTTCGTGTAAGTGTCTGAGTTTGTGTGTTTTTTAAATTAGAACAAGAAGGGGTTTTATAGCATGCAATAGGGTAGGACACATAAGGTAATGAATCAATCACACATACATAAGGTATAAAAAATCAATTAGCAACCATTCAGGAATCAATTAAGAGGATAGAATCAAATAAATATCACTTAATTTAAGGAAAAATCTCACACAGAATCAATCTATAATCAAGAGCAAGGTTAATAAGGTAAGAAACAGTTTCTGGAATCAATTAGGAATCAGGACATACAATCAAGCCTATAATACAGATACATAAATAGGGTAAGAACAAGTGAAACTTAAATAAGGAAATATGAGTACTAAATTAAAACCCTAATTTATGTAAGTAAATCAATTAATAACTTAATTGACAGAGTTAAAGGTAACGGGCAAAAGACAACATGATAAATAGTTAGAGAATCAAAACCCTAGGATATGTCAAAGGCATAGAGATGAAGCTCAAAAAGGATCGGTCGAAATAGTAAAGAAGAAAACCATAGTTGAAAGCATTTAAACGTCTAAGCATTTTCACAGAAAACCCGTTAGAGATCAAAACCCTAGGGTTTAGAACACATCTATGAGAATCAGTCGAACAAGTGAGGAAAATTAAGGTTAAACACTTAAAAAGTTAGTATTTTTCAGAAACTTAAAGGGGTGAAACCCTAGCTTTAGAGAAGACAAAAAAAATCGTAATAATAAGAAAACACATAAAGTTTTTTAAGAGAAATAACTAAATAAACTTAAAACTATCTCAGATCTACAAGGATCTGAACGAATTCGAGTAGCAAGAGGCTAATGTTTTAAGAGAATGACAGAGATGAAAGAAAATCTGGTTTGGAACCATAGATTCGAGCCATAAACACGAAGATAATAGTACTCACAAACGAAGATGACCGTAGGTAGATTCATAAATGGTTTTGAACAAATCAGAGTTGGATCTCTCCGAGATTCTTTCATAAAACAACAAAATCGAACAACCAGAAGAGGTAAGAGGCCAGTAGGGGCCTGAAATCATAGAGGAACCCCATGGAACAAGTAGTTTTCCGATGACGGCAACTAGGGTTTGAGTTTTTGTCTGAGAGAGAAGAGAGGAGGAGAGGATTCAGAGGCGGCACAATTGAAGAGAATGGGTCGGGTCTGGGGGGTCGTTGGATTAAAAATGGAAAGGGATAACGTGGACCATTGATCTCAAAGATCAACGATCATGATTAGAGGAGGTTCTGGGTCGGGTAGGGGTGGTCATTTAATTTGGGCTGGAGCGGATTGGGATAATGTTTAATTTGAATTGGGTTGGGGGAGAGGGGATTTAAACATAATTAAAGGGGCTATTTGTTAATACCTAATTTATTAATAAAATAATTTGTAAAAATAGCTAATTAAATGATAAAAATAATTTTTATGCATGAAGATGATTTAAAATAATTACTTAGCATTATAAAAATATAAAAAGTTATTTTTTGTATAGATAATATAATTATGCATATGTATGGGCTATTATTGCAAAATATGCAATTTTAGTCTTAAAATGCAATTAAATTATTTGAACACTTATATGAGCATAAATGATGAATTTAGATCACAAATTAATATGAGGGATAATTATTGAATATTTATATAATTAAAAATGCAGAAATAAATTGATTTAAGGCCTTTAAAAATTATAGAAAATATTGTAAATGCATGTACAATATTTTGAAAGTATGTATGAATATTTAAAAATATATGAGAAAAAAATTGGGTATCAACAGCTGCCCCTCTTTACCCGGGAAGGATGGAAGAGTTTTCAGATAAAGAAATGATGACCGATTTTGACCGAATGAGATGTTTTGAAAAATAGAGGCTGAATCGTGGTCTCTGAGATGCCTGCATATCCCTGGTTTTTCAGGAATCAGGCCATGTATAGTTCTGGACCCAATGGTGGATGAAGCCGATGGAGTTGTTATAAGAATGATTGCTAGTTTCAGCAGAAGTTCTTTTGTGAAGGGTAATATTGGGTGGAGTTATGATTATGAGTCTAAAGTATGACGGATGTATCATAGGGAAGATATATGAACGGTCACAGAGTAAAGATGTGTAATTGATAGGGGTCGATTACGTTTGAAATAATGGTAAGGCACAAATGGAAACCGGAGCGAAGGTTGCTCCAGTTTGAAGAACGGTTACTTCCTGAATTACCTACAAAATTTAAAACACAATGCATGCGAGTATATAGAGTATTGCGAGAATTTAAACATGGTGCAAGTTCCCTTTGGACCATGAGAGATTGTCTTTGAACAGTGAAGATGACGTCCTTACACCATGATGTCCCGGGCCATGAATTGCATGGTGAGGGATTCGCAGGCCATGAAATGATGTTTTCGGGCCATGAGAATGGTGCCTCTGAACCATGACGCCTTTGAATAATGATGCGCAGTATTGAGAGATCCTTAGGCCATGACATGGTGTCTTCAGGATATGAGGATGATGCCTTCGGACTATGACGTCTTAGGACAAATTGGCTATATATCAGCCCATGAAATGCAGAGACACAATACTAAAGGTGACAACTAGACAGAGTTTAGTCTTGTGCAGAGTTTTGGGGCAGAGCTAATACTCGAGAGAAGAAGATAATGCAATTTAAGAGTGGAGCAACACTTATGCAGAAGGAGACAATGCTAAGTCTCATGAGAAGGCAGTGCTTAGTCTTATGCAAATACGGAGGTAGGGCTCAGCCTCATACGAGTTTTGGGACATGGCTTAGTCTAATGCAGAGATAAGGCAATGCTTAGCCTTTTGCAAATGTGGAGGCGGGGCTTAACCTCATGCAAGATTTAAGACATGGCTTAGTCTCATACAAGGAGAAGGCAATGCTTAGCCTTATACAAATGTGGCGGCAGGTCTTAGCATCATACAAGATTTGAGACAGAGCTTAGTCTCATGCAAAGAGAAGGCAAAACTGTAACGACCCGACCGGTCGTTTTGAGCTTTTGCACTTTGATCGCCAGTTCTCGGGCATGACTTGCCCTGGTGTAATGTATTATGACTGATGTAGATCGTTGGTTTTGGTTTTCAGGAAAATTGGAAGGAATTTGAAAGAACAGTCTTAGATGAAAGCTTTGAATTTGAAAGCTTTGACCAAGAGTTGACTTATTTGTATATGAGCTCGGAGCGGAATTTTTATGATTTTTTTATCTTCGTTGGGTGATTTATGACTTAGGAGCATGATCGGAATTTGGTTTTGGAGGTCCGGAGTAGAACTAGGCTTGAATTGGCGAAGTTGAAATTTTGGCGATTTCCGGTTGGTAGGTGAGATTTTGATCCGGGAGTCAGAATGGAATTTCGAAAGTTGCAGTAGCTTCGTTATGTCATTTGGGATGTGTGTGAGAAATTTCAGGTCATTCGAACGTAGTTTGGTTGGGTTTTTGATCGAAAATGTATTTCGAAAGTTTTTAGAAAACTTAGGCTTGAATTCGATGATTTTCGGGTAATTTGATGTTGTTTGAGGTGTTTTGAATATTGGAACAAGTTCAAATGATGTTATGGGTTATGTTGGTAAGTTTGGTTGAGGTTCTGAGGGCTTCTGGTGTGTTTCGGGAGGTTAAACAGATCAATTTCATATTTTGAGAACTTCAGAAATTGCAGGTTTCAGTTGCAGGCATTTTGGCCTTCGCGTTCGCGAAGGGCCGGGGTTCATAAGCATCGTATTCGCAAAGGTTTGTGAGAGGAGTGAATCGCGTTCGTGAGGGTGTATACGCGATCACGTAGGAGGAATTGGGTCTGATGGTCAGTTAGTCATTGCGTCCGCGATAGAGCAAACACGTTCTCGAAGGTTAAGGCTATGAAAGCACTGCATTCACGACTGGCATGTCGCGTTTGTGTAGGTTAAAGTTGGTCAATGCAATATTTGTGCTACACGTTCACGGGTGGTTGACCGCGTTCGTGAAGAAGGTAAGTCAGGCCTGGGCAGAATGGTTTTAAGTCGCCTTGTCCGCGATTTTGGGTCTATTTTCACCCATGGCTGCTCGTTTTTGGGGATTTTTGAAGGAAATTAAAGAGGGATTCAAGAGGAATCGACTTGAGGTAAGAATATTGGCCTTAAAACTCGATTATATTGTGAAATCCACATAGAAATTTCATGGAAAACTAAGCCTAAATTGAAGAACTTGGGCTTGAGAAATTGGACTTTTGACTTGGGATTTGAAGGGCCATTTGGGATCGGCTTTGAGAACTTTTGATATGTATGAAGTCGTGAGAAGATAAGGAATCTAATGATGTGAAAATTTCTGAGTTTTGAGAAGTGGGCCCGGGGCTCGGGTTTTGGTAATTTCGGGATTTGTGACCGATATTGATTGTTTTCGCTTGGGCTTTATTTCCCTAACATATTGTGATGTATTCGTTCTAAATTTGGATAGATTCGACACGCGTTGAGGTCGATTCGAGGGGCAAAGGCATCGCACGCTAGGGATTTTGCCAGTTCGAGGTGAGCAATGATTGTAAATGATACTCTGAGGGTTTGAAACCCTGGATTGCACTTCGTAGTGCTCTATTAAGGTGATACACACGCTTGATGATGAGCGTGGGGTCGTTTACTATTGGGGATTGTGACTTGGTCCGTCCCGATTGATGATTTTACCGCGTATTTGACTGAAACTTATTTGTTATCATCATGATGTGGGACGATCGCCATATTTGGGCTTCGTGCCAACTATCTGATCCCTTCGGGGTTTTTTATCACTATTTACTCACTATTTTTGAATTATTACTTGAACTCAGTCCTGTTGATATCTACTGTTTTACAAACTCAGTCACTTTTACTCAGATTTGAAACTTAAATGATATTTCTAAATGATGTTTTGGGCTGAGAACTACTATTTTACTAATGCCCGAGGGGCTTGTGATGATTTTTGGATTAAGTGAGACTGAGGGCCATATGTGAGAATATATTGAGTAATATGAGGCCGAGGGCCTGAGATACTTTTATACGCCATGAGGTGGCTTGAGTGATATGAGGTTGAAGGCCTAGATTTGATGCCACGAGATGGCTTGATAGTGCGCTTGGGCCGTAAGGGGTCCCTCCCGGAGTCTGCACACCCCCAGTGAGTGCGGGTACCCATTGTGATCACAGAGTGAGCCGAGGGGCTGAGAGTGTTCTGAGAGTGAGCCCGAGGGGCTGGTACTGTTCTATGTGTTTAATTTATTTCCATTTGTCTGCCATTACCTGTTGATTGTGTTACTTTATGTGATATCTTCCTGATTGCCTAGCATTACCTGTTAAATTGAGTGTTGAGCCCGAGGGGCGGATTTCTGTGCTTATCTGCACTAAATGTTTTGCATTCATTTGCATAACTGTTGAAAATGCCATTTTCAAAAGAGGTTTAAATTGAGCTAAAATATTTCTAAAGATTTCATAGCTTCACTGTTTTTCTCAATGGTTTTTACACCGCTTCTATGCAACATGTTGGTTTGCTTTATGTGATTTCTTACTGCTTAGTTGTTATTTACCTTTATTACTCACTGAGTTGGAGTACTCACTTTATTCCCTGCACCTCGTGTGCAGATGCAAGTATTATTCACCCAGTAGTGGGTGTTGAGCTGATCGGAGGCTGAGTCATCGGAGTTTAGCAAGGTAGCTGCCAGCGTTCGCAGCACCGCTCTTCTCCCTTCTCTTTCATCAGTCCTGTTTTGTATATTTAGACCGTGTAGTTGTATTTATACTCTAATAGATGCTCGTGACTTGTGACACCCCGATTTGGGATTTGTCGGGATGGTTTCTACTGTTGTTACCGTTATTTCCGAAAATAATGGTTATTATATCATGTTTTAGAACTATTTATGGTATTTAACTGTTTAAAAGAGGGGTTATGTTTTGGTCTAGCTGGCCTTGTCTTCACGAGAGGCACCATCACGACCGGGTTCGTGGTTAGGGTTGTGACAAGTTGGTATCAGAGCCTAGGTTACATAGTTCTCACGAGTCATGAGCAGGTTTAGTAGAGTCGCGCGGATCAGTACGGAGATGTCTGTATTTATCCTTGAGAGGTGTAGAACCTTTAGGAAAAAAAACTTCACATTCTTGAATTCTTATCGTGCGTCCTTGATTCAGCTTTAAAAGTACTTTTGAAATTCCTTCCACGTGTTCGCATATGCGCATGAACGCTCAGTATCAGATGTGCCTCGATGGCTTGTGATCCTCTGATCGAGGGGCGAGATGTGATCTCTGTGAGTTTGAGGTGGGGCCAGTCTGGAGGACTTGAGGCCGGATCTTTGCCTATGGCTTGAGCACCGAGGTGCTGGTTGTGTGAGGAAGAGTTTTGAACTTATATGTTCAGTATTGTCCTTATTAGTGGGAGTGACGGCTGGGTATCTATGTGATGAGTATGTTAGCACTGCAAGATGTATCTATATGACTTGGAAGTGACGAGGAAGGTCTGCTGGAGGATAGAAGAACTATTAGGTGCTTGAATTCCATCGTGATTTGAGGTATAGCCCCGAGTTATGGGCATGCGAAGGATCTGTTCATGTTTTCCAGTTGAGAGAGTGAAGTAAATTTATGTTGCGGTACGAGTTCCGAATCAGGAAGACTAAGTGATTGCGTTCAGTTTATGACGGTGGAAGGTATGCAGAAATATTAACTGAAGGCAGAGCAGGTGGGTTATCTCCTGCGGAGATTTCTGGGGTGGTGTGACCCTTATGTGATTGTTAGAAGATCTCATGTGCAAGTGAAATGTATGTGTTGAAATTTTAATTTTGGGTCGCTTGAGAGAGTGGGCTTAGCTGCTGCGAGAATGAGCGCGAGAGTTGTTGAAGATTTAAAGTACTAGATGATCTGTGTTTTCACAAGCTTACAAAAGGATTTGAGTTTAATCTCACCATGGTATTGTGGCATCAATAGAGTATAAGTATTATGAGTTATTGAGAGTATTTTGATCTATATCTCTGAGCCAAGTGGGGGAGTCTGTTGTGAGTAGTTGATTGCACGGTTAGGTACTATGTTGGTTCCAGTTGGAGGCATGCGGGTGAATCAGTTATGGCTTGCAGAAATAGAGATCGAGGATGGCTCGAGGAAAGGAATTTTTTTGACAAAGGTTATATTATGCTTCATAGGGTATGAGAATCACGGGATGTCTGAAGTGGTGGTTGGTAAAGAATGCTTGGTGCATAGAGCAAGAAGTTGCTTGGTTGTATTGGGATGAGGATTTCACTCTGCGGTGTCGGAGTGCCAATAAGGCACGGGTGGTTCTCTTCGTTGGGTCAGGTAAATTGTAGTTTGAATAAGAGTGAATGACTTGCAAGAATGATTCTAATGTGTTCAAAGAGTCTGCATACATCAATTGAGTATTCTAAAGTTGCATATGCGGTTAGAAACTGTGTTTTCATTGGAAGAGGTCAAGACTTGTGGTATTTCTATGTTAATTATGGGATTCTATGTATCAGTATCAGGAAAGTAAAGGTAACAGATTTAGATTCGCAGGAAGTTCTGCAGAGTAAATTATTCTGGAATGTGGTGTTTCTGGGAATATTTGAGAGAGTATTCAGTGACTTATGGGTCTTAGACAGTGTGGTTTTATACTCGGATCTTGTGTGGTAAGCATGGGTTGAGGAATTGTAGAGCTACAACAAGAGGGAATATCAAGTTGAAGATGAATCAGAAGGGAATTTAGATAGATGGAGTAGCTTGATAGTAGACGAATCGGTATGGTATATGCAGTATGTTATGAGGATCGAGATTTGCATGTGTAAATTTACGGTCAGTTCTGAAAGGAAGTTCATGAAACTCTTAAGCAGCGGGTAGCCTCAGATGATTAAGGAAATGGTACTGCTAATTGGAACTGATTTGACGAGGGTAGATGTTTCAGAAAAAGGGCAATGTGATTTAAGTTGATGGAACTTTGGTAGTATTGCGGCACTTTCTCATTGGATGAACTGCTGACATTCGAGTTTTCTTGGGGGCACAAAGGAATATTTGAATACCTCTCGTGGAGTGATTAGGTATTTGAGGTGTGGTATGTGTTCGGACGGCAGAATTGGGATCAAGTATGATGATTCGTGTGCTATATGGAGTTGGAGACTGGGAGTCCTCATGTTCAGGCTATGTTGCGGTTGTAAGTCGCGTATGTCGGCACTGTGTAGTGACTATCGAGGTTTGGAGACCCGAGCGGATCTTTTGTTGCTTGGTATGTTAGCTTTGGAAGTGATATTGGGTTCAGACTGGTTGTCTCCGTGTTGTATCATTCGGGACTAGTGCGCTAAGGCGGCGCTATTGGCTCTGCCAGAAATGCTACGGATTAAGTGGCGATGTTCGGCGGATTATGTCCCATTGGAGGAATTTTACATGCCGAAGACCCAACGGACGGTTGGGAAGGATTTGTCTTTCTTACTTGGGCTCTTGTGACGAGTGTCAGTTCTGAGGCTCCTTATGTTGATTTAGTTCCGGTGGTGTAGGACTCTTCAGATGTGTTTCTTATAGACGGGCACCGTATCGTATGGCACCGGCAGAAGTTATAGTAGTGGAAGGAATAGCTTCAGGATTTCCTTGATAAAGAGTTCGTTGGTAGGCCGATGTGGATGCATGTTCTAACTTAAGTCGGCTTGGTTGGTTCCAAATTGCATTGTTGCGGGATGTGTCGATTCGACTATTATTGAGTCTATTGGTAATCTGGGGAGATCTATGAGTTGCCTTTCTGTGTTGCGAGACTTTATGATTTGTTGGTTATGGGCACATATGGTGCGGTTCTATTGGGGTTCATAGTGGAAGTCGAGCAGGAAGAGTAATTGGGTGTTTCTCGGTGAACGACGTATTGGTTATGTCCTATCGGGTTTGTGTGATATATGTTACTTGTTTCATTGTGGGTGTAATGATTTGCTTTGATTCCAGATATCAAATTGTGTGTGGTTGCCAATTTCGAGCATAGTGACTTGAGGTGTCTCATGTGGAGCAGTGCTTGGATAGGATCGAACATTACAGCGAAGCTATGTGGGATGTGACCTTTCGGGTTAGATTCATGTGTTCTATTCTATGATGTGAGACGGGTTCTCAGCCTTGTGTTGTGGTGGTACTGGTGAGCTTGAGGTACAGCTCTTTCATTTGAGTATTTTCATGATTTGATTATGTTCAGACCGTTGTTTATTGGTGCGCGTATTATGCTAGTTGTGGCTTAGGCCTCTATTGATGTGTCATGTCACCAGAGTGGTGTGTTGGATTAGAGGAGATCGTTGGGATCATTAATGAATACGAACAGATTCGATTTCAACATGTTGGAAGGATAAGATCGAGGTTTGGCTCGAATATTTGCTATGGTATTTGTCAGGGGAGAAGTAACTTCATGAATGGTTGATCTGAGAAAATGGTTATGGTTTACTGCATATTTCATTTATCGTTGGCAGTATATGACAATGTTGGAATGAGACTTCGGCTGATAAGAGGATTTCTACCAGTATTCTGTTGTTGTGGACAACTGCTGTGAATAGAAGTTATCGCTACGAGTGTTTGAGTTATGTGGTATATCATGGGATTGCTCCCTAGGTTGCAGGCATGGGTTATTACAGCTAGTTCGGGTTAATTCAGAGTATATGTGTGAGGTTTTGATCGTATTGATTGTTTCAGAAGTGAAAATGTGGTTCTATGACTAAGGGGACAGACTAGATTGTGTAATTTCAGTCGTAATGTGTTATCAGACCTATATGAGATAGGGTGATGTGGTATCATCCCCGGGTATATTCATGGAAAAGTTATTCAGTTATTGGTTGGCTTCTAGAACAACTCTGGGTACATTCGAAGATGAACGTGTGTTTAAGTGGGGGAGGATGTAACGACCCGACCGGTCGTTTTGAGCTTTTGAACTTTGATCGCCAGTTCTCGGGAATGACTTGCCCTGTGTAATGTATTTTGACTGATGTAGATCGTTGGTTTTGGTTTTCAGGAAAATCGGAAGGAATTTGAAAGAACAGTCTCAGATGAAAGCTTTGAATTTGAAAGGTTTGACGAAGAGTTGACTTATTTATATATGAGCTCAATATGGAATTTTTATGATTTGGTTAGCTTCGTTGGGTGATTTATGACTTAGAAGCGTGATCGGAATTTGGTTTTGGAGGTCCTGAGCAGAACTAGGCTTGAATTGGCGAAGTTGAGATTTTGGCGATTTCCGGTTGGTAGGTGAGATTTTGATCCGGGATTCAGAATGAAATTCCAAAAGTTGCAGTAGCTTCGTTATGTCATTTGGGATGTGTGTGCAAAATTTCAGGTCATTCGGATGTGGTTTGGTTGGGTTTTTGATCAAAAACGTATTTCGGAAGTTTTTAGAAAACTTAGGCTTGAATTCGATGAGTTTCAGGTAATTTGATGTTGTTTGAGGTGTTTTGATGATTGGAAAGGGTTCGAATGATGTTATGGGTTATGCTGGTAGGTTTGGTTGCGGTCTTGAGGGCCTCGGGTGTGTTTCGGGAGGTTAAACGGATCAATTTCATGTTTTGAGAACTTTAGAAATTGCAGGTTTTAGTTGCAGGCATTTTGGCCTTCGCGTTCGCGAAGGGGATATCGCGTTTGCGAAGGGCCGGGGTTCATAAGCATCGTGTTCGCGAAGGTTTGTGAGAGGACTGCATCGCGTTCGCGAGGGTGTATACGGGATCGTGTAGAAGGAATTGGGTCCGATGGTCAGTTAGTCATCGCGTCCGCGACAGAGTAAATGCGTTCGTGAAGGTCAAGGCTATGGAAGCACTGCGTTCGCAACTGGCATGTCGCGTTCGTGTAGGGTAAAGTTGGTCAACGCAATTTTTGTGCTATGTGTTCGCGGGTGGTTGACCTTGTTCGCGAAGAAGGTAAGTCAGGCCTGGGCAGAATGTTTTTAAGTCGCCTTGTCCGCGATTTTGGGTCTATTTTCACCCATGGCTGCTCGTTTTTGAAGGAAATTAAAGAGGGATTCAAGAGGAATCGACTTGAGGTAAGAATCTTGGTCTTAAAACTCGATTATATTGTGAAATCCACCTAGAAATTTCATGGAAATCTAAGCCTAAAATTGAAGAACTAGGGCTTGAGAAATTAGACTTTTGATTTGGGATTTGAAGGACCAGTTGGAGTTAGATTTGAGAACTTTTGATATGTATGAACTCGTGAGAAGATAAGGAATCTAATGATGTATAAATTATTGAGTTTCGAGAAGTGGGCCCGGGGCTCGGGTTTTGGTAATTTCGGGATTTGTGCCTGATATTGATTGTTTTCACTTGGGCTTTATTTCCCTAGCATATTATGATGTATTCGTTCTGATTTTGGATAGTTTCGACGTGCGTGGAGGCCGATTTGACTGGCAAAAGCATCGTGAGCTAGGGATTTCGTCAGTTCGAGGTGAGTAATGATTGTAAATGATACTCTGAGGGTTTGAAACCTTGGATTGCACATCGTAGTGCTCTATTGAGGTGAGACACGCGCTTGATGATGCGCGTGTGGTAATTTACTATTGGGAATTGTAACTTGGTCCATCCCGATTGATGAATTTACCACGTATTTGACTGAAACTTATTTGTTATCATCATGATGTGGGCTGATCGCCATATTTGGGCTTCACAAACTATCTGAACCTTTCGGGGATTTTCTTCACTATTTCCTCACTATTTTTGAATTATTACTTGAACTCAGTCCTGTTGATATCTACTGTTTTACAAACTCAGCCACTTTTACTCAGATTTGAAACTTAAATGATATTTCTAAATGATGTTTTGGGCTGAGAACTACTGTTTTACTAATGCCCGAGGGGCTTGTGATGATTTTCGGACTGAGTGAGACCGAGGGCCATATATGAGGATATATTGAGTGATATGAGGCCGAGGGCCTAGATTTGATGCCACGAGATGGCTTGATATTGCGCTTGGGCCGTAAGGGGCCCCTCCCGGAGTCTGCACACCCCTAGTGAGCGCGGGTACCCATTGTAATCACAGAGTGAGCCCGAGGGGCTGAGAGTGTTCTGAGAGTGAGCCCAAGGGGCTGGTACTGTTCTATGTGTTTACTTTATTTCCATTTGTCTGCCATTACCTGTTGATTGTGTTACTTTATGTGTTATCTTCCTGATTGCCTAGTATTACCTGTTAAATTAAGTGTTGAGCCCGAGGGGCAAATTTCTGTGCTTATCTGCACTAAATGTTTTGCATTCATTTGCATAACTGTTGAAAAAGCCATTTTTAAAAGAGGTTTAAACTGAGCTAAGATATTTCTAAAGATTTCATAGCTTCACTGTTTTTCTCAAGGGTTTTTATACCGCTTCTATGCAACATGTTGGTTTGCTTTATGTGATTTCTTACTGCTTAGTTGTTATTTACCTTTATTACTCATTGAGTTGGAGTACTCACTTTACTCCCTGCACCTCGTGTGCAGATGTAGGTATTTATTCACCCAGTAGCAGGTGTTGAGCTGATTGGAGGCTGAGTCATCGGAGTTTAGCAAGGTGGCTGCTGGTGTTCGCAACACCGCTCTTCTCCCTTCTCTTTCATCAGTCCTGTTTTGTACATTCAGACCTTGTAGTCGTATTTATACTCTAATAAATGCTCGTGACTTGTGGCACCCCGATTTGGGCTGTGTTGGAATGGTTTCTACTGTTATTACCGTTATTTCCGCAAATTATGGTTATTATATCATGTTTTAGAACTATTTATGGTATTTAATTGTTTAAAATAGGGATTCTATTTTGGTCTGGCTTGCCTTGTCTTCACGAGAGGCGCCATCACGACCGGGTTCGGGGTTAGGGTCATGAAAAAAGCTTATCCTTATGCAAATGCGGAGGCAGGGCTCAGCCTCATGCGAGATTTGAGACAAGGCTTAGTCTCATGCAAAGAGAAGACAATGCTTAGCCTTATTCAAATGTGGAGGCAGGGCATAGCCTCATGCAAGATTTAAGACAGGGCTTAGTCTCATGCATAGAGGAGGCAATTCTTAGCCTTATGCAAATGCGGATGCAGAGTTTAGCCTCATGCAAGATTTAAGATAGGGCTTAGTCTCATGCAAAGAGAAGGCCACGTTTAGCCTTATGCAAATGTGGAGGCAGGGCTTAGACTCATGCAAGATTTGAGACAGAGCTTCGTCTCATGCAAAGAGAAGGTCATGCTTAGCCTTATGTAGTGAACAAATAACAAATAGGAGTAGAATATTTCTTAGCTGGAGGTATATTTGTATCTCGTGGCCTGATTGTTATGAGGATAGTGACTTTGATATGTGTATTTGCGAATACTCTTATTATGTTCACCACACCTGCATCCAAAGAAAATTGTGAGTTTTGCAAGGGGAGGTTGGTTCGTGCTCTTGTCTTCTTGCTCCACTTTGTTCGGCTTTGGAGGCCCTCTTCGAGTTACCCTGAGTAACACTTGGCGGACATAGAAATAAGGTTTTCGAAAAATATGCACTTATTGATGAAATAAAGTTAGTTTAGAAAATATAGTGATACGTAATATCAATTAATTTAGATGAACTAATGACTGTGACACTTTTTAGAGACATTGCAACTTCCTTGAGATAGAATTTTGAGGGTCATCCTCAAAATTCTAGCCCAGCTTGATCTTTTGGTCGTTCTACGTGCTACAAAGTTTGTTGGATCTGCTCCGGAATTTGGAGAATCCTTCTCAAAATTCTGCCCCGGTTACTTAATCGATTTTTGTCTGTCTGGCATATGATGGCATCAGTTGGACTTGTTCTGAACTTTGAGGGTCCTTCTCAAAATTCTGTCCCAGTTTCTTGTTCTGAGGGAAAATGAAGATTTTCTTAAGATATGACCGAATCCACAAGGCTGCCTACGTATCCCCTCTTAAATGGGAATCAGGTCAAGCATAGTTCAGTTATATCATATGAAGGAATGTAAACAATCTAAACATAGTATCTCTTGACTGCGTCTGAATTGATTGGTTTTGGCCAGACTTCTCCATCCATTTCTACGAGTATGAGTGCTCCTCCTGTTAGCACCCACTGAATCATGTAAGGACCTTGCCAGTTGGGAGAGAATTTTCCTTTGGATTCATTTTTATGCGCGAAGATCTTCTTCAACACCAACTGTCCTGGTGCGAATTGTCTTCGCTTGGCCCTTTTGTTGAAAGCTCTGGACATTCTATTCTGAAAAAGGTGACCATGACATACTGCGTTCATTCATTTTCCGTCTATAAGGGACAATTTCTCATAGAGGCTCCTTATCTATTCTGCATCACTGAGTTCGGTTTCCTGTATGATCCTTAAAGAGGGAATTTCTACCTCGGTTGGAATGATAGCTTCGGTACCATAAACCAGTACATAGGGGGTTGCCCCAGTTGATGTGCGAACTATAGTGGGGTATCCCAATAGGGCAAAGGGTAACTTTTCATGCCATTATTTGTGATTTTCTACCATCTTCCTTAGTATCTTCTTGATGTTCTTATTGGCAGCTTCCACAACTCCATTCATTTGAGGTCTGTATGATGTAGAGTTTTTGTGCTTGATTTTGAAGGTTTCACACATGAATTTCATCAGATCACTTAATATTGGCGGCATTATCAGTGATAGTGGACTCAGGAACTTCGAATCGACAAATAATACGATCCTTAACAGAGTTTGCAATGACTTTCTTGGTTACATCTTTGTAAGATGTGGCCTCTACCCATTTTGTGAAAATAGTCGATGGCCACTAAAATGAAGTGGTAACCGTTTGAAGCGGTGGGCTCGATCGGACCAATGACATCCATTCCCCGGGCAGCAAAAGGCCAAGGTGCACTTGTTGCATTGAGCTCCTTAGGTGGAACCATTATCATGTTTGCATGTACCTGGCATTGGTGGCATTTCTGAACGTATCGGATGCAATACATTTCCATGGTCATCCAAAAATATCCAGCTCTGAGTATTTTCTTGGCTAGAACAAAATCGTTCATATGTGTTCCACAAGTTTCAACATATATCTCCTCGAGCAATCCAAAAGCCTCATTTTCATCAATGCACCTTAACAATCCTAGACCAGGAGTTCTTCTATACATGGTCCCTCCGCTTTGGAAGAATTGATTGGATAGCCTTTATAGAGTGCGTTTCTGAGTATGGTTTACCTGCCCTGGATATTATCCTCTCACCAAATATTCTTTGATGTCCTGGAACTAAGGGTTTCCATCTGCTTCCTCTTCAACATGAGCACAGTAAGCCGGTTGATTGTGGATCCTCACCAGGATGCGATCGATGAAATTCTTATCTGGATATTGTATCATTGATGAGTGGTCAGTGCGTCTGCGAACTCATTTTGAATTCTGGGTACATGTTTGAATTCTATCCTTGTAATTCTTTTCATCAATTCCTGCACATGATACAAGTATGGTAGTATCTGGGTGTTCTTCGTAGCCCACTTTCCTTGAACCTAATGTACTAGAAGATCCAAATCACCAATTACCAACAACTCTTGTATATTCATATCGATGGCCAAATTGAGCCCCATGATTCAAACTTCATATTCTGTCATATTGTTGGTCCATGGAAACATAAGCTTTGCAGATACCGGGTAATGTTGACCTATTTCTGATACCAAAACTGCTCTGATGCCCGCTCCTTTGAAGTTTGTAGCCCCATCGAAGAACATTCTCCAACTGTCGTAGGCTTTAGCAGTGTCCTCTCCTATGAATGACACTTCTTCATCGGGAAAATATGTTTTTAGTGATTTGTATTCTCCTCCCACAGAATTTTCAGCCAGATGGTCTGCAAATGCTTGTCTTTTGACCGCGTTCTAAGTCACATAGATGGTATCGAACTCACTCAGCAATATCTGCCATTTAGCTAACTTCCCAGTTGGCATGAGCTTCTGAAAGATGTACTTCAGAGGGTCCATCCTGGATATGAAGTATGTGGTATAAGCACAGAAGTAATGCCTCAATTTCTGAGCTGTCTAGGTTAAAGCACAGCAAGTGCGTTCCAGCAGGGAGTATCATACTTCATAAGGTGTGAACTTCTTAGTAAAGTAGTATATGGCTTGCTCCTTTCTTCCTGTCTCGTCATGTTGTCCCAAAACAAATCCAAAAGCTCCATCTAACATGGATAGATAGAGTAGCAAAGGTCTCTCAGTTTCCGGCTGGACTAGGACTGGCGGTGTAGACAGGTATTCCTTGATTTTGTCAAAAGCCTTCTAACAGTCCTCGGTCCAACTGGTTTCAGCATCTTTCCTCAATATTTTGAAGATGGGTTCGCATATTACCGTGGACTTTGCTATGAAGCGGCTGATGTAGTTGAGGTGTCCTAGGAAGCTCATCACGTTTGTTTTGCTCTTTAGTGGTGGTAGTTCTTGGATATCTTTAACTTTGGATGGGTCCAACTCGATTCCTCGGTAGCTGATAATGAATCCTAACAGCTTTCCCGCGGGAACCCTGAATGTACATTTTGCAGGGTTTAGTTTTAGATTGTACCTCCTTAACCCGTCAAAGAACTTTCTCAAGTCTGCTATGTGATCCGCGACCCTCTTGGATTTTATGATGACGTCGTCAACATAAACCTCTATTTCCTTGTGTATTATATCATGGAAGATGGTTTTCATGGCTCTCATGTAAGTAGCCCCAGCATTTTTTAGACCAAATGACATCATCTTGTAGCAGTTCACTCCCCACGGTGTAATGAAAGTTGTTTTCTCTGTGTCTTCTTCGTCCATCCAGATCTGTTGATAACCCACAAAGCAATCTACAAAGGATTGGAGTTCATGATTGGCACAATTGTCGATCAGGATGTGTATATTTGGCGGTGGAAAATCGTTTTTGGGACTTGCTCTATTTAACTCCCGATAGTCGACACATACCCTGACCTTCCTGTCATTCTTCGGAACCGGTACAATGTTGGCTAACCAGGTTGGGTACTCAACTACCTTGAGGACTTTGGTTTTGATTTGCTTAGTAACCTCCTCCTTGATTTTTAGTCTCATATCTGGTTTGAACTTTCTGATTTTCTGCTTTACCGGTATACACATTGGATTGCTAGGCAGCTTATGAGCCACTATGGATATGCTCAGACCGGTCATGTCATCATATGACCATGCAAAGATATCCTCATATTCCTCCAGGAAATGAATGTACTCTTCCTTCTCTGACGGTGATAAGTGAATGCTTATGTGGATCTCCTTGACGGTTTCGGCGTCTCCCAAATTAATTGCTTTGATTTCGTCCAGGTTGGACTTAGGTTTGTTCTCAAAGTTCTCAACCTCTCTAACAAATTCCTTAGGTATTTCATCTTCTTCTTCTAAGTCACTATCCTTATGTTGCATTGTCTCATTACATGTCATAGCCATCGATTCATTATGAAAAGTAATAATAACACTGCAAAAAGAAAATGTGAAAGATAATAATGAATAATAAATAGTAATGCATTGATTTAAATTTTGAAAAATATCCAAAACAGGTACAGCTTGATGAATCGAGCGATTATTTTGAAACAAAGTGTGTCTTTAAAACAAAATTACTGAAAACATCTGAAATTCCCAGCATGGCAATAAAAATAAATCAGGCTAAATGCCAAGCTACCCAAGGACTCGAGGGCCCGGGATGGTGTGGCGGTCCAATTCCTGAGAACATCTCCCTTCTCCGTAGTCTGAATGGTGAGTCCTTCTTCCTCCTCCTCCTCAATTATCACATTGCAATCCATATTCTCGTCGTCCAGGAATAGGTTCCTCAACCTAGCCAAAACTTCTTCCTCTGCAGATCCCCATATCATTCGGCCTGGTGAAAAGTCTGATTCAAGTGTGGTACCGGCTGCTCGAGAGGGTAATAAGCACCACGCCATGGAGCTGACCAATCATCATACTCTTTCCGGTGTATGGATATCCCAGCCCGAAAGTTGTGTCGTGATGTTTCAACTGTATTGGTTTGGTAATACCCTGGAGATCTTTCCCAAGCCCTTTGTTGGGTTCATACCCAGACCATGCCAATATGCTTTCTATTTTGTTACTCCACCATTTGTCCTTCTCAATCACGTTGACATGTTCAATATGGTGATAAGTTTCTCCACCCAGTCTTCTTTTATTCTCGATAATCGAGATAGTTTGACTGGTGTAGATGGGGTTTCTTCCATCTCCATGAATGATTACCTCCTAATGGTTCTATTCTAACATCACAGCTTGGTGTAGCATGGAAGCCACGGCCCCAACATCATGTATCTAAGGTCAACCCAATAGAAGATTGTATGTAGTTGATATGTCTAGTATTTGGAACTTGACATCGAACCAAGTTGGTCCCACCTACAAACAAAGGTTAATCTCCCCAATCGTGGCCCTTTGAGACCCATCAAATGCTTTCACGTTCATACTTCCTGCCCGTATTTCATGGAAATCTTTGCCCAATCTTTTCAGAGTAGTCAATGGGCAAATGTTGAGGCTTGAATATCCATCTATTAGGACCCTGTCAATGAATTTGTCTTCGAACTGTACCGTGATATGCCGTGCTCGGTTGTGACTTAACCCTTCAGGCGGTAGTTCATCCTTGTGGAAGGTGATCTTGTGACTCTCCAGTACTTGCCCTACCATGTTGTCCATTTTTCCGCTGGTGATATTGTTAGGAACGTAAGCTTCATTCAATACCTTCATCAAAGCATTCTTATGCGCCTCTAAATTCTTCAGCAGTAACAGGATGGATATCTGGGCGGGGGGTGTTTAAATGATCGACGATAGAGTATTCCCTCGCATGTACCTTCCTCCAAAGATCGTTCGGTCCAGTTTCAATGACAGGTTGTTTAAGCAGCCTCCTTGCTTGATCCTCCCAAATTTTTGGGTGTATATATCTTCCCAGTTCTGGTCATTCCCTGCATGGCACAATATTCTTCCATCCTTGCTTTTCCTTTTCGCCTAGCTTCAGCAACGTAATCCCAAGGTATGGCGTTGGACTTGAAAGGAGGTGTGGTTGCTACTGTCGCTGTGAAAGGTGTGGCCACTTCTACCTCAAATGGAATAGATGTGGCTGCAGGTGGTGCTACCTCTACCTCAAATGGAACCGATACAGTTACCTCAACTTCGACTAACGGCTGTACCTGGACCATAATAGGATTGAGAGTGACTGCATGCTTTTTAGGATCGTCGCCCTCTTTGATAAGTCCAATTGATCACTCGAGATCCCACTCCTCATCAGTTTCTATCACATTGACCCCTTCACCCCTATGATTTGGAAGAGGATTGTTGCGGACGTTGGGTGTAGCTTCCTTCGCCTCTACGACCTTATTATCAATCAACGTCTGAATCTTATCTTTTAATGTCCGACATTCGTGAATGGTGTGCCCCTTCCTACTAGAATGATATGCACAGGTCCTATTCGGGTTGACCTATAGAGATGAATTCTCCATTGCCGCAGCGGGAATATGGGTGACATAATCAACAGCCCTCAACCTTTTGTACAACTGGTCGATGGGTTCAGCAATGGTAGTGCATTGTATGGGTGGTTTGCGATCAAAAGGAGATTGGGGTTTCTGGTAATTTGAACAAGTTGGAGGTGAATGATAGTAGGCTAGTTGGCTGTTATAAGTGTGATAGGCGATGGCGGGTTGAGAATATCAGGGAGGTGAGGGTTGGTATGTACGTGGAGGTGCTGGGGAGGGGGGTGGAGGTGTTTGGTATGTGAGCGGAGATTTTGGGCCTTGGGTCACCATTACTGCCCCCACTTATTTCTTCTTTGATATGCCACCCAATTGCAATGCTTTGTTCATGGCCTGCAGTGCCTCAAAATTTGTCATCATCCCGCTTTTTTACCTTCTTCAATCCTTTCTCCAAGTTTGATGATGTCGGAGAATTTGTGATTCTCAATGACCATTAGCTTTTCATAGTACTATAGATCCTGTGCCCGGACAAAGAACTTATTCATATGTCCCTCATCTAATGCTTGTCTGACCTTGGTTGCTTCCGACCTCCACCGAGTAGCATACTCGCAGAAAGTCTTAGTTGGCTTCTTCAGTTCTGGATATAGAAGACATCCGGTGCGTTTTCTGTATTGTACCCGAACCGATCCATAAATTTTGATGCCATGCTCACCCAATTAGCCCACTTCTTAGGGTTTTGGCTTATGTACCAGGACAGGACATCTCTAGTAAGACTTCTCATAAAAAGCTTCATTTGAATCCTTTCATCTTTTTAGACCCCCACAAGCTTGTCACAGTATGTTCTCAAATGAACCTTGGGATCACTCGTTCCATCAAACATCTCGAACTTGGGAGGTTTGTAACCCTCCGACAATTCTACATCTGGTTGTATGCATAAATCCTTGTAATTCATTCCTTCTATCCCTTTACCTCCTTCTACACGCTGAACTCGACTTGTCAGCTTCTTGAGCTCCTCGGCCATGTTCTTGATGAGCAGGTCCTTCTCAGGGGATTTTGGTGTATAGGATAATAGGTTGAGTGGAGTGAGGTAGTGTTTCCATGTATATAGGGTTGTTTTGGTGAGTGTCGGATATTTGGGTGTAGTGGTGGTCGTTGGTTGAGTTTTGAGGATCAGGAATAGGTTGTGGTATGTTCTGGGGAGTATGATAGGTAGTGGTTTGTAGGTACTGGGTTGGTTGATGATGGTGTTGTGGAGGAGTTGGTATCGGTAAAGGATTGGGGTTTTGAGGCGGTGTGGTGTACTGATGGGGTGCGAGAGGATTTTGTGGACGTTAGTTTGGTGTATTTTGAGGAGGTGCTTGGTTTTGAGTATTTTGTTGGTTGACACCTGGGACCTTCAGAGTGAGGGAGAGATTTGCCAAGTTACGGACCTGCTCAAGTTCTCCTTGTAACTCCAATATCTTCTACTCCAATCGTAAAACCAAGTCATTTTGTGCCAGGGTACTCCGACCGTCTGAAGTTCCAATGTTCTCAGCATTTTCTTTTCTTATACCACTCAAGTCATCCATCTTAACTTTTCCTCTGCTTTTTGGATTACTCGGAGGAGGAGGAGGTGGAGGGCCTCTTGATCTGGTATGATATGCTGATGATGCCAGTATGTGCAAACCAACTTTAGGGGATTATAGTAAAAAAAATAAAGAAAAACAAAAGGTAAACAAGTCAGTAAGGATTCTGAAGAGTTTGCAGTATTTAAACACATATTGCGGGAATGTAAATTCGCGTCCTTGTCTAGGAGCCTTGTTGTGCCCGAGGTAGGCCTAGCGATAAATAGATTTGGAGAGTTTGAGTGCCAATAAATGCCTCATTTCATTAATGTAAAAATAGATGAACCCAAAACGACACTAAATAAGATAAGTCACTAATGACACTTGGCCTTATTACATTTTAAAAAAGCAAATAAACCTAATCTACTTGGTCCTAGAAGGACCTTCTCCACGCTAGATTCTCTTGTCGATCAGATCACCCAGTTCGTGCAGGTTCAACAGTAAGTATGCCCGTGCGAAATGTCCTCTATCGGTTCCTTCAGCATTCTGGTAATCAATGACTCTCTTCCTCATCTTTCCCTCTAATTCCATCAGACTATACTCCAAATACTGCAATCTTTCTCTTGATTTAATAGCCCTCTCTCTCCATTCATTGATTAGTTCCATATCTGTCTTGTGGCGCTCCATGTGTTCGGCCTTGGACTCGTGAACCCTTTTGCAGTTTGTTATATTTCAGTTGTGCTTCGGGAACTTCTTCTATGACCCTGTTTCCTGGACCAACCCTTGGCTTGAATATTCCCCTATGTTATCATCCAACCATGAGGGGTAGAAGTACACATGACCAGCATGACATCGATCTATCTCGATGGTATCCTTTTCCATGATAATCTTCAAGTTCCACATGTGTTGTGCTTCACTTTTGTATGGAATGGCGTCACCCTAAAAATCGGCTATGAAATGACTCATTTTAGCAACTCGTGGTTTGACTTGCTTCCTGCCTTCCTGTCTCATAACCCTGAGGAGAGCTTATATGTATATGCCCCTTAACCCGATCAGTACCAAGTGTGGAACATCCCTGGATCTGATGATGAACCCGTCGGTAGGGAACCGCTCGAACATCCATTGAACTTGGTCCTCGGTCAAATTATTGAAAAACTGCACCCATCCTACAGCATCCTTTGGTTGAGCAAACCTGTCTGGGATATAGGTCATTTACTGGGGATGATGGAAGGCTATGTGATCATTCCATGGACTTCGCGAAAATTCTTGACGGTATTGGCCCTTTTGGAGATGTTCTAACAGCCAAACTTGCAACAGCAGATTGCAACCTTCGAAGTATTTGTACCCCTTCTGGCAGCGCTTCAAGGCCTGGTTTATGTCTGCTATGATCATAGAGACAATAGTATATATCTGTCCTTCGATCCCCTCCATCAAGGTTTTGTCTACCATGGCCAATATGGTGTGGATTCTATCCCTTCAGAACGGAAATACTAACATACCCAAGAAACAGACGATAAACACAAAAACCCTGCAGTTGATCCAACCCAAGGAATTGATGGAGAATTCGTCATCAAAGATATGATAAGATCTGCTTGACCGTACCGTTCATAGAGAAAGTCGAAGGGTATGTAGGAATTTTTTAGGCACTCTAAGTCATCATTCTTCTTTAATCCCATCATCTTCAGAAACCTCCTAGTAGTGCGATTTTTCGGCGCCAGTAAACCGGGACTATCCAAAGGCAACCCAGCGAATCCCCCTATTTCTTCCAAGAGGGGGGTCATTTCTATGTCTCCAAAGTGGAACAAGGCTCTTTCTTTGTCCCAGAACATTGTGGCAGCTTCATTAACATGTTGTTTGTCTGGAGGCTCAATAAAGAAGGTAAATTTTCCAAGACCCTTTTCACATGATTCTTATCACTTGACGCAAGATCCTCCCACCAATCTAGCAACAATGGTGGTATGTTACGAACCATGCCGAACCTCGGGACCTCGTGCCTTATTTTCTGCAAAACAAATATGGTTAGGCCCTTTCTCCCTCCAGATCTGAATATTTATACAACAATGATTATCATATTGGCACTTATTTCTCCAAAATTAATGCACACACTCGTGGTTGCATCCGTTGGGATTATGAAAAAACCGGTGGACTTTTGGACGAGGCTTGTCTTAAAAGGTTATTATGCAGAAAACATATTAACCTAGCTAGGTTTGACCACGATGCATGTACAATTAATCAGAGTAAAATTTCTAAAAAGGTCTAGACGGGTATCCTCAAGTGGAAAAATTGAGAGGGGAAGGCACAGAACCGTCGATTGCACCGCTGATCGACTAGTTTTACCGCAAATACGCCTTTCCGAATTTTAAAGGGTGATATATAGGAAGAGCGCAAACACTCATCAAGCATTGCTATAGGATTGATTACGCACGAGTGGAATATGATGTTTAGCATGATTTATGCAACAATAAATAGCAAGTTGTCACATATTTGCATGTTAAAAATGATAAATACGGTATTTAATAATTAAAAGACAGTGAAGAAAGAAAACAAGGAGACAAGTCAGTTTTAGTAGTCAAGGAAATCATAAAAGCTTGAAAATAGGATATTAAATCCAAATAAAGGGGAAAGGGGAAAGGGTGCAGATGTATTAACAGAATAAACCATGCTTAAGACTAATTCACAAAAACAAGTTCGTTATGGTAAGAGCCTAAAATATATCCCCAGCAGAGTCGCCATGCTGTCGCACCCCCTTTTTCCTCGCGGAGTCCAGGTTTCGACATTTTTTGGGACAACTCATTTCATTTTGGGAAGGGGGTCTGGAATTTGAAGAGTCGCCACCTAACAAATTTAAGGTGTGTTAGGGCACCTAAAGCAAATAACAGATATTATTTAAACGGTAATAAAGGGGGTCCTAGATTTATTAGCCTATAGGATCACTTCTGTGTAATACTTGGTAATTGTACCCAAGTTGGGGTGCTACACATAGCATTAGCGCACATGTCATCATATCCTTTACTACCCGATTACCCTCCCCTTAATTATTGTTACCTAAGCGTTCTAATAGTAACCAGTACGTGCCTTATGCGTGCATTACCCGTCCCTTACATGTGGCCCTGGAGGTGTTTAGGACCTCTATTAAGGTGGATATAGACTCACCTATGGTGTTTAAAAAAGAGAAAACTAAGCGACAAACAAAGAGTCAAGTAGGACTATCACATAAAGATGCAATTAAGGGCTTATATTTACCTTCACAAATAGACAAACAATTTCACGCCCCAAACAAACATTTTTAAACGATTTATAGTTCTATAGCAGGATATGAAGATGAGCATAAAATATGCAGCAGTTTCGTTAAGGCGACGCGGTAAGTATCTAATTAGTTTGCCTACTAATTGTATTACTTCCTGAATCTGGGCAGGTTTCAGGGAGCAGGAAAATAGCAATTTTAAACCCAGAATCCAATTAACCTACAAGATTGCTGAAGTGATAGCCAGACAGAATTTTATAAATAGGGTATCTGAGCTGTAAACAGTTACTGGTTTTAGCAGGCTGATTTTATCTTTTAGACCCTACAGGCATGATATCTAAGTGTAGAAGAACTGATCTTAAGACCTTATAGGCATGGTATCTAAAATGCAGAAATGATTCTGAAAATTCCTATTGACATGGTATCTAAATGCAGAAGTAGTTCTGAAATTTCCTATAGACATGGTATCTAAATGTAGAAATAGTTCTGAAATTTCCAATAGACATGGTATCTAAGTGCAAAAGTGATTTAAAACTTTATTGGCATGATTTAGAAAATGCAGAACTGATTTTGAAACTTTGCAGGCATGTATTTAAATGCAGAAAATTAATTTGACAGCCTTATAAGCATGGTATCTAAATGCAGTAATGTGAATCTTGAAAGGATATTCAGAATTATTTTGGCCCTATAGGCATAATATCTAAAAATGGATCAAGACATATTGAACAAATTAAATCCTATAGGCATGTTATCTACTGCATGCAGTAACAGAATATAAATAACCTATAGTTAGGATATTTAGCATATAGTAGTGAAAAATATTTGAAAGAAACATGCACTTAAAGTAGGTTTTCTACCCCCATTCTTATGAAAATAGTAAACTAGGCCCAGTTTTCCCCAATTCACTATATCCCCATCGTTATTACAAAAAATATTACATACCATAAGAAAATGAATAAATTACAAGGTGTATAGCTATAGGAGGCTTGCAGTAGGTCCAATGTATCTAGATAACCCAAGCCTTCAAACCATAACAACTCCAAAGCTTAGAGATACACAGCAAACATTGGCAAAGTACCAAGAACCCCAAATCTCTAGTGTGTTAGAGTTCCCAAGGGCTTCGAGAACCTAGGGCAGTACTCACACAAGAGAACAAATGTTCAGAAGTAGTTCATAAATGATAGGAAACCAGCCCCAATGTGTCAGAGTTCAGAGGAGTCTCATGGACCCTAAGCAGTGCTCACATTGGGGGTAGCAGGACCATAGTTAACTAAGAGTAGGATTTGAAAATAATATATGAAAATAGGAGACAATTTTGTTTTATAAAAATAGTTTGGATTTCAGAAGTGCATAGGAATAGATTACCAGATTCCAAGAACCACATGCAGTACATATTTAGTAAAATGAGTTCAACCGTGAACTTCAGTAATCAAACAACAGACAGGACATGGTAACAATTAATTTGAACAAGGTTTCACATGACCTTAATCCATTAGCTATTACTAGGTGAACATACAGGCATATATAAATCAGAGAACAACATGCTGGGATTAAATAACTGATCAGACAATCATATAGAAATGTAACAAAAGTTGAAAGCATAGAAATCATGAATTAATCAGGAGTTTGTTAAGGTGAAACACTTAAAACATGACAGGAAGCATGCTAGTTGAGAAACAAATAGTCATAGGTCTAATTGCATAGAGGAAGACGTGCTGAAAACAAGAAGCACATAGGTCTAATTTCATGGAAATAGGCATGCTGATTATGAGTAATAAACATGAAGCAGATAGGTCTAATTACATAGAAGTAGATGATAGCAGAAGTGGAGACATACCAGTTAAGAGATAGTAAACAGGAAGTTGAAAGTGTGCAGAATCCAATTGCCTAGGCTTGGCTTTCAGCTGGCCAGACAATGTAGCAAAACACATGGAGCAGAAAGGTTTGAAAGAGCGCAGGAGTTTGTATGTGTGTGTGTGTGTCTTTATGAGTGTGTTCGTGTAAGTGTCTGAGTCTGTGTTTTTTTTGAAAATCAGAACAAGAAGGGTTTTTATAGCATGCAATAGGGTAGGTCACATAAGGTAATGAATCAATCACACATACATAAGGTATGAAAAATCAATTAGCAATCAGTCAGGAATCAATTAAGAGGACAAAGTCAAATAAGTATCACTTAATTTAATGAGATATCTCACACAGAATCAATCCGTAATTAAGAGCAAGGTTAATAAGGTAAGAAATAGTTTCCGAAATCAATTAGGAATCAGAACACACAATCAAGCCAATAATATGGATACATAAATAGGGTAAGAACAAGTGAAACTTAAATAATAAAATATGGGTACTAAATTCAAACCCTAATTTAGGTAAGTAAATCAATTAACAACTTAATTGGCAGAGTTATTGGTAATGGGAAAAAGACAACAGGATAAATAGTTAGAGAATCAAAACCCTAGGATATGTCAAAGGCAAAGAGATGAAGCTAAAAATGGATCGGTCGAAATAGTAAAGAAAAAAATCATAGTTGAAAGCATTTAAACATCTAAGCATTTTCACAGAAAACCCGTTAGAGATCAAAACCCTAGGGTTTAGAACACAGCCATGAGAATTAGTCGAACAAGTGAAGAAAATTAAGGTTAAACACTTAAAAAGTTAGTATTTTTTTAGAAACTTAAAGGGGTGAAACTCGAGCTTTCGAGAAGGCAAAAAATCGGTTAATAATAAGAAAACACAGAAAGTTTTTTAAGAGAAATAACAAAATAAACTTAAAACTATCTCAGATCTAAAAGGATCTGAACGGATTCGAGTAGCAAGAGGCTATGTTTTAAGAGAATAATAGAGATGAAAGAAAATCTGGTTTGGAACTATATATTTGAGCCATAAACACGAAGATAATAGTACTTACAAACGGATATGATCATAGGTAGATTCATAAATGGTTTTGAACAAATCTGAGTTGGATCTCTTCGAGATTCTTTCATAAAGCAACAAAATCGAACAACCAAAAGAGGTAAGAGGCCGGCAGGGGCCTGAAATCACAGAGGAACCCCATGGAACGGGTAGTTTTCCGGTGACGGCGGCTAGGGTTTGAGTTTTATCTGAGAGAGAAGAGAGGAGGAGATTATACAGAGGCCACGCAATTAAAGAGAATGGGTAGGGCTTGGGGGTCTTTGGATTAAAAATGGATAGGGATAACGTGGACCGTTGATCTCAAAGATCAACAGCCACGATTAGAGGAGGTTATGGGTTGGGTAGGGGTCATTTAATATGGGCTGGGGCAGATTGGGCTAAGGTTTAATTTGAATTGGGCTGGGGGAGTCCGAATTTAAACATAATTAAAGGGGCTATTTGTTAAATTCCAAATTTATTAATAAAATAATTTGTAAAAATACCAAATTAAATGATAAAAATGATTTTTATGCATGAAGATGATTTATAATAATTACTTAGCATTATAAAAATAAAAAAGTTATTTTTTGTATAGGTAATGTAATTATGCATATGTATTGGCTATTATTGCAAAATATGCAATTATAGTCTTAAAACTGCAAATATAATTGTAAAAATGCTATTAAAATATTGAACACTTATATGAGCATAAATGATGAATTTAGATCATGAAGTAATATGAGGGATAATTATTGAATATTTATATAATTAAAAATGTAGAAATAAATTGATTTAAGGTCTTTAAAAATTCTAAAAACACTTGTGCATGTTTGTAAATGTATGTACCTTATCTTGAAAGTATGTATGCATATTTAAAAATATATGAGGAAACAATTAGGTATCAACAATCAAGTCTATACCTTTTCTCATAAGGAAGTTGTCTGATTCCTCTCTCCTGTTGAATATAGGTCTACCCAGGCTCATTTGTCATCCCTGAGGAGGACGTTTTGGCTGATCTTTCTAATGCGGCGAGGTTGCTGCAGAAGGCTTCTTCACAGACAAGCGTCTCCAGGCCTACTTCTAGTGTGAGTTCTTCTTCTCGGAGTCCCCGACCGGAGAACAAGCAACCAAAAACAAGGCGTTCCTCCGTGGCCGAGGGAAAGAATAAGAGGGCAAAGAATACTGCCCCCGAGTCATCTCTGGAAGTCGTGGTGATGAGCCCTCTACCCGAGTCGGCCACAGATACCGTGATGATTGACGATGATGGAGAAGCCAATGAGGAGAGGGATTCTCTACACAGAAGACGACGACCTTCCTCAACTCAATAGACTACTCAATCTGTTGAGTTAGTTACACCAACCGAGGATGATTCCTCGGCGCTCTGGGCGAGTTTGAGATGGTGGAAAATGCCAACTCCTAAATCCGGATCCCAGTTGTTGTGCCAATTATTGTGGGGTTGAGTACCGGGTCCTTGCCGTATTCGGTTGACGAGCAACCGATAAACAGCACTATGTTTTCCATAGCTGCTTTTTACCCTTCAACGCCATCAGCTTCATCTCCTTCTTTATCAACTCTTCCACCAGCAACTGCTACCTCATCTCCACCAACCGTATCTACCCGAGATAAGGATGTTTCTCTCCCCTAGTCCCCCAGTTCATAGGAATTTGGGGAAAAATTATGCTGCCCCCTTAGAAGATCCACAAAGGAGGAGGAGCGTTACTCTATCGGTCTCTACCGGATGCAATTTGTTGTCCCAGCTCGTGGAACTTGCTAACTATCTGAAGCCTTTGGCTTCAGAAAAAGATTGGGAAAAGATACAAGCTCCCTCGGGAGAGTGCTTGTTGAACAATGCTATGCACAATGCCACAACAGTACACTCTTCGTTTCCTTTGTCATTTTTTCTTTCTTTGATTTAGTAATATCCCAAGTTTGCCTTTCTTGTTTCATAGGCCAATTTCCTTGATTCCAAAGTACACCAGAGGTTGATTCGGGAAAAGGAAGAACTTACCTCCATGTGGGATCAACTTTTGGTCGAGCGGGACCAAACTACTACTCGCCTCTTAGAACTGGAAGACAAAGCTTCTGAGGTTGTTGTGTTGGAGGCTCGTTTACATCAGAGCAAGCAAGAAGTAGAGACCCTTAGCCAAGAGATCGTGTTGTTGAGGGTTCAATTTGAAGAGGCTAGGGCCAAATGAGTAATAGGTTGAAGTCCATAGTTTCATTCTTGCTGCATCCGATCGTAAGGCTGCCTCCGTTGAAAGATTTACCAATTTGGAGGCTGCCTTGAACTTCAAAACTGAAGAGCTTAATACTGCTGGAGGAAAGCATTCCAAGTTGGAGGAGAAACATAAGAAAACCTTAGAGCTTAATAAAATTTATATCTCCATTGTCCGTGATTTTGAAGCCAGACTCCGATCCATGAGATTCACGCGAGACAACCTCTCTGCTGAGATCGGCCAGCTTAAAGGAGAACTTCAGTGCTGAGTGTCTTTTCTCATTATTGAAAAAATATATGCTATGTACAACATTAGGAGAAAAACCTTGGAAGAGGTAAAAGGAGGTGTTATTGACTTTGATGCCAAAATCGCTAAGGCTCGCGAGATGGAGTTAGTTGCAAAAAGAGGTCTTCCAACCCGGCCTGATGCTACCAATGAAGATGAAGGGAACAGTGATGGAGGCCAAAATATCAAACCGGCAGCGGATCCAGCTGCTTCTCCTGGGGGTGTAGATGTTTTTCTTCCTTCGAGATGCAACATCTTAGTTTTTGCTTTATTTTTTCAAACTTCTGTATTTGTGCTGTTTGGAACATTTATTGTTCAAGTATCGTATAAGTTTTCCTTTCTGCGTACTTTCGTTTAAATATTTGTGCAAGTTTCCTCTTTTCATCTTTTTTTCGTTTAAGTATTTGCACAGGTTTTACTGTTTGCGCCTTATTATGCAAGGGTTTGGGTGTATTTTCCCCTGAATGCGTTTGTATTTCGAGAACAATTCTTCAAAAATTAACCCTTTATCATGAGAGTTTTTATAAGAGAGGGCCCTCTTATATTTATGGTGCTCTTGAAGAGGACATCTCCTGTTCATTATGGCACTAGCATTTGAAGTACTTGTTTAACTTTCAAATGACAAAATCAATTCATCATTCAGACAAGAAACAAGAAAAAAATAAAAAGGACGTTACTTTATTCCTTCAATTTTTCTAAAGTACATATGCATTCGTTATACTAAAAAGAAATTGCCATCTCATGTGGCCAACTTGTAGAATTTGTTTCTATGGGATGGTTGCGCAGTCCTCGGTCCCGATGATACAACTATGTTTCCGTTCGACGTGGCAGTCATTGTTGTCGTACCCTCATATCACCCCCTAGTGTTTGAATGCAAAGAATGCGAATTTGAACACTGGAAGATTTGCACCTTCGAGGACCCCACTAATGAATTGCTAGATAATCTTAAGTTCGGTAACAAACTTCACTTCCCCTTAGGAATTTATGCTATCGAGCAAAATACTATCTAACAATCCCTTAGTGGTTTGCACTAGTGAACGATCAGGCAACTTTTGCTTGATAGAAAACTTAACTTCCCGGATGGAATTTGCAATCGAGCCAAAGATCATTTAAGCGCTCTGGAGTGGTTATTCGCTTGTGTTCCTTGCTATTAAAAGGTCTTATTGCTGCTTTTGAAACCTTCTTCGTAGTATGCTTTCCGTTGCCGCCTCATTAAAAACCTTTCTAAAAAAATCCAATTAGGACAAAAACTGTACGAAGGGAAAAATAGTGCAGCACATACTTTCAGTACATGTGATGTTCATCAGCAATAATATCTCTTGAGGTGTTCCACATTCAAGTTACTTGGCAACTTTTCTCTATCTTGATTCTCCAAATCGTATGAACCTTTTCTGGTGATAGCTAAAATACGGTGGGGGCCTTCCCATGTTGGACCTAGCTTCCATGCGTTGAGTTCCCAGGTGTATTGAGTTACTTTCCTATGAACCAAGTATCCCACTTGAAATAACGGAGCTTGGCTCTTCGATTATAATATCTTTCTATTCTCTATTTTTGAGTTGCCATCCTTATATGCGCCAAGTTCATGCTTCAAGCCTTGATATGGTACAGTTGAATTTATACGTATTTTCTAGACAAGTGAATTAATTTGATCTTAAAATAATAGAATAATTAAATAAGTATGAAATACTTAGCCTTGAGATAGATTTGAAATAGTAGAAAAAGTAGTTCCAGGAGTAGGGCTTCTGGGCACAACAACAATGAAATCAAAAAGCAAGAAGCTAAATTTGTATTAAGCTTTGAATAGATTATAGCGTAAGTTTGCCAGAAATTCATGTCCTTTACAATGATTATAAAGCTCACTATTTA
Organism: Nicotiana tabacum; assembly: GCF_000715075.1. Classification (NCBI taxonomy): domain Eukaryota; kingdom Viridiplantae; phylum Streptophyta; class Magnoliopsida; order Solanales; family Solanaceae; genus Nicotiana; species Nicotiana tabacum. The sequence goes on from NC_134090.1 coordinate 106,274,146, forward strand.
TAGCTCAAACTACGAAATAAGGTCCTAGGATTAAGCCCTTCTTTAATGTAATTTATGAGGGCCATCGAAGAATGTGTAACAGCGAGTATGAATGTCAAATTCTTTATAATGGGCAGTGTACTAAATATTATAGAATATTCTTCCGGGTGGCAGGCATTTACTTCATCTTTATGAGTACCATTCTTTCTGTTAACAGATGGAATAGTTGCCTTCGGTTTTAGCTATCCTCTGCCTCTAGCTCCACGTGTCACTTCCTTATGTAATCACTTAATATAACATATTTACCCTATACTGGTGAGCCTTAACATCACTCTTCCAGACATAAGAATCACAAATATTTACTTGGAGATCATTGGTCTGCCTTGGTGAGAACTGAGGCCCATAAGTAGTAAGAGTTTGAATTGAAACACCAAATCATGCCAACAAGGAGGGCTAGTTTCTTTCCGTTGAAATTTATACATTCCTAGTTATCCTTTTTTGGTTGTGTGACCATCTCTGAACTAATATGGTGGATGCGTTTCTTGTCTAGAGTTGAATCCCAAAGAAAGTTTCGCTGAATGCTATATATGTGCTTCCTAGTTGCTAAAGGCAAATAGTTAATCTGCATTGAGTGGATATAAATTGCTGCTAGAACATATTGTATGAGAGTAGTACGTCCTGCGAGGGTCCAAAGCTTTGCCTTCCAACCTTTTAGGCCTAGTATTCATTCGATCTAAAATGAATTGATAGTCAGACCTTATAAGATGTCATTTTGAGACTTTTAACCATTCTTTCATATTTTGAGCCATAGGCTTTGAGAGGAGGATATCTTAAAGAGCAATTTCGGATGAGTTACCCATGGTCTTTATATATTAATTACCCATGGTCTTTGTGACGACCCGACCAGTCATCTCATGAGTTACCGCTCGGTTTCCCCCATTTCTGCTTTATTATGCTTCGTTATCCGGATTTTATATAATTGAGTTGAGTAGATTGCGTTCGGAGTGGATTTGGTAAGAAATGAGACACTTAGTCTCTTTTGAGAATGTTCAAGTTGGAAAAGTCAATCGGATATTGACTTGTGTGTAGAGGGCTCGGATGAGAGTTCTGATGGTTCGGTTAGCTTCGGGAGGTGATTTATGGCTTAGGAGTGTGATCAGGATTGGTTTTGGAGGTCCGGTGTAGAATTAGGCTTGAATTGGCGAAGTTAGTATTTTGGTGATTTCCGGTTGGTTAGCGAGATTTTGATCCGAGGGTTGGAATGGAATTCCGAGAGTTGTTGTAGCTTTGTTATGTCATTTGGGATGTGTGTGCAAAATTTCAGGTCATTCGGACGTAGTTTGGTTGGGTTTTTGATTGAAAACGTATTTCGGAAGTTTTTAGAAAACTTAGACTTGAATTCGATGTGAATTAATGGATTTGGCATTGTTTGAGGTGTTTTGATGATTGGAACAAGTTTGAATGAGGTATTGGGTTGTGTTGGTACTTTTGGTTGAGGTCCCGGGGGCCTCGGGGTGATTTCGGATGGCTAACGGGAAGTTTGGAACTTGAGGGATTGCAGATTTTTCTGCTGCTTCTGGTGTTTTTGCACCTGCGGTTTGGGGACCGCATGTGCGGTATCGTAGATGCATTGATTGGATCGTAGAAGCGGAAAGGCTGAGGAAGTCCTGGAACCGCAGATGCAGAAGTGGGACCGCACCTGCGGAGCCGCAGAAGCGGCGAGTGGACCGCAGATGCGATGTTGGCCCATTAAGTGAAATTCCGCATATGCGGAGATATGACCATAGAAGCGGTACCGCAGAAGCGGCTATTTGATCGCAGATGTGGTTATGTCTGGGCAGAAGGTATATATGTTTCTTCTTCGCGGTTTTTGAAGGGTTTAACCATTTTTAACTTCGGACTTAGAGTTTTTGGGAGATTTTGAAGAGAGATTTCAAGGGAACTTCGATAAAGTAAGGATTTTGGACTTAAAACACACTTATATGGTAGTATTTCATGAATTAGGACTGAAATTTAAGGAGTTAATGGACTAAAAATGGAGGTTTAGGGCTTGATTTTAAAAGGGCTTAAATAAGGATTTAATGGGTCAATTGAACTCCAATTTTGGTGTTATTGATATGTATGAACTTGTGGGGAGATAAGGAATCTAATGATGTGAAAATTTATGAGTTTAAAGAAGCAGGCCCGGGGCTCAGGTTTTGTTAATTTCGGGATTTTTGATATTTTTCGATTGTTTTCGCTTGGGCTTTGTTTCCTTAGCATATTGTGACGTATTCATTCTGATTTTGGATAGATTCGACGCGCGTGGAGGCCGATTCAAGGGGCAAAGGCATAGCGAGCTAGAGTTTTTGCCGGTTCGAGGTGAGTAATGAATGTAAATGATGTCCTGAGGGTTTCAAACCCTGGATTAGCACATCGTAGTGCTATATTGAGGTGAGACACACGCTTGATGATGAGCGTGGGATCATTTACTATTGGGGATTGTGACTTGGTCCGTTCCGAGTGATGCTTTTACCTCATATTTGATTGAAGTTTATTTGTTATCATCATTATTTGGACTGATTGCCATATTTGGGCTTCGTACCAACTATTTGATCCCTCCGGGGAGTTTTATCACTATTTCCTCACTGTTTTGACTTACTACTTGAACTCAGTCGTACTATTTTCCACTGTTTTACAACTCAGCCACTTTTACTCATTTTGAAACTAAAATGATATATTAAATGATGTTTCGGACTGAGAACTACTGTTTTACTAATGCCCGAGGGGCTTATATGATTTCTGGACTGAGTACGGCCAAGGGCCAGATGTGAGGATACTAAGGTATCAGGCTATGCGCCGCAACAGTGTTATATTGATATTGATATGAGGCCGAGGGCCTAGATTGGATGCCACGAGATAGCTTGATATTGCGCTTGGGCCGTAAGGGGCCCCTCCCGGAGTCTACACACCCCTAGTGAGCGCCGTCGACGAAATATATAGATCGGGCTGCACGCCGCAAACGGGCACTATAGGGTACCATTCTATGTGTTGATTTTCTTTATATGTCTGCCACTTAACTGCTTATTTGTTGTATCATTACCATATTTCGTTTCCATTGGTTTATTGCTTTCATATTACTTGTTTTAAACTGCCGCATTATAGATTACTCTGTGTTTTTTCGTGACTTTTTATTCTCAGTCATTATTTATGCTTATTACTCACTGGGTCGGAGTACTCACATTACTCCCTGCACTTTGCATGCAGATCCAAGTGTTCCAGAGGCTGAGTGAGGATTTTCAGTCGATCAGTTCATATCCAGGAGCATCGAGGTAGCTGCACGACATCCGCAGACCATATCTCTCCCTTCTATCCTTTCGGTTTATCCGCATTTCCTAGACTGATTATGTATTAGGCTGTTAAACTTGTACTAGAGGCTCGAGACTTGTGACACCAGATCTGTATGGGCTATGTAGTAGTATTATCATCCGAAATTTCCTCATATTTAACTCGTTGTCTTAAACTCTTATTAGGGTAATTTAGCAATTTAACTGTGTTAGCTGATAATGATTTTTATAAGAGAATGGATTGAGGTTGTTAGTTGGTCAGGCTTGCCTAACAGTGTGTTGGGCGCCATCACGACCGGGGTTGGGGTCGTGACAAGTTGGTATCAGAGCCTAGGTTACATAGGTCTCGCAAGTCATGAGCTAGTTTAGTAGAGTCTCACGGATCGGTACGGAGACGTCTGTATTTATCCTCGAGAGGCTGCAGAACCTTTAGGAAAAACTTCACATTCTTGAAATTCTTGTCGTGTGCCTTTGTTGATCCGAGAACTAAACTTCTGTTATACTATTCTCTCACAGATGGTGAGGACGCGAGCTTCCGGACGAGGTGGACGACCACCAGTGCCACCCACTGAGGCCATCAGAGGCCATGGACGCGGTCGTGGACATGGCAGAGGCAGAGCAGCGAGGGCAGCACATGTTGATCCACTAGCTACCCTAGCTCCGGATCAGGCTCCAGCAGCACCAGTTCAGGCACCAGTTGTGCCCATCGTGATTCCGGGTCTTCAGGAGGCCTTGGAACAGATCTTATCAGTTTGCACTGGCCTGGCTCAAGCAGTTTCAGCCACTACTGCAGTAGCTACTTCACAGGCCGGGGGAGGCAATCAGACCCCCGCTGCTCGCACACCTGAGAAGGTAGTGCAGGGACTTCAGACGCCGGGGGCACCTCTAGCTCAGCCGGTTGCACTAGTTTAGGAGTTCGTAGTACCAGCCATGCCGGATGATGAGCAGCATCGTCTTGAGAGGTTTGGTAGGTTGCAGCCTCTATCATTCAGTGGTGCTGAGGGCGAGGATGCCCAGGGTTTTCTTGACAAGTGTCAGCGGATGCTCCGTATAGTAGGGATTCTTGAGTCTAGTGGTGTGGCATTTACCACCTTTCAGTTCTTTGGGGATGCCTTTACTTGGTGGGAGGATTTTGAGAGGCGTAGGCTTGTCGGCGCAGAACCCCTTTCTTGGCAGTAGTTCTCCGCTCTCTTCTTGGAGAAGTATGTACCGCAGTCCCGTAGAGAGGAGCTGCGTAGGCAGTTTGAGTGGTTGACGCAGGAGGGATATGACCGTGACCCAGTATGAGATGAGGTTTTCTGATTTGGCTTGTCATGCCATTTGGATGATTCCTTCAGATCGTGAGAGGATTAGGAAATTTGTGGATGGCCTTAACTACCATCTCCGTATTATGATGACTAGAGAGAAAGCATTGGGTGCTACATTCGAGGAGGTGGTTGATATCGCTCGTGAGATTGAGACGGTTTGCCGTCGGGAGTGAGAGGAGAGGCAGGGCAAGAGGCTTCAAGGATCGGGAAGTTACAGTGGTGCTCCTTCGAAGGGCCAGTTCCAGCATGGTAGAGGTCGTTCTTTTAGGCCTGCTCAGTCGGCCCGTACAGAGTATCATGGGGCATCTTCAGGTCGTGGTCATCATGGGTCTCAGCAGGGCAAGCCTTCATTCAGCGTCCTCCCAGCATAGAGTTCATCTTGTGCCCCATCAGCTTAGGGTTCTTCTATGCCGAGTGCATCTGCTAGTCACTCCGGTACGAGGGGTTCCCTTTAGTCCCCATCTCCAGCACCGGGTAGTTGTTATGAGTGTGGAGAGTTTGGACATATGAGGAGGCAGTGCCCTCGACTTCGTGATGGTCAGTTTCAACAGAGGGGTCAGCCCTCGACTTCTGCTCTAGTTATTTCACCACCCACCCAGCTAGCTAAGGGTGGAGGTCAGGCAGCCAGGGGTCGCCCCAAAGGGGGAGATCGATCAGTTATTGCTTCAGATGTTGTCATTACAGTTATTGTTTCAGTCTGCCACAGAGATGCCTCTATATTATTTGATCCTGGTTCCACCTATTCTTATGTGTCCTCGTATTTTGCTCATCATTTGGGTATGTCCCGAGATTTTCTTGCTTTACATGTTCATGTATCTACCCCGGTGGGTGATACTATTATTGTAGACCGTATGTACAGGTCTTGTGTTGACTATTGGGGCTTTGGAGACCCGAGTGGATCTATTGCTATTGAGCATGGTGGATTTTGATGTCATTTTGGGCATGGATTGGCTATCTCCGTGTCGTGCAATTCTAGATTGTCATGCTAAGACAGTCACTTTGGCTATGCCGACTGTACAGAATCGAATGGCATGGTGTGACTGATTATGTTCCTAGTAGAGTGATATATTTCTTGAAGGCCCAACGTATGATTGGGAAGGGTTGCCTTTCATATTTAGCATTTGTGAGGGATGAGGGAGCTGAGACTCCATCAAATTCTAGGATTTGTCGATTTAAATATAAAGAACAAAAAAGGTAAAAAAGAGTGGCAAAATTTTATTTTTAAAAAACCTAAATTTTCTTAGAGAATAAAAAAAGATCATCTACACAATAACTCTCAGTAATTATAATCAATTAATGATTGTATAAAAATATCCCACTGGTAATTCTGTGTCACGACCCAAATTCAACATGTCGTGATGGTGCCTATCACAGTACCAGGCAAGCCGACAATCACAAATAATTACGCATTTTTAAATTGACAACATGACGAAATAAGCTTAACAATGAAAATCTTATAAATAATTGATAAGAAATAGTGTGACTCAATACAAAATTCCCAAAAATCCAAGTGTCACTGAGAACATGAGCTATTAAATATCACAATAGTCAAACCTTCTAATACAACAATCTGAAAAGATAGAACAGTGCTAAATAAACTGAAAAGGAGAGTCAAGGTCTGCGCGGGCCAAAGTAGCTACCTCAAAAGTCTCCAAGCAGGAAATGCTCCAAGTCTAGCAACCACCGTGCCCGGAAGTACGTGAATCTTCACAAGAAGTGCAGAGTGTATTATGAGTATAACTGACCCAATGTACTCAATAAGTAAGAGGACTAACCTTGGGCTGAAAGCAGTGACGAGCTCAGATGGTACAATCCAAACCAGATTAATAACAGTATTGATATGATAGGAAAATAACAGTAATAACTCAAAGAAAATCTCATAATCAATTGTACACAGTACAGAAAAGTAGACATTCTTTCAAAGATCTTAAATACTCTTGCCTTATGTTTTGATGATCTAACAAACTTACTGTTAAGAGCCAGATAGGGAACCTGACCTACTTGGATTGCTGCAAGCTTTAACGGATTTCAGCTAAAGGTGAACTGCTATAGCTTCAGGAGTTGGGAACTAACACAAGGACCTGATGCTCTTCTGGTTTCCTCATAGCAGTACAAAGTCAATTGGACACAGTTGGAAATGAAGTGACTGACGACACTGTTTCTACCGCACTGCACTACGCTGTCAGCCCACTAATTCTCTAACCAAATAAAGTACTCACATCATTTCAAGTGATGTGATCAAGATGTACCCAATGAGCTTTATACAGAAACATCACTGGAAGGGTTTTGTTTCATTATTCAAGCCTCTTGCAAAAACAGAGAAATCAATCCTTACAAGCTTGAAGAACAAGGTTAAACGCTACTACGGACCAGTTCCTAAAAGATAGATTGTTGTTGTCCTAGTTGAGTTGTAACCTTGTTATTGTACTTACTGTATCTCCTAAATTGCTTACCTAGAAGCATTCTGATTAGGAATCCTCTTGTAAATCCGTAAACTCGTTGAGTTTATGTTGTGACTAGATTTAGTCATAAGGAAAAGTCTTTGTAATCGTAGAGTTACAAAGTGACTTGTGGTGATAGCATCACAAGTTAGAAAAAGACTTTGTAACTAGGATAGTCACAAAGTGGCTTGTGGTAAAGGTACCGCAAGTTAGTTGAGTAAATCCTTTGCAATAGGAATTATTGTAAAGTGGCTTGTAATAGGTAGATTACAAGTTAGTGAAGTTAAAAGCCTACAGGAGTAGGTCGTGATTTTTTTATCCCCTTGTGTGGGATTTTTCCATGTAAAAAAATCCTCTACCTCATTTACTTACTGTTTTATTAAGTGCTCTCAGTAGAACCTCGTAGAGGACTAAGTACTCTACGATTTGATGGACCCACACAAACTAACAATTGGTATCAGAGCAGGTTCCTCCTATTAGGCTAACACCTAGGAAGGATCCGTATGGCGGCTCCACCAAATTTTGAAGAAGGTCAATCCATATACCGACCCCCCAAGTTTGATGGACAATGCTATTGGTGGTGGAAAGTTAGAATGCACGATTTCATTATGACTGAGGATTGTGAGCTGTGGGATATCATTTGCGATGCTCCTTATGTTCCAATCAAGGTACTAGATGAATTTCCATATTCAATGGAAAAAACTAGCAAAGAATTCACTGAAGCAGACAAGAAAGCTGTGGAGAAGAATTTTTGTGCCAAGAAAATTTTGGTATGTGGAATGAGACCTAATGAGTATGATAGAATCTCTACCTGTGACACTGTAAAAGAAATATGGAAAGCTTTGCAAACGGCTCATGAAGGAACTACACAAGTAAAACAGTCTGAAGATAAACCTAATACTGGTGATAGTTCCTTGATGGACGTTGAAGGCGAGGAGATTGGATATGACTCAACTTTTGCTTTTATGGCTCAATCAGATGATGATGAAGACAATGGCAACAAAGAGGTAAACTTCAAGGACGTTCAGAGAAATCTAAAATTCTATTCTCCAAAAAAATTCATGTGTTTAGCTAATGTTTTAATCACTGTCTTTTGTAGTCTTGCGGAGGATAGGGATTCCTTGATCTTAGAACTAGAAGAATCTGAACATACTAAAGAAGACTTAGTGGCTGTAGTTACTGACCAAAAGAAAACCATTGAAATCCTTAGAAAAGAAAAGAGTGATCTGTTGGCAGAAATTGCAGACCAAAGGGAAACAATAGTAAAACCATGGACTAAGTCAAAACCTGAAAGTTCTGAAGAGGAAAGGAGATAGCAAGTTAGGAATACCTTAGGCTTGAAGATGAGGTGAAAGCTATGAGATGTAGGATGTGTGCTGAAATTGAGAAAAAGAGCTCCTCCAAACCAATCTAGGAAAAGTAATGAATGATCTTGAAAGGTCTCTAAAGTGGACCTGGTCCTCAGAAGCTACCACTGCCTTGCTTCCTAATGATAGTGAAAAAAGGCAGGGAGCAGGGTTCCAAAGGGAGAAAACTCCTCACAACCCTCACAGTAAGAGCGTCACTGTCTCTGATAACTGGACTCGTACCCAATGTGGGAATACTGGGCGCTTCAAGGAAAGTGTCCAGGACAAGAATCAATCAATTCAGAAAGACAAAGTGGCTACTGAAACCGTGACCACAAAAGAGGGACCAGGTTCCACTCACAAAAAACGCACATTACCTGCATGGACTAAGAGAGCTCTTATTCATCCTCTTGCTTACTACAAGTTTGGGTTCCTAAAACTACCTCCTAATCTCTTGTGCATGGAACAGTGAAAGGAAGCGGTCAACAATGGTTCATGGATAGTGGATGTTCGGAACACATGACTGGAAACACCACAGACTTTCTTTCACTAAAAGCCCTGCAAGGAGGGAGTGTATCCTTTGGCAATGGCAAAAAGGGGTACATTCTTGGAGTTGGAAAAGTTGGGAAGTCACTCACTCATTCTATTGAAAATGTGTACCATGTCAATGGCTTAAGTATAGTCTCCTAAGTGTTTCTCAAATTTGTGATAAAGGAAACAAGGTGGAATTCTTGTCCAAAATATGTACAGTCACCTTCTAAATTAGTTTGTTCAGAAGGGAAAAGCTTGCATGGCCCAGTATTCTGTGCCATAGTTCAGCATCATCGTCAACCGCCTTCAGACAACTCAGATCACCACTCTGTAAAGATTCGAAATCAGCAACATAGATGTTCTTGTATCTTTTGGCCATCAGTACTATTTCACCTGTCATAACCTGGTCCATGGTCTACCTATGTCACAATTCAAGATTCAAAAAGTCTGTGATGCATGTGCTAGAGGAAAACATGTGAAGTCCTCCTTTAAGTCTAAAAGAAATGTGAGCACCTCAAAGCCATTTGAGCTCCTGCATATGGATCTGTGTGGACCAATGAGGGTGCAAAGTAGAGGAGGAAAGAGATACATTTTCGTAGTCGTGGATGACTATTCCAGATTCACATGGACTCTATTTCTCAGAACAAAAGATGAAACTGTTGAAGTATTTGTGGCCTTTATGAAGAAAATCCAGGTGAAGATGGAGTCTAGAGTCGTATGCATTAGATCATATCATGGGACAGAATTTGACAATGTCAAATTTGATGAATTCTGCAATGAAAATGGCATCACTTACAACTTCTCAGCTCATAGAACTCCTCAGCAAAATGGAGTAGTAGAAAGGAAGAACAGAACTTTGGAAGAAATGGCAAGAACAATACTGATTGACAATGGAATTGCAAAGAATTTCTGGGTTGAAGCTGTCAACATTGCATGCTACTTAGTGAACAGGTGCATGATCAGATCACTTCTGAACAAGACCCCGTATGAATTGTTGAATGGAAGAAAACCTAAGCTGAATCACCTAAGAACATGTGGATGAAAATCCTATGTTCTCACCAATGGAAAGGATCAGCTTGGTAAGTTCGATGCCAAAAGTGACGAAGGAATATCTCTTGGTTACTCTTCTCAAAGCAAGGCCTACAAGATATATAACAAGCAGACTTAATGTGTTGAGGAAAGTGTCCATGTTATTTTTGATGAATCTCATCCATCATTTGAGAAGAGTGCTGAGGAAGATCAAGATGGAGAGCCATTACTTGTTCTTAGTGAAGTCATTAACATGATAAATGGAAAAGCAGATATGATGAGTCAAGTGAAGGAGCCAAATGAAGACAATGCTGCCTCATCATCAACAGAACTAAGCACTTCAATTACAACCACTAAAGCTGAAGAAAGAGTGGTTGATGCAGTTTAGGGAACTCCACTAGCACCTGAGAGAAGGATAGAGGAAAATCAGCCAAACATACCTTCCTCCTCTTAGAATAAACCTAAGACATCAAACTGGAGACGTCAAAACTCTCACCCTAAAGACAACATAATCACTCCTGTAGATTTCGGAGTCCAAACCAGGTCAAGAGCCAGAAGTTCACTTGCCTTCTAAGCTTTCTCTCCTAGATAGAACACAAACAATATCAAGGAAGCCTTGAAAGATGCAGATTGGATTACATCCATGCAAGATAAGCTGCATTAGTTTGAGAGAAACAATGTGTGGCACCTGGTACCCAGACCCCAGATAGAATCATTATAGGAACCGGGTAGGTATTCAGAAACAAGCTCGATAAACATGGAATTACCACAAGGAACAAGGCCAGGCTAGTGGTCCAAGGCTACTATCAGGAGGAAGGGATTGACTATGATGAAACATTTGCTCTAGTGGCTCGCATGGAAGCTATCAGAATTCTAATCGCTTTTGCATCTCATATGGAATTCACCTTGTTCCAAATGGATGTCAAAAGTGCATGTTTGAATGGACTCCTTAAGGAAGAAGTCTATGTGAAGCAACCCCCAGGGTTTGAATGTCATGAGCACCCTGAATATGTGTTCAAACTGGACAAAGCTCTATACGGGCTAAAGCAGGCTCCTCGAGCTTGGTATGAAAGACTGTCAAAGTTTCTCTTAGAAAATGGCTTTAAAAGAGGGAAAATTGACAACACTCTTTTCTTAAATAAATGAGAAAGGAACCTGCTCATTGTTCAGGTTTATGTTGATGATATCATTTTTGGAGCAACAGCTGACTCTGTGTGTGAAGAATTTGCAAAACTTATGGGAAGTGAATTTGAAATGAGCATGATGGGAGAATTAAACTTCTTCTTGGGTCTTCAAGTAAAATATTCCCCAAAGGGTTCTTCCATTTATCAGCAAAAATACATCAGGGAACTTTTGAAGAGGTTTGACATGGAAGCATCAAAGATGATAGACATTCCCATTGAAACTGCCACTCGACTGGATATGGATGAAACTGGATCTCCTGTGAATCAAACAATGTATAGAGGCATCATTGGTTCTCTCCTCTATCTCACTGACAGACAACTTGATATTGTTTTCAGTACGGGGTTATGTGCGAGGTTTCAATCAAATCCCAAGGAATCTCACTTGAAGGCTGCCAAAAGAATACTAAGATATCTCAAAGGAACGCAGAACCTGGTGCTATATTATCCATCAAGTGACAGTTTTAATCTGATTGGGTATGCTGATGCAGACTATGCAGGTTATCTTGTGGACAGAAAAAGCATTTCTAGAGTGGCTCACTTCTTAGGATCATGTCTTATCTCTTGGGGTACATGGAAGTAAAATTCAGTGGCTATTTCAACAGTTGAAGCTAAATATGTAGCTACAGCATCCTGCTGTGCTCAGCTTCTATGGATCAAGCAGCAACTGGAGGATTTTGGGGTACTCACTAAGAGTGTGCCCCTTCTATGTGACAACACTAGTGCACTCAATATGGACAAGAATCTAGTTCAACATAAAAGGACAAAACATATTGATGTGAGACATCATTTTCTGAGAGATAATGTGGAGAAAGGGTTGATATGTATGAAGTTCTGTAGCATAGAAGATCAAATTGCATACATTTTCACCAAAGCACTAAGTAAGGAACAGTTTGAAAGAAACAGAGTAAAGCTGGGACTGTTGAGGCCAAATTAAGAACCTGATTCCTCTTTGGCTAGTTCGTTTCCTTAAGAAATAACTGGCTCGAAGTGTTTCTGGACCTGTCTCACTCACTTCAATACTGTTGCAGGTAAACACACATGATAAGCATAGAAGCAATAATGACTGATAAAAGAGGATTGATTCTTTTCAAAATAAAGGAAGAAGAAGAAAATGCTTTTTCAAGAACCAGGTTCTTGTACTAAAGGTTAGTAGTTTTGTGCATCCTTTTAATACACATCTTAAAAAGGGTACAAAATACAACTGCCATGTCATCAACTTTTCAGATTTTGCTGTCACGTCCCTTCAATTCAAAACGTTCCATCTCTCTCTGAAACATCGCAATTCTTCATGCCTAACTGCCATTTCAGAACCTGTGCCTATTCCTCTCCCTTTATAATTATCTTCTCCTTTTGAAAACCCTCTCTTCTGCCCTTCTTAACCATAATCCCTACTCTGCTCTCTAAAAGAGCAAGAAGAATAGTAAGAAGAAAAGAAGAATGTTGGTGAAGGATGGTGTACCTGTAAGTGATGAGGCTATCCCTATAGTCGAGGTGGAAGAGGGCACTCCTGAGGAACCTAGTTCCCTTATTAGGTGGTTCTCGAAAAAGGTAGAGCCTGTTTCAATGGAGAAAGAGTCAACATCTAAGTCCAAGATGACGGAGGTAGTGAGTGATGAGGATATACTAGTCAAGTCCAAGGGAAAAGGCAAAGTCAGTGGAGAAAAGCTTAGGAAACGCAAGTCTGAAACTGTTGAAGAACCTAGTTCGGGAAGAAAATGAGAAGTGAAGTATGCCTTGGCTCTGAGCGCCTGAGGCATCAAAAAGTTCTACTGGGTCGTACGTTTGACCCAACAATATCTGAGATGGCCGAAATGTGCCAAATTGTAGAAATGGTTGAGTTTCAACAATGGGTGCATCTATTTCACATTGATGCACCTAAAGTGTATGAGGAGTAGGTACAAAGTTTCTTCGCTAGTCTCTTTCCAGTTGATACTGACCATGTCTGTGCTTTGGTCAACGGGGTGGACATCGTCTTTGATGTGAAATTGCTTGGAGAGATTTTGAAAGTTCCTACAGTTGGGGTGTAGAGTGTACGAGATGTTTGTTAGTATAACTTCAGAAAATGCAGTGGTGAAAGACAATGCTAATCAAAAAGGGGACCAGATCCATAAGAAAGCACTACTCCATATCTACCAGCTGCTATTTGAGTTGGCTAACAAAGTCCTGTTGCCTCGAGCAGAACGGAGGTCTGTGACTTCCAAGTCTGACCTATTCCTATTGGAGCAACTGGACGGTTTCAACCATGTGAGTCTGCTTTCCATAATGATTGAACACATGCAGAAGGTTGCCAATTTCAAGGACGGTAATCATGGGTTTCCCTATGGATTCTTGCTTACTCCGGTGTTCAAATTCTTTAAGTTTCCACTAGGAACAGGTAAAGTGGGGACCCGAAAGCAGACGTTCTCATAGACAACCTTGGAAGAGTGCGAGCGTGTTGAGAAGTATGGGAGGTAGGAAGTACATCAATTGTTTCTCAGCTCATCAATGCCCATAACAGTGCAGCTAAGGAAATTCGTCGGTTGAAGGCCAGGAATGCTATCCTGGAAGGTCAGCAAGCCCGAGCGGTTCCCATGTCGAATGATGAAGTGGTTCGTTTGACACAGGAAAATGTTGATCTCAGAGCGCAAGTTGAGAACCTGAAGGCTGAACTGCTCAATGAGCAAAAGTCGGGAAACGCCCGAATAGACCTTGTTCTCCAGACACTTGCTGCAGCTACCAAGCCTTTTCCTCCTAGTGCCCCCTAAGAACCCTTCAGTGACCAATTTTCTGGATATGTTTCTTCTTCTTTTTTGTTTCTTTGTTGATGTTTGGTGGATGTTTTTTTTGGGTCATTTTTTGATGGTTGGGATGTACTACTACTGCTCCTGTGAATAAGTTCAATGTTGATCATTATTAATATAAATCCTTTTTTATTATGTTTAGTACTCTATCTCTGTGCTCTATTCTCTATCATGATTGTGTGCACATATGTGGCATGAGTTAGCTTAACTGGACTTCTTTGTGCTATTGTTCTTTTTAATGATGCCAAAAGGGGGAAAAGACTCAGGGGGAAACATATTGGGGAACTGGTTCTTGTGCTCTATATAGTTTCAGGGGGAACTCTGTGTTCCCTAAGACTTTGAAACTAGTTTTTACTGCCCCAAATTCCTACTTATAAATGTTAAGCTTGTCATCATCAAAAAGGGAAAAATTAATAGATCTTAAATATTCTTGCCTTATATTTTGATGATCTAACAAACTTACTGTTAAGAACCAGATAGGGAACCTAACCTACTTGGATTGCTGCAAGCTTTAACGGATTCCAGCTAAAGGTGAACTGCTACAGCTTCAAGATCTAGGAACCAACATAAGGACCTGATGCTCTTGTGGTTTCCTCATAGCAATACAAAGTCAATTGGACACAGCTAGAAATTGACGGCACTGTTTCTGCCGCACTGCACTACACTGCCAGCCCACTCATTCTCTAACCGAACAAAGTACTCACATCATTTGAAGTGACGTGATCAAGATGTACCCAATGAGCTTTATACAAAAACATCACTGGAAGTATTCTGTTTCATTATTCAAGCCTCTTGTAAAAACAGAGAAATCAATCCTTACAAGCTTGAAGAACAAGGTTAAACACTACTACGGACCAGTTCCTAAAAGATAGATTGTTGTTGTCCTAGTTGAGTTGTAACTTTGTTATTGTACTTACTGTATCTCCTAAACCACTTACCTAGAAGCATTCTGATTAGGAATCCTCTTGTAAATCCGTAAACTCGTTGAGTTTATGTTGTGACTAGATTTAGTCATAAGGAAAAGTCTTTGTAATTGTAGAGTTACAAAGTGGCTTGTGGTGATAGCATCACAAGTTAGAAAAAGCCTTTGTAACTAGAATATTCATAAAGTGGCTTATGGTAAAGGTACCGCAAGTTAGTTGAGTAAATCCTTTGCAATAGGAATTATTGTAAAGTGGCTTGTAATAGGTAGATTATAAGTTAGTGAAGTTAAAAGCCTACAGGTGTAGGTCGTGGTTTTTTTATCCCCTTGTGTGGTATTTTTCCACGTAAAAATCCTCTGCCTCATTTACTTACTATTTTATTAAGTGCTCTCAGTAGAACCTCGTAGAGGACCAGGTACCCTACGATCTGGTGGACCCACACAAGCTAACAAAGTTCGACAGTTTAGGCTTAATACTGGTAGATATGGCAAGTGCAACTAACATGAGGAATATTACATCTATATGTATGCATGTCAAACATGTGTATCACCTGTAATGCAACACATTAATAAACTCATATACTAATGCTCTCGGAGTATTCAACTTCACTCAGGACGCCCAATCACTCAGCACTTCCAATCACTTAACACTCTCAATCACTCGTCACTCGCACTCATCACTCAACGGTACCGGCACTCACTGCTGGTATGTTAGACTCCGGAGGGGCGGATCCTTCCCAAGCGCTAATATAAGCCAACATGGCATGCTACGGCGTGCAACCCGAACCCATCTAGAATCAATAAGGCCTGTTGTGACGTGCAGCCCGATTCTATAAATATCACTCACAATCAGGCCTTTGGCCTTAGTCATCAATCTCTCCAGTCTCTTGGGCTCACAGATCTCATGACAATCAGCCCAAACAATGACAATATGATGTAACAATAAATAACAATAGAGACTAAGATATGATATGTAAAAAATAGATGTGACTAAGTACGTAATTGCAATTTAAGCAGCTAATTCAATAGTAGAAATGACCTTTGTGGGTCCCAACAGTACTAACATATAGCCTAAGCATAATTTATAACATGGATCACAACTTAATTTCTCTAACACATGGAGATTACATGATTAGCAACAATATTAGGTAACTAAACAGTTCCACATAATCAACCGAGTCACAATTACTACGGTGCACGCCCACACGTTTGTCACCTAGCATGTGTGTCACCTTAACACCAAACACATAAAACATAGTTCGGGGATTCATTCCCTCAGTTTCAAGTTTAAAAGTGTTACTTACCTCAAACCATTCAAACCTCTACTCGAACAAGACCTTGCTTCGCGGATCGGCCTCCAAACGACTCGAATCTAGCCACAAACAACTTAATACAATCAATATAAGCTACAAGAATTAATTCCATTCGATAAAGCTAAGTTCTTTAATCAATGTCAAAAAGTCAAGTCCGAACCCATGTCTCGGAATTGGATAAAATTTGTAAAATTCAAACACTCATTCAATAACGAGTCTATCCATACCAAAATCACCCAATTCTGACCTCAAATCCCCAAAATTTGGTCTATGAAGTTTCATAAATTTTTTCCAAATTCCACCTTAAAACACATAATCTAGGCATAAAAATCAATGGGTATTCAACATTAATGAGTAAATATAATCAAGAGTTGCTTATCTCTTCAATTTAGGTGAAAACCTCTTCAAACATTGCCTAAGTCCGCACTCTGAAACTTTCAAAATGAGAAGAAGACTCAAACCCTTGAGTTTTAAATATCTGCTAGCCATTTTCGCTCCTATGGACTCCTAGCCACACCTGCGGCTTTGCTTTTGTAGAAGAAAGTCCGCTTATGGAAAAGTCACTTAAGAACCTGACCAGCCGCAATAGCGGCCCAAGACTCGCACCTGCGAGGCCGCTTCTGCGGTCCGCTCCTCACTCCCGCGCATTCGTGCCTGCGAATTTCAATCCACTTTTGCGAGTCCATCCCCATCTACCAAAATCCGCATCTACGAAGACTCGTCGCATCTACTGGTTTGCAGATGCGAAAAACACCTCACACCTACGACCACTGCGCAACACCCATAGGATAGCTCCTGCAACCCCATGCTCGATTCTGCGATCACGCACATGCGACCAATCCTTCGCAGGTGTGATCACACCAGGTCAGCAGTAGATCAGCAACCCCTTAAGTCCACAACTCATTCCGATATCAACCTGAATCACTCCCGAGGCCCCATGACCCCATCCAAACATACCAACATATATCAAAACATCATATGAACTTAGCCAAGGCTTCAAACTACATCAACAAACATCAAAAACACGAATCACACCTCAATTCAAGCCTATTGAAACTAATGGATTTCCAATTTCTACAATCGATACCGAAACCTATCAAACCAACTCCTATTGACCTCAAATTTTGCACACAAATCAAAAATGATACAACAGACCTATTCCAACTCCCGGAACTATATTCCGAGCCCGGTAATAACAAAGCCAACTCTCGGTCAAACCTATCAACTCTACAAACTTCAACTTTTTCAACTTTCGCAAATTCAAGCCGAAATCATCTACAGACCTCCAAATCAATATCCGGACACACTCCTAAGTCCAAAATCACCATACAGAGCTATCGAAAATATCAAAACTCTGTTCTAGGGTCATTTACATATAAGTCGACATCCGGTCAACTCTTTCAACTTAAACTTCCAACCTTGGAACTATGTGTCCCAATTCATTCCGAAACATCCCTGGAACCAAACCCACCACCCCAACACGTCACATATCAACAAACAACTATGGAATAAGTAATAATTGGGGGAATGGGACTATAATACTCAAATTGATCGTCTGGGTCGTTACATTATGGTATTCTCAATATTCTTTGGTATATTGTATATTGATATACCGTGATTAGTATTAAATTATGGTGTACTTTTTTAGAATACACTAAACTGTATACCCAAAAATTTTGGTATACTACATATTGGTATATCGTAATTACTGTTGAATCATGATACTTTTAATATTCTTAGTATATTACATATTGGTATAACATAATTAGCATAGTATACCAAATTTTAGGATTCATCGATTTAATTAGAAAGAACAAAAAAAGGTTAAAAATGATAAATTTCTTATGGAAAAAATTCTTAATTTCTTTAAAAATTGCAGCAACAAAAAAAGTCATCTACAAATATTAAAGAATGACACCATAACTATCGATAACTATAAACGATTAATAATTGTATTGTCACGACCCGGATTTCCCGCCCTCGGGAGTCGTGATGGCGCCTACCTACTCGTGGAAGTTAGGCAAGCCGAATATTGCAAAATTATCTCCCTTTTTATTTAAACATATTAAACAATGTAAAATACTAAGTGGTTAAACAACGGAATAAGATTAAACAATCGGAAATGCGGAAGCCGAAACTTAATATTCTAACCAAACACTGCTACATAATTTAAAGTACAATAATACCCAGAATTTGTGTCACAAGTCACGGACTGTCTAAGAACACTATAAACAAAGTCTGAATGAAATACATAAGTCGGTCTCTGAGTAAGTAAAACAGAAAGAGAAAAAATAGGAGGAGACGCCAAGGCCCGCGGACGTCTGTAGGCCTACCCCGGGTTGCCTGTGTTGACTGAAGACAGCACCCCCACTGCGGTCCAAACGCTCTAGTATCAGTATCTGTACACAGTGCAGAGTGTAGTATCAGCACAACCGACCCCATGTGCTGGTAAGTGCCAAGCCTAACTCCGGCGAAGTAGTGACGAGGCTAGGGCCAGAATACCAAATAAACCTGTGCAGTTAAATCATATACAGCGAAAATAGAAGCAGATAATTACAACTAAAGTTGGACGGGGGAAACATGCTGTGAGGAGTAACAGGTAACAACAGAATGATAGTAGAGAAATATAAGGAATGTCATACATCAATTACCAGCAAAGATAAGGAAATAGAAGAACAGGTACACATGTAATACCGTTGCAGGCGTGCAACCCAATCCCATTTCATATGATACCGTTGCAGGCGTGTAACCTGCTCCCATTTCATATATTACCGTTACAGGCGTGCAACCCGCTCCTATTTCATATATTACCGTTGTAGGCGTGCAACCCTCTCCCATTTCATTTATAAACACCAATCATAAAAGAATCCCGACAAGGGAACAATAGCAATATAACAACATCCCGACAAGGGAACAATAATATTACAACAACATCCCGGCAAGGGAATAATAATATCAAAACAAACATCCCGACAAGGGAACAATACTATGACAATAACATCCCGTCAAGGGAACAATAATGATAATCCTCATATGAAGCGTAATAAACCACAACGGAGTCGTAACAATTACAATACAAGACTCATGTGCATGTTTGGCACCGACGTATAGATACTCGTCACCATGCCTATACATCGTGCTCCACAGTTAACACATAGCAAATAAGACACGACTTATAATCCCTCAAGCTAAGGTTAGACCAAACACTTACCTCGAACTTCCACGGTCAACTCAAGCCTCAAACACCGCTTTTCCTTTTGAATTTGGCTCCAAATCAATTGTATCTAGACATAATAGACTTAATAACATCAATAAACACTAAATAATCTAATTCCAATGCTTAATTATAGATTTTCTATTATTCTTCCCAAAAAGTCAAAAATCGACCCCGGGCCCGCTTGGTCAAAACACGAGGTTCAGACCAAAACCCGATCACCAATTCACCCACGAGCCCGAGTATGTAATTAGTCCCAAAATCCGACCCCAAAATGAGGTCCAAATCCCAATTATACAAAAAGCCCTAATTCTACCCAAAGTCTTAATTTTCTACCTATAAGAACATGATTTAGGCCTAGAAATCTAATGGGTGTTAATGGAAATTGAAAAAGATGAGTCTAAGATTACATACCTATGGATTTGTGGTGAAGTTCTCTTTCAAAAATAGCCCAATTTGGAGTTTGGAAGAAGAAGTTATGAAATTTGGGTTAAATCCCGTATGTTTTGTTATTGTTTAAAAATCACTAGGCAGGCCTTCATCGCGTTCGCGATAGGCCTATCGCGCTCGCGATGGGTCAGGCCCAGCTGATCATCGCGTTCGCGTTCGAGGCTCGCGTTCATGGAGCTTCAGCTCCTAGAGCCTTCGCGTTCGCGGTAAGATTGTCGCGTTCGCGTAGAACAAATGTGAACCCCCCCCCCCCCCAGGCCTTTAACCTTATGCGTTCGCGAGTGCCTGGACGCGTTCGCGAAGGTTACTCCCCCCAAATCCTCACGTTCGCGTCCCAAGCTCTGCGTTCATGAAGAACAAACTGGAACCTGAGGAAATTGCCTTACGCGTTTGCGAGTGGAATCACGCGAACGTGAAGAACAAAACCTCTGTGCAGCTGAGACAGCAAAAACCTGCAATTTTTTCCTAAGTTCAAAACCTTCCGAAACTCACCCGAGCCCTCGTGGCTCCAAACCAAACATGCACACTAACTCAAAAATCCCCTATGGACTTGCTTGTGCGATCAAATCGCCAAAATAACATCAACAACTATGAATTTAGCATCAAAATCATGAAATCACCTAAGAACTTCAGTTTTTTCAATTCTCTCAAATACAGTCTGATTCACGTCGTTTCAAGTTCGTTTCTTACAAAATTTCACAGTCTCGACTTAAACCACATATAAGACCTGTACCAGGCTCCGAAACTAATATACGGGCCCGATACTATCAAATTTTAAACACATTTCATTTTCAAAAACTCATAAATATTCCAGAAAACAATTTTCTTTAAAAATTTATTTCTCGGGCTTGGGACCTCGGAATTCGATTTCGGGCATACGCCCGAGTCCCATATTTTCCTACGGACCCTCTGGGACCATCAAATCACTGGTCTGGGTTCGTTTACCCAAAATATTGACCAAAATCAACTTAAATTCATTTTAAAGTCATAATTCATCATTTTTCACCGATTTTTACATAATGGCTTTCCGGCTACACGCCCGGACTGCACACGCAAATCAAGGTGATGCTGAAAGAGGTTTTTAAGGCCTCGGAACACAGAATTCATTTCTAAGACAACCATTCGTCCTCGAACGGATATAAGAAGGAAGTACTTGAGTTGGGGAAAAGATGGGGATAACGGCTCCGCATGTCGGACTCGGACTCCTAGGTCAATGCCTCAGCAGGCTGACCTCTCCACTGAACCCAAACAGAAGGAAAACTCTTCGATCTCAACTGACGAATCTGCCAATCTAGAATAGCTACCGGCTCCTCCTCATATGACAAGTCCTTGTCCAACTAGACAGTGCTGAAATCTAACACGTGGGATGGATCACCGTGATACTTCCGAAGCATGGACATATGAAACACTGGATGTACGGCTGATAGGCTCAGCGGCAACGCAAGTCTATAAGCCACCTCTTCCACTCGATCAGGAATCTCAAATGGGCCAATGAACCTAAGGCTAAGCTTGCCCTTCTTCCCAAATCTCATCACGCCCTTCATAGGCAACACTCGAAGCAATACCCGTTCACCGACCATGAAAGCCACGAACCTTGCGATCGGCATAACTCTTTTGCCTGGACTGAGCTGTATGAAGCCTATCATGAATAATCCTGACCTTGTCCAAGACATCCTGAACCATATCCGTGCCCAACAATCGAGCCTCCCCCGGCTCGAATCATCCAACTGGAGATCGACACTGCCTACTATACAAAGGCTCATAAGGAGCCATCTGAATACTCAACTGGTAGTTGTTGTTGTAGGCAAACTCTGCTAAAGGCAAAAACTGGTCCCACGAGCCTCCAAAGTCAATGACACAAGCTCGGAGCATATCATCCAAAATCTGAATGGTCCACTCGGACTGTCTGTCCATCTGAGGATGAAGCTGTGCTCAACTAAACCCGTGTACCCAACTCTCGCTGAACTGCTTTCCAGAAATGTGAGGTAAAGTTCTTAACTCGATCCGAAATGATAGACACGGGCACACCATGAAGGCGAACAATCTCCCGGATATAGATCTCAGCTAACCTCTCGAAAGAATATGAGACTGCCACAGGAATAAAATGTGCTGACTCGGTCAGCCTATCAACAATAACCCACACTGCATCGAACTTCCTCTAAGTCTGTGGGAGTCCACCAACGAAGTCCATAGTGATACGCTCCCACTTCCACTCAAGAATCTCAATCTTCTGGAACAAACCACCGGGCCTCTAATGCTCGTACTCAACCTGCAAACAGATCAAACACCGAGCCACATGAGCAACAATGTCCTTTTTCATTCTTCGCCACCAATAATGCTACCGCAAATCTTGATACATCTTAGCGGCGCCCGAATGAATAGAGTACCGGGAACTATGGGCCTCCTCTAAAATCAACTCTCGAAGTCCATCCATATTAGGCACACAAACTCGACCCTATAATCTCAGAAATCCATCATCTCCTAAGGTAACATGCTTGGCACCTCCGTGCTGCACCGTTTCTCTGAGGACACACAAATAGGGATCATCATACTGCCGATCTCGAATACGCTCCAATAATGAAGAACGAGCGATGGTGCAAGCTAATACACGGCTAGGCTCAGAAACATCCAACCTCACGAACTGATTGGCCAAAGCCTGAACATCCAAAGCAAGCGATCGCTCACCAACCGAAATATAAGCAAGACTACCCATACTGGCTGACTTCCTACTCAAAGCATCGGCCACCACATTGGCCTTTCCCGAATGATATAAGATGGTGATATCATAGTCTTTCAACAGCTCCAACCACCTTCTCTACCTCAAATTTAGCTCCTTCTGCTTGAACAAGTACTGCAGACTCTTGTGATCCGTGAACACCTCACAAGCTACGCCATATAGATAATGCCTCCAAATCTTCAACGCGTGAACAATGGCTTCCAACTCCAAATCATGGACCGGATAGTTCTTCTCATGAATCTTCAACTGCCACGAAGCATAGGCAATGACCTTGCCATCCTGCATCAACACCGCACCAAGTCCAATATGAGATGCATCACAATAAACTGTATAAGGCCCTGAACCTGTGGGCAAAACCAATACCAGTGTCGTAGTCTAAGCTGTCTTGAGCTTCTGAAAGTTCGTCTCACACTCATCTGACCATTTTAAATGGGCACCCTTCTGGGTCAACCTGGTCATCAGGGCTGCAATAGACGAAAATCCCTCCACAAACTGATGATAATAGCCTGCTAATCCCAAGAAACTCCGGATCTCTATAGTTGATGCTGG
This sequence comes from Nicotiana tabacum, assembly GCF_000715075.1. Taxonomy (NCBI): domain Eukaryota; kingdom Viridiplantae; phylum Streptophyta; class Magnoliopsida; order Solanales; family Solanaceae; genus Nicotiana; species Nicotiana tabacum. Next base: position 106,297,254 of record NC_134090.1, read on the forward strand.
TCTAGGCCAGTTCTTAACTGACTCTATCTTCTTCGGATCAACCTGAATACCATTTGCTGATACAACATGACCCAAGAATGCAACTGAACTCAACTAGAACTCACACTTCGAAAACTTGGCATACAACTGACTACCCCTCAAAGTCTGAAGAACCACTCTAAGATGTTGCTCGTGCTCCTCCCGGCTGCGGGAATAGATCAAAATATCATAAATGAAGACTATCACGAATGAATCCAAGTAAGGCCTGAACACTCGGTTCAACAAATCCATAAAAGTTGTTGGGGCATTTGTCAACCCGAATGACATCACCAAGAACTCATAATGCCCGTACCGAGTGTGAAAAGCTGTCTTAGGGACATCGGATGCCCTAATCCTCAACTGATGGTAGCCAGATCTCAATTCAATCTTCAAAAATACATTGGCACCCTGAAGCTGATCAAACAAATCATCAATCCTCGGCAATGGATACTTATTCTTGATTGTAATCTTGTTCAACTGTCGGTAATCTATGCACATTCTCATCGATCCATCCTTCTTTTTAATAAACAACACCGGCGCGCACCCCAAGGCGAAACACTAGGTCTAATGAAACCTTTTTCAAGCAAGTCTTGCAACTGCTCCTTCAACTCTTTCAACTCAGGCGGGGCCATACGATACGACAGGATAAAAAAGGGCTGAGTGCCCGGAGCCAAATCAATGCAGAAGTCAATATCCCTATCGGGTGGCATACCCGGTAGGTCTGAAGGAAATACCTTAGGGAACTCACGAACAATAGGCACAAAATCAATAGCAGGAACCTCGGCACTAGAATCACGAACATATGCCAAATAGGCCAAACACCCCTTCTCAACCATACGTCGAGCCTTCACATAAGAGATAACACTACGGGTAGAATGATTAGGAGTCCCTCTCCACTCTAAACGAGGTAAACCCAGCAAGGCTAAGGTCATAGTCTTGGCATGATAGTCCAAGATAGCGTGGTAAGGTGATAACCAGTCCATCCCCAGTATGACATCAAAATTAACCATGTCCAGAAGTAACAAATCTATACGAGTCTCAAGATCCCCAATCACAACTATACAAGAACTATGGACTCGATCTAACACAATAGAATCACCCACCGGTGTAGACATATATACAGGGGCACTCAAGGAATGACTAGGCATGACCAGATACGGTGCAAAATAAGATGACACATAGGAGTATGTAAACCCTGGATCAAATAAGACTGAAGCATCTCTACTACAAACTAGAACAGTACTTGTGATAACTGCGTCGGAAGCCTCAGCCTCAGGCCTGGCTGGAAGAGCATAACATTAGGGCTGGGCCCCACCACCTTGAACTACATCTCTGGGACGGCCTGCTACTGGCTGGCCTCAACCTCTAGCTGCCTAACCTCCCCTCTAATACCTCTACCTCCACCTCTAGCACCTCTACCCCCACCCCTAGCTGGCGGAGTGGGCGATGGAACACCTGGTGCCTGAAACATAGCACGGGAACCCTGCTGCTGAGAACTACTCGGTGCTTGAGGGCAATATCTAGCAATGTGCCTCGTGTCGCCACAAGTAAAACAAGCCCTCGGCTGCTGGGGCTGACGACCCTGAAAACTCTGAAGCGGCGATGCATTGATAGGAGCTGGTGGTGCACTGTAGGAATGCTGATCATAATACTGCATATGAGAACCACGGCCACCTGAAGTACTGTGAGAAACCTGAAGTGCCGACTGAAAAGGCCAAGGAGGATGGCCTCTACCATGCGAATCCCTGCCTCCAGATGAGGCGCCACTGAATCTGCCTGAATGACGAGGCCTCTTATCAGACCCCTGACCACCTCTATGCGACAGAACTATCTCCACTCTCCTGGCCACATTGGCCGCCTCCTGAAAAGAAATCTCACTCCCTGTCTCCCTAGCCATCTGAAGTCGAATCGGCTGAATAAGTCCCTCAGTGAACCTCCTCACCCTCTCTCTCTCTCTCTCTCTCTCGGTAGGAAGTATGATAAGAGCATGACGAGCCAAGTTGATGAATCTGGTCTCATACTGAGTAACGGTCATAGAACCCTGCTGGAGACACTTAAACTGCCTCCGGTAGATCTCTCGCTGGGTGTTAGGGATAAACATCTCCAGAAATATCTGAGTAAACTGCTCCCAAGTCAAAGCTAGTGATCTGGTTGACCTAGCCAAACAATAATCTCTCCATCAAGTCTTGGCGGATCTAAACCAACAAAAAGTAGCAAAGTCGACCCCATTGGTCTCCACTATCCCCATGGTCCTGAGAACCTCATGACAGTTGTCTAGATAATCCTGAGGATCCTCAGAAGATGCACCGCTGAAAGTAGTAGTGAAGAGCTTGGTAAAACTGTCCAATCTCCACAAGGCATCGGCAGACATAGTCCCCTCATCACTGGTCTGGGCTACCACACCCGGCTGAACTGCTCCAACCGGTTGAGCTGTTGGAGTCTGAAACTGGGGAGCCATCTGCTCAGAGTGTGAGTAGCAGGAGTCTGGGCTCCTCCTTCAGCCTGAGAGACGGCTACTGCTACAGGAAGCAAGTCTGCCCAGGTGACACTCTCCGTAAGGCCCACTAGACGGACCGGAGCATCCTGGAGTACTAGGGTAGCAATAAACCCTCTAGGACCTGAGCTGGGTCCACCAGAACTGTCTTGGCCGGAACCTCATCATCAAAGTCAACCTAAGGCTCCGCCGCTGGTGCTGCTGCTCTGGGCTGAGCTCTGCCCCTACCTCGGCCTCTAGCACGGCCTCGGCCTTGCCCTCTGCCCCTCGTAGGAGCTGCTGCTAGGGGCTCGGGCTGCTAGTCAGTAGATGAGGAAAAGCGTGTCTCGCCATCTACAAAAGAATATAGTATAAATTCAATTAGCACTGAGAAACCAAACCGCACGACAAGAAAGAATAAATGTGAAGCTTTTCCTAACTTCGTAGCCTCTGGGGATAAATACAGATGTCTCCGTACCGATCCCTTAGACTCTACTAAGCTTGTCCGTAAATTGTGAGACCTATGTAACCTAGAGCTCTGATACCAACTTGTCACGGCCCGGATTTCTCGCCCTAGGGAGTCGTGATGGCGCCTACTCGTGGAAGCTATGCAAGCCGAATATTGCAAAATTATCTCCCTTTTTATTTAAACATATTAAACAATGTAAAATACTAAGTGGTTAAAAAACGAAATAAGATTAAACAATCGGAAATGCGGAAGCCGAAACTTAATATTCCAACCAAACACTGCTATATAATTTGAAGTACAATACTACCCAAAATTTAGTGTCACAAGTCACGGACTGTCTAAGAATACTACAAACAAAGTCTGAATGAAATACATAAGTCTGTCTCTGAGTAAGTCAAACAGAAAGAGAAACGATAGGAGGAGACTTCAAGGCCCACGGACGTCTGCAGGACTACGTCGGGTCGCCTTTGTGGACTGAAGACAGCACCCTCATTGCGGTCCAAACACTCCAGTATTAGTATCTGCACACAGTGCAGAGTGTAATATCAGCACAACCGACCTCATGTGCTAGTAAGTGCCTGGCCTAACCTCGGCGAAGTAGTGCCGAGGCTAGGACAAGATTACCAAATAAACCTATGCAGTTAAATCATATACAGCAAAAATAGAAGCAAATAATTACAACTAAAGCTGGGCGGGGGAAACATGCTGCTAGGAGTAACAGGTAACAACAGAACGACAGTACAGAAATATAAGGAATGCCATACATCAATTACCAGCAAAGATAATGAAATAAAAGAACAGGTACATATGTAATACCGTTGCAGGCGTGCAACCCGATCCCATTTCATATGATACCATTGTAGGCGTGCAACCCACTCCTATTTCATATATTACCGTTGTAGGCGTGCAACCCGATCGTATTTCATGTATTACCGTTGCAGGCGTGAAACCCGCTCCCATTTCATATATTATTGTTGCAGGCATGCAACCCGCTCCCATTTCATTTATCAACACCAAACATAAAAGAATCCCAACAAGGGAACAATAACAATATAACAACATCCCGGCAAGGCAACAATAATATTACAATAACATCCCGGCAAGGGAACAATAATATCAAAACAAACATCCCGACAAGGGAACAATACTATGACAATAACATCTCGGCAAGGGAACAATAATGATAATCCTCATATGAAGTGCAATAAATCACAACGGAGTCATAACAATTACAATACAAGACTCACGGGCATGCTTGACACCGACGTATAGATACTCATCACCAAGCCTATATGTCGTACTCCGCAGTTAACACGTAGCAAATAAGACACGACTCCTAATCCCTCAAGCTAAGGTTAGACCAAACACTTACCTCGAACTTCCACGGTCAACTCAAGCCTCTAACACCTCTTTTCCTTTTGAATTTGGCTCCAAATCAATTGTATCTAGACATAATCGACTTAATAACATCAATAAACGCTAAACAATCCAATTCCAATGCTTAATTATAGATTTTCTATCATTCTACCCAAAAAGTCAAAAATTGACCCCGGGCCCGCTTGGTCAAAAAACGAGTTTCGGACCAAAACCCGATCACCCATTCACCTACGAGCCCGAGTATGTAATTAGTCCCAAAATCCAACCCCAAAACGAGGTCCAAATCCCAATTATACAAAAAGCTATAACTCTACCCAAATCCTTAATTTTCTACCCTTACGAACATGATTTAGGCCTAGAAATCTAATGGGTGTTAATGGAAATTGAAGAAAATGAGTCTAAAATTAAATACCTATAGATTAGTGGTGAAGTTCTCTTTCAAAAATCGCCCAATTTGGAGTTTGGAAGAAGAAGTTATGAAATTTGGGTTAAATCCCGTATGTTCTGTTACTGTTTAAAAATCACTGGGCAGGCCTTCATCGCGTTCGCGATAGGCCTATTGCGTTCGCGATGGGTCAGGCCCAACTGATCATCGCGTTCGCGTTCTAGAGCCTTCGCGTTCGCAGTCAGATGGCCACGTTTGCGTAGAACAAATGTGAACCCGCCCCCCAGGCCTTTAACCTTATGCGTTCGCGAGTGCCTGGACGCGTTCGCGAAGGGTACTCCCCCCACAGCCTCGCGTTCGCGTCCCAAGCTCCACGTTCGCGAAGAACAAACTGGAACCTGAGGATATTGCCTTACGCCTTCGCGAGTGGAACCACGCGAACGCGAAGAACAAAACCTCTGTGCACCTGACACAACAAAAACCTGCAATTTTTTCCTAAGTTCAAACCTATCCAAAACTCACCCGAGCCCTCGGGGCTCCAAACCAAACATGCATGCTAACTCAAAAATACCCTACGGACTTACCCGTGTGATCAAATTGTCAAAATAACATCAACAACTATGAATTTAGCATCAAAATCATGAAATCACCTAAGAACTTTAAATTTTCCAATTTTCTCAAATACGGTTCGATTCACGTCGTTTCGAGTCCATTTCTTACCAAATTTCACAGACTCGACTTAAACCACATATAAGACCTGTACCGGGCTCTGAAACCAGAATACGAGCCCGATACCATCAAATTTTAAACACATTTCATTTTCAAAAACTCATAAATATTCCAGAAAATAATTTTCTTTAAAAATTTATTTCTCGGGCTTGGGACCTCGAAATTCGATTTCGGGCATAGGCCCTAGTCCCATAGTTTCCTACGGACCCTCTGGGACCATCAAATCACTTATTCGGGTCCGTTTACCCAAAATATTGACCGAAGTCAACTTAAATTCATTTTAAAGTCATAATTTATCATTTTTCACCAATTTTCACATAATGGCTTTTTAGCGACACGCCCGGACTGCGCACGCAAATCGAGGTGATGCTGAAAGAGGTTTTTAAGGCCTTGAAACGCAGAATTCATTTCTAATACAAGTGATGACCTTTAGGTCATCACATGTATAGAAAGTATTACAATACTAACTAGGTTATATATCTAGAAAGAAAAAAAACAAAATTAAAAGTAGAATAAAGTGATAAAATTTTAATAGAAAATTTTTACTGAAAAAATAATAGTAAAAATAATAATTATAAGGAAAAAAAGTGAAAAATGTTGAACTAACAGATTTTACTTTAAAAATAAAATCTAAAATTTCTTAGAAAAATGCAAAAAAAAAAAAATATCTACAAATATTAAATAAAAATTAAAATAATCAAAAGAGTTACATCATAGCTCTCGATAATCATAATAGATTATTGATTGTATAGGAAGTACCCCAATATAAATTTTATGACTCAAGTATTTATCTAAAAATAAATAAAAACAAAAGTGAAAGAAAGTGATAATAACAGTTTTGGCCTGAAAAATTTACTGAAAATAATAGAAAAAATTAAGATGAAAATAATAATAATAAGAAGAAGAAGAAAAAAAGTGTCAAAATATTTTGGATGGAGAGATTTTAGTGGAAAGAATAAAATTAAAAATTAAAAAATAAACCAAAAATTAACAAATCAAAGTAAAAAAAAAGTGAGAGGGTTACTACTAAAAAGAATAAAAAAAGAATAAAATAATAAAAAGAAAAAATAACTACAACAAAAAATAAAATTAAAAATAAATAAATAAGATTGCATAATTTTATTAGAAATAAAAAAATAAAGTGAAATAAATAATGACAAAATAAGGGGGAAAAAAGGACAGAAAAAAGGGAAAATGAAGAAGGAGGAGGAGGACCTTTGGTGAAGCCTAAGCATAGAGGAGAATGCAGCATGGTCTTAAAATCTTCAAAAAAAATATATTTTGTCTTTTTTCAAAAAGACGCATTTTGGTTTAATATATACTATATTAAAAGCACGAAGGCCCTTGGCGAAATATCGTTCGCCTTTTTTACTCTTTAATATAGAATTTACAATGGACAAAATAGTTATTTAATTATTTTTCTAATATTTAGGAGACATTAATCAAACATTGTATATTTACTTTCTTATAATTTGAATTATATAAAAACTTCCAATATTTAGAAATTTAATTCACCTAAGGATTTTATATCGTTAAATTTTTTAATATGGTATCCAAATCAGTCCAGAACTCTTTATCTCTAATAAATATATGTAAAAGTACTTCTAATATGGTAATACGAGATAATTATAGTTTTCCTCTCTTCTTCAATCTCTCTTGCCCTTCTTCAGTTATACTCTTTTCTTTCTAATAACCTTTCACGAGAGGTACACTTTTAGTTTTTTTTTCTCCATTTTTTAGCTTCTTACTTTAGTTGTTGGAGTCGTATTTTCAAGTAATTTTGTTAGAAATTTATGATGCATTGATCTTTTTGTAGAAGAGATTCTCGAATTTAGTAAACATTATTTTTGAGCTGTTTTTTAAATCAAATTGTATGCAATTATATTAATTTCATAATTTGTTGGGAATATTGCTGAGTATTTAGTTAGAAATCCTTTATTGGAGATGGATTTATTTTATTTTGATTAGAAGTTAATTTTGCTACATGTTTAGAAGAAATCTACCTGCAGATTTGTAACGACCCGACTGGTCGTTTTAATCAATAGTGCTCGGTTCGGCAGTTTGAGGTCTCGAGCAGCTTCATCATATGTGTATTGACTTGCGTGCATGGTTGAAATCAGTTAACAGATGATTCAGAGTCAAATTGGAAGGAGGAAACTAGTTTTGGAAGTTTAAACTGTGAGAATTTGATTGGAATTGGACTTTTGTGTAAACGGCCCCTGAATGGATTGTGGGTGATATCAACAGCTTCGTATGGTGATTTTGGACTTAGGCGCGCGTCCGGATTCGGATTTGGAGGTTCGTAGGGTAATTTGAGGCGTTTCGGCGAAAGTTGGAAAAGTTGAAGTTTGACCTATAGTTGACTTTTGTGGTATCGGGTCGGAATACGATTCCGAGAGTTGTAACAGCTCCGTATGTCATTTTGGACTTGTCTGCAAAATTTGGCGTCATTCCGGGTTGATTTGATAGGTTTCGGCACAAATTTTGGAAGTTGGAAGGTTTGAAAGTTCCTAAGTTCAATTCATGGTGTGATTCGTTGTTTTGGTATTGTTTGATGTGATTTGAGACCTCGAGCGAGTCCGTGTTAGGTTATATGACTTGTTTGTGTATTTGGACGGGGTCCCGGGGGCCTCGGGTGTGTTCCAGGTGGGCTGCGAGTCATTTTCCTTCTATTTTGAACTGCTGAATCTGTCATCTGGTTTCCTTCATCGCGTTCGCGTCCTTGCCTTCGCGTTCGCGTAGTGTTACTTTAGAAGGTGAGTTATTTCTTCTTTGCATTCGCGTTCAACCTCTCGCGTTCGCGAAGGTCTGCCTTCCCCTTCTTCGCATCCGCAGCCCCTCCATCGCGTTCGCGTAGTAGAAATTAGGAGCTAGAGGCTGGTGGCTATTTCTTCTTCGCGTTCGCATTTTGTGGAAAGTATCATGTTATGATTGCTTCAATTGCCTTTTTATGCTTCATATGATGTTGTTAGCTTTCTTCTAATTCTTACGTGATACATTGATCCTTAATTGCCTTAATTGAAGTAATTGTCTTCCTTATTGTTTTGATACTTCTTGATCGTGAGTTCCTCTATGACTTCGTGCAAATATGTTACATGTCCAATTATTGTGGTTACTGGTGTAGTTATCACGTGTTTATTATGTCTTGTTGTTTTGTTGAGGTTATCGTGCTTCTTGGTTTTTCCGTGACCGTTATGATGTACTTGTTGATTCCCTTGCCAGGGTGTTGTTGCTTATGATATTGTTTCTCTTGCCGGGATATTGTTGTTATACTATTGTTCCCTTGCCGGGATGTTGTTTCTTATGATATTGTTTCCCTTGCCGGGATGTTATTGTTTCTATTGTTGATTTCCTTGCCGGGATATTATTGTTTTTATTGTTGATTCCCTTGCCAGGATGTTGTTGTTTCTACTGTTTGGGTAAGGAAAGAGTGATAAAGCAGGAAGGGTGATGTCGTGCACGTTTACATTTATATTATTCATATGGTGAGGAATAGTGATAAAGCACGGAGAGTGATGCCGTGCACATTTACATTTATATTATTCATATGGTGAGGAAGAGTGATAAAGCATGAAGGGTGATGCCATACACATTTACATTTATATTGATACATATAGTGAGGAAGAGAGATAAAGCACGAAGGGTGATGTCGTGCACATTTATATGATTCATATGGTGAGGAAGAGTGATAAAGCACGAAGGGTGATGCCGTGCACTTTTCTATTATTGATTGCATGGTAAGGATTGAGAATTAAAGCACAAAGGGTGATGCAGTGCACTTTCTGTTGCTGTGTTTATTTGTTGTTATCAATTCAAGTGTTTTAACTGTTTAAATTCCTTTATTGTTGTGATCCTTTGCGTTGGAACCTACAGTGTTTTCAATACCTCGCCATATTTATATTTATACATTCCAATACTTTAACCTTCAATAATTGTTACATCTTTAATTCCATTAGTTTCTCAATTATATCCCCTTAAATCGTCTGAGGTTGTATTTTACTTAAAAAGGAATTTCTACTAAGTTTTAAGTTATTAACTCCCATGTTAAAGGTAATAATCCATTTGATGTTGTATTTTAATTGAAAGGGGGTACTTTCTTTACTCAAATGATTTCAAAAGAAATAACTTCATCTTTTCTCGCTGGTTTTCCTAATTAGTTTAGAAATTGTAATTTACTTATATTATGTAAATGAGACTTCTTGAACATCTTGAGTGCATTTGTACGGACATTATGTATTGTATAGCATGTGGATTTTGTTGTTAAAAGTGAGATAGAAAATATGGGGGCACAAGGTGCCATGTGTGTTGAAGGTTCGGAAGTTGAGATTTTGATATGAGAAACCGAGGATTGAGATGGTCGGGATTGTGTATTAGACATGATGTGATTGATTGGGTTGTCATTGCCTTCTTTATTTGAATACATTTTTACTTGTCTCTGGCCCTGTTATGTCAGTGTTGATTTACTTGGTTATCGTTCGTTACTACCCGTGTTCTCCCTTTATTGATCCTACTATTTGTATTTTGATTTCTCTCCGCTATTGATATTACCTCGTTATCTTTATCTCGATATTTTATTATCATATCCTGTTCATTTCATTTGACCAGTAGGTGTCTTGACTGTTCCTCGTCACTACCTCACCGAGGTTAGTCTTGATACTTACTGGGCATCGCCGTGGTGTGCTTATACTACACTTCTGTACATTTTTTATGTACAGATCCAGGTATTAATCGATAGTAGCTGTGAGGGTCGTCTCGGTGGAGACTCACGGTAACCTGTTGTTGTGTTCGCAGGCCTCGGAGTCACCTTCGTTTGTATTTACGTTCCATTGATTCCTTCTCGTTCTGGAACAGTGTTGCATTTATTTTGTATAACTACTCTTAGAAAGGCTTATGACTTGTACTACCGGTTTTGGGAATTGTGATTTATTGAGAGTTATTTAATTTGAAGTTAGTAAATGTTAATATTATTTCAGTAAATGTTAGGCTTACCTAGTTTAGAGACTAGGTGCCATCACGACTCCTTCGGAGGAATTTTGGATCGTGACAAGATTGCAGGAGTTCAACAAGCACTTTGCATTGGTGCATTACGGCAAGTAAAGGACTTATCATCTTGTATGCCAATTAAATTTATATCATAAATTGCGATTAGCTTCTTCAAATTATAATACTTATTTTCATCTTGGTGTTCTTCTGCCGCATATTTTCATGCAAATACGGTTATGCCTTCCAAAAAGGCATTTCAATCGAAGACTTTATTTATGATATGTAGTGATTCTTATTCTTTGAGATTTATAAAAAATTGTCATTTTTTTAACAAGTCATGCATGGGTAACTTTTCACCTAATTGATTTTTAACTATTTGAAATAGAATTCTTATTGAATAAAAATATGATTAAATATTTAAAACTTGATATGAGCTAATTAATATTATTTATCTTTTTAAGTTTGCAACCGCGCAACCCATTATTTTTTGACAATATTATTTATACACATGATTTGCAACATTATACAATATTATACCATTATTATAATCTATCTTATATACTAAACTAAAAGCACGAAAACCCTAAGCGAAATGTCGTATTTGATTATTTTCCTAATATTTGGCAATAGTTATTTTAATTGATTTCCTACTATTTAGGAGTAGTTACCTTTTAGGTTTTTTTTTTTTTTTTTTTTTTTTTTTTTGTTAATGAACTAGGAAATTTCGTATATTTTGGAGTGTTAAATATCTCTTTTTAGGTTTAGGAGGGTAACAGTATTAATTATTTGCAATTCACATTAGGCTTCGTTTGCTTTCTAATTTCACTTATATTTAGATTTCTCCTTTTAGGTTTAGGAAGGATTTTTATTTAATAAAATTAAGTTTTTTCTTGTTAATAAACTTTTGATAAATTAAGTCCTTATAAATATATGTTAGGTAAAGCACATGCATTTTAAACTCAATTTAGAAGTTTTTATTTTTTAATAATTCTTTTGTGATTTTGAACTATACATAATTTGACTTTATATAATTCTTTTTTCTGTTTAGAATTGTACACACGAGTACTTCTAAAAAAAGTGTTACAATTCCAGTTGTCATCATCAAAACTTTGTTGTTCAGTAGCAACTACAAAATTAAGGATTTTTATGTTCTTTTTTTTTTTTTTTACTTTGAGTAAAACCTTTTTGTAATTGAATTTTACATTCTCATATTTATATTAATAGTTATATTTTACAGTCACACATTTGTATTAATAGTTATATTTTGTATTCACATATTTGTATTAGCAGTTAATTTTGTATTCACGTATTAGCAACAAGAAAAAGAATTCTATTTTTTATAAAACTAAAATAAAACCAAATACAACGAGCAGTGGGATCCTGAGCTAAGCCTTAGATATCCAAGTGGATTACCTTTGAGAGTTAAGTCGAAGATCACGATAGTCTTGCGAGTAACTGCCACGGCAGTTTTCTTTCATAATGTTTTCTTATGGCCTCACCTCTGAAACTCGACAAAGCTGCCTACCTTTTTTCCAATGCTTTAAGATGGAAGTACGTTGAGTATAGGACTTTCTCAATCTCCGTCCAGACGGATTTGATTGCTTATTTCGTTCCTTCTCTATTCCTGGAAATATATCAAGATCAAGGATGTTAAAAAGACATTTACAAAGTCAATCAATAGATCAAAGAGTTATTTTTTTTTTTAAAGCGACATTCTCTCTTTTGTCTATCTTTAACTAAATTATGGACTTCGGGTGTATAAATATTTCAAGTAGAAGCAATAGGTGAACCAACATAATAAAGAAGCTAGCAAAAGGGCAGACTCATAGTCAGATTCGGCCAAATAAAGTAGTCTTCTTGTATCTTTGAAATAGACTAAGCGCTGTGCCATTAGTAGTTGAATTTTGCATTAATGTTTAATCTATACATCTTTATTTTGGTATTCTTGATTGTGAATCTTGGTTGAACTTGACAGTCGCCATATTGCGTCTGAATTTGTGCTCCAATCTTTTGTCAAGCTATTTCTCTACAACAACTAAACAAACTATGCCTTAATCTCAAATAACTTGATCGACTATAACACTTTTTATGATTCTCAATTAAAATTTAATTTAAGTTGATTAAACAAAATAAAAATAACTGTAAACATTTTCATATTGCTATAAATGCTACCAGCATAAAAGCACAAGTCTCAGATAGGGCTAAAAAACTCTTAAAAACATAAAACAAACAAATTAACATAATAAAAACAAGTTCTCTACCATTTGTATCGCCTTTATAGAATTTTTTTCTTTCGTTATACTTAGGGTGTTCATAAAAATCCGAAAATCCGAAAAACCAAACCAAACCGACCAAAAAAATCGATACTTTTTGGTTTGGTTTGGTTTTGGTTTTGAAATTTAAAAACCGATCAAATTTAGTTTGGTTTTGGTTTTAATTTAAAAAAACCGAACCAAACCGAATATAGGAGTAGCTATTTTAAATTTATTATTACACATATATATATGTATACTTTTATACAAAGTTTTAAAATTTTTACAGTAAATATTAATCGTTTGCATTTTTAGTACAGTTCTTTACCTTTACATTCTAGGTTAATTGGTAGTTTTCTTTTGTTAAGTGTAAGAATCTATTTCATGTTAAAAATAATATATTTTTAATTGAGTCCTTAAATTATTCATCACTATTTGATTCAATTATCATCAATATATCTTGGTAAATAATAGATTTCTCAAAGGGCAATTGATTTGATAGTGTTACGTTGAAAATGTGGTCACCGAAATATGTGTTTGGTAGTGTATGTCTTATATTTAAGAAAAAACCGACAAATAACCGAAAAAACCGAAAAACCGACATAAACCGAATCGAGAAAAAACCGACTTAATTGATTTGATTTGATTATAATATTTAAAAAACCGACTTACTTAATTTGGTTTCTTTTTAGGGAAAACCCGATCCAAACCGAACCATGAACACCCCTAGTTATGCTATATCTTTTGTTAAGTGTGAATTTCAAAAAATTGTAAATCTGTCAACTTCTTTTCATTTCATGTGATTTTAAATTTATTTCATCCACTTTTAACAACTTGGTGATTTTACACCTACATATTGAATACATATCGATACATCTGAAAGAAAGAAAGTTCAACCCTTTTTAAAGAATAAATACATGTTACTTATATCAAAGGAGAAGGACTAATGGTAAATGAGATTGGCGGAGGAATCCAAGACGAAATACAGTGTTAAAAGATTTCCTTATGGGTTAAGAATGCAACCTGTATTCCCAACTTTTGCTGTGAAGGTTATACTCAAGAATCATTACCGTAATGGAGCTCCCTCCCTCCTAGTCAGACAAAGAATAAAGCAGCAAGTTCTGACAAATAGATAATAATAGATGATCAAAGCTATAGCTAGCAAGCAGGAACCAACCTTTATCCTTTCTATCAGTTTTAGCAATTAATTTGGCGACAAGAAAACCAAACGCAGGTTAAGAAAAAAGTTATACTTTCCTCTTTTTTGCGAGGAATGTATAATATGACACGACATATATAAATTAAGAAATCAACCTTGTGCAATTTCCAAACTGTGAAGTTCCTTAGCTACATGTTGTTTCAGCAAAATAAGTAAAATTCCTTAAAGCAGCTAAAGTTGCAGCATAAATTTAAGTTATAAGAAATGTCATCAGAGTATCAAAATGCATCTCGTTTAAAGTTGCTGTAGGACACTAAACCAAAGAAGATATCTCCAGGTAAGATTTGCCATATCACTTGCTTTCAGCATCATATAGGTCTGTACTGAAATGTCTATTAAGGAAAATAAACAATAGCCCCAGAGCAAATAAAATTTGATAAATGGTACCTTTTCAAAAAAAAAAAACAGAGAGAGATAGATGACAAATGTTAGATGTATCAGAGAAGTATATGCATCATACTTCATCCAGAAATGAAAAGAGAAAGAACTGAGAACTTGATACTATCACAGCGTTGTCTAATTACAGACCCTCTAACACAAAGACACTCACATACATGCACACACAAGATGCAGTTCCAATACACAAGAATCTCATGACAATCCCCATAGATGAGATAAGCTCATTACTCAAGACTTAACATTTTCAATGCATCTACCTTAATGTTTGACTACTTAAGATAGATGTATAGAAAATGCTAGACATTTCTTATTCACACTGGTACCTTTCTGGTAGGGTCATACAAATTCATAACGTTTCATGTCAGTTATAGGTTGCACAACAGTTATTAGGTTGAATTCTTCGCATTATCTATTAATTTTCATTCAATTTATTTGAAGCCACCTTGAATTTCACTTAACCCAAGAATAACCATTTGATTATTGCTGCTGCAGTCAGGACGCTACAAACATGATAATCAAATAAAAGTTTTACTTTATCGAAACTGTGCATTCTAGGCATACAAAATATAGCTCTCCATTTTCTCGTTATCTAAGGTAAGAGTGACAAAGTAACACCTTATAAAAACTGAGTTATTGTAGCACACTTACACATAAAGCTCAATATGTGGGAAAAATTAATTCTCTTGAACCTTGGCGAAACAAAAATCCCCAGACTAGCTTTGTTCTCTGAGCAGCAATAACTTGCATGTTGGCATGCAAAAGTACAGCGGCTACATAGAGTAAACCGCACTGAGTCTAAACAGGTAATGTGCTAGGAGCTCCTGGTGCTCACTTTCTAAGGTTTAAAAATTGTCCTGAACAAGAGTACATTTCACCACAGGAATTCTAGAAAAAGACTTGTGAAAGCAATGAGAGATGGTTGACTATCAGAGCACTAATCTTCATACTACAAATAAGAACTTCTTTCGTAACATAGAACTATCTGAACTCCGTATTTGCATTTGACTAGATTTTGCATGATCTAGAAACTTGTATATGATATGAAAAGGGAGAACTTAAAACAGGAATTATAGGATTTGAATGGCCAAAGGTCTAATATAAGAAGATAACATACCAAGATCTCTAAGATAACTATCAACAAAAGCAAAGACACCTATTCGTGCACTGTAGATATTCATGGGAGGTATGGACCACGTTCCTAAATGTTGCTGGAGTCAAGTGGGTGGCTCCGGCTTCCATAGAAGACATAGTGAAGAGTTGGTGTAACGGATTGGGAAGAAGCTCAAATACATCTGGACCGCAGCATCACTATGTATTTTTGGTCAGTTTAGAAAGAAAGAAACGATAGATGCCCTGACAACAGATACACATCCTTAGCATGTCTGAAATTTCAAGTCTTGCATCTTTTGTACTCGATGCAATTTAAAAGATGCATACGATGTAAATACTTTTATAGACTTCATAAACTCCCCGCAGAATTGAGCGTAGAGTCCTTTTTGTTCTTTACCTTCCTATCAAAAATATAATAAAAAAGAGCAGTCCAGTGCACGAAGCATCCACGTCCACACAGGGTCCAGGATAGGGCCACACACCATAGGGTTGTAATGTCAGCAACTTTACTTGTCGCAAGCATCAATGGCTGACTCCACGGCTCGACCCTATGACCTACAGGTCATATGAAGACGATTTTGCCGTTGCTCCAAGGCAGTGTTATCAAAGGCGAAAAGCGCAAAAAAGTTCTAAGGTCTGTTGAGGGTTTAAGCGCAAAACGCTTTAAAGAAGAAAGGCGCAAATAGAAAAAAAGCTACAAATATGTATGTGTAGTCAAAGACTAATATCTATAAGCAAAAATATAGACAAAGAAATTGAAGAAAATTTACAATAAAGTGAAATATCAATTGTTTAGTGAAATACCAATATGGTCCAGGAATGAAGCCTCCAACTTATCATGAAGTTAGAGGTCCATATCTAAAAAAAAGGTGGAAGAGACTAACAAAATCGTGGAGGAGCACAAAGTAGAATGGAACAAGTTTGGTTGTTCCATTATGATGGATAAGTGGACGGCAAAAATTGGAAAAATGATCATCAATATCTTGCTGAATTCTCCTAAAGAAAGCTTATTTCTTGAGTCCGTTGATACAATAACTCTTCTATTGATTCAACCAAAATGTACTCCTTCTTCAAGAGTACAATAGACTTTATTGGAGCAGAAAATGTTATTCAAGTTGTCACGGATAAAGCTGGTGATTTGATGTCGACAGGGTACTCGCATATTTATTGGACTCTGTGTGCAACACATTGCATTAATTTGATCTTCAGTGACATTTTCAAGGAAAGACCCTTCAGTTCAGTCTTTAATCATGCAATTAGAGTGCATTGCTATATTGTTCAAAGGCCTTTGTTATTGAATATGATGAAGAGATTCACTAAACAAAAAAGCTTGGTAAAACCTACAAAGACAAGATTTGCTACCACTTTCTTGATTTTGCATAGGATGTATGAGCAAAAAAGCAATTTGAAGAAGTTGTTTGTTTCAGATGAGTATACTAACAGTGCCTATGGAAGGGAAGCTCGATGGAGAGAATCTGCAGATATTATGATTTCTACTTCATTCTGGAATAATGTGGTTCATGCACTGAAGATTGGTGGTCCTTTAGTTAAAGCGCTTCGTTTGGTGGATGGGGAGCAAAGACCACCAATGGACTACCCTTACGAAGCAATAGATAGGGCAAATGAGGCTATTCGAGACTCTTTTACTGATCAAAGAAAATATAAGTGTCTTTGAGATCATAGATAAAAGGTGGAGTGGTCAGATTTATCGCCCTTTGCATGCAACTGGACTTGTTTTGAACCAGGAATTGTTTTATGACAACGAAAAGAGGATTATAGGAGACGAAGAATTGTGGAATGGATACATTAAATGTATTGAGAAGTTAATACCTAATTTATCTGTGCAAGATAAAATAACAGAGCAATTTAGTACTTATAGGACTGCTGAGCAACTTTTTGGAAAAAACATGGTTATTAGACAAAGAAAGATGAAGTCACCAGGTAAGCGAGTGCTTATATGTTGCTTTATAGTTAATAAGTTACTCCCTCCGTTTCATATTAAATGAGGTAGTTTGACTCGGCACGGAGTTTAAGAAAAAGAAGAAGACTTTTGAAACTTGTGGTCTTAAAAGCTTAAGGGGTAAGAAGTTTGTGGGGCCATGACATTTGTGTGGCTACAAAAGCTTCTTATTAAGGGTAAATGGGTAAAATGAAAGAGTTTAGAGTTGAATTATTTCCAAATTTAGAAATGTGTCATTTGTTTTGGAACAGACTAAAAAGGAAAGTACCTCATTTAATATGAAACGGAGGGAGTATTTCTTTATAAATATTATGTTTTGAATGTTTGTTCTATTTCTACAGTTGAATGGTGGAAGCAATATGGTCATTCCACTCTAGAATTACAAAAGTTTGCTACAAGGTTCTAAGTCTAATGTGTAGCTCATCCGGGTGTGAAAGGAATTGAAGTGTATTTGAACATGTAAGAACTAAAACGAAAGATTTGGTATATTGAGATAATTAAATTATATCTCAATTGTCCTAATCTTACTAATTACTTATTATTTGTAGATTCATACCAAAAAGAGGAACAAACTAACCTTGAAGCATCTCAATGATCTAGTCTTCATTAAGGACAATAGAACATTAAGGCGTCGTTACAACGCTCGCAATGTAATTGATCCAATTAGTTTGGACAACATCGATGATGCTAATGAATGACTAACTGGAGTCCCGGAAGATCATGCAGATGAATAAGTATTTAAGGAAACTTCTGATTTCACTTAGGGTGATGTTGCGGAGGCGCGTGGAATTGGGGATATGATTTATGGTTGGAGAGGGAGTACCTCAACTTCAAGCTCACAGAGGAAGGGAAAAGAAGCAGCTACTTTGTCCCTAATTGATGAAGAAGAAGAAGTTGAAAGAAGATGACGAGCAATATAATAATGATAATAGAATACAAGAATTTGACAATCTTGTAGAAGAATAGGATGCTCATTTTGTACTTTAATTGATGCTACTCTGTAGTTTTTACATTAAAGTATTGAACATTTGCTTACAGTTACATGTGTTGTCTATGCAGTATTTATTTTAATATATTTTTTTTTAAATTCCGCTTCACTTCAAAAAAGCGAGCGCTTCGCGTCTCGCTTTAAGCGAAAAGAGGTTTGTCGCTTTTCCTCGCTTCAAGCTCTTCACAACACTGGTAGAAATACATAAGGAAGCACCAAGCAGGTTTTTCATTGTTATCAGACATTTTTCAATAGCCTAACACCAACTACTCTCTAACTAAAAACTGAAATAGCAAATCAACTTTATGAAGAACAGAGTGATGCACACCTGCCACTGCTCTTACTCAATTATCCTCTTTCACCTCCTCTTATTGTAATAACAACTACCATACACAAATAGAGGTCCCTCCTCTCATCCCATCTTTTCCACCGTCAGCCTATCCAACTATCCTCTTGCCAAAGCATAATGTCAATGTCCTAATGGTTTTGCTACTAAATGAAATGCCACATAGATACCAATTTTAGTCTCAATAGGATAATCAAAGTGAAACCCAAACTGGACCTTATAAACCCCGGGGCACTTTATCCATTTACAAGGTCTACAAACATTAAAGAACCTTTTATGCAAAATCCTAGCAAGTATTACTGAAGTTCTCACATAAAAACCACAATACAGGAGGAAATTCTATTGGAAACAAATGTATTTGCTTAAATTCCTAAAATATATTCTTTATGAGAATTTAGGATTACAACATCAAGTACGATGTGAAAATGTCCTATGAGATAATATTTTATAAAATCAATTTCTGGTGTTAGGTTAGGTTGGTGGCATATGATAATATGCATGCGCGGCATTTAGCTGGTGCTCTGTAATAGTTATGAATTGCCAACCAAACACCATAAAATGATTAATTAAATGAAAGAAAAACTCTATAATACCAAATAGAACCTTTCTTCACATATCTATTTCAAGACAAAGCATCTAATAACCCCATTGTACGATTACTCTAATGTCTTTGAACTCATTCTATCCACTATAGACTTGTATTAAAACATAAGCGTTCAGAAGATTTGGTGAGGTGAAAAGAAAAAGCAATGTTAAAATGGAGGAACTCAAGGATACACTAAATAAGTGCCATGGGCAAATGCACCAGCCAAAACACCATAGAACAAACGATCCCTAAGAACTGGCTTGTGCCTCAGAGCTATCCTAACTGAAAAACCCAAAAACATCAATGCAGTGAGCTATGAATGATAAGAACGCAGATCCATCTGAAAAGAATATCAAATAAGCAAGAATTGGATAGATCAAAAACTAACTGAGGGGAAGGACAGGTGCATAAACAAGTGGAACCAAATACTCAAACGCGGGTCCTTTTCTCCTCCTTATAACTTGCCTTCAACAAAGCAAAAACACAAATTCAGCGCACAAAGAAACGCTCTATTTGTCCAATCGCATTTCATACGAGCAAGAAAGATTTACAGCGAGCAGTTAAAGTACCAAAAAAAAAAAACTTACGACTCAGCAGAATCAGACGGCGAAGCCATGGAGGGCAGAAATTTTGAGAGATACAAAAGCAAATTTCCAAGCAGCAAACGCAAATGTAAATTTGAGAGGAAGGGACAAATAAAGCGGTCACCAGACCAGCCCACAGTTTCCTCCTTTTCGAAAAAGGGTACATATTTGTTTGCGGTTAAAAGGTGGACTGATTTTTTTTTTTTTAAAAAAAAAAAGTGTATCAAGATTAAGATGTCTCCTCATTTGTTTTTTGTTTTTTTAAATTAAAGCATAATACACGTTGATATTCATATGTGTATTAAGATTAACACATTTGAATCTAAATACATATCTGAATATTAAGATGTGTGTTAAGATCTGAATACTAAATGATTAAGACTGTTTGATTTTTAACATATGAATATATAAAATTTATCTTAATTTGAAAATTAAACATAAAATTCATACGAAATACTTATCAATCTAATATTCTATCAATAAAATATATAGTTTTTAAAAATATAATAGTTGATGGTGATGATGGCTAGCAGTAGTGCTTGTGAATGCTGACTAGAGGTGGTGGTTGGTGGTAGTTTTGGTTGATGGTGGTGGTTCAGGGTAGTAGCTAGTGGTGATTGGTAGTGATGGCGATTATGATTGAGGATGGTGGTGGTGGGTGGTGATAATTAATAATAGCGGCGGGTGATAGTTCTAATTATGGAAGGTGGTAGTGGGTGGTGGTAGTTTATAATGATGGGTAGTGCCGGCTATAGTTGTTGATGATGATGGAGTGGTTAATTGTGGTAGTTGAGGTGGATGAGTGTTATTTGTGGTTGAGAATGACGGTGGTTGGAGTGGTAGGTGGTAGTCGATAATGGTGACGGCTATGATTGAGGATGATGGTGGTGGTGGTGGGTGGTATGGTGATAGTTGATAATGGTAGGCGATGGAGGCAGTTAATAATGAATATGGATTATAACATCTTAATGAACTTAAGTCTCTGTTATAGATCTTAATCATACAGACCCATTAAGTGGTTGGAAAGTAAAAAAATACACTTAATGATTAAGATCTGAATAATTAAGATTCAGACTTTAAAAACAAACGCACTTAATGTTTGAGATCTGAATGATTAAGATTCAGACCTCCATTAAGTACAAACAAATGAGGAATAAATACATATCTGAATGTTAAGATGTGTATTGAGACCTGAATACTAAATGACTAAGACTGTTTATTTTTAAACATATGAATGAATAAAATTTATCTTTATTTAAAAATTGATAATTATAAAATTCAAATAAAATACTAATTTACTTAATATCTTATCAACAAAATAATAAATATATGGTAGTTGATGGTGGTGATGGCTAACATTGGTATTTGTGGATGCCGACTAGAGGCGATAGTTGGTAGTGATTTTTGTTGATAGTGGTGGTTCAAAATAGTAGCTAGTAGTGATTGGTAGTGGAGATCATGATTGAGAATGGTGGATGGTGGTAGGTGATAATGGTGGATGGTGGCGGTGGTGGTTGAAGAAAATGGTGGTAATTCATAATGGTAGGTAATGACTATTATAATTAATAATGATGGTGTGGGTGGTTGGTGGTGGTAGTTGAGGTGGGTAGGTGAATGGTTGTGGTTGAGGACGATGGTGGTGGTGGCGGTGGTAGTTGATAATTGTGGGGGTGGTGAGTAGTGGTAGTCAATAATGGTGAAGTGACGAGTAGTGATAGTCAATAGTGATGGTGGTGACGATTGTACTTGAGTATGATGGTGGTAGTTAAGCATGGAGGCGGTGGGTGGTGCATGGTGGTAGTTGATAATGGTGGGCAGTGGCTGTAATTAATCATAAATGTGAATATGAACATCTTAATGAAATTAAGTCTATGTTATAGATCTTAATTATTTAGATCTATTTAGACCCATTAAGTGGTTTTGAAATTAAAAAAATAAACACACTTAATGATCAAGATATGAATGATTCAGATTCAAATTTTAAAAATAAATGCACTTAATGTGTGAGATTTGAATAATTAAGATTCAAATCTCCATTAAGTGCAAACAAATAAGGTCTCAATCTTGTCATCCCGTATATAACTATCCCTCAACCCACATATTAACCTCACTAATATAATATTTGGTACCAGATTGTAACACGTGTCACAATCTGGTGCATTCCATCTAAGCCAGTTACTCTTTTTGACCAGTTTTACGAGTCTTCCCTAAACGGTCTATGGTGATTATTATTACCGATAAAATAACTGTGTCTTTTCAATGTTAATCATTGTGTTGCTTTCATTTTGAATTCAATTTTGGGGGAAGAAGAGATGGTGATATTAATAGGGTTTTAAATTCGAAATTAGAATGGGAAGGAAGGATAACGAAGGTGGTCGTCCACATATATGATGTGACGAATAGTGGCTCCGATAATAATAACAATATAATTGCTCAGGTCAACAAATTTTTCAAAGACGACATCGATTTTGGTGGCATCTTCCATAGTGTCATCTAGGTTCACTACTTTTACTTTTTGCCCAATTTGTTGTTAAATTGGTGAATTGGATCTAGAGTTTAGTAATGGAAATTCTGCATTTGGATTTTTATTATTTTTTCCATCTTGAGTTGCTGGATACTAAAATTTTATGATTTTATTCTGTTGAATTATATTTTGATGCCTTGGAATATTTAATAGAAGGGGATCTGGTTGGATGTGTTCATGGTATATTATCTTTCTTTTTTTGGTCAATTAACATTTCCCTAGAGCAGCAAAAAGAGAAGAAGTAGAAATAAGAGTAACGGGTCGGGTTGATTTAGTATTAAAATTCAGGGTTTAGATGGAATACACCAATTGTGACACATGTCACAATCTGGTGCTAAATATTATATTAGTGAGGTTAATATATGGATTGAGTAATTTTGTTAAATATATCGCAGATGTGACCCAACTTATGCACGGCAAAGGCAGGACCGAGTCCACTTTTTAAAAACGGAAAAATATATACAATTTTGTATAGTTTACTAGCATATTTGGCCTTTTTTGGGTTTCCCCCTTTTAAGCCTATTGGTTGTGTGTGTATTATTGTAGAGATCGTAACAACGTTGATAAAATTCATGGTTATGTGTGTATTATTTTCTTACTCCCTCAATAAGTGATCTTTAGGCCTTTTTATTTTGGTTCAAAATAAGTATTCATTTAAATAATCAAGAAGGAATTAATTTTATTTTTTAAAAATTTATCATTATTTACATATCCCATTATGTCAAGGTAATAATATGAAAATTTTAATTAAGGGTAATTAGTGAATATATTTTTTCTTCTTTAGGAGTTAGTATTTCTTAATGGATATGTCAAATGCGAGTCACTAGTTATGGACTAGAAGGAGTATTAATTTGTTCCAAAAAATAGCATATCTTTATAGGAAAATAGTCAACTATTCGAAAAGGATTAATTTTACCCTATGTTATACTACCAATACAACAATAACACTAACGTTATAAAAATGGTTCAAAATTGGCCTTCCACCATTTATCCCCTCCACTATGGCTAACACCATCCCACGTGACTGCCAACCTAGCCCCGTTTTACCCCTACCCCAAGTACTTCTCTTCCCATTTTATTCTTCTTTCTTTCCTACTCAAAGTTACCAGCACCTCTAGCATTTTTCACCACCTCACCACCATAAGCCATTTACTCATCCTTTATTTCTCTAAAATAGAAAGAAAGAAAAACATAATTTACTCACAGACACCAAACTCCATCGACCTCTCTCTAATTTTGTTACGACCCGACCGGTTATTTTGGGTATTGGCATTTTGTTCGGTAGTTTGAAGTATTGAGTAGCTTCATATTATATATTATGACTTGCGTGCATGGTTGATTTTGATTAATAGGAAGTTCGAGAGTAATTCAGAAGAGTAATTCTCAATTTGGAAGCTTTGAGTTGAAAAGTTGACCAAGGTTTGACTTTCGTGTAAACAATTCCAGATTCGTATTTTGGGAGTTCCAATAGGTTCATATGGTAATTTTGAACTAAGGCGTATGTCTGGATTTGGATTTGGAGGTTCCTAGGTTGATTTGGCTCTTTTTAGAGATAGTTGACAATTTGAAGATTTAGAAATTTCTTATGTTTGTTTGGGAGTTGACTTTGATGGTATCGAGTTAGGATCATTATTTCGGAAGTTGGAATATATTCGTTTTATCATTTGGAACTTGTATGCAAAGTTTAGTCTCATTTCGAGTTGATTTGGTAGGATTTAGATGTGTTTGGTGATGTTTGAAGATTTGAAGGTTAAGAGAATGATTTTGGTCTTCGATTATTGATTTTGATGTTATTTATGATGTTTCGAGCTTTTGGATAAGTTTGGTTAATATATTTCGACATGTCAGTAGGATTGGACGGGGTCCAGGGGACCTCGTGTGTAATTCAGGGTGGTTTCGGACAATTTTGGTGATGTTTGAGCTATTGGTTTTTATCAGGTATCAGCGTTCTTCGTGTTTGCAGTCAGAGCAACGCATTTGCGAAGAGTAATTGTGGATTTGCAAGGCATTGTGATTCACGTTCGTGACAGGGTTTCACTTCCGCGATTGTTAGGTGATTTGTACTTCGCATTTGCACCTGAATGGTCGTGTTCGCGGAGGTTTGACAGGCTTGGCAGACTTTGTTTATCGCGTTTGCGATGGTGATTCCACGAACTCAAAAGCTTATTTCGGAGGCAGGTTCTGTTGTGCTTCGCGAACACGAGGCCTCTTTCGCGTTCGCGATTGGTATTCCTGAGTAGTACATTTAAGTCTTTATTTCGGACTTTGAACTCATTTTATCATATTTTAAGATTGGGAGCTCGGATTGAGTCGAATCTTTAGGAGATTTTCACCACTTGGATTGGGGTAAATGTTCTTAACTAGGATTTAGTTATTTCTCATGATTCCATCCTTGATTATAGCATTTGATTGTTGAATCTAAGAGGGAAAAATTGGGGGGTTTTGGCAAAACTTTTTAAAGTGTAAAATGGAAATTTAAACTGTTACATCTCGCGTTTTCATACATTAAAAGTTTCGTCTTCAGTTAATTGACATAGACTCGGGGATGAGATTATCTTGAGGTTAACGTATTTACACTATTTATAACAAGCGATAAATAAGTGTCATAAAGGATAAAGGGTACATGAATTAAAGAAAACGAGTTTCGTTGAAAATGGATAATTTGGGATAAAGTGCGGGTCGAGCGATACTACCCAATAATTATGGACTAGTACCATACAAGTGTAACGATCCGGCCGGTCGTTTCATGAGTTACCACTCCATTTATCCCATTTCTGGTTCTTATTGCCTTTTTCAGCTGTATTTTGTATTATCAGGTTGGTTGGCTCGGGTTCGGAGAGGTTTTGGTAAGGTTTGAGACACTTAGTCTATTTTGAGGAAGCTTAAGTTGGAAAAGTCAACCGGATGTTGACTTATGTGTTAAATGGCTCGGATGTGAGTTTCGATGGTTTGGATAGCTTCGAGAGGTGATTTGGGAGTTAGGAGCGTGCTCGGAATGTGTTTTGGAGGTCCGGAGTAGATTTAGGCTTGAATATGCGAAATTGGAATTTTGGCGTTTTCTAGTTGATAGATGAGATTGTGATATAGGGGTCGGAATGGAATTCCGGAAGTTGCAGTAGGTCCGTTGTGTCATTTGGGATGTGTGTGCAAAATTTCAAGACATTCAGACATGGTTTGATAGACTTTTTGATCGAAAGCTGAACTTGGAAGTTTGTAGAGTTCTTAGGCTTAAATCCGGTACAAATTTGGTGTTTTGATGTTGTTTTGAGCGTTCTGAAGGTTGGAACAAGTTTGAATGATGTTATGGGATAGGTTGGCATGTTTGGGTGAGGCCCTGAGGGCCTCGTTTGAGCTTCGGGTGGTTAAACGGATCATTTCAAGTTGTAGAAAATTGCAGAAAATTGCAGAAAACTGCTGTGTATGTTACAGACTAGTTGGCCTTCGTGTTCGCGAGTGGTCCCTTGCGTTCACGAAGGGTTATCATGTGAGGATGAAGATTTGGACTTCGCGTTCGGAAGGGAGGTCCCGCGTTCGCGAAGGGCTGGAGTCATTGAGCTATGTGTTCGTGAGAGGGGAGTCGCATTCTCGATGGGTTGTGGAGCTGAGCCTTCGCGTTCGCGAGAGGGGAGACGTGTTCGCGAAGAAGAAAAATGTGGTCAACGTCAGGTTGTGCTTCGCGAATGCAGGGCTTTGACCGCCTTCGCGAAGAAGGATTGAAATGTCTGGGCAGAATGTTTTAAAAGCTCATTTCCGCGATTTTGGGTCTAAGTTCCTCCATTTTTGGGCCATTTTGAAGTTTTTTGAAGGGATTGAAGAGGGAATCAAGGGGGAACACTTGGAGGTAAGATGAACTTAATACTCAATCCTAATGTGATTTCTACTTAATTAATCATGGAAATTATTGAATTTAAGCCTAAGTATTGAAGAACTAGGGCTTGTAATTGGAGACCTAGGATTTGGTATTTGAGGGGTCGTTTGTGGTTGGATTTTGGTGCTTTTGATATGAATGAACTCGGGGAGTGATAAGGAGTCTGTTGATGTAATTTTTATCGGATTCCGAGGTGTGGGCCCGGGGGTCGGGTTTGGCCAATTTCGGGATTTGTGTTGTAATTTAATTTCTTTCGAGTGGTCTTTGTTCCCTTAGCGTATATTGATGGATTTGCACTGATTTTGGTTAGGGTTGGAGCATCCGGAGACCGATTTGAGAGGCAAAGGCATCGCGGGCTAGAGTTTGGGTCGGATAGAGGTGAGTAATGATTGTAAATGTTGTCCTGAGGGTATGAAACCCCAGATTTCACATCGTTGTGCTATATTGAGGTGACACACATGCTAGATGACGAGCGTGGGGTCGTGCACCGTTGGGGATTGTGACTTAGTCCATCCCAAATGATTGTTTTACCGCGTATTTGATTGAAAACTGTTTGCTATTATCCTGTTTTGGGCTGAATACCATAATTGGGCCTTGTGCCAACTGTTTTAGACCCTTAGGGGATTTTTACTACTATTCCTCACTATTTTGACTTTATACTTGTACTCAGTCATGCTATATTCCACTATTTTCATAACTCAACCATGTTTATACTATTTTGACACCTTAAATGATATTTTGAGTTGAACATCATATTTTACTGTGCCCGAGTGGCTTTTAGAGATTTCTGACTGAGTATGGCCGAGGGCCTGTGTTATGAGAATTATTATGGGATCGGGGCTTCACGCCACAGCAGTGTTGTACTGATTATGATTATTAGGCCGAGGGCCTGAGTTGTTTGCCAAAATGTGGCTTGATATGAGGCCGAGAGCCTATTGATTATGCCAGAGATGGCTTGATATTTCGCTTGGGTCATAGGGCCCCCTCTCAGAGTCTGTACACCCCAGTGAGCGCGGGTACCCAGTGTGATATGTGATATAGCCGAGGGGCTGGTGTTGTTCCATGTTATTGCCCGAGGGGCTGATTCTGTGGACATTGTGCCCGATGGGCGGATTTTATGTGTTTATCTTTTCTAGCTGTTTTTCATTTACTTGTTTAATTGTTAAAAATGTGTTTTAAAGAAGCTTATACTGAACTCAAGTGTTTTTATAAGATTTCACTGTTTTATTGCATTTTATTGGTTTTACACTACCTCTTTATAGCATGTTGTTGTGTTTACGTGATTTCTTATCGCTCAGTCTTCATTTATTGTTATTACTCACTGAGTTGAAGTACTCACTTTACTCCCTGCATCCTGTGTGCAGAATCAGGAGCTTCAGGTCCCGCCAGTGAGGGTTGATTGCTCCCAGCAGGCCATTCGGAGTCCACTAGGTAGTTGCTTGGCGTTTGCAGCCCAATGTTTCTCCCTCCTATCTTACTTTCTGTTTTCTAGTTCTGTAATAGACTGTATAAACTCTATCAAACTCTTAGACACATGTTTAGATGCTCATAACTGGTGACACCCCAATGTTGGGTTGTGTTAGTTCAACAAGTTGTACTATTTCACTATTTCTTTTGGGATTTAATCATGTTAACGACTTAAATTGTGCTATTTTAATTGTTTAAAATGAATTGAGTTTTGTGTCAGCTGGCCTTGTCTTCACGAGAGGCGCCATCACGACTAGGTCTGGGTTTAGGGTCGTGACAAGTTGGTATTAGAGCCTAGGTTACAGAGGTCTCACGAGTCATGAGCAGGTTTGTAGAATCTCGCGGATCGGTACAGAGACGTCTGTATTTATCCTCGAGAGGCTGCATAACCTTTTGGAAGAACTTCTTTTCTTGAAATTCTTGTCGTGCGAATCTGTTGACCCGAGTACTAAACTCCTATTATTATATTCTCTCACAAATGGTGAGGAACGTGCTACCGGTCAGGATGGACGACCACCAGTACCACCAGCTGTGGCCACTAGAGGCTGATGATGCGGTCGTGGTCGCGATAGGGGTAGGGGTGTGGCCCACACAACAGCTAGGGCAGCACCAGATCCACTAGCCGCCCCAGTTCAGGATCAGGTCCTAGTTGTGGATGCTCCAGCCGCACCAGCTCAGGCACCAGCTGTGCCCATTATGATTCCGGGTCTTTAGGAGGCCTTGGCTCAAATTCTATCAGTATGCACTGGCCTAGCTCATGCAGTCTCAGTTACTACAGCTGCAACTACTTCTCAGGCCGGGGGATACACTCTGACTCCCGCCGCTCGCACACCTGAGCAGGTTGTGCAGGGACTTCAGACACCGGGGGCATATCCAGCCCAACCGGTTACAGCTGCTCAAGACTGTATAGCTCCTGCCATGCCAGAGGACGAGCAGCACAAGTTGGAGAGGTTTGGTAGACTTCAGCCTCCGACTTTCAGTGGTACAGAGGGCAAGGATGCCCAGGGTTTCTTGGACAAGTATCAGAGGATTCTTCACACAACGGGTATTCGGGAGATCAATGGGGTCGCTTTCACTAATTTTCAGTTTTCTAGAGCTACCTTCACTTGGTGGGAGGCTTATGAGAGGCGTATGCCTGTTGGTGCAACACCCCTTAGCTGGCAGCAGTTCTCCGTTCTCTTTTTGGAGAAGTATGTGCCACAGTCTCGTAGAGAGGAGCTGCGTAGGCAGTTCGAGTGGTTGCGTCAGTGAGAGATGACTGTGATGCAATATGAGATGAGGTTCTTAGAGTTAGATCGTCATGCTATTTGGTTGGTTCCGACAGATAGATAGAGGATTAGGAGGTTCGTTGATGGCCTCACTTATCAACTTCATATTCTCATGATAAGGGAGAGGGTGTCTAGTGCTACTTTTGAGGAAGTTGTAGACATTGCTCGTGATATTGAGTCAATTTTGTCGCCAAGAGCGAGATGAGAGGGAGTCCAAAAGGCCTCGGGGATCTGGTAGTTATGGTGGTGCTCCTTCGAGAGGTCAGTTTCGGCACGGCAGAGGCCGTCCATTCAGGCATGCTCAGCCAGCTCACCCAGGTTATCATGGGGCGTCAACAAGTCATGGTTCTCACAGTTCTCATCAGGACCAGTCATCACTTAGTGCCCTTCCAGCTCAGAGTTCGTCCCGTGCTCCATCAGTTCAGGCTCTTCTATGCCAGGTGCATCTGCTAGTCATTTCGGTGCTAAGGGCTCCCTTCAGTCCCCATCTCCAGCACCCGGGAGTTTCTATGAGTGTGGAGAGATGGGTCATATATGGAGGCAGTGTCCTCGTCGTCTTGCGGGTTCATCTCAGTAGAAGAGTCAGCCATCGACTTCAACGCCGGTTACTTCACCACCACTCACCCAGCCAGCTAGGGGCGGAGTCCAGTCAGCTAGGGGTCGCCCTAGAGGAGGAGTTCAATCAGGTAGCGGTCAGACCTGTTTCTATGCACTTCCAACTAGACCCGTTACTATTACTTCAGACCCCATGATCACAGGTATTGTCTCAGTCTGCCACAGAGATGCCTCTGTATTATTTGATCCTAGTTACACTTATTCTTATATGTCATCATACTTTGCTCGTTATTTGGATACGCCCCGTGAGTCTCCTGTTTCATCTGTTCATGTATCTACTCCGGTGGGCGATACTGTTGTTGTAGACCGTGTATACCGATCGTGTGTGGTGGCTATTGGGGATCTGGAGACCCGAGTGGATCTTTTGTTGTTATGTATGGTGGATTTCGATGTTATATTAAGGCATGTATTGGCTATCTCCATGTCATGCTATATTAGACTGTCATGCTAAGATAATGACGTTGGCCATGCCGGGTATGCCATGGATTGAGTGGCAAGGTTCGACTGATTATGTCCCCAGTAGGGTAATATCATTCTTGAAGGCCCATCGTATGGTTAGGAAGGATTGTTTTTCATATCTAGCCTTTGTGAGGGATGTCGGTACAGAGACTTCTAGTATTGATTCCGTTTCTGTTGTGAGGGATTTTCCCAATGTGTTTCCTACAGACCTGTCAGGCATGCCACCGGACAGGGATATTAATTTTGGTATTGACCTGGTACTGGGCACTCAGCCCATCTCTATTCCACCGTATCGTATGGTACCAGCGGAGTTGAAGGAGTTAAAGGAGCAACTTCAAGAACTCCTTGATAAGGAGTTCATTCGGCCTAGTGTGTTGCCTTGCGGTGCGCTGGTTCTATTTGTGAAAAAGAAGGATGGCACTATGAGGATGTGCATTGATTATAGGTAGTTGAACAAAGTAACAATTATGAAAAAGTATCATTTGCCTCGTATCGATGATTTGTTTGACCAGCTTCAGGGAGCGAGAGTGTTCCTAAGATTGATCTCCGTTTAGGTTATCACCAGTTGAAGATTAGGGACTCGAATATTCCTAAGACGGCTTTCAGGGCCCGATATGGTCATTATGAGTTCTTGGTGATGTCTTTTGGGCTGACTAATGCCCTAACAATGTTCATGCATTTGATGAACAGCGTGTTCCGGCCTTATCTCGACTCATTTGTCATAGTTTTCATTGATAATATTTTGGTGTACTCGCGCAGTCAGGAGGAGCATGTGGCGCATTTGAGAGTTGTGTTGCATAGATTGAGGGAGGAGAAACTTTATGCAAAGTTCTCTAAGTGTGAGTTTTGGCTCAGTTCAATGGCTTTCTTGGGGCATGTGGTGTCCAGCGAGGGTATTCAAGTTGATCCGAAGAAGATAGAGGCGGTTCAGAGTTGGCCCAGATTGTCCTCAACCACAGAGATTCGCATCTTTCTTGGTTTGGTAGGTTATTACCGCCGGTTTCTTCAGGGATTCTCATCTATCGCATCGCCTTTGACCAAGTTGACTCAAAAGGGTGCTATATTCAGGTGGTCGGATAAGTGTGAGGAGAGCTTTCAGAAGCTCAAGACTGCCTTGACCACAACTCCAATGTTAGTTTTGCCATCAGTTTTAGGTTCATATACCATGTATTGTGATGCTTCGAGAGTTGGTATTAGGTGTGTATTGATGCAGGAGGGTAGAGTTATTGCTTATGATTCTCTTCAGTTGAAGCCCCATGAGAAGAATTACCCTGTTCATAATTTGGAGTTGGCTTCACGCGTTGAAGATTTGGAGGCATTATTTGTATGGTGTGTCATGTGAGGACTTTGCTGATCATTGTAGCCTCCAACACTTATTCAAGTAGAAGGATCTCAATTTGAGGCAGCGAAGATGGTTGGAGTTGCTAAAGGATTATGATATTACTATTTTGTACCATCCGGGGAAGGCCAATGTGGTGGCCGATGCTTTGAGCCGGAAGGCGGTGAGTATGGGGAGTTTGGCATATATTCTGTTGGGGAGAGACCTCTTGCAGTTGATGTTCAGGCCTTGGCCAATCGGTTCGTGAGATTGGATATTTCGGAGCCCAGTCGGGTGTTGGCATGTGTGGTTTCTCGGTCTTCCTTATATGATCGCATCAAAGAGCGCCAGTATGATGATCCTCATTTGCTTGTCCTTAAGGACAGAGTTCAGCATGGTGATGCCAGAGATGTGACCATCAGTGATGATGGTGTGATGAGGATGCAGGGCCGGATTTGTATGCCCAATGCGGATGGGCTTCAGAAGTTGATTCTAGAAGAGGCCCATAGCTCGCGGTATTCCATTTATCCGGGTGCCGCGAAGATGTATCAGGATTTGAGATAACATTATTGGTGGAGGAGAATGAAGAAGGACATTGTGGGATTTGTAGCTCGGTGTCTCAGTTGTCAGCAGGTAAAATATAAGCATCAGAGGCCGGGTGGCTTGCTTCAGCAGATGGATATTCTAGAGTGGAAGTAGGAGCGGATCACCATGGATTTTGTAGTTGGGCTCCCACGGACTTTGAGGAAGTTCGATGCTATTTGGGTGATTGTGGATCAGCTGACCAAGTCCGCACACTTCATTCCTGTGTGTACTACCTATTCTTTAGAGCGGTTCGCAGAGATCTATATCCGGGAGATTGTTCGTTTGCATGGTGTCCCAGTTTCCATCATTTTAGATAAGGGCACTCAGTTTACTTCGTAGTTTTGGAGATCTGTGCAGCGAGAGTTGGGTACTCAGGTGGAGTTGAGCACAGCTTTTCACCCTCAGATGGACGGGCAGTCTGAGCGCACTATTCAGATATTGGAAGACATGTTGCGTGCTTGTGCCATTGATTTCGGAGGGTCATGGGATCAATTTCTACCGCTTGCTGAGTTTTCTTATAACAACAGCTACCAGTCGAGTATTCAGATGACTCTATATGAGGCTTTGTATGGGAGGCGGTGTAGATCTCCAGTTGGTTGGTTTGAGCCGGGTGAGGCTAGGCTATTGGGGACAGACTTGGTGCAGGATGCTTTAGAAAAGGTGAAGGTAATTCAGGAGAGGTTTTGTACAGCGCAGTCAAGGCAAAAGAGTTATGCTGACAGGAAGGTTCGGGATGTGTCCTACATGGTTGGTGAGAAGGTCCTGTTGAAGGTTTCACCCATGAAGGGTGTTATGAGATTTGGGAGGAAGGGTAAATTGAGTCCTCGGTTCATTGGGCCTTTTGAGGTACTTTATAGGATTAGGGAGGTGGCTTATGAGCTTGCTTTGCCACCCAGCTTGTTGAGTGTGCATCCGGTATTTCATGTTTCTATGCTGCAGAAGTATATTGGGGACCCGTCTCATGTTTTAGATTTTAGCACGGTTTAGTTAGATGATGATTTGACTTATGATGTGGAGCCAGTAGCTATTTTGGAGCGTCATGTTTGAAAGTTGAGATCAAAGGATATAGCTTCAGTGAAAGTGCAGTGGAGAGGTCGGCCCATGGGGGAGGCTACCTGAGACCGACCGGGAGATGCGGAGCAGATATCCTCACCTATTTGAGGCTTCAGATATGTTTCTTGACTCGTTCAAGGACGAATGTTTGTTTAAGAGGGGGAGGATGTAACGAACCGGCCGGTCGTTTCATGAGTTACCGCTCTGTTTCCCCCATTTCTACTTCTTATTGCCTTGTTCAACTGTATTTTGTATTATCGGGTTGGTTGGCTCGGGTTCGGAGAGGTTTTGGTAAGGTTTGAGACACATAGTCTCTTTTGAGGAAGCTTAAGTTGGAAAAGTCAACCGGATATTGACTTATGTGTTAAAGGGCTTGGATGTGACGTTCGATGGTTCGGATAGCTTCGGGAGGTGATTTGGGACTTAGGAGCGTGATCGGAATGTGTTTTGGAGGTCCGGAGTAGATTTAGGCTTGAATTGGCGAAATTGGAATTTTGGCATTTTCCGGTTAATAGGTGAGATTTTGATATAGGGGTCGGAATGGAATTCCAAAAGTTGCAGTAGGTCTGTTGTGTCATTTAGGATGTGTGTGCAAAATTTCAGGTCATTCAGACGTGGTTTGATATACGTTTTGATCGAAAGCGGAACTTGGAAGTTTGTAGAGTTCTTAGGCTTGAATCCGATGCAAATTTGGTGTTTTGATGTTGTTTTGAGCGTTCCGAAAGTTGGAACAAGTTTGAATGATGTTATGGGATAGGTTGGCATGTTTGGGTGAGGTCCCGAGGGCCTCCGATGAGCTTCGGGTGGTTAAACGGATCATTTCAAGTTGTAGAAAATTGCAGAAAACTGCTGTGCATGTTACAGACCAGTTGGCCTTTGCGTTCGCGAGTGGTCCCTCGAGTTCGCGAAGGGTTAGCATGTGAGGCTGAAGATTTGTCCTTCGCATTCGGGAGGGGGGTCCCGCATTCGCGAAGGGCTGGAGTCATTGAACTACGTGTTCGCGAGAGGGGAGCCGCGTTCGCGAAGAAGGAAAATGTAGTCAATGTCAAGTTATGCTTCGCAAACGCAAGGTTTTGACCGTGTTCACGAAGAAGGATTGAAATGTCTGGGCAGAATGTTTTAAAAGCTCATTTCCGCGATTTTGGGTCTAAGTTCCTCTATTTTTGGGCGATTTTGAAGCTTTTTGAAGGGGATTGAAAAGAGAATCAATGGGGAAAACTTGGAGGTAAGATTTATGGACTTAATACTCAATCCTAATGTGATTTCTACTTAATTAATCATGGAAATTGTTGAATTTAAGCCTAAGTATTGAAGAACTAGGGCTTGTAATTGGAGACCTAGGATTTGGGATTTGAGGGGACGTTTGTGGTTGGATTTTGGTGCTTTTGATATGAATGAACTCGGGGAGTGATAAGGAGTCTATTGATGTAATTTTTATCGGATTCCGAGGCATGGGCCGGGGGTCGGGTTTGGCCAATTTCGATATTTGTGTTGTAATTCGATTTCTTTCAAGTGGGCTTTGTTCCCTTAGCATATATTGATGGTTTTGCACTGATTTTGGTTAGATTTGGAGCATCCGGAGGCCGATTCGAGAGGCAAAGGCACGCGGGCTAGAGTTTGGACCGGATAGAGGTGAGTAATGATTGTAAATGTTGTCCCGAGGGTATGAAACCCCGGATTTTACATTGTTGTGTTGTATTGAGGAGACACACACGTTAGATGACGAGCGTGTGATCATGCACCGTTTTCGAATTGTGACTTAGTCCATCCCGAAAGATTGTTTTACCGCGTATTTGATTGAAAACTGTTTGATATTATCTTGTTTTGGGTTGAATGCCATAATTGGGCCTATTGCCAACTGTTTTGGACCCTTAGGGGATTTTTACTACTATTCCTCACTGTTTTGACTTTATACTTGTACTCAGTCATGCTATATTCCACTGTTTTTATAACTCAGCCATGTTTATACTGTTTTGATACCTTAAATGATATTTTGAGCTGAGCATCATATTTTACTGTGCCCGAGTGGCTTTTAGAGATTTCTGACTGAGTAGGGCTGAGGGTCTGTGTTGTGAGGATCATTATGGGATGGGCTGCACGATGCAGTAGTGTTGTATTGATTATGATTATGATTATGAGGCCAAGGGCCTGAGTTGTACGCCACAAGGTGGTTTGATATGAGGCCGATAGCCTATTGATTACGCCACGAGATGGCTTGATATTGCACTTGGGCCGTAAGGGGCCCCTCCCGGAGTCTGTACACCCAGTGAGCGCGGGTACCTAGTGTGATATATGATATAGACCGAGGGGCTGGTGTTGTTCTATGTTATTGCCTGAGGGGCTTATTCTATTGACATTGTGCCCGAAGGGCGGATTTTATGTGTTTATCTTATCTAGCTATTTTTCATTTACTTGTTTAACTGTTAAAAAGGTATTTTAAAGAAGCTTATACTCAACTCAGGTGTTTTAAAGAAGCTTATACTCAACTCAGGTGTTTTTATAAGATTTCATTGTTTTATTGCATTTTATTAGTTTTACACTGCCTTTTTATAGCATGTTGTTATGTTTACGTGATTTCTTATCGCTCAGTCCTCATTTATTGTTATTACTCACTGAGTTGGAGTACTCACTTTACTCCCTGCACCCTGTGTGCAGATTCAGGAGCTTAAGGTCTAGCTAGTGAGGGTTGATTGCTCCCAACAGGCCATTCGGAGTCCACTAGGTAGCTGCTCGGCGTTCGCAGCCCAGTATTTCTCCCTCCTATCTTACTTTCTGTTTTCTATTTCTATAACAGACTGTATAAACTCTTTTAGATTCTTAGACACATGTTTAGATGCTCATGGCTGGTGACACCCCGATGTTGGGCTGTGTTAGTTCCGCAAGTTGTACTTTTTCACTATTTCTTTTGGGATTTAATCATGTTAACGACTTAAATTGTGCTATTTTAATTATTTAAAATGAATTGGGTGTTGTGGTGGCTGGCCTTGTCTTCACGAGAGGCGCCATCACGACCGGGTCTAGGTTCAGGGTCGTGACAACAAGGTACCATATGGCCGTGATAATATTATATATATATATACAAAGTATATTAAAAATGAGTTGTATTTTTAAGTAATTTGGGATAATTTTTTTAAATTATGCGGGTAATTGATTAATTATCGGGTAATAGGACATTACCTAGTTAACTAATAAGTAGATAAAAATTTATAAATTATTTTCCCCAATATGTGGCAAGAAGCCACAAATCAAGAAATGACTAAGTAGTTACTTATGCCTATGTGGCAACCTAGGAATGAATAATTATCCAAAAGCAAGACACATATACAAGTCGTATAATTCAAAGGACACAAAGCAACGTTACTCATTTCAGAAAGAAAGCAAGAAGGATTTCATTCTTAATTTGAAAGGTTGGAAGCTAATTCTTCATAAAGGAAAACGTTGAAGCAGAAGAATTTCGTTTCAAAACAAAAGCTTCATCAGAAGCAATTTCGTCCAAATTTCAAAGAATCAAAGCAAGATTTCGTTCCTCAATTTCAAAGCGCAGAAGCTTAATCCGATTTTTGGGTTCTAAGTTCAATCCACAAAGGTTTCCAAATTATACTGAAGAAATGAGCAAACACATAGTTTCCATAAATTACTCTATTCATAGAAATATTATGGGTGTCTACATTCTTGATTCCCCATGAAAATTATTATTATCTTCTGTTCATGGGTCTCAGAATTATACACAATTGAAAAAGTTTATCCGGAAGGAATATTGAGATTATTACGTATTTTTCATGCATTTCATCCATTTATACATGTGCATTGACCCATGACCAGATGACATTATATATGCGTATATATATAAATATATGTATATGGGATATGGGAAAAGGTTACGACATTATATACGCACCACCACCTGATCAGCTAGTATATTTCGATGATGTTTCCCACATTGGCCGATGTTGCCTACCTTTTTTCCTTCGCGGAATCGTGTTCATGACATTTTGGTTGGGACAACTCTTTCCTTTTGGGAAGTGGTTCTTGCAATTTTGGAGAGTCGCCACCTACTGATTTTTAAGGCATGTTAGGGCACCTATAGGGGTCATTTGCAGCTACATTTTGGTAACCAGAGATAGGGTAAGGGCTTGAAATTATCGTAAGGGGAAGGTGTTAGGCACCCCTTAGGATCCACTAGTGTAGTTTTCGACCAGACAATTTTTTGTGAATTTGTGCAATT
The DNA here is from genome assembly GCF_000715075.1 of Nicotiana tabacum. NCBI lineage: Eukaryota > Viridiplantae > Streptophyta > Magnoliopsida > Solanales > Solanaceae > Nicotiana > Nicotiana tabacum. The sequence continues at coordinate 106,334,514 of NC_134090.1, forward strand.
ATCAAGTAGACAAGTAAGGCTCACATAGTAGGGGATTTAGGTTTAAATACACTAGTGTTTGAAAATGATTAATGAAAACACAAGATTTTAAAAGGAGTTACAATCTAAGAATGCTTATGAACGTAAAGGGGAGTCCTAGGTTTGTTTGTAATATGGATCACATCAATGCAATACCTGGTATGACACTCCTCGAAGAGGGGCTACACTTGGTATTAGTGCACTGGTCATCATATCTATATCTACCCTTTCCCGCCCCGTGGAGTTAATTAAAGCGAGGGTGGGTCTCGACCCTTATTGCATGCTGTTACTCGTCCCTTCTTATCAGCCCCAGAGGAGTTTAGGACTTCTATCCTATCAGAGAAGTTCTAGGCAGACCCTTAGGTTTAAAGGCAAAATACTAAGCGACAAGCAAGAACATATAGGACTGCATTTTAAGGGAAAAGACAAGCAAATAGAAGGCTCAGATATACCTCCACATGTGATGCATATAGACAGTATGACTCATACATAGATAAGGTCTGAATGCATAATTCTAAGCATGGTATCTAAATGATTACAACAGAATTAGATCTATCACATGACTCAGAAAAGAAGTCCGAATCAGGCTTGCCTACTGATTTTAACATACTGGCAATTAAATAAAGACAATTCTGTTTTTTATTCAAGCGGTTACCTAAGGCTTGCCTAGGCGTAAGTAATGTGCAGTAGTTATTTCGAGTTATTAAAACAGTGGGAATTATATTTTTTACCCTAAGAGCATGTTGTTCTAGTTGATATGAATGCAGAATTATTTTAGACAGGATAATCAAGTGTGAAACTGTTTTTACCTCTTTTATAATCAACAGTTTGCACTAAGTGTGAATGCAAGTACAAATGAGGTCCTAAAATATGGTATCTAATATGCATGTATAAAACTCATGATGCAGAATTCCTAGAGCAGAATTTCTAAATGCGTATGGCAGGATTACAGAATTTCCTAAGAGCAGGATTTCTAAATGCACGTGGCTATGTAGAACATAATAAAGTACTGATTATTAGCAGGTTTTAATACATGATTTGTAAGGATAACACATGCTGAAACAATAAACAAGAGACCTAAGGGCATTGTTTCTAATGTATGTATAACCCTAAGCATGGTTTCTATCACGCAATTAGGAACATAAACCTAATATCATATTTTCTACTCTTAACGACTATAGCATGCATATTAACCCCATCCCGTTTCACTAGCCACCCCAATACTTGTTTACAAATGATTTCAGACCAACATTGAAAAGAATTACATAATGAAAATAAGAAGTTACACTATGGGAAGCCTAATTAGGACTTCCTCTCTGAGTTATGTAATCAATCATCTCAAGTGCCAAGATTGTTCACAGCTTTCCCTCATATCTAGGTGTGTCAGAGTTCCCTAAGGAACTCAAGGGATCCCGGGAAGTGCTCACACCCAGATTTCATAGCCAAGACAGAATAAGTGGTATGGAAAGGCCAGCTTTCATGTGTCCGAGTTTAGAGGGAGCTCAAGGGTCCCAAGGCAAGGCTCACACAAAAGAGGAGAACCTAGTATTCAAAGAGTATAGTGAAAGTGCAAAACACATGTTTGAAAGGAGTTAGTTTAAAAAACTGGACTGACAAGTCCATTTTGAAAGCAATCAGTAACAGAGATGATTGAAAGCAGTTGTAGAAGTAAACAGAACTCAAACTCCTTAAGATGGGATCACACACAGAATCAGTAGTCACACAGGGGTCAAGGGATTTGGGGATACACAGACATTTGACTGTAAACACATAACCCCAGCAAGGGTCTTAGGACTGGTTTGGACATGCTCAACAATAGTTGGTACTGGCATAATCCCAAACTAGTCAAAAAGAACATAAACACACGGAAGGGACATGGATTTGGGATTCATAAGATGGTAAGTACACAGTAAGTGATTGACGAAGCATGCTTTGAAACACACGTAAGGGGATGCATTAATTTAAAGGACAAGGGAGACATAATAGCATGCTAGTAATGTAACTCAACTGAATGTTTCATAATAGAACCAGAAGTAGAAGTAGACAATAAGAGAAGCATGTTGTTATAGAGGCTTTAAAATTAAACTAGGACATACCAGTTGAGAAAGCAAAGTGCAGAAAAGTAAAGCAGGTAGAATTCCACAGTCTAGCCTTGGCTTTCAGCCAGCTAAACAAGCAGTAGCACAAGTAGTAGAGAAAGAAGAGAGAGTTTGAGTGTGTATGTGTATGTTCTGAACTAATTTGTTTGTGTGTTGAGAAGTAAAACAAGAGTGTAAATATAGAACTTTAGGAGTAGAACTAATAAGGTAAAGGAAATTAGAGTTCAATCAATTAATGATCAATCAACCAATCACAGAATTAATTATCATAAGGGAGTCGGGAATAGACCCCCTTAATTAGGGGTAATTGATTAACGATAATAACAAGAGAGTCTAATTAAGGCAAGAATCCCAATCATACAAAGTAAAGGATCAAAAAAAATCACAAAATCATACTGATGGATAGTTAAGGCAAGTGTGATCAATTAAAATTACAAATAAGGAAACAAATAAAGTTCATGCATACAAATCTTTAACAGAACAAACCAGGCAACCAAAATTTCAAAAATAATACTGATTTGAAGAGAGGGAAAATATCAGTTTTCCGTAAATATACTAATAGGCAAAAATAGAAATTCATAAGCATGCATAAAATTGCCAAGAGATCGACTCAGAAACCCTAGTAGAGATGAACTAGGGTAAAAGTCACGAGATACTGAATTAGGCTAAAGGGGGAAATCATGAAAGTCAAAGCACAACAGCAACAATGTAACAAATAGCTCGGAAAGACTCAGAGTCGAAGCAAAACATAAGAAAATTAGGGATTTAACACAAACTAGTTAGGGTCCAGACAATCTTATCAGAAATCAGTCAATAATACCTAAGAACATATTATTAACACTCAAAAATCATGAAAACTTTGAGAACGAGTTTCAGTAAACCCTAGTTTAGAAAAGATCAACTAAAATCGAAATAGTTACTCAAAACAGGAGATGTTTTTTAAGGAAAACATTTAATAACACTTGAATCATCTCAGATCTATAATGATCTGAGAAGAATCGAATAGTAGTGAGTTAGGGTTTCGAAAAAAATAGCAAAGATGCAGAAAAAATCTGTTAAAACTCATGGACATACTTAGATCTAAGATAGATCTAAAGAAAAAATGGAAAATCTCAGGAGCTAGGGTTTCAGAGAACCCAAGAAGGATGAGAAAACATTAGATCGTTATCGATTTCAGCCGGAAAAGCCATGGTTCTTACTCGAACGGCCATGGATGGCTGGAAAGTAGCATAAGAGACCATGGGTGGAAGTTGAGCAAGATCTGGACTAGATCTCTACGAGATCTTTCCACGAATCACAGAAACGGGCAGCCATGAGACGAGTATACGTCTCAAACAGCCATGGGAATCCATGGATTGAGTGAGGATCGAAGGGGATTAGGGCTGGTTTGGGTGGCGGCGGCTAGGGTTTGAGTTAGGTTTTCAGAGAGAATTGGAGAGGAAAGGGGATTCAAGGGCGGAGGATGAGATAGGTTTGTGGGGATCCGGGTTTGGGTAGGATTTAAATTGGGTTAGGGTCGGTTTTTAATTGAAATTGGGCTGGGAAATTGGGGTTTGATTTGGGCTATAATTGAAAGCCAATTTGGCTACATTTTAAATAGCCATTTTCCCCTTTTAATTTATAAAAATAGTAAATAGTTTCTGAAAACTAATTTAAAGTACTAAAATGATTTATAACACATAATTAGCAATTTAAAAATACAGGATCCAATTTTGTGCATATAAAACCTAATTAAACCTTAAAAGGGCACATATTGCAATTATGTGCAATTTAGCTTTAAAAGTACTAAATGTAATTATAAAAAATATGAAAAAATTACTTTAGCCATATTTTGGCATAAATATAGAAATTAAATAGAATAATTACCAAAATAATAATTTTGAAAATAATTATTGGGGATTTTATGGATAACAAGGGAGGAAATAAATCAATTTAGAACCTTAAAATTATGAAAAAATAATAAAAACCTTAGACATGCTTATATATGCATATATATGTTTTTTTGAAGGTATTTTGCATATTAAAAATATATAGAAAAAAATTGGGTATCAACAACTGCCCCTCTTTACCCGGGAAAAATGAAAGAGTTTCCGGGTAAAGAAATGATGGCCAATTTTGACCGAGCGAAACGGTTTGAAGAGGTTGGGCCGTAACCTGGATTCTGAGCTGCCTACATATCCCTGGTTTTGTAGGAATCCGGCCGTTTGTAGTTCACGGTTCACCTGCGGAGTATGCCGATGAAGATACTTCAAGATCGGACGCAATATCTAGGGCCGGGTGAGTAGATAGTTTACAGGAATGGTTAGGTCTGATGTGGCTGAGGGAACTGGAGTGGGATCGCGATCCTACTGGGATAGTCGTTGCTCGCCGGCTTACCTTCAAATAGAAGTAATACAAGCATATACTGTGCATAAATTTAAACATGATGCAAATTCTTGTTGGACCATGAATGTTGTCTTCGGATGGTTAGGAATGACGTCCTCAAACCATGATGTCGTGGGCCATGAAGAGTATGATAAAAGATTCGAAGGCCATAAAATGATGCTCTCGGGCTATGAGGATGGTGCCTCCGAACCATGATGCCTTTGAATTAATGATATGCAAAATATTAAGAGAGATCCTCAGGCCATGACATGGTGTTCTTGGGCTATGAAGATGGTGCCTCCGAACGATGACGCCTTTGGATGAGTTGGCGATATTTCAGCCCATAAAAGATGCAGTAGTATGATGTGGACAAGACAGAGCTTAGTCTTGTGAATTGAAGGGCAGAGCTTAGCCCGTAAGAAAAGCGAGATAAATAGTGCTTGAGATGGCGCTTAATTTCGAAGAAAATTGGAGGCAAAGCTTAGCCTCAGAAGGCAGAATGGTAGCCTTATGCAAAGATGCAGATGCAGACGGAGGTAGAGCTTAACCTCGGAAGGCAGAATAGTAGCCTTATGCAAATTGGAAGGCAGAATAGTAGCCTTATGTAAGAATGCAGATGGAGACAACATTTAGTCTCGGAATGCAGAATGGTAGCCTTATGCAAGGATGCGGATGTAGATAGAGGTAGAGCTTAAACTCGGAAGGAGGAATGGTAGCCTTATGCAAATTGGAAGGCAGAATAGTAGCCTTATGCAATGCGGATGCAGGGGAGACAACGTTTAGTCTCAGAAGGCAGAATAGTAGCCTTATGCAAGTTGGAAGGCAAAATGGTAGCCTTATGCAATACAGATGTAGGGGCAGACAATGTTTAGTCTCGGAAGGCAGAATAGTAGCCTTATGCAAGAAATGAATTAACAAATGACAGTGGAGTTTTCTTAGCTGAGAGCAGATTGCGGCGTTGTGATTACTGGGAGCATGTGACGTACGGGACGTCACTAGTGTGTACTGATAGCAAATGTTGGTAAGTGCAACAGTTCCGAGAATTGTATTTCGAACAATGTTTGTCCCGTGGGCGTACAGTATGTCTAATGATTTCACAATCCTAGTGCCTGTATCCAAAGAAAAATCGTGAGTTTTGTAAGAGGGACGGTTAGTTCGTATCCCTAATGGCTTTTGCTTGACTCGTTCGACTATGATCTGGTGATACCGTCTATATTATTGGGGTAGCGTTGCTAAACAAAGCAGTTTCAATAATATACATGCATGATTTTGTAAAAATATGACATAAATTAAAAATAGTTTTTAGATGAACCGATGACTGTGACGTGGTTCAGGACATTACAACCTCTCATGCTACGGAATTTTGAGGGTCCTCCTCAAAATTTTGCCCCAGTTTGATGGATTGACATTTCTGACTGTTGCTCATGCGACGATCGGCTGAAATTACTTTGGAATTTTGAGTGTCCTCCTCAAAATTCTACCCCAGTTTCCAATTGCGGGGGGAAATGGAATTTTTATTAAATTGTGACCGAACCCATAGGGCTGCCTATGTATCCCCTCTTAAACGGGAATCAGGTCAGGCGTAGTTCAATTTACATCATATAAGGAAAGCATAACGATTACACATAGTAACGCTTGACTGCATCTGAATTGAATCGACTTTGGCCAGACTTCCCCGTCATTTCTGCAAGTATGAGGGCTCCTCCTGTCAAAACCCGGTGAAGCATGTATGGACCCTGCCAGTTGGGAGAGAACTTCCCTTTGGCTTCATCTTGATGCGGAAATTTTTTCTTTAACACCAACTATCCCGGTGTGAACTGTATTGGCTTTACTCTTTTGTTAAAGGCTATGGACATTTTGTTCTGATAGAGTTGACCATGTCAGACTGCATTCATTCTCTTTCCGTCATTAAGGGCAAGTTTCTCATAACGCCTTTTAACCCACTCTGCGTCGTCCAGCTCAGCTTCTTGTATGTTCCTTAGGGAAGGGATTTCCACCTCAGCAGGAATGACAGCCTCTGTACCATATCGTCAAGTATGATCCTAAGGGAAGTTCTCATCTTCTTTGACAATCTCGTTAGGTATGTCATCTTCTTCTAAATCCATGTCTGTTTGTTGCATTATCTCATTGTATGTCACAGTCATTAGTTCATCAAGATAAGTAATAGTAATGCTGTATGGGTAAAGTAAGGAGAGAAAATGATAGCAATAAATATTAATTCATAAGAAAAATCAAAAATGCTTTTGATAAATTAAATAACTGTTTTGAACATCGAAGATCTTATTGAAAAATATGAGAAGAAAATAATTTAGTAAATAAAACCAGTGAATGATGCATGTTTTAGCCTTACTACCCCGAGGCTCATCGGGCTTTGGTTGTCCTGATGGTCCAATTATTGAGATGTGCCCCTCTATTCACAGCCTGTATAGAAGGGCCTTCCTCCCCCTCCTCCTTGAGAATAACACAACAGTCCATATCATTGTCTTCTAGAAACAAGGTTTTCACTACTGCGAGTGCTTCTTCTTCATCCGGCCAATAAATAATGTCAGCCTGTTGGAAAGTCTGCTCCAGATGTGGTATTGGTTGCTCTAGTTGACAGTAAGGACTGTGACATGGTGGCGACCAGTTATTGAATTCTTCTCAGGTGTATTCATATCCCAAACTAAAGGTAGTGACAAGATTCTTGAGTTTTATGGGTTTAGAGATTCCTTGGAGTTTTTTACCGAGCCCTTTGCCAGGTTCGTACCAACTCTAACTTAGTATACTCTCGATTTTACTATCCCACCATTTGTCTTTTTCGATAGCATTGGCCCACTCAATGTGGCGGTAAGTTCTCCACCCAGCTTCCTTCTTCCTTCGATCGCCGGAATAGTCTGGCGACTGTATATGGGGTTGCTACTATCGCCGTGAATGATCACCTCCTGGTGATTCCATTCGAACTTTACTGCCTAATGCAGCGTTGATGCTACGGCCCCAACGGCATGAATCCATGGATGTCCCAGTAGCAAGTTGTAAGATGCTAGTACATCTATAACCTGGAAATCGACCTCGAACCAGGTTGGTCCCATCTGCAAGCATAGAATAATCTCACCAATGGTGGACCTATGAGAATCATCAAAGGCTTTCACATTGATTGCTCCATCCTTTATCTCATGTATCCCTTTGCCCAACTTCTTGAATGTTACCAGTGGACAAATGTTAAAACTGGAACCTCCATCGATCAGGATTCTAGTGATGAAATAATCTTCGCATTGCACGGTGATGTGCAGTGCCTTGTTGTGCCCCAGCCCTTCAGGTGGCAGTTCGTCCTCATGAAAGGTGACCTTATGGCTTTCCAGAACTTATCCTACCATATTAGCCACTTCCCCGCTAGTGATGTTACTCTTTACGTACGCCTCATTCAGCACCTTTAACAAAGCGTTCTTGTGCGCCTCAGAATTTTGCAGCAACGAGAGAATGGATATTTGTGTTGGCGTCTTGTTTAACTGGTCGACAACTGAATATTCCTTGGCCTGTATTTTCCTCCAAAGGTCGTCCGGACCTGTCTCAATAAGGGGTGGCCGATTGGAGGCCTGCTTGCTTGATTCAGCTAGATGCTTAGAGGTATAGACTCTACCGGTTCTTGTCATACCCTGTGCTACGACTGTTTCTTCGATTCTGACCTTGCCCTTCCTTCTCGCCTTGGCTGTGTGGTCCCATGGTACAACATTTTATAGAACGGTGTCATGGTTGACATCGCCACTGGGATCGGCGTGGCTATCCTCACTCCAAACTGAACATGTGCCTTGGGTGGCAAGACTGCAACCTCAAATGGTGCGGGTGCAACTGTCGGTGACACGAATTCAACCTCAATTGGTGCTAGTATCTTTGTGGATGGTGTTGCTTCAAACTCAAGTGGTATAGACATATTCACCTCAGCGTCCTTAGACGGTTGGATCTGGACTATGATTGGATTGAGAGTAATTGTTGGCTTCTTTGGGTCATCACCTTCTGCGATCAGCCCGATTGATCCCTCGGGATCCCAGTCATCTTCTATTTTAATCATGTGGATACCTCCACCCTTATGGTCGGGCAAAAGGTTGTTGCAGATGTTTGGAGCGGGCTCCTTTGCCATAATGATCTTGTTATCAATCAAGTACTGTATCTTGTCTTTCAAGGAACGTCATTCATCGTTGGTGTGCCCTTTCATGCCGGAGTGGTATGCACAGGACTTGTTTGGGTTAACCCACTGAGAATGATTCTCAGGGGTTGTAGTAGGGATGGGGGTGACATAACCAGCAGCTTTGAGCTTCTCATACAACTGGTCGATGGGTTCAGCGATGGCTGTATATTGTTTTGGAGGTTTGCGATCAAAATTAGGTCGAGGTCTAGGAAAATTTTGGTGTGTAGGGGGTGATTGATAGTAGGATGGTTGAGCATTATAAGTTTGGTATACATGAGCAGGTTGTGAGTATCTGGGTGAAGTAGGTTGATATGTAGGAGGTGGAGATAACTGATAAGTTGGTGGCAGAGCTTGGTATGAGGGTGAGGGTACTTGGTAATTTAGGGTTGGCTGGTATGTTAGTGGAGGTGTTGGGTAAGTTTGGTATTTGAGGGGAGACTTGGTCTTTTGTGCAACCATCACAGCCCCTACGTCCCTTTTCTTGGACACACCAACGGACTGTAAAGCCTTATTCGTAGCTTTCAAGGCTTTGAAATTTGTAACTATACCACTTTTAATACCTTCTTCAATTCTTTCACCCAGTTTGATAATGTCGGAGAACTTGTGGTTCTCAATCATCATCAGTCATTCATAGTACTGCCGGTCTTAAGCCCGGACAAAGAACTTGTTCATTTGCTCCTCTTCGAAGGTAGGTCTGACCTTAGCAGCTTCGGACCTCCAGTGAGTAGCATACTCACGAAACATCTCTATGGGCTTCTTCTTATAATTCTGGATATAGAACACGTCTGGTGCGTTCTCTATATTAAACATGAATCTATCTATAATGTCAGATGCCATGCCTACCCAGCTTGACCACTTTTTGGGATCTTGGCTGATGTACCAAGATAATGCATCTCCTTTTAAACTTCTCATGAACAGCTTCATGCAGATCCTTTCATCCTTCATACTCTAACCAGCTTGTCGCAATATGTCCTCAGATGGACCCTTGGATCACCCGTACCATCAAACATTTCGAACTTAGGAGGTTTGTACCCCTCAGGTAGTTCGACATTAGGCTGTATGCGAAGATCCTCATAGTTCAACCCCTCGATTCCTTTGCTTCCCTCAACGCCCTGAATCTGGCTGGTCAGTTTCTTAAGCTCCTCGGCCAAGTTCCTAATAAGCAGATCCTTTTCATCAGACTCAGGTGTGCTTGAGATAGGTTGGGTAGAGTGTGGCATGGTCTCCACGTAGATAGGAGTGTTATGGTGGCCCGGTGTATGGGGTGTGGAAATGGTCGTTATTGGATTTTTGAGGTTCTGGGATGAGTAGTGGAGTGTTGTTTGGGGTATGACAGGTGTTACATTGGTTCTTTGGTGGAGCAACGTGATGGTGAGGAGCGGGATGATTCTGTTGTTTTGGGATATTTTGAGGAGGTGTAGGGATTTGAGTGTTGGGGAAGTTGACATCTAGGGTGCTGAGGGAAAATGACAGGTTTGCCAGATTTTGAACCTGATCGAGCTCTTCTTGAAATTTCAGCAGTTTCTGCTCAAGTTGTGACACATTCTCGTTTGGAACCCGAATACCCTGGCTATCAGTGACCTCTACCCATTCAGCAGTGTTCTCCTTCCTGATGTTGTTCAAATCTTCCATCTTGTCTTTGTTCTTGCTTTTAATAGGACTAAGAGGAGGAGTGGGTGGAGGGCCCCTAGTCTTGTGAAATAAGATGATGTTGCTAGAGTATACGAACTAACCTTTGGGGAGGGGAATAATAAAAATAAAAATAAAAAAACAAAAGGTAATCAAGTTAGTGAGGATTATAAAATGTATTGCAATATTTAAACACATAGTGCGGGAATGTAAAATGTGTCCTAATTTGGGAACCTCTTTTGTGTCCGAGGTAGGCCTAGCGACAAATTGATTTGGAGAACTTAGAATGCTAAATGCCTTATTTTATTGATAAAAATAGACGAATCCCAGAATGATACTAAATAAACAAGAAATAAAGTCACTAATGGCCATGGGCCTTATTACATTCATAAAGCGAAAAAGTAAGTTCCTATCTATTTGGTCCCGAAAGGACCTTCCCCAGACTCAGCATCCTTAGATCCGTCGAACAGCTTCCCCAACTTGCGAAGTCCCAGCAACGGGTATGCTCTGGCTAGATGTCCACCTTCGGCCCCTTCGGCCTTTTGACAATCTTCAACCTTTTCGAGAAATTTTCTCTCCAACTCTACTATGCCTCGCTCCAAGTATCCTAGATTTTTGTTGGCACTGATAGCCATGTCTTTCCATTCCTCAATCAGCTTCTGGTTGGACTCTTGTATCTCGCGGTGTTCGCTCTCACATTCACGGATCCTTTTGCGAAGCTGGTTGTATTTGACTTGTGCCTCGACCTTTTCATCTATAATTCTGTGACCTCGAACGAACCCTAGCTGGCCCAGACCATCATGATTGTCTTCCAACCAACCAGAATAGAAAGGGGTACAACCGACATGATATATGTCTGGCTCTATGGTGTCTTTCCCTATTACGATATTGTAGTGACACATATGCTGGGCTTGGTACTTGTAGGGACTATCATCATTTTGGAAGTCAGATATGAAATGTCTCATCTTGTCGACCCTAGGTATAACTTGCTTCCTACCAGCTTGCCTCATAACTCGAAGAGGGACGTAAGGGTAGGTTCCTCTTAGACCAATCAGTATCAGGAAAGGTGCATCTCTGGATCAGGCGATGAACTCCTCAGTCGGAAACCACTCGAACATCCATTAAACCTGTTCTTCAGTCAAATTATCAAAGAGCTCAACGTATTCTTTGGCATTCTCCGGCTGAGCGAACATGTCGGGGATGTAATTCATTTGCTTTGGATGGTGGAAAGCGATGTGATCATCCCAGTCCCTCCGTTGAATTTCTTGTCGGTATTCACCCTTTTGGAGATGTTCCATGAGCCAAAGCTGAAGTAGTAGATTGCAGCCTTCGAAGTGTCTTGCTCCTCGTTGACACTTCTCTAAGGCTCGGTATATGTCTGCGATGATCATGGGTACAATGCTAAATGTCTGCCCACTAATCCCCTCCATTAGGGTCTTGGTTACCATAGCCAACCTCGTATGGATTCTCTCTTTTTTCATTGGAAACACGATCAGACCCAGGAAGCAAAACATGAAGACGAACCCCCTACGATGAATATGTCCCAAGGACGTGATGGCAAACTCGTCAGGGTAGGTACAATACGATTTGTGACCGTACCTTTCATACAGGTAGTCAAAAGGGATGTATAATTCCTTCAGGCATACCAATTATGCATTCTTCTTCAAAACCATCAATTTAAGGAAACCATTGCCTTTACGGTTCTCAAGCATTAGCAAACCTGGAGTTTCCCACACAAGACCGGCCAGTCCTCCTATCTCCTCTAGCAAAGGTGTCATTTCGATGTGCCCAAAGCGGAACACGACCCTTTCACAATCCCAAAATAAGGTAGCAACTTTTATTATCATGTTGTTAGGCTGGACCTCCAGGAGGGATGGTAGATTGCCTAGATATTTTCTGACGAGGGTTTGGTCACTAGAAGGTAAATCTCTCCACCAGCTTAGCAATCTTGGGTGGATGTTGGTGACCGAATCTGGGGACTTCGTGCCTCATATTTTTACAAGACAAATAAGGTTAGGTCCTTACCCCCACCAGACTCGACTATTTAATATCAACAATTAGCATGAAGCATTTAGTTCTCCAAATAAATGCACAGAACGTGATGATGTCCGTTTGGATTTAGGGAAACCTAGTGGACTTTTGGATAAGGCTATCATAAAGGATCATTATGTGGACAACATAACTGACCTAGCTAGGTTTGACCATGATGCATGCGCAATTGAAATAGAGTAAAATTTCTATGGGGTTTTAGACTAGTACCCTTGTGCGGACAACTCAAGGGGGAAGGCACGGAACTGTCGACTGCACCGCTGATCGACTAGTTTTACCACAAATATGCCTTTCTGAATTTAGGGGGTAATGATATAGGAAGAGCGCAACTATTCATAAAGCGTTGCTATAGTATTGTTTGGCACGAGTGGAGTATGATGTTGCAATAATTAAAAGCATGTTGACATGTATTTTCATGTTAAGAAAGCGATAAATACAACAGTTTTATAATTTAAAGTAGTTATAAAGGAAGGAAACAAGAAAGATACGTCAGTTTTGCTTTTGTAGAAGAAATCAGACGCTTAAAGGAATTAAACAAATAATTGCACATAAGGAGGGGTACAAATTCACAAAAACGGTATGAAATAGTAAAAGCCTAAAAATCCCCAGCAGAGTCGTCATGCTGTCGCGCCCCCTTTTTTCCTTCGCGGAATCGTGTTCATGACATTTTGGTTGGGACAACTCTTTCCTTTTGGGAAGTGGTTCTTGCAATTTTGGAGAGTCGCCACCTACCGATTTTTAAGGCATGTTAGGGCACCTATAGGGGTCATTTGCAGCTACATTTTGGTAACCAGAGATAGGGTAAGGGCTTGAAATTATCGTAAGGGGAAGGTGTTAGGCACCCCTTAGGATCCACTAGTGTAGTTCTCGACCAGACAATTTTTTGTGAATTTGTGCAATTATCAAGTAGACAAGTAAGGCTCACATAGTAGGGGATTTAGGTTTAAATACACTAGTGTTTGAAAATGATTAATGAAAACACAAGATTTTAAAAGGAGTTACAATCTAAGAATGCTTATGAACGTAAAGGGGAGTCCTAGGTTTGTTTGTAATATGGATCACATCAATGCAATACCTGGTATGACACTCCTCGAAGAGGGGCTACACTTGGTATTAGTGCACTGGTCATCATATCTATATCTACCCTTTCCCGCCCCGTGGAGTTAATTAAAGCGAGGGTGGGTCTCGACCCTTATTGCATGCTGTTACTCGTCCCTTCTTATCAGCCCCAGAGGAGTTTAGGACTTCTATCCTATCAGAGAAGTTCTAGGCAGACCCTTAGGTTTAAAGGCAAAATACTAAGCGACAAGCAAGAACATATAGGACTGCATTTTAAGGGAAAAGACAAGCAAATAGAAGGCTCAGATATACCTTCACATGTGATGCATATAGACAGTATGACTCATACACAGATAAGGTCTGAATGCAGAATTCTAAGCATGGTATCTAAATGATTACAACAGAATTAGATCTATCACATGACTCAGAAAAGAAGTCTGAATCAGGCTTGCCTACTGATTTTAACATACTGGCAATTAAACAAGGATAATTCTGTTTTTTATTCAAGCGGTTACCTAAGGCTTGCCTAGGCGTAAGTAATGTGCAGTAGTTATTCCGAGTTATTAAAAGAGTGGGAATTATATTTTTTTACCCTAAGAGCATGCTGTTCTAGTTGATACGAATGCAGAAATTATTACCAATTATTTTAGATAGGTTAATCAAGTATGAAACTGTTTTTACCTCTTTTATAATCAGTAGTTTGCACTAAGTGTGAATACAAGTACAAATGAGGTCCTAAAACATGGTATCTAATATGCATGTATAAAACTCATGATGAAGAATTCCTAGAGCACGATTTTTAAATGCGTATGGCAGGATTGCAAAATTTTGTAAGAGCAGGATTTCTAAATGCACGTGGCTATGTAGAACATAATAAAGTACTGATTATTAATAGGTTTTAATACATGATTTGTAAGGATACACATGCTGAAACGATAAACATAAGACCTAAGGGCATGATTTCTAATGCATGTATAACCCTAATCATGGTTTCTATCGTGAAATTAGGAACATAAACCTAATAACATATTTTCTACCCTTAACGACTATAACATGCATATTTACCCCATCCCTTTTCACTAGCCACCCCAATACTTGTTTACAAAGTAATACAGACCAACATTGAAAAGAATTACATAATGAAAATAAGAAGTTACACTATAGGAAGCCTGATTAGGACTTCCTCTCTGAGTTTTGTATTCAATCATCTTAAGTGCCAAGATTGTTCACAACTTTCCCTCATATCTAGGTGTGTCAGAGTTCCCTAAGGACCTCAAGGGATCCCATGCAGTGCTCCCACCCAGATTTCATAGCCAAGACAGAGTAAGTGCAGTGTGGAAAGGCCAGCTTTCATGTGTCCAAGTTCAGAGGGAGCTCAAGGGTCCCAAGTCAAGGCTCACACAAAAGGGACAGAACCTAGTATTCTAAGAGTATAATGAAAGTGCAAAATACATGTTTGAAAGGAGTTTGTTTAAAAAACTGGACTGACAAGTCCATTTTGAAAGCAATCAGTAACAGAGATGATTGAAAGCAGTTGTAGTAGTAAACAGAACTCAAAATCCTTAAGATAGGATCACACACAGAATCAGTAGTCACACAGGGGTCAAGGGATTTGGGGATACACAGACATTTGACTGTAAACACATAACCCCAGCAAGGGTCTTAGGACTGGTTTGGACATGCTCAACAATAGTTAGTACTGGCATAATCCCAAACCAGACAGAAAGAACATAAACACATGGAAGGGACATGGATTTGGGATTAATAAGATGGTAAGTACACAGTAAGTGATTGACGAAGCATGCTTTGAAACACACGTAAGGGGATGCATTAATTTAAAGGATAGGGGAGACATAATAGCATGCTAGTAATGTAGCTCAACTGCAGATTTCACAATAGAACCACAAGTAGAAGTAGACAATAAGAGAAGCATGTTGTTGTTGAGGCTATAAAATTAAACTAGGACATACCAGTTGCGAAAGCAAAAGTGCAGAAAAGTAAAGCAGGTAGAATTCCACAGTCTAGCCTTGGATTTTAGCCGGCTAGACAAGCAGTAGCACAAGTAGTATAGAAAGAAGAGAGAGTTTGAGTGTGTATGTGTGTGTTTTGAACTAATTTATTCGTGTGTTGAGAAGTAAAACAAGAGTGTATATATAGCACTTTAGGAGTAGAACTAATAAGGTAAAGGGAATCAGAGTTCAATCAATTAAGGATCAACCAACCAATCACAAAATCAATTATCATAAGGGAGTCTGGAATAGACCCCCTTAATTAAGGGTAATTGATTAACGGTAATAACAAGAGAGTCTAATTAAGGCAAGAATCCCAATCATACAAAGTAAAGGATCAGTAAAAATCACAAAATCATACTGATGGATAGTTAAGGCAAGTGTGATCAATTAAAATTACAAATAAGGAAACAAATAAAGTTCATGCCTACAAATCTTTAACAGAACAAACCAGACAACCAAAATTTCAAAAATAATACTGATTTGAAGAGAGGGAAAATATCAATTTTCAGTAAATAGACAAATAGACAAAAATAGAATTTCATAAGCATGCATAAACTGGCCAAGGGATCGGCTCAGAAACCCTAGTAGAGATAAACTAGGGTAAAAGTCACAAGATACTGAATTAGGCTAACAGGGGAAATCATGAAAGTCAAAGCACAACACCAACAATGTAATAAGTAGCTCGGAAAGACTCAGAGTCGAAGCAAAACATAAGAAAATTAGGCTTTAACATAAACTAGTTAGGGTCTAGACAATCTTAGCAGAAATCAGTCAATAATACCTAAGAACATATGATTAACACTCGAAAATCATGAAAACTTTGAGAAGACGAGTTTTAGTAAACCCTAGTTTAGAAAAGAGCAACTAAAATCGAAATATTTACTCAAAATAGGTGATTGTTTTTAAGGAAAACATTCAATAACACTTGAATCATCTCAGATCTATAAAGATCTGAGAAGAATCGAACAGTAGTGAGTTAGGGTTTCGAAAAAACGAGCAAAGATGCAGAAAAAATGGGTTAAAACTCATGGACATACTTAGATCTAAAGAAAAAATGGAAAATCTCAGGAGCTAGGGTTTTAGAGAACCCAAGAAGGATGAGAAAACATTAGATCGTTACCGATTTCTGCCGGAAAAGCCATGAATCTTACTCGAACGGCCTTGAATGGCCGGAAAGTAGCATAAGAGACCATGGGTGGAAGTTGAGCAAGATCTGGACTAGATATCTTCTAGTTCTTTCCACGAAATCACAAAAACGGGCAGCCAGGAGACGTAAGAGACGAGTATACATCTCAAACAGCCATGGGAATCCATGGATTGAGTGAGGATCGAAGGGGATTAGGGCTGGTTTGGGTGGCGACGACTAGGGTTTGAGTTAGGGTTTCATAGAGAATTGGAGAGGAAAAGGGATTCAAGGGCAGCAGATTGGTAAGAATGATTTAGTTTAGGGGCGTCGTTTGGGTTAGAAAAGGTAAGGGGAAATAGGGGCCGTTGATCTTAGAGATCAACGGCCAGGATGAGATAGGTAGGTGGGGATCTGGGTTTGGGTAGGATTTAAATTGGGTTAGGGTCGGTTTTTAATTGAAATTGGGCGGGGAAATTGGGGTTTGATTTGGGCTATAATTGAAAGCCAATTTGGCTACATTTTAAATAGCCATTTTCCCCCTTTTAATTTATAAAAATAGTAAATAGTTTCTGAAAACTAATTTAAAGTACTAATATGATTTATAACACATAATTAGCAATTTAAAAATACAGGATCCAATTTTGTGCATATAAAACCTAATTAAACCTTAAAAGGGCTAATATTACAATTATGTGCAATTTAGCTTTACAAATACTAAATATAATTATAAAAAATATATAAAAATTATGTTAGCCATATGTTGTCATAAATATAGAAATTAAATAGAATAAATATCAAAATAATAATTTTGAAAATAATTATTGGGGATTTTATGGATAACAAGGGAGGAAATAAATTAATTTAAAACCTTAAAATTATGGAAAAAATAATAAAAACCTTGGACGTACATATATATATGTATATATATGCTATTTTGAAGGTATTTTACATATTGAAAATATATAGGGAAAAATTTGGTATCAACATCCGTAACGATATGATGGGATGCCCTCAGTGGCTGGATGATATTTTGTACACCTATATCTATGCATGACACGACATTTATATGCATGTGCATGATGTTATAAACGTTTTAGAATTTATAAAGTTATTCAAATTTAAAGATGTGTTTCTTTATTCCATGTTTCATCTATGTCTTTTACGTACTAATTTTCATGCCTTACATACTCAGTACATTTTTCGTACTGACGCCCTATTTTACGGGGCCTGCATTTCATGCCCGCAGGTGCAAGTAGGCAAGCTGACGGTCCCCCTTCTTAGGATACCTAATCAGCGAGAGTTGGTGTGCTCCACTTGATCCGTAGATGCTTTGATTTTGGTACGATATGTTTGTATATACATATGTATATGGGTATGATGTGGCTCAGTCCCCTCTTTGTACAATTATATTTCTATTGGAGGACTATAGGCAGTATGTCTAGTTAGGTTGTATGTGGTCTTGTCGACTTTCAGTTTTGGATGTATAGTTGTCTATAGCAGCTTTGCTGGCTCGCCCACTATATTCTGCATATATACGTACATATGCATAGTTGGCAGGTTTCTTTCATGTATGTTATTTTCGTAATTCAGCAGATGTTATTCAGGTTCATATCTTAGACGTAGGCTTATGGGTGTTTGACAGTTTGGACTCAGGCACCCATCGCAGTCCATTGGTTTGGGCCGTGACATAAACCCCAATTCGGAGTCGGTTTTGGATGAACTTGTATATTTGAACTCGTATTTGAATGGGTGTTCAAGATTTGTGAGTTTTTAGGTTTCGGGGTGCGGGCACAGATTGACTTCTTGGTTGCCTTTGAGTATTTGATTAAAGATTTGACCTTTCTTGTGTTTTTTTTATTCCTATGGTATTATTTGATGTTATTGAGTTATTTTTGGCTAGATTCGGGCCATTCGGAGGTCGATTCACGCAGAAAGGTGTTTTTAGAGTATTGATTTAACTTGTTTGAGGTAACTGTCTTGCCTAGCTTTGTTGAGAAAATTTTTCCTACTAATTGACATTGAATGATACATGGAGGGTGACATATATATGAGGTTACCAGCGTATATACATTTGCCATGGGTATTCATTGTTACACCCCAAGTTTTCATACGTGAGAGTACGTCGTAAGTCATTGATGTAAGCTCGGAAATGAGATTGTATTTGGAAGAAAATAAAGTAAGTTAATCATGTTACCTTGGAGGTTACAAATATTTAAGATCATGAATAACGAGTACCAAGAGGGTTGGAAATCTTAGAAGCTAAACCAATTGAAGAAAATAAGTTTCGTCAAAAGTTGACAAGTTTGGAATGTTATAACATGTACTTTGGGGTGAGACTAGGGTTCTTAACATGATAAGGAGGTTATTCTATGAGTTATTTTAGTCGTATGATATTCATTTTCTACATTTTGAAGGCAAGCAAGTTGTGGAACAAGAGTTGGCAAAGGTCATCACAAGTTACATTCATAAATTTGCTGAAATTTAGGTCAAATGTATCTGAGAATTTCTCCAAATATACTTGGAATCATGGGGTGTTCTACCTACCAAATTTAAGGTCTACAAGTCTAGTTTCTAACACATTAAACCGTTCGTCATTTCGACATCGGAGTAGAGAGATATTCCTATTTTGCGAGACCGCGCAAGCAGCTCCCAATGGGACCCACTTAGGCGGTGGTTGACCTACTTCAATTTATAAACGATTTGGACGCCTATTTTTGCTCATTTTTCAACTACAATTCATCTCCAAACTTCTCCTAACCCTCCTAAACATATACCACAAGGGTTTGAAGTGATTCCAAAGTGATTACACCATATTTCAACATCAAAACTTAGTTCTAGTGAAGAACAACACCTCTTTGAGGTTGTGTTGTCATTGAGGATTGTTGTGGGATGTATTTGGATGAAATTCCAAGTTGTTGCTGCTGTCTAAGGTGAGTATAACAGACTACTAATTGTTCTTAAGCTTGCTTGTATGTTGGTTAAGTTGTTAGGATGATAAACTACAAGATAATACTTGGATTAGCTTAAGTCACTTCTATGGTGTTGTATTGCTATTAAGGGTTGTTGTAAAACGAATATAACTTGGATTTTGACTTGAAGTTACTGTAGGAGGTATGTATATTGTGTTATTTCTTGTGCCTAAGGTTATCTTGATATTTATTAAGTTAAATGGATGGGCTAGACATGAACTAGTGAATAAAGTTGCTAGTTGGTGATAGTTGAAGTTGTGGATTATTTTCGTTGTTATAAATATATGGTATAAGGCTGGAATCATTGATTAATGACTTCATTATCAAGTTAATGATACTTTTATGTTGAAGTAATAAGTCTATAAGGATTGATAAGGGGTATACAGATTCCAATCGGAGCTTGCCGCTCGTCGTAATGTAGTTGTGACTTGTTGTTGTTATATGGTGTCTTGATATTGATAATTATGTATTGATGGATTGCTCTGGTCATTGTTGTTTGTATATGGTATTGGAGGAGGCCCTTGTTACAAGGGAGATGCTGCCAAAATTTACGTAAATGAGCTACTAGCTTAAGTTATAGACTTAGCCTTTGCTCAGCACTGATTTTGAATCTCCTTATACTATGATAGATTGAGTTGACTTGTTTGAAGAGTTGCTTGGAAGTGATTAAGAACTCAATGGATTTAAGGTATGTTAAGGCACTTTCTTCTTTCTTTTGGCATGATCTAAAGTGAAATGAATACGCTACTTCATAACAGATCTACTCCTAGCAACTAAGGTTGTCCATGTTGTTCTTTCCTTATAAAATTATTCTAAGCAAGTGTGTATGATCCTTGAATCCTACTAAGGTTCATATTGAGGGTATGGATGTCCATAGTGCTCTTAAGTCACTCCAAAAGGTTTAGAAGGTGATTCCATGAGTCTAGCATGCATTATATATAGTATCTATTTTACTCTACCGAGCCGCTCTATAGTCGGCCGGGTACGACACCTATTGTGCAACCACTGATCAGTTGGGTTTACCGAGCTCTACGTGGCCGGGTATGATTCTATCGAACCTTATGATGGTTGGTTACGCTTTTACCGAGTCCTCTTTGAGGCCGGGTACGATATGATGATGATGCCCACAGAGGCGAATGTTTTAAAAAGTTTATGTATATATATGTATTATGCATTTCATATTAGTAACCCCCAGAGGCACTCAGATTTTACAGGTTGTATCTTCTCTATATCTCTCTTTACATTACTATTCTTGTTTAAGCTTTCCTGCCTAACATACTCGGTACTTTATTCGTACTGACGTCCCTTTTGCCTGGGGACACTGCATTTCATGCCCGCAGGTCTCGATTGATAGGTTGACAGTCCTCCTAGTAGGCTATCAGCTCAGCGAAGGTGTTGGTGCACTCCACTTGCTCCGGAGTTGCCTATTTGGTCAGTATGCTTTGGATACGTGTCGATTGGTGTGGCGGGGCCCTATCCTGACCTTTATGATTTTATATACTCTTAGAGGCTTGTAGACAGATGTCAGGAGTATGGATAATTGTATGGCCTTGTCGGCCTATGTTTCGAGTTTACTAATGGTCATGTCGGCCTTATAGGCCCGTATGTCACATATATTAGTTTGTATATCATGTTGGGTCTTCATATGTTGAGTATTCCCTTATGTTTTATTCTTGTTATCTCATGACGGGTTTTCTAGCTCATTTACTCATGATAACATGATAAGAAAGATATGTTACGTTGGTACTCGGTTGAGTAAGGCACCGGGTGCCCGTCGCGGCCCTTCGATTTGGGTCGTGACAGAAGTGGTATCAGAGAAGTTCTGTCCTAGGGAGTCTACAAGCCGTGTCTAGTAGAGTCTTGTTTATGGGTGTGTAGTGCACCACACTTATAAGCAGGAGGCTACAGGGCATTTAGGTTTGTCACTCTTTCTTCTTACTCTAGATCGTGCAGTAGAGCTCAGTTGTAAGAATTCAAACTCCCAAATTCGACCTTAGTCGTAATACAACGATGCCTACATCCACAAAGACAGTTGGTAAGAGATTGCATGTGGATGTGGAAGAGTTGAGTCAGAGGAACTCGATTTCACATCATGCTTATGATGAGTAAATATGAGGTGTTCAACAGATCATGTGTGTACTAAGATGTGTATGCTTCATAATAAGGAGCCTTAAGGCACGGATATCTATTCACGAATATGGTGAAAATCTATGAGGAATTCATAAGCTAGATACAAGTTTTAACAAGTAAAAGAAGTAAAGTGAAGAGGGGTACGAGGCACCCAAATAATGAAGATTATCAATATTTTCAAATCAGGCAGAGAAATATAAGCATTTTGGTACCTTCATCAATGATAGAGGTAAGTACAATTGGCCACACCTATCTCAGTTATGTTCTATGGGAGCTAACAGATATTATTTAAGAGAAAGATGGGATATCAGGATCCAGTTGAAATTAGAGTAACCCAAAAATTGTGGATAGGTTGTTATCATTAACTAACGTTTCCGAAAGATGGTGCAAATGTGGTAATAAATCTCCTTCTAAGACACCCAGATGGTGAACTCTAGAGTAGTACAATCAGATAGGAATACTGGAATATTCAGAAATTTCAGAAGATAGGTAGTGGGATCCTAGAAGGGACAAATATTTACCTTAGTATGACTCTAGCCCCGAGTAAACAAAAAAAGAATGTTAGGCATTCCAAAGAGCCAGTGAGATGAAGCTAGGGGAGCTTATAGGGAAAGAACTTTTTGTTGAAGTTTTCAGAATAAAGTGATAGACAAAAAAATATTATCCGGAGAATAAGAAGAAAATAAATGAAGCATTATGAGTAAGATGTGATACATGGGTGATAACAGTAAATCAAAATATGACACGATGACAGCGTCTATAGTCAAGTGAAGGAAAATACAAGAGGTGACAAGCCTTAAGGCAATAAAAGAGTATAAGCCATAAAGTCATATTCTTACTTCGAGAAATGAGATGGTGACTTCAACGTGATTACCAGGAGGAAAGGTTAGACCCCAGAGTAATAAAAATCAGTATGGGCTGGTGAACAAGATAAAATCGAACATGAATTAGGGACCGGAGGATTTGATAATGGTCGACATCATGAGAAAAAGATCGTGCTCCAACAATAATAGAATAGACAACAGACGAATAACCTTTAAAAGCCATTTAGGAAGTCACTAACCTAAAGCAAGCACTCTGAGCAGAGTTAATCTTAAGGGACTAAGTGTGCCAGTTACCGTAGGTGTCACCTTCATGCGTAAGAAATTTAGTTATCCCTGGTACAGAAGATTACCATAAGGTGATTAAGGTTCATTGATAATGTGAAAAGATGCCAAATATGAAAAGGTAAAACAACTATAGGTAGATCATCATAGTACTAAATCTTAGTACTCCCCTGAAGGGGGGAATATGGTGTGATATGATATTAAGTCGGAGTTAAGCGGTTCAGTTAACTATGGAATGGTAAAGGAAGAATGTGGTAAAAAGGAGAAAGGGATGATGTTGCATTTATTCAGTTCCTGCAGATATATTGCGACTCCAGAACATTATACAAGCACAACACCGGGGAGAGACAGTAAAAGTTTTCGGCCAGGATGTTATTGATAAATAAGTGTGAATGGACACTTGATACATTAGGAGCTAGTGGCGAGAGATAAGTTAAGACAAAGGATATATCCCAAGAGGGATTATGCAGAATATATATATATATATATATGAGAGAATGGACCAACGAGTAATTAGTAGTTGATTCAGGAAGAGCCCAGTTATGGCTAGATAAGAGGTCACGGATAAATCAATAGATCATGCAAGATAAATGTAGTGAACCGCAGCATAGTGAATTCAGTCTCGCAGATACGAGATCGCAATCATTTGAAAAAATTTCAGATAGGAGTTGAGGCAATTAAAGGTACCATTTTTAAGGTTTATAAAAATAAGAGAGAGTGCCACTAAGGAGACAATAAAAATTTGAGCTTAGAAGTAACCCTACGAGCACAAAGGCATAAATTTATGTAACTAAGGATTATTATAGGCGAGTAAGAATAACGAAAATCATCTTCGGGTGTACGATATATCAAGCTCGCAACTTTACAAGAGCCAGAAGGTCTCCCTAAGTACTACAATGAAAGACTAGCTGAGGAAATAAGGAAGAAGGTTTCCACCTAAGCATAGTGAGCTAAAGAGTAAATTATCCTGTAACAACAGTCTCACTACAATATTGTATACACTCCATAAGAAAGTGGCACCTATCATGGCTAATGAATGGTAAAAAAAAGCCATCAAAGGTGATGTTTGAGATCATATGAGGTACAGGAGATTATAGTATTCGTGGGCAAAATGACAAGCCAAGTATTCATGCAACAAGTGATAGAATGACCAGCAAAAGTTATTGCTTACATTTAAGGACAACTGAGAAGGCACGAAAGGAAATTTATGGTGCTAGCAAGTTGAAGGAAGGTTGCGAGTAGTATAAATAGATCGGTGTAGGTCCTAAGGTAAAGTATTGTAGAGCAACAAGGTTTTAGGTTGATAGGAGTAAGGATATGAAAAGGTGAGTGAGAAAGTGACGAGAATATGTATGTCCTCGGGATTAAACCCATCAAAACAAGGGAGTTGATGATTTCCATATATAATAAAAAGCTCGGTACAGCCTGAATGAACACAGAGGAGTCTGAGACTAGGCGCATTTAGAAGAGATGGAATGCTGCACTGGCAGTAGAATAAGGGTCTAATTGTGATAGATAAGAGGATGATACTTAGGCCTTTGATTGAGTAACAATTTAACGAGAAAGGGATTTGATTAATTGCACGGGATTAGAATACCCCCATAAGATGAATCGCGTTGGGATGCAATTAAATACGGTTATTGAAGTATAGTATTATCCTAAGTGGATCAAGAAAATCACTTCATATGTTCCCTGATAAGATGTGAGCCCTAGTGACAGTGTATTATGTAAGAGGTTGCAAGTTATCATTGACAAATTATAGATCAACATTAAGGTGAATAAACAATAGATGGGTACAAGTTCCAAAGTTCGAGATGAGATTTGTTTGTTATTCTTAGATGAATAATAATGAGGAAGCACTAAAGGACTTAGATTTATACATATAGGATAAGCAGCGAGAGAGTAACCTGGAGTTGGGTAGCAAACCTCGGTAATAATAAATTGAAGTAAGTTTTATGGTATAGTATAACCTACTTAGATGTAGTAAATCCATAAGGATAGATATACAAGGCTATGAAACAAGAGATAGAAATAGTCTTAAGTTCGATAAAGTACCAAGCGAAAGACATCAGTACACCTATAGATGCCTAGAGGGACAGCTTGTCATAATTCTGTATATGTTCATAAAGTGAGGCTTAGAGATTGGCTAAAAGATGGAGGAAAAAGAGAATAACGAGTCGCTAGGCGCTCATACAAGGACACAGTCGTACATACTGCATGACATAAGGTATCAAATGTTACGATGTTGGAAGAATTCAAACCACATGTCATGGTGTGACAAAGAGGCCTAAAAGGGGGGAATGCCCAAGCGTTTGGATTTATTCACAAAACAGTTGCTTAGATGGAAATATGAGCATTAAATTATTCGTAAAAGCCATAGTTTATGAAACTGATAAGCGCATCAGTCAACATTCGAGGACGAATGTTCCAAAGGGGGGAATGATGTTACACCTCAAGTTTTCATACGTGAGAGTACGTCGTAAGTCATTGATGTAAGCTCGGAAATGAGATTGTATTTGGAAGCAAATAAAGTAAGTTAATCATGTTACCTTGGAGGTTACAAATATTTAAGATCATGAATAACAAGTACCAAGAGGGTTGGAAATCTTAGAAGCTAAACCAATTGAAGAAAATAAGTTTCGTCAAAAGTCGACAAGTTTGGAATGTTATAACATGTACTTTGGGGTGAGACTAGGGTTCTTAACATGATAAGGAGTTTATTCTATGAGTTATTTTAGTCGTATGATATTCATTTTCTAAATTTTGAAGGCAAGCAAGTTGTGGAACAAGAGTTGGCAAAGGTCATCACAAGTTACATTCATAAATTTGCTGAAATTTAGGTCAAATGTATCTGAGAATTTCTCCAAATATACTTGGAATCATGGGGTGTTATACATACCAAATTGAAGGTCTACGAGTCTAGTTTCTAACGCATTAAACCGTTCATCAATATGACATTGGAGTGGAGAGATATTCGCGTTTTCGCGAGACCGCGCAAGCAGCTCCCAATGGGACCCACTTAGGCGGTGGTTGACCTACTTCAATTTATAAACGATTTGGAGGCCTATTTTTGATCATTTTTCAACTAAAATTCGTCTCCAAACTTCTCCTAACCCTCCTAAACATATACCACAAGGGTTTGAAGTGATTCCAAAGTGATTACACCATATTTCAACATCAAAACTTAGTTCTAGTGAAGAACAACACTTCTTTGAGGTTGTGTTGTCATTGAGGATTGTTGTGTGCTGTATTTGGATGAAATTCCAAGTTGTTGCTGCTGTCTAAGGTGAGTATAACAGCCTACTAATTGTGCTTAAGCTTGCTTGTATGTTGGTTAAGTTGTTAGGATGATAAACTACAAGATAATACTTGGATTAACTTAAGTCACTTCTATGGTGTTGTATTGCTATTAAGGGTTGTTGTAAAACGAATATAACTTGAATTTTGACTTGAAGTTACTGTAGGAGGTATGTATATTGTGTTATTGCTTGTGTCTAAGGTTATCTTGATATTGATTAAGTTAAATGGATGGGCTAGACATGAACTAGTGAATAAAGTTGCTAGTTGGGGATAGTTGAAGTTGTGGATTATTTTTGTTGTTATAAATATATGGTATAAGGCTAGAATCATTGATTAATGACTTCATTATCAAGTTAATAATACTTTTATGTTGAAGTAAGAAGTCTATAATGATTGATAAGGGGTATACGGATTCCAATCGGAGCTTGCCGCTCGTCATAATGTAGTTGTGACTTGTTGTGGTTATATGGTGTCTTGATATTGATAATTATGTATTGATGGATTGCTCTGGTCATTGTTGTTGGTATATGGTATTGGAGGAGGCCCTTGTTACAAGGGAGATGCTGCCAAAATTTACGTAAACGAGCTACTAGCTTAAGTTATAGACTTAGCCTTTGCTCAGCACTGATTTTGAATCTCCTTATACTATGATAGATTGAGTTGACTTGTTTGAAGAGTTGCTTGGAAGTGATTAAGAACTCAACGGGTTTAAGGTATGTTAAGGCACTTTCTTCTTTCTTTTGGCATGATCTAAAGTGAAATGAATACGCTACTTCATAACGGATCTACTCCTAGCAACTAAGGTTGTCCATGTTGTTCTTTCCTTATAAAATTATTCTAAGCAAGTGTGTATGATCCTTGAATCCTACTAAGGTTCATATTGAGGGTATGGATGTCCATAGTGCTCTTAAGTCACTCCAAAAGGTTTAAAAGGTGATTCCATGAGTCTAGCATGCATTATATATAGTATCTATTTTACTCTACCGAGCCGCTCTATAGTCGGCCGGGTACGGCACCTATTGTGCAACCACTGATCAGTTGGGTTTACCGAGCTCCACGTGGCCGGGTACGATTCTACCGAACCTTATGATGGTCGGGTACGCTTTTACCGAGTCCTCTTTGAGGCCGGGTACGATATGATGATGATGATGCCCACAGAGGCGAATGTTTTAAAAAGTTTATGTATATATATGTATTATGCATTTCATATCAGTAACCCCCAGAGGCACTCAGATGTTACAGGTTGTATCTCCTCTATCTCTCTCTTTACATTACTGTTCTTGTTTAAGCTTTCCTGCCTAACATACTCGGTACTTTATTCGTACTGACGTCCCTTTTGCCTGGGGACGCTGCATTTCATGCCCGCAGGTCTCGATTGATAGGTTGACAGTCCTCCTAGTAGGCTATCAGCTCAGCGAAGGTGTTGGTGCACTCCACTTGCTCCGGAGTTGCCTATTTGGTCAGTATGCTTTGGATATGTATCGATTGGTGTGGCGGGGCCCTGTCCCGACCTTTATGATTTTATATACTCTTAGAGGCTTGTAGACAGATGTCAGGAGTATGGATAATTGTATGGCCTTGTCGGCCTATGTTTCGAGTTTACTAATGGTCATGTCGGCCTTATAGGCCCGTATGTCACATATAGTAGTTTGTATATCATGTTGGGTCTTCATATGTTGAGTATTCCCTTATGTTTTATTCTTGTTATCTCATGATGGGTTTTCTAGCTCATTTACTCATGATAACATGATAAGAAAGATATGTTACGTTGGTACTCGGTTGAGTAAGGCATCGGGTACCCGTCGCGGCCCTTCGGTTTGGGTCGTGACATTCATGCTCGGGATAGATTCTAGCTTACTCTATGCCTTGTTTGGTAGTGTGTTTTACTTGATTCTATATATTATTTTATTAATCGACTACGTGAGTATAAAACCATGCTAGAGGAATATTGAGGCTATTGGTACCTTATATTGAACATGTTGAGAAAATCTTGAGATTTATGCTAAGAATGCTGATGAGTGGTGACTTTACCATTTATTTTAGTCTTTATACTTTAGTTTTTGTATCCGTTAACTATAATATGAGGTTGTTTATGGTGTATATTGCTAGATTTTCAGGTAAATAATGTAATGAAAAGGGTTGAGATCAAATGAGGTTGTTTATGGTGTATATTGCTAGATTTTCAGGTAAATTAATCGACCTAGCTTATTGGAAATAGATCTTTGACTTATTTTTCAGTCTCTTGACTAGAGAAGATAAGTTTGGGATCTAGGGTTCTCGCACACACACTTGGGTCTTGAAGATTTTTTTAGGCAAACATACCACTAAGCTGGGTGCCTAGTGGTGTTTTTTATTTAAATTATTAAAATTAAAATAATATGTGTCTAGAGGTCTCACAAAATGTAAGTGCATAAAAGGAGAAATTACATGGAACCTATTGTCAAACTGCTGTAAAAGACAACCCTTTGATAGTACAAAGAGAGCTAAAGGCCTTAAGCATTGAGGGGACTTAGTTAGCTTGCAAGTCGTTTTTGGTTGACTAGCCTTCTTTGTGGATGATTCTGGACAGTTGCATTTGAAGCCTTGATCATCAGTCAACTCCATATGATATCTAACATTGAGATTTGAGTTTGACACTAGCTGGCTTTGAAGCAAATTACACGCGTAGTCTTCAACAACATAGGGCCAAGCAAAGATAGGAGGGGCCTCATAGAAACTTTGCCTCCATATTACATTTTCATACCTGGGCCATCTTGTAGCAAACCTGGTATAGGGAAGTTCCTCATATGTGATAGATGCAATATATACCAGCGATCTCCTCCAACACTTGCCAAAATGATCCGCCCAAGGGTGTGAGTCCCATGACCAAACTTTTCTGTTCTGGGCAGTGACACGTTCTTGCGGAAGCCAATGGTCATTGTAACTTGATGAGACCAATAAATCCTACCTATTATTATCCTTAGGAAGTAGTTAATGCAAAGGACTTTGCATTTTTATGGTGAATTCCTTCCCGTTATCTCCACACTGGACATAAGTGTGACTCTAGATGCAAAGGCTCAAGAGTAGCCTTTTCTTTGGCTTGTAGAGAGTGTTACTGGATTGGCCTAGGTAGTCATTAAACCTATAATGAATGAGTATCAAAGATACTAATACCACCCTAATAGATTTGGCCAAAACGTAGAACCAATCCCCCATTAGAGTACCTGCAAAATCAACAAACATGTTAGTAAACCAATCCTTCCTTCTTTCCTCCCTAAGGATTTGAGTTGGAAGTGTGCTGTGATCACCATTCGTTATAGCTTGCCTCCTTCCATCATAATACATGTTCCTCATCCTCCTAACAAGATCACCCCCTTATACTTCATATATATTACCTTCATTTCAATTATCACGAGCCTTGGCAGTTCTTACCCTAAGATAGGGTATTTAAAGCTTGTCATTGTTCAAAATCTTCATTCCTTCTAATTCCAGATCCCAAAAGAAATGCACTTGTACTATGTGTTGTTGATCCATTGTCAAGTTAGCTAAGTGGTCAGATAACTTGTTTCCTTCCCTCAATACATGAACTACCTGAAACACACCCTTGGATAATAGGCTTTT
This sequence comes from Nicotiana tabacum, assembly GCF_000715075.1. Taxonomy (NCBI): domain Eukaryota; kingdom Viridiplantae; phylum Streptophyta; class Magnoliopsida; order Solanales; family Solanaceae; genus Nicotiana; species Nicotiana tabacum. Next base: position 106,364,137 of record NC_134090.1, read on the forward strand.
GATTTCATCCACCTGATTAGCAATGTTCCAAGGTGATTCCTGAACATCCTCCAATACTTTCTTCATAAGTAAAGAGTCAGGCTCAATTACACATGGAGGAAATTGCATTTGAATTATGTACCTGACTGCTTCAAGAATGGCCTGTGCTTCCACAATATTATTGGTTGCCTCTTCAACTACATCAGCTTGGGCATATATAAGATCTCCTATACCATCCCTAACGCAAAAACCATATGAAGCTCCTCCAAAGTCCCCTTTACAAGCCCCATCAGTGTTACATTTAATCCATCCATCAGGAGGCAGTTGCCACAACACGTTAGTAAATCTCAATCTAGGTATATGATTTAACAAATTCTAATGTAAATCCGACCAATTAGTGGTAACTCCCTTGAAGCCTGGCCTTCTCAGCTTCAAGAAATTTTTTATTGAGGTTGATATCTAAAAGATCAACCTATTAAAGGATACATTCTTCCCATGCTGTCCTGAATTCCTTTTCTTCCAAAAATTCCACACAATCAAACTTGGCATAGCCTAATATATTGCCTTCAAATTTGTATTCCCGGGTTTATTCCACCACTCATTTATCACTTGTACTAGCTGCTTCCCTTCTATTTTGATTCCTGCAGGTGCACCAAAGTAGTTCCAAACAAATCTGGCAGCTGAAGATGTCAAGAAAATATGAGGCACTGTCTCTTCTTTAGGGTTCTTGCAACACCAACATCCTGAGGTTCTAAAGTACCCCAGCCTTAAGAACCAATCATCTAATGGTAGTTTTGCGTTCCACAGCCTCCACATGAAAAAACTTATCTTGAAAGGCAATCCCTTCACCCAAAAGAACCTGTATAGCTTGCTTTTATCTCTTCATTTCCTTATGTATTGCCATGCAGATTTCACTGTAAATTGCCCTTTTGTTTCCGGCTTCCACCATGGCTTATCATTCATTGAGTAATCTGAAGGTTGTGTGATTGTATCCAAAATGTGATCAGCTAGCTCCTCTAGCAGTAACTCCCTCAAATTCCCTTCATTCCATGCCCCATTCTCCACCACATCATCAACATATTTTATGGATTCATCACACCAATGATATGGACCTGAAGCATGATAAAGGGCTCTAAGTCCAGTCAAATTATCAAACCAGAAGTAGGAGTTTCCACTCTTCAATTGCCACCACACTTGGTGTTCCACTTCATCCCTCATTTGAAGCATTTTCTTCCACACTCGAGATCCTTGTCTTCATGGCACCACTACTTCATTGATCTTCTTGCAATATTTATTTCTCATGAATGTACTCCATAGCATATCCTTTGTTCTATGATTCCACCAAAGTTTGGAAAACAATGCCTTGGATACATCATGCAATGATCTAAAACCAAGACCTCCCTAGTTTTTAGGTAAACACAGATTATCCCATGAAGCCTAATGTCTTGCCCTTCCATTGCCTGAGTTGCTCCAATAAAATCTAGCAAATATTTTATGCAATTGGTTGATTACATATGCTGTAGGATTCACTACTGAAAGGAGATGAATTGGCATGCTTTCTAACACATGTGTAATCAACACTGTCCCACCACCAATTGTGAGTAACTTACCCTTCCATGAGGATAACCTCTCATGAACTTTGAAGGTAATGCTCTTATAGAAATCCTTCCTCCTTCTACTATAGAATATTGGACATCACAAGTAAGTGAATGGGAAAGACTGCCTTTGGAACTCAGTGATCAAATGGACAGTGTTCACTTCATCTGCAGGTGCCTTTTCATACATATAAAAGGAAGACTTTTTCTTGTTGATTTTCTGACCTGACACTTCCTCATACTCCTCCAATACATTCATAATAAGCTGGACTGCCCCATAATGAGGAGAACATAATATAATAGTATCATCTGCATAGGATAAATAATTTATGTTTTGGCTCCACTTTGGCATGCCAAAGCCTATGAAATCTAGATTGTCAAACAAAGAATCCAAGTCTCTCCCAAGCACTTCAGATGATAGAATGAACAATGTAGGAGAAAGAGGATCACCTTATTTAACACCCCTTGAAGATTTAAAGAATCCATTGGCCTGCCCATTCAATAGAACTGAGTACCAGTTATTAGACACTAATCTGAATATCATATTAATGAAGATCTCTCCAAACCCTATTTTCCTCAACACCTTTGTAAAAAACAACCATGATACTCTATCATAAGCCTTTGCCATGTCCAATTTGATTACCACATTTGCTGGCTTCCCTCTCATTCTTATGTCAGTTATGATCTCCTGAGTAAGTAGAATGTTCTCCACTATGCTCCTCCCCTTAATAAAGACATCCTAATTAGGAGAAATTAGTGAAGGTAAAATCTTAACTAGCCTCTCATGGATCACTCTAGATATAATCTTGTTGGTGAAGTTACTCAAACTGATTGGCCTCATGTCTGAAAATATTGCAACATTCTTCTTCTTTAGAAGCAAAAGAAGGTTTGTGTGAGTGATGAACCTTGGTTTTTATGCACCACAAAAGAAATCTCTCACCATGTTAAGGACATCCTCACCTATAACCTCCCAGCTAGCTTGATAAAACTGTCTAGTGAATCTATCTGGACCACTGGTACTATCACCATTCAGACCAAAAACAACTGCCTTAACCTCCTCCATGGTTGGTTACAGTTGTAGCCTCTTCCTCTTTCCTCTCACATGAGCATGAAAAAAACTTTGTATTCCTATCACCATCTTTAAACCATTGCATACTAGCCTTTTGCCTCCAAAATTCTTCTTCTATATGATAATATCTTGTAAGATCAGCTTCTACTTTGTGCATATTATTCTCTGTGTAGTCGACCTTGGATCATAGTTTGGTATATTATATTGCATACGACTATGTCCATTTACTTTTTAGTAGGGGAATTGCATGTCATAAAAAAATGGCACCATTTCTAGGGAATAATTTGGCGCATTTAGGTTGTTTGAGAAATAAGCGTACGTGCTTTGGTCCAAACTTGTGAATATTTGTGTAATTATCTTTCTCATCTTTGTGTTTATTTTGTTGTTTACTTTCTTAATTTGTGAAAATGGCATCACATGATGAAAATTGATCGAATGGCAGTTGTTCATACTTTGATGACCTTTGTCCTTATTGTGGAGGACCACACTCGTGGATTTTTTTTAAAATTCTCCTGGATGTGGATTATACGCACATACGCTTATTTCTCCCAGAGGCGGACTCAAAATGAGAGGTCAATACTCATGTTGGAGGCCATTCTTGAAAATGAGGAGAAGAAAAACTTGGCACTCGATGACTTAAAACAAGCACTAAATCGAAATGTTAAGATTATCCACACTTTAGAAGATCAAATGAATTCATTGGTTGAGGCTCATTATGCCTACCAATTTGAGAGTATGGAAAGATTTCAAGGAAAGTCCAACTTCGAGGAAGAAAGTGAGCTTCATTTTGAGGAATCAAGAATTGAAAACCCACCAACCGACTCCATGATTGTTGCTGATGCTAAGAAAAATATGGAATTAGAGTCAACCAGTGTAGTTGAAAAGATGGTGGAAATTGATGTAATTTAAAGGTTTGATGTCACATTCCAAGCATTTTTCAACTTGGAATTTCATGGTGATATGGGAATTGAGCCGTGTGAATCCATGTGGAAGTGCAAAGAAGAAAAACAAGAGCCAAATATTTGCAATTTGAAAGTTCAAGAATGCCAAATGACATTCCTCAAAAGAAAGCCAAGAAATTCAAAATGAAGAAATTAAAGTTTGGCTTGATCATCTGCTTACCACCTCCCGTCGTTCATGGTCACATGCTTGATTCCAAGGTAGGTGCCCAATTCATATTCTCTAAGTGGAGAGAAAGGTGGTAAAGTTGATTCGCATCGTGCCATGACATTAAATGCAGCACTTGGTGAGAGGCAACCCGTCGTTTTCAAATTTTGAAGTCATTTTTAGATCTTCCTTTTTAAAATAGTTTGTTATATTATTTTTGACAAATCTGCAAAGTTTTAGATTTTTGGAGTTGAATTGAGGAGTTTGAGGTGTTGGAATAACCCAAAACAGTGTATGCCCAGTCTTGTGCATCAACTATCTAGAGTTACCACATCTCTAGAGATATTCAGGTAGATGAGAAAATGCAGAAGCGACATCGTGGTCGTAGATACAAGAAAATTGCAAAAATGAAACATTTTTCGCAGAAGCGGCCAACTTTCTGTAGAAGTGGCCTGTCGGGTAAGCTTAAAGAACCAGACTTTCATTCATCAGGTAAAACACTAACTCCTCTTCCCCCAAACTCTAACTCCTCTCATCTTGCACATAATTTCTACTCTCACAACTATTGTTTGCATTCTATTGATAACATATAAAGAAATCAGGTACAATCTTCCTCTCTCTCTCTCTCTCTCTCCTCCTCCTCCTCCTCCTCCTCCTCCTCCTTCTTCTTCTCCTTCTTCTCTGTAGTCATTCCCCACAATCGATTTAAGATGTATAACATTCTCCGTGCTTGCTAAATGCCCGACAAATTGTCCTAAGGAATTTTGGTTGCTATGTACCTTAAATCGATTGTAATCAAGTCCCCTAATCATGTAGTGCATAAATTTAGAAGTCTCGAGTATAAATTGTGTGCCAAAATCATGTTTGGAATTGAAAAAAATCGGCAGTTGCTGGGCTTTTAAAACCCCTGATGAACACCACGGAAGCGAAAAATTTGGTCATCTGTGAATGTTTGCAGAAGTGAAGAATTTTCCGCAGAAGCAGAATCGCACCTATGATGGTTTTTCCGCAGGTGAAGTGAGTGCACAATTTTTTCAAAAACAGTAGCTCTACAGTTATGGCTTGTTGGGCCCGTTTGGCTTGATTCTTTGTCCTAATTCCATTGTTTTAAATTGCTCAACATGATTATGATGCCCGACTAACTTGGTTTTGATTTTTAGGTACTTTAAGCTTAGAAAATAGACCCAAACACAAATGAAAATGTGACACTTGATCATGAACTTGAGAAAGAGGCTGTGGAGGAACAATTTGACACTAATCGCTTCATGTCTGCTGATTGTCGTCATCGATACTATGACAATCTTCTTACAGAGAAAGCCGTACTTGAAAAGGGGAACTCCGAGGTTAAATTGGCTGAGCTTTTTCCAAATATTTATGGCCGTCTACAAACCAACGAATGGTCTTGTTTCATGCCTAATTTGTGTGAGGCCAATAAGGAATGGGTTCACAAATTTTACACAAACCTTAAGCGTACAAACTTCAACGACCCACAACTCACCATAAAAGGCAAAACAATGAGGTCTGGACTTGAGAAGGTCAATGATGTTTTAGGGCTTCGAGACCATCCAGTTGAGTCGGTAAAAAGATACATGCTCTAATGAAGAGTGACTAGCTGCTAAACGTTATCCTGCACACATGAGAGCAAAGTGGGCCAACAAGAGGAATGGTTTAAAATCTTTTGACTTTACAGTTGAGGCCAAGATGTGTCTTTACATCACCTATAATAGAGTCTCACCTTTGGCAATGTTTCGGATGTTTCATATGGAAGGATCTGATGATCGCATGTATACTTGATGGAATTCATGTGAATGTAGTCTATTATACCATTCATGAGCTGAAAGAGTACTTGCTACAAGACAGTCCAGGCTTGACGGTCCCTTCATTGATTATATATTTGTGCCAGCGGCAGATGTTGATATGTATAACACCGATCATTGGTTACCAGCCGACAAACCCTTTCATTCGTTGAGAGTAATGGGTGAGGGTAGTGCAGTAAAGAGTAAGAAGAGGAAAATTACCACAGTTGTCAGACCAGAGTCCTCCTCACAAGAAGCACTGCCTGAGGAACCATTTGGGATGCTGAACTCCCAGCTTTTCTCCACTTGCAATTTAGTGTCACAGCTCCCTAATAGACCTTCACACTCCTATCCTAGGCCTGATTATTGTACTAAGGAAGAAATTAAGACATAACTGGAGGCCTTGAAAAAGCAGGCAGAGTCTCATGAGAAGTTAGCAGCTTCTATTCGCAGACTCGAGACAGCCTATGGTAATATGGCCAAAGCATATGTAGATCTTCAGGCAGACTTCCAGAAGGAGTAAGAGAGAAATAAGAATAAGGGAAAGTTCATGGAAAATATGTGGAGAGGCATCAAGGCCATCGTCAAAAGGGGCAGCCGAACAAGAAGATACCGGTCGAGGATAAAGATGATAGTGAAAAGTATTCCTTCTTGTCGAATCTTGTTGATGCTTATACTGATGATACTGATGATGAGGCGGAGAGATTTACACAACACTAATGAGCCTTTTCCCGTAGTTTGCTAGTCTGATGCAGACCTTAGGGAGACTCTAAAACTACTCTTATTTTATTATGATATTGTGCAGTGAGGACACTGTAGTGTTTTTAGTTGGGGGTGGCTTTAGGGAGTATACTTTATTGTACATTGATGTTTAACTTGTGCCCTTGTCAGGCTTATGCTTTTGTATGGAATTGTGTGCCCTTGCCGGACTTGTTTTACTATTGTTTATCATGTGCCTTTGTCGAGCATCGTTTGTGATTGGTGATGTATTTGCAGATTAGTCTCTTTTGTTATTTTATTTTCTTAAGTATTTTTTAGTTTATGTTATTTTATTAGTTGCTTTTGTTACTTTATTTTCTTTAATAGTTTTTAGTTCATATTATTTGTAGTTTTTAGTTTATACTATTTTTATCTCTTTAGTAGTGATATACTTTTCAATAAATCTTTTTGGATTTTCTTTATGCTGCGGTTCTTCCCCAAGGAATATTTTTGTGTTAAACCGGGTGACTTTTCCCTATGATGGATGGCGTGACTACTTTCTTAAGGGAATTACTCTTGTTTTATTATGTGGAGACTTTTGGATTGTTTGCTACTACTAAAATTAGTTTCTTATATGTGAAGTGTGAATTAAGAATACATCTCTAAATTTTGGTTGTAAATTGAAAAGTAAGTTGCATGGGGAAGAATAATTATTGTGATAACTTTTTGGCTCATTTTGTGACTCTTTGCCCACTAGTTGGCATGATATTGCTCTAATTGTTCTTATTAAGAAGTAAAATTGATCCGTCTTGATTAGTTCATGTGCCATGTATGTTAGTTTTTGTTAAAAATAATTCTTGTGTTTACTTTTATCATCTAGAACTTACCCGGTTAGTCTTTCAATGCTAATGTTAATTATGTTTGGTTGGAGGGATAACCTTAGGAATGCTTTGTGATCTTTGAACCTTTAACCTTTTCTTTGGCTACCAGATGACAAACCTTTACCCCATTTGTGAAATAATTCCCTCTTTTGAACCCATCCGTCCATGAATGTTAAGAATGAATCTAAAAGCCTAAGTTGAGGGTATTGGTATTAATTGGGAAATGTTGAAGATGTACGTTGTGTGTAAAAGCATATACCTCAAAGTTGTTTATATGAAGATACTCAAGCTCCAAAAGAAAAGAAAAATAAGAATATATGTATAAAAAATGGAGTTGTGAGAAAATTAGAGAGGTACTTTAAGATGGTTCTATGTTGGTAACTTGAGGTTAATAAGCGCTATGTGGTTTAAAAAGAAGTAAATTGCAAAAACAATAACAAATGTGAGTAGTGTTCAAGGAGGGTGTAGTCACTTGTATCCCAAATGATTATCCTACCCTTCCCTAATCCTACATTATAAGCTTAAAAAGTTCTTATGGGATCTCCAACCAAATTTTCTTAAATTGGCGGCGAATTAAAAAAAGGGCAAGCTTATGGCATGATATTTGTAAGACTAGAAATTCTTTGTTGAGAGTGAGAGTCTTTTTGCATTTGTCCCTTGTGTTGTTGATGTAAATACATTAATTTTAGGACTTTCTTTCTTGTGAGGGCACATGGATTATGATGGATTGGTGACGTTGATAAATTCCGAATTGAGTAAATTGACTATATGTAGTAGACTAATGCTTTTGAGTCACTTCTTGAGGCTTGATTGTTGTCATTTAATTATTTTGAAACTTCGTTGAATTCTTGAGATAGAGTTTTATATGCGGGAGTTATTTGGTTGAATTTCACATGCTTGAGCCTAATTATTAGTACCAACCAAAACCATAAGTGTTCTGGTTAAATGGAGAATGTGATTTGGGAATGATAGCGATGCTACTTGAGCTTTAAATAGTAGATCCTCATTGAGTATTTGGTTCTAATTTGCTTGAGGACAAGCAAAAGCTTTAAGTTGGGGGTGTTGATGTGTGGTAATTTTACCATTTATTTTAGTCTCTTTACTTTAGTTTTTGTATACGTTAACTATAATATGAGGTTGATTATGGTGTGTATTTCTAGATTTTTAGGTAAATGATATCATGAAAAGGGTTTAGATCAAATGAAGTGGAATTGAGAAAAAAAGAGTAAAAGAAGTGAAAATATTTCCAGGGGAACCGCATCTGCGCAAAATGGTCCGCATCTGCGAGAATAGGTCCGCATTTGCAGTAGAAGACCTGTGAGGTAGAAACCGCATTTGCGATCGATGAACCACATATGAGCTTGATGTTAGAATCTGCGTACGTGCTTTTATGACAACATGTATAGTTTTGCGGAATAGCCACTTTCCACCAAATGTCGCTTCTACGAGCAGATATCCGTATCTGTGGAACCTCACCTACGAGAATTCTTCCACAGATGCGGCCAATGGGCATCAGACCTGGACAACTTAGACATTTCACATTTTCTCCATTATAAACCCATAAATACATGACCTACCTTATTGTAAATAGATCTTTGGCTTATTTTTCAGTCTCTTGACTAGAGAAGACAAGTTTGAGAGCTAGGGTTCTTGCACAGACACTTGGGTCTTGAAGATTTGAAACTTTTGGTTGAGGATTTCTTACCCATATTTACTCATTTCTTAATTTTCTTGCTTTGTATTAAATATCTAAGTGTGTAGTTAATGTCTCCCAAGTTTACACCTCCAATTGGGGCTGTGAAGCGCTCGATGTAATTATAATTACCCAACTAGGAGTCGAGATAGAATCTATAGGGAGCATAGATGGGATTAGGTATATACTCGGAGTAAGCGTATAATGTGCCCAAAATGCACTTCCACATACTTTGTTGTTTTTGTCTACTTCTAAATTAAGCTATTGTTTGCAAATGTAAAACTAGAGAATGATACTTTTGGTGTTGTTTTTCAAGCTGTAAAAGATCTAGGGCTATAACTTCCACCTAGGTGGTTGCCAAAATGGGTTGTGGGGTTTAGAGCGAGTTTCGTTAGTCGGGGCATAATATAGCAATCAACATGCAATTACCCACTCAATACCTCTCAGTAATAGAGTAATTTTTCCCAATTCTGCTTTCTCAAGTCCAAATGGCCAATTCACAAAATAATTAATAGATGCTCAAGTCGGGTTTTACTATCTCTAGATTCAACCCTTTAATTGGGACTATCAATTTCTTAAGTTCATCCCAATTTCTTGTTAGTCAAGTTTTCCTAGACTCAATCTCTCTTTCTCAAGTAGAGACTAAGTCAAATAGGCTTGAATCAATGTTTGCAACCATTAATTCTACAATTAAAGAAAGAACTAGGCTAAATATTACACACCCAACCATAAACAAGCCCTAAATCAAACACCCATTAGGTACCCACACTAGGGTTGGGTCACAACCCTAGCTAGGAATTTAGCTACTCATAGATAAAAATGAAGAAATTAAAGAAGAAATGATAATAAAACACATATTGCAAGATTAAAAGATAATAATCTAATGTTTAATCACTAAAGTAAGCTAAAGCTACTAAAACCAATGAAGAAAAACGGCTACAAACTTTCAGTTGTTCAAAACTTAACCTAAATTTGACAAAAAGAACTATTTATACCCAGTTGAAATTATCAGACAAAATTGCTCCTGCGGAGGTTTTGAGGCCGCACAATTCTGTGTGTGGTCCGTACTTTGAAGCTGGCTTGACAGGATAGACTTCTACGGCCGCACAATTCTGGGTTGCGGCCGCACTTCTTCAGATTCTGTGGACCGCACATTTCTGAGTGCGACCACACTCTTGAACTTGAGCTTGACATGAGAGACTTCTGCGGACCGCACATTTCGAAGTGCGGCTGTACTTTTGAATTCTGTCCGCACTTCTTCATGGACCCAGACTCCCATCTCTCTGAACCTCATCTTCTGCGGCCGCACAATAATTGTGCGGTCCGTACTTTGCAAAGGAAATCTGTTAGAGTTCTTCAGGGTCTGCGACTGCACTCAATATTGTGCGGTCCGCTCTTTGCTCTTTTTGCTTTGTTTTAGTCCTTGTCCTAAATTACTCCTTCTTAAATTGATTTTCATCTCTTTGACTCATATTCCAACACCCATACAAGAAGGCACATTTCATCAGTTTTCGAGAATACCTTTAAGCAATTTTGAGCTAAAACGAAAGTAAAAGAGTGCAAATAAGTAGTCAAAATTCCTACTTATCAGTAGCATTTTCTCCAACACTTGAATCCTGTTTATGAGAATATTAATATTTAAAGTGTGGATTAAATATCTTGTTATGCCAATGTATTAAATGATTTTTATTAATTATGAAGTGAGTTAATTGTTACTTTTATTATTCTTGTTCTTTAATATTTCCAAAGGGATTAGATAACCCTAGGACTCGCCCATTAACTTCGAACTAATCTTGGAAAGGGTAACTTGGGATTGGTAAAGATTAATTAACAAGAACTTGAGACGTTAACCCTCACTTTATAGATTTTACCTAGGGATAGGATTAAATTACTTGTAGCCACATCACTTGCACTTAATCTCTTAATTTCTTTAGGGATAATTCAGTTAGAAAGTCCTGTTAGTTTTCAAAAGAAGCTAATATAGAAATAATATCCGAGGCTATTTAACATAAACTCGCTCATATTTGTAAAATCGGAAAATACATTGGATCGCTCCTTAAGTGTAATTTTATTTGTAGCCATGCTTGTAGTCATTAATAATTTTACCTGCTTTCTAGGTCAGTTTACATTTTCGCATTTAGTTATATTATTTTTACAATCACCCTTTAAGTGTTTTTTGCTTAGCATAATAAGCGATTTATTCTCTGTGGGATGTAATTTCGACTCATAGTTGGGTATATTATATTGCATGCGACCATGTATATTTAATTTTTTGTAGTGGATTTGGACGTCATCACTTACCTCGGAGGTGGATACACGTATGTTATGAGCATACATTGATACTTGTTCTTGTGTTATGCCTTGATTGGGACGTGTGCACTCTGTGACACATAAATGATCCTTTGTATGACTACATGAACTTGGTTGCTATATCTGATTTTGCCGAAGTCATGTTTTATATATTAAACCCCATCTACACTTTTGTTGATTATGTCCTGGTGCACTTTATTGATAAGTTGTGAAGGTATGTTTATTGATGACGATTTGTTATTTTTTATTGCTGTGATTATGGCACATGTGGACATGTTGGGCACATTGTTGGGGGTTGGTATAAGGTTTCTGCCGTGCAATTGTGATTGTTGTTGTTGTTGTTGTTATTGTGATGGGAATATTATTAAATTGGAGCGACAAGGCGGGAAATTGTTATTCTGTGAGGCGGGAGTGACAAGGAGGGATATTATTTTTTTATCAGGGCGGAGTGATACAGGTGGCTATTGTGATTTTGTGTGGAAACAAGGTGCCATATGTTTGTGTTTATATTTCATGAATTCTTATCTAAACTAGGTGTTTCCTTGATTGTGCAAGTGATATCTTTTTAAGTTGTTGTGCATTTTACATGTTTTTACATTTGTAATAACCCGGGCGGTCGTTTTGAGTGTTGGAGTCCCTTTCCCACATCTATTGCTTACTCTATGTTCATTTGTGGTTATGTGACTTTCGGGGTGGATAGTGTGGTTCTGGTATATGAGGATAGGCTATAATTGCATATTTTAGTCGCGTATTACACTTTAATTGAGTTTGAACTTTAATTGCTAGTGTTTTGCACTAACTGTGTGTTTTATGCCTTATAGGAGTGATTCCGAGCTATATAGATGTTATGGAATGAATTCAAGTGAAGTTTGAAGTCTGAGTAAAAACCCAAGTAATTAAGCCGGGATCGTGTTCGGGGGTCAAATTTGATAGTTAAGAACGAACAAAGATTCGAGTAGGCATATGGTGCACTATCTAGTAAAATGCACATAACTTTTTACTCACAACTCTGTTTGGGCTCCAAAATATATCGTTGGAAAGCTATTTGAAAGGGATAAAACTTTCACGTTTTGTATTTTCGCAAATTACCACTACCGCAACGCGTGGAGTGGCACGCAGTGCGCCGCGCCTATGGAAATTTCCTGTAGCCCATCAGAATCAGCAATTTGAACTTCCCCACTGCCGCCCCGCATGGTGTGTCGCCCCATGCAGTGCAGTAGTGCAAATTTTACAGAATGATTGTCCTATTTTGCGCGAGAGAAGGTATTTTCATCTGGGCCCCACCCTACTTGTTATAAATACATGTAAAAATGCTATTTTGAGGAGAAGGACATACATTTGACATAATTTAGACCTAAGGAGGCTAAGGAGACCTGGGAATCGACCTAAGGAGGCAAGAATACTATCACAACCCCGGTTCGCCCTCCGTGCACCCTCGTGACGGCACCTAGTCTCTACGATTAGGTAAGCCTAATTTGCAGAAGAAAACCAAAATTTGTGGAAGTAAAACAATTTAAACAGAAATAAGGCAATAACAGTATTTAAATGTGCCGCTCGACATACACCATATATAAATCTCAAAACCAATATCTAAATCCAAGACCTGGAAACCCACGAATCACAAGCTAAGAAAAGGAAATACTGCATAGCTCTAACTCCAGAATTTGTCTAATAAGAACAGAAAGTACAGAAGGGCTAAATACTAAAAGGCAGGAATAGAAAGGGACTCCTCGGTCTACGGACGCAGCAGATGTACCTCGTAGTGTCTAAGTATTTCCCTCCCTCAAGAATGGTAGGCCTGAGTAGAAGTACCTGGATCTGCACATAAAAAACATTCGCAGAAGAGGCATGAGTACTCCACAATGGTACTCAGTAAGTGCCAAGCCTAACCTCGGTTGGGTAGTGACAAGGAAGGTCAAGTCCCTACTAAAATTAAATAAATATAAAGATGACAGGATGAGATAAGCAGTATAATTGAAAATCTACAGTAAGAATATACACAGGATAATAAGAGTACAATAATGGAAACAGAGATAAAGCAAACCACAAGGAAGTACCACTCATAACAAGGATGATAACCGGGGATCTCTTGGTATCCCGAGGATCTCTTGGTATCCTCAATATATGCTAGGGATCTCTTGGTATCCCGAGGATCTCTTGGTATCCTCAATATATGCTAGGGATCTCTCGGTATCCCGATGATCTCTTGGTATCCTCAATATATGTTAGGGATCTCTCGGTATCCCGAGGATCTCTTGTTATCCTCAATATATGTGCCAGAGATCTCTTGGTATCCCGCACCTCAGTTCAGATCATAAATACATATAGGGGATCTCCCGGGATGCCGTCCCATAGTCCCAAAGTAAAAACACACAGCAACAACACAAGAATACCCAATTAATCTAAATTTCGTACCAAGTAAATAGTTAATCCTAGCCTAACATGCTTCACGTAATGCAATTTAGGCAGTTTAAGCAAAAAGGCAATTAAGTCAACTAAACATGATTTTCTAAACTAGCAACAAACTAAATTCACAAGTAGAATAAAGCAGGAAAAAGAACTCAATTGAAATACTTAAGGAAAAATCGAATTTTCAACAATTAGCTCAAGTACGCTCTCGTCACCTTAAGTACAAGGCATTTCAATTATTAAATATATCATATCCTAAGGGGAAGGTCCCCCACACAAGGTTAGACAAGCCACTTACCTCGAACCGGCTCAAAATAAATCCGAAACCACGCTCTTGCCACGAGTACTCGACTCCAAATGCCCCAAATCTATTCAATTAAATTTCATAATGTTAATAACACTTCTAGTATCTGATTCTACAATTAAATTCTAAGCTAATACGCAAAATTATGTAAAATGACCAAAACGCCCCTCGGGCCCATGTCTCGGAATCGGGTGAAATTTACATTTTCAGAAACCGCGTACTCTGACGAGTCTATACATAACAAGAACACTGAAATCGGAGTCCAAATGACCCCTCAAATCCTCATTCAAAGGTTTCTTAAACTCAAACCCTAATTACCCATTTCTTCCAAATTTTTCACCACTAATTAGGTCTTTAATCATATAAAACGATTAATGAAGTCAAGGATGTTACCTCCAAGCGATTCCCCTTTGTTTTACTCAAGAATCTCTCTCAAAAGCTTCAAACCCGAATAAAAATGGTGAAAGAATAGCTCAAATTCGCGAAGGCAACTATTTATATGTTCTGGCCAATGATTTCCGCATCTGTGGTCCCGCTTTTGCGGACAAAAGATCGCACCTACGACTTTCACTTAGAGCCCTGACTCCGCACCTGCGATTCCCTTTTTGCAGATGCGGCACCGCTTCTGCAATATTACTTCCACATTTGCGCAACCTGTAGCTCCTTCCCAGCTCCGCTTCTACGATGGCTCCACCGCATCTGCGGCTCCGCACCTGTGGAATCCATACGGCTATTGCAGTTATGACAGATATCAGCTGAAGCTGCAACCTTCCAACTCCAAAATTCTTCCGTCAACCATCCGAAATCATCCCGAGGCCTCCGGGACCTCAACCAAAGGCACCAACAAGTCACAAACAACTATCCAAACTTGTACCAATCCTTAGAACACCTAAAACGACATCGGAACCTCGAATTAACCATGGATTCAAGCCTAAGAACCCCAAAATTCTCAAAATATGCTTTCAATCAAAAAGTCTATCAAACCTCATCCGAATGACCTGAAATTTTGCACATACATCACATTCAACACTACAGAGCTACTCCAACTTCCGGAATTCCATTCCGACCTTCGGATCAAAATCTCACTATCGGACTAGAAACTTCAAATATTTAACTTTTGGCATTTCAAACCTAAATTAGCTACGGACCTTCAAAACACAGTCCGAACATGCTCCTAAACCCAAAATCGCCCAATGGAGCTAACAGAACCATTGGATTTCCATTCCGAGGGCGTCTTCACACTGTTCTAACTACGGTCAATTTTCCAACACTTAAGCTCTCATTTAGGAACTAAGTATCCTAAAACTCTCCGAAACTCAAAATCGAACATCCCGGTAAATCAAAATGGCATAATTAAACTTGTGGAAATCAGTTAATAGGGGATCAAAGCGTTAATTCTTAAGACGAATGGCCGGGTCGTCACATCCTCCTACACTTAAACATTTGTTCGTCCTCGAATGAGCATAAATACATACCTGATGTAGTGAAAAGATTAGGGTAACGGCTACGCATATCCTGCTCGGTCTCCCAGGTCGCCTCCTCAACCGGCTAACCTCGCCATTGAACCTTTACGGATGCAATGTTCTTTGACCTCAGCTTTCTAACCTGCTTGTCCAAATTTCCACTGGTTCCTCAATATAGGATCGATCCTTGTCCAATTGGACTGAACTGAAATCCAACACGTGCGACAGATCACCGTGATACCTTCGGAGCATCGAAACATGGAATACCGGATGAACTCCGGCCAAGCTGGGAGGTAAGGCAAGCTCATAAACAACCTCCCCAATATGCCTCAATATCTCAAAAGGGACAATAAACCTCAAACTCATATTCCATTTCTTCCCAAATCTCATAATGCCCTTCATAGGCGATACCTAAAGCAGAACCCGCTCTCCAACCATAGAGGAAACATCACGAACCTTCCGGTCCGTGTAGCTCTTCTGTCTGGATTGGGCTGTGCGGAGTCTATCCTGAATCACCTTAACCTTCTCCAAAGCATCCTGAACTAAGTCTGTGCCCAATAATCTGGTCTTACCCAGCTCAAACCAACCCACCGGGGATCTACACCGTCTCCCATATAAAGCCCCACACAGTGCCATCTGAATGCTGGACTGATAGCAGTTGTTATAAGCAAACTCTGCCAATGGCAAGAACTCATACCAAGACCCTCAAAATTCAATCACACACACACTGAGCATATCCTCAAGAATCTAAATAGTGCGCTCGGATTGTCCGTCCGTCTAAGGGTGAAATGCTGTACTCAACTCTAATCGAGTACCTAACTCAAGCTGAACGGCCCTCCAGAACCGTGATGTGAACTGAGTACCTATATCTGAAATGATGGAAACCGGAATACCATGCAGACGAACAATATCCCGGATATAAATCTCTACCAACTGCTCCAAAGAATAAGTAGTACACACGAGAATGAAATGAGCGGACTTGGTCAGCCGATCCATAATCACCCAAATAGCATCAAACTTTCTCAAAGTCCGTGGGAGCCCAACTACAAAGTCCATGGTGATCCGCTCCCACTTCCACTCCGGAATCTCTATTTGCTGAAGCAATCCACCCGGTCTCTGGTGCTCATACTTCACCTGCTGACAGTTGAGGCACCGAGCTACAAATCCAACTATATCCTTCTTCATTTGCCTCCACCAATAGTGCTGTCTCAAATCCTGATACATCTTCGCGGCACCTGGATGGATGGAATACCGCAAACTATGGGCCTCCTCTAGAATCAACTCTCGAAGCCCATCAACATTGGGTACACAAATCGGATCCTGCATCCTCAATACCCCATAATCATCAATAGTCACATCTCTAGCATCACTGTGCTGAACCTTGTCCTTGAGGACAAGTAAATGAGGGTCATCATATTGCCTCTCCCTAATACGATCAAATAAAAAAGACCGAGAAACCACGCAAGCTAGAACCCGACTAGGCTCTGAAAGATCCAATCTCACAAACTGGCTGGCTAAGGCCTGAACATCTATCGCTATAGGACTCCCCGATGCTGGTAAATAAACCAAACTCCCCAAACTCTCTTCCTGGCAACTCAAAGCATCGGCCACCACATTGGCCTTGCCCGGGTGATACAAAATAGTGATGTCATAGTCCTTTAACAACTCTAACCACCTCCTCTGGCGCAAATTTAGATCCTTTTGCTTGAACAAGTGCTGCAAGCTCCGATGGCCAGTATAAATCTCACAGGGAACCCCGTATAAATAATGGCACCAAATCTTCAGGGCATGAACAATGGCAACTAACTCAAGGTCGTGAATAGGGTAGTTCTTCTCATGTATCTTCAACTGTCTAGACGCGTAGGCAATCACCTTACCGTCCTGCATCAACACCGCTCTGAGGCCAACCCTCGAGGCATCACAATAGACCATATAAGACCTCGAACCTATAGGCAGTATCAAAATTGGGGTTGTGGTCAAAGCTGTCTTGAGCTTCTGAAAGCTCGCCTCACACTCCTTCGTCCACTGGAACGGAGCACCCTTTTGGGTCAAACTGGTCATAGCGGCTGAAATTGATGAAAACCCCTCCAAAAAACGACGGTAGTAGCCAGCCAAACCAAGGAAACTACGGATCTCGGTAGCTGAGGATGGTCTGGGACAACCCTGCACGACCTCTATCTTCTTCAGATCCACCTGAATACCCTTACTCGATACCACATGGCCTAAGAATGCCACTGAATCCAACCAAAACTCACATTTCGAGAACTTAGCATATAACTTCTCCTCCCTCAGAGTCTGAAGCATAGTCCTCAGGTGCTGCTCATGATCTTCCCGACTACGGGAATACACCAGAATATCATTAATAAAGACAATGATGAACGAGTCAAGATACGGTCAGAACATACTGTGCATCAAATGCATAAAAGTTGCTGGGGCATTGGTCAGCCCAAATGACATAACAAGGAACTCGTAATGGCCATACCGAGTCCTAAAAGTAGTCTTCGGGATATCTGGCTCCCGAATCTTCAACTGATGGTAACCTGAGCACACGTCAATCTTAGAAAACACCTGTGCGCCCTGAATTTAGTCAAACAGATCATCAATACGAGGCAAAGGATAATAGTTCTTCACTGTAACCTTGTTCAAATGGCGATAATCAATACACATACGCATAGAACCATCCTTTTTCTTCACAAACAAGATAGGAGCACCCCAAGGTGATATACTGGGCCGAATAAAACACTTATCAAGAAATTCTTGTAACTGATCCTTCAACTCCTTCAACTCAGAAGGAGCCATACGATACGGAGGAATAGAAATGGGCTGAGTGCCCGGCAACAGATCAATGCCAAAATCAATATCTCTATCAGGCGACATGCCTGGAAGATCAGTTGGAAACACATCGGGAAAATCCCGTACTACTAGGACTGAATCAACTGAAGGGGTATCAATACTGACATCTCTCACATAAGCTAAATACGCATCATACCCCTTCTCAACCATACGCTGAGCTTTAAGAAAAGAAATAACTCTACTGGGAGTGTAATCTAAAGTACCCCTCCACTCAACACGTGGTATACCTGGCATAGCCAGCGTCACGGTTTTGGCGTGACAATCAAGAATAGCATAATGGGGCAACAACCAGTCCATGCCCAAGATAATATCGAAATCTACCATGCTGAGCAACAATAAATTGGCTCTGGTCTCAAAACCACTAAGAACAACCAAACACGACCGATAAACACGGTCCACAATAAGAGAATCTCCCACAGGTGTAGAAACATAAACATGGGAACTCAAAGAATCCCGAGATACACCCAAATGCAGAGCAAAATAAGAAGACACATAAGAATAAGTAGAGCCTGGATCGAATAGAACCGATGCATCTCTGTGGCAAACTAATATAATACCTGTGATGATAGAATCAGAGGTAACAACCTCAGTATAGGAAGGAAGGGCATAGTATCTGGCCTGGCTGAGCAGGTGGGGTAGCAACTGGAGCTGTAACCATAGCCTGAGAACTCTGCGGGTCACGATGTGGCTGAGACATCTGTGGAGGTGCACTCCTCCTAAGTCTAGGGCAATCCCTCACCATGTGGCGTGTGTCACCACAATCAAAACAAGCTCTGGGATGATGTGGCGGTTGTGACTGGCTTGGACTAGGTCTGCTGGACTGACCTCTGAAAGCACCCGGCGCAAGAGGCGCGCTAGAAATCGGAGGTGCATAATAAAGCTCATGAGGCCTAGGAGGAGCTGGAGTACTAGTGGATGCTGGAAGAGCTAAATGAACAGGACGACTCATATGACCCCTTCCATGATGACCTGCAGCTGGGGTACAGGCACTAGAATAATGGCCTGACTCTCGAGACCTCTTGGCCTCCCTCTCCTCTATCCCTAGCATACATATCCTCAATCCTCCTAGCAATTCTCACCACCTGCTGATAAGAAATATCTATCTCCAACTCACGAGCCATGCTAGACCTGATGCTAAGAATAAGGCCCTCAATAAACCGGCGAAGCCTCTCGCGGATAGTAGAAGCCAAGGCTGGGGAATGTCTAGCCAAACTAGTGTAACAGATAGCATACTCTGAGACAGTCATAGTACTCTAGTGCAAATGCTCAAACTCTGCACGCCATGTGTCCCTAAGGCTCTGAGGAACATACTCTATCAGGAACAGATCTGAAAACTGAGCCCAAGTCAGTGAAGCAGCCTCATCTAGACTGTCTAACTCATAGGTGCGCCACCACTCATAGGCGGCTCCTCGAAGCGGGAAAGTAGTGAAGGAAACCCCACTTGATCATGATATACCCATGGTATGGAGAATTTGGTAACTCTCATTTAGAAATCCAAGAGCATCCTCCGATGCTAGACCGCTGAATACAGGAGGCTTGTACTTCTTGAACCTCTCAAGCCTCAGTTGCTCCTCCTCGGAAGCCGCTGCCCTGTCCTCGGGATAAATTGGAACTACAGGTGGTGCAGGAATAATCTCAAGGACCTGCTTAGCATGAAATCACTACTCAAGAGTGCGGGCGACGGGAGTCTGTGCTCCTCCCCCGGCCTGAGATGTAGCTGCAGCAAGGGGGAGCAGCCCTGCCTGAGCCAGAGTGGTGTACATGCTCATGAACTGTGCCAAAGTCTCCTGAAGAGCTAGAGTAGTAGTAGCAGTAGGCGTGTCAGGTGCCTAGACTTCGGCTGGAACTGCTGGTGGTAACTCGGCGGTAGCTCGCACAGGTGCTCTGGCTGCACCATGTGCGCATCCTCGGCCACTACCCCAGCTTCGGCCTCTGACGGCTGTAGTAGAGGGCGTGAGTGCCTGATAATCTCGGGTAACACGTATCCTCACCATCGGTGAGAGAATAGAAGACAGAAGTTTAGAATTGTTATGTCAAAATATCGCACGGCAAGGAAACCAAATGAAGTGGAATTTTCCTAACAGTTACATAGCCTCTCGTAGATAAGTACAAACATCGCCATACCGATCAGCGAGACTCTAATAGACCGACTTGTGATCTAGGACTCCTATGAATCTAGAGATCTGATACCAACTTGTCACAACCCCAGTTCGCCCTCCGTGCACCTAGTCTTTACGACTAGGCAAGCTTAATTTGCGGAAGAAAACCAAAATTTGTGGAAGTAAAACAATTTAAAACAGAAATAAGGCAATAACAGTGTTTAAATTGCCGCTCTGCATACACCATATATAAATCTCAAAACCAATATCCAAATTCAAGACCCGAAAACCCACGAATCACAAGCTAAGAAAAGGAAATACTACATAGCTCTAACTTCGGAATTTGTCTTATAAGAACAGAAAGTACAGAAGGGCTAAATACTAAAAGGCAGGAAAAGAAAGGGACTCCTCGGTCTACAGACGCAACAGATGTACCTAGAAGTTTCTAAGTAGTTCCCTCCCTCAAGAATGGTAGGCCTGAGTAGAAGTACCTGGAGCTGCACATGAAAAACATTCGCAGAAGAGGCATGAGTACTCCACAACGGTACTCAGTAAGTGCCAAGCCTAACCTCGGTTGGGTAGTGACGAGGAAGGTCAGGTCCCTACTGAAATTAAATAAATATAAAGATGACAGGGTGAGATAAGCAGTACAATTGAAAATCTACAGTAAGAATATACACAGGATAATAAGAGTACAATAACGGAAACAGAGATGAAAGCAAACCACAAGGAAGTACCACTCATAACAAGGATGATAACCAAGGATCTCTTGGTATCCTCAATATATGCTAGGGATCTCTTGGTATCCCGAGGATCTCTTGGTACCCTCAACCGCGAGAAGGAGAAATCAACCGCGAGAAGGAGAAATAGCAAAAGGGAAAAAAACAGACGAGCCTCAACACGTCGTCCATACGATTTTTTGATGATCACCCCAAACGCGTTCAAATTAAGGACCAATTAGCAACCGCCGAATAAGCGCTAGAACTCAAGAAGCACTGCCGCCACCAAGGTATAATCGCCCATCCCTCTTTCCATCTTCTACTTCATGGTAACTTTTGTGCAGGACAGTGACCAAGGTAATCAGGACGATACCCCGACTCAGAGATTCTGAGGCTTCAAAGCGTCCGTTGCACTTTTTTCCTTTGATCGGATTTTTTTATCCCAAAACGGGTTTTTAACGGCAGAGGTTTTTAACGAGGCAATATCGACGCACTTCCCAAGAAGGATTCAGCAAGCCTACGGGACATTCTTTACGACTGGCCCCACGCCAGGAAATGATGAACAAGGCTCTGATATGAAGCAATGTACTGGATCGAATGGTCCAAGGAGCCTCGCCCGTACGGGCCGAGCTCGCAACAATAAAATAGCACGTATTTACAGCATATATTTACGCCAAGCAATAAAAAATATCTTTCGGCATCTCGTACTCCAGAAAAGGGGGATTTTAACATGATCACGATGAATGCCTTTCCACCAAATGCATCTGGAAATACGCGGAGACTTTGCGTCAACTATTCGTCACCCGCACGACCCCAAGGTCGGAACTCCGGACTCATAAAGTTTGAGAAAGGTAACTCCGAGCTTACGAATAGTGGCCTACGAGCCTTATCAAGCTAGATGACTGTCGCCAATCGCCATGTACTGGAAAACCCGAAACTGTAAGACCTCGAGCGGGCAGACTCAGTGTAACCAGATCTATTCTATAAACTGTAAGACCTCAACAGGCATGATAAAACTGTTAGACCTTAACAGGCATGATACAACTGTAAGACCTCAACAGGCATGACTAATTGTAAGACCTCAACAGGCATGAAAATTCAAAATCTCGAAGTTTAGGCGATACTTCGCATTTGTAAGAATCGTGAAAGAGCATACCCTCAGTATAGACGCCTAAATTATCACTCGGTATCAAAAAATGGCTCCGGCCAAACACATATGACTACGGTCAAAACAGCTGATATAGCCAAATTAACGCGACTCGGGGACACCCGACCATCGCTAAACAAAATCACAGGCCACTACTTCGAATATACTTCGAAAAGAACCGGTTAAAATAGGCTTCTCCCAACAGGAAAAAACAAGTTTCGACCATGTCAACTCCAAATCACAAGGCTTCGACCTACTCAGCCTATGAGCTATGAACCTTCAGAGGTGCTCAAACATCGCCGATAACAACTTGAAATCGAGGTTCTTCTGGAACCGACGACGAGTCGGGCAAAATTATTTCAAAAGACCTTAATGTGCGGAAAATAAATCCTACAAAAAGTCCATACGCAAAATAGCATAAGAGCCATTGTCGCCAGCCAAACGAGCCTTTGGGCCGCACACTAAAAGGTCTCTACGACCAAACATCGTAAGAGCCATTGTCGCCAGCTTGAAAATTGAAAACTTGAGGATTAAAATAAGCTCGAATCATAACCTGATTCGGAGACCAGATCCAAAACAGTTAACTACACATGCCTAAGGGCGACATATATAAAAGGTTGCTTCGACCCAAGGCATAAGAGCAACTATAGCCAGCCCATAAAAATGCAAAACGCGAGGGTAAATTAAGCTCGAGTCAGATCCCGACTCGGAGACTGAACCCAAAGACAGTTAAAGCACACAAGCCTAAGGGGAAGTCTGAGGTCGAATCGATCCAATTGAAACTCCAACAAGCAGAAATACAGAAGATACGAATTGTGGGGTTCCCCCTCTTATTTCTACATATTGACGATGGAGCACAATCTCAGCCTACGACATATAATGAAAGCTATATACACAACAAAGAAGGCAGGGAATAGACATTCCCCCCTTTTTCCTACAGTTGTGGCCCTGTGGTCTCCTCCTCATCGTCCTCAGCATCGGACAGTAGGAAATTGGCATCGTACTCCTCTCCTTTGTCTTGCTCGATCTCCCTCGAGATATAAAAGCCTCTGGCGTGAATCTCCTCGAGGATTTCCCTCCGGGATCTGCACCTCACATACTCCTTGTTATTGTTTGCGCGATTGGGGGTCTTCTTCAGCCCAGCTTTAGCAGCAGCAGCGCTTCTTGAATAAGCCACCGTTTTCTGTCATGCCCTGGTATTATTCATCACAACCTTGGCCCAGACATTTACCACCTCGGTTTTTTCCCTCGAAGGCTCGGATGAGAGTCTCGCGATCATCTTCGCTCGAGCAGAATCATTCGCACGAGCGGTCTGAATTTGTGCCTCAAGAGCGGAAGCCCCGGCCTGAGCCCTCTCTTTGGCCACAGAATGGGCATTTACATGAGCCTGCAACTTGGTAAATTCGCGTTTGGCTATGCCAACCTCGCCCCATAGTTGTTCCAGCTCGTCCGCCTTATCCTTCAACTGAAATAGCAAAACATCAAGGTGGCGAGACAAAAAGGGAATGCAAGCCAGCGCGAAATACAGGGTACCAATTTCTCCAAGAGGTCCTCACAGACCCGGCTCCGGTCCACCTCATGCCATAAAGAGACGAGTTCGCTTTCCTTTGCCGCACAAAGAAATTTGAGGGATTTCTCCCTATCTCGAGCCTCCCACAACGGGGCCTCGCAACGAAGTAGTGCGGCATTGAGCCTATCAAAAGCCTGAGAAAGAAAGCCAGATAAATAAAAAAAAGGGGAGCGCAAGGCCCGAACATCCTTACAGCAACCGAAACTCACCATAAGGCCAAAACGCTGAGCCTCGCCGAAGGCCGAAGCAACATCTGACGGTGCACAAATTCCGGAAGGTTGCCGGTCTGCTAAATCGCTTCCCTTTGACCGCTGCGAAGAAGTCGCCTCACTACAAGCCTTCTCGCTCCCTAGAGCATCTTTCCTCTTACCGGCGCTCCTTGACCCCGGGGCCAGCAATCTCTTCTCCTCCCTCGGGGAACTCGGCCTCACTTCGAATGGATTCCCGGCACCTGCAGCAGATCAATCAGATGAGCCGGCAAGAAGGAAGCCATCTCTTAGGGGGACAGAATGCCAGACACCTACCATTATGCTTCGCCTCCCATATCCCTTTTGATAAAACTCGCCACTGGCGCCTATCATAAATCGAGCAAGCTGCCAGCTTATGAGACCATTCGGCTAAATTGGGGACCTCGCCAGGAAACCAATGAGTTGTTATAAACAAATAACAGAAAGATATCGTTATGGGGCCAACCTTATGTTGAGATAAAGGTAGTCCAAACAGAGCACTTACGTGTGAAGTTCCATTTCTCAGGAAATGACAAAAACACTCCAGGGATAACATCGGTCGTCCGAATTCGAATGAACTGATTAATCCATCCACGGTCCTCATCCTCCTCGCTGCCAATTACAGGAGCTCGGGTGGATCTATGCTAAAGAGCAATCAGGCCCCGATAGCGCAATGGTTGGTACAACCTCACGAGGTGGATAAGGGTGAATTTTATTCCAGCCTTGTCAGTAAAATGTCTCATTGACTGCATTATTCTCCAAAGAAAGGGATGAACCTGTGCCAACGTTACTTGATATCTTCTACAGAAATCAAGCACGACCCGATCCGGGGAACCCAACGTAAGATCGTGAATATACACACTCAAGAATCCCTCAACATATGTCATGACACTCTTCTCAGGGGAAGGTTCTTGCAAAATCACGCCTTCCCCCCATCCGCATTCTTTTCTGATCATCTAGAGGTTTTCCTCCCTCACCAATGAAATAATTCTCAACACATGCTCTCGATGGCTCGGAACATTGGAGGCCTCCCCGGTGCAACAACCCTCTTTGAGGCAGGGGACCTCGAGCCTTGCTCTCCTGACACCGGAGGTGAGCCGCTAGTACCGACCAAAGGTGGAGCACAAGTGGGACTCCCTTGCATCCGAGGATCAAGCATCGAAGCAGTGGCCATGACTACGACAAAATATGGGGAAGAAGATGAGGATCCAGGCAAAAATTTCCTGAAGCAGGGAAGCGGAATGACTAGCACAAAGCGCCAGGCTATGCAGAGGAGATAGGCTTATCAAGAACTGCAAAATCACCGCTTAAGAGGCAGATGAGCAAACAAATAAAGGCAAAGTGACAACTGCTCGCTTGCACAAGAGGGCCAATTAATTTTGGCTGCGTTAACGTCACCCTTTCCTAGGGGAGTGTAATGGCAGAATCACTCTGGCTCCCACATGACTTATAAATCTGTGGGACCTCAGGAGATCCCTGACGTCATAAATATCGGTTCGGGAGGACTATCGATTCAACCTCGGGATGTGGCTAGTCCCAGGGCCCCGGTTTGTCCTGAGAAAAGGCCCCGAAGGGCCGGTAACCAAAATGCAAGAGCAAAAAAGTAAGGAGAAGGGCTGACAGAATCAAAGCCCCTTTTATACATTGACAAAAAGGAAAAAACGTCTTTACACTATCCGTTTCCTGGAGCAAAGCTACATACGAAGCAAAAAGGAAGGCATACAAAAAGGACTCGAAGACTACTCCTCGTCACTATCATCTTCGCCCTTATCAGGGGAAATCAAGAGCTCCAATATTTCCTCAACTGCACGGGCCTCCTTTAGGTCAGCTAATAGGTTGAAGCCCCTGGCCCCGAGTTCTTCTAGGGTCTTTCTCTTCGCCTCCGCTTTGGCATGCTCGATAGCTCGGATTAATTTCTGCTCAGCTGCCATGGATATGTCACAAACCATTATATGTGTTGTGGCCACATCCTCTCGATAAGTGGCAGCATCTCGTTCGGCCTAGGTCTTAGCCAAGGCCAAAGCAACAATCTCCCTGCAAGTGTCCGTGAGAAGATCCCAGGATGTCACCAATTCCCCGGCCACTATCTCGTTTCGCTCTCTCAGCCCAGAGACCTTCGCTTTCAACTGACTAATCTGCGAGCCACTCTGCTCGACCTACAAGAGAAGGACAAGCCAATGAATATATTTATCCAAAACATATGTGAGTACGGGGTAAAAGGTCGGGTGTGAGCAAGGCAAAATACATGAGCAACAAGATTGGCCTTCTCCCGGAGTGCCATCTCCAAAGTGATGCAAAGTTATCCCAACTCTTTATCTCCCTAGGCAGAATGAGTCTCTGAATCCTATAGCTTCGAAGCAATTTTCTTACGCTCCTTTTCATGACAAGAAAGTTCCCCGCGGAGCCGAAGGATTGCATGGTCATACATCTCCTTGCATTGTGGCACAACTGAAAAGTTAGAAAGATGATGAATAACTCCTGAGAATGAAAGAAATACGCGAAGAATGACTATCACCCGTTGCATGGACTTCTCCACCGCTTTAATGATGCCAGAAATATCGAGATCAGCTCTGTCGATTATGCCATCGAAAATGTTGGCAATAAAGTCTCCCCCATTGGGAGGGGTCGCAGCTGTGGCACCGATCATCCCTTGGGCATCCCTTAGTTCCCCTGATGAAACCGGAATGTTCGAAATGAAGTCGTTGGTATGCGGATTTCTCCAAGTGGCAAACTACGTTCCTGGAAGGCCCCGAGCTCCGATCCCTCAGGATCAACGCCAATGATCCTCCTAGAAGAAGCTACACCAAATTCGTCTGTACGATTCGAAGCTACATAAACGTCCTCTTCAAGGACCCCCGACCCACGAGCTCGGTCAGAGCCAACCGTTCTGGACTCAGCAGCCTCCGACCAGGGCGCCTGCAAGTCTCTCATACTGGACCTTGTTCTCCTCCTTAACAGACTTCCATTATCGTCCTCCCCTTCAATATCAGGATTTGACCCTGAGGTTAGAGCAACAGTCCCATCAGTGGCTCGGCACTCGAGTGACCTAGTTTTTCTTTACTGCAGGACGGGCAATGGCTGCCCTACGTTTCCTCTTCTTGTTTGTGCCAGGCTCCAAGGCCTCTGCTTTACCATCAAGAGGTGGCCTCATCTGCATATTCTCGCCAAGACCTGCGCCAGCACAATAACCACAATACGCTTTCGCTAAGGGCTCAAAATGAAACACAAAATACGAAGCATAGGCGGTAAAGGAACCTCACCGTGATTCTTGGCCACCCAACGCTTCTTAGCCAGGACGATCCAAGACTGAACGCGGTACGGGAATTTCTCGCTAAACCGCCTACTCTATCTCAACAAATCTGGGACCACCTTCGGATGCCAAGCAACGACTGCAGAAAGAACAAGAAGATTATTATGACAAACGAAAGAGTAGTCGAAAAGTGGCTAAAGGGAAAATCGCTTACGTCGGGCGTTCCACCGCTCCGGAAAGGGCATCCTCCTGGTCGGGATAATATCCGAGGTCCTCACTCGGATAAACCTGCTCATCCATCCTCGGTCCTTCCACTCATCAATGCTCGTGAAAAAAGTTTTTTTGGACCGATGGCGGAGCTTGATTAAGCCTCAATACAGTCAAGGGAGATATATTCTGATCAGATGACTAAGGGTAGAAACCTCACCTTCAACCCCTTCGGTGAGATGTCTAAGTATCAACACTATCCTCTAAAAAGAAGGGTAAATCTGACCAAGTTTCACTTGGCATCGATCGCAGAAGTCAAGAATAACCGGTTCAATTACAAGGGAGGACATTCGACGGATTTATCAGGGCCCAGGGTGAATAGGTAAGTGTATACATAAAGGATGCTAGCCTTGAAGTCAGTAATATTATCGTTGGAATCAGGAATCTCCACCTCCACTGCCTTGCTCCATCGGCAGTCCTCCATCACCTTGCTAACATCGGTCATGATGCTAACGTATCGGGACACATACCCACACCGGCCCGGCGTAGACGAGGGAGTTTCCAAAGTGGGGATCGATCTAGTTTCTTCCTTAAGTGATCGGGACAACGATGCAACGTCGTTCCATTGGGGAACCGTCCTAGAAGTTCTAGCCATGTCAAATGGTAAAAACCCTTCTGTGAAAAGAAGACAGAGTGTCAAATACAAAATTTTGACTCGTGGGCTTGCAAAGTGAGGTGAAAATGGGAAATGTCTAGCAACTGGTACATTTATAGGAATCGCTGGGGAAGCAGAAGGGATGAGCCGATGGCAGTTCGTGGGTTTCTCGATTACCGCATCTGTCGGCAGCCTTGTACGGTTCTATGGGGCATTGCATTTAATGCTCTTAGATGGTTGACGTCATGGCAATAATGACCTTGAGATGACGGTCCAATATCACTTCCTATTACTTCACTCTAGGAAACACGAAGACTATCTGTATGCGGTGAAATTAGGGGGGTCAATTTCCCGCCGTTAAGGTACATTCAGGAAGACATATCAGCATCTCGAGGCTGCATGATTATGATTGAGCTCCCTCACTTGAGGTTTGTCCGCGATCCAGCAAAGATTCTGAGGATAGGGAATTTCTCTGCAACCCAACAAAGGTGCCGACGATGGGGGATTCCCGAGGCAAGCAGCTTGAATCAGTAAACACTGTACCATGCCTAGCCATCCCATCCCTGTATCTTTACATTCAATGCACTCTGTACTGTATGGTATTCCCTCTCCTATATAAGGGGAATCCATGCCACTTTGTAAAGGGCTGATGTTGCTCCATTTTCTCCACAAGTGCAATAATATCTCTCTCTCTCTCTCTCTCTTCTTTCTATCTTTCTCATTCTCACTAGCCCGAGGCCACTTTAAAATTTATTGCCTTCTTACTTGTTCTTCATTTTATCACCTGGTATTGGCCGTAAAGAGATTCATTTAATCATATCTTAACTGTTATCCCATTCTCGATCACCCCCGATAGCTCGAGCTCGACCAAAACACCGACCCCGAGGTCCCCATCGACCAGTCCTACATCTGGGCAATAGGCCCCTCGGTTTGATTACTGCCTCATTTTAGCTTGCATTTCATCGTTAAACTTCACATTCCTAGCATCAACTGCCCTAAACAACTAGCTCGAGAATAGATCACATATTCTTAGAATCCCATTTACAAATTTAATTGTTGTTACCATTTTCACGGTTAACAGAGTACATTGGATCGATTTTACTCATATTATACTTTGCACTTCGTGTGTAGATCCAGGTACATCTGGATGCGGTCATTGATAGAGTGGTGATAGTACATGTTCAGAGACTTCGAGGTAGCTATTATGATGCCCGCAAACCTTGATTCTCCCCCTTTCATTTTATTTCAGTACTGTTCTATTTTTCTCAGACAGTTGTACTAGAGTTTTAGACTATGTTGACACTTACTAGCTTATGTACTCGGTGACACCAGGATTTTGGGATTGTTATAGCTGAGTTACAGTTTTTATCAGTTATCCATGAGATTTTCCACTATTGAGCTTATTGAATCTTGTTTTCAATTCAAATGCGTAGTTGTTGTGTGATTGTCGGCTTGCCTAGTAATGTGTTAGGTGCCGTCATGACAGGTTGGGATTTTGGGTCGTGACAATATTGGTATCAGAGCACTAGGTTACTTAAGTCTCACCAATTATATGCAGGTTTAGTAGAGTCTTGCGGATTGGTACAAAGACATCTATACTTATCTTCGAGAGGCTACCGAACAATTAGGAAACTTCATTTTCTTGTACTCTTGTTTTGCGAATTTGTTGATTATGGAAACTAAATTTTTATTCTCCTATTCTCTGACAGATATTGAGGAGACATGCGATCAAAACAGACAGACGGCCACTAGTATTACCAGCTAGGGCAGCGAGAGGACGGGACCCCTGATAGAGGCTGAGGTACAACTCGTACTGTAGCAAGAGCAACACCTGTGGAGCCACCAGTTGCTCCAGCTCAGGAGCATGTACCAGATGTGGTCGAGCCGGTAGGACTAGCTCAGGCACCATCTGTGCCCATTATCATTCCAGGCCTTCAGGAGACCTTGGACTAGATATTTACTCTATGCACTAGCCTTGCTTAGGCTGTTCCAATTCTGGCCGTGCCAACCACTTCTCAGGCCGGGTGAGATGCTCATACTCCTGCTGCCCGTACTCCAGAGTAGATAGCTCAGGGACTCCAAACACTGGGGTACTACCAGCCCAGCGGGTTACAGCTTCTCAGGCCCAGGTTGGCCCACCTATGAATGATGAGGAGTAGAAAAGACTAGAGCAATTTTGGAGGCTCAAGGCTCCATAGTTTAGTGGTGTCATGCCCCAACCTCGGGGAGTGCGACCGGCGCTCAACCAAGTGGACGGTCGATAAGGCCTGTTAGACACTTTCTACACAACCCGCTTATGACCAATAGAAGGCGCATTTCTATTAGTTTAAATAGTATAAGGATCATACATTTACAACATTACTAATTCATTTCATTTTACCAGAACATTGTTAAGTTTCCAAAATACATACACTTTACAATCTTGTGGAACAAGAGTCCAAAACACATCATAATCCACATGGCCTATCTACAACCTACACATAACCCACGTAAATATCTACGGAGCCTCTAAAGATACAAAAGACAGTTATGATAATGCAGGTAACAAGGCCCCGACTATACCTCAAAACGTGGTTAACATATAAACAAAAGATGCATTACATGACCTCAGGATGAAATGGGGTTCACCAAGTCTGCTTGGAAGATGATGATGATGTACCACTAGCTGCAATCAACACTGTCTGCTATGGTACCACCTACATCTATTTAAAGATGTAGCACCCCCGGCAAAAGGGACATTAGTACTGTGGAATAATACTAGTATGTAAAGCTAAAACACCATCTTAATAGAATGAATAATGATACAAAAGGGAACATTCATGATGTACAATAAGAGCTTTAAATAATGCTAAAATATCAAATAAGGATCACATAAGTTCTCAAGTCAATTTTCGTCTAATTAGATTGGTAATCTTTAGTGCCATGTGCCACAATCCACAATACCACCGTGTTCTTACACAGATTCTAATCTCGACCCGATCGGCTAGGTTATCTCACTTGAGACATCAACCATATCCACAATTTTAATCATCATTTCCAAAACAAATACCACCATATGTGTCGCATGGCGTCCAATCACGGCCCGATCGGCTAGGACATCTCACTTGAGACATCATCCTTTCAATCATTCATCTCTCTTGACATTTCTTTCCCATCTTTCAATATGTTGGCACGAGTGGCCTCATTTATTTAGTCATTTTTGGCATTTGGCCGTATTTTACAATTTAAGTTTCCTTTTTTTTACACATTCAACATTATTATCATATCACTAGCAACAAGGCCTTTCATTCAAGACTTAATTACACACGGGAACAATTTAGATTCTAGAGTACATAGAGGCTTTTCACACAATTTGACATAGTAATCTTTATTCGAATTCGACTTGAAGTCTAATCATTTGTAGCACATATTCCATATCTTTAACACATTCCCAAATGATAAGATAACATGATGAAAGCACATGAACACATATTGCACCTATATCCATAAATGCAAGCACATTTGGAATAGCAAGTTCTATACGATCAATTTGGGACTTGCTCCGAATCATGAACACCAAGGGGTTCAATTCTAAGAAGAGGGGTTTTTAGACATACATACCTCAATTGAACCTCTTGAAACTTTAAGATGTTCTGGAATTAATAACTTCAATCTATTTTAGCAATATAGCAAAAAATGAACCCAAAATTAGGAAAACGATCATAATTCTAGCTCACATGAGCATTCTATCAAACACTTTGTGTATATTAAGGTTTCATGGCCCTTTTTATGAAATACTATGCCAATCCACACCCCATTCTTTTCCATCTTTTACTCACAACATTTCCACATACCTTAAGAATACATGCATGCAAAAGCACTCCCATCCCCATGAATTACCTTTCTAGTGGCCCATTTTAGTTGCATGATTGATATTAAAAATTTTGGTGATAAAATCTTACATCTGAGGAAGAAGACCTAGGTGCCTCTCTTGAATATCTTCAAGGTCTAAACAAGAATTGAGGAGTAATTTTGATGAAGAACACTTCCTCCCTCTAAGACTCCCTTTTTCACTCTAAAAGCACCAAAAATGGGCTAAAAATGAAGTATGGCATGAGATATATCGACATAGGATCGGGTCTAAAAATTAAAAATTTGGAGCCCCGACATGGATTTGGGGTCGCATATGCAACTGTATAATGTCTATAGGGTCCGCAAGATGACCTCGAAAAGGGACCTCAGGGACTTGAATTTTTTTCCTCGGCCTATGACAAATATGCGGTCCGCAAACCTGTTCTGCGGTCGCATAATGGGCCGCAGAACCTCTCTTCAAAAAAGTTCAGGTACGATTATGCGACCAAAGTGCAGCCCGCAAAGTGGTTATGCGGTCACATAATTGGCTGCAAAACAGACCTCAAAATTGGCCCAAAATACTGCCTCACTCTGCGGCCATTCTGCGGCCGCATAATGGGCCGAAGAAACACACACTTCTGCAAAATATTTATCTTTAACTCTATAGCATACTGTGCAATCCAGAAAGTCTGAACCGTGGTGAGCTCTCTAACACATAATCCTTGTTTCGCACCACGAAATTTCAGGATTTTAGGAAGAATTTTATGGGGCCTTACAAGTGGGGCCGAGTCAGAGGATGCTCAGGATTTTATAGACAGGTACCAACGGATCCTTCGCACGGCAGGTATTTCAGAGATCAGTGTGAGTTCATTCACTATTTTTTAGCTGATGGGGTCATCCTACAGATGGTGCAAGGCCTATGATTTAAGAAGGCAAGCTAGCTTTGCACCACTTACGTTGTATGAGTTCTCAGTTCTCTACTTAGATAAGTTTGTTCCATAGACTCGCAAAGAGGAGTTGCATAGGTAGTTTGACTAGCTATGCTAAGAGGGTATAGTTACCCAGTATGAGATGAGGTTTTCAGATTTGGCTCATCATGTGGTACGGTTGGTTCCTACTCAGAGGGAGATGATTAGGAGTTTCATTGATGGCCTCAACTATGGACTACATTTCATCATGACTCGGAAGATTGCATCAGGTGCGAGGTTTGACGAAGTGGTTGATATTGCAAGACGCCTAGAGCAGGTTCACAGTCAGGAGCGTGAGGAGAGGGAGGCCAAGAGGCCTCGTAGTTCAGGTGGTTTCAGAAGTTCCTCATCTAGAGGATAGTCCCACCACAGTAGGGTTCGTCCTTATAGGCTTGCTCAGATGGATCATCCAATTCTTCGTGGTGCATAAGCTAGCCATAGTTCATACTGTGATCATCGGGGTTAGTCATCTTTTAGTGCCCTCCCAACTTAGATTTCATCCCGTGCTCCATCAGTTCAAGGTTCATGTGTACCAGGTCTTTCTAGTGGTTATTCTGGTTCTCGCAGTCCGATTAAGTTCCCGCTATCATTGACGAATCGGAGTTGCTTCGAGTGTGGAGAGTTGGGGCATGTGAGGATGTATTATCCTCATCTTATGGGTGGTTCAATTTAGTAGAGGGTTCAGACTATGACTTCTGAATGAGTCACTTTACCACCTGCTCAGCCAGCTCGGGGTGGGACTCAAGCAACTCGAGGTCTCCCTAGAGGGAGAACTCAGTTAGGTGGTGGTCAGGCTTGATGCTATGCTTTTCCTACCATGTCAGAGGCCGTTACTTTAGACGTAGTGATCACATGTATTGTTTTAGTGTGCCAGAGGGATGCTTCCATATTATTTGGCCCTGGTTCCACTTATTCATATGTATCATCGTATTTTGCTCGTTATTTGGATATGCCTCTTGATTCCTTAGTTACACCTATTTATGTATCCACATCTGTTACATCCCATATTTTAATATTAGGATGAGTCGTAGTAATCTATATGGGTTCGAAGGGATTATGTCTATTAGGAGGTTATAGAGGGTTTAAGACCTTATTATTATGAGACCCTGTAAGTTTACAACCTTGATATCATTAGATATTATGTTAGTGTGGTATTTTCTTTTAAGTGAAGTATTTTTGTAAAAGTTTTATAAGTATAACTTTTTGGATAGTTACCATTACTACTAGTTTCGAATATGGTAAATTATACACATTATATAAGAAAGTTTATGAGATTTTCTTTATTGTAAAGATAGAATTATTTTCTCACAAGAAAAGAAGGTTATCTTTTTACCATTTTAAGAATTTAGCGTACGAGAAATTTTTACTCTTTATATGAGATTAGGAAAATTTTAAGTTGAGAAAATATATGTATTTTTACATGGATGTTTTAATAAAATAGTAGTGTATGTATTTATTTTGTATGGTACCACATGACCATTATAGTAAGTTATATAAAGTATGTCAAAATTAAGTAGTATTTTAAGTAATTTGAGATAATTCTTAATTATGTGGGTAATTAGTTAATTATTGGTTTAATGGGATATTAGCAAGATACTTAAGAATCGTTGGCGATTAATTAAGGCTTTAGCTAAGCCATAATGTGGTAAATTTTTCTTTGGAAAGATTGTGACTCATGTATTTTGTTAGAATAGGTGGCATGTTCATTGGGAGCTTTTGGTGTGAAAGCATTTTTGGGTCAAGTTCATTGTGAGACACTAAGGTGCAACGTCTGACTACAATTGGTATAATCAAATATTTTGTTATGTTTAACTTATTCTACTTTTGAAGCACCAGGAGACAAGGAAGTGCCTCAGCCATAGCCATAAAGCTGATATCCTAAAGACTAGAAGGATAACTAGAGATGCTAAACTCATGTTACTGTGCACTACATTCAACTACGGTGGGGAATGGGCAACTGTTTTTAAGTGAGAGAGGGAAATAGATGTTTAATAATCCATTTTGGTTTCCTTATATTTTCGACACTTCCTAACTAGACAGGATCAGGACATTGGATTGAGATTCAAGCAACTACGCTCCAAGACATTACCAAGTGCATTTTTCTATGGATAATATCGCGATAATGACCTTCAGAGATCTTTGAGGTTCGAATGTGGACTGTTTCTTAATCTGTTTGATTGCTTTTAATGTTATAGCAATACCACCTTCTATCTCATTGGTTCATGCGGCTCAGGTCTCAATTGCTTAAGGGGTACGGGTATGTTAAGGCTATCCTTTCTTTCTTTTTGGCATGATTCAAATTATACAAAAAAATGAGCAAACGCACAATTTTCATAAACGACTCTATTCCTAGAAATACTAGGGGTCTCTGTGTTCTTGATTCCCCTTGTGACATATTATTATATCTTCTGTTCATGGGTCTCAGAATAATACGCAGTTGATAAAGTTTATCCGAAAGGAATATTGAGATTATTAACATATTTTCATGCATTTCATTCATTTATACATGTACATTGACCCATGACCAGATGGCGTTATATACGCGTATTTATATGTATATGTATGTATATGGGATATGGGAAAAGGTTACGGCGTTATATATGCACCACCACCTGATCAACTAGTATACGATGATGATTTTGCCCACAGTGGCTAAGATAATATGATGGGATGTCCTGAGAGGCTTGATAATATTATGAACCTATAGACCTATGCATATGCATGACATTATAAATATTTCATGATTTAGGAGCTATCCAGACTTACATGTTGAGTCATCTATCCTATTTTTCTTCCATGTCCTTTATATACTTATTTACATGCCTTACATACTCGGTACACTATTCGCACTGACGTCATTTTGTTGGGATGCTGCATTTAGGCCTGCAGGTATAGATAATCAGTTTGACGAGCCCTCATAGTAGACTAGGTTAGCATTCAACGAAGGATCGGTAAGTCTCCACCTTATTCGGAGTGCAGCTGAGTCTATGAGTCATCGTGTCAGAGTTTTGCTACAGACTTATGGGGTAGGCCAGTACCCTGTCCCATTGATGTCGAATAATTTTAGAGGCTTTGTAGACACAGAGGTTCACTTTGTACAATATGTCAAAGGCCTTGACGGCCCATATGTATTCATATTTTAAGCGATAGTTTACTGATATAGTGTTGCCCACTAATAGTTATACATTATGAGTTGTGACCATATTGGCCCATGATAGTTACAAAGAAAAAAAAATGTTGCAGAGTGGTTCGCTCGGGCCAGTACACACCGGGTTCCATTCATGCCTCCCTAAGTTTAGGGCGTGACAAAGTTGTATCAGAGTAGGTCGTGTCTTAGGGTGTCTACAAAGCCGTGCCTAATAGAGTCTCACTTATGGGTGTGTTGCACGCCACATTTATAACTGAGAGGCTATAGGGCATTTAGGATATAATACCCTTCTTTAATTTTCAGATCGTGCCATAGAGCTGAGTTGTAAGAAGTCAGTATGAAGCTTTCGCCAGATTTTGTATGCACCAGAGGTGCAGGTATCACAATAGAGCTTTAAGGCGTAATGTGGAAGGGAAGTTATGAAAGAAACAAAAGATACGCTATGATATTGAAAAGATAAGTAAGGTAAAGGTGAAGAAGATACGAGATACTCAACTACAAAAGGTTGTAAATAGTCGAGACTTCAGATAGAGGTTGAGTTTTAGTTTAATTTACAGTGGAGATCCTAGTGAAAATTTTGTAAACCTCTAAGAGTTAACATTTGAAGACGAATGTTCTAAAGGGGGAAGGATGTTACATCCCGTATTTTAATATTAGGATGAGTCGTAGTAATCTATATGAGTTTGAAGGGATTATGTCTATTAGGAGGTTATAGAGGGTTTAAGACATTATTATTGTGAGAGCCTGTAAATTTACAACCTTGATATCATTAGATATTATGTTAGTGTGATATTTTCTTTTAAGTGAAGTATTTTCGTAAAAGTTTTATAAGCATAATTTTGGATAGTTACCATTATTACTATTTTTGAATATGGTAAATTATACATATTATATAAGAAAGTTTATGATATTTTTTTTATTGTAAAGATAGAATTATTTTCTCACAAGAAAAGAAGGTTATCTTTTTACCATTTTAAGAATTTAGCTTACCATTTTAAGAATTAAGCGTACGAAAGTTTTTACTCGAGATTACGAAAATTAAAAGTTGAGAATATATATATATTTCTACATGGATGTTTTAATAAAATAATAGTATATGTATTTATTTTATATGGTACCACATGACCATTATAGTAAGTTATATAAAGTATGTCAAAATTAAGTAGTATTTTACGTAATTTGAGATAATTCTTAATTATATGGGTAATTAATTAATTATTAATTTAATGGGATATTAACAAGATAATTAAGAATCAGTGGTGATTAATTAAGGCTTTAGATATGCCATAACGTGCCAGATTTTTCTTTAGAAAGATTGTGACTTATGTATTTGTTAGAATAGGTGGCATGTTCATTGGGAGCTTTTGGTGTGAAAGCATTTTTGGGTCAAGTTCATTGTGAGACACTAAGGTGCAACGTCTGACTACAATTGGTATAATCAAATATTTTGTTATGTTTAACTTATTCTACTTTTGAAGCACCAGGAGACAAGGAAGTGCCTCAGCCATATCGTGACGGCTCCTAGTCGCTACGACTAGGTAAGCCTAACAATTGTGGAAAAAGGAAAAACAATAGATAAAACAAATAAAATTTGCGGAATGAATATAGTGAAGGTTTAAGGATGCCTCTCGGCATATACAATATAACTCTCAAACTGAACAACTTCCCAAAACCCGGAATCTCATGAAATCACAAGCTGTTGAATAACTACAACTGTTTAACTCCAGAATGTCTAAACAAAAATGAATACAGAAGGGCTAATACTGTAAGAGAGAATGGAAAAGGACTCCTCGGTCTGCGGACGCGGCAGATATATCTTGAAGTCTCTGGAGAATCGCCTCGCCTCAAGGATAGTAGGGCTGAGTCGAAGTACCTGGATCTGCACATGAAAAACATGCGCAGAAAGGGCATGAGTATACCAAAACGGAACTTAGTAAGTGTCAAACCTAACCTCAGTCAAGTAGTGACGAGGAAGGTCAGGGCCTTACTAATTATAGCTAAAAAACAAGGTAAAAAAATATTGAATACGGCAATATAATTAAATGCTAACAGTATGAAGTAACACATGATAATAAGAATAACAACAACTATAACAGAGACAAAATAATCACAGAAGGAATACAATCAACACAGAGATAACAACCGGGGATCTCCCAGGATACCGTCCTGTAGTCCCCAAATGTAAATATCCAGTGGATCTCCTGGGTGTCGTCCCATAGTCCAACTCATAGTGCGTGGAGATATACCGGAATCCCGATCCGTAGTCCCAAATGTAAATACCCAGTACTGGGGTCATCTAATGGGTGTAGTCCCGTAGTTCCAATATAATGTGCAGGGGGATCTACCGGAATACAAATCCGTAGTCCCAAAGTAGACATGTAGGGGGGTCTCTCGGGATACCGTCTTGTAGTCCCAAAGTAAACACACAGCATCAACACGGAGAATATGTAGTTCAAGGTAAACATGTATTTCTAACCTATCATGCTGCACATAATTCAAATAAAGCAGTTTGAGTAAGTAAAGCAATTACGTCAATTAAACATGCTTCCCTAAGCTAATAGTAGGCTTAAATTGCAAGTAGTATAAACAGGAAAGGAAACACAGTTATAGTTACTTAATGAAAACAGGATTTTCAATAATTAGCACAAGTACGCACTCGTCACCTCACGTACAAGGCATATCAAATATCAGCAATACCAAATCCTAAGGGGAGTTCCCCCACACAAGGTTAGGCAAGCCACTTACCTCGAACCGGCTAAAAAATTAACCCGAAACCACACTCTTGCCACGAGTACTCGACTCCAAATGACCCAAATCTATTCAAATCAATTGCATAATGTAAATATAACTTCAAGTGACTGATTCCACTAACTAATTCTAAGCTAATAAGCGAAATTAGGAAAATGACCAAAACGCCCCCGGGCCAACGCCTCGAAATCGGGTAATATTTACAAATTCGGAATTCTCACACTCTCACAAGTTCATATATACAGCAGTTACTCCATCGACATCAAAATCTTGATCAAAACTACAAAATTAGGCCTAAGAACTTTTCCCAATTTTTTCTCCAAACTTTCACCCTAATTTCGAATTCAAAGGATGAATTTAAGCATAGATTCGTGAAAATTAATCAAAACCGAGTAAGAATTACTTACCCAAAACACCCAGGTGATAATCTCTCTCAAAATCGCATATCCCGAGCTCCCAAATCAATTTTCCAAGTTTTGAGACTAAACCCTCGTTTTTCCCCTTTTCTGACTAGTGAAACTGCATCTGCGGCTCTGGGACTGCACTTGCGGTCCCGCTTCGGCGTAGACTAAGTTGCACTTGCGACTTTTCATTAAACTCCCATTTCCGCTTCTGCGACTCACTTACCTCACCTGCGGTCCCGCAGGTTTGTCCAACCCCTCGCACCTGCGGCTTATGGAGCTTAGGCTAATCCCGCTTTTTCGGTCACCGAGCCGCTTCTGAGGCGCCGCACCTACGGTCCCATTCATGCAGGTGCAGTTATGACAGGTTCAACCAATATCAAATTTTCCTAAGTCTAATTCAACTTTCGTTAAGCACCCGAAACTCACTCGAGGCCCCCGGGACCTCAACCAAACCTACCAACCAATCCAAAAACATCATACGAACTTATTCCAACCTTCAAATCACATCAAACAATGCTAAAACCATAAATCGCTCTCAAATCCAAGCCTAAGGATTTCCAAAACTTCCAATTTCCGCTTTCGATCAAAAAGTCTATCAAACCCCGTCCGAATGACCTGAAATTTTGCACACACGTTACATTTAACATTACGGAGCTACTCCAACTTCCGGAATTCCATTCCGACCCCGATATCAAAATCTCACTATCGAACCGGAAACTTCAAAAATTCAAGTTTTCGGCATTTCTAGCCTAAATAAGCTACGGACCTCCAAAATACAATCCGAACATGCCCCTAAGCGTGAAATCACCCAACGGAGCTAACAGAACCGACATAATTCCATTCCGAGGCTATCTTCACACTGATTCGACTACGGTCCAAATTCTAAAGCCTAAGCTCTCTTTTAGGTACTATATGCCCCAATACACTTCGAAACTCAAAACCAAACATCCCGACAAATCAAAATAGCATAAACAAACACGGGGAAAGCTATTAAAAAGGGATAAGGGCGTTAAATCTTAAAACAACTGGCCGGGTCATTACATCCTCCTACACTTAAACATTCGTTCGTCCTCAAACAAGCATAGAGACATAGCTGAAGTAGCGAAAAGATGAGGGTAGCGGTTGCGCATATCCTGCTCGGTCACCCAGGTTGCCTCCTCGACCGGCTGAGCCCGCGACTATACCTTCACTAATACAATGTTCTTTGACCCTGCCTGTCAAATATTGCCACTGCCTCCTCAACATAAGATAGATCCTTGTCCAACTGGATTGAATTTAAATCCAACACGTGCGACGGATCACCGTGATACTTCCAGAGCATCGAAACATGAAATACCAGATGAACTCCTGCCAAGATGGGAGGTAAGGCAAGCTCATAAGTAACCTCCCCAACACGGCGAAATATCTCAAAAGGACCAATAAACCTCAGACTCAATTTCCCTTTCTTCCCAAATCTCATAACGCCCTTCATAGGCAAAACCCGAAGCAAAACCCGCTCTCCAATCATATAGGAAACATCACAAGCCTTCCGGTCCGCGTAACTCTTCTGTCTAGACTGGGCTGTACGGAGTCTATCCTAAATCACCTTAACCTTCTCCAAAGCATCCTGAACCAAGTCTGTGCCCAATAATCTAGCCTCACCTGGCTCAAACCAACCCACTAGGGACCTACACCGCCTACCATATAAAGCCTCATACAGTGCTATCTGAATGCTGGACTGATAGCTGTTGTTGTAGGAAAACTCCGCCAGTAGAAGGAACTGATCCCAAGAACCTCCAAACTCTATCACACACGTACGGAGCATATCCTTAAGAATCTGAATAGTGCACTCGGACTGTCCGTCCGTCTGGGGCTGAAATGTTGTACTCAACTCCACCCGAGTACCCAACTTATGATGTACGACCCTCCATAACCGTGATGTGAACTGAGTACCTCTATCTAAAATGATGGAAACTGGAATACCATGCAGAGAACAACCTCCCGAATATAAATCTCAGCCAATCAGTCCGAAGAATAGGTAGTACACACAAGAATGAAGTGTGCGGACTTGGTCAACCGATCCACAATCACCCAAATGGCATCGAACTTTCTCAAAGTCTGTGGAGTCCAACTACAAAGTCCATGGTGATCCTCTCCCACTTCCACTCCGGAATCTCTATCTGCTGAAGCAACCCACCCGGTCTCTAGTGCTCGTACTTCACCTGCTAACAATTGAGGCACCGAGCTACAAACCAAACTATATCTTTCTTCATCCGCCTCCACCAATAGTGCTGCCTCAAATCTTGGTACATCTTCGCGGCACCCGGATGAATGGAATATCGCGAACTATGGGCCTCCTCTAGAATCAACTCCCAAAGCACATCAACATTGGGTACACATACCCGACCCTACATCCTCAATACCCCATCATCACCAATAGTCATATCTTTGGTATCGCCATGCAGAACCTTGTCCTTGAGGACAAGCAAATGAGGGTCATCAAACTGACACTCCCGGATACGATCAAATAGGGAAGACCAAGAAACCACGAAAGCTAGAACTCGACTGGGCTCCGAAAGATCCAATCTCACAAACTGGCTGGCTAAGGCCCGAACATCCATCACCATGGGCCTATCCGTTGCTGGTAAATAAGCTAAACTCCCCAAAATCTCTACCCGGTGACTCAAAGCATCGGCCACCACATTGGCCTTGCCCAGGTGATACAAAATATTGATATCATAGTCTTTTAGCAGCTCTAACTACCTCCTCTGATGCAAGTAAAGATCCTTCTACTTGAACAGATGCTGCAAACTCCGGTGATTAGTACAAATCTCACAAGGTACACCGTACAAATAATGACGTCAGATCATCAAGGCATGAAAAATAGCAGCTAACTCGAGATCATGGACATGATAATTCTTCTCATGTAACTTCAACTATTTGGACGTGTAGGCAATCACCCTACCATCCTGCATCAATACCGCTCCAAGGCCAATCCTCGAGGCATCACAATAAACAGTATAAGGTCCTGAACCTATAGGCAATATCAGCACTGGGGCTGTAGTCAAAGTTATCTTAATGTTCAGAAAGCTTGCCTCACACTCTTCCGTCCACTG
The DNA here is from genome assembly GCF_000715075.1 of Nicotiana tabacum. NCBI lineage: Eukaryota > Viridiplantae > Streptophyta > Magnoliopsida > Solanales > Solanaceae > Nicotiana > Nicotiana tabacum. Next base: position 106,406,363 of record NC_134090.1, read on the forward strand.
GAACAGAGCACCCTTCTGGGTTAGCCTGGTCATAGGGGATGCAATAGATGAAAACCCCTCAACAAATCGACGGTAATAACCCACAAGCCAAGAAAGCTGCAGATCTCTGTAGTTGAAGATGGTCTGGGCCAACTCTGCACTACTTCCACTTTCTTCAGATCCACCTAAATAACCTCACTCGATACCACGTGGCCTAAGAATGCTACGAAATCCAACCAAAACTCATATTTCGAGAACTTTGCACTTCTTTTCCCTTAAAGTCTGAAGCACTGTCCTCAGGTGCTCCTCATGATCTTCTTGACTCCGGGAGTATACCAGAATATCATCAATAACGACAATAATGAACGAGTCAAGATATGGACGGAACACACTGTGCATCAAATGCGTGAAGGTTGCTGGGGCATTGGTCATCCCAAATGACATTACAAGGAAATCGTAATGACCATACCGAGTCTTGAAAGCTGTCTTCGGGATATCTGGCTCCTGAATCTTCAACTGATGGTAACCTGAATGCAAGTCAATCTTAGAAAACACTCGTGCACCCTGTAGCTGGTAAAAAAAATCATCAATACGAGGCAAATGATAACTGTTCCTCATTGTAACTTTGTTCAACTAGCGATAATCAATGCACATATGCATAGAACCATCCTTTTTCTTCACAAACAAGACAGGAGCACCCCAAGGTGTTACACTGAGCTGAATAAAACCCTTATCAAGCAATTCCTGTAACTGATCCTTCCACTCCTTCAACTTAGGAGGGGCCATACGATACGAAGGAATAAAAATGGGATGAATGCTCAGTAACAGATCAATGCCAAAATTAATATCTCTATCGGGCAGCATGCCCGGAAGATCAACTGGAAACACATCAGGAAAATTTCGTACTACTGGGACTGAATCAACTGTAGGGGTATCAATACTAACATCTCTCACATAAGCTAGATACATGTCACACCCCTTCTCAAAGATACGCTGAGCCTTAAGGAATGAAATAACTCTACTGGAAGTATGATCTAAGGTACCCCTCCACTCTACTCACGGTACACCTGGCATAGCTAGTGTCACGATTTTTGCATGACAATCAAGGATAGCATAATGGGGCGACAACCAGTCTATGCCCAAGATAACAACAAAATCTACCATACTAAGCAATAATAAATCAGCTCTAGTCTCAAAACCACTAAGAGCAACCACACACGACTGATAAACATAGTCCACAACAAGAGAATCTCCTACAGGAGTAGAAACATAAATAGAGGAACTCAAAGAATCCCGAGATACACCTAAATGCGGGGCAAAATAAGAAGACACATAAGAATAGGTGGAGCCTGGATCGAATAAAACCGATGCATCTCTATGACAAACCAGGACAATACCTGTGATGATAGAATCGGAGGCGACAACCTCGGTACAAGTAGTAAGGGCATAATATCTGGCCTAGCCACCCCCTCTAGGGCGACCTCTACCTCCCTGACCTCCACCTCTAGATGGCTGAGTAGGTGGGGTAGCAACTGGAGCTATAACCATAGCCTGAGAACTCTGCGGGGCACGTTGTGGCTGAGAAGTCTATAGAGGTGCACCCCTCCTATGTCTAGGGAAATCCCTTACCATATGGGGTGTGTCACACACTCAAAGCAAGCTCTAGGAGGACGTGGTAGCTGTGACTGGCTCAGGCCAGGTCTACTAGACTGACCACTGAAACCACCCCGCGCAGGAGGCACACTATATACTGGAGGTGCATAATAAGGCTCCTAAGGCCTACGAGGAGCTAGAATACCACTGGCTGTTGGAAGAGCTGAATGAATGGGGAGAATCATATAACCCCTACCATGACAAACTGTAGTTGGAGCACGGGCACCAGAATAATGGCCCGACTCTCTAGACCTCTTGGCCTCCCTTTCCTCTCTATCCCTAGCATGCATACCCTACACTCTCCTAGCAATGCCCACCACCTGCTGATAAGAAATATCCATCTCCAACTCATGATCCATGCTATACTTGATGCTGGGAATGAGCCCCTCAATAAGCCGGCGAACCCTCTTGCGAACAGTACAAACCAAAGCTGGTGCATGTCTAGCCAAGTTAGTGAAACGGACAGCATACTCCGAGACAGTCATAGTACCTTGGTGAAAATACTCAAACTCTACGTGCCAAGCGTCCTTGAGGCTCTATACTCTCTCAGGAACATATCTGAAAACCGACTCCAACTTAGTGAAGCTGCCTCATCTGGACTGTCTAACTCATAGGTACGCCACAACTCATAGGCGGCTCCTCGAAGCTGGAAGGCAGTGAAAGAAATCCCACTCGATCCTGATATACCCATAGTGCGGAGGATACGGTAGCACTCATCTAGAAATCCCAGAGCATCATCTGATGCTATACCACTGAATATAGGAGGCTTGTACTTCTTGAACCTCTCAAGCCTCAGCTGCTCATCCTCGGAAGTAGTTGCCCTATCCTCGGGCTGATTTGGGACTGCAGGCTGTACAAGAATAATCTTTGGGACCTGATCAAGATGCAGTCGCTACTCAAAAGTGCGGGCAGCGGGAGTCTGTTCTCCTCTCCCATCCTGAGATGTAGCTGCATGAAGGGGAAGCAACCCTTCTTGAGCTAGAGTGATGTACATGCTCATGAACTGTGCAAGAGTCTCCTGGAGAGCTGGAGTGGTAGTAGCAGTAGGCGTATCAGGAGCTTGGCCTCCAGCTGGAACTACTGGTGGCACCTCGATGGTAGCTCGTACTGGTGCTCTGGCTACACCACGTGCGCATCCTCGGCCTCTACCCCGGCACCGACCTCTAATGGCTCCAATATAAGGCGCGGGTGCCTGATCATCTCTGGTAGCACGTGTCCTCACCATCTATGAGAAAAAGAAGACAAAATTTTAGAATTGTGATATCAAAAATCTCGCACGACAAGGAAATCAAATGAAGTGGAAATTTCCTAATAGTTACATAGCCTCTCGTAGATGAGTACAGACGTGTCTGTACCGATCAACGAGACTCTAATAAATCTGCTTGTGATTCATGACTCCAATTAACCTAGAGCTCTGATACCAACTTGTCACGACCCTAGTTCTCCCTCCGTGAAATAAACATAGTGAAGGTTTAAAGATGCCGCTCGGTATATACCATATAACTCTCAAATTGATCAATTTCCCAAAACCCGGAATCTCATGAAATCACAAGATGTTGAATAACTACAAGTGTCTAACTCTAGAATGTCTAAGCAAAAGTAAATACAGAAGGGCTAATACTGTAAGAGAGAATGGAAAAGGACTCCTCGGTCTGTGGACGCGGCAGATATACCTTGAAGTCTCTGGAGAATCGCCTTGCCTCAAGGGTAGTAAGGCTGAGTCGAAGCACCTGGATCTCCACATGAAAAACATGCACAGAAAGGGCATGAGTACACCACAACAGTACTCAGTAAGTGCTTAGCCTAACCTCAGTCGAGTAGTGATGAGGAAGGTCAGGGCCCTACTAATTATAGCTAAAAAACGAGGTAAAAAAATATAGAATACGACAATATAATTAAATGCTAACAGTATGAAGTAACACATGATAATAAGAATAACAACAACAATAATAGAGACAAAATAATCACAGAAGGAATACAATCAACACAGAGATAACAACCGGGGATCTCCCAGGATACCGTCCTGTAGTCCCCAAATGTAAATATCCAGTGGATCTCCCGGGTGTCGTCCCATAGTCCAACTCATAGTGCGCGAGGATATACCGGAATCCCGATCCATAGTCCCAAAAGTAAATACCCAGTACTGGGGGAATCTAATGGGTGCAGTCCTGCAGTTCCAATATAATGTGCAGGGGGTTCTACCGGAATACAAATCCGCAATCCGAAAGTAAACATGTAGGGGGATCTCCCGGGATACCGTCCCATAGTTCCAAAGTAAACACACAGCAGCAACACGGAGAATACTCAGTTCAATCCAAATTTTATGCCAAGGTAAACAGGTTTTTCTAACCTAGCATGCTGCACATAATTCAAATAAAGCAGTTTGAGCAAGTAAAGCAATTAAGTCAATTAGACATGCTTCCCTAAGCTAATAGTAGGCTTAAATTGCAAGTAGTATAAACAGGAAAGGAAACACAGTAATAGTTACTTAATGAAAACATGATTTTCAATAATTAGTACAAGTACACACTCATTACCTCATGTACAAGGCATCTCAAATATCAACAATACCAAATCCTAAGGGAAGTTCCCCCCACAAGGTTAGACAAGCCACTAATCTCGAACCAGCTGAAAAATCAACTCGAATCCACACTCTTGCCACGAGTACTCGACCCTAACTGGCCCAAATCTATTCAAATCACTTGCATAATGTAAATATAAGTTTAAGTGACTGATTCCACTAATTAATTCTAAGCTAATATACGAAATTAAGAAATGACCAAAATGCCCCCCGGATCCACGCCTTGGAATCAGGTAAAACTTACAAATTCGGAATCGTCACACTCTCACAAGTTCATATATACAAAAGTTACTCGAACTCGACATCAAAATCTTGATCGAAACTCCAAAATTAGGGCAAAGAACATTTCCCAATTTTTTCTCCAAACTTTAATCCCAAATTCGAATTCAAAGAATGAATTTAAGCATATATTCATGCAAATTAATCAAAACTGAGTAATAATTACTTACCCAGAACACCCATGTTAGAATTCATTTTTAAAATCGCAAATCCCGAGCTCCCAAATCAATTTTCCAAGTTTTGAGACTAAACCCTCATTCTGCCCCTTTTCTGACCAGTGAAACCGCATCTGCATCTCTAGGACCGCACCCGCGGTCCCGCTTCTGTGTAGACCAAGTCACACCTGTGACTTTTCATTAAACTCCTATTTCCGCTTCTGCAACTCCTATACCGCACCTGCGGTCCCGTAGGTGCATCCAACCCCTTGCACCTGCGGCTTCTGGGACCTGGGATAATCCCGCTTCTACGGTCACCCAGCCGCTTTTACAGCGCCGCACCTCGGTCCCATTCATGCAGGTGCGGTTATGACAGGTTCAGCCAACATCAAATTTTCCTAAGTCCAATTCAACATCCGTTAAGCACCCAAAACTCACCCGAGGCCCCCGGGACCTCAACCAAACCTGCAAACCAATCTTAAAACATCATACGAACCTATTCCAACCTTCGAATCACATCAAACAATGCCAAAACCATAAATCTCTCTACAATCCAAGCCTAAGGATTTCCAAAACATCCAATTTCCGCTTTCGATCAAAAAGTCTATCAAACCCCGTCCGAATGACCTGAAATTTTGCACACACTTCACATTTAATATTACGGAGCTACTCCAACTTCGGGAAGTCTATTCTGACCCCGATATCAAAATCTCACTATCATACCGGAAACTTCAAAAATTCAACTTTTTGGCATTTCAAGCCTAAATAAGCTACGGACCTCCAAAACAAAATCCAAACATGCCCCTAAGCCCGAAATCACCCAACGGAGTTAACGAAATAGGCGGAATTCCATTCCGAGGCCATCTACACATTGCTCTTACTACGGTCCAAATTCTAAAGCTTAAACTCTCTTTTAGGGACTAAGTGTCCCAAAACACTCCAAAACTCAAAACCAAACATCCCAGAAAATCAAAAAAGTAGAAACAAACACGGGGAAAGCTATTAATAGGGGATCGAGGCGTTAAATCTTAAAACGACCGACTGGGTCGTTACACACTAGGAGACAAGGAAGTGCCTCAGCCATAGCCATAAAGCTGATATCCTAAAGACTAGAAGGATAATTAGAGATGATAAACTCATGTTACTGTGCACTACATTCAATGACGTTGGGGAATGGGCAACTGTTTTTAAGTGAGAGAGGAAATTAGATGTTCAACAATCCATTTTGGTTTCCTTATATTTTAGACACTTCCTAACTAGTCACGATCAGGACATTGGATTGAGATTCAAGCAACTACGCTCGAAGACCTTACCAAGTGCATTTTTCTTTGGATAATATCACGATAATGACCTTCAGAGATCTTTGAGGTTCGAATGTGGATTGTTTATTAATCTATTTGATTGCTTTTAATGTTACAACAACACCACATTCTATCTCATTGGTTCATGCGACTCAGGTCTCAATTGCTTAATGGGTCCGGGTATGTTAAGGCTATCCCTTCTTTCTTTTTGGTATGATGTAAATTATACAAAAGAAACGAGCAAACACACAATTTTCATAAATGACTCTATTCATAGAAATAGTAGGGGTCTCAGTGTTCTTGATTCCCCATGTGACATATTTATCTTCTGTTCATAGGTCTCAGAATAATACACAGTTAATAAAGTTTATCCGAAAGGAATATTGAGATTATTAACATATTTTCATGCATTTCATTCATTTATACTTGTACATTAACTTATGACTAGATACCGTTATTGTTTACCGTGAAAATGGTAAGTATAATTAAATTTGTTGATGGGACTTCTAAAAGTACGTGATATATTTTTATGCTAGTTGTTAAGGCAGTTGATTTTAGATATGTGAAGCTTAATAATGAAATACGAACTAAAACGGGGTTGTAATCAAACCGAGGAGCTAGCTGTCTGGGCCTCGGGCTAACCGATGAAAGGCCTCAAGGTTGATGCCTGGGCTCGAGCTCGAGCTGTCGGGGATAACCGGGAAGGGAATAACAGTTAGGATATAATTAAAGAAGGCTCTTTATGGCCAATATCAAGCAATAAATGAAGAACAAGTATGAAAGCAATAAATGAAGTAGGTAGCCTCGAGCGAGTAAGTTAGAGAGAAAAGAGAGAGAGAGAGAGAGAGTTATTATTGATCTTGTGTAGAATAGTTGGAGCAACAACCGCCCTTTACAAAGTGGTGAGGATCCCCTTTATATAGGAGGGGGTATTCAAACATAGTACAAGAGTGAATTAATTGTAAAGGCATTGAGATAGGACGGCCAGACACGATACCAAGTTCTGCCAGTGCTACCCGTTCATCTAGGGAACTCCTCCTTTCCCGTACTGTAGTCGTTGTTATGTAATGACCTCCGGGGCCAGCACCCGATGACCCCCGAGGGTGGGTCTCGAACTTGGCTTCGAGGAGCATGACCGCGAGGCAACCTAATGACGGGGAAATAGGGCCCCCAGTTTTACCGAATATAGATAATCTCCGCATTTCTTAGAGTGAAAGCGGTAAGAACGATAAGAAACGACCCTTAATTTCTTCTTCCTTCAATGTTCTTGAAATCGGCAATGGTTACAAGGTGCCAAGATACAACATGCACGCTGCTCCTGTAGGTTCCCACATTGACTACGGCAGTTGGCTGCCTCTTGGCTTATTTTAATGTGCACACGGTGCTTTTATAAATACTCCCCTTCTTTCTTTCTATACCCCATTGCGTGCCCAAACCCCTAATAAGGTTTGTTCTTCCTTTGCTCTTGTTATCTTTCAGGAACACACTCTTTTTCTTCCTTCAGAATCTTTCAAGGATGGTGAAAACTTCCACCTATGCTTCCCAGGAGGTTGCGGGATCATCCTCTTCGCTTCTTTCTCAAGGTGAGGTGGCTACGCCTTCCCGTGCTGAGGAATGCATCACTGTTTCTTTTGCGATGACCTCCGATTTCATGGTCAAGAGGCCTTCCTCGAAGCCAGAGCGTCGCGAACCCGTGACCCGGTATATCAACTCGGTAATGGATGTCGGAAGAGTGAGGGATTATTGCCGCTGGGGGGATACAATGCTTGTGGAGATTCCTACTCGGGAGGATGATATTACGGCCCACAAAGCCAGCTTTCTGAGTGTATATACATATCTATTCACCTCGGGGCCGGTGGGGCCATTCTTGCCCCCGATCGACCCAGTGATTCTCGACTTCTGCCGACGTTATCAGGTGACTCTGGGCCAAATTCATCCTTCGTTTTGGCACATTGTTTATATGATCAGGCATTATTCTAACATGATAAATGAGATGCCCTTCACCCTCAACCACCTGATCAGGATGTATAGTCCCTGTCTTCTCCGAGGGGGTTTAATTAAGCTTCGCTGTCGAGCCCCAAAGGTCCCTTTTTGCCTGTCGTGAAGACTGAGAATGAAGGATGGATAAGCCGGTTCATTTGAGTGAAGACTTCTGACCTGATTCCGGCGGAAAGGATACCGTTCCTTGAGAAGTGGAATGCTGGGCATAAGTAAACACATTGTTAGGTCTTCCTTCGCTTTTATTTGGCAATGTTTCTTCAAGCATCTAACTCCATTTTTCTTTTCTTTCTAGCCATAGCAACCTACCTTGGTGCGGTTTCGGACCTCCAGGGCTGGGTCGGCCACTTATACTCAATTTTCCCACACGCCGAACAAGTGTGGCGAGATTTATATCGAGCTCGGTGGGAAGCCAAAGACCATGGTAAGCTTCAAACCTTATTGCATCTGCATACTTTGACACAAATCGCTGTTAGTAGCGTTCTTCGTTCTTTGTGTTTAACTTCTGCATTTGTTTAGGTCTAAGGGAAGTCCTTTTGACAAAGGGGGCACCACCTGTTGAAGAGGACGCCCTAATACCTGGCGATCAGAAGAGAAGGTAGGGGGCTTTGCCGGTCGAGCCTCCGGAGTTCAAGAGGGTTAAGATGGAGGAATCCAAGGATGACCTAGCAGCTCTGACCTTGGAGACGATGGGAAATCCTCGAGTTGGAGGCAAGGGGTAAAGAAGCTTCCCAATGGCCCCCGAGGAGCGTATAGACTTGGCCGATCTTCGGGCCGTGGGGATGGAGGCTTCCGAACTGGAGACTGATGCTGCTATGGCCTATCTTTACAATGGGGAGGCAATGGATGAAGTATCGAGTACTACCCCCCAAATCAGTTGGTGGCCAGAATTCTTCCCGAGTTGAGACGCCTTTGGTGGGCAGTTCGGAAGGGCCTGACCTCGGGGTCAAGGGTGAACAAGGAACGAAGGTTTTGACTGGGCCCATTAGCCCTGTGATCATTGTTGATTCACCTCAGAGAGTGATCCTACCGCCGCATGGAGTGCAAGATGCCCGGTGTGAAGAGCCTTCCGGAGTAGGTACATTATTCAAAGGCGGAAATGCACCCGAGAGGTTGCCAACTGTACTCGAGGGAGGTCCAGAGGTTGATGCTTCATTCATTTTTAGAGAGATGGGTAGACTTTGCGAGCAGGTAATTTTTGCTAACCTTGCCCGCTGCTCTGGGATGCTCCGATCCTTGCTTTTTTAATTTGTCATTTTTCGCGGCTTCAGGCTAAAGTGCTTTACAACCAGGCTCTCACCCAGTACCAGGATGAGGTGAACCGTCGTGAGCGTGAGAAAGCCTATCTTTCCGAGCAGGTTACTCATCCTCCATTTACTATTTTTTGTATCTTTGTGAGATTCTATTGCTTTTAATGCCTCAGACTTGATTTGTGCAATTTGAGAAGAAAAATACCCTGCTGCGAGGGGAGCTTCGGGCCAGAGATGCTGAAATTTCCGAGCTTAGTCGGCACATAAACAAAATGACTTCCGAGAGGGATACACTCTATGGGAAGGTGACCTTAATCGAGTGTCAGCTCCGAGATGCAAAGGAGGATAGTGACAAGTACAAGGGTCTTCATTCCGAACTGGTGGCTGCATTGTCTCGGATTAAAGCCGAAGCCGAGGAGCTTGTATCCTTGCACGGGGTGGGAGTTGTCATAATTTCTTGCATTGAGAGGGCGTCTGAGGGGGCCAACCCGAATTTACCTCGAACTGCTGATCGTGCCTGGCCGGTTTCCCGCAAGTAGACCGTTTGGGGTGTGTCAGATGGCAGCTCAGATGGTGCTAAAAATGAGGGTAGATCCCCGGGGAGAGAAGATGCTGTAGAGAAGGGGCCGTCGGGGGACTCGTAGTTGTTAGGGTGCAATCCTTGGAGAGCCATTAAAGATGGGGGCTCGGCAATAGATTAGGATCTTGTTGATTTTCCTGTCAATTTTCCTATTTGTATATAGCTTTTTTTTATTGGCATATGTATAAAGTGAACCCTGCGACTTTGTTTCTTACACTCCCCTTTTTTGTTCGGAATTTGGCTAGGTGTTCCTGTTTTTAGATTCGTGATATGGCCCTAGGGCTCGTTAGGCAAGCTCGGGGTATTTTACACGCCTGGTCGATACGACTTTTAATGTAAACTAGTGTTACAGCTCTTATACTTTTGCTCAACTGTTTTGGGTTTAGTCTCTGAGTCGTGCTTCGACTCGAACCTATTCGACCCTCAAGCTTTTGTGTTTTCATGGGCCGGTGACAATGACTACTATGCTTTGGGTCGAAGCAACCTTTTATGTATGTGGCCTTGAGGATCATGAAGCTGGCGGTGATGGCTCTTACGCTTTTGCCTTTAGGCATCCATTAGTTAACTATTTTGGATCAGGTCTCCGAATCGGGTTACGACTCGAGCTCATTTTGATCCTCAAGCTTTCAGATTTTAAGTTGGCGACGGTGGCTCTTACGTTATTGGTCGTTGGGACCATTTAGTATGTGGACCTGAGGCTCATAAAGCTGGCGATGATGGCTCTTACGCTTTTGGTCATTGCGACCATTTATGTTTGTGGCCCTAAGGCTCATGAAGCTGGCGATGATGGCTCTTACGCGATGCCCTTAGGCATGTATAGTTAACTATTTTGTATCCGGTCTCCGAATCGGGTTATGACTCTAGCTCACTTTGACCCTCGAGTTTTCAAATTTTAAGATGGCGACAATGGTTCTTACGCTTTTGGTCATTGCGACCATTTAGTGTGTGTCCTTGAGGCTCATTTGGCTACCGACAATGGCTCTTACGTTATACCCTTAGGCATGTATAGGCTTTGTTGTCCTCTCGTTAAGGACTTTTTGAAATAATTTTGCCTGACCCGTCGTTGATTTAGGAAGAACCTCGATTTCAAGTTGTTTGCGGCGATATTCAAGCACCTCAGAAGGTTTAGCTCATAGGCTGAGTAGCTCGAAGCCTTGTGCTTTGGAGATGACATGGTTGAAGCTTGTTTACTTGTCAAGGGTATCCTGTTTAACTGGTTCCTTTCGAAGTAGATTCAAAGTAATGGCCCGTGATTTTATAGCGACGGTCAGGCATCCCCAAGTCGTGTTAATTTGGCTAGTGCAGCTGTAGTGACCGTAGTCATTTGCGTTTGGCCGGAGCCATTTGTGATCCCAAGTGTGGTAGTTTAGGCATCTACATCGAGGGTATGCCCTTTCGGGAGTCTTACAGATGTGACATATAGCCTAAACTTCGGGATCAAGTTTTATGCCTGTAGTAAGGTCTTACAAAATTTTCATGCCTGTTGAGGTCTTACTGTTTTTTCATGCATGTTGAGGTCTTATAGATTTTTCATGCCTGTTAAGGTCTTATAGTATTTTCATGGTTGTTGAGGTCTTATAGTATTTTTTTGCCTGTTGAGGTCTTACAGATGTAGTTGTTGATACTCGATGTGAGTTTTTATTTGAGACAGAGTCTGCCCACTTGGGGTCTTACGGCCCCGAGTTTTTAAACGAATGGTGATGGGTGACAGTCTCGAGTCATGGAGTTTGCTTAGGCTCAGGGTCCGTCACTCGTGAGCTCAGAGTTGCCTCATTGAGGGCTCATATTTTTGGAGATTCTGACCCTAGGGTCATGTGGGTGCCGAGTTATTGACGCTAGTCTCCGAGTATTTCGGAGCGTTCTCGGCGGGGCAATCCTTGCTGTGAAAATGCTGAACTTTCTTTGGAGTACGAGACACTTTGGCGAAGGGTATTGTTTGATCGTTTGGCATAAGTACATGTTATTTTGTTGTCGTGAGCTTGGCTTGTGCAGACACGGCTCTTTTGACCGGTTGGCCTGGAACATTGTTTCCTATTGGAACTTAATATGTCGTTCCTTGGCTCTTTCAAGCGGATGACCTCTCAAAGGTGGTGCCCTCTAGTGTTCGGGGTTGATTGCAAAAGAAGCCTTGTAGGCTTGTCGAGTCCTCCTTAGGTAGCCCGTGGACGTTGCCTCATTAAAAACCTTGCCAGCAAAAACCCATTTCGGGATAAAAGCTCAGTCGAAGGAAAAGAGTGCAACGCTTGATAGAGGATTTTTGCGGAATATTCTGATCGGGTGTTCTAGCAGTAATACCTTTTAAGCATCGATATATTCTAGTTGCTCAGAAGCTGTTCGCCCTCCATGGTGCCAAGCTTATAGGATCCCTTGCCGACTATCCCGAGGACAAGGTACATTCCTTCCCAGTTTTGGCCCAGCTTCCCTTCATTAGGGTTTCGGTGTTGAGAGTAACCTTCCTTAGGGCTAAGTCCCCGATCCCGAAATGCCGGAGATTTGTCCTCCTATTATAGTATCTTTTGATTCTCTGCTTTTGGGCGGCCATCTGGATCAGCGAGGCTTCTCGCTTTTCATCGAGTAGTTCGAGGGCCGTTGTCATGGTCTCGTTGTTCAAGCCCTCATTAGCATGCTGAAATCTGGCGCTCGGCACCCCGACATCCACTAGTATCAAATCCTCAACGTCGTACACTAGAGAGAAAGGTGCTTCCCCGGCGCTTGACTCAGAAGTTGTTCGATATGCCCACAACACCTCGGGCAGCGTTTCTCTCCATTTTCCCTTGGCGTTCTCCAGTTTCTTCTTTAGGTTCTGAATGATGGTTTTATTCATGGATTCGGCCTAGCCGTTTGCATATGGATGGTAAGGCGTCGATAGAATTCTCTTGATTTTGTTGTCTTCAAGGAACTGTGTTACCTTGCCCCCGATGAACTTCCTTCCGATATTGCACGTTATTTCAGACGAGATTTCGAATCGGCATATGATGTGATCCCATATGAAATTGATGACTTCCTTTTCTCTTATTTTTTCAAAGGCCTGTGCTTCCACCCATTTTGAAAAGTAGTCAGTCATAAATAAAATGAATCTAGCCTTACCTGGCACCGTCGGCAAAGGGCTGACGATGTCCATACCCCATTTCTTGAATGGCCATGGTGATAAAACAGAATGTAGTTTCTTGCCAGGTTGGTGGATCATAGGAGCGAATCTTGGTCATTAGTCGCATTTTCGGACAAATTCTCTGATGTTCTTTTCCATGCTGTCCCAATAGTTGCCTGCTCAAATCATCTTCTGAACAAAGGAGACGGCACTAGAATTATTCCCACAAATACCCTCGTAGATCTCTCGGAGTACGTAATCTATTGTCACCTGGCCCTAAGCATACCGCAGGGGAACATCGAAAGTTCTCCTGTACAAAGTCCCATTTTCGTCGACTGAGAACCAGGCTGCTTTGGTTTTCAAGGCCCTCGATTCTTTTGGATCTACGGGTAGCTTCCCATCTTTTAAATGATCAATATACTTATTTCTCTAATATCATGTTAGACTAGTGGAGTTAATCTCCGCGTGACCTTCCTCGAACACTGATTTAAACAATTGGACAACAACTCCAGGGAGTAGGTCCTCTTCTTCAGCAGAAGATCCCAGATTTGAGAGGGCATCGGCCTCGCTGTTCTGATCTCGAGGTACATGGACTAAGGTCCATTCTTTGAAGCGACGTAATGCGATTTGGATTTTGTCCAAGTACCTCTGCATCCTGTCCTTTCGATCTTCGTAGCTCCCATTCACCTTTCTTACTACGAGGAGCGAATTGCACTTCGCCTTGACGGTCTCGGCTCCCAAGCTTTTGGCCAATTCTAAACCTGCAATCATAGCCTCGTACTCGGCTTCATTGTTAGTCAATTTTGCGGTTTTAATGGATTGTCTAATTACACCGCCAACGGGTGGCTTTAGGACTATACCAAGCCCGCACCCTCTTATATTTGTGGCACCTTCTGTGAACAGGGTCCATACCTAGAGGACATGCCTGATTTTAATAAAAATTCATTCTCTACCTCAGGTACGAGGGATGGCAAGAAATCGGCCACGAAGTCCGCCAGAATTTGGGACTTGATGGTCGTTTGAGGTTGATATTCGATATCATACACTCCAAGTTCGATGGCCCATTTGGCCAATTGGCCCTTTAACTCGGGTTTATGCAGTATGCTCTAGAGGGGGTACATCGATACAATACAGATATGATGACATTGAAAATAGGGCTTCAGCTTACGCGAGGCGCATATCAGCGTGAGAACCAATTTTTTCTAGATGGGATACTGGGTTGGCGTCCCCTAGGGTTCAGCTTACATATTAAACAGGAAATTATGTACCTGGCTTATCTCGAACCAGTACGTTGCTTATCGCTATTTCAGACAAGGCCAGGTACAGGTAAAACGTTTCCTCCTCCTTGGGCATGTGCAGCAAAGGTGGGCTAGTCAGGTATCATTTCAGTTCTTCTAGGGAATGTTGGAATTTTGGAGTCCATTCAAAGTTGCTTTTTTTTAGTAGAGAGAAGAAATGATGCCTTTTGTCTGATGACCTTGATATGAATCTGCTCAGGGCCTCTCTCCGCCATGTTAGCCGTTGGACGTTCTTTATATTGTTCACCATCGTGATTTCTTTGATGGCCTTTATTTTGTCGGGATTGATCTCGATCCCCCTGTTTGAAACCATGAAGCCCAAGAATTTGCCCGAACCCACTCCACTGGCACACTTCTCGGGATTGAGCTTCATGTTGTAGCTTCTGAGGATGTCGAAAGTTTCCTGCAAATGGGTCAAATAGTCCTCTGTGCGTAGGGACTTGACTAGCATATCATCAATAAATACCTCCATTGATTTACCTACTTGATGCTCGAACATTTTATTAACTAGGCACTAGTACGTTGCCCCTACATTTTTTATCCTGAAAGGAATTACATTGTAGCAGTATGTACCATACTTTGTGATGAATGAGGTTTTTTTCGTGTCCTCGGAGTTCATCTGAATTTGATTATACCCCGAATAGGCATCGAGAAAGGTGAGGGTCTTGTGGCCGGCCGTAGCATCGATTAGATGGTCGATATTAGGCAATGGGAAGGAATCGTTGGGGCGCTCCTTATTCAAGTCTTTATAATCTACGCACATTCTTAGCTTGTTTCCCCTTTTGGGCACTACTACTACGTTGGTTAGCCATTCGGGGTACTTTACTCTCTAATGGATCCGATTTTAAGAAGTTTCGTTACCTCTTCTTTGATGAAGGCATGTTTTACCTCGGATTGTGGTCTTCTCTTCTGCTTTATGGGTTTAAATTTGGGATCGACGCTCAGCTTGTGGGAGGTTATTTCCGGCAGGATTTCAATCATATCTAGGTGGGACCAGGCAAAATAGTCGATATTGTTACTAAGAAATTGAATGAACCCTGTCCTGAGTTCGGGGGTCAACCCCGTTCCCAGGTATACCTTACAATCTAGGAGGTGCTCGATTAAAATGGTCTGCTCCAGCTCTTCAACTGTCGATTTAGTCGCGTCCGATTCTTCGGGGGCAACGAAGGTTTGGGGAGCGAAAAAATCTTGCTCGTCATCCTCGGGGGTCTATGTGTTTCTATCCTTGTCCGAGATCGGGCATGTGGGGATCGGCGCCTCATGGTGGACTGCGAGCATTTCTTTCACTGCCCGCTGTTCTCCATGTATGGTCGTGATGCCATCCCTTATGGGAAACTTTATCACCTGATGTAAGCTTGACGGTACTGCCCTCATGCTGTGTATCCAAGGCCTACCGAGTACTGCATTGTACCTCACGTCGTCGTCGATGACTTGGAACTCGGTGTTTTGGATCACGCCGGACATGTCGATCGGGAGGGTGATCTCTCCTTTCGTTACTTCGCCGGTCAGGTTGAAGTCGTGGAGGACTCGAGGGATGAGGGTGAATCGATTGAGTAACCCTACCTGTTCTACTACCTCTGTTCTAATTATGTCAGCCGAGCTTCCTGGGTCTATGAGGGCGCTTTATCTTTGTATTGTTTAAAAGAAACGAGATCACCAGTGCATCGTTGTACGGCTCTATCATGGCCTCGAGGTCCTCCTCGCTGAATACGAGGGTGTCTTCGGGCACGCGGTTTTGGGTCGGTCCCTCTTCCGTGGTGGACGTTCTCGTCCGTTTGAACATGGGTCCTTTGGGAATGTCGGTTACTCCAATAATCATATGGACGCCATGTCGGAGAGCCTCCCCTTTTGCTCGGGTTGAGTTCGGTTGTGTAACGACATCTAGAGTAGTCGTGTCCTTCTCTCTGCTATTTTCAAGGTTCTGGTTCCCTATTCTGTTCACCGAGCTAGACGCTTTGTCCTGAAATCGAAGATCTTGGACAAAAAAAAAGTGTGAAAGATGACTTGCATTGTGCAACGAAACCAGCAAGAAAATAATCACTATTATTTTTAGCCCCATGGTGGGCACCAAACTGTTTACCGTAAAAATGGTAATAACAATTAAATTTGTTGATGGGACTTCTAAAAATACGTGATCTATTTTTATTCTATTTGTTGAGGCAGTTGATTCTAGATATGTGAAGCTTAACGACGAAATATGAACTAAAACAGGGTTGTAATCAAACCGAGCAGCTAGCCGTCCGGGCCTCGGGCTAACCGATGAAAGGCCTCGAGGTCGATGCCTGGGCTCGAGCTCGAGATGTTGAGGGTAATCGGGAAGGGAATAACGGTTAGTATATAATTAAAGAAGGCTCTTTATGACCAATATCAAGCAATAAATGAAGAACAAGTATGAAAGCAATAAATGAAGCAGGCAGCCTCGAGCGAGTAAGTTAGAGAGAGAGAGAGAGAGAGAGTTGTTATTGATCTTGTGTAGAATAGTTGGAGCAACAGTCATCCTTTACAAAGTGGTGAGGATCCCCTTTATATAGGAGGGGGTATTCAAACATAGTACAAGAGTGCATTATTTGTAAAGGCATAAAGATGGGACGGCCAGACGCGATACCAAGTTCTGCCAGTGCTACCCATTCATCTTGGGAACTCCCCCTTTTCCCGTACTGTAGCCATTAATACGCAATGCCCCCCGAGGCCAGCATGCGACGACACCCGAGGGTGGGTCTTGACCTTGGCTTCGAGGCTCGAGGAGCATGACCGCAAGGCGACCTAATGACGGGGAAATCGGACCCTTGGTTTTACCGTATACAGTTATATACGTGTATTTATATGTATATGGGATATGGGAAAAGGTTACAGCGTTATATACGCACCACCACCTGATCAGCTGGTATACGATGATGATTTTGCCCATAGTGGCTGAGATGATATAATGGGATGACCTGAGAGGCTTGATAATATTATGAACCTATAGACCTATGCATTTGATGACATTTATATACATATGCATGACACTATAAATATTTCATGATTTAGGAGCTATCCATACTTACAGGTTGAGTCATCTACCCTATTTTTCTTCCATGTCCTTTATATACTTATTTACATGCCTTACATAGTCGGTACACTTTTTGCACTGATGTCCTTTTGTTGGGACACCGCATTCAGGCCTGCAGGTATAGATAATCAGTTTGACGAGCCCTCATAGTAGACTAGGTTAGCATTCAACGAAGGATCGGTAAGTCTTCACCTTATTCGGAGTGCAGCTGACTCTATGAGTCATCGTGTCAGAGTTTTGCTACAGACTTATGGGTAGGTCGGTACCCTGTCCCATTGATGTCGAATAATCTTAGAGGCTTTATAGACACAGAGGTTCACTTTGTTAGTATGTCAGAGGCCTTGACGGCCCATATGTATTCATATTTTAAGAACGATAGTTTATTGATACAGTGTTGCGCACTTATAGTTATACATTATGAGTTGTGGCCATGTTGGCCCATGATAGTTACAAAGAAAAAAATGTTGCAGAGTGGTTTGGTTGGGCCGGTATGCACCGGGTGCCAGTCACGCCTACCTAGGTTTAAGGAGTGACAACATCTATGGGTAATTCTATTGTCGTGGACCATATGTATCGGTCGTGTATGGTGACTATTGGGGAATCAAAGACAAGATTTGATCTCTTATTGTTTAGTATGGTTGATTTTGACGTGATTCTAGGCATGAATTGGTTGTCACTATGTCATGGTATTCTGGATTATCAAGCTACCACTGTGATGTTGGCGATGCTGGGATTGCCAAGTATTGAGTGGAGAAGTTCTTTGGACTATGTTCCCAGTAGAGTGATTTCATATTTGAAGGCCCAACATATGGTTGGGAAGGGATGTTTGGCATATTTGGCCTTTGTAAGGGATGTTGGTTCTGGTACTCCTACCATTGATTATGTTCTAGTTGTGTGAGACATTTCAGATGTGTTTCCTGCAGACGTTTTAGTATTGACTTGGTGTCGGGCACTCAACTCATTTCTATTCCTCCATATCGTATGGCACCAATAGAGTTGAAGAAATTGAAAGAGCAACTTCAGGAGCTTCTTAATAAGAGGTTCATTAGGCCTAGAGTGTCACCTTTGGGTGCACCATTTATATTTGTAATGAAGAAGGATGGTACTATGCGGATGTGCACTGATTATAGGTAGTTGAACAAAATTACAATTAAGAACAAGTACCCACTTCCACTTACTGATGAATTATTTGACCAACTTTATGGGGAGAGAGTATTCTCTAAGATTTATTTGAGGTCTAGGTATCACCAGTTGAAGATTCGGGAATCTGATATCCTCAAAATGGTATTCAGGACCCATTATAGTCGCTACGAATTCCTTGTGATATCTTTTGGGCTGACCAATGCCCCAGAAACATTCATGCATCTCATGAATAGTGTATTCCAGCCATATATTGATTCTTTTGTCATAGTATTCATTGATGATATACTGGTGTACTCACGTAGCCAGGAGGAGCATGCACAACACCTGAGGATTATACTACAAACGTTGACGGAGAAAACAATTTATGCTAAATTCTCCAAGTGTGAGTTCTGGCTTGATTATATGGCATTCTTGTGGCACGTGGTGTCCAGTGAGGGTATCAAGGTAGATCCGAATAAGATTGAGGCAGTTCAGAGTTGTCCTAGACCACTTTCAGCTGCTGAAATTTGGAGTTTTCTTGACTTGGCCTGATATTATCGCTGTTTCGTGGAGGGTTTCTCGTCCTATGCTGCACCTTTGACTAGATTGACCCCAGAAGAGCGCCCCTTTGTAGGTGGTCGAATGAATGTGAGGAGAGCTTTCAGAAGCTCAAGACTCCCTTGACCACAACTCTGGTTCTAGTTTTGCCTTCAGCTCCAAGTTCATATATAGTGTATTGTGTTGCTTCTCAAATTGGTATTGGATGTGTCTTGATGTAGGAGGGCATGGTGATTTCTATGCTTCACGCCAGTTGAAGACCCATAAGAAGAACTATTCCATTCATGATTTAGAGTTGACAACCATGGTTCATGCATTGAAGATTTGGAGACATTACCTCTATGGTGTGTATTATGAGGTATTTACAGATCATCGTAGTCTACAATACTTATTCAAGCAAAAGGGTCTAAATTTGAGGTAGCAGAGATGGTTTGAGCTATTAAAAGACTATGATATTACCATTTTGTATCATCCCGGGAAGGCTAATGTGGTAGCGATGCCTTGAGTAGAAAGATGGTGAGTATGGGTAGCCTTGCATATATTTGTGTTGGTGAGAGACTGCTTGAATCAGATGTTCAGGACTTGGCAAATCAGTTTGTGAGGTTAGATGTTTTGGAGCCTAGTCATGTTCTAGCTTGCGTTGTTTCTCGGTCTTGTTTATATGATCGCATTAGAGAGCATCAGTATGACGACCCCCATTTTCTTGTCTTAAGGACGTGATACAATACGGTAATACCAAGGAGGTTTCCACTGGGGATGATGGGCTGCTGAGGATGAAGGGTCGGATTTGTCTAGCCAATGTGGATGGGTTACGTGAGTTGATTCTTGAGGAGGCCCATAGTTTGGGTATTCCATATATCCGAATGCTGCAAAGATGTATCAGGACTTGAAACAGCACTATTGGTGGAGAAGAATGAAGAAAGATATAGTGGAGTATGTGGCTCAATGCTTGAATTGTCAGCAGGTAAAGTACGAGTATTAGAGGTCGGGTGGCTTGCTTTAGGGACTTGAAATTCCTGAGTGGAAATTGGAGCATGTAACTATGGACTTTGTTATTGGGCTTCTACGGACTTTGAAGAAATTTGATTGTCGACCAGTTGATTAAGTCCGCATATTTCATTCCGGTTGTGACTACCTATTCTTTGGAGTGGTTGGCTGCGATCTATATCCGCGAGATTGTTTGTCTTCACGGTGTTCTGATGTCTATTATTTCTGAATCAGGACACGTGATTCACATTGCAATTTTGGAGAGCAGTGTAGTGAGAGTTGGACACACGGGTGCAGTTGAGTACAACATTCCACCCTCAGACGGAAGGACAATCCGAGCTCACCATTCAGATATTGGACGATATGCTACGCGTTTGTGCTATGAATTTCGGGGGTTCTTGGGACAATTTCTATTGCTTGTAGAGTCTGCTACAATAACAACTACCAATCAAGTATTCAGATGGCTCCTTATGAGGCCTTATATGGGAGGCGGTGTCGATATCCAGTTGGGTAGTTTTAGCCGGGTGAGGCTAGGTTGTTGGGCACAGATTTGGTTCAGGATGCCTTGGAAAAGGTCAAGTTGATTCAGGATTGCCTTCGCACGACACAATCTAGATAGAAGATTTATGTCGATCAGAAGGTTCGTGATGCTGCATATAAAGGTATTTCTTAAATTATCTCCCATGAAAGGTGTGACGATGTTCGGGAAGAAGGGCAAGTTGAGACCTTAGTATATTGGCCCTTTTGAGGTGCTTGAGAGGATTGGAGAGGTGGCCTACAAGCTTTATTGCCGCCTAGTCTATCGGGTGTTCACTAGTGTTTCATGTTTCCGTGCCCTGGAAGTATTATGGTGATCCATCTCATGTTTTGGAATATAGCACTATTCAGTTAGTTGGAGATTTGACTTATGATGTGGAGCCGGTGGTCATTTCGGATTGGCAAGTTCAAAAGTTGAGATCAAAGAATATAGATTTAGTGAAAGTTCAGTGGAAAGGTTAGCCAGTCGAGGAGTCTACTTGGGATACCGAGCAAGAAATACGAAGCATCTATCCACACCTATTTGACTCTCCAGGTATAATTCTAGACCCGTTCGAGGACGAACATTTATTTAAGAGGGGGAAAATGTAACGACCTAACCGGTCATTTTAAGTATTGTAGCCTAGTTCCCCCATTTATTACTTATTTTATGTTCATTTATGGTTATCTGATTCGTCGAGGTGGTTGGTTTGGTTTCGGGGATGTCTCAAAATGAATTGGGACACTTAGTCTCAAGGTTGGAAGCTTAAGTTGAAAGAGTTGAACAGATGTTGACTTATGCTTAAACGGCTTCGGAATGAAGTTTGACGGTTTCAATAGCTTCGTATTGTGATTTTGGATTTCAAAATATGTCCGAATATTGATTTGGAAGTCCGTAGGTCTTTTTGGCTTGAATTGGCGAAAGTTGGAAAGTTAAATGTTTGGAAAAATAGGAAGTTTGACCGAGAGCTGACTTTATTGATACTGGGCTCAAATTTTGGTTTTGGAAGTTGAAATAGGTTCTTTGTGTCATATATAACTTGTGTGCAAAATTGAGGTCAATTGGAGTTGGTTTGGTATGTTTCGGCATTGATTTTAGAAGTTGGAAGTTCAATAGTTCATTAGTCTTGAATTGGTGTGCGATTCGTGTCTTCGATGTTGTTTGATGTGATTTGAGATTTCGACTAAGTTCGTATCATGTTTTAGGACATGTTGGTATGTTTGGATAGAGTCCTGGGGGCCTCGGGTGTTATTCGGATCATGTTCTGCTCATTTTTGGACTGATGAAATGGCTGTTTTTGGTTACCTTATATGCGCTCGTGAGGGAGGTATCGCGATCGCGAAGTGTACATGGGCGATTGGTGAAGTTGTGCATCACATTCGTGAGAAGTTTGACGTGTTCGCAAAGGTCTGGTAGGTCTGTGCATCGCGATCGCGAGAGGGGACTTGCGTTGGCATAGAAGGACGCAGCCGGTTTGGTACTAGGCATGTAAGCCTTCACATTCGTGGGATAGGGGTGGCAATTGCATAGGCATTGGATCAAAGGTCATCGTGTTTGCGATAGAGCAAAGTATTGATAGGTGAAGATTTTTGTGTTTCGCGAACGCGAGGTAGTTTCTGCGTTCGCGAAGAAGGAACACCTAGGCATATTTAAAAACCCCAAATCGTAGGTTGGAGTATTATTTCATATTTTGACTTGTGGAGCTCGGAAGGGTGATCGCAGAAGCGGAGAGTGAGGGAACTGAGGTGGTCAGGGTTTCCGCCAAAACGAACGAGTGGGCGCAGAAGCGCTTCCGCAGATGCAGATTTTTGGTGCACAGGTGAGAAATCTGGGAGCTTAAGTGAGCTCCACAGATGCGGTACCGCAGAAGCGGAATTTCTGTCCGCAAAAGCGGAAAGTGCTGGCAGAAGGTTTAAAATCGAGGGTTTGCCATTTTTTTCATATTTTGAAATATAAAGCTCGGATAAGGGAGAAATTTTGAGGGTTTTTTAGAGGAAACATCTGGGTAAGGATTCTTGATTCATTTTTGATTAATTCCCACTAATCAATCACTAATTTCTACATTTAGTTAAGGATTTGGGTTGAGGAATTGGGGGGGGGGATGTAAAGTTCTTAGGCCAAATTTTGAGGTTCTGATCGAGTTTTTTGTATCAGATTTGAGTAATTTTGGTATAGATGGACTCGTGGTTGAATGGTTGATTGGATTTTGTGACCTATACCCAATTCCGAGACGTGGGCCCAGGTTGACTTTTTGGGGAGATTTTCTATTTCTTTGCTAAATTTATAATTTCATATATTTATAGTATGTAATTGCTTTTGGCTAGATTTGAGCTGTTCGGACTTGGAAAGACGAGGGAAAGGAATTCTTTTTGATTGATTGAGCTTGGTTTGAGGTGGTGACTTGTCTAACCTTGTGTGGGGGGGATCCCCTTAGGATTTGGTACTGTTGTAATAATTTTGTGATATGTGAGTGCCGTGTACGCGAGGTGATGAGTGCGTACACAGGATAAATGTTTAAATTCTGGTCTTTGCTAAGTAGTTTCCTTTTTATGCCTTATTTGAGTTATTCTAGAACATGTAGTAGTCATGTTTAGCCTAATTTCATATGTCTGCGTATCTCATCTCTTAATTGCAATTTGTACAACATGCTTAGTTAAATTTACTGGTTCCTTGATTCCGTATTCGTTCTTTAATTGTAGGATTCCTTGCTTGTAATATCATTGTTTCATTTACTACATGTTGACCTTTGTGATTCTTGTTGAGATGAATGTTGGTTGTGGCACGGGGTTTCTTCCGTACAGAGTGTTATTGCCATGAGGTTTCTTTTGTGCGGAATGTTATTGGTACGAGGTTTCTTTCGGGCGGAGTATTATTGGCATGAGGTTTCTTCCATGCAAAGTGTTATTGGCACGAGGTTTCTTACGTGCGGAGTGTTATTGGAACGAGGTTTCTTCTATGTAGAGTGTTATTGACACGAGGTTTCGTCTGTGCGAAGTGTTATGGGCACAAGGTTTCTACCGTGTAGATTGTTATTGTGGCATGAGGTTTTTGCCGTGCTGTTACTGTTTTCATCAATTTGTTGTATTGTTTGTAGTAGTTGTTGTTGTTGTTGTTTTTCCTTAACTTGTAAGTTGTTCGTTCCTTTACGTGTTGTAATTGTCTTCTTGTTTTCCCGTGCCGTTGCTTTTCAGTACATTCTTATTGTTTTCATTAACCTGCCATTTATTTTTATCACTTCACCTTCTGCCTAATTTCTTATATTCCAGTAGGGCCATGACCTGACCTTGCCACTACTCTATCGAGGTTAAGTTTAGCACTTAGTGGGTACTATCGTGGTTTACCTCATACTACGCTTTCTGCACATGTTTTGTGCAGACCCAAGTACATCCTACCAGCCCCGATATCAGTAGAGTATGTGCTGCTGCTTGGAGACTTCAAGGTATATCTGCCAGCGTCCGCAGACCTCGGAGTCTCTCTCTATCCTTTTATGTTGTTTCTTCGTTATCTTTCATTGATGCTGATGTATAGAGATAGTTAGTACATTCCTTAGAGCTTGTGACTTGTGACTACCGGGTTTTGGGAGTTATTTATACTCGAAATTGTTGGTTTTACTTGTACATGCCGAGCGGCAGTGTTCAGTATTTTATATATGTTGAAGTATGTATATATATATATCGAGCGACAGTTTTCAGTTATATATATAATATGTTGATATGAGTTTTTAGTCGTTATTTCAGTTCTTTCCGCATAATTGTTAGGCTTACCTAGTCTTAGAGACTAGGTGCAGACATCCTACGGAGGGAAATTTGGGTCGTGACATAAAGACTCTTATTCAGTGCACACCATGTGTTTCCTTTTAGCTCCATGTAATTTATACGTGTTAGAGTAATTGAGCTGTGATTCATGTTAGAAACCATGTTTAGGCTATGTGCTTATTATGTTATGTGACGACCCGGCCAGTCGTGTCATGAGTTACCGCTTTGTTATCCCCATTTCTGCTTCTTGTTGCTTTGTTTATCGGCTCTATATGTGACCGGGTTGGTTGGCTCGGGTTCGGAAAGGTTTTGAGAAGGTTTGAGGCACTTAGTCTCTTTTGAGGAAGCTTAAGTTGGAAAAGTCAATCAGATGTTGACTTATGTGTTAGAGGGCTCGGATGTGAGTTCTGATGGTTCAGATAGCTTCGGTAGGTGATTTGAGACTTAGGAGCGTGATCGGCATGTGTTTTGGAGGTCTGGAGTAGATTTAGGCTTGAATTGGCGAAATTGGAATTTTGGCGTTTTCCGGTTGATAGGTGAGATTTTGATATAGGGTCGGAATGGAATTATGAGAGTTGCAGTAGTTCCGCTGGGTCATTTGGGATGTGTGTGCAAAATTTCAGTTCATTCAGACGTGGTTTGGTATACTTTTTGATCAAAAGCGAAATTCAGAAGATTTTTGAATCTTAGGCTTGAATTTGATGTGATTTTGGTGTTTTAATGTTGTTTTGAGCGTTCCGAAGGTTGGAACGAGTTTGAATAAGGTTATGGGATATGTTTGTGCTTTTGGTTGAGGTCCCGGGGGCCTCAGAGTCATTTCGGATGGTTGACGGAGGGTTTGGAGTTTTTGATGAAGTTGCAGATTTTCTGGTTCTGTTGTTTCCGCACCTACGGATTGGAGACCGCATGTGTTATGCCGCAGATGCAAAAAAAGGGGCCGCAGAAGCAGAAAAGGCCAAGGAGAGACGAAGTCGCGGAAGCGGCTAGGTGAGCGCATCTGCGATAGCGCATGTGCGGGTAAAGTGGCACAGATGCGGAAATTGAAAGTTTAAGTGATTTCGCAGAAGCGCACCAGGGACCGTAGGTGCGGGTCCGCAGGCACGAGCTTGTGACTGCAGAAGCGGTTTAGTTGGTATAGAACATATAAATTATGGACTTCGCGATTTTTGAGTTGTTCTTCACTATTTTAAGTCGGTTTTGGAGTTTTTTTGGGAGATTTTGAAGAGGGAATCAAGGGATATCATCTGGAGGTAAGAATTTCGAGTCTAATAATCGATCCTATGGTATTATTTCACGGATTAGAGCTGTAATTATTGGAATTTAAGGGTTAAAATCGGGGAAACTAGGGCTTGGTATTGGAGACCTAGACTTGAGGATTTGAGGGGCCATTTGTGGTCGGATTTTGGGACTTTAGATATGTATTAACTCGTGGGGAGGTAAGGAATTTATTGATGTGAATTTTATCAAATTCCGAGACATGGGCCCGGGGGTCGGGTTTTGGTAATTTCGGGATTTGTGTTGTAAATTGATTATTTTCGCATGGGCTTCGTTCACTTAGCGTATTTTGACGCCGTGATTCTGATTTTGGATAGATTTGACACGAGTTGAGGACGATTCGAGGGGAAAAGGCATCGTGGGCTAGAGTTTGGACCGGATTGAGGTAAGTAATGATTTTAAATGTTGTCCTGAGGGTATGAAACCCCGGATTGCACATCGTGGTGCTATATTGAGGTGACGCACACGCTAGATGACGAGCGTGGGGTCGGTCACCTTTGGGGATTGTGACTTAGTCCATCCTGAATGACTGTTTTACTGCATATTTGATTGAAAATTGTTTGCTATCATCATGTTTTGGGCTGAATGCCATATTTAGGCCTCGCGCCAACTATTTTGAACCCTTAGGGGATTTTTACTGATATTTCCTCACTGTTTTGACTTTATACTTGAACTCAGTCATGCCATATTCTACTATTTTCATAACTCATCCATGTTTACTCTTCTTTACCAATTAATTTTAATATTTTAAATGATATTTTGGGCTGAGCATCATGTTTTAAAGTTGCCCGAGTGGCTTGTGAGATTCTTACTAAGTAAGGCCGAGGGCCTATGTTGTGAGGAAACACCTGATTATGATTATGAGGTCGAGGGCCTGGCTTTTTGTACGCCATGAGGTGGCTTGTCGATATGAGGATGAGAGCCTATATGATTATGCCATGAGATGGCTTGATATTACGCTTGGGCCGTAAGGGGCCCCTCCAGGAGTGTACACACCCCTAGTGAGCGCGGGTACCCATTGCGATGTGAGATATAGCCCGAGGGGCTGGTATTGTTCCATGTGTTGCCCGAGGGCCTGATTCTGTTGGTATTGTGCCCGAGAGGTAGTTCTTTATGTGTTTATATTTACTAATTGCATGTCATTTACTTGCTTAACTGTTAAAAAGGCATTCCAAAGAAGTTTTAACTGAACTAAAGTGACTTTACCTATTTTTCACTGTTTTGTTGCTTTTACTGGCTTTTAATGCTTCTTTATAGTCCCTTGATGTGCCTTTACGTGATTTCTTATTACTCAGTCTTCATTTATTATTATTACTTACTGAGTTGGAGTACTCACTTTACTCCATACACCCCGTGTGCAAATTAGGCGCGTCAGTTCCTGCTTGCGAGGGTTGAGAGCTATCCAGCAGATTCCGGAGATTCACTAGGTAGCTACCCGACGATTTGCATCCCTGTGCTTCTCCCTCTATCTTATTTCCTTATGTTTTAGTTATGTAATAGTGGAGTAGACTCTTTCAGACTAGTAGTATTATTATAGATGCTCATGACTGGTAACACCCCGATGTCGGGCTGTGTTGGTTTTATTTTCCGCAAAATGTACTATTTCACTATTTAACTGATGATTTAATCATGTTAATGACTTAAATTATGAATTTTTAATTGTTAAATGGAATTGGGAGTGTGTTGGCTGGCCTTGTCTTCACGAGAGGCGCCATCACGACCGGGTCCGGGTTTAGGGTCGTGACAAGTTGGTATCAGAGCCTAGGTTACATAGGTCTCACGAGTCATGAGTAGGTTTAGTAGGGTCTCACGGATCGGTACATAGACGTCTATATTTATCCTTGAGAGGCTATAGAACCTTTAGGAAAACTTCACATTCTTGAAATTCTTGTCGTGCGAATTTGTTGATCCGAATACTAAACTTCTGTTATTTTATTCTCTCACAGATGGTGAGGACACGCGCTACCGGTCAGGATGGACGACCACCAGTACCACCAGTTGTGGCCACTAGAGGCTGAGGACGCGGTCGCGGTCGTAGTAGGGGTAGGGGTATGGCCCGCACAGTAGCTAGGGCAGTGCCTGCAGATCTACCAGCCGCCCCAGTTCAGGATCAGGTCCCAGTTGTGGACGCTCCAGCAACACCAGTTGTGCCCATTGTGATTCTGGGTCTTCAGGAGGTCTTGGCTTAGATTCTTTCAGTTTGCACTGGCCTAGCTTAGGCGGTCTCAATTACTACAGCCGCAGGTACTTCTCAGGCCGGGGGAGGCACTCAAACTCCCGCTGCTTGCACACCTGAGCAGGTCGTGCAGGGACTTCAGACACCGGGGGCGCATCCAACCCAGCCGGTTGCAGCTGCTTAGGACTATGTAGTTCCTGCCATGTCGTAGGACGAGCAGTGTAGGTTGGAGAGGTTTGGTAGACTTCAGCCTCCGACCTTCAGTGGTGCAGAGGACGAGGATCCCTAGGGTTTCTTGGATAAGTGTCAGAGGATGCTTCGTACAATGGGTATTCTGGAGACCAACGGGGCTGCTTTCACTACGTATCAGTTTTCTGGAGCTGCATTCATTTGGTGGGATGCTTTTGAGAGGCGTAGGCCTGCTGGTGTAGCACCCCTTGCCTAGCAGCAGTTCTCCGTTCTCTTTCTAGAGAAGTATGTGCCGCAGTCTCGCAGAGAGAAGCTGCGCAAGCAGTTTGAGTGGTTGCGTCAGAGAGAGATGATTGTGATGCAGTATGAGATGAGGTTCTCTGAGTTGGCTCGCCATGCGATTTGGTTGGTTCCGACAGATAGAGAGAGGATTAGAAGGTTTGTGTATGGCCTCACTTATTAGTTGCGTATTCTCATGACCAGAGAGAGGGTGACTGGTGCTACTTTTGAGGAGGTTGTGGACATTGCTTCTGATATTGAGTCAGTTCGACGTCAGGAGCGAGACGAGAGGGAGGCCAAGAGGCCTCGAGGATCTGGTAGTTATGGTGGTGCTCCTTCGAGAGGTCAGTTTCAGCATGACAGAGGCTGTCCATTCAGGCATGCTCAGCTAGCTCGCCCAGGTTATCGTGGGGCGTCATCGGGTCATGGTTCTCATAGTTCTCATCAGGGCCTGTCATCACTTAGTTCCCTTCCAGCTCAGAGTTCGTCCCATGCTCCATCAGTTCAGGGCTTTTCTATGCTAGGTGCATCAGCTTGTTATTCCGGTGCTAGAGGTTCCCTTCAGTCCCGGTTTCCAACACCCGGGTGTTGCTATGAGTGTGGAGAGATGGGTCATATATGGAGGCAGTGTCCTCGTCGTCTTGCGGGTTCATCTTAGCAGAGGAGTCAGCCATCGGCTTCAGCACCAGTTACTTCACCACCACCCGTCTAGCCAATTAGGGGTGGAGGACAGCCAACTAGGGGTCGCCCTAGAGGGGGAGGTCGATCAGGTGGCAGTCAGGCCCATTTCTATGCACTTCCAGCTAGACCCGATGCTATTGCTTCCGATGCTGTTATTTCAGGTATTGTCTCAGTCTGCCATAGAGAAGATTCTGTATTATTTTATCCTGGTTCCACCTTTTCTTATATGTCATCATACTTTGCTCATTATTTGGATACTCCCTGTGAGTGTCTTGTTTCACCTGTTCTTGTATCTACTCCGGTGGGCGATATTGTTGTTGTAGACCGTGTGTACCGATCATGTGTGGTGACTATTGGGGGTCTGGAGACCCGAGTGGATCTTTTACTATTATGTATGGTGGATTTCGATGTTATTTTGGGAATGGATTGGCTATCTCCGTGTCGTGCTATTCTGAACTGTCACGCTAAGACAATCACATTCTTGAAGGCCCAGCGTATGGTTGGGAAGGGTTGTCTTTCATATCTAGCCTTTGTGAGGGATGTCGGTGTAGAGACTCCCAATATTGATTTTGTTCCAGTTGGGAGGGATTTTCCCGATGTGTTTCCCGCAGACCTGTCGGGCATGCCACTGGGCAGAGATATTGTTTTTGGTATTGACCTGATGCCGGGCACTCAGCCCATTTCTATTCCGCCATATCGTATGGCACCAGCAGAGTTGAAGGAGTTAAAGGAGCAGCTTCAAGAACTCCTTGATAAGGGGTTCATTCGGCCTAGTGTGTCACCTTGGGGTGCGCCGGTTCTATTTGTGAAGAATAAGGATGGCACTATGAGGATGTGCGTTGATTATAGGCAATTGAACAAAGTAACAGTTAAGAACAAGTATCCTTTGCCTCGCATTGATGATTTATTCGACCAGCTTCAACAGCGTTCATGCATTTGATGAACAACGTGTTCTGGCCTTATCTTGACTCGTTTGTCATAGTTTTCATTAATGATATTCTGGTGTATTAGCGTAGTCAGGAGGAGCACGTGGAGCATTTGAGAGTTGTGCTACAGAGATTGAGGGAGGAGAAACTTTATGCAAAGTTCACCAAGTGTGAGTTTTGGCTCAGTTCAGTGGCCTTCTTGGGGCACGTGGTGTTTAGTGAGGGTATTCAGGTTTATCCGAAGAAGATAGAGGCGGTTCAGAGTTGGCCCAGACCGTCCTCAGCCACAGAGATTCGTATCTTTCTTGGTTTGGCAGGCTATTATCGCCAGTTTGTTCAGGGATTCTTATCTATCACATCGCCCTTGACCAAGTTGACCCAGAAAGGTGCTTCATTTGTATGGTCGGATGAGTGTGAGGAGAGCTTCCAGAAGCTCAAGACAGCCTTGACCACAGCTCCAATATTAGTTTTGCCATCAGCTTCAGGTTCATATACCATGTGCGAGCACATGATTTTTTCCCTATATGAAATACTCTTACAAATTAAAGAAATAAATTTTTTCCAATTATTTTCAATTTTATAGGATTTTGTTAGGAATTTGTGATAATCGTTTTCATTTATGTGCATGTTTATTTTTTATTAAAATCATGAAAAATACAAAAAATACCATGCATTGCATTTAGATTTTGTTTCCATATCTTTAGCATTATATAAGTTAATTAATTATTTTGTTAAAATGAAAATTTCGCATTTTTAGCTTTAATTTTAGATTAGTAGTTTTTATCTTTTAATTCAGGGTCAGTCAATTGCTATAATTTTATAATTAGTTTAATTTTACAATTTATGCTAATTTTTAGATTAATCTATGTTTTTATTAATTAAAGGAAGGAAAAAAGCAAAAGAAAAAAGGTTTAAAAGAAATGAAAGAGGGCTTAATTCAAGTGTTGAAATCGGGCTATTTCCTACCCAAATTTCCCCATTCCAGCCCAAAGCCCTACCCCAACCTAGCTTTTGACCCAGCCCAAACCCTTACCCGGTCCAGTCTCCACTCAAAACCCCAAAACGGCGTCGTTTCTTTGC
The DNA here is from genome assembly GCF_000715075.1 of Nicotiana tabacum. Classification (NCBI taxonomy): domain Eukaryota; kingdom Viridiplantae; phylum Streptophyta; class Magnoliopsida; order Solanales; family Solanaceae; genus Nicotiana; species Nicotiana tabacum. Next base: position 106,437,122 of record NC_134090.1, read on the forward strand.
AATGAGATATGAGCCGTTGATTTCGTTTGATCAGACGGTCGAGAACTGGCCGATCCTCCACCATATATATGTCCTAATGACCCCCCTAACCCTAGAGACCCCCCATTTCCCCCACCCCATCTCTAACCTCCTAACCCTAGCCACCCTAAGCTCCTCTCAAACTAAACAGCCTAAACCCTAGGCGCCGCCCACCGGAAATCATTTCACGGCGGCGGTCGACCTCCAATAACCTCCAAAACTTCACCAGACAACCACCACCTCCCCCTCACCTCATATCTCTACTCAATTTCACCATAACATCACCCAAATTCCTTGAATTTTGGATCTGAGAAATTTCCAAAACCCTAAATTTTGCCCTTTTGCTCCGCCGGCGTTTCTTCAGAGTTTGACCCAAAACATACATTGCTCGATCATTCTTGACAAGATCGACTTATTGATGTTGATTTTTGTTCATTTCCAAAACCCTCCAGATTATGTCCATTGGCAGTGACCGACTAGGTTCTCCGAGTCCAACTGGTTCATTACAATATAATAGGTAACTTATTGTTTGGTTTCTTTTCTTGACCATTTTTCTTTTTTTTGGTTGGTTCTTCGTATGGTTTCTATTTTTAGTTACATGATTTAGGTTCTTGTTTTCTAGAATTTGTTTGTTTACCCATGCGTTTAACCATTGAAACTAGTCAATAGTCTTAGGGTTGATTCATACATTCTTTTCAATTACTAGTTGGTCAGTTTAGTTACGGCTAGGGTTTATTTAAATTGGTTTAGCTTGTGTCTAGTCGAGTTCACTTTAAAATCAGCATGTTAGTTTCTTGTTGTGGTTTGATTCCCTGTTAATGGCAGTGTTAATTTGTTCAGTAGGTTCAAATCTCAGAAAATGGATCATTCATTGGTTGATTCATGTTAGTGTTAGGTTCAAATGTTTATGTGTTGTGTCATTTTTGATTTCAACTCAATGATAAATTTATTTAGGTTTAAGGTTAATTTAAGGGTTAATTGCATAAACGTTTTGGTCCTTTCAATCTGTGACTTGTGCCAATCTTGGTCTTTGTTTTGATAGTTCTGATTCATGAACAAATTGAAGTTTAGGGGTTCAATAGAATAAATGAAAACTTAAGGGGTCTGGGAGGAATATGAAACAAGTTATTAGATAAGGCTAGTATAAGAAGCTTCTAGAATAGGGGGCAATTGTCCCTATTTGGTTAGCACAAATATTACTGAGGCAATAAGGGACAGTCAGCTGTCCCATGTGGTTAAAAAATGCCTTTTCAATATTCCCCTGATTGGTCTTTCAGCAAATGACCTTTTAGGCCTATAAGTAGTGCCTTTTCTTCCACTCATAGGGGGATTCAACATTATTCTCTACACCAAAGTCCTGAAAAACACATCAGAATTTCATACCCTAAAAAATACAAAAACATTTTTCTGCATTACTGGCTGGTATTTTTGATTTTCTTTTGGAATTTTAAGAGCTTTTCATGGCATTCCTGGTTTTCTGGGTTTAAAGCTGGTAGAAAAAAAGTTGAACAGTGCTGTTGATTTGCTACTTTGCTCACTTCTCCGCTTGTGCTGAAATCCTTATTCCATTTCTGCTTTTGTTATTGATCTCCAGGTATATTCATGAGCTCGAAGTGGAAAATGGGCTTGTAGTCTGCTAATTTGGAATTGGATTCAATATATTTAGTCCGATAGATTCCTCCTATGCTATTGTTCTTCCTTACCTAGAATTTATAAATGCTTTAGGTCTTGTTTAAGTGCAACTGATACAGATGTTGATATGTTTGTATGCTTTCAACGTTTGAGTTGATTATTAGTTCATTCATTGGTGGTTTAACAATTTGCTATACATAGTGAGTGTAATTATTTGGGACTTCGTCAAAGTTTAGTTGAATGTACATTCACATGTTTGGGTTGTCAAGCATGATTGTATGAGTAGGTCAGATGTTAATCCATGAAGGAATTTCAGAAAATTGATCATCTGTTAATTACTAGCAATAGAATGAGTTAGTGTATGGGTAAATTTGAAGTTTAGTTCCTGTTAATGGCATGACTTAAATTAAATTTTTCTGTTGATTCTGGATGTTTTCGCATATGCTGTAGAAGAGAATTTGAATGTTTGGTTTGGGCCTGACCATGGTCTAGGCGAGGCAGCCTGGTGGAACTTAGGCTGGGATGCCTTCATTTGAAAATTATTCATTGTCTTCGGGCTCAATTTCAGGCCCAGACGACCATGAACTCCTGTCATGTTCTTTTGAATAATAAATTGATCTCCTTGTTTAAGGACTGGGCTAGAAATCAGCCCAATTAAAAGGCCACGCTATGTCAATCCAACCTATTCGCCCTTGGTCTTCTGATTATGTATTGGGCTCGCTTTTGAGCCCAACTGATGTTGATTGTTATCTGGGGATTAACTCAACGGGCTACTGTTGGTCCAAGTTCTCCTTTAATATTCAAAGATTTCCTTATGCTCAACGAGGATCTTCTTAAGTAGTGAATGCCCAGCATGGACCCCTATTTTCGTTTACAACTAATAGCTCTATAATGAGTTCAAACCACTTGTTGGTAAGAATGTCCTTAGGCCCAATTAAGTATATTTCTTAAAAATGGATTGAGGTGTGCCATCCATAATTAGATCACTCCCATGGCCCTCACAAATATTATAACATAGATATTAAAAATGATCATTCGTAGTTTGCTTTAGGCACATTAATATATCATCGTGATTGTGGACACGTTCGCATGACATGATTACGATTTTTAAAACAAAATCGGAGTATGTGTTCGCGCAACTTCGACCAAACTTTCTTAATAATAACAAAGCGTTATTAATTGTGGACACGTTCGTGTGGCATGATTTTTGACGCGCCAAATAAATGGGTACATGTACGCGTGACCTGTTTTTAAGATAATTTCTTTATTAAAAGGCAAATGCACATAGGTTCTAAAATTGAGTAATGAAACAATTTGATTGAGTCGAGTATGATCAAAGCGACCATGCTAAAACTATGAAACCCGTGAATGCCTAACACCTTCTCCCGGGTTAACAGAATTCCTTACCCGGATTTTTATGTTCGTAGACCATAAATAAGAGTCAACTTTACTCGATTCGAAATTTTAAACCTGTGACTTGGGACACCATAAATTATCCCAAGTGGCAACTCTCAATTTTAAATAAATAATTCCATTTAGATTGTCACTTAAATTGGAAAAAATTCCCTTATATACCTTACGGGTGTAGGAAAAGGAGGTGTGACAGCTCTGGTGACTCTGCTAGGGAGAAGAACCCAGAATCTCTTGTTCAGGGTTCAAGAATTTGAGCTTTTTAATATGATTTTATTTGGCTTATTTATTGTTAATATTACTGTATTTTTGTGAACTTAATGTGCTAATTGCTGTTTATTTACCATTTCGATATTGTTTGAATTGTATTAAAATGCCATCTTACGCCACCTCTCTGAGTCTTCTAAAAATGGTGCACACATTCGCGTGGCCCACTTTTTCTATTAAAAGTTATACCAAATAGAACGAGGTTGGGCCATCAACAAGGCCCGGTAGACTTTAGTGCTCCGGTACGTTGCCCCCTCTTCGGCTCGATTTGTCCGCTCGGGTAAGTCAGGTCAAGAACACAACCCCATGTTTAAACCTAGAATAACATAGCCTCATGCCGAATCCCTAGTATGAACGTTTGTTTGTATCACATGCATTTGACTTAGGGGACTTAACACAGGGGTTGGGTCCGTCTAGGACAAAGTGTACCCAAAAATAAAAGACCATCATGATGTATCCTATGTGCTACATGTTGCAATTTTCAAGGGTAAAAAATGGTCATTTGGCGGACCAATGATGGTTGAAGGTAAATGAGAAAGAAAAGTGGGTGAAGTGTAAAAAATAAAGCAAGTAGGGCCCAGTTATGTTTTTCTTTCACATTATTTAAGAAAAAGACAAAAAAAAACATGAAAAATCCAAAAACAAATTGCACTTTCCAAAAAAATTAGGGAAAAATAAAATCAAAAAAGAGTTTACATGTTTCATCATTTTTCAAAAAAAAAAGAGACAAAAAATATATTTTTCTCTAAATTAGTTATTTATTTTTTAATTCTCGCCCGTATCCAATCTTCCCGAACTACGCATAACTGATTCTCGTCTTTCGGGGCGTGACAAGTAGGCAACCCACATAGCGTCTGGCCTTCCTAGTGAGTTAAGGTTCTTGGCTTCGCGGGGTCTTAGTCAATTCTTTCATTTTAAGCCACTTTTAGCCACATAGGTTAATTTTAGAAAAAATAGTCACAATCATGTCTTGCATGTGTCCAATATGGCGGTTATTGTCTCACATAGCGTTCTAGGTCTTTAACTTATTTGGTCTTAATTTTCTCATATATGTGTGGATCTACTTACCGGAGTTTGGGCATGACAGACGCCCTAGGACCATCCAGTCAGAGTCGCTCATTCAGGAGTTTGCTTAAGGAGATTTTTTTAGTTATTATGTTTTGAGTTTGTTGTTCTTTTTATGTCATATTTTACCTTCTAGTTTTGTACAGTAATGTCGATTCTTTAGGGTGATGTTAGATTCTGTCATAGTCTATTTAAGTTTGCCGAGTCTTTTGTTATTGTATTACCTACTTTGTATTTGAAAAATGTGTTATAAATCAAAAATCCAAAAAAAGAAAGAAATTTTGTGTTTTATATTTCCGTTAGAAGTTTTCTTTAGAATACTAATTCTAGGAATAAAAAAATCATTTGAGGTGGTTTTCCTTTATTAAATTAATATCTAGAACTCAAAATAAAAATTGCTTTTTCGTATATTAAGACTAAAAATTCAAAAAAAAAATCTTTTAGTACCTCTTTAAAGGTTTTCTTTAAGATATTAATTCCAAAAATCCAAAAAAATTTTCTTTTAAGGTTCTTCTTTGGGAAATTAACGAAAAGTGAATAAAACAAAAATTCTTTTTATTTTTATTAGAACTTTAGGATATTGTACATAGAAGAAAAAAAAATACTTTATCTTTTGTTTATCTTTAAAGTTTCTTCCTTAGGTAATCAAAAACTGAAATCCAAAAATATTTTATTATCTTGTTCATTTCTCGTTTCGAAATCTTTCTTCAGGAATATTAAATGAAAATCCAAAATATTTTTCTTTGGTTTATTCTTTAGACTTCCTTCCTAAAAAAAGAATCAAAAAATATTTTTGTCTTCTAGGGTTTTTTCCTTAATAATTTCCCATAGAGTATTTGTTTCAAAAAGAAGCAAAGGAGAAAAAAAATATATTCTCGTTAAGCTTGAGTTTAGAATAGGTTATAGAATATTAAGTCTAGAAAAAAAAGGATTTGCTTCTTTTATTTCTCTTTTCTCATCAGAATAGTCATTAAGTTAAAAAAGAAAAGAAAAAAAAGAAAAAGAAAAAGAGAACGTTAGTTTGTTTAATTTATTCCCGATCTTCTCGAACTACGCAAAGATCTGATTCATACGGCGTCATGATACATAGGCAACCTACATAGGGTTCGAACGAATCATTTTTTTATTATTAAAAGAAAAAGAAAAACAAAGAAAAAAAGAGATGAAATTATGGGATGTGAGAAATGAGAGGAAAGAAAAGAGTGATAATTAGGGAAAAAGGGGAAGGGAAATGAGCAATCCAAGAAGTGCTAGAAAAGAAAGAAAAGAGAAGATTGAAATGAACAAAATTGGGATGATGCCAAGTGACCTTGTGACCCTAGAAGTCATTTACTCTAGGGTTGAAAGGGGAAAGAGAAAGAATGATCCAAGAAGGAAACAAAGGTAAAAAGATAATTTCACGCCAATTGGAGAATACTACACTAACTTGTTTGAAAAGTTAAAATATTCTGGCCTGATTGAGCCGCTCCTTGGCTATACGCCGGACCAATATGCAAAAGGTTTTGATCCTACTGTATGGTGCATGTACCACTCTAATGTCCAAGGTCATGGTATTTAATATTGTCGTGCTTTGAAAAGGGGAAAGAGAAAGAATGATCCAAGAAGGAATAATTATGATCCAGGACAGTGACACCCAGCATATCGCGCATAATCCTTTACCTACACATGATGATGCACACTTTGTAGGGATGATGCGTGGTGGCAGGGAGCATGAGAATTCTCTAGGGGAACTTGTTGACTGAAGTTAATGATATTGAAATTGGTAATGGTCTTGGTAATATTGATGTGGAACTCAGTGGCTAAGATGCCGAGCTTGGTAATTGGAAAGACGTTCCTTTCTTGGCTAGCCATGGAGGATTCTTGGTGGTTTATTTTGTTGTCATTTCTGTTGTCCAGGTTATTTCAGGGTTGTAATTCGGATATTGTCTTGTGACTCAAACCCTTCTATCCTTTTTATTTTGCCTAGTTCATTTAGTCGTAGTAACTCGTTTAGTGTTGTCTAGGTTTGTTTCAGGATTGTAACCCTAGTTTATTTTGCTTGTTTTGTTTTTCAAACCTTGTCACCATCTGTCTAGTGCAATTTTCTATTTTATGTTATTTCTAGTCATTTTCTATTTAGTTCTCTTCTCCTTTTATAGTTCTTTTCATGCTGGCTCTAGTGACATGACATGCACGAATAATTCTAGGCCTGGTCTTAAAAGTTAGTTTAATCAATGGAAACAATTTTGAAGATGATAGGGACACTTGAGGGCAATAAGTACAGATTTGGATATTTTGAGATCATTTGAAGCCCGAACTATGTGTAACTAGGGCTGATAATTTGTGATGTTAATAGGATGACAAGAATTCGTTAAAGGAAAGTGCATCCCGGACAATTTGAAGCAAACAACTTTGAGTTCAATTGCATCTCAAGTTACAAGATAAAGTCAAGAAAGTTTTCTCCGAATAGATGGAGGGTATTCATCGTGAAAAAGAAATCACCCAATGAGAGTTCTGTACTTGATAAGGCACTAAAAAAAAGTGGAAAGCATATCAGTGATATCAATGTCGAAATTGTAAAAGAAATGTTGTGCGTGCTCTTCCTTTTTCATTTCAAGTTGCATGTGTTGTACTTGGCATTTTAGGAATTGGGAGGCCCTCTTTCAGCTACCCAAACACTTTATACCAGTTCGGTACCCCTCTTGAGCCTGTGCTAATTTTCTTGACCTCCTCTCTTTTGGAATCAAGTTAAAGTCATACGAAAAAAGGGGTTCATGTCCCCATAGGTTTATTTTAGAAAGTTCATTCGAAAGGGAAAATTAAAAAAAGAGAAAATAGAGATAAAGAAAAAAAAGGAAAAAGAAAAAAGAAAAAGAAAAAAGAAAAAGAAAAAGAAAAAAAAGTAAGAAAAAAGAGAAAGAAAAAGAAAAAGAAAAATGAGAATAGTAACAAAAGTAGTCTTGTGAACTACGTTTGACCTGATTTTTGTCACCACAAGATATGTGGGCAGCCTTACAGTTTGGTCATACTAAATAAAATATTTCATAATCCTACGAAGGCGAAAGTGGGGCAGTCTTTCTTAGTAACTCCATCAAAAGAAAAAGAAAAAAAATCAAATTCCCTTGTTTTAGAAATTGGGGCAAAGTTTTAAGAATGGATTCCAAAAGTTGTAAATAAATTAACCCCGTTGTCTTAATTATTTTGAGCCGTTATGATATCGTTTCTTTCTAACCCTGTCCAAAAGCCACATTACAGTCTTAAAAAGACCTCTCAGATAATCTTTAAGAGTGCTTAGTTTAAACATGCCAAGAGTATATGATGATTTTACCATGGTAAATACCTTGTCATCTGCAGAATAAGAGGAAATAAGAAGAAAAGAACAAAATGAGAGAGTCTTATTGGTGAAAACCTTCACAGGCACCATAAGGCGATGGTGAGTTGAGAGAACGAACAAAATGAGAGAGGCTTGATGGTGAAAAACCCTTTAGGCACTACAAGTCGAATAAGAATCATGAATGAGATTGGATAATCGGAGCATTGAAACCTAGTTTCACAGTTTAAGGGTATAAAAAAGTTGAACATCAGACTTGTTGGATAGATTAGGCCACTTAATCTAAAGGTGCATGTCATGGTCATTAGAGTTGGTATCCACATCTGATAAGTTTCTACTTTGTAGTTTTCTTATTAGGAATCATCTCTTTCCATTGTCCTTTACTCTGTTCCTTTGTCTTGTTTACTTCCTCTTCCTGAGTCTGTTTGGTCAGAACAAGTGAGAAATGACTTCAACATTTGCCACCAACTTTCTAATTGCACAAAACGGGATCTGGCTAGCACATCAAAGTGGCATAAGTCAGGAAAGAACAACAAGCGCACTGAGTTGGTAACAATCAACGTGCTTTGGGATTCATGTGAAATACAAAGGTTCGGTATATGTCAATTCATGGACAATGCAACAGATAGAGGGTGTTGGGTTTGAACAAATCAAGGGCATTTTCTATGATAAGGTTGACAGAGAAAGTGGTTAACCAATAACAAGCAAGGTCTTCCAAGTGGAAATCAAAGTTCTCATGGCAAGCAAAGGAGCAACAGACCTCAAGGCCAAGGCCAGTGGCATGCATCATGAAATAACATCAAGCGCACTGAGTTGGTAACAATCAACGTGCTTTGGGATTCATGTGAAATACAAAGGTTCGGTATATGTCAATTTATGAGCACAATGCAACAGATAGAGGATTTGGGTTTGAACGAATCAGAGGTATCTTCTTAGATAAGGGTGACAGAGAAAGTGGTTAGTCAATAAACAAGAAAGGTCTTTCGAGTTGAAATCAAAATTATCATGGGAAGTGAAGGAGCAATCACTCTCAAAGTCAAGGCCACAAACTAACCACCATGTTTAAACTCACAAGTTTTCTTTGTTTAAAACAGGGATGCAGACTATGTCCAAATCAAAGCTTGGAAGCTTGAATTTTTCAAGTGTCATGCCTAAATTATGTTATCACAAAGGCTGTTTGAGAAGGGGAAAGAAATTTGTTCGATCTGTAGGAAACCTCCATGAGGAAAGCATGGTTCAGGGGCAAGCAATTTTGTTCATTTTGTAGAGATCCTCCAGGAAGAGAGCATGGCTCAAGTAAGTTTATTCTCGGCTGTTCAGGACCCTCCTAGATAATGAGATTTAGTTTAAAATTTTTGGGACCCTCCTGAATAAGGGGACTTAGTTTTAAGACCTTCATTAGAGAATGAGATTTAGCATAAGTTTCACCTTTAGGAAGTTGAATGTAGCTTTCAAGTTTTCACTCTTAAGATGAGTTTTAGCTTTAGTTTTCAGGGCCATCCTGGATAATAGGATTTAGCTTTTAAATTCTTAGAGCTTTTTTGGGTAACATGATTCGATTATTCTTTTGCATACAAACCAGAGGTGTGAAGCGAAGGTGCGGTCCAGCTACAGGAAAGACCAATCGTAGAGACAAATTCAAAGGTTGGAATCCTACTGCGAGAAGGACGCCTCGCGAGCCGGGCTTTTAGAGATGAGGCCTTTTGGCGTAGCCAAGTCAATTTCGGGCCACTCACAAATGTGCCCAGACACCAAACTTGGGCAGAAAAGTTTCTTCTGTTTTGTCTGTTTTGTTGTAATGGCAGGCGCCCACCTGGAGAACAAGGGAATACAATTCAAGTTTTGTCAATCAGGCGTCTACCTGGAGAAACAAGAGAATAATATTCAAGTTTTGGCAATCAGGCGCCCACCTAGAGAACAAGGAAATACAGTTTAAGTCTTTGTAATCAGGTGCCCACCTGGAGAACAAGGGAATACAGTTCAAGTTTTGGCAATCAGGCACCCACCTAGAGAACAAGGGAATACAGTTCAAGTTTTGGCAATTAGGCGCCCACCAGGAGAACAAGGGAATACAGTTCATGTTTGGCAATCAGGAGCCCACCTGAAGAACAAGGGAATACATTTCAAGGTTTGGCAATCAGGCGCCCAGCTAGAGAACAAGGAAATATAGTTTGAGTTTTTGGAAATTAGGCGCCCACCTAGAGAACAATGGAATACAATTCAAGTTTGGCAATCAGGCGCTCACCTGGAGAACAAGGGAATACAACTCGAGTTTTTGGTAATCAGGCGCCCACCTGGAGAACAAGGGAATACAGTTCAAGTTTTGGAAATCAAGCGCCCACCTGGAGAACAAGGGAATACAGTTTAAGTCTTTGTAATCAGGCGCCCACCTGGAGAACAAGGGAATACAGTTCAAGTTTTGGCAATCAGGCACCCACCTAGAGAACAAGGGAATACAGTTCAAGTTTTGGCAATCAGGCGCCCACCTGGAGAACAAGGGAATACAGTTCAACTTTTGGTAATCAGACGCCCACCTGGAGAAAAAGGGAATACATTTCAAGGTTTGGCAATCAGGCAGCTAGAGAACAAGGGAATATAGTTTGAGTTTTTGGCAATTAGGCGCCCACCTGGAGAAAAAGGGAATACAGTTCAAGTTTGGCAATCAGGCGCCCACCTGGAGAACATGGGAATACAACTCGAGTTTTTGGCAATCAGGCACCCACTTGGAGAATAAGGGAATACAGTTCAAGTTTTGGCAATCAGACGCCCACCTGGAGAAACAGTTCAAGTTTTGGAAATCAAGCGTCCACCTGGAGAACAAGGGAATACAGTTTAAGTCTTTGTAATCAGGCGCCCAAATGGAGAACAAGGGAATACAGTTTAAGTTTTGGTAATCAGGCGCCCACCTGGAGAACAAGGGAATACAGTTCAATGTTTTGTTAATCAGGCGCCCACCTGGAAAACAAGAGAATGTAGTTCAAGTTTCAACAATTAGGCACCCACCTGGAAAACAAGGGAACCCATTTTAGACTTCAATTCGCATTAGCAAAAACAGAAATTCACCTCGAGATTACAGGTCAACAGTTCAAGATGTACACTAGAACTGTAGAAGCAGCAAGACCAAGTTTGAAGATGGTATATAGGATTCTTGTAATTCGTAGATCATAGTTATCCTAGCTTCTTTTTATTTTTTCTTGGTGTGATAAGGAGTTCAGCAAGTAGTAACAATAGCAGCAATAGTGAAATCACAACTTCCTGGTAGTCCCAGCTACCAAAACCTCTCGAAGTACACTGACCAGATTCCTTTATAGCAAAGGATATGTAGGCAACCTCGGAATCAAGGTTCGGTCAGATCTTTCAAAAATTCTTCCAACAGAGTATCCGAACGGGCAAAAAACGCTTGTATCCGCTTATTTTATCTTTGCCCGAAAACTTTTCGTGTTTCCGAGTGAAGAGGGGAAGCTGTGAGCATGTGATTTTTTCCCTATATGAAATACTCTTACAAATTAATGAAATAAATTTTTCCCAATTATTTTCAATTTTATAGAATTTTTATAGGAATTTGTGTTAATCGTTTGCATTTCTGTGCATGTTTATGTTTATTAAAACCATGAGAAATTTAAAAAATACCATGCATTGCATTTAGATTTTGTTTCCATATCTTTAGGTTTATTTAAGTTAATTAATTGTTTTGTTAAAATGAAAATCACAAAATGGTTCATTTTTGCATTTTTAGAAATTAGTAGTTTTCATCTTTTAATTCAGGGCCAGTCAACTGCTATAATTTTATAATTAGTTTAATTTTACAATTTAGGCTAATTTTGAGTTTAATTTAAGTTTTTATTAATTAAAGAAAGGAAAAAAAGTAAAAGAAAAAAGGTTTAAAAGAAATGAAAGAGGGATTAATTCAAGTGTTGAAATCGGGCTATTTCCTACCCAAATTTCCCAATCAAGCCCAAAGCCCTACCCCAACCCAGCTTTTGACCCAGCCCAAACCCTTACCCAGTCTAGTCTCCACCCAAAACCCCAAAACGGTGTCGTTTCTTTGCAATGAGATCTGAGCCATTGATTTCGTTCAATCAGACGGTCGAGAACTAACCAATCCCCCACCATATATATGTCCAAACGACCCCCCCTAACCCTAGAGATCCCCCCATTTCCCCCACCCATCTCTAACCTCCTAACCCTAGCCGCCCTAAGCTCCTCTCAAACTAAACAACCTAAACCCTAGTCGCCGCCCACCGGAAATCATTTCATGACGGCGGTCGACCTCCAATAACCTCCAAAACTTCACTAGACAACCACCACCTCCCCCTCACCTCATATCTCCACTCCATTTCACCATAACATCACCCAAATCCCTTGAATTTTGGATCTGAGAAATTTCCAAAACCCTAAATTTTTCCCTTTTTGCTCCGCCGGCATTTCTTCAGAGTTTGACCCAAGACTTACATTGGTCGATCATTCTTGGCTAGATCGACTTATTGATGTTGATTTTTGTTCATTTCCAAAACCCGGCAGATTATGGTCCATTGGCAGTGACCGACTAGGTTCTCCGAGTCCAACTGGTTCATTACAATAAATAGGTAACTTATTGTTTGGTTTCTTTTCTTGACCATTTTTCTTTTCTTTGGTTGGTTCTTCGTATGGTTTTTGTTTTTAGTTACATGATTTAGGTTCTTGTTTTCTAGAATTTGTTTGTTTACCCCTGCGTTTAACCATTGAATCTAGTCAATAGTCTTAGGGTTGATTCATACATTCTTTTCAATTACTAGTTGGTCAGTTTAGTTGCGGCTAGGGTTTATTTAAATTGGTTTAGCTTGTGTGTAGTCGAGTTCATTTTAAAATAAGCATGTTAGTTTCTTGTTGTGGTTTGATTCCCTGTTAATGGCACTGTTAATTGGTTCAGTAGGTTCAAATCTCAGAAAATGGATCATTCATTGGTTGATTCATGTTAGTGTTAGGTTCAAATGTATATGTGTTGTGTCATTTCTGATTTCAGCTCAATGATAAATTTATTTAGGTTTAGGGTTAATTTAAGGGTTAATTGCATAAACGTTTTGGTCCTTTCAATCTGTGATTTGTGCCAATCTTGGTCTTTGTTTTGTTAGTTCTGATTCATGAACAAATTGAACTTTAGGGGTTCAATAGAACAAATAAAAACTTAACGGGTCTGGGAATAATATGAAATAAGTTATTAGATAAGGCTAGTATAAGAAGCTTCTAGAATATGGGGCAATTGTCCCTATTTGGTTAGCACAAATATTGCTGAGGCAATAAGGGACAGCCAGCTGTCCTATGTGGTTAAAAGATTGTGACGACCCGGCCGGTCGTCTTAAGAATTAACGCCCCGATCCCCTATTAACTGTTTTCCCCGAGTTTATTTCTGCTATTATGATTTGCCGGGATGTTCGGTTTTGAGTTTCAAAGCATTTGGGACACTTAGTCCCTAAATGAGAGCTTAAGTATTAAAAAGTTGACCGTAGTTGGAACAGTGTGAAGACGGCCTCGAAATGGAAATCTGATGGTTCCGTTAGCTCCATTGGGTGATTTTGGGCTTAGGGGTGTGTTCGGATTGTTTTTTGGAGGTCCGTAGCTATTTTAGGCTTGAAATACAGAAAATTGAAATTTTGAAGTTTCCGGTTCGATAGTGAGATTTTGATCTGAGGGTCGAAATGGAATTCTGGAAGTTGGAGTAGCTTCGTAGTGTTGAATGTGACGTATGTGCAGAATTTCAGGTCATTCGAACGTGGTTTGATAGACTTTTTGATCAAAAGCATATTTTTAGAGTTTTTGGGGTTCTTAGGCTTGAATCCAATGAAAAATAGGTGTTTTGATGTTGTTTTGAGCATTCTGAAGGTTGGAAAAAGTTTGAATGAAGTTATGGGATATGTTGGTAGGTTTGGTTGAGGTCCCGGGGCCTCGAGATGATTTCGGATGGTTGGCGGAAGTATTTTTGGAGTTTGGGAGTTGCAGCTTCAGCTAGTTTCTGTCATAACCGCACCTGCGGTTTGTGTTCCGCAAGTGCGGAGCCGCAGAAGCGAAAAAGGAGGAAAGGCAATAGGGATCGCAGAAGCGGGGTCTTCACCGCAGAAGCGGCCCCGCATCTACGAAAGGATAGTCGCAGATGTGGAAATCGAGCATTAAGTGAGAAGTCGCAGATACGACCATGGTTTCGCAAAAGTGGGACCACAAAAGAGGTCCCAAGACCGCAGATGCGGTAACAGCTGGGCAAAAATATAAAATTTTGAGGGTTTAGTTTCAAAATATGGAAATTCGATTCGGAGTTCGGGAGAGGGCGATTTTGAGAGGAAATTGAAGAGGAGATCATTGGGTAACGATTCTTTAACCTTTTCTAGTTATATTCCATCAATCTATAGTTAGTTTCATCATTTAATTTCGAATTGGAGATGAAAATTGGGGAAAAGTTGGAAGAAAGTTCTTAGACCTAAAATTTGACGTTTGAGTGGGAATTTGACCTTAGATTTGGATAATATTGGTATGCATGAACTCGTGAGAGTGTGAGGATTCTAAAAACATAATTTTTACCCGATTCCGGGATGTGGGCCCGAGGGGCGTTTTGGTCATTTTACCTAGTTTCACGTATTAGATTAGAATTTCTTTGTAGAATCAGTTACTTGAAATGTTATTTACGTTATGAAATTGAATTGAATAGATTTGGGCCATTTGGAGTTGAGTACTCATGGAAAGAGCGTGGTTTCAGATTGATTATTGAGCCGGTTCGAGGTAAGTGGCTTGTCTAACCTTGTGTGGGGGACCTTCCCCTTAGGATTTGGTATTGTTGATAACTGAAATGCCTTGTACGTGAGGTGACGAGTGCGTACTTGTGCAAATTGTTGGAAATTTGGTTTTTTGTTATTAATTAATTACTAGGATGTTCTCTTTCTTGTTCTTATTACTTGAACTATTAAGCCTGTTATTATCTTAGGAGAGCATGTCTAAGTGATTTAATCACCTTATTTGCTCAACCTGTTTTACCTGAATTTTGTGCAGCATGGTAGGCTAGACTTACTTGTTTACCTTAATATGGAATTTGACATTTCTGAGTATTTTCTTGTTGCTACTGTGTATTTACATTGGTACTAAAGATGTGGGATTCCGGTAGCTCCCCCTTGTCTGTTTACATTGGGACTACGGATGTGGGATTCCGGTAGATCCCCCCTGCACAGTTATATGGAAGTACAGGAATGCACCCGATAGATTCCCCCAGTACTGGGTATTTACATTTGGGACTACGGAATGGGATTCCGATAGATCCCCCCGCGCACTATGAGTTGGACTACGAGACGGAATCCCGGGAGATCCTTTGGATATGTATAGTGGGACTACAGGACGGTATCCTGGGAGATCCCGGTTGTTACGTGGTGCTAGATCTTATTTCCTTTCTGTGTTTACTTTGTCTCTGTAATATTTGTTGTTGCCTTTTATATCTCGTGTTACTTTTCTTGCTGCACTTATGTATACTGTTCTATTCTATACTATTGAACTTTATATTTTATTTAACATAAGTAGGGCCCTGACCTTCCTCGTTACTACCCGATCGAGGTTAGGCTTGGCACTTACTGAGTATCGTTGTGGTGTACTTATGCCCTTTCTGCGCATGTTTTTCATGTGCATATCTAGGTACCGCGACTCAGTCCTATCACCTTTGAGGCGAGGTGACTACTCTAGCGACTTTGAGGTATATCTGTCGCGTCCGCAGACCGAGGAGTCCCTCTATGTTCTCTCTTTTAAGTATTAGCCCTTCTGTATTTCGGTTCTTTGTTAGACATTCTAGAGTTAGAGCTATGTAGTATCCTTAAATTGTGATTCTTGGGTTTTCGGGTCTTGGAAATATGTATTGGTTTTTGAGAGTTAAATATTGTGTATACCGAGCGACACTTTTAAACGGTGTTTATCACTTTATTTCTAATTTAAATTATTTTATTTCTGCAAATTTGGTTTTCTTCCGCAATTTAGGCTTAGCTAGTCGTAGAGACTAGGTTCCGTCATGATGGTTCACGGAGGGCGAACCGGGGTCGTGACTTGTTGGTATTAGATCTCTAAGTTCATAGGAGTCATGGATCACAAGCCGGTTTATTAGAGTCTCACTGATCGGTACAGAGACGTCCTTACTTATCTACGAGAGGCTATGTAATT
Source organism: Nicotiana tabacum (assembly GCF_000715075.1). Classification (NCBI taxonomy): domain Eukaryota; kingdom Viridiplantae; phylum Streptophyta; class Magnoliopsida; order Solanales; family Solanaceae; genus Nicotiana; species Nicotiana tabacum. The sequence continues at coordinate 106,452,984 of NC_134090.1, forward strand.
GTTAGGAAAATTTCCACTTAATTTGATTTCCTTGTCGTGTGATATTTTGACATCACAATTCTAAACTTCTGTCTTCTATTCTCTCATAGATGGTGAGGACACGTGATACCCGAGATGATCAGGCCCCCGTGCCCCCTACTGCAGCTGCCAGAGGCCGGGGCAGGGGTAGAGGCCGAGGACGCGCACGTGGTGCAGCTAGAGCACCTGCGCGAGCTGCCGCCGAGGTACCACCAGCAGTTCCAGCCGGAGTCCAGGCACCTGATACGCCTATTGCTACTACTACTCCAGCTCTTCAAGAGACTCTGGCATAGTTCATGAGCATGTAAATCACTTTGGCTCAGGCAGGGTTGCTTCCCCTTGCTGCAGCTACGTCCCAGGCCAGGGGAGGAGCACAAACTCCCGCCGCCCGCACTCCTGAGCTATGAGTTCATGTTTATCAGGTCCCGGAGATTATTACTATGCAGCCTGTAACCCCAGGCCAACCCGAAGACAATGCAACAGCTTCGAATGATGAGCAGTTGAGACTTGAGAGGTTCAAGAAGTATGATCCTTCCATATTCAGTGGGTTAGTATCAGATGATGCCTTGGGATTTCTGGAGCAGTGCTACCGTATTCTCCGTACCATGGGTATATCAGAATCGAGCGGGGTCTCCTTCACTACTTTCCAGCTTCGAGGAGCGGTGGTGGCGCACCTATAAGTTAGACAGTCCGGACGAGGCTGCTTCACTGAGTTGGACCCCGTTTTCAGATCTATTCCTGAGAGAGTTTATTCCTCAGAGCCTCAAAGATGCATGGCGCGCCGAGTTTGAGCATTTGTGCAAAGATGCTATGACTTTCTCAAAGTATGTTGTCCGTTACACTAGCTTGGCTAGACATGCACCAGCCTTGGTTTCTACTGTTCGCGAGAGGGTTTGCCGGTTTATTGAGGGGCTTATTCCCAGCATCAGGTCTAGCATGGCTCGTGAGTTGGAAATGGATATTCCTTATCAGTAGGTGGTGAGCATTACTAGGAGGATTGAGGGTATGCATGCTAGGGAGGGAGAGGAGCTAGAGGCCAAGAGGTCTCGAGAGTCGGGCCATTATTCTGGTGCCTGTGCCCTAGCTGCAGGTCGTCATGGTAGGGGTTATATGAGTCGCCTTGTTCATTCAGCTCTTCTAGCAGCTAGTAGTGCTCCAGCTCCTCCTAGGCCTCAGGAGCCTTATTATGCACCTCCGATTTCTAGCGTGCGTCCTGCACAGAGTGCTTTCAGAGGTCAGTCCAGTAGACCTGGCCCGAGCCAGTCACATCCACCACATCCTCCTAGAGCTTGTTTTGAGTGTGGTGACACACGCCATATGGTGAGGGATTTCCCCAGACATGGGAGGGGTGCACCTCCATAGACTTCTCAACTACAACGTGCCCCGTAGAGTTCTCAGGCTATGTTTACATCTCCAATTGCTACCCCACCTGCTCATCTAGCTAGAGGTGGTGGTCGGGGAGGTAGAGGTTTCCCTAAAGGAGGAGGCCGGGCCAGATTCTATGCCCTTCCTGCCCATACCGAGGTTGTTACCTATGATTCTGTCATCACAGGTATTATACTGGTTTGTCACCGAGATGCATCGGTTCTATTCGATCCAGGCTCCACCTACTCTGATGTGTCTTCTTATTTTGCTCCGTATTTGGGTGTACCTCGGGATTCTTTGAGTTCCCCTGTTTATATTTCTACTCTTGTGGGATATTCTCTTGTTGTGGACCGCATTTATCGATTGTGTTTGGTTTCTCTTAGTGGTTTTGAGACTAGAGCCGATTTATTGTTACTCAACATGGTTGGTTTTGATATTATCTTGGGCATGTACTGGTTGTCGCCCCATTATGCTATTCTTGATTGTCACGCCAAAACTGTGACGCTGGCTATGCCAGGTGTACCGCGTGTTGAGTGGAGGGGTGCTTTAGGTCACACTCCCAATAGAGTTATTTCTTTTCTTAAAGGTTAGTGTATGGTTGAGAAGGGGTGTGACGCGTATTTAGCTTATGTGAGAGATGTCAGTATTGATACCCCTTTAGTTAATTCAGTCCCAGTAGTATGGGATTTTCCCGATGTGTTTCCAGCTGATCTTCCGGGCATGCCCCCTGATAGAGATATTGATTTTGGCATTGATCTATTGTCGGGCACTCAGCCTATTTCTATTCCTCTATATCGTATGGCTCCTCCTGAGTTGAAAGAGTTGAAGGATCAGTTATAGGAATTGCTTGATAATGGTTTTATTTGCACCAGTGTATCACCTTGGGGTGCTCCTGTCTTGTTTGTGAAGAAAAAAAATGGTTTTATGCGTATATGTATTGCTTATCGCCAGTTTAACAAAGTTACAGTGAAGAACCATTATCCTTTTCCTTGTATTGATGATCTGTTTGACCAGCTTCAGGGCGCACGAGTGTTTTCTAAGATTGACTTGTGCTCAAGTTACCATCAGTTGAAGATTCAGGAGCCAGATATTCCAAAGACTAAGTAATAGCTCTATTTTGAGTTCAAGCCACTTGTAGGTAAGAACGTCCTTAGGCCCAATTAAGTATATTTCTTAAAAATTGGTTGAGGTGTTCCACCCATAATTAGATCACCTAATGGCCCTCACAAATATTATAACTTAGATATTTAAAATGAACATTCGTAGTTTGCTTTAGGCACGTTAATATATTGTCGTGATTGTAGACACGTTCGCGTGACATGATTACGATTTTGAAAACAAAATCGGAGTATGCGTTCATGCAACTTCGACCAAACTTTCTTAATAATAACAAAGCATTATTGATTATAGACACATTTTCGTGACATTATTTTTGATGCGCCAAACAAATGGGTACACGTACGCATGACCTATTTTCAAGATAATTTCTTTATTAAAAGGAAAATGCACATAGGTTCTAAAATTGAGTAATGAAACAATTTGATTGAGCCAAGTGCAACCATGCTAAAACCACAAAACTCGGGAATGCCTAACACCTTCTCCCGGATTAACAGAATTTCTTACCCGGATTTCTGTGTTCGCAGACCATAAATAAGAGTCAACTTTCCTCGATTCGGGATTTTAAACCAGTGACTTAGGACACCATAAATTATCCCAAGTGGCGACTCTGATTTTAATATAAATAATCTTGTTTCGATTGTCACTTAAATTGGAAAAAAACTCCCTTATACCCCTTCGGGTGTAGGAAAATCAGGTTCATATACAGTGTATTGTGATGCTTGGAGAGTTGGTATTGGGTGTGTATTGATGCAGGAGGGTAGAGTTATTGCTTATTCTTCTCGTTAGTTGAAGCCCCATGAGAAGAGCTACCCCGTTCATGATTTGGGGTTGGCTGCCATTGTGCACGCACTGAAGATTTGGAGGCATTATCTGTATGGTTTGTCTTGTGAGGTATTTACTGATCATCGTAGTCCTCAACACTTGTTCAAGCAGAAGGATCTCAATTTGAGGCAGCGGAGATAGTTAGAGTTGCTAAAGGATTATGATATTACTATATTGTACCATCCTGGAAAGGCCAATGTGGTGGCCGATGCTTTGAGCCGAAAGGCGGTGAGTTTGGGGAGTTTGGCATATATTTTAGTTGGGGAGAGACCTCTTACAGCTGATGTTCAAGCCTTAGCCAATCGGTTCTTGAGGTTAGATATTTCAGAGCCCAATCAGGTATTGGCTTGTGTGGTTTCTTGGTCTTCCTTATATGATCACATCAAAGAGCGCCAGTATGATGATCCTCATTTGCTTAGTCCTTAAGGATAGAGTTCATCACGATGATGCCAAAGATGTGACTATTGGTGATGATGGGGTGTTGAGGATGTAGGGCCGGATATGTGTGCCCAGTGTAGATGGGGTTCCAGAGTTTATTTTGGAGGAGTCCCATAGCTCGTGCTATTCCATTCATCCGGGTGCCGCAAATATGTATCAGGATCTGAGATAGCATTATTGGTGGAGAAGAATGAAGAAGTACATTGTGGGATTTAAAGCTCGGTGTCTCAATTGTCAGCAGGTGAAATATGAGCATCAGAGATCGGGTGGCTTGCTTCAGCAGATAGATATTCCAGAGTGGAAGTGGGAGCGAATTACTATGGACTTTGTAGTTTGACTTCCACGGACTTTGAAGAAGTTCGATGCAATTTGGGTGATTGTGGATCCGCTGACAAAGTCCTCCACTTCATTCTTGTGTGTACTACCTATTCTTCAGAGCAGTTGGCAGAGATCTATATCCAGGAGATTGTTCATTTGCATGGTGTCCCTGTTTCCATCACTTCAGATAGGGGCACTCAGTTCACTTAACAGTTTTGGAGGTCGGTACAGCGAGAGTTAGGTACTCAGGTTGAGTTGAGCACAACGTTTCACCCTCAGACGGATGGGCAGTCCGAACGCACTATTCAGATATTGGAGGACATGTTGTGTGCTTGTTTCATTGATTTTGGAGGGTCATGGGATCAGTTTCTACCCCTTGCAGAGTTTGATTATAACAACAGCTACCAGTCGAGTATTCAGATGGCTCCATATGAGGCGTTGTATGGGAGGCGGTGTAGATCTCCAATTGGTTAGTTTGAGCCGAGGAAGGATAGGCTATTGGGGACAGTCTTGGTGCAGGATGCTTTGGAAAAAGGTGAAGGTAATTCAGGGGAGGCTTCGTACAGCGCAGTTGAGATAAAAGAGTTATACTGATAGGAAGGTTTGAGATGTGTCCTACATGGTTGGTGAGAAGGTTCTGTTGAAGGTTTCTCCTATGAAGGGTGTTATGAGATTTGGGAAGAAGGTAAATTGAGTCCTCGGTTCATTGGGCTTTTTGAGGTGCTTCGGAGGATTGGGGAGGTGGCTTATGAGCTTTCTTTGCCATCCAGTTTGTCGAGTGTGTAACCGGTATTTCATGTTTCTATGCTCCAGAAGTATATTGGGGATCTGTCTCATGTTCTGGATTTCAGCACGGTGCAGTTAGATGATAATTTGACTTATAATGTGGAGCCAGTAGCTATTTTGGGTTGTCAGTTTCGAAAGTTAAGATCAAAGGATATAGCTTCAGTGAAATGCAGTGGAGAGGTCGGCTCGTAGAGGAGGCTACCTAGGAGACCGAGCGGGAGATGCGGAGTAGATATCCTCACCTATTTGGGGCTTCAGGTATGTTTCTTGACTCGTTCGAGGACAAACGTTTGTTTAAGAAGGGGGGATATGGCACCACAGTATAAGGAACAGAGCAAGAGACTCCAAGAAAGTAAACTAAATCATAGATACAAAAGTTTTCCTACAAAGGGGCTGGCTTCAACAACCCATAAGGGACACCTTTCCAAGCTACACAAATAGTTAATTTGTTTATAGTCGCAAAAGTTTTCCTACAAAGGGGCTGGCTTCAACAACCCATAAGGGACAGTTTGCCACGCTACACAACTCAGAAAACTTTTGTACTATAACCAACGTTAGCTGTTTATAACTCAAAAAACTTTCGTACTACAATAAGCTTACTTTCAAAGAGTATTCTTACTATATTTTCATACATGGACCGACCTTTTTATCCATTCAAAATAAAGAACAAGAGGGAAATTTAGAAAGTACTCATATGTAATATATCACAAAAGATTTACAAAGGTTACAAGATAATCGTCCAACTACTACAAGGCCTCCTCTATATAGGACTATGAGGTTATTACAAGACAAACTTACATGATAAAATAAATATATCTTACATGGCAGACTTATCTACAAGTGGGTCCTTCTTGGCATGTGAAGGAGTTTAGGCAAAACAACTAAAAAACTCCTGAAAACATGTGAAAGGGGTGAAATATACATGGTGTAGCATGTGAAAGTGTAAGGGAACATGTGACTACATGTAAAAGTAGGGTGTTGCATGAGACGAAGCATGTGAAAACACGTGGAAGCATGTGAAAACAAGTGGAAGTGGGGCCCGGATAGTATGGAAAGATGTGAAAATTTGTCTTGTCATGGGTAGATGATTTTTGAGGGTTTTTTGGTAGGTAATGTAGGATTATGATGGGATTAGTAGGGATTTAGAGAATTATCCTTCATTGATTCTAGGGTTGTCTTCTAGGCATTTTTCAAAGTCCTTGTGTAGTAATGCCTGGAACTTGATGGTCTTTCTTCGCTGTGTTTTTATCCTTTGGATTGAGAGATGTAATCCGTAACCTTAATCTGGAAATGTCGTGAGTGATCTTTTTTCGGATGACTTCATATGGGGTTTGATATTCTTTTACTGCTTCCCGGACTCTTTCCCAGTGAGGATGAGTGTTGGTATAATTCCAGCTTGCCCAATCTTTTGGCCATATCTCTCTCTGGATGCACCTATTTTGCTGGAAAAGGATTCTTTGTGCCTCGCTATATGCTTCCTCCATTGATAAAATGGATACGGGAAATTTGCACCAGAATGATGCCTCTGCTTGCGCCTGGACTTTTCCATTAATGATCTTCACTGGCCTATTGAACATGAATATTTTTGTTGTGTAGGAATCGCTGAAACATTTCATCCAATATCTTCTAGGTTTGAACCATAGTAAAAATATTTTATGAGTTGGTTCAATGTTATCAAAATCATTGAAGACGTTGTATTTGAATTCCATGAAAATATAATACTGATGGCATAGGTACCAGAAAAACCATAATAGTTCTTATGGCAAATCCTTGGCTTGAGCTATGAATATATGGCAGACCGGATATTCTGGATTGACACCATAGGGCTTAATAATGGATCCTCCATATTGTCGAAAAACTTGGAGCTCATAATAAGTTCTTCTTTCCATTAAAATTGATGGATCAAAGGGATCCATGAGGTGGAACAACTCTGGCGGATGATCTGTTGGTTTCAATGAGCTTATTCCTGGTATATTTGAAACCATGAAGATGTGGCTGATTAGCTTTTGTCTTGACTTCAGTTTTGCAGGGGAAAATCTTTTTGAAAATTCTTTAGCTTGAGACAGAAAATCTGCGAGAATATTATCCTTTCCTTTCAGGTGCTTGACATGAAACTTATATAGAGAGAACCATTGTTCCCATCTGAGAAGCTGAGGATTGGGAATAATTTTTGCATTTATCTAGATCATTTTTGGGAAGGCCTTCATATCCATTTCTATCATAAATTCTGTATGTATCAAGAAAAAGTTGAATTTCTTGATTCCATTCTTTACTGCAAGAATTTCCTTGAAAGTGGAGTGATAATATTGCTCGGCATCTTTGAACTTTCCACTGGCATATCCACATATTTTCCTCTGGCCATCTTTTTCTTCAAATAGAACAACACTCCAATATTCATTGTTGGCATTAGTTTGCAGTATCTTCTTTCCATCTGAAGGGATGTAGAGGGACTTGACATTTTTAGATATCTCCTTTATTTTTCTGACTGCTTCATCCTGTTTCTCTCCCCATGATGGAGCATTTTTCTTCAGCATTTATGTGAGCGGTGAAATGTATGTAGAGATATTTGGGATTAAATCTCTTACATAATTTATTACACCCAAGAACTATTGGATCTACTTTTTGTGAGGTTGGTATCCGGAAATTTCAGTAATTCCTGACATATATGTGGCCATGGACTGCATTCACCTTTGACAAAATGCATTCTGAGAAAATCAATCTCTTTGTGAGAAAGAACCATCTTTTTTGAAGAAAGCATGATCCTGTACTGTGTTACCAATGCCTCAAATTGATGAAGCAAGTTGACATGTTCTTCCAATGTATACTAAATAACAGGATGTCATCAATGTAAACTAAGGAGATATGGAGGATGGGTTGGAAGATTTTTATCAAGGCTTTTTGAAATAAAGAGGGTGTAGTTTTTAATCCGAAGGGCATGACTTTCTATTGGAAGTGATGATCGGGGATGCAAAATCCCGTCTTGGGTCTTTCTTCAGGGTGGATTCCCAATTGCCAAAATCCAGATTTTAGATCAAACTTAGAAAAATATTTGGCCTTGGCTAAGTGTGAGTAAAGAGTGCGTTTTTTTGGGATGGGGAATTTATCATCTTGGAGGAAGTGGTTAAGGGGTTGGTAGTTAATAACTAACCTGAGTTTTCCTCTTGTCTACTCAGCTCTTTTGTTGACATAAAATGCTTCGCATGCCCATTGTGAATCTGACGGCTCTATTAGATCAAATTCCAAAAGTTCTTCGCATTCTTTCTTTGCAAGCTGAAGGTGATCTGGATTCATGCCTGAATGACTGGCTTTTGTTGGATTGATGTTTTTATTTTTCTTGAAAGGGAACTAGATAAAAAATTCTTTGTTTTTCCATAATGGGCTTTTCCCTTTCTTCATGAAATCCTTGTGGGATTCAGCACATGAATATTCAATGAGATTTTGCTCAATTTCTTTGATCTGTTCTTCATTGGTGATTTGGAATAGCCTTGGAATCTCATAATAAGGTTTGAACTGCTTTTTAAAAGCTATCCCGTTAGCCTTGATCTGGAGTTGATCTCTAAGTTGTCTGTAAATGTCGAATCCAACAATAAGATCTTTTCCTGGTACATCAGACCATATCATCTTAGTTCTAAACTTCAATTCTGGAAAGAACTCGATTGTGACTGGATGCTTTTTAATGACGGTGGTAGTCAGGATTCCATTTGATGTGGTGTTAAAATCCTTAAAGTGCGGCACTCATTGTTCTTCCGGGAGAACAACATGATTTATGAGTGAGGAAGTAGCTCCGGTGTCGATGAAAGCAATAACTCGAGTTGGTTTATCCCATTTGGATGAATAGACCTTGAGTTCTACTTGAGGAACGACTACAAAAGCGTTGATCTCTTCTCGGTCTTCGATCACTGGTTCTGAAATTTGGTAGTGATCATTGCCTTGATCTTCATAGACATCAAGAGAGAATAAAGTTTCTTCATTAGGTTCATCATCCACAGAGAATATGGATTCAAGGTCCTCCTCTTTTCCAAGATGAATGCCAGTGCAATCTTCGATCTCTAAGGATTTTGAAAGATCTTCTTAATTGGGGACATTTTTTGCGAAATGTCCAATCTTATGGAAAATAAAGCATCTATTCTTCTTGTGAAAATTTCTTGGCCTTCTGTGTCTGAAATATTTTGTGCGTCTCTTGGACCTTGATTTTCCATCTGGAATTCTTGGCCATTTGAACCTCTTGAATTCACTCCGTCGCCTTGATGTGTGGCAGGAACATCCTTATCCGATGATTAGGTCATATTTGCGGAATGCTTTGTCAAGCGCTGGATTGTGCTGGATAATTTGTTTTAGGGCAGAGCGCTTCGTATAAATGTCATCCAATGCAACGAAGATAGCTTTCCTGATGTAACCAATTTGTGGTATTGTTATTGACTAAAATTTTTCTTCAATGATTGTCATGGTTTGGCTTGCTAACAGCTTTGGAAGGGAAGAGACAAAGGCTTGCTTCAGATTGATGTCACCGCCAATTTCAAAGTATATCTTCGGCATTTTTTGAAAATGCCTGCCAATGTCATTTCTGTCGAATGACACACACTTCATTTCAAAGAGTTGTCTTCGCATTTTCTCATGTCTTTGGCCAATATCACCGTAGAAAACTTCATGTAGGATCCTGATGTTGAAGGCAAAATCTTGGAAAGTAAGAAAAGTAATTTTGTCTTGAATTCCAAGTGAGTTCCACCAATCTCTGAGGATTTGTGAGAACCATGAAGTGTGTTCTGACAGGATGATATACTTTTCTCGTTCCACCAAATTTTTGGTCACCATCTAAGTATAGAAGTCTTGGATCCTTTGAGGCCATCTTAAAACCTTGACGTCATCTAAGGTGAAAGTGTGGAAACCAGTTCCAACTGGTTTTGACACCATGGGCTCATATCTTCTTTATGGGATTGGCTCATCTATCATGCCTTCTTGTTCCTCATCTATTTCAAATACTTCTGGGTCTCTTTGCTAGTTTACAAATATTGGGGCATTGTCGTCTTCGGAAGAGTTTGTTGTGGATTCATTACTTGATTGAGAGTTATCTTCCCTTGTTTCATTGTCTGATTAATTTAGAGATTTAGACCATGGAGTATCTTCTTTTGATATGTATCTTGGCTGGGAGACATAGAGGTTTGGAGCCTACTGGTCAGAAATCATCAGATTTTCGGGGTTTGATCCTTTTGAACTTTCTCCTTAGTCTCGCCTTTTCTTGGTTTGTTTCTGTGCTGCAAGGGCATCTTTCCTTTCCCAAACCATTTTTGAGATATCAAAATCATGTTCTTCTTTTAAGGGTTGGGTGAAAGAGATTAGATTTTGTGAGGTAGATGGAAAACTAGAAAAGGTGTAGTCTAATTTAGGTGGGGAATATGCTGGTGGAGACATAGGGAAGAAGGTAGGTTTTAAGAGAAAAACTAGGGTCTTTTGTGGCTCAAAGTGGTCATTTCTCAAAAGTTGAATCTGTTCTTTGATGGAAATCATTTCCTTTTGTTGTTGTTGGAAGAACTGGAAGAGTGAAGTTCCTGGAAGACAAATCTCATATTGTAAAATGGCCAATCTTAGTTCCAAGGCTTTGATTAGTTCTGCATTGTGAGATGATGTATTCAGTACTTTATTTTGGTAGATGGAGTTTTCTGATTACCAGTTCATTGTTGCTTCGATGTCACTTGTTGGGGGGGTTTTCTCCAGTACATAGCACTATGTTTTTTTTTGGGGAATTTTTGGAGCATGGCTTATACCCTCCTTTTTAAAAAGTTGAAGTGAAGGAAACTCTTGGGTATGACTGGAGCTTGAAGGACCTAGCATGAATATCTGTGGTTGTGTGGGATTTGTGATTTTTTGAGTTGGTGAAGTTTCAGGTTCTGGTGGCTTTTTGGATTCTAGGGTATGAGCTGATGGTGATTTGAGTTTGGGTGTGGTTTCACTATCCTCCAAACTTGGAGTGAAATTTTCTGGTAATTTTGGCCATTCCTGGGTTATGTAACTGACAATAAATTCATATTTACCTGGATGGCTTAATGAGCCAATTGAAGGATCTTTATTTTCATATTTGGCTCGAAATTGTTTTTCAGTAGTTTTCCCCTTTTTTTTGGATTTTGGTTTGGTTTTGTTGAGGCTGAACCTTTCCTAATGACGATGGTGGTGTTCATCATATTCTCCAATTGGATCTTCCAAACAGTCTTGGCAGTCTTAATCAAGATCCCAAGGGCAGTGTCCCGTAAAGGGGCATTTGAACCACCAAGCCCTTTTTCCTTCTTTGTCAAAATTCTGACACCAGTCATGTTCTTCCATGATGCTTTGTATATTCCAAAAGAACTCTTCATCAAGTTTAGGGTATGTATCTGTTGTATCTTTGGGTTGAATCATTTGGCAAGAGAATATGGTTTTATTGGATTTTTTGAGATGGGAATGGTCAAATCTTATGCAAACGGTTTTGTCATTTCTTTTGGTAAAAGTTGGTTCACCAGATTGCAGAGATTCCTCCGGTTCTCTTAACTTTTCATAATTTGTGATCTAAGAATTAGGAAGAATTTTGACAAGTTCATCTCTGGAAATTTATCTTAGTATTTGGTGCACATGGTGTTTCCTTTGGTAGCATCAATATTTAAGAGTAAAGCATTTTCTCCTCCGGAAAGGCAAAGATCCATGGCATGATTTTGGACCCGCCACACCATTTGGTGATGAAGAGTGGCTTGGATGAAATCTTTGGCTTGAGGGGCTGCTTGGATTTAGACTTGGATTTTTAGAGCTTCGGTTAAGTATGGATCATAAAGGGACATGTTGAAATTTGGAAAGATAGTTATGAAGACAATCCCAGCAATTCAGGGTAACTTCTGCAGTACCCAAATTTGCATGTTAGTACTCCAAGTATCTTGTATCTAGAAGAGAAAGTCGAGCTACAACAGGTTGACCTTTTCTTCCGTGATATGTTAAAGCGATTCGGATAGTACCAAAATGGATATGGGTAAAACCATGATCTCTCGATTGTCTAGGAAAATCATATGGGATTTGAAGGGTGATAAATTGTTCCTCTCGAGTGGCAAGAGTAGGATTCTAGTCAAGTTTTAAGGCAGCAACATATTCTTTGACTCCTTTTGGTTTGTGTTGCACTAAGGAATGAATTTGGGTCCAGGGTGCAAATGATTTTTTGGCGAAAGCTGAGTAGGGGTTTATGAGGGGTAGTTCAGTGGAGGATACTTTTTGTTCATCGGGTAGGATATCTACTTCATAAAGGTAATCATATTTTTTGGAAAAGGTTTTACATAGAGTAGGGGACATATTCATTTTTGCAAGGGACGAGGATGATGGAAATGACTCAGACATATTTAGTAAATTGTTCCTCCCTTCTTTCTTTTTGCATGATCTATACGACAAACGAAACGTGCAAATGCACAAATTTCATAAATGACTCTATTCATAGAAGTATTAGAGATATCTATGTTCTTGAATTTCCATGTGTCACAATATTTTATCATCAGTTCATGTGTTCCAGATAAATACGAAAGTTCAAAAAGAGTTTACTTTATGATATTACTCAAAGGCAAAATGGTCTTATGAAATTCCGAAAGATTTTATTAACATACTTTTCATGCATTGCATTCATGTACATTGACCCATGACCAAATGGCGTTATATATGCGTATATATGTTTGTATATATATGTATATGGGATATGGAAAAGGTTATGGCGTTATATACGCACCACCACCTGATCAGCTGGTATACGTTGATGATTTTGCCCACAACGGCCGATATGACATGGTGGGATGCCCTCAGAGACTGATAATGTTATGAAACATGTACCTATGCATGACATGACATTCATACATATATGCATGATACTATAATTATTTCATAATTTACAAGTTATTCAGACTTACAGAGTGAGTCATGTACTCCATATTTCTTCCATGTCTGTTATGTACTTATCTATGTGACTTACATACTCGGTACATTTTTAGTACTGACGTCCCATTTTCCTAGGGACGCTGCATTTCATGCCCGCAGGTCCCGATAGACAGGTCGGGAGCCCTCTAAGTAGGCTATCAACTCAGCGAAAGATATTGGTGCGCTTCATTTGCTTCGAAGTTGCTTGTCTGGTTAGTATGATTTAGACGTGTATTGTTTGGCATGGCGGGACTTTGTCCCGAATTTTATGACATTTATGTACTCTTAGAGGCTTGTAGACATATGTCTCGTACGTGAAAGATTGTACGGCCTTGTCGGCCTATGTTTTGAGTTTATAAAAGATCATGTTGCCCTATTAGGCCCGTATGTCATGTGTATATGATAATGTAATAAGAAAGATATGTTACGTTGGTACTCGGTTGAGTAAGGTACCGAGTGCCCGTCGCGGCCCATCGGTTTGGGTCGTGACAAAAGTGGTATCAGAGCAGTTCTGTCCTAAGGAGTCTACAAGTTATGTCTAGTAGAGTCTTGTTTATGGGTGTGTCGTGCACCACACTTATAAGCAGGAGGCTACAAGTCATTTATGATTGTCACTCTTTCTTCTTACTCTAGATCGTGTGGTAGAGCTCACTTATAAGAATTCAAATTCCGAAATTCTATTTTATTCGTAATAAGACGATGCCTACATCAAGAAAGAAGGTTGGAAAGAGAGACAGTTGTGGAAGAGTTGAGTCAGAGGAATTGGATTTTTGTATGATGCCTACGATAAGTAAATGTAAGGACTTTGGCAGATCATGGGTGTATTGAAAGGTGTAAGATTCCTGATAAGAAGCCTTAAGGCAAGAATACCTATCCATTTTAATGGTAAAAGACAATGAGAGATTAAGAAGATAAATACAAGTTTCAACAAGCAAAAGAAGCAAGATGAAGAAGAGTACGATGTGCCCAGTTAATGAAGATTATCAGCATTACAGTTCCGACAGAGAAATATAAGCATTAAGAGTTACCCTCAACAGTAATAGAGGCATGTACAATTGGTCGTACCCATCTTAGTTATGCCCGATGGGGGCTAACAGGTATAGTTTAAGAAAAGGATTTTACATCAAGATCTGGCTGGGGTTAGAGTAAACCAAAATGGTGAATGGATTGTTTGTGTTAGTTGACATTTTCGAAGGATATTGCAAGTGTGCTAGTAAATCTCCTTGTGAGACACCAGACGGTACACTTTAAATAGTGCAGCCATATTTGAGTACTACAAAGACATGCACTATAAGCCTTGAAGGAATAAATATTACCTTAGTGTGGCTCCCGCCCCCAGTAAAGAAAGAATGTTAGGCAATTGAAAGAGCTAAGGGATAGAGTAAGGGGAGCCAAAAGCAAAAGAATGTTTTGTTCGAGTTTTCAGAGTAAAGCAGTAGACATAGATAATTAGCGAGAGATAAGAAAAGAGTTAATGAAGCATTATGAGCAAGATGTGGTATATGGAAGACAACGGTAGATCAAAATATGACAATATTACAAAATCTATAGTCAAGTGAAGGAAGAGACGAGGGGTGATAGGCCTTAGGACAACAAAAGAGTATAGTCCATACAACCATGTCCTCATTTCGAGAAATAAGTTTGCAACTCTAGCGCGATTACCAAGAGGAAAAGTTAGACCTTTGAGTAATTGAAATCAGTATGGGCTGGTGAATAAGATAAACTAAATATTAATTAGGGACTGAGTGATTTGGTAGTCAGCATCATGAGAATTTCAGATCGCATTCCAGCAATAATAGGACGGACAATAGAAGAAGGTTCATGAGAAATTCAAATAATAGCCATTCAAGAAGACGCTTCCCTAAAGCAAGCAATGTTAGCAAAGTTAAGCTTAAGGGACTGTATGCACCAGTTATATTAAGTGTCACCCTCGCGATTAAGGGGATTTGTCATCCTTGGTACAGAAGGATTGGTGCAAGACGAGTAAGGATCATTGATGTTGAGAAACGATGCCAAAGATGAAGAGGTAAAATATCTATAGGTAAATCATCGTGGCTTCAGCTCTTAGTACACCCTTAAAGGGGGGAATATGGAGTGATGTGGCATTAAGTCAGAATTAAGTGGTTCTAGTGACTATAGAATGGTAAAGGAAGAATGCGATAAATGAAAGAGGAATGAGGAATGATATGGTATTTATCCAAGTCTTACAGATACTCTACGATTCAAGAATATTGTGCAAGCACGATGTCAATTAGAGGAAGTAAAAGTTCCTGCCCGAGCTGTTATTAATAAATAAGGAGCCAAGGTGAGACATAAGTTAAGAAAAAGGAAATAACCCAAGAAAGATTACGAGGAATATTGATATGAGAATGGGCCAACGAGTAGTTAGTAATTGGTCAAGAAGATCCCAATTAAGGCTAAATAGGAGGTTATAGACGAGTCATCAGATCGTGTAAGATAAACATAGTAGAACCCAACATGGAGAGTTCAGCCTCGAAGAATATCATTATAATACGTGAGATATATTCAAACAAGAGTCAGGGTAGTTAAAGATACCGTATGAGTGTTACGGGGTTAAAAGAAAGTGCCATTGGGAAGGCAGTCAAAATATCAGTTCAGAAGCAACCATACAAGCATAAGGGCGTGGAAGTAAGCAACTACGGATGATTATAGGAAAGTAAGGACATCAAAGAGGTTCGTAATAAGCTCACAGCTTTACGAGAGTCAATGGGTTCTCCCCAAGTACTACAACAAAAGACTAGTTGAGGAGATAAGAAAGAAGGCTTCAACCTAAGCACAATGACCTAAAGAGGAAATGGTTGTGTAACAACAATCTCGCAACAACATTGTAAGCATTCCAATGGAAAGTGGCACCTACCATGGCTAATGATATGGGAAGTAAGAATTAAAAGTAATATTCGAGATCATAAGAGTTGTATGAAAACTCTGGCAAGTGTGGGCACTAAGATAAGCTAAGTATGGATGCAACAAGGGGCAAAAAGACCGGAAAAAGTAATTGCACATGTTTAAAGAAAGCTGAGATGGAACGAAAGGAATTATTCGATCAATGATCCACAGTTAGTACGTTATGGATACACTCCAGATTTTGGAGCATTATCCAGGCAGCATATTTTTTGACAATCACACATCCATAAAAGGCTTCGGTATAAGTTAAAAGAAAGAATTGAGCCTAGGTCATAGACAAAGGATTGAATTGTTAGAGGATTGTATCATGCATATCCCATAGCGCCATGAAGGGCTAAAAGTAATAACTAACACCATATGCCACAGATCGGAAGATAGCTTAAAGCCTATAAAAAGGTTGACCAGAGGAAAGAGAAAACTAAAGAGTTACATAAATGAAGTAAATCAAGAGTTTGATTATTGAACCCAGAAAATTATGGACATAGTAATTGAGAACATAGTAGAATCACTCTTAATATTGAGGTGCAAAAGAGATAGCACAACAACCATAATCTATAATGGCTCTATAAGGAAGCCAGTTAGAAGAAGTATCAGCCTCATAAGAAGTCAGTACGAAGCTCCCACCGGATTGTGTATGTACCAGAGGTGCGAGTATTATAATAGAGTTTCAAGTTATGGACGTTAATTACACCTAGGTGGAAGGGAGGTCAGTAAAGAGATAGAAGATACGATGCGAGATTTTAAGGTAAGTAAGGTAAAGGTGAACAACGTATGAGACACTCAAAGGCAGAAGATCATAAATAGTCCATATTTCAGATAAAAGAGCCAGAAGCACGAGGATCCAATAACCGGGAATGATAGCAGCATCGTCGGCGGCATGTCTTCCATCCTATGGTTTCTAAGTACTGAGAGATCTAGTTAAGAGAGTAGAGAAAAGTTGGAGACGATGTGATGTCTCGGTTGATGTTCCAGAATAACATAAGGAAATCTATGGTGCAAGCAAGTTGAAGGAAAGTTTATAAATGGATATGCATTGGTCACAAGCTAAAGTATGGTAGAGCAACAAGGTTTTAGGAAGACAGGAACATAGATAAGAAAGGGTAGTGAAAAGGTGACGAGAATGGATAAGTCTTTAGGATTAAGCGCATGAAAACAAGAAGAGTAGACATTTTATATATGTTATACAAAGCTCACTATAGCCTTAATGAACTCAAAGGAGTCTAATATTAATAGCATGAAATGCTGACCTGGTAATAAAATGAGGGTATAATTGTGATAGATAAAGGATGATGTTTGGACCTTCGTTTGAATAATAATTTTTTAAAAAAAAAGAAAGAAGAGAAGGAGAAAAGATTTCGTTGGCGGCACAAAATTAGGATACCCCCATAAGGTGAATCACATTGAGACACTATGAAATACGATTATGGAAATCACTTTGAGTATTCCTTGAGGTAACGTAAGCCCTAAGGGCAAAGTATTACGTAAGAAGTTTCAAGTTATCAGTGGTATATTGTAGATCAATATTGAGGTGAATCAACAATAGATGGACAAAAGTCACAAAGTATGAGATAAGATTGGGCTGTCATTCTAAACATGAGCAGTAATGAGGAAGCATTAAAGGACTTAAATTTATACATATGGAATAAGCAATGAGATTAAACTGGGATTTGGTAGAGGA
Organism: Nicotiana tabacum; assembly: GCF_000715075.1. Classification (NCBI taxonomy): domain Eukaryota; kingdom Viridiplantae; phylum Streptophyta; class Magnoliopsida; order Solanales; family Solanaceae; genus Nicotiana; species Nicotiana tabacum. Next base: position 106,470,364 of record NC_134090.1, read on the forward strand.
CCTCAGCAACAATAAATTAAAGTAAGAATTATGGTAGTAAATTTATACGGATGACTAAACGGACCTATGCGATGAGCTATAGCAATATTCGTGGATTCAACAAAGTACCGAGCGAAGAACTTCAGTACACTCATATATGCCCAAAGGGACATCTTATCAAGCTCTACATATGAAGCCTAGAGATTGGGCACACTTAAAAGGTCAAAATTGTATAGGCTGCATGATGAAAGGTAGCAACAGTTACGAGATTAGAAGGATTCCGACAACAAGTTGTGGTGTGAGAAGGAGGCCTAAGGGGGGAATACCCTAGACTTTGGACTCATTCACAGAACAGTCACCTAGATGGCAGGGGACGTTCTAAAGTATTCAGAAGATATAAGTTATGAAAATGATAAGTGCATCAGCCAACATTCGAGAAAGAATGTTCCTAAGGGGGGGCATAATGTTACGCCCTGCAGTATTACGTCGATGTTATGCTCTGCAGTAATATATTATGATGATGTTACCCTCTTTAGTATTATATTACGATGTTGTTACGTCCTGCAGTATTACACTATGGTAATGCTACGCTTCACAGTATTAAGTTACGATAGTGTTGCGCCCAGCAATATTACATTACAGTGATGTTACGCTTCGCAGTATTAAGTTACGAAAGTGTTGCACCCAGCAGTATTACATTACGGTGATGTTATGCTTTGCAGTATTAAGTTACGATGATGTTGCACCCTGTAGTATTGTACGTTGGATTAGTCGTAAGGTAATTGACATCATTCTAAGTAAAATATTATTTGGAGATTATAAGGATTATGCTATTTCACAAGTAATGAATAAATTCGTAAAGGTGAAAGGGGAAGCAAGTCAAAGAAAATGAATTTTTCGTCCAAGTTTGACATATTGGGGTAAAATATGGCCCGGGCTAAAATACCTGGTACTTATGAACTAGTGACATGCAAGGTACTACATGCCCATGCTACAAAGGTGTATAAGATATGTGAAAAGTGAGTGATATTTTAAGTAAGTGGGAATAATTTTCAATTTTTCGGGTAATTGGTTAATTACCGGGTAACGGGACATTACCCAATTAATTAAAAAGTGGATAAGATTAAATTCCTCCCCCCAACAAAACGTGGCAGAAGGCCACTATTTGAGAAAGTCACTCATATGGATTTGTGGGTAGGTGGCTGCCAAAGACTTAATTGAATATTAAAGAAAGCAAGACTTAGTAATGTCTTATTTCCATAATCATTTGGAAAAAGTCAGAATGCCCCTTAAATTCAAAATGGAAATCATATATCAAGTCTCCATCTCCATTTGGAAACGAGTAACGTAGCCATTTCTTTAAAATCAAGAAAAATTTTCTTTCTTGATTCAAATACTGTAACGCTAAGAACAGAAGCTTCAACCAAACTTCAAAAAACGTTGGAAACAAGTTTTAGCTAAAATTCATTCTTTAGCTCCCAAACTTTAGAAGCAAAAAGCAAGTTCAAGGAAATCCAAGTGTAATTTCATTCATATTTCGCAGAAGCAGATTCGTTCAAATAATTCAAGAAACAAGTATGTTAAGGCTACCCCTTCTTTCTTTTGGCATGATCTATACGACACAAACGAAATTCCATAAATGAATCTATTCATAGAAGTATTAGAGATATCTATGTTCTTGAATTTCCATGTGTCATAATATTTTATCATCTGTTCATGAGTCCCAGAAAAATACGAAAGTTGAAAAGAGTTTACTTTATGATATTACTCAAAGGCAAAATGGTCTTATGACATTCCGAAAGATTTTATTAACGTACTTTTCATGCATTGCATTCATGTACATTGACCCATGACCAAATGGCATTATATACGCGTATGTATGTATGTATGTATATATATGTACTTGGGATATGGGAAAGGTTATGGCGTTATATATTCACCACCACCTGATCAGCTGGTATACGTTGATGACTTTGCCCACAGTGGCCGGGATGATATGATGGGATGCCCTCAGAGGCCGATGATGTGATGAAACATGTATCTATACACGACATTGTGAGCACGTGATTTTTGCCCTATATGAAATACTCCTATAAAAATCCCAAGTAAATAGATTTTGTTAATTATTTACCATTTTAGGAATTTTGTAGAATTTTATTTAATTGTTTGCAATTTTGAGCACGTTTAAGATTTATTTAAATAATGAAAAATATCAAAATATCACGCATTGCATTAAAGATTTAATTTTACATTTTTAGATTAATTGGTAAATTAGTGTTTTACAAAAATGAAAAAATCACGAAAATTAACTAATTTTTGCATTTTTAATTTTGAGTTTCGAATTTTGGTAGTTTTCCTTTTAGTTTGGTATTTAATTATTTGTGGTAATTGTTATTTAGAGTTAAATAATTTAATTTAGTAGGATAATTTGTATTAGGAGTTAATTTAGGTTTTATTTTTATTTTTGAAAAAAGGAGAAAAAGAGTTTTGAAATAAATAAAAGGAAAAAGAAGTGAAAAGAATTGAATTTTGGGCCCAAACTTTTAAATTCACCAAGCCCAAATTGATTAACCCGTCCAAATAGCCCCAAAATCCGGCCCAGTTCTTCCTTTACCCGACCCCATCGCCTCACTTAAGCCAAACGACGTTGTTTCACGCCTTTAAATCAGGATCGTCGATCTCACTTGATCGGACGGTCCGGAACTGAGCTCCCTCTGATATATAACTGTCCAAACGCTCACCCCCTACCCCCTCATCTCTCATCTCTCTCACCCCAGCCTAACAAAACCCTAAAGCCGCCCTTATCTCCACCCGCCACCAGTGGCGGCGCCACCGCAAATCACCACCAAAAATACACCTCTGAATCCTCTCCGCCACCCAACCCCGAATCTCCTATCACCTTCCCTCAAAACTCCTTAGAACGTTTCCAATCTTGATTCAAAGGAGAAACCCTAGCGCCACCCTTGTTTTCTCTGGTGGCAGCGCCACCTCTGACCGACCCCAAATCAACACCCCAAAGGCCTCACATCCTCCTCTTTTCGAACCCACACTCCTTTTCCCTCGAATCTTGCCAGAACCTATCGAATCTTAAATCTAAGTTCGAACCCTAAAAGTTCAAAATTAACTTCCGTTGAACCCGGTGGCATGCATCGACTCTAACCCGGTTGATTCACTACAAAACTGATGTTGTTCGTTTGTTCTTGACAAAGAACAAGTGATTAGCATTAGTTTCATGTAAGTCAGGATAACAAGTGTGATTTCAAGTTTAGGGGGTGAGTTCTCTCCATCTTTCTATCCATTTTGTTTTATTTTTACCTCTTATTCCTCTTCTTTTCTTCTCCCTTCCTTCGGTTAAGTTTTCACCTTAATTGAAATTCGACCAAGTTTCTAGGCCTAGATTTATTTGTGTTTGTTTGTTCCACGCGTTCCCTTTTCACATCTTTAAATCTTTCTTTGACTCCTGGTCAGCTTAGTGTTATTAGTGGCATGTTTAAACCTCTGATTTTCCCCTTTGATTTTAGTCTCATTAGTTTAGTTTAATTAGTTTTATTTTGATTTAATAACCTAGTTTATTCTATGCCCATTTGTGTTCATTAATTAGTCAGTTGATTCAGATTTTAATTACTGAAATCATTTCAGTGTTTGTGTTTTTCTGTTGCTTACAAAATGTAGTTGGATTAGCTTCTTGTTTGGGCTTTAGGTCATTTCTGACCCATTTGCAAAAAGAAAGGCAGCCCGTCATTTTTGGTTTAAGTTGTTGGGTGAATTTTACCCATTTGGGTCCCTGAAGTAAAAAGTAGGGGTTCAAGGGGTAGTCTAGGAATTCTAGGTGAGGGAATCTTTAATAACTGAATGGGAAGGTGCCTAGAAGGTGGGGGTTGAGACTATTTTGAAAACTGATTTTTAAAGCTAAGGGTATTTGAGCAAAAATGGAAATATCAAAAGGTTTAAAGTGCAATAACTGAATGTATTCTGCTGCCCAAAAAGCTTGCCTATAAAAGCATCCCTTTCTTCAAGCTCAAGGAAGAAAGGAGAGAGAAGAAAAATCTTGAAAATAAAAAGTTGATACAGCTAAGTCTTGAGAATTCTGAAATAATACTGAATTTTCCTACAATTCTTAGTGGAAAACTACTCAAACTTCTGCTTGGTTTTTTGTTTTCTGATCCTCATTGTTTAGTTTAAAACAACTGAAAACATCAAAGTCTTGCATCTGAGTAAAATGGCTCGAATTTGGGTTTGAATCATTTGGATTCTGGTTTCTGAAGTCTGGATTTTGGTTTGTCGTGTATCACTGTTCCATTGCTTGCTTGGAGCTGGTTTTGTTTTTTCGGTTTCCTGTTGCTGGGTCACTGCTGTTTGCTTCTCTCTCACACTCTTGGCTTTTCTTTGGCATTTTCCAGGTATATTTTGGAACCATGGACTTCACTTAATTGTAATATGAAGTTGGGATTTGGAAATATGAAAAGCTGATCTTATTTGTTGTTTAACCTTATTTCTTCTCCCTTCAATCTCATGTATAGCTGTAATATTTAGCCCTAGAAATGTTTTGATTAGTACATTGATCATGAAAAGATGCCATAGCATGATACTAAAGCTTTAAACATTTAGACTCTTCTGTTTAAGTTATCAGTTTTGTTTGAAAGTGACTATAAGTGAAAGAAATATTCAAGGTTGTATTTGCAGTAACATCTTGGCCATTGTTGAATTATTTGTTGTTGTTTGATAGTTATGTGGTTAGGTTGATGTATTAAAATCATGGTTGTTTAATGTCAATCCTACAGGTTCTATTAATATGAGATTTAGTTGAGGTTTAAATTCCCATGTCATTACTTCAAGTTAGCTTGGGGGCTTTGAAAGCTAAAGTTGCATATTGGACTTTTAATTGTTTTCAAAATCATGTCATTGCTAAAATCTTATATAATTGTCCATTGAGTAGTTAGAGGTTGATTTAAAAGCTGATTGTATATACACTGGTTCCACTGATAGCCATTTGGATTTACGTTGATCCCCTGCGACTTCAGTCATTGTTTGTGCGCTATGGGGACTCGATGTTGAGTCCTGCACTCATTAACTTCAGGTTCCCGAAAATGGGGTTCACTCTTGAGCCCAAACCTGAAGGCGCCTGTGAATGGGACTTGGACCCATTTCGCCTTTGTTGAACCCTGTCTTCCCGCTAATTGTTTGTGTTGGCGCAAAACCCCTTGTTTAAATAATTAACCTTTCTTTTATGCAAGCCTTTTAGCTAGTTTCGAGTAAAACCCCGAATTCATTTAGAGTTTAATTAATTAGGTCTTCAATTAATTGAGGTGAGCCATATTATATAACGCAAATAGTCTATGGCCCTTCAAAAACTAAGTTTAGAAATACTTTCATAGAATAATTTGAGGTGCGTCGTGCCAAATAAAAGCCTAAAAAGCATGGCCCTCATTTAATTAATTTTAACTCTTTAGAAATCGAGGTGTGCCATTTAGTCGAATTTTCCGTGGCCCATCACAAATTTGAAAGTGCGTAGTTGCTTTAGGCGCATAATTTAAATTAATTTTCTTAAACTCAGGTGTGCGTTTCATGTGACCCAAATTCAAATCTCAACCACGTTAAATAAAATGTGTCGTTGACCGCGGGTGCATTTCATGTGGCGTGGTTCAAGACGTGTTTTAAATAACGTTGAATTTTCCTAAAATTAATTAAAAGCGATAATAAGTTTAAAAATGTACCATAGGCTAAAACATGTATTAAAATCAAATAATAGGCCAATTGCAATAGTTTAAGCGACCGTGCTAGAACCACGGAATCCGAGGGTGCCTAACACCTTCCCTCGGGTTAACAGAATTCCTTACTTAGAATTTCTGGTTCGCAGACTTCAAAAGGAAAGTCGAATTTCCTTGATTTGGGATTTAAAATAAACCGGTGACTTGGGACACCAAAAACAAACCATCCCAAGTGGCGACTCTGAACGAAAAATAAATAAAATAATCTCATTTTGAATAATGTCACTTAAATTGGAAAAACTCTCTTATACTACCTTCGGTGTGTAAAAAGGAGGTGTGACAGCTCTGGCGACTCTGTTGGGGATCGAACCCAAAATCTCTGGTTCAGGGTTCAAGAATTCGAGCTTGGAATAGTTGTTATGATTGACTTTATCTGTTATCTAATTTTCCTACATGTTTGAGCCTAATGTGTTAAATGCTTGTACCGCTTTGATATTCTGTGAACTGTATATAAACTGCTACGAAACCCTTCCTCTCTCTGAGTCTTCTAAATCATGGAGAAGGGTGCACTTCGTGTGACTTCTCTTCTGTCTAGAGTCTTATCCCATTTTAGAACGAGGTTCGGATAAGTTGCTAAGCCGATGAAGCTTCTGTATTCCCGGTACGCTGCCCTCCCCCCGGCTCGAGTTGTCCGCTCGGGTAAGCCAGGTCTAGAACAATAAACCCATATTTTAAATCTAGTATAACAAAACCTCATGTCGGATCCCTAGTAGGAACGTTTGTTTGCATCACGTGCATTTGACTTAGGAGACTCAACACAGGGGTTGGGTCTGTCTAGGACAGGAGTGCCCGAAATGAAAAGACCATCCTGATGCATCCTACATGCTACTTGTGAATTTATTTGCTTCAGATTTACGTGTTGACCGGCTTGTGGATAATAGAAGAAATTGGGAAAAGAAAATAACAGTGTGAAGGCTTAGAGAGGTAGTTACTTGTTTTGAAAAATCAGTGTTTAAAATATACCGAAACTCTGCCAAAATTTTGAAAGAAAAAAGAAAAAAAGAAAAAAATAATAAAAAAGAAAAAGAAAGTTTTGTCTTTAAAACTAGTTAGTTTTCTTTTTTGTCAAATCTGTTCGAACTATGCCAGTTTGATTCTCAGCGGATGTGGGATACGTAGGCAACCCCCATCGGGTCCAACTTCCTTTTTTGCAAAAACAACCCAAAAAAAACAAAATTTTATTTTTGTCACAAATCAGCTGGGTGATTCCATTCTTGTTTAAAATAAGCCGAATGTCCCCTAAAGGGCGCCGGAAGGCTGTTATTGCAAGAACAACCACTTTTGTTCATTTTTTATTTTTCGACCAGTTAGCAGGCACAACCTTAAAATCTTCTTCCCTGAAGTGCTGAAAGGCCGTATCTGCAAAAACCAAGTTTTATTTTTGAAGTAAAATTGAAAAATGGTATTGCTTTTTTTGGGGCAAAATAAGTTATTAAATCACCTTAATAAATGTGCAGGATGAGCACAAATGAAATTGAACCCTTCACAGTCCTTAAAGAGATCCCCTTACAGCTCCACATGTGGTGGAATGATCTAGGGAAAGGTAGTAAAGAAACAGTGGTAAAGGTTCTGGGAGGTCTCGTCGGACTATTGAACATCAAGACAAGGTTGGACATAATTGAAGCATTATTACCTTTTTGGGACCCAACTCGCAATGTGTTCCGTTTCTCTGACTTTGAGATCACACCTACACTGGAGGAAGTTGCGGGTTATGCGGCCTTAATGGAAACCTTAGAAGTCCATATCCAGTGTCACCAAGACCGGTATCTCCCCACAGATTTCTGGATCTGCTGAGTATTAGTCGGGATTCAGGATGGAAATTTATCTGAAGGGTATTGCACTCTCCAGTTCTTGTACCAACGCTATGGTAACCCCGAGGTTTTGAAGAGCCGAACACTGGTCTGACTCATGCTGGGAATAAAGACAAATGGGAGGCAAGGCGGGGTTTGGCTTTTATAGTAGCATTCTTGGGTGTTGTGGTTTGCCCGCGAAAAGATGGTAATATAGAGGTAGGTCTCATAGGAATGATCAATGTTGCAATCAAGAAAGCCAACAGCACTATGGTTCCCCTGATCTTATCTGAAATCTACCGAGCCTTGACTATCTATCGATAAGGGGGAAAGTTCTTCCAGGGCTGCAATCGGTTACTACAATTATGGATGCAGGAACATCTCTGCCACCGCGTTGGGTATATGAATTACGGTATGAACAGTTTGAGTTGCATTGAAGAATTTGAAATCCGAGTAGTGGGTATTGAATTCCCTGAGGATACTGAAGCTTGGTTTGCACATTTGAGCTCCTTGACCGCCGATAAAATTGAGTGGGAGTTCGGATGGCTTCCCATCACCGAAGCAGTATACATGTTAGCTGAAGTGTGTTATCTCCTCCTGATGGGCATCTGGAGCATCCAGCGGTATGCCCCCCACAAGGTTTTGCGCCAATTGGGAAGATTTCAAACCATTCCCCATGACGAATATTTGAGTAAACATGTCATTGAATTGGGCCCAAAAGCTGTATTTCCAGAAGGGAGAATTCGCCAGGTGTGGAATGAACGTAGATTTCTTGAACCTAAGACTATGGTGCGGGATCTAGCTAGAGGTGAAGTAGACCCCAAGTACATTATTTGGTTCGGTAAAAGGTTCCAGATTCCAGGGAGACCTGCTAAGAGAGCTCATGTTCAGCAATTCACCAACGACTCGCAAGAGCAGTGGGGCTGGTTGGCAAGAGAAGAAGGCTACAGGGCTAAAATAAGCCAGTTGGAAAGGCAAGTCATGGACCTTCAGTTCGAAAATGGTTTGCAAGCCGCCGCAGATGAGGGAGAAAAGAAAAAGTTAACTCAAGAAAATGAAGCCCTCAAAGTTCAAATCCGGAAGATGAAAATAGCTGCTAGAAACCCGGAAAGAAGCCGAGCGGATGAAAGGCTTATAAGCAGTCTGAAAAAGAAAGCCCTTAAGTGTCAAGATGACTTAGAAAAGTCTGAGGCCAGTCTAGCAAAAGCCCGGGCTCAATTAGCGGAAAATGCAAAAGGGCGGACACAGTTTGTGCAACAACTGATGAGAAAGTATGAAAGTACAATCACCAGCCTGAGAAGAAAGGTAACTATTCTTGAGAATGAGGCAGCCAAGCAGGCTAAAGACTTCAGAGCTAACAGGGAACACTATTATGATTTGATGGCTCAGATGGAGGAAGAAATACAATAGTTGTAAAATCAACACCTTTACGGCTCTCAGGTATTGGAAGCCAGGAATCAGCAGATAGGGAGATTGCTTCAGGAAAAGGGCAGAATCCAAGAGAGGATCAGAGCCATTGCTGACTACATTACCGTGAAGTGCCAAGCGTGCGAGGACATGACTCGTACCACCTTTTTCGCTGCTGTGATGACTTTCCTTCGCCAGATAATGAGTGATTGGAGAGGCTGCAAGGGGATCTCGCATATAAGCCCGCGGCGAGACCGAATGATGTCCCCGGGTCCCAGGAGTATTAATGTATTTCTGATTTTAACTTTAGTCTATTTCTGTTAGAGTCTGTTAGTCGGTTCTTGAGTCTGTATTGTCATCTTGCTATTAGAGTTTGTTGATTTCCTTTTCAAGTCTGTTAGTTTGAGCCATTGCAATGAAAGCATTTTCTTTTTATGAAAAAATTGAAAATCCCAAAATATTTTGTTATTTATTATCCCCAGAACTTCGCCCGGTCTGATTCATGTGGGGTCATGACACGTAGGAAATCTCCATAGGATTCGACCATAAAAGAAAAGAGGGATAAAAAGAGTGGGAGTGGAAATAAGGAAAATGGGAAAGAAAAGAAAAACCGGAATGAAGCATGCAACCATAGCAAAACATGTAGAAATACACTTAACTGTATAGGTGCATTATACCCCCAACGTGCGATTACCTGTCTGTTACTTGTTCCAAACTAACCATTTGCTGATGTTACAACTAGCCCAGGTTTTATAGAAAGGTGGTTGGTTTTGTAGTAGTCTGGCTTCGCATCCATACTTCACGAGGTCGAAGGGAAGCATTGAAATGTCTTCAGAAATGACTCTGCCAATAGTTCCTATTGCATATGAGAGTCTGATCTCGGGCATCCCAACTTCAGAATCGGCAGTTGCCGAGGAAAACAGGCAACTGCATCTCTGCATGATTGAAATGTGGGACGCCTGGGCAAACGGAATAGAACCACCAAGCACAATCCCTGGATTTCCCGAGCTTTTTCCCAGGGCAAGTGGGACCTCCAACATCCCCATAAACTACCCAAACACACCACTAGGACACCCAACTATCTCGGCCCATTTTTTGGGAACACCTTCTGAGGTTCGCCCCCAGGTGTTAATGTCCGGTGCAGCCTCAAATATCTTCACCGCTCTACCTTGCTCGGCCATGGCACAGCCTACACTGCCCAGGCCTGGTTTTGACCCCTCAGCTTTCACCTTCCAAACACCCACATTCCCAATGGAACCTCCTCAGTTTCCCACTTATACTTACTTTCAACCACCCTGATATGAATTCACTGTGGGGCAGGAAAAGATCACCAAAACTCCCGAGCAAAAAGAGATTGCGAAGAAGATGAGGAGTATGGAACAGAGTCTCAAAAGCATACAAGGCTTAAGTGGACAGAAAAGTGTATCCTATGCTGACTTATGTATGTTCCCTCATGTGCATCTACCATTGGGATTCAAAACCCTAAAATTTGAGAAGTATGATGGACACGGTGATCCTATTGCTCATCTCAAGAGATATTGCAACCAGTTGCGAGGAGCCGGTGGGAAGGTAGAACTCCTCATGGCCTATTTCGGAGAAAGTCTAGTCGGCATCGCATCTGAGTGGTACATGGACCAATATATATCCCGTTGGCACATCTGCGATGACTTGGCTAGAGATTTCGTCAGGCAGTTCCAGTACAACATTGATATTGCTCCAGATAGGAACTCATTGACAAACTTGAAGAAGAAATCCTCGGAAAGCTTCTGAGAGTATGCAATTAAATGGCGTGAACAGGCCTCCAGGGTAAAGCCTTCGATGGATGAGATTGAAATGGTCATAGTTTTCCTCCAAGCTCAAGAGGCTGACTACTTCCAAAATATGATGTCCGCAATGGGTAAACCGTTCGCTGAGGCTATCAAGATTGGCGAAATGGTGGAAAATGGGTTGAAAATGGGTCGAATTCTATGTCAATCCGCCATCAGAGAAACCTCCCAAGCCATTCAGGGTGGTCTGGAGGAGTTGCGAAGGGAAAGAAAAAGGAAGAAACATCAATGGCCGCGTCGGGTGCAAGAAAACACCGTACTCCCAGATCCTTTTTCTCAGAAAGGACCCCGCAACACTACTACCCCCACCAAGACGTAGCCTATGCTTCTCAGCCATACTCGGTCATGAATGCTCAACCTTATGTTCGGCTACAACAACAAGCCAACCGGAACCAAGCTCCATTTCCTAGAAACCAGCCTCCTTAACAAAACCACTACAACCCCTGGCCTCCACAAAACAATTTCCACCCTCGTGAACCACCCAAGAGGCCAAATTTTACACCAATTGGCGAACCCTACTCCTGCCTATTACCAAAGCTTGTTCAAATGGGTCTGCTACAGCCTGTTCCTCAAACCAGGTAAAACCCAGCATCACCCGCTTACAGAGCTAGTACCCGATGCACCCATCACTCAGGGGCAGAAGGGCACGACACGGATGACTGTTGGACTCTGAAGAGAGATGTGGAAAACTTGATAGAACAAAGGAAGATAGTGCTAAGGGTTGAAGATATTCCCAATATGACTAATAACCCACTGCCGGCCCACAACAGCCGGCCGGTAATCGGAATGATTTGTGAGGACAAGGAATTTGACCCGGCATTGAAGGCTATCATTGCCATCGCTGATGTACAAAAGAAACCAAAAGCTACCCTGAAGCAAGGCAAAGGGGAGGAAAGGAACAAAACCACCCCTCCAAATTCAGAAAAGAAAGTTGAAGTGGAAATTGGGGCAATGCCTCCCAAAGATGTTGTTCTCTATGTCCCTCGAGGACGCAAAGAAAAGCAAATGGCTTTGAGTCCTCCCAGGAGATTCAAACTGAATAAGACAACCCAAATGTATGTGCCCAAAGGAGCTTATGTGATGTTGGGGCCAATTAATCTACCAAGGCTGAGTGAGCCCATGGTTATTATCCGCGCACCACAAAAGCCCATGACGGATCCTACCGATATGCCCTGGAATTACAACAAATCAGTGGTGACTTACAAAGGCAAAGAAATATCGGGAGAAGTTCAAGAAAATAACCCAGCAGAAAAGTATTTCAATCTGGAAGAGGTGAACAATGCCACTAGAAAGCGATTCCCATCTAAGAAGCACTTAAGTGCTGAAGAAGCGGACGCCTTCTTTCAAAAGATGAAAATGGCGGATTATGAGGTGATCGACCAGCTTCGAAAATTTCCCGCACAAGTCTCCTTGTTATCTCTGTTGATGAATTCCACCGAACATCAAAAGGTATTGATCAAGACCCTTAACGAAGCATATGTGCCTATTGAGACTTCTATAGAGTAGTTGGAGAGAATGTCCGAAAGATTTTTCGCAATTAACCAGATCTCATTCAACAAAAATGACTTGCCCCCAGAAGGGGCCGCACATAACAAAGCCCTGCACCTGATAGTCAAATGTGAAGGGTACTACGTGAAAAGGGTTATGTTGGACGGGGGCTCTGGGGTAGACATTTTCCCACTCTCAACTTTGCAGATCTCCTTCGCAATTATGTCCGAAAGATTTTTCGCAATTAACCAGATCTCCTTCAACAAAAATGACTTGCCCCCAGAAGGGGCCGCACATAACAAAGCCCTGCACCTGATAGTCAAATGTGAAGGGTACTACGTGAAAAGGGTTATGTTGGACGGGGGCTCTAGGGTAGACATTTTCCCACTCACAACTTTTCAGCGTATGGAAATTGGTACCGAGAGAATTCGACCTAACAACGTCTGTGTACGTGCCTTCAATGGTATCAAATGGGACACAATTGGAGAGATTGATCCGATTCTGACCATCGGCCCAGTAGACTTTGAAGTAACCTTCCAGGTTCTCGACATGGACACATCCTACAATTTTGTCTTAAGAAGGTCGTGGATTCACGCAGCAGGGGTTTTTCATTCTACTCTCCACCAGATGGTGAATTCGAACATGAGGATCAGGAGATTGTAGGTCACAGGGAAGATGAGCAATCGATTTATCGGGACCCGTCAGCCCCATGTCACATAGTCTATCAGGCCTTTGAAATCGTGGTCACTGATCAGTGCGAAGAAGGAAAACCTTGTCCTCAACCCTTCCTTTCTAATGCATCAATCATGGTGGCCAAAGAAATGACCAGGCACGGCTACAAACCTAGGAAAGGGCTTGGGAAATCATTGCAAGGAATAGCTGAACCTATCACCCCGACCGCCAGTGAAAAGTTCTTTGGGGTAGGCTTACGGCCTACTCCAGCTGATGTAAGATGGGCAGATGATAGAAAGAATGATGGTTGGGTCTTGCCTCAGCCGGTGCCGCATCTATACAGAACATTTGTCAAGCCAAAATACAATGAGGAAGAGGACGATAAGTCCTTTACGGACCAAAAAATCGAAGAAATCTGTGGGGCCATGAGGAAGATACTGTATGAAGCCCACATGGTTCAACCAGGGGAAGGCTCAAGCACCGCTGAGGTGCTGTATATGGGACCGAATGCCAAACTACAGAATTGGAAGGCTATGCCAATCCAAATCAGACGGGAGTCTCGATAGACCTGTCCTGCCACTTTTTCTGCATCACGAGTTATTCCAGGGTGTAACTCGGATGTGTTCTTTAGTTTCCTGTCTTTTAATTTCCAATGTAAACCCTGTTATCTTCAAATCCAATGAAATGAATTCAATATTTCATCATTCATCTTTCTTTATTCTTTCTGATTTGGTTATTTTTCTCTTTTATTTCTTCTTTCAGTTCTAATAATGCAGCTTTAAATAACATGACATGCTTGCAGACTTCATGCCCAGATCCAAACACGCTGTCTAACTGTGAATTAATGAAGCAAGAACCAGAATATGATAAAGAAGAGTCTTTTAGGGAAATAAATCGAGAATTGGAACAGTTTGAGAATAAACCTAAGCCGAACTTAAATGATACTGAGCCGGTTAATTTGGGTACTTCTGAAGAAATCAGGGAAACCAAGATAACCATTCACACAGATGAGAAAACTCAGGACGCATTGATCCAACTTTTATTTGAGTTCAAAGATGTGTTTGCTTGGTCATACAATGACATGCCAGGACTAAGTGTTGATTTGGTGGTTCATAAGTTGCCAACTTACCCCCATTGTCCCCCTGTCCAGCAAAAGCAAAGAAAGTTTAAAACCGATATCAGTGACAAGATTAAAGAAGAGGTCACAAAATAGTTGAAAGAGGGGGGGTGATCCGAGTGGTTCGATACACCACATGGTTAGCCAATGTAGTTCCAGTGCCAAAGAAGGACGGGAAAATTCGAGTGTGTGTGGATTACAGAGATTTAAACAAGGCAAGTCCCAAAGATAACTTCCCTTTGCCGAACATCCACATCCTTGTTGATTACTGCGCCAAACATGAGATACAGTCCTTCGTGGATTGTTACGCAGGATATCACCAGGTGTTGATGGATGAATAAGATGCAGAAAAGATAGCTTTTACCAACCTTGGGGTACATACTGTTACAGCGTCATGCCATTTGGTCTGAAGAATGCCGAGGCAACCTACATGAGAGCCATGAATGCCATTTTTCATGATATGATGCACCAAGAGATAGAGGTGTATGTGGACGATGTAATCATCAAATCCAAAACTCAGGACGACCAAGTTCGGGACTTGAGAAATTTTTTTAAGCGGTTGCGCAAATATGATTTGAAGCTGAACCCGGTCAAATGTGCATTTGGGGTACCATCCGGCAAACTTTTGGGATTCATAGTCAGTCGGAGGGGCATCAAGTTGGACCCAGCAAAGATAAAGTCTATTCGAGATTTACCTCCTCCAAGAACCAAGAAAGATGTTATGAGTTTGTTGGGAAGATTGAACTACATCAGCCGATTCATTGCTCAGTTAATATCCACGTGTGAACCCATATTCAAATTGCTAAAGAAAGATGCGGAAATCAAATGGACAAATGAGTGCCAAGAGGCTTTTGATAAAATCAGAATATCTATCGAATCTGTCGATATTGGTCCCACCTGAGCCGGGGAGGCCTTTGTTCTTGTATCTGACAGTCTTGGAAAATTCTTTCGGTTGTGTCCTCGGGCAACATGATGTGACCGAAAAGAAAGAGCAAGACATTTACTATTTGAGCAAGAAGTTCACCAGTTATGAAGGCAAGTACACTATATTGGAGAGATCTTGTTGCGCTTTAACTTGGGTCGCTCAGAAGCTGAGGAATTATTTGCATGCTTACACCACTTACCTCATAACCAGGTTGGATCCTTTAAAATACATATTCAAGAAGCCAATGCCCACTGGGAGATTAGCAAAGTAGCAGATCTTGCTCACGGAGTTTGGCATAGTCTACGTCAGTAGCACGGCAATGAAAGCCCAGGCGTTAGTAGATCATTTGGCTGAGAACCCGGGTGATGATGAATACCAACCTTTGAGTACTTACTTCCTAGATGATGAGGTAAATTCAGTTGAGGCAATATCTGAAGACACCCATGCTTGGAAAATGTTCTTTGATGGGTCGGTAAACGCAAAAGGTGTTGGAATTGGGGCGATCTTGATCTCAACCACCGGCCAGCATTATCCAGCCACAGCCCGGCTTCGGTTTTTATACACAAACAACACCGCCGAGTATGAATCCTGCATTATAGGTATGAACATGGAAATCGACCAAGATGTCGAAGAGTTGTTAATCATGGGAGACTCGAATCTGATTATCCGACAAGCTCAAGGAGAATGGGAAACCCGAGATGTCAAGCTTATTCCTTATAGACAACATGTGGA
Source organism: Nicotiana tabacum (assembly GCF_000715075.1). Classification (NCBI taxonomy): domain Eukaryota; kingdom Viridiplantae; phylum Streptophyta; class Magnoliopsida; order Solanales; family Solanaceae; genus Nicotiana; species Nicotiana tabacum. The sequence goes on from NC_134090.1 coordinate 106,486,068, forward strand.
AGATCTTGGCAAGTGATTTAAGTCAATAGAGTTCAGGTACATCCCTCATTGCCATAATGAACTGGCCGATGCACTTGATACTTTGGCGTCGATGCTGCCATACCCAGGCAATGCCCATATTGATCCCTTGGAAATCCAAATCAGGGAAAGGCATGGCTACTGTAATACAGTTGAGGCAGAGCCAAATGTTTATCCATGGTATCATGACATCAAAAGATTTTTGAAAACCAAAGAATACCCCGAGCAAGCCAGTGGGGACCAAAAGAGAACCATTAGACGACATGCAAGTGGTTTCTTTTTGAGTGGTGATGTCTTGTACAAAAAGACCCCGGACCTCAACTTGTTAAGATGCATTGACGCCGAAGAGGCTGGAAGAATCATGTATGAAGTACACACAGGAGTTGCGGACCCCACATGAACGGGTACGTTTTGGCGAAGAAAATCCTCCGAGCGGGCTATTATTGGATGACCATGGAAAAAGACTATTTTAGTTTTGTTTGGAAGTGTCATCAGTGTCAGGTGCACGGGGATTTGATTCATGCACCGCCCACAGAACTGCATCCCATGTCAGCACCTTGGCCATTCGTCGCCTGGGGCATGGATGTCATTGGGCCAATCGATCCAAAAGCCTCAAATGGGCATAGATTCATATTGGTCGCCATCGACTATTTTACTAAATGGGTTGAAGCAATCACTCTCAAATCTGTCACCAAGAAAGCTGTTGTAGACTTCGTGCACTCTAACCTCATCTGCCGTTTGGTATTCCTCCAACTATCATTACGAATAATGCTGCAAATTTGAATAGTCATTTGATGAGAGAGATATACGAACCATTCAAAATAACACATCAGAACTCTACTCCTTATTGTCCCAAAGCCAACGGTGCCGTTGAAGCAGCAAATAAGAACATCAAAAAGATTTTGAGGAAGATGATTCAAAGTTCCAGGCAGTGGCATGAAAAGTTGCCTTTTGCATTGTTGGGGTATCACACTACTATGCGTACGTCGGTCGGAACAACCCCGTACCTTTTGGTTTACGGCACTGAAGCCGTAATACCCACGGAATTTGAAATCCCTTCTCTCTGGATCATTGTGGAAGATGAAATTGATGACAGTGACTGGGTCAAAGACCGCCTGGAGCAGTTAACCCTGATTGATGAGAAGCGAATAGCCGCAGTCTACCATGTCAGTTGTACCAACAAAGAATGGCACGTGCATACAACAAGAAAGTGCGGCCTAGAAATTTTGAAGTGGGGCAACTCATTCTAAGGCGTATTCTTCCCATCATCAGGAAGCAAAAGGGAAATTTGCTCCCAATTGAAAAGTCCCATACATCATCAGAAAGATATTGCCCAGATGAGCATTGTACTTGGGAGATATTGAAGGAAATGATCCCGAGGTAACTGTGAACGCAGACGCGGTAAAAAGGTACTACGTCTAGTCCTTCTGCAGCAATAGCACTATCCAATTAGGATGACGAAGGCTTTCATTCTCGCTACCCCAAACACTCCAATCCTTTTGCTAATCCTTTGAGCCGGTTACTTTTCTTTCATTACCCTCTTTGGAACTCAAAAAATATATATATATAATAACAACAACAACAACAACAACAACAACAAAAGCAAAATATTTTCCTAAACTATGTTCGACTTGATTCCGAAAGGATACGTAGGCAGCCGCTCTTTGGGTTTCAGTCACACCAAAATAAAAATTAAAGTTCCCCAAAAAGTGAAACTGGGGCAGATTTTATAATGGTTCGGCGATGATCCTGTCTGAATGGTTCAAAAGTTGTAATTTAATCCAAATTCTTTTTATCCCAAACCTTGTTCAAGTCCTTCTGATCAATTGGCGAAAGGTCTTCAAAATCGGAGAACACAGTTGTTTGGATCAGATGCAATCAAAATGAGAGAAATAAAATAAGAGAGTCTTATTGGTGAAAACCCACACGGGCACCATGAGGCAATAATGAGCAGAGAAATTTAAAATGAGAGAGTCTTGTTAGTGAAAACTCATAAAAGAACACTGTTAGGTGCTGGTAAGAAGAGAAATAAGAGAGGTCGATTGTCAAAAACCCGCAAAGGGCGCCATTGATCGAAAAGAAGAAAACCCTCACCGCCATTGGTATTGATTAAGTCCTGGCAAAGTTCCTCGGTTCTGAAACATGAGTCCCAATAGATTTATGAGAAGTTGGATAGCTGTGCAGATCGGGTATCCAATCTAAGAAGCATGTCATGTTTATTGAAGTCTGCATGCACCCCAGATAAGTCCTTCGTTCCTCCTCGAAAGGGATATTTCTCCTCAAATTCATTTTTCTTGTCCTTTGTTTGCTTTTCCTTGAATCCCTTTCGGTCTAATTCTGTTTCCGAAACTAATACAAAGAAAAGGTTGTAAGATTGGCTTTACAGGGTTCTGCCTACAGCTAAAGAAAAGTACTCAGCCTCAGCAGGTGCATCGAGTCGATCCCGACTAGCCGTGATGGCCGATGCTCTGAAATCAAAGTTATTGAAAAAGAAAAAAAGACAAAGGCAAAATCCTAAAGGCGAAATAAAGTGAAAGGGTCGAAGCCCCCACATGGGTAAGCCATCATGAAATCTTAAAAGTTGAGTCCCTCGGTTTGAAAGATAGATCAATCTTCAAAAACCACCAAGAAACAGAGGTTCTCAACAAAGGTTCGGGCCGAGATCGAGTGATCGAGACAATCAAGGCCACAAAACCAACCACCTTTTCAAACTAACAATTGTTCTTTGTTTAAAATTGAAACAGGTGCAGCCCAAGGCAATCGTGGAAAAGCAGGTGCAACCGAAAGAAAAGCTACGCATAAGCTAGAAACTGCTTCGCAGTAACAATCAACCCAAAAGGGAGGTTTTCCTCCAAAATTATTTCCCGCATTTTATCGAAATAAAATGAAATGAAAAAGGAAAATGAAAAAAAGAGAAGAAAAAGAAGAAAATCCAACAAAATGATAGTTCAGAATCCCCGATCTCAATCTTTTACTCCTTTTGCCAACATTAGGGCTTCAATCCCTGAGTTGAGCTTTTTAGACATAGGGCCTCCATTCCCTAGTCGCCCTTTGCCAATATTAGGGCTCCAATCACTGAGTTGATGCTTTTTAGACATAGGGCCTCCATTCCCTTATCGCCTTTTGCCAACATTATGGCTTCAATCCCTAAGTTGTGCTTTTTAGACATAGGGCCTCCATTCCCTAGTCGCCTTTTGCCAACATTAGGGCTCCAATCCCTGAGTTGATGCTTTTTAGACATAGGGCCTCTATTCCCTAGTCGCCTTTTGCCAACATTAGGGCTCCAATCCCTGAGTTGAGCTTTTTAGACATAGGGCCTCCATTCCCTAGTCGCCTTTTGCCAACATTAGGGCTCCAATCCCTGAGTTGATGCTTTTTAGACATAGGGCCTCCATTCCCTAGTCGCCTTTTGCCAACATTAGGGCTCCAATCCCTGAATTGATGTTTTTAGACATAGGGCCTCCATTCCCTAGTCGCCCTTCACCAACATTAGGGCTACAATCCCTGAGTTGAGCTTTTTAAACATATGACCTCCATTCCCTAGTCGCTTTTTGCCAACATTAGGGCTCTAATCCCTGTGTTGAGATTTTTAGATATAGAGCTATATTCCCTAATCTTTCCCCCTAAGGGCACACGATCCTTACTTTATTGTTTTCAATAGAGAAATAATGTAGGTTTTGGTTACAAATAACTCCCGAGATTTTCCTAGTGAAAACTGGGGCAGAACATTTCGTTCGTTTGTCTATTTTGGTGTCTGAGCAGGGTTTACCTCGAGGCGCAGGGTTCGAGATGACCAAAAGAATGAGTCTCAATCCAGAGCAAAGAAAATAAGAAAAAGAACAAAAAATAAAGAAGTGAACTCAAAGGTTGAAACGGAGAAGGATACAGACTGCTCAGGATATGATTGAAGTCACAAGCTTCGCATGTCCTGCCTTGATCTAAGGCTGAAGAATAAACCAGCGGTTACAGCTGACGAGCATCAAGATTCAGATCGGAGTCTACAGCAAGAATCAACCAAGACTCAAGATCAAGCCTTAAGAGACTTATAGATAGGAATCTTGTAACTCGTAGTTGATAGGTTCAGTTAGCTTAGCTTTTATTTTCCATTTTGGTGTAATAAGGAGTTCAGCAAGCAGTAGCAGCAGCAACAGTAAAATCACAACTTCCTGGTAGTCCCAACTACCAAAACTTCCAGAACTACACTGATATGATTCCTTTATAGCCAAGGATATGTAGGCAGCCTTTGAAGCAAGGTTCGGTCAGACTCTTTTCAAAAATTCTTCTCATGGAGTGTCAAACGGGCAAAAATCCCTCGTGATTGCTCATTTTATCTTTGCCCAAAAACCCTTCGTGTCTCTGTAAGCACGTGATTTTTTCCCTATATGAGAATTACTCCCAAAAAATTCAAAATAAAACAATTTTCCTTTTGTGTGCAATTTTGAGAATTTCGTGGCATTTTTGGATAATTATTTATATTTTGTCCATGCATGTTTATTTGTTAAATTAATAAAAAATATAAAAATATGTCGCATTTGCATTTAGGATGTAATTCTACAATTAGAAGTAATTAAGTTTGTTTTACAAGGATGAAAATTACAAAAATATGCATCGTTTGCATTTTTAGCATTCAATGTCAAATTGTGCAATTTTGTTTTAATTGATGTTTAATTATGTATGATAATTGTTGCTAGGAATTAATTAGTATTTTTGATAAGTTAATTTAGTTTATAACTTAATTTAGAATTTTAGTTTTATTAATTAGAAAGTAAAAGAAAAGAGAGCAAAAAATATAAAGAAAATCGGAATTGGGCCTCTTCTTCAATTTTAAACCTAGGCCCAAAACACCTCTACCCAACCCAAAACCCCTTGACCCAAGCCCAACCGCCCCCCGCCCCCCATCTGACCACACGACCCCCCCCCCCCCCCACTCTTTCTCTCATTTTTGTTTCATTTGTTACTCAAAAAACCCTAAAGACCCCTTCTCTTTCTCCTAGCCGCCGGACCCATGCACCCCCCTCTCTTCATCTTCTTCGTTCACCCCTCCAAACCAACCCCAAGCTCCAACACCCCCTCCCATGGCTGCCCCTTCCCCTTCACGTTATCATCTCCATCCTCACGTCCAAACGACCCCTCCAATCGCGAAACGAACCAGTCCATCGCTACCAACGACCCCCCCCCCCATCCGCCATTGGCGAGCAGCAGCGCTGCTGCGTCAACCGGTCATGCTGCCTCGTCGTCCACCACCATCAGCTCCATCTCATCATCGAGGTCGTCCACCATGCAACAGCGTTAACCATCGTCGACCAACCACAAACAACCATCAACAAACAACACCCCGTCCGCCATTGATGAGCACCCCCAGCTTCACCTGCTGCTTCTTCTTCTTCAACAACCTCCCATGGCTGCCCTTCTGCTGCTGCTTCACCCAAACCACCATCGTTGTTGCTTCTTCTTCTTCGTCCCCAGCTTCATCCATGAAATACCCCTCCAATTTCAACCAGTACAACACCTCCCTCCCATATACCACACAGCCCCACAACCAGCTGCTCAACACACACACACAGAGCCTTACGTCCAAACAACCTGCTGTCTCGTCGTTTCTTCAGGTTCAATCAGTCGAGGTCGTCGTTTGTTGTTCTAAGTTCGTCGAAGTTAAAAGAGAAGGTGGGTTTTCGTTGAGTCAAGATCTGTTAAGTCGTTGGCAGTCTTGGTTCGAGTTCTCCGTTTCCGTTTGAGTTCGTTGTTGTTCATTTTCGGTTAGTTGGTTTAAGTTTCATTTCTGTCCGTACTTTGTTTGATATTCTCGGATTTGAAATCAGTATATGTTTGATTCTTTTCTTGTTCGTTGTTTATCATTTCTTGATTATTTCTTCAGTTTGTTTTATGTTCTTGTTTAGTTTTAATATAGAAGTGTTTAGTTTAATCATGTTGTTAGATTTAATTTAAAGTTCAATTGATTATTGAGTTTAGTGATTTGAATCTACTTGTTGGTTATGTTCAATTTGTTACTGTTATTGAATCTGAAAGTATGTTTGTTGTTAAAAATATTGTTCAGTCAAAAATATTGAGTTTCTAGCCTAAATTTGTTGATGAAATTTGATTAGGAATTGGTTATAGCTGCTGTATTTTGGTTAGATTGATTAGGTGAATTGGTTATAGTTGATGGGGTAGAATGGTAATTTCAGTAGTTTCAGGGGCATTTTCGGGATTTTAAGTTTTAGCAATTGATTAATTTGAGTGTTCTGTCCACTAAGTGCTAATATATTAAAATAATGCATAAAATAATACGTAGTGGGGGACAAGACATAATGGTGGGGAATTAATACATTGTTTAATATAGTGGGGGACAAAGCATGCGGTAGTGGGGCAATAATGGAATTAATTAAGGAAAAGATATGTGTTAGTGGGAATTAATTTAGGTGCTGCTAGTTTGGATATAAATTGGAGAGAGCTCGACACAAAAAAAAAGGAGAAGGAGAAGAATTCAGAAAGATAAAAAGATTTTTGAGGATTCGAATTTGAAGAGAGTTTAAAAGAAAGAATTTTCTGAACATTAAGAGAGAATTAAGGGTTAAACATTAACTGGTCTTTCAATCTAAAAAAAAAGGTTCATTTTGTTTTTGCCCGTTGATTATTGTTGGTGTTTCTGGATTTTCATGTGGTTGTTCCTTGAGTTTGGTTGGTTATTTGCTACTACTTCACTGGTTATTGTTGGATTGTTATTTTGATTTTAAAATCCGTCACTGGTTTCTCGTTGCTGGTTGTCACTGGTTGCGGGGTGTTGTTGTTGTTATATGCTACTGCATTTCTGCTGATCTTCCTTTTCTTTTACTTCCAATACCAGGTACACGGCTGTAACCTTGTCGATATTGTAAACTGAAATGTGAAAGCATGAATACATATGAAGAATGGAACTATGAAGTTTTAATTTAACATTTTCTTTGTTTCTTTTACTGATTGTATTTAGGATATTTCATGTATTAATTATTCTGTAAATTTCTGTTGTTTTGCATAACTAGACGTCTTGTAGTGATGTATTAAATAATACTCTGCTTTAGTTTGATTATTAGATAGTATATATTTAAGCATGCTCATTACTGTCAAACTGTTTAATAATTGGAATAAGAGGAAAATAACATAAGTTGGTCTTTAGTGAATCGGCTTGGCAAAACTGATTAGTTAACTAGCTATGAAGGTTTTAATATTGTCAACAGTAGGTTAATCATGAACATGTAGCTAAATTTAGTTAAAGCATGAATTTTAATTAATTTCGTGAATTAGGCATTATGGCATGATTTGAGTTCAAACAAGACGAGTTAACGTTTAAATTTAATAAACTTTCGAATATGCATTAGTAATTAAGATTGATTCTACTTTCAAATAGTTGTAAATAATTAATTCCAACGGTTCAAGTCATCTAACAATGCGAGTTTAATCTAGTTATATGATAATTAGTTTCTTTTGAATATATTATTTATCGATTCCGTATTTTATTTATAATTTCAATTTTAGTAATATTCCTTTCCGTTAACATTTGTCTTAATCTAGCATTTAATATGTTACGCCTTTTTTTTTCAAGCCTGTAATTAATTAGGATTTTTTCTCTTTTATTTTAGAGACAAATTTAATAGAAATGTAATCACTTTAGGATATCCTTAAAATAAATGAGGCGTGCTTCACCAAAATAAAACGCAAGCTGCGGGGCCCTCAATAAATGGTTAATAATTAATTAGACTTCGGATGGTCCGTTTTAGCAATATTTCACGGCCTTCTCAAAAATAATAATACGCTAGTCGCTTTAGGCGCGCCTTTAATAATTTACTTTCTTAAACGCGGGTGTACATTGATGTGACCCAAGTCCAAATCTCAACGGAGTCGAAATGTGTCGACGACCACGGGTACATTGATTGTGACGTGGTTCGAGATACATTTTCACAACGTTGCAATTCTCTGTAAAATAATAAAAATAAAAGCGGTAAAGCGTTAGAATTTGCACATAAGTTCGTATTTGTATAAAATCAGATAATTAAGCCGAATATAACAGTTGAGCGACCGTGCTAGAACCACGGAACTCGGGAATGCCTAACACCTTCTCCCGGGTTAACAGAATTCCTTATCCGGATTTCTGGTGCGCAAACTGTTAAACAGAGTAATTCTTTTCCTCGATTCGGGATTCAACCGGTGACTTGGGACACTATAAATCTCCCAAGTGGCGACTCTGAAATAAATAAATAAATCCCGTTTCGATTGTCCTTTAATTGGAAAAACTCCCTTCTGCGCCCCTTCGCGGCGGCGCGGGCGAAAAAGGAGGTGTAACAGCTCTGGCGACTCTGCTGGGGACCGAACCTAGAATCTCTGGTTCAGGGTTCAGAATTTGAGCTTAGATGAATTGTTATATTTGGCTTTATTTATTAGTTGATCTTATTACATGTTTTGGCCTAAATGTGCAAAATGATGTTTTTTACCGCTTTGATATTATTTGAACTGTACATATAAACTGTGCCGAAACCTTCTCTTCTCACCTTCGGGGATGTGCTTACTGGTTGAGACTCCCTATTCTGTTAGTGTCATACCCTGAAATAAAAGAGGCTCGGAAAGTTTCTAAGCCGGCTGGCCTTTTGGTTCCCGGAAAAGAGCTCCTTCCTTAACTCGAGTTGTCCGCTCGGGTACACTGTCTAGAACATATACCCAGGTTGAACCTAGAATAACTTAACTTCATGCCGGATCCCTAGTAGGAACGTTTATTTGCATCATGCTGCATTTGACTTAGCGGACTCAATACAGGGGTTGGGTCCGTCTAGGACAAGCAACCTAAAATGAAAAAAGACCATCCTGCTGCATCTTGTTTGTTTTGCACATTTATTTGCTTCATATCTGCATGCTGACTGGCTTCTGAAATCGGGAATTTTTGAAAAATTGTGAAAAAGAGGAAAAGAAAAATAGTAGTGTAGGGAGACAACTACTTATTCTTAGAAAAATAAAACCAATGTCTAAGTAGTGTCAAATCCCTGCCGAAACTTGAAAAAATGAAAAACAAATTATCTTTTTTTTAGTTTGATTTATTTGAAAAACAAAAAAAAGGAGTCTTGTTTATAAGTTTAGTTTATGTTGCAACTACGCGGGTCTGATTCTCACCGGATGTGAGATACGTAGGCAAACCTCATCGGTTCCGGCCCCCTATTTTCAAAAATTCAAAAAAAAAATTCTTTTACTTCCTTCTTTAGAATTTTTTTTTTCTTTGAGACCCTAATTTTTAAAAATACAAAAAAATATTTTCTTTTAGTTGCTTCTCAAAATCAAAAAAAAAATAATAATACAAAAATATTTTAATTCTTCTTTTGAAAACTGAAAAAAAAATCCAAGATTCAAAAATACTTTCCTTTTCTTTAGAAGTACTTCTTTCCTTACTTCAGAATAAAAATCCATAAATGCAAAAATATTTTTTTTTCTCTTCTTTAGAAGTTTCTCTATCGAAATTCCAAAAAAAAAACCAATAAAAGTCGAAATTCAAGAAAAAAAGAAAAAAAAATCTTTCTTCTTTAGAAGTCTTTCTTTGCAAGAATGCTAAAGAAAAATCAAAATCCACAAATATTCTCTTTCTTCTTTATAAGTCTTTCTTTTGAAAAAAAAGTGAAAAAGAAAAAAAAGAAAATTCGAAATCCAGAAAAAACATAAATTTAGTTTATTTCCTTTATTCCTAATATGCCCGAACTACGCAAGATCTGATTCATGTTCCCACATGATACGTAGGCAACCCACATCAGGTTCGATCACCATTAAAAAGAAGTGAAAAAAAATGCAGAAATAAAAAAAAATATTGATAGTAATAAGGACCGACTGAGTCCATTCTAACATGTTTTGTTTTGAATTATCAGAAAGTTGAGGTGGTCGGTTTGTGGTAAGAGGTAAGATGGAAACACAAGATCTAAGGAAAATGATAACTGTCATCGAAGTTGTTACAAGTGCTCAAGAGACTCAGGGTCAGAGGGTTCAACAAGAGTCTACTGTGCCGGAGAAAAATAGAATACTGAAACAGCAAATGACCGAAGTGTGTCAAGCATGGGCCAGTGGTCAAGGACAGCCTCGTCATGAGTCACAATTTGCGACACAACAAGAGCAGTACCACTCTCCTGAGTACCACTCGTACTCGTTTGATCTTCCTGCAAAGATTGAAGAGCCTGCCTGAAAGATGGTACAGGAAGAAATGACCCAAAGAGTGAAAAGCTTAGAACAATGTTTGAAAAACAGGCAAGGGTTGTTAGGTCAAAAGAGTGTTGCCTTTAAAGATCTATGTATGTTCCCCGATGTCCACTTGCCGTCTGGTTTCAAGACTCCCAAATTCGAAAAGTACGGTGGACATGGAGATCCCATAGCCCACCTGAAAAAGGTATTGCAATCAACTGAGAGGTGCGGGAAGAAATGAAGAATTGTTGATGGCTTATTTTGTGGAAAGCCTTACGGGAGTAGCCTTCAAATGGTTTATGGATCAAGACATGTCTCGCTGGTATGTCTGGGATGACATGGCACAGGCCTTTGTCAAACAGTTCCAATACAGCCTTGACATTGCCCCAGACCGCATTTCCCTTTCAAACCTGAAGAAGAAACCAAGTGAAAGTTTCAGGGAATATGCCATTAAATGGAGAGAGCAAGCAGCTCGAGTTAGGCCACCCATGGATGACCACGAGCTAATAACTGTCTTCCTTCAATCGCAAGAGCCAGATTACTTTCAAAACATGATGTCCGCAGTTGGCAAATCCTTCTCGGAAGCAATCAAAATGGGAGAAATGATAGAGAATGGTCTTAAGACAGGCAAAATTATGAACCAAGCAATTTTTAAAGCCGCAACTCACGCTGTCCGAGTTGAGTCTGATAATTTTAGCGACACAAATGAGAAGATTGAAGAAATCATGATGACATTAGGGTCAAGAAGAGGTCCCAGGAGAACATCTCGAAGGTATGAGCAGCCTCCTCAAGTTTTCCATGAATCCCCTGAGCATTATTATCCCCTTCAGAACCCACAACACTCTGTTGTTCCACCTCAGTATGTTGCCCAGCCACCAAAACACCCTAGAAGGCGAACACGAGCATCACAAAATCTCCAGAAGCCTTCACAAAACTTTCAGGTTCCCTATAACCCACATTCAAGCCAGAGGTATGAAGGGGAACGAAGGTTGAAAGATAATTTTACACCAATAGAAGAGTCCTATGAAAGCTTATTTGAGAAGTTAAAGCATCATGACATGATTGCGCCTATTCCTCCAAATCATGTGGACCCACGTGCAAGAAACTTTGACCCTTCTAAAAGGTATGAATACCATTCCAATGCCCAGGGGCACAATGTTGAAAGTTGTCGGGATTTGAAAAGAGAAATAGAAAGGATGATCCAGGAAAATCTTATTGTGATCCAAGATAGTGACACCCAGAATATCGCGCAGAATCCTTTACCTGCACATCATGATGAACACTTTGTGGGGAAGGTGCCTTGTGGCATGGAGTTTGAGAATCCTCTCTGGAGCTTGCTGACTGAAGTTAATGATATTGAAGTTGTTAATGGTTTTGGCAATATTGATGGGGAACCCAGTGGTTAAGATGTCGTGCTTGGTAATTGGAAAGACACTTCATCTCTTGGCTAGCTGGAGAGGAGTCTTGGTGATTTATTTTGTTGTCATTTCTGTTGTCCGGGTTATTTTTAGGGCTGTAATCCGGATATTGTCTTATGATTCAAACCTTTCTATCCTTTTATTTTGCCTAGTTTATTTTCGTAGTAACTTGTTTAGTGTTGTCTAGGTTCGTTTTAGGTTTGTTCCCAGGTTGTACCCCAGTTGTTTTGCTTGTTTTGTTATACGGACCATTTCACCGCTTGTCTAATGCAAATTCCGGTCTTTTGTTACCTCCAGTCATCTTCTTTGTTTAGTTTTTTTATCCTTTTGTTTTGTCCTTGATTCAACGCCAATTCTAGTGACATGACATGCCCGCACAGTTTGGGCCTAATCTTAAGAGTTAATTATAAAGCCATTGGGAGATGTTCGGGACAGTTAAGGGAAATAGTAATAGCTTGAGATCATTTGAAGCCCGAGCCACGTGAAACTGGGGCAAGTAAAACATAAAGAAAAACCATAAAAGCAAGTTAGCCATATTGACAAGGAGGCTGTTCACAGTAACAAAGCGAGAGTATTGCCCAACGGTGCTTTAAAAATGCCAAATGAAAAGGCGAATGTGTGGATATGGTTATCAAGTCCGGCACAATCATGAAGATGTGGCGAATATTTAATTGGTTTGTTTGTGCTTGGCATGTTTTGAAGATTGGAATGACGAAGGCATTTTATTCTGCCATCTAAACACTTTATCCTTCGTTAACCCTTTTGAGCCTTATTGGTTTTCTTTCATACCCCTCGTTCGGAATCAATAGCAAAGACTAGAAAACACAAGCATGGAAGATAAAGAAAAAGAAAAAGAAAAAAAAGAAAACAACAGAAACAACAAAACGACAAATGAGAAAGAAGAAATGAGAAAAAGAAAGAAAAGAAAAGAAAATAATAAGTAAATGAAAAAAAAAACACAAAGAGGAATTGGGAACTACGTTTGACCTAATTTCTCAAAGAGGATACGTAGGCGCCTCATGGCTCGGTCATAGTGTGCATAGTGTAACATAGTGTAACAAAAATAAAAATCCCCAAGCAAGAAACTGAGGCAGAAGTTGTGCTTGATGTAAAGAAATCCGGTTCTAAAGGTTGTAAATTTTGAACCCAAATCGATTTGTTTTGAGCCTTTAAAAACCCTTTTTTTAGCCTATCCAAAATCCTACATTACAGTCCAAAGAAAGACCTTCTGATCTCCAGCAGAAAAGACTCTGATCCTAGCAGAAAAGAAATATGAGAGAGTCTAGCGGTAACACCCCAATCCCCAGCTGGAAAGTGATACAAATGAGAGAGTCTTATCGGTGAAAATCTTCACGGGCACCATAAGGCGATGAAAGCTGAGAGAAAAAAACCAAAATGAGAGAGGCTTGACAGTGAAAACCTTTCGGGCACTACAAGTCGAATAAAGATTGAGAATCAGATGGAACTCACCAGACGAAAGTTGTGAAAGACGATTAACGACGGAGGATAGGCCATATGTGCATGTCATGACCATTAGAGTTGGTATCCGCATTTGATAGATTTTTATTTTATAGTTTCCTCATTAGAGAGTCATCTCTTTCCTTTGTCTTTTATTCTGTTCCTTTTTATCTTTCTCCTTTCATAGAAAAATTCCTCAGTAGAGTCTGTTTGGTAAGAACAAGTGAGAAATGACTTCAAAATCTGCCATCAGCTTTCCAATTATGCAAGACGAGATATGACTAGTACATCCAAGTGGTATAGTTAGCAAGGAACAAGCGCGAGGCCAGCATCAAGAAAGATATCCCCAGCAAGAGGGAATTGACAAAAGGATGGACGAGTGTCAAGAGGGATATCCTCGCCGAAATCAAAGGTTATAGACCTCAAGGCCAAGGCCCGTGGACAAATTAAGAAAGAACAACGCGGAGAGCAATGGGCATGATTTGAGAAATTCATATAAGACTAAAAGGTCAGGGAAATGCCAGTTTCCGAGCTATGCCACAAAAGAAGAGGGATATCCCCAGCAGAAAAGGTTGTTTTCAGTGACACAAATAAACAAAGAAAGTGGTTTATCAGCAAAACATTGCAAAATCCTCAAGGGGAATCAGCTGTCATGGAAAAGATACATGGTCAGATGGAAAACAACGTTGCGAGGTTGGTGAATAAGGAATCGATAATAAGGTCGGAAGTTATCGCCCAAGTTTCAAGATAGTCGAACGACGCAAAGCAGGTCAAGTCATTCAAAGACCAGCAAATAATATCATCCCCAGCAAGTTTTGATAGTGTAATGGAATGCAGAGCAGGGAAGGAGAAAGGGAAAAGTCATCCCCAGTAAGAGTATCACAACCAACCACCACAATCGAATCTTAAAGGAAATGGCATTGATGGCGGAAAGGCATGCCATAAAGAAGATTATCAAACTGGGGCAGAAAATTTTCTTTTCATTTTGAAAATTTCTGGAAGTTAGGTATCCACATGGGGAAGAAGAAAGATAACACCAGTCTTAAGGGAAGTGGGTTTTGAACCAGTATTATCCCCAGCAGTGTTGAAAGAAAGAAAATAACGAGTTTTAATGAAAGGAGTCGTATCCCCAGCGAACAGAAAAAAGAGATGAAACTGGTGTTTAGAAAAAGCAAAAGTCATTATCGTCCCCAGCAGCTTCCAGAAGAATGAAGCACCGATTTGAAGGAATAAAATTCCCCAGCAGCGTTATCCTCAACAACGTTATCCCAAGATGATAACACTTTTATCCCAGCAGTGTTGAGAGAAAAAAAATAAGTAAAATAAAAAAAATTTAAGAGGGGAAGAAAGGAGACTCCCCCAATGGTATTATCCCCAGCAGCTAAGTAAGTAATTCCCCAATAACATTATCCCCAGCAGTCTCGTGGGAAGACAACACGAGCTTTTAAAGGAGGAAGCCATCCCCACCAAGGCCACAAATTGGCCACCATTTTAAAACTGATAAATTTTTCTTCGTTTGAGAGTTGAAACAGGAACAAACAGCACAAAGGAAAAAGAAAAGAAAATAAGAAATTGCAAAGGTAAGTTTCTCAAATCTTTGATCTTTACATTTTCCTCCTAGGATAAAAAGTCCTAGTCTGATAGATTTTCCTCCCGATAAAATCTTGGTTCGATGGAATTTTTTTTATCCCAAGATAAGATATCAAATCTTAGTCCGATGAAATTTTCTCCTGAGATATCAAATCTTAGTCCGATGAATCTTTCTCCTTAGATCATAACAAAATGGACCTAGTTTGACGATTTATCTCCTAGAGTCAAAATCTTGGTCCGATGGAATTTTTCTCCCAAGATAATATAACAAAGTCTTAGTCGGATGAATTTTCTCCTAGGATCAAAATCTTAGTCTGATGAATTTTCTCCTAGGATAAACAATCTTAGTCTGATGAATTTTCTCCTAGGATAAACGTCTTAGTCGGATGAATCTTCTCCTAGGATCAAAATTCTTAGTCAGATGAATCTTCTCCTAGGATCAAAATCCTAGTCTGATGAATTTTCTCCTAAGATAAACGTCTTAGTCTGATAAATTTTCTCCTAGGATCAAAATCTTAGTCGGATGAATCTTCTCCTAGGATAAACGTCTTAGTCGGATGAATCTTCTCCTAGGATCAAAATCCTAGTCTGATGAATTTTCTCCTAAGATAAATGTCTTAGTCTGATGAATTTTCTCCTAAGATCAAAATCTTAGTCGGATGAATCTTCTCCTAGGATAAACGTCTTAGTCGGATGAATCTTCTCCTAGGATCAAAATCCTAGTCTGATGAATTTTCTCCTAAGATAAACGTCTTAGTCTGATGAATTTTCTCCTAGAATCAAAATCCTAGTCTGATGAATTTTCGCCTAGGATAAACGTCTTAGTCGGATGAATCTTCTCCTAGGATCAAAATCCTAGTCTGATGAATTTTCTCCTAAGATAAACGTCTTAATCTGATGAATTTTCTCCTAGGATCACAATCTTAGTCGGATGAATCTTCTCCTAAGGTAACAAATCAAAACCTAGTCGGATGAATCTTCTCCTAGGATCAAAATCTTAGTCTCATGAATTTTTCTCCTAAAACCTAGTATGATGAATTTTCTCCTAGGATAATTTGAAAAAAAGAAGTTTGAATTTGAAAAAAGGGAGTCATTTTTTAGTTTTCTTAAGATTACCAATGTTCTGTTTTCCTATAGCCAGGAGCCCCCTCTGAAGAACAGAATGGCGATTTTTTTTTTCGAAGTTGTTGTTGAGGTCAGGAGCCCCCCCTGAAAAATAGAATGGTGATTTTATTTTCGCAGTTGTTGTTGAGGTCAAGAGACCCCCCTGAAGAACAGAATGGCGATTTATTTTTCGAAGTTGTTATTGAGGTCAGGAGCCCCCCCTGAAGAACAGAATGGCGATTTATTTTTCGAAGTTGTTGTTAAGGTCAGAAGCCTCCCCTGAAGAACAGAATGGCGATTTATTTTTCGAAGTTGTTATTGAGGTCAGGAGCCCCCCCTGAAGAACAGAATGGCGATTTATTTTTCGAAGTTGTTGAAGAAAGGAATGGCGATTTATTTCAAAGTTGTTGTTGAGGTCAGGAGCCCCCCCTGAAGAACAGAAGGGCGATTTATTTTTTGAAGTTGTTGAGGTCAGGATCCCCCCCTGAAGAACAGAATAGCGATTTATTTTTCAAAGTTGTTGTTAAAGTCAGGAGCCTCCCTGAAGAACGGAATGGCGATTTATTTTTCAAAGTTGTTGTTGAGGTCAGGATCCCCGCCTGAAGAACGGAATGACGATTTATTTTTCGAAGTTGTTGGTTGAGGTTGGGAACCCGCCCATATAATAGAGGAATACATTTCAGTCTTTACATTTTAAGTTGAAGAAGTTGGGAGCCCGCCCATATAACAGAGGAATACATTTCAGTCTTTACATTTTAAGTTGAAGAAGTTGGGAGCCCGCCCATATAACAGAGGAATACATTTCAGTTGTTAAATTTCAAGTTTTGAAGTTGGGATCCCGCCCATATAACAGAGGAATACATGGAAGTTTGAAGTCAGTAAAGCAGAGGAATACATGTTGTTGAAGTCAGTAAAGCAGAGGAATACAACCGAAATCCCCAGCAGGAAACAACAAGAATCCCCAGCAGAGGAAGGAAGTCCAAGACTCGATGGAAAAATAATGCGAAGCTCCCGAGAAGGACATAAGCAGTTCGGGATTGGAAGTCAAGGGAGAATACAAGACAAATCAGCAGTAAAGAAATACCCAAGGAGTCACCGAGACATCAAAGCAACAAGAGACACAAGAGCACGACTGAAGATCTAGATAAGATTTTGTAATTCATAGACTATAGTTTAGTCTAGCTTCTTGTTTTCTTTCAACATGGTGTAATAAGGAGGTCGGCAAGCAGTAATAACAGCATGCAACAACAGTAACATTTCAGTCCCATGGTAGTCCCATCTACCAAAAACTTTCCGAACTACATTAACCTGATTCCCTTCTAGCCAGGGATATGTAGGAAACCTTTGAAGCAAAGGTTCGGTTAAATCTTTTTCAAAAAATGCTTCACACGGTGTACTCGGATGGGCAAAAATCGCTCACTTTATCTTTGCACGAAAACTCTTCATGTTTTAGGACAAAGAGGGGCAGCTGTAAGTACGTGATTTTTGCCCTATATGAGAATTACTCCCAAAAAATTCAAAATAAAATAATTTTCCTTTTGTGTGCAATTTTGAGAATTTCGTGGCATTTTTGGATAATTATATATATTTTGTCCATGTATGTTTATTTGTTAAATTAATAAAAAATACAAAAATATGCCGCATTTGCATTTAGGATGTAATTCTACAATTAGAAGTAATTAAGTTTGTTTTACAAGGATGAAAATTACAAAAATATGCATCGTTTGCATTTTTAGCATTCAATGTCAAATTGTGCAATTTTGTTTTAATTGATGTTTAATTATGTATGATAATTGTTGCCACCAACGACCCCCCCCCCATCCGCCATTGGCGAGCAGCAGCGCTGATGCGTCAACCAGTCATGCTGCCTCGTCGTCCACCAGCAGCAGCTCCATCTCATCGTCGAGGTCGTCCACCATGCAGCAGCGTTAACCATCGTCGACCAACCATGAACAGCCATCAACAAACAATACCTCGTCCGCCATTGACGAGCAGCAGCGTTGCTGTGTCGACCCCCAGCTTCACCTGCTGCTTCTTCTTCTTCAACAACCTCCCATGGCTGCCTTTCTGCTGCTGCTTCACCCAAACCACCATCGCTGCTGCTTCTTCTTCTTCGTTCCCAGCTTCATCCATGAACAACCCCTCCAACTTCAACTAGTACGAGACCTCCCTCCCATCGACCACATAGCCCCACAACCAGCTACTCAACACACACACACAGCCTTACGTCCAAACAACCTACTGTCTCGTCGTTTCTTCAGGTTCAATCCGTCGAGGTCGTCGTTTGTCGTTCTAAGTTCGTCGAAGTTAAAAGAGAAGGTGGGTTTTCGTTGAGTCGAGATCCGTTAGGTCGTTGGCAGTCTTGGTTCGAGTTCTCCGTTTCCGTTCGAGTTCGGCATTGTTAATTTTCAGTTAGTTGGTTTAAGTTTCATTTCTGTCCGTACTTTGTTTGATATTCTCGGATTTGAAATCAGTATATGTTTGATTCTTTTCTTGTTCGTTGTTTATCATTTCTTGATTATTTCTTCAGTTTGTTTTATGTTCTTGTTTAGTTTTAATATAGAAGTGTTTAGTTTAATCATGTTGTTAGATTTAATTTAAAGTTCAATTGATTATTGAGTTTAGTGATTTGAATCTACTTGTTGGTTATGTTCAATTTGTTACTGTTATTGAATCTGAAAGTATGTTTGTTGTTAAAAATATTGTTCAGTCAAAAATATTAAGTTTCTAGCCTAAATTTGTTGATGAAATTTGATTAGGAATTGGTTATAGCTGTTGTATTTTGGTTAGATTGATTAGGTGAATTGGTTATAGTTGATGGGGTAGAATGGTAATTTCAGTAGTTTCAGGGGCATTTTCGGGATTTTAAGTTTTAGCAATTGATTAATTTGAGTGTTCTGTCCACTGAGCGCTAATATATTAAAATAATGCATAAAATAATACGTAGTGGGGGACAAGATATAATGGTGGGGAATTAATACATTGTTTAATATAGTGGGGGACAAAGCATGCGGTAGTGGGGAAATAATGGAATTAAATAAGGAAAAGATATGTGTTAGTGGGAATTAATTTAGGTGCTGCTAGTTTGGATATAAATTGGAGAGAGCTGGACACAAAAAAAAAGAGGAGGAGAAGAATTCGGAAAGATAAAAAGATTTTTGAGGATTCGAATTTGAAGAGAGTTTAAAAGAAAGAATTTTCTGAACATTAAGAGAGAATTAAGGGTTAAACATTAACTGGTCTTTCAATTTTAAAAAAAGTTTCATTTTGTTTTTGCCCGTTGATTATTGTTGGTGTTTCTGGATTTTCATGTGGTTTGTTCCTTGAGTTTGGTTGGTTATTTGCTACTACTTCACTGGTTATTGTTGGATTGTTATTTTGATTTTAAAATCCGTCACTGGTTTCTCGTTGCTGGTTGTTACTGGTTGCGGGGTGTTGTTGTTGTTATATGCTACTGCATTTCTGCTGATCTTCCTTTTCTTTTACTTCCAATACCAGGTACACGGTTGTAACCTTTTCGATATTGTAAACTGAAATGTGAACGCATGAATACATATGAAGAATGGAACTTTGAAGTTTTAATTTAACATTTTCTTTGTTTCTTTTACTGATTGTATTTAGGCTATTTCATGTATTAATTATTCTGTAAATTTCTGTTGCTTTGCATAACTAGGCATCTTGTAGTGATGTATTAAATAATACTCTGCTTTAGTTTGATTATTAGATAGTATATATTTAAGCATGCTCATTACTGTCAAACTGTTTAATAATTGGAATAAGAGGAAAATAACATAAGTTGGTCTTTAGTGAATCGGCTTGGCAAAACTGATTAGTTAACTAGCTATGAAGGTTTTAATATTGTCAACAGTAGGTTAATCGTGAACATGTAGCTAAATTTAGTTAAAGCATGAATTTAAATTAATTTCATGAATTAGGCATTATGGCATGATTTGAGTTCAAACAAGACGAGTTAACGTTTAAATTTAATAAACTTTCGAATATGCATTAGTAATTAAGATTGATTCTACTTTCAAATAGTTGTAAATAATTAATTCCAACGGTTCAAGTCATCTAACAATGTGAGTTTAATCTAGTTATAGGATAATTAGTTTCTTTTGAATATATTATTTGTCGATTCCGTATTTTATTTATAATTTCAATTTTAGTAATATTCCTTTCCGTTAACATTTGTCTTAAT
Organism: Nicotiana tabacum; assembly: GCF_000715075.1. Lineage (NCBI taxonomy): Eukaryota > Viridiplantae > Streptophyta > Magnoliopsida > Solanales > Solanaceae > Nicotiana > Nicotiana tabacum. The sequence goes on from NC_134090.1 coordinate 106,506,036, forward strand.
CTAGCATTTAATATGTTATGCCTTTTTTTTCAAGCCTGTAATTAATTAGGATTTTTTCTCTTTTATTTTAGAGACAAATTTAATAGAAATGTAGTCACTTTAGGATATCCTTAAAATAAATGAGGCGTGCTTCGCCAAAATAAAACGCAAGTTGCGGGGACCTCAATAAATGGTTAATAATTAATTAGACTTCGGATGAGCCGTTTTAGCAAGATTTCACGGCCTTCTCAAAAATAATAATACGCTAATCGCTTTAGGCGCGCCTTTAATAATTTACACTCTTAAACGCATGTGTACATTGATGTGACCCAAGTCCAAATCTCAACGGAGTCAAAATGTGTCGACGACCACGGGTACATTTATTGTGAGGTGGTTCGAGATACATTTTCACAACGTTGCAATTCTCTGTAAAATAATAAAAATAAAAGCGGTAAAGAGTTAGAATTTGCACATAAGTTCGTATTTGTATAAAATCAGATAATTAATCCGAATATAACAGTTGAGTGACCGTGCTAGAACCACGGAACTCGGGAATGCCTAACACCTTCTCCCGGGTTAACAGAATTCCTTATCCGGATTTCTGGTGCGCAGACTATTAAACAGAGTCATTCTTTTCCTCGATTCGGGATTCAACCGGTGACTTGGGACACCATAAATCTCCCAAGTGGCGACTCTGAAATAAATAAATAAATCCCATTTCGATTGTCCTTTAATTGGAAAAACTCCCTTCCGCGCCCCTTCGCGGCGGCGCGGGCGAAAAAGGAGGTGTGACAGTCTCTGAGCAAAGAGGGGCAGCTCAAGTGGCGACTCTGAACGAAAAATAAATAAAATAATCTCATTTCGAATAATGTCACTTAAATTGGAAAAACTCCCTTATACTACCTTCGGGTGTGTAAAAAGGAGGTGTGACAGACATGACATTCATACACATATGCATGATACTATAATTATTTCATAATTTACAAAGTTATTCAGACTTACAGGGTGAGTCATATACTCCATGTTTCTTCCATATCTGTTATGTACTTATCTATGTGCCTTACAGACTCGGTACATTTTTCATACTGACATCCCTTTTGCCTAGGGATGCTGCGTTTCATGCCCACAAGTCCGGATAGACAAGTCGAGAGCCCTCCAAGTAGGCTATCAGCTCATCGGAAGATGTTGGTGCGCTCCATTTGCTTCAGAGTTGCTTGTCTGGTTAGTATGATTTAGATGTGTATTGTTTGGCATGGCGGGACTCTGTCCCGATCTTTATGACATTTATGTACTCTTAAAGGCTTGTAGACATATGTCGTATATGTGAAAAATTATACGGCCTTGTCGACCTATGTTTTGAGTTTATAAATGATTATGTTGGCCTACTAAGCTCGTATGTCATGTATATATGATGATGTAATAAGAAAGATATGTTACGTTGGTACTCACTTGAGTAAGGTACCAAGTGCCCGTCGCGGCCCATCGGTTTGGGTCGTGACAAATACGCCATAGAAGAAACGGAAAAGAAGCAGAAACATCCCGTCAGTCGCGTCGTTCTTACTTTGAACACGTGCCATCCATTGGCAGGTCATCTCTGATTGCGAAGAGTCACGAAATCTCTATAAAAGCTTCTATTCTTCATTTATTTTTCATCGTTTGACCAAGCTTGTACCTTTGAGTCTCAAAGCTATTACTAACCTTCTTCATACTTTTATATCTTTACCTCCGTTCTTCAAGATTTCTTAGTAATTTCCCAGGTTTTTACCTAGTCTTTACCCAAATCAGTTTTTTTACGACTCTTCATCTTTCAGAACCTTTTCTTAAACTTTTCAAGCTTTTTCAAATAACAATGTCTAAAATATCTAGATTTGTTCCTCAACAAGTCGCTCCATCTTCTTCCCTACCGACCGCTGAAATCGAGGCGGTCACTCCTAATACAGTTATACTCGATACATCTACTCCTAGTGCGGCTACTAATGAACCAGCCCTGAGCGTCGCTAAGAGATGTTCATCGCCTGAGGTTGCTCAGTGGTAGATGACTTTAAGGTCGAAAAGCCCTCGTCGGTGCAGGACCGAAGTTAAGGAGCATCAAGGTATATATGCTTCATTACTGAAAATCTCATATCCATGGTCCAAGAGAACTGCAATGTGATGACCCAAAAGGTCATCACTTGTTTTAGAAATACATTCTGTGTTCCAAGGCCTTAAAAACCTCTTTCAGCATCACCTCGAATTGCGTGTGCAGTCCGAGCCCATAGCCAAAAAGCCATTATGTGAAAAAATGATGAATTTTGACTTTAAAATGAATTTAAGTTGACTTCGGTCAACATTTTGGGTAAACGGATCCGGACCTGTGATTTGACGGTCCCGAAGGGTTCACAGGAAAACATGGGACTTGGGCGTATGCCCAAAATCGAATTCCGAGGTCCCAAGCCCGAGAAATAATTTTTTTTAAAAAATTGTCTTCTAGAATATTTATGAGTTTTTAAAAATGAAATGTGTTTAAATTTGATGGTATCAGGTCTGTATTCTAGTTCCGGAGCTCGGTATAGGTCTTACATGTGATTTAAGATGAGTTTGTGAAATTTGGTAAGAAACGAACTTAAAATAACGTGAATTGGACTGTATTTGAGAAAATTGGAAAATTTTGAAGTTCTTAGGTGATTTCATGATTTTGATAATAAATTCATAGTTGTTGATGTTATTTTGGCAATTTGATTGCACGAGAAAGTCCGTATGGAGTTTTTGAGATAGTGTACATTTCTGGTTTGGATCCCTGAGGGCTCGGGTGAGTTTCAGATAGGTCTCGGAAGGTTTTTGAGCTAAGAAAAATTGTAGAACTGTTGTTTCTGATGCACAGGCCCTCTGTGCTTCGCGATCGCGAAGCCTATCATACGATCGCTAAAGGGAAAGTTGGGTCGGGGTGAAATTTTTCTATGCGAACGCAGCACTAGGGGGTTTCTCTACGCGAACGCGACCCATTTCCCGCGAACGTGTAGTATAAATGGGGGTCTGGCATGGGGAAATGATCGTTCTTCTATGCGAACGCGTGCACATGCCCGCGAACACGAAGGTCAGGGGGGCCAACCCTTCACGAACGCGTAAGGGGAATCAGATCGCGTAAGTCAACGTTTAGCAGCTCTTCGCGATCGCGATAGTGTTCACGCGAACGCGATGAACACTGTCACCCAGTCATTTAAACAGTGACAGAAACGGGATTTAACCCAAAATTCATAACCTTTTCTTCCAAACTCCAAATTGGGCGATTTTTGAAAGAGAACTTCACCGCAAATTCATAGGTATGTAATCTTAAATTCATTTTCTTCGAGTTTCATTAACACCCATTAGATTTCTAGGCCTAAATCATGTTCTTAATGGTAGAAAATTAGGGATTTGGGTAGAGTTAGGGCTTTTGGTGTAAATGGAATTTAAACCTTGTTTTGGGGTCAGATTTCGAAAATAATTACATATTCGGTCTCATAGATGAATGGGGGATCCGATTTTGGTCCGAAGCTCGTGTTTTGACAAAGCGGGCCCGGGGTCGATTTTTGACTTTTTGAGAAGAATGATGGGAAATCTATAATTAATCATTGGAATTGAATTGTTTAGCGTTTATTGATGTTATTAAGTCGATTATGTTTAGATACAATTGATTTGGAGCCAAATTCAATAGGAAAAGCGGTGTTTAAGGCTTGAGTTGGTCGTGGAAGTTCGAGGTAAGTGTTCAGTGTAACCTTAGCTTGAGGGATTAGGAGTTGTGTCCTATTTGCTACGAGTTACTTGTCAAGTACGATGTATAGGCATGGTGACGAGTATCTATACGTTGGTGTCAAGCATGAGTAAAGTAAAAATGAATCACAAACATGGAAACAATCACTGTGTGAGTAAAGTAAAAATCAATCATAAACATGGAAACAATCACTGTGAGTCTTAAATTGAAATTGTTGTGTTCTTAACAAATACTACGAATGCCTAAGTTGTTGATTCTCCGTGTTGAACATGGATTATGATTATTCTCGTGGAAATTACTTATGATTGAGTATTGGTGCTAGTTGAGGAAGTTAGATGTTGGAACAAGTTTGGTTATAACTGATTTTTCCTTGCCGGGACTGTCGCGCCCCCTTTTTTCCTCTTCGCATCGGAAAATCGAGTTTATGATATTATGGGTATAAGACAACTCATTCCTTTTGGAAACTGGGTTTTGCATTTTAAGAGTCGCCACCTAATGATTTAAGGTGCATTAGGACACCTATAAGGTTCACTTCTAAGTTTGTTTGATAACCAGAGATAGGGTAAGGGCTTGAAATTATCCCAAGGGGAAGGTGTTAGGCACCTGTCGGGATCCACTAGTGTGGTTCCCGGCCAGACAGTTTTTTGTGAATTTGTGCAATTTAGCAAATAGACAAGTATAGGCTCAAATAGTAGGGGATTTAAGTTTAAACACATAAGAGTTTGAAAAAAAACAATTATTAAAAGGCGGATTTTGAAAAAAAAGTTACAATTCTACAAATATTTGAGAATATAAAAAGGGAGGGGAGTCCAAGATTTATTAAAAATATAGATCACATCAATGTGATACCCGGTATGACACTCCTCAGAAAAGGGGATACACGTGGTATTAGCACACCAGTCATCGTATCCATATCTACCCTTCCCACCCCGTCGAGGTATTAAAGCGTGGATTGGTCTCGACCACTATTGCATGCTATTACCCGTCCCACTCCTATCAGTCTCCGAGGAACTTAGGACTACTATTCCTAAAGGGGAGGGATATTAGGCTGACTTTTATGTTTCAAAAAGGTGAAAACGCTAACGTGACATACAAAAAATACATAGGACTGCATATTAGGGGAAACATGTAAACAACTAAAAGGCTCATGTATACCTCCTCAAACAAAGCACATAAATAGCATGACTTAAACACAGTTAGGGTCTGAATTTAAAGTGCTAAGGCAAGGAGAATTTTAATTGTTGAGGAAAACAAGTTTATTACATAACTCAGATAAGAAGTCTGAATCAGGTCTGCCTGCTGGTTGTAGCAGTTACTGATTAACAAAGGCGGATTCAATTTTTATTATCGTTATCACCTAAGGCTCGCCTAAGTATTTGGGTGAGATCCTATAAACATGATATCTATTGCTGATTCAGAATGTAGTAAAGTAGTAATAGTTCTACAACAAACGATTTGAGATCCTATAGATATGATTTCTAAACTGTGTCGAATAAATGAGTAAGGTTGTTTAAAACTAATTCAGAACAATACGAGTTAGGCTGATTTTAAACTAGAATGGTTTCAAATTTTATAGACGTTGATATCTATTATTGCTAATTTTAATTCCTATAGACATGATATCTAGTCGAACGTGAAATGAAACAGGTAGTATTTACTTGAATCCTATAGGCATGATTTCTATAAAGGTACTGATTTTAATGATGTCGGATTGTAACCACTTAGATCCTAAGAGCATGGTGTCTAAGTGTGGTAATAAACATGCAAAATTGAAGATAAATCCTATAGGCATGATATCTAAATGTAGAGTTAGACATGCAGAATTTTAAAGAAAACAGATCTTGTAGGCATGATATCTAAATGCAGAGTTAAACGTGCAGAACAACAGATCTTATAGGCATGACATCTAAATGCAGAGTTAAACATGCAGAATTTAAAACAACAAATCTTTTAGGCATGACATCTACCCTTAAGTGTGAGAACATGATTTTTACCTCACACAAATTACTCCAAAAGAATTCCCAAAATTAGGTCTTTTCTTTAATTATTTGTTATTTTAAGGAATTATTGCGTGATTTTTCTGATTGTTTGCATATATTTGTGGGCATGTTTAATTTTATTAATACATTAAAAATACAAAAATATAGCATTGGCATTTAAGATTTGATTTTACATTTTTTGGAATTAATTAATAATTAGGTGTTTTACAAAATTGAAAATTCAAAAAAAAAATAATAATAACATATTTTTGTAATTTTAGTCAAATTGTGTGATTTTCTTTTAATTTGGCATTTAATTATTTGTGATAATTATTAGTTAGAATTAATTAGTATTTTTAAGTTAATTTGGTGTTTTATAATTAATTAAGATTTTAGTTTTAATTGTTGAAAAGAAAAAGGAAAAGAAAATTGAAAAGGAAAAGAGAATAAGAAGAGGGAAATCTGGTTGGGCCAATTTAGCCAGGACCAAAATCAAAACTCAGCCAAACCCATTGAGAATAAGAAGAGGAAAATCTGGTTGGGCCAATTTACTAATTGAGAAACTTCTAATAGTGGTAGGGTAGTATTTACATTATCAAATTAATTAAAAGCACTAATTGAGTGGACAATTAAGTGGATGATTAAAGAAATAAAAAGTTGAATTGGTAGTGGAAAATGCACTAATTGAATGCCCATTTAAGGGAGCTGAAAATCAGATTAGAGAAAAAAAAAAGGGGCGGAGAGAGCGGTATACATTCGATATACACTTTGGATATACTGGATATACAGGGGCAGAGAGCTAAGAAAACTTGGAAGAGATTATGAGAGAGGGAGAACATTAAAAGATGGTAGAAGGCTAGGAAATTCGGAGAGAAAAAAAAAGAGGGGGGTGGAGAGAGCGGTATACATTCGATATTCACTTTGGATACACTGGATATACAGGGGCAGAGAGCTAAGAAAACTTGGAAGAGATTCTGAGAGAGGGAAACAAAAAAACATTCTGAAAATACTGGAAAAAACTGGAATTTACTGTTTCATTGATTTCTATTTTCTGGTTTTCAATTTCGAATTGGCTGAAACCATCTTCCATATACTGTTTCATTGAACTATCTGGGATTAATAGCTGGATTAAAACTGGGACTGTTTTGTTGCTGCTGGTGATTGCTGTTATTTTTACTTCGGATCTCACCCCCTTTTGACTTTCATTTCCAGGTATTCCTTCATACCTTTTGCTAACAAATGAAGTGCCACAAGTTGGAACCAGATTGAATTTATATACAGATTTGGATGTTCGAATTGGAATTTGAATAAGAGTCTTGTTTGAATGTTAAATTCTATTAGCTTCTACTGTTTATACTTTTGTTTTCTTGTTATGATTCATGTGTTAAGTTGTCCAACTGTACTCAAGGTATAGATTGTATACAACAATAGCTTCTACTGAAATTTTGGCTATGTATTTATAGATTGTCTGGTCTTAACTGTAACCAATTGATGTTTTCATATAGTTTATGCCTTAGTTTAAAAGGGGATTATTGTTGATTGATATATATAAAGTTCTTATTCATAAAATGCATAAATTGCGGGGTCCTCTTAAATGTCTATAATAAAATACTTAGAATTCGATATGAGCCGTTTAGTGAATTTCGCAGCCCTCCCCAAAGATAATAACGCATTAGTCACTTTAGGTGCGCTTTTAATAATTTACCTTCTTAAACTCGGGTGTGCATTTCATGTGACCCAAATCAAATCCCAAAAACGTTGAATAAAATGTGTTCAGGATTGCGGGTGCATTTCATGTGACGCGATCCAAAGACACGTTTTAAACGACGTTCAACTTTCTCTAAAAATAATTGAATAAAAGCGGTTGAAAGCTAAAATTGGCACATAGGTTCAACATGTATTAAAATCAGATAAATAAGCTGAATATGACAGTTGAGCGACCGTGCTAGAACCACGGAATCCGGGAATGCCTAACACCTTCTCCCGGGTTAGCAGAATTCCTTACTCGGATTTCTGGTTCGCGGACTGTTAAACAGAGTCATATTTTCCTCGATTCGGGATTCAATCGGTGACTTGGGACACCATAAATTTCCCAAGTGGCGACTCTGAATTTCTTAAAATAAATCCCATTTCGATTGTCCTTTAATTAGAAAAACTCCCTTTACATATACCTTTTTCCAGGGTGTAGGTGAAAAAGGAGGTGTGACAGCTCTGGTGACTCTGCTTGGGAACGAACCCAGAATCTCTGGTTCAGGGTTCAAGAATTCGAGCTTAGAATAATTGTTATATTTGGCTTTATTTATTGTCTGGTTTTATTTACAAGGTTGGGCTTAATGTGCTAAATGTTGCTTTTACCGCTTTGATATTTTGTTGGACTGTATATAAATTGTTACGAAACCCTCCTCTCTCTGAGTCTTCTAAATCATCTGGGAAGTATGCACTTCGTGTGACTTCTTTTCTGTTAGAGTCATATCCCAATTTTAGAACGAGGTTCGGACAAGTTGCAAAGCCGGTGAAGCTTCTGTATTCCTGGTACGCTGCCCCCCCCTCGGCTCGAGTTGTCCGCTCGGGTAAGCCAAGTCTAGAACAAACAAACCCAGATTTTTAAACCTAGTATAACAATACCTCATGCCGTATCCCTAGTAGGAACGCTTGTTTGCATCATGTGCATTTTGACTTTGGGGACTCAACACAGGGGTTGGGTTCGTCTAGGACAGGTGTACCCAAAATAACATACCATCTTGATGCATCATATGTGCTACATGTTGCATTTCTTCGAGGGTAAAAGGGTCATTTGGCGGACTAATGATAGTTGAGGGCAAATGAAAAAAAAAAAAAAAAGAGAGGGTGAAGTGTGAAGATAAAGCGAGTGGGGCCTAATTATGTTTTCTGTTACATTTTGTTAAGAGAAAAGAAAAAAAAGAGCTTGGAAAATTCAAAAGATTTTTATACTTTTTCATCATTTTTCAAAAATCAAAAATCAAAAAAAAGGAAAAAGAAAATAAAAAAAAAGAGTTTACATGTTTCATCATTTTTTTTCAAAAAAAAAGAGAAAGAAAAAAAACATATTTTCTCTAAATTAGTTGTTATTTTTACTTCTCGCATGTATCCTATCAGCCCGAACTACGCGAACCTGATTCTCGTCTCTCGGGGCGGGATACGTAGGCAACCCACATAGGGTCCGGTATTCCTAGTAAATCTTAGGTTCTTGGCTTTGCGGGGTCATAGCCAAATTTTGCACTTCTAGCCACCTTTTGGCCAAATAAATTATTTTGCAAAAATAGCCTCAATCATGTCTTGCATGTATCCAGTAGGGAGTGTTATTGTCTCACATAGTGTTGATTTAAAGTTTTCTCATACAGGTGTGGATTTATTTACCGAAGTTTGAACATGACAGATACCCCAGAATCACTGCATTCAGGAGATGCTCGAGGAGCCATTTTATGTTTTTGAGTCAATTGTTTTTGTTTTATTTTTCTAGTCCTGTTTAGTAGTATTTAGTCTTTTAGGTGATGTTAGAGATTGTATTGTCTAGTTAAGTTTGTATAGTCTTTTGTTACTGTATTCCTTATTTTGCATTTGGAAATGTGTTACAAGTAAAAATCCAAAAAAAAAAGATGTTGCATTTTATATTTCGTTATAAATTTTCTTTAGAATATAATTCTAGAAATGGAAAAATTTCTTTTAGTACTTTTTTAAAAAGCTTTCTTTAAGGTGTTAATTCCAAAATCCAAAAAGATTTTCTTTTGAGGTGTTTCTTCGGGAAATTAGTGAAAAATGAAAAAAATCTTTTATTTTCATTAGAACTTTAGGATATTGTACATAAAAAAAATACTTTATCTTTTGTTTATCATTGGAATTTTTCCTCTAGGCAATCAAAATTGAAATCCAAAAATATTTTGTTTTATCTTTTTAATGCTTGCTTCGAGATCTTGCGTCAGGATATCAAATGAGGATTCAAAATGTCTTTCTGTGGTTTATTCCTTAGATTTCCTTCAAAAGAAAAAAAGAACCAACAAATATTTTTCTCTTTTAGGGTTTTTCCTTGATAATTTCTCATAGAGTACCTGTTTTAAAAAAGAAAAGAAACAAAAAGAAAGAAAAGAAAAGAAAAATGGAAGCGTTAGTTTGTTTACTTTATTCCCGATCTTTCAGAACTACGCAAAGATTTGATTCATTCGGCGTCATGATACGTAGGCAACCTACATAGGGTTCGATCGAATCATTTTTTTACTGTTAAAAAAAAGGAAAAAAAAAAAGAAAAAAAAAGATGAAATTGTGGGATGTGAGAAATGAGAGGAAAGAAAAGAGTGAAATTAGAAAAAAGGAAGGAAAATGATCAAGAAAGTTCTAGAAAAGAAAAGAAAAAGAGAGGATTGAAATGAACAAATTGGGATGATGCCAACTGACCTTCGTACCGTCAAAGTCATTTTAGAATCGATAACTGTGTCTAGGTGCATTGCACATAAAGTGAGATTATCTTATGTTAAATGCCCTAACACTAACGTGATGGCTTCATTTTGTTATATCCATAGCAGAAAGGTAGTTGGTTTGTGGTTTTTTAATGTGGTAACTCTTCTCTACAATATAAGGTCAAAAGGCAATGGCAGGCAACAACAAAACTGAGTTGGTTGATACCGGTGCCCGGAAGCAGTTGTTTGAGCAAGACAATGGGTTGGTTGAAGAGGTAAAGATGTTAAGACAACACATGGCGGACATGTATCAGGCCTGGATGACTGGGAAGCCACCACCCCCGCCACCACCTAGCTTCCTAAATACTACTCTTACCCAAACACCGGTCACAGTGCTAGATGATCCCCCATACTCTCCAGATCCACCCGCTTATCATGGATTTCCCAACCACCCTAGTAGCTCCGTCACTCATCTTCCAATTACCTTTCCCAAAAATTGCCCTCATGTCTTATCCATCATCCCCAATAATGAACACCCACTCAAAGCTCACGATGCCCAATATTACCCCTCAAAGGTTGCCCACAAGGTTCCTAACTCATACAAGCAGGGCCCGCGAGATGAACCTCATGTTGAAAATGAAAAGTTCACAGGAAGAAAAGGGCGAGATGGGATACCCAGGAGGCCGAAAGGCATAGAACATTCCTTAAAGAACAAGCAAGGAATGGGAGACCAGGGTAGCATGTCTTACAAAGAATTGTCTATATCCCCCGACGTTCGTCTGCCTGCGGGGTTTAAAGTGACAAAGTTTAACTTGTATGATGTGTGTGGGGATCCGGTAGCCCATTTGAGGGATTATTACAGTAAAATGAGAAGTGTTGGCGAGAAAGATGATTTGTTGATGGCATACTTCAGTGAGAGCCTGACTGGGGCAGCTTTGGAATGGCATAATCGTCTAGATGTTGGTAAGTGGCCTACATTGGGTGACATGGCTCAAGAGTTTGTCCGATACTTTCAATACAGATCAAGTGTTGTCCCAGACTGTTCCTCTCTATCTCAAATGGAGAAGAAACCCAAGAAAGGTTTTAGGGATTTTTGGCTCAGATGGAACGAACAAATTGCTCGGGATGGTCCTCCCATTGATAGAAAAGATGTTGGTGAGCCCCGCCGACGATAGGGTCCAGTAGTCATTCTTGCTAAACGCTTTCAGCCTCCATGTCGACCTCGTGGATATTCTTGTAATCCTCCCCAATGCTACTTCTCCCCACAGAACTCCCAAAGTCGTACATCACTTTCCCAGTACCCTGTCCACAATGCACCACCATATGCTTCACACCCACAAGGCTCGCGATGGCCCACACCACTTCCCCAAATGTCTTACCCGCCCCTACGAGCCTGCCAAAACCCCCTTGGATCAGGTTTCCGGTCCAATCAAGCATTTAAGAATGAGAGGTTGCTGAAAAAAGAAAAGGCTTTCACCCCTATTGGAGAATCATATGCCAGTTTGTTCCAAAAGTTGAAGCAATTAGACATGTTGAAGCCGATTCATATAAAAATGCCAAACCCTCTGTCAAAGAAGTTTGATTTTTCTCAAAGGTGCGCATATTGCTCAGATGCCCCGGGGCATGACATAAGGAAGTGTTGGAATCTGAAGAAAGCAATTCAGAAGCTTATTGATGTATGTGACATTGTCGTACAAAATCCAGATGCAACAAACACTAGCCAAAGTCCATCGCCTATGCATAATGAGACGCATATGGTGGGTATGGTTTATTCTGAAAAGGAATATGATAATTCTTCTGGGAGCCTTGGAGGTCCACGTGCTACTAAGCTCTCAGCACTATCAGGGGTTGATCTTAAGAACGAGCCGGCAAAAGGAACCCAAAAGCAATTTGTTAAGAATAATGTGATGAAGACTTGTGGAGGTCCTAGTATTGCTGATGCAGAATTCAGTGGCTAAGATACCATGTTTGGTAATTGGAAAGACGCTCCAGTTCTTGGTCAGCCGGAGAGGAGCTTTTGGTGGTTTACTTTGTTGTCATTTTTGTTGTCTGGGTTATTGCAGAGTTGTAATCCGGACATCGTCTTGTGACTCAAATCCTTCTATCCTTTATTTTGTCTAGTTCCTTTGGTCGTATTATCTCACTTAGTGTTTTCTAGGTTTGTTCTAGGTTTGTAACCCCAGTCTAGTTTGTTTGTTTTGTTGTCTAAACCCTTTACCATCTATCTAATGTAAGTTTCTGTTTTCTGTTATTTCTAGTCATTTTTGTTTAGTTCTCTTTTCCTTTTATAGTCCTTTTCCTGTTGACTCTAATGACGTGACATGCACGCGTAATTCTCAGCCTTGTTTTAAAAGTCAGTTTAATCACGAAGCAATGAAACAATATTGAAGATGTAGGGACATTTGAGGGAAATAAGTAAAGGCATTTTGAGATCACTTCAAGCCCGAATTATGTAAAACTGGGGCAGATAGAACATAAAGAACCCCTATTGAAATGCATCCTGCCACATCAATTTGAAGATAAAAGCAAGTTTTCCCCAAATTTGTAGGGGGTCGTTCGTGGTAATGAGAGTGAGAGTGTTGTCTAATGATGCTTTGTATATAACAAATGTAGAAGGCGAATGTGTGGGTACGGTCATCAAGTCTGGCGCAACCAAAAGATGTTACGAATGTTTTCCTTGGTTTGTTCAGTTGTGTTGTTTGTACTTGGCATGTTTTGAAGGTTGGAATGACGAAGGCATTTTGTTGTGCTATCTAAACACTTTATCCCCCGTCACCCCTTTTGAGCCTTATTTATTTTCTTTCATACCCCTTTTTCGGAATCAGTAGCGAATATCAGAAACACAAACATGAAAGATAAGAAAAGGAAGAAAGAAAAAGAGAAAGAAAAAGAAAAAAAAGAAAAAAAAGAAAAGAGAAAAGAAGAAGAAAAACAATAAAAAGAAAAAGAGAAAAGCAAAAAAGAAAAAAAAAGAGAAGAAAGAGAAAAGAAAAAACACAATAACAAAGTAATTTCCTATGTCATGAACTACGTTCGACCTGATTCCTTTTAAGGATACGTAGGCAGCCTCACGGTTCGGTCTCATCAAAAGAAAATCCAAAAGTCCCCAAGCAAGAAACTGGGGCAGAAGTTGTGGTAGTTGTAAGAAATCACATTCTGAAAGTTGTAATTTTGAACCCAATTGAGTTGTTTTGAGCCTTTTGATACCCTTCCTTCCTAACTCCATCCACAAGCCCACATTACGATCCAAAGAAAGACCTTCCGACCAGTCTTCGAGACATGCCAAGTCGAGCAAGCAGAGGTGATTCATATGAAGGGAAACACTCTGATTCAAGCAAAAAAAGGAGAGAATCTTATTGATGAAAACCCCCACGGGTACCGCAAGGCGATGAAAGCTGAGAGAAATAAAAAGTGAGAGAGTCTTATTGGTGAAAACCTTCACGGGCACCTTGAGGCGACTGTAAGATGAGAGAAAAGAACAAAACGAGGGAGGCTTGATGGTGAAAACCCTCCGGGCACTACAAACCGAATAAGGATTTTGAATCAGATTGGATAATCGGAGAATTAAAGCCCAGTTTCATGGTTTAAGGGTACAACAAGAGTTGAACATCAGATTTGCTTCACAGAATAGGCCATAAGTGCATGTCATGGCCATTAGAGTTGGTATCCACGTCTGATAGGTTTCTACTTTGTAGTTTTCTTGTTAGGAATAATCTCTTCCTTTTGTCCTATACTCTATGCCTTTTGTCTAGGTTACTCCCTCTCTTTGAGTCTGTTTGGTCAAAACAAGTGAGAAATTATTTCAAAATTTGCCACCAGCTTTCCAATTGCACAAAATGAGGTCTGGCTAGCACATCAAAGTGTCACAAGTCAGGAAAAACAACAAGAGCACTGAGCTGGTAACAATCAACATACTTTGGGATCCTTGTGAAACACAAAGGTTTGGTACATATCAAGTCATGGACAATGCAACGGGTGGATGGTATTAGGTGAAAAGATCAAAGGTATCTTCTGTGGTAAGATTGACAAAAATGGTTAACTAGTGACAAACGAGGTTTTCCAAGTAGAAATCAAAACTAGCATGGCAAGTGAAGGAGCAATAGACCTCAAGGCCAAGGACAATGGTTTAATTCAAGAAAGAACAGCATACGCACTAAGTGGGTGGCAATTGTCGTACTTTGAGATTCATGTGAAAATACAAGGGTTTGGTAAATGTCGGTTTATGAGCAATGCAACAGATAGAGGGTATTGGGTCTTAACGGAGAAGAGGTATTTTCTGTGATATGGGTGACAGAGAAATTGGTTAGTCAATAAGCAAACAACGTCTTTCAAGGTGAAATCAAAGTTATAATGGCAAGTGAAGGAGCAATCGTCGCAAAGTCAAGGCCACAGACCAACCACCATATTTAAACTCACAAGTTTTCTTTGTCTGAAACAGGGACAGAAGCAGTGTTCATATCAAAGCTGGGAAGCTTGAAATTTTCAGGTGTAATGCCCCAATTCTGCTTACGCAAAGGCTATTGAGAAGATCACACATAACCCGTAGGAGATGCACTTCCTAGTCTGGGTTTTCAAGTTATATTTTGTTGTAGGAGATGCACTTCCTAAACTGAGATTTTACCCTTTAGGAGACGCACTTCCTAGTTTAGATCATATGAGTTTGAGTCACTGATGGTTTTACCCCTAGGAGATGCACTTCCTAGTCTAAGTCTTACAAATTACATTTTGTTTTAGGAGACGCACTTCCTAAATTGATAGTTCATCCGTAGGAGACACACTTTCTAGTTTGAGTCATTGATGTTTCACCCATAGGAGATGCACTTCCTATTCTGGGTAGTTCAGGTTATATTTTTGTTTTAGGAGACGCACTTCCTAAATTGAGATTTCACCCCTAGGAGACGCACTTCCTAGTCTGGGTAGTTCAGGTTAAATTTTTGTTTTAGGAGACGCACTTCCTAAATTGAGATTTCACCCCCTAGGAGACACACTTCCTAGTTTGGGTAGTTCAGGTTGTATTGTTGTTTTAGGAGACACACTTCCTAAATTGAGATTTTCTCCTAGGAGACGCACTTCCTAGTCTGGTTCATTTAAGTTCATTCGTGGGAGACACACTTGCTAGTTTGAGTCATTGAATTTCACCCCTAGGAGACGCACTTCCTAGTCTGGGTTTTTCAGGTTATATTTTTGTTTTAAGAGACGCACTTCCTACATTGAGCTTTCCCCTAGGAGATGCAATTCCTGGTTCCACGCACTAAAGTTATATCCTTAGGAGACACACTTCCTAGTCTGGGTTTTTTTAGGATACACTTTTAGGAGACGCACTTCCTAGTTTGGATCGTATGAGTTTTAGTCACTGAAGTTCTCACCCCTAGGAGATGCACTTCCTAGTCTCGGTCATTTAAGTCTATTCCTAGGAGACACACTTCCTAGTTTAAGTCATTAATGTTCCACCCCTAGGAGACGCACTTCCTAGTCTTGGTATTTCAAGTTATATTTTGATTTACAATATTGCTAACAACTCACAAATCTTCCTAGTGCAAAATGGGGGAAGAAAATTTTCTTTGTTTTGTCTATTTTGTTGTAATCAGGCACCCACCTAGAGAACAAGGGGAGACAACTCAAGTTTCTAGGGAAAGCAGTTTCAAAGAAAGGCAGTTCAAGTTTCAGGGGAAATGGTTCAAGGTGCAAGGGAAAATAGTGTCAAGTAACAAGAGAAGACGGTTCGAGCGCAGCAGTCAGGAGCCCACCTGAAGAGCAGGTAATACATTCAAGTTCAGCAGTCAGGAGCCCGCCTGAAGAGCAGGGAATACATTTCAAGTTAGCAGTCAGGAGCCCGCCTGGAGAGCAGGGAATACATTCAAGTTCAGCAGTCAGGAGCCCGCCTGGAGAACAAGGGAGTACAATTCAAGTTTTAGTTTTCAATTTCTTATTGATATTTGGTAATGTGATTCATTTTACACTTACATATGTTCCCAGATACCCAAACTGGGGAAGAAAAATTTCCTTTGTTTTCGTCTATTTTGGTTGAATTCAGGAGCCCGCCTGAAGAGCAGTGAATACATTTCAAGTTAGCAGTCAGGAGCCTGCCTGGAGGGCAAGGAATACATTTCAAGTCTAGCAATCAGGTACCCGCTTGGAGAACAGGGAGAAGCAGTTCAAGTTTAGCAGTCAGGAGCCCGCTTGGAGAGCAGGGAATACATTTCAGTCTTTACATTTTTCAAGTTTTGAAGTTGGGAGCCCACCCATATAACAGAGGAATACATTGAAGTTTGAAGTCAGTAAAGCGGAGGGTTACAACAAAAATCCCCAGCAGAAATCAGAAGGAAGACCACAAGTCGAGCCAGAAGTAGAGAAACAGCGGAGGAAGCACAAATCGACAAGGCAACATCAGTCACAAGATCAAGTTTGGAAATAAATCTTTGTAAAGCATAGATTATAGCTTAGTCTAGCTTCTTCATTTTTGTCATGGTGTAATAAGGAGGTCAGTAGGCAGTATCAGTAGTAGCAGCAACAGTAACAACAAAACCGCAGCTTCATGGTAGTCCCAGCTACCAAAACTTCCAGAACTACATTGACCTGATTCCTTTATAGCCAAGGATATGTAGGGAATCTTTGAAGCAGAGTTTTGGTCAAATCTTTCAAAAATGCTTCCCCACGGAGTATTCAAACAGGCAAAAATCGCTCGTCTCCGCTCACTTTATCTTTGCACGAAAACTCTTCATGTTTCCATACAAAGAGGGGCAGCTGTGAGCACACGATTTTTGCCTCATACGAATTACTCCAAAAGAATTCCCAAAATTAGGTCTTTTCTTTAATTATGTGTTATTTTTAGGAATTATTGTGTGATTTCCCTGATTGTTCGCATATATTTGTGTGCATGTTTAATTTTGTTAATTCATTAAAAATACAAAAATATAGCATTTTCATTTGAGATTTGATTTTTACATTTTTTGGAATTAATTAATAATTAGATGTTTTACAAAAATGAAAATTCAAAAAAAAAAAATATAACATATTTTTTTAATTTTAGTCAAATTGTGTGATTTTCTTTTAATTTGGCATTTAATTATTTGTGATAATTATTAGTTAGAATTAATTAGTATTTTTAAGTTAATTTGGTGTTTTATAATTAATTAGGATTTTAGTTTTAATGTTGAAAAGAAAAAGGAAAAGAAAATTGAAAAGGAAAAGAGAATAAGAAGAGGAAAATCTGGTTGGGCCAATTTAGCCAGGCCCAAAACCAAAACTCAGCCAAACCCATTGAGAATAAGAAGAGGAAAATCTGGTTGGACCAATTTACTAATTGAGAAGCTCCTAATAGTGGTAGGGTAGTATTTGCATTATCAAATTAACTAAAAGCACTAATTGAGTGGACAATTAAGTGGATGATTAAGGAAATAAAAAGTTGAATTGGTAGTGGAAAATGCACTAATTGAATGCCCATTTAAGGGAGCTGAAAATCAGATTAAAAGAAAAAAAAAGAGGGGGGCGGAGAGAGCGGTATACACTCGATACACACTCTGGATACACTAGATATTCAGAGGCAGAGAGCTAAGAAAATTTGGAAGAGATTCTTAGAGAGGGAGAACATTAAAAGAGGGTAGAAGACTAGGAAATTAGGAGAGGAAAAAAAAGAGGGGGGCAGAGGGAGCGGTATACACTCGATATACATTCTGGATACACTGGATATACAGGAGCAGAGAGCTAAGAAAACTTGGAAGAGATTCTGAGAGAGGGAGACAAAAAAACATTCTGAAAATACTAGAAAAAAACTGGAATTTACTGTTTCATTGATTTCTATTTTCTGGTTTTCAATTTCGAATTGGCTGAAACCATCTTCCATATACTGTTTCACTAAACTATCTAGGGTTAATAGCTGGATTAAAACTGGGACTGTTTTGTTACTGCTGGTGATTGCTGTTGTTTTTACTTCTGATCTCACCCCCTTTTGACTTTCATTTCCAGGTATTCCTTCATACCTTTTGCTAACAAATGAAGTGCCACTAGTTGGAACTAGATTGAATTTGTATACAGATTTGGATGTTCGAATTGGAATTTGAATAAGAGTCTTGTTTGAATGTTAAATTCCATTAGCTTCTACTGTTTATACTTTTGTTTTCTTGTTATGATTCATGTGTTAAGTTGTCCAGCTATGCTCAAGGTATAGATTGTATACAACAATAGCTTCTGCTGAAATTTTGGCTATGTATGTATAGATTGTCTGGTCTTAACTGTAACCAATTGATGTTTCCATATAGTTTATGCCTTAGTTTAAAAGGGGATTATTGTTGATTGATATATATAAAGTTCTTATTCATAAAATGCATAAATTACGGGGTCCTCTTAAATGTCTATAATAAAATACTTAGAATTCGAGATGGATCGTTTAGCGAATTTCACAGCCCTCCCCAAAGATAATAACACATTAGTCACTTTAGGTGCGCTTTTAATAATTTACCTTCTTAAACTCGGGTGTGCATTTCATGTGACCCAAATCAAATCCCAAAAACGTTGAATAAAATGTGTTCAGGATTGCGGGTGCATTTCATGTGACGCGATCCAAAGACACGTTTTAAACGACGTTCAACTTTCTCTAAAAGTAATTGAATAAAAGCGGTTGAAAGCTAAAATTGGCACATAGGTTCAACATGTATTAAAATCAGATAAATAAGCAGAATATGACAGTTGAGCGACCGTGCTAGAACCACGGAATCAGGGAATGCCTAACACCTTCTCCTGGGTTAACAGAATTCCTTACTCGGATTTCTGGTTCGCAGACTGTTAAACAGAGTCATATTTTCCTCGATTCGGGATTCAATCGGTGACTTGGGACACCATAAATCTCCCAAGTGGTGACTCTGAATTTCTTAAAATAAATCCCGTTTCGATTGTCCTTTAATTAGAAAAACTCCCTTTACATATGCCCTTTTCTGGGGTGTAGGTGAAAAAGGAGGTGTGACATTAAGCATGCACAATTACTCAGCCCTTTTCACTAGCCAACCCAAATGTTTATTACAAATTATTACAAACTGAATAATGATTGCATCAGAAAAGTGTAAAAGAAGAAGTTACAACCAGAGGAAGCCTGATTATTGACTTCCTCTTTGAGTTATGGAATAAACCACCTCAAATGCCATTTGTTCCAAAGCCTTTCTTAGACTTGAGTGTGTCAGAGTTCCCTAAGGGTCTCAAGGGACACCGGGCAGTGCATACACTCAAGTTTGCATAACCAGATAGAGATGAGTGCAGTGTGGAAGGGCCAGCCTTTATGTATCCAAGTTCAGAGGGAGCTCATGGGTCCCAAGGCAATGCTCACACAAGAGGGGAAGAACCTATGTCTAAGAGTATAGTGGAAGTGCAGGAGCAGAGAATTTGTTTAAAATTGGGTTGAGAATAGTAAGGTGTAAGGGTAATTTGAAAACAGTAATAGTAAAGCTAGCACTACACAGAACCAACATTTTTATACACTTCCAGGGGTTTGGGAATACATTGTAGGAAGTAAATGACCCTAAGAGGGGTCAGGTTTGGACATGCACAACAATAGCTGGTGCTGGCATGCCCATAAACCAGCCGGAGAACACAACACATAAAGGGGATATGAAGCATATGACCCTAGGGAGGGTCAGGTTTGGGTTATGCACAACAATGTCTAATGTTGACATGCCCTCAAAATAACCAAAGAACACAAACACATAGGGGATATGGGGGTTTGGGATTTATAAGTCATAATAAGTGACTGAAAGAGTTCATACATAAGAAAAATACATTAATTCAGAAGAGGAAGGGGTATATTACAACATGCTTGGTAATGTAACTAGATTAAACGCAAGTAGGAAACATGCAAGAGTGAAGGAAATAGTAAAGAAACAAGTTGTTGTTGATGCTGGAAGATTAATTAGAACATACCAGTAAAGAGGCAAATGCAGAAAGAAAAGTAAGCAAATTACCACAGCCTAGCCTTGGCTTTCGGCCGGCTAGACAAGGTAGCAACACAAGTAGTAACAGAGAAAAGAGAGAGAGCTTTGAGTGAAGTGTGTTCTGAACTCAAGTGGTTCGTTCCTATTTTTTGAAAGAAAAGGGGTGCAGGGTATTTATAGTTTTGAAAATATATGAGGAATAAGGTAATAAGTAAAGTTCTACCACAAACATGGAAACAATCACAAGTCAGAATCAATTACACAAGTGACTCCCTTTAATTAAGGAGTCACTGTTTAACGGGTAATGATATTCAAAATAAGGAAAGAAGATCAATTTAGAAACAAACTAATTATTGCCATAAAAGGAGTAGTAAAAGCATTGAGTAAGTAATCAAGTCTAAGCACAGAAATATGCTTATTTTGGAAAAAGATTCAGTAAGGTAAAATAAGGAAAGGAATCAATTAACTTTAACAGGCGAGTGAAATTAGAGTTCATAAAAGAAAAGTTTTTGAAATCAGTCACACGATTGAGATCAATCAAAGAAGAAACATACTTCTGCACTTCAGTATATAAGTAAAGTGAACAGGGTCATCTGACATGCGAGGCCAAGCGCATTGGCAAAAGAGATAATCACAAGCATGCAGTAGTGGCAGAAATAAGCTAGGGTTCTTTAGTAAAGCAAATATTCGAAGCATAGTAATCAAGTAGGTCAAGTCACATTAATTCAATAGTAAAGAAAATAGAGTATCAGAAACATGCAAAGGTCTTACAGTAGCAGGTGAGGAAACCTTTTGAAAAGTTAGTGTTTTCGACAAAAGTTGAGTTAGAAAGATAGTAAAACTCAGAATCAGATGAGTCACATAAGAAAAGAAAGTCTAAAACAAAAGCTTTCAGTCGATTCAAGTGCTCAAACAAATAATTTCAGCCCCAAAGACCTAGGGCCTTTCAACAACAATCGGGTTATAAAATGGTAACACAAATAAATCAAACAAAAATGAGGAACTTAATTAAACAAGTATGCATTTAATCAAACAACCTCAGGATTCGAGTGAGACCCAAAAGAAATTAGGGTTTTCAACATGCTGACTCAAGTAGAAGGAAAACATAACAAACAGTTTGGACATAGTAAAGTCATAAAACAACATCGAGAACCAGAGAAAAGATTTTTGAAATAACTTAAAGGAAAACCTAATCAGAACAATGAAGAGTCGTTTTGAAAACAACATTGAAGAACCTTCGAGGAAAATGCTTAAATGTTCATGGTAAGCACAGATCTAAGGTAGATCTGAAAGAAATCAAAAGATCTTAGAGATTAGGGTTTCAGAAAACCCAAAAGAAAACGAGAAAGATCTCGAAAGTTAACGATCTAACCAGAAAATACAAAGAACCCGCCTTGAAAGGCCATGAATGGACAGGAAAGGTCGTGGATGGTCAGAGAAAGGACATGAACACCAGTCGAGCAAGGACTTGACCAAACTCCTTCGAAGTCTGGTCGTGAAACCATAGAACCAAACACATAGGAGCCATGAAAGGCTGGTACAGGTCTCAAATGACCATGAAAGGCCATGTATTAGGTAGGTATCAAGGTGGATTAGGGTTTGGTTTGATGGTGGCGGCTAGGGTTTGTAGGAGTTTCAGAGAGAGTTTAGAGAGAATAGGGATTCAAGGGCAGTGGTAGGTGAGAAATGAGATAGGTTTAGGGGTCGTTTGGCGTTAAAAAAGGAAAGGCGGAACGGGAGTCGTTGATCTAAAATTATCAACGGCTGAGATTAAAGGGGTTAGGTGGGGAGTCGGGGTTGAGTCATTTAAATTGGGTTAGGGGGTCGGGTTCGAGTTGCAATTGGGTTGGGAAATTGGGTCTGGTTTGGGCTCAATTTCAGGCTATAATTGAAATAAAATTGGGCTATCATTTAAATAGTCATTTATCCCTATTTAAAATAAAAAAAAAATAGTAAATTGATTTTTGGAAATAAATAAAAAGTAATAAAATGATTGATGACATATAATTATAAATTTAAAAATACGGGACATCATTTTCATGAATATAAAGGCAATTAAATCATAAAAGAGGCTAATATTGCAATTTAGCCTTTAAAAATACTAAATACATTTGGAAAAATATGCAAAAAATTATCTTAGCTATATTTTAGCATAAATATGAAAGTCCAATAAACGAATTACCAAAAATAATAATTTTGGAAATAATTATTGGGTTTTATGGATAAAATAGGGAAATAAATTGATTTAAAAACACTTAAAAATTAAGGAAAAAATAATAAAACATTTGAACATACTTATATGTGCGTACATATGTTATTTTGAAGGTATTTGCATATTGAAAAATATATAGGGAAAAATTGGGTATCAACAGCTGCCCCTCTTTACCCGGGAAAGATGAAAGAGTTGTCGGGTAAAGATATGATAACCAATTTTGACCGAACGAAATAGTTTGAAGAAGTTAGGTTGCACCCTGGCTTCTATGCTTCCTACATATCCCTGGTTTTACAGGAATCAGGTCATATGTAGTTCAGGATCCGCCGACGGATTATGTCGATGGAGACTCTTCAAGAACGGACACAATAACCAAGATGGGGTGAGTGGGCGGCTTGCGAGAATGGTTAAGGTTCGATATGGCTATGGGAACTGGAGCGGGCTTGCTCCTACTTGGATTACCGTTGCTCGCCGATGTACCTGAAATTCGAAATAATACAAGTGTATACTGTGCATAAATCTAAACATGATGCAAATTCTCGTCGGACCATGAATGTTGTCTTTGGACAGTTAGGATGACGTCCTTTAGACCATCACGTCCTGGGCCATGAAGCGTGCAATAAGGATTTGCAGGCTATGAAATGATGTTCTCGGGCTATGAGGATGGTGCCTCCGATCCATGATGCCTTTGAATAATGATATGCAAAAGATTAAAAGGGGATCCTCGGGCCCTGACATGGTGTTCTCTGGCTATGAAAATGGTGCCTCCGAACGATGACGCCTTTGGATAATTTGGCGATCTTTCAGCCCATGAGATGTAGTACGTGGCGATCTTTCAGCCTATGTGAATGCAGTATGAGGCGATCTTTCAGCCGTGCGGAGGCAATCTTTCAGCCATGCAGATGTAGTTGAGGCGATCTTTCAGCCGTGTGGAGGCGATCTTTCAGCCATGCAAATATAGTACGCGACGATCTTTCAGCCATGCGGATGCAGTATAAGGTGTTCCTTCAGCCGTGTAATGTAGTATGAGGCGATCTTTCAGCCCATGAGATGCAGATGGAGGTAGAGCTTAACCTCGGAAGGTAGAGTGGTAGCCTTATGCAATGCAAAAATGCAGATGGAGATAGCGTTTAGTCTCGGAAGGCAGAATGGTAGCCTTATGCAATGCAAAAAATGCAGATGAAGGTAGAGCTTAACCTCAGAAGGCAGAATGGTAGCTTTATGCAATGTAGAAATGCAGATGGAGACAGCGTTTAGTCTCGGAAGGCAGAATGGAGGCCTTATGCGAGAAATAAAATGGTAGATGGTAGTAGAGCTTTCTTAGCTGATATCATATTGCAGCATTGTGACTGTCGGGGACATTGTGACATACGGAATATCACTGGTGAGTGCGGATAGAAAATGTTGGTAAGTGGGCACGGTTCCGAGAGTTGTATTCCTAAATAGTGTTTGTCCTACGGGTGTATAGTATGTTTGATGATTTCACAATCCAAGTGCCTGCATCGAAAGAAAAATCGTGAGTTTTGTAAATGGGAGGTTAATTCGTATCCCCGTTGGCTTTGCTTGACCTGCTCGGCTCTGATCTGGTGATATTGTATGTATCATTGGGGTAGCATTGCTAAACAAAGCAATTTTAGTAATATGCATGATTTTGTAAAAATATGACATAATTATAATTTTTAGATGAACCGACAACTGTGACGTGGTTCGGGACATTGCAACCTCTCTTGCTACAGAATTTTGGGGGTCCCCCTCAAAATTCTACCTCAATTTAATGGGTTGATGCTCCTGACTAATGCTTACGATGATCGACTGAAATTACTTTGGAATTTTGAGGGTCATCCTCAAAATTCTGCCCCAGTTTTCAATTACTGGGGGAAATGAAATTTTTATTGAATTGTGACTGAACCCATAGGGCTGCCTACGTATCCCCTCTTAAACGGGAATCAGGTCAGGCGTAATTCAAATTATATCATATAAGGGAAGCATGAAAATTACACATAGTAACGCTTGACCGCATCTGAATTGGCCAGACTTCTCCGTCCATTTCTGCATGTATGAGGGCTCCTTCTGTCAGAACCTGGTGGACCATGCCGGTTAGGAGAGAATTTCCCTTTGGCTTTATCTTTATGCGGAAAAAATTTCTTTAACACCAACTGCCCCGGTGTGAATTGTCTCGGCTTGACTCTTTTATTGAAGGCTCTGGACATTTTGTTCTAATAGAGTTGATCATAGCAGACTGCATTCATTCTCTTTCCGTCTATAATGGCTAGTTGCGCATAACGACTTTTTGCCCATTCTACATCCTCGAGCTCAGCTTCTTGTATGATCCGTAGGGAAGGAATTTCTACCTTGGCGGGAATGACTGCCTCTGTACCATAAACCAGCATATAGGGGGTTGCCCCGGTTGATGTGCGGACTGTGGTGCGATATTCCAATAGAGCAAATGATAACTTCTCATGCCACTATTTATGCTTCTCTATCATTTTCCTCAATATCTTCTTGATATTCTTGTTGGCGGCCTCTACAGCTCCATTCATCTACAACCTATAGGCTATGGAATTTTTGTGTTTGATCTTGAAGGTTTCACACATAGCTTTCATCAAGTCACTGTTGAGGTTGGAGCCATTATCAGTGATGATCGACTCTGGAACCCCGAATCGACAAACAATGCGGTCGCAGACAAAGTCTGCCACGACTTTCTTAGTTACTGCTCTGTAAGATGCTTCTTCGACCCATTTGGTGAAATAGTCGATTGCTACTAGGATAAACTTGTGACCGTTGGAAGCGGCAGGCTCGATTGGTCCAATAACATCCATTCCCTAGGCGGCGAACGGCCATGGCAAGCCTGTTGCATTAAGCTCATTTGGAGGTACCTTTATCATGACTGCATGTATCTGACAGCGGTGGCATTTGTGGACATGCTGGATGCAGTCCATTTCCATAGTCATCCAAAAGTAACCAGCTCAGAGTATCTTCTTTGCTAAGACAAAACCAATCATATGCGGACCGCAGGTCCCAGCATAAATTTCTTCTAGTATCTTGGATGTTTCCTTTATGTTGACACACCTTAATAACCCCAAATCAGAAGTCATATTATATAGGATTCCTCCGTTGTGAAAGAAGTTGTTGGACAGTCTCCGAAGTGTGCGTTTCTGAGTAGGGTTTGTGGGTACTCTCCTTTTGCCAGATATTCCTTGATATCATGAAACCAAGGCTTTTCGTCTGCTTCTTCTTCAACGTGGGCATAATAAGCTAGCTGATCATGGATCTTTACTGGAATGGGGTCAATGAAATTCTTGTCTGGATGCTGTATCATAGATGACAGGTTAGCCAGTGCATCGGCGAACCCATTCTGGACTCTAGGTACATGCTGGAACTCCATCCTCGTGAACCTCTTTCTTAATTCCTATACATGATGCAAATACGGGAGTATCATGGAGTTCTTGGTTGCCCATTCTTCTCGCACTTGATGTATAAGCAGGTCTGAATCTCCAATTACTAGTAGCTCTTGAATGTTCATGTCAATGGCCATTTTGAGCCCTATGATGCAGGCTTCATACTCGGCCATATTGTTGGTGCATGGAGCCTGAGTTTGGCAGACACCGGATAATGCTGACCGGTTTCTGATACTAGGACGGCTCCTATGCCAACTCATTTGAAGTTTTCCACTCCATCGAAAAACATTCTCCAACCATCATAGGATTCTACAATGTCTTCTCCTATGAATGATACCTCTTCGTCGAGAAAATATGTTTTCAGGGGTTTGTATTCTCCATCCACGGGATTCTCCGCAAGGTGGTCTGCTAGTGCTTGTCCCTTCACCGCTTTCTGAGTTACATACACAATGTCGAACTCGCTCAACAGGATCTACCACTTGGCTAGCTTGCTAGTGGGCATGGGCTTCTAGAAGATGTACTTCAAAGGATCCATCCTTGATATGAGATACGTAGTATAGGCACAAAAATAATGTCTCAGCTTCTGAGCTACCCAAGTCAAAGCACAACAAGTGCGCTCTAACAGAGAATACCAGGCCTCATACGGGGTGAACTTCTTACTGAGATAATAGATGGCCTGCTCTTTCCTCCCCATTTCATCATGCTTCCCCAGAACGCAACCAAAAGCCCCATCCAATACTGCAAGGTAGAGTAATAAGGGTCTACCTGGCTCGAGTGGGACCAAGACTGGTGGTGTTGACAAGTACTCTTTGATTTTGTTGAAGGCCTTTTGGTAGTCAACAGTCCATTTGGGAGAAACATCCTTCTTCAACATCTTAAAGACTGACTCACAAATAAACGTAGATTGTGCTATGAATCGGCTGATGTAATTATGCCTTCCCAAGAAGCTCATCACATCTTTCTTTTTCTTTAGCGATGGCAATTCTTGAATAGCATTGACTTTTGATGGATCCTGTTCTATTCCTCGGCGACTCATAATAAACCCAAGTAATTTCCCAGTAGGAACCCCAAATGCGCATTTTGCGGGGTTTAGTTTCAGGTTGTACCTTCGCAATCTATTGAAGAACTTCCTCAAATCTTCCATGTAATCAGTGACCCTCTTGGAGTTGATGATGACATCATCTACATATACCTCAATCTACTTGTGTATCATATCATGAAAAATAGTAGTCATGGCCCTCATGTAGGTGGACCCTGCATTCTTTAGGCCGAATGGAATCATCTTGTAACAGTACATTCCCCACGGCGTAATAAAAGTCGTTTTCTCAGCATCTTCTTCATCCATCCAAATCTGATGATAACCCCCGAAACAGTCTACAAATGACTGCAGCTCGTGCTTGGCGCAATTGTAAATCAAGATGTGTATGTTCGGCAAAGGAAAGTCGTCTTTCGAACTGGCCCGGTTGAGATCCCGGTAGTCGACACAGATTCTAACCTTCCCATCCTTCTTTGGCACTAGCACGATGTTGGCTAGCCATGTCGGGTATTCTACTACCCTGAGAACCTTAGCTTTGACTTGCTTAGTGACTTCTTCCTTGATTTTCAAACTCATATCAGGCTTGAACTTTCTAAGCTTTTGCTTTACCAGCAGACATGTTGGATCGATTAGCAGTTTGTGAGCCACAATAGATGTACTTAGACCAGTCATGTCATCATATGACAGAGCGAATATGTCCTCATACTCCCTTAGAAATTCTGTGTATTCCTTCTTTTTGATGGCAATAAGTGAACGCTGATTCGTGTTTCCTTGACGTTTTCTGCATCTCCTAGGTTAACAATTTCTTTCTCGTCCAGGTTGGACTTAGGTCTGTTCTCAGCTTCTTTGACTATCTCATCCGTTATGTCATCCTCCTCTGAATCAATGTCCGTTTGTTGTGTTGTCTCATTGCATGTCACAGTCATTGGTTCATCAAGATACGTAATAGTAATGCCCGAGGCTCGCCGGGCTCTGGTTGTCCTGATGGTCCAATTATTAAGGTGTGCCCCTCTGCTCACAGTCTATATGGAATGGCCTTTCTCCCTTTCCTCCTCAAGAATAACACAATAGTCCATGTCATTATCTTCTAGGAACAAGTTCTTCACCGCCTCAGGCGCTTCTTCTTCTTCTGACCCATAAACAGTGTCACCCTGTTGGAAAGTCTACTCCAAATGCGGTATTGGCTGCTCTAGTGGATAATAAGGACCGCGCCATGGTGGTGACCAGTTGTTGAATTCTTCCCAGATGTACTCATATCCCAGACCGAAAGTAGTACCATGTTTCTTGAGCTTTATGGGCTTAGCAATTCATTGGAGATTCTTACTAAGCCCCTTGCCAGGTTCATACCCACTCCAATTCAGTATACTCTCGATTTTATTATCCCACCATTTGTCTTTGTCAACAACATCTACCCATTCAATGTGGTGGTAAGTCTTTCCACCTAGCTTCCTTCTTCCTTCGATTGACGGAATGGTCTGGCGACTGTATATAGGGTTGCTACCGTCGCCGTGAATGATCACCTCTTGATGATTCCATTCTTATTTTTACTGCCTTATCCGGTGTTGATGCTATAGCCCCAGTGGCATGGATCCATGGTCATCCCAACAGCAGGTTGTAAGATGATGGCACTTCTATCACCTGGAAATCAACATCGAACCATGTTGGCCCCATTTGCAAGAATAGGCTAATCTCCCAGTGGTGGACCTTTGAGAACCATCGAATACTTTCACATTGATAGCTCTGTCCTTTATCTTGTGTAGTCCTTTACCCAACATCTTGAGTGTTACCAGTGGACAGATGTTAAGGCTGTACCCTCCATCGATTAGGATTCTGGTGATAAAATAGTCCTCGCATTGCACGGTGATGTGCAGTGCCTTGTTGTGCCCCAGCCCCTCAGGTGGTAGCTCGTCCTCATGAAAAGTAATATTGTGGCTCTTCAACACTTATCCTACCATGTTAGCCATTTCCCCGCCAGTGATGTTGATTGGTATGTGTGCTTCACTCAGCACCTTTAGCAGAGCGTTCTTGTGTGCTTCATAATTTTGTAGCAAAGCAAGAATAGAGATTTGTGTTGGTATTTTGTTCAACTGGTCGATGACTGAGTATTCCTTGGAATATATCTTTCTCCAAAGATCGTCTGGACCTGTCTCAATGATGTGTGGCCGGTTGGAGGCCTGCTTGCTTGACTCGGCTAGATGTTCCGGGGTATAAACTCTACCAGTTTTCGTCATACCCTGTGCAGCAATAGTCTCTTTGAACCTGACCTTGCCTTTCCTTCTTGCCTCGACTGTATAGTCCCAGGGTACACACAAATAAGGAAATCACAGGTATCACTCCAAATCTTTAAACAATCACAACATTATCAACAAGAAAGAATTACACAACCTTCACATCATGTTTCCATAGCCTTTAGTTGGGCATTTCATATTGTTCCACATCATTCACATTACCACCGCTATCTTGAGCGGAGTCCGATCTCGACCCGATCAGCTAGGTCATCTCCCAGAGATGTTACCAATATTATATTCACACTTTTCAGTTTCAATCATCAATGCATAACCGCCATGTGTATATGTCATGGCGTCCGATCATGGCCCGATTGGCTAGGCCGCCTTACCGAGGTGTTTCCTTTTTCCATTATTCATCTCACTCCAATCTTTGGTTACACATGTATTAGTTTACCGACACTTGGGGCCACAATTTTCACATTCCACAATTCACGTTTCACATTGTTCCCATTTTCAACATTAGGTTTGTAATTCAAGAGAGTATGGCACACAAGAGTAAATAAGGTTGTAGGCGTAGATGAGACTTCATGTAAATGGCACAACAACGCACTTCAATTTCAATCAATGTCTAAGCATTTCAATACATGATACATAGTCCTTGCAACTTTTCAAATTATCAAGAATAACACGTGATCAATTTGAGACAGTTTCCACGCATATAAGGTTGCAACACCAAGTCAAGTGAAATAGCAATCAATAAAACAATTCAATTTAATCTTACCGTACTCACGCAAACACGATGAAGCTCAATTTCTAAAAGATGGGGTTTTAGCCATACATACCTCAATAAAGCTTTCCTTATTCCTTACAAAATTTTTGAACTTTTAGCACTTCGATCTATTGTGTAAGAATTACAAATTAAACCGAGAATTAGAGACGAGATTGAGATTCTAGCTTGTTTTGAGCATACTATCAAACACTAAAGGTGCATTGTGATCTTAGGTCCTTTTGAGAGAAATTTATATCATTTTATACCCCAATTGCTTTCTTTTTAGTTCACTACATCCCAATATTCTATGGTGTGATATGCATGCAAGAAATTCATTCTTAAACCCATGAATTACTTCACTAGTGATCCCTTATTGCTAAGCATAGGAATAAGAGCTGAGGTAATGAATTCTTACCTCTTGGGATGAAGATTTAGGTGCCCTCACTTGATTATCTTCAAAGATTTGGCAAGGTTTCATGGAGTAATTTGATGGGAAGCACTTCCCTCTCTAAGACCCCCTCTCTCTCTCTAAAGGCATCAGGAATATGCTCAAAATGAGTTATAACACCAAATATATCGATAAGGGGTCAGGTTTAAAATTTAGAAAATTAGAGCCCCGAGTCAGGTCTGCGATCGCATTTGCGAGTGCAAAGTGGAAATGCAGCCCGCATAATGGACCGCAAAAGTGCTCCCAACATCTGAACATTCTGTCTGGGTATGTGGCAGAAATGCGGTCCGCATACCCGTTCTGCGGTCGCATAATGCACCGCAGAACTGCTCCTTACAAAATCCCAAGTAAAGTATGCGACGACTATGCGGTCCGCATATCAGTTATGCGATCGCATAATGGACCGCATATTTAACCTCAAATTTGACCAACACACTGACTTACTTTGCGGCGATTATGTAGTCCGCATACCTGATATGCGACCGCATTCTTGACTGTAGAATCACATTTTCTGGAAAATATTATTTCTTGACTTTTTATAGCATAGATCAGTCCAAAAAGGTCTGAACCGCGGCGAGCTTGCTCGCTGCAAAGAATTTTACGCATCTCTAACACATGATCCTAATTGCCACCATGAGCTTTTGGGTTTAGGGTGGAGATATTTTCACGGGGTCTCACATTCTATACTTGAGATGTAGATTATTTTTTTAGATTTGTTGAAATACTTGGACAATAAGGTTCTTGAGGGTTTATTGAACCATTGTTGGCTTGAGAGTGGTGATTAAGGTTCATGTGGAACATTTATTTAACCACTCTCCTTGATGTTATTATGCTTACTACCTTGCTTGTCATTGATATATATATATGCTTGGTAAGGAAGAGTGTAAAACACAAAAGGTGATACTGTGTCGTTGCCTTTATATTACCATGTGAGAGAGTGTGTAAAGCACAAAAGGTGATGCCGTGCCAGTTTATATATTTTATCATATGAAAAAAAAGTATAAAGAACGAAGGATGATGTCGTGCCATTGCATTTATATTACCATGTGAGGGAGAGTGTAAAGCACGAAGGGTGATGCCGTGCCAGTTCATATATTTTATCATATGAAAAAAGTGTAAAGCACTAAGGGTTATGCCGTGCCATTTCATGTGAGTGTAAAGAAGGGGGGGTGATGTCGTGCCATGTCATGTGAGTGTAAAGCACGAAGGGTGATGTCGTGCCATGTTATTGAGAGTAAAAGCACGAAGGGTGATGGCGTGCCATTTTATTTATACTACCATGCTTATATATTATCATGAGTTCATGACACGATTGGTGTTTCTGTGCAGGCAAAGACGAGGGACATGCATTATGTTGTGATATCGTTTTCTTTATATACGTTCATGCCTTTACCTTGAGTTGTTATTCTCGTACTTATGTTTCTTATATGACTTGTTGTTATTGTCCTGTCTTGTTCTCTAACTCAATTGTTGTCGTGTTGCCATGCCTTTTACTTGTTTAACTTGCAAATATCATGCCTACTTCCTGTTGTTATATTTACATCCATGTTGTATCTCATTCATCGCACTTTAGCATAAGCTTTCTACCATGTTACCCATTCCTTCCTCTATTCGTTAGCATATAAAGATCATGCTCCCCCCCTTATTTGTTATATCTATACCTATGCCTTCTACCATGCTAGTTATGTGAAATTATGTTCGTCTTTCCTAAATGATGTCATCATTCCTATGTATCCTACCTTGTCACTACTGTCATCGGTATTTCATTTACCTAGTTGGTACGGTTATACGTATATTTGGTGAGGATGAGATAAATGCACGAGGGTGTTGCCATGCCATTGGACTTAATGTCTTGAGTATATTTCTCACACTATGATAGTTATGGATTTATTACTATGAATTTTTGGTTATCGCTCTAAGGAAAGGATTGGTTGTGATATTGAGGAATATTAATCGTGGTTCTTCTATAGAAATCATTTACTGCTTCACATAATTGTTTCCATGTATTCTATTTTGTTTTGTTCTAGTATTGTTCTATTGCTAGTCTTCTATACAAGTTATATCGGTGAGTATCTCTTAACTAAAAAACCTCGTCACTACTTCACCAAGGTTAGCCAAGATAGTTACTCAGTACATGGGGTCAGTTGTGCTCATGCTACACTTCTGCACCTTGTGCGCAAATTTTAGAGCGGAGCTGCGGGTAATGTCAGGAGCTAACTCTTAAGATGTTTTTGCCTTTCGAATGTGGCTGCCACTTCTCCCTGGGTAGTTCTATTGTTGAATTTTGTTTAAGTACATTTCAAACAGAAGTAGAAGTTTTATATCCGTCTTTGAAATAATCTAGTCGTAGTAGCTCATGTCTTGCATTACCAGTCCTTCGGATGTTGTATGGATTCCATTTATATTATTTATTGGTCACCTTTATTTTATTTAGATTGTGTGAACTTTTAATTGACTTACCTAACGGGTTGAGTTAGGTGCCATCATGGCTAGTGAATTTTGGGTCGTGACTTGTATATAAAAGTTATTTTACTAATCTTAAAATAGTAAGCATGATATAAGTTGCAATTGTAATTATAATACTAAATTATCAATTTCAAAACTACTAGTACTTAATTAATTTTGTAAAAATAGGTATTATTGATTGAAAATATTTTCAAAACATTCATTGCAAATTATCAAATATAAATAAATTAATTCCAAAAGGGAGGGTCAAAATTGGTCGTCAATAGCTACCCCTCTTTGACCGGAGACGATGAAAGAGTTTTCGGGCAAATAAATTGAACCAAAGCCAATTTTGTCCCGACTTTAGGCATGCATTTGTAGGAATAGCACGAAGATTATGAGTTGTAGGATTTTGGAAAATCTGAGGAGAATTTCGGGAAGTTGGGGCTAGCTTTGATTTTCTTACATACATCGGGCTTAACGAGGATCAGGCCTCATGTAGTTCTGGAGTGAACATTTTTTAGGAAGCGATGCTTGTAGGAATTTCCCCAGTATCGTAATATGATGATACTGCGAGACGGAGGATTTGGTACTCACGATAGCTTTGAATTTGCAGATTGACTTGAAAGATTTGAAAGATGTGATGTAAATGATGCAGGAATGATAATGCTTTGCTGTCGGTTGGCCATTATTTGAGTCCGAGATGATGGGATACAAGAATTTGACTCGATTGTTAGCTGGGTTGTGTACTGTTCCACAGTTGTTGGAGCATTGAGTCTCATCGTGTTGGGAGTAGTTGATTTGTAATTTAGAATGCATCTCCTATTACTGGGAGAGTTTTGCATTGAAAACAGAAAGTATCTCCGTTTGATAGGAGTGTTTGACTAATAGGGGTTATCCCCTCTTGTTGGGAGAGTTTGAACAGAAAATATAAAGTATCTCCACTTGATGGGAGGGATTGTACTTGAAAATGTAAAGCATCTCCGCATGATGGGAGTTTCTGACTTGAAGAAAAAATAATCATACTTGTAATATGCATGAGCAAACGTCAAAACATTCGAGGTAACAATAAAAGAAAAGCATGTCCAAGAAATACTCTTGACTGTGAGGCTAAGTTGTGGTCGTCAATTGGCAGAACGTTGGCGACGAGGTTTGCAGCTATCTATTCTGATCTCTAATGTGAAAGAATGGTTGTGCGGATCGCTCCTATTTGGCAGAGCAAATAGTTTGCCACATATAGGGATACGATTGGCATATCTGAAGCTTGATTGGTACAGGGCGCTCTGATCGATTATGCTGACGATTTGCTATATACAGGTCTTCAATTGGTGAAGCCAGCGGCCTTTTTGTACAAGGTTCTCCGATTGATTGAGCTAGAGATTTCTGTATACAGGGCTCCAATTGGTGAAGCCAGTGGCTTGTTTTGTACGAGGTGCTCCGATTGATTGAGCTGGCGATTTGCTATATACAAGGCTCCAATTGGTGAAGCCGATGGCTCTCTATATATAACATGCTTTGTTTAGTTAAGCGGATGGTTTGCTATGTAAAGTACTCCTCATCTGTATCAGTGGCCTGGTTCCGGAATACCTAGAAAGGATTCAAAAGTTAGTTTTAGTTATACAAGGAAGATTTGAAATAGAGAAAGAGCGAAGATAGTCATGAGAGAGCGGTGGATCTGTCATTTGACCCAATGTATTTCCAACATTTCCTTAGGTCCTATTAGCCCTACATTCAAATAAAATTCTTAGCAAGGAGGGGTTGTTGGTTTGTGTCGACCGTAATCCTGGCCCTGCCCCGGTCTTGATAAGGTTATGTAATGAAGTTCAATAGGTGGAACAAATTATGATTTTCTTAGAAAACGTTTTTTCAAAATTTTGTTTCATGGAAAATGTCGTCGTTTCCAGATTATGACATGTTTCAGAAATTCCTTGAATGCGAGCATCATTTCTTGAAAACTCTATCTTGTTGATGTCGATATTCCGAGATGCTTCTAACAACATGACTTCTTGCTGCTGCGATTGCATCCTAATCTGAACTAATGCATTACAAAGTTTTCCTAGGGTTATGACTGAACCATTTCAGGTTGCCTACATATCCAAAATGGAATCAGGTTTGAACATAGTTCTTGGATAGAGAAAATATGATGAATATGACTGAGACTAACTCAGGCAGCCTAAGTATCCAAATTGAATCATGTCAAGACGTTGTTTGATTACAACAGATGCAAAAATGATGAGATTGAAAAAGAAATGGCCGAGTCTGATGACTCAGACTGCCTACGTATCCAAATGGAATCAACCTAAAATGTATTTCAATTGCAAAAGATGACTAAATCTAATGAGGATTGCCTACGTATTCCTTCCAGAGGAAATCAAGTCGTGGCGTAGTTCCGAGCAACATATAAAATGATACTTGGATTTTCTATTACAAAAAAAAGGGGGAGAGAGAAATCTAACCCTACGTGGGTTGCCTATGAATCCCTCTGTGGGAAGTGAGGTTGAGCGTAGTTCTATTATAGCCAAATCCTAACTCTATTATCTTCAAACGTAGTACCTCTTGATTGCGTCTGAGTTGATAGGCTTCGTGTTGACTCTTCCGTCTATTTCTGCCAAGATTAGAGCTCTTCCTGCCAACACTTGGTGGACTACATAATGACCTAGACAATTTGGTGCGCACTTCTCTTTGGCTTCTTCCTGGTGGAGGAATATTTTTTTCAGAACCATTTGCCCTGGTATAAATTGGCGAGGCTTCACCCTTTTGTTAAATGCACTGGTCATCCTATTTTGATACAACTGACCATGGCATACTGCGTCCATTCTCTTCTCATCAATGAGCATGAGTTGCTCATGCCTGACCCGTATCTATTCTGCATCGTCTAACTTGGCTTCTTGGATGACTCTTAAGGATGGTATCTTAACCTCTGCTGGTATCACAGCTTCGGGGCCATATACCAACCTGTATAGCATTGCTCTAGTAGATGTCCTCATGGCAGTTCGATAACCCAGTAAGGCGAAGGATAACTTCTCATTCCACTGCCTATGATTGTGCACTATCTTTCATATAATCCTTTTGATATTCTTGTTGGTTGCTTTAACTGCTCCATTCATTTGTGGTCTGTAGGTTATGGATTTGCTGTGGAAAATTATGAACTTCTCGCAAATTTCTCTCATGAGATCACTGTTGAGATCAGTTGCATTATCAGTGATGATTGACTCGGGTATCCCAATCGACAAACGATGTTTTTACGGACAAAATCTGCCACTACCTTCTTTGTGGTGGCCTTGTAAGTAGATACTTCAACCCATTTGGTAAGTAGTCAATGGACATCAAGATGAAACGATGCTCATTTGATGTGGCGGGCTATATAGGTCCAATCACGTCTATTTCCTAAGTAGCTAATGGCCAAGGTGAACCCATTACATCATTAGCCATAACCCGAATGAAACCCCCATGGATCTGGCACTGGTGATACTTCTACGCGTAGCGGATACTATCACTTTCCACAGTCATCCAAATGTATCTGGCTCTTAAGATTTTCTTGGCTAGGTAAAGTCATTCATGTGGGGTCTGTAGGTTCCTCTATGTATCTCTTCTAGAAATCTGGTTGCTTCAGTGACATCTACACACCTCAACAAACCCAAGTCTGGGGTCCTCCTATATAGGACTTCTCCGTTAAGGAAAATGTGATTTTTCAACCTCTTGAGCGCTCGCATTTGACTATTGGTAGCATTATCCGGGTATTCACTTGATTCGAGGAACCTCTTGATATCGTAGTACCATAGTTTACCATCTGGCTCTTCATCTACAAGGAAATAATATGCATGTTTATATCTGATTTCTACCTTGACATGGTTTATTTGATTCTTATTTGGATATTGAATCATGGATGATAAGGTTGCAAGAACGTCAACAAATTTGTTCTAGATCCTGGGAACATGCTTGAACTCGATCTTTGTGAACTTCTTACATAACTCTTTTACATAATGCAGGTATGGAAGGATCTTGACGTTCTTGGTAGATCATTCCCCTTGAACTTGATGTATCAACATATCAGAATCGCTTATGACCAAAAGCTCTTTTATGTTCATGTCGGCTACCATCCTGATCCTGAGGCTGCACGCTTTGTACTCGGCCATATTATTGGTGCAAGGGAACCTTATCTTTCTAGATACTAGATAGTGTTATCCTGGTTCCAAAATTAGGACTGCCACAATTCCTACTCTTTTGAAATTTGCCGCTCCGTCGAAAAATGTCCTCCATCCAAGGTATGACTCCGCAATATCTTCTCCGGCGAACAACATCTCCTCGTCAGGAAAGTACTTAGTGAGCGTACCATAATCCTTGTTCACTGGTGTATAAAGATGACATAACGCACACCCAATTTCCCGGTGGATCAAACAAGGTAAGAGTATGAATATATGAGATCGAAATCAAAGCTGGGAATGCTTTGTATCAAGGCCCGAACAGAGTGCTCACTACTCACCATCGGACCTGATGAGACAACAACCCTTAAACCCATAACGAGCTCTAAGACCTCAAAAAACATGTCAAATAGAGGGTCGTGATATCAGCACCAATTGGAGATCACGGTGCAGATCTCGCTCGATGTCGATAGTAGATCAGTAATTAATGAGAAAGGAGGATTTTTACCTTTTTAGAATTGTACTAGAGATGAAACTCTCCTACTATATAGAGGGAAAGTTTTTTGTTTAATAGGAAACATTGCACACGCATACCAAGGCAATACATACTTATTTCTATACTTTTTAGCTATTGCAAAGTCCTTACTTTACTTCTGTTCTTTGTTGTCGATTGGTTTCGAACCAAGGACCCAACTGAGGGCAGAAACTATTACCCAATCCAAGTTCAAGCTAGGCCATAATGTTATGACTAGTTTGATTATTCATTGTGTCTTTAATTCGCTTATCTAATACTCTTGATCATATTTGTTGAATCTATCCACATATCATTAAAACAGTGTACAAATTTAATTGTTATCCATTTTAAGGGTAAATAGTTTAGCACCCACCGTGGGGCTAAGGATAATAGTGGTGGTTTGATACAAATCTCCATAACATGCTCTATTTTACGCTTGTTCTTTAAAGTCTCAATTCAAGTCAGCTTAAAGATGTCAAATTCTCAGTCTGCCCACTTGAACATTGAGGCTGAGGCTGGCCATCATGGCGAAAACGACAATCTAATGCCTAACAATGAGGCACCCCTTACTGATCCCAATGGAGTCCTAGTTGCCAATCCAATTGACACCAATTTACAGGTTGCTATCGACATCAATCTACCGACTAACCCCGAAAACAACGTTCGTGAAGGTCCCCAACCAATAGTTTGAGAAATGCCTACAGGCGAAGGTGATGGAGTAAGCCTACGGCTAATCTTCAAAATGTTGCAGGCTCAAAAAATGGTGATATCACAGCTACAGAATCAAGGCCACTGCCCTGGAAGGGTCGAGCCAGAATGGTCCTAGGAGAAAACCCGAAGAAATGAACAAATCACCGAGAGGTCGGGTGAAGCTGAGCCCTAGGTCAACCCCAAGATAATGAAAATTCTTGAAGCATTTGATAAAGCGAGTGGAATCGGGTGAGAAAAAAATTGAGGCCAACGATAAGAAGGTGGAGAGTTGATCAGATCCCTGAAGCACCCCTGATATTGAAAGGACAAGATTCTAGAAGTTTATCCAAAATCCTTTCCCTCCGAGCGCGACACCAAACCTGATCCCTAAGAGGTTTTGTATGCTTGACATTCCAAAGTACAAAAGAACCACGAATCCAAACGAGCATGAAACCTCCTATACATGTGCCATAAAGGGGAACAACTTGGAAGATGACGAAATCGAGTTGTGTTGCTGAAGAAGTTCGGGGAAACTCTATCAAAAGGAGCAATGATATGGTATCACAACTTACCCCCAAATTCTATTCCTTCATTTGCTATGCTTGCAGATGCTTTTTTGAAGGCCCATGCCTAGAACACCAAGGTCAAAACCAGAAAATCGAATCTTTTCAAAGTTAAACAAAGAGATAACGAGATGCTTAGGGAGTTCGTGTTGATGTTCCAGATAGAAATGATGGACCTGCGTCCAGTTGCTGATGATTGGGCCGTCCAGGCATTCACCCAAGGAAATAAACCCCAAAGCTCCTGATTTTGCAGCATCTAAAACAAAATTTGGTAGAGTATCTGGCGGTAACTTGGGCCGATGTCCACAACAGGTACCAGCCAAAAATCAAAGTTGAGGACGACCAAACAGGAGCTCCCTCTAGGTCTATTTATACCATCAGAGTCGACAATAGCTCTAAGAAAATAGTCAACCATGAATCGAGGTCGGTCCGAGATCAGTACCAACCATATAACGTAGATCGAAGGGGAAACATGTTCGAGCATCATCTCATAAGGAATGAAAAAAGGAGCGATCAAGGGACCTAGAGCCAAGGTCTGATGAGTAAAAATGGTTTTGACAGGCCAATCGAGGTTAGGGAAGCACCAAGATTATCAAAGTATAACTTCAACATTGATGATGCAAGCATTATATTAGCCATCGAACGCATCAAGGAAACCAAGTGGCCTCGACCATTGAAATCCGACCCTACCTAGAGAGTCCCAACATGATGTGTAAGTATCATGTCACTCATGGCCACATGATCGAGGATTGCCGACAATTGAGAGAATAAGTTACCCGGCTGTTTAATAACGGACACCTCCGAGAATTTCTGAGTGATCGAGCCAAAAACCACTTCTAGAATAGGGACGCCAACAAATAAATCGAACAAGAGGAACATCACCACGTCATCAACATGATCATTAGAGGGGTCGATGTTCCGCAAGGGCCAATGATAAAGTGCACTAAGGTATCCATCACGAGGGAAAGTGCACCCGAGATTATTTCTCAGAGGGGACCATTTAGTTCAGCGACGAGGATGCCAAGGGCATCGTACAACCTCACAATGATGCACTGGTAATATCCATACTTATCAATAAATCTCGAGTTAAACGTATGTTAATTGATCCATGTAGCTCAGCCGACATCATCAGATCAAGGGTCGTAGACCAGTTGGGGTTGCAGAATCAAATAGTGCCAGTGGTCCAAGTGTTGAACGGATTCAACAGGGCATCAGAAACCACTAAAGGGGAAATAACCCTACCAGTTAACACCACTGGGATGATGCAAGAGACAAAGCATTATGTGATCCAAGGGGACATGAGGTACAATGCTCTATTTAGAAAGCTATGGGTTCACAACATTAGGGTGAGACCTTAAACCTTGCACCACGCATTGAAATTCCCTACACTTGGAGGAATCAAGATGGTCTACGGAGAATAGCCGGCTACAAAGGAGATGTTCACAGTTGACGAAGTACTCCCGGTGCCCACCGTCTTGACATTAAAGAATACAGAGCCGACCAAGAAGGCCGAAGCTAAATAGCAACCACCGATGTCGGTCTTGGCTAGACTGGAGGAATGACGAGTGGACGAGGAAGATAATTATGGAGTTCTGAGATCGTTCATAGCTCTTGATGATACTGACGGCACCAAATCGATGGTCGAGGAGTTGGAGCAAGTCATATTGATCGAACACCTACCAGATCGAAAGGTATACCTGGGCATGAGGTTAACTTCCGAGCTCAAAAAAAAAACTCATTGAATTTCTTAAATCTAACATAGACTATTTTGCTTGGTCCCTCCTTGACATGACAGGGATTCCCCCAGAAGTGACCACTCATAAGCTGCGTTTGGATCCGAAGTTCCACCCAGTAAAATTGAAGAGGAAACCACAATTTGAGGTCAAGCATTAATTCATCAACGATAAGGTATCTATACTCCTTAAAATAGGGTTCATTCGGGAAGTTAAATACCCATACTAGTTAGCTAACGTAGTGGTAGTGCCTAAAAAGGAAATAAGCTAAGAATGTGTGTAGATTACAAAGATCTGAACAAGGCATGCCCTAAGGATTCTTTTTCTTTGCCTAAAAGTGATAGGATGTGTCACGACCCGACCTCAAGGAGCGTGACTGGCGCTCAACCGAGTTACCCCAATCAAGCAAGCATGTACAATGCCTTCCACCCGAACTTACCCATGAATGAAGAGATGATATTTTCATTAACTAGACAATGAGAAGATCATGTGGAACACACCAATTGATTACCGTAAGTTACGTCATTTATAAGTCTCAAAACACATATACTTTCATTGTTTGAAGTGGGACATGTGATGCAAATACAACATTACTAGTTTGACTTTTCGAACACAAATATACAACCCACACCATGTCTACGGAGCCTCTAATTGATACATAAGGGTATTGTGATAGTTCCAGCAACAAGGCCCCGACTATACCTCAAAATATAATACACAAGGAACAAAAGATACACGATCCTGAAATGAAGTAGGGATCACTAAGTTAGCTGGAAAGAGGGTGTACCGCTATCACTAATCAATGCTGCCTACTATGGAACCACCTGCATCCATTCAAGATTAGTACATATGGAATAGTACTAGTATGAATGATTAAACACCCTCTACAAGGAAGAAAAATCATTAAAAAAAATAGGAGCCTCAAACAATACCAAAACATCAAGTTAGGAGCAAGATAAGGTTTTAAGTAAATTTCCATATTTTAGGTTGGGAGATCTTTAGAACGAATACACCACCGTGCTTTTAGCATAGAGTTCGATCTCAGCACGATCGACTAAGTTGTCTCACCCCGAGACATCCACTCACAATACCACCATGTGCGCGGCATGGCCTCCGATCTCAGCTCGATCGGCTAAGCCATCTCGCCACATTGCCATGTGGGTCGACATCACAATCCTCTATCAATCATCTCATCCTAATTTAGGGGAATAATCTCATCACATCAATCCCATCCCAATTAAGGGGAATAATCTCATTACATCAATACAGGGATTTACCCATCAATCACTCTTATACCGGCACGTGTAGTTTTGGAGTTAGGCTATTTCAACGTACCCTTCCTCGGTGAATAAAAGATACTCCCAAAATATTTATTATACAAAGGATTTACAGCTTATTACATAATCTTTTACACATCTTTTCATTTCATTGGCTCTAGTGGCCACAATGTAATATCATTCTTGGCACGTTGGTCGTATGTCATATTTCATACTCCATTCTTTCACTTTCAAATATTATTATGGATTAGCAACAACACGGGCATCTATAATCACGACTTTAAGTACACAGGTGAGCAAATAAGAGTCTTAGGCACATTGGAATTTCTTACACAATTTGGCATACTAGCTTGCAATGGAAACATAATTTTAAATCACAACACCTTTGATGGTCATACTTGATTTCTGTTACACCTCATATTTTTGTACATGAAAGTATGCCATAAGTAAATTGATGAAAGCTTGGAAATGAGATGTTACATTCCGCATTTTAGTACATTAAAGTTT
The DNA here is from genome assembly GCF_000715075.1 of Nicotiana tabacum. Taxonomy (NCBI): domain Eukaryota; kingdom Viridiplantae; phylum Streptophyta; class Magnoliopsida; order Solanales; family Solanaceae; genus Nicotiana; species Nicotiana tabacum. The sequence goes on from NC_134090.1 coordinate 106,548,015, forward strand.
TGTCATAAGTTAATCGACGTGAGTTCGGGAATGAGATTATTTTGGGATTATAAGTATTATGCTATTTCAAATAAGTGATAAGTAAATTCATGAGGCTGAGAGGGTAAGCGAATCGAAGAAAATGAGTTTCGTCGAAGTTTGATAATTTGGGATAAAATATGGTCTGAGCTGTAATACCCGGTATTTATGGACTAATACCATACAAGGTACCACATGACCATGATAGTAAGTGTATAAAGTGTGTTAAAAGTGAGTAGTATTTTAGGTAATTTGAGATAATTCTTAATTTTGTGGATAATTGGATAATTATGAATTTTTAGTGGGAGAGTAATTAAGCTAATTAGGTAATTAAGATAATTTGGATAAGGTTAAACCCCCCAACGTGGCATCCAATCACCCCAACCTATTGCCCCCTCATTTACCAATTTGCGCTGGCAAAAAATAGTTTTCTCTCCGTATAGTGTGATTTTTTCGCTACAGTGCCAGTTCCGACAAAAATGGACGGTTCTCAGTCGTCCACCGGTGAAAATCCACCGAACCAGTCACCAAAGAAGCTCCTTAACAAGGCGCATAACCCCCTAAACCAACTTATCCAAACACTTCCCCAGCTGCTAAGAATCAACGGAAAGGTGAGGCATTCACTGTAGCAAGTCGCTTGGGAGCTTCAAACAATTCCCAAGTCAATTCTGGAACAAAAAATGACATTCCACTCTATGGAGATTGTTCTCCATCATAAAACACACATCCTCACCAAAAATCAGCCATTTCCACCATGGGAATCAATGCCAATGATCATCTACAAAATGCCAGCAACACAGAGCTCACCGGAGATGGAGTTCCAGTCGGCCAATTTGAGAATGCAGGGTACCAAAATTCTCATACTAATGAGCACATCAGTCTAGCACCTTCAATTTTGTATGTGTATCAATCTACTGCTTCAATTCTAAAATCATTGAACCCAGGCACTCTAAACTCCCCAAATGTTCAAAAAAATGACAACTTTCATTCTGGACCAATTGGAACTCAACCATTGATTGGAAATCTTTCTTCACCTTCTGAGGAGCCGGTAAGCAAAGTTTCAACTCATTCTAACATGACAATTGATCACCTCGAACAATTGAAAAGCCCAGTTCTGCACCATTTGGCAGGACAGGAGGTTCTGGTGAACCAATTGCCTCAAAACCAATAACAAGCTACTCCTGTTATTCAAGATATTGATCCTCAAGCTTCAAATCCAATTCGACAAGGACCAATTTCCTCGAATATCCAAATTAGTGACTCTGCAGTTACTGAACTGTCAGGTGCTCGACCAAATGTCAATGTCACCTATGTTGCTCAAACATGAGTCCAAGCCAGAATACAAGCCTCTCATGATCATTAGGTAGGTACTCGTCAAGAGAACACCCATGCTCCAACTTAAGAAATCAAGGGTTAATCTCTCTCTTTTGAAATACAGAAGGCTGTCAAACAGAAGGCTGCCCTTGCCCCTGTTGATAGCAATGCAATGATTGGTAAAGGAGAGACCTCAATAGCAAGTCCTAATGTCAATATTCTTCCCTCAACTACTACTCCTTCATTTGTGCAACCAATAGTTATCAGTGAGCCATTAGCCATTCAACTGCCTCAAAATCAATCCAATCCAAACTTCAATCCTAATGCTAATGCCCCACCCAAGATATCAGCCAACTTTGATAGGCCTACCAATACCAAAAAATCCCAAAAACCTCATGCAACAAATAATCACCCACCTATCCAGCCTGTCAAACAGGCTCCACCAATTACTAATCACAACTCACAGTCTAGCAATCCCTCCAATCAAAACAAACCTGCTAGTATCTCACCACCACCACCCCTACTGTTATCTATTCCTATGTCACAAGACTCAGAGCCATACATGAGGTTGACGTCAAACCTATAGCATTTACTCATCCAAATATCACTACCAAACAAGGTCAGTCTGCAGTAATCTTCAAAAGGGAAGATTACAATGTAAGATTTGCTGACAGGTGCAAATTCATAGTAGTTGGCAAGTTCTCCAATACCATGCCTAGAATAGAAGTCATTAGAAAGAGCTTCATTGCCCAGACTGAACTCAGAGGACCAATAAAGATAGCCCATTTCAATGCTAGGACTGTTTACATTGATCTGGAAAATGTGTATGATCACTCCACTGTCTGGGCTAAGCAGCACATGTATATTCAAGGCCAGATGATGAAATTAGAAGCATGGTCCCCAGAATTCAAGCCAAATGAAGATTCACCCATTGTGCCAATATGGGTGGTCATCCCAGAATTGCCATGGCATTTATACTACATGGAAATTCTCACACCTCAGCTATCACCTATAGGCAAAACCTTATACTTGGACCCGATATCTTTCTAGAAAACAAGGGGAAGTGTGGCTAAGGTAAAAATTCAAATTGATTTAACCAAGGAGAGACCCCATTATGACTGGCTTGGATATGATGAGGATCAGGATGAAAATGGAGATGGAAAATGGCTGGAAGTCCAGTATAATAGTTTGCCTGCCTACTACACTCACTACAGACATTTAGGTCACTCTGAATACACATGTGAAACCAGACTAAAAGATGAAGATAAAAAGAAGAGAAAAGAGGAAGAACAAAAAGCTATAGGGAGTCCACACAATACAGCCCCAGGTACATCCAAGGGACTACAACAAACTGTACAAGAGGGAAGGCCAAAAACTAATGAACAAAATCAAAGCAAAAATCCAAAGTCAGTACAATACCAAAAAGCAATAGGACACCAAAATTTAGTTCAAGAAACACCAGAGGAAGAATGGCAGACTTAGAATAGGAAGAACTTCAGAGCTAACACTCAGACCAAGAGGCAACAATAGGTTTATATGCCAAAACAACCAGATGCTAAACAACAAAAGGTTGCTCCAAATGAAATTCACCAGCAGACCACACAGACTCCAGAACATTCAGGTATACATACTATCAATCCTCCAGTTCAACTAGAGAGGAGAGTAGATGATGTTGCCCAGGATCATCCCATTCCCTCTACTCCCTCCTCTAGCTTTGTTGATTGTAGTATTAATGGAGGAAAGAAGATCTATCAGGAGAACCTTATTGCCAGGCAGGAAGGGGTTCCAAATGGGGAGGGGCTTCCTCATGTTTTGCATGAGTGTGCTAATGCACAATTGAATGACCATATGATTGACCAACCAACCCATGCTGCCACAATCTCCAATTTAGACACACAACAAGCTTATTAGTATGACAGTGTGACTGTTGAGGAGGATTCTGAGTCCTTAAGTTCTAAGGAGAATCCATCAGCACAAATAAAAGCTCTCCTCATAAGAAAAGCCAAAGTTGTTGATGACTTTCAAGTTCAGACTCAAAAATCAAAAAATAAGCCCAGCCAAAAAAAGAGAAAATCTATGAAGAGCAGAAATGCAGGAATCAGTATAAATGATCCTCCTGAGGATCCCTTATTTTTTAGCCCTATAATACAGCAAAGAGTCAGTCCAATTCCCAATGCAACCTTTGAATCTCCTGGTTACAGGAACTCTGTCATAGCCAACCCTTCACTCTTTCAACCTCTTTTAACCAATAAAGAACCAATCTCTGATGGCAATGAATTAGATTTACCCATCAATGAAGAACACCCCAAATCCAAAACACACAAATGCACCTTTGTCTCCCCCATCACTCCCAAAAAAAACATCTCCTAAATCCCTTAGATATGGTTCTGGAGGAATGTCCTCTCAACAGATACACTCCAAAGCAGGATGAGTATAGACCAATTGAATCTGAGGATGAAATTGTTGGGAACCAGGATGAAGACAGTGACTCTAGTGAATGAGATCCTGAAAAACAAAAACACTGTGAGCTGCTAATTAGTGCAGTAAATGGTGAAACAATTCAGGAAAGTGTTGCTTCTACAACTTTATCTACCAGGAAAAGTCCCTCTCCCAGGCTTACCAAAAGCTGAGCTGCTAGAAATAGAAGCAGCAGTGTCCCACCAAAACACAATTTAAAACCCTCTTTCCAATGATTAGTACAATCATTTGGAATGCAAGAGGCATTAGAATCTCTGGAGCTATTGAAAGGCTCAGAATTCTTAAACACATCCACAAACTTTCCTTTATTGCAGTTCTTGAACCATTCCTTGATACCACTCATATCAACCTTCTCAAACTCCAACTTTCAATGCACCAAGCTGCTTCCAATGTTAATGACAAGATTTGGGTTTTTTGGGACAAAGAATTCAGTGCTTCTGTCACTGATCATGATGAACAACAGTTGACCTTACAAATGAGACATGTTGAAAGTGACACCCCTTTTTTCCTCACAGTAATCTATGCCAAATGTAAACCAATTCTTAGAAGACCTCTATGGGAGGTGCTGAGACACAAATCAACAACTTATGACTCTCCTTGGTGTGTGATTGGTGACTTCAATTTTATAGCTTCAGTGGAAGAGAAGATAGGGGGCATTCCTTATAAAATGAACAAGAGTTTGGACTTTCTATGCATGATTGAAAATTCTGGCTTGGTTGATTTGGGGTTCTATGGTCCCAGATGTGCCTGGTCCAACGGTAGAGGTCAATGCTCCATTGTGTGGAAAAGATTGGATAGAGGGTTAGCCAATGATCAATGGTTAGCTGCTTTTCCTGCTTCCATAATTTCTCATTTAGCATCAGCAGGATCTGATCACAACCTTCTCCTCATGGAAATCAGAGTTAGGCAAGAAAATTGCACCAAGTACTTTAGGTTCCTAAACCTATGGGTTGATAATGCAAAATTCAAACTATTAGTTAAAGGAATATGGGATGAACAGGTAACTGGCAGTGCCATGTGGATTTTCCATCAAAAATTGAAGGCCCTTTCTACTGGTTTAAGTCAGTGGTCAAGGCAAGAATATGGTGATATTTTCCAAAAGGCTAAAGATTATGAAGAAAAGGTGAAGGCAGTAGAGATGGTTTGGGCTCAGACAAATGATGAAACTGACAGGGCAAATCTCCATGATCTTAATGCTCAATACATCAGATACATGAAGTTAAAGGAGAACTTCCATACACAAGAAACTCACCTCCAGTGGTTTAAAGAAGGAGATGCAAATTCCAAATACTTTCACAGCCTTATTAGAGGTAGAAGAAGAAAATTGTACATCCACAAGATCAAGGATTAGGATGGCAGTGGATTCAAGCGGATAAGGCTATCGGGAGTACTGCTTGTGAATTCTACCAAGACCTCTTCTCAGATCCTATAAGGTCAATTAGATAAGATCTGTTGTCATGTATCCCTTCTATGATTACTCAGGAGGATAATGACACTATATCTGCAAATCCTACCTTATCAGAGCTTAAAGAAGTAGTCTTCTTAATGAACCCCACCAGTGCTGCTAGACCAGATGGTTTTAATGGCAAATTCTACCATTCCTGCTGGGACATCATCAAGCATGATCTCCTAAATGTTGTGCTAGCTTTCTTTGGTGGCTGTACTATGCCTAAATACATGACCAGTGCATGCTTGGTTCTTCTGCCAAAGGTGGAATTCCCCAACTCTTTGACTGAATTCAGACCCATCAGCCTCAGCAACTTCATAAATAAGATCATATCCAAAGTCATATGCACCAGACCTGGTCCTATTCTTCCTAGAATAATCTCAGCTAATCAGTCTAGTTTTGTGAAGGAAGAAGTATATCCGAGAACATCATGTTGGCTCAAGAAATTGTTCATGGTATTAAGAAACCAAATGAAGGATCAAATGTTGTCATCAAATTAGACATGGCCAAAGCCTATGATAGGGTCTCCTAGAGTTTTACTTGCGTAATGCTAAGGAGGATGGGGTTTAGTGAAAGGATCATTGACATGATTTGGAGAACCATGTCTAACAACTGGTATTCAGTAATTGTCAATGGCTGCAGAGGGTTTCTTCCGCTCTACAAGAGGCCTAAAACAAGGTGAACCTCTTGTCCTAGATCTATTCATCATTAGTGCTGAACTTCTTTCCAGAATGCTAAATATCCTCAATCATGACCAATTGTTCAATGGCTTCTATATGGAAAGGAGAGGCCCTCAAGTCAATCATTTGAGTTTTGCTGATGATATCATCATCTTCACTTCTGGGAAAAGTCCATCTCTTCAGAAAATCGTGTGGATATTGAACAACTATGAAAAAACATCTGGCCAGCAGATTAACAGACACAAAATCCATTTCATGACCTCTCCTTGTGCCTTCCCCTCTGTTGTTAGAAGAATTCAATCTGTCACAGGTTTCTCCAAGAAGTCATCTCCTCTAACATACCTTGGCTTCCCTCTGTACATTGGCAGGCTGAGAATCATTCACTTCAACACACTAGTCTCCAAGATTGTGAGTAGAATTAGGGGCTGGCATGGAAAAATGTTGTCACATGGAGGAAGAGCCACTCTGATCAGATATGTCCTTCAATCAATGCCAATTCACCTCTTGGCAGCTGTCCCCCCCTGTAAGCACGTGATTTTTGCCCTATATGAGAATTACTCCCAAAAAATTCAAAATAAAATGATTTTCCTTGAGGTGCAATTTTGAGAATTTTTGTGACATTTTTGATAATTATTTGTATTTCTATCTGTGCGTGTTTATTGGTTAAATTAATAAAAAATTACAAAAATATGTCGCATTTGCATTTAGTATTTATTTAAGTTTGTTTTACAAAATCATAAAAATAATGTACGTTGCATTTTAGCATTTAACGTCTAAATTGTGTGATTTTTATAGTTAATTGTTATTTAAATGTGCGATAATTGTTATTTGGACAGATTTTTGAAGTTATAACAGATTTTGAATCAGGGCAGTAACAGTAGTTTTAAGGGTAATACGGAAATTAACCAATTGTAGATTATTTAATTAAGGTGGGGGACAAGACGTAATGATAAAAGCAAAAAGGAAAAGGTGGATAATAATGTCTTCTTTTCAAAAAGAGGGAACAAGGGGGCCCACTTTGACTACTTTTCAAAAAGAGGGAACATGGGGGCTACTTTGACTACTTTTCAAAAAGAGGGAACACGGGGGGCCCATGTTGACTACTTTTACTAAAGTAAAAGTGTGGGTAATAATAAAAGTTAAAGGGGAAAGAGGTAAAAGGGGGTCTTGCTTTGTATATAAGGGGGGATGAGAGGAGGATGAGAGGAGGATTTTTTTCGAGAGAGATTTTTGGGGAGAATATTTTTTGAGAGTAATACATTCTGAAAATCTGAAGAAGTGTGGTAGAGTTTTGAAAAGAGAAAGACAATTTGAACTTTCACTTGAATAATTTCCGTTTGTCTTTCCTCGAGTGTTATTCAAAATCAGTAAACTACTGCATCTTGTATCCGTCTCTCTTCTGCTTTGATTGCGATTGCACTTTGGTATTGCTGAGTTTTCAATCTATTACTGGGTTATTCTACTGGTCGTTACTGGTTTTGCGGTGTTGCTGAATCTGCTGTTGCTGTGTTATTACTGTTGCTGACTCCTCCTTCTTTTCTTCTTGTACTGCCATTTCCTGGTACACATTTGTACACTCTCGGCTTGAAGTGAAATGAAATATTAATCCGGCTCTGTTCCGGTTGAATTCCTCCTGTTTAGATTTGTGTTTGAATAGAATTTTCCCTTCTTTGTATAAAGATGTAGTTGACTGATTAATGAGTAATGGGGTTGCATATGTATAAATTCTTCATCTAATAATGTTAGTTTAAATTAATCAAATACTAGTTAATTTGTTTTGATATTATGGTGTGTCAATCTCATGTTCTAGTATTATTAAATAATAGAATATAGAATGAAAGCAGTTTTTTCTTTGTACAAACTCGATCGCAATTTTCCGTAGCCGTAAACTAATAACTAATAAGTTACGTTTTTCAGCATGTAATTAATTGGGAGATTTTATTTTATTTTAGAGACAAACTTAATAGAACAAATGTAGTCACTGTAGGTTTATCCTTTAAAAATAAAAAATGAGACGAGCCTCGCCAAATAAATCGCACATCGCTGGGGCCCTCAATAAATACATAACTATTACTAGACTTTGGATTTGGCCGTTTAGTGAATTTTTCACGGCCTTTTTCTAAAACAACAATACGTAGTTTCTTTAGGACGCGTCTTAATTAATCTTATCTTCTTAAATACGGGTGGGCATTTATGTGACCCAAATCCAAATCTCAACGGAGTCGAAATGTGTCTCTAATCACGGGTACATTGATTGTGACGTGGTTCGAGATGCGTGTCCATGACGTTGCAAATTCCTTTTAAAAAAAAATAAGAATGAGATGAGCCTCGTCGAACAAAAATACAAAAATTGCGGGGCCCTCAGTAAATATTTTTTTTAAAATTGCTTAGACTTCGGGATGGACCGTTTAGTAAAATCCCACGGCCCTACCCAAAGTAAATGATACGCTAGTCACTTTAGGCGCGTATTTAATAATGTTATCTTCCTAAACTCGGGTGCACATTTATGTGACCCAAATCCCAATCTCAACAGAGTTGAAATGTGGCTCTAACCACGGGTACATTGATTGTGACGTGGTTCGAGATGTGTTTCCACGATGTTGCAATTCTTGATAAAAATAACAGTAAATGATAAAAGCGGTTAAAAGTTAAATTTTGCACATAGGTTCAACATGTATTAAATCAAATAATCAAGCCAAATATGACAGTTGAGCGACCGTGCTAGAACCACGGAACTCGGGAATGCCTAACACCTTCTCCCGGGCTAACAGAATTCCTTATCCAGATTTCTGGTGCACAGACTGTAATATGGAGTCATTCTTTTCCTCGATTCAGGATTAAATTGGTGACTTGGGACACCCTAAATCTCCCAAGTGGCGACTCTGAAATAAATAAATAAATCCCGTTTCGATTGTCCTTTAATTGGAAAAAAGTCCTACGCCCCTCGCGGGGCCGGAAAAAGGAGGTGTGACAGCTCTGGCGACTCTGCTGGGGATGTTTAACCCAGAACCACTGGTTCAGGGTTAGAAATTCGAGCTTAGATAAATTGTTATATTTGGCTTTATCTGATTTTTACATGTTTGAGCCTAATGTGCTAAATGTTGCTTTTACCGCTTTGATATTATCTGAACTGTATATAAGCTGTGCCGAAACCCTTCTCTTTTCACCTCCGGGGATGTGCTTACTGGTTGAGACTCTCTATTCTGTTAGTGTCATACACTGAAATAAGAAAGAGGCCGGACAAGTTACGAAGCCGGATGGCCTTTTGGTTCCCGGTAAGTTGCCCCCTCCTCGACTCGAGTTGTCCGCTCGGGTACACAGTGTAAAACACCAACCCAGGTTTTGAACATAGAATAACATGACTTCATGCCGGATCCCTAGTAGGAACGATTATTTGCATCATGTTGCATTTGGCTTAGGGGACTCAACACAGGGGTTGGGTCCGTCTAGGACTAGCAACCTGAAATGAAAAAGACCATCTTGATGCATCTTATGTGCTTGCATGTTGCATTCCTTCAAGGGTAAAAGGGTCATTTGGCGGACCAATGATAATTGAGAGTGAATGAAAAGGAAAAAAGGAAAAAGAGAGGGTGAAGAGCGAAGATAAAGCAACAGATCCGTTGCATTTGGCTTAGGGGACTCAACACAAGGGTTGGGTCCGTCTAGGACTAGCAACCTGAAATGGAAAAGACCATCTTGATGCATCTTATGTGCTTTCATGTTGCATTCCTTCAAGGGTAAAAGGGTCATTTGGTGGACCAATGATAATTGAGAGTGAATGAAAAGGAAAAAAGGAAAAAGAGAGGGTGAAGTGCGAAGATAAAGCAAATAGAGCCCGGTTATGTTTTGTTACATTTTTATTTAAACAAAATGCAAAAAAATGAAAATTTTAAAAAAAAAAATTTGCACTTTTTATCATTTTTGAAAAATCAAAAATAAAAAAAGGGAAAAAGAAAATCCAAAAGATTTTACATGTTTCATCACCTTTTAAGAAAAAGCAAAAGAAAAAAAAAGATATGTTTTCTCTGAATTAGTTATTTTTTTATTCTCATCCGTATCCAATCTGCCCGAACTACATGGGTTTGATTCTCACCGGATGTGAGATACGTAGGCAACCCTCATCGGGTCCAACCCCACCTTTTGCTAAATAGCCAAAAACAAATAAATAATAATAAAAAAAACATGTCAAAATTTTGATTCTGTCATGAATCATTCGGGTGATGTTGTTTTGTCAAAAATAGTTGAATGTTCCCGAAAGGGACGCCGGAGGGCTGACTTTGCATAAACAGCCACTTTTCGGGTCATGTTTAAGATTTGGTCTAGTGGACCCCCACAACCTTAAAAATCTTCGTCCCCGAGGCGTTGAAAGGCCGTGTTTGCAATGTTGAGTTTTCTATTTTTTTTAAAAAATGATAAAAAGAGTCATAAATAAGTCGGGTGATGCTGTTTTTGTCAAAAATAGCCGAATGTTCCCGAAAGGGACGCCGGAAGGCTGACTTTGTATAAACAGCCACCTTGGGTCATTTTTTAGGGATTTTGGTCCAGTTGACCCACACAGCCTTAAAAACCTTCGTCCCCGAGGCGCTGAAGGGTCGTGTTTGCAACACCACATTTTCATTGTAATTTGAAAAAAAAAGTCAGTGGTCAGGTGAACACTGTCTGGATTTTTTGTCAAAAATAAGACAAGCCAGCTTCGGCCGCATGTTAAACTGTTCTTGCCGAAATAACCTTAGAGTATCTCTCAGTTGTCGAAAGGCTATTTTCGTAAAAGAATGGACAAGTTTGTAAAGTGTCATAAAATAATCCTCCCCGGCCTCAAAATTCATGTGGAATTTGGAAGGGGCCACGTTTGCAAAAATAACCGTTTGGTTGCCTTTGTCAAACGGGGAAAGAAACTGGCCGTTTGTAAATCTTTTGATTAGAATATGTGGGTTGTTTGATTTTCGAGTTTGTAGGTCATCTTCAAACCTTTGAAACCCAGTTTGTTTTAATATGAAAATTGAAAAAATGTTTATTATTGTTTATCTTTTATTGGTCCGAACTACGCAAGGTCTGATTCATGCGGGGTCATGATACGTAGGCAATCTACATAAGATTCGACCACCACTGAATAAAAAAAGAGAAAGAAAAATAAAGGAAAGCGTGAGTGCATCGCATCTCTGATAGAACGGTTTAACTGCTTAGGTGCATTCCATCTCTGATATATGATTATCTGTCAAATGCCCTAACACTAACGTAATGGCTTCCCTTTGCTGTGTTCATATATAGAAAAGTGGTTGGTTGTGGTAACTCCTCCCTGCAAAGCAAATGACACAGAACCTCAGAACATAGTGGGTCGGTACCAATGACCAACAACAACTGGTCGAACGGAACAACGGGTTGGTAGAAGAAGTGAAGATGCTGAGGCAGCATGTGGCAGACATGTATCAGGCATGGATAACGGGGAAAACACCGCCCCCTCCACCGCCAAGCCTCTTGAACTCTGTCATTACCCAAGCACCCAACACCATAACGGAAGATCCCTCATACTCTCCATCCCAACCCACTTATGGCAGCTTTCCCAGCTACCCGAGTAGCTCCATTACTCCTCAATGCTTCTCCTCTCCCTAACACCACTTCTCTCCCCGTGACCTTAAAAGCCATACTTCACTTTCCAGGTACCCGGCTCCACGAAATGCCTACCCACCCATACAAGCCTACCAAAAGCCATCTGGAACAGGTTTCCGGCCCTGTCAACATGCAAGAATGAAGAGGTTGCTGAAATGAAGAAAGGCTCTCACCCTTATCGGAGTATCTTATGCCAGTCTGTTTGAAAGGCTAAGGCATGCTGGCTTGATTGAGCCACTCCCCGCATGTACTCCAAATCCACGTGCAAGGAACTTTGATCCGGCAGCACGATGCGCATACCACTCCAATGTCAGAGGACATAGCATTGAAGACTGTCATTCCTTGAAAAAGGAAATAGAAAGGATGATTCAGGGAGGGGCAATTGTGATCAATGATAGTGACATGGAGCACACGAACTCGCTGACCAAGGTTGATGATGTTGAAGCTGGTAATGGTTTTGGCAGTATCGACGCAAAGCTCAGTGGCTAAGATGCCAGGTTTGATAATTGGGAGGGGGCTTCGTTCCTTGGTTATCAAAAGAGAAGTTTTTGATGTCTTATTTTGTTGTCATTTCTGTTGACCGGATTATTCTTAGGGTTGTGTCAAACCTTCTTATATTTCCATTCGTCATAGCGGTCTGTTTAAGTTTTGTCCAATTTGTTTTAGGATTTTATTCTGGTTTGTTTTGTTTGTCTTGTTATTCAAACCATTTCACCGGTAATCTAATGCAAAATCCAGTCTTTTATTATTTCCAGTTTTCTTTTGTTTAGTCCTTTTATCATTTTTATTCAACGCCTATTCTAGTGACATGACATGCGCACACAGTTTGGGCCTAATCTTAAAAGTTAATCATAAAACCCTGGGAAGGTGATCAAAGCATTTAAAGGAAATAAGAACGGTTTGAGATTATTTGGAGCCCGAGTCATGTGGAACTGGGGCAAGTAAAACATAAAGAAAACCGTTAAATGCAAGATTTGCCAAATTGACATGAGGGTCATTCTTGATAATGCGAGTGAGAGTGTTGTCCAACGGTGCTTTAGAGATTATTTGGATCCTGAGTCATGTGGAACTGGGGCAAGTAAAACATAAAGAAAACCGTTAAATGCAAGGTTTGCCAAATTGACATGAGGGTCGTTCATGATAATGCGAGTGAGAGTGTTGTCCAACGGTGCTTTAGAGATGACAAATGAAAAAGTAAATGTTGAATATAATTGTCAAGTCCAGCACCATCAGAAGAGGCTACAAATCTTTGTTTAAGTTGTGTTGTTTGCACTTGGCATGTTTGAAGACTGGAATGACAAAGGCATTTTGTTCTGCTACCTAAACACTTTATCCTTCATTACCCCTTTTGAGCCTTGTTTACTTTTCTTTCATACCCCTCGTTCAGAATCATTAGCAACGACTAGAAAACGCAAGCATGGCAGGTAAACAAAAGAAAAAAAAGAAAAAAAAGAAAACAACAAAACGAAAAAAGAGAAAAGAAAAAAAAAGGAAAATGATAACAAAAAAAAAGTCAGAAGAAAACAGAGGAATTGGGAACTACGTTCGACCTGATTCCTCAAAGAGGATACGTAGGCGCCTCACGGCTCGGTCATGGTGTAATAAAAATTGAAAAAAAAATAAGTAAATAATCCCCAAGCAAGAAACTGGGGCAAGGGTTGCGCTTGTTGTAAACAAATATGGTTCCGAAGGTTGTAATTTTGAACCCCAAACTGATTTGTTTTTTGAGCCTTTAATACCCTTTCTTTCTAATCTATCCAAAAACCCACATTACGGTCCAAAGAAAGACCTTCTGATCAGTCTTCGAAAGATGCCAAGTTAGACAAATGAGAGTCTTACCGATGAACATAACACTCTGATCCACAGCAGAAAGGACTCTATTCCCAGCAGAGAGAGTCATATCGGCAACACTCCAAATCCCCAGCTGGAAAGTGATACAAATGAGAGAGTCTTATTGGTGAAAACCTTCACAGACACATTAAGGCGATGAAAGCTGAGAGAAAAACCAAAAATGAGAGAGACTTGATAGTGAAAACCTTCGGGCACTACAAGTCGAATAAGATTGAGAATCAGATGGGGAATTGCCAATTGAAGGTCTTGAAAGATGATTGATGGCGGAGGATAGGCCACATATGCATGTCATAACTATTAGAGTCGGTATCTGCGTTTGATAGGTTTTTATTTATAGTTTCTTTTGTTAAAGAGTCATCTGTTTCCTTTGTCTTTTTATTTTGCTCCCTTTTATCTTTTTCCTTTCATAGAAAAATTCCCCAATAGAGTCTGTTTGGTCAGAACAAGTAAGAATTGACTTCAAAATACGCCATCAGCTTTCCAATTATGCAAGATCGGATCCGATTAGAACATCCAAATGGTCTAAGTCAGTAAGGAACAAGCGCGAGGCCAGTGTCAAAAGATATCCCCAGCAAAAGGAAATTAACCAAAGGATTGACGAGTATCAAGAGGGATATCCTTGCCAAAATCAAAGGTTATAAACCTCAAGGCCAAGGCCTGTGGACAAATCAAGGAGAGTAATGGGCATGATTTGGGAAATTCATACGAGACTAAAAGGTCAGGAAAATGACAGTTTCCGAACTATGCCACAAAAGAAGAGGGATATCCCCAGCAGAAAGGGATCATTCCCAGCAAATAATATCATCCCCAACAAGTTGTGGAACGCAGAACAAAGAAGGAGAAAGGGAAAACCATCCCAGTAGGAGTATCACTACCAACCACCGCATTTTAAACTAACAAATTTTGTTTGATTTGAAACAGGTAAAGGAAATGGCATTGATAACGGAAATGCATGCCACAAGAAAGACTGTCAAACTGGGGCAGAAAATTTTCCTTTCATTTAGAAAATTTTCTGGAAGTCAGATACCCAGTTGGGGAAGAATAAAGATAGCACCAGTCTCAAAGGAAGTGGTCTTTGAACCAATTTTACCCCCAGCATAACAAGTTTTAATAAATGAAGTTGTTCCCCAGCGGACAGAACAAAAGGATGAAACTTGTGCTCGGAAAAAGCAAAAGGCCAGTATCATTCCCAGCATCCTTCAGAAGAGTGAAGCACTAGTTTTGAAGGAATCAGAGTTATCCTCAGCAGTGTTATCCTCGACAGCATTATCCCCAGCTGATAACATTTTATCCCCCAACAGGTAAGTAAATAATTCCCCAACAGTGTTATCCCCAGCAGTTTCGAGGAGTCCAACACAAGTTTGGTGAAAATCGGTATCCTCAGCGGTTCCTTTCGGGAAAAGGCAAAACGAGTCTTAAGGGAGGTAGTCTTTGAAGGAAGAAGCTAGCAAAGAGAAAAAAAAAGAAAAAAAAAAAGAAAAAAGGGGAAGTAGTTTGCAGAGGAATGAAACATCCTACTTAAAAAGAAGTATTTTTGGAAGGAGTAAGATAACAAATTTACTCATCAGAGTTATCCTCAGCAGTGTTATCCCCAGCAGGGTTACTCAGCAATTCGCAGTGTTATCCCCAGCGGATCATCGAGATGTAGAAGCATCCTCGACAGAGTTTCGACCAAGTTTCAAGAGGGTCAGACAACCCAGAGTGGGTAAGGAAGAAAAGGAAAATTCATCCCCAGCAAAATAATCCCCAGCAAGTTTTCGAGGTAAGACATTTTCAAGTTCTAAGGATATGTTGGGTTCATCCGCCCTCGAATAGGATATGATGGGTTCATCCGCCCTTGAATAGGATATTTCGGGTTCATCCGCCCTCGAATAGGATATTTCGGGTTCATCCGCCCTCGAATAGGATATGTCGGGTTCATCCGCCCTCGAATAGGATATGTCGGGTTCATCCGCCCTCGAATAGGATATGTCGGGTTCATCCGCCCTCGAATAGGATATGTCGGGTCCATCCGCCCTCGAATAGGATATGTCGGGTCCATCCGCCCTCGAATAGGATATGTCGGGTCCATCCGCCCTCGAATAGGATATGTCGGGTCCATCCGCCCTCGAATAGGATATGTCGGGTCCATCCGCCCTCGAATAGGATATGTCGGGTTCATCCGCCCTCGAATAGGATATGTCGGGTCCATCCGCCCTCGAATAGGATATGTCGGGTCCATCCGCCCTCGAATAGGATATGTCGGGTCCATCCGCCCTCGAATAGGATATGTCGGGTCCATCCGCCCTCGAATAGGATATGTCGGGTCCATCCGCCCTCGAATAGGATATGTCGGGTCCATCCGCCCTCGAATAGGATATGTCGGGTCCATCCGCCCTCGAATAGGATATGTCGGGTCCATCCGCCCTCGAATAGGATATGTCGGGTCCATCCGCCCTCGAATAGGATATGTCGGGTCCATCCGCCCTCGAATAGGATATGTCGGGTCCATCCGCCCTCGAATAGGATATGTCGGGTCCATCCGCCCTCGAATAGGATATGTCGGGTCCATCCGCCCTCGAATAGGATATGTCGGGTCCATCCGCCCTCGAATAGGATATGTCGGGTCCATCCGCCCTCGAATAGGATATGTCGGGTCCATCCGCCCTCGAATAGGATATGTCGGGTCCATCCGCCCTCGAATAGGATATGTCGGGTCCATCCGCCCTCGAATAGGATATGTCGGGTCCATCCGCCCTCGAATAGGATATGTCGGGTCCATCCGCCCTCGAATAGGATATGTCGGGTTCATCCGCCCTCGAATAGGATATGTCGGGTTCATCCGCCCTCGAATAGGATATGTTGGGTTCATCCGCCCTCGAATAGGATATGTCGGGTTCATCCGCCCTCGAATAGGATATGTCGGGTCCATCCGCCCTCGAATAGGATATGTCGGGTCCATCCGCCCTCGAATAGGATATGTCGGGTCCATCCGCACTCGAATAGGATATGTCGGGTCCATCCTCCCTCGAATAGGATATGTCGGGTCCATCCTCCCTCGAATAGGATATGTCGGGTTCATCCGCCCTCGAATAGGATATGTCGGGTCCATCCGCCCTCGAATAGGATATGTCGGGTCCATCCGCCCTCGAATAGGATATGTCGGGTCCATCCGCCCTCGAATAGGATATGTCGGGTCCATCCGCCCTCGAATAGGATATGTCGGGTTCATCCGCCCTCAAATAGGATTTTATTTTCAAAGTTGTTGTTGAAGACAGGCACCCACCTGTATGATAAGAGGAATACTTTTCTGTTTTACATTTCATGTTCTAGGTCGCCCACCAGTATAATGCGGGAATACATTTCTGTCTTTTTATTTCTGTTCTAGGTCGCCCACCAGTATAATGCGGGAATACATTTTTGTTCTAGGTCGCCCACCAGTATAATGCGGGAATACATTTCTGATCTAGGTCGCCCACCAGTATAATGCGGGAATACATTTCTGTCTTTTCATTTCTGTTCTAGGTAGCCCACCAGTATAATGCGGGAATACATTTCTGTTCTAGGTCGCCCACCAGTATAATGCAGGAATACATTTCTGTCTTTTCATTTCTGTTCTAGGTCGCCCACCAGTATAATGCGGGAATACATTTTTGTTCTAGGTCGCCCACCAGTATAATGCGAGAATACATTTCTGTTCTAGGTCGCCCACCATTATAATGCGGGAATACATTTCTGTCTTTTCATTTCTGTTCTAGGTCGCCCACCAGTATAATGCGGGAATACATTTTTGTTCTAGGTCGCCCACCAGTATAATGCGGGAATACTTTGCTGTTCTAGGTCGCCCACCAGTATAATGCGGGAATACATTTCTGTCTTTTCATTTTTGTTCTCGGTCGCCCACCAGTATAATGCGGGAATACATTTATGTTCTAGATCGCCCACCAGTATAATGCGGGAATACATTTCTGTCTTTTCATTTCTGTTCTAGGTCGCCCACCAGTATAATGCGGGAATACATTTCTGTCTTTTTATTTCTGTTCTAGGTCGCCCACCAGTATAATGCGGGCATACATTTCATATTTTTGCGTTCAGGCGCCCACCTGTATAACGAGAGGAATACTTTTGAGTCTTATACTGGAGATCTTGAAATCAGTAACCCACCGGAAGGCAGAAGGTTACAACAGGCATCCCCAGCAGGAAACAATAAAAATCCCCAGCACCGGGAAGCAGAAGGTTGCAACAAGAGGGCCCAGCACAAATTCAAGCGCCTGAGTCAAAAGGAAGAAAAGACGTGTCTTGAAAGAAGCGGCTTGTGAATATTAAATTATGCCCAGCATAACAGATCTGATGAAGAGAGCCGTATCCCCAGAGGAACAACCGAAAAGCTTAATGAAGGAAGCCATGTCCCCAGCGGACCGAACAAATGATAAAAACTGGTATTCAGAAAAGCAAAAGGCCAGTGTCATCCCCAAATTCTCGGAAGAAAAGCACCGGAAGAAACGCAAGCAGACAAGAAAGCAAGGCAACAAGAACAAGTTGCAGTCTAGCCTAGCTTCTTGTTTTCTTTTAAGCACGGTGTAACAAGGAGATCGGTAAGCAGTGGTAATAGCATGCAACAGCAGTAACCTTGCAGTCCCACGGTAGTCCTAGCTACCAAAATTTCCCGAACTACATTGACTTGATTCCTGTTTAGCCCAGGATATGTAGGAAACCTCTGAAGCAAAGGTTCGGTCAAATCTTTTTATAAAAAAAAGCTTCACACGGAGTACTCGGATGGGAAAAAATCGCTCACTTTATCTTTGCACGAAAACCCTTCGTGTCTTCGAGCAAAGAGGGGCAGCTGTAAGCACGTGATTTTTGCCCTATATGAGAATTACTCCCAAAAAATTCAAAATAAAATTATTTTCCTTGGGGTGCAATTTTGAGAATTTTTGTGACATTTTTGATATTTATTTGTATTTCTGTCTGTGCGTGTTTATTGGTTAAATTAATAAAAAATTACAAAAATATGTCGCATTTGCATTTAGTATTTATTTAAGCTTGTTTTACAAAATCATAAAAATAATGTACGTTGCATTTTTCGCATTTAACGTCTAAATTGTGTGATTTTTATAGTTAATTGTTATTTAAATGTGCGATAATTGTTATTTGGACAGATTTTTGAAGTTATAACAGATTTTGAATCAGGGCAGTAACAGTAGTTTTAAGGGTAATACGGGAATTAACCAATTGCAGATTATTTAATTATGGTGAGGGACAAGACGTAATGATAAAAGCAAAAAGGAAAAGGTGGATAATAATGTCTTCTTTTCAAAAAGAGGGAACAAGGGGGCCCACTTTGACTACTTTTCAAAAAGAGGGAACATGAGGGGCCACTTTGACTACTTTTCAAAAAGAGGGAACACGGGGGGCTCATGTTGACTACTTTTACTAAAGTAAAAGTGTGGGTAATAATAAAAGTTAAAGGGGAAAGAGGTAAAAAGGGGTCTTGCTTTGTATATAAGGGGGGATGAGAGGAGGATGGGAGGAGGATTTTTTTCGAGAGAGATTTTTGGGGAGAATATTTTTTGAGAGTAATACATTCTGAAAATCTGAAGAAGTGTGGTAGAGTTTTGAAAAGAGAAAGACAATTTGAACTTTCACTTGAATAATTTCCGTTTGTCTTTCCTCGAGTGTTATTCAAAATCAGTAAACTACTGCATCTTGTATCCGTCTCTCTTCTGCTTTGATTGCGATTGCACTTTGGTATTGCTGAGTTTTCAATCTGTTACTGGGTTATTCTACTGGTCGTTACTGGTTTTGCGGTGTTGCTGAATCTGCTGTTGCTGTGTTATTACTGCTGCTGACTCCTCCTTCTTTTCTTCTTGTACTGCCATTTCCAGGTACACATTTGTACACTCTCGGCTTGAAGTGAAATGAAATATTAATCCGGCTCTGTTCCGGTTGAATTCCTCCTGTTTAGATTTGTGTTTGAATAGAATTTTCCCTTCTTTGTATAAAGATGTAGTTGATTGATTAATGAGTAATGGGGTTGCATATGTATAACTTCTTCATCTAATAATGTTAGTTTAAATTAATCAAAGACTAGTTAATTTGTTTTGATATTATGGTGTGTCAATCTCATGTTCTAGTATTATTAAATAATAGAATATAGAATGAAAGCAGTCTTTCTTTGTACAAACTCGATCGCAATTTTCCATTCGTATTAGCCATAAACTAATAACTAATAAGTTACGTTTTTCAGCATGTAATTAATTGGGAGATTTTATTTTATTTTAGAGACAAACTTAATAGAACAAATGTAGTCACTGTAGGTTTATCCTTTAAAAATAAAAAATGAGACGAGCCTCGCCAAATAAATCGCACATCGCTGGGGCCCTCAATAAATACATAACCATTACTAGACTTTGGATTTGGCCGTTTAGTGAATTTTTCACGGCCTTTTTCTAAAACAACAATACGTAGTTTCTTTAGGACGCATCTTAATTAATCTTACCTTCTTAAATACGGGTGTGCATTTATGTGACCCAAATCCAAATCTCAACGGAGTCGAAATGTGTCTCTAATCACGGGTACATTGATTGTGACGTGGTTCGAGATGCGTGTCCATGACGTTGCAAATTCCTTTTAAAAAAAATAAGAATGAGATGAGCCTCGCCGAACAAAAATACAAAAATTGCGGGGCCCTCAGTAAATATTTTCTTTAAAATTGCTTAGACTTCGGGATGGACCGTTTAGTAAAATCCCACGGCCCTACCCAAAGTAAATGATACGCTAGTCACTTTAGGCGCGTATTTAATAATGTTATCTTCCTAAAATCGGGTGCACATTTATGTGACCCAAATCCCAATCTCAACAGAGTTGAAATGTGGCTCTAACCACGGGTACATTGATTGTGACGTGGTTCGAGATGTGTTTCCACGATGTTGCAATTCTTGATAAAAATAACAGTAAATGATAAAAGCGGTTAAAAGTTAAATTTTGCACATAGGTTCAACATGTATTAAATCAAATAATCAAGCCAAATATGACAGTTGAGCGACCGTGCTAGAACCACGGAACTCGGGAATGCCTAACACCTTCTCCCGGGCTAACAGAATTCCTTATCCAGATTTCTGGTGCGCAGACTGTAATATGGAGTCATTCTTTTCCTCGATTAGGGATTAAATTGGTGACTTGGGACACCCTAAATCTCCCAAGTGGCGACTCTGAAATAAATAAATAAATCCCGTTTCGATTGTCCTTTAATTGGAAAAAACTCCTACGCCCCTCGCGGGGCCGGAAAAAGGAGGTGTGACATCTAGTATATTATGCGGGAAATTTTTTTGGATTTTGAATAATGTTTTCGTTCAAATTTATCTTTATATGAAAAATGGCTAAATTTTGATTATTTTTCCTGGCACAAACTATGTTACCCTCTGAATGAAGGTGGCCTGGGATTTAGGAAAATTGAAGACATTTGCAAGTCTATGGAATACAAGGAATGGTGGCACTTCAGAACTACTCAGTCTCTATGGAGTAGTTTCCTGAAAGCCAAGTATTGTTAGAGTTCTAATCCTATTTCCAAGTAATGGGATACAGGTCAGTCACAAGCCTGGAAAAGATTAATGACCAACAAAAGAGAAGCTGAGAAGAACATTCATTGGAGGCTCCATACAGGGAACTGCAGTTTCTGGTGGGACAATTGGTTAGGAGTTGGGCCCTTAGCTTATCACAGACAAGAGGGAGGCAGGCCAGGAAATGTCACAGTCTCCCAATTCTAGGACAATGGTCAGTGGAGTATCCAAAGCTCAATGAATCATCCCCTCCAACATGATTCATTTAATCATGCAGACTCCCATCTACTCCAACAACAATAATCAAGATGCAGTTATCTGGAGCCCTAACACTGAAGTCAGATTTAGATGTGCATCTTCCTGGGAGTTAATCAGAACCAAGAAACAACCTAATTTCTCCAACAAGATGACCTGGCATAAGAAGATCCCATTCAAGTGGTCCTTTTGCCTTTGGAGAGCTATCAAAAATAAGCTCCCCACTGATGATAGGGTGCTTTCTTTTAGCAGCCCTACTGTGACCAGATATGTGTGTTTGTTCTTTCCACACAAATGAAACTGTTGACCACATTTTCTGCAGGGGCAGCTTTGCCAAAATAGTGTGGAATAAATTTGTATGTATTGTCGGAGTCCAAATTGAAGAATTGCCCCTTAGACTCCTATTGATGAAGTGGTGGATGCTTCACAATAATAATGAAGTCCAAAAACTCATCCTTCGTTCTCTCCCTATCATAGTATGCTGGAACTTATGGAAGAATAGGTGTAGTGCAAAGTATGGAGCAAAATCAACCTCTTTGACTAGAGTGTTGTTGTCCATTAATACAGACATTAATTTGTTGATGAGGGCTAACTTTCCAGATATCAAGTGGCCTCTCAACTGACAGGACATTTACCCCTTCATTGAGAACTTGAAGCATCAAACTATCTCTACTCAAGTAGTATGGAATAAGCCAAGCCATGGTTATGTTAAGGTCAACAGTGATGGGAGTGCTCTCTCAAACCCATGCAAGATTAGTGCAGGAGTGATCATCAGAGATCACAACTCTGAGTTTATCCATGCAATTGCTTCTCCTTTGGGGGAAGGAACCAACAATTTTGCAGAAACTGTGGCTGCCTTTATAGGAATCCAATGGTACCTGGATAATGGATTCTCTAAAATCCACTTGGAAACAGAATCTGCACTCCTAATTCTATGGCTAACCAATGGTAACAAATTCCCCTGGTCCATCAAGATGAAGCTATAGCAGCTCCTAGACCTCTACAACCTCTGTGAAAGCTTCATTTGCTGACATACCTACGGGGAAGCCAACTATCCTGCAGACTCATTGTCAAAACTCAATCATGCTCTCACCACAATGACTGAGTTTCACAATTTCTATTCCTTACCTTCTCACATTAGAGGGCAGTTTCAGCATTATTACTTGGGTGCTCCTACCTTCAGGCATAAGAGAACCAGAAAGATTCAGGCCCCTCCAAGACATGCAAGCCCATCCAATTCATCTAATGGTTATGGTTGATGCAACATTAAGAATGGAGACCCATTCAGTAGTCCAAAACATCATCATCATGCAGAATAGCTCAAACAACACCTCACCTTATTTCCCTAGGGGCAGTTCAGTTAGGGATCTTTCACTAACCATGTTTGCTCTTTTGCAGGTTTTTCTTTCCTATAAAATACCCAACTTCTTACTAATGTTTCAGGGTGTGGTATTAGCCATAGTGCTCATCCTCCTGGAACTACAGCAAAGGGTTGGTGTAGGTTATAGGAAGGAAGAAACTCTCTACACCAATGGAAGGCACTCTCCAATTCACAACCCAATGGCCACCCTACTACTGAGAAATGTCCACCTGCACACATCTGATCCCAACACACACATACACCTTCACATACCAGCTCAACAACACAACACCCTACAAAAACCACCCCCCACCATACATACTGATCCAAAGAACATTTCCAAGCCTTGGCCACTTCTATGTATGTTCATAACTTCCCCTAGAACCTAGAATAACCTAGGAGCAGTTTTTCCCACCCTGAAATTTGTCACGACCCAAACCGATGGGCCGTGACGAGCACCCGGTACCATACTCGACTGAGTACCAACGTAGTGTATCTTTCTTATTACATCATCATATACACATGACATATGGGCCTAATAGGTCAACATAATTATTTATAAACTCAAAACATAGGCCGACAAGGCCGTAAAATCTTTCACGTATACAACATATGTCTACAAACCTCTAAGAATACATAAATACCATAAAGGTCGGGATAGAGTCCCGCCATACCAAACAATACACGTCTAAATCATACTAACCAAATGAGCAACTCCGAAGCAAATAGAGCGCACCAACATCTTCCGCTGATCTGATAGCCTACTTGGAGAGCTCTCGACCTGTCTATCAGGACCTGCGGGCATGAAACGCAGTGTCCCCAGGCAAAAGGGACGTTAGTACGAATAATGTACCGAGTATGTAAGGCACATAAATAAATATATAAGAGAGATGGAAGACATATAGAGTACATAACTCAACCTGTAAGTCTAAATAACTTTGTAAATCATAAATTACTTTTAACGTCATGCATATGCGTATGGATGTCATGTCATGCATAGGTACATGTTTCATAACATCATCAGCCTCTGAGGGCATCCCATCATATCATATAGGCCACTGTGGGTAAAATCATCATTGTATACCAGCTGATCAGGTGGTGGTGCGTATATAACGCTATAACCTTTCCCATATCCCATATACATATATATATATACATACATATATAAGCGTATATAATGTTGTTTGAATTATATTTACATATATACACATATATAACACCGTTTGAATCATATTTCAGCCACTGTGGGCAACGTCAACATCATATACCAGCTGATCAGGTGGTGGTGCGTATATAACGCCATAACCTTTTCCCATATCCCATATACATATATTTACATATATACGCGTATATAACGCCATCTGGTCATGGGTCAATGCACATGTATGAAATGCATGAAAAATACGTAATAATCTCAATATTCCTTCCGGATAACCTTTTTCAACTGCATATTATTCTGAAACCTACAAGCAGAAGATAAAATATTATGACACACGGAAAATCAAGAATATAGATATCTCTAATACTTCTATGAATAGAGTCATTCATGGAATTTGTGCATTTGGATATTTCGTTCGTATCATATGGATCATGCCAAAAGAAAGAAGGGATAGCCGTAACATACCTTAAAAATTTTGTACCTTGACTTTTTTTTGTTTTGGAATAACCTTCACTTGTCTAGACGTAGGAGTAAAGGAAGGATGTCTTTCAAAATCTTTGTTTGAGAGATCACTTTTAGCAGTTATCTTGAGGCTCACACAAATAGCTGTAGCAACCAAAGAAAAGCCATGCGCCAATACCGCATAAGTTGCTTAATCTGAATGTCATACTGTGCACTTACTACCTTCAGTACAATTATATATGAGAACATCTAAAACCCGTTACTGTTTGTATTTGATCCAAAAATATATTTTTCATGGGCTAACCTATTATGTAATCCCAAAAAAATTGGAATGAAGAGTAATTTCTCAGGTTGCAGTACACCAACACTTTTGAAAATATTGTTGACAAGATTTTTCAAGACTCCTATATTGTATGTATGGGAACAAAAGAAAGAAAGCAAGAAAGAGAAATTCTTACTGTTCATTTTTTAAGATATGAATGAATGGAAATGGAAACAATTCCTATGCTATCAAAATAATAGCCTTAACTAGCTTATACATATTATTTAAGAGGATGATGACATGGCCACAATTCTCTTGAATTGTGCCACCTTAATACATGACTCTAAGAGTCATTATTTGAAAGGCATGGGGCTGCCACGTAATCCCCTTGTTGGGGAATTTTTAACTTTATCCAATAATTAATTAGGTAATATCTCGTTACCCGATAATTAACCAATTACCCAAAAAATTGAGAATTATTCCCACTTACTTAAAATATTACTCACTTTTATATATCTTATATGTTTTACTATTATGGTCACATGGTACCTTGTATGGTACTAGTCCATAAATACCGGGTATTAACGTTCGGCCTGTATTATCCCAATATGCCAAACTTCAACCAAATTCATTTTCTTCGACTTGCTTCTCCTCTCGCCTTCACGAATTTACTAATCACTTGTGAAATAGCATAATCCTTATAATCTCCAAATAATCTTTTACTTGGACTATTTTCAATTACCTTACGACAATTTTTACATACAATACTTTAGGAAGCAACATCGTCGTAACTTAATACTGATGGACGTAACATCATCGTAACATATTACTGCAGAGCATAACATGGTCATAATATAATACTGTGTGACATAATATTGTGGGGTGTAACATCATTCCCCCTTTTGGAACATTCGTCCTCGAATGTTGACTAATGCTCTTATCATTTTCTTAACTTATATCTTCCGAATACTTTAGAACTTTCCTTTCCATCTAGGCGATTGTTCTGTGGATAAATCCAAAGTCTAGGGCATCCCCCCTTATGCCTCCTTCTCACACCACAACATGTAGTCGGAATCCTTCCAATCTGGTAACTATTGCTACCTTTCATCATGTAGCCTGTATAGTTTTGATCTTGTAAATGTGCCCAAGCTCTAGGCTTCACATGTCGAGCTTGATAAGATGTCCCTTTGGGCATTTATGACTATACTGAAGTTCTTTGCTCGGTACTTGGTTGAATTCACGAATATTGTTATATCTCATTGCATAGGTCCATTTAACCATCCGTATGAATTTACTGCCATAACTCTTACTTTAATTTATCGTTGCTGAGGTATGCTACCAAATCCCAGCTTACTCTCGTTACTCAATCCATGTGTATAAATTTAAGTCCTTTAATGCTTCCTCTTTACTGTTCATCTTTAGAATGACGGCCTAATCTTATCTCATACTTTGTAAATTTTGTCCATCCCTTGTTGATTCACCTAAATATTGATCTACAATATACAACTGATAACTTAACTTTTATGTAATATTGCTGCTAGGATTCACGTTTTATTGGGGAACGTCTGAAATGATTAGGTTGATCCACCTGGGGTGATACCCTGCTTTCATAACCGTACCTCACAGCATCCCAATGCGATTCACCTTGCGTGGGTACTTTAATCCTGTCTAATTCATAAGATCCGTTTCTTTTATTCATTGAATCATTACGCAATCAAAGGCCCAAACATCATCTTTTATCTATCACAATTACACCCTCATTCTATCACCAGGGTGGCATTCTAAATGTTATTAGTCTTAGACTCTTTTGAGTTCATTCAAGCTATAGTGAGCTTGGTATAATTTAGAGAAACAATATGCTCTTCTTGTTTTCATGGGCTTAATCCTGAGGACTTATTCATTTTCGTTACCTTCTCACTCGCCCTTTCTTATCCTTCTCCTATCTTTTAGAACCTTGCCGCTTCACCATACAATGGCTTGTGACCTATACAACTCTATTTATATTACTTGAAACCTTTCAACTTGCTTGAATTTCCTTGTGTTATTTTAGAACATCAAGCGAGACATCACATCATCTCCAACTCTTCTCTACTCTCTTAACTGGACCCCTTAGTACTTAGAAACCATAGCTTGGAAGACATGCCACTGACGATGCCGCTATGATTCCTGGTTATTGGATCCCAGCACTTCTAGCCTTCTATCCGAAGTATGGACTATTTGCATATTCTGCCTTTGAGTATCTCGTACGTTGTTCACCTTTACCTTACTTGCCTTAAAATCTCTCATCGTATCTTCTATCTCTTTTGTGACCTCCGTTCCACCCAGTTGTAATTCACGTCCATAACTTGAATTTATAATACTCGTACCTCTGGTACATACACAATCCAGTGGGAGCTTCGTACTAACTTCTTATGAGGTTGGTACTTCTTCTAATTGACTTCCTTGTAGAGCCATTATAGATTATGGTTGTTGTGTTATTTCTCTTGAACATCTGATATTAAGAGTGATTCTGCCATGTTCTCAAGCACAACTTCTATGATTATTCTAGGTCCAATAATCAGACTCCTGATTTACTTGGGTGATGTAATTCTTTAGTTTCCTTTTCCTTCTAATCAACCTTTACATAGAATTAAGCTATCTTCCGATTTGTGGCTCATGGTATCATTTATTACCTTAGCCTTTCAAAGGCTTTATGGAATATCCATGATACAATCTTCTAATAATTCAATCCTTTGTCTATTCCCTGGGCTTAATTCTTTCTTTTAACTTATGTCGGAGTCTTCTTTGGTTGTATGATTGTCAACAAATATACTGCCTGGATAATGCTCCAAAATCTTGAGTGTATCCATAACGTATAAACTCTGGATCATTGATCAAATAATTTTTTTGTTCCATCTTAGCTTTCTTTCAACGTAAGCTATTACTTTTCCTGGTCTTTCTGCCCCCTCATTGTGTCCATACTTAGCTTACCTTAGTGCCCACACTTGCTAGAGATTTTTTATACAAGTCATATGATCTCGAATAGGTGCCACTTTCCTTTGGAATGCTTACCATGTTGTTGCGAGATTGATGTTACATGATCATTTCCTCTTTAGGTCGTTATGCTTAGGTTGAAGCCTTCTTTCTTATCTCCTCAGCTAGACTTTCGTTGTTGTACTTAGGGAGAACCCTTGACTTTTGTAAAGCTGTGAGCTTATTATGGACCCTTTTTTTATGTCCTTACTTGCCTATAATCTTCCGTAGTTGCTTACTTCTATGCCCTTGTGCTTGTATGGTTGCTTCTGAACTGATATCTTGACTGCTTTCCCAGTGGAACATTTTTTTATCCCCATAACACTCATATGATACCGCTAACTAACCCGACTCTTGTTTGAATATATCTCAAGTATTATAATGATATTCTTTAAGACTGAATTCTCCATGTTGGGTTCTACTATGTTTATCTGATGATTCATCTGTAACCTCTTGTTTAGCCATAACTGGGATCTTCCTGACCAATTACTAACTGCTTGTTGGCCCATTCTCGTATAAATATTCCTCATAATCTTTCTTGGGTTATTTCCTTTGTTTTAACTTACGTCTCGCACTGGCTTCTTATTTATTAATAACAACTCGAGCAAGAACCTTTACTTCCTCTCCTTGACGTCGTGCTTGCACAATATTCTTGAATCGTTGTGTATCTGTAAGATTTAGGTAAGTGCCATCTCATTCTTCTTTCATTTATCGCATTTTTCCTTTACCCTTCCATAGTCACTAGAACCACTTCATTCTGACTTAATGTCACATCAGTCCATATTCCCCCCTTTAGGGGTGTACTAAGAGCTGAAGCGACGAGGATCTACCTATAGATGTTTTACCTTTTCATCTTTGGTGTCATTTCTCACCATCAATGACCCTTACTCGCCTTGCGGTAATCCTTCCGTACCAAGGATAGCAAGATTGCTTACTCACGAGGGTGAAACTTAGTATAACTGGCACATACAGTCCCTTAAGCTGAACTTTTCTCATATTGCTTGTTGTAGGGAAACGTCTTTCTGAATGACTATTCTCTGGATTTCTCATAAATCTTTTTTTGTCGTCCATTCTATTATTGGCGGAAAAAAATCTAAAATTCTCATGATGCCGACTATTATCAAATCACTCAGTCCCTTATTCATGTTTAGTTTATCTTGTTTACCAGTCCATACTGATTTCTGTTACTCTGGGGATTAACTCTCCCCTCTGGTAGTCGCGTTAGAGTCACGAACTTATTTCTATAAGTGAGGATATAACCTTATGGCCTATATTCTTTCATTGTCTTAATGCCCATCACCTTTCGTCTCTTCCTTCATTTGACTATAGGTTCCGTAGCACTCTTCGTTTTCATCCATGTGTCACACCTTATTCATAATGCTTCCTTATCTCTCTTCTCATTACTCTGCTAATATTTCTGCATATCCCTTTTCTTTTGAAAACTTCAATACGACATTCTTTTGCTTTTAGCTTTCCCTTGATCCATCCAGTGGCTCTTCAAGTTTCTTAATGTTCTCACTTTACTAGGGACGCGAGCCACACTAAGGTAATATTTATCCCTTCAAGTCTTATAGTGCGTGTCTTTGTAGTACTCATACCTGGATACACTATTTTAGAGTGCACCATCTAGGTGTCTCATAAAGAGATCTATTAGCACATTCGCAACATCCTTCGGAAATGTCAACTGACGCAATCAATTCATCCATCATATCTTTTTATACTACTTTTGTTAACCCCCATAGGGCATATCTGGAAGGGGTGCGACCAATTGTATATATCTCTGTTACTAATGAATATAACTCAAAAAGCTTATGTTCCTCTACCTCAATTATAAACGACGTTAGCCTTCATTAATTGGGTGCCTCGATCTCTTCTTCCTCTTGCTTCTTTTACTTGATGAACTTGTACTTATCTTATTAATCTCTCATTGTCCTTCACCATAAAGATGGATAGGCATTCTTTCCTTAAGGCTTCTTATCAGGAAGCTTGCACCTTTCAGTACAACCATGATCTGCTAAAGACCTCACATTTACTTATCATATGCATTATACAAAACTTTAATTCCTCTGACTCAGCTCTTCCACAACTATCTCTCTTTCCAACCCTTCTTTCCGGATGTAGGTATCGCCTTATTAAGAATATTAAAAAGAAAATTTCGGAATTTGAATTCTTATAAGTGAGCTCTACCACACGATCTAGAGTAAGAAGAAAGAGTGACAATACTAAATGCCCTGTAGACTCCTGCTTATAAGTGTGGTGCACGACACACCCATAAACAAGACTCTACTAGACACGGCTTGTAGACTCCCTAGGACAGAACTACTCTGATACCACTTTACTTACTCGACCGAGTACCAACATAACGTATCTTTCTTATTACATCATCATATACACGTGACATGCGGGCCTAATAGGCCAGCATAATTATCTATAAACACAAAACATAGGCCGACAAGGCCGTAAAATCTTTCACGTATATGACATATGTCTACAAGCCTCTAAGAATACATAAATGCCATAAAGGTTGGGACAGAGTCCCGCCATACCAAACAATACACATCTAAATCATACTAACCAAATGAGAAACTCTGAAGCAAATGGAGCGCACCAACATCTTTCACTTAGCTAATAGCCTACTTGGAGGGCTCTCAACCTGTCTATCGGGACATGCGGGCATGAAATGCAGCGTCCCCAGGCAAAAGGGACGTCAGTACGAATAATGTACCGAGTATGTAAGGCACATAAATAAATATATAAGAGACATGGAAGACATATAGAGTACATGACTCAATCTGTATTTCTGAATAACGTTTTAAATCATAAATTACTTTTAACATCATGTATATGTGTATGGATGTCATGTCGTGCATAAGTACATGTTCCATAACATTATCAGCCTCTTAGGGCATTCCATCATATCATATAGGCCACTGTGGGCAAAATCACCATCGTATACCAGCTGATGAGGTGGTGGTGCGTATATAATGCCATAATCTTTCCCATATCCCATATACAAACATATATATATATATATATATATATATATATATATATATATATATATATACGCGTATATAATGTCGTTTGAATCATATTTACATATATACGCGTATATAACGTCGTTTGAATCATATTTCAGCCACCGTGGGCAACATCATCATCATATACCAGCTGATCAGGTGGTGGTGCGTATATAATGACGTAACTTTTTCCCATATCCCATATACATATATTTACATATATACGCGTATATAATGTCATCTGGTCATGGGTCAATGCACATGTATGAAATGCATGAAAAATACGTAATAACCTCAATATTCCTTCCGGATAACCTTTTTCAACTGCATATTTTTCTGAGACCCACAAGCAGAAGATAAAATATTATGACACACGGAAATTCAAGAACATAGATATCTCTAATACTTCTATGAATAGAGTCATTCATGGAATTTGTACATTTGCATGTTTCGTTCGTATCGTATGGATCATGCCAAAAGAAAGAAGAAATAGCCGTAACATACCTTAAAAATTTTGTACCTTTACTCTCTTTTGTTTTGGAAAAACCTTCACTTGTCTAGACGTAGGAGTAAAGTAAGGATGTCTTTCAAAATCTTTGTTTGAGGGATCACTTTTAGCAGTTATCTTGAGGCTCACACAAATAGCTGTAGCAGCCAAAGAAAAGCCATGTGCCAATACCGCTAAGATAGCTTAATCTGAATGTCATACTGTGCACTTACTACCTTCAGTACAATTATATATGAGAACATCTAAAAGCTCGTTACTGTTTGTATTTGATCCAAAAATATATTTTTCATGGGCTAACCTATTATATAATCCCAAAAAAATTGGAATGAAGAGGAATTCCTCAGGTTGCAGTACACCAACACTTTTGAAAACATTGTTGACAAGATTTTTCAAGAATCCTATATTGTATGTACGGGAACAAAAGAAAGAAAGCAAGAAAGAGAAATTCTTACTGTTCGTTTTTTAAGATATGGATGAATGGAAATGGAAACAATTCCTATGCTATCAAAATAATAGCCTTGACAAGCTTATACATATTATTTAATAGGATGATGACATGGCCACAATTCTCTTGAATTGTGCCACCTTAGTACATGACTCTAAGAGTCATTATTTGAAAGGCATGGGGCTTCCACGTAATCCCCTTGTTGGGGAATTTTAAACTTTATCCAATAATTAATTAAGTAATATCTCGTTACCCGATAATTAACCAATTACCCAAAAAATTGAAAATTATTCTCACTTACTTAAAATATTACTCACTTTTCACATATTTTATACGCCTTACTTTTATGGTCACATTGTACCTTGTATGGTACTAGTCCATAAATATCGGGTATTAACGTTCGGCCCGTATTATCCCAATATGCCAAACTTCAACCAAATTCATTTTCTTCGACTTGCTTCCCCTCTCACCTTCATGAATTTACTAATCACTTGTGAAATAGCATAATCCTTATAATCTCCAAATAATCTTTTACTTGGACTGATTTCAATTACCTTACAACAATTTTTACATACAATACTTTTGGAAGCAACATCGTCGTAACTTAATACTGATGTACGTAACATCATCGTAACATATTACTACAGAGCATAACATGGTCGTAATATAATAATGCATGACGTAATATTGCGGGGCTCTGACGTAACATGATCCCTCAGTCCATGCACAGCTCCTCAACAACAGAAGAAACCTAAAATCAGCTACAGAATCCACAAGAACCTGGAAACTAATTCCATCTTCTGCATACCACCTTTACCACAGAAACAACATTTCAACTGGTTGCAATCAACACAAGAACCTGCAACCAGTCAGACTACAGGAATTAGGGATCCAAAAATGCAGGCCCTCTCATACCTGTATTTGCACCTGTGTTCCTTTCCCTCATGTACACTCCCTCAATAACAAAAGCTCCAATAACAAAGGCTGCAGTCAACACAAGAACCTGCAGCCAAGAAAAACAACCTCCTATCACCCAGACTCAGCCCTACAATCCACAAGAACCTAGGAAATGAGCCCCCATTTTTCTATCATGTTTGTTCATTTTGCAGGAACATGGAGCAGGCTAGGTCACTTGTCACACCTTCAGTCAGTGGTATTAGCATCTCAGATGCTCATTCTACTGAAGGTGCACCAAGTGTACCAAAACTCTCCCCTTACCAACACTCAAACACATAAGGTCCTCAACCCTAAGATGACAGCCAGTCTCAGTCAGCAACAATACCACTTCAACCCTGTCCAACTCCAATCCCAAAAAACTGCATCCCTACATCTGAATCCATTCCTAAGGATCACTAATCAGGCAGGATTTCAGAAGCAGTTATAGTTTTAGAAGCAGCTACAGTCACAGCAGCTCATCATCTATGCAGCCATTCTAGTTCAAGACACTCAGTCCAGTTCAGGCTCTATCAACTGGACAACTGAAGCAAGACTTGGCTCACTTTTTTTCTCACTCTTTTCTTTTAGAACCAATAGACAGCAGCAACCCAGTGTAACCCCTCTTGGAGCTTTTTTGACAGTTATCTTCCACTTGGCTTTCCTTGTCTACAATGCCAAAGCAAAGTGGAAGATAGCCCCCACCATGAATCTTGGTTATGTATCATTCCTGTTAGGACATTTCTACATGTTCATTAGATGTAGAATTTGTTGCATATGGAAGAATCTTTTCCAACTCTTTTGTTTAGTAGTTTTAGGATCATTTGTGCTCTTTTGTATAGTTGACCTAGGCTTACTTCACATGTCTTTTGTAGTTCCAGTTGTCTATCACTTTTGGATAGACAATTGGTTCACCTTTATAGGTCTAACCCACCATAGTGTTCAGGTGTCATTTGGTTGTCATATGTGGCTAACCAAATGCATTTTCATCTTACTTGTGGAGGTAAGGTTCAGGTCCCTCTCCACAATTGTTGTACTATATTTTACATTAATGAAAATAAACCCTAGGTACAATGCCTAGTGGATTCAGTTAAAATAAAATCACCCCAACCTAATGATTCCTAACTTATTATGGTAAGGTGTCCTAATTAGAGGTCTTTAGGCAAGGATGAGTTATCCTAGTGGGGACCACACCTAAAAGATAAAAATAACTTATCTAATACACCAAAATGGTTTTGCTCATCTCTACTAATTTAAGAGAGAAAGCTTTAGCAAAGATGTTGATTTGCAATAGCAACATAATTGCTTCAAATTTTCATACAAGACTATTTAACGTGGGATTTTGCGATTTTAAGAAAGTACGGTGCAACCTTTCTCAAAGAATATCATATGAATTTTACCCTGTTTCGATCCGTCGTTACATGTTTTGTCACAATCAACGTGTGTTAGAGGGATTGTCAAGAAAAATTGGCTCAGGTATATTAAGTCTATCCCTTCTTTCCTTTTGGAATAATACATACGATACAAACGAAACGAGCAAATGCACAACTTCCATAAATGACTCTATTCATAGAAATGCTAGAGATGCTTATGTTCTTGATTCCCCATATGTCTTATTATTCTATCATCTATTCATGGGTATCAGAAAATACATAAGTTGATAAAGTTTATTTCAAGATATTAATCAAAGGCATAATGGTCTTATGACATTCTGAGAGATTTTTTAAATGTACTTCTCATGCATCGCATTCATTTATACATGTACATTGACCCATTACTAGATGGTATTATATACGCGTATATATGTATATTATATATATATATATATATGGGATATGGGAAAAGGTTATAGCGTTATATACGTACCACCACCTGATCAGCTGTATATGTTGATGATTTTGCCCACAGTAGCCGAGATGATATGATGGGATGCCCTTAGAGGCTTGATGATGTTATGAGAACATGTACATATGCACGACATGACATTCATATGCATGTGCATGACACTATAAGTATTTCATGATTTACAAAGTTATCCAGACTTACAGGTTGAGTCATTTACTCCATGTTTTTTCCATGTCTTTTATATACTTATTTATATGTTTTACATACTCAGTACATTATTCGTGCTGGCGTTCTTTTGTTGGGGATGCTACATTCATACATGTAGGTATAGACAATCAGTTTGATGAGCCCTCTTAGTAGACGAGTGTCACGACCCAAACTGAAGGGTCATGACTAGCACCCGACCACACTTGCCGAGCACCAACGTACATTTCATCTAACCTTCATTATAATCTTTTAGGGCTGACGAGATCAATATAAATGGTAGACCTAGATCATGGACAACCAGCAATAAAATATGACGGCATGAACATACATAGCAGGGGATGACCAGACAATCAAGAAACTACATATAAGGTATGAGCTACCACGCTACTATGAGAGACTATACAACAAAAACTAGCCGACAAGGCATACCAAACTATACATGAGCCGACACCTGTCTATGAGCCTCTAAAAGAACATAAGTGTTGCAACATAGCCGGAACAGGGCCCCGACATACCCATAATGTCTATAACAAAAATTGCATACCAAGACCAAGGCAAGTCCGGAGAAGGGATCTCGCCAATCACCGCTGAACTGGACAGTCTACTGTGGTGGGGGAGCTGCACCTGCCTGTCTATCAGGACCTGCAGCACGACATGCAGCGTCCACAAATAAAAGGACGTCAGTACGAATAAAGTACTGAGTATGTAAGGCAAGGAACCATAAATACGATCAGTAATGTAAGCAAGGATAGAGAATATACAACCTGTAACATCTTAGTACCTCTGAGGGCTACTTACATGAAATGCATGATACATATGTATAAATACATAAACCTTTAAAGCATTCACCTCTGTGGGCATCATCATCATCATATCGTACCCGGCCATAATAGGCTCGGTAGAATCGTACCCGGCCACGTGGAGCTCGGTAAAACCCAACTGATCAGTAGTTGCACAACAGGTGCCGTACCCGACCAACTATAGCGTGGCTCTGTAAAGTAAAATAGATACATATATATAATGCATGCTCGACTCATGGAATCACATTCTAAACCTTTCGGAGTGACGTAAGGTCGGTATCCTTTGTACGCGTTATTAGGACTAACTCTTCACTATGAACCTTATAAGAATCAGGAAGTACCAATAACATTGATAACATAAGAATAAGAGAAGCAACATTAACATCAATCGTTCCATAAGAGGGAAAACAATGTAAGTACTGCTAGCTTCTAAGAGTAGAGTATCTTGGAAGATCGTTCATTACATTATGTACAATCGGAGTCGTGCAAAAGAAGGAAAGGGATAGCCTCACATACCTTGTATATACTGCCCCAATCTCAAGCTATGCAATTGTCAAAACTCCTTAGTCTACAATAAAAGAAACGATACTATCGTTATCATTTAAGCGTCATAACTATTATGTATCGACCACAACCTATTTTACGATGAAACGGACAGCACCTCCCCTATATATATGACCTCACACCATTCAAAACAGTCACCAAACAGCCCAAACAACATCAATAATAAACATATTGAGCCTCCCAAAATAGTCCACACATAGCCTAATCACTCCATACATACGACGACCACCGTAGTCGTGTCAAACAACCTGGAAATGTTACGAATAACTATCAGCCCATAACCATACATATATATGGTGTTTCTCCACACCCTTCATCCTCCAAAACTCCACAAGATAGTAGTAAAATACGCAGCCCAACAACAACGCAAAACAGTCCACAAAACAATAACATTACTACCAAGTCTTTCGATATATATATCTCACAAGTTCTAGCTTCAATGGCTTAGCCGAAACTTGGATAATCTTAAATACATATAGAGTAAAAGGTTCCTTACCTTTATACAGAAAGAAAAACTCCAATTTGACCTTAAATTTCCATGAAATATCCCTCCAATGCTGCCACAACAACAACAAAGCGAAACTAGCGAGCAATTAGTGTTTTTCGGCACTAGAATCACTTTAGAAGGCTTGAAATCACCTAGGATTGATATTAAGAACATGAGGGAGTATTTACAGAACATAAACCCTTTAAAACCACCTCCCACACGAGCTGGAACGACACAAAAATGAGCAACAACAAGAAGAACAAGAGACTTACTAGCGCCACGGAATTCCCGACACTTGATTTGTGTTGTTTGCCCTTTTTTTGGGTCTTGAATCTTGAGAGAACCTTGAGAGGATGTTCCTAGGGTTATAAGGTCTGAAAATAGTGAAAAGAAATGACTTAAAACGGGTTGGAGTCATCCTATATAGGCCCAAATATCTTAAACCGACTTAGTGGGCCCCATAGAGAGGTGCTTGGCGCAGTCTCGCGAAAACGTGAATATGTCTCTACTCCGAGATCGTATCGATGAAAGGTTTAATGCGTTGGAAACTAGACTCATAGATCTTTAATTTGGTTGGTAGATCACCCCGTAATTCCTTGTAAATTATGAGAAAAGATTAGAAACATTTGACCTAATGTTTAAGTAAAATTATGAACCTAAGTTGCGACAACTTTTGTCGACTTTTGTTTCATAACTCGTTTGACTTCAAAACTTATGATACGGATATTATATGATTAAAATACCTTAATAAATGACCTCTTGAGTGTATTAAGAACCGCTAGATTACCTGAAAATATGAGTTACAACATCCTTGATTCGTTTAATTTCTAATACTGGTTAATCACCCTTATACACTCTTGTATCACTTAAGACCAATAGGATTGACTTCTTATCATCTCAAAGATAATTCCTGTTTGGATTTATGTTAACTAATATATGGCATGAACTAACACATGTGGATATGGGTTGTAACACCCTCCCCCCTTAGGAACATTCGTCCTCGAATGTAAGGGTTTATGGGGAGTTTAAATCATCGTGGATTCCAATGGAAATTTCCGATCAATTTTCCCCTATAAAATGGTCACTAGCAAAACTTGCAAGTAATTAAGCCCAACATATGGCTTCACAAGGCTACACAAAGCATTATGTGTATTTACATTATCTACATATCATCATTTTGTATTAAGGAGGAGTATTCTCAAATTATTGCTTACCTCATAGAGCCGTTTCACCTTCCAATGTATCCTGTCTTCCACCAGCATCCTTGTTATCTTCATTCTGGAATAAGTAAGGGTATTTAGACTTCATCTCCTCTTCTGCTTCCCATGTCATTTCTTCCATATTTTTGTTCCTCCACAATACTTTGACGGAAGCTACATCTTTTGTTCTCAGCTTGCGGACTTGCCGATCTAATATCGCCACTGGCACTTCTTCATATGATAGGTCCTCTGTAACTTGTACATCTTTGATAGGGACGACTCGAGAAGGGTCTCCAATACATTTTCTCAACATAGATACATAGAATATCGGGTGGACAAATTCCAATTTGGATGGCAATTCTAACTCATAAGCAACCTGTCCAATCCGTCGAAGAATTTTATACGGCCCTATATACCTTGGACTCAACTTACCTTTCTTCCCAAAACGCATAATACCCTTCATTGGTGAGATCCTCAGGAAAACCCAATCACCAACCTCAAACTCTAGATCAAGACGTCGGACATCAGAATAAGATTTTTGCCTGCTTTGTGTCGTCCTCAATCGCTCCTGCATCACTTTCACCTTCTCAATAGCTTGGTGAATCAAATCTGGCCCATATAATTCTGTTTCACCGACTTCGAACCATCCAACTGGTGATCTACATCTCCTCCCGTATAGTGCCTCGTATGGGGCCATTTTAATACTGGAATGGTAGCTATTGTTATAGGCGAATTCTATGAGTGGAAGATGATCATCCCAATTCCCCTTAAAATCTAGAACACATGCTCGTAGCATATCTTCCAGTGTCTGAATGGTACTGTCAGTCAGTCTGCGGATGAAATGCAGTGCTGAGATTTACTTGTGTGCCTAAACCCTTCTGGAAAGACCTCCAAAAGTTAGCCGTAAATTGAGCTCCTAGGTCTGATATAATAGATGTGGGCACACCATGAAGCCTAACAATCTCCTTGATATACAACTTCGCATAATCTTCAGCCGTGTAAGTTGTCTTCACTGGCAGAAAATGGGCACATTTTGTAAGTCGATCAATTATCACCCAGATGGAGTCAAACTTATGATAAGAGCGAGGTAATCCAATAATGAAGTCCATATTAATCACCTCCCACTTCCAGGTCGGAATCTCTATATTTTGAAGCAATCCACCGGGTTTCTGATGTTCTATCTTTACTTGTTGACAATTGGGACACTGGGC
Organism: Nicotiana tabacum; assembly: GCF_000715075.1. Classification (NCBI taxonomy): domain Eukaryota; kingdom Viridiplantae; phylum Streptophyta; class Magnoliopsida; order Solanales; family Solanaceae; genus Nicotiana; species Nicotiana tabacum. Next base: position 106,586,677 of record NC_134090.1, read on the forward strand.
TACAAATTCTGCAATAGACTTCTTCATATTATCCCACCAATACTGCTCCTTGACATCATGATACATCTTTGTCGATCCGGGATGGATGGAATATCGGGATTGATGAATCTCATTCATAATCTTCTCTCGCAACCCTGCCACATTAGGCACACACAATCGGCTCTGGTATCTCAGTGCCCCATCTTTTCCGATCCTAAAAGCTATACTTTTACACTGTTGAATGCTTTCTCTTAATCGTACTAAGATAGGATCTTCATATTGTCGTGCTTTTACCTCGGCTACCAAAGATGATTCTGATGTATTCTGTACAGTAACACCTCCGTCATCAGAGTCTAACAATCTGATTCTCATATTGGCTAGCTGATGAAGCTCTTTAATCAACCCCCATCTACCTGCCTCAATATGTACTAAGCTTCCCATTGATTTACGGCTGAGAGCGTCTTCCACAACATTGGTTTTACTGGGATGATACAATATCTCGACGTCGTAGTCTTTCAATAATTCAAGCCACCTACGCTGCCTCAAATTCAACTCTTTTTGCTTGAAGATGTATTGTAAACTCTTGTGATCTGTGTAGATGTCAACATGGACGCCGTATAAGTAGTGCCGCCATATCTTCAAAGCATATATTACTGCAGCCAATTCCAAATCATGGGTTGGATAATTCTTTTCATGCTTCTTCAATTGTCTTGATGCATAAGCAATCACATTCCCACGCTGCATCAATACGCACCCCAAACCTATACCTGAGGCATCACAATATACCACATAACCTTCTGTTCCTTCAGGAAGAGTGAGCACTGGTGCAGACGTCAATCGATTTTTCAGCTCCTGAAAACTACGTTCACAAGTGTCAGACCACTAAAATTTGGTAGCTTTTTGTGTTAACTTAATCAATGGTGATGATATAGAGGAAAATCCTTCTACAAACCGCCTATAATATCCTGCTAGCCCTAGGAAGCTGCGGACTTCTGATGGTGTTGTAGGTCTCGACCAATTCTTTACTGCATCGATCTTCTGAGTGTCGACACTAATACCCTCATCAGATATCACATGGCCAAGGAATGCTACTGAGTTCAGCCAGAATTCACATTTGGAGAGCTTAGCATATAACTTACGATCCTGAAGCGTCTGTAATACTATCCGCAAGTGGCCCGCATGTTCCGCCTCCGAACGAGAATACACTAGAATGTCATCAATGAATACAATCACGAACACATCAAGATAGGGCCTGAATATAGTATTCATGAGATCCATAAAAGCTGCTGGGGCATTTGTTAGCCCAAACGACATCACCAAGAACTCAAAGTGCCCATATCTTGTCCGGAAGGCCGTCTTTGGAATATCCTTCTCCCTAACCCTCACCTGATGATACCCTGAACGTAAATCAATCTTAGAGAAATACTTGGCACCCTGGAGTTGGTCAAACAGGTCATCAATTCTTGGAAGTGGATACTTGTTCTTTATAGTAGACTTATTCAACTGTCGATAGTCGATACACATCCGTAACGACCCGTCTTTCTTCCGCACGAATAGGACTGGTGCACCCCAAGGTGAAGTGCTAGGCCTAATAAAGCCCTTATCCAACAAGTCCTTCAACTGCACCTTCAACTCTCGCAACTCTGCCGGGGCCATTCTGTATGGAGGAATAGAGATCGGTTGAGTGTCAGGCAACACATCAATGCTAAAATCAATCTCCCTTTCAGGAGGAAGGCCTGGGAGTTCATCTGGGAAAACATCTGGGAATTCGTTGACCACATGTATTGATTGTAAAGTAGGCGGTTTCGCCTCCGCATCCCTAACGCGAACGAGATGATAAATGTAACCTTTTGAGATCATTTTCCTTGCCTTAAGATAGGAAATAAACCTACCTTTCGGTGTAGCAATGTTCCCTTTCCATTCAATGACGGGTTCACCCGGAAATTGGAACCTAACCATCTTCGTACGACAGTCAACATTTGCATAGCATGAGGCCAACCAGTCCATTCCCATTATCACATCAAAATCAACCATTTCTAACTCAAATAAATTTGCCGAGGTTTGACGACTACAAATCATCATAGTGCAACCTCTATATACCCTTCTAGCAATCACAGAATCTCCTATCGGAGTAGATACCGCGAGGGGTTTACTTATCAATTCAGGTTCAATGCCAAACTTATTAGACACAAAGGGTGTAACATATGATAATGTAGATCCCGGATCAATCAATGCATATACATCATAAGAAAACACAGATATAATACCTGTAACAACATCTGGAGACGACTCGAGATCCTGTCGACCTACTAAAGGATAGGTTCGATTTTGAGCACCACTCGAACTCGGCACTGCACCTCTACCCCTACCCCGACCTGTCGACTGCTGAAAACCCCGTGCTGGAGGTCGAACTGATGAGGAAAAACCAGACACAGATCCAGTCGGCTGAGCCATACCATCACCTCCTCTATTAGGACAATCCCGCATCATATGGCCAGGCTGCCCGCACGAATAGCATGCATCAGAACCTCGATGACACAGTCCAAAGTGGGCCTTGCCGCACTGATCACAATGTGGTGTTGGGGGTCTCATCTGACCAGTATCCCTGTGATGTTGCGAGCCAGATGCCCGCGAACTCTGACCTGGACCAGAATAGGATCGATCATATCGAGGCCTCTGAAACTGTGGAGGAGCACTAGCTACAGGTGGCGCCGAACTCCTCGAAAATTGTGGCCTGATGCGGCCTCTGAAGTCATCAGAATACCCTACAAATCTCGCCCTCTTATGCTGGCCTCTATCCTGCTCCCTAACTGCCCTCTGCTGGCGCTTACGATCCTCTAGGGTCTGGGCATAAGCTTGAATACGGGAAATATCCATGCCCTCCACCAAGGAGGCTGTCGTACACTCATTTATTAGATGTGGTCCCAACCCATTCACGAACATATGCACCCTATCACTCATCTCGGCCACCATATGGGGAGCATACCTTGCCAAAGAATCAAACTGCATACTGTACTCTCGCACATTCATATTACCTTGTCTAAGGTTCAAGAACTTATCAGCTCTAGCTCGTCGTATCTTAACTGGCAAGTAGTGACGAAGAAAGGCCTCAGAAAATTCCTTCCACACAGCTGGAGGAGGGTTCGGACCCCTGGATCTCTCCCAACTATCATACCAGAGAACCGCTAAATCCCGTAATCGATAAGAAGCCAACTCTACTGCCTCTGTATCACTAACATGCATAACCCGAAGTGTACGATGAACCTGGTCAATAAAAGTCTGTGGGTCCTCCTTGGGGTCTGATCCGGTAAACACTGGAGGGTCTAAATTAATAAAATCACGAACTCTTGTACTAACTGGTTTCTCAGCAGCACCTATATTCTGCCTCTGAGCCTGAGCAGCTACCAAGCTAGTCAATAACTGCAAAGCACTCCGCATATCCTGGTCTGGAGTGCCAGACGGAGGAACTGGAGGTGCTGGGTGCCTTCTAATATCCTCTGGAGGAGATGGAATAGATGAGGTATGAGAGGGCATCTCACTTTGAGCCTCACTTTGTCCTGCTCTGACTTAGGGCACCTGACTGGTACCCTCTCCTGCTGCTGTATCAAGCCGTCTACTAATCGTTTGCTTCCTAGTCGAAGGCATCACTGAAAAAAATAAGGTGAATATTAGAGACGAACACTTACGACTCAACTCTACGCACGATCTAGATTCAGGAAGAAGGTAACAACCCTAGATGTCATGTAGTCTCCTGATTATAAATGTGGCGCGCTACACATCCATAATCAAGACTCTACTAGACACGGCTCATAGACATTCCCTAGGACAGAATTGCTCTGATACCAAGTTTGTCACGACCCAAACTGAAGGGCCATGACTAGCACCCGACCACACTTGCCGAGCACCAACGTACATTTTATCTAACCTTCATTATTATCTTTTAGGGCTGACGAGATCAATATAAATGGTAGACCTAGATCATGGACAACCAGCAATAAAATATGACGACATGAACATACATAGCAGGGGATGACCAGACAATCAAGAAACTACATATAAGGTATGAGCTACCACGCTGCTATGAAAGACTATACAACAAAAACTAGCCGACAAGGCATACCAAACTATACATGAGCCGACACCTGTCTATGAGCCTCTAAAAGAACATAAGTGTTGCAACATAGCCGGAACAGGGCCCCGACATACCCATAATGTCTATAACAAAAATTGCATACCAAGACCAAGGCAAGTCCGGAGAAGGGATCTCGCCAATCACCGCTGAACTGGACAGTCTACTGTGGTGGGGGAGCTGCACATGCCTGTCTATCAGGACCTGCAGCACGACATGCAGCGTCCACAAATAAAAGGACATCAGTACGAATAAAGTACTGAGTATGTAAGGCAAGGAACCATAAATACGATCAGTAATGTAAGCAAGGATAGAGAATATACAACCTGTAACATCTTAGTACCTCTGAGGGCTACTTACATGAAATGCATGATACATATGTATAAATACATAAACCTTTAAAGCATTCGCCTCTGTGGGCATCATCATCATCATATCGTACCCGGCCATAATAGGCTCGGTAGAATCATACCCGGCCACGTGGAGCTCGGTAAAACCCAACTGATCAGTGGTTGCACAATAGGTGTCGTACTCGGCCAACTATAGCGTGGCTCGGTAGAGTAAAATAGATACATATATATAATGCATGCTCGACTCATGGAATCACATTCTAAACCTTTCGGAGTGACGTAAGGTCGGTATCCTTTGTACGCGTTATTAGGACTAACTCTTCACTATGAACCTTATAAGAATCAGGAAGTACCAATAACATTGATAACATAAGAATAAGAGAAGCAACATTAACATCAATCGTTCCATAAGAGGGAAAATAATGTAAGTACTGCTAGCTTCTAAGAGTAGAGTATCTTGGAAAATCGTTCATTACATTATGTACAATTGGAGTCGTGCAAAAGAAGGAAAGGGATAGCCTCACATACCTTGTATATACTGCCCCAATCTCAAGCTATACAATTGTCAAAACTCCTTAGTCTACAATAAAAGAAACGACATTATCGTTATCATTTAAGCGTCATAACTATTATGTATCGACCACAACCTATTTTACGATGAAACGGAAAGCACCTCCCCTATATATATGACCTTACACCATTCAAAACAGTCACCAAACAGCCCAAACAACATCAATAATAAACATATTGAGCCTCCCAAAATAGTCCACACATAGCCTAATCACTCTATACATACGACGACCACCATAGTCGTGTCAAACAACCTGGAAATGTTACGAATAACTATCAGCCCATAATCCTACATATATATGGTGTTTCTCCACACCCTTCCTCCTCCAAAACTCCACAAGATAGTAGTAAAATACGCAGCCCAACAACAACGCAAAACAGTCCACAAAACAATAACATTACTACCAAGCCTTTCGATATATATATCTCACAAGTTCTAGCTTCAATGGCTTAGCCGCAACTTGGATAATCTTAAATACATATATAGTAAAAGGTTCCTTACCTTTATACAGAAAGAAAAACTCCAATTTGACCTTAAATTTCCATGAAATATCCCTCCAATGCTGCCACAACAACAACAAAGCGAAACTAGCGATCAATTAGTGTTTTTCGGCACTAGAATCACTTTAGAAGGCTTGAAATCACCTAGGATTGATATTAAGAACATGAGCGAGTATTTACAGAACATAAACCCTTTAAAACTACCTCCCACACGAGCTGGAACGACACAAAAATGAGCAACAACAAGAAGAACAAGAGACTTACTAGCGCCACGGAATTCCCGACACTTGATTTGTGTTGTTTGCCCTTTTTTTGGGTCTTGAATCTTGAGAGAACCTTGAGAGGATGTTCCTAGGGTTTTAAGGTCTGAAAATAGTGAAAATTAATGAGTTAAAACGGGTTGGATTCATCAAATATAGGTCCAAATATCTTAAACCGCCTTAGTGGGCCCCATAGAGAGGTGCTTGGCGCAGTCTCGCGAAAACCTGAATATGTCTCTACTCCGAGATCGTATCGATGAACGGTTTAATGAGTTGGAAACTAGACTCATAGATCTTTAATTTGGTTGGTATATCACCCAGTAATTCCTTGTAAATTATGAGAAAAGATTAGAAACATTTTACCTAATGTTTAAGTAAAATTATGAACCTAAGTTGCGACAACTTTTGTCGACTTTTGTTTCATAACTCGTTTGACTTCAAAACTTATGATACGGATATTATATGATTAAAATACCTTAATAAATGACCTCTTGAGTGTATTAAGCGCCGCTAGATTACCTAAAAATATGAGTTACAACATCCTTGATTCGTTTAACTTCTAATACTGGTTAATCACCTTTATACACTCTTGTATCACTTAAGACCAATAGGATTGACTTCTTATCATCTCAAAGATAATTCCTTTTTGGATTTATGTTAACTAATATATGGCATGAACTAACACATGTGGATATGGGTTGTAACAACGTGGCTTTGACATTCAGTAAAGGATCAGTAAGACTCCACCTCATTCGGAGTGCAGCCGAGTCTGTGAGTCATCGTGTCAGAATTTTGCTATAGACTTATGGGTAGGCCGGTACCCTATCCCATTCGATGTCTAATACTCTTAGAGGCTTTATAGGCAGAGGTTCATTTTGTACAGCATGTCAAAGGCCTTGACAGCCCATATGTACTTATGTTTTAAGAAAGATGGTTCATTGATACAGTGATTTCCCACGTATAGTTATACGTTATGAATTGTGGCCATGTTGGCCCAGTTACTAATGACATTACGATAAGAAATATATGTTACGTTGGTACTCGGTTGAGTAAGGCACCGGGTGCCTGTCATGACCCTTCAGTTTGGTCGTGACAATTTCATTTTTGGAGGGAATCAAGATACGATAGGAACATTTGGAACACATTTTGAGTACACCCATCCTTCAACACATTACTTATTTAGAATAGTCAAATTTATTAAGAGCGACTCGGAACATGAGAAATAAGAACTTGAGACAAACATAATCGCAACTTACGAGGACATCATGGAATTCGATTCTACAAGAGGAGTTTAGACAAGATACCTTGCTTGAGCTTTCTTTAATTTACTACAACATTCCAAAACTCCTAGCGACTTCACTCTTATTAAAGACATGAAAAAATTATACTATAGTTAGGAAGATTCTCACGGGTTCAACTCATTTGAGCATTTTATCAAGCACTAGGTGTGCATTAAGGTTTCAAGGTCCTTTCTATAGTGGATTCCTCTACCCCACAATCAATCCCCACTTCAATAGGGTACCCACAAATACTTCACAACCTCTCTGCCATCATTATTAGTACATGCATGCATAGGTAACAACTCTTATTCTCAAAACCTTCCTCCCAATTACCTATTCCCAACCCAAATTCAAAACTGAAGGCTAGGGTTGGAATCTTACCTCTTGGATGAAGACCGTGTGAGTTTTCCTTCTGAGTTCTCCAAGTCTTGATCAAGGATTGATGAACAATTAGCTTAGGAATCCCTCCTCTCACTCTAGACCATTTTCCTCTCTCTAAAATATTAGTTAGAAAGAACCAAAACAAACCCCAAGTTGTTTTTATAAAAATGGGATCAGAAAATTTTCCAAAACTTAAACTCTACGAAACCGGGTATTCGGTCGGAGACCGGACCGCAAAATAGGTATGCGACCCGCAAAAGAAAGCTTAGAAAGGGTCCCAAAAAGTGGTCAAGGCTGGACAGGTCTGTGACAAATTTGCGGTCTGTAGAACAATTTTGCGACCGCATAATGGAGCGCAGAACCTTCCTCCGACAGTTTCTCATGTTGGTTCTGTGATGGATTGTGTGGACCACAAAATGGTTATACGACCGCATAATGGTCCTCAAAATTAGCTCAAGTCCTGCTTCACTTTGCGGCCGATCTGCAGCCCACAAAGTTGTTCTGCGACCGCATAGTTGACCGCAGAAATGCCATAGTCTGCAAAATGGTTCCTTCAACTCCCCGACGTGTTGTACAACCCACAAAGTCCAATCATCAAATGCATTTCTCTACCTTGGTGCCACGAAACCCCATGTTTTAGGTGAAATTTTATGGGGCCTTACAGGATCATCGATGCGACGGCCGAGCAAGAGATACTCAACTTTCTCGATGCCTATTCCGGGTACAACCAAATTCGGATGGAACCAGGCAATCAAGAAAAGACTTTTTTTATTTCTAAATTCGGCACCTATTAGTATAACGTAATGCCATTCGGATTAAAGAACGTTAGTGCCACCTACCAATGCCTAGTAAACCGGATGTTCAAAGAATAGATAGGAAAATCAATGGAAGTTTATATTGACGACATGTTAGTCAACTCCATGTGAGCAGAGGACCAATTGAAATATTTGCAGGAAACCTTCAACGTTTTGAAGGAATATAAGATGAATCTGAACCCGGAGAAAAGCGCATTCATGGGCGGATCGGAAAAATTCCTTGGGTTCATGGTATCCAATTGAGGGATCGAGATCAATCCCTACAAAATCAAAGCAATAGAAGACATTACTGTGGTGGACAACATCAAGGTCGTTCATAGGCTAACCGGGCATATAGCCTCCCTAGGCCGGTTCATATCATGGTCTTCAGACAAAATCCATCGGTTCTTATCACTATTGAAGAAGAAGAATAACTTTTCCTAGACCCTTGAGTGCTAACAAGCTTTAGAAGAACTCAAATAGTACTTATTGAGTCCACCCTTGCTGCACACTCCGAAGGCAGACAAACAGTTGTACCTTTACTTGGTGGTTTCAGAGGTGCGGTAAGTGGAGTCTTAGTTTGGTAAGAGGAAGGTATGCAATTTCCTATTTACTATGTCAGTAGAACTCTAGAAGAGGCCGAAACAAGATATCCTCACCTGGAAAAATTGGGGCTTGCTTTTCTAAGCGCCTCCAGAAAGTTAAAACCATACTTTCAATGCCACCCCAAATGTGTCGTAGCCTCTTACCCACTGAGGAATATCATGCACAAACTTGAGCTCTCGGGCTGATTGCCTAAGTGGGTCGTCGAAACAGCGAGTATGATATCGAGTATCGATCTTGAAACGCAATAAAATCTCAAATTTTGGCACACTTCGTGGCCGAATTTATGCCGGCTTTATTACCCGAAGTCGAAAGGGAATTATTACTAACCTTAGGGACAACCTCGGGAATTTGGACCCTTTTTACGGACGGTGCCTTGAACGCAAAGGGGTCTAGGCCCGGCATCATGTTGAAACCACCTACAGGGAATGTAGTTAGGCAGTCTATTAGAACTGTGAAATGACTAACAATGAGGTCGAGTATGAGGACATGACTGCAGGTCTCAAATTGGATAAAATCCTTGGGGACGTTTGAAGTGAAAGCGGAACGAATGCAAAGGTACTTAGACAAATTACAGGTAACACTGTATCAATTCAGGGAATGGACCCAGCAGAACATGCCCCAAGATCAGAACAGCGAGGCCGATGATCTGGCTAACTTGGGGTCGTCGGTCAATGTCGATGAATTCGGTTGGGGAACAGTAGTACAGCTCATAAAGTGGGTGATAGAAAAAGTCCACACCGAAGAAAACTCAACGAGTTTATCTTGGGATTGGAGGAACAAGTACATAGATTACTTGAAGACCGGGAAATTGCCTTCTAACCCCAAAGAATTGAGAGCCATGCGTACCAAGGCTGCCAGATTTTGCCTGGTCGAAGGAACATTATTGAGGAGAATGTTCGACGTCCTGCTAGCCAGATGCTTGGGGCAGGGAGATACTGAATACGCATTGAGAAGTTAACGAAGGCACTTGTGGGAACCATTCGAGGGCAGAATCTTTGGTCCAAAAATTAATCAGGGCCAGCTATTACTGGACCGGAATGGAGAAAGATACAAAGGACTTCGTATGATAATGCGATGACTAAGCTACTCCATTCAATCTTGTCCTCGCGGCCATTCATGAAGTGGGGAATAAACATCGTCGGTCCCTATCGTGGGCACCTCGTGAGGCTCAATTCATACTATTCATGACCAATTATTTTTCCAAATGGGTTTAAGCTCAAGCATTCGATAAAGTCCAGGAGAAAGAAGTCATTAACTTCATCTGGGACCACATAATATGTCGATTCGAGATACCGGCCGAGGTCATTCGCGATAATAGGAAACAATTCATCAGTAGCAAGGTAAATACATTCTTCGAAGACCATAAGATTAAGAAGATACTATCAACACCTTACCACCCTAGTGAGAACGGACGGGAAGAATCAACAAACAAGACCATACATTAAAAACTGAAAAAGAGGTTGACCAATGCCAAAGGGAAATGGAATGAAATCCTACCCAAATTCCTATAGGCATACCGCACGATCTTGAAGTCTAGTACCGGAGCCACCCCTTTTTCGTTGGTCTACAGGTACGAAGCCTTAATACCAATTAAAGTAGGAGAACCGAGCCTTAGGTTCTAATATGCGATAGAAGAGTCAAATGGTGAGTCCATGATCACGAGCCTGGAACTATTGGATGAAACGTGGGAGGCCACCCTAGTCCTGTTGGCCGCCCAGAAACAGCGAATAGATGGATACTACAACTGAAGAGCCAACCTTCGACACTTTAATATTGGGGACTTGGTGTTCAGAAAAGTAAAATTACACACCCAGAACCCAAACAAGGGGAAGCTGGGACATAATTGGGAAGGACCATATTGAGTCGTAGTAATTACCATCAAAGGCTCGTACAAACTCAAAGCAGGAAACAGTGTGCAACTACCGAACAGCTGGAATGTGACACACTTAAAGCGGTACTACTACTAAGGTATGAACTCAATTACTCTTTAATAATGTTATGAATTAGACTAATATTTGCAGGCAAACTGCCAAGGATGGATGTGGCTATTAGGTCTGAAAGCACGCATTGCACTCTTTTTCCCTTGAACCAGTTTTGTCTCAAGATGGGTTTTTTGGCAAGGTTTTTAACGAGGCAACAGTAAAACTTGTTAACTTAGATTCGAAGACCAGTCTCAAACTGAATCTAATGATAGTTCTCTTCATATCAATTGTATCTGATCCCTCTCATGATCGACCTCGAATATTGGGGGCCATTACCCTCGGATTAAGGTTTTTAGCAAGGAAAAAAAGAAGAACCTTTTATTCTAGAAGCTAAGTCTTGGTGGTTAAGATTCATTGTAAAGGTCAAATGGTCATATGAACCGTGCTCACATAGTCCACTCTAGCCATGATACAAGTTCTTATGCACTTTAAATCATGTACTTTACACACTGAGAAATGAAAGAAAGTTTGGCCTTGCTATTATGCATTTTTGTGCTTCTTCAATTTCGGATCCAAAGAGCCCATGGGCTACCCCTACTCGGGGACTATCGAGCCCATGAACTACCCCTACTCGGGGACTATCGAGCCCAAGGGCTACCTCTATCGGGGATTATCGCCCGAAGAAAGTTCGGACAACCCGGGCTATCGAATCCTAGAGGCACCAAACCTATTAGGAGGTTCCCAAATACAAAAGGCTATGGCCACCCTAAAAACGACACGGAGATGTAAGAAGCTCATATTTCAGAAAATAAGGCCTTTATAAAAACTTGAAACCTTACCCTCTGTAAAAGCATCGTCTAAAATCACTTAGGAATCTTGAAAACTTCCGATCACACCGAGGTTTCAAAGCCTCAAGCAAAAAAAGTTGTATTGAAGTCAGTGTAATAACCCAGTCGATCGTTTTGAGAATTTATGCCCCGATCCCTATTAACTACTTTTCCCGTGTTTATTTCTGCTATTGTGAGTTTCCGGGAGGATTCGTTTGGAGTTTTGGAGTGTTTTAGGACACTTAGTCCCTAAATGAGAGCTTAAGCTTTAGAATATGGTCCGCAGTCGTAACAGTGTGAAGATGGCCTTGGAATGAAATTTTATCGATTCCATTAGCTCTGTTGGGTGATTTTGGGCTTTTTGATATCGAGGTCGGAATCCGATTCTGAAAGTTAGAATAGCTCTGTAGTGTTGAATGTGACTTGTGTGAAAATTTTGGGTCAATCAGACATGGTTTGTCTTGTTTCGGCATCGGTTGTAGATTCTTGAGATTTCAAGTTCATTAGTCTTGGATTGGAGGGTGAATCGTGGTTTTAGAGTTGTTTGATGTGATCCAAGGGTTGGATTGAGTTTATATGATGTTTTAGCTTTTTTTTGGCATGTTTGGTTGAGGTCCCGGGGGCCTCGGGTGTGTTTCGAATAATCAACAGTTCATTTTTAGACTTAGAGAAGTGGCAGATTTTTCTGGTATTTTGTTGTAGAGGAATCTTACTTCGCGTTTGCAAGAGGGGTCTCGCATTCGTAAAGAGTATTTGGGAGAGGCAGCTAAGTTGGGCTTCGCATTCGCGATGACGCTTCCGCTTTCGTGAAGGTATGGACCCTTTAGCCTACACGTTCGCGACAAGGTCCTCGCATTCGCTAAGGGTCCGCCAGTGCAAGCTATGCGTTCGCGAGTGGATCCTCGCATTCGTGAAAGAGGAAATTGGCCAGTGGAGTTTTTGTGCATCGCGATAGTAGTCTCGCGTTCGCAAAAAAGAATGCATCTTGGCATAATTTAAATTCCAAAATCGAGGGTTTGAGTTAATAACACAAAAATTGGATTGAGAGCTCGGTAGGAGGCGAAATTTGGAGAGATTTTCAGAGGAATTATGGGTAATGATTCCTAACACCTTTTTGATTATAACCCATTAATCTAAACACGAATTCATCATCTAATTTCGGATTTGGGATGAAAATTAGGGGAAATTTTAGAAACTTTGGCATAATTTTGGGTTTTGATCAATATTTTGGTATCAGATTTGAGTGAATTTACTATAGTTAGACTCGTGAGTGAATGGTTGTTCATAATTTGTGACTTTTACCCGATTCCGAGACGTGAGCTTAGGGAGGATTTTGGGCGTTTTTCTCTTTTCTTACCTTAGCTTCGATTTTTTTAGCTAAACTCGCTGTTTGTAGTTATGTTTATATTATGATATTGATTTGATTAGATTTGGGTCACTCGAAGTTGGATACTCGTGGCAAGAGCGTGATTTCGGGTTGATTTTTAGCTGGTTCGAGGTAAGTGGCTTGCCTAACCTTGTGTGGGGAACTCCCCCTAGGACTTTGGTATTGTTGTTACATGAGTGTTGTGTATGTTAGGTGACAAGTGCGTACACGTGCTAATTATTGAAAAACTCCATTTTTATTAAGTCAATATCTGTATTTTCTTTTTGTTGAACACTACTTGTATTTAAAGCCTATTGTTTAGGTTAGGAAAGCTTGCTTAAGTGACTTAAATGTTCTATCTGCTTAAACTGTTTACTTGAAATTCTGTGCAGCATGTTTAGAATAGAAATCTCTACTTTTCTTGGTACGAACTTGGACAGGACTGTAGATTCTTTCTTAAGACTGTTGTGTGTTTATTTTGGGACTACGAGACGATATCCCGGGAGATCCCCTACATGTTTACTTTGCGACTACGGATAGGTATTCCGGGAGATTCCCCTGCACATTTATTTTTGGGACTACGGGACGATATCCCGGAAGATTCCCATGTATTGGATATTTACTTTGGGACTACGGATTGGTATTCCAGGAGATTCCCCTGCTTATTTATGATTCGGACTATGTTTTATCCGTTACTTTCCAGTTTTGTATTTTATTTCCTTTTTTCGCAATTTATTAGGCTTACCTAGTCGTAGAGACTAGGTGCCGTCACGACAGTTCACGGAAGGAGAACTTGGGTTATGAAAAGTTGGTATCAGAACTCTAGGTTCATAGGGGTCACGAATCACAAGACGGTTGTATGCAGAAAAATCGAAGGGTCTAATTTCTTGTTATTAGTTCATTTTAGAAAAACATCTCAAGGCCTCGAGGACGCAAAGCTGCGACTGAGTTCCCTCCCTCGAAGCTCGTCGAGGCCCCGCCTAAAAGGAATATCGACCGAGGCTAGAGTAAAAATAGGGAGTTCCCAAGGCACGGGGTTAAGTCTGACAAAGCCGGCCTGCCCAGAGCCTGTGTCAGGGTGTCGCGTCTAGCTGTCCCATCTCCATACCTTTGTAATTAATGCTTTTTGTACTATGTTGGGATTCCCTTTCTATATTGTTTACCATGTAAATGGTAACAACAATTAAATTTGTAAATGGGATTCTAAAAATACGCGATCTATTCTCGAGCTAGTTGTTAGAGCAGTTAACGCTAAGAATGCTAAGTTTAACAATGAAATGCGGGGCAAAACAAGACAGTAATCAAACCGAAGGGGCCTGTTGCCCGGATGCAAAGCCGGTCGATAAGGACCTCGGGGTCGGGACTTGAATCGTGCTCGAGCTATCGGGGGCAACCGGGAATAGGATAACAATTAAGGATATGATCAGGCAAGGCTCTTTATGGCCAAAGTTGCGCAATATAGCATGAAATAACTAAGAAGACAATAGATGTTAAAGCGGCCTCGAGCCCGTGAGAACGAACAAAATAGGAGAAAGAGAGAGAGATATTATTGCTTTAGTGGAGAAATGGAGCAACATCAACCTGCTTTACGAAGTGGTGGGGATCCCCTTTATATAGGAGGGGAATTTCTTATAATACAAAATGCGTTAACCATGAAGGTACAAAGACGGGATGGCTAGATATGTCATACCTGTACGCGGCGAAATCAGAAGACTTGATTTCTCGTCGACAAGACATTTTGGGAGCATGCCCCGGGACCCCGAGGGCAGGGGGTCGCAACCGAATCCTCGACCTCGGGACTCGTCGAAGCCCGACTCGAAGAAAATGAAGAACGAAGCTAGGACAGAAGGGGAATCCTCTAGGCACATGGCTACATCTGACAGGCCCGGCCTATCCAGAGCCTATGGTGAAGCATCATGTCAAGCCATCCCATCGCCATACTTTGTAGTCAATCCCCACGTACTTGTAACCGAGTCTCCCCTCCTATATAAAGGGGACTCGCCCCACCTTGTAAGGGGCTGATGTTGCACCATTTCTCCACAAGTGCAATAATATCTCTCTCTCTCTTTTCTTCTAAGTGGTTCATCCTCACAGGCTCGAGACCTCCTTAGCATTTATCATTTTCTTACTTGTTCTTCACCGTATCATTTAGTATTGGCAATATAGAGCCTTGCTTAATCATACCTCTAACTGTTATCCCATCCCCGGCCATCCCCGATACTCTAAGATCGACACCAACGCCGATCCCGAGGTCCCATCGACCATCTCCGAGCACGGGAAACAGGGCCCTTTGGTTCGATTACTGCCGCACCTTAACTCGCATTTTATCTTTATACTTCACGCTCTTAGCATTAACTACTTTAACAACTAGCTCGGGAATAGATCACGTAATTTAGAGTCCCATTTACAAATTTAATTACTGTTACCATTTTCACGGTAAACAGTTTGACACCCACCGTGGGGCTAAAAATAATAGTGATTATTTTCTTGCTGGTTTCGTCACACAAACGCACATTATCTTTCACACTTTTTCTTGTCCAAAATCCTTTGATTTCAGGCCAAAATGTCCGGCTCGGTAAATGGTGTTGAGAACGACAACCTCAAAAATTGCGGGGAAAATGGCGTGGCTATCCCAGCCGTTGGAGTACCACCGCACAGTCCTGATATTGCTCCCGGACCAATCCTAGCAGATGCAGATTCACAGGACGCACAACGAGTCGACGAAACTTCTCACACCAACAGGAAGCACAAAAAAACCCCGGCCCGAGTAGGACAGGAAGTTAGTCTTCATGTTATTTTTGAAATGTTGCAGGCACGACAGTTGGCTATCGCTCATCTACAAAGCCGCCCGGAGACACCCCTTTACGATGAGCTAGTACCCAAGGGATCAATTAACGACTGGTCGACGACTGACCCTGCCGCAGTGAGGATGCTTAGGAACCTCTTCAAAAGGATCGAATCAGGCTCGTGGAAGCTTTTAAAGCAACCGTCTCCCGAGGAAACGGTCCCGAAACTCGCTTCGCAGAAACCCGGAACGCCGAAACTCCCTAGGTGTGATAGGACCTTAGATCCCTATGGGCGCACCACCGCTTGCGCGTGCTCGTTCAGAGGCAGCGATACCCAAGGCAATGGGTTCGAGCCTGTCTTGTTGAGAAAGTTCGAAGAAACTCTTTCGAGGGGAACTGTGACGCAACACCATTGCCTGGCACCTGACCTCACAGACTCGCTTACTATACCAGTATGGTCCTCCACGAAAGCGTGCACCAATGCCACCAAAGCAGTATCGAGAAGGCCCGATACACCTGAGGCCGAACGAAGAAGAAATAAAATGCCGCGAAAAGTCGCACCTTATCCCCTGATAAGACAAATAAGATCGCTCCCGGTCTCGGATGACTGGCCAACACAGGCCCTCACCCAAAGCCTAAGCAAAGCATGCCCAACGACTCCGGGGCATTTCGAGCGAAGCCCGATCAGGTACCCAGACGAGGTCCGGTTGGATACCCACACCCGGCACCAGTTCCGAATCGGGGCCATGGACAACCCTCTAGGAACCCCCTCGGGTTTGGTATATCCAAGCGGACCCCCGACAAAGGAGCTGATACAAAGCAGATGGAGGTATCATCCATGTACGGAAAATGGAAGGAATGACTTAAGAAGCAACTTACCTCGCAACAACAGGGGGATGGCCTGAGGACAGCACCCTCGAGGAACCTCCAAAGGAACCAAATTCAACAAGGCATATCTGGTAGGGAAGCCCCGCACAGCCGAGCGCAATTTCAGCATTGTTGTATCGAACATCGTGATCACCATAAGCAAATCCGGAAACGCCAGGCGGCTCAGACCTATTTGACCAAGACTCCTCCAAGAGAACTATGGCCCAGCGCAAGAACCACAGGGCGCGCAGAATCACTTGCCCAAAAGAACAACAACCATGCTATTCAATAGAGGTCGCCCCCAAGTATCATCGAGCAGGCTCGAATCCAACCCCAAGGGAGGGAGGATATCGGGAAAAACAAAGCCGACAAGCCACAGCGTATTGTCACGACAGTAGAGGGGCGGCGACACCTTTCAAAGATCCGTAAAATGCAGAGAGAAAGCGCTCATCGCCAGGAAAAGGTGGGTCCGGGGAATATACCTAAAGGATACCCTTGCATCCAGGGAAAGGAACGCCGAGACTTCGCCTCGACCTCGTATTCACGTGTTGGTAACTCTCTCCCTCATTTAACCTATTCTAAGTAAAGCATGTGTTCATAAATGCAAGTGTTTTGACCAACTACACTGATGGCGTCAGGCCAAAGCCAATAAGGTAGTTCGGACTAACGAACCAAATCACTCCCACACCTCAAATCCTTGATGTATTCCAGACGTCGACCGCCACAACAATCAGGAAGGCCGCTCCCTCTACACAGCTCGCTTGAGCTCGGACTGGAATGTCGAGTCCGCGAAGCGTGGAAATTTTTATTCGGACGACAATGGGCGCATCGCCCAGAGGTGATTTCGACCACACTCTGCCAAAAAGGTGAAACTCCCCGACAAAGGTGGGACTAAGGTATTCGACAAATAGCTACACGCGACGAGAGGAAATCCCTCACCATGTAACCCGTCGCCGGCATCAACGACTCCTCCCTCGAAGTGATTAGAGGGTAAGAAGAACCGCACCTTCGGCCGAGCCTGGTTTAACGTGGTAGAAGGATGCATTAGGGCCTGCGCCTCGAAACGGCCACAACATACCTGACCTCAAAAATGTCGCCTACACACCCCGCAACAGGGAAGAACTACTCTGCTCCTTTGTTGCTTCTTTCCTTTTACTAACCTACATGCAGGCAGTCAGCCAAGGCATTCAGAAATCCTAAACTCCACTCGGAGAACTGAGGCCTCCGCGGGACCCACTGAGCTCTCTCTCCTCGACCGGATTTTTCAGCCTAAAGGTCCGCCATCGATATTATTAGCGAGGCAACATACCCCTAATATAGGGATTCAACAAGATCGCAGTCCTTTCTTCTACAGTCGGACGACATGCGATAACCTCCTCTTTAGGGCACCATCCCCTCGGAAGGGCCAACAATTGGCAAGCTAAGTTCCAAAAACGGAATCATGTAAATGGATCAAATAATCAGAGAAGCCGCACCCATGCGGGCCGAGATTGCGACAACGGGACAATATGTATTTACATCTTATATTTACGCCAAGCAATAAAGAATACCCTTTCGGCATTTCTTA
This sequence comes from Nicotiana tabacum, assembly GCF_000715075.1. Lineage (NCBI taxonomy): Eukaryota > Viridiplantae > Streptophyta > Magnoliopsida > Solanales > Solanaceae > Nicotiana > Nicotiana tabacum. The sequence continues at coordinate 106,604,862 of NC_134090.1, forward strand.
TTTCGGGAAGATTTCGACATATTTGCAGCAAATGCTTCTCATCTAAATGAGACCCGATATACTCTGAGACTCAGCATCAGCAATTCGACAACCTGCATGACCTCAGGGTCGGAACTCCGGGCTCATAAAGCCCCTAGAAGACAACTCCGAGCTCACGAGAAGCTGTCTTCAAGCTCAAACAAACTTGATGACTCGGAGACTACTGTTAATCGCCATACAACTAGAAAACTTGAAAATGTAAGACCCTAGCTGGCAGCCTCGGCGTAACCAGATCTATTCTACAAACTGTAAGACCTCAATAGGCATGGCAAACTGTAAGGCCTCAATAGGCATGTCAAACTGTAAGACCTCAATAGGCATAGCAAACTGTAAGACCTCAACAGGCATGAAAAATCCCAAAGTTTAGGCTATACATCGCATTTGTAAGAATCCCTAAAGGGCATACCCTCGATGTAGATGCCTAAACTATCACTACGGATCAAAAATGGCTATAGTCAAATGCATATGACTACGATCAAAATGGCTGATACAGCCAAAATAATGTGACTTGGGGACGCCCGACTGTCGCTAAAAAATCATAGGGCACTACTCTGAATATACTTCGGAAAGAACCAGTTAAAACAGGCTTCCCTCTACAGGCAAAAATAAGCTCTGACAATGTCGGCTCCAAAATGCAAGAGCATCGATCTACTCGACCTACAAACTATGAACCTTACGAGGTGCTCGAAACATCGTCGATAATGACTTGAAATCGAGGTTCCTCTGGAACTGGCGATGGGTCAAGAAAAAATATTATAAAAAGACCTTAATGAGTGGAATCAAAGCCTACAAAAAGCCCACAGGCAAAAACAGCGTAAGAGACATTGTTGCCAGCTAAGCAAGCCTACGGGCCTTATATTGAAAGGTTTCTACGACCAAACAGCGTTAGAGCCACTGTCGCCAGCTAAAAAATCTTGACAACTTGAGGACTAAAATGAGCTCGAATCGTAACCCGATTCGGAGAACGAATCCAAAATAGTTAACTATGCAAAGCCTCCGGGCCACATACTAAAAGGTCTCAAATGACCAAATGGCATAAATGTCGCTATCGCCGACTAGAGAATCATGAAATTTTACGGGTTGATTACAGTTCGAATCACAACGCGACTCAGAGACTGGACCTAAAAGCTGCAATATGCCTAAGGGCACGGCATAAATGTCACTACCGCTGGCCAGGAACTCAAGGAAATCTAATGGTCGATTACAGCTTGAATCGCAATACGACTCGGAGATTGGACCCAAAAGCTGCAATATGCCTAAGGGCACGGCAGAAATGCCACTATCGCCGGCCAGGGAATCAAGGAAATTTAAAGGTCGATTATAGCTCGAATCGCAATGCGACTCGGAGACTGGACCCAGAAGTTGCGACGTGCCTAAGGGCACGGCATGAACACCACTATCGCCAACCAAAAACTCAAGGAAATATACGGGTTGATTATAGCTCGAATCGCAACGCGACTCGAAGACTGGACCCAAAGGTTGCAATATGCCTAAGGGCACGACATGAATGTCATTATCGCCAGCAGAATAAACCTCTGAACTAAGCATCCATAAGGTTACTTCGACCCAAAAGCACAAAAGCCATCATCATTCGCCTAGGAAGGCAGGAAAGAGCCTGAGGGTCGATTGAAGCGCGAGCCACCATGCAACTCGGGGACTAAATGTAAGCGGTCAGACTAGGCACAGGGGCCCCAGTACCTTCTCGCATTAAGGATCGCACTGAAGGACCCCCGGGTCTGTCCTATCCATTCCGGATCTATGAGGACCTCGCCAAACACCAAAACCGGCCTGACCGGTCGGAAGTAACAACAAAGAAAAAAAAAGAAATAAAGCTTTAAATTCTTTCTTATATATTACACGCGCGAAAAGGGCGCATTCTCTATTTACAGGCATGTCCTACGTATGTCAAAGACAAAGCAACAAAACGGCAAGATCAACACTCTGCACCAAAGAGCTACAGCTTGTCAAATTCGCCCTCCGCAACGTCAACAAGAAGTAACCGAGCGACATGCTTATCCTCCCTCGCTCGAGCTAGTTCCTTCGAGAGAACGAAGCCCCTTGCACCGACCTCCTCAAGTACCTTTCTTCGGGACCTACAGCGAACGTATTCCTCGATCCTCTTCTTCCGGTTGAGGGCTCGCTTTAGATCAGCTTGGGCATCGGTAGCATCTTTCATATGAATCACCATCTCACGATCAACCCTGGTTCGGCTTAATGTTGAATCTATCCGGGCATCGATTATCTCGGCTCTGAACTTCGAGAGATCAGATTCAAGTCTCCCAATCATGTCCGCTTGAACTTTGGCATTGTCATAAGTCAAGCTGAGTTGAGCCTCGAAGGTAGGGACCTTAGCTTAGGTGCTCATCTCCTCTAAAGCTCGAGCCTTCACCTGAGCCCTTAGCTCCTCGCAAGCAACTCTGACGCAATTGATGTCGCCCTTGAGGTACTCCAAGGCCTCCGACCTTTTCTACAACTGATATTGCAGAAGGGAATTAGCCTTAAGGTTAGAAGCGGGCGAAGCACGCACTGCAGGAAGTTACCTGCTCTATCAAATAACTCTCATATTTTGAGCTACGGTATGCCTCATATTGCCAACGCTGCAGCTCAACTTCCTTCTCCTTGCTAAGGAGGCCGAGAGATTCGCCCTCACCCAGAATTTTCTAAAGTTTGGCCCCTTGACGGAATAGCTCAGACCTGATCCTATCACAAGCCTGCATGAGGTAGATTCAATAGAGGAAGGAGGACACAGGACATACGGAAATTGTACATAAAACTCACTACAAAGTGAAGTCGACGGACTACCTCGAAGTCAGAACACACTCATATTGGTCCTGCCCCTGAGGCCTTGGAAGAATCGACCCCGGGCACAGCATATTCGCTCAAAGGAACCGCCGGCTGGGAATCAGGCACTCCGGGAGCAGCAGACTCAGGCGACGCCCTTTCCTCGGAAAAGTGAGCTTGACCAGTGCCACTTAAGGCTCCATCACACCACAGGTGCCGATCTCTCTTATCGCTATCGCCACTCGACCCGAAAGTCGATGACTCCTTCCCCTCTTCGGAAGAACATTGCCCCATCCCAGGGAACCACCCAATATTTGTAAACGGCATGAATGGAAGGGGAAAGGGTTACCTCGAGTATACAAAGGTAGGACGAAGGAAGCATACGCACATACCTTGGTACTGCGCTCCCCATCTGGTACAAAGTATAGCTCTCCATCTGCGCTCATCAAAGGATGAATAGGTCACCAGCCTCTGGACCCAGCTGGGCATGTCATGAAACTCACCCGGCATCCATGAAGTTGTTGCAGCAAGGGAAACAAAATTATTATTCAACTAATTTTCGCTATGTGTGAATCTAAAAAAGCGCCAAAATGTCTCACTCACGTGCATAATTCCACCCTTCGGGAAACGGCAAAAATTCCACAGAGATAATATCGATCGTCCGGACACGGATAAACCAACTAGCCCACTCTCGATCCCCTCTATCCTTGTTACCAACAATGAAGGGCATGGACGAACAACACCTCAGAGTTAGCAGGCCTCGATGATGAAAGGGCCGATATAGCCTGGCAAGGTGGTCAAGCGTAAATTCAAGCCCAGCCTTCTCCGCGAAGAATCTCATCATCAGTGTCGTTCGCCAAAATGACGGATGGACATGTGCCAGGGTGACCCGACTTCAAGCAAAAATCAAGCACAACCCTGTCAAGGGGTCCAAATGTGAAAGGGTATAGGTATACGCTCAAGAACCCATCGATGGAGTCCGCGATGCCCTCATCTGGGGCAAGCACCTACAGTGTCACCCCCTCGCTCCAGCCGCAGTATCTCCTCGCCATCTCTAGGTGTTCCTCTCTTATCAAGGACGTCGTCTCCAAAACAAAATCCCTCGATTCCTGAGAACCAGGAGCAGCGCCCCCCGTCACCTGCTGAATCAGCCCTGAAGTGGTTCCCATGACTATGGTGAAACTAACTGCTCAAGGCAAGGGAGCACGCCAATGTTTTTTACGCCTAGAGAGATGAAGTATCCCATGCCAAAGTATAAAGGAAGCTATCTACAAGTATTGAAGTCTTGCCAGGAAGCGAAGGCTGCCCCGCATATATGTGAGAAGCAACAACAATTCGCATGCCCGAGGCAAGTCCCAGAAAGCTGATAGCTTCGATACAGATTGACGGGTCGATATTCGATCTAGAGAGCATCCCCCAATGAGGAGTCAAGACTCAAGAGGTCGTTCGTATAATCTCCAAGCTCAGAGCAGCACTCTATGTCAAAAACCCCCAATGCAAAGAAGTCTGACCTCGGTAAACTTTAAAATGCCAACACTCAACGCAAGGCAAGCACCTAGTCTCATTATCCCCTCTTCCTGAAAAAAGGAGTGAACGCGGGAAGCTCCGATCGCGAAAGCTGCACGAAGGCTCGAGGAAGCGCCCAAATACGAGTAAAACTCCCCAGTGGAAGTCAACCATATTCATACTAAAATGGTTATCTATATAAAGGTCAATAGGGACACCCAGGTACCCGGAGATGACCTTCATCCGGGGTAACATCCCTGAAGGCCGCGGAATTCGACGCATGATCTCCAAACAATTTGAAGGGCCTCGGTAGCCCGAAGCTATCGGAAACCATCCAAGATTGGTCCGAAGTACGACGAGGGGTCGGAGAAAAGTCATGTCGATTAGAACAAGATCAGAATGAGCACCCGCGCTCAAGTCAGATATCAGCAGTCAACAAACAAAGGAAGGCATTCGAGGGGCCTCGAAGGGCATGGGAGCATACAGAAGTAAAGCAAAGTAAGGAAGGCAGAAATCAACAAAGTATATTCTTATTCATAAAAATTTGCGTACAAGCAGCCCTCAAGGGGTCGTTACATACAATTACAAAAACCTACAGGGGTCTACACCTAAAGTGGAGGAACAGAAGGATATACATGTGATGAAACTCAGATGACCGGTCCGTCATTGAGGATCCATCTCCGGTATCAGCATCCTCGGGCGCCGCACCCTCGAGCACGTGTCCTCGAGGGTGATTCCTTCAATCTCCACCTCCCATAGGTTCCTAGCTCAATCCCCCGAGGAATCCCCACTGGAGAAGATGAAGAAGAGGAAAATGAGGGGACGCAGAGGAGGCAGAGAAAAGATACATGGCCCGCCAAAGCCAAAGGTTGAAGATTCGGCAGGCCCCAGCCTCAACGGTCGGTAGCGCCACTTTATCCCTTGGGAAAGGAAAAACCCTAAGGATGAAGTGTCGCACTAGGCCTGGGTAGGAGAGTGAGCAGCGATGTGTAATCCGAACGGCTGTCTACATAAAAAGGAAGCTGACTCTCGGTCCCCCATCACCTCAGGCCAGTAGCAGCAACAAGGGCCAGCATACCGATGACCACAGCAATAGCGGGACAACACGCTTATGTTTGACGAAGGGAGACCCCGGCAGGGAGCCACAATGCAGTCTGAGGGAACTCCTCCAAACTACCTTAAAGTCATAAGCCCGTAACATGATGTTCAAAGGTGGAAGAAAATAAGAGGAAGGAAACAGCAAGCAGACCAACGGAAGCATTGAGATAGGAGAAACAAAGCCAATGCATCCCCAATTTATAGGGGATTATGACACGGTCATCTATGCTTTGGAAGACTGATCGACGGGCGTAGTTAATGCATCTATGAAAAACTGAACCGGCGGCAGTACATGTACCTTGGGAAGCAAAAATCAAGGAGTGCAATGAATGAGGTCAAAAAGCATGAGCCAGGGGTCATATCATCGATGTGGCGTTGCCGAAAGAAGCTCGAGGATTCAAGTGTCAGAATCATTTCCCATCACTTCATTATGGGAAACACGGAGACTATTTATACGCGGTGAAATCAGAAGACTTGATTTCTTACAGACAAGACATTTTGGGAGCATGCCGCGGGACCCTGAGGGCAGAGGGTCGCAACCGAATCCTCAACCTCGGGACTCGTCGAAGCTCGACTCGGAGAAAATGAAGAACGAAGCCAGGATAGAAGGGGAAGTCCTCTAGGCACATGGCTACATCTGACAGGCCCAGCCTATCCAGAGCCTATGCTGAAGCATTATGTCAAGCCATCTCATCACCGTACTTTGTAGTCGATCCCTACGTACTTGTAACCGAGTCTCCCCTCCTATATAAAGGGGACTCGCCACACCTTGTAAGGGTCTGATGTTGCTCCATTTCTCCACAAGTGCAATAATATCTCTCTCTCTCTTTTCTTCTAAGTGATTCATCCTCACAGGCTCGAGACCTCCTTAGCATTTATCATTTTCATACTTGTTCTTCACCATATCATTTAGTATTGGCAATATAGAGCCTTGCTTAATCATACCTCTAAGTTATCCCATCCCTGGCCATCCCCGATAGTCCAAGATCGATACCAACACCGACCCCGAGGTCCCATCGACCATCTTCAAGATCGGGCAACAGGACCTTTTGGTTCGATTACTGCCTCGCCTTAACTCGCATTTTATCTTTATACTTCATGCTCTTAGCATTAATTGCTTTAACAAATAGCTCGAGAATAGATCACATATTTTTAGAGTCTCATTTACAAATTTAAATACTATTACCATTTTCACGGTAAACATCTTGGAAATAGGCCTAAGATAGGCCGGCTGTCGATGACCCCTTTTTCTTTAACCGTGGGGTCAGAAATCGGGTATATGACATTGGGAAGGACAACTCTATTCCCTTTTGAGAATTGGGTTTCGGAATTTGAAGAGTCTCCACCTAATGATTATAGTGCATTAGGACACTTTTTTATTTAGAAGAGTTTGAGTTGGAAAACCAGAGTTCGGGTAAGGGCTAGAAATTATCTCGAGAGGAAGGTGTTAGGCACCCCTCAAGATCCACTAGTGTGGTCCCGACCATGTTACAATTGTGACTTTACAAGTAAACAATCAAGGCTCAAATAAGGACTTGCATACAACATTACAATTAGGTTGAAAACTTTTGAAGGTAAGTTGAGAGGACAGAAATTTATGAAAAAAAAAGATTTGAATGGTTTCACGAGAAGAGATGAAAGCAAATAAGGGGAGGGGGGTCCTAAGTTTATAATTAATATGGATCACTTCAATGCAATACCCAGCGATCACTCCTCGGAATAGGGGTCGCACGTGATATTAGCGCATCGGTCATCATATCCATATCTACCCTTCCCACCCTGTTAAGGTGTTAAAGCGCGAAATGGTATCGTTACTTATTGCATGCTATTACCCGTCCCAATCCTATCAGTCCCGGAGGCATGTGGGACTACTAATCCTAAAGGGGAGGGAGTTGGGAATTTTGCGGAGTTTCAAAAGGATAAAAATCTAGGCGACAAGCTATAACAGATAGTAGTTAAAAGGGATACAAATAGCAGGTAAGGCTCAAGTCGGCCTCCTCATTCAAAGCAGTAGATTATTTAGCATGACTTACAAATACTGGTTTGGTCTGTATTAAACTTAACATAGGAAGGGTGGCTAATTTATCACATATTTTCATATAAGAAGTCCGAATTAGGCCTGCCTGCTGGTTGTAATTATCAAAACTAATGCAATTATAAAATTTTACCCTAAGGCTTGCCTAGGCATTAAACAGAACCTATAGGCATGATATCTATTAGTTTCAGAAATAAAGAAGTAAACCGATTGCAGAAAAAGAATTGTCAATTAAAGGGACATAAGATCTGCAAGCGTTAAACATTATTGCTACTGATTTTAGGCCTATAAGCGAGTTGACGATTCAGGTTTAGTTAACAACTCCTATAGACATGCTTTCTAGGTGTTACTTATTTGAGCACTGTTATTGCTTATGCAGGAATCCTATAGGCAGGTTGTCTACATGCAATTGATTAGGTATTTAAATCCTATAATAGGTTTGCCTAATGACAGATGCAGAATGCAGAAAGTCCTATAGGCATGGTGTCTATATAAAGATGCAGAATTTCAGAAGTATAGTAATTCCCTATGAACATGGTATCTATATGAGAATGCAGAGTTTCAGTGATTTATAAAATGCAGAACTTTAGAAAAAATAGTAATCCCTATGAACATGGTATCTACATGAGAAGGTAGAGTTTCAGTGATTTATAAGATGCAGAACTTTAGAAAAATAGTAATCCCTATGAACATGGTATCTACCCCTTGCATGCATAGTCCCCTACCCTTTTCCACTAGCCGACCCCAAATGTTTATTACAAGATTTTTACAGACCAGAATGAATAAGAAAAAATATATCAGAAATTAAAGATTCCAACCAAGGAGAGCCTAATTCAGACCCCGGGTTTGAAATATGAAATAAACCAACTTCCAAAGATCAGATTCCAAAGCCCTTCTTTTATTTGGGATGTGTCAGAGTTCCAAGGAGCTTCAAGAACTCCAGGCAATGCTTACACCCCCAAATATATTGCAGAATTAGATTATAGTGCAGTGTGGAAGGGCCAGCCCTCAAATGTCCAAGTTCAGAGGGAACTCAAGGTCCCAAAGCAAGGCTCAAAAGAGAGGGGCAGAACTTAAGATTCTAGGAATAGGTGTAAGTGCACAAGGGGGGAAGGGAATCAAAGAGAGACAGGGCAAGCTAGTGGTCATGCCCAGCAATTGGGATGTTGGCACACCCTTGACCAGCCTGCTAGTCAAGCATTGAGAGTTAGGATCCATTGTGGATCGAGCCAAGGCCTGGATAGTAATTAGGATATTGTCAGGCCAAGAACTTAACTCAGCACATAGAAGGGGATAGGGGTAGAGGATTCATAACAGAAATAAAAGCAAGGAAGATTAACACAAATTACCGAACATAGGCAGTAGAGTAAACAACAGTCTGAAGCACATAAGGGTGAGGCAGAAAATTAAATAAAGGACATACCAGTTTCAGGGAAACAAGAAAATAAAAGCAGTAGTCTTGTAAAGCTAACAAATAGTCAGAAGATCTTAGAAGAGAGTTGTGAGATTATGTGTGTAAAGTGCCAAATTGAGAGTGTGTGTGTAAGAGTATGAAATTCGAAATGTGTTGTAAAAGTATTGAATTGTAAGTTAAGGCTCCTCAAAGTGCAGAAGGGTCGTGCCCCTTTTATAGTGCAGAAAACAAGTGAGAAAAGGTAAGGAAATAACATTGAAATCAATCTCCCTTTAGTTAAGGGATTCTGATTTCAATGGGTAAAAGCCAATTAAGGAAAGCAGTTTTGATTAAAACCTTTTCAAAGTAGCACAAAAGGGGTAAATACAGAGAAGTTATTAAAGGAAAAAATTCAATAGTACACGGCTTGGAAAAAATAAGGAAAGGGAATCAATCAAACAGCCAGAGAAATCAAAATTACAATTCAATTCGAATGAACCAAGTCAGGAAAAGGTAAAGGAGGTTTAATTAAAGAAAAATCAGTAACAATCAATCAAACCCCATTAGAGGATTTCAGAATCAATCGAAAACCTTTGAAGGCAGAGTCCTTATGTATAAAGCACACAAATATGTGAATACTAGAGGGGCTTGTCAAATTATTTAGAAGAGAGTTTAACAAAGAAAGGTTCAGAATCATAAGCAAGAAGAGGTATAAGTCTAGTTCGCAGACTCACAATGAGTCTGAGAGTCCAGGGTCCCGAAGTGGACCTAACTCGCACACAAAAGATCAAATTGCCCAGAAATCCCCGAACCTTAGGGTTTCGAGTTGAGTCAGACAATAGAGATGAGAAGGCAAACCATTCAATAGAGGCTCAGGAGTCTTTTCCAAAGACTTATGAGAAACAAACAGACATGATACATAGTCAAAAACATGGAGAACACGTTTTGAGAAAAACTCTGAACTTAAACAAGTTCAGAAGAAAAAGTGATACAAACTTAAGAAGCAGTAGATGAAACACATTTAGCAAGAACACGAAAAGAGTTCAGTAAAGCAAACAAAAATCGAAGAACTTAACAGTAAACACATATAGTAGAAGAGTAATAAAAACATAACAAGGATAATCATGTGAGCACAGGAGTAACATGTATAAAAGAAAAGTAGAAGTACAATATAGGCGTGGTAGAAAAGAAAATATACGAACATAGTATAGCCACATACATACAAAGAAAAGAAAAGGAAGAGTCAGAAAAACATTTTAAGCTTTTCAGAAACCCTAGATCGGAAAGAAGTAATTTTTTGAAAGAAAAATTGGGAAAAGCGTTTTAAAACTCCAGTAAAGCACAGATATAGCATAGATTTAAAAGAACAATCAGAGAAAACCTCGAATAGCTAGGGTTTCAGAGAAACCCTGGAATGAGAAAGGCTTGGTAAGAGGTCTGATCTAAGTCGGATGAGGTCAGAAACAGGCTCATAAGACCAAGAGCCACCGAAGCAAAGTCGGAGATGGACGGAATCTTCGAATCGGTGAAGGTCTGAGTGAAGACCTTCGAGGTCTGGCCTCGAACCTTCGAGCAACAGGCATGCAAGAGCCAGAGGAGGTGAATATAGGCTGTCCATGGCCTGAGAAGCCATGGATTCTGGTGAAAACACGATGGAACAAGGCAGGAGGAGGCTAGGGTTTGAGAACCCTCGAGAGAGAGTTTGAGATAGTAGAGGGTTGCAGAGGCAGAGGTTGGTAAGAATGAGGTAGGGTAAAGGGGTCGTTTGAATTAAAAAAAGGAAGGGGTTGGGTTAAATCGGAATTGGGCCAGTCCAATTGGGTTTCAGAATTGGGTCAATTAGGGGGGATCAATTTGGCTATGATTGAAATATAAATGGGCCAGATTTTAAATAGCCAATTATTCCCTTTTTATTTTTATAAATATGGTAAAATGATCTTGAAAGCAAATTAAAAGTACTGAGCCAACGAACAATATATAAATATTAATTTAAAAATATTGGAACCAATTTCACAATTATAAAATGCTATTAATCTTAAAGTAGGGTACAATTGCAATTATATGCGATTTAGCTTTTAACATACCAAATAAATTTGTAAAAATATGCAAAAATTATATTAACTATATTTTGGTATAAATATGGGAATGAAATAAATTATTCACCAAAATTGATGATTTTGGGAATAATTATGGGTTTTGCACTTCTAAAAAAGACAATAAATTGATTATAAAAATCTTTAAAAATTAGGGAAAAATACCAAAACTCTTGGGCATGCTTATATATGCATACGCATGCTATTTTGAAAGTGTTTTGAGTATAAAAAATACATAGGGAAAAATTGGGTATCAACACCGGCCTTGTCAGGTCGAGTCACGTGACTTGGGAACTTCCCCCTCGCTCGTTGCATCCCACTGCATTAGTCAGAATGCAATACCCTTTAGATCATCTCTATATTAACCCCGAGGATGAGTCTCGACCTCAGCTTTGCGCTTCGAGGGGCATGACCACTAGATGACCCTATGACTGGGAATTTGAGCCCCCGAATTCACTGTATACTGATAGTCTCCGTGTTTCTTAGACTGAAGGCAACGAGAAGAGATGAGAAACGGTTCTGAACTCCTGCTTCCTCCAGTGTCCTTGCGAACGAATATGGGTTGTCAAGGTGTGCCATGTGCGTCGTTACTACGGATTCCAGCATTGATTGCGGCGGTTGGCCTCCTTTAATGTTCCCACGATGCTCTTATAAATATTCGCCTCTTCCCTTTCAGATCCTATTTCACATTCAGAACCTTTTAGTGAAGTCTGTTTTTCCCCTGCACTTTTTTCTTTTTAGGAACGCGACCCCCCTTTTCTTCTTCTCTTGGATTTTCTCAAGGATGGCAAATATTTCCACTACTACTTCTCGGGAGGTCACGGGCTGGTTTTCTTCGTTCTTCTCCCAAGGCAAAGTGGCCTCCCCACCCCATGTTGAGGAGTGCATCCCAGGACCTTTTGCGATGACTTCAGATTTCAGGGTCGGGAGACCCTCCTCGAAGTCAGGACGCCGTGAACCAGTAACTCGATATATCAGTTCTATAACGGATATCGGGAGAGTGAGGGTCGATTGTTGCTGGGGGATGTCGTGTTTGTGGATATTCCTACTCAAGATAAAGACATTATGGCTCACAAGGCCGGTTTTCTGTGCGTGTACACCTACCTATTTACTTTGGGAATGACGGGACAATCTTCTCCCCTGATCAACCCTGTGATTCTTGATTTCTGCCGGAGCTACCAAGTGACTCTAGGCAAATCCATCATTCGTTCTGGTGTGTGGTTTATATGATCAGGAATTACTCGAGCATAATATAGGGAATGCCCTTCACTCTAAATCATTTGATCCGGATGTACAGCCCTCGTCTCTTTCGCGATGGCTTAATCAAGCTTCGTTGTCGAGCCCCGAGATCCATTTTTGCCTGTACCGAGGAATTTGGGGACGACGGGTGGTTGAGTCGGTTCGTCCGAGTGAGGACGTCTGATCTGATCCCAATGGAAGGGATGTTGTTCCCTGAGAAGTGGAACGCCAGACGTAAGTGAATGCGAAGCCTCTGCTTCCATTTGATGATTTCTCCTTATGTCCCTGACTATGTTGTTTCTTCTTTGTTTTTTCAGCTGCAGCGGTCTATCCCGGGGCGGTGCCGGATCTTCAGGGTTGGGTTGGCCATTTATACTCGATCTGCCCGTATAATGATCATGCATGGTGGGATTTATCCCGAGCCCTATGGGAAGCAAAAAATAATGGTATGTTCCAAGCATTGACGTATCCGCGCATTTTAGCACAGCTTGCTGCTAGAAGCTCTTTCCTTTATGTGCATTTGATCCCTGCATCTATGTAGGTTTGGGAGGAATCCTACTAACAAGGGAGGTGCCGCATGTTGGAGGGGACATCCCGGTGCTTGACGAGGAGAAGAAAAGGCAAAGGGGCGCATCGGCTGAGCCACTGAAGCCCAAGAGGGCCAAAGTGGAGGAGTCTAAGGTTGATTCGTCAGTTCTGACTTCTGGGGCGGCAGGAAATCCTCGTGCTGAGGGTGAGGGAGAAAGTAGCTTCTCGGCACCCCCCGAAGATCATTTGGGATTGATTGCTCCTCATGCCGAGGGGATAAATGCTTCCGGACAGGAGCCTGATACTGGCGTGCCCCGTCTTTGTGGCGGCGAGGCAACGGATGGGATATCGAGCACTACCCTTGACTCGGTAGGTGGACGGAGTCCTTCTCGAGCCGGGATGCCCTTAGCAGGCGATTTGGAGGAGCCTTGATCGGATACCCGGGATGAGCGGGGGCGGATATTCTAATCGACCCTGTTGACCCATTGGTTATTGCTGATTCCTCAAAATGGGGAATACTTCCATCAACCGGAATGCGAGACGAGCCCCGCAAGGATCTTTTCGAGGCGGGAGCGCTGATCAAAGGTGGAGGCACACTCGGGAGGCCGGCGATCAGTGCCTCCTTTATTTTTGGCGAGATGGGCAGGCTTTGTGAGCGGGTAACTTCATCTATGCTCATTTGTTGCTACGGGCTGCTCTGATCTTTATTCCCTTAACTTTTTTACGTGGCTTCAGGCCGAAGCACTTTATAATAAGGCCTTTGCCCAGCATCAGGACAAGGTAAGCCGTCGTGAACATGAGAAAGCCCTTTTATCCGAACAGGTTATTCATCCCCTACTTTTACTATTATTTGAGCTTTTGTGGGATTCTATTGCTTTTATCCCCTTGGGCCCAGATTCATTGTCACGCCCCAAAATTCAAAGAGCGCGACCGGCGCTCAACCGAGTAAACCCGACTGAGCAAGTATGTTAGGTTTCATTCTACCCAAGCCAACTCATGATTAAATAGGAGATGGACTCCATTGTTCAGAATTAGTAAGTATTTCATTAACAACTTCCCATTTCATTTTCATTAGCAAATTAAGTCATAATTATCAAAGTATTACAAGTTTTATAAATCTTTGCCAAACATCAATATTTCTATTTTAAATCCAATACCCGACACTACCCACAACCTGTCTACGGAGCCTCTAAACATAACTGAAGAGTAATGTAATATGGAAATGTCGGTAACAAGGCTCCGGCTATACCTCAAATACAAAGTACATGATAAACAGATGAATCAGGACCCCGAAATGAAGTGGGGCTCACCAAGTCAGCTGAAAGGAAGATGTGACTCTAGTTGTGACCAACACTGCCTGCTATAGAAATACCTACATCCATTTAAAGACGTAGCGCCCCCGGCAAAAGGGACGTTAGTGCCATCGAATAGCACTAGTATATATAACTAAACATCATCTAGTTAGAAAGAATTATCATACCAGACCAAGAAATCATAAACACCTTCTCATTAGAAAGAACTAACAAACAAGAATAAGGAAATCATAAAGGTCAATTAAGAGCTTTAACAATCACCACATCATCAAACAAACGAACCATGTAATCTTTCACATAATTTCCATGACATTAGTTCGGGCCACTTGATATTGTACATCATCATTCATAATACCACCGCTTTCTTGAGCAAAGTCTGATCACGACCCGATCGGTTAGGTCGCATCATTTGAGACATGTATGTTAATCACAATCTCATTCTCAATTTTCGGAGTTCAATATCAGCACAATACCACCATGTGTGCGGCATGGTGTCCGATCACGACCCGATCGGCTAGGTCGTCTTACCAAGACATTGTTCCTTTCTCATTAATCATCTCATTTCAATCTTTATTTCACATATATCAATTCAGAGGCACCTGGGGCCACAATTATCACATCATACTTGGCACTAGGCCACATTTCATAACTCAATCTCTTCTTCCCCACATTTCACATTATTTCCACATATTTCACATCAATATCAATTTCAACAGCAAGTCATTCAATTCAAGATGTCAAGTACACATAAGAGGAATCATGAATCATGGGCATATACAATATTTCAGAAATCATACACCTCAAATTTATTAACACTGGAACTTTAAACACAACGGATTCTTCCAAAAAGGAGGGGACACATCATACCGCAATAAAACACACATCAAAGGCATAAGTAAACAATTAAATCAATTGTTCTTGAATTACTCTTTTCCAATCATGACAATATACAATTTTAACATCGAAGTATGTAACAACTCGGATCACATTAGATGTACTCATAAGGCAAAACATTAACTCGGACAACCACTTATGGCATAAATTGTGTATAAAGCCTTTAAGACACTTTATTATTGGAGTCATTTAAGGAAAGCAAAGTCGAGGCTCATTTCATAATTTGTTTCATATTTTCTCATGTCATATGTATCACCAGGTACAATTAGAATTCAAGTTCTCGGTACATTGGCCACACTCTATTTCCTAAATTCGTTTGATTACTTCAAACATTTTCATACATAGAGGATTTCACATAGTGTTGGCATAACATTTTCAATTTAAACTAGACTTTAAATCTAGGCATTTTAGCACATAGTTCACATTTTTCACATATCCTCATTTACCAAGAATAATACATTAAACATATGAATAATTACCTTCCACATACATTTTCACAACATTAATTCGCTAAACATAACCAAAAGCAAGTACTGCATCAATCACGTTTGGAACTTACAATATTACGCGGGCACCATGAAAGCTCAATTTCTAAAAGATGGGGTTTTAGCCATACATACCTCGTTTAAGCTTTCCTTAAATTACTATGACGTTCCGAAAATTCTAGCAATCTCAATCTACTTTGAAACATAACAAAATTGAACACAAATTAGGAAGGTATTCATGATTTCAGCTCATTTGAGCATTTTATCAAACACTAGTTGAGCATCTTGATATCAAATCTCTTTTACAAGGTTTCCTTCATTCCCCAACCCAATCTTTACTTATTTATGATCAATAATCTTCCCACAAACCTAATTTGTACATGCGTGTATACATAATACTATTACACCCAAGAATCATACCTCAATAACCCATCTCACAATCGCTACAATACCAACACAACCTAGGTTAGGCACCTATGGCTTCCAATCAGCATCCCATGAGTTACAATACTTAATCCACACTCATAACTCCATATATGTAAGTCTAAGGTGCTGGATTACCTCTTGTAGACCAAATCTTGAAAGACAACTTTGGGGTGTTCTTGAGATTTTTGAAGAAATCCTATGAAATCCAATCAAAATCATGTTGTAACTAGTGATTGAGAAGTGAAATCACCATGAAAACACACTTAAAAACTCACCTTAGGTGTGCAATTGGATGCCTTGGTCGAGTTGGGGGTGTAGAGGAAGCCCTAAGCTTGAGAAATGACTCAAATTCTCTTATTTCCGGTCCTTAGGTGTATTTAAAAGCCTTCCACTAGCGCGATCGTGCACCTGGTCGCGCTAAAGTAGTGCGACGAAGGCAGAAAGCTTTGCAATATGCGCGTCCACTAGCGTGATCGCGCATCTGGGCCCGCTAGTGACGCAGGCTCAGTAAAATGGTCATAACTTTCTGTATACACCTCCAAATGACGAACACTTTGTTGCGTTGGAAACTAGACTCAAAGGGATTTAATATGATAGGTTGTGAATCACACAATTCATTATATAACTGGAGATATGATTGTTCAAACAGAGGTCTTGTGCGCACTCATTTACAACTTTCGTCTATTATGAAATTTTCCAACTTGGCTTAAACTTAGGCCTCTCCTTAGACCCCAATTCACTTCTAATATGACTTATACGCTTATTGACATATCCAATTGATATCCATCATATCATGAATCCTTATTTGCACACAAAATAAAATAATTAGCCTACCTTGGCACGATGAAATCTTAAGTTACTTGAAGAAAAAAAACCGGGGCCTTACATTCTCCCCCCCCCTTAGGGTCATTCGTCCTCGAATGAGGATCGAGGTTCACTCATTAGCCATCCTTATGTAACTTCAACTTGTTCACATCATGAAATATATCAATAGCCCCGAATTTGACTAACTCCCTAAATTTCCGAAAATTTCGCCAGAGTTTCCTTTGTAATTAGGCCTATCTACCTGTCAGAGAGCCCCCGAAACATATTTCCAAGTACCATTACACAGTTTCTGTCATCCCTACAACTGGTATACAATTCATTACCTCAACAACTTATGCATATTCATACACTTTAAACAACTAACACTTAGTTCATTCTCTTTATACCACAAATTGCACCTGGTTCAACCAATGTTATTTACTTGCATACAACTGGATCACTTCAATGAGCCCCATACAATTCAATCACTTTAACATTTCAAAAACGCTTCAATTACTCATTTACCTACCACATAAGTTTCATAAAAAAAATCATTTACCTCAAGGGTTGCACATTACCCTAATAGCATCAACATTTCAAATTTGGTACACATTAAGAAGTTACAACAATAAGGCAATTCGGGAAAATGGGGTGCCTTTGCACAAATCTGCACACTACCTCAAATTTCTTAAAGACAATAGTTCGCACGATCACTACTAGGCATGTTCGAACAGATTGGGATATTTCTCTTTCATTTATTTTTCCGCTTCCCTCGTGGCTTCCTCGACTTGTTGACTTCGCCACAAAACTTTAACTGAAGCAATTTCCTTGTTCCTCAATTTTCGGACTTGCCTATCAAGAATGGAAAATGGGATTTCTTCATATAACATCTCTTCACTAACCTCGATAGTTTCAACCAGCACAATAGCGGATGAATCTCCAACTACCTTCTACAACATGGACACATGGAACACTGGGGGTACTAATAACATCTTAGGTGGTAGCTCAAGCTTGTATGCCACCTGACTAATCTTTTGAATGATTCTATACGGCCCGACATATCTCGGACTTAACTTTCCTTTCTTTCCAAAACGCATAATATCCTTGATGGGGAAAACATTCAAGAATACCCAATAGTCTTTCTTGAATTCCAAATCTCTTTGACGAACATCTGAATCAGACTTTTGGCGACTCTAAGCAGTTTTCAACCGCTACTTAATGACCATAACCTTCTCCATAGCCTGATGCACGAGGTCTGGCCCTATCAATTCAGCTTCTCCAACCTCGAACCACCCACTGAGAGATCTACATCTCCTACCATATAATACTCAAAATAGTACCATCTTTTACTAGCATGGAAGTTGTTGTTGTAAGCAAACTCTATGATGGCTAAATGATCATCCCTGCTACCTTTGAAATCATAACACAAGCACACAACATATCCTCAAGCATCTGAATAGTCCGCTCTGCCTGCCCATAAGTTTGTGGATGAAGGGTTGTACTAAGATTTACTTGAGTACCCAAATCTTGCTGAAATTTTTTTCCAAAGGTTTGCCGTGAATTGAGCCCCTCGATCGGAAATGATTTAGGCTAGAGTGCCATGCAACCTGTCTATTTCTTTGATATACAGTTGAGCATACTGCTCCACTACAAGCGACGATTCAACCCTATTTTGCATAATTTCCCTACCTTCACTAGACTTTACAAGACAAACTCTCAAACTAGCCACTGGTGAACCTCCATGGCCAACGATCTTTGACATATCTCCAAGTGAGCTAAACTACCCTTCATACATATTCAATTCAGAAAGCTCCACTGGTCCGAACAATATGTCGGTACCATCTTTTCTTTCTAGCTGGAATATTCATTCCCATTCTATTTTGCTCATATTGCATAATTGATAGCATTATTGTGCCACACACTTTTCTAACTCCGTGAACTTGTAATATCATTGTGCCTGGTTTAGTGAGTTTATCATACCACAACTTCACCACTATTAGTCTCACTTTCCATTATATATAGACATGATCTATCTCTAGCTTCTTTAGTTACCATTCAGTGTCACCAAAGTCGGTAGCATTACGGTTAGTCCTTTATACCTTCTATTAACATTTGTGCTCCAGGTGAGTCCACCATTATGATATGAACTATTTTGTGATAACCATGGACATCTCAATTTATAGGTTTTCTTCCCATTTCCTCTCGCCTCATTCTTCCTAGCTAGTGAATAGCCATACACTCTTCCTTATGTTATGAGGTTTTTTCCATTAGTTATTTCATTCCGCTCACCTCTTAACTCTCGTTAGGCTATCCGTGGGAAAGTGTGTTCATCGTCATATCACTTAACACTTCTTTGCTTGTAATATGCTTTAGAGGCTCTCCATCAAGCCCAAATATCCTCTTGGGTCATTATAGCCTCACATTTATTTCTCCCACTCGTTCCAATTTTCTTAATGCCTTCGTACTTTGATTAAATCACAGATCTATGATTAACCCATTCTAAAAACTCGCAACCTTTCACCTTTGACCTATAGTACTTACTTAGGTTCCATTGTTCCTGACCCTCTAACAAGTATAAAATCCCTCTACAAACATATTCTTAGTTTCTAGAATCATTGACCTTATCATTCGCATTGCCCTGTATGGAGAATTTACCTTCTTTAACCTTCCACCTTCTTGGGGGTACTAGCGGTCTATCATTAGAATATCCTTTCAGATAATCACGTCATCCATTATCACTTTTCTAGACTACGCATGTCTTCAACAAAATATTCAAACATCATATCTACATGGTCTTACTCTTGTTTCAGTGCATTTAAGTGGCCTTACTATGGCCCTTCCTCCCCCACTTAGGGCGAATGTCCCGGATTTTGACACAAGTCTTGAATTTAGCAACTTCATGGACATAAGTCTCATTTCTCTATCCCTCACATATATGTTCAACTATTAGGGAGATTGAAGTCACAATGGTATTAACCTCATAAGTTCTCTGCTCTTATTCAGCCACACGGGCTTGGGATTCCAATTCCTCATATCAATATCCTTTAGGAGTGTAATATCACTTTGTACACTTCTGGATTTTTATAATGTTCGTAGTACATGGGCCTTCTCATTATGGGTTTAGTTGACTCTCATTTCATAACTTCTTGTCTCCTAGGAGAGACTTGCACTCTCATCATTAATCTCCTAGTCATGTCTCCCATATATCACGTGCTTATATAAACAATTTTCTTTCACACCTTAGGATCATTTACATACTTCTCACACTATCCACATGCTCTATTCAAGTTTACATATCACTTATCAATTCAATGTTTCTTTGGAGGTCACAATCATTTTTTTAACACTTCCTCAAATAAAGTATGCTTATGGTACTATGTACGTACCTCATTAATTCGTACCATTTGTTCAACATGATACGTATGCCATCTCCTTAATATTCAGGCCTTTGCCCATTGGTCATGTCATATGACAACACTACTTGAAATAGATGAAAGAGCGTTTAAACTTACCTTGAATCTCAACGCACGAGTTAGAAAACAATCTTATAGTCACGCTTTATCGCACGATCTGGAGTGTTGAAGAAGGGTAACATTCCTAAATGTCCGTGTAGCCTCCAACTTATAGATGTGGTCGACAACACATCGATAAGAAGGACTCTACTAGACACGGCTCTGAGACATCCTAGGACACTTTAAAACCTTAGGCTCTGATACCAAGTTTGTCACGCCCCAAAATCCGAAGAGCGCGACCAGCGCTCAACCGAGTAAACCCGACTGAGCAAGCCTATTAGGTTTCATTCTACCCAAGCCAACTCATGATTAAATAGGAGATGGACTCCATTGTTCAGAATTAGTAAGTATTTCATTAACAACTTCCCATTTCATTTCCATTAGCAACTTAAGTCATAATTATCAAAGTATTACAAGTTTTATAAATCTTTGCCAAACATCAATATTTCTATTTTAAATCCAATACCCACTACCCACAACCTGTCTACGGAGCCTCTAAACATAACTGAAGAGTAATGTAATATAGAAATGCCGGTAACAAGGCTCCGGCTATACCTCAAATACAAAGTACATGATAAACAGATGAATCAGGACCCCGAAATGAAGTGGGGCTCACCAAGTTAGCTGAAAGGATGATGCGACTCTAGCTGCGACCAACACTACCTGCTATAGAAATACCTACATCCATTTAAAGACGTAGCGCCCTCGGCAAAAGAGACCTTAGTGCCATCGAATAGCACTAGTATGTATATCTAAACACCATCTAGTTAGAAAGAACTATCATACCAGACCAAGAAATCATAAACACCTTCTCATTAGAAAGAACTAACAAACAAGAATAAGGAAATCATAAAGGTCAATTAAGAGCTTTAACAATCACCACATCATCAAACAAGCGAACCATGTAATCTTTCACATAATTTCCATGACATTAGTTTGGGCCACTTGATATTGTTCATCATCATTCATAATACCACCATTTTCTTGAGCGGAGTCCGATCACGACCCGATCGGCAAGGTCGCCTCATTTGAGACATGTACCTCAATCATAATCACAATCTCATTCTCAATTTTCGGAGTTCAATATCAGCACAATACCACCATGTGTGCGGCATGGTGTCCGATCACGGCCTGATCGGCTAGGCCGTCTTACCAAGATATTGTTCCTTTCTTATTAATCATCTCATTTCTATCTTTATTTCACATATATCAATTCATAGGCACCTGGGGCCACAATTATCACATCATACTTGGCACTAGGCCACATTTCATAACTCAATCTCTTCTCCCCACATTTCACATTATTTTCACATATTTCACATCAATATCAATTTCAACAACAAGTCATTCAGTTCAAGATGTCAAGTACACATAAGAGGAATCATGAATCATGGGCATATACAATATTTCAGAAATCATACACCTCAAATTTATTAACACTGGAACTTTAAACACAACGGATTCTTCCAAAAAGGAGGGGACACAACATACCGCAATAAAACACACATCAAAGGCATAAGCAAACAATTACACCAATTGTTCTTGAATTACTCTTTTCCAATCATGACAATATACAATTTCAACATCGAAGTATGTAACA
Source organism: Nicotiana tabacum (assembly GCF_000715075.1). Classification (NCBI taxonomy): domain Eukaryota; kingdom Viridiplantae; phylum Streptophyta; class Magnoliopsida; order Solanales; family Solanaceae; genus Nicotiana; species Nicotiana tabacum. The sequence goes on from NC_134090.1 coordinate 106,626,608, forward strand.
ACCCGGATCACATTAGATGTACTCATAAGGCAAAACATTATCTCGGACAACCACTTATGGCATAAATTGTGTACAAAGCCTTTAGGACACATTATTATTGGAGTCATTTATGGAAAGCAAAGTCGAGGCTCATTTCATAATCTGTTTCATATTTTCTCATGTCATAGGTATCACCAGCTACAATTATAATTCAAGTTCTCGGTACATTGGCCACACTCTATTTCCCAAATTTGTTTGATTACTTTAAACATCTTCATACATAGAGGATTTCACATAGTGTTGGCATAACATTTTCAATTTAAACTAGACTTTAAATCTAGGCGTTTTAGCACATAGTTCACATTCTTCACATATCCTCATTTACCAAGAATAACATATTAAACATATGAATAAGTACCTACCACATACATTTTCACAACATTAATTCACTAAACATAACCAAAAGCAAGTACTGCATCAATCACGTTTCGAACTTAAAATATTTACGCGGGCACCATGAAAGCTCAATTTCTAAAAGACGGGGTTTTAGCCATACATACCTCGTTTAAGCTTTCCTTAAATTACTACGACGTTTCGAAAATTCTAGCAATCCCAATCTACTTTGAAACATAACAAAATTGAACACAAATTAGGAAGGTATTCATGATTTCAGCTCATTTGAGCATTTTATCAAACACTAGTTGAGCATCTTGATATCAAATCTCTTTTACAAGGTTTCCTTCATTTCCCAACCCAATCTTTACTTATTTATGATCAATAATCTTCCCACAAACCTAATTTGTACATGCGTGTATACATAATACTATTACACCCAAGAATCATACCTCAATAACCCATCTCACAATCGCTACAATACCAACACAACCTAGGTTAGGCACCTATGGCTTCCAATCAGCATCCCATGAGTTACAATACTTAATCCACACTTATAACTCCATATATGTAAGTCTAAGGTGTAGGATTACCTCTTGTAGACCAAATCTTGAAAGACAACTTTGGGGTGTTCTTGAGATTTTTGAAGAAATCCTATGAAATCCAATCAAAATCATGTTGTAACTAGTGATTGAGAAGTGAAATCACCATGAAAACACACTTAAAAACTCACCTTAGGTGTGCAATTGGATGCCTTGGTCGAGTTGGGGGTGTAGAGGAAGCCCTAAGCTTGAGAAATGACTCAAATTCTCTTATTTCCGGTCCTTAGGTGTATTTAAAAGCCTTCCACTAGCGCGATCGCGCACCTGGTCGCGCTAAAATAGTGCGACGAAGGCAGAAAGCTTTGCAATATGCGCGTCCACTAGCGTGATCGCGCATCTGGGCGCGCTAGTGACGCAGGCTCAGTAAAATGGTCATAACTTTCTGTATACACCTCCAAATGATGAACAGTTTGTTGCGTTGGAAACTAGACTCAAGGGCTTTAATATTATAGGTTGTGAATCACACAATTCATTATATAACTGGAGATATGATTGTTCAAATAGAGGTCTTGTGCGCACTCATTTACAACTTTCGTCTATTATGAAATTTTCCAACTTGGCTTAAACTTAGGCCTCTCCTTAGACCCCAATTCACTTCTAATATGACTTATACGCTTATTGACATATCCAATTGATATCCATCATATCATGAATCCTCATTTGTTGGGGACGGTTGTTGCTCCAACTATTCTACACGAAATATACAAGAACTCTTCCTTTTCTCTCTAACATATTCTCTCGGTATTATTGCTCATATTTATTGCATGCATACTTGTTCTTCATTTTGTAATTGGCCATAAAGAGCATCCCTTAATTATATCCTAACTATTAGCCCTTTCCCATTCTCCTCGATAGCTCGAGCCCGAGCCCAGGCATCAACCTCGAGGCCCCTCATCGGTCAGTCCGAGGCCCGAATAGCTAACCCCTCGGTTTTGTCATAACTCTATTTAATTTGTATTTCGTCTTTAAACTTCACATACCCAGCATCAACTGCTTAACAACTAGCATAAAAATAGATCACGTATTTTTAGAGTCCCATCAATAAATTTAATTGTTATTACTATTTTCATGCTAAATAGTTTGGCGCCCACCGTGGGGCTAAAAATAAGAGTGATTATTTTCTTGTTGGTTACGTTACACAACGGAAGTTATCTTTCACACTTTTTCTTGTCCAAGGTCTTCGATTTCAGGTCAAAATGTCTGGCTCAGTGAACAGATTTGAGAACGACAACCTTGAAAACTATGGAGAAAACAGTGTGGATGTTCCATTTGTTGGCACGCCACCACAGAACCTTGATAATGCACTTGGACCGATTCCAGCGGACGCGGGTTCACAAGACGCACAATAGGTCAACGAAACCTCACACAGCGATAGGAGCATACAACATGGCGACCAACAGGAAGCCCAAAAAACCCTAGCTCGGGAATAACGGGATGTTAGCCTTCATGTTACTTTTGAAATGTTGCAGGCACAATGGCTGGCTATCATTCAGCTGCAAAGCCACCCGAAGAATCCCAGTACAGTAGCACCGGAAGCTACTCCCTCGACCGAACAGGTACTGGAGAGATCGAGCAACAACGGATCAGTAGCCGATCCTGCCATCGTAAAAATGCTCGAGGACCTCACCAAAAGGATCGAGTCGGGAGAGAAAATAATAGCAGCCAACGACAAGAAGGTCGAAACCTATAACTTTAGGGTCGACCAAATCCCGGGCGCACCCTCGGTCTTGAAAGGTGTAGATTCGAAGAAGTTCATGCAATGGCCGTTCCCAGAGGAAGCGGCTCCAAAACCCATTCCAAAGAAGTTCAGAATGCTAGAACTCCCAAAATACAATGGGACCTCAGATCCCAACGAACATGCCACTGCCTATACATGTGCAGTAAAGGGAAACGACATAAAAGACGACGAAATCGAGTCTGTCTTACTGAAGAAGTTCGGAGAAACAATCTCGAAGGGGGCCATGATATGGTATCACAACCTAGCTCCCAACTCCATAGACTCATTTGCCATGCTAGCAAACTCCTTCATAAAGGCACACTTCGGTGCCATCAAAGTAGCAACAAGGAAGTTTGACGTATTCAAGATTAAGCAGAGGGAGAATGAAATGCTGCGAGAATTCGTATCTCGCTTCCAAATGGAACGAATGGAACTACCCCCGGTCTCTGACGACTAGCTGTGTAGGCCTTCACTCAAGGCCTGAATGAACGAAGCTCAGTGGCCTCAAGGCAGCTGAAAGAGAATCTGATCGAGTATCCCACCGTAACCTGGTCGGACATCCATAACTGGTACCAATCAAAGTTCAGGGTCGAGGATGACCAGCTGGGAGCCCCCTCGGGCTCAGTATATCCGAGCAAACTCCTGACGAAGGAGTTTAAAACCGAATAGAGAGAGGTATCAGCCGTACCCTAAAGATAGGAGGAATGTCCCGAGACTCAATCCTCCCCACAATGATCGATTGGTAAACCGAGGATAGAACCCTCGAGGACTCATCAACAGAAGCAGATTTGATGAAAACACGGAGCCAACAGGAGCGCCTCACCTATCAGAATACAACTTCAGCATCGATGTATTAAACATCGTGTTCGCCATCAGTAAAATTAGGGATGCCAAACGGCCCAAGCCTATTCAGTCGGATCGTTCCCAGATGAATCACAACTTAGTATGTGAACCTCATAATACGCACGGCCATAGGACCGATGATTGCCACCAGCTCCGATATGAAATAGACAGGCCACTCAATAAAAGTCACCTCCAACATTGTTTGAGCGATCGGGCTAAAATTCAGTTCTGAGAAAGAGAGGCGGCCTAAAAGAACGAAGAAAATGAGCCACAACATGTTATCCACATGATATTGGGGGCGTCAACACTCCCCAGGAACCCGTGATGAGAAGGACAAAAATATCCATCACCAGAGAAAGGCGAACCCGGGGATATGTACCCGAAGATGCCCTCACTTTCAGCGAGGAGGACTCAAAAACTCATCCCAACCTCATAACGATGCACTAGTAACCTCTTTCCTCGTTAATTCATTTTGAATAAAACATGTGCTCGTGGATCCATGTAGCTCGGCCAACATTATCAGGTCGAGGGTAATAGAGCAGCTCGGACTGCTAGACCAAATTGTGCCCCCCACTCGGGTCCTTAATGGATTCAACACGTCGATCGAAACAACAAAAGAAGAGATCACTCTCCCAGTCAGCGTGGTCGGCACGACCCAAAATGTCAAATCCCATGTCATTAAAGGAGACATGAGATACAACGCCTTATTCGGGTGACCATGGATACACTATATGAGAGCGGTACCATCCACTCTTCACCAACATGCGGCAAGGGAAATGTTTGCAGTACACGACATGGCACCGGCACTCGCACCTTCGCCCGCAAAAGAGCCAAAGGGTAATCGAGCCACACCCTCGATCAAGCCTGATTAAACGAAATAAGGGATCATATCGTGTCCTCATCTCGAGTGATTGTAACATATCGATCCCCAAAACATCGTCGGCGCGTCTCACATTAAGGTACGACCATCTCCCTTTTTATTTTTCATTTCAGACTAACCCTTATGCAGGTGCCCGATCGAAGCGGTCAGAACGCTAACACAGCTCAAAGACCTTAAGGTTTTAAAGCATCCATTGCACTCTTTTCCTTCGACCGAGTTTTTATCCCGAAGAGGGTTTCGCCGGCAAGGTTTCTAACGAAACAACACCTACATGCTACCTAAGGTGGATCCAACAAGTATTCAAGGCTTGTTTTGCAATCAACCCCGAACACTGGAGGGCATCCCCTCGAAAGGTCATAGTCGGAAAAACCAAGGAACGCTGAGCAAGGTTCCAGTAGGAAATGATATACCGGGCCATACGGTCAAATAAACTGTGTCCGTATAAGCCAGACCTATGGTAGCAAAACGACATGTACTTGTGCCAAGCAATCAAAGACTGTCTTTTGCCAAAGCATCTCGTACTCCAAAGGAAACTCAGCATTGTCACAGCAAAGATTTCTCCACCGAGGACGCCCCAAAATACTCGGAGACTGGCGTCATCAACTCGGCACCCGCATGACCTCAGGGTCAGAACCCCAAACTCATAAGCCCTCAATAAGGCAGCACAAAAATCATGAAACATCTCAAGGAAAGAAAAACTTCCCGAACACTCGGAAACTGGCATCATGACCTCAAGGTCGGAATCTCCAAAATCGTAAGCCCTCAACAAGTCAATTCCGAGCTTACGAGTAATGGCTCCCGAGCCTAAACAAACTCGATGACTCGAATACTATCACCAATCGCCATTCATTAAAAAACCCAAGGCAATAAGACCCCGAGCGAGTAGACTTGGTCTTGTAAGGCCTACACAAGGCAACAACACAAAACAGCGCCACCTCCATCGACTTGTCAAAACTCGAGGCCATAAGACCCCGAGCGGGCAGACTCGGTCTTGTAAAAATCTGTAAAACCTCAACGGCATGAAAAATCTGTAAGACCTCAACGGCATGAAAAACCTGTAAGACCTCAACGGCATGAAAACCTTGTAAGTCCTTACTAAAGGCATAAACCCGATCTCAAAGTTTCGGCTATATATCAAACTTGTAACGGCATGAAAAACCTGTAAGACCTTAACAACATGAAAAACCTGTAAGACCTCAATGGCATGAAAATTTTGTAAGACCTTACTACAGGCATAAACTCGATCCCGAAGTTTAGGCCGTATATCGAATTTGTAAGACCCCTAAAAAGGCATACCCTCAATATAGATGCCTAAAATACTACACTCAGGACCAAAAATGGCTCCGACCAAGCACAAATAATAATGGTCATACGGTTGTACCAGTCGAATTAATGCGACTCGGGGATGCCCGACCGTCGCTACAAAATCATAGGCCATTACTTCGAATCTACTTTGAAAATAATCGGTTAAATAGGCTACCCTCGACAAGCAAAAGGGCTTCGACCATGTCAGCTCCAATCACAAGGCTTCGAGCTACTCAGCCAACGAGCCAAACCTTCCGAGGTGCTCAAACATCGCTGCAAATGACTTGAAATCGAGGTTCTTCCTGAACCGACGATGGGTCAGGCAAAATCATTTCAAAAAGTCCTTAATGAGATGAAAACAAAGTCTACATATGCCTAAGGGAAAAGTGTAAGAGCCATTGTCGCCAGCTTAACGAGCTTTAGGGCCACACACACTAAAGGTTCGCAATGACCAAAAGCATAAGAGCCACTGTCACCAACTCAAAATTTGAAAGCTTGAGGGTCAAAATGAGCTCGAGTCGTAACCCGATTCGGAGACTGGACCCAAAATAGTTAACTATACATGCCTAAGGGCAAAGCGTAAGAACCATTGTCGCCAGCCCACGCAAATACAAAATTTTAGAGTCAATTGTGCTCGAGTCGAAATCCGACTCGGAGACTAAACCCAAAATAGTTAAAATACAAATGCCCAATGTCAAGGCATAAGAGCCAGTGTTGCCCGCCCATGCAAACACAAAAGCTTGAGGGTCGAATGAGCTCGAGTCGAAGCCCGACTTGGAGACTAAACCTAGAATAGTTGAGCAAAAGCATAAGAGCTCTAACGCCAGCTTACACTAAATGTCGCATCAACCGAGAGCGTAAGAGCCTTTAGGCCTACCTAATAAGCCCTAGGGCCATATCATGAATCTAAGGATTCTCACCAACTCTGAAACTAGTCCACTTGGTTAGAAGCGAAACAGAAAGGGGTACAAAAGAGATAAAGCCACAAGTTTTCTTTTATTTACATACGTGAAAAAGTGCACCCTCTATTTACAAACATGCTCTGCATATATCACATGCAAAATGACAAAGTCTATGCCCCGCCCCTGAGGGCTACGGCCTATCGGCCTCATCTTCACTCTTCTCGACGTCGGACAGGAGTGACCCAGCACCACGCTCGTCTGCCCTCGCTCGTGCCAACTCTTCTGGGAGAACAAAACCCCTGGCACTGATCTCCTCAAGAACCTTTCTTCGGGATCTGCAACGAGCATATTCGTTGATCCTCTCTTCACGATTGAGGATCCTCTTCAACTCGGCTTGGGCATAGGTAGCATCCTTCAAATAAATCGCCATCTCCTGATCAACCTTAGTCCGGCTCAGTGCTACTTCGGTCCGAGCATCAATGATCTCAGCCTTGACCTTCGAAAGATCAAATTCAAGCTTTGTGATCATGTCCACTTGAACTGAAGCATTATCATGGGCTAAGCGGAGTTGAACCTCGAAGGCGGGAACTTTAGCCAATGCGCCTTTCTCCTCTGAAGCTTGAACCTGCGCGCGAGCTATTAGCTCGCCACAATTATTCCAGGGCCTCCATCTTTTTCTGCAGCTGGCCAAGCACACCTCTGTTAATATAGTTCCTTCGGCCCTAGAAGAATCAACCCTGGTCGAAGCATGATCGCTCGGAGAAACCATCTCTCCAGAACCAGAAACTTCGGGTGCAGCAAGCTCGGACGATGTTTTCTTCTCAACGACTCGGCCCCATTTCGCCTTGCTGTGAGTGCCATCGTACTGCAAATGCATATCCCGTTTATTATTGTCGTCCTTTAGCTAAGAAGATGGCAACCCATCCCCCTCTCTGAAGTAGCACAGCCTCACCCTTGGAGACCCTCCGATACCTACAATGGCAAGATTTATACATGAAAAGGGAAAAATATCTTCCCAAATGTACGAGGGACAAGGAAAAAGCAGTACACACACATACCATGATGTTTTGTTTCCCATCTACCCCGGGACACAGCTCGCCACCTGTGCTTATCACAAGTCGAATGGGTCGCCAGCTTCCGGACCCAATCAGGAAGATTAGGAACTTCGCCCGGCGCCCATGAAATTGCTGCAGAAAAGGAGGAAACATGATTACTAAACTAGCTTCCGCCATGAGCAAATCTGAGAAAGCACGAGACGCTCCACTCACGCGTATAATTCTATTCCTCGGGGAATGGCATAAGTTCCACGGGAATAACTTTAGTCGTCCGGACCCGGATGAACTGACTAATCCACTCTCGATCTCCATCTTCCTCATCGTCAACAACAAAGGGCGTGGACGAGCGGCACCACAAGGTTAGTAGACCTTGATGATGAAAGGGCCGGTACAGCCTGACAAGATGACTAAGCATGAATTCAAGCCATGCCTTCTATGCAAAGAACCTCATCATCAGCACTATTTGCCAAAACGATGGATGTATCTGTGCCAAAGTAACCCGATACTTTACACAGAAATCGAGCACGACCCTATCAAGGGGGCCCAATGCGAAAGGGTACAAGTACACGTTCAGGAAACCATCGGCAAGGTCCGTGATACCCTTATCCGGGGGAAGCATCTATAACGCTACCCCCTCGCCCCATCCGCAGTCTCTCCTCACCAACTCAAAGTGCTCCTTTCTTATCAAAGACATAGTCTTCAAGGTAAACTCCCATGGATTGTGAGCGCTAGGAGTGGAACTCTCCCCTCTCTGTCGGGCGGACCTTGAAGTAGCAGTCATGGCTACGTCAAGACTAGAGATCTCAAGCAAGAACCTACACAAATACTCTGATGCTAAGGTAACGAAGGACTAGATGCCGAAATGGAAGGATAGCTATCTAAAACAATGCGATCTCCCAAGAAACGGAAGCGACCCCATATATATATGGGGATATAGCAATGGTCTAACTGACCAATACACGTCCTGGGAGGACAATAACTTCCATGCAAGTCCCGGGGTGGTACCCGACCTCGGCGACCTCCATCAAAAGGCAGTTGGGCTTCAAAGGGCTAGCAACATCATCTCCAGTCCCGAGGTGATACCTGACCTCAAGGACCTCCATCAAAAGGAAGTTGGGCTTCAAAAGGCCAATAGCGTCTCCAGTCTCGAGGTGGTACCCGACCTCGAGGGCCTCCATCAAAAGGAAGTTGGTCTTTAAAAGGCCAACAATGCCATCTCCAGTCCCGAGGTGGTACCCGACCTTGAGGACCGCCACTAAGAAGAAGTCAGGCTCTAAGAAGCCAGCGGCATCATCTCTAGTCCCGAGGTAGTACCCGACCTCGAGGACCTCTATCAATAAGAAGTTAGGCTTGAAGAAGCTAGAAGTATCGCCTGCAATCTCAAGATGATACCTGATCTCGTGAACCTCTTCCAAGAAGGGAAGTTGGGCTCCAAAGAGACTTCAACACTATTATAGAATCCGGGAGGGTATCCGACCTCGAAGGTTCCTCTCAAAAAGAAAAGTAAGCACTTCGAGCTCTGTCCATGAGGGCTCGACCTCAGGACACCGCCTAAATATGGGTAACCCCTCCTCAGGGACCTGTCTACAATACCTTAAAAGGTTATCTACATCATGTTCAAAGTAAATCTCCAGGTGCCTGAAGCTGACCTTCACTCAGAGACCACTCTCAAAAATTTCAAGGTTCGATGTGCTATCTTCATGAGACTCGAGGGTCCCGATGACCCGAGTCTATCAGACCGTTTTAGTCTTGGTTCGAGGAACAACGGTGGGCTCGGAAAAGAGCCATTTCTATCAACCAAAGACCAGAAGGAATACTCGCATCCGAGTTAGATATTGACAATCGTCAACAGAGGCATGCATCCAGAATACCCCCATTTATAGGAAGTAATGACACGGCCTTCAAATGCCTTTGAAAGACTGATCGGTAGGTGCAATCAATGCATTCTTGAAGAAATGAATTGACGGCGATACTATCACTTTGAAGAACAAGAATCGACAATGCATTAAGTGGCGTCGAAAAGACAAGTCCATGGGATATCCCGGTTATCGTGAAGACTCACGTCATAGGTTGCATCATCTGTATGAAGTTATCACGGGAAGCCCAAAGAGTCTGGCATTATAATCGTTCCCATCGCTTCGTTCTAGGAAATGCGGAGACTATCTGTATGCGGCAAAATCAGAGGGTTCAATTTTTTGCTATTAGTTCATTTCAGAAGAACATCTCGAGGCCTCGAGGACACAAAGTTGCGACCGAGTTCCCTCCTTTAAAGCTCGTCGAGGCTAGAGTAAAAATGGGGAGTTCCCAGCGCACGTGGCTAAGTCTGACAAAGCTGGCCTGCCTAGAGCCTGTGTCAGGGTGTCGCGTCTAGCCGTCCCATCTCCATACCTTTATAATTAATACTTTTTGTACTATGATGGGATTCCCCTTCTATATAAAGGGTATCCTTACCATTTTGTAGGGGACGGTTGTTGCTCCAACTATTCTACACGAAATATACAAGAACTCTTTCTTTTCTCTCTAACATATTCTCTCGGTATTATTGCTCATTTTTAATGCCTACATACTTGTTCTTCATTTATTATTTGTCATTAGCCATAAAGAGCCTCCCTTAATTATATGCTAACTGTTATCCCTTTCCTGATTATCATCGATAGCTCGAGCTCGAGCTCAGGCATCGATATCGAGGCCCCTCATCGGTCAGTCCGAGGCCTGAATAGCTAACCCCTCGGTTTGGTCATAACTCTATTTTAGTTCGTATTTCGTCTTTGAACTTCACATACCCAGCATCAACTGCTTAACAACTAGCATAAAAATATATCACGTATTTTAGAGTCCCATCAACAAATTTAATTGTTATTACTATTTTCACGGTAAACAACGATTTATTAGAGTTTCGCGGATCAGTACGGAGATGTCTGAACTTATCTACGAGAGGCTTGTAACTGTTAGGAAAAATTCCACTTCATTTGATTTCCTTGTCGTGCGAGATTTTTGACGTCACAATTCTAAACCTTTGTCTTCTATTCTCTCATAAATGGTGAGGACACGTGCTACCGGAGATGACCAGGCAACCGCACCCCCTACTAGGGCCGCCAGAGGTCGGGGCTGGGGTAGAGGACGAGGACACGTATGTGGTGCAGCCAGAGCACCCGCGTGAGCTGCCATAGAGGAGCCACCAGCAGCTCCAGCCAGAGCCCAGGCACCTGATACGCCTACTTCTACTACTATTCTAGCTCTTCAGTAGACCCTTGCACAGTTCATGAGCATGTACACCACTCTAGCTCAGGCAGGATTGATTCCCCTTGATACAGCCACATTCCAGGTCGGGGGAGGAGCACAGACTCCCGCCGCCGGCACCCCAGAGCAGCGGGTCCAAGTTGATCAGATCCTAGAGGTTATACCTGTCATGCCCCAAACCTGGGGAGGCGTGGCTGGCACTCGATGCCAAACTGGCCCGAGTGAACCACTCTGCAACTATTTTATTTTCTTTGTAACTATCATGGGCCAACATGGCCACAACTCATAATGTATAACTATAAGTGAGAAAACACTGTATTATTGAATCGTTTTTCTTAAAATATGAATACATATGGGCCGTCAAGGCCTTTGACATACTGTATTAAATGAACCTCTATCTACAAAGCCTCTAATTAATATCATTTTACAGGAATAAATAACATAGACATCCTTAACTGCTAAGAGTAGAAACACTTATGAAATAACATTACGTTTACGTATCGTTGCCTAGATCATGCGAAAAGAAAGAAGGATTAACCTTAACATACCTGAGTTGATTCTCTTGACAATCCCTCGAACACACGTCAATGGCAACAACACGTAAAGGCGGACCGTTGTAGGAAAATAATCCGTATGATATTCTTGGAAAAGGTTGCACATGAGCTTCTGAGCCAAACTACAAACATCATGAACCAGCCCAACTAGGATGAACTCTAACTTTTCATGTCGATATGCAGTTCATATACTGCTTCAAAACACTCAAGACTCTGAGGAGGAAGTGAAACTGTCTAGAACATAGTACAAGAAAATGAGCGTACATTGGCAACTAATGAATATGCTATCGATGCATGGTTTGTGAACCTACAAAAGGTTTTCCAACCTGTTAGCCAACCTAAATCTAGTGATGTTGATACCACTTTGTCACTAGTTTACTGAAAGACTCCTATGATGAAATGAGACAGTAACATGGAGAGATGATCCTACTCCCCTGCCCAAGAAGGCAGCTTGTGTTCCATTAATCACGGAAAACAAAAATAAACCTATGTGAAGAATTTAACTATATAAAGATCTAATAGGAAAAATCGAAAAATAAAGAACAGGTAATTTTTTTGCCTTACCAACGCTGAACTGTGGACAGTCGTGCTAAGATAAAGATGTATATTGTTCTATGTTAAGTCTACCATCTTTTTATTCAATGCAGCACCAATCCAATAATAATTTTTTAGGAGGAATGATTAAATACTTATAACATGAAGAGTGGTAATTAAATTGGAAAATGAATGAGAGAAGAAGTGTCTTGTGATTATCAAGCTAGGTTGTCACATAGTCTAAAGTGACTAAGAGTCACTTGTTTGGAAAGTGAGGGGCAGCCACGTGGGGTGGGAAAGATTATTAAAATATTGAATTAATTAATTAGGTAATGACCTGTTATCCGATAATTAACCAATTACCTACGTAATTAAAAATTATCTCAAATTACTTAAAATTCTACTCACTTTTAATACACTTTATACACCTTACTATAATATATTTTACTATCGTGGTCATGTAGTACCATATAAAATTAATACATACATTATTATTTTATTAAAATATCCATGTAAAAATACATATATTTTCTCAACTTAAAATTTTCCTAATCTCATATAAAGAGTAAAAATTCTCGTGCGCTTAATTCTTTAAATGGTAAAAGATAACCTTCTTTTCTTGTGACAAAATAATTTCTTTCTTTATAATAAATAAAATGTCATAAACTTTCTTATATTATGTATATAATTTAAAACATATTCGAAGGTAATAATATTAATAACTTTATAAAATTATATTTTTCAACCTTTTTACAAAAACGTTCCACTCAATATAAATAACATATCAAAATATATCTAACATTAATCTAAATAGTCAAAATGGTTAATAATTAGCAAAAATCAACTCCAAGCATCTTTTTTTTTATACTTCATTCCCAACTTATCACAAAAAAATCTTATTTAAACCGAAATTAAACTTTGAGATCACCTCGAACAAAATTATAAAGAAGAATACAACAAATAAAAGAATCCAATAGAAATACATCAAAACATAAAAAATAATATGCATATCTGTATATAAGTGTATCAATTTATATAAACTGATTTAGCAAGTATAGAAAATACGTGTAAATAAAGTACACTTTTTTTACCTTTCAAATGAGATCCAATCCGCCCAAATTGAGTCGCTGTAAATTTGTAGAGATTGCTCCCCCAATATATAAATGTTTCTGTATATGTTTATATAATATATAATATAAATATACAGTGATCTCATTCTCCCTTCGCTCATATTAACAGTCGTGGTCATTAAAAGTAGTGTTTCAAATCCTCTGTAGAAAAGTACGAGATGTAACATCCCTCTTCCCTTTAGAAACATTCGTCCTCGAATGTTAATTCTTTGAGATTTTCAAAATTTCCGCTAGGGTCTTCTCTGTATAGTAAACTAAAACCCAACCTCTATCTGAGCTCTAGAGTATTCACATTTTTTTGTACTTGAATATCTTGTATCTTTTGCTGTTTTCATAACCTCCCTTCCACAAAGGTAGAAATTACATCTATGCCTTAAAGCTCTATTGTGATAGCACCTCTAGTGCATACAAAATTTTGGTGGAAACTTTATACTGATTTCTTACGACATAACTCTATGGCGCGATCTGGAAACAAAAGAAGGGTAACATTTCTTAAATGCCCTATAGCTTCTTAATAATAAATGTGGCGCGCAACACACCCATAAGTGAGACTCTATTAGGCACGGCTTTGTAGACTTCCTAGGACAACACCCGCTCTGATACCACTTTGTCACGCCCCAAACCTAGGAAGGCGTGGCTATCACTTGTTGTCACACTGGCCCGAGCGAACCACTCTGCAACTCTTTTATTTTCTTTGTAACTATCATGGGCCAACATGGCCAAAACACATAATGTATAACTATAAGTGAGAAAACACTGTATTATTGAATAGTTTTTCTTAAAACATGAATATATATGGGCCATCAAGGCCTCTGACATACTGTACAAAATGAACCTATATCTACAAAGCCTCTAATTAATATCATTTTACAGGAATAAATAACATAGACATCCTTAACTGCTAAGAGTAGAAACACTTATGAAATAACATTACATTTATGTATCATTGCCTGGATCATGCCAAAATAAGGAAGGATCTTGAGTCGATTTTCTTGAAAATCCCTCGAACACACGTCAATGGCAACAATACGTAAAGGCAGACCGTTGTAGGAAAATAATCCGTATGATATTCTTGGAAAAGGTTGCACCTGACTTCTGAGCCAAACTACAAACATCATAAACCAGTCCAACTAGGATGAACTCTAACGTTTCATGCCGATATGCAGTTCATATACTGCTTCAAAACACTCAAGACTCTGAGGAGGAAGTGAAACTGTCTAGAACATAGTACAAGAAAATGAGCGTACATTGGCAACTAATGAATATGCTATCGATGCATGGTTTGAGAACCTACAAAAGGTTTTCCAACCTGTTAGCCAACCTAAATCTAGTGATGTTGATACCACTTTGTCACTAGTTTACTGAAAGACTCCTATGATGAAATGAGACAGTAACATGGAGAGATGATCCTACTCCCCTGCCCAAGAAGGCAGCTTGTGTTCCATTAATCACGGAAAACAAAAATAAACCTATGTGAAGAATTTAACTATATAAAGATCTAATAGGAAAAATCGAAAAATAAAGAACAGGTAATTTTTTTGCCTTACCAACGCTGAACTGTGGACAGTCGTGCTAAGATAAAGATGTATATTGTTCTATGTTAAGTCTACCATCTTTTTATTCAATGCAGCACCAATCCAATAATAATTTTTTAGGAGGAATGATTAAATACTTATAGCATGAAGAGTGGTAATTAAATTGAAAAATGAATGAGAGAAGAAGTGTCTTGTGATTATCAAGCTAGGTTGCCACATAGTCTAAAGTGACTAAGAGTCACTTGTTTGGAAAGTGAGGGGCTGCCACGTGGGGTGGGAAAGATTATTCAAATATTGAATTAATTAATTAGGTAATGATCTGTTACCCGATAATTAACCAATTACTCACGTAATTAAAAATTATTCCAAATTACTTAAAGTTTTACTCACTTTTAATACACTTTATACACCTTATTATGATGTATTTTACTATCCTGGTCATGTGGTACCATATAAAATTAATACATACATTATTATTTTATTAAAACATCCATGTAAAAATACATATATTTTCTCAGCTTAAAATTTTCCTAATCTCGTATAAAGAGTAAAAATTCTCGTGCGTGTAATTCTTAAAATGGTAAAAAGATAACCTTCTTTTCTTGTGACAAAATAATTTCTATCTTTATAATAAACAAAATGTCGTAAACTTTCTTATATTATGTATATAATTTAAAGCATATTCGAAAGTAGTAATATTAATAACTATATAAAATTATATTTTTCAAACCTTTTTACAAAAATGTTCCACTCAATATAAATACCATATCAAAATGTATCTAACATTAATCTAAATTGTCAAAATGGTTAATAATTAGCAAAAATCAACTCCAAGCATCTTTTTGTTTATACTTCATTCCCAACATATCACAAAAAAGATCTTATTCAAACCGAAATTAAACTTTGAGATCACCGCAAACAAAATTACAAAACAGAATACAACAAATAAAAGAATGCAATAGCAATATATCAAAACATAACAAATAATATGCATATCTGTATATAAGTGTATCAATTTATATAAACTGATTAAGCAAGTATAGAAAATACGTGCAAATAAAGTACACTTTTTTACCTTTCAAATGAGATCTAATCCGCCCAAATTGAGTCACTGTAAATTTGTAAAGATTGGTCCCCCAATACATAAATATTTCTGTATATGTTTATATAATATATAATATACACACACACAGCGATCTCACTCTCCCTACGCTCATATTAACAGTCGTGGTCATTAAAAGTAGTGTCTCAAATCCTCTGTAGAAAAGTACGGGATGTAACAATACTGATACCGCCTGTAACCCCAGTTCAGCCCGAGGATAGGGCAGCAGCTTCAAAGGATGAGCAGCGGAGGCTTGAGAGGTTCAAGAAGTACAAGCCTCTTATATTCAGTGGTCTAGCATCAGATGATGCTCTGGGATTTCTGGGAGTCCGATTTTATGATCGTTATGACATTCCACGGCTCGTCTTCAGAAGGCCCGAGGCACATCTCTAGGTTCGACCCCGAGGTTTCCCAATGCCCAACCTCGGGGAAACATAAATTGATGACTATCTTGGATAAGCGGGAAGTTCCCAAGGCGCGTGTTCAAATCTGACAACGCCTGCAAACATAGTATAAGTTCGTACGGTGACATTAAATAGTTGTACCAGCTGTAAATCTTTATAATAAATGCATATGTACTATGTTGGGATTCTCCCTCCTATATAAAGGGGACCCTTATTATTTTTTTCAAACATGATATTTAATACAAGAACATTCTCTGCTCTCTAACCTAAACATTCTCCATTGTCTCTACTTTGATTTATTGCTTACATTTATTGCGTTTCATTGATTATTATTCATTTTTTATTTATCATTGATCATAAAGATCCATCATAAAGGCTCTCAAAACTGTTAGTCCTTCATCGGTCGGCCCCAGTATAGCGTATAGCTCGACCTCGAGGCCCGGCGTAGGCTAACTCGAGGCCCCGATTCTCTGTCATTCGGTTTGCATAACATATTATCTTCAAGCTCTTATCTCTTTTTCTCTTCTCACACTTAGCATCTATTGCTTAACAACTAGTACTAAAATGGTTCACATATTTTTAAAACCACAAAATCAAATCTAATTGTAATTACCATTTTCAAGGTAAACAATTTGGTGCCTACCGTGGGGGTAAAAATAATAGTGATTGTTTTAGTGCTTGTTTACTGAAAATGCAAGTTATTCTTCACACTTTTTCTTGTCCAAGAATCTTTGATTTCAGGTTAAAATGTCTGACTCAGTGAATGCACATGAAAACAACGGTCTCGAGGACCATTGAGAGAATGGTGTAGCTATTTCAGGCACCAGTGTACTGCTGCGAAACCCTGAAGATGCACCAGAGCCAATCCCTGCGGGTGTGGGCACATGCAATGCCCAACACGTCGATATAAGCTCCTACACTAATGGGAGTGTATGCCAAGAAGACCAACAAGAAGCTGAGAGAACCCTAGCTCAGGAGGAGTGAGAGTTTAGCCTTCACGTCATTTTTGAAATGTTGCAGGCACAACAGTTGGCGATCGCTCAACTGCAACGCCACCAAAAAACTCCAAACACAGCAACGCCAGAAACTGTTCCCCGAGCCGAACGGGTTCCAGAGAGATCGAGCAACAATGGGTCAGTAGCCGACTCTGCTATTATGAAGCACCTTGAGGACCTCACAAAGAGGATTGAGTAAGGCAAAAGGAAGATAGAAGCCAATGACAAAAAGGTGGAGACCTACAATTCAAGGGTCGATCAGATCCCGGGCGCACCTTCGATTCTAAAGGGTGTAGATTCAAAGAAATTCGTACAAAATCCATTCCTATCGAGTGCTGCTCCAAAGCCCGTCCCAAAGAAACTCAGAATGTCTGACCTCCTGAAGTAAAACGGAACGTCGGACCCCAACGAGCACATCACTGCTTACACTTGTGTTGAAAAGGGAAATGAGTTGAAGGACGACGAGATTGAATCCGTCCTGTTGAAAAAATTCGAAGAAACACTTTCAAAAGGGGCCATGATGTGGTATCACAACCTATCCCCAAATTCAATAGACTCATTTGCCATGCTAGCAAATTCTTTCATAAAGGCACATGCTGGTGCCATCAAGGTTTCTACAAGGAAATCCGACATCTTCAAAATCAAACTGAGAGAAAACGAGATGCTACGAGAGTTTGTATCTTGCTTTCAAATGGAGCGATGGAATTACCGCCAGTCTTCGATAACTGGGCAATGCAGGCCTTCACCCAAGGTTTGAACGAATGAAGTTCGATAGCTTTGAAGCAGTTGAAGCAGAACTTGGTTTAATATCCTGTCGTGACTTGGGCGGATGTCCACAACCGATATCAATCAAAAATTAGGGTCGAGGACGACCAACTAGGAGCCCCCTCGTGCTCAGTATATCCTAGCAGGCTCCTAGCAAAGGAGCCAAAACCAAACAAGTAAAGGTACGTGTCGTACCCTGAAGATCGATGAAACACCCCAAGGCGTAGTATACCCCGAAACGATCGAAGGGCAGATCGAGGTCAGAATTCTCGGGGACTCGTAAGCAGAGCCGGTTTCGACAGGAATGCAGGACCGGTGGAAGCGTCCCGATTGTCTGAGTACAACTTCAACGTTGATGTGTCGGACATCCTATCGGCCATAAGTAAAATCAAAGACACCAGGTGGCCAGAACTCATACTTTCAAATCCGTCGCAAAGGAACCCTAACCTGGTGTGCAAATTTCACGGCACACACGGTCATAGGACCCAAGACTGAAGACAGCTCCTAGAAAAAGTAGCCCGACTAATCAACAAAGGGCACCTCTGAGAGTTCCTCAGCGACCGAGCCAAAAATCAATTTCGCGAAAGAGAGGCGAACAGAAAAAATGAAACAGAAGAGCCACAACATGTCATCCACATGATTGTTGGAGGAATCGATATCCCACATGAACCCATTGTCCAGTGAACAAAAATATCCATCACAGGGAAAAGCAAACTCGAGGTTACAAACCCGAGGACGCTCTCACATTTAGCGACAAGGACATCGAGACCTTGTCTCAGTATCATAACGATGCATTGGTAATTTCTTTTCTTGTGAATACATTTCAAATTAAATGTGTACTTGTGCATCTAGGTAGCTCGGCTAACATTATCAAGTCGAGGGTGGTGGAGTAGCTAGGACTGCTCGACCGGATCGTGCCCGCCTCTCGAGTCCTCAATGGATTCAACATGGAAAGTGAGACAACAAAAGGAGAAATCACCCTCCAAATCAATGTGGCGTACACAACCCAAAACGCCAAATTTCATGTCATCGAAAGAGACATGAGGTACAATGCCTTGCTCGGAAGGCCATGAATACACTGCATAAGAGCAGTACCATTAACCCTTCATAAAATGATGAAGATTCCAACAAAGGACGAAATAAAAATGGTATATGAAGAGCAGCATGCAGCAAGAGAGATGTTTGCGGAGCATGACATAGCACCAACGTCGATCCCTTCAACATCGAAGGAGCCAAAAGATAAAAAAACAGCGAAGTAGCAATTGTAAGCTATACTCTCGGCTGCACCCGAGCGAATGAGCAAAGGACCGTACTACATCCCCAGAGCAAGCAGTTGAAGAATAACGAGGATCGAAGTGCCATAACTGCTCAGGTATAACCATCTCCCTTTTCATTTACGCCTTACACTAATCTATATGCAGGTGTCCGGTTGGAAAAATTGAAGCACCTTCCAGCTTGAAGCCCTTGAGTTTTAGATCATGCGTTGCACTCTTTTCCTTCGATCGGATTTTATACCAAGAAGGGTTTTACCGGCAAGGTTTTTAATGAGACAAAATCTACATGCTACCTAAGGAGAACTTAACAAGTATTCAAGGCTCCTCTCCAATCAACCTCGAATACTGATCCCTCAGGAGATCACCTCCCCGGAGAAATCAAAATAAGCCAAAGAGGGCCTCGATAGAAAAATGATGTATCGGGCCAAACAGTCAAATGAACTATGTACGCATAAAATAATCAAACCTTAGACGATGAAAACATGTATACTTGTACGAAGTGATCAAAAGAATATCTTTCTCGCGCTTCAAAGAAGTTTTCCATTTCTACAAGCAACGGCCCCAGGGCCAGAAATTTCCCAAAAACTTGAGAACGTGACATCAAAAAACATGTCTCGAGGACTGTCACCCCAATTATCAAAAACTCGAGGCCATAAGACCCAAGTGGGCAACCTCGAGCTCGAAAGCCCTCCATGTGGCGATGCCTAAAAATGTAAGACCTCCATGAGGCATTGTCAACAATGTAAGATTTTCATAAGGCATTATCAACATCGTAAGCCCTCGATGAGGCATCTTCAATGCTATAAGACCTCCGGGCATGCTCAAATTTGTAAGACCTCAAGCCAGGCATGATTTTACTTGTACCAAGTAACCTATCTGTAAGACCTCAAGTAAGGCATGTTCAAAATTGTAAGACCTTACAAAAGCATAATCCCGATCTTAAAGTCAATGCTATATATTCGAACTTGTAAGACCCCTTGAAAGGCATACCCACGATATAAATACCGAAGCTACCTCACTCAGGGACTAAAAGGCTACGGCCAAACACAATGACTCCGGTCATAAGGCTTTGGCCAAACTAATGCGACTCGGGAACACCCGACTGTCACCATAAAATCACAGGCCTTCAATTACTTCGAAATACTTCGAAAAGAACCGGTTAACCAGGCTACCCTCGGCATAAGCAAGAGAGCTTCGACCATATTAGCTCCAAACAACAAAAAAGCTTCGAAACAATTCAGCCATCGAGTAAAACCTCCCGAGGTTCTCATCTACCATCACATAACAGCTCATATCGAGGTTCTTATCGAACCATCCAAGAGTCGGACAAACACAAACACTTCAATGAGGGAACAATTAAGCCTATACTAGAGGTCGTGCTGACCCTACGCATAAGATCCACTGTCGCTAGCTTAAATTAAAAGGTCATACCGATCCAATGCGTAAGAACCATTATCGCCAGCTTAAATTAAAAGGCCGTACTGACCCAATGCGTAAGAGCCACTATCGCCAGCTTAAATTAAAAGGTCATACCGACCCAATGCGTAAGAGCCACTATCGATGGCTTAAATTAAAAGGTTGTGCCGACCCAATGCGTAAGAACCACTATCGCCAGCTTAAATTAGAAGGTCGTACCGACCCAATGCATAAGAGCCATTTTTACCATCTTAAATTAGATGGTTGTACCAACCCAATGTGTAAGAGCCACTGTCGCTAGCTTAAATCAAAAGGTCGTACCGACCTAATGCGTAAGAGCCATTGTCGCCAGCTTAGATTAGAGGTCGTACCGGCCAAATGCGAAAAAGCTTATGGGCCAGCCTAACAAGCCTCAGGGTCGATTTGTAGACCTAAGGGTTTTTACTCGAAGGCCAATTCATCTGGCTAATCATTGACAAACGTCAAAACTCAAGACAAAGAAAGACATACACAAGCAAATGTAAATTCATGAAAGGAGAAAACCAAAATGTTTGTTTATATATGTATGTATGAAATAATGCAAGGCTACATTTGCAATGCTCTCTGAGAGCCCTATACATAGAATCAGAAAAGAATAGCCTATTCTACTTTCCCCTCGGGGACTGCGGCCCTGTCGGCCTGTCCCTCATTATCTTCAGCATCAGATACGAGGAACTTGGCATTGTATTCATCTGCCTTGGTTTGCTCAATCTCTTCCAATAGATCGAAGCCTAAATGAGGTCCAAGCCACTGATGGTTGGAAGAGAAAAATTGACCGGTTGGCCTCGGAGAAGGAAACCACGCAAGCACAGCTAGCGTCGATACAGGTTTAACTTCGGGTGGCGAAAAAGAAAGCCAATAAGCGGTTCTAGTTGAATGATGAACTCCGAGAACAATTGAGATCGCCTCTGGAAGAGCGGGATGCCCTTGGTAATGAATGTGAAGCTACAAAGACTCAGGATATCCCAAAGGGAGACCCTAGAAGAGATCCATTCCCGAGGTTTTGACCTATCTGTAGAAATCGAGGAGGCAAAAAGACTTGAGGTCGAGGCCAAGAAGTTAGGTGAACCCGGAGGTGAAGAGGGCTCTGATGAATCCGAAGTCCCGACGATTCTAGTGACGAGTTGGGTTCCGGTGAAGATCATATGTAGATGCCTTTGAATTATTTTTGTTTTTGTTTTTTTCATCATGTACATATACTTTGTTGAGGCCGTTTTTGTTGGGCCTTTGTAAAGACATTCCGGAATGTATAAATTTTTTCCTTTTTTCAACAAATTTGAGTCTATTATATTAGCATCTTTTTACAATTACAAATATTTCTAATGCCTTGGCACCGAATCAGACGTAGTAATAAGTCATTTTTCAGAGCTTGATGCAATTTTTGATCGAAACTCGTGTAAACTCATAGTGATCGGAAATTTTCCCAAGTGCTAACTTAAATGCTTTTAGACTACTCCTTTGTCGAGGTCAACCTTAGAACAGGTTTAGAATTTTATTGAAGGCCTTAGTTTTTGATTACAGGTTTCGGACATCTCCAGTCCATTTAATGTGGTCGTAGCCTTTTAGGTTTAGGAATTGCCTTTTAGGCTTTGTGCCTGCGAGTTTCGATAAGTCGAGTAGCACATACTTATTTCAGACGACAGTCCGTGAGTGGGGGTACTCTTTTGAGCTCAGATAAGGGTAGCCCTTGGGATCAATAATCTTTTTGTAGGAAAAGCCCTTGGGCATGTACCTTTTATAAGCGAAAGGACGTATTAGCAAGGAAAAAACTTTCTTTTAATTCTGTGTGTAACGTACAAGATGGTAAGCGTATAAACGCTTGTATTATGGCTAAGGTGGACTATGTGGGAAAGATTCATTTTGACCGTTTGGACTTTACAATAAATCCTAACCACTGAGCCTAGACTGTTCAAGCAAAACATTTCCTTCGTTGCTTAAAGTTTTGATCCGAGGGTGATGGACCTCAGCATTCGAGGCTAACCTTGAAAGGGCTAGGATGATGTTGATACGTCTATTGACTCCGGTTTAAAACCAGTCTTCAATTCTAAGTTAGCATAATCCATTATTGCCTCATTAAAACCTTGCTGGAAAACCCATTTGGGACCAAACCGCTTCAAGGAAAAAAGAGTACAACACGTGCTTTCAGACCTAACAACCACATTCTCCTATGGTTGTTTCCTGTAGGTGTTAGTCTAAAAAATAAAAAAAAAGTGAATGAGATTGTACCTTAGCAGTAGTATCGTTTTAACTGCGTCACATTACTATTGTTCGGTAGATGTGCACCGTTCTTGCTTCGAGTTTATATGAACCTTTACTGGTAATACTGATGACTCTATGTGGTCCTTATCAATTCGGTCCCGGCTTCCCTTTGTTCGGGTTCCAGGTGTTCTGTGTTAAGTTTCTGAACACCAAGTCTCCGATATTGAAGTATCAGAGGATGGTTATTCTGTTGTAATATCTCTTAATTTGTTGTTTCTAGGCAGTTAGCTAGACTATGTGCCTCTTATCCAATAGTTCCAGCCTCGTACTCATGGCTTCACCATTTGATTCTCCAGTCGCATATTGAAACCGGAGGCTCGGTTCTCCCATCCCAACCGGTATTAGTGCTTCGACACCATAAACTAACAACAACGGAGTATCCCCAGTACTAGATTTGGAAGTCATACGGTACGCCCACAAGACTTTGGGCAGCATTTCCTTCCATTTCCCTTTGGCATTAGTTAAGCTTTTCTTAAGGTTTTGAAGTATGGTTTTGTTTGTATACTTTGCATGTCTGTTCTCACTAGGGTGATACGGTGTTGACAGGATCTTTTTTACCTTATTATCCTCAAAATATTAAGATGAACTGCTTCCCGTAGTCACACACACTTTCTCGGCATATATTCTGAATCGGCATATTATATGGTCCCAAATGAAGTCGATGACCCCCTTTTCCCTGACCTTCTCGAATACCTGAGCTTCGACCTATTTAGAAAAATAGTCAGTCATAAAAAATATGAATTGATCCTTACTAGGTGCCCATGGTAGGGCACCAACAATGTCCATTCCCCATTTCATGAACAGCTAAGGCGACAAGACCAAAGGTAGTAGCTCTTCGGGCTGATGGATCATCGGTGCATGTCTCTAACAGCCAACACATCTTTGCACAAAGTCCCTTACATATTTTTCCATGTCGATCCAGTAGTAGTCAGCCCTAATTATCTTTCAAACCAAAGACTCTGGCCCAAATGATTTCCGCAGGTGCCCTCGTGAACTTCTCTTAAGATGTATTCCATGAAGCAATGCAGTGTTAGCTGTAATTTGTCCAAATACCTTCACATTCGTTCTTCTTTTACTTCGAACGTGCTATTTACTTAATTTAAAACAGGAAGGGAGTCGCACTTAGCTTTGACCACTTCGCCCCCAGGCATTTAGCAGGTCAATACCTATAAACATGGCCTCATACTTGGCCTCATTGTTAGTCAATTTTACAGTTCTAATGGATTGCCTAACTACGTTACCCGTAGGTTCTTGAGCACAATGCCGAGTCCGGACCTCTTTGCATTCCAGGCTCCGTCTGTAAAGAGGGTCCATATTCCCGAGGAAGTCCCCGATGTTAGCAACAATTCCTTTTCGACTTCGGGTATTAAGGCCGGTGTAAAGTCGGCCACAAAGTCTCCCAACATTTGAGATTTGCTGGAATTCCGAGCTGATATTTTACATCGTACCCGTTAATTTCTACGACCCATTTGGCCAATCGGCCCAAGATATCGGGTTTATGCATTATGTTCCTTAGTGGGTGGGAAGTTACGACACATATGGGATGGCATTGAAAGTACAACTTCAACTTTATGGAGGTACTTAGAAAAGCAAGCTCCAATGTTTCTAGGTAAGGGTACCTTGTTTCGGCCTTGCCTAGAGCTATACTAACATAATAGACAGGGAATTGCGTACCTTTTTTTTCCCGGACTAATACTCCGCTTACCCCTATTTCGGATACCGCTAACTACAGGTATAATTGTATGTTTGTCTTCGGAGTATAGAGTAAGGGAGGCAGACTCGAAAGGTACCGTTTGAGTTATTCCAAAGCTTGTTGGCACTCCGGAGTCCATGAGAAGTTATTCCTCTTATTCAATAATGAGAAGAACCAATGGCTCTTATCAGAGGACCTCGATATGAACCGGCCCAAGGCGGCTATGCGCCCGGTTAGCCTCTGAACGACCTTGACACTATCCACTATGGTGATATCTTTTATAGCTTTGATTTTATCGGGATTGATCTCGATCCCTCAGTTGGACACCATGAATCGAAGAAACTTCCCATACCTGACTCCGAATGCACATTTCTCCGGGTTCAACTTCATATTGTATTTCTTCAGTATGTCGAAGGTTTCCTACAAATGTTTCAAATGGTCCTCTTCTTTCAGGGACTTAACCAATATGTCGTCAATATAAACTTCCATTGATTTTCCTATTTGTTCTTCGAACATCTGATTTACTAGGCATTAGTAAGTGGCACCAGCATTTTTTAGCCCAAACGGCATTACGTTATAATAGTAGGTGCTGAATTTAGTGATAAAGGAACTTTTTTCTTGATCGCCTAGGTCCATCCGGATTTGGTTGTACCCGGAATAGATGTTGATAAAGCTGAGTATCTCATTCCCGGCCGTCGCATCGATCATGTGATCGATGTTGGGCAAAGGAAACGAATCATTGGGGTTCGCCTTGTTCAAGTCTTTATAATCTATGCACATTCTTAATTTATTTCCCTTTTTAGGCATTACTACTATGCTAGCCAACCAATCTGGGTACTTAACTTGCTGGATAGAACCTATTCTAAGGTGTTTTGATATCCCGTCTTTGATGAATGCATGCTTGACTTCGGACTAAGATCTCCTCTTCATTTTAACCGGGTTGAACTTTAGATCCAAGCTTAACTTGTGAGTGATTATTTTTGGTGGGATCCCCGTAATGTCTAAATGGGACCAAGCAAAACAGTCTATGTTAGTTGTAAGGAAATTAATGCATTTTTCCTGACCTCGAGTGTTAACCCCATGCCCAGGTATACTTTCCAATCGGGAAGTGTACAATCAATGTGACTTTCTCCAGATCTCCGTTGATTTGGTGGCATCAGAATCATCAGGGGTGATGAACGACTTGGGAACTCCGTAATCATCATCCCCACTTGCTTCTTGTCTCTCCTATTTGGTTGGGGCTGGTGTCAGTGATTGCTATTTAGTTTCTTACTTCCTAACCAGCTCTGAGTGCTTCAATGTCAAGAGTGCAGAAATTGGGATTACCTCATTGACCGCGCACATTTTTTTTTGCGGTCGGTTGTTCTCCATAAATTGTCTTTATCCCTCCCAATGTGGGGAATTTCAATGCATGGTGTAGTGTCGAGGCTACTTCCCTCATTTTGTGAATCCATGGCCTTTCGAATAGAGTGTTGTACCTCATATCACCTTAAATCACATAGAACATTATTTTTTGTATAGTCCCGGAAGTGTTTACAGGTAGGATTATCTCCCATTTAATAGTTTCGCATGGATGTTGAATCTGTTTAAAATCCAGATTGCAGGCACTATTCGGTCTTGAAGACCCAGTTGTTCCACGACCTTCGATTTGATGATATTGGCCGAGCTACCTGGATCAATTAACACACGTTTAACTCGAGATTTATTTATGAGTACAGATATTACCAGTGCATTATTATGTAGTTGCACGATGCCTTCATCATCCTCATCGCTGAAAGATACGGTCCCCTTCAGTTTGTAATCTTGGGTACGCTTTTCCCTTGTAATGGACACCTTACTGCATTTTAACATTGGATCCTTGGGGATGTTGACTCCACCAATGATTATGTTAATGACGTGCTGAGGTTCCACTTGCTTAGTCTGCTTGTTGGAGTCCCTATTTCTGAAGTTATTTTTGGATCGATCACTTATGAATTCTCGAAGGTGTCTGTTATTGAATAACCGGGCTACTTCTTCCCTTAGTTTTCAGCAGTCTTCGATCATGTGGCCATGAGTGCCATGATACTTACACATCAGGTTGGGGTCCCTTTGGGTAGGTTCAGACACTGAAGTTGTATTCCGATAATCTTGATGCCTCCCTAGCCTTGAGTGGCCTGTCAAAATCATTTTTAATCATGAGTCCCCGACTATTGCGACGACCGGATCCATTACCCCTTTGATCTCCGCTATATGGTTGATACCGATCTCTTTTTGGTCTTGGTTCATGACCGGTGTCTCTTTTAGATATGTCATAGTTCTAACGGGGTACACGGATCCGGAAGGAGACCCAAGATGATCATCTTTGACTCTAATTTTTTATTGGTATCTGTTATGGATGTCGGCCCAAGTTACCGTCGGGTATTCGCTCAAGTTCTGTTTTAACTATTGTGAAGCCAAAGAGCTTTGGGGGTTGAGTCCTTGGGTGAATGCTTGAACGGCCCATTCATCTGCGACCAGAGGCAGATCCATTCATTACATTTGAAAACTCAACACGAATTCCCTAAGCATCTTATTATCTCTTTGCTTTACTTTGAAAAGGTCCGACTTCATGGTCTCGACCTTGATGGCCTCGGCATGTGCCTTTACAAAGGCATCTGCAAGCATAGGAAATGAATCAATAGAATTAGGGGGTAAGTTATGATACCATATTATAGCTCCTTCTAACAAGGTTTCTTTGAATCTTTTCAGCAGAACAGACTTGATTTCGTCATCTTCTAAGTCATTCCCTTTGATGGAACACGTGTATGAGGTCACGTGTCCATTCGGGTCTATTGTTCCATTATACTTCGGAACTTCAGGCATTTGGAAATTCTTCGGGATTAGCATTGGTACCGCGCTGGGAGGGAAAGGCTTTTTGACAAAATTATTAAAATCCAAGCCTTTCAATATCGGGGGTGCTCCTGGGATCTGATCAACGCTGGAGTTATAGGTCTCTATTTTTGTCATTGGCTTCAATCTTCTTTTCCCCCAATTCCACTCTCTTTGTCAGCTTCTCAAGCATCTTTATTATTTCGGGGTTGGTCCCGAGTTCAATTTCACTCGACCTCTCCGGCATTCATTTTTTTCTTTGGGTGTTCTCTCAGACGGTTCGGGCTCGACTCTACTAGGGGCAAGGCTTTGGTTTTGTAACTGGGATATCGCCACCTGATGAGCTTGTAACATTTCGAAGATCACCCGCAAATTGATCCCATCACCTTCACCGTCGTGCGTACTCGAGCTATCGATATGGCTCTTCCATGAACATTGTTCTCTGGTTTGGTAGCAAGTTTGCTTCGATGGCCACATGTGGGTTGGCATCGATTGGATCTGCGATTGGCACTCTGTTGGGCTCAACATGAGGGATCTCGTTGATAGGTACCATGTTGTTGTTCTCACCATGGTGACTAGACTCAGTATAGACATTCAAGTGAGTAAATTGAGAGTTTGACATTCTTCAAAATTACCTCAAAATCTTAAATAAGAAGCATAAAACAAAGTGTGTTATTAGAATTTATATCAAATTGTCAGTATTATCCTTAGCCCCACGGTGGGTGCCGAATTATTTACCCCAAAAAATGGATAACAACTGAATTTATATGTGATTTTAAGAATATGTGGATTAATTCAATACAAATGATTAGTGGTGTTGGGTTAAATAGATAAAAGACGTAATAAATTACAAAACCAATAATGAGAGTGATGGTGCACTCGGTAAATGGCTTAACGAAGTGTCGGCCTTCGATCCTGGCCCTCACTAATGAAGAATTGATGCACAAAAATAAGAACTTTGAATGACTGAGAGAATAGTAGTATATTACCTTGATATGCATATTACAATGTGTTCTATGAATAATATACTCCTCTTTATATAGTAGGGGAATTTTACTCTAAGTACAATTCTAAGAAAAGTAAAAAACTTCTATTTTACTAATCATTGATTTTCTGCCAATACGGGCCGAGATTCACGTCGTGATATCCTGTTTAGCACGGACATCACTTCCCTTCGTTAGTCGTGTGCAGCCGTTTGATAATGTTCTTTGAAGTCTTGAGGCTCGAACAGGACCCGGAGGGCGTGATTCCGATGCCTTTGAGGGCAGGTGTTTTACTCGAACCTCGATACATGAGGCTCCTAGCCCTGATTCTGATTCCTTACAATCATGTTCCTGCTCTATTTGTCTTACCAAGAAATCGAGATGTTTGATGGCCTCGATTTTACCCATATACAGTTCGAATTTATGGACATGTTTATAATCTCCTTTGTTTTTCATTTCTTCAAATAATTGCAACATTGAACTTGTTGGTGAAGTAGAGACACAGTAGCTTGAAAGTGCAAACATAAGTTAAGAATACACGAGCAAACTCAGTAACTAAAATTTTAGAAATATGGGATATTGATAAATATAAGAAGAAGAATGAGCGAGCATAGGCAGCCCGAGCCTCTCAAAATAGTGGCTCGTTGCACACCGGAGGATCTATGAGTTTTGATGCGCATCGACGGATATTGGTAATTTTCACCTTTATTTAAACACAATTGAACTTTTATCTAAATTCTAAATCCTATTAATTTTGTAGGAAAAGTCAAAAGTGGGCCAGTGTCTCATCTGAGGTCTTTGCGGAGAAATATAAGAAAAAGAAGAAGGACGGTTCAAGAGAAGAATGGGTTGAGACACGTGTATCAGAAACATATGTAAGATCATAACTTTAAGACTATTTCCATTTTGCTTTGATGTTAATTTATTTATATATTCCTTATTACTTTTATTTCAAGATGGATATCATAGAAGTTTGGATGAATGGCGTCAGATGCAGCCTACTTCTAATGATGGTACCCCAATCCAACCGTCACTCGATGATATGACTTCAATATGGATAGATGTCGTAGGTGGTGTATTGAAAAGTAGAGTTTACAGGCTTGGAGTACTACCTTCTTCTTCTCGTCCATCACCATTATTGTCGGATGCTCCTAATGAACAAAATCATGAAGACATGAAAGAAATGCAAAAGCAAATTGAGTTGTTTCCGAAATGGTGTGAAACAGCTGAAACTCACATTGCTAGAGTGGATACATTCATGAAAACGCATATGCCCCACTCTTATGATGATGAATAGAATGATATTATGCCTGGTAGTGTGCCTTGGGTGATTAATGTTCTTGGATGTTTAGACTTTATATTTAGACTTAATTTGTAAGTTTAAATGTTGTGGTATATGTGTTTAGACTTTATTATATTAGAGTTGATGTGTATTAGCTACTTAAACTTAATTAATATTTTAATTTGATATTATGGGGTTTGAATGTTTGAATTGATTGGTTGAAGTTGGAATTGGCTGAATTGGTTTGTTCTTTTAGATGTTTATTGTATTGTTCATTTGACAGGTGGTATGCTAATAAAATAGTAGTATTCTGTCAAAAATTAACTCAATTTTTTGACTATTGTAGTCAGAAAATGTGCCCAAGAATTATTTTTTACTCGGATTTAGTAGTCGAAAACATTACTGAAAAATTTCCAAACAATTTAAAATTCTGACTAGTGTGGTCGGAAAATAAAATAAATATAATTAATAAATAATTATTATTTATATAATATTTTCATTACAGTAGTCAAAAATATGTTTTAAAATAAATAATTATTTTATTAAATTTCCAACTACTGTAGTCGGAAAATAGCTCCCTTTTCGAATTTTTGGCAGAATAAACTATTCAGAATTTTTTTTCCAACTACTGTAGTCGGAAAGTTTATTCCGACGTATCATTTTTCAACTACCATACATTAGCCGGAAAGTAGTCGAAATAGGTACTTTGCCGACTACTTTTCAACTATTTTGGTTGTCGAAAAATAGCGAATTTCTAGTAGTGTTGGAAAGCATGCTTATTTTTCTGCTAATGTGATCAAGTTGAACTTGTTATTCTTGAGCTGCTTTTCTTGTTGCTATTTTCATTATGTTGTTATTATTATTGTTGGCTGATGAAAGTGAGTGGCGGACTTTGCCAATCTCGTCACACTCTTCAATCTGACGTTAGACCTTGTACTTACAGAGCACATGGGTCGGTTGTACTCATGCCATACTTTGCATTTTATGTGTAGGTACAGGTGATGCTGATATTGTTGATTGTTAAAGCGTCATATCAATACCTATTATTGATTTAAGGGTAGCTCATGTTTTGTTCGCAGGCCTTAGAATCTATATTCTTACTTTTATTATTATTGTTTATGTTCTTCAAACACTATTGTGTCATTATTTAGACCGTTGTACTTATTTACTCTATAGAGCTTATGTACAGGTAGATACTGGGTTCTAGGATGGTATTTCAATTGTATCGCTATTTGGCCACACTTATTTATCTTATTCCGCTTGAGACTATTTCTTATAGTTAATCAGGGTTATTTCTGTATAATGAATATCTTCTTGCCTAGCAAGCAATGTTAGGTGCAATCATGGCTTCGGTGGGATTTGGGATCGTGACACTAACCTCTCGAAAAACCAGACCACCAACCTCACAAGTTATAAAACATCAAAAGTAACCTACGGAAAGCATAAAATAGTGGAATAGGGTTCTAGAACTCAAAATGACCGGTTGAGTCATTATATTCTCCACATCTTAATCAAACATTTGTCATTGAACGGGTTTAGAAACAAACATCTGTGGTTCTAGAACTCAAAATGACCGCTTAATACATATTTGTTTAATAGTTAATTATCTGTTTAATACATATGTTAAACCTATTGTGCATTTTTAGCTTTATAATCGCTTTTATTTAATTTAATCCGCCTTTAGGATTTATGAATTTATATCTTGAACAAGTTACGATTGTCGTACACTTGTTTGTTTGATACACATTGCGAACACGGAAACCTTACCCACAATATACAACATATTTAATTTATTAAATTTATTAGAAGTTGTGGCCGGGTCATATAAATGTACCCCAGATATAGAAATTATGTATCACAACAACGTCACAGAAATCGTATTCGTAGTTATGATAATTTTATTATAAACGCATCTAAAGTAACCTACGAATGTTCAAAGTGTTTTCTACACTAGTTATGAATCTTCCAAGTATTTTTCACACTAGTTTCGGTATTAATATGAGGGCCATAGGTTATGGGATTCATTTGTGGATGACACGCCTCAATTTATTTCAAAGGATTGTACTCAACTAAAACAAACTATGGATATTTATATTTAAAACTAATTTGAAGTTCAATATAAGGCTACTAATTATATACATGCTTTGGGTATATGTGTTGGATTTTTAATCATTTTGGATAAGGAAATTGGGCCACCAGTAGCCCATTGGTTACTTGGTCAAGGACAAATCAGCGTTGAAGCTGCATTAGGCCCAGAATTTAGCCCAGAAGCAAAAAGAAACTCAAAGGCCTTGACAGGCCTACTTTCGATCACGGCTGCCCTGATTTCTAATTGACCAAACATAATAAAGAGGAGTTGAAATGATTAAGACCCTTTAACTCATAATAAAATTGGCCTTTAGTAGGCTTTGGATTCCATCCCAATAAAGCCTTGTCATAGATGAGCGAATGCTAGTCTACCTAAATCAAATTTCAACAGGCCCTGTCCAAGAATCACGAGGCATCATATTTCCTTAATTACTTTGCTACTCACCATCAGATTTACCTTAAAGAAATCAGTGAAATCGAAAGAACTCTAAATTTTGACGTCAACTGAAATTTTCA
This sequence comes from Nicotiana tabacum, assembly GCF_000715075.1. NCBI lineage: Eukaryota > Viridiplantae > Streptophyta > Magnoliopsida > Solanales > Solanaceae > Nicotiana > Nicotiana tabacum. The sequence continues at coordinate 106,658,940 of NC_134090.1, forward strand.
AACCTTGACATGCATCAGCAATAGAGAGATGTTGAAGGACAAAGCAGAGTTACAAAGTCATGAATAAATTCAACTAAATAAGAGATAAATGATACTTTAATAATACTAGGGAAACATGTCGAGTCATTAGATCACCTCACAAGCCAAATATAATCAAGTTTTACTAGAATCCAACTATGACTAAATAATTCTACCAAATTTCAGGGAATACATAACTAGAGAGTTTATATTACAAAATCTAATATAAATGAAAGTTACTAAAAATGACATTTTTTGCATTCTGTAGCATCACAAATGGGGCCCGTAGCCTTTTTTATAACAAAATGCTCGAGTCAACACACTGAACCTTTACTTCATGAAATTAAAAGCTCCATTTCAACATATGGAATCCAGACTTTGGCCTGCAATTGCTCAAGCTTCCCAAATCTCCATTTTTCATGTTAAGCACATCACTAGCTATGGCTTTAATACAAATTTTCATGAGACCAAGAGTTATATGACTAAATGTATCATAAAAAGTTTAAATGTTGACTACTAGCATGTTCCAGCAGGATTAACAAATATCAACAACATCTGAACAGGAATAGTCTTAACTTTAAAAAATTCAACTGATTATTAAGTGGAGAAAGAGCTGATATTAACAGCTGATGCTAATAGAGAGACATAGGCAACACATGTAGCAAAGCAAATACAAAATAACTCAAACAATAGGCATAGTTATGGAATCAACCAACTAAGGAACCTCATTTTTATACTTCAAAGAGAAATACAAAAGTGTTTTGGCATACCTAAAGGCAGCAGGTAGCAACAGAATACCAGAAATAGAAAATAAAATCCTGAATCGATGATAGCTAGCCCAAAAACCTCACAACAGCTAATGGAAGATGAGCAAACACAACTACTAACATCAGTAAATCCCAGAAAAAGAAATCCTCATATTCAATCCATTTTTCGACTTATGAGAACCAGAAATCCTAAAGAGGTTCTTTAAGTTTTGCTAAAACCAGAAGAAAAGGGAATTATCTACTAATGAAACAGTAGGTAAACCTTTAGAGTGTTTTTTAGGGTTCTGAAAATCTGATGAGTGTCCCCCTGAGAATGAGTGAATGGCTTTTTTTTATAGTGTATATCCAAAATGGCATCAAAAGAATATTCTACCCTAAATTCATTAGGTAGTACATCATATTTGACAGAGAATAATGGACAACTGTCCATTTTCCAACATCTTTTAAACAATTCTGGACAGATGTATACTTCTAGAACCTTCCTTTTTCTAGATATTTTTTCTGAAAATCATCCTAAGTTTCTTTTAGTTAAATTAAACCCTTACAAGTTTCTAATGTTGTACAAATCAAAGAAACAAGGATAGGGCCAATAATTAACCGAAATCAAATCAAAACAATAATCAGGCAACAAAAAAATGCAATTGAATCCTACAACAGAAAACCTAAATTAAACTGACACTAACATGAATCGAATTATGATGGAATCAGCAGGAATTCCATGCAATGAAACTGCTAAAACATGCTAATTTATACTAACATAAGCAAGATGAACAAACACTAAAACTGGAACACTGAAAAACCCTAAATCATGCAAACTGAACAAAGAAGAAAGGAACAATAACAAAAGAAAGAATAGGAAATACCACAAAGACTCGTTTGAGACAACCACGAACTTGGAAGAATTTTGATGGGGGTAAAAATGAACCTAAACTAACATCAATCGATTGCTCTCATCAAGAGCAATCGACTGATATAAGTCATGGTTTAAAGGGCTAACCTTGCATGCCCAAATCAGAATCCAGAAACGAAGCTAGGGTTCCAGCAATCAGATCTAAAATTAATGAAGCAAGTGCAGGGGTTTTGGAAAATCGGTTGTGGTTTAAAGTTCAGAGAGTTGTAAGGAGCGTGGGGTGTAGTTTTGGGGTGGTTTGGTCGATTTAGGTTTTGGGTATGAATTTTGGATTTGGATTTAAAGGATTTGGGTAGTTATTTGGGGGAAATTAACGATGGATTAGTACTTAGGAGATAGTAGAGAGTATATAGGACGAATTTGGGGTGTTTTGGTGAAGCTCCACCGCCGTAGGGCGATTTCCGTGCGACGGAGAAGCGCGGAGCCGACAAGGGGATCTTAGGGCGGCTAAGGTTTCTGTCTAAGAGCTTGAGACAGAACGAGAAGGGGTCGATGGGGGGGTCTATGGGATTAGGACATTTTTATGTAAAAATGGGATTAAGTTCCGAGCCGTTGGATCAAAGAATCCAACGGTTGTAATGAAAGAGGGGGGGAAACGGTGTTGTTTTGGATAAGGGAGACAGGCTGGGTAAGGGATTGGGTTGGGTTTGAACGGGTATTGTATTTGGGTTAATTAGAAATTGGCCCAATATACTAAGATAAAATATTTTCCATTTTCTTTTCTCTTTGTTTTTTTTCTTTTTCTTTAATTAGTTAAAATCCTATATCAAATCCTAAATTAACCTAATTTTGCAAAATTAAACTAATTATCTAATTATAATATCATAAAAATTAGTTAAACGTAAATTAATGAAGAGGAAATTACTAAATTAGCATTAAAACTAAAAAAATGTAAAAATGAATGATTTTTTTTGTGATTTTTATTTTAATAAAGCAATTAATTAACTAATTAATCCTAAAATATGAACACAAAATCTAAATTCAATGCATGATATTTTGATATTTTTTAAGGGGCATTTTCATGATTTTAATAAAAATTAAACGTGCACAAAAATGCAAACAATTAATAAAATCCTACAAAAATCTTATAAAATTGCAAATAATTGGGAAAAATCTATTTCTTTAATTTTGTAGGAGTATTTTGAATAGGGAAAAAATCACATGCTCACAGTTGCCCCTCTTTGCTCGGAAATACGAAGAATTTTTGGACAAAGATAAAATGAGCAACTACGAGCGATTTTTGCCCGTTTGAAACTCCATGGGAAGCATTTTTTTTGGAAAAAGTCTAACCAAACCTTGCTTCGGAGGTTGGCTACATATCCATGGCTATAAAGGAATCAGGTCAGTGTAGTTCTGGAAATTTTAGTAACTGGGGACTACCAAGAAACTGTGATTTCACTGTTGTTGCTGCTGTTTCTGCTTGCTGAGCTCCTTATTGCACCAAAATGAAAAATGAAAAGCTAAAATAGCTAAGCCTATCAACTACGAGTTACAAGATCCCTATCTATAAACCTTCTAAAGCTTGATCTTGAGTCTTGGCTGGTTCTTCCTGCAGACTCTGATCTGAATTTTGATGCTCACTAGCTGCAACCGCTGGTTCATTCTTTTTCAACTTTCGGATCAAGGCGGGACATGCAAAGCTTGTGACTTCAATCATATCTTTAGCAGTCCGCATCTTTTCTCCGCTTCTACACTTAGAGTTCAACTTCTTTTCTTATTTTTCTTTTCTTTTATTTGGATTGAGACTTCTTCTTTTGATCATCTCAAACCTCGTGTCTTACTGTAAAAACCTATTCAGGCACCAAAACAAACAAACAAACAAACTTTTTCTGCCCTAGTTTTCACTAAAAAAAATTCGTGAGTTATTGTAACAAAAATCTAAACTACTTCTTTATTAAAAGCAATAAAATTAGGATTGTATACCCTTGAGAAAAAGAGATTAGGGAGTGGAGACCTTGTATTTAAAATGAAATCAAATGAGAATTGGAGGCCCTAAGTTGGAAAGATTACCAGGTTATGTTGGCATCAACTAGGGAGTGGGACATTGTGCCGTAAACGATTACCAAGTTATGCTAGCAAGCTAAGGAGTGGGACCCTATGTTGGAATTGGAAAATATTACCAGGTTATACTGGCATCAGCTAAGGAGTGAGATCCTATATTGGAAAAAATTACCAGGTTATGCTGGAAAAATCATCGGGTTATGCCAGAAAAGTCCTCGGGTTATGCCGAAAAAGTCATCGGGTTATGCCGAGAAAGTCATCGAGTTATGCCGGAAAGGTCCTCGGGTTATGCCGAAGAAGTCATCGGGTTATGCCAGAAAGGTCCTCGGGTTATGCCGGAACGGTCCTCGGGTTATGCCGGGAAAGTCATCGGGTTATGCTGGAAAGGTCCTCGGGTTATGCCGGAAAGGTCCTCAGGTTATGCCGGAGAACTCATCAGGTTATGCCGGAAAGGTCCTTGAGTTATGCCGGGGAAGTCATCAGGTTATGCAGGAAAGGTCCTCGAGTTATGCCGAAAAGGTTCTCGGGTTATGCTGGGGAAGTTATCGGGTTATGCCTGAAAGGTCCTCGGGTTATGCCGGAAAAGGTCCTCGGGTTATGTCGGGAAAGTCATCGAATTATGCCTGAAAGATCCTTGGGTTATGCCGGGAAAGTTATTGGGTTATGCCGGAAAAGATCCTCGATTTATGCCGGGAAAGTTATCTGGTTATGCTGGAAAAGTCCTCAGGTTATGCCGGGATCAACTAAGGGGTGGGACCCTATGTTGGAAAGATTACCAGGTTATGCTGCCATCGACTAGGGAATGGGACCCTTTGTTGGGAAAAACGTAGCTAGAGATTGGAAACCATATGCTACCATGGTTTTGAATTTTTCTTCTTCTTTCTTTTTATTTCACTTTCAATTTATTTAGGAGAATGAATAAAGAGTTTGAAGGGGACTTCCCTTTTTCGGGTTAACTTTTGTTGCAGACCCGTTTTGGTTTCTGCGTATTTTGCTTTTATCACACTTGCTCCTTGTGGAGTTGTTTTGGATTGTTATTGTTTACCTGTTTTCAAATCAAAGAAAATTTTGTCAGTTTGAAACGGTGGTCGGCTTTATGGCCTTGATTGTTTCAATCACTTGATCTTGGCCTAACTCTTTTAATAAAATCTCCATTACTTGCTGGCTCTCTGGTAATTGGTTTCATTTCTAAACCCGGGGATCTTGACTTTCCAAAGTTCCATATGATGATTGACCTGTGTGGGGCTTGGCCTTTTTCCGTCTTATTTTGCCTTTATGGGCACTTGGCTTTGACATCCTTTATTTTCAAGAGTTTTTGACTCTAGAGCATCGGCCATCATGGCCAGTCGACTTGATGCACCTACTAAGGCTGGATGCTTTTCTTGAATTTTAGCTTTTGTCAAACAAAACCCTGTAAAACAAATCTTGCCATCTTTTCTTTGTATTAGTTTCTGAGAACAACTAGACCGAAAGGGATTCAAATAAAAGTAAACAACGGACATGATAATGAATTTAAACGAGAATTGTCCCTTTCGGGGAAAGGAAAGAAGGACTTATCTGGAGTGCATGCGGACTTCAATAGACATGACATGCTTCTTGGACATGATACTCGATATGTGCAAACCATCCAACTCTCATAAACCGATCGTAACTCATACCACAAAATCGAGAAACCTTGCCAGGACTCTATTAGTGCTGATGGTTGTAAGGGGTCCGTTTTTCGATCAATAGGGCCCTTTACGGGTATTCATCCAACTGACCTCTCTCATTTCTCTTCTCATCGTCCCCTTATAGTGCTCTTTGTGAGTTTTAACTAACAAGACTCTCTCATTTTCGATTTCTCTGTTCACCATTGCCTTACGGTGCCCGTGTGAATTTTTACCAATGTCTCTCTCATTTTATTTCTCCCATTTGATTTTATCTGGTCCAAGTAACCACATCCTCCAATTTCGAACATCTTTACCAATTGATCAGAAGAACTTGAATAGGATTTGGGGTAAAAAGAGTTTTGGATTGAATTACAACTTTGGGAAGACTGTCTCGAGCCACTTGTTTGTTCTATCTGAACCAAAACTCCCTAAAACCTTCCTTGGGTTTCTTCTCCATCAGAGATAGGGAGGAGCGGTCTGGGATAATATGTTCATTGTACTGATAGTGTCGAACAAAATCTTGAGCCATGTCACCCCATGTATGCCACTTACTGACATCTTGACGAGTATGACATTCCAAAGCTACCCTAGTCAGGCTCTCACTGAAATACGCCATCAGCAACTCATCTTTCCCGCCAACACTTCTCATTTCAATGTAATAACCCCCCTAGATGGGCTACTGGATCTCCACGCCCATTATACAAATTAAACTTTGGCATCTTAAACCCTTTTAGCTTTTTGGATGTCTCATCTTGCTCCACTGTCTTAGTAGGCTTTGCAGTCTCACCGGGAGGCTCAAAATGAGGAGCGTAAGAGTATGGACTCGAAACCTTGAAAATTGGTTTAGGAGCATAGTGTTGGGCATCGGGGATTTTGAACACAGTCTCGCTAGAGGATCGAGGAAAGGTAGCAGGTGGATGGGCTAGAAAAACATGAGTGGTCAAAGAAACGGGATATGAGGTGGTTCTGGAGGGTGGAGTGTGAAGAGGTTGTGGGGAGATATCCTGGACTTGTGATAGTGGCGGAATGATGACAAGGCTTTCAGTGTAGTTAGCGAGGACTAATGGTGGAGGACGTCCACTAATCCAGGCTTGGTATATTTCAGCCATCTGTCCTTTTAACCTTAGGACCTCTTCTTTCAGCTCAGATTCTGATTAAACAATACCCTTAGACGGATCAGTAACACCTGTATCCAACTCTTTGCAAGCCATGACTACCTTGCTCTTTGACCTTGTGTTGTATGGATGAGTTACCTTAAGAACCACAAACCAACCACCCTTCTGCTCAATGAAGATAACAAAAGGGAACAAAGTGGGGTCATCCTGTTGGCATTAGAGCATTTAGTAGCTAAAAATATCACATTGCATGCAATGCACTTAGCAATAATTAACGGCTTTAGAATGACTTCGAGGGTTACCAGGTCATTTGGCATCATCCCAATTTGTTCCCTTCAATCTTCTCTTTTCGTTTCTTTTCTAGCACTTGTTTGCTCATTTTCCTTCCTCTTTTTTTTCTTCTAATTATCACTCTTTTCTTTCCTCTAGTTTCTCACATACCATAATTTCATCTCTTTTTTTCTTTTCTTTTTTCTTTTCTTTTTTCTTCTATTCCTTTAATAGTAAAAAAATAATTCGATCGAACTCTATGTAGGTTGCTTACGTATCATGACGCCGCATGAATCAGATCTTTGCGTAGTTCGGAAAAATTGAGAATAAAGTAAACACACTAACGTTCTCATTTTTTTGTTTTCTTTTTTACCTTAATGACTAGTCTAACGAGAAAAGAGAAATAAAAGAAGCAAATCCTTTTTTTTTTTTGAATTTTCTAGACATAATGTTCTATAACCAAAGAAAAACATTTTGAATTCGTTTGATATCGTGAAAGAAATATTTCGAACCAAGAAATGAAAAAGATAAAAAATATTTTTGGATTTTAGTTTTAATTACCTAAGGGAGAAACTCTAAAGATAAACCAAAGATAAAGTATATTTTTTTCTTCTATGTACAAAGTCCTAAAGTTATAGTGACAATAAAAGAATATTTTTTTTGCTTTTTATATATTACCTAAAGAAGAACCTCAAAAGAAAATATTTTTTGAATTTTTTATATTAATTAAAGGAAACTTCTAAAGAGGTATTAAAAGAAAATTCTCTTCTTTTTTTTTTTTGGATTTTTAGTCTTAATTTACTAAAAGAAATATCAGAAGCAGAAAATTTTTGCAGCTTCAACAACATCTCCACTCCCCGTCAACCATCCGAAATCACCCCGAGGCCCCTGGAACCTCAACCAAAGGAAAAACCATATCCTAATACCTTATTCAAACTAGTACCAATCTTCAAAACACCTCAAACAATATCAAATCAACCAAAACACATCGGATTCAAGCCCAATTTTCTAAAATCTTTCAAATTCTGCTTTTGATCAAAAACCCAACCAAACCACGTCTGAATGACTTGAAATTTTGCACACACATCCCAAATGACACAACGGAACTACTGCAACTCTCGAAATTCCATTCTGAACTCTATATCAAAATCTCGCCTACCAACCGGAAATCGCCAAAATATCAACATCGCCAATTCAAGCCTAAATCTATTCTGAACCTCTAAAACATATGCCGATCACGCTCCTAAGTCATAAATCATCTCCCGAAGCTAACTGAACCATCGGAACTCACATCCGAGCCCTCTAACACATAAGTCAATATCCGCTTGACTTTTCCAACTTAAGCTTCCTTAAAAGAGACAAAAGTGTCTCAAACCTTACTAAAATCATTCCGGATTCGATCCGATCAACCCGATACCACATAACACGGATAACAAAGCATAAAAAAGAAGAAATGGGGTAAACGGAGTAGTAACTCATGAGACGGCTGGCCGGGTCGTCACAAAGAACCTCAAAAGAAAATCTTTTTGGATTTTTGGAATTAATATCATAAAGAAAACTTTAAAAGAGGCACTAAAAGAAAATTCTCTTTTTTTTTGAATTTTTAGTCTTAATGTACTAAAGGAAATATAAAAAGCACTTTTTTTTAGTTCTAGATGTTAATTTTCTAAAGGAAAAACCACCTCAATTTTTTTTTTTAATTTCTAGGAGTAGTATTTCTAAAGAAAATTCTAACGGAAATATAAAAACGCAAAAATATCTTCTTTTTTTGTTTTGGATTTTTGAGTTATAATAACTTTTTCAAATACAAAATAAAAAGTACAATAACAAAAGACTCGACATTATTGTACAAAACTAAAACTCCTAAGCAAAATAAACTAGACTCGACATTACTGTACAAAAGAACAACAGACTCACAATGTAATAACTAAAAAAATCTCCTTAAGCAAACTCCTAAATGAGCGACTCTGACTGGATGGTCCTAGGGCGTCTGTCATGCCCAAACCCCGGTAAGTAGATCCACACCTGTATGAGAAAATTAAGACCAAATAAATTTAAAGACCTAGAACGCTATGTGAGACAATAACCCTTCCTGTTGGATACATGCAAGACATGATTGTGACTATTTTTCTAAAATTAACCTATGTGGCTAAAAGTGGCTAAAAATGCAAGATTTGGCTAAGACCCCGCGAAGCCAAGAACCTAAGACTCACTAGGAAGACCGAACCCTATGTGGGTTGCCTACGTATCCCGCCCCAAGAGAAGAGAATCAGGTTCGCATAGTTCGGGAAGATTGGATACGAGCGAGAATTAAAAAAAACAACCAATTTAGAGAAAAATATATCTTTTGTCTTTTTTTAATAAATGATGAAACATATAAACTCTTTTTGGATATTATTTTACTTTTTTTACATTTTGATTTTCGGAAAATGATGAAAAAGTGCAAAATCTTTTTTTTTTGAATTTTGAATTTTTTGTCTTTTTCTTAGCAAAAATGTGGAAGAAAACATAATCGGGCCCTACTTGCTTTATTTTCACACTTCACCCTCTGTTTTTTTTTCATTTGACCTCAACTATCATTGGTCCGCCAAATGACCCTTTTGCCCTTGAAGAAATGCAATATGTAGCACATAGGATGCATCAAGATGACCTGTTATTTTGGGTACACCTATCTAGATGGACCCAACCCTTGTGTTGAGTCCCCAAAGTCAAATGTACATGATGCAAACAAACGTGCCTACTAGGGATCCGGCATGAGGTCATGTTATTCTAAGTTTAAACCTGGGGTTGTTTTGTTGACCTGGCTTATTCGAGCAGACTACCCGAGCCGAAGAGGGGGCAATGTACCGGGAGCACTAAAGTCTACCTGGCCTTGTTGCTGGCCCAGCCTCATTATATTTGGTATAACTTCTACAGAAAAAATGGGCTATGCGAACATGTGCACCATTTTTAGAAGACTTAGAGGGGTGGCATAAGAAGGCATTTTAATACAATTGAAACAATATCAAAGCGGTAAATAAACGACAATTAGCACAGTAGATCCACAAAGTAGAGTAATATCAACAATAAATGAAGCCAAGCCAAAATCATATTAACAAGCTCGAATTTTGAAACTTGAACCAGAAGTTCTGGGTTCTTATCCCCAACAGAGTCGCCAGAGCTGTCACATCTCCTTTTTCCTGCCCCCGAAAGGGTATATAAGTGAGTTTTTTCAAATTTAAGTGATAATCGAAACGGGATTACTTATTTAAAATTCAGAGTCGCCACTTGGGATAATTATGGTGTCCCAAGTGTCGCGCCCTGTTTTTCCTTGCGGAATCAGGTTTATGACATTTTGGTATGGGACAACTCATTCCTTTTGGGAAAGAGGGGTTTACATATTTTGAAGCGTCACCACCTAACGATTTAGGTGCGTTAGGGCACCTATAAGGTTCATTTATAACTACATTTGGTAACTAGAGATAGGGTAAGGGATTGAAAGTATCCTAAGGAGAAGGTGTTAGGCACCCCTGAGGATCCACTAGTGTGGTTCCCGGCCAAACAGTTTTTTGTGAATTTTTACCATTATCAAATAAACAAATATGTCTCAAATAGTGGGGGATTTAAGTTTAAATACACAAATGTTTGAAAAACAATTAGTGAAAAGCGAGATTTTGAAAAGAGTTACAATCTAAGCATGTTCGTGAATGAAGGAGGGGTGTCCTAGGTTTGTTTATAAAATGGATCACATCAATGCAATACCCGGTATGACACTCCTCAAAGGGGGACTACACGTGGTATTTACGCATCGGTCATCATATCCATATCTACTCTTTCCCGCCCCGTGAAGGTACTTAAAGCGAGGGTTGGTCCTGACCCCTATTGCATGCTATTACCCGTCCCTTCCTATCAGTCCCGGAGGAATTTAGGACTCATATCCTAAAGGGGGGGAGGTTGTAGGTAGACCCTCAAGTTTATAGGCAAAATACTAGGCTACAAATAAGAACATATAAGAATACATTTAGGGGGAAAACATAGAAACAGATAGAAGGCTCAGATATACCTCCACAAGTAATGCACAAAGACAGCACGACTCATACATAGGTAAGGTCCATATTTGAACTCAGAATTCTAAAGCATGGTATCTAAGTGATAACAGCAGAACCAGATTTATTACATGACTCGGAAAAGAAGTCCGAATCAGGTTTGCCTACTAATTTTAACGCATTGATAATTAAACACTAATCACAAAGACAGTTCTGATTTTATTTAAAGTTGACTGCATGAGGCCTGCCTAGGCACGGGATACAGATGACTACAAGGCAGGTTTTTAAAGCTGACTCTTGAATCCTTGTAGGCATGATATCTAATGATAAATCATGGTAGCTTTTGAAAGAACTTGTTTTAGATAACATAAACCATTAATTAAACCAGTTTCGAAACGAACTAAAACGCGGACTGGGTTGATTCATTTAAATGAAACTAGTTGAGATCTATAGGTAGCATTTCCAGAGTTATTCCCTATAGGCATGACATCTAGTTATTTAACACTTATTTCAGAAACTTTGCAGGCATGATGACCAATGAAAGAAAGCATGTGACACTTATTATAACAGAAGCTTGATGAATTTATATCCTATAGGTAGGGCATCTATTTGTGAAACTGATTTTGAGACCTATTAAACATGATTTCTATCATGGCAAGGCAAGTATAGTAAAACCCTATAGGCGTGATTTCTAACATGGTAAGGCAAACATAGTAAAATTCTATAGGCATGATTTCTAACATGGTAAGGCAGGCATAGTAAAATGTAAAGTCCTATAGGCATGGTTTCTAACATGGTAAGGCAAACATAGTAAAATGTAAAGTCCTATAGGCATGGTTTCTACCCGCCTTACCCCACAAACATGTAAATACCCGCCCCTTTCACTATTACCCTAATATTCGTTTACAAATTATTACATACCAGCATTTAAATGAATTACATAAGTAGAAATGAAAAATAAGAAGTTACACTATAGAGAGCCTGATTAGGACTTCTTCCATGAGTTATGTAATAATCCACCTCAAGTGCCAAGATTGTTCCATATCCTTTTTCATATCTGGGTGTGTCAGAGTTCCCTAAGGACCTCAAGGGATCCCTGGCAGTTCTAGCACCCAAATTGTATAACCAAGACGGAGTAAGTGCAGTTTGGAAGCGCCAACTTTTATCTGTCCAAGTTCATAGGGAACTCAAGAGTCCCAAGGAAAGGCTCATTCAAAAGGGGCAGAACCTAGTGGTCTAAGAGTATATATGAGAGTGCTTGACATAGATTTAAAAGAGGTTGAATTGGAAAGCAGTTTTGAAATAACATGTTTGAAATAAGTTTGCAATACAACAGAAGAGTTGCTTAGGGAAAAAACAGTTTTGAAAGGGTAATGGGATAGAAGCAACAACAACTTGGAAAAAGCTAGCACACACAGAACAAACTCAAAGAATAGTATTATTCACAAGCAGGGAAGTAAGGGGGGCTGGGGACATAGAAAGCCTAAATCAAAAACACATAAACATGGATGAGAAGAGAAGCATATAGACCAACAAGTACAAAGAAGAAGTAGCAATTGATTGGCCTCCAGAATACAAAACTACTACTTCAAAGTGTTAACAAGGGAATCATGCTCGAAATTAGAATAGTAATAAGACATAGGGACAGGTATGTAAGTAGTCATGTTGAGGACAGGGGTTCATTACACCTAATTAGTCATTCCACTTCGTGTTAATCAAGTATATTAGAGGTCTATGATACTAACATGGAATACTAGTTGAGGGAAATAAACAAGAACTCAAGTAGACATGCTGATTACACTTGAACAAGAGAGGGCAAAACTTAAGCATGCTGAATAAATAAGTAAATGAGAAGAGCAATTAAACACATAGGCCAATAAATTAGTGTAGAAGAAGACATGGATTAACAGACATGGAGTACATAGAGTTGAGTTTCAGAATTGAACTAGGAACATACCAGTTAAGGAAGTAATGTCCAGAAAAGTAAAGCAAGTAGAGTTCCACAGTCTAGCCTTGGCTTTCAGCCGGCTAGACAAGCAGTTAGCACAAGTAGCAGAGAAAGAAGAGAGAGTTTGAGTGTTTGTGTGTGTGTGTATTCTGAACTGTGTCCGTATAAGAGTCAGAATGAGAGAGTATATATAGCACTTATGGAGACGAAACAATTAAGGTAAAAAATGATCTAGAGTTCATAAATAAAGCAGATAAATATAATCAGCAAGTTAATTGGGGCTAATCCTCATTAGTTTTGCACAAACAGATCCGGGAAAGTCACATTAATACAAGGAGAATCCATTACCTGCCCTGATTGGGGCTTAAGTAAGGTAACAAATCATAAATTGACCATAAAATAATCAATCAGTCGGCATAAGGCAAACAACACTAATTACAAGCCACAAATAAGGAAAGTAAGTAAAACTCACAAAGAATACTGACTTTAACGGGAAATATTGGTTCAAATGCATAATAGAAATCAATTAAGCAAAAAAATCCCAAAGAATACTGGTTTTAGCAGGAAAACTGGTTCAAATCCTTAATAGAAATCAATCAGTATGTTGGGACAGAAATAAACAAATAACGGGTAAAACATTAAAGAAAATCAATGCAAGAAATAGAAACATCTAGGTTTTAAGTATATACACGAGAATCAGTCAAGATAGTAAATAAACAAAGCGCTGAAGAGTTAGAAAACCCCTTTTGAAAACACTTAGGGGGAGCCTTAATTTCAGAATAAAGCGAATGGAGTCGAAATAGTTAACCAGAATAGGAGATCTTCAAGAGAAAGTGATAGATAATACTCGAACCCTTTCAGATCTACAAAGATCTGAACAGATTCGAGTAGTTGTAAAACTAAGGTTTTCAAAAACAACTGAGATGAAAGAAACTTGATTAAAAGCCGTAGTTTTGAACTAAAAACGAAAGGAAATCAGTACTCACAAACAAGGATGACCCTAGATAGGCCTGTAAACAAACTTCGGACGAAGGAACATGTCGAATCTCCTTGAGATTCTTTTAGGGATCCATGCAATCAACAACCAGAGGGAATAGAAGGCCAGTAGTGGCCGGAGAATACTCAGAATCTCTATAGATGAGAGTTTCTCGCCGATGACGACGATTAGGGTTAGGCCTAGGATTTGAGAGCGTTTGAGAGAAGAGGGATCAAATGTCGGCGTGAGAGAGGAGTGAATGAGAGGGTTTGGGGAGAGGGGGTTAGGTGTAGGTTTAATTAAGGAAAAGGGAATGGGGACCGTTGATCTGAATGATCTACGGCTAGGATTGAATGGGTTAGGTGGGTTCCGGATGGACTTAGGGATTGGGTCAGATTGGGCCTGGGGTTTGGGTTGGTTTAATTTAATTGGGTTGGGGCTGGTTATAATTTAAATAAGGGTGGCTAGTTGTTAAATACCCAATTAAAATTAGATAAATAATTAGTAAAATAGCTAATAATTTGATAAAATGAAACTAAAGCTAAATAGGTGAAATTAAGGTAATTAACTAGTATTAAAAATATAAAATGACTTATTATTGAATTAAAATAGCATAAAGTGTACAATTAGGCTATAATTACAAAATTGTTGTAATTATAACCAAACAATACCAAATTGGCTAATTTGTGAAATAATTATATCCTAATAGGATTAAAAATGATATATTGAGCTAAGAAATACTTTGAAATGACTTGTAATGTAATTGATTAATAATTATTGGATATAAAGTACTGAATAAATTAGAAAATAAATTGATAATAATATGAAAAATTATGGAAAAATACCAATTATTATAAAAAAATGATTTTGAAGGCATATACGCAAATTTAAAAAATAGTTTAAGGAAAAATTGGGTATCAACAACTGCCCCTATTTACCCGGGAAGAATGAAAGAATTTCCGGGTAAAGAAATGATGGCCAATTTTGACCAAGTGAAACGGTTTGAGAAATTTAGGCCGCACCCTGGATTCTGAGTTGCCTACATATCCCTGGTTTTATAGGAATCAGGTCGTATGTAGTTCAGGATCCATCGACGGAGTATACCGATGAAGTCATTTCAAGAATGGACGTAACATCTAGGGCTGGGTGAGTGGACAGTTTACAGGAATGGCTAGGTTTGTTATGGCTGAGGGAACTGTAGCAGGATCGCTCCTGGTGGGATAGTCGTTGCTCGCCGGCTTACCTGTAAATAGAAGCAATACAAGCATATATTGTGCATAAATTTAAACATGATGCAAATTCCAGTTGGACCATGAATGTTGTCTTTGGATGGTTCGGAATGGTGTCCTCAGACCATGATGTCCTGGGGCATGAACCGTATGATAAAGGATTTGCAGGCCACGAAATGATGTTCTCGGGCTATGAGGATGGTGCCTCCAAACCATGACGCCTTTGAATAATGATATGCAAAAGATTGAAAGATATCCTCAGGCCATGACATGGTGTTCTCGGGCTATGAAGATGGTGCCTCCGAACAATGATGCCTTTGGATGAGTTGGCGATATTTCAGCCCATGAAGGATGTAGTAGTATGATGCGAACAAGACAGAGCTGTCTTGCGAATTGAAGGGAAGAGCTTAGCCCGTTAGAGAAGCAAGATAAATAGTGCTTGGGATAGTGCTTAGTTTCGAAGAAAATTGGAGGCAGATCTTAGCCTCGGAAGGCAGAATGGTATCCTTATGCAATGCCATGTAAATGGAGGTAGAGCTTAACCTCGGAAGGCAGAATGGTAGCCTTATGCAAGGATGTAAATGCAGATGCAGATAGAGGTAGAGCTTAACCTCAGAAGGCAGAATAGTAGCCTTATGCAAATCGGAAGGCAGAATAGCAGCCTTATGCAATGCAGATGCTGATGGAGGTAGAGCTTAACGTCAAAAGGAATAATGGTAGCCTTATGCAAGTTAGGAGGAAGAATGGTAGCCTTATGAAAGAATGCAAATAGAGACAACGTTTAGTCTCGGAAGGTAGAATGGTAGCCTTATACAAGTCGGAAGGCAGAATGGTAGCCTTATGCAAGAATGCAGATGGAGACAATGCTTAGTCTCGGAAGGCAGAATGGTAGCCTTATGCAAGAAATAAGATAACAACTGATAGTACAATTTTCTTAGCCGATAGCAGATTGCGGCGTTGTGATTACTGGGAGCATTGTGACATACGGAACAACACTGGTGTGTGCTGATAGCAGATGTTGGAAAGTGCAACAGTTCTGAGAATCGTATTCTTGAACAGTGTTTGTCCCGTGGGCGTACAGTGTGTCTAATGATTTCATGATCCTAGTGCCTGCATCTAAAGAAAAATCGTGAGTTTTGTAAGGGGGAAGGTTAGTTCGTATCCCCGCTGGCTTCGCTTGACTCGTTTGGCTTTGATCTGGTGATACCGTCTGTATCATTGGGGTAGCATTACTAAACAAAGCAATTTCAATAATAATCATGCATAATTTTGTAAAACTATGACATAAATTAAAAATAGCTTTTAGATGAACCGACGACTGTGACGTGGTTCAGGACATTGCAACCTCTCATGCTATAGAATTTTGAGGGTCCTACTCAAAATTCTGCCCAAGTTTGATGGGTTGACATTTTTGACTATTGCTCGTGCAGCGATCGGCTAAAATTAGTTCGGAATTTTGAGGGTCCACCTCAAAATTCTGCCCCAGTATTCAATTGCGGGGGAAATGAAAATTTTATTGAATTGTGACCGAACCCAGAGGGCTGCCTACGTATCCCCTCTTAAATGGGAATCATGTCAGGCATAGTTAAATTTACATCATATAAGGAAAGCATAAAGATTACACATAGTAACGCTTGACTGTATCTGAATTGATCGGCTTTGGCCAAACTTCTCCGTCCATTTCTGCAAGTATGAGGGCTCCTCTTGTCAAAACCCGGTGAACCATGTATGGACCCTGCCAGTTGGGAGAGAACTTCTCTTTGGCTTCATCTTGATGTGGAAATATTTTCTTCAACACTAGTTGCCCCGGTGTGAACTGTCTTGGCTTGACTTTTTTGTTGAAGGCTCTGGACATTCTGTTCTGATAGAGTTGACCATGGCTGACTGCATTCATTCTCTTTCTGTCTATAAGGGCTAGTTGCTCATAACGACTTTCTACCCACACTGCATCGTCGAGCTCAACTTCTTGTATGATCCTTAGGGAAGGAATTTCTACCTCAGCAGGAATGACAGCCTCTGTACCATAAACCAGCATATAGGGGGTTGCCCCGGTTGATGTGCGGACTGTGGTACGATACCCCAGAAGAGCAAGTGATAACTTCTCGTGCCACTGTTTGTAATTCTTTATCATTTTCCTCAATATATTCTTGATATTCTTGTTGGCAGCTTCTACAGCTCCATTAATCTGAGGTCTTTAGGCTGTGGAATTCTTGTGTTTGATCTTGAAAGTTTCGCACATAGCTTTCATCAAGTCTCTGTTGAGGTTGGAGCCATTATCCGTGATGATTGACTCTGGAATTCTGAATCGACAAACAATGAGGTCGCGGACAAAGTCTACCAAGACTTTCTTAGTCACTGCTTTGTAAGATGCTACTTCGACCCATTTGGTGAAATAGTCTATGGCTACTAGGATAAACCTGTGCCTGTTGGAAGCAGGAGGCTCGATTGGTCCAATAACATCCATTTCCCAGGCGGCAAATGGCCACGGTGAGCTTGTCGTAATAAGCTCGCTTGGAGGTACCTTTATCATGTCTGCATGTATTTGACAGTGGTGACATTTCCGTAAATACTAGATGTAGTCTGTCTCCATAGTCATCCAAAAGTAACCAGCCCAGAGTATCCTCTTTGCTAAGAAAAAACCGTTCATATGCGGATCGCAGGTCCCAGCATAAATTTCCTCTAGTAGCCTGGATGCTTCCTTTACGTCGACACATCTTAATAATCCGAAATCGAGAGTCCTTCTATACAGGATTCCTCCGCTGTGAAAGAAGTTGTTGGACAATCTCCGAAGTGGGCATTTCTGAGTAGGATTCGCAAGCTCCAAGTACTCTCCTTTTGCCAAATATTCCTTGATATCATGGAACCAAGGCTTTCCGTTTGCTTCCTCTTCAATATGGGCACAGAAAGCTGGTTGATTATGGATTTTCACCGGAATAGGATCAATAAAATTCTTGTCGGGATGCTGTATCATAGATGATAGGGTAGCCAATGTATCGACGAACTCATTCTGGATTCTGGGAACGTGCTGGAATTTCATCCTCGTGAACATCTTTCTCAATTCCTGTACACGATGTAGATATCGGAGTATCTTGGAGTTCTTGGTTGTCCATTCTCCTCATACCTTATGTATAAGCAAGTTTGAATCTCCAATTACTAGCAGTTCTTGAATGTTCATGTCAATGGCCAATTTTTATCCCTAATATGTAGGCTTCATACTCGGCCATATTGTTGGTGTAGGGGAACCTGAGTTTGGCAGACGCCGGATAATGCTGACCGGTTTCTGATATTAGGACTACTCCTATTCCAACTCCTTTGCAGTTTGCTACTCAATCTAAGAACATTCTCTAACTGTCATAGGATTCTACAATGTCTTCTCCTATGAATGATACCTGTTCATCAGGAAAATAGGTTTTTCAGGGGTTTGTATCCTCCATCCATGGGGTTTTCAGCAAGGTGGTCTGCCAGTGTTTGTCCCTTGATCGCTTTCTAAGTTACGTAAATAATGTCAAACTCAATCAACGGGATTTGCCACTTGGCTAACATACTGGTAAGCATGGGCTTCTGAAAGATGTACTTCAAGGGATCCATTCTCGATATGAGATATGTAGTATAGGTGCAGAAGTAATGTCTCAGTTTCTGAGCTACCCAAGTCAAAGCACAACAGGTGCATTCCAATAGAGAATACCGGGCCTCGTACTGGGTAAACTTTTTACTGAGATAATAAATGGCTTGTTCCTTCCTCCATGTTTTATCATCTTGCCCTAGAGCGCAGCCAAAAGCCCCATCTAACACTGCAAGGTAGAGTAATAAGGGTCTACCTGGCTCGGGCGGGATTAAGACTGGCGGTATTGACAGGTATTCCTTGATTTTGTCTAAGCCTTTTGGCAGTCGTCGGTCCATTTGGTGGCGGCGTCCTTCTTTAGCATCTTAAAGATTGGCTTACAGATAACCGTAGACTGTGCTATGAATCGGCTGACGTAGTTAAGCCTTCCCAAGAAACTCATCACATCCTTCTTGTTCCTTGGCAGTGGTAGTTCTTGAATGGCTTTGACTTTCGATGGGTCCAGTTCTATTCCTCGGCGGCTCATAATAAACCCAAGCAATTTCCCAGCAGGAACCCCAAATGCGCACTTTGCGGGGTTTATTTTTATGTTATATCTCCGCAGTCTATTGAAGAACTTCCTTAGATCTTCTATGTGGTCAGTGGCCTTCTTGGATTTGATAATAACATCAACCACATATACCTCTATCTCCTTGTGTATCATATCATGGAAGATGGTAGTCACGGCTCTCATGTAGGTGGCCCTTGCATTCTTCATGCCGAATGGCATCATCTTGTAACAGTAAACTCCCCATGGCATAATGAAAGCCGTTTTCTCAACATCTTCCTCATCCATCAAGATCTGATGATAACCACTGAAGCAATCTACGAATGACTATAACTCTTGGTTGGCACAATTGTCAATCAGGATGTGTATATTTGGAAAAGGGAAGTCATCTTTCGGACTGGCCCGGTTGAGATCCCGGTAGTCGACACAGACTCTAACCTTCCCATCCTTCTTTGGTACTAGCACAATGTTGGCTAACCATGTCGGGTATTATACTACCCTGAGAACCTTAGTGTTGATCTGCTTGGTGACTTCTTCCTTGATTTTTAAACTTATATCAGGCTTGAACTTTCTAAGCTTTTGCTTTACCGGTGGACACATTGGATCGATTGGCAGTTTGTGAGCCACAATAGACGTACTCAGACTAGTCATGTCACCATACGACCAGGCGAATATGTCCTCATACTCCTTTAGAAATTTTGTGCATTCTTTCTTCTCTGATGGCGATAGGTGAATGCTGATTTGTATTTCCTTGACATTTTCTGCATCTCCCAGGTTGACAATTTTGGTCTCATCCAGGTTGGACTTAGGTATGTTCTCAAAGTTCTCAACTTCTTTGACGATCTCATCGGGTATGTCATCTTCTTCTGAATCCATGTCCGTTTGTTGCGTTGTCTCATTGCATGTCACAGTCATTGGTTCATCAAGATAAGTAATAGTAAGGCTTTATTGGTAAAGAAAGAAGAGAAAACAATAGCAATAACTATTAATTCATAAGAAAAATCAAAATGCTTTTGATAGATTGAGTAACGTTTTTGAACATCCAAGATCTTATTGCGGGAATTGAAAAATGTGAAGAGAAAATCATTTAGTAAATAAAACAGTGAATAATGCTTATATTAGGCTTGCTAACTCGAGGCTCGTCAGGCTTTAGTTGTCCTGATGGTCCAATTTTTGAGATGTGTTCCTCTGTTCACAACCTGTATGAAAGGGCCTTCCTCCCACTCCTCCTTGAGAATAATGCAACAGTCCATATCACTATCCTCTAGAAACAAGTTCTTCACTGTTGCAAGTGCTTCTTCTTCATCTGACCCATAAATAATGTCAGCTTGTTGGAAGGTCTGCTTCAGATGCAGTATTGGTTGCTCTAGTGGGTAGTAAGGATCGCGCCATGGTGGCAACCAGTTATTGAATTCTTCCCAGGTGTATTCATATCTCAAACCGAAGGTAGTGCCATGTTTCTTGAGTTTTATGGGTTTAGAGATTCCATGGAGGCTCTTGCCGAGCCTTTTGCCGGGTTCATACCCACTCCAACTCAGTATACTCTCGATTTTGCTATTCCACCATTTGTCTTTGTCGATAGAATTGACCCGCTCAATATGGTGGTAAGTTTCTCCACCCAGCTTCCTTCTTCCCTTGATTGTCGGAATGGTCTGGCGACTGTATATAGGGTTGTTATCGTGGCCATGAATGATCATTTCCTGGTGATTCCATTCAAACATCACTGCTTGATGCAGGGTTGATGCTACGGCCCCAGCGGAATGAATCCATGGTCGTCTCAGCAGCAAGTTGTAAGATGCCGGTACATTTATTACCTGGAAATCGACCTCGAACCAGGTTAGTCCCATCTGCAGGCAAAGGCTAATCTCACCAATGGTGGACCTCTGAGAACCATTGAAGGTTTTCACATTGATTGCTCCATCTTTTATCTCATGCAGCCCTTTACCCAACTTCTTGAGTATTACCAGCAAACAAATGTTAAGGCTGGTACCGCCATCGATCAGGATTCTGGTGATGAAATAATCTTCGCATTGCATGGTGAAGTGCAGTGCTCTGTTGTTCCCCAACCCTTCAAGTGGTAGCGCGTCTTCATAAAAGGTGATATTATGGCTTTCCAACACTTGTCCTACCATATTAGCCACTTCCCCGCTAGTGATGTTACTTGGTACGTACGCTTCATTTAGCACCTTTAACAAAGCATTATTGTGCATCTCAGAATTTTTGCAGCAAATAGAGAATGGATATTTGCGCTGGCGTCTTGTTTAACTGGTCGATGACCGAATATTCCTTGGCCTATATTTTCCTAGAAAGGTCGTCCGGACCTGTCTCAATGAGGGGCGACTGATTGGAGGCCTGCTTGCTTGTTTCAGCCAGATGTTCAGGGTATACACTCTACCAGTTCTTGTCATACCATGTGCTGCGACAGTTTTTTCAATCCTGACCTTGCCCTTCCTTCTTGCCTCGGTTGTATAGTCCCAGGGTACAGCATTTGTATAGACATTGCCACTAGAATCGGCGCGACTATCCTCACTTCGAATGGAACATGTGACTTGGGTGGCAAGACTGCAACCTCAAATGGTGCGGGAGCATTTGCCGGAGACACGAATTCAACCTCAATTGGTGCCGGTGCCTTTGCGAATGGAGCTGCTACAAACTCAAGAGGTATGCATATTCACTTCAGCATCCTCAGACAGTTGGATTTGGACTATGATTGGATTGAGAGTAATTGTTGGTTTCTTTAGGTCATCACCTTCTGCGATCAACCCGATTGATCCCTCGGGATCCCAGTCATCTTTTACTTCGATCATGTGGATACCTCCACCCTTATGGTCTGGCAGAGGGTTGTTGCAGACGTTCGAAGCGTATTCCTTTGCCACAATGATCTTGTTATCAATCAAAGACTGTATCTTGTCTTTCAAGGAGTAGCATTCATCGATGGTGTGCCCTTTCATGCCAGAGTACTATGGACAGGACTTGTTTGGGTTAACCCACTGAGAAGGATTCTCAGGGGTTGCAGCAGGGATGGGGGTGACATATCTAGCAGCTTTGAGCCTCTCATACAGCTAGTCGATGGGTTCAGCGATGGTTGTATATTGTTTTGGAGGTCTGCGATCAAAATTAGGTCGGGGTCTAGGGAAATTTTTGGATGCAGGGGGTGATTGATAATAGGATGGTTGAGCATTATAAGTTTGGTAGACATGAGCGGGTTGGGAGTATCTGGGTGAAGTAGGTTGATATGTAGGAGTTGGAGATGACTGATAAGTTGGTGGCGGAGCTTGGTATGAGGGTGCTTGGTAATTTGGGGTTGGCTGGTATGCGAGTGGAGGTGTTGGGTAAGCTTGGTATTTAAGGGGAGACTTGGTCCTTTGTGCAACCATCACGGGCCCTACGTCCCTTTTCTTGGACACACCACCGGACTGTAAAGC
The DNA here is from genome assembly GCF_000715075.1 of Nicotiana tabacum. Classification (NCBI taxonomy): domain Eukaryota; kingdom Viridiplantae; phylum Streptophyta; class Magnoliopsida; order Solanales; family Solanaceae; genus Nicotiana; species Nicotiana tabacum. Next base: position 106,681,382 of record NC_134090.1, read on the forward strand.
ATTATTAGTAGCTTGCAAGGCTTCAAAATTTGTAACCATACCACTTTTAATACCTTCTTCAATTCTTTCACCTAATTTGATAATGTTGGAGAACTTGTAGTTCTCAATGATCATCAGTCGTTCATAGTACTGAGGGTCCTGAGCCCGGACAAAGAACTTGTTCATTTGCTCCTCTTATAAGGTAGGTCTAACCTTAGCATCTTCGAACCTCCAGCGAGTAGCATACTCGTGAAACGTCTCTATGGGCTTCTTCTTCAAATTCTGGATAGAGAACACGTCTGGTGCATTCTCTATATTAAACCTGAATCGGTCCATAATGTCAGATGTCATGCCTACCCAGCTTGACCACTTCTTGGGATCTTGGCTGATCTACCAAGATAATGCATCTCCCTTTAAACTCCTCATGAACAACTTCATGCGTATCCTTTCATCCTTCCCTACTCCAACCATCTTGTCACAATATGTTCTCAGATGGACCTTTGGATCACCCGTACCATCAAACATTTTGAACTTAGGAGGTTTTTACCCCTCAAGCAGTTCGACATCAGGATGTATGCAAAGGTCCTCATAGTTTAGCTTCTCGATTCCTTTGCTTCCCTCAACGCCCTGAATCCGGATGGTCAGTTTCTTAAGTTCCTCGGCCAAGTTCCTAATAAGCAGATCCTGTTCGAGGACTCAGGTATGCCTGAGATAGGTTGGGTGAAGTGTGGCTGGTCTCCACATTAATAGGAGTGTTATGGTGGCCTGGTGTATAGGTGTGGAAATGGTCGTTTGTGGAGTTCTGAGGTTCTGGGATGAGTAGCGGAGTGTCGTTTGGGGTATGGCAGGTGTTACATTGGTTCTTTGGTGGAGCAATGTGATGATGAGGAGCGGGATGATTCTGTTGTTTTGGGATATTTTGAGGAGCTGTAGGTGTCACACCCCTTTTTTACAACCTCACTAACCCTCATAAAAATAATAAAATGATTTGTAAAGCTCAAACAAGGGTTTTTAATTAAAAAGTGGCAAAATTGTGTTCAAAAGGATTTACTCAGAGTCGCCACCTGACATTTATTTTCAGTGTGTCAAGTCAACGTTTTTTAAAAATGATTTTCCTTTTAAAATACTTTGGACTCCAAAACTAAGTCTACACCAGAGATTCAGGTAAGGGGTTCATTTGACTCAGGGAGAAGGTGTTAGGCATTCCCCGAGTCCCGTAACTAGTACGGTTGCGTACATGATCAAGTTGGCTTTAAAGAATACTCAAATTGAGGTAGAAAAACACAAAAGAAAATAAACAATAAAAAGAGGCGCGAGGTCGTCCCCACCTAATAAAAATAAAATAAAAATAAAATACTACATGTTCTACTTAGCCCCTAATTACATAATACTACGGGGCATACCCCAGATAAAAATATATATAAACACTTCGGGGCATTCTCATGATGCATTAATTGACTAAAGGGGATGACCTCTCACCTCAAAAGAAATTAAAAAGAAACTAAAGCATGAGTGTCCTAAAGGTTTGTGTCACGACCCTAAACCCGAACCCGGTCGTGATGGTACCTCTCGTGAAGAAAAGGCCAGCCAAATAAACCCAATTCACTTTTTAAACAGTTAAATAACATAAAAGCAGTCTAGAACATGATATAGCAATACTAAGTAGCGAATAATGCCAATAAAGTGTGGAAGTACAACCCAACACAGCCCTAACCGGGGTGTCACAAGTCACGAGCATCTATGAGCTATAATACAAGTCTGCTGAAGTCATAAACTACCACAAATGTTTGAGAAGGAACAAAAGTGCTAGAGGAGTAGAGACACGGGGCTGCGGACGTCAACAACTACCTCGTAATCTCCGAAAGTCCCGCCTGGAACTGGAGGAAATCAGCACTCCGGAGCTGAACCAACAGCGCATGAATCTACACACATGGGTGTAGGGAGTGAAGTTAGTACTCCAACTCAACGAGTAACAAAGGTAAATAATGACTGAAAGTAAGAAAACACGTAAGGCACAAGGCATTCTAAAATGAAGCAGTAAAATCACTTAAAACCAGTAAAACCACTTTCAACCAGTAAATAGGTAATTGACAGATAATTAAGATAAAGTAAACAAATAGAAGTTTGCCCATCGGGCACAATATCAACAAATCCACCCCTCGAGCAACATCTCAAAATAGTATCAGCCCCTCGGGCAATCACATAGAACAATACTGGCCCCTCGGGCTCAATCTCACATCATAATGGGTACCCGCGCTCACTGGGGATGTACAGACTCCTGGAGGGGCCCCTTACGACCCAAGCGCAATAACAAGTCATCTCATGGCATCAAATCTAGGCCCTCGACCTCATATCAATCAAGCCACCTCGTGGCGTATATATATCTCAGGCCCTCAACCTTAAATCAGTATCAGTGTTTCCTCACAATATATATGCCCTCGGTCTTACTCAGTCAAAAATCATCACAAGCCTCTCGGACAATAGTAAAATAGTGTTTCGCAGTGCAAGCATAGTTTAAAATATCATTTAAGTCTTAAAACTGAGTAAGCATGGCTGAGTATGAAAACAGTGGGAAATAACATGACTGAGCTCAAGTAATAAGTAAAAATAGTGAAGAAAATCAATAAATAGCCCCGAAGGGTTCAAATAGTAGGCTCTAGGCCCAAATATGGCATTCAGCCCAAATAATGATGATAACAAATAGTTTTAAGTCAATTACATGGTAAAATCATCAACCGGGACGGACCAAGTCACAATCTCCAATAGTACACGATCCCACGCTCGTCATCAAGCGTGTGTCTCACCTCAACATAGCACTATAATGTGCAATCCCGGGTTTCAAACCCTCAGAACATCATTTACAATCATTACTCACCTCGAACCGGCTAAATCTCTAGATCGCGATGCCTTTGCCCATCGAATCGGCCTCCACACGCGTCGAATCTATCCAAAATCAGAATGAGGACGTTAAAATATGCTAAGGGAACAAAGCCCAAGCGAAAACAATCAATAAAGGGCACAAATCCCGAAATTAGCAAAACCCGAGCCCCGGGACCACTTTTTGAAACTCATAAATTTTAACATCATTAGATTTCTTATCTCCCCACGAGTTCATACATGTCAAAAGTTCTCAAATCCGACCCCAAACGGTCCTCCAAATCCCCAATCAAAAGTCCAATTTCTCAAGCCCTAGTTCTTCAATTTTAGGCTTAGTTTTCATGATTTTCTAGGTAGATTTCACAATAGAATCAAGTTTTAAGTCCAAAATTCTTATCTCCAAACGTTTCCCCTTGAATCCCTCTTTAATCTCCTTCAAAAAGCTCTAAAACGATCAACTATGGAGGAAAATAGACCCACATTCGCGGACAAGACGACCTTTTAAATATTCTGTCTAGGCCTGGAAATCCCTCTTCGCGAACACGGTCAAAGTCTCGCGTTCGCGAAGCACAAACTTATTTTGACCAAATTTCCTTCTACGTGATCGCGACCAAGCCCTTGCAAACATGATGCTTCACCCAGGCGACCTTTAGCGAACGCGCTCCATCTCCCGGGAACGCGAAGATCAACTTGACTTCAAACCCAGCTGACCCAGTTCTTCTACGTGATCGTGAACACCTTCTCGCGAACGCGATGCACAGCCTTGCAGCCCTTCGTGAATGCGTCATCTGCCTCGCGAATGCGAAGGCTAAACCTTCACCTCCCTCAGCATACTCTTCGCGAACGTGAGGGTCCTCCAGCGAACGCAAAGACCAAAAATGTCTGCAACTGCTGGAACAGTTTTTCTGCAATTTTCCAAACTCCAAAATGGTCCGATTGACCACCCGAAACTCACTTGAGGCTCCCGGGACCTCAACCAAAAGCACCAAAATATCCTAAAACCTTATTCAAACTTGTTCCAATCATCAAAACACCTCAAAAAATATCAAATCACCCAAAACACATCGGATTCAAGCCTAAGTTTATAAACCTTCCGAAATACGCTTTTGATCAAAAACCCAACCAAACCGCGTCCAAATGACCTAAAATTTTGAAAACACATCCCAAATGACATAACGAAGCTACTACAACTCTCAGAATTCCATTCCGATTCCTATATCAAAATCTTGCCTATCAACCGGAAATCGCCAAAATATCAACTTCGCCAATTCAAGCCTAAATCTACTACGGACCTCTAAAATTCATTCCGATCGCGTTCCTAAGCCACAAATCACCTCCCAAAGCTAACTGAACCATCAGAACTCACATCCGAGCCCTCTAACACATAAGTCAACATCCGGTTGATTTTTTCAAGTAAAATCACTCTAAAGAGACTAAGTGTCTCAAACCTTACCAAATCCTTTCCAAACTCGATCTGACCCAACCCGATACCACATATCACGAATAATTAAAGAATAGCAAAGTAGAAATTGGGAAAACAGAGCGGTAACTCATGAGATAGCTGGTCGGGTCGTCACAGTTTGCCTACCAAAGTGTTGATTGCCTAAACATACTACTAGCGATTAAATTAGTAACACAAAATAAAGAATTGACAAAAAACTTTCACAACTCAAATTGTTGTAATTTCTAGTTCTCTTCTATGACTATCTATGTTTCTAAAATTCTTTCACGAAGCCATGCTTATTCTCAATTGTACAATACGTCCAAAATACTCTCCAAAACAGAATGTTTCTACTAGTAATCCCATGATAGCAAATTCCTATTTAGCTTTTAATCCAACATCCCCAAAACTAATTCACATACAAATCATATCGTTCATACAACTAAGTAAATTAATAAACTAACTAATATGTGTTTGTTCCCAAATACCGCATCAATGACATTAATGAAAATTTTAATATAAATGAACCAACCTAAGAAAACAAATAACGAAACAAGCAGAACAATCACAATCGTTGAAGCCTAATAACGATGAAAGGAAGAGGAAATTCAAAATTAGATTAAGAAATTGACCTCAAAGATTGATAGCCTTTCCCATTATAGTAGCGATATATGAGTGCAAACTTGGACTGAAAAACCTCGATGGCGAAGGGAACCCGAACACGGATCGGAATCTCGGACTCAACCGGGGCAGCATCTCTTCGAATTCCACCAAATCTTTGCAAGGAATGGAGCATAAAGATGAGAGATTGTGTACTTTTGGATACTGGTTGATGAAGTATTTTTAGGTAGTGTTGGGTTCGATTTTTTCTTTGTTGGTTTTGATTTACTAAACTTAAAGAGGAAGCAAAAGCACTTAAAAATCAAAGTGTTAGATTTATGAAGTTTTCTGTTGCTCTCTCCATGTCCTCACTCTATTTCCATTTTTTTCTTTTGTTTGGAATCCAAGCCCTCCTCTGTTTCTGCGTACTGTTCATGTGTGCATGGTCTCCGGTTTCCATCCAGTACTAATGGTGAGGGAGCGGCGGCTGTGGTGGTTGGGGTTGGTACGGCTTATGGTTCAGGGGTGTTCTCTCGGGTTAGATTTTAAGTTGTAATTAGGTAGATATATGTGGGTGGGGATTAGTTTTGACCATTGGATGAAAGAGACTGAATGGCTAGGATAAAACTAAAAAGATCTGATGGGTTAAAGGGTTTTGGGCTTCATATTTGGGTCTAAAATTGGACTAAAAGAAAAATGTCCAAACTTTAGCTAAATACCTTTTAATATAAGCTAAATCTACTACATATTGCAAAAATCTATCTGAATAATTAAACTAAATTATATATAAAATATGAAACTATTTTTCAAATGTCAAACTAAAATAATAAAAAGATTAGATTAAAATCATCGCAAATCGAGATAATACTACTACCCAAAACACTAATATCCTTGAAAATAAAGTGTAACTATTTTTTGTATTTTTGAATTTTATGTAAGGTAGATAAACTAAAAGTAACAAGATAAAATATCAATAACCTAAATAAAAGATAATATTTTTGTAATTATTATTTTTATGACAAAATAAAGTAAAATAGTTAAAACTAGGTAAAATAGCGATATTAGGCCTAAACTAAATATCTAAAAGCTAAAATGAGTAAAAACTCGGGGAGGGTCAAAAATTACATGTCTACAGCTGCCCCTCTTTGACTGAAAACACGAAGAGTTTTCAGACAAAGAACGACAAGACAGTTTTTTGACCCGACCCTTATTTAGAGAGACCAAAAACTAAGAGAAATGAAGAGAATGTGGCTGAGCCCTGGTATATGAGCTGCCTACATATCCTTGGCAATAAAGGAATCGGGCCACGTGTAGTTCAGAAGTGAATGAGGTGATGGAGTATACTGAGGCAGAGAGCCGATCGAGGTGCCGTTCTGTCGAGGTTCCGGTCCGCGGTCCTGTTATTACATCAAAATCAAAAATGAAAAAGACTAACTAAGCCTGTCAACTATGAGTTACAAGATTCCTATCTATAAGTCTTCTGAAGCTTGATCTTGAGTCTTGAATGGTTCTCGCAGACTTTAGATTTGAACCTTGACGCTTGCTAGTTGCAAGTGCTAGTTCATTCTTCTTTAGCTTTTGGGATCAAAACCGGACACACCGTGCTTGTGACTTAATCATGTCTTGAGCAATCCACCTCTTGTCTCAGCTTCTGCATTTTGGATTCACTTCCTTTTTCTTTTCTTTATATATATTCTGAATTGCGACTAACTTCTGTTGATCATCTTAGACTGTTGACTCGCATTCTTCCCGCGAACTTCTGCTACTTCTAACTTGAATTGGATTCTAAAATGACTTCCCTTGTTCTCCAAGTGGGCGCCTGATTGCTAAAACTTGAACTATATTCCTTTGTTCTTCAGGTGGGTGCCTGATTGCCAAAACTTGAACTGTATTCCCTTGTTCTCCAAGTGGGCGCCCGATTGCCAAAAACATGAACTATATTACCTTGTTTTTCATGTGGGCGCCTGATTGCCAAAACTTGAAATAATTCTAAAATGAATTCCCTCATTCTCCAGGTGGGTGCCTGCAATCAAAATAACAAAACAAACAAAATTTTCTGCCCCAGTTTGCACTGGGAAGATTTGTGAATTGTTAGCAAAACTGTAAATCACAAATGCTATTGAGGCAATGATGAAAGTAAAAATAAAGACTTGATTGGACGTGCGTTTCTTGTGAATCAAACCGAGAATATTTGACTAGCAAGTGTGTCTTCTAAGAATAGAACCTGAAAGACCCAGACTAGGAAGTGTGTTTCCTAGATTTAAGATTGAGCTTGCGGAAAACTATAAACTAAGCTTGACAAAAGTAAAAACTGACCCTATTCTCCAGGCGGGACCACTTATTTCAAGAAAACTAAAGATTAATAACTTAAGAAAACTAAAGACCTATCCTAGGAGAAAATTCATCAGACTAGGTTTCCTATCATAGGAGAAAAATTCATCAAACTAAGATTTCGATCCTAGGAGAAAATTCATCAGACTAGGTCTCTTATCTTAGGAGAAAGATTCATCAGACAATGATTTTGATCCTAGGAGAAAGTTTATCAAACTAGGTCTCTTTTTGTTATCTTAGGAGAAAGATTCATCAGACTAAGATTTTGATCCATAGAGAAAGTTCATCAGATTAGGTCTCTTTTTGTTATCTCTGAAGAAAGATTCATCAGACTAAGATTTCGATCCTAGGAGAAAATTCATTAGACTAGGTTTCTTATCATAGGAGAAAGATTCATCAGACTAAGATTTTGATCTTAGGAGAAAGATTCATCAGACTAGGTTCTCTTATCTTAGGAGAAAGATTCATCAGACTAAAATTTTTATCCTAGGAGAAAATTCATCAGACTAGGTATTTTTATTTTTTATATTTTTTTGGGTATCTTAGGAGAAAGATTCATAAGACTAAGATTTTGATCCTAGGAAAAAATTCATTAGACTAGGTCTTCTATCTTAGGAGAAAAATTCATCAGACTAAGATTTTGATCCTAGGAGAAAGTTCATCAGACTAGGTCCATTTTTGTTATCTTAGAAGAATAGTTCATCAGACTAAGATTTCGATCCTACGAGAAAATTCATCATACTAGGTCTCTTATCTTTGGAGAAAGATTCATCAGACTAAGATTTTGATCCTAGGAGAAAATTCATCAGACTAGGTTTTCTATCTTAGGAGAAAAATTCATCAGACTAAGATTTTGATCCTAGGAGAAAGTTCATCAGACTAGGTCCCCTTTTTGTTATCTTAGGAGAAAGATCCATCAGACTAAAATTTTCTATCCTAGGAGAAAATTCATCAGACTAGGTTTCTTATCTTAGGAGAAAGATTTATTAGACTAAGATTTTCATCCTAGGAGAAAATTCATCAGACTAGGTTTTCTATCTTAGGAGAAAAATTCATTAGACTATGATTTTGATCCTAGGAAAAAGTTCATCAGACTAGGTCCCTTTTTTGTTATCTTAGGAGAAAGATTCATCAAACTAAGATTTTCTATCCTAGGAGAAAATTCATCAGACTAGGTTTCTTATCTTAGGAGAAAGATTCATCAGACTAAGATTTTGATCCTAGGAGAAAATTCATCAAACTAGGCTTTCTATCTTAGGAGAAAGCTTCATCAGACTAAGATTTGATTAGTAGGAAAATCCACTAGACTAGGACCTTTATCCTAGGAGAGAAAAAGTAAAGAGCAATGACAACATTTTATGCACACTAACAAGACAAATAAAGGCAAAGATTAGAGAAACTTCCATTTGTCGGCTCTTCTTCTCCTTTTTTTTTGAACAAACTTGTTTGCACTGTTTTGTTCTTGTTTCAAACAAACAAAACTTGTGAGTTTAAATGTGGTGGTTAGTTTGTGTCCTTGACCTTGAAGGCAACTACTTCTGAACTTGCCAAGATAACTTTGACATCAACTTGGACGACCTTCACTATTATCTACTACCCATTTTTTTTCAACCCTTATCACAAAAAAACACCTCCGCTCCATTCGATCTCAATATCCTCAATCTGTTGCATTTTCTCATGAGTTGACATTTAACGAACCCTTGCATTTCACATAAATCCCAAAGCATGTTGATTGTTACTAACTCAGTGCGCATACCACTTTTCCCTGACTTATGCCACTTTGATGTGATAGCCAAATTCGTTTTGTGCAATTGGAAAGCTGGTAGTAAATTTTGAAGTCATTTCTCACTTGTTCTGACCAAACAGAGTCATGAAGGGACTCAAACAAAACAAGTGGAACAAAATAAGGGACAATGGAAAGAGATGATACCTAACAAGAAAATTACAAAGTAGAAACTTATCAGATGTGGATACAAACTCTAATGACCATGACATGCACCTTTGAATTAAGTGGCCTAATCTCTCTAATTTTCAACTCTTGTTCTACCTCTTCGCTGTGAAACTGGACTTCAACATTTCAATTGTCCCATCTGATCCACAATCCCTAGTCGACTTGTAGTGCCCTGAAGGGTTTTCACCATCAAGTCTCTCTCATTTTTTGCTCTTTTTCTCAACTCACTGTCGCCTTACGGTGCCCATGAGGGTTTTCACCGACAAGACTCTTTCATTTTATCATTTTCTCTCTTTGTGCTGAGAATAAGATATTACCCATGATACAAGAAGATCAGACTTTTACCACACACTTTATTTGACATCCTTAAAGATTGGTCGGAAGGTCTTTCTTTGGACTGTAATGTAGGCTTTTGGATAGGATTAGAAAGAAAGGGTGTCATGAAGGCTCAAAATAATTTAAGATGAAAGGGTTCAAAATTACAACTTTTAGAATGAGGACTTTTGGCAAAATTTAAAACTTCTGCCCCAGTTCTTGGAGTTTGGGGAATTTTTTTTTTGTTTTGATGAGATTTCTAAGAAAATCGCCCCACTCTTGATTTCAGGGGATTATAAAATATTTTATTTAGTGCGACCAAACCGTAAGGCTGCCTACGTATCTTGTGGTGACAAGAATCAGGTCGAACGTAGTTCAAACACAAAGTTGGACTATTTTGTTGTTTTCTTTTCCTTTTTTTCCTTCTTTTTTTTTCTTTTCTCTTTTTTTTTTCCTTTTCTCCTTTTTCTCTTTTTCTTTTCTTTTCTAGTTCCTAACCCTGCTTCTGATTCCAAAAGAGGGGTATGAAACAAAACAAATTAAGGTTCAAAAGGGGTAGCAAAAGATAAAAGTGTTTGGGTAGCAGAATAAAATGCATTTGTCATACCAAGATTTAAGAATGCCAAGTACAAACATGCAATTGAAGATAAGCAAAGAAATCATACATAGTATCTATTGATGGCATCAACACAAACAAAAAGTGCCAATGGGCAATACCTTTGTCCCAATGAATGATCCTGGCCAATTCGAAGCAGACTTAACTCAACCTTATCTTGATGTGGAAGAATGCATTTCAGCGCTGACTGATCTACCTCAAATTGCTTGGGAGACATTCCCTTGTTGTATGCTCTCATCAATCTCTTGATTTTCCAGACTAACTACCTTAGTTTCACTCAATTCAAGCTTCAGGTTATCTCAGAATGTGTGAATCTTTACTTGTTTCCTTAAATGCATCTTTTTATCATATTCAAAACTGTATCATTGCTTTATGAATAGACTAACTTTCAAGAACAGGCCGAGAATTATGCGTGCATGTCATGTCTCTAGAGTTAGGATGAAAAGAACTATAAAAGGAAAAGTGACCTAAACAAAAACTTAACAGAAAATAGGAGATTGCATTAGACAGATAGTGAAAAGGGTTTGAACAAAATAAGCAAAATAGACATAGGTTACAAGCCTGGAACAATCCTAAATAACACTAGACTAGTTACTACAACTAAACGAACTAGACAAAATAAGAATAACAAGGGTTTGAACCACAAGACAATATCCGAATTACAACCCTAAAATAACCTGGACAACAGAAATGACAACAAAATAAACCACCAAAACTCCTCCTCGGCTATCCAAGAAAGGAGTGTCTTTCTAATTACCAGGCTCGACATCTTAGCCACTGGGTTGCATATCAAAATTACTAGGACCTTCACCAATTTCCATCACGTTGACCTTAGCAAATAGCTTTTGGGTCCTTTTTATAACTCGTCCTTAAGATCAACCTCTGGAATCGAGACCGATAGCACTAAAAACTTTGCGGTAAGTGGCTCTCCAAGGGATTCAGAAGTGTTCTTATATTCCTTTGCCACACAAATCATGCCCACCACATGCGTCTCATTATGAAGAAGAAATGGACTTTGGCTAGTATCTGTTGTATTTGGATTTTGCACGGTAATGTCACCAACATCAATAAGCTTCTGGACAGATCTTTTCAGATGCCAACACTTTTCTATGCTGTGTCCCGGGGCATTAGAGCAATATGTGCATCTTTGAGAAAAATCAAAATTCTTTGGAAGGAGCTTTGGCATTTTTATCTAAATCGGCTTCAACATGTCCAATTGCATCAGCCTTTGGAACAAACTGGCATATGATTCTCCAATAGGAGTGAAAGACTTTTCTCTTTGTTGTTGCCTTCCCATTTTGTACTCCGGCCTTGGTTGGAACCTCTTTCGGGTAGGGGGTTGATATGCTTGTAGACGTGGGTAAGACATTTGTGGAGGTGGTGCAAGCCATTGCGGGTTGTGTGGGTGTGGAGCATATGGCGGTACATTGTGGATAGATTATTGGGGAGGTGAGGTATGAATTTGGGGATTTTGTGGAAAAAGGTAGCATTGGGGAGGATAATTTGGAGTACGAGGATATTCATGGGGTTGGTATTGAGGCTGAAAGAGTTTAGCAGGAATGCCCACTGGATCCTGGTTTTGGCTGGGCTCGACAACATATTTTCTATTAATCGGAGGACTGATCCCAGCAACTTGTTCGTTCCATATGAACCAAAACTCCCTAAAGCCTTCCTTGGGTTTATTTTCTATCTGAGATAGGGAGGAGCGGTCTGGGATAATGTCTATATTGTACTGATAGTGCAGAACAAAATCTTGAGCCAAGTCACCCCATGCATGCCACTTAATAGCTTCTTGGAGAGTGTGCCACTCCAGAGGTGCCCCACTCAGACTCTGACTAAAATACACCATCAATACTTCATCTTTCCCGCAAACACTTCTCATTTCACTGTAATAACTACTCAGATGGGCTACTGGATCTCCACGTCCATCATATAAATTAAGCTTTGGCATTTTAGACCCTTTCAGCTTTTTGGATATCTCATCGTGCTCTACTGTCTTAGTAGGCTTTGTAGTTTCACCGGGAGGTTCAAAATGAGGAGCATAAGAGTATGGACCCGAGACCTTGAAAATTGGTTCTGCAGCATAGTTTTGGACATCTGGAGCTTGGAACACAGTCTCGCTAGAGGATCGAGGAAGAGTAGCTGGTGGATGAGCTACAAAAACACGAGTAGTCAAAGGAGCGGGATATGATGTACTTTTGTGGGGTGGATTGTGAAAAGGTTGTGGGGAGTTATCAACAATAGTGGGAATCTGGGTTTGTAATAATGGTGGGATGGAGGCATGGTTTTCTGTATAGTTTGTAGGGAATGAAGGTGGAGGATGTCCCTTAATCTAGGCCCGATACATTTCCGCCATCTGATGTTTCAACCCTCGGACCTCCTCTTTCAGTTCCAATTCTAATTCAACAATCTCCCTTGGTGGGTCAACAACTCCTATGTCCAAATCTTTGTTAGCCATGGCATCCTTAACTTTTGACCTTGTGTTGTATGGACAAATCGCCAAAGTGCCACAAACTAACCACCCTCTATTATAATAACAATAAAAGTAACAAAGGGTAGAAAAACAAAGCGAACATGTTAGCGTTAGGGCATTTATCAGATAGAAGTATCACATTGTGTGCAATGCCCCTAGCAACAATTAACGGTTCTAGAATGGCTTCGAGAGTCACGAGGTCATTTGGCATTATCCCAATTTTATTCATTTCAATTTTCTCTTTTCTTTCTTTTCTAGCACTTCTTGGCTTTCTCATTTTTCTTCCTCTTTCTTCTTTCTGATAAACACTCTTTTCTTTCCTCTCATTTCTCACATCCCACAGCCTTTCTTTTTTTTCCTTCTTTTTTTTTTTGTTTTTGCTCTTTTTTTTTAATAATGATTCTATCAAACCCTATGTAGGTTGCCTACGTATCAAGTCCCTCATGAATCAGATCAAGTGTAGTTCTGGAAAAGTAATGGACAAAATAAACTAAGAAACAAATTTTTTTTTGGATTTTTCATTTATAATTTTTTTTTCAAATACAAAATGGGAAGTAATATAACAAAAGACTCGATATTACTGTATAAAACTAGAAAGTAAAAAACAACATGAACGACAGACTCAAAACATAAAAGTATCTTTAAGCAGCTCCCGAATGCAATGGTCCTGAGGTATTTGTCATGCTCGAGCACCGGTATACTGATCCATACCTGAATGAGAATAATAAGACAAAACAGATTAAATGACTCAAGACACTATGTGAGGCCATAACACATCCTATTGGACACATGCAAGTCACAAATAAGGTTGTTTTTGCAAAAAGGCTTGCGTAGCCAAAATGACTGAAAGTGCAAAACTCAATAAGGAAACACCTTAGAAAGGTCTACATGGCCCTAAACATCAAGGAATTATAACCTATAAAGTTACTTTGCAAAAATGACCCCATTTCGCAGAAATGGCCTATGTGGCCAAAAATGGTTAAGCATGCAAATTCAACAAGAATGGACCTTAAACAAAGAGGAGACAACTAATTGTGGATTCTACTCTCCAGACACGGTTCAACAACCACTTCGCAAAATAGCCCTATTTTGCAACAAGGTCGATATGGCCAAAAGTGGCTGGGCATGCAAAATTTGGCTAACGCAAAGCCAAGAACCTAAGACTCACTAGGAAGACTGGACCCTATGTGGGTTGCCTACATATCCTATCCTGAGAGACGAGAATCAGGTATACGTAGTTCGGAAAGGTTGGACATGGGAAAAAGCTTCTTTTTAAAAAAAATGCAACTAATTTGGAAAACCCATGTTTTTGTCTTTTTGAGAAATGATGGAAAATGTAAAATCTTTTTGGATTTTCATTTTTTGATTTTTTTTTTGATTGTTTGGAAAATGAGGGGAAAGTACAAAATCTTTTTGGATTTTTTGTTTTCATTTTTTTTGAAAAAGTTGTGAAGGAAAAATATAACTGAGCCCTACTTGCTTCATTTTTCACCCTTCTTTTCCAAGCATCGGTAAGCCAAAGGACCTTTTTACCCTAAAGATGCAACAAGTATCACATAGGGATGATTGAACGTCATTTTGGGCCACGGGCCCATTTTAATAAAATTTGGATAGGCTTCCTACAAAAGGACACAGTGTATGGGACCGAGCCCTACTAGGTCCAAATGACATGATGCAAATAAGAATGACCTAAAGGCTGACCTAAATTTGGGGTTCACTAACAAGGCAATTTAGGATGGGACGTGGTCGATGGCGGCTGCTCTAGCTGTCTGCCCACTCCACGCTCCCACGCCACCACCCTAAAGACACGGGTGACTCACAAAAAGGCTGTGTATGCTCAAACGTACTCCAAAAGACTTGTTGCAGAAAGAAGACCCATGGTTATGCAAATGATGATAATTTATACAGTAGTAACACAAGGAAAAGCGATAAACAAACAACCAACAAAACGGGAAATAAGACAAACAAACTAACTAAACAAAGCAAAAAAGAAAACAATCACCTCAACTGAATATCCTAAAAGCCAACAAGATCAACTACCAGCTCGAACCTGTAACTCCCCAGCGGAGTCGCCAGAGATGTCACACCCCTTTTTTACAACCTCACTAACCCTCTTAAAAATAATAAAAGGATTTGTAAAGCTCAAACAGGGGTTTTTAATTATAAAGTGACAAAATTGTGTTCAAAAGGATTTACTCAGAGTCGCCACTTGACATTTATTTTCAGTTTGTCAGGTCACCGATTTTTAAAAATGATTTTCCTTTTAAAATACTTTGGACTCCAAAACTTAGTCTACACCAGAGATTCGAGTAAGGGGGTTCATTTGACTTGTGGAGAAGGTATTAGGCATTCCCCAAGTCCCGTAACTAGTACGGCTGCGTACATGATCAAGTTGGCTTTAAAGAATACTCAGATTGAGGTAGAAAAACACAAAAAGAAAATAAACAATCAAAAGAGGCTTGAGGTCGTCCCCGCCTAATAAAAATAAAAATAAAAATAAAATACTACATGTTCTACTCTTTAGCCCCTAATTAAAGAATATTACGGGGTATACCCCGTATAAAAATATATACAAGCACTTCGGGGCATTTCTCCTTGTGATGACCTTTTACTTTCTCTTAAATTGAATTCTGTGTTCCGAGGCCTTGAAAACCTCATTTAGCATCACCTCGATTTACGTGCGCAGTTCAGGCGCGTAGCCGAAAAGCCTAAGTATGAAAATCTGTGAAAAATGATAAATTTTGATTATAAAATGAGCTAATTTGACTTCGGTCAACATTTTGGGTAAACGGATCAGTACCCATGATTTGACGGTCTCGGAGGGTCCGTAGGAAAATATGGGACTTGGGCGTATGCCCGGAATCGAATTCGGGGGTCCTAAGCCCGAGAAATGAATTTTTAAAGAAAATTATTTTTTGAAATTGATTAAAGGAATTTGAAATGAAATTGGATTAGAACGTGATGGTATCGGGCCCGTTTTTTTGTTCCGGCGCCCGATACAGGTCTTATATATGATTTAAGATAATTCTGTGGAGTTTGGTAAAAACAGATGTCATTTGACGTGATTCAGACTTAAATTGCAAAAATTGATATTTCAAGAGTTTGAGAAAAATTATTTGATTTTGAGGTTTAATTCGTTGTTATTGAGGTTATTTTGGCGATTTGATCACACGGATAAGTTTGTATGATGTCATTGAGTTAGTACGTATGTTTGGTTAGGAGCCCCGAGGGCTCGGGTTGTGTTTCGGAAGGTTTTGGACTTAAGAAAAGTTGTAGGTTTTCAGTTGTTAGTTTTCTGATATGCCATTCTTTGCGTTCGCGGGAGGACCCTCGCGAACGCGATGTATTAATGTTTGCTAAAGGAAATTCTTTCTATGTGAACGTGTAACCCAGGTCGTAAATGAGAAACCTTGGTGGGCCTTCCCTCCGCGAACGCGGTCCTAGACACACGAACGCGAAGGCTAATTGAGCCTGGGCAGGGGTGGGCATTTGACCTACGCGAACATGATCCTTTGCTCGCGAACGCGAGGCTCGAGGATTTTCTTCTCCGCGAACGCGAGCCGTTTTCCACGAACGCGAAGGCCTAGCAGGATTAACCCATCTTGAATGCGAGTGACCTGTCGCGAACGCGATGAATATTTTCGCCCAGTTATTTTAAAAGACCAGAAACAGTAGCATTACGGGATTTTCACAAAAACTCATAACTTCTTCATCTTAACTCCAAATTGGGCAATTTTTTAAAGGGGATTCCACCACCAATTCATAGGTATGTAATCTTAGACTCATTTTCTTCAATTTTCATTAACACGCATTAGATTTCTAGGTTTAAATCATGTGATTAAGGGTAGAAAACTAAGGATTTGGGTAGAGTAAGGGCTTTTTGATTATTTGGGAATTTGACCTTGTTTTGGGGTCGAATTTCAAAACAAATTGTATATTCGGGCTCGTGGGTGAATGAGTGATCGGGTTTTGGTCCGAACCTCGTGTTTTGACCAAGCGGGTCCGGGGTCAATTTTTGACTTTTTGGGAAGAATGATTAGAAAGCTATAATTAAGCGTTGGAATTGGATTGTTTAGCGTTTATTGATGTTATGAAGTAGATTATGTATAGATACAATCGATTTGGAGCCAAATTCGAAAGGAAAGACGGTGTTTGAGGCTTGAGTTGGCCGTGGAAGTTCGAGGTAAGTGTTCGGTCTAACCTTAGCTTGAGGGATTAGGAGTTGTGTCCTATTTGTTATTTACCTTTTTGTTGAGTACGATGTATAGGCATGGTGACGAGTATCTATATGTTGGTGTCGAGCATTACCGTGAGTCTTAAATTGATATTTGGTGTGTTCTTAAATGATATTACGGATGCTGTATTTGGTGATTATCGATATTGAGCAAGGATTTAGTTTATTTTCATGGAAAGTAATTATGATTGAGTATTGGTGTTAGCTGAGATGAGTAGGGATTGAGTTAAGATTGGTTATAGCTGATTCTCCCTTGTCGGGACGTATATACTTGTACTATTGAATTCCCTTACCGGGATAGTGTAGTTTATTGTTGATCCCTTGCCGAGACTCGTGGCATGGTTGAGTTTAAGGTATATAAATATATTGGATCGGATTGCACGCCGCAATATTATTATATATTGGATCGGGTTGCACGCCGCAATAATGGTATATTGGATCGGGTTGCATGCCGCAACAATTGTATATTTGATCGGTTTGCACACCGCAAAAATGTTATATTGGATCGGGTTGCACGCCACAACAGTAATATAAATGGATCGGGTTGCACGCCGCAACAGTGTTAAATGATAAGGGATCGGGTTGCGCGCCGCAACAGTGTTATTATTGTTTGTTGTAGAACTTGAACAGTTCTCTCTTATCACTCTTTAGCTTCTGTTGGATTTGATATGTTCCTCGTAGCATGTACCCCCTCCCACTTACATTTTTTATTCCTGTTTATTTTTTTGCTATATATTTATAACTGCACAGGTTTATCTGGAGTCTAGTCCTAGCCTCGTCACTACCTTGTCGGGGTTAGGCCAGACACTTACCAGCACATTAGGTCAGTTGTGCTGATGCTACACTCTGCACTCTGTGCAGATATCGGAGCATCACCGGGACAGTAGCACATGGGGAGCCAGCCTTCAGTCCATAGAGATCTCGAGGTAGTCCTGCAGGTGTCCGTAGGCCCGGTGTCTCTTCTATCTACTTATCTGTTCTGTTTTCATTGTACCCGAGACAGACTGTATTTCTTTTCTTCAGACATCTGTATGTATTATTCGTAGACAGACCATGAAAATTGTGACACCGGTTTCTTGGTAGAGATGCATGTTGGCATTTCCATATTTATTTTGGGTATTATATTAGTCTAAGTCTTCCGCTTAATTGCATCTTCCGCTATTATTTAAATGTTGATCACCTGTTATTACAAGTTGTTAAAAATGATTAAAACGAAAGAGTTAAAATTTCTAAATTTCGTGGCTTACCTAGCTTCTACGAGTAGGCGCCATCACGACTCCCGAGGGTGGGAAATCTGGGTCGTGACAAGTTGGTATCAGACCTCTAGGTTACATAGGTCTCACAATTCACGAACAACCGCAATAGAGTCTGAGGAATCAGTATGGAGATGTCTGTATTTATCCCCTAGAGGCTACAGAGTTAGGAAAAACTTCACATTTGTTCTTTCTTGTCGTGCTGTTTTGTTCTCAATGCTAATTGAATTTCTACTCTGTTCTTTCGCAGATGGCGAGAACACGCGCTTCCTCATCCACCGCTCAGTAGCCCGAGCCCCTAGCAGCAGCTCCCACGAGGGGCAGAGGGTGAGGCCGAGGTCGTACTAGAGGTCGAGCTAGGGGCAGAGCTCAGCCCCGAGCAGTAGCCCCAGTAGCAGAGCCTCAGGTTGACTTTGATGATGAGGTTCCGGGCCCAGTAGTTCCAGTGGTCCCAGAGTGGTTTATTGCCTCCCTAGTTCTTCAGGATGCTCTGGTCCATATAGTGAGCCTTATGGAGAGTGTTACCCAGGCAGGCTTGCTTCCTGTAGTACCAGCCGTCTCTCAGACTGGAGGAGGAGCCCAGACTCCTCTAGTCGCACTCCGGAGCAGGTAGCTCCCCAGATTCGGACACTAGCAGATCAGCTAGTTGGAGCAGTTCAGCCGGGTGTGGTAGCTCAGACCGGTGATGGAGCAACTATATCTGCCGATGCTTTGTGGAGGATGGATAGGTTTACCAAGCTCTTCACTACTACTTTCAGTGGTGCATCTACTGAGGATCCCTAGGATTATCTAGACAGCTACCATGAGGTTCTTAGGAACATGGGGATAGTTGAGACAAATAGGGTCGATTTTGATACTTTTCATTTATCTGGATCCGCCATGACTTGGTTGAGAGATTATTGCTTAGCTAGACCAGCCGGATCGCCAGCCTTGACTTGGGAGAAATTTACGCAGCTATTTCTAGAGAAGTTTATCCCCATCACTCAGAGAGAGGCCTATTGGAGGCAGTTTGAGCGCCTCCAGCAGGGTTCTATGACTGTTACCCAGTATGAGACCAGATTCATCGACTTGGCTTGTCATGCTCTTGTCATACTTCCTAACGAGAGAGAGCAGGTGAGGAGGTTTATTGACGGTCTTATTCAGTTGATTCATCTTCAGATGGCTAGGGAGGCTGGGAGTGAGATTACTTTTCGAAAGGCGGCCAATGTGTCCCATAGAGTAAAGATGGTCCGGTCATAGGGAGGTGGTCATGGGTCGGACAAGAGGCCCCGTTATTCAGGTAGATTTAGTTGTGCCACATCTAGAGGCAGAGATTCGTATGGTAGAGGCCATCCTCCTAGGCCTTTCCAGTCAGCACTTCAGGTTTCTCACGGTACTTCAGGTGGCTGTGGTCCTTAGATGAAGTATTCTGATCAGCAGTCCTACAGTGCACCACCTTCTCCTATCAGTGCACCACCGTTTTAGAGTTTTTGGGGTGGTCATTCAGGTCGCCAGGGTCAGACTCAGTTTCCTCAGCCACAACACTCAAGTGGATGCTATGAGTGTGGTGAGTATGGTCATATACGGAGGGCTTGTCCGAGGTTGGTGGGTACTCAGCCACAGCAACAGGTTTCCCGTGCCATGGTTGAAGCACCAGGTGTTCCACAAATTGCCCAGCCAGCTAGAGGTGCTAGAGGTGGAGGTAGAGGTGCTAGACGTGGAGGTAGAGGTGCTAGAGGTGGAGCTCAGACCGCTAGAGTTGGGGGCCAGCCAGCTGTAGGACGTCCCAAGGTTGTAGTCCAGGGTGGTGGGGCCCAGCCCCGATGTTATGCTCTTCCACCCAGGCCCGAGGCAGAGGCTTCATATGCGGTTATCATAGATATTGTTCTAGTTTGTGATAGAAATGCTTCAGTGTTATTTGATCAAGGGTCTACATACTCGTACGTGTCATCTTATTTTGCACCGTATCTGGTCATGCCTAGTGATTCATTGAGTCTTCTTATTTATGTGTCTATACCGGTGGGTGATTCTATTGTGGTAAATAGAGTCCATCGCTCTTGTATAGTTGTGATTGGGGGTCTTGAGACTCGAGTAGATTTGTTGCTTCTGTACATGGTAAACTTCGATGTTATATTGGGGATGGACTGGTTATCACCTTACCAAGCTATCTTGTATTGTTATGCCAAGACTGTGACCTTAGCTTTACCGGGTTTGCCTCGTTTAGAGTGGAGAGGGACTCCTGGTCATTCTACCTGCACTGTTATCTCTTATGTGAAGGCTCGACGTATGGTCGAGAAGGGGTGTTTGGCCTATTTGGCGTATGTTCGTGATTCTAGTGTTGAGGTTCCTTCCCTTGATTATGTGCCTGTTGTTCGTGAGTTTCCTGAGGTATTCCCTTCTGACCTGTCAGGTATACCACCGGACAGGGATATTGACTTTTGCATTGATTTGGCTCTGGGCACCCAGCCCATTTCTATTCCACCGTATCGTATGGCCACGCCTGAGTTGAAAGAGTTGAAGGAGCAGTTGCAAGACTTGCTTGAAAAAGGTTTCATTAGACCAAGTGTTTCGCCTTGGGGTGCGCCGGTGTTGTTTGTTAAGAAGAAGGACGGATCGATGAGAATGTGCATAGATTACCGGCAGTTAAACAAGGTTACAATTAAGAATAAGTATCCATTGTCGAGGATTGGTGATTTGTTTGATCAGCTTCACGGTGCCAAGGTATTTTCGAAGATTGACTTGAGATCTGACTACCATCACTTGAGGATTAGGGCATCCGATGTCCCTAAGACAGTTTTCCGCCCTCCGTACGGGCATTATGAGTTCTTGGTTATGTCATTCGGGTTGACAAATGCCCCAGCAGCTTTTATGGATTTGATGAACTGAGTGTTCAGGCCTTACCTAGATTCATTTGTGATAGTCTTCATTGATGATATTTTGATCTATTCCCGCAGCCGGGAGGAGCACGAGCAGCATCTTAGGGTGGCTCTTCAGACCTTGAGGGATAGTCAATTGTATTCTAAGTTCTCAAAGTGTAAGTTCTGGTTGAGTTCAGTTGCATTCCTGGGTCATGTTGTATCAGTAGATGGTATTCAGGTTGATCCGAAGAAGATTGAGGTAGTTAAGAACTTGCCTAAACTAGCATCAGCCATAGAGATTCAGAGTTTCTTAGGATTGGCAGGCTACTATCATCGGTTCGTGGAGGGGTTATCATCTATCGCAGCCCCGATGACCAGGTTGACCCAAAAGGGTACCCAGTTCATATGGCCGGATGAGTGTGAGACGAGCTTCCATAAGCTCAAGATAGCTTTGACTACGGCACCGTTATTGGTTTTGCCCACGGGTTCAGGGCCTTATACAGTCTATTGTGATGCATCTCGTATTGGACTTGGTGCAGTGTTGATGCAGGATGGCAAGCTCATTGCCTATGCTTCGCGGCAGTTGAAGATTCATGAGAAGAAGTATCCAGTTCATGATTTAGAGTTGGCAGCCATTGTTCACGCATTGAAGATTTGCAGGCATTACCTGTATGGCATGACATGTGAGGTGTTCACGGATCACAAGAGTCTTCAGTATTTGTTCAAGCAAAAGGAGTTGAATTTGAGGCAGAGGAGGTGGTTGGAGTTGTTGAAAGAATATGATATCACTATCTTATATGATCCGGGAAAGGCCAATGTGGTGGCCGATGCATTGAGTAGGAAGTCAGCCAGTATGGGCAGTCTTGTTTATATTATGGTCGGTGAGAGACCGCTTGCTTTGGATGTTCAGGCCTTGGCCAATCAGTTCGTGAGGTTGGATGTTTCTAAGCCTAGTCATATGTTATCTTGCACGATTGCTCGTTCTTCTTTATTGGAGCGTATCTGTGATCGGCAGTATGATGATCCCCATTTGTGTGTCCTTAGAGACACGGTGCAGCACAGAGGTGCCAAGCATGTTACCTTAGGTGATGATGGCGTTTTGAGATTGCAGGGTCGAGTTTGTGTGTCTAATGTGGATGGTCTTCGAGAGTTGATCTTAGAGGAGGGCCATAGCTCCCGGTACTCTATTCATCCGAGTGCCGCGAAGATGTATCAGGATTTGCGGCAGCATTATTGGTGGCGGAGGATGAAGAAGGTGTCACACCTCCTTTTTATCACCCCGGAAGGGAGTATAAAGGAGTTTTTCCAATTTAAGTGACAATCGAAACGGGATTATTCATTTAAAAATCAGAGTCGCCACTTGGGATAATTCATGGTGTCCCAAGTCACCGGTTTAAAATCTCGAATCGAGGAGATTTGACTCTGTAGTAATGTCTGTGAACACAAAAATCCGGATAAGGAATTCTGTTAACCCGAGAGAAGGTGTTAGGCATTCCCGAGTCCCGTGGTTCTAGCATGGTTGCTTTGATCATACTTGGCTTGTTAAATTATCTAATTACTTACTTTTAGAACCTATGTACATTTTCCCCTTTATTGAGAAATTATCTTGAAATGGGTCACGCGTACGTGTACCCATTTGTTTGGCGCATCAGAAATCATGTCACGCGAACGTGTCCACAATTAATAACACTTTATTATTATTAAGAAAGTTCGGCCGAAGTTACGCGAAGGCATACTCCGGTTTTGTTTGTTAGAAATCGTAATCATGTTACCCGAATGTATCCACAACCACGATAGTACATTAAATGCGCCTAAAGCAAACTACGAACATTTGTCATTTTATATCTCGATTATGAAATTAATACTAGGGCCATATATGATTAAAGTGTGGATGACACACCTCGAACTATATAATCCTAAATTAAATAATAGCCTATGAAAACCCATTTTTATTATTAAGAAAGTTTGTTCGAAGTTGCGCGAATGCATACTCCGATTTTATTTTAGAATCGTAATTATGTTACGCAAATGTATACATAATCACAATAATATTTTAAACGCGCTTGAAGGTTCGCCTACACAACTGCTAGCGATTTAAACAGACTTAGCCTTTCAACCTTGATGACCAACTCCCAGGGCCCGTTTCACAAAAACGCATAAAATAGTGATCAAAAAGATCAACCAATGGAGAGAAATAGAAATGAGTGGTCCATCCAACAAATGCTCTAGCCATTCAAACGATCAGAATAGGCAAATAAGTAGACCTACAAAAGCACTAAATACATGATGACTAAAACTAGCTAATGTCAATAGGTATCCCAGCAAACATTTGGAATAGGTTGAACATATGATTTTCTCACAGAACCCCCCTAATCAATGCGCAACACAAAGGATAATAACTGAACAAACAAGAGCAACCAAAATAAAGATGGATCAAAGTGTGATGGGGCTATGAATTTTACTAACTTAATTGTTGACCCCCTCAAATAACGGACGTGCTCTCAATTTTCACCTTCAACATATACACTCAACTCTCATTCAAGCTAATAGCACATCTCAATACTCTAAATCATACCTCCAGTATGCGTTCTAAAAGAAATCAGTTCTTTATAACATAAAAGAGACCAGAATTTCAATCAAGCAATTCAGACATGCATATTTTAGCTCCAGCTCCATAACACTTGCTATTCGTATGGACACAGTTTAATGATAGCATTTTCTAAAGGAAATATAATGAGAGACTGTGGCTTAGTTTACTTCTCTTTATCAATCAAACACATGAAATGCATCACAGATAGATATGCCTAGTAGGAATTTTATAATAACGAACACTTAAGGTCAAGTAGAAACTTGATTCATGAATTTCAAACTAGCGCACACAAAATCTGATTTGGCGCGAACATGGTCAAAATGATCCTAACATTTCAAGCAGATTTCTCGTTTGAGAACCAAGGGGAATCAGTAAAGGCAACTCCAAATGGATTCAGCTATTCAACTCCATACTCGGCTCGCAAACATTAAAACACTAATAATAGGATTCTAAAGGATCTAGGCTTAAATTAAGAGTAAATGAATTTAAAAGGGTCCAGATTTTCACTTAGCATATGCAATTTGAAGGTTAGACCAACAGAGACCAAACGAGCCCTCGATTTACTTGAAATTCATGTCAAAAACCAAAGAACTTTATGAAAGAATCTGATGAACAGAGTCGATGGTTCAAAACACTTATCTCTTTACATAAACTATTTAGAAACTAACACCAGTAAGAGCAAAACCATAACAAATACTGCAACCAAATAACGGATATACAACCATGAACTAGAGGATTCGCATTTCAACACAAATACATGAACATCATATTCCGAACGGACTAGTATAATGGACGACTTGGTGTTTAAAGTTTACATTCAATCCTTCGGGAAAATTGACACATTTAATACAATCAAAACCACAAAACCACGGCTAATCGCGTTTTCAACCAGTCATCAAAAACAACTAAGAAAGAGCCAAGAAATGAACCTGAAATTTGTGAAATTCTTCACTTAAACTTAGCTAAATCCAGCAATGGATACTTGAAGCAACAATAGCTGGCGAACAAGAATCAAACCAGTGACCGAACTCGAATGTCGAACTTGATTTCCGGCTCAATCACATTCCATGTTGAAAACCAAAATTCCGAAAAAAATAAACTGAAGAAGACTGAACTGCATATATTTTTATTTTTTGATTCTGAAATTTAAAGAAATGAAATTAAACAAAATTAGAGGTTCAGATTAAGACCCTCTTGAAACTTCTCAAGTTTCAGGAAAAAAATCCTCCCTAATTTCTGAAAAATCCTCCGAAAAAAAACCGCTTCGAAAAATCTCTCCAAAAATCCCCCTCCTCAATCTGTTCAGAGCACCCCTTTTATATCCAAACCTAGAAGCTTCCTCAAAATCCAAAAATATTCCTCTCTAGAACGAATCCGGACAGATGGAGAGAGGGGATCGATTCAAAATCAATCCACGGTCCCTATTTTTCGGAATTCATTCTTAAGAAAGCACATGAGAGATGAAAATTTTTCATATACCGTTAGAATATTCGGTGACGTGGAGATATGGGGGGTGCGTGGAGTGAATTTGAGCTCACTCGCCTGAAATTTGGCGAGTTTGGACGCGGCTCTGAAGTGAAGAAGAGAGTGAACAGTGCGCGTTTCTCTGAGTTTGGGACTTAGGGTTCTGGGTATTTTTGTGTTATAAGTGGGACGGGTCGGGTCAACCAGGAGGGTTGGGTGAATTAGCAAGACGAAAAAAAGATTGGGCTTGCACTTTGGGCCATTACAACAGCCCCATTCTTTTAATTCCCTTTCATTTTCCCAAATTTCAATTGTTTTTCCTTTTCCCTTTTAAAATAATTAAAACCAAAATTAATTCTTTAATTAAAAACTTAAGACAATTACCCACCATAATATTTATAAAAATTAATTAACTCCTAAATTAAAAGAGGAATTACAAATTTAAAATTAAAGGCTAAAATGCAAAATTGAGCCATTTTGTGATTTTCATTTTTTAATAGGGCACCTAATTTACTAATTAACCTTAAAATGTGAAAATAAATCCTAAATGCAAATACATGGTATTTTTGTGTTTTTCCATGATTTAAATAAAATAAACATGTACGGACAAATGCAAACAATTAACAAAAATCCTATGAAAAATCTACAAAAATAGCAAATAATGAGAAAATTTATTTCTTCAGTTTATGGGAGCAATTCACATAGGGCAAAAATCACGTGCTCACAGCTGCCCATCTTTGCTCGGAAACACGAAGAGTTTTCGTGCAAAGATAAAGTGAGCGGATACGAGCGATTTTTGTCCATTTGAATATTCCCTGCTTCCGAGGTTGCCTACATATCCTTGGCTATAAAGGAATCAGGTCAGTGTAGTTCGGGAAGTTTCGGTAGCTGGGACTACCAGGAAGCTGTGATTTCACTATTGTTGTTGCTGCTACTGCTCGCTAGACTCCTTATTACACCAAGACAAAATAAAAGAAGCTAGACTAAACTATGATATATGAATTATAAGAATCCTATTTATACTTCTTCAAACTTGATCTTGCAATTTCCGTTGCTCTGTTGACTTGTACTCTCCAGGTGAGATTCCTTTGTTGCTGTCTTGAATTGTATTCTGAGGTGATTTCCCTTTGTTTTTCAGATGGGCACCTGATTGATGAACTTGCATCGTCTTCCTTCAAACATTGCTACTTTCCCTTTGTTCTTCCAGGTGGGCTCCTGATTACCAACACTTGAGTTGCTTTCCTTCGTTCTCCAGGTGGGCTCCTGATTACCAACACTTAAATTGATGCTTCCCTGCGTTCTCCAGGTGGGATCCTGATTACCAACACTTGAATTGCTGCTTCCTTTCATTCTTCAGGTGGGCTCTTGAATACCAATACTTGAACTGCTTCCCTTCGTTCTCCGGGTGGGATCCTGATTACCAACACTTAAATTGCTACTTCCCTTTGTTCTCTAGGCGGGCTCCTGATTACCAACACTTGAATTGCTTCCCTTCGTTCTCCGGGTGGGCTCCTAATTACCAACACTTGAACTGCTTCTCCCCTCCGTTCTCCAGGTGGGCTCCTGATTACCAACACTTAAATTGATACTTCCCTTCGTTCTTCAGGCGGGCTCCTTCACTTGAATTGCTTCCCTTCGTTCTCCAGGTGGGCTCCTGATTTCCAACACTTGAACTACTTCCCTTCGTTATTCAAGTGGGATCCTGATTGCTGAACTTGAACTACTTCCTCTTGCGACTACTTTTCCTTTGAACTATCTTTATTTGTTTCCCCAAATGGGTGCTTGATTGCTTGACCCTGAACTGCTTTCTATTCTTAAAACTCGTGTTGCTCTCCCTTGCTCTCCAGGTGGGTGCCTGATTTCAACAAAATAGACAAAACAAAGAAAATTTTTTGCCCCACTTTGGTGGCTGGGCATATTTGTGAGTGTTAATTGAATCATGTTACCAAATGTCTCTAAGAATTTGAAAGCTAGATCCCATTATCCAGGAGTATCCTGAAAACCTCGAGTTAAATGACAGTTTTAAAGCTAAATTATCTCTTCTACAGGTATGACTTCCGCTAAATCATGTTATCTAAGAAGGTCTTAAAACTACATCCCATTATTAAGGAGGGTCTTGAAAATCAAAATCAAGTCTTATCTTAAGAGTGAAAACTTTAAGGCTAAATTATGCTTCCCTACAGCAGAACTTATGCTAAATCTTGTTATCTAATCGAAGTCCTAAAGCTAGGTGCCATTATTCAGGAGGGTCCTGAATATTTCGAATTGAATCCTATCATAAGAACGAAAACTTTAAAGCCAACTTATATTTATTTGGGGTAAGACTTATGCGAGATCTTGTTACTCATGGATGTTTGATTTTTAAACTAGGTCCCATTATCTAGGCGGGTCTTGAGAATTTATGGTCAAACCTATCTGATGCTTGCTTTCCTTATGAAGGGTTCCTTCGAAACAAACAAAATATTTTGCCCCTATTTCAGATCAAAGAAAAATCTTGTCAGTTTAAGATGTAGTGGTTAATTTGTGGCATTCTTGCTGAAGGTGGCATCTCTGCTGCCGTGCTTTTCTTTGACTGGCTACCTTAAACTGGCCAAGAATTGTTTGACTTTTTGACTGATCCTCAACCGCAGGACCTTTGATGACCCGAGTGATCTATACCCAAACGGTTGTTTTACATTTTTTACCCTTCTATCTGAACCTCTGCATCTCCCATGAAATTACTAAACCATTCCACCGATGGAACTTTCACTAACACTTTATGTCCCACTTTACATCATACTAACTCTGGCATGCTTTGGCCGCACTGTGCTTTGTGGAATTTTGGAAGCTGGTAGTGAGCTTCAAAATGCTTTCTTATTTTCTTAAACAAGACTGACATTGGAAACATCTTCGAGAAATAAACCCAAAAGAAATGAAATGCAATGACTTTGAGAGTTAGGAATAAGGAAGAAAAATCCGAACTAAATGACTGTTTGAAGGGGAAAAAGAAAAAAGACTTATCTCAGTAGAGCAGCTGGTACCAATGATCATGACATGCATTTTGGATTAATCAGCCCAGTCTATTCATCCAATCACCTTTCAGTTGTCATACTTTGTACCCCAGGATCTCCATAACCCAATTCTTTCGCCAAGTCACAGACCTTGTTCAGCTTGCAGTGCTTTGATGGGTCTTCACCAACAAACCTTTCTCATTTGTTCATCTCTCAACTCTCTTTCGCCTTAAGGTGCCTGTGAGGGTTTTCACCAATAATACTCTCTCATTTTAATTTCTCTCATCTTTCGTCGTCTTACGGTGTCCGCAAGGGTTTTCACCAATAAGACTCTCTCATTTTTCATTTTTCCTACCTAGACCGGAGTGTTGCCCTTGATATGAACCACCTCTATTTGCTTGACTTGGCATCTCTCGAAGACTTATCGGAAGGTCTTTCTTTGGACCGTAATGTGCGCTTTTGGATGGGGTTAGAAGGGAAGGATATCAAAAGCTCAAAACAACTCAACTAGGTTAAAAAATTAAAACTTTTGGAATCAGATTTCTTACAACAACCACAACTTCTGCCCCAGTTTCTTTGTTTGGGAACTTTTTGAGATTTTATTTTGATGGGACTGAACCGTGATGCTGCCTACGTATCCTTGAAAGGAATCAGGTCGAACGTAGTTCATGTCATAGAAATTACTCTGTTGTTGTGATTTTTTTCTTTTCTTTTTCTTTCTCTTCTTTTATTTCTTTTTTCTTTTTCCCTTTTTTTTGTTGTTGTTTGGTTTTTTTTTCTTCTTCTTCCCCCCCCCCCCTTTCACTCTTTTTCGCTCTTTTCTTTCTCTTTTCTCTCTTCTCCTTTACTTATCTTTTGTGCTCGCATTTCTGAACTTTGCTACTGATTCCAAAGAGGGGTATGAAAGGAAGTAAATAAGGCTCAAAAGGGGTGACAAATGATAAAGTGTTTAGATAGCAGAACAAAATGTCTTCGTCATTCCAATCTTCAAAACATGCCAAGTGCAAACAAATACAATTTAAACCAAAGAAATCATATGTAATATCTTTTGACTGCATCAAAATTAATAGCCATGTCTAGCCTTCTACATCTGTTAAATACAATGCACCATTGGACAACACTCTTGTTACAATGAACGGCCCCTGCCAATTTGGGGCGAACTTGCCTTTTGCTTCGGCCTGATGTGGTAGAATGCGTTTCTATACTTGCTGAGCCACTTCAAATTTCCGGGGATGTACCTTCTTGTTGTATGCTCTTGCCATTCTCTTTTGATACAACTGGCCATGACATACTGCTGCCAATCTTTTCTCATTGATCAAACTTAACTGCTCCAAGTGGGTTTTGACCCACTCATCATCATCAATTTCAGCTTCAACAACAATCCGGAGGGATGGAATTTCAACTTCCGCGGGTATGAATTGTTATCTTTTGGTCACTTGTGGCTTATACTGGATACACCCCCATCCTGATATACTCCTTGATATCGTGGAACCACGGCTCACCATCAAGTTCTTCTTCCACCATGTTACAGTAAGCATGCTGATCGCAGACCTAAATATGTAGAGGGTCAACATAAGCTTTGTCCGGATGGTGCAACATTGATGCCAAAGTAGCTAAAGCATCGGCAACCTCATTATGGATCCTTGGAATATGCCTGAACTCTACTGATCGAAACCGTTGACAAAGATCATATAAATATTGTCGATACGGTATGAGCTTTAAATCCCGTGTTTCCCATTCTCCTTCAATCTGGTGCACCAGAAGGTCCGAGTCTCCCAAGACCAAGACTTCTTGGACACCCATGTCTACAGCTAACCTCAAACCCAAGATGCATGCCTCGTACTCAGCCATGTTGTTAGTACAGTAGAAATGAAGCTGAGCCGTAACAGGGTAGTGATGCCCTGTTTCAAAAATAAGTACCGCTCCTATCCCAACGCCTTTCATGTTAGCCGCCCCATCAAAGAAAATTTTCCAACCTGGCTTTTCAACCTGTTCCAACTCGTCAATGTGCATCACCTCTTCATCAAGGAAATAAGTCTTCAAAGGTTCATATTCTTCATCCATCGGGTTCTCAGCCAAATGGTCGGCCAATGCTTGTGCTTTCATCACAGTCTGAGTCACATAGACGATGTCAAATTTTGTGAGCAAGATCTTCCACTTTGCGACCTCCCTGTGGGCATAGGCTTCTGAAAGATATACTTCAACGGATCCAAATGAGAAATAAGGTAAGTAATGTAAGATGATAAATAATGCTTCAACTTCTATGCTACCCAAGTTACGGCGCAGCATGTCCTTTCAAGGTGAGTGTACTTAACCTCATAAGATGTGAACTTCTTGCTGAGATAATAGATGGCTTGCTCCTTCTTACCAGTGATGTCATGCTGACCCAACATACAACCAAATAAATTGTCCAAGACCGTTAAATACAGAATCAAAGGTCTCCCCGGTTCTGGTGGGACCAACACAGGTGGGTTTGACAAGTACCTCTTTATTTTATCGAATGCTTCTTGACACTCATCAGTCCACTTGACCGCCATATCCTTCTTCAACAGCTTGAAGATAGGCTCACAAGTTGTCATAAGGTGAGCAATAAACCTGCTGATGCAGTTTAGCCTCCCTAACAGACTCATAACCTTAGTCTTGTTCCTTGGAGGTGGCAATTCTTGGATAGCTTTGATCTTTGAAGGGTCCAATTCAATACCTCGACGGCTAACTATGAATCCCAGCAATTTTCCATATGGAACACCAAATGCGCACTTGGCGGGGTTAAGCTTAAGATTGTACCTGCGCAGCCTCTTGAAAAGTTTCCTCAAATCTCTGACGTGGTCAGACTGCTTCCTGAACTTTATGATCACATGATCCACGTAGATCTCGATCTCCTTGTGTATCATGTCATGGAATATGGTAGTCATTGCCCTCATGTAAGTTGCCCCAGCATTTTTCAAACCAAAAGGCATGACCCGGTAACAATATGTTCCCCATGGCGTGATGAAATGCGTCTTTTCTACATCTTCCTCATCCATTAAGATCTGATGATAACCCGCATAACAATCCACAAAATACCCAATCTCATGCTTGGCACAATTATCAATCAAAATATGGATATTTAGCAGTAGGAAATTGTCTTTTGGACTTGCCTTGTTGAGATCACGGTAATCAACACACACTCTGGTCTTACCATCCTTCTTTGGCACAGGTAGAACATTGGCTAACCAAGTGGGATACCGCGTGACTCGGATGACCTTTGCATCAAACTGCTTTGTGACCTCTTCTTTAATCTTCACACTCATGTCGATTTTGAACTTTCTCAAATTCTGCTTGACTGGAGGGATTGTCGGGTCAGTAGGCAATTTGTGAACCACCAAGTCAGTGCTTATACCCGGCATGTCGTCATATGACCATACAAAATTATCTTTGTATTCAAACAATGCTTTGATTATCTCTTTCCTGATTTGCGGTTCAAGATGGACACTTATCTTAGATTCTCTGACATTCTCTGGGTCCCCTAAATTGATTGCTTCCGTATCACTCAGGTTAGGCTTGGGTTTTTCTTCAAAATGATTTAACTCCTTACTAATCTCTTCAAAGGCCTCATCCTCATCATATTATAATTCATCATCACACTCTATTTCTTGAATTATTATTTCAGAATTAGATTGACTTTTAAGACTAAGCCGAAGATTCCTCATTTATGTCATGTCATTGAAACCAGCATAAAAAGAACTGTACAAGGAAGAAAAAACAAAAATAAAACTATTAGGAGTGATGGAAAAGGGAAATTGCATTTCACTAAAAATAAAAGATAACAAGGTTTATACATCCAAACGGACGGAACATAGAATCTCAATTACAACCGTGGAATAATCCAGATAAACTGAAAGAAAATCAAAGCAAACTACCAAAACTCCTTCTGGGTAGGGAGAGGAGTAGCCTCCCAATTATTGAGCTTTGCATTTGGCCCGACAAACTGCACATCTGCTTTGCTAAAACCTTCTCCAACTTCCACCATGTTCACATTGTCGAACAACCTCTCGAACCTTTCAATTAACTCTTCATCAATGTCACCCACAGAACTGGGAACTACTGTCACTAAGCTTTTTCTGGCATCGGTCTTGACAAACGACCTGGAGAGATGTGGAATAGGCTTTAGAAGTGCCCACGCCCTCTATTTCAACTTTCTAGCCCTTTTCACGTCTGCAACTGTGGGTTTGAATCCCAGACCAAATGTACCCAAGTTTGTAGGGAGAGATACCGACTGTATGATACCTTGCAGAGATGCACCCAGACCCTTACCAGGTACGAAGCCATTTTTCAGCATTTCAAAGGCCACTATGACTGATGCGGCGGTTACCTTTGGAATTGGAACGTATTTCCCTTCTGGAATTTTCTCGATCGACACTGTTTCAAAAACTTGATAGTCCCAAGGCCTTTTGTCATCTTCAACCTCAATGAATGGGACAACGGCATCATCGTGAGCGCACAAATTATCCTTGCAATGCACGATGATCTCTTGTCTATCCCATTCGAACTTGACCATCTGGTGCAGAGTGGATGGGACTACTTTGGCGGCATGAATCCAAGGTCGACCTAATAGCAGATTGTAGGAGACGGCTACGTCCAACACCTGGAACTCCATGGTGAATTCCACCGGTCCTATTGTCAACTAAAGCACTATATCACCAACTAAATCTTTCCCCCCGCCGTCAAATCCCCGAACGCAGATGTTGTTCTTGTGAATCCTCTCATCCTCCACTTTTAACTTGTTCAGAATAGAAAGAGGGCAAATATTTGCGCTGGAACCATTGTCAACCAATACTCTGGTAACCATAGAGTCTTCACATCTTACCGTAAGATAGAGAGCTTCGTTGTGTTCAGTACCTTCCACATGCAACTCATCATCAAACAAAGTGACCTTGTTCACCTCAAATATCTTGTTGGCGATCTTTTCCAGATGGTTCACTGAGATTTTGTCGGGAACGTGATCCTCGTTTAGAAATTTCATCAAGGCCCGACGGTGCTCGTCTGAGTGGATTAACAATGACAACAGGGAAATCTGAGCAGACATCTTTCTCAACTATTCCACGATGGAATAGTCTTGTACCTTCATTTTTCTCAGAAACTCCTTCGCCTATTCTTCAGTTACAACTTTTTTCACTAGAACTGGGTTATCTTTGGAGGTTTTAGCTTTTCTTAACTCTTTTGGGGAAAAGCATCTCCCCGAACGAGTTAACCCATGGGCCTCATTGACTTCTTCTTTCACTTCCTTTCCCTTGTAGGTCACTATTACCCGTTCATAGTTCCATGGGATAGCCTTGCTGTTGACTATCGGCAACTGGGCTACAGGCTTGATTATGATAGGATCCGTACGGGCACCCTCTACAATTATGACAAGCTTGTTTGCCACTCCTGACACAACCACTTTCGACTTTTCTGGTTTTGCTGCAACATCACTTGGGGTTCTTTTCTCGGCTACCACAGATGGTACACCGATTGTCCTGCTCACCTTGTTCACTAACCCTTCAACTGTTGATTTTTTAACTGGCTTGACCTCACAGGACCGAAATATCATGACGGTCTGTGAAAGCTTCTTGGTATCCCCTCCCTTATGTACTATCTCGATCATGTTTGTTTCCTGATGTGTTGGCAATGGGTTCTGGTTAATGTTCGTTGCCTCTGGAGTTTGAACTTCAATCCGGTTTGTATCAATGAGCTCCTGGATAGCATTTTTCAAGTTCCAGCACTTCTCTGTATCATGCCCATGAGTACCAGAACAATATTCACAGCTTATAGGGTAATCAAGGTTCTTTTGAGGAGGGTTTGGCAATTTTGAGTCAATTGACCTTAACATACCCAATTGCCTTAATCTGTGGAACAAACTAGTATAAGACTCTCCCAACGGGGTAAAGATTTTCTTCTGCTGCAACCTCTCATTTTTAAAAGCTTGCTTGGGCCGAAAACTGGGCTGGCAGGGTTTCGGTAGGCTTGTGGGGGTTGGTAAGCATTTTGTGGAGTTGGGTAGGTGTTTTGTGGGGCTGGCGCATGCCATTGTGCATGGGCATGAGGTTGAGTGTATGTTTGGGCATGGTGGACAAAAAAATGAGGGTCTGGTGATGGGAAGTAATGTTGGGGTAGATTATACGGGGTTTGGGTGTAGGTTTGGTGGTGGGGTTGAGGCTGAGTATAATGGTTTGACGGGCCCCTAGGTCCAAACCATGATCTTGAATCAATTGTTGCCACATCTTCTTTCTTCTTCTTTCTGATTACTCCCCCAGTACCGTTTTGAATAGCTTCGGTAGTTGTCTTAATAGCCGAGTAACTCAGGATTTTGTTTGACTTAAGCCCTTCTTCAAACATGCCACCCATCTTTACTACCTCATTGAAGGACGTGCCCATGGCCGATACCAGATGGTCGTAGTAAGTGGGATCTAGGGCTTGCAGAAAGTAATCCACCATTTCACTCTCTTTCATTGGAGGGTCAACCCTTGCCGCTTGTTCTCTCCAACGAAAACTATACTCCCTGAAACTTTCACTAGCTTCTTCTCATTGTTAGTCAGAGACAGACGATCTGGAACAATCTCGAGGTTGTATTAGAAATGACAAGCGAATACTCGGGCCAAGTCATCCCATGTATACCATCTGCTGTGATCCTGATGAGTATACCACTCCAACGCCGCACCGTTTAGACTCAGGCTAAAGTATGCCATCAACAGTTCTTCCCTACCACCAGCTCCTCTCATTTTACTGCAAAATCCCCTCAAATGGGCCACTGGGTCTCCTTGCCCATCATATAGATTGAATTTGGGCATCTCAAATCCCACTAGTAGTTGAACATCGGGAAATAGACACAGATCATTATAGGCCACGCTCACCTGGCCTCCCAATCCCTGCATGTTTCTGAATGACTATTCCAAGCTTTTAACCTTCTTGAACATCTCCTCCTGTTCTAGATTTTTAGGTAGTTTCTCAGTTTCAGCAGGGAGGTCGAAACGAGGAGTGTAGGATTAAGGTTCTGGGGCCTTGAAAGTGGGCTTCGGGAGATAGTATTGGTTATCTTGGGTCTGGAATCAAGGCTCAGTGGAAGATCGGTGAAGTGTAGCGGGCGAAGGTGCAACGAAAACAGGGGTGACTGGTGGAGGGGGGTATGGAACTGGTTTGGGTGGTGGAGCTTGTGGTGTTTGGGAAGTGGTGCCACGGTAGTGGTGGTAAATGGGAAAGCTTGGAGATGAATCAGTAGTGCGAGGTTCCTGGGATTGAGCCAACGGTGGGACGAAAGCGGGGTTGGTAGGGTAGGATGGTGGTGGATGCCCTTTCACCCATGCCTGGTACATCACTGCCATCTGTTGTTTCAGCTTATACACTTCCTCTTTCAGATTAACATCAAACTTTTCCCCCTCTCTTGACGGATCAGTAATACTTGCATCCAATTCTTGGTTAGCCATGATCAACTTGTTTTTGGACCTGGTATTGTACGGGTAAGTTGCCAGAATGCCAAACTAACTAACCACCTTCCTGTACTATTTTTCAACAAAAAACTTGTTAGCGACTAGAGCTTAACAGATAGGCAATCGCACATTGGGGATGAAATTCACCTAAACAGTTAACCATTTCAATTATGCATTTGATCGGTTGCTTGCGTCATCCCAGCTTTCCTTAATTTCAACTTCTCTTTTTCAACTCCTGCCCTACTTTGCTTGATTTCTCGTTATTCTTTATTCCCTTATTTTCTCTCTTGTTTTGCCGTTGTTTCCTTCCCACAGTTTCCTGTTTTCTCTTCTTTTTTCTCTTTTTTCTCCCTTTTTATTCCTTTTTGGTTATGATCGAATCATATGTAGATTGCTTACGTATCATGACCCTGCATGAATTAGATCAAGCGTAGTTATGGGGGAATAAGTGTAAAAATAAATAAGATAAAAAAATATTTTGGGATTTTCAAATTTTCACAAAATAAAATGTTTTGATTATAATGACTCATCCTACCAAATTTAATCATAAAAACTAACAAACTCAAAAAGGGAAACTAACAGACTCCAACCGAAAGATGAAAATACATACTCGAAAATAGGCTAACAGACTCCAACAGAAAGAAAATATAGACTCGAGTAAAAATCATGAATATATCAATGCCTCAATTGCCCCTGGTGCCAGCGGGACATCATTCGGTCTCGCCACGGGCCTACGCACCAAATCCCCTTGGAGATGGTAGAGACCCTCCATTATCTAGCGGACAAAGGTCATTATAGTGGCGAAAAATATGGAACTGGACATGTCCTCGCACTCACTGCATTTCATCGTGATGTAGTCGGCGATCCTTTTGACCATTTCCCTTATGATGCCCTTTTCTTGTAACAAACGCCCAATCTGCTGGGATCTAGCCTCTAATATCTGGGTTGCGGTATGATTCTGCTCTTGCAAGTGCTGTAGGTCCCCCTCTAACTGTGCCATCAAAGCATAGCAATGTTCTCTCTCGGTTTTGAAACTCTTGGCTTGTTTAGCCATTTTACTTTCAAGGTTGCTAATCTCCTTTTCCCAACTTGTGATCCCTCTAACTTGTCATAGAAGGCTCAAATATACCTCCACATGTAATGCACATAGACAGCACGACTCATACACAGGTAAGGTCCACATTTGAACTCAAAATTCTAAAGCATGGTATCTAAGTGATAACAGCAAAACCAGATTTATTATATGACTCAGAAAAAAAGTCCGAATCAGGCTTGCCTACTAATTTTAACACATTGACAATTAAACATTAATCACAAAGACGATTATGATTTTATTTAAAGTTGATTGCCTGAGGCCTGCTTAGGCACGAAATACAGATGACTACAAGGCAGGTTTTTAAAGCAGACTCTTGAATCCTTGTAGGTATGATATCTAATACTCCCTCCGTTCCAATTTATGTGAACCTGTTTGACTGGGCACGGAGTTTAAGTAAAAAATGAAGGCTTTTGAAATTTGTGGTCCTAAACAAGTTCAAATGGGGCCCAGAGTATTTGTGTGGTTATAAAAGCTTCTCATTAAGGGTAAAGTTGTAACTTTAAGCTAAATTGTTACCAAACTTAGAAAGGGTTCATTCTTTTTGGAACGGACCAAAAATGAAATAGGTTCACATAAACTAGAACAGAGGGAGTAACAAATCAAGGCAGTTTTTGAAAGAACTTGTTTTAGAGAACATAAACCATTAATTAAACCAGTTTCGAAACGAACTAAAATGCGGACTGGGTTGATTCATTTAAATTAAACTAGTTGAGATCTATAGGCAGCATTTCCAGAGTTATTCCCTATAGGCATGACATATAGTTGTTTAACACTGATTTCAGAAACTTTGCAGGCATGATGAACAATGAAAGAAAGCATGTGACACTTGTTATAATAGGAGCTGGATGAAATTATATCCTATAGATAGGGCATCTATTTGTGAAATTGATTTTGAGACCTATTAAACATGATTTCTATCATGGTAAGGCAAGTATAGTAAAACTCTATAGGCATGATTTCTAACATGGTAAGGCAAACATAGTAAAATCCTATAGGCATGATTTCTAACATGGTAAGGCAAATATAGTAAAATGTAAAGTCCTATAAGCATGGTTTCTATCAACCTTACCCCACAAACATGTATATATCCACCCCTTTCACTAGTTACCCCTATATTCATTTACAAATTATGACAGACCAGCATTGAAATGAATTACATAAGTAAAAATGAAAAATAAGAAGTTACACTATAGAGAGCCTGATTAGGACTTCCTCCCTGAGTTATGTAATAAACCACCTCAAGTGCCAAGATTGTTCCATAGCCTTTTTTCATATCTGGGTGCGTTAGAGTTCCCTAAAGATCTCAAGGGATCCTGTGCAGTGCTTGCACCTAGATTGCATAACCAAGACGGAGTAAGTGCAGTGAGGAAGGGTCAGCTTTTATGTGTCTAAGTTCAGAGGGCACTCAAGGGTCCCAAGGCAAGGCTCACACAAAAGGGGCAGAACCTAGTGTTCTAAGAGTATATGTGAGAGTGCTTGACATAGATTTAAAAGAGGTTGAATTAGAAAGCAGTTTTGAAACAGCATATTTGAAATAAGTTTGCAAAACAACAGAAGAGTTGCTTAGGTAAAAAATATTTTTGAAAGGATAAGGCGATAGGAGCAAAAACAACTTGGAACAAGCCAGCACACACAGAACAAACTCAAAGAATAGTATCATTCACAAGCAGGGAAGTAAGGGGGGTTGGGAACATAGAGAGCCCAAATTAGAAACACATAAACATGGATGAGAGGAGAAGCATATAGACCAACAAGTACAAAGAACAAGTACAAAGAACAAGTAGCAATTGATTGGCCTCCAGAATACAAAACTACTACTTCAAAGTGTTAACAAGGGAATCATGCTCGAAATTAGAATAGTAATAAGACATAAGGACAGGGTATGTGAGTAGTCATGTTGAGGACAGGGGTTTATTACACATAATTAGTCATGCCACTTAGTGTTAATCAAGTACATTAGATGTCTATGATACTAACATGGCATACTAGTTGAGGGAAATAAACAAGAACTCAAGTAGACATGCTGATTACACTTGAACAAAAGAGGGAAAAACTTAAACATGTTGAATAAAGCAGTAAACGAGAAAAGTAATTAAACACATAGGCCATTAAATTAGTGCAGAAGAAGACATGGAGCACATAGAGTTGAGTTTCAGAATTGAACAAGGAATATACCAGTTAAGGAAGTAAAGTGCAGAAAAGTAAAGCAAGTAGAGTTCCATAGTCTTGCCTTGGCTTTTAGCCGGCTAGACAAGCAGTTAGCACAAGTAGCAGAGAAAGAAGAGAGAGTTTGAGTGTGTGTGTGTGTGTGTATTCTGAACTGTGTCCGTATAAGAGTCAAAATAAGAGAGTATATATAGCACTTAGGGAGATGAAATAAATAAGGTAAAAATGACCTAGATTTCATAAATAAAGTAGGTAAATATAATCAGCAACTTAATTGGGGCTAATCCCCATTAATTTTGCACAAACAGATCCGGGAAAGTCACGTTAATACAAGGAGAATCCATTACCAGCCGTGATTGGGGCTTAAATAAGGTAACAAATCATAAATTGACCATAAATTAATCAATCAGTTGGCATAAGACAAATAACACTAATTACAAGCCACAAATAAGGAAAGTAAGTAAAAACCCCAAAGAATACTGACTTTAGCGAGAAAAATTGGTTCAAATCCATAATAGAAAATTAAGCAAAAAAATTACAAAGAATACTGGTTTTAGCAGGAAAACTGGTTCAAATCCTTAATAGAAATCAATCAGTATGTTGGGTTGACAGAAATAAACAAATAACGGAGAAAAAATTGAAGAAAATTAATGCAACAAATAGAATTATCTAGGTTTAAGTATATACACGAGAATCAGTCAAGATAGTAAAGAAACAAAGCACTGAAGAGTTAGAAAAACCCTTTTGAAAACACTTAGGGCGAACCCTAATTTCAGAAGAAAGCGAATAGAGTCGAAATAGTTAACCAGAATAGGAGATCTTCAAGAGAAAGTGACAGATAGTACTCGAACCCTTTCAGATCTACAAAGATCTGAACTGATTCGAGTAGTTGTAAAACTAGGATTTTTAAAAACATCTGATATGAAAGAAACTTGATTAAAAATCGTAGATTCGAACTAAAAACGGAAGGAAATCAGTACTCACAAACAAGGATGGCCCTAGACAGGCCTGTAAACAAACTTCGGACGAAGGAACATGTCGAATCTCCTTGAGATTCTTTTAGGGATCCATGTAATCAACAACCCGAGGGTATAGAAGGCCGGTAGTGGTCGGAGAATACTCAGAATCTCCATAGACGAGAGTTTCTCATCGGTGATGGCGATTAGGGTTAGGCCTAGGATTTGAGAGCATTTGAGAGAAGAGAGATTAGATGTTGGCGTGTGAGATGAGTGAATGAGAGGGTCTGGGGGGTTAGGTCTAGGTTTAATTAAGGAAAGGGGAATGGGGACCGTTGATCTGAATGATCAATGCCAGGATTGAATGGGTTAGGTGGGTTCCAAGTGGACTTAGGGATTGGGCCGGATTCGGCCTGGAGTTTGGGTTGGGGCTGGTTATAATTTAAATAAGCGTGGCTAGTTGTAAAATACCCAATTAAAATTAGATGAATACTTATTAAAAATAGCTAATTAGATAAAATAAAATTAAAGCTAAATAGGTGAAATTAAGGTAATTAACTAATATTAAATATATAAAATGACAGATTATTGAATTAAAATAGCATAAAGTGTACAATTAGGTTATAATTGCAAAACTGTTGTAATTATAGCCAAACAATGCCAAATTGGCTAATTTGTGAAATAACTAAATCCTACTTGGATTAAAAATGATATATTGAGCTAAGAAATACTTTGAAATTACTTGTAATATTATTTATGAATAATGATTGGATATAAAGTACTGAATAAATTAGAAAATAAATTAATAATAATATGAAAAATTATGGAAAAATACCAATTATTATAAAAAGTGATTTTGAAGACATATACTTAAATTAAAAAAATAGTTTAAAGAAAAGTTGGGTAACAACACCAAGTCACCGGTTTAAAATCTCCAAACTTTTATTTATAGTCTGCGAACACAGAAATTCGGGTAAGAAATTCTGTTAGCCCGGGAGAAGGTGTTAGGCATTCCCGGGTTCCGTGGTTTTAGCACGGTCGCTTTGATCATACTTGCCTTATTAAATTTTTTAGCTACTCATTTTAGAACCTATGTGCTTTCACCCCTTTTAATTAAGAAATTATCCTAAAAAAAACGAGTCACGCGTACGTGTACCCATTTGTTTGGCGCGTCAAAAATGATGTTACGCGAACGTGTCCATAATTAATAACACTTTGTTATTATTAAGAAAGTTTAGTCGAAGTTCCTCGAACGCATACCCCGATTTTATTTTTAAAAATCGTAACCATGTCATGCGAACGTGTCCACAATCATGACAATAAATTCAAAAACGTGCCTAAAGCACTCTAACAAATGTTCATTTTTATTTTTCTAATAGCTAATAAAAATTTTCCACACACAAGTCAGCAACTATAATTTGAAAGCTACAAATTCATTAGTAAATTAATGCATGTTCCCAGCCATATGATGTATATATAAGGATACGCCTACTTAGCGTAAACATATATTTAAAAACCTTAAGCGCATTTATTAGACAAGAGTCTTCAAAGTATATATAATTGCAAGAAGTTAACAAGATTATAAATAAGTGTTTGCTTATAAAAGAAACAATATAGTGTATAGAAGATCAAGAAATAGTATAATCTAATTAAAAAAACTTAAAAATTACTATATTTTCACCTAAAGTTTCCATCCCTTCTCTTCCAACAATCAGCCAGTAGGTTTACTAGCTCTTTAACTAGGTGGCATCCAAGTCAAATTAAATTAAACACAAGATTCCAGAGTATTCATCAAGGCAAAAAATTGAGTCCCAATAATCAAATATCAATTAAGTTAAATATCACTAATCGGAAGCATGGTCTGAATCATACCATCAAAATCAAACTTGAAATTTAAAGGAGTATCAAGTGAGAATTGGACCTTTATTAATTACGTCCTAACTTTAAAATTTCTGCAACTCAACAAACGGACCTAACACCGGCGACAATGATCGGAAATCAATGACAACAAACTCAAACTTGACTCTCTTGGACAGCTTCGAACTAGAAATAGGGATCCAGTGATTCGACTGTTTCGATTCTCGTGAATTTCTGCTCATTTTCAGTGTGTCATTCTATACAAAGTATGCAACTATATATATACACAAAATTTTACTGCCTGTGAAAGAGTCAATTTCAATATCCTAACAAACTCCTGGGTGTGGCCAATTTTTTGGTGAAGAAAGGGTTAAGCTTCATTAGAGTTTTGTTGATTTTGTTGAAGATGAAGCCATTTTTGTTTTGGAGTATTTTTTTTCTTTTTGAGATTGGCCACGGCTGAAGCTCTAGAATTAGGGGTTGTCGCTAGGTCTAGGATTTTAGGCATTATTTTATAGGGGGTAGGAACTAGGTTAGTTCAAATGGAGAATGTGTATGGACTCAATATTTTTGGGCTATCCGAAATTGAGCCTTTTCAATTAAGACCAAACAAAATTAGCCCCAAATTTCTTACTCTTTCTTTTAGAACAAGACTAACAATACTAATCCATTTACTAATTAATCCTACTTTAATAAAATAACTAATAAAGTAAGACTAACCGTTAAAACAAACCTACCTTTTGGTATTTTTCAAATATCATACTAAAAGATAAAAATGGAATTAGATTAAAGTTATTGCAAAAATTAAAATAATATTCCTAAAAATAAAGTGGAAATATTTTTGTATTTTTGAATTTATGTAAAGTACATAAATTAAAAGTAACTAGATAAAAATGTTAATTAGCTAAATAAAAGAAAATATTTTTGTAATTTTCAATTTTGTGATAAAATAAAATAAAAGAGTCAAAACTAATTAAAATAGCAATATTAGGCCTAAACTAAACATTTACATGCTAAAATATGAAAAATCTTATGGAGGGTCAAAAATCACATGTCTATACTGCCCCTCTTTGACTAGAAATACGAAGTATTGTCAGACAAAGAACGACTAGACAGGTTTTTTGACCCGACCATTATTTAAAGAGACCAAAAGCTACAAGAAAGGAGAATGTGACTGAGCCCTGGTATCTAAGCTGCCTACATATCCTTGGCTATAAAGGAATCAGGCCACGTGTAGTTTAGAAGTGAGTGAGATGATGGAGTGTACCGAGGTGGAGAGCCGGTCGAGGTGTTGTTCTATCGAGGTTCCGGTCTGCGGTCCAGTTATTACATCAAAATCAAAAATGAAAAAGACTAACTAAGCCTATCAACTATAAGTTACAATATTCCTATCTATAAGTCTTCTGAAGCTTGATCTTGAGTCTTGCATGGTTTTTCATGTAGACTTTAGATTTGAACCTTGACGCTTGCTAGTTGCAGGTGCTAGTTCATTCTTCTTCAACTTTTCAGATCAAAACCGGACATAGCATGCTTGTGACTTCAGTCATATCTTGAGCAGCTCACATCTTTCATCAACTTATGCATTTGGATTCACTTCTTGCCTTTTTTTTATTCTGGATTGTGACTAACTTCCGTTGATCATCTCGGACTATTGACTCGCATTCTTGCTGCGAGCTTCTTTTGTTGCTGACTTGAATTGCATTCTAAAGTGAATTACCTTGTTTTCTAGGTGGGCGCCTAACTGCCAAAACTTGAACTGTCTTCCTTTTAAACTTGAACTGTCTTCCCTTGTTCTCCAGGTGGGCGCCTGATTGCTGAAACTTTCTGTGTTCCCTTATTTTCCATGTGGGTGCCTGCAATCAAAACAAACAAAACAAATGAAATTTTCTGCCCCAGTTTGCACTAGGAAGATTTGTAAGTTGTTAGCAATATTGTAAATTACTTATACTATTGATGCAATGATGAGAGTAAACTAAAGAATAGACTAGGATGTGCGTCTCCTATGAGTAAAACCAAAAAACTTTGACTAGCAAATGCGTTTGCTACAAATAAAACCTGAATGAACCAAACTAGGAAGTGCGTCTCCTAGGGGTGAAACTTGAACGAACCGAACTAGGAAGTGCGTCTCCTATGAATGAACTCTCAATTTGGAAGTGCATCTCCTAAAAGAATAACTTGAAAAACCTTGATTATGAAGTGCGTCTCCT
Organism: Nicotiana tabacum; assembly: GCF_000715075.1. NCBI lineage: Eukaryota > Viridiplantae > Streptophyta > Magnoliopsida > Solanales > Solanaceae > Nicotiana > Nicotiana tabacum. The sequence goes on from NC_134090.1 coordinate 106,725,057, forward strand.
AGGGCCGAACATAAATGACTCAAACTAGGAAGTGCATCTCCTAAGGGTGAGATCTCAATTTAGGAAGTGCATCTCCTAAAACAAAAATATAACCTGAAAAACCCAAACTAGGAAGTGCGTCTCCTAGGGGTGGAACTACCATGACTCAAACTAGGAAGTGCGTATCCTAGGAATGAACTTAAATGAACCAATTAGGAAGTGCGTCTCCTAGTGGTAAAATCTCAATTTAGGAAGTGTTTCTCCTATGAATGAACTCTCAATTTAGGATGTGTGTCTCATATGGGTGAAACTTCAATAATTCAAACTACGAAGTGCATCTCCTAGGAATGAACTTAAATGAACCAATTAGGAAGTGCGTTTCCTAGTGGTAAAATCTCAATTTAGGAAGTGTGTTTCCTATGAATGAACTCTCAATTTAGAAAGTGCATCTCCTATGGGTGAAACTTCAATGATTCAAACTAGGAAGTGTGTCTCCTATGAATGAACTCTCAATTTAGGAAGTGTGTCTCCTATGGGTGGAACTTAAATGACCCAAACTAGGAAGTGCATCTCCTAAGGGTAAAATCTCAATTTAGGAAATGCGCCTCCTAAAACAAAATATAACTTGAAAGACCCAGACTAGGAAATGCGTCTCCTAGGGGTGAAACTTCATTAACTCAAACTAGAAAGTGCGTCTCCTATAAATGAACTGTCAATTTAGGAAGTGCGTCTCCTAAAAGTATATCCTGAAAGACCCAGACTAGGAAGTGCGTCTCCTAGGGGTGGAAGTTCAATGACTCAAACTAGGAAGTGCGTCTCCTAGGAATGAATTTAAATGACCAAAGCTAGGAAGTGTGTCTCCTAACAAGTATAATCTGATAGACCCCTACTAGGAAGTGTGTCTCCTAACAGGTAAAACGTCAATGACTCCAACTAGGGCGTGCGTCTCCTAGGGATGAATTTAAAAGACCAAAACTAGGAAGTGCGTCTCCTAGGGGTGGAATCTCGATTTAGGAAGTGCGTCTCCTACAACAGAATATAACTTGAAATCCCCGACTAGGAAGTGTTTCTCCTAGGGTTGATGTGTGATCTTCTAATAGCCTTTGCATAAGCAGAACTGGGGCATTACACCCGAAAAATTCAAGCTTCCGAGCTTTGATATGAATATAGCTTTCATCCCTATTTTAGACAAACAAAACTTGTGATTTTGAACATGGTGGTTGGTTTGTGGCCTTGACTTTGAGGACGATTGCTCCTTCACTTGCCATGATAACATTGATTTCCGCTTGGAAGACCTTGCTTGTCATTGGTTAACCACCTTCTTTGTCAACCTTATCACAGAAAATACCTTTGATCTGTTCAAACTCAATATCCTCTTTCCGTTGCATTTTGCTCATGAATTGACATTTACCGAACCTTTGCATTTCTCATGAATCCTAAAGCACGCCGATTGTTACCAACTCAGTGCACATGTTGTTCTTTCCTGACTTATGCCACTTTGATGTGCTATCCAGATCTCGTTTTGTGCAATTGGAAAGTTGGTGGCAAATTTTGAAATCATTTCTTACTTGTTCTGACCAAACAGACTCAGGAAGAGGAAGTAAACAAGACAAAAGGAACAGAGTAAAGGACAATGGAAAGAGATGATTCCTAACAAAAAAACTACAAAGTAGAAACTCATCAGATGTGGATACCAACTGTAATGACCATGACGTGCACCTTTGGATTAAGTGGCCTAATCTGTCAAGTAAGTCTAATGTCCAACTCTTGTTATACCCCGAAACCGTGAAACTGGGCTTCAATGCTCCGATTACCAATCTGATTCACGATCTTTATTCGACTTGTAGTGCCCGAAGGGTTTTCACCATCAAGCCTCTCTCATTTTGCTCTTTCTCTCAACTTACCGTCGCCTTATGGTGTCTGTGAAGGTTTTCACCGATAAGACTCTCTTATTTTTTCTTTTCTTTTTCCTCTGATTCTGCAGATGACAAGGCATTAACCACGATAGAAATATCATATGCTTCGGGCATGTCTGACTTGGCACTCTCAAAGATTATCTAGGAGTCTTTTTTGGACTGTAATATGGCTTTTGGATAAGGTTAGAAAGAAAGGATATCATAAAGGCTCAAAATAACTAAGACAACGGGGTTAATTTATTTACAATTTTTGGAATCCATTCTAAAAGCTTTGTCCCAACTTCTAAAATAATGGAATTTGATTTTTTTTTCTTTTTCATTTTGAGATGGACTTTCTAAGAAAGGATGCCCCACTCTCGACTTTGTCGGATTATGAAATATTTTATTTGGTATGACTGAACCGTAAGGCTGCCTACGTATCTTGTGGTGACAAGAATCAGGTTAAACGTAGTTCACAAGAACATTTTTATTACTATTTTCCTTTTTCTTTTTCTTTCTTTCTTTTTCCCCTTTTTTTGCTTTATCTCTATTTTTCTCTCTTTTTTTTGAATTTTCTTTTTGGAATGAACTTTCTAAAATAAACCTATGGGGACATGAACTTTTTTTTCTTTTTTCGTATGACTCTAACTTGATTCCAAAAGAAGGGAGGTCAAAGAAATCAGTACAGACCCAAAAAGGTATCGAATGGTATAAGTGTTTGGTTAGCTGAAAGAGGGTCTCCCAATCTATGAAAATGCCAAGTACAATACGTTCAACTTTAGAATGAAAAAGAAGATCATGCACAATATTTCTTTTACAGCTTCGGCATTGATATCACTGATATGCTTTCCACTTTTTTTTAGTGTGTTGTCATGTATGGAACTCTCACTGGGTGATTTCTTCTTCACGATAGGTACCCTTCGTCTGTTTGGAGCAAACTCCATTGACTTTATCTTGTAAATTGAGGTGTACTTGAACGGAAAACTGCTCACTTCAAATCATTGGGACACACTCTCTTATAACAAATTCTTGTCGTCACATTAACTTCCCAAACTATCTGCCCCAGTTTCACACAATTCGGGCTTTAAGGGATCTCAAAATGCCTTTACTTATTTCCCTCAAATGTTCCTTCATCTTAAAAATTGTTCCATTGCTTCATGACTAAACTAACTTTTAAGACCATACTGAGAATTACGCGTGCATGTCATATCACTAGAGTCGGCAGGAAAAGAACTATGAAAGAAAAAGGGAACTAAATAAAGAATGACTAGAAATAACAGAAAATAGAAAATTGCATTAGACAAACAATGAAGGGGTTCAAACAACAAAACAAGCAAACTAAACTAGGGTTACAACCCTGGAACAAACCTAGATAACACTAAACGAGTTACTACGACTAAACGAACTAGGAAAAATAGAAGGATAGAAGGGTTTGAGAGTCACAAGACAATATCCGGATTACAACCCTGAAAAACCCCGGACAAGAGAAATGACAACAAAATAAACCACCAAGACTCCTCCCTGGCTAGCCAAGAAAGGAGCATCTTTCCAATCACCAAGCTCGACATCCTAGCTACTGAGTTCCGCATCAACATTACTAGAACCTTCACAAGTGTTCATCGCATTGTCCTTAGCAAATTGCTTTTGGGTCCCTTTTGTCGGCTCGTTCTTAGGATCAACTTCCGGAACCAAGAATGATAGCGCTAAAATATTTGCAGCAAGTGGCCCTTCGAGTATCTCAGAAGAGTTCTCATACTCCTTTTCCACACAAATCATGTCCACCATATGCGTCTAATTATGAACAGGCAATGGATTTTGGCTAGTATCTGCTGCATTTGGATTTTGCACGGTAATGTCACCTGCATCAATAAGCTTCTGGACTGCTCCTTTCACATGCAAACACTTTTCAATGTCATGCCCCGGGGCATTAGAGCAATATGCGCACCTTTGAGAAAAATCAAAATTCTTTGGAAGAGGGTTCGACAATTTTATTTGAATCAACTTCAACATGTCCAATTGCCTCAGCCTTTGGAACAGACTGGCATATGATTCTCCAATAGGAGTGAATGACTTTTCTATTTGCTGATGCCTTCTCATTTTGTACTCTGGCCTCGGTTGAAACCTTTTGCGGGTAGGTGGTTGATATTCTTGAGGAGGCGGGTAAGATATTTGCGGAAATGGTGCAGGCCATCGCGGGTCTCGTGAGTGTGGAGCATATGGCGGTGCATTGTGGATAGGGTACTAGGAAGGTGAGGTATGACTTTGGGAATTTTGTGAAGAGAAGTAGCATTGGGGAGGATTTATTTGGAGCACGAAGATATCCATGGGGTCGATATTGAGGCTGAAAGAATTGAGCGGGAATGCCCACTAGATCCTGTCATTGGCGGGGCTCAGCAACATCTTTTCTATCAATGGGAGGACTGTCCCGAGCCACTTATTTGTTCCATTTGAACCAAAACTCCCTAAAGCCTTCCTTGGGTTTCTTTTCCAACTGAGATAGGGAGGAGCGATCTGGGATAATATCTTCATTGTACTGATAGTGCCGAACAAAATATTGAGCCATGTCACCCCATGTATTCCACTTACTGACATCTTGACGAGTATGACATTTCAAAGCTTCCCTAGTCAGGCTCTTACTGAAATACGCCATCAGTAACTCATCTTTCCCGCAAACACTTCTTATTTCACTGCACTAACCCCCCAGATTGGCTACTGGATCTCCATGCCCATCATACAAATTAAACTTTGGCATCTTAAACCCTTTTAGCTTTCTGGATGTTTCATCTTGCTCCACTGTCTTAGCAGGCTTTGCAGTCTCACCTGGAGGCTCAAAATGAGGAGCGCAAGAGTATGAACTCGAGACCTTAAAAATTGGTTCTGGAGCATAGTGTTGGGAATCGGGAATTTTGAACACAGTCTCGCTAGAGGATCGAGGAAAGGTAGCAGGTGGATGGGCTACAAAAACATGAGTGGTCAAAGGAGCGAAATATGAGGTGGTTCTGGGGGGGTGGAGTGTGAAGAGGTTGTAGGGAGATATCCTGGACTTTTGACAGTGGCGGAATGATGACAAGGCTTTTAGTGTAGTTAGCGGGGACTGATGGTGGAGGACGTCCACTAATCCAGGCTTGGTATATTTCAACCATCTGTCCTTTTAACCTTAGGACCTCTTCTTTCAGCTCAGATTCTGATTCAACAATCCCCTTAGATGGATCAGTAACATCTGTATCCAACTCTTTGCTAGCCATGACTACCTTGCTCTTTGACCTTGTGTTGTATGGATGAGTTACCTTAAGAACCACAAACCAACCACCCTTCTGCTCAATGAAGATAACAAAAGGGAACAAAGTGGGGTAATCCTGTTAGAATTAGGGCTTTTAGTAGCTAAAAATATCACATTGCGTGCAATGCACCTAGCAATAATTAACGGTTCTAGAATGAATTCGAGGATCACCAGGTCACTTGGAATCATCCCAATTTGTTCCCTCCAATCTTCTCTTTTCATTTCTTTTCTAGCACTTGCTTGCTCATCTTCCTTCCTCTTTTTTTTTTCCAATTATCACTCTTTTCTTTCCTCTCGTTTCTCACATCCCATAATTTCATCTCTTTTTTCTTTTCTTATTTCTTTTTTTTTCTTTTTTTCCTTTAATAGTAAAAAACGATTCGATCGAACCCCATGTAGGTTGCCTATGTATCATGACGCCGCATAAATCAGATCTTTGCGTAGTTCGGAAAAATCGAGAATAAAGTAAACAAACTAACGTTCTCTTTTTTTCTTTTCTTTTTTACCTTAATGACTACTCTGACGAGAAAAGAGAAATAAAAGAAGCAAATCCATTTTTTTTTGAATTTTCTAGACTTAATGTTCTATAACCAAAGAAAAATATTTTGAGTTCGTTTGATATCCTGAAAGAAAGATTTCGAACCAAGAAATGAAAAAGATAAAAAATATTTTTGGATTTCAGTTTTGATTACCTAAGGGAGAAACTCTGAAGATAAACCAAAGATAAAGTACATTTTTTTCTTCTATGTACAAAGTCCTAAAGTTCTAGTGACAATAAAACAATTTTTTTTTTGCTTTTTATATATTTCACAAAGAAGAACCTCAAAAGAAAATCTTTTTTGAATTTTTGAAATGAATATCTAAAAGGAAACTTCTAAAGAGGTATTAAAAGAAAATTCTCTTCTTCTTTTTTTTTTTGGATTTTTTAGTCTTAATTTACTAAAAGAAATGTATAAGCAATTTGTTATTTTGAGTTCTAGACATTAATTTCCTAAGGAAACCACCTGAAATAAATTTTTTTTTTCATTTCTAGAATCAGTATTCTAAAGAAAACTTCTAACGGAAATATAAAACGCAATATTTTTTTGGATTTTTGAGTTATAACACACTTTTTCAAATACAAAATAGAAAGTACAATAACAAAAGATTCGACATTACTATACAAGACTAGAAGGTAAAAGACGACATGAAAAGAAGAACAGACTCAAAACACAAAAAAATAAAAAAATAAAAAATCTCCTTAAGCAATTCCTGAACGAGCGATCCTGACTGGATGGGTCTGGGGCGTCTGTCATGCTCAAACTCCGGTAAGTAGACCCACACCTGTATGAGAAAATTAAGACCAAATAATAGTCCCTATTGGACACATGCAAGACATGATTGTGACTATTTTTTTCTAATATTAACCTATGTGGCTAAAAATGCAAGATTTGGCTAAGACCCCGCGAAGCTGAGAACCTAAGACTCACTAGGAAGACCGAACCCTATGTGGGTTGCCTACGTATCTCGCCCCGAGAGACGAGAATCAAGTTCGCGTAGTTCGGAAAGATTGGATACGTGCTAGAATTAAAAAAACAACTAATTTAGAGAAAAATATATCTTTTGTCTTTTTTTTTAATAAATGGTGAAATATGTAAACTCTTTTTGGATATTCTTTTCCTTGTTTTTTTTGATTTTTTGATTTTCAGAAAATGATGAAAAAGTGCAAAATCTTTTTTTTTTAATTTTTCATTTTTTTGTCTTTTTCTTAACAAAAATGTGGAAGAAAACATAACTACGCCCTACTTGCTTTATTTTCACACTTCACCCTCTCTTTTTTTCTTTTTTTCCATTTGCCCTCAACTATCATTGGTCCGTCAAATGACCCTTTTGCCCTTGAAGAAATGCAACATGTAGCACATAGGATGCACCAAGATGGTCTGTTATTTTGGGTATACCTGTCCTAGACGGACCCAACCCCTGTGTTGAGTCCCCAAAGTCAAATGCACATGATGCAAACAAATGTGCCTACTAAGGATCCGTCATGAGGTCATGTTATTCTAAGTTTAAACCTGGGGTTGTGTTCTTGAACTGGCTTACCCGAGCGGACTACCCAAGCCGAAGAGAGGGCAACGTACCGGGAGTACCCAAGTCTACCCGGCCTTGTTGGTGACCCAGCCTCGTTCTATTTGGTATAACTTCTACAGAATAAGCGGGCCACGTGAACGTGTGCACCTTTTTTAGAAGACTCGGAGGGGTGGTGTAAGAAGGCATTTTAATTGTGAAGACCCGGCCGGTCGTTTTAAGAATTAACGCCCGAGTTTATTTCTGCTATTTTGATTTGCTGGGATGTTCGGTTTTGAGTTTCGAGGAGTTTTGGGATACTTAGTCCCTAAATGAGAGCTTATGTGTTGGAAAGTTGGTCATAGTCGGAACAGTGTGAAGACGGCTTCTGAATGGAAATTTGATGGTTTTGTTAGCTCCTTTAGGTGATTTCGGGCTTAGGGGCATGTTCGGATTGTGTTTTGGAGGTCCGTAGCTAATTTAGGCTTGAAATGCCAAAAGTTGATTTTTTGAAGTTTCCGGTCTGATAGTGAGATTTTGATCCGAGTGTCGGAATGGAATTTCGGAAGTTGGTGTAGCTCCGTAGTGTTGAATGTGACATTTGTGCAAAATTTCAGGTCATTCAGACGAGGTTTGATAGACTTTTTGATCGAAAGCGTATTTTGAGAATTTTGGAGTTCTTAGGCTTAAAATCAATGGTTAATTCGAGGTTTCGATGTTGTTTTAGGTGTTTTAAGTATTGGTACAAGTTTGGATAGTGGTTTGTGACTTGTTGGTGCCTTTGGTTGATGTCCCGGATGCCTCTAGATGAATTCGGATGATTGACGGAAAGATTTTGGAGTTAGAGTTGCAGCTTCAGCTGCTGGTTCTGTCATAACTGCACCTGCGGTTTGGGTTCCGCAGAAGCGGCTCAGTGACCGCAAGAGTAAAATTTTGAAATTTCTTCAGGAACCGCAGAAGCGGTACTGCATCTGCGGATTGAGAGTCGCAGATGCGGAACTTGGCCATTAAGAGAAAATGCGCAGGTGCGACCTTTGGTCCACAAAAGCGGGATTACAGATGCGGTCCCTTGACCGCAGATGCGGAAATCGCTGGGCACAACATATAAATTTTTGCCTTCGTGAAATTTACCCATTTTTCATCTTTTCAAAACGGGAAGAAGCTTGGGGAGCACTTTTCAAGAGGGATTTTCAGAGGAGTTCATTGGGTTAAGGTCTTTGGTCCTTAAACTCGTTATTAGATTGATTTTTATCAATTTAAGCATGAAAAATTAAGGAAAATCAGTGGTAATTGGGGGGTTAGGGCTTGTCTAATTGGAGACCTTTGAGTGATGATTTGAGGGACAAATTTAGATCCAATTTTGGTACTTTTGATATGACTGAACTCATGAGAGTGCGAGGTTCCAGGAAATATAAATTTTACTCAATTCCGAGACCTGGGCCCGAGGGGTATTTTGGTCATTTTACATAATTTCTCGTATTAGCTTAGAATTTAATTGTAGAATCAGTTACTTGAAGTGTTATTTACATTATGCAATTGAATTGAATAGATTTGGGTCATTTGGAGTCGAGTACTCGTGGTAAGAGCATGGTTTCGGGTTGATTTTGAGCCGGTTCGAGGTAAGTGACCTTGTGTGGGGGACCTTCCCCTTTAGGATTGGTATATTTGGTAATTGAAATTCCTTGTACGTGAGGTGACGAGTGCGTACTTGTGCTAATTTTTGGAAATCCGATTTTCTTTATGTAATTACTAGTATGTTTCCTTTCCTGTTTCTATTACTTGCACTATTAAGCATGTTGTTAACTTAGGAATGCATGTCTAAGTGACTTAGTTGCTTTATTTGCTGTTACATCTCGCGATTTCATACGTTACAATTTCATTTTCAGTTAACCGACGTAGACTCGGAGATTAGATCATCTTGACGTTAACGTACTTATATTATTTATAACAAGCGATAAATAAGTGTTATGAAGGATAAAGGGGTACGCGGATTAACGAAAACAAGTTTCGTTAGAAGTGGTCAATTTAGAATAAAATACGGGTCGAGCGATAATACCCGATAATTACGAATTAGTACCATGCAAGGTACCATATGACCACGGTAGTATAATATATAAAGTATATATGAAGTATTTTAAAAATAAATAGAATTTTAAATAATTTGTGGGAATTTTTAAATTATGCGGGTAATAGATTAATTATCGGGTAACAGAATATTACCCAGTTAACTAATAAGCGGACAAAATTTAATTAAGTAACCCAAAGCCACGTGGCACAAAGCCACAAAGGCTAAGAATGACTCTTAGTCATTCAAGCCATGTGGCTACTTGTAGGGATTACATTAAGTCTTATCAAACAAGACTTGGTTACAAGTCTTACATGTAATATATGGTTATAAGCTTCATTGTTTATTGTCTCGGATCAAACAACAATTGCCTTTGGCTTAAAAGCCAGGAAAGATGTGGCAGAAAAAAAGAAATTCTTTCAAATTCAAGGAAATTCTTGCCTTACATGGAATGAGTTTGGGCATGTTCATAGACGTTAATAGTCTTCAAGAAGCTAAGATAAGGGTGAGGTTCTTAGTTGATAAGCTCAAAAACTATTTCCTACTACAAAAGGGCAAGGACGATATCACGGTCATAATGCATTATGCTTTTTGAGATTTAGCCATATATATTACATCTAGAGAACAACATCTTTTTGGGATAAACCATGATTTTTAAGCTAAAAGAGTAGCTTCCGTAGGAGCCTAATCCGATTTTTGGGTTCTAAGATTCAATCCACGGAGATTTCCAACGGGATAATGATACGGAGTTTTTCCTACTCTAGGTATGTTAAGGCTATCCCTTCTTTCTTTTGGCATGATCTATACGATACGAACGGAACGTGCAAATACACAAATTCCATGAAAGACTCTATTCATTGAAGTATTAGAGATATCTATATTCTTGAATTTCCGTGTGTTATAATATCTTATCATCTGTTCATGGGTCTCAGAAAAATATGAAAGTTGAAAAGAGTTTACTTTATAATATTACTCAGAGGCAAAATGGTCTTATGACATTCCGAATGATTTTATTGACATACTTTTTATTTACTGCATTCATATGCATTGACCCATGACCAGATGGCGTTATATACGCGTATATATGTATATGGGATATAGGAAAAGGTTACGGCGTTATATACGCACCACCACCTGATCAGCTGGTATATGATGATGATGTTGCCCACAGTGGCTGAAATATGATTCAAACGGCGTTATATACGCATATATATATGTATGTATTCGAACAGCGTTATATACGCGTATATATGTATGTATATATATATATGTATATGAGATATGGGAAAGGTTATGGCGTTAAATATGCACCACCACCTGATCAGCTGGTATACGATGATGATTTTGCCCATAGTGGCCGATATGATATGATGGGATGCCCTCAGAGACTGATGATGTTATGAAACATGTACCTATGCAAGACATGACATTCATACGCATATGCATGACATTAAAAGTAATTTATGATTTACAAAGTTATTCAGACTTACAGGTTGAGTCATGTACTCTATATGTCTTCCATGTCTCTTATGTATTTATTATGTGCCTTACATACTCGGTACATTATTCGTACTGACGTCCCTTTTGCCTAGGGACGCTGCGTTTCATGCCCACAGGTCCCGATAGATAGGCCGAGAGCCCTCCAAGTAGGCTATCAGCTCGGCGGAAGATGTTGGTGCACTTCATTTGCTTCGGAGTTGCTTGTTTGGTTAGTATGATTTAGACATGTATTGTTTGGTATGGCGAGACTCTATCCCCACCTCTACGATATTTATGTATTCTTAGAGGCTTGTAGACATATGTCGTATACGTGAAAGATTGTACGGCCTTGTCGGCCTATGTTTGAGTTTATAAATGATTATGTTGGCCTACTAGGCCCGTATGTCACGTGTATATAATAATGTAATAAGAAAGATACGTTACGTTGGTACTCAGTTGAGTAAGATACCGGGTGACCATTACGGCCCATTGGTTTGGGTCGTGACAAAAGTGGTATCAGAGCAGTTCTGTCCTAGAGAGTCTACAAGCCGTGTCTAGTAGAGTCTTGTTTATGGGTGTGTTGTGCACCACACTTATAAGCAGAAGGCTACAGGGCTTTAATATTGTCACTTTTTCTTCTTACTCTAGATCATGTGGTAGAGCTCAGTCATAGGAATTCAAATTCCTAAATCCTATTTGTAATAAGACGATACCTATATCCGGAAAGAAGGTTGGAAAGAGAAATTGTTGTGGAAAAAGCTGAGTTAGAGGAATTGGATTTTTGTATGATGCCTACGATAAGTAAATGTGAGGTCTTTAGCAGATCATGGGTATACTGAAAGGTGTAAGCTTCCTGATAAGAAGCCTTAAGGCAAGAATGCCTATTCATCTTTATGGTGAAAGACAATGAGAGATTAAGAAGATAAAAACATTATCGTTATATGTATATTTGATATGGTATTTTGAATGGAACATTTTTATAAAAAGTTTGAAAAGTATGATTTTATATAGCTATTAATATTACTATTTTCGGATATAGTAAATTATACTCATAATATGAGAAAGTTTATTAGATTTTCTTTACTGTAAAGATAGAAATTATTTTCGCACAAGAAAAAGAAGGTTATCTTTTTACCATTTTAAGAATAAAGTGTACGAAATTTTTTACTCTTTATATGAGATTAGAAAAATTAAAAGTTGAGAAAATATGTGCATTTTTTACGTGGATGTTTTAATAAAATAATAGTGTATGTATTAATTTTATATGGTACAACATAACCATGATAGTGAGGTTTACAAAGTGTATTAAAAGTAAATAGTATTTTAAGTGAGTTAAAAGAATTCTTGATTATATGAATAATTGATTAAGTGGGGATTAAGTAAGAATTTTGGATAAATACAAGGAGACAACCTCCATGAGGGAGTGTGAAATTTTGGCAGCAAATTAGCGACTCTTAAGTCTTATTTGATTAGATGGCAAAATATAAGGTTTAAAATACATCCAGAAATTGATATTAGAGATAGTATTTTGAATGGCGTTGGATTTGGCTTCTTATTTTATTAAAAAAAAACCTCCTTAAACGCACTTATATTTTGTCTTTCTGCAGGAAAAGTTCAAATGTAAATGAAATAGGTTTCCTCATAGATTTCTCAAGTACCCTACATTTATAGAGTGCTACTGAGTTTTTGCATTTAGATATTCCTACACCTTGGTACATTCATACAAATAAATCGTCTTACATATCAAAACGTTGTTTAGTTGTCAAAGAATTTAAATTGGCAGTCATGTCAAAGGGATGAGATTGCACTTATTTAAATCCCACAGACATGATAGAATTCCATAATATTGTGCTAGCACGACGTCAAGGAGGGGAAGTAAAGGTTCCTACCCTAGTTGTGATTAATAAATAAGGAGCTAGTGCGAGACGTAACTTAAGACAAAGGAAATAACCCAAGAAAGATTACGAGGAAAATTGATATGAGAATGGGCCAACGAGTAGTTAAAAATTGGTCAGGAAGATCCCAGTTATGGCTAAATAGGAGGTTACAGACAAGTCATCAGATCGTGTAAGATAAACATAGTAGAACCCAACATGGAGAATTCAGCATCGAATAATATCATTATAATACTTGAGATATATTCAAACAAGAGTCGGGGTAGTTAAAGGTACCGTATGAGTATTACAGGGATAAAAGAAAGTGTCACTGGGAAGACAATCAAAATATCAGTTCAGAAGCAACCATATAAGCACAATGGCATGGAAGTAAGCAACTACGGATGATTATAGGCAAGTAAGGACATCAAAAAGGTCCATAATAAGGTCATAGCTTTATGAGAGTCAAGGGTTCTCCCTAAGTACTACAACGAAAGACTAGCTGAGGAGATAAGAAAGAAGGCTTCAACTTAAGCACAATGACCTAAAGAGGAAATGGTTGTGTAACAACAATCTCGTAATAACATAAGCATTCCAAAGGAAAGTGGCACCTACCGTGGCTAATGAACGGGAAGTAAGAATTAAAAGTAATATTCGAGATCATATGAGTTGTATGAAAACTCTGGCAAGTGTTGGCACTAAGATAAGCTAAGTATGGACGCAACAGGGGGGCCGGAAGACCAGGAAAATTAATAGCTTACGTTGAAAGAAAGCTAAGATGGAACGAAAGAATTATTTGATCAATGATCCAGAGTTAGTACGTTATGGATACACTCAAGATTTTGGAGCATTATCCATGAAGCATATTTGTTGACAATCATACATCCATAGAAGACTCCGGTATAAGTTAAAAGTAAGAACTGAGCCTAGGGCATAGATAAAGGATTGAATTGTTAGAAGATTGTATCATGGATATTTCATAACGCCCATGAAAGGCTAAGGTAATAACGGATACCATGAGCCACAGATCGGAAGATGGCTTAAGCCTACGTAAAGATTGATCAGAAGGAAGAGGAAACTAAAGAATTACATCACTCAAGTAAATCAGGAGTCTGATTATTGGACCTAGAAAAAAAATTATAGAAGTTGTGCTTGAGAACGTGACAGAATCACTCTTAATATCAGATGTTCTAGAGAAATAACACAACAACCATAATCTATAATGGCTCTACAAGGAAGCCAGTTAGAAGAAGTATCAGCCTCATAAGAAGTCAGTACGAAGCTCCCACCGGATTATGTATGTACCAGAGGTACGAGTATTATAATAGAACCTAAAGTTATGGACATGAATTACACCTAGGTGGAAGGGAGGTCAGGAAAGAGATAGAATATACGATGCGAGATTTTAAGGTAAATAAGGTAAAAGTGAATAACGTACGAGATACTCAAAGGCAGAATATGTGCATAGTCCATACTTCGGATAAAAGGTTAGAAGTGCTGAGATTCAATATCCAGGAATGATAGCGGCATCGTTAGTAGCATACCTTCCAACCTATAGTCTAGGTATCGAAAAGCTTGACTAACAGAGCAAAGAAGAATTAGAGACGATGCGATGTCTCGCTTGATGTTCCAAATGACATAAGGAAATCTATGATGCAGGCAAGTTGAAATGTTGCAAGTAATATAAATAGAGATGTGTAGGTCAAAAGTTATTGTATGGTGAAGCGACAAGGTTCTAGAAGACATGAGCAAGGATAAGAATGTGTGAATGGGAAAGTAACAAAATGGATAAGTCCTTAGAAGTAAGCCCATGAAAACAATAAGAGCATATGATTTCTCTATGTTATACAAAACTTAATGTAGCCTGAATGAAGTCAAAGAAGTCAAAGACAAATGGCATTTAGAAAGAATGAAATGCTGACCCAGTAATAAAATAAGGGTATAGTTGTCACAGATAAAGGATGAAGTTTGAGCCTTCGTTTGAATAATGATTTGAAAAAAATAGAAGAAGAGGAGGAGAAAAAGATTTTGCGGATGGCAAAAAATTAAGATACCCCATAAGGCGAATCATATTGAGACACTATGAAATACAATTATGGGAATCACTTCAAATATTCCTCAATGCAACATAAGCCCTAGCGGTAATTTATTACGTAAGAAGTTTTATGTCTTCAAGTAGAGGATTATAGATCAACACTGAGGCGAATTAACAATGGTGAAATACAAGTTACAAAGTATGACATGAGATTAGGCCATGATTCATAAGACAAACAGTAATGAAGGAGCATTGAAGGGCTGAGATTTATACTTAAAGGATAAACTTACAAAGTCAGCCTATTTTCTGACCATTAGAACTACATATTCCTCTGAGGATTATGCGAGGCTTTATATCAAGGAGATAGTACGATTGTATGGTGTCCCTATATCTATCATCTCAGATAGAGGGGCTCAGTTTACAGCTAACTTTTGGAGGTCCTTCCAAAAAGGATCGGGGACTCAAGTAAGTCTTAGTATCGCATTTCATCCCTAGAAAGACGGACAAGCTGAGCGTACTATTCAAACACTGGAGGATATGTTACGAGCTTATGTAATATACTTCAAAGGTAGCTGGGATAATCATTTGCCACTTATTGAGTTCACATATAATAATAGTTACCATTTCAATATTCAAATGGCTCCAAACGAAGCTCTTTACGGACAGAAGTATAGGTTGCCCATAGAGTGGTTTGATGTTGGAGAATCTAGATTACACGGTCCAGACCTGGTTCAACAAGCCATAGAAAAAATGTAAAGTTGATTTGAGATCGACTATTAACAACTCAGAGTCGTCAGAAGTCATATTCTGACGTGCAGCGTCAAGATTTAAAGTTCAGGGTTAATGACTGGGTATTCTTAAAGGTGTCGCCTATGAAGGGTGTGATGAGATTTGGAAAGAAAGTCAAACTAAGCCCACGGTATATTGGGCCTTATAAGATCATTCGGAAAGTGGACCAAGTAACTTATGAGTTAGAATTTCCCTCAGAGTTGGAGTCTGTCCATCCGGTTTTCATGTATCTACGTTACGAAAATTCATTAGCGATCCTGCCCGAGTGGTACCCACGGATGATGTACAGATTACAGAAGACTTATCATACGAGGGAGTTCCGGTTGCCATCCTAGACCGACAAATCCGCAAGCTGCGGAATAAGGAGGTAGCCTTCATAAAAGTACTTTGGAGGAACAACAATGTGGAAGAAATGACTTGGGAGGCCGAGGAAAATATGAATTCTAGATATCCCTACTTATTTCCTCATCCAGAGAAGGGTCCGACTGAGACATCATAATCATAAGGTACAAGTATAAATACTTGTGTTGGTTATTATCGTTGGTCATGCGAGACCATTGTCGTAATTTATAATCATGATCCTGTGTGTCATTATTAAGCTTCTATGGGGAGAGTTGGTAGTGGTGATATTATAGAGGCGACCTTGCCAAAGTTATATAGATCACGGGGAGTTGAACATTCGAGGACGAATGTTTCCAAGGGGGGAAGGATGTTACATCTCGCGATTTCATACGTTACAATTTCATTTTCAGTTAACCGACGTAGACTCGGAGATTAGATCATCTTGACGTTAACGTACTTATATTATTTATAACAAGCGATAAATAAGTGTTATGAAGGATAAAGGGGTACGCGGATTAACGAAAACAAGTTTCGTTAGAAGTGGTCAATTTAGAATAAAATACGGGTCGAGCGATAATACCCGATAATTACGAATTAGTACCATGCAAGGTACCATATGACCACGGTAGTATAATATATAAAGTATATATGAAGTATTTTAAAAATAAATAGAATTTTAAATAATTTATGGGAATTTTTAAATTATGCGGGTAATCGATTAATTATCGGGTAACAGAATATTACCCAGTTAACTAATAAGCGGACAAAATTTAATTAAGTAACCCAAAGCCACGTGGCACAAAGCCACAAAGGCTAAGAATGACTCTTAGTCATTCAAGCCATGTGGCTACTTGTAGGGATTACATTAAGTCTTATCAAACAAGACTTGGTTACAAGTCTTACATGTAATATATGGTTATAAGCTTCATTGTTTATTGTCTCAGATCAAACAACAATTGCCTTTGGCTTAAAAGCCAGGAAAGATGGGGAAGAAACAAAGAAATTCTTTCAAATTCAAGGAAATTCTTGCCTTACATGGAATGAGTTTGGGCATGTTCATAGACGTTAATAGTCTTCAAGAAGCTAAGATAAGGGTGAAGTTCTTAGTTGATAAGCTCAAAAACTATTTCCTGCTACAAAAGGGCAAGGACGATATCTCGGTCATAATGCATTATGCTTTTTGAGATTTAGCCATATATATTACATCTAGAGAACAACATCTTTTTGGGATAAACCATGATTTTTAAGCTAAAAGAGTAGCTTCCGTAGGAGTCTAATCCGATTTTTGGGTTCTAAGATTCAATCCACGAAGATTTCCAACGGGATAATAATACGGAGTTTTTCCTACTCTAGGTATGTTAAGGCTATCCCTTCTTTCTTTTGGTATGATCTATACGATACGAACGGAACGTGCAAATACACAAACTCCATGAATGACTCTATTCATTGAAGTATTAGAGATATCTATATTCTTTAATTTCCGTGTGTTATAATATCTTATCATCTGTTCATGGGTCTCAGAAAAATACAAAAGTTGAAAAGAGTTTACTTTATAATATTACTCAGAGGCAAAATGGTCTTATGACATTCCGAATGATTTTATTGACATACTTTTTATGTACTGCGTTCATATGCATTGACCCATGACCAGATGGCGTTATGTATAAGTAAGTATATGTATATGGGATATGGGAAAAGGTTACGGCGTTATATACGCACCACCACCTGATCAGCTGGTATATGATGATGATGTTGCCCACAGTGGCTGAAATATGATTCAAACGACGTTATATACGCATATATGGGTATGTATTCAAATGGCGTTATATATGCATATATATGTATATATTCAAATGGCATTATACATACATATATGGTGTTATATACGCACCACCACCTGATCAGCTGGTATACGATGATGATTTTGCCCACAGTGGCCGATATGATATGATGGGATGCCCTCAGAGACTGATGATGTTATGAAACATGTACCTATGCAAGAGATGACATTCATACGCATATGCTGACATTAAAAGTAATTTATGATTTACAAAGTTATTCAGACTTACAGGTTGAGTCATGTACTCTATATGTCTTCCATGTCTCTTATGTATTTATTTATGTGCCTTACATACTCGGTACATTATTCGTACTGACGTCCCTTTTGCCTGGGGACGCTGCGTTTCATGCCCACAGGTCCCGATAGACAGGTCGAGAGCCCTCCAAGTAGGCTATCAGCTCGGCGGAAGATGTTGGTGCGCTCCATTTGCTTCGGAGTTGCTTGTTTGGTTAGTATGATTTAGACATGTATTGTTTGGTATGGCGGGACTCTATCCCGACTTATACGACATTTATGTATTCTTAGAGGCTTGTAGACATATGTCGTATACGTGAAAGATTGTACGGCCTTGTCGGCCTATGTTTGAGTTTATAAATGATTATGTTGGCCTACTAGGCCCGTATGTCACGTGTATATAATAATGTAATAAGAAAGATACGTTACGTTGGTACTCGGTTGAGTAAGATACCGGGTTCCCGTTGCGGACCATTGGTTTAGGTCATGACATTTGCTCAACCTGCCTTACCTGAGTTATGTGCAGCATGCTAGGCTAGAATCACTTGTTGCCTTAATATGAATTTTGCCATTTCTGTATATTTTCCTAGTTGCTGCTGGGTATTTATTTTGGGACTAGGGATATGGGCTTCCGGTAGCTCCCCCTTGTCTGTTTATTTTAGGACTACGGATGTGGGATTCCGGTAGATCCCCTTGCACAGTTATATGAAACTACGGAAATGCACCCCGTAGATTCCCCCAATACTGGGTATTTACATTTGGGACTACGGAATGGGATTCCGGTAAATCCTCGCACACTATGAGTTGGACTACGGGATGGGATCCCGAGAGATCCATTGGATATGCACATATGGGACTATATGACGTTATCTTGGGAGATCCCCGATTGTTATTATTGGTGCTGAGCGTTTAACGGTCGTGTTTGGTTGCTCTTAGTGGTTTTGAGACCAGAGCCGATTTATTGTTACTCAGTATGGTTGACTTCAATATTATCTTGGGCATGGACTGGTTGTCGCCCCATTATGCAATTCTTAATTGTTACGCCAAAACCGTGACGCTGGCTATGCCAGGTATACCGCGTGTTGAGTAGAGGGGTACTTTAGATCACACTCCCAGTAGAGTTATTTCTTTTCTTAAAGCTCAGCGTATGGTTGAGAAGGGGTGTGACACGTATTTAGCTTATGTGAGAGATGTTAATATTGATACCCCTTCAGTTGATTCATTCCCAGTAGTACGAGATTTTTTTGATGTGTTTCCAGCTGATCTTACAGATATTCCGCCTGATAGAGATATTGATTTTGGCATTGATTTATTGCCGGGCACTCAGCCCATTTCTATTCCTCCGTATCGTATGTCTCCTCCTGAGTTGAAGGAGTTAAAGGATCGGTTACAGGAATTGCTTAATAAGGATTTCATTCGGCCTAGTGTATCACCTTGAGGTGCTCCTGTCTTGTTTGTGAAAAAAAATGATAGTTCTATGCATATGTGTATTAATTATCGCCAGTTGAAGAAGGTTACAGTGAAGAACCATTATCCTTTGCCTCGTATTGATGATCTGTTGGACCAACTTCAAGGCACACAGGTGTTTTCTAAGATTGATTTGCGCTCAGGTTACCATCAACTAAAGATTCGGGAGCCAGATATCCCGAAGATTGCTTTCAGGACTCGATATGGTCATTACGAGTTCCTTGATGCGCAGTGTGTTCCGGCCATATCTTGACTCGTTCGTCATTGTCTTTATTGATGATATTCTAGTATATTCCCGGAGTCGGGAAGATCATGAGCAGCACCTGAGGACCATGCTTTAGACTTTGAGAGAGAAGAAGTTATATGCTAAGTTCTCAAAATGTGAGTTTTTGTTGGATTCAGTGGCATTCTTAGGGCACGTGGTATCGAGTAAGGGTATTCAACTAGATCCGAAGAAGATAGAGGTCGTGCAGAGTTGGCCCAGACAATCCTCAGCTACCGAGATCCGCAGTTTCCTTGGTTTGGCGGGCTACTACCATCGTTTTGTAGAGGGGTTTTCATCTATTGCAGCCCCTATGACCAGGTTGACCCAAAAGGGTGCTCCGTTGCAGTGGACGGAGGTGTGTGAGGCGATCTTTCAGAAGCTCAAGACAGCTTTGACCACAACCCCAATTTTGATACTGCCTATAGGTTCGGGGTCTTATACGGTCTATTGTGATGCCTCGAGGGTTGGCCTCAAAGCGGTGTTGATGTAAGATGGTAGGGTGATTGCCTACGCGTCCAGACAGTTGAAGATACATGAGAAGAACTACCCTGTTCACGACCTTGAGTTAGCTGCCATTGGTCATGCCCTGAAGATTTGGCGCCATTACTTATATGGTGTGCCTTGTGAGGTTTATACTGACCATCGGAGCTTGCAGCACTTGTTCAAGCAAAAGGATCTAAATTTGCCCTAGAGGAGGTGGTTAGAGTTGCTAAAGGATTATGATATCACTATTTTGTATCACCCGGGCAAGGCCAATGTGGTGGCCGATGCTTTGAGTCGCTCGACAGAGAGTTTGGGGAGTTTGTATTATTTACCAGCATCAGAGAGGCCTATGGCGATGGATGTCCACGCCTTAGCCAGACAGTTTGTGAGGTTGGATCTTTTGGAGCCTAGTCAGCTTCTAGCTTGCGTGGTTTCTCGGTCTTCCTTATTTGATCGTATCGGAGAGCGGCAGTATGATGACCCTCATTTGCTCGTCCTCAAGGACAAGGTTCAGCATGGTGATGCCAGAGATGTGACTATTGGTGATGATAGAGTATTGAGGATGCAGGGTCGGACTTGTGTACCCAATATTGATAGGCTTCGAGAGTTAATTCTAGAGGAGGCCATAGTTTGCGGTATTCCATCCATCCGGGTGACGCAAAGATGTATCAAGATTTAAGGCAGCACTATTGGTGAAGGCGGTGAAGAAGGATATAGTTAGATTTGTAGCCCGATGCCTCAACTGTCAGCAGGTAAAGTATGAGCACCAGAGACCGGGTGGGTTGCTTCAGCAGATATAGATTCCGAAGTGGAAGTGGAGTGGATCACTATGGACTTTGTAGTTGGGCTCTCACGGACTTTGAGGAAGTTTGATGTTATTTGGGTGATTGTGTATCAGTTGATCAAGTCCGCTCATTTCATTCATGTGTGTACTATTTATTCTTCGGAGCGATTGGCGGAGATTTATATCCGAGAGATTGTTCGTCTGCATGGTATTCCAGTGTCCATCATCTCAGATAGAGGTACTCAGTTTACATCACAGTTCTGGAGGGTCATTCAGCATGAGTTGGGTACTCAGGTGGAGTTGAGTACAGTATTTCACCCTCAAATAGAAGGACAGTCCGAGTGCACTATTCAGATTCTTGAGGATATGCTCCGCGCATGTGTGATTGAGTTTGGCGGGTCTTGGGATCAGTTCTTCCCATTGGATAAGTTTGCTTACAACAACAGCTATCAGTCTAGCATTCAGATGGCACCGTATGAGGCTTTATATGGGAGACGGCGTAGATCCCTAGTGAGTTGGTTTGAGCCGGGTGAGGCTAGATTGTTGGGCACAGACCTGGTTCAGGATGCTTTGGAGAAGGTTAAGGTGATTCAGGATAGACTCCGTATAGCCCAGTCCATACAGAAGAGTTACGCGGACCGGAAGGATTATGATGTTTCCTATATGGTTGGAGAGCGGGTTCTGCTTCAGGTTTTGCCTATGAAGGGCGTTATGAGATTTTGGAAGAAAGGAAAGTTAAGTCCGAGGTTTATTGGCCCTTTTGAGATATTGAGGCGTGTTAGGGAGGTTGCTTATGAGCTTGCCTTACCTCCCAGCTTGGCAGGAGTTCATCCGGTATTCTATGTTTCGATGCTCCAGAGGTATCACGGTAATCCGTCGCACATGTTGGATTTCAGTTCAGTCTAGTTGGACATAGATCTATCCTATGTTGAGGAGCCAGTGGAAATATTGGACAGACATGTTAGAAAACTGAGGTCAAAGAACATTGCAACCATGAAGGTTCAGTGGCGGGGCTAGCCGGTCGAGGAGGCGACCTGGGAGACCGAGCAGGATACGTACAGCAGTTACCCTCATCTTTTCACTACTTCAGGTATGTCTCTATGCTCGTTCGAGGACGAACGAATGTTTAAGTGTAGGAGGATGTGATGACCCCGCCAATCGTCTAAAGAATTAACGCCCTGATCCCCCATTAACTACTTTCCCCGAGTTTAATTCTGCTATTTTGATTTGCCGGGATGTTCAGTTTGAGTTTCGGGGAGTTTTGGGACACTTAGTCCTTAAATGAGAGCTTAAGTGTTGGACAGTTGGCCATAGTCAGAACAGTGTGAAGACGACCTCGAAATGGAAATCCTATGGTTCCGTTAGCTTCGTTAGGTGATTTCAGGCTTAGAGGCATGTTCAGATTGTATTTTGGAGGTCCGTAGCTAATTTAGGCTAGAAATGCCGAAAGTTGAATTTTTGAAGTTTCCGGTCTGATAGTGAGATTTTGATCTGAGGGTCGGAATGGAATTCCGGAAGTTGGAGTAGCTCCGTAGTGTTGAATGTGATGTGTGTGCAAAATGTCAGGTCATTCGGACGAGGTTTGATAGACTTTTTGATCGAAAGCGTATTTTGAGAATTTTGGAGTTCTTGGGCTTAAAATTCATGGTTAATTCGAGGTTTCGATGTTGTTTTAGGTATTTTAAGGATTGTTACAAGTTTGGATAGTGGTTTGTGACTTGTTGGTGGCTTTTGTTGAGGTCCCGAAGGCCTCGGGATAAATTCGGATGATTGACTGAAAAATTATGGAGTTAGAGTTGCAGCTTCAGCTGCTGATTCTGTCATAACCGCACCTGTGGTTTGGGTTCCACAGGTGCGGCGCCATAGAAGCGGCTTAGTGGCCGCAGAAGCAGAATTTTGGAATTTCTTCAGGAACCGCAGAAGCGGTGGTAATTCCGCAGAAGCGGTACCGCATGTGCTGATTGGGAGTCACAGATGCGGAACCTGGCCATTAAGTGAAAAGTCGCAGGTGCGACCTTTGGTCCGCAAAAGCGGGACCACAGATGCGCTCCCTTGACCGCAAATGCGATAATCGCTCTGCAGAACATATAAATTCTTGCCTTCACGAAATTTAGCCATTTTTCATCTTTTCAAAACGGGAAGAAGCTTTGGGGAGCACTTTTCAATAGGGATTTTCAGAGGAGTTCATTGGGGTAAGGTTTTTGGTCTCTAAACTCGTTATTAGAGTGATTTTTATCAATTTAAGCATGAAAAATTAAGGAAAATCAGTGGTAATTGGGGGGGGGGGTAAGGTTTGTCCAATTGGAGACCTTTGAGTGATGATTTGAGGGACAAATTGAGGTCCGATTTTGGTACTTTTGATATGACTGAACTCGTGAGAGTGCGAGGTTCCTGGAAATATAAATTTTGCCCGATTATGAGACGTGTGCCCGAGGGACATTTTGGTCATTTTACATAATTTTGCGTATTAGCTTAGAACTTAATTGTAGAATCAGTTACTTGAAGTGTTATTTACATTATGAAATTGAATTGAATAGATTCGGGCCATTTGAAGCCGAGTACTCATGGCAAGAGCGTGGTTTCGGGTTGATTTTAAGCCGGTTCGAGGTAAGTGGCTTCCTACCCTCAAAAAGGTATATAAGAGAGTATTTTCTAATTTAAGTGACAATCGAAACAAGGTTATTTATATTTAAATTCAGAGTCGCCACTTGGGATAATTATGGTGTCCCAAGTCACCGGTTTAAAATCCCGAATCGAGGAAGGTTGACTCTTATTTATGGTCTGCGAACACAGAAATCTAGGTAAGAAATTCTGTTAACCCGGAAAAAGATGTTAGTCATTCCCGGGTCCATGGTTTTAGCACGGTCGCTTTGATCATCCTTGGCTTAAATTGTTTAACTACTCATTTTAGAACCTATGTGCTTTCACCTCTTTTAATTAAGAAATTATCCTAAAAAAGCGAGTCACGCGTACGTGTGCGCCAAAAATCATGTCACACGAATGTGTCCACAATTAATAACGCTTTGTTATTATTAAGAAAATTTAGTTGAAGTTGCGCGAACGCATATCCCAATTTTGTTTTTAAAAATCGTAACCATGTCACGCGAACGTGTCCACAATCACGACAATAAATTCAAAAACGCGCCTAAAGCACTCTAACAGATGTTCATTTTTATTTTTCTAATAGCTAATAAAGATTTTCCACACACAAATCAGCAGCTATAATTTGAAAGCTACAAATTCATTAGTAAATTAATGTATGTTCCCAGCTATATGATGTATATATAAGGATACGCCTACTTAGTGTAAACATATATTAAAAACCTTAACCGCGTTTGTTAGACAAGAGTGTTCAAAGTAGATATAATTGCAAGAAGCTAACAGGATTATAAATAAGTGTTTGTTTATAAAAGAAACAATACAGTGTACAGAAGATCAGGAAATAGTATAATCTAATTAAAAAAACGTAAAATTACTATATTTTCACCTAAAGTTTCCATCCCTTCTCTTCCAATAATCAACCAGTAGGTCTACTAGCTCTTTAACTAGGTGGCATCCAAGTCAAATTAAATTAAACATAAGATTCCAGAGTATTCATCAAGGCAAAAAATTGAGTCCCAATAATCAAATATCAATTAAGTTAAATATCACTCATCTGAAGCATGGTCTGAATCATACCATCAAAATCAAACTTGAAATTTAAAGGAGTATCAAGTAAGAATTGGACCTTTATTAATTACGTCCTAACATTAAAATTTCTACAACTCAACAAACGAACCTAATACCCGGCGACGACGATCGAAAATCAATGACGGCAAACTCAAACTCGAGTCTCTTGGACTGCTTCGAACTAGAAATAGTGATTCAGTGTTTCGACTGTTTCGATTCTAGTGAATTTCTGCTCATTTTCAGTGTCAATCTGTACAAAGTATGCAGCTATATATATACACAAAGTTTACTGCCTGTGAAAGAGTCAATTTCAATATCCTAAACAAACTCCTGGGTGTGGCCAATTTTTTGGTGAAGAAAGGGTTAAGCTTCATTAGAGTTTTGTTGATTTTGTTGAAGATGAAGCCATTTTTGTTTTGGAGTATTTTTTTCTTTTTGAGATTGGCCACGGCTGAAGCTCTAGAATTAGGGTTGTCGCTAGGTCTAGGTTAGGATTTTAGGCATTATTTTATAGGGGTAGGAACTAGGTTAGTTCAAATGGGGAATGTGTATGGACTCAATGTTTTTGGGCTATCCAAAATTGGGTCTTTTCAATTAAGACCAAACAAAATTAGCCCCAAATTTTCGTACTCTTTCTTCTAAAATGAGACAAAAAATACTACACCATTTACTAATTAATCCTACTTAAATAAAATAACTATTAAAATAAGACTAACCGTTAAAACAAACCTATTTTTTTGGTATTTTTCAAATATCATACTAAAAGATAAAAATGGAATTAGATTAAAATTATTGCAAAAATTAAAATAATATTCCTAAAAACAAAATGGAACTATTTTGTATTTTTGAATTTTATGTAAAGTAGATAAATTAAAAGTAACTAGATAAAAATGTTAATTAGCTAAATAAAAGAAAATATTTTTGTAATTTTCAATTTTGTGATAAAATAAAATAAAAGAGTCAAAACTAATTGAAATAACGATATTAGGCCTAAACTAAACATTTACATGCTAAAATATGAAAAATCTTGGGGAGGGTCAAATATCACATATCTACAGGGTGCCATTAAGGCCTTGGGATCTTCGGGTTGAGTTAAGACTTTCGAACGCCTTGACCGGGTGCCTGCATATGGGTTAGTGTAAAATAACGCAGGAGGGAGGTGGTCTTACCTTATCGCGGGGTGTGCAGGCGATGTTCCGAGGTCCGACGTGTCCCTGCTGTTTTGGAGCGACGACTCTGTACGGCCCTCCGCTGTGTTTAATCGCGCTTAGCCAAAGACATGGTTTGATTACCCTTTGACTCTTTCGAGAGTGGAGATATTGGTGCCTGCGCTACGTTATGTAACGCGAACACTCCCCTTCCTGTGTGATGCTTCCCGTTGACGGTTTTAATTCCGTCCCTTGCTGGGGATTTCATCATTTGGCGAAGAGGGAATGACACTACCTTCACGCGGTGCGTCTGCGGCCGCTTACGTCTTCTTTGACGATATGGAGCTCGGCGTTCCGGTCTGCGCCGGCCATGCTGACTGAGAGAATGGTTTCTCCTCTTGTCGTTTCGATCGCCGTGTTGAATCCGTCGAAGATTTGAGATGCGGGCTTGATTTGATCCGGCTGTCTGTGCTGCTCTATTATCCTCGACCCGATAATGTTGGTCGAGCCACCTGAATTCATGAGCACATGTTTTATTTTGAAAATGAATCGAACGGGGAAGAAGGTTACCAGTGCGTTGTTACGAGGTTGGGGCGAGGTTTTGGAGCCTTCCTCGCGGAATGCGAGGGTATCTCTGGATATGTATCCCGAGTCCATTTTTCTCTAGTGATGAACATTTTTATTGTCCTTTTTACAAGTTCCTGGAGATTGTAACCGCTCCTCCAATATCACCGTAATATGTCGCGACCCATTTGCTTCATTCTTCTTGGCCGCCTTTCTTACTCAGAACTGAACTTGAGCCCTATCGCTCAAAAGTTCTCAGCGGTGATTTTTACTGAGTAGCTTGGATATTTTCCTTCGGAGCTGGAGGCAATCTTCGGCCTTGTGGCCGTACGTATTATGTAGTTCACATACCAAGTTATGATTCCTCTGGAAGGATTCGATTGAATAGGTCTGGGCCATTTTGTGTCCCTGGTTTTGCTGGCGGTGATCATGATGTCCGATACAGCGATGTTTAAGTTGTACTCTGATGGGCGAGGCGCCCCCGTTGGCCCTGTGTCCCCGTCGAAGCCACCTCTGTTGATGGGTCCTCGAGGGTTCTGTCCTTTGTTCGCCAATCGATCGTTGTGAGGCAGATTACATCTCGGAGCATTCCTCCTATCATCAGGATACGACTGGTACCTCTCTTTATTCGATTTTGACTCCTTCGCTAAGAGTCTTCTTGGATATACTAAGCCCGAGGGGCTCCCAGCTGGTCATCCTCGACCCTGATCTTTGACTGGTACCAATTGTGGACGTCCGACCAGGTTACGGCGAGATATTCGATAAGATTCTCTTTTATCTACCTTGAGGCCATCGAGCTTCATTCATTTAGGCCTTGAGTGAAGGCCTGCACTGCCTAGTTGTTGGAGATCCGGGGTAGTTCCATTCGTTCCGTTTGGAAACGAGACACAAATTCCCGTAGCATTTCATTCTCCCTCTGTTTAATCTTGAATACGTCGGACTTCCTTCTTGCTACCTTGATGGCACTGGCGTGCGCCTTTATGAAGAAATTTGCTAGCATGACAAATGAATCTATGGAGTTGGGAGCTAGTTTGTGATACCACTTCATGGCCCCCTTCGAGAGCGTTTCTCCGAACTTCTTTAGTAAGACGGAGTCGATCTCGTCGTCGTTTATGTCATTGCCTTTAACCGCGCACGTATAGGAGTGACGTGTTTGTTAGGATCTGAGGTCCCGTTGTATTTTGGAAGTTCTAGCATTCTGAACTTCTTTGGAATGGGTTTCGGAGTCGCTTCCTCTAGGAACGACAGTTGTACGAACTTCTTCGAGTCTACACCCTTTAGGACCGGGGGCGCGCCCGAGATTTGTTAGACTCTGAAGTTATAGGTTTCGACCTTCTCATCGTTGGCTGTTATCATTTTCTCGCCTGACTCGATCCTCTTGGTGAGGTCCTCCAGCATTTTCACGATGGCAGGATCGGCTACTGATCCATTGTTGCTCGATTTCTCCGGTACCTGTTTGGCTGAGGAAGTAGTTTTCGGTGCATACTGGGAGTCTTCGGGTGGCTTTGCAACAGAGCGATAACCAACTGTTGTGCCTACAACATTTCAAAAATAACATGAAGACTAACTTCCTGTTCTTCCTAGGCTGGGGTTTTTTGGGCTTCCTATTAGTCGTCATGTTGTATGCTCCTGTCGGTGTGTGAGGTTTTGTCGACTTGTTGCGTGTCTTGCGAATCTGCGTCCGCTAGAATCGGTCTGGACGCATTATCGGGTTCTGTGGTGGCACGCCAATAACTGGAAAGGCCACACCGTTTTCCCCGTGGTTTTAGAGGTTGTTGTTCTCCACTCTTTTTACTGAGCCAGACATTTTGACCTGAAATCAAAAGATCTTGGACAAGAAAAAGTGTGAAAGATAACTTGTGTTGTGTATGAAACTAGCAAGAACATAATCACTATTATTTTTAGCCCTATGATGGGCGCCAAACTCTTTACCGTGAAAATGGTAATAACAATTTATTTTTTTAATGGGACTCTAAAAATACGTGATCTATTTTTACGCTAGTTGTTTAGAGCAATTGATGCTAGGCATAGGAAGATAAGAGACGAAATGCGAACTAAAATAGAACTATGATCGAACCGAGAGGATGTGCTACTCTGGCCCCAAACTGGCTGATGAGGGGCCTCGATGTCGATGCCTGGGCTCGGACTCGAGTTATCGGGGGTAACCGAGAAGGGACTAACAGTTAGGATATAGCTAAAGGAGGCTCATTATGGCCAATATCAAACAATAAATGAAGAACAAGTATGAAAGCAATAAGTGAGAAGGATAGACTCGAACGTGAGAGTTAGAGGGAAAAGAGAGAGTTGTTATTGATCTTGTGTAGAATGGTTGGAGCAATAGCAACCCCTTAAAAAATGGTGAGGATCCCCTCTATATAGGAGGGGAAATACAACACAAGTACAGAATGCATTAATTGTAAAAGCATGGATATGGGACGGCTAGACGTGACACCTTGATACAGTCTCCAGGTAGGTCGTCTTTGTCAGACTTAGCCATGTGCCTTGGGAATTTCCCATTTTGCTCTAGCCTCGATCTACATCCTCTTTAAGTCGGGCCTAGACGAGCTCTGAGGGAGGGAACTCAGTCGCAGCTTCGCGTCCTCGGGGCCTTGAGGTGTTCTTCTGAAGTGACTCGATAGCAAGAAATTAGGCCCGGTAATTTCGCCACATACACATACATAATCCGATGGGAGCTTCATACTGACTTTTTATGAGGCTGATACTCTTCAGTTGGCTTCATCGTAGAGCCATTATAAAATATGGCTATTGTACTATCTCTTATACCTCTGCTATTTAAGAGTGATCCTGAGGTCTATAATTCTCTTGGTCCACTCCTGTTTTACTTAGTTGATGCAACTCTTTATTTTTTTCTTCTTTCTGATCAACCTTTATGTAGGCTTAAGCTACCTTTCGATCTGCGGCTCCTAGTATTTGTTATTATTTTAGCCTTTTATGGGCGCTGAGGGATATTCATGATACGATCATTTAACAATTTAATCCTTCATCTATGACCTGGGCTCAATTATTTCTTTTAACGTATACCAGAATCTTCTACGGTTGTATATGATGTAGGTATAAAATGAAAAACTCTTAAGTGCATCCATAACGTAACTAAATCCGTATTATTGATCGAATAATTCCTTTTTTCCTTCTCAGTTTTCTTTAAACGTAAGCTTTTACTTTTCCTGGTCTTATTTCCCCCCTTTCGTGTGCATACTTAGCTTATCTTAGTGTCTATGCATATTGGAACTCCATACAACTCATATGACCTTAGATATCACTTCTGATTTTACTTCCTGTTCATTGGCCACGGTAAGTTCCACTTTCTTTTGAAGTGCATACAATTTTGTAGTGAGACTATTTTTACAAGACCATTTCCTCTTTAGGTCACTTGTGCTTAGGTTGAAGCCTTCTTTCTTATTTCCTCAATTAATATTTCGTTGTAGTACTTAGGAAAGATCATCTGATTCTTGTAAAGCTGCGAGCGTTTTACATTGTATACCCGATAGAATTGACGTTCTTCCTCGCCTCTAATTATCCATAGTTACTTACCTCTACGCCCTTGTGCTTGTAGGATTGCTTTTGAACTAATATTTCGATTGTCTTCCTAGTGACATTCTCTTTTATTTCCGTAATACTCATATAGTACCTTTCACTATCCCAACTCCTACCTGAATATTACTCAGGGATCACGATGTCATAACTGCGAGGCTGAATTCAATATATCAGGTTTTACTATATTTATCTTACACGATCTTCTTGACTCGTCTATAACCTCCTGTTTAGCCATAACTAGGCTAATCCTGGTAA
Organism: Nicotiana tabacum; assembly: GCF_000715075.1. Lineage (NCBI taxonomy): Eukaryota > Viridiplantae > Streptophyta > Magnoliopsida > Solanales > Solanaceae > Nicotiana > Nicotiana tabacum. Next base: position 106,755,102 of record NC_134090.1, read on the forward strand.
ATTACTAACTACTCGTTGGCCCATTCTTATCTCAACATTCTGTGTAATCTTTCTTGGGTTATTTCCTTTGTCTTAACTTACGTCTCGCACTGGCTCCTTATTTATTAATAACAGCTTGGGCTTGAACCTTTACTTCCTCTCCTTGACGTTGTGCTTAGACTTGAATCCTAGTATATCTGTAGGATTTGGATAAGTCCCATCTCATTCCTTTTCATTTTTGTATCGCATTCTTCCTTTACCATTTCATAGTCATTAAAACCACTTAATTCCAACTTAATGCCACATCACTCCATATTCCCCCTTTTAGGGGACTACTAAGAGCTGAAGCTATGACGACCTACCTATAAATGTTTTACCTCTTCATTTTTGGCGTCCTTTCACATCATCGATGACCCTTACTCGCCTTGTGGTAATCCTTCTATACCAAGGATAATGAAATTCCTTACTGACGAGGGTGACACTTAGTGTAATTAGCACACATAGTCTCTTAAGCTTAACTTTGATCGAATTGCTTGCTGTAGGGAAGCATCTTCCTGAATGACCATTCTCTGAATTCCTTATGAATTTTCTTCTGTTGTGTAGACATGTGATTTTTGACCCTCCCCAAGATTTTTTATATTTTAGTATGTAGATATTTAGTTTAGGTCTAATATTGCTATTTTGGGTATTTTTAAACTTCTTCGATTTATTTTATTTCAAAGACTAAAAAAAAGAAGAAAACTACAAAAAATATTTTTTCTTTATGTAAGATTATTGATATTTTGATTAGCTAGTTTTATTTTATTTTATTTTTACAAAGGATAAAAAGAAAAGTTTCAAAAATACTTTTATTTGGTTTAGTGTAATTTTAAGTTATAAGTATTTAGTAAATATCGAGTAGTATTAAATTTCTCTAATAGGATTATTTTAGTTCTGTTTTTTATATTGCTTACTTTAGATAAATAGTATTTTGTAACTAGTTTTATTTTATTATTACTAGAAATAAAAACAAAACAAAAAGGAAAAAGAAAGAAAGCGTGAAAAGTTTGAAAGAGCGTAGAAATGGAAAAGAAAAGGAAAAGGAAAGCAAATACAAGAAAGGAATTTAGTGGCCCCCACTTCCCTTTGGTCTCTTTCCAAATCACGTGCCCTTCCTCCTATTTTCCATCTCTTTCCAAAATTCTTTGTTTTCTTAACCAATCAGATATTGACATCTCATCCTTCTACACTATTCTTCGTAACAAACCTCACATGTACCCAAATTGAATTCCCATAACTGAAGATTCCACTCATCTTTTTTTAGCCCATGGGGGGGAGGGGTCCACACGTTTTGGATTTTTCTTCTCTTCCAAGCTAAGAACTTTGCTTCTCAATTGGATATATATCCACAAAAAGTGTACATCAGAAAGAAAAAGAAAGTTGGCACCCAAAAAAAACCTAGAGCTTCTTCTTCATTTTTTGGACACACGAAAAGAAAAGAGGATCCGAGATCTAGGAAAACGAAAAGAAAGGAGGAAAATCGTGAGAGCAAAATAAACGAGAGAACGAGGAAGAAACAGATCTGGATAGAGAAAACGATCGCTTTCTCTTCTTTCCCATTCACCTGAAACCAAAAACACCTCTCTCATTTTAGCTACTGAAACAATCACCAAATGTCACCTAAACCACCAGAAAACCTCCATTAACGTCGCCACATGAAGCTCGAAACCAGATGAAATACCAGCCGCGAAAGTAGTCCAAAACTAGATTTCAAACTTCCAAAGAACATAGCTGCAGCAGCCATAAACACAACCTCGTTCCTTGTCTTCCTCATCCCGTTTCATCGCTAGCAGTCCAGCGATAGCCATGGCTGAGCAACTCCGGTGAATCACCAAATAACAATCAACAATCGAACTCCAGCGTAAAACAACCCTTGTGATGTCCAAAATTGTCGTCCAAGCTCAGTCAAGTTGAATCTGGCGAGAAATCTGGCGAGTTTCGAAGTCTGGTTGTAGTTCCGTCGAGGGTCAGTAAATTTTCCGGTCGAGGTCAGTGTCGAGTCTCAGATTCATGTAAAGGTTCATTTTTGCCTTACCCATGACGGATATATAACTTCTGAATTTTATAATGCATGTTGAAAGAAGTAATGTTGTTAATGAGAATTTGTATATATGTATTTTGACAGACTTGAGTTGACCTGAATCCTCACGTTAATATCTACATTATTTTTGAGAAATGCCTACTAAAGTGTACTACTGCCTCATTTTCCTGTATGTTTGTTTTAGAATAACGTATATCATTAGTAGTATGTTTGTCTAATATGAGTTTAAGAATGATGGAATGTGGCTAAGTTTACGTAGATTGCTATAATAAACATATATATATGTTGTATTATATGACAAGTAAAATACCAATCTTCTATGAAAGTGATGTGATTTTTGTTGTTTCTATGACTAGTCATCCATATAGAATGAACGAACCATTACTAGGTAGCTAATTTGAATTGGTAATTTGTATTTGGCGAATTTTTCCACACATGAGTCAGTAGCTGCAAATGGGGTGAGACAGGGGGTTTCAACAATTTTTGTAAGTTTTGATGCAAATATGTCGTTCAGGTCAATTGACACATGTATGCCAAGCTCACAGAAGAAAATCCTTGGTGAATACCTAATATACTTTAGGGCTATTATCGTGATTGTGTACACGTTCGCGTGACATGATTATGATTTTTCTAAACTTAAAATCAAGGTACACATTCGCGTGACTTTGGCCAATAATCTTAATAATAACGAAGCGTTATTAATTATGGACGCGTTCGCGTGACATGATTTTTGACGCGCCAAACAAATTGGTACACGTACGCGTGACCTGTTTTAAGATAATTTCTTAATTAAAAGAGGCAAATGCACATAGGTTCTAAAATAAGTAATTAGACAATTTGATTAAGCCAAGTATGATCAAAGAGACCGTGCTAAAACCACGGAACTCGGGAGTGCCTAACACCTTCTCTCGGGTTAACAGAATTCCTTACCCGAATTTCTGTGTTTGTGGACCATAAATAAGAGCCAACTTCCTCGATTCGGGATTTTAAACTGGTGACTTGGGACACCATAAATTATCCCAAGTGGCGACTCTGAATTTAATATAAATAATCCCGTTTCGATTGTCACTTAAATTGGAAAAACTCCCTTATACCCCATTTCATGTGTGAAAAAGGAGGTATGACAGCTCTGGCGACTCTGCTGGGGATCGAACCCAGAATCTCTGGTTCAGGGTTCAAGAATTCAAGCTTGTTAATATGATTTTGTGAACCGTTTGTGCTAATTGCTGCCTATTTACCGCTTTGATATTGTTTGAATTGTATATAACTGTCTTCTTACGCCACCCCTCTGAGTCTTCTGAAAATGGTGCACACGTTCGTGTGACCCGCTTTTTCTGTAGTGATTATGCCAAATAGAACGAGGTTGGGCCAACAACAAGGCCAGGTAGACTTTAGTGCTCCCGGTACGTTGCCCCCTCTTCGGCCCCAGTTGTCCGCTCGGGTAACCCAAGTCTAGAACAAAACCCCAGGATTTGAACTTAGAAAAATACAGCTTAATGTCGGATCCCTAGTAGGAACATTTGTTTGCATCATGTGCATTTGACTTAGGGGACTCAACACAGGGGTTGGGTCCGTCTAGGACTGGTGTGCCCAAAGTAACAGACCATCCTGTTGCATTCTATGTGCTATGTGAACATTTATTTGTTTCGGCTTGCATACTGACCGGATAAGAAAAGGAAAACAACAGAAAAAACCAAGAGTGAGGTAGGATAGAGAATTCACCTGGTTCTGAAATCCCGGTATTCGAAAATGCCTCGAAACTCTGCCAAAATTGTTTGAAAAAAAAAAGGAAAATGTATTTCAAAAAATGAAAGGGAGTCAATATCATGTTTTTCCAATTACGTCAAAACTTGCGAACTACGTGGGTCTGATTCTCACCGGATGTGAGATACTAGGCAAACCTCATCGGTTCCGGCCCATAATTTTCAAAAAATCCAAAAATATTGTCCATTACTTGCTTCTTTAGAAAGCCTTTCTTTTATACCCTAATTGTTTTTTTTTTTAAAAAATATATATACAAAAATATTTTCTTTTAACTTCTTCCAAAAATCCAAAAATATTTTCATTCTTCTTTCAGAATTGAAAAAAAAAAAATTCAAAATTCAAAAATATTTTCTTTTTTTAGAAGCATTTCTTTCATAAATTCAAATTAAAATTTAAAAATATTTTCTTTCTTCTTTAGAAGTTTTTCTTTCGAAAATTCAAAAAACAATCTTTCTTCTTTAGAAGTCTTTCTTTGCAAAAATACTGAAGAAAAGTCAAAATCCAAAAATGTCCCCTTTCTTCTTTATTAATCTTTCTTTCGAAAAATAAAATAAAAAGTTCAAAAAAAAGGAAAGATTAGTTTATTTACTTTATTCCTAATCTTCTCGAACTATGCAAGATCTGATTCATGTTCCCACATGATACGTAGGCAACCCACATCAGGTTCGATCACCATTAAAAAGAAGTGAAAAAATGAAGAAATGAAAAAATATTGATAATAATAAGGACCGATTGAGTCCATTCTAACATGTTTTGTTTTGAATTGTAAAGAAAGTTGAGGTGGTCGGTTTGTGGTAAGCTGGAAACACAAGATCCAAGAAAAAATGATAACTGACATCGAAGCTGTTACAAGTGCTCAAGAGACTCAGGGTCAGAGGGTTCAACAACAGTCTACTGTGTTTGAGAAAAATAGAATGTTGAAACAGCAAATGACCGAAATGTGTCAAGCATGGGCCAGTGGTCAAGGACAGCCTCGTCATGAGTCACAATTTGCTACACAGCAAGAGCAGTACCACTCTCCTGAGTACCACTTGTACTCATTTGATCTTCCTACAAACATTGAGAAGCCTGCCCGAAAGGTGGTACAGGAAGAAATGACCCAAAGAGTGAAAATCTTAGAACAACAGTAGAAAAACATGCAAGGGTTGGCAGGTCAAAAGAGTGTTGCCTTCAAAGATCTATGTATGTTCCCTGATGTCCACTTGCCGCCTGGTTTCAAGACTCCCAAATTTGAAAAGCATGATGGTCATGTAGATCTCATAGCCCACCTGAAAAGGTATTGCAATCAACTGAGAGGTGCGGAAAGAAATGAAGAATTGTTGATGGCTTATTTTGGGGAAAGCCTTACGGGAGTAGCCTCCGAATGTTTTATGGATCAAGACACGTCTTACTGGTATGTCTGGGATGACATGGTACAGGCCTTTGTCAAACAGTTCCAATACAACATCTACATTGCCCCAGACCGCATTTCCCTTTCAAACCTAAAGAAGAAACCAACTGAAAGTTTCAGGGAATATGTCATTAAATGGAGAGAGCAAGCAGCTAGAGTTAAGCCACCCATGGATGACCACGAGCTAATCACTGTCTTCCTTCAAGCGCAAGAGCCAGATTACTTTCAAAACATGATGTCTGCAGTTGGCAAATCCTTCTCAGTAGCAATCAAAATGGGAGAAATGGTAGAGAATGGTCTTAAGACATGCAAAATTATAAGTCAAACAATTTTTAAAGCCGCAACTCAAGTTGTCCGGGTTGAATCTGATAATTTTAGCGACACAAATGAGAAGGTTGAAGAAATTATGATGACATCAGGGTCTAGAAGAGGTCCCAGGAGAACATCTCGAAGGTATGAGCAGCCTCCTTAAGTTTTCCATGACTCCCCTGAGTATTATTATCCACCTCAGAACCCTCAATACTCTGTCGCTCCACCTCAGTATGTTGTCTAGCCACCAAAACTCCCCAGAAGGCGAGCACGAGCATCATGAAATCTCCAACAGCCTGCACAAAATTTTCAGGTGCCCTATAACCCACATCCCAGCTAGAGGAATAGAGGGGAACAAAGGTTGAAAGACAATTTTACACCAATAGGAGAGTCCAATGCAAGCTTATTTGAGAAGTTAAAGCATAATGACATGATTGCACCTATTCATCCAAATCATGTGGACCCACGTGCGAGAAGCTTTGAACCTTCTAAAAGGTGTGAATACTATTCCAATGCCCAAGGGCACAATGTTGAAAGTTGTCGAGATTTGAAAAGAGAAATAGAACGGACGATCCAGGAAAATATGATTGTGATCCAAGACAGTGACACCCAGAATATCGAGCGGAATCCTTTACATGCACATCATGATGCACACTTTGTGGGGATGATGCCTGGTGACATTGAGTTTGAGAATCCTCTCGGGAGCTTGCTAACTGAAGTTAATGATGTTGAAATTGGAGAAGGCTCTGTTGATTCTGATAAGCAAATTTGTGGCTAAATGTCAAGTCTAGCAATTGAAAAGTCATTCCCTCTTCACTAGGAAGGAATCTTGGTAGCTTGTTTTGATGTTTTTTCTATTATCTGGGTTATTTCAGGGTTGTGATCCAGATTTTATTTGTTTTATTGAGTCAAACCCTTCTATCCCTCCATTCTGTCTGTGTGAGTCTTGTCCGTTTGCTCTGTTGCTATTTTCATTATTCGGGTTATTTTAGGGTTGTAACTCGGATCTTGGGTTGTTTGTCTTGTTGTCAAATCCTTTCATCCTTTACTCAATAAAATACAATTTGTCCTTTTGTGTCATTTTGTTCCTAGTTATTTTCTTGCTAGTTCAAATGACATAACATGCATGCGAAAATTTTGGCCAGATCTTAGAAATAAATTTAATATGGAATTGGATAATTGAAAAAAAAGATACTTTTGAGGATGAATAAAGAGTTGAGATACTTTGGAATTGAGGTCGAGTAAAATTCACCTTCAAATCATTGTGGAGGTCGGGCTTGAGGATGTTTAGTCAATTGAAGTTTGTAGGAAAGTAAGAGATGGAAAGTGTTTTGTGACCACGACGCACCAAGATTCGTCAATGCTGTGATTGCGAAAAGATACTATGTTTGGCGTTCTCGAGGTTGGGAGGCCCTTTTTCTGCTATCCAAACACTTTATATCCTTCACTACCCCTTTTGAGCCTGTGTTATTTTCTTTAACCACCCTCTTTTGGAATCAAGTTTGGAGTCAAGAGAAAAAAAAACAGAAAAGAAAAAAAACAGAAAAGAAAAGAAAATAAAAGTCCATACCCTAAGAGTACAAACTAGGGCAGGTCTTTGAAAGTTCAAGTGAAAAAAAGAAGAAAAGAACTGTCGAAGGTCCATGCCCTCAAAAATAGAAGCTGGGGCAAATAAAAAAAAAGAAAAAGAAAAAAAAAAGAAAGAAAAAGAGAAACAGAAAGAAAGATGCAAAATAGTTTAGGTCAGATGTTTGAACTACGTTCGACCTGATTCCTTAAAAAATAAAGATATGTAGGCAGCCTCACGGTTCGGTCCAACCAAATAAGAATTCAAAAAAAAATTCAAAAACAAATCACCAATAAATGAAACTGGGGCAAAGATTTTATCTCATTTTTAAAAGAGTTGATTCCAAAAGTTGTAAGTATACAACCCCGTCATCTTTAGTTTGTTTTGAGCCTCATGTCGGCTTTTCGTCCAACCCTATCCAAAAACCTTCCAAATAAAGACCTCCCGATTTGCCTTCAAGAATACCAAGAGAAGCATGCAATGAGCAACGATTATCGCACAACATATAACATTGTCAAGTTACTCACACAAAGTAAGAAAAATAAAAAGAAAAAGAAAAATGAGAGAGTCTTACTAGTGAAAACCCTCACGGGCACAGTAAGGCGACGGTAAATAGAGATGAATAAATGAGAGAGGCTTGTTGGTGAAAATTTCTCGGGGCACCATTAGCCGAAAGTTAGTTGTGAAGCTGATGCAAAGGATTGGCACGGATAGGCCCGACTTCAAAGATCATAAGAATGGTAAAAGTGAAGATTGGATTAGTTTGATAGATCAGGCCGTTGAGTCCAAAATGCATGTCATGATCATTAAGGCTAGTTATTGAAAGAAAAAGAAATTCTTCCTTCTGTCCTTCCGACAGGGGCATTTCTTGTTAATATTTGTTTCTTTGCGTCATTGTGTCCTTTACCCTGAGTCAGTCCTTCTCAAAACAAGCAAGAAAAGATTTCAAAATTGCTACCAACTTTTCAGTTGTACAAAGTAAATTTGGCCAGCAAACTTAGTTGTTAATGTCAACATGCCTTGAGGATTCATAGAAAGGCTCCCCCAAAAGACTCTTGTTAGCCTACTTGGTGCAAACAAAGATAACTTGTGATTCTCTCTGACAAACAAATTGCTCAAAGCAGGAAGTCATTCAAGATATCAGAAAAGGTCATATAAGAAAAGATGTCCAGTTGGGATAATGCTGATTGAGCCAGAAATACAAATGGTACTGGGTGTGAAACAATTAGGGTTGATGCGTAACAAAAGTTTCTTGAGACCGACTCAAGATGATCGAGCAAAAGCCAAGCTGCTCAAGACTCAAGGCCACAAACCGACCACCACCTTTTAAAACTGACAAAGTTTTCTTTGTTTGAAACAGGAACAAAGCAGTGCAAGGAAAGTGATTCAAAAAAAAGAGAATAAGAAAAAAAAAGAAAGAATAAGAAAGGAAGAGAAGAGCCGAAAAAGGGAAGTTTCTCAAATCTTTGTCTTTATTTGTCTTGCTATTGTGCATAAAATCTTGCCGTTGATCTTTACAGTTTTCCTCCTATGATAAAAAGTCCTAGTCTGATGGATCTTCTTCCAATAAAATCTTAGTCTGATGAACTTTCTCCTAGGGTAAAAATCTTAGTCTGATGAATCTTTCTCCTAAGATAATAAAAGAAAAGAGACCTAGTCTGATGAACTTTCTTCTAGAATCGAAATCTTAGTCTGATGAATCATTCTCCTAAGATAGAAGACCTAGTCTGATGAATTTTCTCCTAGGATCGAAATCTTAGTCTGATGAATTTTTCTCCTAAGATAGAAAACCTAGTCTGATGAATCTTTCTCCTAAGATAGAAGACCTAGTCTGATGAATTTTCTCCTAAGATCGAAATCTTAGTCTGATGATTTTTTCTCCTAAGATAGAAAACCTAGTCTGATGAACTTTATCCTAGGATCAAAATCTTAGCATGATGAATCTTTCTCCTAAGATAAGAAACCCGGTCTGATGAATTTTCTCCTAGGATCAAAATCTTAGTCTGATGAATCTTTCTCCTAAGATAGAAAACCTAGTCTGATGAACTTTCTCCTATGATCAAAATCTTAGTCTGATGAATCTTTCTCCTAAGATAGAAGACCTAGTCTGATGAACTTTCTATTAGGATAGAAATCTAAGTCCGATGAACCTTTCTCCTAAGATATCAAAAAAGAAGTAGAAAAGAGACCTAGTCTGATGAACTTTCTCCTAGGATAGAAAACCTAGCCCGATGGATTTTCTCCTAGGATAATAATAATTTTTTTTTAAAAAAAAGGAAGTCTGAATTTGAAAAAAAAGGGGAGTCATTTTTTTTAGTTTTCTTAAGATTATCAATGTTTAGTTTTCCTGAAATCAGGGGGCCCCGTCTGGAGAATAGGGTCAGTTTTTACTTTAGTCAATCTTAGTTTATAGTTTTCCGCAAGATCAATCACTTTTAGGAGACGTACATCCTAGTCTAATCTTTAGTTTACTCATCATGGCATCAATAGTATAAGTGGTTTATAATATTGCTAACAACTCACAAATCTTCCTAGTGCAAACTGAGGCAGAAAATTTTGTTTATTTTGTTGGTTTTGATTTCAGGCGCCCACATGGAGAACAAGGGAATACAGTTCAAGTTTTGGCAATCAGGCGCCCACCTGGAGAACAAGGAAATACAGTTCAAGTATAGGCAATCAGGCGCCCACCTGGAGAACAAGGGAAGTCATTTCAGAATTCAATTCAAGTTAGAAGTAGTAGAAGCTCGCGGCAATCATGCGAGTCAACAGTCCGAGATGATCAATAGAAGTTAGTCACAATCCAAAAAAAAGCAAGAAGTGAATCCAAATGCAGAAATAGATGAAAGATGTGAGCTGCTCGAGACATGGATAAGGTCACAAGCACTACATGTCCGGTCTTGATCCGAAAAGCTGAAGAACGAGCTAGCACCTGCAACTAACAAGAGTCAAGGTTCAAATCCAAAGTCTGCATGAAGAACCATTAAAGACTCAAGATCAAGCTTCAGAAGAATTATAGATAGGAATCTTGTAATTCATAGTTGACAGGCTTAGTTAGTCTTTTTCATTTTTTTGATTTTGATGTAACAACATGACCGCAGACCGGAACCTCGGCGGAACGGCACCTCGACCGGCTCTCCACCTCGGTATACTCCATCATCTCACTCATCTCTGAACTACTCGTGGCCAGATCCCTTTGTAGCCAAGGATATGTAGGCAGCTTAGATACCAGGGCTCGGTCACATTTCCCTTTCTCGGTTTTGGTCTCCCTAAATAAGGGACGGGTCAAAAAACCTTTCTAGTCGTTCTTTGTCTGAAAACTCTTCGTGTTTCCAGTCAAAGAGGGGCAGCTGTAGACATGTGATTTTTGACCCTCCCCAAGATTTTTCATATTTTAGCATGTAGATATTTAGTTTAGGAATAATATTGCTATTTTGGATATTCTTAAACTTCTTCGGTTTATTTTATTTCAAAGACTGAAAAAAAGAAGAAGAAAACTACAAAAATATTTTTTCTTTATGTTAGGTTATTGATATTTTGATTAGCTAGTTTTATTTTATTTTATTTTTCAAAAGGATAAAAAAAAGTTTCAAAAATATTTTTACTTGGTTTAGTGTAATTTTAAGTTATAAGTATTTAGTAAATATCGAGTAGTATTTGAATTTCTCTAATAGGATTATTTTAGTTCTCTTTTTTATATTGCTTACTTTAGATAAATAGTATTTTGTAACTAGTTTTATTTTATTATTAATAGAAATAAAAACAAAACAAAAAGGAAAAAGAAAGAAAACGTGAAAATTTTGAAAGAGCGTAGAAATGGAAAAGAAAAGGAAAAGGAAAGCAAATACAAGAAAGGAATTTAGTGGCCCCCACTTCTCTTTGGTCTCTTTCCAAATCACGTGCCCTTCCTCCTATTTTACATCTCTTTCCAAAATTCTTTGTTTTCTTAACCAATCAGATATTGATATCTCATCCTTCTACACTATTCTTCGTAACAAACCTCACATGTACCCAAATTGAATTCCTATAACTGAAGATTCCACTCATCTTTTTTTAGCCCATAAGGGGGGGAGGGTCCACACGTTTTGGATTTTTCTTCTCCTCCAAGCTAAGAACTTTGCTTCTCAATTGGATATATATCCACAAAAAGAGCACATCAGAAAGAAGAAAAAAGTTGGAACCCCAAAAAAAAATCCTGGAGCTTCTTCTTCATTTTTTGGACACACGAAAAGAAAAGAGGATCCGATATCTGGGAAAACAAAAAGAGAGGAGGAAAATCGTGAGAGCAAAATAAATGAGAGAACGAGGAAGAAACAGATATGGATAGAGAAAACGATCGCTTTCTCTTCTTTCCCATTCACCTGAAACCAAAAACACCTCTCTCATTTTAGCTACTGAAACAATCACCAAATGTCACCTAAACAACCAGAAAACCTCCATTAACGTCGCCACATGAAGCTCGAAACCAGATGAAATACCAGCCGCGAATGTAGTCGAAAACTAGATTTCAAACTTCCAAAGAACACAGCTGCAGCAGCCATAAACACAACCTCGTTCCTTGTCTTCCTCATCCCGTTTCATCGCTAGCAGTCCAGCGATAGCCATGGCTGAGCAACTCCGGCGAATCACCAAATAACAATCAACAATCGAACTCCAACGTAAAACAACCCTTGTGATGTCCAAAATTGTCGTCCAAGCTCAGTCAAGTTGAATCTGGCGAGAAATCCGGCGAGTTTCGAAGTCTGGTTGTAGTTCCGTCGAGGGTCAGTAAATTTTCCGGTCGAGGTCAGTGTCGAGTCTCAGATTCATGTAAAGGTTCATTTTTGCCTTACCCTTGACGGATATATAACTTCTAAATTTTATAATGCATGTTGAAAGAAGTAATGTTGTTAATGAGCATTTGTATATATGTGTTTTGACAAACTTGAGTTGATCTGAATCCTCACGTTAATATCTACATTATTTTTGAGAAATGCCTACTAAAGTGTACTACTGCCTCATTTTCCTGTATGTTTGTTTTAGAATAACGTATATCATTAGTAGTATGTTTGTCTAATAGGAGTTTAAGAATGATGGAATGTGGCAAAGTTTACGATGATTGCTATGATAAACATATATATGTTGAATTATATGACAAGTAAAATACCAATCTTCTATGAAAGTGATGTGATTTTTGTTGTTTCTATGACTAGTCATCCATATAGAATGAACGAACCATTACTAGGTAGCTAATTTGAATTGGTAATTTGTATTTGGCGAATTTTTCCACACATGAGTCAGTAGCTGCAAATGGGGTGAGACAGGGGGTTTCAACAATTTTTGTAAGTTTTTATGCAAATCTGTCGTTCAGGTCAATTGACACATGTATGCCAAGCTCACAGAAGAAAATCCTTGCTGAATACCTAGTATACTTTAGGGCAATTATCGTGATTGTGTACACATTCGCGTGACATGATTATGATTTTTCTAAACTTAAAATCAAGGTACATGTTCGCGTGACATTGGCCAATAATGTTAATAATAACGAAGCATTATTAATTGTGGACACGTTTGCGTGACATGATTTTTGACGCGCCAAACAAATGGGTACACGTACGCGTGACCTGTTTTAAGATAATTTCTTAATTAAAAGAGGAAAATGCACATAGATTCTAAAATAAGTAATTAGATAATTTGATTAAGCCAAGTATGATCAAAGCGACCGTGCTAAAACCACAGAACTCGGGAGTGCCTAACACCTTCTCCCGGGTTAACAGAATTCCTTACCCGGATTTCTGTGTTCGCGAACCATAAATAAGAGTCAACTTCCTCGATTCGGGATTTTAAATTGGTGACTTGGGACACCATAAATTATCCCAAGTGGCGACTCTGAATTTAATATAAATAATCCCGTTTCGACTGTCACTTAAATTGGAAAAGCTCCCTTATACCCCATTTCGTGTGTGAAAAAGGAGGTGTGACATGTTGTCTATTCTATTATCGCCGGAACGCAAATCTAAAATTCTCATAATGCTGACTATTATCAAATCATTTAGCTCCTAATCCATGTTTAGTTTATCTTGTTCACCAGCCCATACCGATTTCTATTACTTTGGGGTTTAACTTTCTATTCTAGTAGTCGCATTGGATTCACGAACTTATTTCTTGAAAAGAGGATATAACTTTATGGCCTATACTCCCTTGTTGTTTCAAGGCATGTCATCTCTCATCTTTTCCTTCACTTGATTATGGACTCTGTAATACTATCATTTTTTTTATCTACCATTGTCATCCATGTACCACATTTTACTCATACTGCTTCATTAAATCTCTTCTTATTTTCCTGCTAACATTTCTATCTATCACTTTATTCTAAAAACTCGAACAAAATATTCTTTTGCTTTTAGCCCCTATTACTCCATCCATCGGTTCCTCGAATTACCTAACATTCTCTTTCTACCAAGGATGGGAGCCACATTAAGGTAATATTTATCCCTTCAAGGCTTCCAGTGCCTATCTTTGTAGTACTCATATCTAGCTGTACTATTTTAGAGTGCTCTATCTGGGTGTTTCACAAGGAGATCTGTTAGCACATTTACAATATCCGTCAGAAATGTCAACTAACGCAAACAATCCATCCACAATTTGGGTTACTCTAACCCCAGCTGGATCCTGATATCCCGTCTGTCACAACCCAAACCAATGTGTCGCGACGGGTGTCTAAGTCCTACCTGTCAAACACCCCTAAGAACGCGTCTAAGATATGAACCTAAATAACATCAGCTGAATTACGAAAATAACATACATGAAAGAGACCTTCCAACAAGGCATATGTCTGTGTACATGCAGAATACAGTAGGTGAGCCCACAAGGCTACTATAGACAACTTATACATCCAAAACTAAAAGCCGACAAGGCTACATACAACCTAACTAGACATATTGTCTACAGACCTCTAATAGAAATATAATTGTACAAAGATGGGACTGAGACACGTCTACCCATATATATATATATACAAACTTATCATACCAAAATCAAAAGCAGCTTCAGATCAAGTGGAGCACGCCAACTCTCGCTGATCAGGGATCATAAGAAGGGGGACCGTCAGCTTTCCTACTTGCACTTGCGGGCATGAAACACAGGCCCCGTGAAATAGGGAGTCAGTACGAAAAATGTACTGAGTATGTAAGGCATGAAAATTAGTACGTAAAAGACGTAGATGAAACATGGAATAAAGAAACACATCCTTAAATTTGAATAATTTTGTAAATTCTAAAACATTTATAATGCCATGCACGTGTGTATAAATGTCGTGTTATGCATAAGTATGGGTGTACATAATATCATCAAGCCACTCAGGGCATCCCATCATATCGTGTTGGCCACTGTGGGCAACATCATCAATATATACCAGTTGATCAGGTGGTGGTGCGTATATAATGCCGTAACCTTTTCCCATATCCCATATACATGTATTTACATATATACGCGTATATAATGTCATCTGGTCATGGGTCAATGCACATGTATAAATGGGTGAAATGCATGAAAAATACGTAAAATCTCCATATTTCTTCCGGATAAACTTTTTCAACTACGTATTATTCTGAGACCCATGAACAGAAGATAATAATATTTTTCATGGGAATCAAGAATATAGACACCCCTACTATTTCTATGAATAGAGTAATTTATGAAAACTATGTGTTTGCTCGTTTCTTCAGTATAATTTGGACCATGCCAAAAGAAAGAGGGGATAGCCTTAACATACCTAGAGTAGGGAAAACTCCGTATAATATTCCATTGAAAAACTTCGTGGATTGAACTTATAACCCAAAAATCGGATTATGCTTCTGCGTTTTGAAACTGATGAATGAAATCAGCTTATGTTCTTGGCGTTGAAGTGCCTGGATGTTGGAGCTTCTGTCCTGCTAACGTTTTCCTTCTATGAAAACTATCTTCTACCTTTCAAACTAAGTAAGTTTTCTTGCCTTTCTTTTTTGAATGAGTAACGTTAATGTGTTCAAGACTTATACATATATTGTTTTGGATAATCACTCTTTTAGTTATTTGATTCAAGTACATCACAGATAGCAACCTAGGATGTTTATTTGCTTAGTCACTTCATGTGGTAAGCTAGTGCTGCCACATGTATTTGGAGTATAATTAATTAAGTTTTATCCACTTATTAGTTAACTGGGTAATGTCCTGTTATCCGGTAATTAATTAATTAATTACCCGCATAATTTAAAATTGTCTTAAATTACATAAAATTCTACTTATTTTTAATATAGTTCATATATACTTTATACATATTATGTATATCATATTGTCATGGCCATATGATACCTTGTATGGTACTAGTCCATAATTATCGGGTAGTATCGCTCAACCCGTATTTTATCCCAAGCTGGCCACTTTCAACGAAACTCGTTTTCTTTAATTAGCGTACCCTTTATCCTTCATGACACTTCTTTATCGCTTGTTATAAATAGCGTAAATATGTTAACGTCAAGATGATCTCATCCCCAAGTCAACGTTAATTAACTGAAGACCAAACTTTTAACGTACGAAAACGCGAGATGTAACATCCTTCCCCCCTTAGAAACATTCATCCTCGAATGCTTAACTCTCCGGGATCTATATAATCTTGGTGGAGTCTCCCTTGTTAACAATACTACTATGAGCACGTGATTTTTGCCTCACATGAATTACTCCAAAAGAATTCTCAAAATTAGGTCCTTTTCTTTAATTATGTGTTATTCTAGGAATTACTGTGCAATTTTCCGGATTGTTTGCATATTTTATGCATTTTAATGCATTGAAAATACAAACAATATAGCATCTGCATTTAGAATTTAGTTTTACATTCTTACATTAATTAAGTAAATTATTGTTTTACAAAAATGAAAATTTCACAAAAAAATAATGTATTTGTGCATTTTAGTGTTTAATGTCAAATTTTGTGATTTTTCTTTTAATTTTAAATTAATTTGGTATTTAATTATTTGTGATAGGTATTATTTAAAGTTAATTAGGGTTTTTAAAAAAAAAATTAATTAGGGTTTTAGTTTTAATTTTTGGAATAAAAGAAAATGGAAATGATTAAATAAAAGAGGGGCAAAATCTGTTGGGCTATTTCTCATTTTACCCGGGCCCAAGCAAAATCCACCCCAATACCCGCCCCAAATCAGCTCAAAACCCGTTCCCCACCCGGTCCAGCCCCAGTTGAAACCAAACGACATCGTTCCTCATTAGTGAAGTGATCCAGGTCGTTGATCGTGAATGATCCAACGGCCAAGATCAAATCCCCACCCCACTATATATTCCTAAAACCATACCCCGCCCCCCTTACCTCTTCCCCCTCACCTCTTCGTCTCCAAACCTCAGAGACCAAATGCATCTTCCACCCTTCACCACTGTGCTCCGCCTACCGGAAATCGCCTCACGACAGTTCCGGTGGTCCAAAAAGCCCCAAAATTACACCACAGCCTCCCCACGATGTCCTCTCTGCAAATCCCGAATCAGTTTTCTTCGAATCAGTACCAGACGCTTCGAATTTTAGATCGAAGAATTGAACCAAACCCTAATCCATTCAATGGCCACCAAACTCACACCTTTTGACCACTAGACCACCCTCGTCCAAAGTCCCCTACTAGTTTTGCACGAATTAAAGTGGAGTTGGTCGAATCTCAAAACGAAAGAGCGAACCCTAAAGGGAAAGAATTGAGGTCGTGGTCGACCTTAGTCGTGTGTTCTCAGTCGAGAACACTCGATTAAGGTCCGTCTCGGCTTCAAACACAAGTGGGAGTTTCAACTAAAACAAATGGGAACTGGGACTGAAATTCTAAGGTATTTATTTTTCTTTACTTTTTTTTTGTTGTTTCATGGTTTGTCTGATTAAGTTTCATTATAGTTATGTCTTTTTCAATTACTTTCCTTTCTTTCTTCTCCATCGGACTTTTTCTTGGTCCAGTTTTCTTCTATCAGTCAACATATGGTTAAATAGTTTCGTTGATTAATCCGGTTTAATTGAAGTTCAGTAGTTCTGGTCAAATCATTTGCTGTTATGCCAAATTGTTTCATTTTTATGTGATGTTTGGTCCCCTACTCTGTGACGTGACTTGGCGTATGAATTTAGTTGTTCATTCAATGTATTTACAGTTTCATCTGCTCGTATTTAGGTTTAGTGTAGAATTGTGTTAGTCTATTCCCTGAATCCTTAAACCCTTCATCTTGGTTGCAATACTGTTCGTTCTGATCTGAGTTCAATTGTTGTGTGAGTTTAGTGGTTTGAATCTGACTGTGGTTCTGTTTGAGTTTGGAGTCCGATGGAATTGAACTTGTGGTTAAATTCAGCTTTAGTTAATCAGTGATTAGGTTTCTTCTTTAAGAATTGGTTATAGCTGAAAGATGTAGCACAGATTAAAGGGGGTTAAGTTAGGATAGTAATCACAGGGGTTCCAGGGGGTAATTTGGGAATTGAAAACTTGAAGAAATGGGTAGTTTGAGTGTTCTGTCCACTAAGTACTAATGTACCATTAAAATAATGCATTTGTTTAATAATTAGTGGGGAACACAACATATTGGTATGGGGATAATGATAAAAAGTTAAAGGGGCGCACATGGGAGGGAAAAAACAGGCTGAAAAGTGCAAAATTTGAATAAAAAAGAGTATAAACATTGGTCTTTAAAAGGGGAAGACCTAAGAAAAGAAAAGGAGAGAGATCAGTTTTTTGGGTCAGTGTTAGAGAAATAGAGAGAGTTCTTGGGAGTTTCACCAGTCCTGAAGAAATCAGCTGGTTAGAAAAATATTTTAAGCCAGTTCTTCTTTAAGCAATCTGAGAGTTTGAAAACACTTAAAATACTGGAGAGTCAGTCAGTATCTTAGGGATCAGTTTGGAGAGTTTTAAGCTTGAAAAGAACAGAGAGAAATACTGAGAAGTCTCACTGTGTCATTGAAATTCTTTTCCTGCTTCAGTGATTTCATTTTCCTAATTCAAATACACTAGACTGATCTTGAGTGACTTTGAGTCCAGCTGAAGTGGTTTCTGATTGAACTTTAGCCTATTGAAAGTTTCAAGTGGTTCTGGTCGTCTCTTTGAGTTCATTTGGTTTGTTTGGGTACTACTGTGGGTCAATCTTTTGGTTTCTGTTTGGTTTTTGGGTCATTGAATCATTCTTGGGTTGAAGAATAGCTGTATTGTGGCTGTGTGAAATTCCTAATAGCTGTTGACTACCCTGCTGAGCTAACTGCTTCTACTTCCTGTTGATTTCTGATTTCCAGGTACACAATTTGAACTCACCTTGATGTAACTGCAGATTTGAATGAAATGAAACCATATTTCCAGAGCCATGCTTGTTTGGATTGCATATGGCTGTATTTGATCATCTGTTGAGTAGTATACATATTTAGTTTATCTAATTTGTATTGTATTAAGGAATGTATAATTAGAACCATTTCTGAACTACTTAGACCAGCTGATTCATACTAGACCGTATTTGGACTGTGAGTATTTGGTTTTCTCAGACTTGTGTGAATACTCTTAGCTAAGCATTCAGTTATACTTATGTTCAGTAGAGCAATGTCTTAACTAGCTAAGGTTAACTCCAGTGGTCATTTCAGGTTGCTTCATGAAGTTATTCTAGTAAGTAATATAGTTGCAATAAAGTCATTTTAAGAAGCTATTTCAGTAGTAGTTAAGTTTGATTAAAATACTAGCTGAGTGTGCTAGGGAACATAAAGGATGTAAATAGCCAAACTATGTAATCAGGGTGGTAGTTCATACACTTGAGGTTACCTCATGAGCATTTTACTCAATCCAGTCTTTGCGTTTAATCTTGTCTGGGGTACGAATTATTAAAAGTGGAAACCAAAATTCCAGCAAGTGTTTAGTCTTGTTTAAATTGGAGTTATGGTTCATTTTGTCGAAAAGGGGCTGAGAGCCTATATTTAGGCGGTTTGGGCTTCAACGTGTGAACAAGGTGGCCCAGGTCC
Source organism: Nicotiana tabacum (assembly GCF_000715075.1). Classification (NCBI taxonomy): domain Eukaryota; kingdom Viridiplantae; phylum Streptophyta; class Magnoliopsida; order Solanales; family Solanaceae; genus Nicotiana; species Nicotiana tabacum. The sequence goes on from NC_134090.1 coordinate 106,774,168, forward strand.
TATTTCTCATTAAATTCATTTGGACCTGGGCCCAGGCCTGTGAATGGCCTGCCCTTGTGCTTATTTGGGTCTTAATTTTTTAAAAACGGGTTTCTTAAGTCATGTTAATTAATTAGACCCTTTTGCTTTATTTTAGAGAGACAAGTAAAAAAAAAATAAAAAAATCACCGTAGCTTTTAGGTTTACCTTTTGAATGATAAAAATGAGATGAGCCTCGCTAAACAAACAAATAAATTACGGGCCTCATTAAATGTATATATAAAAATACTTAGATTTCGAGATGGGCCATTTAGCGAATTTCACGGTTTTTCCCCAAAGTAATAACGCGCTAGTCTCTTTAGGCGCGTATTTTAATAATGTTACCTTCCTAAACTCGGGTGCGCATTTATGTGACCCAAATCCGAATCTCAACAATGTTAAAATATGTCAAAAACCACGGGTGCATTTATGTGACGTGGTTCAAGACTTGCTTTAATGACGTTGCAATTTTCCTTTAAAAATAAATAAAAAGCGGTTGAAGTTAAAATTTGCACATAGGTTCAACATGTATTAAAATCAGATAAATAAGCTGAATATGACAGTTGAGCGACCGTGCTAGAACCATGAAACTCGGGAATGCCTAACACCTTCTCCTAGGTTAATAGAATTCCTTATCCGGATTTCTGGTTCGCGGACTGTAATACAGAGTCAATCTTCTCCTCGATTCGGGATTCAACCGGTGACTTGGGACATCATAAATCTCCCAAGTGGCGACTCTGAATTAAATAATAAATCCCGTTTCGATTGTCCTTTAATTGGAAAAACTCCTCTTACGCCCTTGCGGGTGTAGGAAAAAGGAGGTGTGACAATAAGAATCCGCTGGGGAATAACTCCGGAATCTCTGGTTCAAGGTTCAGAATTCGAGCTTAGATAAATTGTTATATTTGGCTTTATCTGATTTTGTTACATGTTTGTGCCTAATGTGCTAAGTGATGTTTTTACCACTTTGATATTATCTGAACTGTATATAAACTGATACGAAACCCTTCTCTTCTCATCTTCGGGGATGTGCTCGCTGGTCGGGACTACCTATTCTGTTAGTGTCATACCTTGAAATAAGAAAGAGGCTCGGACAAGTTACTAAGTCGGATGGCCTTTTGGTTCCCGGTACGTAGCCCCCTCCTCGACTCGAGTTGTCCGCTCGGGTACACAGTTTAGAACAAATACCCAGGTTATGAACCTAGAATAACTCCACTTCATGCCGGATCCCGAGTAGGAACGTTTGTTTGCATCACGTGCATTTAACTTTAGAGGCTCAACACAGGGGTTGGGTCTGTCTAGGACAGGTGTACCAAAAATGACAAAAGACTATCTTGATGCATCTTACTTGCTACTTGTGCATTTGTTTGCTTCGGACTGGCATGTTGACCGGCTTTTGAATATTTCAAGGAAAGAGAGATAGAGGTACGAGGGTTAAAGAGAGTTAATCGCCTGTTTTGAAAAAAAAAACAATGTCCAAATAGTGTCGAAACTCTGCCGAATTTTTGAGAAAATGAAAAAAGATGAAAAAGAAAAAAAGGAGAAAAAGAAAAAAAAAGTTTTGTTTATGAAAAATAGTTTTATTTGCCAATGAAAAAGAGTCTTATTTTCAAAAGAAGTTTGTTTTATCAGCCCGAACTACGCCAGTTTGATTCTCACAGGGTGTGAGATACGTAGGCAACCCCCATCGGGTCCAACTTCACTTTTTGCGAAAATAGCCAAAAGAACAAAATATTTACTTGAAAATAATTAGGGTGATGCCATTCTTGTTAGGAATAGCCGAATGTCAAAGGGCGCCAAAAGGCTATTTTTGCAAGAACAGCCGCCTGTGGTAATTTTTTCAAGGCTTTCACCGGTTAGCCGACACAGCCTTAAAATCTTCGACCCCGAGGTGCTGAAAGGCCGTATTGGCAAAACCAAGTTTTATTTTAAATAGAAAAGTGTCCATGTTATCCTTGAGTCAATTGAATCGTGATTTTTGCTTAACCACCCTAATAAATGTGCAGAATGAGCACAAGTCAGAATTTACACGTAACAATAGTGAACAAAATCCCTTTGGAGTTGCACATGTGGTGGGATGACTTGGGTGAATCAGGGCGTGACACGGTCAAGCTATACTTGGGAGGCCTTACTGGGTTGCTGAAGATTAATCCTAGGGGGGATATCATAAAGGATTTGGTCGCATTCTGGGACCCGACTCACAATGTATTTCATTTCTCAGATTTTGAAATTACCCCAACATTGGAAGAGATAGCCGGATACATCGGGGGTCCCAAGGTTCCTCTAAGACACCAGTACCTGATTGCTCCAAGGGACGTAGCCGTACACAAGTTCCTAGACTCTTTGAAAATAAGCAGGGGGGTTCACAACCCAGACTTGACAACTAGTTTTTGTACTTTGCGGTTTATATACAACAGATATGGCCATATAGGGGGGTTCAACAAGCCGGAAAACAAAATCTGTAGCAAAAGAAACCGCCTTAAGTGGGAAGAACATAGGTGTTTTGCATTCATGGTAGCCTTTTTGGGACTCCTAGTATTTCCTAGAAAAGACGGTAACATTGACATACGAGTATTTAGGGTTGTCAGCACTTTACTTACTCAGGCCAACAGCACCCTCGCACCCATGATAGTAGCTGAAAGCTTCCGCGCTCTCACAGCCTGCAAAGTCGGGGGAAACTTTTTTGAGGGATGCAATGTGTTGCTGCAGATGTGGATGATTGAACACCTATGTCGTCGTCCTCAATTTATGAGTTATGGGTCGACAGAGAAAACATGCATAGAGGAATTTTCTACGAGGATTGACGGAATCAGCTTACCAGAAGGGGTCACAGAATGGATAGCATGCCTCCGTTCGGTCACTACAAGCCAAATAGAGTGGACATTTGGATGGCTACCTGTGGATGAAATCATATATATGCCAGCCACTGGACCCAATTTCCTTTTGATGGGGCTCAGGAGTATCCAGCCCTATGCCCCTTATTGAGTTTTGAGGCAGTTGGGGAGATGCCAAATAGTTCCGAAAGATGAAGATCTTAGTGGCCAAGTAGTCGAGATCGGGCCCAACGGACAATTTCATGTATCAGCAGTCCGACAAATATGGAGCGAGTGTCAATACTTAACAGCAAATACATGTGTACATGATCGATCCAAAGGTGAAGCTTCGCCGGGATACCTTGCTTGGTATAGGAAAGAAATCAAGTTTGGGAGACCGGCCAAAAGACCCCATCTCCAGGAGTTCGTCAAGGCGTCGCATAGAACAGTGGGATTGGTTGGCTAAAGAACATGAGTACAGGGTTACAATAGGCAAGTTGGAGAAGCAAGTTATGGATTTAAAATTTGAGAACGATTTGCATATCGCTGCAGATGAGGGCAAGAAAAAGAGGCTAGCTAATGAAAATGAGGCCCTTCGGGCCCAGATTCGAAAAATGAAAATAGCGGCAGAAAGTACCGCCCGAAGTGATAAAGATGAAAAAATTATAGATAACCTGAGGCAGAAAGTGGGCGAATATAATTTTGATCTGAAGAAAGAAGAAAGTGAATTAACCAGGGCTCGAAAACAATTGGCTGAAAACTCGACAGAACAAGCACATCTGATAAAGCAGCTGAGAGAAAAGTATGACAATGAGGTTGCAGGACTAAAGAAAAGGGTCATCATCACAGAAAACAAAATGATCAAGCAAGCAAAGGACTTCAGGGTTGAAAGGGAACATTGTTACACGGCCTTGGCACAATTAGAAATAGATTTGTAACGACTTCAGGAGCGGAATCATGCGGTCGAGCAAACTTTGGAAGCCAGGGCCCAGCAGATTGGGCGTTTGTTACGAGAGAAAGGCATCATAAGAGAGAGAATTAGGAACATCGCCGACTACATCGTCATGAAATGCCATATCTATGAGGATATGACCCGTAATACCTTCTTCGCAGTAGTGATGACATTTGTTAAGAAGATAATGAGTGACTTGGACCGACTTCAAAGGGATCTTGCATATAGGCCCGCGGCGAGACCGAATGATGTCCCGCGGGCACCAGGAGCATTGATGTACTCATGAGTTTCGTTGAGTCTATATTTTCTTTTCTGTCAGAGTCTGTGAAGTAATGTCGGGTTTGTATTTTCTTTCTGTTTTGAGTATGTATTTCTTCAGAATATGATAGCTTAATTTCGGAGTCTGTTCTTCATCTTTGCATCTGAGTCTGTTGGTCTTTTGAAATTAGTTAATATTGAGTCTCTATAATCGAAGCATCTGTTTTTATAAAAAATTAAAAATCCCAAAAATGTTTTATTTACTTGCGCACTTATCTGACAGAACTACGCACGGTCTGATTCATGCGGGGACATGATACGTAGGCAATCTCTATAGGATTCGACCACCACTAAAAGGGAAAAGGAAAAATAAAGAAGGATAGAATAAAGAAAGTTTAAAATAAGAGGCACAATTGACAATGCATGATAGAAATGGTTAATTGCCTAGGTGCATTGCATCCCAACGTGTAATTGCATATGTGTTAAACTCTAAAAACTAACAAGTTTGTTGTTTTCCAGAGAATTCAAGTAGTTAGTTTAATTAGAGGATACTGACACATTATCATTACCAAACTAGATCGAAGGGACCAATACCGGAAATCATGTCTATCCCAGATGTCGACACTAGTGTTGAGGTAGAGGAGTTGGACGTCAATAAAATGAAAGAGGAGATGCTCAAGCTTAAGCAACAGATGACCAAAATGTACCAGGCCTGGTCCAAAGGGCAATCACCGCCAGTTTACCCTGCTAATCCTGCTTTTACCCCACCATTAGCTCAGCCTCAGGATCATCCCGCCACCGATCCAGGTTTTCCCATTTATCAACACTACCATGGCACTACTTCTCATATGCCTCAAGCTCCACCACCAAAATCAATTCCATACCCTCCTCTGCCAATCACCCCTGTCTTTGTGGCATCTCCACCAGCTGCACTCCATAAATCCCCGAGTGAACCTATGTTCCAAGCTCAGGACAACCAGTATTATCCCCGGGGAAAGCAGAAAAACCGGCCAGAAATCTTGAACAGGAAGAGATGTTCAGAAAAATGAAAAGCATAGAACAATCCTTCAGGGATATGAGAGGGTTAGGAGGTCAGGTAAGTGTAGCTTACAAAGACTTGTGTTTGTTCCCAAATGTACAACTACCGGTGGGGTTCAAAATGCTCAAATTCGACTTGTACAACGGACACGGTGATCCGGTGGCTCATCTGAGAGGTTTTTGTAGCAAGATGAGGGGAGCAGGCGGAAGAGATGAATTACAGATGGCGTATTTCAGCCAAAGTTTGAGTGGATCGGCGTTAGAATGGTACACCAGACAAGATCATAGCATGTGGTACACATGGGACGATTTGGCCAAGCATTCGCTTGTCACTTTCAATATAATCTTGAGATCATTTTGGACCGACTATCCCTGACCAAACTGGAAAATAAGCACAGTGAAAGCTTTAGAGAATATGGTTTCCGGTGGAGGGAGCAAGCAGCAAGGGTAGATCCCCCAATGAAAGAGAGCGAGATGGTTGATTACTTTTTGCAGGCTTTGGAGCCGACCTACTTTGGTCATCTAGTGTCCGCAATTGGCAAATCTTTTAATGAGGTTGTAAAAATGGGAGGCATGGTCGAGGAGGGGCTTAAGTCCAACAAGATCATGAGTTATTCAGCGATCAAGGCAACCACCCAGGCCATTCAAAGCGGCACTAGGGGTGTACTTGGGAAAAAGAAGAAAGAAGATGTCACGACTGTTGAGTCCGGAGCCTGGTTCGGATCTAGAGGCCCATCACCCTACTATAGAACAATCACGACCCTACTACCAAAATTACCCCCACACTTCATATAGCCCTCCACAGCACTACTACCCACCGCCAGATCCCCATTTTTCCGTCCATCATGCACAAGCCTATACCCAAACCCCGGCACACGCACAATGGCATGCGCCAGCTCCACAAAATCCATACCCAGCTCCACAAAACACATATCCACCCCCAAGGGCCTACAAAAATCCCCCCGGTATAGGTTTCCGTCCAAACCAAGCCCTCAAAAATGAGAGGTCACAGAAGCAAAAGACTTTCACTCCACTGGGGAATCATATACGAGTCTTTTCCACATGTTGAGGCAGTTGGGCATGTTGAATCCAATTGAGCCTAAAATGCCAAATCCTCCCCCTAGAAATCGTGACAACTCGGTGAGTTGTGAGTACTGTTCAGGGGCCCCTGGGTATGATACAGAGAAGTGTTGGAAACTAAAAACAGATGTGCACGAGCTTATTGATACTCATCGGATCGAGGTTCAAGCCCCAGAAGCACCAAATATCAATCAGAATCCACTGCCAGCTCACCATGAGACACACATGATTGAGTTGATACACAAAAAGGGGGAGCCCAGGAAGCCCTCACAGACGGTAATGATGATCCGTTCTAGCGAAACCAGCTCAAAGGAAAAAGTAACCAGTGGGAAATCAGTGGCCCAATTGAGAGGGGTAGATGATAAGCCAGTTGTGGTAGCCAAGAGAGGGTCGTCAAGCATTGTTGCAGTGAAACCAGAGAAAGCTAAAGTAGTAGTGCCATGGGTTGCAAGTAAACCTGTTGTGGTCGTGAAGGGTGCTCGCACAGAGCCTGTTATTATAAAACCAGTAACTCAGCTTCCAATAATCAACAACAAGGTTGTTCCTTGGAATTATGAACGGGTGACGGTGATTTACAAGGGGAAAGAAGAAGTTTGTGAAGTGCAAGGTTTGACTCGCTCAGGAAGGTATTTTACTCCCGAGGAGTTAAGAAGAGCTAAAGATAATTCAACGCCGGTAAAGAAAGCTGTAACTAAAGAAGAGGCAGAGGAATTTTTGAGGAAAATGAAAGTGCATGACTATTCTGTTGTAGAACAGTTGAGGAAAATGCCCGCTCAGATCTCATTACTCTCGTTGCTAATCCATTCAGATGAGCACCGTCAGTCACTGATGAAAATCCTGAATGAGGCCCATGTTCCCGACAAGATCTCGGTAAACCATCTGGAAAAGATAGCCAACAAGATTTTTGAAGTAAACAGAGTCACTTTTTCCGATGATGAATTGCCCGTAGAGGGTACTGAGCATAACAAAGCCCTTTACCTTACAGTGAAATGTGAGGATTCTGTGGTTACCCGGGTATTGGTTGACAATGGTTCAAGCGCGAATATATATCCTCTCTCCACTCTAATCAAGATGAAAGTAGAAGATGAGAGGATCCATAAGAACAATATCTGTGTGTGGGGATTTGACGGCCGAGGCAAAGACTCAGTCGGGGACATAATACTGGAACTAACCATAGGTCCCGTAGAATTAACAATGGAATTCCAAGTGCTGGATATAGTTGTTTCCTACAATTTGCTATTAGGGCGACTGTGGATTCACGCCGCTAAAGCGGTGCCATCAACACTCCATCAGATGGTCAAGTTTGAATGGGACAGACGGGAAATAGTGGTGCACGACGAAGATAACTTGTGCGCTCACAAAAACACCATTGTGCCATTCATTGAAGTGGAAGATGACAAGGGACCATGGGTCTACCAAGTTTCTGATGCAATGTCAGTCGAGAAAGTTCTAGAGGGGAAATGTATCCCGAGTCCGAAGATAAACGCCGCATCAGTCATGGTAGCGTATGAAATGTTGAAGAATGGTTTTGTACCAGGAAAGGGTTTGGGATCAGCGTTGCAAGGCATCATACAGCCCGTGTCTCTTCCTGAAAACTTGGGAACATTTGGTCTGGGATTCAAGCCCACAGCCGTAGACATAAAAAGAGCTAGGAAATTGAAATAGAGGACATGGGTCCTTCCAAAGCCGGTCCCACGTCTTTCCAGATCATTTTTCATGTCCGGTACAAGGAGTCGCCCAGTGACAGCAATTCCCGGTTCTGTGATTAATCCTGACAAGGAGTTGATGGAAAGATTTGAGAAGTTGTTCGACAATGTGAACATGGTGGAAATTGGAGAGGGTTCTAGCAACGCGGAAGTGCAATTTGTCGGGCCAAAAACAAAGCTTAATAATTGGAAGGCTACTCCTCTCCCTACTCGGAAGGAGTCTTAGTAGTTTGCTTTGATTTTCCTTTAGGTTTGTGTGGATTATTCCAGGTTTGTAATCCAGATTTTATTTTTTCAGTCTGTTTGAGTGTGCAAACCTTGTTATCTTTTATCATTCAATGAAATACAATTTCCCTTTCTTCATCATTCCTGATGGTTTTCCTTTTCGATTTTGTTTTCTTCTCTATACAGTTCTTTTTACGCTGGTTCTAATGACATGGCATGCATAAGGAATCCTCAGCCCAGTCTTAAAAATCAATCTGATTTTGAAATGTTAGTTCAAGAAGTAGATTGTGATTACGAATCAGAATATGATGATGAGGATAAAGCTTTCGAAGAAATTAGTAAGGAGTTGATTCACTTCGAAGAAAAACCCAAAACCAACCTGAATGACACAGAAGCCGTCAATTTAGGGGACACAGACAATGTCCGAGAGACTAAAATAAGTGTCCACCTTAAGCCAAAAATTCGGGAAGAGTTAATCAAAGCCCTCATCGAGTACAAAGATGTTTTTGCGTGGTCATATGATGACATGCCGGGTTTAAGCACTGATTTAGTGGTCCACAAATTGCCCACTGATCCGGCGTTCCCTCCCGTCAAGCAAAAGTTGAGGAAATTCAAAACTGATATGAGTGTGAAGATTAAAGAAGAAGTTACCAAGCAGTTGGATGCGAAGGTTATTCGGGTCACTCGATATACTGTTTGGTTGGCTAATGTCGTGCCCGTACCGAAGAAGGATGGCAAGATCAGAGTATGCGTCGATTACCGCAATCTCAACAAAACAAGTCTGAAGGATAACTTCCCATTACTCAATATCCACATTTTGATCGATAATTGTGCCAAGCGTGAGATTGGATCTTTTGTGGATTGTTATGCTGGGTATCATCAGATTCTAATGGATGAAGAAGATGTAGAAAAAATGGCGTTCATCACGCCATGGGGAACTTATTGCTACCGGGTAATGCCATTTGGTTTGAAGAATGCTGGGGCAACTTATATGAGGGCGATGACTACTGTATTTCATGATATGATACACAGGGAGATTGAGGTATACGTAGATAATATGATCATAAAATCAAAGCATGAGGCCGACCACGTCGGGGATTTGAGGAAATTCTTCCACAGGCTTCGCAGGTACAACCTCAAGCTTAACCCCGCCAAGTGTGCATTTGGTGTTCCATCCGGAAAACTGTTGGGATTCATAGTCAGCCGGCGAGGCATCGAGTTGGACCCATCAAAGATCAAAACTATACAAGAATTTCCACCTCCGAGGAACAAGACTGAAGTGATGAGTCTGTTAGGAAGGTTGAACTATATCAGCAGGTTTATCGCTCAGCTCACGACGACTTGCGAGCCTATTTCAAGTTGCTGAAGAAGGACGTTGCGGTCAAGTGGACAGATGAGTGTCAAGAAGCATTCCACGAGATAAAGGGATACTTGTCTCACCCGCTTGTGATAGTACCTCCAGAACCAGGGAGACCTTTGATTCTTTACTTGACTGTCCTGGAAAATTCATTTGGCTGTGTACTGGGGCAGCATGACGCCACCTGCAGGAAAGAACAGGCCATCTACTATCTTAGCAAGAAGTTCACGGCTTATGAGGTTAAGTATACTCATCTGGAAAGGACATGTTGCGCCCTAACTTGGGTGGCACAGAAGTTGAAACATTATTTGTCATCCTACACTACTTACCTCATTTCACGCTTAGATCCATTGAAGTATATCTTTCAAAAGCCTATGCCGACAGGAAGACTTGCGAAGTGGCAGATTTTGCTCACAGAATTTGACATCATCTATGTGACTCGGACTGCGATGAAAGCCCAAGCATTGGCCGATCATTTGGATGAAAACCCGGTCGATGAAGAGTATGAGCCGCTGAGGACTTATTTTCCCGATGAAGAGGTGATGCATATTGACGAGTTAGAACAGGCCGAAAAACCATGCTGGAAACCTTTCTTTTATGGGGCTGCTAATATGAAAGGAGTCGGAATAGGAGCTGTGCTTATTTCGGAAACAGGGCATCACTATCCTGTTACGACTCAGCTTCGGTTTTATTGCACCAACAATATGGCTAAATACGAGGCATGCATTTTGGGTTTGAGGATAGCTGCAGACATGAATATCCGGGAAGTTCTGGTCTTGGGAGACTCGGATCTTCTGGTACACCAAATTCAAGGAGAATGGGAAACGCGAGATCTGAAGCTCATACCATACCGATAATGCTTGCATGATCTTTGTCAACGGTTTAGATCAGTAGAGTTTAGGAATATTCCAAGGGTCCATAATGAGGTCGCCGATGCTTTGGCTACCCTAGCGTCAATGTTTCACCATCCGGACAAAGCCTATGTCGATCCTTTGCACATTCAAGTACGAGATCAGCATGCTTACTGCAACATGATTGAAGAAGAATTTGATGGCGAACCGTGGTTCCATGATATCAAGGAATACATCAGAATGGGGATATACCCAGTGCAAGCCACGGGGGATCAAAAGAGAACAATTCAACGGTTGGCAAACGGATTTTTCTTGAGTGGAGGAGTTTTGTATAAAAGAACACAAGACCTGGGATTGTTAAGATTCATAGATGCTAGACAAGCTACGTCTGTCATGTCCGAAGTACATTCAGGAGTCTGCGGACAACATATGAGCGGATATGTGTTGGCAAAGAAAATTCTCCGAGCATGTTATTATTGGCTCACCATGGAGCGATATTGTATTTGTTTTGTGTGCAAATGTCATCAGTGCCAGATACACGGAGATTTGATTCATTCTCCGCCATCGGAATTACACACAATGTCAGCGCCATGGACCTTCGTCGCTTGGGGCATGGATATCATTGGACCAATTGAGCCAGCAGCATCCAACGGGCATAGGTTCATTCTGGTAGCCATTGATTATTTCACCAAATGGGTTACGGCCAAAACTTTCAAGTCTGTGACCAAGAAAGCAGTGGTCGATTTTGTTCACTCAAATATCATCTATCGATTTGGAATCCCGAAGGTGATCATCACAGATAACGGTGCTAATCTTAACAACAATTTGATGAAAGAGGTATGTCAACAGTTTAAGATTACACACCGCAATTCTACCCCATATCGTCCCAAGGCGAATGGAGCAGTTGAGGCAGCCAACAAAAACATAAAGAAGATACTTCGGAAAATGGTAGAAGGTTCTAGGCAGTGGCATGAAAAATTACCATTTGCGTTGTTGGGTTATCGCACTACTGTCTGTACTTCAGTAGGGTCAACTCCTTATTTGTTGGTATATGGAACTGAAGCCGTAATACCTGCGGAAGTTGAAATCCCGTCCCTTCGGATTATTGCTGAGGCTGAGATTGATGATGATGAGTGGGTCAAAACCCGTCTGGAGCAGTTGAACTTGATTGATGAAAAAAGATTGGCAGCTGTGTGTCATGGCCAGTTATATCAAAAGAGAATGGCAAGAGCATACAACAAAAAGGTGCGTCCCCGGAAGTTTAGGTGGGCCAGCAAGTGCTGAAACGCATCCTTCCACATCAGGCTGAGGCAAAAGGCAAGTTCGCCCCGAATTGGCAAGGGCCATTCATTGTAACTAGAGTATTGTCCAATGGTGCTTTATGTTTAACAGATATCAAAGGAAAATGCATAGACATGGCTATCAATTCTGATGCAGTAAAAAGATATTATGTATGATTTCTTTGGTATAATTGTTGATTGTTTGTATTTGGCATTATTTCGAAGATTGAAATGACGAAAGCAATTTGTTCTACTATCTAAACACTTTACCCTTTGTTCCCCTTTTTGAGCCTTATTTATTTCTTTCATACCCCTCTTTTGGAATCAATAACGAAAAAGAGAGAAAAAGAAAGAAAAGAAAAAGAGAAAAGAAAAGAAGTGAAAAATATAACAACAAGGAAATTCAGGTGTGAACTAAGTTTGACCTGATCCCTGTTAAGGGTACGTAGGCAGCTTTATGGCTCGGTCATAGTAAAATAAAAGTCAAAAGATCCCCAAGCAAGAAACTAGGGCAGAGGTTGTATTTGTAATAAGAAATATGATTCCAAAAGTTGTAATTTTAAACCCATGTCAAATTATTTTGAGCCTTTGATACCCTTTCTTTCTAATCCCATCCAAAAGCCCACATTACAGTCCAAAGAAAGACCTTCTGATCAGTATTCGAGAGATGACAAGTTGAGCAAATAGAGTGATTCATATCAGGGTAATACTCCGGTCCAAGCAGGGAAATTAATGAAAATGAGAGAGTCTTATTGGTGAAAACCTTCACAGGCACCATAAGGCAACATAAGTTGAGAGAAATAAAATGAGAGAGTCTTATGGTGAAAACCTTCACAGGCACCATAAGGAGACGGGAGTTGAGAGAAACGAGAGAGTCTTATTAGTGAAAACCCCTCGAAGGGCACTATAAGGAGACAAGGAATTAAAAGAGGCAAACGAGATAAGCTTGATGGAAAGGATCCGTCGAGACCTCAAGCAGAATAAAGATGTTGTTTCGGCAAAAGAAGATGGGTTGCGAGACCTTTGAAATGCAAAGTAGGGACATCAGAAAGATTGATTGATGTAAATAGACTGGGTTGATTAATCCAAAAATGTACGACATGACCATTGGGATCGGTTATACCATTCAGATAGGTTATTTGTTTTCTCTCAAACAATCGTTCAGAAAGATTTTTCTTGTTCTATCTTTCGAAGTCATCATTTTCCATTTCTTTTTTATCAATAGTAGTTTGTTTTTAAGAAGGATTTTCAGTGCTAACTACCAGTTGCCAACGTGGTGCAAGGTAAATGGGGATAAGACATGCGAGGATAATATGGTGGGACAAGAAAGACGTCATTGTAAAACCAAATGATGGATTGGTCTAAGTTTTCGGGACAGTACGGAGCAAAGGTGGAAAACAACGGTTGAGAGGTTGGTGAATACAGAATCATCAAGAAGGTCGGAAGTTATCAGCCAAGTTTCAAGATGGTTGAACAACATAGAGCATGGAAAAGAGAGAAAGGGAAACCCGTCCCCAGCAGGAGCATCCCCACGTTTTAAACTAACAAATTCTCTTTGATTTTAAGCAGGGACTGGAAATGTTATTGATGATAGAAAGACATGCCACAAGAAAGATTGTCAAACTGGGGCAGAAAATTTTCTTTCATTTTGAAAATTTTCTGGAAGGCAGGTACCCACTTGGGGAAGAAGGAAGATAACACAAGTTTGGAGAAAAGTGGTGTCCCAGCAGTTTTCGGAAGAAGGCAAAACAAGTTTTAAAGAAAGCAATTTCGGGAGGAAGATAACACAAGTCTTAAGGGAAGTAGTTCCATAGGAAGGAAAACACCAGCTTTAAGGGAAGTAGTCTTTGAAGGAGGAAAATAACATATTTTTTGAATGAAACATCGGAGTTATCCCCAGCAGTCTTCAGAGAAATGAAACGCTAGTTTTGGGGAAGCAGTTCTGAAAGAAGAAAATTAAAGTTAGAAGGAAAATGGTTCAGGAGGCAGGAAGGAACAACGACAATAGAACACATTTCTAAGAAGTAGCTGAAGTCAGGAGCCCGCCTGGAGAATGGAGGTGTTATATTTTCAAGAAGTAGTTGAAGTCAGGAGCCCGCCTGGAGAATGGAGGTGTTATATTTTTAAGTCGTTGTTGAAGTCAGGAGCCCGCCTGGAGAATGGAGGTGTTATATTTTTAAGTCGTTGTTGAAGTCAGGAGCCCTCCTGGAGAATGGAGGTGTTATATTTTTAAGTTGTTGTTGAAGTCAGGAGCCCTCCTGGAGAATGGAGGTGTTATATTTTTAAGTCGTTGTTGAAGTCAGGAGCCCACCTGGAGAATGGAGGTGTTATATTTTTAAGTCATTGTTGAAGTCATGAGCCCGCCGGGAGAATGGAGGTGTTATATTTTTAAGTCGTTGTTGAAGTTAGGAGCCCGCCTGAAGAATGGAGGTATTATATTTTAAGAAGTTAGTTGAAGTCAGGAGCCCGCCTGGAGAATGGAGGTATTATCTTTTTAAGTCGTAGTTGGAGTCAGGAGCCCGCCTGGAGAATAGAGGTTGGTATATTTTCAAATTGTAGTCGAAGTCAGGAGCCCGCCTGGAGAATGGAGGTATTATCTTTAAGTTGTCTATTGAAGTCAGGAGCCCGCCCGGAGAAAGGAGGTATTATCTTTTTAAGTCGTAGCAGAAGTCAGGAGCCCGCCCGGAGAGCGGAGGGTTACAACAAAAAATCCCCAGCATAAACTCAAGTGCAGAAGTCAAAAGAGAGGCAACAATGGTCAAATGAAGATAATTCGCGTGTCGAAGGAGAAACAATTCGAATTTCACAAGAAAGAAAGAAACATAAGAGGAAACACAAGCCAACAAAAAAGTAAGGCAACAAGAGCAAGTTTGAAGATCTAGATAAGATTCTGTAATTCCTAGTTTAGTCTAGTTTCTTGTTTTCTTTTAGCATGGTGTAATAAGGAGGTCAGTAAGTAGCGGCAGCAGCAACAACAGCAGTAACAGTAAAACCACAGCTCTGTGGTAGTCCCAGCTACCGAAACTTCCCGAATTATATTGACCTGATTCCTTTATAGCCAAGGATATGTAGGAAACCTTTGAAGTAGAGGTTCAGTCAAATCTTTCAAAAAATGCTTCCCACGGAGTATTCGAACGGGCAAAAATTGCTCATATCCGCTCAGTTTATCTTTGCACGAAAACTTTTCATGTTTCCGGGCAAAGAGGGGCAGCTGTGAGCACGTGATTTTTTCCTCACATGAATTACTCCAAAAGAATTCTCAAAATTAGGTCCTTTTCTTTAATTATGTGTTATTCTAGGAATTACTGTGCAATTTTCCGGATTGTTTGCATATTTTATGCATTTTAATGCATTGAAAATACAAAAAATATAGCATCTGCATTTAGAATTTAGTTTTACATTCTTACATTAATTAAGTAAATTGTTGTTTTACAAAAATGAAAATGTCACAAAAAAATAACGTATTTGTGCATTTTAGTGTTTAATGTCAAATTTTGTGATTTTTCTTTTAATTTTAATTTAATTTGGTATTTAATTATTTGTGATAGGTATTATTTAAAGTTAATTAATCTTTTTAAAGTTAATTATGGTTTTTTTAAAAAATTAATTAGGGTTTTAGTTTTAATTTTTGGAAGAAAAAAAAATGGAAATGATTAAATAAAAGAGGGGCAAAATCTGTTGGGCTATTTCTCATTTTACCCAGGCCTAAGCAAAATCCACCCCAATACCTGCCCCAAATCAGCCCAAAACCCGTTCCTCACCCCGTCCAGCCCCAGTTGAAACCAAATGACGTCGTTCCTCATTAGTGAAGTGATCCAGGCCGTTGATCGTGAATGATCCAACGGCCAAGATCAAATACCCACCCCACTATATATTCCTAAAATCATACCTCGCCCCCTAAGCCACACCGCCCCCCCCCCCACCTCTTCGTCTCCAAACCTCAGAGACTAAATGCATCTGCCACCCTTCACCACCGTGCTCCGCCCACCGGAAATCGCCTTACGGCGGTTCCAGTGGTCTAAACAGCCCCAAAATTACACCACAGCCTCCCCACGACGTCCTCTTTCCAAATCCCGAATCAGTTTTCTTCGAATCAGTACCAGACGCTTCGAATCTTAGATCGAAGAATCGAACCAAACCCTAATCCATTCAATGGCCACCAAACTCACACCTTTTGACCACTAGACCACCCTCGTCCCAAGTCCCCTACTAGTTTTGCGTGAATCAGAGCGGAGTTGGTCGAATCTCAAAACGAAAGAGCGAACCCTAAAGGGAAAGAATTGAGGTCGTGGTCGACCTTAGTCGTGTGTTCTCAGTCGAGAACACTCGATTAAGGTCCGTCTCGGCTTCAAACACAAGTCGGAGTTTCAACTAAAACAAATGGGAACTGGGACTGAAATTCTAAGGTATTTATTTTTCTTTACTTTTTCTTTTGTTGTTTCATGGTTTGTCTGATTAAGTTTCGTTATAGTTCTGTCTTTTTCAATTACTTTCCTTTCTTTCTTCTCCATCAGACTTTTTCTTGGTCCAGTTTTCTTCTATCAGTCAACATATGGTTAAATAGTTTCGTCGATTAATCCGGTTTAATTGTAGTTCAGTAGTTCTGGTCAAATCGTTTGTTGTTATGCTAAATTGTTTCATTTTTATGTGATGTTTGGTCCCCTACTCTGTGACGTGACTTGGAGTATGAATTTTGTTTTTCATTCAATGTATTTACAGTTTCATCTGCTCGTATTTAGGTTTAGTGTAGAATTGTGTTAGTCTATTCCCTGAATCCTTAAACCCTTCATCTTGGTTGCAATACTGTTCATTTTGATCTGAGTTCAATTGTTGTGAGAGTTTAGTGGTTTGAATCTGTCTATGGTTCTGTTTGAGTTTGGAGTCCGATGGAATTGAACTTGTGGTTAAATTCAGCTTTAGTTAATCAGTGATTAGGTTTCTTCTTTAAGAATTGGTTATAGCTGAAAGATGTAGCACAAATTAAAAGGGGTTAAGTTAGGATAGTAATCACAAGGGTTCCAGGGGGTAATTTGGGAATTGAAAACTTGAAGAAATGGGTAGTTTGAGTGTTCTGGCCACTAAGTACTAATGTACCATTAAAATAATGCATTTGTTTAATAATTAGTGGGGAACACAACATATTGGTATGGGGGTAATGATAAAAAGTTAAAGGGGCGCACATGGGAGGGAATAACAAGGTTGAGTGCAATATTTGAATAAAAAAGAATTTAAACATTGATCTTTAAAAGGGGAAGACCTAAGGGAAGAAAAGGAGAGAGATCAGTTTTTTGGGGTCAGTGTTTGAGAGATAGAGAGAGTTCTTGGGAGTTTCACCAGTCCTGAAGAAATCAGCTGGTGAGAAAAAAAATTTTAAGCCAGTTCTTCTTTAAGCAATTTAAGAGTTTGAAAACACTTAGAATACTGGAGAGTCAGTCAGTCTCTTATGGATTAGTTTGGAGAGTTTTAAGCTTAAAAGGAACAAAAAGAATTACTGAGAAGTCTTACTATGTCATTGAAATTCTTTTCTTGCTTCATTGATTTCATTTTCCTAATTCAAATACACTAGACTGATCTTGAGTGACTTTGAGTCCAGCTGAAGTGGTTTCTGATTGAACTTTAGCCTTTTGAAAGTTTCAAGTGGTTCTGGTCGACTCTTTGTGTTCATTTGGTTTGTTTGGGTACTATTATGGGTTAATCTTTTGGTTTCTGTTTGGTTTTTGGGACATTGAATCATTCCTAGGTTGAAGAATAGATGTGTTGTGGCTATGTGAAATTCCTAATAGTTGTTGACTACCCTGCTGAGCTAACTGCTTCTACTTCCTGTTGATTTCTGATTTCCAGGTACACAATTTGAACTCACCTTGATGTAACTGCAGATTTGAATGAAATGAAACCATATTTCCAGAGCCATGCTCGTTTGGAATGCATATGGCTGTATTTGATCATCTGTTGAGTAGTATACATATTTAGTTCATCTAATTTGTATTGTATTAAGGACTGTATATTAGAACCATTTCTAAACTACTTAGACCAGCTGATTCATACTGGACCGTATTTGGACTGTGAGTATTTGGTTTTCTCAGACTTGTGTGAATACTCTTAGCTAAGCATTCAATTATACTTATGTTCAGTAGAGCAATGTCTTAACTAGCTAAGGTTAACTCCAGTGGTCATTTCAGGTTGCTTCATGAAGTTATTCTAGTAAGTAATATAGTTGCAATAAAGTCATGTTAAGAAGCTATTTCAGTAGTAGTTAAGTTTGATTAAAATACTAGCTGAGTGTGCTAGGAAACATAAAGGATGTAAATAGCCAAACTATGTAATCAGGGTGGTAGTTCATATACTTGAGGTTACCTCATGAGCATTTTACTCAATCCAGTCTTTGCGTTTAATCTTGTCTGGGGTACAAATTATTAAAAGTGGAAACCAAAATTCCAGCAAGTGTTTAGTCTTGTTTAAATTGGAGTTGTGGTTCATTTTGTCGAAAAGGGGCTAAGAGCCTATATTTAGGCGGTTTGGGCTTCAACGTGTGAACAAGGAGGCCCAGGTCCTATTTCTCATTAAATTCATTTGGACCTGGGCACAGGCTTGTGAATGGCCTGCCCTTGTGCTTATTTGGGTCTTAATTTTTTAAAAACTTGTTTCTTAAGTCATGTTAATTAATTAGACCCTTTTGCTTTATTTTAGAGAGACAAGTAAAAAAAAAATCACCGTAGCTTTTAGGTTTACCTTTTGAATGATAAAAATAAGATGAGCCTCGCTAAACAAATAAATAAATAAATTACGGGGCCCTCATTAAATGTATATATAAAAATACATAGACTTCAGGATGGGCCGTTTGGCGAATTTCACGGTTTTTCCCCAAAGTAATAACACGCTAGTCTCTTTAGGCGCGTATTTCAATAATGTTACCTTCCTCAACTCGGGTGCGCATTTATGTGACCCAAATCCGAATCTCAACAATATTAAAATATGTCAAAAACCACGGGTGCATTTATGTGACATGGTTCAAGACTTATTTTAATGATGTTGCAATTTTCCTTTAAAAATAAATAAAAAGCGGTTGAAGTTAAAATTTGCACATAGGTTCAATATGTATTAAAATTAGATAAATAAGCCGAATATGATAGTTGAGCGACAGTGCTAGAACCACGGTAATCGGGAATGCCTAACACCTTCTCCCGGGTTAATAGAATTCCTTATCCGGATTTCTGGTTCACGGACTGTAATATAGAGTCAATCTTCTCCTCGATTCGGGATTCACCGGTGACTTGGGACACCATAAATCTCCCAAGTGGCGACTCTGAATTAAATGATAAATCCCGTTTCGATTGTCCTTTAATTGGAAAAACTCCCCTTACGTCCTTGCGGGTGTAGGAAAAAGGAGGTGTGACAACTACAACTAACTCTTCCTGTAGAAACTTAATAATTTAATGTCACATAGGACCACGACCATCAATAATGATAGTGGCCTCACATGACCAATGACAATAACTAACACCAGAATCCATGACGTCTCAGTCGGATCCTTCTCTTGAGGAGGAAATAAGTAGGGATATCTAGACTTCATGTCTTCCTCAGCCACCCAAGTCATTTCTTCCACATTGTTGTTTCTCCAAGGTACTTTCACCGAAGCTATGTCTTTAGTTCTCGATCTCCGAATCTGTCCGTATAATATAGCAATGGGAGTTTCTTCATATGATAGCTACTCTGTGACCTGAACGTCGTCAAGTAACACAATTCTAGAAGGATCTCTGATACATTTACGGAGCATAGACACATGAAAGACTGGATGTACAATCTCCAAGTCCGAAGGCAAGTCTAATTCATACACTACCTGGCTTACTTTGTGTATGATTCTTTATGGTCCCATGTACCGAAGGCTAAGTTTTCTTTAGTTTGCAAATCTCATAACACCTTTCATCGGTGATACCTTTTGGAATACCCAGTCGTCCACCTGAAATTTTGAGTCTCGTCATCGATTATCTGCATAAGCCTTCTGACGACTTTGAGCTACCAATAGCCTTTCCTGTATAAGCTTAATTTTCTTGATTGCCTGTTGTACCAATTCTGGTCCTACTAACGTAGTTTACCCAACATCGAACCACCCTATAGGCGACCTACACTTCCGCCCATAAAGAGCTTCGTATGTAGCCAGCTGAATACTAGAATGGTAACTATTATTATATACAAACTCAATCAGCGGCAGATGATCATCCCAGTTACCTATGAAGTCTATTACACAAGCTCGTAACATATACTCCATTGTCTGAATAGTACGCTCAGCCTGTCCGTCTGTCTAGGGATGAAATGTTGTAGTTATACTTACTTGAGTCCCCAATCCTTTTTGGAAGGACCTCCAGAAGTTAGCTGTAAATTGAGCTCCTCTATCCGAGATAATAGATACAGGGACACCATGCAGTCATACTTTCTCGTTAATATAAAGCCTTGCATAATCCTCTGCAGAATATGTAGTCCTAACAGGCAGAAAGATGGACCGACTTTGTAAGCCTATCAACAACTATCCATATCAAATCGAACTTACGCTGGGTACGAGGTAAGCCTACGATGAAATCCATATTGATTACTTCCCACTTCCAAGTCGGAATCTCCATAGCCTGCAATAATCCACCGGGCTTATGATGCTCAATCTTAACCTGCTGACAGTTAGGGCACTGAGCAACGACTCTGCTATATCCTTTTTCATTACGTCTCATCAATATACCTCCTTGATACCATGATATATATTTGTTTCTCCTTGATGGATAGTATATCGAGGATAGTGAGTTTCTCCCATAACCTGTCGACGCAGCCCTGCAACATTAGGGACACATAATCGTCCTCGATATCTGAGGACCCCATCTTCTCTAATTTCAAACGGTGCCTTCTCCTTTGAGGGGTGGTATCCCTATAATGAACTAACACAGGATCCTCGTACTGGCATTGCTTTACTTTAGTTACTAACGAGGATGTTGTCATATCCTGAATAGAAATTCCAATATGACCAGATTCTAGTAACCGAACTCCAAAACTAGCTAGCTAGTGAACCTCATGGGCTATTCTCCCCTTCATTTTTTCTTTTTTTTTCTAGCTGTAAATATGATAGGCTACCAATAGATCTACGGCTGAGGGCATCGACTACTACGTTCGCTTTCCCCGGATGGCATGAAATGCCAATGTCATAATCTTTAAGTAGCTCAAACCATCTTCTTTGACGTAAATTCAATTCTATGTTTCTTGAAGATATACTGGAGGTTCTTATGATCCGCATAGATATCAATATGAATGCCATACAAGTAGTGCCTCCACATCTTTAGTGCATGAATCACCAGGGCTAACTCTAAATCGTGGGTCGAGTAGTTCTTCTCATGCTTTCTTAGTTGTCTAGAAGCATAAGCTACAACCTTACCATGATGTATTAGCACACGACCTAATCCAACGCCTAAAGTATCACAATAGATAACATAACCATCGGTCCCTTCTGGGAGCGGTAGAATCGGTGCTGAAGTTAATCTGTCCTTCAATGCCCGGAAACTCCGTTCGCAAGGTTGGTCCATTGAAACTTAGTTTCCTTCTGATTTAACTTACATGGGTATCCTAATCTTTTACAATTCAGGAAATTCCCCTCTTCGGAGGCCCAAACATCATCCTTTATCCATCACAATTACGCTATTATCCCACTATTAGGGCAGCATGCCATCTATTCTAAACATTACTAGTCTTTGACTCCTTTGAGTTCATTCGAGCTATACTAAGACTTCTATAACTTAGAGAAACCATCAGCTCTCTTATGAACTTATTCCCAAGGACTTATCCATTCTCGTTACCTTTTCACTCATCTTTTCTTATCCTTCCTGCTGTCTTCCTAAAACCTTGTCGCTCTACCACACTATAGCTTGCGACCTACACATATCTATTTATACTTATTCGCAACATTTCTTCAACTTGCTTGCATCATAAATTTCCTTATGTTATTCTGGAACATTAAGCGAGACACCACATACTATTTTGGTCGAAGGTACTTAGAAGAGAAAAAATTTTTGTTACAAGTTTCCTGTAATAACCTGCCAAACGGAGAAGCTACGAACCTCCGTCAGTGTTGTAGGTCTAGGCCAAGTCTTCAATGCCTCACTCTTTTGTGTACCCACCCGGATGCCTTCAGCCGAAATGATATGCCCAAGGAGAGCTACAAAGTTCAACAAGAATTCATATTTAGAGAATTTTGCATACAACTTCCCTTTTGTAGAATTCTGAGCGCAGTACGGAAGTGATCTACATGCTCAACCTCTAAACGAGAATATACTAATATATATCGCCGATAAATATGATTATGAATAGACCTTAAAAAGGGCCTGAAAATACGATTCATCGAATCCATGAATACTGATGGGGCATTGGTAAAACCGAATGACATAACATGAAACTAAAAGTACCCGTATCTGGTCCTAAATGTTGTATTCGGAATATCTTCCTCCTTAACCCTTACCTGATGGTACCCGGTCCTCAAGTCTATCTTTGAAAAACACTTGGCACCTTGTAACTGATCAAATAAATCCTCAATCCTCGGGAGCGGGTACTTATTCTTGATCTTCACCTTATTCAACTACCTATAATTAATACACATTCGTAAGGAACCATCCTCCTTTCTCACAAACAGCACAGGTGCTCCCTACGATGATGTACTAGGTCTGATAAAACCTTTTTCAAGCAAGCCCTTTAGTTGTTCCTTTTACTCATTCAGCTCTGCGAGGGACATTCTATAAGGGGAATAGATATTGGATGAATATCTAGTAGTAGTAGGTCAATGACAAACTCAATTTCTTGCTCTGGCGGAAGACCTGGAAGCTCATCGAGAAACTCATTAACTACAAGAAAGAACTGAATAGTTGGTAACTCTACTTCCATATCCCAAACCCGAACTCAGTGATAAATATAGTCCCTTGTAATTATCTTACTTGCCTTGAGATAGGAGATAAATTTACCTCTTGGCGATGCGGTATTACTTTTCTATTCCAAAACAGGCTCTCCTAGAAACTGAAATCAAACCATCTTTGATCTACACTTGATGTTAGCATAACAAAAGGCCAATCAATCCATACCTATTATAATATCAAGTCCTACCCAACCGAACACCACATATCTTATCCTTGTTTATTATCAAACCTATCAAGGGCCATTTCGGGCCACATCCATATATATAGGTAACAATATTAAAACATAACTTGAATAACTATTTTACAAAAAGGTTTATTCATAGGGGTCGACTAGGACATAGACATGTCATACCTAAAACTATATACACGATAATGCCTGCAAAACCTCTAAATAGGCATAACCATAATATATACAAGTCGGGACGGGGCTCCTTACGTCCTTATAAAATAACCTAACACATTTAGAACCCTGACATGGAAATATTCTAAGAAGAGGTGGAACTCATCAACCAAAAACTGACATTGGAAGAAGTCTAAAGTAGAGGGTCCTTGCCTCGTCCTATATAAGAACCTCGATCAGACACACATATCCTTATCGGTTACCTTCCTCCTCTTTGCCCGACTACTATCCTCTTCCTCTGCATATCCTATAACATACACTGGTGAACCTTGATTGATGGACTCCTAAGACTGTGGACTATCTGTAACCTCAGAAGAGCTGGTGTCCGCAAATGCCTTGATATAGTTTTGAGTCTGGGGGAAACCCGGTTGTGCCAATCCATGCACTACTCCCCTCATACCTTGATCAACGGGCTGTGATAATGAAACTAAGGTCCTTGGCAATGTCGAAACTCCTCTCACCCCATCTGCTACCGGAGTGGTCGAAACAGCTCGAACAGATGAATCATATGGACCCTCAGATGGATCCTCCTCAATAGAAACCATGATCTCTGATGGGTCTTACTCTATAGTATAACTTATATCTCTTTTTAACACCTCCGTATCCTTCTGACCCGTGCTAGCGGCTGTAGTCTTCGGAGGCATCGCTAAAAACATAATACATTATTAGGAACATGAATGTTTATATCGCACAATCTAAGATAAGAAGGGAAGGTAACATCCTATATGTCCTGTAGCCTCCTATTTATAACTGTGGTGCACAACACACTCATAAACAAGACTCTACTAGACACGGTCTGTAGACAACCCTAGGACAGAACTGCTCTGATACCACTTTTGTCATGACCCAAACCGATGCGCCGCGATGGGTGCCTGAGTCCTACCTATCAAACACCCCTAAGCGCGCATCTAAGATATGAACCTAAATAATATCAGCTGAATTACGAAAATAACATACATGAAAGAGACCTGCTAACAAGGAATATGTACGTATACATGTAGAATACAGTGGGCGAGCCGGCAAGGCTGCTATAGACCACTTATACATCCAAAACTAAAAGCTGACAAGGCCACATACAACCCAACTAGACATATTGTCTACAAACCTCTAATAGAAACATAACTGTACAAAGACGGGACTGAGCCACATCATAGGGCACCAGTATGAAAAATGTACTGAGTATGTAAGGCATGAAAATTAGTACGTAAAAGACGTAGACAAAACATGGAATAATGAAACACGTCCTTAAATCTGAATAACTTTGTAAATTCTGAAACATTTATAATGTCATGCACGTGCATAAAAATGTCATGTCGTGCATAGGTATGGGTGTACATAATATCATCAAGCCACTGAGGGCATTCCATCATATCGTCTCAGCCATTGTGGGCAACATCATCAACATATACCAGTTGATCAGGTGGTGGTACGTATATAACGTCGTAACCTTTTCTCATGTCCCATATACATATATTTACATATATAGGCGTATTAAACGCCATCTGGTCATGGGTCAATGCACATGTATACATGGGTGAAATGTATGAAAAATACGTAAAAATCTCAATATTCCTTCCGGATAAACTTTTTCAACCACGTATTATTCTGAGACCTATGAACAGATGATAATAATAATTCATATGGGGAATTAAGAATATAGACACCCCTAGTATTTCTATGAATATAGTACTTTATGAAAACTGTGTGTTTGATCATTTCTTCAGTTTAATTTGGACCATGCCAAAAAAAAGAAGGGATGGCCTTAACATACCTGGAGTAGGAAAAACTCCGTATAGTATTCCGTTGAAAACCTTCATGGATTGAACTTAGAACCCAAAAATCGGAATAAGCTTCTGCGTTGAAACTGATGAATGAAATCAGCTTCTATTCTTGGCGTTGAAGTGCCTGGACATTGGAGCTTTTGTCCTTCTAACGTTTTCCTTGTATGAAAACTAGTTTCTACCTTTCAAACTAAGTAAGCTTTCTTGCCTTTTTTTTTTGAATGAGTAACGTTAATGTGTTCAAGACTTGTACATGTATTGTTTTGGATAATCATTTTTTTAGTTATTTAATTCAAGTACATCATAGATAGCCACCTAGGATGTTTAATTGCTTAGTCACTTCATGTGGTAATCTAGTGATACCACATGTCTTTGGAGTATAATTAGTTAAGTTTTATCCACTTATTAGTTAACTGGATAATGTCCTGTTACCCGGTAATTAATCAATTACCCGCATAATTTAAAAATTGTCTCAAATTACTTAAAATTATACTTGTTTTTAATATACTTCATATATACTTTATACATTATATATATCATATTATCACGGCCATACGACACGTTGTATGGTACTAGTCCATAATTATCGGGTAGTATCGCTCAACCCGTATTTTATCCCAAATTGGCCACTTTCAACTAAACGCGTTTTCTTTAATTCGTGTACTATTTATCCTTCATGACACTTATTTATCGCTTGTTATAAATAGCATAAATACGTTAACGTCAAGATGATATCATCCCCGAGTCTACGTCAATTAACTAAAGACCAAACTTTTAACGTACGAAAATGCGAGATGTAACACAGTCCTTCTCTTAAACCATATCTGTTAGCTCTCATAATGCATAACTGAGATGGGTGTTGCCGATTGTACATACATCTGTTATTGTTGAAGGTAATTTAAAAATGCTTATACTTCTCTACTTGAATTGTAGATAATGTTCATCTCTACTAACTATGTACCTCGTACCCCTCTTCACCTTGCTTATTTTACTTGTTGAAACTTGTACCCTCTGATTCTTTCATTGCTTTCACCCTAGTGGATAGGCATTCTTGCCATAGAGATGCTTATCAAGAAGCTTGCACATCTTATTATACACATGATCTGTTGAATACCTCACCTTTATCCATCATAAGCATGATGCAAAAATCGAGTTCCTCTGACTCAACTCTTCCACAACTATATCTCTTACCAATCGTCTTTCTGGATGTAAGCATAGCCGTATTATGAATAAGATAGAGTTTTAGGAACTTGAGTTCTTACAACTGAGCTCTACCATACGATCTAGAGTAAGAAGAAAGAGTGATAGTCCTAAATGCCTTATAGCCTCCTGCTTATAAGTGTGGTGCACAATACACCCATAAACAAGACTTTACGAGACACGGCTTGTAGACTCCCTAGGACAAAACTGCTCTGATACCATGTTTGTCACGACCCACACCGATGGGCCACAACGGGTACCCGAGTACCAACGTAACATATCTTTCGTATCATGCTATCATAGGTAAATGAGCCAGAGAGGTTATCATGAGATAAGTAGAATAAAACATGGGGAAATACTCGGCGTTGGACGACCCAACATGTAATCCAAACTTATACATATGACATACGGGCCAATAAGGCCGACATGATCCTTTATATACTCAAAACATAGGCCGACAAGGCCATACAAGAATCTGTATACATGACATCTGTCTACAAGCCTCTAAGAATACATAATATCATAAAGGTCGGGATAGCCAATCAATGCATGTACTAATCATACTGACCAAATAAGCAACTCCAGAGCAAATGGAGCACACCCACATCTTCGCTAAGTTGATAGCCTACTTGGAGGACTCTCGACCTGTCTAATGGGACCTGCGGGCGTGAAATGCAGCATCCCCATGCAAAAGGGACGTCAGTACAAATAATGTACCGAGTATGTAAGGAATGAAAATCAGTAACTAATATGCATAAGAGAAACATGGAGTAAAAGACTTGATATATAAGTCTGAATAACTCTGTAAATCATGAAATACTCATAGTGTCATGCATATGCATATGAATGTCATGTCGTACGTAGGTACATGTGTTCATAGCATCGTCAAGCCTCTGAGGGCATTCCATCATATCATCTAGGCCATTGTGGGCAAAATCATCAATGTATACTAGCTGATCAGTTGGTGGTGCATATATAACGCCATATATATATATATATATATATATATATATATATATATATATATATATATATATATATATACGCGTATATAACGCCATTTGGTCATGGGTCAATGAACATGTATAAATGCATGAAATGCATAAGAAATGCATTAACAAGATTTTCTCGGAATGCCATAAATATTAATATGTCTTTCGGATAAACTTTATGAAATACGTATTTTTCTAAGACCCATAAACAGAAGATATAATAATAATTTACATGGGGAATCAAGAATATAGACACCTCTAGTATTTCTATCAATAGATTCATTTATGGAAATTGTGCATTTGCTCGTTTCGTTTGTCATATAGATCATGCCAAAAGGAAGAAGGGATAGTCTTAATATACTTGGAGTGTGAAATATCCATATGATATTCTTGGGAAAAATCGCATTGTATTCCCTTACTATCGCAAAATCACACGTTAACTTAAGATGCTAGAAAATTAAATGCCCCATCATGTGTTATTTTAATCCATGAAAGAAATATCTAATCCTTTTAACCATTTCCACGTTCTTGTATTGGCATTCTATGGAGCTAGGTGCATCTGAAGAACATAATAACTAGGAATGGAGTATCAAGAATGGTAAACATGCACTAAACAAGAATTTCTCATTTTGTATAATCGATTCCCACTTTACCTATCACAAAGTCACTAATAAAATTAGTGGTCATCAAAGAATTTAGGAATTCTAAACTTTCGGTGCATGGAATCATGTGTACAGATTTGTTGCCACCTTTCAATTTGGGTCATGAGTCATTTTGTTTGAAGGGTGGGCTGCCACGTTAGGCTCTTACTTTATCCAAAGATTTTAATTAATTTCCAACTAAAAATTATTAATTACCCAGTTAATTACCCAATTATTCATATAATTAAGAATTATTTCCACTTACTTAAAATACTACTCACTTTTCACATACCTTATACACCTTACTATCATGGCCATGTTGGTACCTTATATGGTACTAGTCCATAAATACTGGGTATTTTGACTCGGGCCATATTTTATCCCACAATGTCAAATTTTGACTAAATTCATTTTCTTCGATTTGCTTACCCTCTCACCTTTGCGTATTTACTCATCTCATTTCCGAGCTTATCTCAATTTACTTATGGCGTGCTTCCATGTACGAAAACATAGGGTGTAACAGGTGGAGAGTCTAGAGGATGAATTTGGGGTGTTTTGGTGAAGCTCCTCCGTAAGGCAATTTTCGGGCGGCGGAGAAGGGCGGAGCCGCCGAGGGAATCCTAGGGCGGCTAAGGTTTTTGTCTGAGAGTTTGAGACGGAATGAGAGGGGATCGATGGGGGGGAGTCTCTGGTTTTAGGACAGTTATATGTAAAAATGGGATTAAGTTCCGAGCCGTTGGATCAAAGAATCCAACGGCTACGATGAAAGAAGGGCGAAATGGTGTTGTTTTGGTTAAGTGAGGGACACAGGCCGGGTAAGGGATTGGGCTGGGTTTGAACGGGTATTGTATTTGGGTTAATTAGAAATTGGCCCAATATACTTAGATAAAATCTTTTCCATTTTCTTTTCTCTTTGTTTTCTTTTTCTTGTTCTTTAATTAGTTAAAATCCTAAATCAAATCCTAAATTAACTTAATTTTATAAAATTAAACTAATTATCTAATTATAATATTTACAAAAATTAGTTAAACCTAATTAACGAAGAGGAAATTACTAAATTAGCATTAAAACTAAAAAAATATAAAAATAAATGATATTTTTTTGATTTTCATTTTAATAAAGCAATTAATTAACTAATTAATCCTAAAATAGGAACACAAATCTAAATGCAATGCATGATATTTTAATATTTTTTTAGGGGCCTTTTCATGATTTTAATAAAAATTAAACGTGCACAAAAATGCAAACAATTAATAAAATCCTATAAAATTGCAAATAATTGGGAAAAAATCTATTTTTTTAATCTTGTAAGAGTATTTTAAATAGGCAAAAATCACATGCTCACAGTACCTGCAAGTGAAGATAAGTGCATTATATGGTGTGTAATTGGTAGTTTCGATTATTGATGGTAAAGAGATTGAATCCGTCTCTATTTGGAGGGTGGTCAAGTTATAATCTTTTGCTAGTTTTAATCCATAGCATAATGCTTCAAGTTCCATGTACAGTGGGGAAGGGCCATAACTCTTCTTACTAAATCCTAGAATCCATTCCCCAATGGAGTTTCTAAATACACCTCATACCACTCCTTGTTTAAACCTACCTGTAAAAGCTCCATCAATGTTCAGTTTTACTTGGTGTATGGTGGGGGGCTCCCATTTGGTAATAACCGTTAGGGATCTGTCGAGCTTGCTACAATTGATATTACCATAATAAAGATATTCCATTGCTCTTGAGATAACACTATTATGATTTATAGGATTGCAAAGATTGTGGAAGGTGTTTCTTTTTAAGCCAAATTCTCATCTCTTTAGAGCAAACTTCTATTTTTCCCTTTACTTTTTGCGGCAAAAAGAAAGTGGATAGATTTTCTTTACCTTCTAATTGAGACGACAACCTCGTCGGACCAATATTTATCAGTATTATAATAGTTTTAAGGCATTTTTTAATTTTGTTTATAAACTATATGGATACCTATTATTAATTTATTTTTCAAAATAAGCTTGGAGCGAACGTACTTTAAAATGGCTAGAACATTAGATTTTATAAGAACTCTATAAAGGGTAAAAATGTCTTAACACACATCAATTGACTAAACCACATATTTTTACATCTATATATTATATAATAGGCGCAAATATGTCGTAAAATTAGGCATCGACTCAACTCTAAAACCCACTTTAGAACACAAAAAAATCGATTTTTGAGGGTCCTATATTATTTTCTAATTATAGTTGCAACTTAGCATGTTGATTGCCTACTCATTTAATGTTTGATATTTTTTTCCGAGCTGAAAGTACAACATGTTATGTTGAACGGTTAATGCACATTTAATATTATAGGGAAAAAAGCCATTATAATCCCTGTACTATTGAAACTAGTACACGTTTGTCCTCCATTTCACTTTACGTCCAAAACCGACCCTACCGCTAATAAACTTGATGGAATTGCCTCTAACCCTAACGGATCTACACCGTGGCAGCTGACCCCTTCAATTTTTTCCATGTCAGCTGCCAAGTCACTCGACCCCACCAAATGAAAACCCCACAGACTCCATTACATTATCCATTGACAAAGAATTAGGGCTCACACGACCCCAAATCCTATTTTTCTCACAACCCTATGCACATTTAAAAGTAAAACTTGGTTGGATGGATAGACTTCAATTAAATTATTCAGGGAAAGAATAAAAGAGATGGGTTTTTCTTTGTTATGTTTGACTTCAATTAAATTCTACTTACAGAGATTGTTTAACGAATTTGGGTTGTAGATTATGTATTATAATAAGTTATATATTGTTAATAAATCCATTTAAAAATCGGGCGAAGATGGAAGCAGCATCCACCGGCGATGACGTCATTGTAAAATCAACTGTGTTTTTCTTCCATCTCAAAAATCAACAATTTTCTTCTAGGAAGTAATTCTAGGGCTTAATACTCTTAAAACCCGCACTTTTTCGCTACCCATTTTTCACATCAATCAATGGCGGCTCAGTCATTTACCAGAAAATCCCGCCGTTATTAATTTGCAACAACCACCGGCGAATTCCAATAATAAAACCTCCCAATCAGACCAATCTCCGGCACCATCGATTCAACCTTACTCCGACGTACCTCCATTGTTTCTTCCTACTGCGCCAGCACTAGTAGTGGCTGAGACATATATTTGAGGGAAATATTTTGAGGCGGGTTGATGAAGGGTCACGGGTGGGAGACATGTGATGTAATGGGGTATGTGGGGTTTTAATTTGGTGGGGTCGAATGATTGGCAGCTAACATGGAAAAAATTGAAGGGCTCAGCTGCCACGGTGTATATCCGTTAGGGTTAGGGATAATTCCATCAAATTTGTTAACGGTAGGGTGAGTTTAGGACGTAAGTGAAATAGAGGACAAACGTGTATCAATAGTACAGAGATAATAATGGCCTTTTCCCAATATTATATCATAGCATTTAGTGAGCTCGTAGTTTGAATAATATTGTCCACGTTTAATATGTTGGATGTTGAGTTGCATTCATGATTGTTTAATCTTGTGTTCTTCTTGTCTTATAAAGTTTTTAATCTTTACCACCGTAAGAATATTTTTGACTTTCCTATATATATAAATTACTTTGTCATGCCCCGAACTTGTTACATCTAAGTTTCAATGATGACTTAGATATTCAAAGGCACGGATATCAAAATAAAAACGAGATCAAAGGCAACATGAACAATGCTAAATCAAAGAAAGTCAAAGTAATCAAAAAAAGAAACAAAATAAATTCAGACGCTTTAGTCTCAATCAAAGAATATCGAGGCTGTCTCAACAAGGAAACATATCACGTGTAGCTGCTACAGAATATTAGGCCATACCTCAAGGACTAAATTAGAATTAGAAGATTGATCAACCAAATCGAAGCTACAAATAACTCCCAAGCTACAAATAACTCCCTAAAATTTGGATATGAAAGGGGAAGGACATAAATAAATCCAGCCCATCTAATGTGCAGGATTTGGAGGCACCCCTTGGGTCAAATCTCTTAGAGGATTCTGTGCCTCAATCAAAGATCAATCTGTAATGGC
Source organism: Nicotiana tabacum (assembly GCF_000715075.1). Taxonomy (NCBI): domain Eukaryota; kingdom Viridiplantae; phylum Streptophyta; class Magnoliopsida; order Solanales; family Solanaceae; genus Nicotiana; species Nicotiana tabacum. Next base: position 106,805,751 of record NC_134090.1, read on the forward strand.
TATTCAAACTCTCTTATAAGAAGACTGGAAATCTCAAGAAGAAGACTTATGCAACTACACAAACTATTTTCTATGTCTTTCTAGTTCTTAGTACAAACACTGTATTCTTGAGTCTACAAGTGTCACAAAAGATAGAAAGAGTTAGAACACAAAAAAGAGTTGTGTCAACATGAGAAAATCCACTATTGCTGAACATCGTTGATGGTGAACGTACTAAAACCATCACTATTGTAATTCTTTATCAAAGATCTAAGAGAACCCTTGTGACCCAAGGAAACTAGAGGTAGGTACCACACTTGTACTGAACTAGTATAAAAACTGTTGTGCCTTCTTTACCTTTCTGTTTGTGTAGTTCATTCCTATTGAAATTGTTCACTATGCAAAACCTAGTTGACTAAACTCACACTTAGTCAACAAAGATTTTAATTGGCTACAACTCACCGCCTATCACGACCCAAACCGATGGGCCATGATGAGTGCTTGAGTCCTATCTGTCGAACACCCCTAAGCATCCGTCTATAATATAAACATGAATTAAGGGTAGGTTATAATAACATCTGTCAATAAACTACTGAATCAGGTGAATAACATACATGAGGTAAAAATGTTCAAAAGAAATATATACATATACATGTGGAATACGGTAGGGCGAGCTGACAAGGCTGCTATGGACAACTATATACCAAAAATTAAAAGCCGACAAGGCCACATACTAAGTAACTATACATGACTGTCTACAGACTCTAATAGGGTGTACAACTATATAAAGAATGGGAATGGGACCCGCCGTACCCATATCTACATACAAAATAGCGTACCAAAACTAATAACAGCTCGGGATCAAGTGGAGTACACCAACTCTCGCTGATCAAGGATTCTAAAAAGGGGGACTATCAGCTTATCTACCTGCACTTGCGGGCATGAAACGCAGACCTCGGGAAATATGGGCGTTATTATGAATAATGTACCGAGTATGTAAGGCATGAAAATTAGTACATAAAAGACATAAAAGAAAAATGGAGAAGGAATCCGCCTGTAAGTCTAAATTGTCACGCCCCAACCTTGGGGGGCGCGACCGGCGCACAACCGAGTAAACCTAGTCGAGCAAGCCTATCCATCCTTTCCTACCCGACTCATTCATAATCTGAAAAGGAAACGCATCACCATTTGTTAAACAGGGGAGAGATCAGTTATATAAATATATAAATGTTGCTAGTTCATTTTTACTTATACACATTATGGCATAGTTAAGTTTCCAAAAGTACATACTATTGACAATCTAGTAGAGAAGAGTTTCAAAATACAACTTGGTCCAACGACCACCCCAACACCTACACATGACCCACACAAATGTATACCGAGCCTCTAAGGATACAAAAGACCAACATGACAATGCCGGCAACAAGGCCTCGGCTAGAACTCAAAATATGAAAATTTATACAAAAGAAGAACTACATAACCCCTGGGAGAAATAGGGGCTCACCAAGACTATTGTGCGCAGAGAAAGAGAGCACCACCATCTGCGATCGGCGCTATCTGCTATGGAACCACCTACATCCATTCAAAGATGTAGCGCCCCCGACAAAAGGGATGTTAGTACTGTCGAATAGTACTAGTATGTAATACAAACACAAATCTTAGTAGGATGAACAGTGAAACAAATAGAAGGCAGTTATAATAATCAATAAGTATTTCACAAGATTACAAGGAAACACCAAATAAGGATCACATCGTCCCGATTCAATCTTTCCATCTCTTTAGGTTAATAATCTTTAGTGTCAAGTGCCACAACCCATAATGCTACCGTGTTTTTACACGGAGTCCGGTCTCGGTCCGACTGGCTAAGCCATCCCAAGTGAGACATATCCAAATTCACTATGATAACCAGAAATCCAACATAAAGTCCACCATGTGTACAGCATGGCGTACGATCTCGACTCGATCGGCTAAGCAATCTCACTTGGGACATAACCTCTTTCAATTATTCATTTAATCTACATTTGTTTCCATATTCCGTTACATGGCACAAACAACCCCATTTATTAAATAGTTCCTAGCACTTGGACATATTTTATAATTCAAGTCCTTTTATTTGTTAAAATAACGTCATTATCCATGTCAATAAGTTCTATCATATAAGGCATGTTGTGACGACCTGGCCAGTCATCTCAGGAGTTACTGCTCCGTTTTCCCTATTTCTGCTTTGTTATGCTTTATTTATCTGTGTTATATGGTATCGGGTTGGTCGGATCGAGTTCGGAAAGGATTTGGTAAGGTTTGAGACACTTAGTCTTTTTAGAGTGAGTTTAGGTCTAAAAAGTCAACCAGATGTTGATTTATGTGTTAGAGGGCTCGGATGTGAGTTCTGATGGTTCGGTTAGCTTCGGGAGGTGATTTTTGTCTTAGGAGCGTGATCGGAATGAATTTTGGATGTTCGTAGTAGATTTAGGCTTGAATTCGCGAAGTTGATATTTTGGTGATTTCTGGTTGGTAGGCAAGATTTTGATATAGGGGTCGGAATGGAATTCTGGGAGTTGCAGTAGTTTTGTTGGGTCATTTGGGATGTGTGTGCAAAATTTCAGGTCATTCGGATGTGGTTTGGTTGAGTTTTTGATCGAAAGCGTAATTTGGAAGATTTTAGAAAGTTTGGCTTGAATCTGATGTGTTTTGGGTGAATTGCCTATAATCAATGCACATTCTCATAGTTCCATCCTTCTTCTTCACGAATAGAACCAGCGCACCCCAAGGTAACACACTAGGCCGAATTAACCCTTTATTAAGGAGTTCCTGAAGCTGCTCCTTTAATTCCTTCAACTCTGCTAGTGCCATACGATACGATGGAATAGAAATGGGTTGAGTGCCTGACACCAGGTCAATACCAAAATCAATATCCATGTCCGGTGGCATGCCCGGCAGGTCTGCAGGAAACACATCAGAAAAATCCCTCACAACTGGGACAGAATCAATACTAGGAGTCTCAGCTCTGACATCTCTCACAAAAGCTAGATACGAAAGACAACCCTTCCCAACCATATACTGGACTTTCAAGAATGAGATTACTCTACTGGGAACATAATCAGTCACACCTCGCCACTCAATCCGTGGCACACCCAGTATAGCCAATATGACTATCTTAGCATGACAGTCCAGAATAGCACGACATGGAGATAGCCAATACATGCCCAAAATGACATCGAAATCCACCATATACAATAATAAAAGATCATCACGGGTCTCCAGACCCCCAATAGTCACCACACACGACCGGTACACACGGTCTACAACAACAGTATCGCCCATCGGGGTAGATACATGAACAGGTGAAGCAAGAAACTCACGGGGCATACCCAAATAATGAGCAAAGTATGATGACACATAAGAAAAAGTGGAATCGGGATCAAATAATATAGAAGCATCTCTGTGGCAGACTGAAACAATACTTGTAATAACAACATCTGAAGCAATAGCATCGGGGCTACCTGGAAGTGCATAGAAACGGGCCTGACCGCCTCCTAATCGGCCTCCCCCTATGGGACAGCCTCTAGCTGACTCACCCCTACCCTTAGCTGGCTGGGCGGGTGGTGATGAAGTAACAGGCGCTGAAGCCGATGACAGAACCCTCTGCTGGGACGAACTAGCAAAACGATGAAGACACTACCTCCATATGTGACCCATCTCAGAACACTCATAACAACTCCCAGGTGCTAGAGAAGGGGACTGAAGGGAACCCCTCGCACCGGAGAGACTAGCAGATGCACTCGGCATAGAAGAGCCCTAAACTGATGGAGCACGGGATGAACTATGAGCTGGAAGGGCACTAAGCTACGATTGGACCTGATGAGAATTGTGAGAACCATGACCCGATGATGACCCACGATAACCTGCGCGAACTGGCTGAGCAAACCTGAATGGACGGCCTCTGCCGTGCTGAAACTAACCTCTCGAAGGAGCACCACTGTAACTACCAAATCATCAAGGCCTCTTGGCCTCCCTCTCCTCTCGCTCCTGGCGACGAACAAACTCAATCTCACGGGCGATATCCATAACCTTCTCGAAAGTAGCACCAGTCATCCTCTCCCTGGTCATGAGAATACGGAGCTGATAAGTAAGACCATCAACAAACCTCCTAATCCTCTCTCTAATTGTTGGAACCAACCAGATGGCATGATGAGCTAACTCGTAGAACCTCAACTCATACTGCGACATGGTAATCTCTCCCAGACGCAACCACTCAAAACTGCCTACGCAGCTCCTCTCTACGAGACTGCGGCACATACTTCTCCAGAAAGAGAACGGAGAACTTCTACCAAGTAAGGGGTGCTACACTAACAGGCCTACGTCTCTCAAAATCCTCCCACCAAGTAAAGGTAGCTCTAGAAAACTGATAAGTAGTGAAAGCAACCCCGCTGGTCTCCACAATACCCGCTATACGAAGCATCCTCTGACACTTGTCCAAAAATCCTTGGACATCCTCGCCCTCTGCTCCATTGAAGGTCGGAGGCTGCAATCTACCAAACCTCTCCAACCTACGCTGCTCATCCTCCAGCATGACAGGAACAATATAGTCCTGAGCAGATGCAACCGGCTGGGCTGGATGTGCCCCCGGCATTTGATGTCCCTACACGACCTGCTCAGGTGTGCGAGCGGTGGTAGTCTGATTACCTCCCTTGACTTGAGAAGTAGCTGCGACTGTAGTGGCTGAAACCGCCTGAGCTAGGCCAGTGCAAACTGATATGATCTAAGCCAAGGCCTCTTGAAGACTCGGAATCACAATGGGCACAACTGTTGCCTGAGCTGGTGCTGTTGGAGTGCCCATAACTGGGACCTGATCCTGAACTGGGGCAGCTGGTGGATCTGCAGCTGCTGCCCTAGCTACTCTGCCCCACCACATCCACGGCCGCGTCCTCGGCCTCTGGTGGCCACAACTGGTGGAACTGGGGGGTCGTCCACCCTGACTAGTAGCATGTGTCCTCACCATTTGTGAGAGGACAAAACAAAAGAAGTTTAGTACTCAGATCAACAAATTCGCACGACAAGAATTTCAAGAATATGAAGTTTTTCCAAAAGGTTCTGCAGCCTCTCGAGGATAAATACAGACATCTCCATACCGATCCGCGAGACTCTACTAAACCTGCTCATGACTCGTGAGACCTATATAACCTAGGCTCTGATACCAACTTGTCATGACCCTAAACCCGGACCCGATCGTGATGGCACCTGTCGTGAAAACAACGCCAGCCAATTATTCCCAATTCGATGTTAAACAGTTAAACAACAATAAAATAGCCTAAAACATGATTAATAATAAGAAATAGCAGATAATACAATAAAAATGCGGAAGTACAACCCAACACAACCCTAAACCGGGGTGTCACTATTCATGAGCATCTATATAACCTAATACAAGTTTGAAGAGTCTACAAGCCGTTACAAATGTCTGATAAGAGATAGTAAAGATAAAGAGGGAGAAACATGGGATTGCGAATGTCAAGCAGCTACCTCGTGGACTCCGATATCTGCCGGGAGATCTCAACTCGCACTAGCAGGATCCGCAACACCTGAATTTGCACACAGGGATGCAGGGAGTAAAGTGAGTACTCCAACTCAGTGAGTAACAAATGTAAATAAAGACTGAAAGCAAGAAATCACGTAAGGCACAAAGCATTCCAAAATGAAGCAGTAAAACCATTTAAAAATCATTAAATCAATGAAAGATAGGTAAAATCCTTTAACTCAAATGTAGTTTCATGAAAAGCCTTTTTCAATAATTAAGCAGGTAATTGACATTCAATTATGAAAAGTAAACACATAAAGGCTCACCCCTCGGGCACAATATCAACAAATCCACTCCTCGGGCAACATCTCATAATAGTATCAGCCCCTCAGGCAATTACATAGAACAATACCAGCCCCTCAGGCTCAATCTTACATCACAATGGGTACCCACGCTCACTGGGGATGTACAGACTCCTGGAGGGGCCCCTTACGGCCTAAGCGCAATATCAAGACACCTCGTGGCATCATCACTAGGCCCTCGGCCTTACATCAATCAAGCCACCTCGTGGCATACATATCTCAGGCCCTCGGCCTCATAATCAGTATCAACTGTTTCCTCACAACATAGGCCTCAGCCTTACTCAGTCAAAAATCCTCACAAGCCACTCGGGCAATAGAAAAATAATGTTTCTCAGCCCAAACATCATTTAAAATATCATTTAAGTATTAAACCTGAGTAAACATGGCTGAGTATGAAAAACAGTGGAAAATAACATAACTGAGTTCAAGTATAAAGTCAAAATAGTGAGGAAATATCAACAAAAATCCCCCGAAGGGTTCAAATAGTTGGCACGAAGCCCAAATATGGCATTCAGCCCAAATAATGATGATAGCAAATAGATTTCAGTCAAATACGCGGTAAAATAATCAATCGGGATGGGCTAAGTCCCCATCCCCAATAGTGTACGACCCCACGCTCGTCATCAAACGTGTGTCTCACCTCAATATAGCACTACGATGTGCAATTCAGGGTTTCAAACCCTCAGAACATCATTTACAATCATTACTCACCTCGAACCGACCAAATCCCTAGTTCACGACGCCTTTGACCCTCGAATCGGCCTCCACTTGCGTCGAATTTATCCAAAATCATAACGAGGACGTCAAAATAGGCTAAGGGAATGAAACCCAAGAAAAAATAATCAAAATACTACACAAATTCCAAAAATATCAAAACCCGACCCCTGGGCCCACATCTCAGAATTCAATAATTTTCACATCAATAGGTTTCTTATCTCCCCACGAGTTTATATATATCAAAAGTTCTCAAATCCGACCCCAAATGGTCTTTCAAATCCACAATTAAAGGCCTAGGTTTTAAGCCCTAGTTTCCCCAATTTTAACCTTCGATTTCCATAATTTCTAGCTCTAATCTATGAAATAATATCATAGAGATGAGTTTTAGGTCCAATTTCCTTACCTCAATGAAGTTCTCTTGAAATCCCCCTCTCAAATCGCCCAAAAATTCCCAAGCCGGAGTCAGAAATGGTGAAATAACTCAAATTCGCAAAATGAAATAACTTATATGTTCTGCCCAGTTGTTCCGCATTTGCGGCACAATAGCCTCTTCTGTGGTACCGCATATGTGGTCTTTCCTCCGTTTCTGCGGGAATCACTTAATGGGCCAAATCGGCATCTGCGGTCAACTCTCCGCACCTGCGATGTCGCAGGTGCGGTCAAACTACCGCATATGCAATTCCTGAAACCTCCTCCCAAATCCGCTTTTGTGGCTCCCTTTCCGCACGTGCGGCGCCGCATCTGTGGTCCCCAAACGCAAGTGCGAAAACACCAGAAGTAGCAATTTCAGTAACTGCAACAATATCTCAACTTCTTCATTAACTACCCGAAACTATCCCGAGGCCCCCAGGACCTCAACCAAAAGCACAAACATATCCTAATACCTTATTCAAACTTGTTCCAATCATCAAAACACCTCAAACAAAGCTCCCGGCAGATATCGGAGTCCACGAGGTAGCTGCTTCACGTCCGTAGTCCCGTGTTTCTCCCTCTTTATCTTTTCTATCTCTTATCAGACATTTGTAATAGTTTGTAGACTCTTTAGACTTGTATTAGGTTATATAGATGCTCATGACTAGTGACACCCCGGTTTAGGGCTGTGTTGGGTTGTACTTCCGCATTTTTATTGGTATTATCTGCTACTTCTTATTATTAATCATGTTTTAGGCTATTTTATTGTTGTTTAACTTTTTAACATCGAATTGAGAATAGTTGGCTGGCCTTATCTTCACGAGAGGCACCATCACGACCAGGTCCAGGTTTAGGGTCGTGACACATGCACACATAAGGAAAGAAAAAGTTTGGAGAACATAACCACATTTTCAAATAGCATGATTCCAGGGTAAACACTTAGAATGATTTTGGAACATAAATCTTTCAACCCAACACATTAAGGTAATCAATTAGTATGATCAACTCGGAACTTACGCCAATTATTCGGACACCAAGAGTTCAATTCTAAGAAGAAGAGGGTTAGCCATACATACCTTAATTGAGTCTTTCCCTAATTCCTACGACAAGTTTCGGAACCTTTAGCACCTTCAATCTATTTAACAATGTAGCACAATTGAACCCATCATTAGGAAATTGATCATAGTCTTAGCTCACATGAGCATTATATCAAACATTATGTGTTTGCTAGGGTCTCATGGCCCCTTTTTAGTGGAAGATTCCCCTAACTCATTCCCCATTCTTTCCTATCTTTGTTTTAGCACTCCCCCACATACATTATGATCACATGCATGCAAGGTAACCATCCTAATCCCCATGAATTACCTCACTAATGGTCCATTTTAGCTACAATATGGAATTAAGAGCTTGAGTGATAGAAGCTTACCTCTTGGATGGGAGACCTATGTGCCTTGTTTGTTAATCTTCAAGATGTTTAGGCCGGGAGTTGATGGAAAATTGATAGAGACCCTTTCCCCTCTCTTTGACCCTTCTCTCTTACTCTCATTATCAGAGAAATATGCTGCAAATGGCCTAAGGGGGTGTTTTAATGAAATGGGGGTCGGGTTTTAAATTAAGAAAATAGGTGCCTCAACACAGGTTTGTGGTTGCATATACTACCGCATAATGATTATGCGGTCGGCCAAGTGACCGCAGAAAGAGCCTTCAGGAAGTTAAATTTTTTAACTGTGTAGGCGACCGGTATGTGGTCCGCATACTTGTTCTGCGATTGCATAATGCACTGTAGAACTTCCCTTTGCAAATGTTCAAGGCAGATATACGATCAACATGTGGCACGCAAAGCGATTATGTGATCACATTATTCGGCCGCATAACTGGCCTCAAAATTGGCCAACCTTCTGCTTCACTCTACGGCCATTATGCGGTCCACAGAATAATTATGTGGCCGTATAATGGGCCGCAGAAACACATTCTTTTGAAAAACATTTCCCTCTATGTCCGTAGAGTATTGTTCTATCCATAAAGTCCGAACCGCGGCGAGCTTGTGAGCAGCGAAGAATTTCTATTATAATAACATAGGAATCCATCTCGGCACCATGAAATCCCGAGTTTTGGTTAAGAATTTACGGGTCTTTACATAAATAACTCTGTGAATTCTGAAATATTTATAAAGTCATGTATGTGTGTATAAAGGTCGTATCATGCATATGTATATGTGTACATAACATCATTAAGGCTATGAGGGCATCCCATCATATCATCTCGGCCTTGTAGGCAAAATCATCAACATATACCAACTGATCATGTGGTGGTGCGTATATAACACCGTAATATTTTTCCATATCTCATATACATATAATTTATGCATATATAACGTCATCTACTCATGGGTCAATGTACATGTATAAATGAATGAAATGAACATCAAGTAAGTTAATAAGATTTCTCAAAATGACAGAAGATCAATATGCCTTCGGATAAATTTATCAACTGCATATTTTTCTGAGACCCATGAACATAAGATATAATAAGACACATAGGAAATCAACAACATAGACACCCCGAGTACTTCTATGAATAGAGGCATTTATGAAAGTTGTGCATTTGCTCGTTTCATTTGTATCATGCCAAAAGGAAAGAAGGGATAGTCTTAACAAACCTGAGCCGATTCTCTTGACAATCCCTCTAACGCACGTCAATTCCGACAAAACACGTAACGAAGGATCGAAGTAGGGAAAAATTCATATGATGTTCTTGAGAAAGATTGATTCATACTCCCTTAGAATCGCAAATCTCATGCTACTATTGTAGTATGAAGTTTCATATGAATTCATTTTTGAGAATTCATCTGTTACCTTATAGTATAAGCATCTCCCTTTAGTGAATTAGAGAGGCATTTTATCATTGTGTTTTTGGGCCCCACTTGATAAAGATCACTTTGCCAATCTCCCCTAAATGTGCCACCTAGCTACCTAAGCCAAGGGTCACCATTTGGTCTTAAAAATTATAATCCCCTTGCTGCCACGTGTGGTTGTGTTTTTACCAAAGATTTATGTCACTAATTTTTAATTAATTTACTAATTTCTCACAAAAATCAATAATTAACCCCTTACCACATAATTAAGTAATATCCTAATTTACTTAAAATACTAATAACTTTTAACATAATTTATACACCTTACTATCATAGCCATGTGTTACCTTGTATGACACTAGTCCATAAATACGGGGTATTATAGCTTGGCCTATATTTTATCCCAAATTGACAACCTTCAATGAAACTCATCTTCTTTTATTTATTTACCCTTTAACCTTCACGGTACTTACTTACCACCTGTTATAAATAGCATAAATACTTATAACCTAAAAAATAATCTCATTTTCGATTACATTTCGCGTGCTCCGCCCCTACCACTGCCTCGACCTCGACCTCGGCCACTCACAGCACTAGCATGGGGTACTAGCACCTACTCAGCTGCACCCAATGATCATGTCCTCACCATATGTGATAGAATAGAAAATAAAAAACTCAGACTTAGGGATAAACAAATACGCACAATAGAGAATGAAAGAAAGTGATATTTTCTAACAGCCTTGTAGCCTCTCGAAGATAAGTAAAAATGTCCCTTTATCGATACTTTCTCATGACTCATGAAACCTAAGCAATCTACTGCTTTGATATTAACCTATCATGACCCCAAATCCCACAAAATTTTTGCCGGTGCCTAACACTGCTTGCTAGAAAAGAAAACATTCAATAAGCAGGAGCAAACTTAAATAATAGAAATGAATAATCCCTACAACACGAAAAATATAAATAACTAAATTCTAAAGCAACAATACATCTAAAATCGTCCCACGATCTGGGACTATGTGAAAGATAAAACAGTAATAACATAAACAAAGGAAAAATGTACTTCAAGGCCTGTGAACGAAATCAACAACTAACTCAAAATGTCCAAGAACTGGTAATGGTTCCACTCGCTAGCAAGCACCTCTCTCGACAATACCTAGATCTGCCCATAAAGTGTAGAGTGTGGTATGAGTACAACCGACCACATGTACTCAACAAGTAACAAGCCTAACCTCATGTTAAAAGTAGTGACAAGATTGGGTCCAGCTCATTTCCAATAATCGACTACAACAATAAAAAAAATAACAATAGTAAAGAAAAGTAGCTCAAGTAATATTAAATTCAACCTTTCCACAAATAGAAGGATACTAAGCAAGTTTTCAAGAATAGTAGCTAAGGCATAAATTCTTCCACGGAACTCATCTAGACATGATTTTATCAATTTACTGTGATTCCAAGTTCAAAAGATCAAATAGAGACATTAAGTACCAATAAGTATGAGGGAAGAAACACAATCCGGTACTTGCATCACAAGTATACATGGCAGAATCAACAACGTTGCAGTCAATCATCAAGTATAACAAATCTCAGCATATGTATAGTGTGTGGCACATTTTCCCTTCAACCATCACACATAACAGTACTCAGCACTGTATAGGTACCTGTCACAATTCCCTCACCCAAGCACATATATGACCATATACCTACGCCTATAGTTAATACCTAACGCCAAAAGGGCGAGTTCTTTCCCAAGCAATGATTGTATCTAAGTCAACAATCAATATCACTTAGCCTAGTATGGGGCCTAGTGTATGCGTCCTGGCATACACGTCATCTCACAATCAATACCAAATCTGCTCTATAGCACAAGCTTGGTAATCAACCACTCAAGTTTCAATTATGCACAACTCACAATACTCAGCTCAAACCGTGTCACACATATAAGGGCATCAATAACATGTGAGATAACATAAAATGAATGCATAGAGATAGAGTATAATACATGAATGTAGCATCATGGTAAAGAGTATGACTATAATTAAGGCAAATAGCTCCATATAGCAAGAATAGCCCGATCATGTCTCAAATATAAGCACATAGCTTAGACATGACTTCTAGCATGAATACTATCATAAGTAGTCATACAAGTAGGGAAAACACGGAAATAATGGGGCATGATAGTAAAACAAGGCACATAATATCCTAAGGCCTACCCAGATCATGAATAATCTAGTGTACACACATACGCTTGTCACCTAGCACGTATGTCACCCCTAAAATATCTCAAATATCATAGCCAATATGGAAATTACCCTCAAGCCAAATTTACACAAGTTACTTACCTTAAAGCATGGGAATCAATACTCTAAAAAATCATTCGCATGCGAATCATCCTCCAACCGGCTCGAATCTTGTTAAAAATAACTCAACAACATCAAACCCGACAAGGAAAAATTGATTATAAGTAATAAAGCTCCAATAATTATCAAATTTTAATAAGTCAACCAAAGAGTCAACTCGGACTCGTCCCCCGAAACCTGACAAGAGTCACAAATTCCGACTATTCATTCGAATAAAAGTCCAAATATACGGGTTTTATCCAAATCCGACCTCGAATCGGGGTACAAATTTCAAGTATTCATTCTCCAAAACTTGTCAACAAAAACTCCAATTTCTCCCTTAGATTTCATCAATCAAAAGTCAAAATCAAGAGTACAATCATGAATAGTAACCAAATCCGAGTTAAAGGAACTTACCCAATCCAAGTGGGTAAAAATCGCCTCTATCTGTGCTCCTAATCTCAAAATATGATAAAATAAGGCAAACCCTCAAAATTAATACAACAACCAGTGATTCTAAATTCTATGGACCCAGCTCGCATTTGCAGGCTCACTTTTGTGACAAAAGGTTTGCTTTTGCGAGTTTATCTAAAAAGTTGACCATCCATTTCTGCGGCCACATTTCCGCTTCTGCAAGCATAGCAGCATAGCGACACCTAATTCTCCGCACCTGCTGACATTGCTGCCCTCCACCATCCTTCGCATTTGTAACCCCAGTCTGCATCTGCAGACTCGCACCAATGGTTCAAACCCCACAGGTGCGGAAACACTAGACTCGAACTACTAATACAACCTTAAATGATTTAAAACCCATCCAAAACTCACCCGAGCCCCTCGGGACCCCTACCAATCACATTAATCAGTCCCAAAATATAACACGGACCTATTCAAGGTCTCAAGTCATACAAATAACATCAAAATTATAAATTACACCTCAATTAAAGCTTAAAGAACTAACCAACTTTCAAACTTTCACAACTCATATTGAACCATGTCTAACCAACTCGGACCGACCCTAAATTTTGCACATAAGTCCCAAATGACATAACGGACCATTCTTGAGGAGTCTCACATTTCACGATATCCCATTCACTTAGGTGTTACGAAGTTGTATCGTGACTTGAAGCAGCACTATTGGTTGCGAAATATGAAGAAAGACATTGTTGGACACATCTCTTGGTATTTGTATTGTCAACAGGTGATGTATGAACATCATAAACCAGATGGATGGACTCAGAAGTTTATAATACCGGAGTGGAAATGGAAACACATCAATATGGACTTTGTGGTAGGCTTAGCATGGACCTTGAGGAAGTATGATGTTATTTGGTTAGATCGTTTGACTATATACGCACACTTTATTCCAGTGATGACATCCTATTCTTCAGAGCGGTTGGCTCATATTTACATTCGGGAATTATCCACCTACACGATGTGTCCATTTTTATCATTTCAGACCGAGGCATTCAATTCACATTGCACTTTTGGAGAGCTGTGTAGCGTGAGTTGGGCATGCGGGTGAGCTGAGTACCACGTTTCATCCTCATATGGATGGATAGTCTAATCGGACTATTCAGATTTGGAGGATATGTTGCGGGTAGGCTCTATGATTTTGGGGGTCAGTGAGACTAGTTTTTGCCTCTAGCGGAGTTCACCTACAAAAACAGCTATCAGTCAAGCATCCAGATGACTCTATACGAGGCCCTATATGAGGCGATGTCGTTCTCTGATTTATCGGTTTGAGCTTGGTGAGGCCCTATATGTTCTACGAAGAGTGATGTCATGAAATTATTCACTACTAGAAATCCGGAAAAAAACGACTACAAAAAGTGACCAAAGTTGGTCGCTTATAGGTCAAAAAGTGACCAAAAAGCGTCCAAACAGGCCTGGTCGCTATTTTGCTGGTCCCTTTACCATAGGGACCAAATATTCCGGGTAAACAATATACCGACCAACTTTGGTCGCTTTAATATTTTAATAATATAAATTTAGCAACCAAAGTTGGTCTCTATATTTAAATTACGTTTTTTTATTATTAATCAAAATATAGCGACCAACTTTGGTCTGTAAACTAAATATTATATTTTAAAATCTAAAAAATTTCAACCAAAGTTGGTCGCTTTTTTATTAATTTTTTTAAACATAAGCGACCAAAATTGGTCGGCTTGCGAGGAAGTCCCTATTCCTTGATTTCCACACTTATAGCGATGTAATTTCTTAGTAGAAAGCCCGTATACCTTCCCCTATTTTTGACCACCTGCAGCCTCCGTCCACATTCTTTCAGCATCCTCGTCCGAAGGTTGGATTGGCTCGCCCGACTCATTAGGTGGCTGACTGCGTATGAATTCCTCCACTTCAGTAGTGAAGCGACCCTGTGAGATAAATTACATTGAATTAGTATTTCAAAATTTATATAAAAGTAAATCAAAATACTTAATGAAAAGTGAAAACTTACATGTATAGTCGAGGCTCGGCCCTCGACCCACCTTTCTTGATCCGTCTGTTTCTTCTTCTTTACAATATGAGTCTCCTTGAATAGCTCATCTTGGTTCATCGAACGCTCCAACTTCTTTTCCTGAAAACTCATAAATTTTAGTTAATAAACAGAATAGATATACTTTGAAAATTAAAATAGATTAAGCAATTACGTACCATTCTTCTTTTTATTGTCCCTAGGTTGATCACACCTCCAGTGTGCAAGGATCCTCCTTTCTCATATGCGCGAGCTTTCTTTCCTTTTTCGCTCTTCTCTAAGAACTTTGCGGTAAGCCATTACCTTTGCAAATCCTCCCATAAATTCTGAAGCAACCAGTCAGGCTTTTAGTTCAACTTTCTAGCTTTAGAGAAAGTATGCAACAACCGCTTGCGAGCTTTGAGATGAAAATTTGCAGCCACTTCCGCGCTATAGCGGTGTTCCCATACACACTTGCCCTGTATTTTAAAAGTTAAATATTATATAGAAATATCATAAATATAAATAATTATACTAATTAAAAGAACATTTACACCTTAAATTAATTGAAAATTTGCTCCTTCAGCGAGAATGGGAATACACTCCAAGTCGCATAAGGGCCATCATAAAGCTTTCTGGTTGCTTTGATGATTATCCTCGTAGTAATATTACTCGGGATGAACCTGCAATTTAATTAAAAATGCATTAATATCTTAGTAAGAATTGTACAAAACAATAAACGTAAAAATAACAAATAACTCTTATACATCACCCTCAAGGACTATGATGATCCGTCCATATTAATCATAATGCACCTCCTCGTCATCATCAGCATCACCGTCCGAAGCATGTATATCAGAGGCATGTGTGGAAGGTGTAGGGGGTTAGAGCTAGTATCTCGCAGGTGAAGGCCTGAAATAGATGGATTCCCTGATGAAGATGGTTGTGATCCCTGTGACTGCAACATAGTTGGATGGACCGCAAGTGGGTGTGATACTGATTGTTGTGACCCGAGTGGTTGTGACACTGATGGCTGTGATCCATGTGGGTGTGATATGGATCGATGCGATCCATGCGATGCAGATGGCTGTGATCCACGTGGTCGTGAGACAGGTGGACTGTATGTCGGACGTATAGTCCTATGGCCCTGTGACAAAAGACCTGGTGTCTGCACGAAGGTGTAGGGCTCGTGATGCTGTGGAAGCTCAGAATAGCCCTGGGGTGGAGGAAAAGACATAGGCATAGGCATAGGCACCACTGAAGAGGGTGGAAAAGATTGAGTATTATCTTCTGCCCTTCTCTTTAGTTTCCTAGCCTTTTCTCGACTCCGAGAACCAGTAGGGCCATTGTTACCTCGACCCTTGCATGTCATCTGTATAATATAATATATATTTAGAATGAAACTGTGACGACCTGGTCAGTCGTCTCATGAGTTACTGCTCCGTTTCCCCCATTTTTGCTTCTTTATGCTTCGTTATCCATGTTTTATGTGATCGGATTGATCAGTTTGAGTTCGGAGAGGATTTGGTAAGAAATGAGACACTTAGTCTCATTTAAGAAGGTTTAAGTTGGAAAAGTCAACCGGATGTTGACTTATGTGTTAGAGAGCTCGGATGTGAGTTCCAATGGTTCGGTTAGCTTCGGGAGGTGTTTATGGCTTAAGAGCGTGATCGGAATTCGTTTTGGAGGTTCGAAGTAGAATTTGGCTTGAATTGACGAAGTTGATATTTTGGCGATTTCCGGTTGATAGGTGAGATTTTGATATAACGGTCGGAATGGAACTCCGAGAGTTTCACTAGCTTCGTTGTGTCATTTGGGATGTGTGTGTTTCAGACGTGGTTTGGTTGGGTTTTTGATCAAAAGCGTGTTTCGGAAGATTTTAGAAACTTAGTCTTGAATTCGATGAGTTTTGGTAGATTTGATGTTGTTTGAGGTATTTTGATGATTGGAACAAGTTTGAAAAAGGTATCAGGTTATGTTTGTGCTTTTTGTTAAGGACTCAGGGGCCTCGGGATTATTTCGGGTGGTTATCGGAGAATTTTGAACTTGGTTGCAGCAGCTGATATTGCTACTTCTGGTGTTTTCACACCTGCGGTTTGG
Source organism: Nicotiana tabacum (assembly GCF_000715075.1). Taxonomy (NCBI): domain Eukaryota; kingdom Viridiplantae; phylum Streptophyta; class Magnoliopsida; order Solanales; family Solanaceae; genus Nicotiana; species Nicotiana tabacum. Next base: position 106,822,480 of record NC_134090.1, read on the forward strand.
GGACCGCATAAGCGGTTGTTTTGACCGCATATGCGGTACCGCAAAAGCGGGTTTTGGACTGTAGATGCGAAAAAGTATGGGCAGAAGGTATATATTTCATCCTTCGCGATTTTTGAAGGGTTTAACCATTTTTTAACTCGGAATTGGGAGCTTTGGGCAATTTTGAAGAGTGAAATCAAGAAGACTTCGTTGAGGCAAGGATTTGGGACTTAAAACACACTTCCATGGTAATATTCCATGGATTAGGACTGATATTTAAGGAATTAAAGGACTAAAAATGGAGGTTTAGGGCTTGAGTTTAAGAGGGCTTTAAATGGAGAGTTGAGGGGCCATTTAGACTCCGATTTTGATGTTTTTGATATGTATGAACTTGTGGGGAGATGAGGAATCTAATGATATGAAAATTTCTAAGTTTCGAGAAGTGGGCTCAGGGTTCGGGTTTTTCTAATTTCGGGATTTTTGGTATTTTTCGATTGTTTTCGCTTGGGGTTTGTTCCCTTAGCATATTATGACGTACTCGTTCTGATTTTGGATAGATTCGACATGCGTGGAGGCCGATTTGAGGAGCAATGGCATCTTGAGTTAGAGATTTAGCCGGTTCGAGGTGAGTAATGATTGTAAATGATGCTCTGAGGGTTCGAAACCCCGGATTGCACATCGTAGCGCTATATTGAGGTGAGACACACGCTTGATGACGAGCATGGGGTTGTTCACTATTGGGGATTGTGACTTGGTCCATCCCAATTGATGATTTTACCGCTTATTTGACTGAAACTTATTTGCTATCATCATGATTTGGGTTGACTGCCATATTTGGGCTTTGTGCCAACTATTTGAATCCTTCGGGGATTTTTATTACTATTTCCTCACTGTTTTGGCTTATTACTTGAACTCAGTCATGTTAATTTCCTTTGTTTTACTACTTATCCATTTTTACTTAGTTTTGAGACTTAAATGATATTTTTAAATGATGTTTTGGGCTGAGAAATACTGTTTTACTATTGCCCGAGGGGCTTGTGATGATTTTTGGACTGAGTAAGGCCTAGGGCCTAGTTGTGAGGATACACTGATACTGATATGAGGCCGAGGGCCTGAGATACATATATATGCCATGAGGTCGCTTGATTGATATGAGGCCGAGGGCCTAGATTTGATGTCATGAGATGGCTTGATATTGCGCTTGGGCCGTAAGGGGCCCCTCCCGGAGTCTGCACACCTCTAGTGAGCGTCGTCGACGATAAATGTGTGGATCGGGCTGCACGCCACAGCGGGTACTATAGGGTGCCCGAGGGGTGAACTTCTATGTGTTTACTTTATCATATCTGTCTGCCAATTACCTGTTTATTTGTTGTAGAAGTACTTTATTTTGCTTTTCATTGGTTTACTGCTTACAAATTACCTATTTAATTGCCTCATTATAGAATACCTTATGTATACGTGTTTTCTTACTTTCAGTCATTATTTATCTTTATTACTCACTAGGTCGGAGTACTCACATTACTCCCTACACCTTGCGTGCAGATCTTGGTGCCCCAGAGGCCGAGTGAGAGCTTTCCAGTCATTCAGCATTTGCCAGGGGGTTTCGAGGTAGCTGCATGGCGTCCGCAGCCCTGAATTTTCTCTTCTATCTTATTACTTTTCCGCATTCCTAGACTATCTATGTAGTAGGTTGTTCAGACTTGTATTAGAGGCTCTAGACTTGTGATACCAGATCAGTGTGGGTTGTGTAGTTCCTATGTCTTTTTGACTTCCGCATATCTATCTTGTTGTTTTAAACACTTATTATGATAATTTGTAATTAAACCGTGTTAGCAAATGATTTATTTAAAATGAAAATGGGTTGTGGTTTATAACTGGTCCGGCTTGCCTAGTAATGTGATAGGCGCCATCACGACCGGTATTTGTGGTCGTGGCAAGTTGGTATCAGAGCCTAGGTTACATAGGTCTCGCGAGTCATGAGCCGGTTTAGTAGAGTCTCGCGGATCGGTACGGAGACGTCTGTATTTATCATCGAGAGGTTGCAGAACCTTTAGGAAAAACTTCATATTCTTGAAATGCTTATCGTGCGAACTAGTTGATCCTAGTACTAAACTTCCGTTATTCTATTCTCTCACAGATGGTGAGGACACGAGCTACCGAATAGGGTGGATGACCACCAGTGCCACCAACGGAGTCCACCGGAGGTCGTGGATGTGGTCGTGGCAGAGGCAGAGCAGTGAGGGCAGCACCTGTAGACCCACCAGCTGCCCTAGCTCAGGATCAGGCTCCAGCTATGGATGCTCCAGCAACACCAGTTCAGGCACCAGCTATGCCCATCATGATTCCGGGTCTTCAGGAGGCCTTGGCACAGATCTTATCAGTTTGCACTGTCCTAGCTCAGGCAGTTTCAGCCAGTACAGCAGCAGCTACTTCACCGGCCGGGGGAGGCAATCAGACCCCCGCTGCTCGTACACCTAAGCAGGTAGTGCAGGGACTTCAGACGCCGGGGGCACCTCCAGCCCAGCCGATTGCACCAGCTCGGGAGTTTGTAGTACCAGTTATGCAGGATGATGAGCATCATCGACTTGAGAGGTTTGATAGACTCCAGCCTCCGACTTTTAGCAGAATAGAGGGCGAGGATGCCCGGGGTTTCTTGGATAAGTGCCAGCGGATGCTTCATACAATAGGGATTCTTGAGTCTAGCGGTGTAGCATTTACCACCTTTCAGTTCTCGGGGGCTGCCTTCACTTGGTGGGAGGCGTATGAGAGGCGTAGGCCTTTTGAAGCAGCGCCTCTTACATGGCAGCAGTTCTCCATTCTCTTTCTGGAGAAGTATGTGCTGCAGTCCCGCAGAGAGGAGCTGCGTAGACAGTTTGAGTGGTTGCGACAGGGGGATATGACTGTGTCACATTATGAGTTGAGGTTTTCTGAGTTGGCTCATCATGCCATCTAGATGATTCCGACGGATCGAGAGAAGATTAGGAGATTTTTTGATGGCCTTACTTATCATCTCCGTATTCTTATGACCAGAGAGAGTGATAAGTGCTACCTTCGAGGAGGCTGTTGATATCGCCCGTGAGATTGAGACTGTTCGCCGCCAGGAGCGAGAGGAGAGGGAGGCCAAGAGGCCTCGAGGATCGGGCAGTTATAGTGGTGCTCCTTCGAGGGGCCAGTTTCAGCATGGTAGAGGCCGTTCATTCAGGTCTGTTCAGTCTGCCCGCCCAAGTTATCGTGGGACATCTTCAGGTCATGGTTATCATTAATCTCAGCAAGGCCAGTCATCACTCAGCGCCCTCTCAGCTCAGAGTTCATCTCGTGCCCCATCGGCTCAGGGTTTTTCTATGCCGAGCGCATCTGCTAGTCACTCCGGTATGAGGGGTTCCCTTCAGTCCCCTTCTCCAGCACCTGGGAGTTGTTATGAGTGTGGCGATATGGGCCACATATGGAGGCAGTTTCCTTGTCGGGTTGCTAGTTCTTCCCAGCAGAGGGGTTAGTCTTCGGCTTCAGCACCAGTTTCTTCACTACCACTCGCTCAGCCAGCTAGGGGTGGGGGTCAGTTAGCCAAGGGTCGCCCCAGAGGTGGAGGTCGATCAGGGGGCGGTCAGGCCCATTTCTATGCACTCCCAGGCAGACCCGACGCCATTGCTTCGGATGCTGTCATTATAGGTATTGTTTCAGTCTGCCACAGAGATGCCTTTGTATTATTTGATCCCGGTTCCACCTTTTCTTATGTGTCATCATATTTTGCTCGTTATTTGGGTATGCCCCGTGAGTTTCTTGCTTTACATGTTCGTGTATCTACCTCGGTAGGCGATACTGTTGTTGTAGACCGTGTATACCGGTCATGTGTGGTGACTATTGGGGGTTTGGAAACCCGAGTGGATCTATTACTATTGAGCATGGTGGATTTTGATGTCATTTTGGGCATGGATTGGTTATTTCCGTGTCGTGCTATTCTGGACTGTCATGCTAAGACAGTCACTTTGGCTATGCCGGGTGTGCCGCGGATCGAGTGGCGTGGTGTGACTGATTATGTTCCTAGTAGAGTGATCTCTTTCTTGAAGGCCCAGCGTATGGTTGGGAAGGGTTGCCTTTCATATCTAGCGTTTGTGAGGGATGTCGGAGCTGAGATTCCCAGTATTGATCCTGTCCTAATTGTAAGGGATTTTTCCGATGTGTTTCCTGTAGACCTACCGGGCATGCCACCGGATAGGGATATTGACTTTGGTATTGACCTGGTGTCGGGCACTCAGCCTATTTCTATTCCGCCGTATCGTATGGCACCAGCAGAGTTTAAGGAATTGGAGGAGCAGCTTTAGGAGCTCCTAGATAAGGGGTTCATTCGGCCTAGTGTGTCACCTTGGGGTGCACCGGTTCTGTTTGTAAAGAAGAAGGATGACACAATGAGAATGTGCATTTATTATAGGCAATTGAACAAGATAACAATTAAGAACAAGTATCCTTTGCCTCGCATTAATGATTTATTTGACCAGCTTCAGGGAGCGAGGGTGTTCTCCAAGATTGATCTCCGTTCGGGTTATCACCAATTGAAGATTAGGGAGTCGGATATTCTTAAGACGGCTTTCAGGACCCGATATGGTCATTATGAGTTCCTTGTGATGTCTTCCGGGCCAAGTAATGCCCCAGCAGCGTTCATGCATTTGATGAACAGCGTGTTCCGGCCTTATCTCTACTCGTTTGTCATAGTCTTCATTGATGATATTCTGGTGTATTCGCGTAGTCAGGAGGAGCACGCGGAGCATTTGAGAGTCATGTTGTAGAGATTGAGGGAGGAGAAGCTTTATGGAAAATTCTCCAAGTGTGAGTTTTGGCTTAATTCAGTGGCTTTCTTGGGGCATGTGGTGTCCAGCGAGGGTATTCAGCTTGATCCGAAAAAGATAGAGGCGGTTCGGAGTTGGCCCAGACTGTCCTCAGCCACGGAGATTCGCAACTTTCTTAGTTTGGTAGGCTATTATCGCCGGGTTGTTCAGGGATTCTCATCTATCGTATCGCCCTTGACCAAGTTGACTCAGAAGGGTGCTTCATTTGTATGGTCGGATGAGTGTGAGGAGAGCTTTCAGAAGTTTAAGACAGCTTTGACCACAGCTCCAGTATTGGTTTTTCCATCAGCTTCAGGTTCACATACCGTGTATTGTGATGCTTCGAGAGTTGGGACCGGTTGTGTATTGATGCAGGAGGGTAGAGTTATTGCTTATGCTTCTCATCAGTTGAAGCCCCATGAGAAGAAGTACCCCGTTCATGATTTGGAGTTGGCTACCATAGTTCACGCATTGAAGATTTGGAGGCATTACCTGTATGGCGTATCTTGTGAGGTGTTCACCGATCATCGAAGTCTTCAGCATTTGTTCAAGCAAAAGGATCTTAATCTGAGGCAGTGGATATGGTTGGAGTTTCTTAAGGATTACGATATCACTATATTGTACCATCCGGGAAAGGCCAATGTGGTGGTCGATGCTTTGAGCCGGAAGGCAATGAGTATGAGAGTTTGGCATATATTCCAGTTGGGGAGAGACCTTTTGCAGTTGATGTTCTGGCCTTGGCCAATCGGTTTGTGAGATTAGATATTTCGGAGCCTAGTCGGGTGTTGGCTTGTGTGGTTTCTCGGTCTTCTTTATATGATCGCATCAGAAAGCGCCAGTATGATGATCTGCATTTACTTGTCCTTAAGGATAGGGTTCAGTATAATGATGCCAGGGATGTGACCATTGGTGATGATGGGGTATTGAGGATGCAGGGCCGGATCTTCCTGCCCAACGTGGATGGGCTTCGGGAGTTAATTTTGGAGGAAGCCCATAGCTCGCGGTATTCCATTCATTCGAGTGCCGCGAAGATGTATCAGGATTTGAGTTAGCACTATTGGTGGAGAAGAATGAAGAAAGATATTGTGGGATTTGTAGCTCGGTGTCTCAATTGACAACAGGTGAAATATGAGCATTAGAGACCGAGTGGCTTGCTTCAGTAGATGGATATTCCTGAGTGGAAGTGGGAGAGGATCACTATGGACTTTGTTGATGGACTTCCACGGACTTTGAAGAAGTTTGACGCTATTTGGGTGATTGTGGATCGACTGACCAAGTCCGCACACTTCATTCATGTGTGTACTACCTATTCTTCAGAGCGGTTGGTAGGGATCTATATCCGAGAGATTGTTCATTTGCATGGTGTCCCAGTTTCCATGATTTCAGATAGAGGTACTCAGCTTACTTCACAGTTTTGGAGGGCCGTGTAGAGAGATTTGGGTACTCAGGTAGAGTTGAGCACAACTTTTCATCCTCAGACAGACAGGCAATCCGAGCGTACTATTCAGATATTAGAGGACATGTTGCGTGCTTATGTCATTGATTTCGGAGGATCATGGGATGAGTTTCTACCGCTTGCAGAGTTTGCTTATAACAACAGCTACTAGTTGAGTATTCAGATGGCTCCATATGAGGCTTTGTATGGGAGGCCGTGTAGATCTCCAGTTAGTTGGTTCGAGCCCGGTGAGGCTAGGCTATTGGGGATTGATTTGGTATATGATGCTTTGGAGAAGGTAAAGGTGATTCAAGAAAGGCTTCATACAGCGCAGTCAAGGCAAAAGAGTTATGCTGATAGGAAGGTTCGAGATGTGTCCTACATGGTTGGCGAGAAGGTTTTGTTGAAGGTCTCACCCATGAAGGGTGTTATGAGATTTGGGAGGAAAGGGGAATTGAGTCCTCGGTTTATTGGGCCTTTTGAGGTGCTTCGGAGGATTGGGGAGGTGGCTTATGAGCTTGCTTTGCCACCCAGATTGTCGAGTATGCATCCGGTATTTCATGTTTCTATGCTCCGGAAGTATATTGCGGATCCGTCTCATGTTTTGGACTTCAGCACGGTTCAGTTGGATGATGATTTGACCTTTGATGTGGAGCCAGTAGCTATTTTGGGTCGTTAGGTTCGGAAGTTGAGGTCAAAGGATATAGCTTCAATGAAAGGGCAGTGGAGAGGTCAGCCCATGGAGGAGGCTACCTGGGAGACCGAGCGGGAGATGCATAGTAGATATCCTCACCTATTCGAGGCTTCAAGTATGTTTCTTGACTCGTTCGAGGATGAACGTTAGTTTAAGTTGGGGAGGATGTGACAACTCGGCCAGTCGTCTCATGAGTTACCGCTCTGTTTCCCCCATTTCTGCTTCTTTATGCTTCGTTATCCGTGTTTTATGTGATCGGATTGATCAGTTTGAGTTCGGAAAGGATTTGGTAAGAAATGAGACACTTAGTGTCTTTTAAGAAGGTTTAAGTTGGAAAAGTCAACCGGATATTGACTTATGTGTTAGAGAGCTCGAATGTGAGTTCCGATGGTTCGATTAGCTTCGGGAGGTGATTTATGGCTTAGGAGCGTGATCGGAATTGGTTTTGGAGGTTCAGAGTAGAATTTGGCTTGAATTGGCGAAGTTGATATTTTGGCGATTTCCGGTTGATAGGTGAGATTTTGATATAAGGGTCGGGATGGAACTCCGAGAGTTTCAGTAGCTTCGTTGTGTCATTTGGGATGTGTGTGCAAAATTTTAGGTCATTCGGACGTGGTTTGGTTGGGTTTTTGATCAAAAGCGTGTTTCGGAAGATTTTAGAAACTTAGGCTTGAATTCGATGAATTTTTGTAATTTGATGTTGTTTGAGGTGTTTTGATGATTGGAACAAGTTTGAATAAGGTATCGGGTTATGTTTGTGCTTTTAGTTGAGGACCCGGGGGCCTCAGGATCATTTCGGGTGGTTATCGGAGAATTTGGAACTTGGTTGCAGCAGCTGATATTGCTGCTTCTGGTGTTTTCACACCTGCAGTTTGGGGACCGTAGGTGCGGTGCCACACGTGCGAGGGGGAAGGCCGCAGATGCGAAAGTTAGTTTGGCGAGCAGTTTCCGCAGAAGCGGTCAAGGTGGCCGCATCTGCGAAGCCGTAGATGCGGAATTTCTATCGCATGTGCGATTCTAGCTATTAAGTGAGGGACCATAGAAGCGGTTGTTTTGACCGTATATGTGGTACCGCAAAAGCGGGTTTTGGACCGCAGATGCGAAAAAACCTGGGCAGAAGGTATATATTTCATCCTTCGCGATTTTTGAAGGGTTTAACCATTTTTGAACTCGGAATTGGGAGCTTTGGGCGATTTTGAAGAGGGAAATCAAGGAGACTTCGTTGAGCTAAAGATTTTGGACTTAAAACACACTTCTATGGTAATATTCCATGGATTAGGACTGAAATTTAAGGAATTAAAGGACTAAAAATGGAGGTTTAGGGCTTGAGTTTAAGAGGGCTTTAAATGGAGAGTTGAGGGGTCATTTGGACTCCGATTTTGATGTTTTTGATATGTATGAACTCGTGGGGAGACGAGGAATCTAATGATGTAAAAATTTCTGAGTTTCGAGAAGTAGTCTCGGGCCTCGGGTTTTGCTAATTTCGGAATTTTTGGTATTTTTCGATTGTTTTCGCTTGGGCTTTGTTCTCTTAGCATATTGTGACGTATTCGTTCTGATTTTGGATATATTCGACGCGTGTGGAGGCCGATTCGAGGGGCAAAGGCGTCGCGAGTTAGAGATTTAGCTGGTTCGAGGTGAGTAATGATTGTAAATGATGCTCTGAGGGTTTGAAACCCCGGATTGCATATCGTAGTGCTATATTGAGGTGAGACACACGCTTGATGACAAGCGTAGGGTCGTGCACTATTGGGTATTGTGACTTGGTTCGTCCCGATTGATGATTTTACCGTGTATTTGACTGAAACTTATTTGCTATCATCATGATTTAGGCTGATTGCCATATTTGGGCTTCGTGCCAACTATATTTGAACCCTTCAGGGATTTTTATTAATATTTCCTCACTATTTTGACTTATTACTTGAACTCAGTCATGTTAAAAGCGATCAACCTTGGTCGCTAATGTATTTAGAATAATTATTTAATTATTTTCTCCAATTTAGCGACCAACGTTGGTCGCTTTTCTTGACAGACAAGTTTGGAGTCTAATTTTTTGTCGCTTTTTTCCGGATTTCTAATAGTGATTTTTACATTATAATGTGAGGATGAGAGTAAAAGCACGAAGGTTGATTCCATGCAAGTTTATTGATTTCATTACTCTTTACTTTGATATTTGGAACGTGGACTTGACTTTGTGGTTTTGTTATTCCCTTTTGAAAGAGGCTTACTCAGTGACACTTTATTCTATGTTTTCGTTTTATGCCCCTTTATTTTTGTATTTGTTATCCCTTTCACTTGCCATTATTCTGTTGTTATATTTGACTTTTTATTTGTTATTTCGTCATTTCTTGATATATAATTGTACAGGTTTATTGTAGGTGTCTTGTCTTAGCCTCGTTACTATCTCGTCAGGGTTAGACTTGACACTTACTGAGGATATTATGTTGGTTGTACTCATATTACAATTCTGCACGTCTTGTGCAAATCCGGATATTGGTACCAGTGGAGTCACGAGGGGTGCTTAACAGATACTGTGCAGGTGATTCGAGGTAGAGTTGCATTTCATTCGCAAACCTTGAGTCATCTTCTTATTTTTGTTGTATTGTTTCCAATTTTCCGGACAATGTTGTATTTTTCTGAGAACAGTGCATGTAGTAAACTCTAGAAACTCATGTACTTGTGACTCCACATCTTGGTATGGTTTGCGTTAGATGTTGGTTTTAGACTTATTATATTTATCTTTTTTATGCTATGTTATTATCCTGTTGTTAGTCAATTAATATTGTAGTTTCTTTTGTATTTTACTGTTGCGTGTTATCTTGGCTAACTATCGATGTTAGGCGCTGTCACGACTCCGATTGTGATTTTGGGTCGTGACCCTTAGAAACACATATGGATAGAACAGTTCTAATTATCCTTACGAGAAATTCTTAGTCATAACCAAGTGACAAACTGTGCTATCAAAAACTCTTGGCAGAGGAGACGGTATTTTTGTCCCAAACTGTGACAACCACACAAATCTTTCTAAGACAGACAAGAGCATATATCACCTTCTATATGCAATAAAGGTCATGAAAACAAGATAATAATTACTAGTACTACTTTATCTCACAAATGATCATTTTTTAACATTACTTCATCTTTTACTTTTACTGCCAACAAAACAAACAAAAAAGAAAAAACAAGCATGCAAGAAATTATCTAAGAACTTAAGACTCTATGAATTACGTTAAGAAATTCTTCATGAGCAGTGAGCTGAGGGAAATGGCCTCGAGTGTTGATGATCTCCACCGTTGATTCTCCCTTGATGTTGGTGTGCATGAACGTAGCAACTGAATTTGGAACAGCAAAATCAATCTTGCACTGAATTATGGTACACGGGGTGACAACCTTTTCAAGAATGGCTCGATAATCACTGAGAAAAACTGTTTTTGCTAAAGGCAATGCAACTTCAACTCCCATTCTTTTCAAAGATTTCTCGAATTTCTCAACAGAGGGAGGATCACTTGGATCCACAGCTATACGAGCAAAGCTTGAACTCCAAACGCCGTAGTTCTCCTCAATGTTTTGAAACATCTGCTCTATATCTGCTATTTCAAAACCTCCTACATAATCTTCCAAGTTAATGAACCTATACGGCCAGGGAAAAGAAAAAATGAGTTGTTAGGGGAGATTATTTTGAAGACACACAAGGGCCAAACACTGGTGTATAAAAGGATAAACCGTATCTTTCGACAGTTTCGACCTATTAATTTACAGAAGATGATAGTTAATATTTGCAAGAAAAGATTAACTTTTTCCATACGGTATAACTCTGATGATGCAGTCTTTGGTCAGTGGATTCAATTGATACAAAAGTTATACGCATGTGAAAAATTACTAAATTGTTTAATAAATATGAAATTCTGAACTTATTATTTCAAAAGTTTATTGATTTCCAGTGCTAAGAACGATAAGGGGTCGTTTGGTACGAGAGATAAGGTGAGATAAGATATTAAATTTATACTGTATTTGGTTGGCAGTATAAATTTATTTAATCTCATACTTGATCTAGGATATCCTATCTTATTCTACCTTATCCCATCAAATGTGGGATTATTTTATCTCATCTCTCATGAGGTATAAATTAGTTTTGGAATTATAATCTTGGAATTATAATTTCGGAATAATATAGTCCGTGTACCAAACGACCATATTGAATCCATCAAGTTTAAACATAGAATATGGATGTAATGATGATGTTCTCTTAACTAAAACAAGAAAAAGGAAGGTTTGCCGTGGTGATCATTCTACTCGTTAGTTGTTACCACTATTAATAATACTTCCTTTTACCTTTACAAGAAATTAACTATTTAAGGAAGTTATCAAAGTTTGATCACTACCCTGGGAGATGGTTTTGTGTAGGACTAATATCATTGATTAGCTAGTACGCATAGTAATAATTAGAATAAACTTAGTGGCGTTTGGACATAAAAATTGTAAAATTTCAAAAAAAGTAAAAAAAAAATCAAGTGAAAATGATATTTAAAAATTAGAATTATGTTACATAAATACATTTTTTGGTTGTTTTTTAAATTTTTGTGAGTGATATTAAGTGAAAATTTTGAAAAATAATTTTTTTAAGTTTTTAAAATGTTTGAAAATTCCGAAAATTCAAGTGAAAACGGAAAATTTTATCCAAACATAATTTCGAAAAAAAGTGTTTTTTTTTATTTATGGTCAAACGGCCCTTAAAAAACCTTTACCGAAAGGTGCAAGATAAAGTGGTGAAAATTGCATTCCAAGTAAGGAAAAAAGAAATACTATCTCTTAATGGTGACTCATACAACTCTTATTTCCTTTACTAGGAAACATCAGAACCCAATATATGCAGAAATATACAGAGAAAGAAACATAAGCATATACAGGCATGTCCATACAATGAGCATCTAAATTAATTTTTGTTTGACTTCTGATAACTTAATCGAGGGTAGTCAAAATTGTTTAAGACGATAAAATAATTAAGTAAATAAAAGCATACTCTTTTTTGCAGTTTAAACTTTTAAATAAGATAATCACACAACTCAATATGGTACAAAAGCATAAGGGGTGACTATTACCCCACCTAAAAGTAAGAAAATAAATAAAAAGAGTGAGGTATAGATAAAAATATAATTAAGTAAATTAAACTAGAAAATAACCTGGGAGAAGATGCAACAAGGATGAGCCTGGTGAAGAGATTCGGTCTTTTGATAGAAGCAATGCAACCAATGATGCCAGACATGGAGTGACCCACAAAAATAGAAGAATCCAACTTCATTTCATCAAGGAGAGCTATTAAGTCATCAGCAAAAGCTTCATAGGAGGAGTATTTCTGAGAGTCAAAAAGACTTTGATCTTTAACAGCACCAGAAAAGCTCCAGTCAAAGAGGAGAATCTGGTAATTAGACATGAGTTTGGGCAATATTTTATCCCAAACAGACTGGTCTCCTCCATACCCATGTGCCAGAATTATGGTTTCTTTTCCTGAACCTATTATTCTTGCTTTCATGTTTGTGGACAAAACACCCTTATGCAATATCACCATCTTTTAATTTATTTGCTTCTAGTAGGAAGAAGAAAACAGAACAAGTATGGTTGAGTAGTTATTGGCTTTATTTTGTGTAGTCTGTGGCTACAGTTATATAGGAAAAATGAAGGAGGTTTATTGGCCAAAAAGACGATATTATTTTAACTGTTAATGTCAATATCAAGAGAAAACCATCTTTATATTTAATATAGAGTTATCTTTTGCCGGCTTTTTGATATGGACAACGATACGATTATAAGCGATTAGTTGTAAATTATGATGTACAAAAGGACATTCTGTATATAATGGTAGGTTAAAAAGAAACATATAGGCTGAATGTTTATTACGTGGAAATATATATATATATATACGCAAGTGGCAAGTGCGACCTTGGTCTGAACTGATTTGTTTAGTTAATTACCACATCAGCTTTTTGGCCTTTGGTGGACAAAGAATATCATATAATCTTTTTAAAAATCTAAAATAAGGGGAGAAAAAATGGCTGAATTAATTAAGATGAATGGTGGCAAGGTTAATCAGCATGTTTTGGGTATCTTGTTACCAAAGAAGAGAAAAAATGATAGTACTAAATTCTAGCCAATCAAAACAGAGTTATATAGAGTACTACTCTCTCCATATTTGTTTGATGCATTTTGAGTTTTTGTGAGTCAAATAAGTGTTTCTTGTACCATGATTTTTTTCATTTGCCTTATAAATATTTTAAATTATTAATTATTGTAACTTAGAACCCGTTTGAATTGGCTTATTTTAAGAGTTTTTAAACCAAAATAGCTTTTAACCCGTTTTATAGCATTTGGATAAAGTAAAAAAAAATACTTTTAAACACTTATTTTTGTCACGCCCCGACCTCAGGGAGCTCGACCGGTGCTCAATCGAGATAATCCGGCCGAGCAAGCTTACTAGATTTCCTTCTACCCAACTTACCCGTAAATAAAGAATGAATACATTTTATTAATTAGACAATGAGATAGTCATGTGAGCCACCCCAGTTCAGTACCATTAGTTGCATCATTTATAAATCTCCAAAACAATATATTTCACAATCATAGTTTAACAGTGGAAGCAGGTAATACAATTACAACATCTTTAGTTTAATTTTCCCACACCAATACACAACTTACACTATGTCTACGAAGCCTCTAATAGATACAAAAGAGTACAATAATAGTGCAGGCAACAAGGCTCTGACTATTCCTCAAAACATAATATTACACACAGAACAAAAGATGCACGCCCCCGGAATGAAGTGGGGCTCACCAAGTCAGCTGGGAAGAATGAGACCGCTATCACTGATCATTGTCTTCCGCTGTGGAATCACCGACATCCATTAAAGATGCAGCGCCCCCAAAAAAATGGACGTTAGTACATGTCGAATAGTACTAGTATGAAAACCAAACACCTGATCAAGGACTTGGAAATACAAAATGATTATGATGAATCATGGTAACAATAGAATTGCATAGATAGCTCTTAAAGCTAAAGCAATTTTTTCAAGAGCTTTTAATAACATTTATAAATTTTAAGTCGAGATCCTCTGTAACCACCTTCACACAAAGCATTACCGCCGCCTCAGTCCAATGTAGGCGGGTGGAGGTGCAATCATAATACCACAAACTCTACTCAAGCGGCCCTGTCGCCTCATCCCAATGTATGTGAGTGGAGATGTAACCACAATACCACCACTCTACACATGCCGCCTCACGCCAATGTATGCGAGTGGAGGTGTACTCCCAATCACAATCTACATAATTTGGCATAATAGCCTTCATTTGAAACAGGATTTGAAGTTATAACATTTAGATATGCAATCCAAACTTAGAACACATTCTCAAATAGTAACACAACATAACAAGAATATTTGGAATACGTATTGAACATATATCTTTTGTCACATGGGACTTACAAGGGTACTGTGGGATTCAATTCTAAGAGAAGAGTTTAGCCAATATACTTTGCTTTGAGCTTTCTTAAATTACTACAATGTTCCGAAAACTCTAGCAACCTTAATCTATTTAGAAACATAACAAAATTTAAACATAATTAGAAAGATATTCGTGGGTTCACCTCATTTAAGAATTTTATCAAACACTAAGTGTACATCATGATCTCAAGGTTCTTCTATGGTGGATTCCTTCATCTCACAACCCAATCTTTACCAATTTGAGGTCAACAACCTTCTCATACACCTCGTTGGTACATACATGTATAATGATACTCTCCCATACAAGAATCACACTCCCTATTACCCAAAATCCGAAATTGAAGAATTGGTGAAAAAAATTCTTACCTTTTAGAAGCCCTAACAAGTTCCTCTTGATGAAATTCCAAGGCTTGACTCATGTTGAGTAGTGAAATCGTTGAATCCTCCCCTTTCTCTCTCTAGAATAGCTCTCACCTCTCTCTAAAAATTATCAGATGAACCCTCGAAAATGACTCCCAAAGACTTTTCATGAAAATGGGATCGGGTAAAATTTACAAAACTTAATCTTGCCAATACAAGGTCTGCGGTCGCAGATCGAACCGCAAAACGGGTATGCGAGCCCGCAAAAAGGACCGCAAAAAAGGGTCCCAAAAATCGGGCTATTCGGGTTGGGTCTGCGGTCTGCAAACCAGTTCTGCGATCATATAATGCGCCGCAGAACTCCCCTCCAAAAGTCCTCATGCTGGGTCTGCGATGGGTTCTGCGGCCCGCATAATGGTTCTGCGACCCGCATAACGGTTCTGCGACCGCACAATGGACCACATAATGGTCCTAAAATTTAGCTAAAATTTCTGCTTCACTCTGCGGCCGATCTGCGACCCGCAGAGTGATTCTGTGGTCGCATAGCAGACCGCACAAATACCATATTCTACAATCCTTAACACAATAACCTACCTCGTCACCGCGAGACCTCAGGTTCTAGGTGAAATTTTTACGGGGCCTTATAGTTTTTAAGCTAAAATGACTAAAACAAACCAAAAGTCAAAAACTAGAATTCCTAACTTAAGACTTGTGCTGAAAAGTCACTTAAAATAAGTTCATCCAAACGGGCTCTTTATAGTATTTTTATGTAGTATTTAGATATATAAATTTTATTTCAGAAAAATTTAAAAATTTTATGTCTGCATTTGCGATCAACATTGAGAAATTTGAGTCGCAAAAGTGAGAAATTTGACTCTCACTGATATAATTGTTGTGATTCCCGGTTCATATTTTTATTAGAAGAGAGAATATGAAAAGATACGTAGTTAACATGTTTTTTTAATATTTGCATACATATTTAGCTTTTGTGTAAACAAACTTTGTTTCTTCATTAAATCACTCTTTAGTCAAATATGAGCACATAAAACAATAAAGTAGTGATACTCTTGTAGTACTCCCCCTATTCCGTTTTATGCGACATTATTTTTATTAATATATTTTAAAAAAGAATGATATTTTTATTTTTAAAAATATTTTTAAGTTTAAACTTTTTATTTTACTCTAAATGACATGCTTTTATAGTAAAAAAACATTAAGAGGTGGTCAGTTTCAAAATCCTTCTTTCTTAGTTAAATTTAATACCGAGTCAAGCTTAATATTACAAAAATTAAATATTGAGAGCTTTACAGTAGATAAAAGGTTAGGGTGATGAAAGCGATGAGCTCAGCATGCATTGGATTAGTAGAGGCGAGGAGAGGAGAGGGCAAGGAGTTGTCAATCTCGCCGGCCACCATTCAAGCTCTAGCTAGGGCTTGGAATTGGAATTAAATAGAAGAGAGGTTCTATTTTTTTTTTTTTAGGTCAGAAATGGAAGAAAAAGTAAGCATTGACATGACTACTACTAGAAGATGTAAGAATGGAAGATGAGATTTTAATTTATGAGGCTGTTGAGATCATTTATTGATCTTTTAGTTTCTGTTGAAAATTTGCTGGACCAATAAATTTTGTAGGCTGCCACAGCCTCAATATATACGTGAGAAAAATGTGTCTCTCCTCTTCATTTTTCCTATTTCTTTAGATTTTTATTTTTTATTTTTAAGTACAGAAAAGAAGAAGAAAATATTTATATTTTTGTGGGTAACTAATGGCTTACCCACACCACAAATAATAGTGGCAATATATTTCAGTATAATTTGAGAAATAAAGAAGGTGGCAACTACCCAAAAAAAGAAAAAAAACTTGTGATTGAGAATTATATTTTCAAAGACTTAATGAAATGAATGTCTAAGGAGGATAGCTGGTCAGATAATAAAAGGTCATCAGCAGCCTTTTGGTTTGAAATCAAAGTGCCATTTGCAGTTAGGAGAATGGAGAAAAATGGTTGTCCGTATGAATCACCAAACATTAATTGCTGTCATAATTGTAAAATCCTTTTAACTAATTTCATTTCATTCTTCCATTTTTGGCTCTTAGCTGCTTCTGTTTTTGTTGGGAAAAAATAGCCTTTGGGCATAATACACTTATGGGGGTGTCCCATTAAGGTAATTTAACCCTAACCATAAGTATAATCTATATATATATATATATAAAGGAGGGCTTGGAAAAGATGACTTGACACTTCTATAAAGCCAAGAATGATATTTATCTATTTTCTCAGATTTTTGGGTTTTCCCTCCCTTTTCTACTTATATATTCCATTTATTACGTCCTATTTTTACAAACCCAAAAATCACATCCCAAAAACCAAACGTTTTCGTTTCCAAAGGCACCACCCCACGGACTGAGGAAGCTAACGGTTTCTTCCTTCATTTTACTTAATAGAGAAGTGTAACGGTTTCTTTCTCCATTGTGGATGAATGTATATTCAATTGATTGAAATCAATGTATAATAAATTACATGTGCCTATATAAATTATGCATTAGGCTTTGATATTCCTTATCTAATTCCCTGGCGTTATCTTGAACTTCAAAGATTTTCCGTCTGTTGTCTCAGTTTTACCGGAAGAAGACTAGCAACTAAAAGATTTCAAAATAATGAATGAGAGTGTTACATAATGCAGTCCCATGTTTTAGCTGTTGGTGGCAGCATTAGTTACGAGAAAATTGATTAAGACTTCTCCTATCAAGGTATTATTGTCATTAATTTTGCTGACATATATATGTAATATAAATTGACTGAAATGCTTCTCAAGATTTTGTCCTATCAAAGGTGCTATATTTTAATTTTTACTTATTTCTGTATATTTTTCAAAAAATTTCCAGAAATTGGATACTAGAAGACTTTTCAGCAATGTTTCTTCTCAGTTTTAAGCCAATCTACTAATGTTATGTTGGCGAACTTAAAAAAACTAAGAAGAAGATAAATAGAAAAAATTAGTATAAAACATATTGAATTAGTGCAATTCAAATGCAAATTCGTGTTACTTCATACGGTCTTATTCTCCCATAAATTCTTTGACACTTCTTTCTAAAAGAAGAACGAATTGAGGTGTTCAAAGGACTTTTGAACAGATTATTGTATTGTATATGAACAATTTGAGAACCGTTCACCTCTTCATTTGCTATTTTCTAATATGATTTTGTAGAATTGCTATTACTATCATGTTATGGAGAGATGGCTGCGAAACAAACATTATTGGAGGAGGCAAGGGAAAAAAGAGTTGATGTAGTAATGGTTTCATAGACTACTCCTCCACCAAAATCGATCCTTACATGCTAGAGACATTTCTTATTTGCTTTTATATCCTTTTTTTTCCTTATCATTGTAATTGTTTGCTTTTCCATGTTTATTGGTGTGAAGGTTCATGTTGCAGTTACTTCATCCTCAGCTTTGTGCTTTGTGTGCAAATGATGAAGCGTGAATTTTGTGTTTATTGTAATCACGAGGATATCTCATTGAAATTTTGTAGCTCGAGCTCTGTGAGGATTATGGCAAATAATTTTACCCTCTTTAACCTGCTTATTTTAATTAGTGATCAAGTTATGTCGATGGATAAATAAGGTATTCTTTTATATAATAGCATGTTCAATTGATTATTAAAGAGTGATTTTTAAAAAAATAAAAATTACGACTTCAATTATTTAATTTTATTTTAATTTTTAAGACCGCGCAAAGCGCGGTAAATTCACTAGTTTATATAATAAAAGGATGGCTATAGAGTTAGTAATTCTCTGCATCTTGCCACGTGAGGATTCCTGAACAATCAGTGATTCGAACAAGATTGTTGCACTCGGTTCGCTTCCGCTTTGGAGAACTATCATAAGTCTCTTAAACTAGCAATTACTTGCAATATTACTGTTTTAAGAAGTTCCATTAAAGCTAAGGAAGAGAATTGACAAAAATATCTATAACCTCTATGTATATATCTATCCTCAACAACGACTGTCATATCTTGAGTCCCTGTAATTACAAATTCCATTTAACAAACATTTGTTCCATTATTACAAGCTAAATCAGAAAATTCTGTTTGGTGTCATATTGATCTAGTTAGCAGCCCAGCCTGATTGTCAGGTATCAATACAAATCTGTTTGTTAATATAGAAAAGGTTGCTTTTAAGTGTTTGTTAAATGCTTGGATAGCCTTTTAGAATTAAATAATTTGGATCGTCATACGTTTTAAATTAATTCAAAGTTTATGATCACACTATCTCTATTTGTTTTCTTTATATATATTTTTTAACCTACTATGAAATTTTAATTAATTTTTACATTAATATTTTATCTATAATAAAAATAATATCACATTTTATTTTAAATTCTAACCTTCAATTAGTCTAAAATATTAATACATAAGTTCTTTGATTATTATGTTCCAAATCTATTGAGTTTTCTTATAGTAATTTTTTTATTACATACAATTAAATTTTCTTTCTCTTTAGTTTCAAGATAACAATTTTGATTTAATTTTTATTAGTAAAATTACCTACATAAATTATTTATATTGTATTTTTTAAAATTTTAATTTGTTGTCAATTTTTTTTTATCTAGTAAGACTTCAATTTCGTAGTCCTAACCATAGCTTGAGCGTTCTCATCATAATTTTAAGAAATTTTCAATCTCAAGTTTAAGTAGTATTTCCCTTCCATTTCTAATATTAATTTTTTTAATTATTTTCTTTAATTTTACTGTTACAATATCTAATATATAGTATTATCATGTTTCCATATAAATTTTTATTAAGTTGCCACTTTATTTAATATCGTTATCTATTATTATTCTTTAATGTAATATGGATAGATATGTTGGAATTCTTAAAGTTATTTAAATTTTTCAACAAGTTTTTTAAATATTTAATGTTTTATTTTATTTTATTTTCTAAACTAATTTCTTGTATAAATATTCTCACATTGTCACTAAATAATTTTTTTTTATTTTTAATTTTTTATATGTTAGAGTTGAGTTATGCGTCCTTATTCACAATAAGATTTTTTTTAGCATAATAGATAAAAAAATTCTCATTTCAAATTTAAATAAGTTTTATCTTTTTTTTTTCTTTATGATAAAATATTAAAAAAAATTCTATTTGTTTTTCTTATTTTTTATTATATTATTTAATACTTAATACTATTATATTGTCACTTGGATTTCATTATCTTGTTTGGATTTAATATCTATTTCTACCTCACGCATTTAATATAATACAAATAAAAATAAAAAAATTATGTCAACAATAACTTTGACTCTATTGCTCATATTCTAAAATATTATGTTTCTTATCATATTAGTAAAAGAAAAATTTCATCTCAAATTTAAAAGTCATATCCTTCTCTTTTCTAAATTGAACACTATTTTCAAAAAATCATCTTATACTTTCAAACATAAATTAGTCGCACTGTATTCAGATATGAATTAAAATGTTATTTTCTTATTTGTTTGATTACATTATATTAATAAAATTTCCGCTATCATTTTATTTCTCTACATAATATTGTCAAGAATATAAAAATTATGAAATGAAAAAAAAAACAGAGCATGTTCAATCTTAATTTATTTTCACCATAAATTATATTTGATCAAATCTAATTTGTCTTAATCCTTATTAGATTTCTCTAAATATATTTAGAGTATGTCTTAAAAGTACCTATTGGTATTTTATTTGAATATGCCACTTAGCTTAACCTCATGCTTCACTACTATCCTTTTAATATAATATAGATATAGACAAATAGATATTCTAAAATATGATTTTTCTTTTCATATTAAAAAAAAAATCTCATCTCAAATTCAAATAAGTCTTATTCTACTCTATTCTGAATTGGACAACATTTTCAACAAATCATCTTATGCTTCAGATATAAACTTACTAACTGCTTCAAATATTAATCGGAAAAAAACTTTTTCTTATTTATTTGAACACATTATATCTAATTGATGTAATAATATTTCTGCTATCATTTTATTTCTCTTCCTAATGTTTTCAAAAATATAAAAATTATGAATTGGAAGAAAGGATCATATTCAATCTTAATTGATTTTCACCATAAATTAAATTTGATCAAATCTAATTTATCTTAAGTTTTATTAGATTTGTCTAAATCTATTTTGATTATATCTTAAAAGTGCCAAGTAACATTTGCTCAATATGCTAGTTGGTTTAACCTAATGTTTCACTATCTTCCATTTAATATAATATAGATAGATAACGCGATACCTTAGAGAGAAAAACATTTATTTCCTTGTCTAGGATCATCACATTCAGTTCTGGGGAAACATCATAAGTTAATTGAAATCGTTATACCACTCAAGTTTATATATATAATAAAATATATTAATTGTTACTGGTTACAAAGTTTTACATTTTAAAATTCTGAACTTTGTTATGATATATTCTTCTTAAAATTAGTCTCTCAAACATTAATCTAATCAGCATTTATTTCACTATTTTTAATATAATATATAAATCAAATTATCATTTAGTACTATGTATCAAATTAAATATACAGTACTACAGACAAAAATAAGCAAATTTAAATTTTAGGGGACATGATCACATGAAGAAATATAGATACCAATTGGTTTGGGCCAAAACCCCAAACAGACGAAGGACCAACACAGAAAAAGAAGCAAGGTGGATCTGTCATCGGATATGTGTTCAGACTTGGGGATGAAACCACAGTTATTAATATGCTCAGCAAAAAAGCTTTTTTTGTCGTCTTATATTTATTTATTTACAGGAAATCCAACAACCAACTTTTCGCAATTATTAAGGCCGGCACAAACGTGGGGACCACCCCATGTTCTTGCTCTTAAATCTTGATGTATATTTATATTTATTTATGCCCTCTTCTTCTTATTGATTATCTATCTTCTCAGAATAGTCAAAAGGAAAGCCTATAAGAAACCAAACCAGCACTTTTTGAGGCAGCTGTACCAGCCTCTTTCGAGGTGATATGTACGCAAACCTAACGAAGGAAGAGAGGTTGTTTTTGATAGATTCTAGTTTCTAAAAAAAGGTATCCGGTTGCAGCAAATTTTCGCTATGTGCGGGGTCCGGAAAAGGGTTGGACCACAAAGGTCTATTGTACGCAGCCTTGCCCTGCATTTCTGCAAGAAGCTGTTTCCACGGCTTGAACCCGTGAAAAGAACATAATAAACAAACAATAACAATGACAAGGAAATAAGATCACAACGAAAGCAAATGGTATATTGTGTAATAATAAAGATCTAGGAATACAAAGCAATGAGAAAAGTGCGAAAACTATAGGTAATAATAACACATCGTGTAACAAACTACAAGGAACTAGATTTGAGGCAGCTGTTAGTAACAGGTAATTTATTACTCCCGTTGAAAAGAACTTGAAATTAGTGTTAATCCAGTTCGAGTTGAGCAAGTACACGGGTTTGGGTTTTTACAGTTGTGAGGTTTTACTAACGCTATACTTTTGTTCTTGACTGATGTTTACATTATTTTTTCAGTAGTGTCGTAAACATATCAGAAAAGTGCTATGCATAGTATTTATTATTAATTTGACAACACTTCAAGTATTGTTTTGCCGGCCACACCACTGCTTGAAAGGAACAATTTATTTTGTACTATATTTTTATATGCTTTGAATCCTTTCAGTTCGTAAGGGGTATGATCCAAGACCACAGAAAGGGGTCGCTGGGACAAGCGCAGGAAGGGAAATTAGAAAGAGATAGGATAAGCTCCAACCGCTACAAGAAGTTGAATAATTAGTGGCGACATTTAGCAGCAACCTCATAAGTTGCTACAAAATGTATATTATCAGCAGCGACTTTAAAAAGTCGCCACTGTTTGTTTATATTTAGCAGCGACTATTCGTAGGTCGCCTCTAAAGTGGCTGAAATTTTCACTCCCGCTAAAATTAAAATTTTGGCTCCATATTTTTGTGGCGACTTCGCCGCTAAATATGTATTGCAGCAACCGGGTTGCTCCTATTCCCTTTTAAAATAACAAAAGAAAATAATTAGTAAATGAAACACTAAAATCGGTCCAGAGACCGAAGCAGCGAAACTCTTATCTCGAACACATCGAGTCGATGTGAAGAATAGAGAAGCGCCCAAAATCGGTCCTTTATAGCTAGAAATCGCAAATCGAAACCCTAAGTCGGTCCTCTCTAGCTAGAAATCTGTCCAGATAATAGAAATCCCAAATCGAAATCCCTCAAAAATCTCATCCAAATCGAAATCCCTCAAATCAGAATGTGAATTCGATTGGGTGTTTATGATACTTGCCAGAAACTTCATTTTGAAGCTAAATCTTAAGATTAGAAGCTGGATTTGTGAATCGAGTTGTGCGAAGAAGTTTCTGCCGGGTTTGAATTTGTAAATCGAGTTGTGCGAAGAAGAAGACCACTAGGGACTTTCGATTCAAAGCTTCTTCAACTTCAAGTATTCAAGAACATGTACACAGCTGCGGAAGTTGGCAAAGGACAAGATAATATAGAAGTGAAATATTAAAAACTCAGGTATGTTAAAATCCCTAATCTTTTTGTTTTTCTCTGGGGAAAGAAGTTGCTTTGCTTCAATCAAGTATTTTAATTTTTTAAAATTAAAATTAATTTCACCTCTATACATGCCAGTAGGTTTTGATCAAGTTATCTCATTAGTATATTGTTGGACATATTTTCGATAATTCTCAAAAGTGACTATTGAAAGGTGATAATGATATAAATCCTTTGCCCTGTGTGACTGAAAACTTGTGTGTTATGCAGTTCCAACCAGAGCAGTTTTATGTCTACATTTTCTCATAGAAAATGTGAAATATATAATTCAAAATTTCCCATCAGAAACTTGCTCATTGTGTCTGACCCTCTTCATGAAAAATTAGGTATACTAACTGTAGTGCATATCTGTCCACCAATAAATTATCACAGATATAAACCCCAAAGAATTTCGTTGAAGGAGATCTCACCAACCTGTTGTTGCTGTTTTCTTGTTTTCTTCCCTTTTATTAAGTAACTTTCCTGTACCCCATAGCGAAGCTTGGTTCTTCCTTGTCGTGTTAGAGTTGGGTTCAAGTTTTCTATGAAATGGATCGGTCTTTGTTTATTTGCTGTTCTCCTAAGCCGCACAAGATTATTATCATTGAAAACACAATTTTGGTTATGGCAGGTCTCTTCTTGGTATGGGATTAGTTTCACTCTTAGAAATTAGATTGACTGATTCACTCGGTTAAAGAATCCCAGGAGTTTTCTTGTCTTCGTAGTTTGATCTTCGAATAGCTTTTGCCTGTTTTAAAATCTTCGAATAGTTTGTCTTCATAGTTTCATTCAAGAACATTTCCTCTGCAGTATTCCTCTTTGCAGTAAAAAGAAGCAGAAGATCACCAGAAATGCTTCTTCCTCGTAATTTCTCTGCCCGTTTAACTATCTTCTAATCTCGTCCAGCGAAAGAAATTTTGTTATATGATTTCTGAATATTGTTTGCTGAAGTTGTCAATCTTGCATATTACCTGACAGAAACTTAATCAACATATTACTAAGGTCATGTATTTTTGTAGTTTCATAGAGTGGTACATACCATGGTTTGAACTTGTTCTTCATTGCACACAATTCGTATAAGTAATTCTGGAATAGACTGCTTCCTTCTTGTTGAATAATGTATTTTTGTGACTGCTTGTCTGAATACCCCTGGTATATGTTAGTTATTATATATATTTTGATTATTATAATCCTTTCCCCTTTAATTAGTAATTTTTTTTTTAATATAGATATGATGGATAAAAGTTGGTTGAATATTAGGAATAGATTCGACCAAAGATACAGAGATGGAGTAGACAACTTTCTTAATTAGGCATTTAGTCAACCAACGGTGAACATTGTGATTCGGTGTCCTTGGCAGAAAACAGTTCTGAAACACGGAGAAGTAATGTGGTTAAAGGTCAAGGTAATAAACTACTTTTAATATTGTAGTGACTTTAAGTTGCAAGGTTTATTTATGTGGTTAGGATATTGAATATAATGTTACATTTATTGTCAGGATAAGTTTGAAGTTTGCAGCAGGTTGCGAGAGCATAGGTTTCAGGCCTTTGTAATTAGCATTATGCAAAGGCTTTTTAGAGCATGGAAAGCTCGACTCAGCATTCTATACTCGAAGTACAGTACTAATAAAGAAAGATTGTCTCATCAACCTGAAGATGTTGAGCTTGAGGACTGGAAATACCTAATACAATATTTTGGAAGTCCGGAATTTAAGGTATTAACTTAATACCTGAAGATTGTCTCTTTGAATGATGATTTATTAATCTGTTTACTTACAGCTTGTAAGTGAGAGGAACAAAAGAAATAGAGAAAAGCAAATAACTAAGCATGCTTGTGGTACAAAGTCTTTTGCAGAAGTAGAGGAATATACGGTAAAAATATATTTAGTCCCCTACTATCACATATGCTTCTTTGTTATTTACATATTTATATATTCGCTTATATATTTTTTCTCCGTAACTATATTGTAGAGAAATCCTATTACTGGAGAATTGGACACACCAGATAAAGTTTGGGAGATCCAACATACACGCAAGGATGATAGAGGCAAACTGGCGTGGTTGGATTCACAATCCCAACAAATTCATGTAATTATCTAAAAACACTTATAAAGTTCTCTGTTTCTGTAAGTTTTATTTAATATGTTTTATTATGTTTTGATTTAAATGATTATGCATAAATGCAGGGTCAACTCCAGGAAGTTGTCGTTCAGCAACAATCTGAGGAGATAGAGCATCCCATGACTAGAGATGAAATTTTATCCTCCGTTGTTAGTGAGAGAACAGGCTATGTTCATGGAAAAGGATACGGAAAGAAACCTCGTAAAAGAGTAACATTCAGCAGGAAAACATAGAGGCCAGCATGTCTTCTGCTATTGATATTGTGCGTCAGGAGATGCAAGCCAAGATGGATAGGAAGTTGCAAGAAGAACATGAACAAATGGCTACTGAGTTGCAAAGAAATAAGGAAATTGAGTTGGAAAGGAAGTTGACAGAGGAGCGTCAACACGCAAATGCAGAAATAGACAAGAGGATCTCTCTAGAAGTGGAGAATAAGATGCACGAATAATTTGCTAGTTTCTTGACCAGAATGCAACAACAACAGGTACTTGCTCCGCTCCTTCTTAACAATTCTTCTTCCTTCTCGACATTTCTTCTTCCTTCCTTCTGTAGTGACTTCATATTTAGGGGTTTAGAAATGTGTTGGTATCTCTGGTTTTAGTAATGTGTTGGTTCTATTTCAACAGAAAGGTTGGTTTTAGTACGTAATGTGTTAGTATCACTGATTTTAGTATGTAAGGTTGGTTTGCCTGGTGGTTAATCTGCTATGCTTATGTTGGCCCTGAACTTGTGACTTTCTGCAATGAGTAACATCAGTGGAGGAATTGTTCCTTCTCACCTATGTTCCTGCTATGCTTATGTTGGCCCTGAACTTATGTTACGCTTTTTTTTCCGAAGTAATGGGACCAGCTCAAGTTTAGAATTTGCTATACTTATGCAATAGAGCAATACTTGGTTAGTTGATTTGTCTTTTAGCTGATTTTTGGTTAATTGTTTAAGTACTTAGTTGCCAGCTGTGTTGGGTCCCTAACAGATAGCTCGGTCATAAAAAAGTTACTGGAGTGAATAAAAGTTTAAAAAGTTACTGGAGTGAATAAAAGTTTGAACTTTGTTAGGTTTGTGGTAGATTTTGGAAGAATTTATGTTATGCATTTTTTCTTCTTGATTTTGGGTAATGGGACTTGGCCTCTTATGCTCTAGAGCTTTCCTTTGGCTGAGCAAGACTTTTGGTTAATTGTTTTACTTCTACTCAGCTGATTTTTTGTTGATTGTTTAAGTAGTTTTAATTGGTTTAGTTGATAGCTGTTTTAATTCTATTTCTTTGTTGAGGAGTTTTGGTTATATGGCAATTAGTCTTGGCTATGGAAGTTTTGCTTCTTTCTAAAAGTTCTTTACAAAAATCAATGGTGAAGAGAAGTACTTTTTTACTTGATGTTGTGTAATGGGACACTTTAAGTTTCGAATTTGAGCTACTTATGCAATAGAGCTTTTTCTCTATCTAATCAAAAGTTTGTTGTTTGTTTTGTTTTTTCTTCTTCTAAGTTGATTTTTCGTTGATTATTCTAGTAGTTGAAATTGGTTTAGTTGCTAGCTGGTATAATTCTACTTTGTTGGGGAATTTTGGGTGTGACAATTTGTCTTGGCATGAAAGTTTGCTTCTTTTTTAACAGTTCCTTATGAAATAGGAGTACTCATCTATAGTACTTTAGATTTTGGAAGATTTTATGTTCTATTTGTTTACTTGATTTTGAGTAATGGGACTAGTTCAATTTTAGATTTTGGTTTATTTTTTCTTTCTTTTTAGTTGATTTTTGGTTTATTCTTTTACGACTTATAATTCAGCTGCTAGCTGTTATAATTTAACTCTTGTGGGTGTGGCTATCAGTCTTTTTTTGAATGTTTTTCTTTAGCGTTCGTTACAGAAATTTTAACTTTGTTAGTTTTCGTGGTAGATTTTGGATGATTTTATGTTATGCTTTTTTCTTGATTTTGAGTAATGGGACCAACTCAATTTTAGAATTCGAGCCTCTTATGCAATAGAGGCTTTTCTCTGGCTGAGAAGACTTTTGGTTAATTGTCCCCCCCTCTATTTAGCTGATTTTTCATTGATTATTTTAGTGCTTGTAATTGTTTTAGCTGCTAACGGCTCTAATTCTATTTCTTTTGGGTATGACAATGAGTCTTGGTATGAAAATTTGCTTCTTTAGCAGTTCCTTACAAAATACAAATACTCATCTATAGTAGTTTAGAACAGCTGTTGTGGAGGGTATGAAGAAGTTTAAGATGAGTGAGTTTGGTTGATGGATGTGAAGATGATAATGAT
Source organism: Nicotiana tabacum (assembly GCF_000715075.1). Taxonomy (NCBI): domain Eukaryota; kingdom Viridiplantae; phylum Streptophyta; class Magnoliopsida; order Solanales; family Solanaceae; genus Nicotiana; species Nicotiana tabacum. Next base: position 106,850,206 of record NC_134090.1, read on the forward strand.
CAGAAAGATACTATAAAATTTTGAATTTTGTTAGGTTTTGTGGTAGATTTTGGAAGATTTATGTTTTCTGCCTTTTTGTTGATTTTGAGTAATGGGACTAGTATTTGAGTTGCTTATGCAATAGAGCCTTTTCTCTGTCTTCGCAAGAGTTTGGATGATTTTTTTAAAGCCGATTTTTTGTTGATTGTTTAAGTAGTTGTAATTGGTTTATTTTCTAGCCGGTCTAATTCTACTTATTTGCAATAGAGCTTCTTTGATGCTTCAATGTATCCATAGTATTACATTTTTCACACAATTAGAGACTTATTCAATTGATATTGGAATGATTTAGCGTAAAATGAATATAAAGTATAGCAGGGAAAGAATGAATTGGATATAACAAATCTCATTATGTTCCTTATATATATTCCTTTTGTATAGCAGGGACAAGACACTTAAACAGTGGTTCAAGCATGGTGTCGAGCAAGGAGCAATTACAAGGCACTTAATATTTTGTCTTTTTTGGGATATGTATATGCGTACAATTACAATGCACAATGAAGTGTCGGGTAGTATATATGTAATTGACTTTTTAGTAATGATAATATTTGTAATATTCGGTTTGAGAAATTCTTTTGGTGTTTGTCAAGCATTATTGGTTTCTTTAATATTGATAGTCAATTGATATGAATATCTCTATATGAAATTTGAGAGAATTAGGTTCCTACTGGTATGGAAATGTATATAATTTTGGTCGTTATAATTGCTGAGAAAATAACTTTTAGTGGTGACATAGTTTTGTCAAAAAATTAGTAATTGTTGCGATAGATAAGTTGCCACAGAAGGTCAATTTCTTTTGCAGCGACTGTAGTCGCTAGAGAAAACATTGTGTCTTTCATGGTTAAACCTTTTGTGGCCACTTTAGGCGCTACTAAATGATATTTATAGTGGCGACATAATCTTGCCACTGAACATAAATATTTTTTCTGGCAATTTTAGTCGCTACTAAAGAATATTTATAGTGACGACATAATCTTGCCACTGAACATAAATATATTTTGTGGCGACAGTAGTCGCTGCTAAAGGTGAATATATAGTAGCGACCCATCTAACATTTGTTCTTATGGAACAATTTTTTGTAGCATTTTTTCCAACCTTTTGTGGCAACTTTGTCGCCACAAAATATGTTCTTTTAGTGGAGATTATAAAATGTCGCCACATATAACCTTCAGTTATGATTTTCCTTGTGGCAATACAAAATTCGCCGCTAATACCTTTTATCAGCGACTACTAGGGCTTTGGTGGCGACTTTAGTCGCCACAGTAAGGGTGATTTCTTGTAGTGAATATTCTCATTTCATTTTGAAGAAGATTCTCTTTTCTTTTTGTATTGAATGCTCGTTGTTGAAGTTGCTATGAGTTTCCTTGTATCAGAAAGTCTAATCGAGATAAGATAAGTGTGTGTGTGTGTGTATATATATATATATATATATATATATATATATATATATATATATATATATATATATATATATATATATATATATATATATATATATATATATATATATAGCATGGCGTCCTGTCAAACCTCCCAACGCCTAGCGCCATGGACGGCTCCATGGTCTTGGCCGCACAAAGTAACAAGCGCGCCTGTGCCTATGTTGCCTCACCAATAGCCCTCGTGAGCACCCCGCACGCAGACAGTGTAGCGCGCACAGATTCTGATGCTAAAGACAAGGTTGCTGCCAACGGGCATGCTTTTGCCTTGTAGGAATCTAAGTCCTTTTCATTGTAAATAAAGAGTAGTTTTATTTCCTGTATTTCCATTATGTCTCTCTAGCTTAGTTAGATCAAGTCATATAACTTTAGTTTAATTTTTTTTAAGTATTATTAGGGGGATCAAGCAAGCAAACAATTCTCTGTACTGGTGTCTCTCCCCTTCGACACTGTGTTGCTTTTCTGTAATAACTTTCATTAATATAATCAAACTTTCTTTCATTCTCAATTTTCTTTTCTGTTCTCTCAATTGCTTTTGACATTGATTTTTTCGTGCGGCACTGACAATCTCATCTAGCGTACAGAAGGGACCCTAGTTGGCGGATAGTAACTGCACGGACATCGGTTGCTTAGCCTTACGTCGTCACTCTTCCAAGGAATCTGAGGAAGGCGCCGCGTAACAATTGGTATCAAAGCCTAGGCTCGACACCGAACGAGGGAACACATTGCCATTATCACTATTTCTGACCATGGTAAATCATGGGGATCACATTGTGGTCCTTGAAGCTATGGCTAACATATTACGACCTATCATGAATACGGTGCCTGATCTAAGAACCATCCTAGTGAAAAGGTTGGGACGACTTGGACCGCAAGATGCGACAGGCCGAACGTGACATTGCGAACATTAGTCACGACTTTGAAGGAGACCACCAAACGATAGCCAGAGAGGCAGCTGAAATTTTTGGTAAGTTCGAGGGCTTCCAATAGGAGCAGACTGAGGATTTAGCCTATAGGGCACAAGAGGCAGATACGGTAACTGCCATGCAGCAAACCATAAACAAATTGACAAGCCAGCTCAAGGTTGTCAATTCTACACTACAAGGCTTACTTCGAGGAAGCGGAAAGCAGATCGGGGGTGCTGTGGACCTCACCCCTGTGCCACAAAAGCTGAAGATTCCTGAGCCAGAACCATACAATGGAGCTCAGAATGCCAAGGAAGTGAAGAACTCCATCTTCGACATCGAACAATACTTCGATGTCGTAGGGGAGTAAGAAGAAGAAAAAGGTAGCAACTGCTGCCATATATCTTCAGGGTGATGCTAAACTGTGGTGGCGAGTGAAATACGAAGCCATCAGGGTTGGTGAAAATACTCTCGAAACATGGAAAAAATGAAGGCAGCCATATGTCTATAGTTTTTCCCCAAAAAGGTTGAGTACAACGCACGGAGAAAGCTACAAGAGCTCAGCTAGACCAAGTAAGTGTGGGATTACGTGCGAGAATTCTCCTCGCTCATGCTGAACATACGAGATATAGGGGACAAATAAAAACTCTTCACGTTCCTAGAAGGATTGAAACCTTATGCCTGTATGGAGCTGCAAAGACAAAGGTTAGACACTTTACCCAAGGCGATCAAAGCAGCGGAATGCCTTGAGGACTATCGGTGGAAGCTCGGAAGGATAAGCCTCAACCGCATGTCTGTGGAGGATACTAAGAGGGGCATCCTAGTAATGGTGGCCCTGGTAGAAGTGGAGGAGATCGGGTTGCAGCCAAATCTAAGACGCCTTCCTCAGGCAGCAATAGTGCTGTGTCTCACAACAATGATCGAGGAGCGAAGCCCCTTTCAGGATGCCGTCATTGCGACGGGCCACAATGAATGCCCATACGCATAGATGATCACCCATCAAACTTTTGATGATGGGACGGATGATGACATAGGTGATGTTGACCATATATAACCAATAGGTGCCTTCAATGCACTTTTTTGTTCTATTTATGAGGCCTTAGCGCAAACCAGTGCTGGTATCCGTAAGAAGAAAGACCCATGCTCAATCACCAAGAAAGGAAAAAAGAAGGCGGATGAGGGGCCTCCTCTTAACCAAGATAAGACCTTGATGTTCGTCGAGATTAAAGCTAATGGAAAGCCCATTCTGGCGATGATAGACACGGGCTCTACTCACAACTACTTGGCCTCAATTCAGGTAGAGAGCCTTGGTCTAGTTATGGGAAAGGGTAGAAGCCGCGTCAAGGCTATCAACGCGCGCCTCAACTAGTTGGTGGAATAGCCAAAAGAGTGCCCGTGAAGCTTGGTCCTTATGAAGGAAAATTTATCTTGCGCATGGTGATCATAGATAACTTCGAGCTGATAGTTAGGTTAGAATTCATGAGGCAAACCAACACCATTCTTGTAACTTATGCCGATATGCTACTGATGATGGGAGCAAACGGGCCAAGTCCTGCATTATCCCATGCACAACCATAAAGATGGCTGCTGAGAACATCTCGTTCCTGCAATTGAAGAAGGGAGTCAAAAAATATGAACCTACGTTCATGGATACCCTCTGTATTGAAGATATAGAACACTCTTTGGTTCCCATTCCTGCACCCGTGAAAGAGATGCTAAAAGAGTTTGAAGACGTCATGCCACAAGATATGCCAAGTTGACTCCCGACTAGACGCATTGTGGACCATGAGATTGAGTTGGTGGGTGCGAAGCCACCTGCCCAGGCGCCTTACAGAATGTAACAACCCGAACTCACCGAGCTTCGGAGATACTTGACAAAAATGCTAGACACGGGGATCATTGTGCCCTCCAAGTCTCCTTATGGGTCCTTTTTTCTATTCCAAAAGAAATAGGATGGCACCCTACAACTCTCTGTGGATTATCGGGCCCTAAAAAAAATTACCATGAAGAAAAAGTACCTTATCCCACTAATGGAAGACTAGTTCGATAGATTGGGTAGTGCTACAGTGTTCATCAAAATAGACCTGAAAATAAGTTACTGGAAAGTCCGAATTGATAATGGAGATGAACACAAGATGACATGTGTGACAAGATATAGGTCATACGACTTCCTGGTCATGTCATTCAGCTTGACTAATTCTCCAGCGACATTTTACACCTTTATAAACCAAGTGTTCTGAGAGTAAATTGAGGAATACATAGTGGACTACTTGGACGACATTGTGGTATATAACAAAATATTGGAGGAATACCTGGAGAAACTGCGAAAGGTCCTAGCCCGATTGCGGGAGCATGAATTATATGTAAAGCTATCCAAGTGATCATTCGCCCAGAAGTAGATTGACTTCCTCAGATATGTCATTGAGAAGGGCGGATAAATATGGACAACTAGAAGATTCAGGCTGTCACAGATTGGCCGCCGCCTAAGGATATCCATGCCTTGAGGGCGTTCCTTGGCCTATACAACTTTTACCGGTGGTTTGTGAAGAATTACTCTCTCATTGAAGTGTCGTTGATAGAACTCCTAAAGAAAGTCATGCCTTGGGATTGGGTTTCCTAGCGAGGGGAGGCCTTCAATGCATTGAAAGCGACCAAGTCTAGTAGCCCCGTCTTGGCCCTTCCTAATTTGGCCAAGCCATTCGAATTACAAACGGATGCTCTGACTTTGTTCTGGGCCGAGTCTTGCTACAAGAGGGGCATCCAGTTGCATACAAGAGCCAGAAGTGGAAGGATGTAGAACGACGCTATGCCGCCTATGAAAAAGAATTATTGGCTGTCATTCATTAATTCTTACGCCTTTGGAGGCACTATCTGCTGGGAACCCCGTTCGTGGTCAAGACAAACAACACAGTTGTTAGCCACTTCATGACCTAGCCAAAGCTAAATGGCCGCTAGGCCATATGGCAGGAACTCCTAGCGAAATTTCACTTCAACTTGGAGTACCAAAGTGGGAAGACTAACCAAGTTGCTGATGCGCTCAGTTCGAGGATTAACTTAGCATCAGTGTGCCTATTCACTACCCTAAGGTGGAGTGAAAGAGACCATATACAAGATCTACTCCCAAAGGATCCTGCTACACAGTATTTGGTCGATTTGGTAGGACTGGGCAAGACTCACCAGTTCTTTATAAAATATGTGTACTTGAAGGTGAAAGGGAACCAACTTTATGTTCCTAAAGGAGGAGATATGCGAAGGATTCTTCTGATGGATTTGTGGGCCGGCCACCCAGGTGAAGAACGCTCCATGACGTTGTGGTGCTGTGCTTATTATTTGCTTCAAATGGCGGATGATGTTGCTCAGTATGTGAAGACTTTCCTAGTATGCCAGAAATACAAGTCAGACCGCTTGACACAAGCGGGAATTTTGGAGCCAATGCCTGTTCCAAAAATACCTTGGGAAAGCATTCCGTTAGATTTCATCATCAAATTGCCCAAGGTCTAAGTATGCTACATTTATATCAGCCCCACAATATATATTAGTAGAAGATACAACTAAACTCTTCTTCTTTCATGTTGTCAAGTATTGAGGTCTGCCCAAAGACATCGTTAGTTATCACGACCCTCGCTTCACTAGCAACTTTTGGACACAACACTTTAAGTGCATCAGGTTCAAATTGAGCCGCAACTCAAGTTTCCATCCATAATCTAATGGCCAGGCGGTAGTGGTGGTCATAAAATCCAAAAATTGAATTCCAAACCGAGCCGAATTAGTTTGGTATTTCGGTTTCGGTTTTTTCGGTATTTCGATTTATTTCGGTACAGAAATTTCGGTATTTCGATAATTCGGTTCGGTATACGGTATTGGGTTTTTGATATTTCAGTATACCGAAATATGGTATTGCATTCTTACCTCCATTGGCTTTTCCACTAAAATCATTTAAAGATTTCAGTGACTTCTCTGCTTTAAGTTGATGATTTTTACCAGTTAGTTCTTCTATCTCATTCGAAAATGAAGCTCCTGTGCTATTGTGGAGCTTCTTGAAGTAAGAATCTAAGGCTCTCAGTTGCTTCTCCTGATTCTTCAATGCATATTTCACTGTCCAAAATATTCTTCTCTGAGAACTATGTGAAAGCCGGGATTCGAAGAGGTGCATTCTTGTCTTCTCTCTATATACATGATTTATTTTAGGCAAAATTGGTCGTGGAATGCATCCCCTGCTATGAACTCTTTCCAATAATACTGTAGTGCACACCATTATATCTTTTTCAGCAATGTACAGGTTCCTTAAGGTAATGCATGGTCATTCTTGCTAGATACCTTAGATATATTTTTGTGAATTGAGAAAATGTCAACCTTTCTTGTACATAAACTTCTGCATCCAAAGAATATTTGTATCAGAACCAAATGCACTTTCATTTTGTATGATATCAACAAATTGTATGAATTACAAAGCTTATAGAAGTACACCTCACAATTTACTAAGCCTCAGTGGCTTCTCTACTTCACAAGTAGCTACTCCATTGGCATAAAAGATGCTTTATCAACATGTCGAATTGTCTTCTGGTGATATTGCATTGGCTGGTTGATTATCTTTGAATAGTTGAATCAGAGATCTCTTCAAACAGAACTTAGATATAGTAAAGATTTGGTTTAAACCGAAATCGTACCGAAACCATACCGAACCAAAATAAGAAATACCGAACCGTACCGAAATATTTTGGTACGGTATTTGGTATACACAATTGATAAACCGAATACTAAAATACCGAACCGAAATTCTTAAATATCGAACTGAAGTACCGAATGCCTACCCCTACCAGGTGTGGTTCAATGGTATGCTGGAGGAATATCTTTGCCATTTTGTTATGGGATCGTCGAAGAATTGGGTGAAGCTTCTAGATGCTGTTCAACTGTGTTTCAATTCACAAAAAGCTCTCGTACAAACAAAAGAGCTTTTAAAATTGTTAACGAATAACAACCGCTACTCCTACACACTATGAATGCCCTAACCGTGCCGAAATCTCCTCAATCTTCTAGCTTTTCGAAGGAATGGAAGTAAAATTTGGAGATAGTGCGGATCTATCTTGTCAAAGCCCAAAAGCGGATGAAAAAGCATACTGATCAAAATTTTCGCTTTGTTAAATACCGAGAAAAGTGATAGTGAAAATCCCAAAGCGATACTTGTTTGCAGGGATCCATGACCCTCGCCTATTGCACAAATATATTGAACCCTTGTCCATTGAGAAGGGCATATGGAAAATTGCATACTAGGTGGTGCCCCTTCTACCATGGGCGTAGAGGCTCCTTTCCCATTTGATTTTGTTGTGTTGCAGAAAGGGGCAGGCGACCTCTCTCATCACTTCCCCGCCTTGGGTGTCATAGCTTTTGTTGATGGCGTTCATGAGGTTAAGGGGAACATTATCTGTTGCCCTCGTCTCGTTTCCTTGGTTACCTGCCATGGAAATTCTTGTATGCACAGAGAGGAGAGATAAAATTTGTGGTTTGTTATATTAACAAATCACGTGAGTTATAGATCTAATGGAAACTAAATGATTGGCTAAGAAAATTCCCATAGACATCACCAAACTATTTGACCCAAAATTTAGATCTAGGTTTAAACAATCAAATTTTCTAATAAAATAGAGTTGATCTTAGCCAATATTAATATCCAAAAGATAGATTAGCCGATTTTGTAGTGGGATGTCACAGATACTATTTGAGTAGCAATAATGGCAACAATAAAACTATGTTCAATGATCCAAGAATAAAGAAGGTAGCATTAAATAGCAGTAAATAATGATGAATGACACTTATGTAAATAAATGCATCTGAGTTACCCGAAAAGAGTGAGATTCTTGATATTCTTTATGACAAAGATAGATGATGATAAGCCTTTAAATATTCATATCCTCCTTGGATCGTGGGAGAAAATATAGATAAAGATCTGAAGAAAAGGTATATTTTGTATGTGTATGATAAAGTAAGAATCTTCAGAGAATGTTAATGTATTGTTCTTTACAATGAGTGTCCAATCCCCTCTACAATTACTGCTCTTTCTATTTATAAGGGAACATGGGTCAAAAATCCTAAATTGTACAACTAGGAGGAATATTCCCTAGAATATTCTCTGGTGCCCTATTTCTAAAACATAGCCGTTACAGCTTTACTGAAGGGAATACTCGTCCTCATCTTTGTCCTCTATTGAGTCAACTCGACCTAGCCTTCGTTCTTTGTTAGGCTACCTCAACCTCGCCTTCATCCTCCGTTGAAACCAAATCGATGACGCGTGGCGGCCTTTGAAGGCTTTCTCAATGTTGACTCGACCCACATATAATTATGATAATTTATAGCCCATAAAATGTGCATTTTGAATTTCTAGTGATGTCTTTTAAGATAATGAGTGCTCATGCAGCTATCATGGACCTTATGAATCGAGCCTTCATGCCTTTCATCGACTCGTTTGTAATAGTGTTTATTAACTATATCCTTGTGTATTCATGAAGTTGGGAGGACCTTATCGATCATCTCCGAGCGGTTTTGCAGTCTCTGTATCAACACAAGTTGTATGCGAAGTTTTCAAAATGTGAGTTTTGACTCGATTCCGTCGCTTTCTTGGGTCATATTGTTTCTAGTGAGGGAATCAAGGTTGATCCTCAAAAGATTGCAGCATTGAAGAATTGGCCTAGACCTAGAACTCCGACAAAGATATGCAGTTTCTTGGGCTTAGCTATGTACTATAGGAGGTTTGTGGAGGGGTTCTCTTCTCTTGCCTCTTCGTTGACTGAGCTAACACAAAAGACAACTAAATTCCAATGGTCAGATGCTTGTGAAAGGAGCTTTCAATAGCTAAAGTCAATGTTGACTATGGCACAGGTGTTGACCTTACCGGAAGGTACATATAGGTTCGTCGTATATTGTGATGCTTCAATAGTTGGACTCGGGTGTGTATTAATACAACATGGCAAGGTGGTTGCATATGCTTCAAGGAAACACAAGAAACATGAGAAGAATTATCCAACACATAATTTTGAGCTTGTGGCGGTGATGTTCGCATTGAAGACTTGGTGTTAATATTTGTATGGGGTCTATGAGGGCATATTCACGGACCATATGAGTTTTCAATACATCTACAAGTAGAAGGAGTTGAATCTAAGGCAAATAAGATGGTTTGAGTTACTTAAGGACTATGACATCACCATTCTCTATCAATCGGGGAAGACTAATGTTGTGGCAGATGCTCTTAGCTGAAATTTGATAGGTAGTTTGGCTCACTTGGAGGCACACTAAAGGCCGATGGCAAAAGAAGTTCATTGGTTGGCTAGTTTAGGAGTTTGGCTCGAGGACTCTAGCAAAGGTAGGGTGATTGTGAAAAATAGAGCCGACTCATCACTGGTAGTGGAAGTTAAGGAGAAATGGTATGATGATTGGTTTTTGGTGCAATTGAAGGAGGGAATTCATAAACAAAGACCTCGACTTTTCCTCTTGGTATGAATAATGGCATGCTAAGGTATCAAGGTAGATTTTGTGTTTCGAATCTAGAAAGTCTCCGAGAGAGAATCATGACCGAGGCTCATAGTTCGAGGTATTCCATACACCTAGGCTCTACGAAAATATACCATGATCTCAGGGAAGTCTACTGGGGGAACGACATGAAAAGGGATATAGCGAACTTTGTGGCTAGATGCCCGAATTGTTAACAAGTGAAGGCCAAGCACCCGACACCCAGTGTCTTGGCACAGAATGAGATTCCAATGTCGAACTGGAAGATGATAAACATGGACTTTATGGCAGGTCTACCTTGCATGACTCGTAAGTTTGACTCTATTTGGGGTATTGTGGATCAACTCACAAAGTTGGCACATTTCTTGCTTGTTAAGGCCATTGGCATAGTAGAGCACTATGCTTAGTTGTAATCAAGGAGATACTTAGATTACATGGCACTCCAGTTTCCATCAACTTAGATAGAGGGGCACAATTTAGCACTAATTTTTGGCATAAATTTAAGTAAGGTTTGGATACTCAGGTAAATCTTAGTACAACTTTCTATCCACAAACTGATAGACAAGTCGAGCGCATGATACAGACACTTAAAGGCATATTGCGTGCTTGTGTTCTTGACTTCAAGGGTAGCTGGGATGATCATTTTCCACTCATATGAATATGCCTACAACAACTATCCTGCCACCACTCAAATGGCACCATTCGAAGCTCTATATGGTAGGAGATGTAGTTATCTCTCATTGGTTGGTTTGAAGTCATATGAGACAAATTGATAGGACTAGACCTTGTATATCAAGCTATGGAGAAGGTCAAGATTATTAAGGAGCGGCTGAAAATCTCTCAGAGTCACCAGAAGTCCTTTCGGATATGCAACACAACGATTTTTAGTTCAAAGGGGATGACTGTGTGTTCTTGAAGGTTTCTCACATGAAAGGCATAATGCAATTTGGGAATAAAATAAAATTGAGTCAAGGTATATCAGACCGTACATAATCTTATAGAAGACTGGTCAAGTGGCTTATATGCTTGAGTTACCCCCAGAGATGTCCTTGGTGCACCCAGTATTTCAATAGTTATATACGAGCCATGGTAGAGGTAGTAGGGGGCATGCCAGTCAAGGGTTGTCCATAATCGTACATATGCTTTAGCGGGTTGACAAGATTTAGAGACCTCACCTGATATGGTTACAAGTATATTGTGCCTTGATTGATCCGTATTCGACATTATCATATGTTACCCCATTGGTTGTTGGGAAGTTCGAAAGGACACCAGAACAATTGGTTAGACCATTTGAAGTGTCTATATCAGTTTGTAAACCTATAATAGTAAAAAGAGTCTATCATAATTGCATAATAATCGTGTGTAATAATGAGATATTGGTTGATATTATCGAGTTAGAAATGATAGATTTTGATGTAATATTGGGCATGGATTGGTTAGATTCATGTTATGCCATGATAAATTGCCGAGCCAAGAGTGTATATTTCAATTTTCCACAAGAAACTGCTTGTGATTCAAAAGGTAATGTCGGGGCACCAAGAGGTAAGTTTATTTCATACTTCATTGCGAAGAAGATGATGTCCAAAGGATACATATGTCATCTTGTAAGAGTAAGAGATATAGATGTAGCACCACAGACACTCTAATATGTTCCAGTGGTAAATGCGTTTGAGGATGTGTTTTCGGAAGAGCTTTCGCACTTACCCAGAGAAAGAGAAATAAAGTTTGGCATTGATGTGGTTCTAAGAACTCAACCAGTATCTATTCCGCTATATAGAATGGCACTGGCGGAATTACCAGAGCTTAAGAAGCAGTTGAGGGATTTACTTGAAAATGGATTCATAAGGCCCAATGTGGCGCCATGGGGAGCATATGTATTGTTTGTACGAAATAAAAATAGGTCATTGAGAATGTGTATTGATTAACGTCAACTGAATAAGGAAACAATCAAGAACAAGTATCCCCTCCCTAGAATTGCTGACTTGTTTGATCAGAAGCAAGGTGCTAGCTGCTTCTCCAAGATCAATCTATGATCGGGGTACCATCAAGTAAGAGTTAAGGACAAAGATATCCCGAAGATAGCTTTCCGGATGAGGTATGGGAAATTTTGAATTCTTAGTAATGTCATTTGGGCTAACAGATGCACGAACGACTTTCATGGATTTGATGAATAGGGTGTTTATACCATTCTGAATGAGTTTGTGATAGTATTCATAGATGACATATTAGTGTACTCTAGTCGAAGGAACATCATGCCAACCATTTATGACAAGTGTTACAGATTCTTCGTGATCGCAAACTATATACAAAGTTTTCTAAATGTGAATTTTGGCTAACATTCGTAGTAGTTCTGGGCCATATTGTGTCTGACGAAGGTATAAAGGTACATGCATAAAAGATAGAAGTGGTGAAAAATTGACCAAGGCCTATGATACCTACCGAAGTTTGTAGTTTTCTAGGCATAGCAGGTTACTATAGAAGATTAGTGGAGGGATTCGCTTCCATATCTGCTCCATTGCCAAAGTTGACTTATAAGGCAACCAAGTTCAGGTGGAGTGAAGCATATGAAAAGATCTTCCAAGAATTAAAGAACAGGTTGACCTCCGCACTAGTTCTAGTGCTTCCAAAAGGTAATGAGGGTTATGTGGTATACTATGATGCTTGGAGAATAGTCTTGGGATGTATAATGATGCGACATGGTAAGGTAATAGCTTATGCCTCAAGACAGTTACGGCCACACGAGAAGAACTACCCGACACATCTTGGATTGGTAGAGATTGCTTTAAAGATATGTTGTTATTACTTATATGGAGTCCATGTTGATATTTACACTAATCACAAGAGCTTGCAATATATCTTTAAGCAAAAGATTTAAATTTAAGGAAACAAAGATGGTTAGAATTACTTAAAGACTATGACATTGATATTTTATATCATCCGAGGAAAGGAAGTGTAATAAGGAATGCTTTTAGCCATAAAATGATAATGAATTCTAAGGAGCAACCCGTGGAAAAGCAAGAAATCATTAAAGAACTATATCTAGCAAGCTTGGGAGTTCGACTCCTCGAGTCTCCGGATTAAGGAGTCAATATACAAAATGCGGCAAAGTCTTCACTTGTGATAGAGGTTATGGAAAAGCAATATAAAGATGATGTCCTATTGCAGCTCAAAGGATATGTATAGACACGCAAGACAAAATCTTTCGAGCTCATAGATGATGGGGTTCATCGGTGCCAAGGTAGGATATGTGTACCTAATGTAGAAGGGTTATATGAAAGGATTATGGCGGAGGCACATAATTCCAGGTATTCTACTGAAAATAGATATATTGGTGGACTTAAAGGAAGAAAGATATTTCGTACTATGTCCCAAAGTGTCCTACTTGACAACAAATTAAAGTAGTACATCAAAAGTCAAGCGGTTACCTGCACTGCATTGAGATTCATGTGTGGAAGTGGGACATGATTAACATTGATTTTGTCGCAGGGTTGACTCGTTCGCTCTAGAATTTTGACTCTATTTGGGTTACTGTGGGTTGACTGACCGAAGTGGTTCACTTCTTGCCGGTTAAGACTTCTTATTCGGTGGTGGATTATGCAAAAATTGTATATCAGGGAGATAGTACAGTTGCATGGAGTCACTATATCCATCATAACTGATTGGGGAGCCTGTTTATTGCTCATTTTTGGAGATATTTTCAAAGAAGTTTAGGGACACAAGTAAGTTTCAGTACAATATTTCACCCTCAAACGGATGGTCAAGCTGAGCGTACTATACAAACACTTGAAGATATGCTACGAGCATCTGTATTAGACTTCAAAGGTAGTTGGGATGAGGATTTATCACTTATTGAGTTTTCTTACAATAATAGTTATCTTTCGAATATTAAAATGGCACCTTATGAAGCCTTATATGGAAGGAAGTTTAGACCACCAATTGGATGGTTTGAAGCAGGAGAGAGTGCCTTGATTGGGCTGGAACTTGTGTACCAAGCCATAGAGAACATGAAGTTGACACAAAAAAGATTAGCTATTGCTCAAAGTCGACACAAGTCTTATGCAGATATTAGAAGGAGAGGGCTTGAATTTGCTATCGGATATTTCTTAAAAGTGTCACCAATGAAAAAAGTTATCAGATTTGATAAGAAAGGGGAACTTAGTCCAAGATACATAGGCCGTATAAAATAATCCGTAGAGTTGGCCAAGTGTCTTATGAGTTGGAATTGCATCCGGAGTTAGCAACAGTCCAACCGATATTTCATGTATCAGTGCTTCAGAAGTGCATAAGTGATCCCTCTAGCATAGCTCCTATAGAAGATATTTAAGTCAGGGAAGATATTACATACGAAGAAGAGCCAATTGCTATCTTAGATCGACAAGTGAAGAAGTTAAAGAACAAAAAAGTGGCTATTGTAAACGTATTGTGGAGAAATCCTCAAGTGGAGGAGATTACATGGGAAGCAGCGGAGGCAATGAAGTCAAAGTATTCCTATATGTTTCGGCTCCAATAACAAGAGCAAATGGAATAAGGGAGACAATGACAAGTAGGTATAAGCTACCATATTATTGTGATGCTAACAGCTTATATTAACTTAAGCTTGAACTTGTTGGGTTGGTTAATTATGCCAACATTTGAGGACGAATGTTCTTAGGGGATGGGGAGAGTGAGAATTTAACACTCCGTACTTCATACATCTTTGTCATCATAAGTTACCTAACGTAAGCATGGAAAGGGTGAAATCCCTTAACATTTGTTAAGGTGAATAAGTGTAATACCCCGTATTTTCCAATACGTGTATTACTAAGTCGACGTCGAGGAACCTACTTGAACTTGGGAAAATAAGGTTATAATCGGGCCTAAAGTTTAGATAACCAAGTATGCATAAAGGTTAAAGTGAAAGAGGAAATCAGATTTGAAAAGGGACTACGATACACCATATCTTCTAGTAGACGTATTTCTAACTAAAGGTCCAAGAGTATATCTGAACGTGAAGGGACAAAGGGTTAATAAAACCTACAAGTCTTAGCACCTATATACCTTCAACAACTAAGCAAATAAGGTCTGAAACATACTTGGAAATTAAAGCAAGTGCAAGGGTCTGCTTGTCATTCTACTAAGCAAGTAGGTGACACACCTCCTCGCTAAAATACAAGGAAGCAATTTAACCACTTTTTAATAACCAAAGTTGTAAAAGAGAAGGCCCTTTAAAGGGGATGAAACTCATTCATTTTACACACATAAACTCCAGAAAACCATCTCCACAAAGAAACCATAGCAGCCTTCCTCCCAAGCTGGCTGTTCTTCACTCCTAAGGTAGCCCCAAGTTGAAACTTCTTCTCCTTTCAAATTCAAGTTGGAGGAACTCTCTTAGCCCCAGAGAATCAACAAGATATATGTTATCTTCAAGTTATTGTCATACCCCAACCCTGGGGAGCGCGATAAGTGCTCA
Organism: Nicotiana tabacum; assembly: GCF_000715075.1. Lineage (NCBI taxonomy): Eukaryota > Viridiplantae > Streptophyta > Magnoliopsida > Solanales > Solanaceae > Nicotiana > Nicotiana tabacum. The sequence goes on from NC_134090.1 coordinate 106,865,538, forward strand.
ACTGAGATATCCCAATCAAGCAAGCCTACTTGATGCCTTCAATCCAACCTTACACAAGAATTATTTGGGAATCACTAACAACAGTTAGATGTGAGAGGATAAAGTGTACAACAACATCTTTCATTACTTAAAGAGGGCCTCATTGACAATTTCCAAAAGGTTACATGTTCATATTAAAAAGTGAAACATCCGACAACTACAACATTTATAGTCTATCTCCCAAATCAAAACACAACCCACACTATGTTTGTGGAGCCTCTAAATGAAATAGAAGAATAGTATAAAAGTACCGGTGACAAGTTCCCGGCTATACCTCAAACTACAATGTACAAGGATCAAAAGACACATGGTCCCAAGAGGAAGTGGGGCTCACCAAGTAGGCTGAGAAGAGTCTTTTTGTACAAATGACATGGACTATAAAACATTTAAAGGCACTTATAAAACATCCGGAAAAATCATAGCTTCAGCACATGAATATATAAGGGTTTAGAACACATTGGGAACATTTACTAATAAGAGCACAATAATTTGCAATTAGAACAAGAATCAACTCGTAAGTCCTCGGATCAACTAGCCATAGAAGCAGATTGTAATGATAGAGATAGGAACTCAATCAAACCATAATCAATGTTTATGAGGATTTCGAGAAATCCAATTCTACAAAAAAAGTGTAGCCAACATACCTTGATTGAGCTTTCCTTTAGATTACTACAAAATTTTAAGACTCCTAGCGATTTCAATCTATAGGAAGATGACAAAAATTTAATCATAATTAGAAGGATTCTCATGATATATGTCTCTTGGGAATTTTGTCAAATACCTACTATGCAAGATCAATTACAAGGCTCTATAACGGTAATTCCTTCTTTCCTCAACAAATCTCAACAAGAATCTACCTGTAATAGTTCAACAACCCTACATACCACCTCCCATTGGAACATGCATGACCTAACTCCTACTCCATAGCTTACTTAAACCCATAACAACTTGCATGAAAGCTTAGGACAAGGACTTACCTAATAGTTGATGGCCTAGTGAGTGGCTTCCTTGATTCATCAAGATTGAGCAAGAATGGATGAGTATGATGGTTGGAGCTTCTTCTTCTCTCTATAAAACACTCCCACCTCTCTAAAAAACTGATTTTTGCCATAAAAAATGACCCCAATAGATTTTAATCAAAAAGTAGAGTCGGGTTATAAAATACACAAAATAGACCATCCGAACTCAATGTACGATCGTAGAATGCACCGCAAAAAAGGTCTGCAGTCCCCGAAAGGGACCGCGAAGTAATCCTCTAAAATAGGGCTGGCCTGGCCCAATACATGGCAGATCTGCACTCTGCAGATCAGTTATGCGGCTGCATAATGCACCACAAAATCTTCCTCCGAAATTCTTATGTTGATTCTGCAACGGATGTGCGGCCCGCAAAACGGTAATGCAGTTGTATATTGGACCATAGAATGACCTTCAAAATTAAGTTTTAGCTAGTTCTCTCTACGATGGATCTACGCCAGTAGAATAGTTTTGCGGTAGCATAAGGGACGGCAAAAATGCCATGTTCTACAAAATTTTCCACCATCTCCACGATGCATAGTACAACCTAAAAAGTCTGTACCGCTTCTACAACCTTCCAACACATTCGCCTACTTCGGCACCATAAAATCCTAAATTCCTTGGAAATTTTTTATGGAGCCTTACATCCTCACCCACTTAGGATCCTTCATCCTGGAATAACGAATAGAGTCTGTCTGAACACCTAATAAGGCTTAGCTCTCCCCTTACACCTCAAGATCACCAAATTCGGACAACTTCCCAAATTTGCGAAGATTTTGGTAGAGTCTCCCCTATATTTGGACCTATCTACCTGTCAAAGAGCCTCAGAAACCAGTCCTAACAGCATATTCACAAAACAACGACGTATCATAGCATGAAAACAATACTTACCATAAAATCATAGGCATTATATACCAAAAGGGGCTATTAGTACAAACTGTACAAGTTGAACATAATTCATAGAAAATAAGCTCTAAATATTCTTTTAAAACACAACAATATGGTTACACAAACAAGTGAGAGTATTTTTTCATCATCTCTTCTTTGGCTTCCCAGGTGGCCTCTTCAATTTGTTGGTTTTGCCATAGTACTTTCACGGAGGAAATCTCTTTATTCCTCCACTTTTGGACTTGTCTATAAAGGATAGCAATCGAAATATCCTCATAGGTCAATTATTCATTAACTTCAATAGTCTCTACCGGAATGATGAGCGACGACTCTCCAACTACCTTCTTCAATATGAACACATGAAACACCGAGTGCAACTAAGGACATCTCTTGTGGTAGCTCCAACTTATAGGGCACCTGGACAACCATCTGCAAGATTTTGTAAGATCCGATATACCTTGGACTCAATTTTCCTTTAGTCCCAAATTGCATTATACCCCTTATAGGGGAAACCTTCAAGAATACCCAATCATTCTCTTTGAACTCCAAATCTTTGCGACACGCATTCGAATAGGACTTTTGGTGACTTTGAACAATTTTTAACCATTCCTAAGTGATCTTAACCTTCTCCATAGCCTGATGTACAAGGTTTGTCCCTATCAATTCTACTTCCCCAACTTCGAACCAACCAATGGTAAATCTACATCTTCTACCATATAAAGGTACGAATGATGCCATTTGAATACTGGTATGATAGTTGTTGTTATAAGCAAATCCTATCAATGGAAAATGATCATCCTAGCTACCCTTGAGTTTAAGAACACAAGCGAGCAGCATATCCTTAAGTGTTTGAATAGTCCGCTCTTCATGCCCGTTGGTCTGTGGATGAAAAGCTATACTAAGATTTACTTGAGTACCCAAACCTTGCTGAAATTTCTGCCAAAAGTTAGCGGTAAACTATATCCCTCGATTCTGAGATGATAGAAACTAGAGTGCCATACAACCTAACGATCTCCTTGATGTATAACTGAGCATAGTGTTATGTTGTGTCGGTCATCTTAATAGTTAAGAAGTGTGATGATTTCTCAAGTCGATCCAAAATCACCCAAATCGAGTCAAACTTTCGAGACATGCGAGGTAGACCGACCACAAAGTCCATATTGATCATCTCCCACTTCCATGTTGGAATTTCTATATCCTACGCCAACCCACCGGGCCTTTAGTGCTTGGCTTTCACTTGCTGACAGCTTGGACATCTTGCCACAAAGTCTGCTCATCCCAATTCATGTCATTCCACCAGTAGACCTTCTTGAGGTCAAGATACATTTTCATAGAGTTGTGTGTATGGAATACCTAGAACTCTGAGCCTTGGTCATGATTCTCTCCTAGAGACCATCTATATTGTGAATGCACAACCGCCCTTGGTACCTTAACGTGCCATCATTCGTGCCAAGAGAAAAAGTCATGGTTTCACGTTTATGAATTACCTCCTTCGACTGCAGTAATAGTGGATCGTCATATTATTTCTCAATGACATCTACTACGAGTAATGATTCAGCCCTATTTTGCACAATCACCCCACTTTCGCTAGAGTCCGTAAGCAGCGCGCCCAAACTAGCCATCCAGTGAATTTCCTTGGCTAACGACCTTTGATATACCCCCTAGTGAGCCAAACTACCCATGGATTTCCAGCTAAGAGCATCCACCATAACATTATCCTTCCTCGAATGATATAGAATATCGATGTTATAGTCCTTTAGTAACTCGATACATCTCCTTTGCCTTAGATTTAAATCCCTCCGCTTGAGGATATATTGAAGACTCTTATGGTCTATGAATCCACATGGACCCCATACAAATAATGACGCCAATTCTTCAATGCTAACACCATCGCCGCGAGCTCTAAGTCATGTGTTGGATAATTTTTCTCATGGTCCTTGAGTTGCCTGGAAGCATATGCAGTCACTTTGTCGGGTTGCATTAATACACACATATGTCCAACCCTTGAAGCATCACAATACACAACAAACCCATCTGTTCCCTCTGCTAAGGTCAACACAGGTGTCGTAGTTAACCTTGACTTCAACTCTTGAAAATTCTTTTCACAAGCAGGAGACTATTGGAATTTCGTTGCCTTCAGTGTCAATTTAGTCAATAGAGAGGCAAGAGAAGAGAACCCCTCAACAAATCTCATGTAATACATGACTAAGCCCAAGAAACTACAGATTTCTATTGGAGTTGTAGATCTAGGCTAATTCTTCATAGTTGCGATCATCTAAGGATCTACCTTGATTCCCTCAATATAGACAACATGACCCAAGAAGGTGACTAACTCGAGTTTGCTGACATAGAGTTTGCAGAACTGACTTGAGATAACCGGCATGGTCCTCTCAACTTCATGAATACACCAGGATATTATCAATGAATACTATCACAAAAGAGTCGAGGACAAGCTTGAAGACTTGATTCACAAGATCTATAAAAGTCGCAGGGGCATTTGTTAGCCCAAAAGATATCACTAGAAACTCAAAGTTCCCATACCGAGTGATGAAAGTTATTTTCGGAATATCCTGCTCCTTGATATTTGATTGGTGATATTTGATCTTAAGTCAATCTTGGATAAGTACTTAACGCCTTGTAACTGATCAAACACGTCATCTATCCTTGGCAGTGGGTACTTATTCTTGATTGTGACCTTGTTACGCTGCCGATAGTCAATACACATCCTCAATGACTCATCTTTTTTCCTTACAAAGGGAACTGGTGCACCCTAAGGAGACATATTTGGCCGGATGAAACCCTTTTCTAACAAATCTTTTAGCTACTACTTCAGTTCCTTCAATTTTACTGGAGCCATTATGTATGGTGGAATTGATATAGGCTGCATGTTTGGCAACACATCGATCCCAAAATCAATCTCCCTATCTGGTGGAATTCCAAGAAGCTCATCTGAAAGACCTCTGGAAATTCATTCACAATTGGCATAAGCTCAAGCACCGGTGCCTCAGCCTCAGTGTTTGTGACTCGAACTAAGTGGTAGATACACCCCTTGTTGATCATCTTCACGGTCTTAAGGTAAGAAATAAACCTGCACTTTGGCAAAATATCATCCCCCTTCCACTCAATGACTGGCCCATGTGGAAACTCAAATCTTACGGTTCTAGTCATGCAATCAAGCTTGGTGAAACATAAGTGAAGCCAGTCCATCCCTATTATCATGTCAAAATCCACCATCACCAATTCAATGAGATTGGCTCAGGTGTATCGACCATAAACCGTGACAATACAAACCACGTGACAATAATAGACTAACCAATTGGAGTTTATACATAGTACGACTCATGAAGCTATTTCAGTTCTATCCCAAATTCCATAGAAACATAAGGAGTGACATATGACAAGGTGGAACCAGGGTCTATAAGAGCATATGTATCATGAGATTGGACAATCAATATACTTGTGACAATATCTAGAGAAGCCTCTGAACTTTGGCGATCCCTCATAACATAGAACCTGCTGAGTCCTCCAAAACTCTATGCACCACCCCTAGCTTGACCACGTCTTGTGTTTGCTGGGGTACCTCGATCCAGAGGAGGTGTTGTAGAAGTAGTGGCTACTGAACTGGCTAGCTGCACCATACCCCTACCAATGGTCTGATGGGACGAAGGGAAATTCCTTTGAATATGACCCCTAAGACCACACTCGTAGCATACATGGTGGTCCATGTAGCAGACACTTGAGTGCATCTTTCCACACCTAGGGCATGTGGGCCACTATGTGGAAGGAATCTCCTACCTTACTAACCCTACTGATAAGATCCCCTATTGCCCTGACACAGCCTGAAATGACTCCACGGGTGCTAAGCTGGCCTTGATGGCGATGCACAAATAGAAGACTGAGAAAAGGACTGTGTCCGTCTAGATTACCCTCCCTTGAATACTACCCTTCCACCACTACCCCCACTGGAAAAACCACCAAAGTTTCTTGTGGACAAGGACTTTTTTCTACCCTGTCACTCCATTTTATTCTTCAATTTTCGGGCCTCGGTGGCTTGAAAAATGCCACCATCTTTCCATAGTCAATGTCAGAAGTCAAGGTGATTGTAGCAGCCTTGTTGATAACCAAAGGGATAAGGCCTTGCACTAACCAGCGCACCCTAGACTCCATAGTGGGCATCATGCAAATAACATATTTGGACAAATGCGCGAATCTCATAGGGTAATCCCACACACTCATACTATCTTGCTTCATGTTCTCAAACTCGGCGGCATAGATTGTCCTAGTCCTAGAAGGCAAGAAATGATCAATGAAAGCATCCTCAAACTCTCTCTACTTTACCGGAGGGCTACCCTTCTCACAGGACTCCTCCCGTAGCTCAAACCATGAATACGCCACCTCCTTAAGGCGATAACAGGCTAACTCCACTACTTATATCTCTGTGGCACGCATAACGCGTAGAGTCTTGTGCATCTCATCGATAAAGTCCTGGGGATCCTCCTCGGGATTAGTACTTGTGAACACCGAAGGATCCAATTGAAGAAATCTATATACCTCGGAACTATCAGAATCCCCTTGCTAGTTAGAGGAAGTAGGTGTAGCATTCAATCTCTTGGCCTGGGAAGCCAAAATATTTGAGTCAACATTTGTATGGCTTCCCTAAGGTCCCCATAAGAAATACTAGGCCAAAGGTTGAGGCTGGAGGTGGAACTAGAATATCACTTAGAGGAGGAATTGGCGCATTCTCCACAAGAGTAGGAACCGGTGCATTCTCAGCTAGAGTTATAGAATAAGGAGGCATTATGGTCTGAGGAGTGTCTTTGCCCCTCGGGCGCCCACTTGTAACATCAGGCAAAGAATCAGTTGCTGCTTCTAGGTGGAGTTGGACCGTTGGCCACTCATTTCTTTCTTCTTAGGTGACATGTACTAAAAGTTAGAACAATACACGAGTTAAAGGAAGAAAAGTCTTCTAATCAACTTTATCGCACGATCTAGAATATCAAATAAGGGTGACATTCCAAAATGCCCAAATAGACTCCAAATTATAGATGTGATCGACTACACACCGATAATAAGGACTCTACTAGACACGGGTCTAAGACATCCTAGGACACTTTTAAAACCTTAGCTTTAATACCAAGCTTGTCATGCCCCAAACCTGGGTAGTGCGACCGATGCTCAACCATGATATCCCAGTCAAGAAAGCCTACATGATGCCTTCTATCCAACCTTACACAAGAATTATTTGGGAATAAATAACAAGAGTTAGATGTGAGAGGAAAAAGTGTACAACATCATCTTTCATTACATAAAGGGGGCCTCATTGATAATTTCCAAAAGATTAATTCATATTAAAAAGTGGAACATCCGACAACTACATCATTTATAGTCTATTTCCAAAATCAAAACACAAATCACACTATGTCTACGGAGCCTCTAAATGAAACAAAAGAATAGTATGAAAGTGTTGGTGACAAGACCTCAGCTATTCCTCAAAATACAATGTACAAGGATCAAAAGACACAAGGCCCCGAGAGGAAGTAGGGCTCACCAAGTCATCGGAGAAGAAGGTGTACTGCTAGCAATGATCGATGCCGCCTGTTGTAGAACCGCCTGCATCCATCAAAGATGTAGCGTCCTTGAAAAAATAAATGTTAGTATATATGTAATAGTAGTAGTATGTAAAGCTAAAAACCCTCTCATTGAATAGAATGACAACATGAGGAGAGAAACATGGAAACAATGAGCATAGTAATCATATTTAAATGTCAAGTTAAAACAAAGTAAAACTTCAAATAAATATTTTCAATTTTGGTTAGGAGATCCTTAGTATTGATACACCACCATGCACATGGCATGAAGTCCGATCACTGCCCGACCGGCTAAGCCATATCACCCAAAAGTATGAGGGCTGACATAGAAATACAACACCACCTGATCTCTGCACGTTCAGTTAAGCTGTCTCACCACAATGTCGTATAGGTCAACATGGTCCTTGCTAGCTATCAATGCATCCCAATCAAGGGGAATAATCTCACTATGATATAAGAGGAACTTGTCATTCAAACAATCCCTATACTGGCACGTGTAATTTCACGTTTGGGCATTTATAACCCAGCCTTCCTCGATGACCTGAGGATACTCCCAAAAACTTTTATCATATAAAAGAATTACATTTGTTTCATAGGTTTTCATACTTTCTTTCATTTCATTGGCACTCTTGGCCACACATGTAAGTCATCATTCTTCGCACGATGGCCTCTTTTCATACTTCATGCTTTTCATGCTTTCATTTGACATAGACTATAAAATATTTAAATAAGAGCATACTAATTTGCAATAATAATTTTCAATCGGAACAACAATCAACTCATAAGTCCTTGGATAAGCTAACCATAGAAGCAGACAATAATGATAGAGAATGGAACTTGATCAAACCATAATCGAAGATTACAAGAATTTTGAGGAACCCGATTCCATGGAAAGAGTTTAGCCAACATACCTCGTGTGAACTTTTCTTTGGATTACTACAATGTTTGAAGACTCAAAGCAAATTCAGTCTATAGGAAGATGATAAAAATTGAATCATAATTAGAATGATTTTCATAATATATGCCTCTTGAAAATTTCGTCAAATACATACTATGCAAGATCAATTACACGGCTCTATAATGGTAATCCTTTCTTCCCTCAACCAATCTGAACTACCTCGTGTGAGCTTTTCTTAGGATTACTACAATATTTCAAGACTCCTAGCGAATTCAGTCTATAGGAAGATGATAAAAATTGAATCATAATTAGAAGGATTGTCCTGATATATGCCTCTTGAAAATTTCGTCAAATACCTACTATGTAAGATCGATTACGCGGCTCTACAATGGTAATCCCTTCTTCCCTCAACCAATCTCAACAAGAATCTACTCGTAATAGTGCAACAACCCTACATACCACCTCTTATTGGCACATGCATGGCCTAACTCCTACTCTACAACTTACTTAGACCGATAAGAACTTGCCTGAATGCTTAGGACTAGGACTTACCTGGATAGTTGATGGCCTAGTGAGTGGCTTCCTTGATTCTTCAAGATTAATCAAGAATGGATAGGTAGTATGGTTGGAGGTTCTTCTTCTCTCTCTAAAATACTCCCCATATTTCTAGAACAACTGATTTTTGCCATAAAAATTACCTCAATGCATTTTAATAAAAATAAGGTTGGGTTATAAAATACATAAAATAGACCCTCCAAACCCAATGTGCGATTGCAGAAGGAACCGTAAAATAGGTCGGTTGTCCGTGAAGTCATCCTCCAAAACTAGGCTGGCCTGCCCCAATCTACGGCAGATTTGCAGTCCGCAGATTAGTTATGCGGCCGCATAATGCACTGCAAAATCTCCCTCTAGAATTCTCATCTTGATTCTGCGATGGATGTGTTGCGCACGAAGCGGTGATGCTGTCGCATATTGGACCACGATGACCTACAAAATTAAGTTTCACTTGGTTCACTATGCGACGGATATACGGCCAGTGGAACAGTTATGCGGTTGCATAATGGATCGCAAAAATATCATGTTTTGCAAAAAATTCCATTAACTCCACAATGCGTTGCACAATCCAAAAAGTTTGTACTGTATGTACAACCTTCATACACATTCACCTACTTTTGCACCATAAAATCTTAAATTCATTGGCAAAAGTTCATGGGCCCTTACAGTTATATTGCTGTAATTCCAGCTCATTTTAATTTAATTTAACTTGGGGCAGCCACACTTGTTATAGTTAAGAATTCATGGGCTATGCCTTCGAGGCTAATTCCATACCGTTCATGAGACATATGTACATGCTTATAGATATGGTATAGAGTGACTAAGGTACATGTAAAGGTGGCATCTTTTTATAAGTATATTAGTGCTTCTATAAATTCTTTCATCTCCCACATGTTACTTTGTGACTTACCTACTCAATACATTCTTCCATACTGACGTCCCCACTGGGAATGCTACATTTCATGTTGCAGGCACAGATACTCAAGCTAGTAGACCTCTACTAGAGTAGGGCACAAGGCGTACCGAGTCATGTATGTACATTTTGGTATTAAATAAGGATTAAGGGTAAGGTGGGTGATGACGTCCAAATCCACTCCTCACAGATTAAGCGGGCATGGTCGCATGCAATATAATATACTTAATTATGAATTGGGTTCGAATCCCACACCAAAATAATATGTAGGCGATTGGGCAAGTAAGAGAATTATTGCTTATTATGCTCAGACAAACACTAATAATGGTTTTGAGAAAATATTATAACTAATGCGAAAATTTAAACTAACCTATAAAACAAGTAAAATGATCAACGACTACAAGCATAGATACAAGGGGAATTACACTCAAGTAACAATCTAATGTATTTCACCATTTTATAAATATGAGCGAGTTTGTATTAATTAGCCTCAGATAATAATTCTATATTAGCTTCTTCTAAACACCAAAAAGACTTCCTAATTGAATTATCCCTATATCAATTAAGAGAATAAAGTACACCCGAATTTGGCTAAAAGTAGTTAAATCCTATCCCTAGGTAGAATCTATAAAATGAGGGTCAACGCCTCAAGTTCTTGTTAATTAAGCTTTCCAAACCCTGAGTTTGCCTTTTCCAAATTTAAACCAAAGTAAATGGGTGAGTTCTAGGTTTAGCTAATCCCTTAAGAAACATTAAAGAACAAGAATGTACGCGGCAAAATCAGAGGACTTGATTTCTCGCTCTCAAGTCACTTCACAAGAATGCCTCGACACCCCGAGGACAGGAAGCCACGACCGAGTTCCCGATTTCGGGGCTCATCGAGGCCCGACTCAGAGAATACGGAGATCGAAGCCAGGACAGAAGGGGAAGTTCCCAAGGCACACGGTTAAGTATGACAGGGCCGGCCTATCTAGAGTCCATGCTGAGGCATCACGTCAAGCCATCCCATCTCCATACTTTGTAATTAATGCCCATGTATTTGTAGCCGAGTTCCCCTCTTATATAAAAGGGGCTCACGCTACCTTGTGAAGGGATGATATTGCTCCATTTTCTCCACAAGTGCAATAATATCTCTCTCTCTCTCTCTCTCTTTTCTTTCAAACTTACTTGTTCTCACTGGCCCGAGGCCACCTTATATCCCTCGTTCTCTTACTTGTTCTTCGTTATATAGATTGGTATTGTCTGTAAAGAGCCTTGTTTAATTATATCTCCAACTGTTATTTCGTTCCCGACTATCCCCGATAGCCCAAACTCGACCCCAACATCGACCCCAAGGTCCCCCTCGACCAAACCTGCACCCGGGCAGCAGGCCCTTCAGTTCGATTACTATCTCGCTCTATCTTGCATTTCATCATTAAACTCCATATTATTAGCATCAACTGCTCTAACAACTAGCTCAGGAATAGATCATATATTATTAGAATCCCATTTACAAATTTAATTGTTGTTACCATTTTCACGGTAAATAGTTTGGTGCCCACCGTGGGGCTAAAAATAATAGTGATTATTTTATTGCTGGTTTCATTGCACAAATACACATTATCTTTCACACTTTTTCTTGTCCAAATATCTCTTGATTTCAGGTCAAAATGTTTGGCTCGGTATACAGAGTCGAGAATGACTACCCCGAAAATCACAGCGGAAACAGTGAGGCTGTTCCGGTGGTTGGCACAATGCCGCGGAACCCCTATAACACATCTGGGATAATTCCAGCAGATGCAGGTTCGCGAGGCGCGCAGCAGGTCGATGATGCCTCGCACACTGATGGGAGCATTCAGCATATCGACCAACAGGAAGCCCAACAAACCCCGGCTCGGAAAACACAAGAAGTTAATATTCATGAAATTTTTGAAATATTGCAGGCACAGCAGTTGGCTATCGCCCAGTTGCAGATCCATCTGGGGATTCCCAGCAGAATAGCGCTGGAAACGTCTCCTTGCGCCGAACAAGTACCCAAAAGATCAAGCAACAACATATCGATAATAGACCCTGCCACAATGAACACGGTGGGGGATCTCTCCAAGAGAATTGAGTCAGGTTCGTGGAGGTTCATGCAACAGTTATCTCCCGGGGAAGCGGTCCCGGAACCCGCTTCACGAAAATCTGGAACGCCGGAACTCCCTAGATGCGACAGGACCTCGGATCCCAACGAGCGCACCACCGCTTACACATGCGCGAAAAAAGGCAGCGACCTTCAAGATGATGAGTTTGAGCCCGTCTCGTTGAATAAGTTTGGTGAAACACTCTCGAAAGAAACCATGATGTGGTGCCGCAGCCTAGCGCCTGACCTCACAAACTCGCTTACCATATTAGTAGATCCCTCTGCAGGAGCACACACCGATGCCATCGAAGCAGTAACGGAAGATCCCAACACATCTAAGGCCAAACAAAGAGAGAGGGAAACACCACAGGAAGTTGCGCCTCCTTCCCTGATAGGACGAATGAGATCGCTCCCAGTTTCTGATGACTGGGCAACCCAGGCCTTCGCCTGAAGTTTAAACAAAACATTCCCGACGGCTCCAGGTCATTTCAGACGAAGATTAATCATATACCCAGCTGAGACCTGGTCGGATGCCCATACCCAACACCGGCCACGAATCAGGGCCATGGACAACCGTTCGGGAGCCTCTACGGGCCCGGTATACTTGTGTAAGCTCCCAACAAAGAAACTAATGCCAAACAGATAGAGGTATTATCTATGCGCTACGAATTGGAGTAATGCCACATGATGCAACCTACCTCGCAATGGTAGGAAAATATTTCGAGGGCAACATCCTCAAGGAACCTTCAGTGGAACCAGATCTGACGAGGCACAGCCGGAGAGGAATCCTGCCTAGCAGAGTACGGTTTCAACATGGCTATACCAAATATTATGATCACCATAAGCAAAACCAGGGACGTTGAGCGACTCAGGCCCGTTCGACCAAGACCTTTTCGAAGGAACCACAACCCGGCACGGGAACCGCAGGGCGCGCGCGACCACGGGGTCAAATATGGCCACCGGCTTAGAAGGATGACAGCCGTGCTACTCAATAAAAATCACCGCCGAGTACCATCGAGCGATCAGGCTCGAGTCCATCCCCAAGGGAGGAAGGCAACCGGGAAGGATGAAGCGAACAAGCCACGACGTATTACCACAACATTGAATGAGCGACGACACCCTCCGAGGACTCATAAAATGGAAAGTGAAAATGTTCGCCGTCAGGGAAAAACGGGTCCAGGGAAATATTCCGGAGGACACCCTTACATCCAGGGAAAAGGGGCACCGAGACTCCGCCTTAGCGTCACATTGACGCATTGGTAACCCTCTCCCTTATTTGATTTATCTTAAATAAAACATGTGTTCATGAATTCAGGTGGTACGGTCACGTACAACAACGATGTCGAACAAAGTCAGTGGGGCGGTCTGGACTAACGGACCAAATCGCTCCCGCATCCCGAATACCTAGCGAATTCCAAATGACAAATCGCCACAAAGACCATTCTCTTGATATAGCCCGTCTGAGCTCGGGTCGAGACGTCGAGCTCTGTACCATCGGAGGAGGCGCAAAGCACGGACGACACACCACCCGAAGACAGTGTCAGCCTCATTCCGCCAAAAGCATGAAACCCCTCGCAAAGGGCAGAACTAAAATAAGTCGACAGAGAGCAATACACGATGAGAGGAAATTCTTCACAATGTGGCGCGTCACCGGCATTAATGCCCCACCCTCGGAAGGATCAAAGGGTAAGAAAACCACATCTTCGGCCAAGCCTGATAAGACACAGTGGATGGTTGTATGGGGACTCATGCCTCGAAAAGGTAGGAACATACCAAATCTCAAAGCATCGCCTACACATCCCGCGGTGAGGAAGAACTTCTTTACTCCCTTGTTATTTTTGCAATGACCTGTATGCAGACAACTGGACAGGACATTCGGAAGTTCTAACTCTACCCGGAGATCCCTAGGCTCTAAAAAAGGGTCCGCCGTGCTCTTTCCTCTCAATCGAACTCCTGCCCCAAAGAGGGCCTCGTCAGCAAGATTATTAGCGGGGCAGCGCACCTCCAGAAGAGGATCCAATAAGGTTGCAGGCCTTCTTCTACAGTCCAACGACTAGTGGTGATCTTCTTCTAAGGGCACCGTCCCCTCGGTAGGACCGGGAAATGGCAGACTAAATCTCAATAGGGAATTATGTACCGGATCGAATGGTCCGAGAAGCTGAGCCCGCGCGGGCCGAGCTCACGACAATGAAACAATGTATGTCTACACTAAGCAATAAAAGGATATCTTTTCAACACCTTATTCTCTAAACAAGGAAATCTCAAGTATACCTCCGACAGGGGCCTCTCCACCAAACGCGTCCCGAGATACTCGGAGACTTAGCATCAACAATCCAACACCCGCACGACCCCAGGGTCAGAACTCCGGGCTCATAAAACCCCTACAAGGCAACTTCGAGCTCACAAAAAGCGGTCTTCAAACTTTATAAAATTTGATGACTCGGAGACTGTCATTCATCGCTATGTGCTGGAAAACCAAAAATTATAAGACCCCTAGCGGGCAGACTCGGCGTAACCAGATCTATTCTACATTACAACAAAAACTGTAAGACCTCAACAGGCATGACAAAAATTGTAAGACCTTAACAGGCATGACAAAAACTGTAAGACCTCAACAGGAATGAAAATTCCGAAGTTTAGGCTATACGTCGCATTTGTAAGAGTCCCGAAAGGGCATACCCTCGATGTAGACGCCTGAACTACCACTTGGGATCAAAAATGGCTCCGGCTAAACACATATGACTATGGTCAAAACGGCTGATACAGGCAAACTAATGCGACTCGGGGACGCCCGACCGTCGCTAAACAAAAATCGCAGGCCACTACTTCGAATATACTTCGAAAAGAACCGGTTAAAACAGGCTTCCCTCACCAGGCAAAAATGAGCTTCGACCATGTCATCTCCAAATCACAAGGCTTCAATCTACTCAACCTACGAGCTATGAACCTTCCGAGGTGCTCAAACATTGCCGATAATGACTTAAAGTCGAGGTTCTTCTAGAATCAACGACGGGTCAGGCAAAACTATTTCAACAGACCTT
Organism: Nicotiana tabacum; assembly: GCF_000715075.1. Classification (NCBI taxonomy): domain Eukaryota; kingdom Viridiplantae; phylum Streptophyta; class Magnoliopsida; order Solanales; family Solanaceae; genus Nicotiana; species Nicotiana tabacum. The sequence goes on from NC_134090.1 coordinate 106,880,575, forward strand.
CACGAGTGGAAAACAAAGCCTACAAAAAGCCCACAGGCAAAACAGTGTAAGAGCCATTATCGCCAGCCAAACGAGCCTCTGAGCCACACACTAAAAGGTCTCTACGACCAAACATTGTAAGAGCTATTGTCGCCAGCTTGAAAATTGACAACTTGAGGATTAAAATGATCCTGAATCGTAACCTGATTCGGAGACCCGATCCAAAATAGTTAACTATGCAAGCCTCCAGGCCATTTATTAAAAGGTCTCAATGACCGAAACAACACAAGAGGCACTATCGCCAGTTTGAAAATCAAAAGTACTTAAGGGTCAATTAATGCTCGAGTAGCAACGCGACTCGGAGACTGGAGCCGAAATAGTTAAACTACAAGCGTCAATCGCCAGCCGAGCGAGCCTCCGGGCCACCAACCTATAAGGTTACTTCGACCCAAAGCACAAAAGGCCATCATCGTTCGCCCATGTAGGAAGGAAAAAAAAAGGGTCAATTAAAGCTAGAGTCACAACGCGAATTGGAGAGTGGACCCGAAATAGTTGAAACAACAAAATGTCGGAGGGCGAGAAATGAAGGCCACCATTATCTGCCCATGCAGGCAGGAAAAACATAAGGGTCAATTAGAGCTCGAGTTGCAACGCGACTCGGAGACTGGACCCAAAATAGTTGAAATAACAAAATGCCCTAGGGCGAGAAATGAAGGCCACCATTATCCCCTCATGCAGGCAGGAAAGAACTTTAGGGCCGAGTGAAGCTCGAATCGCAATGTGACTCAAAGACTGGACCCGAAATAGTTGAAACAACAAAACGATCGAGGGTGAGAAATGAAGGCCACCATTATCCGCCCATGCAGGTAGGAAAGAACTTGAGGGCCGATTGAAGCTCGAATCGCAATGCGACTCGGAGATTGGACCCAAAGTAGTCGAAACGACAAATGCCCAAGGGCAAGATATAGGAGCAATAACTACCTGCCCACACGGGCATAGAGGATTTAAAGGCAGGCAAGCTCGAGTCAAGGCCTGACTCGGAGACTGAGCCTGAAAAGCTAGGCAAAACGGAGACCTCGACGCCTACTCTTGTCAAGGATCACACTTAAATGTTTCTAGGCCTGCCCGATAAGTTCCGGACCTATGAGGATCCCGCCAAACTCCGAAACTAGCCAGCCAATACAGAAATATATGCAGAAGAAATAAAGCTTCAAGTTTCCGCTTATCTTTCATACGCAGAAAAGGCGTACTCTCCATCTACAGACATGCTCTACATATGTCAAATACAAAGCGGGAAAACGGAGAAACCTACACCCTGCTCCAAAGGGCTACAGCTTGCTGGGTTCACTCCTCACGTCGTCAGCAAGAAGTGACCGCGCGTCACGCTTGTCCGCCCTCACTCAAGACAATTCCTCCGAGAGAACGAAGCCTCTCGCACCGACCTCCTCCAGTACCTCTCTTCGGGATCTACAACAAACATATTTCTCGGTCCTCTTCTCCCGGTCGAGGGCTCACTTCATCTTGGCTTGAGCATGCCTAATGTCTTATACGAATCGCTATCTTCTAATTAACCTTGGTTCGACTTAGTGCCGCTTCAGCCTGGGCATCAATTATCTCAGCCCTGATCTTCGAGAGATCAGATTCAAGTTTCCCGATCATATCTACTTGAACTTTGGCATTGTCACGAGCCAAGCAGAGTTGGGCTTCAAAGGCAGGGACCTTGGCCGAGGTGCCTGTCTCCTCTAAAGATTGAGCTTGCACCTGAGCCCTTAGCTTGCCACAAACAGGCGGCCGATGTCACCCTTGAGGTATTCCAAGGACTCTGTCTTTTTCTACAGCTAATATAACAAAAAGTGGGGGTTAACCTTAAGGTCCCAAGGGAGCAAAGCACGAGCTGCAAAAAGTTACCTACTCCATCAAATAGCTCTCGTAATTCGAGCTCCAGTACACCTCATATCGCTAATGCAACAACTCAACCTCCTTCTCCTCGCTAAGTAGCCTAATGGACTCGCCCTAGTCTAGAGGTTTCTGAAGCCTGACCACTTGATGTAGCAGCTCAGACATAAGCCTATCACAGGCCTGCACAATGAAAGCTCAATAGGGGGAGGAGGATGCAGAATACAGTAAGACTGCACCTAAACTCACCACGAAGTGAAGCCGACAGACTTCCTCGAAGACAGAACATACTCCTGTTGATCCTGCCTCTTCATTCCCAGAAGAACCGACCTCAGGCAAAACATATTCACTCAGAGGAACCGCCACCCGGGAATCAGATACTCCGGGAGTAGCAGACTCGGACGATGCCCTCTCCTCGAAGACACGAGCCCGTTCGACCACACTGCGGGTACCAATCCCATTTATTACCATCGCCCCTTGGCTTGGAGGCCGACGCCTTTTCCTCCCCTTTGGAAGAGCACTGCATCATCCCGAAGAACCGCCCGATACCTGCGAACGGCAAAGCCAGTACAAAAGAAAGGAGGGAAATGTTACTTCAAATATACGAATGGCAAGGCAAAGGCAGCGTGCGTGCATACCTTGGTATTTCGCTCGCCATATGGCATGAAATATAGCTCGCCACCGACGCTCATTGTAGGTCAAATGGGTTACCAGCCTCCGGACCCAGCCGGGAAGGTCAAGGACTTCGCCCGGCGTCCATGAAGTTTCTGCAACAAGGGAGAAAACACTATTATTCAACTAATTTTTGCTATAGGCAAAATCTGAAAAAGCACCAGACGCTTCGCTCACGTGCATAATTCCACCCTTCGGGAAATGGCAAAAGCTCCATAGGGATAATGTCGACCGTCCAGACCCGGATAAACCAACTAGCCCACTCTCGATCCCCATCCTCTTCGTCGTCAACTACAAAGGGTATGGACGAACGACACCTCAGGGTTAGCAGGCCCTGGTGATGAAAGGGTCGGTATAGCCTAACGAGATGGTTAAGCATGAATTCAAGACCAGCCTTCTTCGCAAAGAACCTCATCACCAACACCACCCGCCAAAACGACAGATGTATCTGCGCCAAAGTAACCCGATACTTCAAGCAAAAATCAAGCACAACCCTATCAAGGGGACCAAATGCAAAAGGATATAGGTATATGCTCAAGAATCAATCAGTAAAGTCCATAATACTCTTATCTAGGGGAAGCACCTACAGCGCTATCCCCTCGCTCCATCCACAGTATTTTCTCACCGTCTCCAGATGTTCCCCTCTTATCAAAGACACCGTCTTTAGAGCGAACTCCTGCGGTTCTTGAGCACCGCGAGAAGCACTCCCCACTCTCTGCCGGCCCGGCCCCGAAGTGGTTTCCATGACTATGGTAAAACTAACAAATTAGAGCAAGGGCGTGCGCCAACACTTTTTGTGCCTGAAGAAATAAAGAACCTATGCCAAAGTAGAAGGGCAGCTATCTAAAAATACTGAGGCCTTGCGAAGAAGTTGAAGCCGCCCCACATATGTGTGATAAGAAGCGACGACTCACCTACCCGGAGTGAGCCCCAGAAAACCTACAGCCTCGATGCAGATCGACGGGGTGATACCCGATCCCGAAAGCATCCTTCTATGAGAAGCCAAGATTCGAGGAATCGTCCGTATTATCTCCAATCTCAAGGTAGCACTCTACCCCGAGGATCCCCACCAAAAATAAGTCGGACTTCGGGAAGCTTTTGATGCCATCACTCAACACGAGGCAATACCTGATCTCATGGTTCCCTTTCTAAAAAGAGGAATAAGCACAGGAAGCTCCGATCATGAAAGCTCCACGAAGGTCCGAGGCAGCGCCCAAGTTCGGGAAACTCCTCAACAGAAGTTTATCCTATACATTTTAAGAAGGCTATCTGCATCAAGATCAAAAGGGACCCCCAAGTACCCAAAGCTGACCTTCATTCAGGATAACATTCTCGAAGGCCCCAAAATTTGGCATGTTATCCCCATACAACTCAGAGGGCCCCGACAGCCCGGTCCTATTAGGTCAATTCAGGATTGGTCCGAGGTAAGAAGATGGGTTCGGAAGGGAGCCATGTTGATTGGTAGAGGATTGGAAAGAGCGCTCATGCCCAAGTTAAATGTCAGTGGTCAAAAATAAAGGAAGACATTCAAAAAACCTCAAAGGGCACGAGAACATGCAATTACATAGCAAGAATCGAAAGCAGAAGTCAATGAAGTTCATTCATATTCATAATGATCCATGTACAATAGCCCTCGGGGGGTCCTTACATATAATTACAAAAGCCTACTGAGATCTACAAGAGGAACAGAAGGATGTACATGTGATGAAACATGAGGGCCCGGTCCACCCTCGAAGATCCATCTCCGGTATCAGCATCCTCGAGCGCCGCTCCCTCGAGCACGCATCCTCAAGGGTGGTTCCTTTGACCTCCACCTCCTCTAGGTTCCCAGCTCAATCCCCTAAGGGATTCCCACCAGAGAAGATGAAGAAAAGGAAAGGAGGGGACGTAGAGGAGGTAGAGAAAAGAGACATGGACCACCAAAGCCAAAGGTTAAAGATTTGGCGGGCCTCAGCCTCAACAGCCGGTAGTGCCACTTTATCCCTTGGGAAAGAAAAAACCCTAGGGATGAAGTGTCACACCAGGCCTGGGTAGGAGAGTGAGAAGCGGTGCATAATCCGAACGACTGCCTACATGAGGGGGAAACCGACTCCCCATCCGTCATCACCTCAGGCTAACAGTAGCAGCAAAGGCCAGCATATCGACGACCACAACAATAACGGGACAACACAATTATGCTCGACAAAGGGAAGTCCCGGTAAAGGGCTACAACATGATCTAAGGGAGCTTCACCAAATGGCCTTGAGGCCATGAGCCCCAAGCATGATGTTCAAGGATAGAAGAAGATGATAAGAAGGAATGGGCAAATAAGCCAACAAAAGCACTAGGATAGGAAAAACAACGCCAACACACTCCCATTTATAGGGGGTTACGACACGATCATCAAGGCTTTGAATGATTGACCGACTGACGTAGTTAATGTATCCTTGGAAGACCAAATCAATGGCGGTATCTTCACCTTGAAGAGCAGGAATCAGGAGTGCATTGAATGAAGTCGAAAATTCATGAACCCGCGGATGCCCCGGTTTCCACAAAGCTCGCGCCAGGAGTCGCATCATCGGTATGACATTGCCGTAAGGAGCTCGAGGAGTCAATTGTCAGAATCATTTCCCATCACTTCGCTCAGGGAAACACGGAGACTATCTGTACTCGGCAAAATCAGAGGACTTGATTTCTCTCTCTCAAGTCACTTCGCAAGAATGCCTCGAGACCCTGAGGACAAGAAGCCGCGACTGAGTTCCCGATCACAGGTCTCGTCGAGGCCTGACTCAGAGAAGACAGAGATAGAAGCCAGGATAGAAGGGGAAGTTCCCAAGGCACATGGCTAAGTCTGAGAGGGCCGGCCTATCTAGAGTCCATGATGAGGCATCATGTCAAGACATCCCATCTCCATACTTTGTAATTAATGCCCATGTACTTGTAGTGGAGTTCCCCTCTTATATAAAGGGGGCTCACGCTACCTTGTGAAGGGCTGATGTTGCTCCATTTTCTTCACAAGTGCAATAGCATCTCTCTCTCTCTCTCTTTTCTTTCTAACTTACTTGTTCTCACTGGCCCGAAGCCACCTTATATCCCTCGTTCTCTTACTTGTTCGTCGTTATATAGCTTGGTATTGGCCATAAATAGCCTTGATTAATTATTTCTCCAACTGTTATTCCATTCCCGACTATCCCTGATAGCCCAAACTCGACCCCGAGGTCCCCCTCGACCAAACCTGCACCCGGGCAGTAGGCCCTTCGATTCGATTACTATCTCATTCTATCATGCATTTCATCATTAAACTCCATATTATTAGCATCAACTGCTCTAACAACTATCTCGGGAATAGATAACGTATTTTTAGAATCCCATTTATAAATTTAATTGTTGTTACCATTTTCACGGTAAACAAAGAATAATTAAAAAAATAATAACTCACTCCATAATTAATAAAAATCATTTAATACATAAGCATAACAATAGATTTAATCCAAACTTCAATAAGGAATATTTCCATAAACAAGATTCAAGTTTTGAAATAAATACTGCACATTTAGATATTCAATACATAGCAAGTTATTGAAGAAATGAGCAAAGGATTGAGATATTCTCAACCAAAGTCTTCAAATCTTCAACCCCCAAGTGTGGTGTAAGAAACCCTAGCTCCCAAAATTTTATATTTAGTCAATAAGACCAAAGATTATGCCAATGATCTTTTCCAAATGAGATGGGTCGAGTATTAAATTGTTAGGGAGCCAAAAATGTGAAATGTCAATTCTTTCTAGATTCTACCAAGTTAGTATGCTACGCGACCGTGCAAAAAAGCACGACGATTGCGGTGAACAACTTTTGCAGTGCGTCTCTATCACAAAAAGAGCCATTTTTTCGCGGAGAATACTTGGCCAGATTGACCGACCATCCAACTATGTCTTCGCGATCAGCAGAAACTTATCGCGGTTCACTTCTTTCCACAGATATGTGATCACTGACGAAGCTCCATGTTCTCGAAAGGCACTCGACCAGCATTTGCCCAAACATCCCTTAAATACATTCACATTCCAACAGACGCGTTCGCAATAGTCGTTTTCCTTGAAGTTCGTGACTGAAAAGAGAAATAACTGGCAATAGTTAATTATTTCCATTTTAACTTTTTTTCTTTTGTATCTTCCCTAAATCACATAATACCTGAAATATGCCAATAAACCTTAACAAATTCTTTAGTTTCTCAATAAAATCATCTATTGGTCTAAGTATAAAAAAAAAGTTGGTAAATTATTAAATTATCAAACTCCAAAAATTAAACTATTGCTTGTCCTCAAGCAAGTAAACAACTAAGAAAATCCTTCAATAGAATCATAACTTAAGGTCCATGGTACCCCAACATCATATCAAGTCAAAAAGGTTCAAATTAAACACAATCTAGCGACTTTGGTTGGTAGCAATAATTAATCCAAAGCATATGAATCACTAACTTCTCACAAATTTCATTTCAATTCAAGTGCTCAAACACCATGTTAATTAAAGTAGCAATCAAGTCAAGACACTAAAACTTCAAAATTTTCCTATTGATCACATAACAACTTTCTTTGATTCGTTTGTCTCAATTGGAAAAAGAAATAATTTCACAACTCAAACTTTCATGTGCCCTCATAATAAGAAGAGAATCCCACAAATATTACAAGTATTTCAAAATAAAAGTGGGATGTCAAATTGGAATAATTTAGATCTCTCTCCCACAAAAAAGTCAAATGCTCAAAAGTGGTACCATATGCTTTTCCTTTGTGTAGATCTCCACTAATGTAGTTACACCTAATTCAAAATCAATTTGCACATAATAGTTACAACGAAGGATTTTGGATAAGGGTAAGATAACATTTTGGGTAAAAACCTACAACCTTCCCTTAGCATTTCATCACATAAAGTTTAATCACATTTCCTTTCTCTCTTCATATCTTCCACCCTATGTCTCTGATAACAACAAGGTCGAGAATCCAAAGTAGAGTAAGAATATTAAAAGTAAATACGGAAGCATAAAAATAAGAAATTCAACGGCTAGAATTAATGTACAGAAAATAAAGGATATGGAAAAACTGTCACACCCCGAACTTGGGGGCAAGACCAGCACTCGGTGCCTCACTTAACCTAGCGTACCAACCTGCCATTGAGGGACTCTAAACATACAATGTCATACTTTGGCCATGGGACCACATTTTAAGATAATTTGCAAAGCAAAATATAAACCTAAACAGAAACTAGCTTTGACTAAACCTCAATATAAAGCTCGGCCGATAAGGCCGTCATAACTACTACAGTGACAAACTAACAAAATATACATACAAGGCCCACAAACCAACATACTGCACTAACTGACAGGATATGTCTACAATCCTCTACTGATGGATGTACTGTGGTTGAAATAGGGCCCTAACATATCCATAATATATATATATATATATATATATATGTACTCAAAACCCTAGACCAACAACTCTGAAGGACGTGGAGCTTACTGATCAAGCTGATCACTGACATCACCTATGGAAGAGGTCTACCAGGTTGTCTATCGAAACCTGCATGCATGAAATACAACGTCCCCAGGAATGGGACATCGGTACAAAATAATGTACCGAGCATGTAAGGCAATAGAATAACTGAAAGCTAAAACTAAACTGATAATATAATAACTGAAAGTAACTGGGAGTCAAAGATAATCTGGAGATATACTTACCTGCTGATACTCACTCAACTCTCTTAGTATAGTAAGTAAAATAGTTGTACGACCCTATAGGGCTCGAAACGCGTAACTGCTCTGCCATAGTCGCTCATAGGTGCTCGGTCATAGTAATCTCTGTATCTCGGCCATTCTGGGCTTGATCATAGGTGCTCGACCACAAATAGCTCGACATATAACTTACCATCTGATTAGAGGTTGCCCAATAGGAGCCTACCCATCGATTATATCTCGATGGTGGTGAAAATACTGTAATACTGTATATATATAGACCTTTTTTGTCTCTTGGAAGAAGAAAATGCTTAATTAAATATAAAGTCCCGATAAGGGATAATACTATAACTTATGGGACTAGGATAATGTACATAAGTTCAGGAATACGAACTTCTCTTTATATCTCGCTATCAAACTCATGTAGTTACGGGATCATGCCAAAATGAAGGAAAGGTGTAGCCTTAACATACCTTATCACAATCTTTTAAATCACCAAGTTAAAATTGCCTATTCACACTTAAATCAACAACAACAATAAAAATACTATCATTAAGTTTCGAAAGGGACAACTATCGCACAACGAACGACAAGCTTATTTTGTATTAAAAGGGCAACATCTCCCCTATAATATTTACTTCCTCCAAATTCAAGATGACACCAACAATACACAACAATAATAAAATATATAAATTATTTTCCAATCGTATATACACAACAAAATGCTACAAAACAACCCAACACACCCCAATCTCTTTATACTCAAAACGACCACTGTAGTAGTGTCAAACAACTCGAAAATGTTACGATGAATGACCAGACCACAACCTTGCATTTATGTGGTGTTTCTACACACCGTTTATCCTCCAAAACTCCCTAAAATAGTAGCAAAATACTCAATCTAACAGCAATACAAAACAGTCTGCTACAAGTGAATAACTCGAACTCACGACTTCCGATCACTGTCCCGTGAGTTCTTAAAATTATAGAACGACTTTGCATAAATCTCCATCAGAAAAAATGGATGAAAGAAAGCGTTAAACTTACCTTATTTGTTTAATAACTCAGCTCATATATTGGTTCTTCAAACTCTATGTTTTACCTCCAAATAGAACTTGAAAATGAGAGAAAATCAATTAGGGTTTGTGAGCAATTTTTGGGAGGATGTTTGAAGGAGTTTAGGTCATTATTGTTCCCTATTATCATTTTATTATATGAAGGAAATAGGACTTTAATATGTCTCTTTGGACGACCCAAACTGGTCCATTTTTGGACATATATAATCCTCTCATTTAAGCAAGTAGGTGACACACCTACTTGTCACCTAGCAGTCTGTGCAGTCTCACAAAAATGCATATATCTCTTTACTCTGATGTCTTAATCACAAAAAGTTTAATGTGTTAGAAAATACACTCATATATCTTCAATTTTATGGGTGTAACACCCCATAACTCTAAGTATATTGGGAGAAAATTGCAGTTACATTTGACCCAAATTTTAGTAAAACTTATGTACGTAACAAGTGATGACTTTCATCGACTTTTGTTCCACAACTCGCTTGACCTCAAAACATAACAAATGACTATAATAAAACTAAAATAAATCATATCATAACCCTCTTATCATATTAAGAATCCTAGTCTCACCCTAAAGGTACATGTTATAATATTCCAAACTTGTCGACTTTCGATGAAATATTATTTTCTTCAATTCCTTTAGCTTCTGAATCTTCCAACTCTCTTTGTACTTCTTATTCATGTTCTTCAATATTTATAACCTATGAGGTAGCATGATAACTTACTTCATATACTTTCAAAAAGGATCTCATTTTTCATCTTTCATTAGATTGCTTGCGACGTACTCTTACGTACAAAAATATGGGGTGTAACATTACTCCCCCCTTAGGAAAATTTGTCCTCGAATGTTTACTCTTAGAGACTTGGGAAAATTTTGCTAGAGTCTCCTCCGCACACGAGACTAAAACCAACATGCATGTAGCCAGAAAACATATTATACATGCCACACATGGCCAATGTCTATAAATAGCAACGCTTGGCCTTACACGCCCGTAAATCATAAATACTGAAAGTCAAAAATAAGAGTTTACCTGATGGCCTACTAGCCTGAATAGAGTTGTGCTGAGGTATCCTATCTCAAGCCATATCGTCAGTTTGAAATAAATGGGGATATTTAGATTTCATTTCTTCCTCCACTTCCCACGTCATCTCTTCCACGTTCTTGCTCCTCCATAAAACTTTCACGGAGGCTACCTCCTTATTTCGTAGCTTGCAGATTTGTTGGTCTAGGATGGCAACGGGAACTTCCTCGTATGATAAGTCCCCAATGATATGTACATCATCAATAGGCACCACTCGGATAGGATCGCCAATGCACTTCCATAACATAGATATGTGAAAAACCAGATGGATACACTCTAATCTTGAGGGAAGGTCTAACTTATATGCTACTCGGACCACTCTTCGAATAATCCTATAAGGCCCAATATACCGTGGGCTAAGCTTTCCTTTATTGCCAAACCTCATCATGCCCTTCATAGGCGACACCTTTAAGAACACCCAGTCATCAACCCTAAACTCTAAGTCTCGTCGCCGCATGTCAGAATATGGCTTATGGCGACTTTGAGTTATCAAGAGTCGCTCCTGGATAAGCTTTACTTTCTCTACGGCCTGCTGAACCAAGTTTGGCCCATGTAACCCAGATTATCCAACATCAAACTACCCTATAGGAGATCTGTACTTACGCCCATACAAAGCCTCATACGGAGCTACCTGGATAATGGAGTGGTAACTATTATTATATGCAAACTCGATAAGAGGTAGATATTCATCGGAACATATTTTAAAATCCAACACACATGCTCGTAACATATTGTTGAGCGTTTGAATTGTGCGCCGAGTTGTCCATCAGTATGTGGATGAAAAGCTATGCTGAGATTCACCTGAGTCCCTAGACCTCTCTAAAATGACCTCCGGAAATATGCTATAAAACGGGCCCTACAGTCAGATATAATAGATATTCTTACTCTGTGTAGCCACACTATCTCCTTAATATATAATTTCTCATAATGTTCGGCAGTATATATAGATCTGACTGGTAGGAAATGGCTAATTTCGTGAGCCTATCGACTATCACCCATATAGAATCAAACTTGCTATGAGAACGATGCTAACCTGTGACAAAGTCCATGTTTATCGCCTCCTATTTCCACGTCGGAATCTCTATAGTCTGCATTACTCCTCCGGGCTTCTAGTGCTCTACCTTCACCTGGTAGCAACTAGGACACTAGACGACAAACTCATCAATGTTCTTCTTCATATCGTTCCACCAGTACATATCCTTATTGTCATGATACATCTTCGTCGTCCCAGGATGAAAGGAGTACCACAAATAATATGCCTCTGACATAATCCTATCTCGTAGCCCTGCTACATCTGGAACATACAGATGACCCCTATATCTGAGAACCCCATCTCCCTTGAGCTCTAACAACGTCTTCTTCTAATGCGGAACTCGCTCTCTCAACTCGACCAACTCTGGGTCCTCGTAATGCCTTTTCTTGACTTCAGCTATGAGAGATGATTTTGTAGTATTTTGGAGTACAACTCCACCATTGTAGGAATCTACTAACCGAACCCCCAAACAAGCCAATTGATGAATATCTCTAGCTAATTGTCTTTTCTCAGCCTCTACATGTGCTAAGCTACCCATAGATCGGCAACTCAAGGATTCTACTACAACATTAGCTTTCCCTGGATGGTAGAGAATGTGAACATCATAATCTTTCAATAGCTCTAGCCATCACCTTTGTTGCGTCTCTTTTGCAAATTCAACTCTTTTTTCTTGAAGATATATTGTAGGCTTTTATGATCTATAAATACATCAACATGAATACCATATAAATAATGCCGCCATATCTTAAGTGCATGTACAACCACAGCTAACTCGAGGTCGTGGGTCGGATAATTCCTCTCATGCTTCCTTAACTGCCTTGAAGCATATGCAATTACCTTCCTATGTTGCATTAGGACACATCTTAACCCGATACTTGCGGCATCAGAATACATGGCATAACCTTGTGGACCCTCTGGAAGTGTTAGAACTGGCACTGAGGTCATCCTATTCTTAAGCTCTTGGAAACTCTTCTCGCAAGCCTCTGTCTACTGAAACTTAGCTACTTTTTTAGTAAGCTTCGCCAATGGTGATGAAAGGGAAGAAAAACCCTCTATGAACCTCCGGTAGTATCCAACTAAGCCTAGAAAGCTACGAACCTCTGTCAGAGTGGTAAGTCTAGGCCAGGATTTCACGACCTCAATCTTCTGAGTGTCTACCTTTATACCTTCATCGAACACAATATGCCCCAAGAATGATATAGACTCCAACCAGAACTCATATTTAGAAAACTTAGCATACAACTTACGATCACATAGAGTTTGGAGTACCGCTCGCAGGTGGTCTGCATGCTCCTCCTTTGAACGTGAATAAACTAGAATATCATCAATAAATACTATCACGAACAAATCTAAAAATTGCCAGAATAGGCTATTCATCAAGTACATAAATATGGTGGCTGCATTGGTCAACTAGAAGGACATGATAAGGAACTCGAAGTGGCCATATCGAGTCCAAAAGGCTATCTTCGAAATATCTTTCTCCCGAACTCTGACCTGGTGGTACCCTGACCTCAAATTTATCTTTGAAAAGCATCTAGACCCGTACAACTGATCAAACAAGTCATCGATCCTTGGAAGTAGATACTTATTCTTAATAGTTACCTTGTTCAACTACCTATAATCAATACACATCCTCAGTGAGCCATCTTTCTTTCGCACAAACCATAACGGTGCACCCCAATGTGAGGTACTGGGCCTGATAAAACCTTTCTCAAGAAAATCTTTTAACCGCTCCTTCAACTCCTTTAATTCGGCAGGTGACATTCTATACGGAGGGATGTATATTGGTTGAGTTACCGGAAGCAAACCGATGCTAAAATCAATCTCTCGCTTTGGAGGAATACCTGGAAGCTCATCTGGAAACACACTTCATACTCTTTGACTACTGGAATAGACTGAAGTGTAGATATGTAAGCCTCTACATCTGTAACTCGCACAATATGATAAACGTACCCTTTTACGATCATTTTCCTTATCTTCAGATAGGAAATAAACCTACCTCTGGGTATCGCTGTATTACCTATCCATTTAAGGACTGGCTCACCTGGAAATTGAAATCAAGCTGCCTTTGCTCGACAATCAACTGTGGCATAGCAAGTTGTCATCCAGTCCATGCCTATGATAGTATCAAAATCCATCATCTCTAGCTCAACTAGGTCGGCTGAGGTTTGACGATTACAAACTATCACTGTACAACCTTGGTAAACCCATCTAGCAATAATTGATTCTCTGACCGGTGTAGATACCGCAAAAGGATCACTTAGTATTTCAGGCATTATACCAAACTTCCCCGCGACAAATGGGATAATATACGATAAAATAGATCCTGGGTTTATAAAGGCATAAGCATCGTGAGAGAAAATGGTCAATATACATGTCACAATGTCTGGTGAAGACTCCTGGACCTGTCGACCCGCTAAACCATTGATATGGTTTTGGTTACCACCTGAATTGGAACTTATACCTCTGCCTTGATATCTACCATCCAAAGACTGAGACTCGCACCCTGAAGGATGCACAGACATAGATGATCCTGTTGCAGAACTCGTTGGTTGTGCCATACCCCCAGAATCTCTATTTGGGCAATCTCGCATTATATGCCCCAGATGCCCAGATGTATAACAAGCATCAGAACCTACTCGACATTGGCCCAAGTGTCCTCTACCACATATGTCACACTGCGGTAGAAATGACCATGCCTGCCCTGAACCTCATTGTCTCTGCAAACCCGACGCCTGTGAGCTCTCACCTGGAAAATCTCATCCTCTTACACTGCCCTTGCTTAGTCCTCTGTATACCCTATTGCCAATGCCTACCACTTTCTACATTCTAGGCAAATGCCTGAATCCGGGAGATATCCATACTATCCTACAATGCAATAGTTGCACATGCCTCGGTCAACTCCGAGGCCAACCCTTCTATAAACTTGTGGATCTTGTCCTACATAGTAGCAACTATGGATGGAACATATCTGGCCAATGAGTCAAAACTGAGACTATACTCTCGAACACTTATATTTGACCTACTCGAGGGCTAGAAACGGATCTACTCAAAGCTGTCGGATCTCCCGTGGTAAGTACTGGTCAAGGAAGGTATCTGAAAATTTTTCCTAAATAGCTGGAGGTGAATCAAGTCCCCTAGACCTCTCCAATCATTCGTACCAAAGGATGGCTATATCTCAGAGTCAAAAAGCTGCTAGCTCAACTGCCTCTTTCTCTATTGCATGCATAACCCGAAAGATCCTATGAAGCTAATTTATAAAATCCTACGGGTCCTTCCTCTGATCTGTCCCCGTGAACTCTGAGGGACTCAAAGCAATAAACTCTCGGACCCTTGTACTCCCAGACTCGTCAAAAGACCCGGCACTAGATGATGCCCTAGACTATTACTGGGTAGCTACCAACTGTCTCAACAAATACACCACTCTCCTCAAGTCTTAATCTGATAGAAGTGGAGGGGGAACTAGATGTGCGGTATCCCTAGGAATATCCTCAGGTGATGGAGGAGCTGGTAATGCCTGAGTAAGTATCTCTCCCTGGGCCTCAGACTGGGCCACATCTATTGGGGGTACCCTAATGGTCCCCTCACTTGCTGTTGTATCTCTCCTCTGGCTAGCCGTAGTCTTTCTAGTCACCGTCCTCTATGTATGCAAATACCAATAAGTTTAACTCAAATTTCCTATAACTCAGTTCTATAGCATGATTTAGAATTGAAAGAAGGGTAACCAACTCCCAAATTCCCTGTAGTTCCCGTTTTATATAATGTGGTGCACAACACATCTATAAAACAAAACCCTACAAGACATGCCTTGTAAACTCCTAGGACATAATTGCTCTGATACCAAGTTTGTCACGTCCCGAACCTGGGGGCGAGACCGGCACCCGGTGCCTCACTTAACCTAGCATACCAACTTGCGACTGAGGGACCCTAAACATACAATGTCATACTTTGGCCATGGGGCCACATTGCAAGACAATTTGCGAATAAAAATATAGAACTGAACGGAAACTAGCTTTGACTAAATCTAAATATAAAGATGGGCCGACAAGGCCGTCATAACTACTACAGCTGAGAAAACAAACAAAATATACATACAAGGCCTAAAAGCCCAACATACTGCACTAACTGTTAGGATATGTCTACAAGTCTCTACTGATGGATGTACTACGGTCAAAATAGGGCCCCAATCTACCCATATTATATATACATATATACACAATTTTTACTCAAAACGCTAGACTCGGTAACTTTGAAGGATGTGGAGCTTACCGATCAAGCTGATCACGACAGTACCTACGGAGGAGTTCTACCAGGCTGTCTCTCAGTATAGTAAGTAAAATAGTTGTCCGGCCTATAAGGCTTGGAACGTGTAACTGCTTTGTTGTAGTAGTCTCGCTCATAGGCGCTCAACCATACTAGGCTCTATATCTCAGCCGTTTTGTGCTTGCTCATAGGCGCTCGGCCACACTTGGCTTGGTATATAACTTACCATTTTATCAGGGGTTGTCCAATAAGGCCCTGCCCATCGATTATAGCTTGATGGTGGTGAAAATATTATAATGCTATATATATATATATATAAAGAGAGAGAGAGAGAGGGAGAGAGAGAGAAAGAGACCCTCTACTCACTTGGAAGAAGACAATATTTAACATAATATAAATTTCCGATAAGGGAGAATACTGTAACTTATGAGACTAGGATAATGTACATAAGTTCAGGAATACAAATTTCTCTTTATGTATCGTTAAGAAACTCATGTAGTTACAGGATCATGCCAAAATGAAGGAAAGTTGTTGCCTTAACATACCTTATCAGAATCTTTTCAACACCATGTTGAACTCGCCTATTCGCATCTTAATCTGCAACAATTATAATAATACTATCATTAAGTTACGAAAGGTACAATTATCACACAATAAACGACAAGCTTATTTTGTATTAAAATGGGCAGCATCTCCCCAATAATCCTTACTTCCTCCAAATTCAAGATAAAACCAAAAACACAAGAACACAACAACAACAAAAAAAATATACATTATTTTCCAACCTTTTATACACCACAAAATACAAGAAAACATCCCAACACACCCCAATCTCTTCATACACAAAACGACCACCGTAGTAGTGTCAAACAACATGAAAATGTTACGACGAACGACATGCCCACCACCCTGCATTTATATGGTGTTTCTGCACACCCTTTATCCTCCAAACCCCCCTAAAACAGTAGCAAAATAGTAATTCCAATAGCAACACAAAACAGTCCGCTACAAGTGAATAACTCGAACGCACAACTTTTGATCACTGTCTCGTAGTTCTTACAATTATAGAACGACTTTCCATACATCTCCAGAAGAAAAAAAGGATGAAGGATAGCAGTAAACTTACCTTATTTGTTGAATAACTCAGTTCCTGTCTTGGTTCTTCAAACTCTAGGTTTTACCTCTAACTAGAACTTGAAAAAGAGAGTAAATCAATTAGGGTTTGTGGGCAATTTTTAGGAGGATGTTTGTAGGGGTTTAGGTCTGGTTATTGTTCCCTATTATCAGTGTATTATATGAAGGAAATAGTCCTTTAAAAGGTCTCTTGGGACGAGCTGAACTGGCCCATATTTGGACATATATAATCCTCTCATTTAAGCAAGTAGGTGACACACCTACTTGTCACCTAACAGTTTGTGTAGTCGCGCAAAAATTCATATATAACTCCACTCCATTGTCTTTTTGACAAACGGTTTAATGCTTTAGAAAATATACTCATATATCTTCAATTTGATGGTTGGAACACCCCGTAACACTAAGTATATTGGGAGAAAATCGCAGTTATATTTGACCCAAATTTCAGTAAAACTTATTAATGTAACATGTGATAACTTTCATCGACTTTTGTGCCATAACTCGCTTGACCTCAAAAATTAACACATGACTATAATAAAACTAAAATAAATCATATCATAACCCTCTTATCATGTTAAGAATCCTAGTCTCACCCCAACGGTACATGTTATAATATTCCAAACTTGTTGACTTTTGATGAAATATTATTTTCATCAATTCCTTTAGCTTTTGAACCTTCCAGCCCTCTTTGTACCCGTTGTTCATGATCTTCAGTATTTGTAACCTCCAAGGTAGCATGATAACTTATTTCATATACTTTCAAAGATGATCTCATTTTTGGTCTTGTATTAGTTTGCTTACGACGCACTTTTACGTACGAAAATATGGGGTGTAACAAAAATTCATAAAATAATTCCAAGAACTTCCAAGAACACAAGTTCTATAGCCTTGATAAGATCCAAACAAAGACAATTTTGATTAATTTAAGAAATCAAATGCCTTTACTTAAAAATTAATCAAAACAATAGATTCGGATCTTGACCGCTTAACGAGTAGCTTGAGATAACAACTACTAACTAGTAATTATCGCCTTCTAAGAATACCACAAAGGAATCAATCATATCACAATAAAGAAGTTATTTTACTACCTTGAAATATGAACTACTAAATGATATCACAATAAAGAAGTTATCTTACTACCTTGAACTATGAACTAGTAAATGTTGAAACATAAATCTCAAAGCATAAGTACCAAAGGTTCAAAAGAATTGTCAAAGTACAATATTATTAATCAATAATGAAATACCATAATGAACAAAAAGAACTCCTATTATAGAAGCAAAAAGTCCTTAAAAATAGGTAGGATGGATACCAAGGCATAAAAGAAACCCTAAAAGATTATTCTAGAATCTTAAAAAGAAACACTAACTTTGTAATGACCAGACCAATCGTTTTGAGTGTTGTAGCCCCGTTCTCCCATTTATTGCCTATTCTGTATTTGTTTGTTGTTATGTAACTTTCCGGGGAAGAGGTTTGGTTTCAGGGATGTTCCGGAATGAGTTGGGATACTTAGTCCCAAGGTTGGAAGCGTAAGTTGAAAGAGTTGACTGGATGTTGACTTTTGAGTAAATGACTCCGAAATGGAGTTTTGATTGTTCTGATAGCTCTGTATGGAGATTTTGGACTTAGGAGCATTTCAGGATATTGATTTGGAGGTCCGTACATGATTTTGGCTTGAATTAGCGAATGTTGGAAAAATAGAAGTTTGGAGAGTTGAGAAGTTTGATCAAGAATTGAATTTGTGGTTACTAAGCTAGGATTTTGGTTCCAGAAGTTGGAATAGGCCCGTTGTGTCATTTATGATACCGGTGCAAAATTTGAGGTCAATCGGAGTTGATTTGATAGATTTCGGCATCGATTATAGAAGTTGGAAATTCATTAGTTTCATTAGGCTTGCATTGGGGTGAGATTAATGTTTTTGATATTATTTGATGCGATTTGAGGCCTCGACTAAGTTTGAATCATGTTTTAGGACTTTTTGGTATGTTTGATTGAGGTTCCGGGGGTCTTAAGTGGTTTTTGGATGCTTAACGGATTGAAAGTTGACTTGAAGAGTTGCTGAAGTTTGCTGATGCTTGTGCTTCTGGTTTCCTTATATGCGATTGCGAGTGGAGGATTGCAATCACGAAGAGTATTAGAGCATATAGGATTTTTGTTCTATGCGTTATCATGAAGGAGTTCGCGATCATGTAGCTTGGGAAGGCAATGCTATGCGATCGTGTAGCAGGGGGCGCGTTCGCGAAGGAGGAAGAGGAGGCCTGGGCTCCACGTGTTGTTCATTACGATCGCGTGAGGCTATCCGCGATCGCGTAGGTCAGGGATAATTGGTGACCACATTTGCGACCTGGTCTATGCGTTCACATAGAAGGCTTTTAGGCCACTGAAGATTCTGTTCTTCGCGATCGCGAAGGAAATTTCGCGATCGCGATGTGTAATCCCTGGACATAATATAAGTTTTCAAAAATGAGAGTTTGAGTTATATCTCATAATTTGATTTTGGGAGCTCAGATTGAGGCAATTCTTGGAGGGATTTTCAAGGGATTGATTGGAATAAATGATTCTGTTATGACCCAAACTGAAGGGTCATGACAACACCCGGTACCTTAATCAACCGATTACCAACTCAACATATCTTTCTTATCATACTATCATTGGTAACTGGGCCAACATGGCCACAACTCGTAATGTATAACTATAAGTGGGAAAACACTGTATCAATGAACCATATTTCTTAAAACATGAATACATATGGGTCGTCAAGGCCTCTGACATACTATACAAAATGAACCTCTGTCTACAAAGCCTCTAAGAGTATTTGACATCAAATGGGATAGGGTACTGGCCTACCCATAAGTCTGTAGCAAAATTCTGACATGATGACTCATAGACTCGGTTGCACTCTGAATGAGGTGGAGTCTTACCGATACTTCGATGAATGCTAACCTCGTCTATTATGAGGGATCGTCAAACTAATTATATACACCCGCATGCAGCGTTCCCAACAAAAGGACGTTAATACTAATAATGTACCGAGTACGTAAGGCATATAAACAAGTATATCAAAGACATGGAAGAAACATGGAGTAAATGACTCAACCTATAAGTCTGGATTACTCTGTAAATCATGAAATACTTATAGTGTCATGCATATGCATATGAATGTCATGTCGTGCATAGGTACATGTATTCATAACATCATCAAGCCTCTTTGGGCATCCTATCATATTATCTCGGCCACTTTGGGCAAAATCATCAACGTATACTAGCTGATCAGGTGGTGGTGCGTATATAGTGTTGTAACCGTAACCTTTTCCTATATCCCATATACATATTATGTACATATATACGCGTATATAATGCCATCTGGTCATGGGTCA
Organism: Nicotiana tabacum; assembly: GCF_000715075.1. Classification (NCBI taxonomy): domain Eukaryota; kingdom Viridiplantae; phylum Streptophyta; class Magnoliopsida; order Solanales; family Solanaceae; genus Nicotiana; species Nicotiana tabacum. The sequence goes on from NC_134090.1 coordinate 106,900,788, forward strand.
ATGTACATGTATAAATGAATGCAATGCATGAGAAGTACGTCAATAAAATCTCTCGGAATGTCATAAAACCATTATTCCTTTGAGTAATATCATGAAATAAACTTTATCAACTTACTTATTTTCTGAGACCCATGAACAGATGTTGGAATAATAGGATATATGGGAAATCAAGAACATAAGCATCTCGGCATTTCTATGAATAGAGTCATTTATGGATGTTGTGCATTTGCTCGTTTCGTTTGTATCGCATGGATCATGCCAAAAGGAAAGAAGGGATAACATTAACATACCTGAGACGATTCTCTTGACAATCCCTCTAACACAAATCAATTACAACAACACGTAACGGTGAATCGAAGTAGGAAAAAATCTATATGATATTCTTGAGAAAGATTGTACCATGTTTTCTTAGAATTGCATCTCACGCATAATTGAATCTTGTATGAATTTTGTTGAAGCAATTTATGTGCTATAGCAGATCCGCATGATGTCTTTCCCAAATTGAATGAATGAATTTGAAATATCCCTTATTATCGTGGTGTGGGCCCCACTTCATAAGGTTTATTTAGCCACCAAAAAATCTCATAAAATGCCACCTAAATTTCCTAAACCAAGAGTCACTACTCGTATCCAAATAGTCACCCCTTTTTCCTTAATCAACTTTGTTAAATTCCCCACTAATCCAATAATTAACCAATTACCCACATAGTTAAGAATTATCTTAAATTACATAAGATACTACTCACTTTTAACACACTTTATACTTCTTACTATCATGGTCATGTGGTACCTTGTAGGGCACTAGTCCATAACACAGGGTATTATAGCTTGGACCTTGTTTTATTTAAAACTTCGACGAAACTCTTTTCCTTCGATTCGCTCACTCTTTCACCTTCACGAATTTACTTATCACTTGTTTGAAATAGCATAATACTTATAATCTCAAAACAATCTCATTCTCGAGCTTACGTGTTAAATTACAACGAAACTGTAATGTACAAAAATGCAGGATGTAACATCTCGTTTCCGAGCTTTCACCAATTTACTTATGGCATCCTTTTACATATAAAAACTTGGGGTGTAACCGATTCTAACTCGGATTTGGTTAATATACATGAATATATCATTGTTTCATCATTTATTAGAGGGTTGGGTTGAAAAAATTGGGAAAAATTGTAGAAACTTCATACGCTTAAATTTGAGGATTTGAAGGTCGAGTTGTTATCGGAATTGAGTAATTTTGGTATGGCTGGACTTGAGGTTGAATCGGGTGTTCGGATTTTGTTAATTTTGTCAAATGTTGAGATGTGGGCCAAGGGTTAACATTTTGAATTGATTTTTTGACATTTGCATACGAACTTACCTTTATCATATGAAATTGATTCGTATAGCTTGTGTTGATTGTATCGAGTTATTTGTGACTGGATTCGAGTCGTTCAGAGGCCGATTCGCGAGACAAGGGCTTGTTGGAGTAGATATTTGCTCGATTTGAGGTAATTAACGTTTCTAGATTTGGTTATAAGGGTATGAATCCTTGAATTACGTGTTATATGATTGGAGTTAAGGTGACACACATGGTAGGTGATGGGTATGTGGGCGTGCACCGTAGGAAATGTGACTTGGTCGATTCCGTGGAACTGTGTAGTCAAATAATCTTGTTATTATCCATATATTCTCCTTGTGTTACAGAAATTGAGTTGTGATTCATGATATAAATCATGCTTAGGCTATATGCTGGTACTGTTGGGACCCACAAGGGTCGAGTCTTAATTTGCAATTTTGTACTCAGTCACATCTATCATTTGCATATTATATCTCAGTCTTTGTTGCCATATATTGATACATCATATCATCATTGTTTGGGTTAATTGTCATGATATTCATGAGCCCGAGAGACTGGAGAGATTGATGACTAAGTGAGATCGGGGGCCTGATTGTGAGGATGTTTATGGGATCGAGTTGCACGCCATAGCAGGCTTTATTGATTCATATCATGATTGACTTATTTTAGCACTTGGGCAGGATTTTCCCCTCCGGAGTCTGGCTTACCTGCAGTTAGCGCAAAAACCTACTGAGTGCGAGTGCCGAGCAATTGGGAGGAATGAGTGACTGTGAGGACTGAGTGACTGTGAGGAGTGAGTAACTGTGAGGATTGAGTGAATGGCAGGACTGAGTATACTCCGAGAGTATGAATATGATTGTTTTTCACTGTGTTACATTACAGTTGGCATGCATAATTGACATGTAGATATAAAGATATATCATTCCTCATTTCAGTGACACTTGGAATATTTTATTTGTTTTGAGCTTAGTGAACTTGAAAGCATGTCTACATTTTTGTATTATTAAATTCTGCATTTGGACTGTACCTATTGAGCTCGTCACTACTTTTAGCTCAAGGTTAGTCTTGTTTCTTATTTAGTACACTAGGTCAGTTGTACTCCTACTACACTTTATACTTTGTGTGCCGATCCATGTACTTCCGAGTACGGCGACTTCTAGCTTTTGAAGATTTATCTATCGGGTACTATCGAGGTAGCTTCCTTGGCATCCGCAGACCTTGACTCTCATTCTTTTCATTTACTTGTATTGTTCTATCTTTCTAGATAGTGTTTTTAGCAGTCCGACAATGTTATTCTTTAGATGCTCATATATTTAGTGACATCCATATTTTGGGGGATATTGTATTGAGTCGCGGTATTTTCTTGTAAGTATTTATGAGGTTTTACTCTTAAACTTATTTTTTTATGTTTTCAAATTTAAAGATGCGTGATTTATTATGATTGTCGGCTTGCCTAGGACGAGAGGCGCCTCACGACATGTGAGATTTGGGTTGTGACAAGTTTGCATCAGAGCCTAAGTTACCTAGGTCTCACGAGTCATGAGTAGGTTTAGTTGAGTCTTGTGGATTAGTACAGATATGTCTGTACTTATCTTCGAGAGGCTACCGAACCATTAGGAAAACTTCACTTTCTTGTATTCTTGTCATGTGAATTCGTTGATTCCAGAAACTAAAACTTTATGTTATTCAATTTTCTCACGCATGGTGAGGACACTAGAAACACGTGCTACCGGATTGGGCAGACAGCCACCAGTACCACCAGCTAGGGCCATGAGAGGTCGAGCCTGCAGTAGAGGCCGAGGTACAACTTTTACAGTAGATAGAGCAGCATTTGCAGATCTTGTAGTTGCTCCAACTCAGGTGCAGATTCCAGATATGGTTGAGCTGGTGGGACCAGCTCAGGCACCAGTTGTGCCATTGTGATTCCAGGCCTTCATGGCACGAGTTCTCCATTCTTTTCTTAGATAAGTTTGTGCACCGACTCGCAAGGAGAAACTGCATAGGCAGGTTGAGCAGCCACGCTAGGGGGTATGCCCGTGATCCAGTACGAGATGAGATTTTTAGAGTTGGCTCGTCACGCGATCTGGTTGGTTCCCACAGAGAGGGAGAGGATTAAGAGGTTCATTAATGGCCTCAGCTATGGATTGCATTTTGTTATGACTTGGGAGAATACATCAGGTGCTAGGTTCGACAAGGTGGTGGATATTGAGCAGAGGCTAGAGCTGGTTCGTAGTCAGGAGCATGAGGAGAGGAAGGCCAATATGCCTCGTGGTGCAGGTGATTTTAGCGATGTTCCTTCTGGGGGCAGTCCTACCACAACTAGGGTCATCCTTACCGGCCCGCTCAAATGGCTCGTCCGGTTCATCACGACATATTAGCTAGCCATGGTTCATGCAGTGCCAATCCGGTTCAGTCATCTCTCTTTGCTCTCCCATATTAGAGATCATCTCGTGCTCCATCTATTTAGGGTTCATCTATGCCAGGTCCTTTCAATAGTTATTCTGGTTCACTGGGCCAGATTTAGTCTTGACCACCAGCGGGGAGTTGTATCGAGTGCGGAGAGTTTGGGCATGTGTGGTGAATTCTGCAGCAGTTAGTTCACCACCCGCCCAGCCAGCTCGGAATGGGTCTCAGGTATTTTGAGGTCGCCCTAGAGAGGGAGGCCAATCATGTGGTGGTCAGGATCGATTCAATGCTATTCCTGCCAGTCCAGAGGCTGTTACTTTAGATGCAGTGATCACATGTATTGTTTTAGTGTGCCATATAGATGCTTCCACATTATTTGACCCTAGTTCTACTTATTCCTATGCATCATCCTATTTTACTCATTATTTGGGTATGCCTCGTGAGTCCTTAGTTTCACATGTTGATGTATCTACGTCGGTTGGCGATGCTATTGTTGTGGACCGTGTGTATCGGTTGTGTGTGGTGGCCATTGAAGGATTAGAGACTAGAGTTGATCTCTTATTACTTAGTGTGGTTGATTTCGACATGATTTTGGGTATAGATTGGTTGTCTCCATGTCATGATATTCTAGATTTTCACACTAAGATTGTGACATTGGCGAGGCCGGGGTTGACAAAGATTGAGTGGAGAGGTTCTCTAGATTATGTTCCCAGTAGGGTGATTTCCTATATGAAGGCACAACGGATGATTGGGAAGGGGTGCTTCTCATATTTGCTTTTGTGAGGGATGTTGGTGTTTATACTCCTACTATTGATTCTGTTCCGATAGTGCGAGACCTTTCAGATATGTTTCATGCGGATCTGCTGGGCATGCTACCTGACAGGGATATTGATTTTGGTATTAACTTGGTGCCGGGCACTCAGCCCATTTCTATCTCCTCGTATCGTATGGCACCATCATAGAAGGAATTGAAAGAGAATATTCAGGAGCTTCTTGATAAGGGGTTTATTCGGCCTAGTGTGTCGCCTTAGGGTGCTCCGGTCCTATTTGTAAAGAAGAAGGATGGTACTATGCAGATGTGCTTAGACTATAGGCAGTTGAACAAAGCTACAATAAAGAACAAGTATCCTTTGCCGCACATTGATGATTTGTTTGACAAGCTTCAGGGAGTGAGAGTGTTCCCTAAGATTGATTTGAGGTCTGGGTATCAGCAGTTGAAGATTTGGGACTTAAATATTCTGAAGATGGCTTTTAGGACCCGCTATGGCCACTATGAGTTCCCTGTGATGTCGTTTGGGCTGACCAATGCCCCAGCGATATTCATGCATTTGATGAACAGTGTATTTCGGCCATATTTTGATTTTTTAGTCATAGTCTTTATTGATGATATCCTGGTGTACTCACGTAACCAGGAGGAGCATGCACAACATTTGAGGATTGTACTATAGAGGTTGAGAGAAGCTTTATGCCCAGTTCTCCAAGTGTGAGTTTTGGCTCAGTTCAGTGTCGTTCTTAGGACATGCGGTGCCCAGTGATGGGATTAAAGTGGATCTAAAGAAGATAGAGGTGGTTCAGAGTTGACCCAAACTGTCTTTACCTACTGAGATTTGGAGTTTTCTCGGCTTGGCCAGATATCATCGATGCTTTGTGGAGGGTTTCTTGTCCATTGCACCGCCATTAACTAGGTTGACCTGGAAGGGTGCTCCATTCAGATGGTCAGATGAATGTGAGGAGAGCTTTCATAAGCTCAAGACTGCCTTGACCACAACTCCAGTTCTAGTTTTGCCTTCTACGTCATGCTCTTATACATTGTATTGTGATGATTCTCGGATTAATATTGGGTGTGTCTTGATGCATGAGGGTAGAATGATTGCTTATGCTTCGCACCAGTTGAAGCCCAATGAGAAGAACTACCTTGTTCATGATTTGGAGTTGGCAACAATCGTTTATGCATTGAAGATCTGGAGACATTATCTCAATGATGTGTCTTATAAGGTATTACTGGATCATTGGAGTCTCCAACACTTGTTCAAACAAAAAGATATAAATTTAAGACGGCGGAGATGGTGGGAGCTACTAAAGGACTGTGATATTACCATTTTGTATCATCCTTGGAAGGCCAATATGGTAGCCGATGCCTTCAGTAGAAAGGCGGTGAGTATGGGTAGCCTTGCATTTATTCCTCTTGTGAGAGACTTCTTGCATTAGATGTTCAGGCCTTGGCCAATTGATTCGTGAGGTTAGATATTTTGGAGCCCATTTGGGTTCTAGCTTGTGTGGTTTCTCGGTCTTTCCTATATGATCACATGAGAGAGCATCAGTATGATGACCCTGATCTGATTGTCCTCAAGGACACGGTTCAGCACGGTGATGCCAAGGAGGTTACTATTTGGGATTATTGGGTGTTGAGGATGTATGGTCGGATTTGTGTGCCCAATATAGATGGGCTGCATGAGTTGATTCTGGAGGAGGCCCACAATATGCAGTATTCCATTCATCTGGGTGCCTCAAAGATGTATCAGGACTTGAGGCAACACTATTGGTGGGGGAGGATGAAGAAAGATATAGTGCGGTTTGTAGCTTAGTGAATAAATTATAAGCAGCTGAAGTACGAGCATCAGAGACCTGGCGAATTGCTTCAGAGGCTTGAGATTTCGGAATGGAAATGAGATCGTATCACCGTGGATTTTGTAGTTGGGATCCCATTGACTTCGAAGAGGTTTGATGCTATTTAAGTGATTGTGGATCGATTGACCAAGTCTGCGCATTTCATTCCAGTTGGGACTACCTATTCTTTGGAGTGGTTGGCTGAAATCTACTATCACGACCCTAAACCGGACCCAGTCGTGATGGCGCCTCTCGTGAAATAAGACCAGCCGACACAAACCCGCAAACCAATTAAGATAGTTATAATAATTCATTTTAAGTCATAAATAAACTATAAATCCCAAAATGAATAGTAGATTAGAACAATGCGAAAACAACACAGTCCGACATCGAGGTGTCACCAGTCATGAGCATCTAAAAACCCATCTAAGAGTATGAAAAGACTAAACAGTCTAGTACAAGCTAGTACAAAGGAAAGTAAAGGTAGGAAGGAGAAGCACTGGGTTGCGAACGCTGAGCAGCTACCTAGTCAACTCCGAACAGCCTGCTAGAAAGCAATAAGCCCTCGCTAGCATGACCTAAGACTCCTGGATCTGCACACAAGGTGCAGGGAGTAATATGAGTACGCAAACTCAGTAAGAAATAAAAGTAAAGGCAACTGAAAGATAAGAAAACACATAAAATACATCAAAATCCTACAACGAGGTAGTATAAAAACTAGAACATTGCAATAACACAGTAAAAGCTCATAAAACACCTTAGTTCAGTGAAAAACTCTTTAAAACATCGTTTAATAGTCCATACGAGTGATGAAAACATGGAGATAAGGAATGAAACATAAGTAAATACCAACAGAACCAGCCCCTTGGGCTATTTCACAGTCACTCGTATCAGTCCCCTCGGGAAATAACATGAAACAACAACAACCCCTTAGGCAATATCTTATCTCAAACTAGGTACCCGCGCTTACTGGGGGTGTACAGACTCCGGGAGGGGCTCCTTACAGCCCAAGTGCAATATCAAGCCATCTTGTAGCATAATCAAACATGCACTCGGCCTTATAACAAGCCACCTCGTGGTGTAACAAATCAGGCCCTCAACCTCATAATCATGAATTAGTAAAATACCTCTGTGGCGCGCAGCCCGATCCCATAATAACCTTACAACACAGGCCCTCTACCTCACTCTGTCAAAAATCTCTAAAATCTACTCGGGCATAGTAAAATATGATACTCAACCCACAATATCATTTAAAAATATCAAAACGGAATAAACATGACTGAGTTATGAAAACCATAGAATACAACATGACTAAGTACAAATATGAAGTCAAAACAGTGAGGAATAGTAGTAAAAATCTCCTAAGGGTCCAAAACAGTTGGCACGAGGCCCAAATATTGCATTCATCCCAAAACATGATAATATCAAACAATTTTCAATCAAATACGCAGTTTAAAAGTCATACGGGATGGACTAAGTTACAATCCCTAACGGTGCACGACCCCACACTCGTCATCTAGCGTGCGCGTCACCTCAATGTAGCAAAACGATGTGAAATCCAGGGTTTCATACCCTCAGGACAACATTTACAATCATTAATTACCTCTATCTGGTCCAAACTCTAGCCAGCGATGTCTTTGCCTCTTGAACCGGCTTTCCGGATGCTCAAAATCTATCCAAAAACAGATTTATACTATAAAAATATCGTAAGGGAACATAGCCCACTCTAAAATAACCAATTAACATAAAAAATCTCAAAATTGGCCAAACCCGACCCCGGGCCCACGTCTCGGATTCCAACAAAAATCATAAAACTAGAATCCTTACACTCTCACGAGTTCATACATATCAAGAATACCAAAATCCAACCACAAATGACCCCTCAAATCCCTAGATTTAGGTCTCCAATTTCCAAGCCCTAACTTCCAATTTTTAGGCTTTAGATTCCACAAATTCCATGTTTAATTAGGTAGAAATCATATTAGGATTCAGTATTAAGTCCATAAATATTACCTCCAAGTGTTTCCCCTTGATTCCTTTTTCAATCCTCCTCAAAAAGCTCTAAAATCGTTCAACACTGGTGAAACTTAGACCCAAAATCGCGAATATGGCCTTTTAAACATTCTGCCCACCTATTCACGATCCTTCTTCGCGAACGCGGTCAATGCCTCGTGTCCACGAAGCACAAACTTACATTGATTACTAATTCCTTCATTGCGAACACGACACCCCTAATGTGAACACGAAGCTTCAGCTAATCAAAGCATTGCGAAGTCGACGACACTCTCGCAAACGCGAAGCACAATTCTCCACGACCTCAGCGGCTCACCGTTCCTCTACCCGAACGCGGCAAAGACCTCACGAATGCAATGACCACTGACCTCAGCCCTCCACGAATGCGAGACCACCTTTGCGAATGCGAAGGCTAACTCCACAGCCTTGCATCCTAACCCTTCGCGAACGCAGGACATCCATCGCGAACGCGAAGGTCAAAAACCTGCAACACCAACAAAAGTTTTTCTAAATTTTCCTCCAACATGAAATGATCCGATCAACCACCCGAAACTTACCCAAGGCTCCTTGGACCTCAACCAAACATGCCAACATATCCCATAAACTCATTCAAACTTGTTCCAACCTTCGGAACTTTCAAAACACAAAATTTACATCGGATTCAAGCCTAAGAATTTCAAAAGCTTCCAAATTCCGCTTTCGATCAAAAGGTCTATTAAACGTCGTTCGATTGACCTGAAAGTTTGCACACACATCACCAATGACACAACAGAGCTACTCCAACTTTCGGAATTCCATTCCGACTCCTATATCAAAATATCACCTATCAACCGGAAAATGCCAAAATTCCAATTTTGCCAATTCAAGCCTAAATCTACTCCGAACATCCAAAACATATTCCGATCACACTCTTAAGTCCCAAATCACTTCCCGAAGCTATCTGAACCATCGGAATTTACATCCCAGCCTTTTTCACATAAGTCAACATCCGGTTGACTTTTCCAACTTAAACTTACTCAAAAGAGACTAAGTGTCTCAAACCTTACCAAAACCTCTCCGAACCCGAGCCAACCAACCCGATAACACATAATACAGCTGAACAAGACAATAAGAAGCACAAATAGGAGAAATGGAGCGTTAAATCATGAAACAACTGGCCGGGTCGTTACATCTACATTCACGAAATTGTTTGCCTTCACGGTGTTTCTGTGTCCAGCATATTAGAGTGGGGCACACAATTGTTAAACCCCATATTTTCGTACTTGAAAGTACACCATAAGTAAATTGATGGAAGCTCGGAAATGAGATGTTATCCCACATGTTTCTATGTTAAAGTTTTGTCGTATGTTAAACGACACAAGCTTGGGAATGAGATTATTTTAAGGTCGAAAATATTATGCTATTTCAAAGAAGTGATATAGAAATTCATGAAGGCGAAAGGGTAGGAGAATCGAAGAAAGTGAGTTTCGTCAAAGTTTGTCAATTTGGGATAAAGTACGGTCTGAGCTATAATACCCGGTATTTATGGACTAGTGACATACAAGGTACCACATGACCATGATAGTAAGATGTATAAAGTGTGTTAAAAGTAAGTAGAATTTTAAGTAAGTTGATATAATTCTTAATTATGTGGGTAATTGGTTAATTATTGAATTAGTGGGGGGATTAAAAAAGTTGATTAAGGAATTTTGGATAAAGACTAAAGGGCCCCAACGTGGCATCCCATAAAGTCTTATAATGTGACTCTTAAAGTGCATAAGATAGGTTTCACAATTAAAGGATGAGGTTGATTAATCATATAAAGTGTAAAAGATCTCTCAAAATAGCAAAATTGAGATGCTTATGGCAAAAGCTACAATAAATGATCTCCTTCAGCAAGATTCATATGAGTTATAATACTTAATAATATAGAAATTCAAAATGTTAGCAACGTGAATTTTTCTAGAAAAATCATACGAGACTACGTAATGTTATAGCAACGGGATTTTGTGATTCTAAGGGAGTATGGTGCAATATTTCTCAAAGAATATCATACGGATTTTTCACTACTTCGATCCGCCGTTAAATGTTTTGTAGCAATCAATGTGTGCTGGAGAGATTGTCAAGAGGATCGGCTCAGGTATGTTAAGGCTAAAACTTTCCTTCATTTTGGCATGATCTCGTAACTACATGTGTTTGATAACGAGACATAAAGAAAAGTTCATACTCCTGAATTTATATACATTATCCTAGCCTAATAAGTTATAGTATTCTCCCTTATCGGGACTTTATAATCAATTGAGTATTGTCTTCTTAATGTCAAGAGAGCAGAGAGCCAATATATATACACACAATATTACAGTATTTTCACCACCATCGAGCTATAATCGGTGGGCGAGCCCCTATTGGGCAACCTTCGATTAGATGGTAAGTTATCTAATAAGCCTACTATGGCCGAGCGCCTATAAGTGAGCCCAGCACGGCTGAGATACAAAGCCTAGTATTGTTGAGCGCCTATGAGCGAGCCTACTACGGCAGAGCAGTTATATATACCGAGCTATATAGGGTCGGACAACTATTTTACTTACTATATTGAGAGAGTTGGGCTAGTATCAGCAGGTAAGCATATCTTTAGATTATCTTTGACTCCCAGTTACTTTCAGTTTTTACATTATTAGTTCAGTTTCAGCTTTCAGTTATTCTGTTGTCGTATATACTCCGTACATTTTTTCGTAGTGACGTCCCTTTGCTTGGGATGCTGCATTTATGCCTGCAGGTATAGAAAATCAGTTTGACGAGCCCTTAGAGTAGGCGAGGTTAGCATTTAGCGAATGATCGGTAAGTCTCCACCTCATTCGGAGTGTAGCCGAGTCTCTGAGTCATCGTGTCAGAATTGTGCTACTGACTTATGGGTAGGCCGATACCCTGTCCTATTTAATGTAGAATACTCTTAGAGGCTTTGTAGATAAATTTTCATTTTGTACAGTATGTCAGAGGCCTTGACGGCCCATGTATATTCATGTTTTAAGAAAGATGGTTCATTGATACAGCGTTTTCCCACTTATAGTTATAGATTACGAGTTGTGACCATGTTGGCCTAGTTACCAATGACAGTATGATAAGAAAGATATGTTACATTGGTACTCGGTTGAGTAAGGCACCGGGTGACCGTCGTGACTATTCGGTTTTGGGTCGTGACAAAAGTGGTATCAGAGCAGTTCTATCCTAGTGAGTCTACAAGTCGTGTCTAGTAAAGTCTTATTTATGGGTGTGTTGTGCACCACAATTATAAGCAGGTGGCTACAAGGCATTTAGGACTGTCACTCTTGCTTCTTACTCTAGATCATGTGGTAGAGCTCACTTGTAAGAACTCAATTTCCTAAACTCTATCTTATTCATAATACAACGATGCCTACATCTAGAAAGACGATTGGTAAGAGATATAGCTATGGAAGAGTTGAGTTAGAGGAACTTGATTTTTGCATCATGCTTATGATGGATAAATATGAGGTATTCAGCAGATCACGTGTATACTAAGATGTGTAAGCTTCTTGATAAGGATCCTTAAGGAAAGAATATCTATCCACCTTTATGGTGAAAGGAAATGAGAGATTTAAAAGATAGATACAAGTTTCAACAAGTAAAAGTAGAAAGGTAAGAAGGGTAAAAGGTACCAAGTTAATGAACATTAACAGTATTTACAATTCAAGCAGAAAATATAAGCACTGTGAATTACCTTCAGCAGTAACAGAGTTATGTACAATTGGCCACACCCATCTCTGTTATGCCATATGGGGGCTAAAAAGTGCAGTTTAAGAAACGGACGGGATATCAGGATCCGGCTAGGGTTAAGGTAACCCAAAATGGTGAATGGATTATTTGCGTTAATTGACATTTCTGAAGGATATTGCAAATGTGCTAATAGATCTCACTGTGGGACACCCAAGTGGTGCACTCTAAAATAGTACAGCTAGATATGAGTACTATAAAGATAGGTACCGGAAGCCTTGAAGGGATAAATATTACCTTAGAGTGGCCTCCATCCCTAGTAGAGAGAAAATGTTAGGCAACCCGAAGACCCAATGATTAAAGCAAGAGAGATAAAAGCAAAAGAATGTCTTGTTGAAGTCTTCAAAAAAAATGATAGGTAGAAATATTAGCAGGGAAAGAAGAAGAGAGATAATGAAACATTACAAGTAAGATGTGATACATGGATGACAATGGAAGATAAAAAATGATAGTATTATAGAGTCTATAGTCAAGAGAAGGGAAAGACGAGAGGTGTCAGGCCTTGAGAAAACAAAAGAGTATGGGTATGAAGTCATATCCTCATTCCGAGAAACAAGTTCGTGACTCTAACATAATTACCAAAAGGAAAAGTTAGATCCCAAAGTAATACAAATAAATATGGTCTGGTGAACAAGTTAAACTAAACATGAATTAGGGATTGAGTGATTTCATAATAGTCGGCATTATAAGGATTTCAAAGATTGCATTCCGAAAATAATAGAATGGATGACAAAAGGATAACCTTTAAAGGTCATTCAAGAAGACGCTTCCCTAAAGCAAGTAATGTGAACAAAGTTAAGCTTAAGGGACTGTATGAAGTAGTTACACTAAGTTTCACCCTCGCAAGTAAGGAAATTTGTTATATTTGGTGCAGAAGGATTACCACAAGGTGAGTAAGGGTCATCGATGATGTGAGAAGATGCCAAGATGAAAAGGTAAAACATCTATAGGTAGATCGTCGAAGCGCTAGATCTTAATACTCCCTAAAAGGGGGGAGGGGATATGGAGTTATGTGGCATTGAGTAAGAACTAAGTGGTTCTAGTAATTATGGAATGGTAAAGGAAGAATGCAATAAAAATGAGAAAGGGATGAAATTGCACTTATTCAACGCCTATAGATATGCTACGATTCTAGAACATTATGCAAATACGACGTCAAGGAAAGGAAGTAAGGGTTCCTTCCCGAGATGTTATTGAGAAATAAGGAGCCAGTAGGAGACGTAAGTTAAGATAAAGGAAATAACCCAAGAAAGATTACGCGGAATATTGATATGAGAATGGGCCAACGAGTAGTTAGTAGTTAATTCAGGAAGAGCCTAGTTATGGCTACACAAGAGGATACAGACAAATCAACAGATCGGGAAAGATGAACATAGTGAACCCCAACATGGGGAATTCAGTCTCGCAAATATGGCATTGTAATACTTGAGGTATATTCAAATAACAGTTGGGAAAGTTAAAGGTACCATATGAGTGTTAGAGAAATAAAAGAGGATGCCACTAGGAAGACAGTCTAAATATTAGTTCAGAAGCAACCTTACAAGCACAGGGGCGTAGAGGTAGGTAACTACGGATAATTATAGGCAAGGAAAGACATCAAAAATTCTATCGGATACGATATAATAAGCTCGCAGCTTTACAAGAGTCAAAAGGTCCTCCCTAAGTACTACAATGAAAGACTAGATTAAGAAATAAGGAAGAATGCTTCAACCCAAACATGGTAACTTGAAGGAGAAATAGTCATGTAAAAACAATCTCACAACAACATTGTACGCACTCCATGAGAAAGTGGAACCTACCATGGCTAATGAACGAGAAGTAAAATCAAAAGTAATACTTGAGATCATAGGAGTTGCACGAAAATTTCGGCATGCGTGGGAACTAAGATAAGTTAAGTAGGTACATAACAAGGAGGCAGAAATACCAGGAAAAGTAATAGATTATGTTCAAAGAAAGCTGAGAAGGAACGAAAAGAATTATTCGATGAATGATTCAGAGTTAGTTACATTATGAACACACTTAATGGTTCGGAGTATTATCTATACAACATATATATTGACATTCATACAACTATAAAAGACTCTGGTATAAGTTAGAATATTGTATCATGGATATTCCATAGCACCCATGAAAGGTTAAAGTAATAACTAATACCAGGAGCCGCACATTAGAAGATAGATTAAGCCTACATAAAGGTTGATCAGAGGAGAAAGGAAACTAAAGAGTTACATCAACTCAGTAAATTAGGAGTATGATTATTGGACCCAAAAAATTATAGACAACGTGATTGAGAATATTGCAGAATCACTCATAATATCAAAGTTACAAGAGAGATAGTACAACAACCATATTCTATAACAACTCTACAAAAAAGCTAGTTAGAAGAGTACCAGCCTCATAAGAAGTCAGTATGAAGCTCCCACCGGAATGTGTATGCACTATAGATGCAAGTATTATAATAGAGCTTCAAGTTGTTGGTGTGGATCATACCTATATGGAAGGGAGGTTATGAAAGAGATAGAAGATTTGATGCGAGATTTTAAGGCAAGTAAGGTAATGGTGAACAACGTACGAGATACTCAAATGCCGAAGGTTGTGAATAGTCCATACTTTGGATAGAAGACTAGAAGCGTTTGGGATTCACTATCCAGGAATGATAACAGCATCGTTACTGACATATCATCCAGCCTATGGTTTCTAGTTATCGGGAGGACTAGTTAAAAGAGTAAAGAAGAGTTAGAGAAGATGCGATGTCTCGCTTGATGTTCCAGAAAAACATACGAAAATCTATGGTACAAGCAAGTTGAAGGAAGGTTGCGAGTAGTATAAATGGATATGTGTAGGTCACAAGCTAAAGTATGGTAGAGCGACAAGGTTTTAAAAAGTCATGAGTAAGGATAAGGAAAGTCGAGTAGAAAGGTAACAAAAATGAATGAGTCCTCGGGATTAAGCCCATGAAAACAAGAGAGCTGATGACTTCTCTAAGTTATATGAAGCTCAATATAGCCTAAACAAACTCAAAGGAGTCTAAGACTAGTAGCATGTAGAGAAGATGGAATGCTACCCTGGTAGTAGAATGATGGTGTAATTGTGATAGGTAAGCGATGAAGTTTGGGCCTTCGATTGAGTTATGATTTAAGAGAAAAAGGGGGGGGGGGGGATTTCATGAGTTGCACGGGATTAGATAACCCCCATAGGATGAATCACGATGGGATGCTATGAAATACGGTTATGGAAGAATGGTATCGCCCACAGGTGGATCAGTCTAATCATTTAAGATGTTCCCTGATGCGACATGAGCCGTAGCGGCAGTGTTACGTAAGAGGTTTAAGTTATCAGTAGTAGATTATAGATCGACATTAAGGTGAATCAACAATGGATGGATAAAAGTTATGAGGGGTGATTAGGCCATCATTCTTAAGATGAACATTAATAAAGAATCATTAAAGGACTTAGATTTATACCTATATGATAAGCAACGAGAGTTACCTAGAGTTTGGTAGCAGACCTTAGTAGCGATAAATCGAAGTAAGAGTTATGGTATAGTATGGCCTACCTAGATGCGGTAAAGTCATACGAATGGATAATCGGGTCTATGAAATAAGATACAACAATATCAGTAAGTCCAAAAAGGTATCGAGCGAAGAACGGACTAGAGGAAAAATCTGGAGGGAAGAGTCGCATAGGCGTACATCCAAGGAAAAAGTGGTACAGACTACATGACAGAAGGTAGCAACAGTTACCATATTAGAAGGATTATGACCACAAGTAGAGGCCTAAAGGGGGGAATGCCCTGGCCTGTGGAATTATTCACAGAACAATTGCATAGATGGGAAGGAGTACTAAAGTATTTGGAAGACATAGGGTATGAAAATGATAAGTGCATCAGTCAACATTCAAGGACGAATATTCCAAATGGAGGAAGGATGTTACACCCCAAAATTTCATACGCGAATATACGCCATAAGTAAATTTATGGAAGCTTGAAAATGAGATGTTACATCCCGCATTTTTATAAGTTAAAGTTTCGTCGTAAGTTAATCGACGCAAGCTTCGGAATGAGATTATTTTGAGTTTACAAATATTATGCTATTTCAAATAAGTGATAAGTAAATTTGAGAAGGTGAGAGGGTAAGCGAATCGAAGAAAGTGAGTTTCGTCGAAGTTTGTCAATTGGGGATAAAATACGGTCCGAGCTATAATAACCGGTATTTATGGACTAGTGCCATACAAGGTACCACATGACCATGATAGTAAGATGTATAAAGTGTGTTAAAAGTAAGTAGTATTTTAAGAAAGTTGAGAAAATTCTTAATTATGTGGGTAATTAGTTAATTATTGGATTAGTGGGGGGGTTAACAAAGTTGATTAAGGAATTTTGGATAAAGACTAAGGGGCCCCAACGTGGAAGCCCATAATATCTTATAATGTGACTCTTAAAGTGCATAAGATAGGTGTCACAATTAAAGGAAACGGTGGCTTAGTCATATAAAGTGTAAAAGATCTCTCAAAATAGCAAAATTGAGATGCTGATGGCAAAAGCTAGAATAAATAATCTCCTTCAGCAACATTCATACGAGTTATGTTACTTAATACTATAGCAACTCATTCAAAATGTTAGCAACGTGAATTTTGCTACAAAAATCATACGAGACTACGTAATGTTATAGCAACAGGATTTTGTGATTCTAAGGGAGTACGATGCCACCTTCTCCAAGAATATCATACGAAATTTTCCCTACCCCAAGTATGTTAAGGCTAAGCTCTTCCTTCACTTTGGCATGATCTCATACTTTTGTTTCATGGATTTAGGATGTAAAATGTGCTGATTTATATTAATTTAAGGTGTTTTTATGTGTAGGAATGATCCGAGAGCAATTGGGGGTGAAATGTGTGAAATTAGAGCCAAAACGGACGAAAACATGAAAATTGGAAATTGCAGTGCCACATGCGGCACCTATCCCTACTTGTGGCGCCAGAGTCAGTAGCTAAAAGTTTACAGCGCCATTGAGGGCGCCTGGCGCTGGGCAGGGCACCGGTGGCGTGAATCATGTCCAGATTCACCCGGGACACAGTTATTTTGGCCTTAGACCTACCCAACACGTATAAAAGCAAAACTTAACATATTTTGAAGGGTCTAACATAATTTGAAGGAGAATTCACGTGGAGGAACACACACCACACTTGGACGAGGCTTCTAACTAGTTTTTCTTCTCTTCTCTTCTTTTAATCTAATAGTTTATTAGTTCTAGAGCTTTGGGTGCTACATGAACGTTGGGGTTTGAAGCTTCAATTGCTCTTATTATTTTATAATGTTGGTTTATTTATTCAATCTATTTCTTAATTATTTGATTGTTTGATCACCAATTGAATACTATCTACGGATCTAAGATTGAATTCGAAAGAGGGAATTCTAGATTGCATATTAGATGGAGTAGAGAAAGATCTTAACTCTTAGGGGGGCGGATTTGTGGTTAGGATAGGAATTTACCTAATCGCCTTGCTTGGTTACTATACGGGAATTATAAATACGTTCTTGTTAATCCTAATTCCATAGGAATGTAGGCGTTATGTTAGCTTGAAAAGGCGAGTTGTTCTTCGGAGAAGGCTAAGAGCAATATTAACCCCGTCAATCAATAAACTAGATAAATTAGATGATTTAAGTGAAAAACTCAATGGGATTGTTAGATAACCCGTAGCTCTAGATTATTCACTCCCATTGAATTTGTCTTTAAGCTTGACGTTGTTTTCTTGAATCTCTTAATTTGTTACTCTAGCTTAATTTTAGTCAAATATTGATACATTAGGATTCACATAAATAGATTAATTGTTTGGTTTAATTTAGTTGATAATTAATAACAAGTCCCAGTGGGTACGATATCTAGACTTACAATCCTATATTACTTGTCGACCATGTATACTTGCGTGTGCGTTTGGGGGCAACGAGTTTTTGGCGTCTTTGCCGGGGACTTAGAAATTAACTAGTCTACTAGATTAGATTTTTACTCTTTGTCTATTCAAGTTTTTAAATTGTTATCTTAGTTTAATATTTACTATCTTTATTGATATGGCATCTTGGAATGAGAATAGGTCGAATATTAGTTATTCATATTATGGTGATCCTTGTCCATATTGTGGAAGACCACACTTAGGGCAAAATTGTGCATCTTAATCGTATGAGTGGAATTTGTGTAATGTGTGTGGTTGTCAAGGGGGCCATTGGGATGGCAGTCCTAATTCTTATTATCCTTCTCAAAGCTCTTATTATAATATTTCTAATAATGTTTATGAGTTTGATAGGAGCAAGGAAGTGGAGGATATGGAATGCGTGGCTCGTATTATGGACATGATGAGGCAAGAAGCCGAGCAAAAGAACATGATGATGAGGCAAGCAGACGAGCAACAGAACATGATGATAAGGCAAATAGCTGAGCAACAAGTTCTTGATGCCTTAGCGATCAAAAGACTCCAGGCTAGAATGGACGAATTAATGGCCAATTTCCAAGAAAAACCTTAATTCGATGAAGAGAGTGAATTTTCACAAGAAGATTATTTTGAAGAAGCAGATATAGTGAGCCAATCTAGGCTAGAGGAACAAGCTCAACTAATAAAATCTCATGAGTTTCTCCGTGATGGTCTTTCAAATATGACAAAACAGTTGATAGACGAAAGAACTAAGGTCAGGCATGAGATAGACCAATTTGACTCAGATATTCATGACCTGTAGGCTCACTTGAATAAAAAGGTTGAGGCGTCTGATGCCATAGAACTAATTGTTGTGGATACTGGCCAGATTGTGGAGCGGAAAGAGGAACTCCAACTATTGAACCAAAATATTTTTAATGATGCCCATGTTGATGAAGTGTGCAAAAGTGAGGATGTCAAAAGTGAAGTGATTCTAGAGTTGGACCGCATTGGACCTCATTCTAACCATTTTTCAACATTGTGTTTGGATGGTGACATGATAATTGATCCGTTTGAGCATATGAAGGATCCAATGGATGGGGAACAAAGTGCATATATTCTAAAATTTGTCATACCAAGGAGGCAAAATGACATTCTTTACTTAATGGCCAGAAGTGCAAGATGCGATACCTATTGCTTGGTTCCTTTATTTTTTCACCACCGCCTCAGGAACGTGATAGAAAAATTGATGCAAAATTGGAGCCGCAATTCATATCCTCAACGTGGAAGGAAAAGTGGTGAAAGTGATGACGTAATGCCGCGACTTAAACCAAGCGCTTGTTGGGAGGCAACCCAATTTTATTTTTTTCTTTTTCTTTCTACTGTTGTTTAATATTCTTTTTATTGTGTTATCTTTGTAGTGTTATTTTTATATTTTGTAGGAGCAGGAGCATGAAGTCAAATCCAATAGGCATGTGCAAAAGCAAGAAGGTGGTTGAAACTAAGTGTGAGGTACCCGTACAAAAGGATCATATCTGGGAGAAGTCTGAATATCCCGTGAGCTGCTAATGTTTCGGTCGTTGGCCTACCAGGGAGTCTCTTTTACCCTATTGTTATTTTCAGTGTGCATTGAGGATATTGCACAATTTTAAGTGTGGTGTGAGGATATTGTCTAGGTGATTTTATATGCTATCTTAGCTTAGTTGTAGTACTCGTTCTTAGTGTAGTAGTTTTTGTTTAAAAAAAAGAAAAAACAAAGAAAAAAAATCGAGCAATTTGGACTTTTCCCAACGATGGATTTTGTGGACAGCTCTCTTGAGGTATTAAGGTCCAGTAAAAATGAAAAAAGGGGTAAAAAATAGAAAATATCCAAAAATATGTCTTTTATTTTTTTAGGTAGCAATAATCCCCCGTGGTTTTTCCATCGGTTATATCCTAATCGGTTAGAATAGATTAGGACTTTAGGAAATAAAAGGAGGAAGATTGATGAACTTAGGCTCCTTTGACTTGTTTGATTGTAGCATATTTAAGCTTTGGCATATGTAGTATCTTCCCAATGTTTAAAATTGTTCATGATGGCTTGATGAAATTGGATAGCATGTCTTGTGATGCCTATGTCTCTTATGCTTGACTTATATTCACTTTGTGCTTAATGCTTAATATCTTGTGGCCTCGTGAATACTTGCATTGTTTGAGAATCGTAATAAGACCGTCCTTAGTGAGTCATGTGCCATGTGTGAAGTGAGATTTTGTGTAGTCCATGTTATTGTGATTGGGTCTACAACTTGCCAGGTATGTGAGTCGAAGAGAAATTTTAGGTGATGCTAAGTTTGAAAAATGATTTTTGGCTTTCTTTAATATTTTTGAGCTTAATTACTTATCACAAATAAAATCTATCCCCAGTATAATCTTTTGAGCCTATAGATTTTTATTTGGCACCCATATTACGAGTCTATACCCTTTTGTTCTTAAATGACATTATTTTGATCCTATTACATCTTATGGCACTTTAATTGTGAAATGAGCGCTAGAAGAAGTATGGACTACATTTGAGGTGGCGTTTGAGTGGAACCAATAGAAGAAGAAAGGTTCACTTGTTTTGTAAAATAATACACCACTAGTGGAAATTGAAAAAGGAAAAAGAATAGTTGAAAAAAAAATCGAAAAAGGGAAATTGAGATGATTAAATTTTTGCCTTGTCCTGGCTAGTGGGGAATAAATTAAAATAGTGCTTAAAGAATGAATGAATAATTTTGGGGAGTGATATCGTTTGTGAATTTGAAGTGGATTGAAGAATTTTTGCTTGAGTTTATTATGTGAGGTGTTAAGTGCGTAGGAGGGTGAACCACTAATCCCAAATATGATCATACCCATCCCTTGGCCCATATCACAACCGTATAAAGTCTTAATTGATTTTATATTGAGTGAGCCTACATTAGTGGAGATTTATATTATGGGCAAGCATATGGACCGTGTTGCATGCATATGACTTCTTTGTGAGAGTGAGAGATTTTCTTTGATATATGTGAGTCCTTGAACTATATTTGATCATGAGATTCAAATGTGTGGATTCAACTTACTCTCTTGTTCTTGTTGTGAGGGAACATGGTTCACGAGGGATAGGTAACATTATTAGACTCCTCCGTGATGTTGCGTGTTCCAGCCATGGGTGCATTGCGATATATATTGAGTCGACTTTTAGTGCATTGCGACATTGAGTCAGTTTTTGAGGCTAGGATTGTAATGAACACGTTGTCTTTATTGTGAATATTGTTGAAGAATGGCATATGTAAAGGGAAGTGTAAGTGATTGCATATGCTATAGTTTAATTGTTGCTACCAATCATAGTCACGGGTCGAGTATATGGTTAAAAGTTGAATTGCTCCTCTATAGTTGAGACTTGTAAATAGTTGGGGGTTAATTTTATAGTCCCATTGCTCGAGGACGAGCAAGAGTCTAAGTGTGCGGTGTTGATGTTGAGCTTAAAGTATATATATTTATATGTATATCGCCTCATGTTTTACTTTTCTTTCATAGATTTAGCATGTAAAATGTGTTGATTTATATTAATTTGAGGTGTTTTTCTGTGCAGGAATGATCCGGGAGCAATTGGGGGCGAAATGAGCGAAATTAGAGCCAAAACGGACGAAAACATGAAATTGGAAATTGCAGTGCCACAGGCAGCGCCTAGCCCTACCTCTGGTGCCAGAGTCACTAGCTAAAATTTTACAGCGCCATTGAGGGCGCCTGGCGCTAGGCAGGGCGCTGGTGGCGTGAATCTTGACCAAATTCGCCCGGGATATGGTTATTTCGGCCCTAGACCTACCCAACACATATAAAAGCAAGACTTAACATATTTTTGAAGGGGGAATATGCCACTTTGGAGAGGTCTAACATATTTTGAAGGAGAATTCGCGTGGAGGAACACACACCATGCTTGGATGAGGCTTCTCACTAGTTTTTCTTCTCTACTCTTCTTTTAATCTCATAGTTTATTAGTTCTAGAGTTTTGGGTGCTACATGACGTTGTGGTTTGAAGCTTGAATAGCTCTTATTATTCTATCATGTTGGTTTATTTATTCAATCATGCACTTAATTATTTGATTGCTTGATCACTAATTAAATACTATCTATGGATCTAGGATTGAACTCGGGATAGGGAATTCTAGGTTGCGTATAAGATTAAGTAGAGCAAGAACTTAACTGTTGGGGGGGGGGGGCGAATTTGCAGTTAGGATAGGAATATACTAATCGCCTTGCTAAGTTACCATACGAGAATTATAAATGCATTCTTGTTAATCCTAATTCCATAGGAATATAGGTGTTAGGTTAACTTGAATAGGCGAGTTGTACTTCGGAGAAGGCTACGAGTAATATTAACCCTGTCAATCAATAAACTAGATAAAATAATTACACGATTTATGTGGAAAACTCAACGGGATTGTTAGCTAACCCATAAGTCTAGAATATTCACTCCCATTGAATTCGTCTTTAAGCTTGTCGTTGTTTTGTTTAATCTCTTAATTTGTTAGTCTAGATTAATTTTAGTCAAATATTCATACGTTAGGGTTCACTTGAATAGATTAATTGTTTGGTTTAATTTAGTTGATAGTTAATCACAAGTACCTATGGGTACGATATCTGGACTTATAATCCTATATTACTTATCGACCACGTATACTTGCGTGTGGGTTTGGGAGCAACAATATCATACAGATTTTTCCTTTACTTCGATCCGATGTTACATGCTTTGTCGCAATCAACGTGTGTTGGACATATTGTCAAGAGAATCGACTCAGGTATGTTAAGGCTAAACCTTTCCTTCATTTTGACATGATCTCATAACTACATGTGTTTGATAACGAGACATAAAGAGAAATTCATACTCCCGAATTTATATACACTATCCTAGCCTCAAAATTTACAGTATTCTCTCTTATTGGGACTTTATATTCAATTGAGTATTGTCTTCTTTCAGTAAAGAGAGCAGAGGGTCTATATATATATATATATATATATATATATATATATATATATAGGCCCCTATTGGGCAGTATTACAGTATTTTCACCACCATCGAGCTATAATCGGTGGGCAGGCCCCTATTGGGCAACCTCCGATCAGATGGGAAGTTATATACTGAGCCTACTATGGTGGAGCACCTATGAGCGATCCCAGAATGGCCAACATACAGAGCCTAGTATGGTCGAGCGCCTATTTTACTTACTACATAATGAGAGTTGAGTTTGTATTAGCAGGTAATCATATCTTCAGATTATCTTTGACTCCCAATTACTTTCAGTTATTATATTAGCAGTTCAATTTTAGCTTTTAGTTATTCTATTGCCTTACATACGCGGTAAATTATTTCATACTGATGTCCCTTTTGTTGACAATCAGTTTAACGAGCCCTCCTAGTAGGCGAGGTTAGCATTTTGTGAAGGATCAGTAAGACTCTACCTTATTTGGAGTGTAGCCGAATCTATGAGTCATCATGTCAGAATTGTGTTACAGACTTATGGGTAGGCCGGTACCCTGTCCCATTTGATGTCAAATACTCTTAGAAAGTTTGTAGACAAAGGTTCATTTTGTAAAGTATGTCAGAGGCCTTGACGGCCTATATGTATTCATGTTTTAAGAAAGATGGTTCATTGATATAGTGTTTTCCTACTTATAGTTATACATTACGAGTTGGCCATGTTGGCCCAGTTACCAATAATAGTATGATAAGAAAGATATGTTACGTTGGAACTCGGTTAAGTAAGGCACCGGGTGCCCATCGCTTCCATTCAGTTTGGGTCCTAACAACAGTTTACCTTGCAGTTTTAGAGAGCAGTGTAATGAGAGTTAGGCACACGTGTTGGGTTGAGTACAACATTCCACTCTTAGATGGACGGTCAGTCCGAGTGCACTATTCAGATATTGGAGGATATGCTACACATTTGTGTCATGTATTTCGGGGCTTCTTGGGATCAGTTTCTACCGCTTGCGGAGTTTGCCTACAACAACAGCTACCAATCGAGCATTCAAATGGCTCTATATGAGGCTTTGTATATGGGACGCAGTGTCGGTCTCTAGTGGATTGGTTTGATCCAGTTGAGGATAGGCTATTGGGTACTGACTTGGTTCAGGATGCTTTGGACAAGGTTAAGTTGATTCAGGATAGACTTTGCACGGCACAGTCTAGACAGAAGAGCTACACCGATCGGAAGGTTCGTGATGTTTCTTACATGGTTGGGGAGAAGGTACTACTCAGAGTTTCACCCATGAAGGGTGTTATAAGGTTCGGGAAGAAGGGAAAAGTGAGCCCTCGGTATATTGGGCCTTCTGAGGTGCTTGAGAGGATTGGAGAGGTGGCTTAAAAGTTTGCATTGCCGCCTAGTATGTCCAGTATTCATCCAGTGTTTCATGTTTTTGTCGTGCCCCCTTTTTCCTCGCGGAGTCCGGGTTTCGGCATTCATTAGGAACAACTCGTTTCCTTTTGGGATTTGGGTATTTGAAGAGTCGCCACCTAATGGATTAAGGTGCGTTAGGGAAACTAGAGAAATTAACTGATATAACTAGTTTGCATTACCAGAAATTTGGGTAAGGACTCGAAATAACCTTGAGGGGAGGTGTTAGGCACCCCTCGCGGTCCACAACGGTGGGTCCCGACCGAACTCAATTATGTGAATTAGTCATTTAACAGATAATAGTCTAAGCATACATTTGCAAATAAAGGAAGTTTAACAGATAGGCAATCTAAGCACACATATGTAAATAAAGTGAGGGAAGTCCTAGGTTTGTTAGCCTATAGGATCATATATGTACAATACCCAGTAAGCCTTCCTCAAATAGAGGGGTTACACATGGCATTAGGGCACATGTCATCGTATCCTCTACAACCCAATTACCCTCCCATTGGTCATGGCCTAAAGCGTTCTAGCAACCTTAAGATGTATCCTATGCGTGCATTACCCTTCCCTTTATTAATGTAGTCCGGTGGTATTTGGGGCTTCTAGTTAGGGTGGATCTAGGCTCTCCTACAGTAATTAAAAGGAGAAACTGTAGGCGACATACAAAACATATAAGACTGGACCAAAGATAGAACAATTAAGAGGCTCACATTTTACCTCCACAAATAGAGCAAATAGGTGCACGTCTCAAACATTAGATTTAAGATATTTGAGAAAAAAAAACCCTAGAATAGGATATCTAGGTGAGCATGACAAGCAGAGAATATGCAATGCTGAGTTAAGGCAAAAGTTTTAAAGACCTAATCAGTTTGCCTACTGATTTTAGGATTTGTTGAATCTTGGCAATTCACAAATAAGCACAACATAATTTCCAGTTTATTACACCTTGATTACCTATAGGCTTGCCTAAGCGTGGATTAGCAGTAACATGTCATCTATACATCAATGAAAGACCATAATTCTGAATCAGTAATTGGCAGACAAATTTTGTTTTTTATTGAACCTATATGCTATCTAGGTGCTGAAGAATGATCACATGCATTACAGAACTGGTTTCATACTTTCATCTATAAGAGTATGATGTCTAAGTGTGAGGTTGTTTTTATGCGTATTCTTTATAGGCTAGGTGACAACTGATTTCTTACGCGTTCAAACTATAGGCATGGTTTTAAGAAAATGCAGTAAAAATCCTAGAAACATGGTCTCTAATGCACATAGAGCAGCTGCTGAACGTGATTATTAAGACATAATTGATAAATGACCTAAGAACTAGATTTTCAATGCAAGTAAGAGAAAGCAGAATGGAAGTTTAGAACAGATAGTGTAGTGACCCTGTAAACATGTTTTCTAATGCACATAACAATCCGGTAGGCATAGTTTCTAACTCATACAAATAATAATAACAGTCATATAAGCATGGTTTCTAATGCATGTAGACAATACTAACAATCCTATGAGCATAGTTTCTAATGCATGTAGACAATCATAACGGTCCTATGAGCATGGTTTCTACCCGATTCCCACCAAAGATATATAAATGCCCCTCCCTTTTACTAATTCCCCCAATATCTGTTTACAAGAAATTATTATTACAAACCAACACTAATAATAAATTACAGAAGTGGAATTACTATAACTATAGGGAGCCTGAATATAGGCCCAAAAGGTAGACCTGGCAGACCAGGCCTTCAACTAGTTCACAAATGCCATAATCTCATAGTTCACCCAACAGGATCCTGGTGTGTCAAAGTTCCCAAGGGCCTCAGGGACCCCAGGCAATGACACACCAGGAAAACCTTCAAAGTTACCCCTTGTGAGCAATCTTGGAAGGCCAACTCTAGCGTGTCAAAGTTCGGAGGAGCCTTAGGGACTCCTAAGCAATGCTTACACTAGAGGGGAAAGACCCTAGGTGTTCTAAGAATAGGAGTAGTGTTTGAAAATAGAATTAGTTTCAAGAAAATAGTTTAGAAGTAAACAGAGTTGTTGCAGCACTCTGAAGCAAAGGTTTCAGCCATCAAACAACAAGCAGAAAACATGGTCACAAAGTTTCAAAGCAAAGATTTCCACTGCCCAGATTTAGCTTAGTTCATTAGTTAACACTAGGTGGCATATAACATGTTGAGAACAAACAACCACGCAGAGAGGGGAGCAGGCATTGGGGAGTCATATTGGTCATAAGAAATAAGCATGAGTATAGTTCATATGGATACACAGGAGTCTAACTAAAGCAATAACAAACAGATTGAGAGCAAGACACCCATAGATTCAACTAGACCGAGGCAGGCAGGTTATAGAAGCAAACATGTGATAGTAGTAGACATATAGGTTCGATCAAGATAGAAGAAAAGGCATGCTTAATTATAAGGAATCATACAGGTTAAGTCGAATAGCAGGAAGCATGCAACATAATTGAATGACAATACATATGTTGACTAATGAAAAGAAGCATGAAACACATAGGTTTATTTAAAGATAGACAGGCTAATCTAGAAAATCCTATTGGTTTAGTAACATAAAGAGACATGCTGGGAATTGGAATAACACAAATTAAATTCATATAGAGGTTCGCATGATAGTAAAGTGGGAGCATACCAATTAGAGAAACAAAAGTAGAAAGTAATGTAGCAGGATTCAACAGTCTAATCCGGGCTTTCAGCCGACTAGACAAATAGGTGAACACAAGTAGTAGAGAGATGAGATTAGAATTTGTGTGCGAGTGTGCTTATGAACCGTTGTTTTTTTTAGAAGAATCAGAATGAGAGTATATATAGAACTTAGAGAGTAGAGCAAATAAGGTAAAGAGAATCAGAAGTCAGTCAATTAGTGGCAATCAAATAGTTATAGAATTAAATCAGGTAAGAGAATCCAGAGTAGACCCCTTAATTAGGGATAGCTACTTAACGATCACAACAAACATAGCTAATTAAGGTAAAGAATCCAAATCATACTCAAAATAGGAAATCAGTAAGAATCCCTGAACCATACAGATAGTTCACTAAGGAAAAGCAGGTAAATATTGTAAATAAGGTAAAGAAAGTGATGTTTTATACTTCAATACCACACAAGAAAGGGGGATTGATTTGTGTGGTACCCAATTTTCGCTTAACTGAATTATAGAAGGACCTGGTTCTTCTATGTGTTCCAACTACTACTATTTACGGAATAATAAGTAAAGAAAATAAAGAACACAGAGATTTTTACATGGAAAACACTTGGCTCAAAAGGTGAAAAAACCACAACCTACTACTCAGTAGGATTTTCCCAAACTTCCACTAAATCACTGAGCCAAAAACTGCATTTACAAAACTCTTTTGTAAACCTAGGATTAACTCTAATCTCATTGTGGCACGCAACCTCAACTGTTGCAACAACTTCAAGTTAACTCTAACTTGAACACTCTAGGTACCTAATACAATTGCTTCTATAAAAGCTGAAAGGTACAATGTAAAATCACCTACTACAATTGAACTAGAATAAAAGATAGACACTTGGAACTGGTTCTTCTATCTTGTTCAAGTAGCTTCAAAATTGCACGCTTGAATCACACATAAATTGCTTGCAAAATCACTTTGCTCTTTTGCTCTTAATTTAAGTTTAACTTCTGCTTATGTGCATTACTTGTAAAAGAGAACAACGCTGATATTTAATAGGTTAGGAATTAAAGATTGAATGGGTTTCAGATGCTACTCTTCTATCGTAGAAGAGTACTAGTTAATCTCACACTCTAACACTATTCTCTTCATAAACTGTG
Source organism: Nicotiana tabacum (assembly GCF_000715075.1). Taxonomy (NCBI): domain Eukaryota; kingdom Viridiplantae; phylum Streptophyta; class Magnoliopsida; order Solanales; family Solanaceae; genus Nicotiana; species Nicotiana tabacum. The sequence continues at coordinate 106,929,034 of NC_134090.1, forward strand.
TTCTCTTCGTGTAAGGAGTCGTTCTTTCCTTATCCAATATGCAACCTTTTCGATATATTACTTCTGATAAGTTAGATTTATCTCCTTCACGTGCATCTCACATGTTTGGGTTGATCATGACTGTGCTTCACAAGATGGACCTGGTCCATGTCTGAGTTCTTTTGTCAGTCTTCAAAACATTACCTCTACTTGGCCAACAAATTTCCCCTTTTTGATGATGACAAAATTTGTGCTTTTTACTTACTTGGATCCTGTAAGAACTCAGCTTAAGCATCAATACAAAGTTTAGAAAATTCACTTATCATCAAGGAGAAGGTTAATTAGGTTATAAATATCAGTTATTCAGAATATGTAAAGCACAAGAACTCAACTTAACCATCAATACAAAGTTTAGAAAATTCACTTATCATCAAGGACCAGGTTAATTAGGTTATAAATATCACTTATTCAGAATATGTAAAGCACAATATCTATTCCCCCTTTTGGCATCATCGAAAAGTTGCATACAAAGTGTGAGTCCCAGATTTTAATAAGTACTCATGACCATTAGGGCAACTGCAAGTGCAATCATGGATTAATCATCAGTAATAGAGCAAACATATTTAAACTATCAAAGAAATATTAACATTTAACAAGAGCAAAAACAGTAGATATCACTGATAGAAGATATGTTGCTACCACAATCGACAACTAGAAAGCAAAAATATTCAAAACATGAGCAAAAAGAAAGAAAAATCTCCAATCCGGGTCACCGAAGGTACTAGACAGGTTCAGGAGATAAAGGCTAGAATTCCTAAGGTTTGGGAGAGCTAGAGGGTTGGTTTTGGGCTTGGAGAAGATTCAGTATATTGTCAAGAAGTCCATCATTCTTCCTTGGTGAGCTCAGTTTGAGAGCATCCCTCTCATATTCCACCTCTGCCACACGAGTTTTTAGCCTAGCTATCTCAGCATCCTTGGCTTCACTTTCCTAAATAAGAGCCCTAACTTTACTGTTGATAGGAGTCTTCTTGGATTAACCAGTTTCATTTGGGATGAGATTGACTAAGTAGTCACAAGCAAGCAGAGTATTAATACCAAAGTAATCCTTGCTTGTAGCCATTTCCCATTTCTTCAGAGGCACATTGCACCTATCCAGAACTGTAGTCAGAATAAAGCCATACGGGGTAGCATGAGCCTTGGAGCCATTGATAACCCTATCCAGTAGCTTGATGATGAATGCAGGCCAATTGATTTGCCTTCCACTTTCAAGGTACCCTATCAGAACTAAGTCCATATAATTTTCAATATGCCTTATCTCCTGCCTGGGCAGTAGGCACTTGTTGACAAACTCAAAAATGGCTTTGTGTTGTGGCTTCATTTAACTCTTGTGCACAAACATGGCCTCATTCACCTCTTCATCTCAAAATATCCTAGTTATAGTAAGGGCAAATGGAAGGGAATCCAGACTTGACCATCTCTGTCTGGTGTAATCATCATATCCCTCAGCATAGATGTCTAGAATCTCTCCCAGTTTCTATGCATCAAATGTCACTTAAACTCCTTTGACTATGCTTGTAACTCCGCCATCTTTGACTTCAGCATTTGCCATGAATTCATTGATTTTGTTTTTGGCCAATCTCTCATCCATCTAAAGGACCATGTCCTTCCAGCCCGGAGCAGCCAGTGTGTCAACCAAACGAACCATCCCTTGTTCCACCAAATCTTTTAGCAATCTTCCCTTCAAAAATTTTCTTTTGCCAAACATGGCCAGCTTGTCTTGTTCACCATCAAACTACTTTCTTCATCACCATTCTATTCCTCTGGTTCAGAAACTCTAACTTGTTTGCCTTTTACTGTAGACCTGGTCCTCTTAGCTAAAGAAGGTTCAAGTGTCTCAGACATAGAGGAAGACTTCTTGGAAGAAGTCCTGGTCTTTTTGGGCTTGGGCGTCTGAACCTCCACTGCTGTAACTTTCTCCTGATGGACCTGTTCCATCTCCTCAACATTAACAGCTTCTGAGGACACTACAACCTTACCCTTTCCTTTATCCATCCTTTTCTTCTTACTTTCAGCTAGAGCCTTTTGTAGATCACTCTCACTCTGTTTCTCCCTACTTCATGTGGCTCTTCCCTTTGGCAAATGAGGTTTCAGTAGTTGTTGGGAGGAAGCGTTTCTTTTCTTGGAAGGTTTAGGAGCACTGGGGACTTTGGTGTGGGAGTTTTCTTTCAATCGTAACTTGCCCCTACCTTTTTCAAAAGGTCTGCTAGGGTCTCTTCAGTTGATGAACCAAGTTCATCTCGTTGTGAACATAGATTAACTAACCCTTCTGCAGCTTCACCAGAACCACTTGTTGATACCCAATTTTTCCCTGTATATTTTTAATATGCAAAATACTTTCAAAATAGCATCAATATGCATATATAAGTATGTCCCAAGGTTTTAATATTTTTCTCTTAATTTTAAGGATTTTTAAATCAATTTATTGCCTTACTTTAGCAAGAAAAACCCAATAATTGTTCTCAAAATTATTATTTTGGTGATTCATCTATTGGATTTTCATGTTTGCATTAAATATAGCTAACATAATTTTTGCATATTTTTTATAAATTTATTTAGTATTTTTAATGCTAAATTGCACGTAATTGCGATATTAGCCTTTTTAAGATTTAATGGTTTGAACCCCAAATCAAACCCAATCTCAAACCCAATTACCCAGCCTAAATCTTAAATCTACCCGACCCACAACCCATTTGAATAACCCGCTTGGATCTCTATTTAATCCAGGCCGTTGATCAAAATGATCAACGATCACCATTCACCCTTCCTAAATTAAACCAAACAACCCCCCAAACCCCTCTCATTTCCCTCACTCAACCGACTCTCTCTCTATCTCTGGTTCTCTCTAGAACCTTCCCCTCCCCCCTCCTCTGCGATGAGTCTCATCCATTTTCTCCGGCCATCTCCTGGACTGAATCTACGGTGGTCTCACCACCTACCAAGCTTCCATGGTGCATACACGCTCGTTTGCTGAGGTTTCATGGCTTGACCACGAAGAAGCTTTGTCCAGGCCTCGTTGATTCAAGTTTTATGGCCATTTCCGGCCTTGCTCCGGCAAGCTATGTTTGTTTCGAGCCTGGCTTCGATTCCTCCTTCTTTGATCCACGCCTTTCTCACCGTTTAGGTTCCTCTGAAACCCTAGTTTTTGAGGTTTTTCTGATCTCTTTAGATCTGTTCCAGATCCATGTTTTCCCTAAGTTTTTTAAATGATTTCTTGATATTTCTTTCAAAGCTATGTTTTCAAAACCCTTTATTTTTTTTCGTCCTAGGGTTTCTGAGTTATTTAGAGGCTTCTCTGATTTTCTTTTTTTATTTTATGTGTTTTTTACTACGTTTCTTCTACTGTGTCCTCTATGAGTTTCTTATTAAGTTTCTTCCACTGTGTTCTTAATTAGTTTCTTCTACCATGTTTCTTTATACGTTTCTCCTACTGTGTTCTGATTAGTCTTCTTCTACTATGTTTCTTATTAGTATTTCTACTATGTTTCTTTGAGCTCTTCTACTGTGCTTCGCATGTTACTATTTTACTATGTTTCTCATGAGTTTCCGTTACTGAAAAAGCATGTCGAAGGCCCTAGTTCCCTTCTGAGATCTTTGAACTTGTTTTCGACTAGTATCTTCTTCTCGATTACTTGTCCTCTCATTTCGGCACTCGATTGATGGTAAAACCCAGGAATTTGGGGTTCATCTGAGTTGGAGAACATTGGCTATGTGATATGTTTGTTCTTCATCATTAAAACCGTCTGAAATCTTAACTATTTTGAGTTTCTGAATTTGTTTCTCAAATGATTCTCAAAATCTTTGTTTCAACCTCTGTTTCTTTAAGCAATTCTGATTTTCCACTAAACTCTTCTAAGGTCTTTTACACTGGACCTTTTGTATGCTATTTCATACTAATTCTCTTCTACATTGCTAACCTATGTGACTACTATGCTCCTGTAGTCTATTGTCTACTGATTTTGCAATGACACGTCATTTTCTTTCAGCTTAGCATGTTTGTATGCTCTTTATATGTGCTGAACTTCCCTCTAAAAGGGCTTTCAAATTTGTGATTAGTTCAGACTTCCTTCTGTATAGGTTTGATTGATTTCTTTCCTTATTTGCTGATTTCAATGTGACTCGACTTAAGTTAAAACTTTTCTCAGCTTTTCTGACTTGGTTCATTCATGGACCAGTGATTACAAAATCTCTGATCCTTGATTTACTGGCTACTAATTGATTTTTCTTACCTTATTTATGTAACCGTGTATTTCAAAATTCTGCCCTTAAGTAACTTCTTATGTATTTACCCCTAATTGAATGCATTGCAAAAGATGTTTATTTGATTTCTTATCTTAAATAGTTTTTCCGTTAGAATATGTGTTCCCTAATTAAGGGAAATCTTATATTGATTGATTTTTTAATTGATACCCCAGTCCCTTAATTGTTTTCTTACCTTATTTCTACCTATTTTTCACATTATAAATACACTACTCCTTCATTAGCACAAAAAATTCATCCCTCATTCATAGTTTTCTTTTGAAACTACACTTACACACAATAGTATTCTCTCTTATTTACTTGCATCGTGGCCTCTTTACAAGACCTGCTACTTTTCTTTATTTGTTTCATTGAAACTGGTATGTCATGATTTAAGATTTCAACTTCACAACAATGTGTTTATTTACTGCTTTTGTATCCATGCCTACTTACTATTTCTGTATAGCTCAACACTTAAATTAGCATGCTGATTTTTTTTGCTTGTTTCTGTTATGAATCCCAAACCCCTGCCCTCTATGTGTTTGAGCTATTGCTTAAAGCATGGCAATATGCAAATTATTGTCCATGAATTAAGCTTGATCCCTTGGGATCCTAGCCTCTAATAGTGTTTTCTAACAGGCTTATGGGTGTGCTAGCATTCACCATTGCTGGGTATGCCCACAGCCTGCCCTTGGCTTTTTACAACCTCCGCGTTCCCATGTACCCATATGTGTACTTATTTGTAGTTGTTTCCTTTCCCCCTTTCCCTCTCTTAGAATTCTTTTCTGCATGTGCACTCCCTCTTAGTCTTTAAGTTCTGCCCTCTCTTGTGAGCCTTGCCTTGGAACCTTGAGTTCCCTCTGAACTTGGACACTTGAGGGCTGGCCCTTCCACACTGCACTTGTCCTAATCTGATAATACATTTGGGTGTGAGCATTGCCCGGAGTCTTTTTGAGGTTCTTAGGGAACTTTGACACACTCGAATGGGAGAAAGTCTTTGGATCTTGATATTATGGAGTTGGTTTACCTCATAGTTCAGACATGATGTCTGAATCAAGCTCTCCTTTGGTTGTACTTTTATTTTTTTGATGTATTTTACTTTATTCTGGGCTGCAATAATTTTATAATAAACATTTGGGGCTGGTTAGTGAAAGGGCGGGTAACTACATATGCAAAGGGTAGATGCCATGCCTATAGGTATTTTTGAATTCTGCACTCTCACATAGATGTCATGCCTATAAGGATTTTTGAATTCTGCATAGATACCACGTCTATAGGTTTTCGAATTCTGCACATTCAAATGCATATAGAAAGCATGCCTATAGGGGATTCTGAATGTCCATTTTCACATAGAAATCATGATCATATGATTACTACATTCGTATAGATATTATGCTCATAGGTTTTAAACAAATGTTGCATCTAAATATCATGCTCATAGGTTTTTCTGCCAGTTAGATACCATGTTTATAGGTTAAAACCAGTCTTATGCATTTAGATATCATGTCTATAAGGCTTTTACATTTTTGTACCATATCTACAAAAGGCATAAAATCAACTACGTGTAGAAAGCATGTCTATAGGAATTCCTAATCGAATCTGGATCGCTCCATTCACGTATAGAGCTAAAACCATTAATAATAAGTACCATTAGTTGCAGAACTTATAACCTTCGTTAAAACTTGCCTTTTCTTTTTGACTACCGTATTCAGTTTATTTTTTAGGCCTTGTTATTCATTGCTTTCTGAATTCAATAGATGTCATGCCCATAGGATCCTTGTCCAACACTTAGGCAAGCCTTAGGATAATGTTATAAACTGAATCAGTTCTATTAACTACAACGAGTAGGCAGGCCTAATTCGGGTCTTCTTATCTAAATTATGTAATAAATCAGTCTGCCTCAACCTTTAAATCCTCTCATGTTAGTATTTAATCAGGCCCTATACATTATGTGTAAGTCATGCTAATTATGTGCTTCTTTGTTTAAAGGAGGTGTATCTGAGCCCTTTTTGCTTGTTATGTGCTTTCCCCCAACTTGCTATACATGTTTTGTATGTCGCCTTAAAATTTTGCCTTTGAAACTATGAATAAGCCTAATACCCCTCCCCTTTAGGATTAGTAGTCCTAAACGCCTCCGTACTGATAAGATTGGGACGGGTAATAGCATGCAATAAGTAACCGAGACCAATCCGCACTTTAATACCTTAATGGGGTGGGAAGGGTAGATATGGATATGATGACTACGCGATAATGTCACGTGTAGCCCCTCATTGAGGAGTGATTACCGGGCATTGTGTGGGGTGACCCATATTATTAATAAACCTAGGACCCCCTTTCCCTTTGCTTCTTTGTTTTCTTCTAAAGATTTCAAACTATATCTTTAAGGAAAATCAGCTTTCTTTTAGTTCTTTCCAACTTTGTTTATTTGTCAACCATTATGTGAAAATCCTCTCTTATCTGAAGTTTCATTTGCTTACATGTCATTTGCACCTAAATTCACAACAATAGTCTGGCCGGGAACCACACAAGTGGATTCTGAGGGGTGCCTAACACCTTCCCCTTGGAATAATTTCAAGCCCTTACCCAATCTCTGGTTACTCAAATCAAACCTTCTTGGTGTCCTAATGCACCTTAATCATGAGGTGGCGACTCGTCAAATGCAAACCCAAATTCCCAAAAGGGAATGAGTTGTCCTCCCAAATGTCATAAACCCGATTTTGCGAGAAAAAGGGGGCGCGACAGCATGGCGACTCTGCTGGGGACTCTTAGGCTTTTACCATTTCAAACTATTATTGTTAATTTATGCTTTTTTATGTGCAATTATCTATTTATTTCTTTCAAGCATTCAATTTTTCTTTTCGATTGCAAAACTGACTTGTCTTTTTGTTTCTTTCCCTTATTACTTTCCTTTACTGCTTTCCTTTACTACCGCTTTAAATTATGAAAAAAAAGCCGTTGTATTTACTGCTTTCCTAACGTGCAAATACATGACAACCTGCTTTATTTGTTGCATAACCATGCTCAACATCATATTCCACTCGTGCCAAACAAAATACCATAGCAACATTTATAATGAGTGGTTGCGCTCTTCCAATATTATCACCCCTTTAAATCTGGAAAAGGCGTATTTGCGGTAAAACCAGTCGATCAATGGTGTAGTCGACGGTTCCGTGCCTTTTCCCCTTGAGTTGTCCGCTCAAGGGTACTAGTCTAAAACCTCATAGAAAACTTACTCTATTTAACTGTGCATGCATCATGGTCAAACCTAGCTGAGTCAGCTATGTTTTCCACATAATGACTCTTTAAGATAGCCTTGTCCAAAGTCCACTGGGTTTCCCTAAAACCCAAATGGACACCATCACATTCTGTGCATTTATTTGGAGAACTGAATATTTTTATGCCAATTATTGATATTTAATAGTCGAGTCTGGTAGGGGTAAGGGCCTAACCCTTTTGTCTTGCAGAAATATGAAGCATGAAGTCCCTAGATTCGGCATGGTCACCAGCATGCACCCAAAATTGCTAAGCTGGTGGGAGGATCTTCATTCTAGTGATCAGACTTTTGTCCGTAAATACCTAGGAAATCTACCTTCTCTTTTGGAAGTACAACCTAACAACAAGATCATAGTAGTTGCTACTCTATTCTGGGATTGTGATAGGTCTGTGTTCCGCTTCGGGGACATTGAGATGACGCCCCTACTGGAAGAAATAAGAGGATTAGCTGGTATACCATGGGAAACTCTGAGTTTGTTAATGCCGGAAAACTGCAAGGGTAGAGGTTTCCTCAAAATAATGGGTATAAAGAAAAATCCAGACTTGACATGCTTGAAAGAGTTGTATATTCCCTTTGATTATTTGTATGAGAGGTACGGTCATAGCAAATCTTACCATACTTATCCTGACGAGTTCGCCCTCACATCATTGGGGCATATTCACCGAAGGGTCTTTGTCTTTATGTTTTGCTTCCTGGGGATGATAGTGTTTCCAATGAAGAAAGCCATGATCAACACCAGGCTAGCTATGGTAACCAAAACTCTAATGGAGGGAATTGGGGGGCAACCATTCAGCATTGTGCCCATGATTATTGCGGAGATATACCGAGCCTTGGAGAAATGTCAATGAGGAGCCGAATGCTTCGAGGGCTGCAATTTTCTACTTCAGCTTTGGCTCATGGAGCATCTCCAAAGGGGTGAAAATCGAGAGGAAATTCAGCAAAGAGACTGGGACGATCATATCGTTTTCCATCATCCGAAGCGAATGAACTACATGCCCAACATGTTCGCCAAGCCAGAAGACGCCAAGGGGTGGTTAGAGCTGTTTGAAAATCTAACTGAGGATCAAGTACAATGGATGTTCGAGGGGTTCCCTACTAAGGAGTTCATTGTCCGATCCAGGGATGCGCCGTTTATGATATTAATCAGTCTAAGAGGAACCTACCCTTATGTCCCTCTCCGAGTTATGAGACAGGCTGGTAGGAAGCAGGTTATACCAAGGGTAGACAAGATGAGTCACTTTCGGGCTGACTTCCAAGCCGATGACAGTCCTTATAAGTACCAAGCTCAGCATATGTGGCATTGCAAGATCATCATGGGAAGAGATACTATCGAACCAGACAGATACCATGCTGGTTGTACTCCATACTATTCAGGCAGGTTGGAATCTAATCACGATGGTCTGGGTCAGCCAGGACTTGCTAGGGTCCACAGGATCATAGATGAGAGGGCCAAGGCACATGTCAAATACAATCAACTACGCAAGAGGATCCGAGAATGTGAAAGCGAGCACTGTGAGATACAAGAAGCCAACCAAAAGCTGATCAAGGAGTGGAAAGACATGGTTGTCAGTGCCAACAAGCAACTGGGATACTTGGATCAAGGCATAGTGGAGCTAGAAAGGAAGTTCCTCAAAAGGATCGAGGATTGCCAAAATGCTAAGGGAAATGAGGGCGGACATCTAGCCAGAGCCTACCTATTGATGGGACTTCACGAGCTGGGAAAGCTGTTCGACGGAGCCAAAGATGCCTAGTCTGGGGAAGGTCCTTCTGGGACCAAATAAATAGGAGTTTTTCTTTTGCTTTAAGAAATGTAATAAGGCCAATAGCCATTAGTGACTTTATTTCCTGTTATTTAGGGTCAATTTGGGATTCGTCTACTTTTTATCAATAAAATGAGGCATTTAGCATTCTAAGTTCTCCAAATCAACTCGTCGCTAGGCCTACCTCGGGCACAAAGAGGTTCCCAAATAGGACACGATTTACATTCTTGCACTATGTGTTTAAATATCGCAACATTTTCTTATAATCCTTACTGACTTGTTACCTTTTTGTTTTTATTTTTATTTATTTATTCCCCTCCCCAAAGGTTAGTTCGTGCACTCTGGCAACATCATCTTATTCAACGAGATCCAGGGGCCCTCAACCCACTCCCCCTCTTAGTCCTCTCAGAAGTAAGAACAAAGGGAAGATGGAAGACTCGAACAACGCCAGAAAGGAAAACTCAACTGAACGGGTAGAGGTCACTCATGGTACTCAGGTTTCCAAAGAAGGTACATCCCAGCCTGAACAAAAGCTGCTGAAATTCCAAGAAGAGCTTGATCAGGTTCAGAATCTGGCGAATCTATCATTTTCCCTCACCACTCCCGACGTTAATTTCCCAAATGCTCAGAACCCCACACCTCCACAGAATATCCCAAAGCCATGAAATCATCTCGCTCCTCGCCACCACTGCAACACTTGTCACACCTCCAACAATACTCCACTGCTCATCCCAGAACCTTTTAACTCCACAAATGACCACTTTCACACCCATCATAACACCTCCATCGATGTGGAGACTGTGAGGCCCCGGAAAATTTTGCCAAGTAATTTAAGATTTCGTGGTGCCAAGGTAGGCTAATTATTTTATTTTGTGTGCAAATGAGGATTCATGATATAATGAATACCAATTGGATATTTTAATAAGCGTACAAGTCATATTATAAGTGAATTGGGGTCTAAGGAGAGGCCTAAGTCTAAGCCAAGTTGGAAAATTTCATAATAGACTAAAGTTGTAAATGAGTGCACAAAAGACCTCACTTTAGAAAATTATATCTCTAGTTACATAAGGAGTTGTGTGATGCACAACCTATCAAATTAAAGCCCATTGAGTCTAGCTTCCAACGCATCAAACCGTTCATCATTTGGAGGTGTATAAAGAAGGTTACGACCATTTTACTGGGCATGTGTCATTAGCGCAGTCTTAGCGCGACCGGGCATATTGCGAAGTTTTCTGCCTCGTGAGCGCGGCCTTAGCATGGGCGCGCTAGTAGAAGACCCGTATATACACCTAAGGATGGGAAAGGAGACGATTTAAGTCATTTTTCAAGACTAGGGCATCCTCTCCATCACCCATCCGGTCAAGGCTTCAATTACATATCTAAGGTGAGTTTTTAAGTGTGTTTTCATGGTGATTTCACCTCTCAATCACTAGTTAGAACATGATTTTGATTAGATTTCATAGGATTTCTTCAAAATCTCAAGAGCACCCCAAAGTTGTCTTTCAAGATTTGGTCTACAAGAGGTAATCTTTTACCCTTAGACTTACATATATGGAGTTATTATGGAATTATGAGTATAAATCAAGTATTGTAACTCATGGGATGGTGATTGGAATCCATAGGTGCCTAACCTAGGTTGTGTTGGTGTAGAGATTGTGAGATGGGTTATTGAGGTATGATTCTTGGGTGTAATAGTATTATGTATACATGCATGTAAAAATTAGGTTTGTGGGAAGATTGTTGAACATAAATAAGTAAAGATTGGGTTGGGGAAATGAAAGAAATCCTGTTAAAGAGATTTCAAATCAAGATGCTCAACTAGTGTTTGATAAAATTCTCAAATGAGCTAGAATTATGAATATCTTCCTAATTTGTGTTCAATTTTGTTATGTCCCAAAATAAATTGAAGTTGCTAGAATTTTCGGAATATCGTAGTAATTAAAGGAAAGCTCAGGAAAGGTATGTAGGCTAAACTTTCTCTCTCGGAAGTGAATTCCATATTGTTTCGTAAGTTTAAGTGTGGTTTTTTTACCAAAATGGTATGGTCTTCAGTCACATTTTAAATGGAAGTTAGTATAGTTATTGGGTAAGAAGAACTCGATCTGCTTAATTCTCCTAACTGCTCTTATGTGTACAAAATGTCTTGATTGAATATGTCTTGTTGTTGATAGCCTATAAAGATGCTCGAAAAATGAAATAAGTAAATTGGGAATGTGTTAAAGATTATGTAATAGGCCTCGACCCGACAATTATGAACTAACTTCAAAGATAGAATTTCCTAAGAGCTCTTGTGGTGAATTCACGCCCATAAGTGGCTATTTATCACTATTGCTTTTATTTATAAGTATATCCGGTGTGATTCGAGATCTTACATATCTATGTGTTTAAACTGTGCAACGTCATTTCTGGGAAGGTGTATTGCAAGATAAAATGGTGTATTGTTGTTAATGATTTCAATGTGAGTTTTTATTGCTTGTTGGTGTGCCCCATACCTTTGGGAAGAATCCTTTATGTTTAAAGTTCCATTGCTAATAAACTTGAGGTGTATGGTTTCGAAAATACTCTATATGCCCATGATTTATGTTTTCTCTCATGTGTACTTGACATCTTGACTTGCATAGCTTGTTGTTAAAATTGATATCAATGTGAAACATGTGAAATATGAAATACGGCCACTATGCCAGGAATAAATAATCTTGTGAATGGCCAAATGAGCCAAGGAAATACTGTTGTTATTGGTGACTTGAAATACTAATTGGAATCTATAAAATGTGAAAGATATTGAGGTAAGCATAATTATATTCATGCTATATTTGAATCCTTCTATTTATACTACAATTGTGTACAATATCCAATCAAATCAAAAAAATATTTTTGGGAGTATCATTAGCAAAACCGAGGAAGGGTGGGTCATAAGGCTCATACTTGAAACTACACGTGCCGGTGTAGGGGTGGATTGTAGTTATTCCCTTTAATTGGGATGAACTTGGTAATATTTGTGAATTGGTAATGCCAACCCATACGGCATATGGGGGAAGGCAGCCTAGCCGATCGGGCCGTGATCGGACGCCATATCGCACACATGGTGGTATTGTGCTGGGAATCAAAAACTGGAAATTTAAAACTAGAAATTGTGATTGTGGTACATGTCTCCAAAGGGATGACCTAGCCGATTGGGCCATGATCGGACTCCGTGCTAACAAATATGGTGGTATAACTCATATCGGTGCTAATGATCTCCCAACCAAAAAAATTATATATATTATTTTATTTTATTTTTGTAAACTAGAAGACTTACATGTTGCGTATTGGAAGCTTGTATGTTGTTGACTCGACTTTTTGTTTCCTGTTTCTTTGTTTGTATGGTTATTTTTTTCTGGAAGATGACTTTTAGCCTTACATACTAGTGCTATTCGACGGCGCTAACATCCCTTTTGCAGGGGGCGCTGTATCGTTTAATGATACAGGCGGTTCCACAGCAGGCGGCATCATCCAGTGATAGCGGTATCCTCTTCCCAGCAGTCTTGGTGAGCCCCACTCCACTCTGGGGTCATTTCACGTATCTTTTGTTCATTTTCCCATCACGTTTTGAGGTATAGCCGGAGCCTTGTTTCTGGCGTTTCCCTATTACTCGTCTATTGTATTTAGAGGCTCCGTAGACTGTTTGTGGGTGGTGGTTGATGTTGGAAGTACAAACTAGAAATGTTAGTACTTGATAAGCATGTTTCTCATTAAACTTGTAAACTTGTAATATTTTTGAAAACTTTAAACGAAGCCATTAATGGAAATGAAATGAAAGTTTCTAATGGAAGATTGCTTAATGTTTTGATAAAGTGGGTTAACATTCCCTCTTTATTCATTAACTAGTTTGGGTAGAATAAAATCTAATAGGCTTGCTCAGTCGGGTTTACTCGGTTAAGCGTCGGTCGCGTTCCACGGTTTTTGGGGTGTGAAAGAGATCGTGCCACATTCCACTCAACCCATCTCAAGCACACTTGAGTCTGATGATAAAGACTTGCTCATCAGGAATCTGGCTGAAGAACTTAAGAAATTGACCAGCAGGATCCAGGGTGTCGGAGGAAGTAAGGGGATTGAAGGGTTGAACTATGAAGATCTCTGCATACAACCCGATGTTGAACTGCCCGAGGGGTACAAACCTCCAAAGTTCGAAATGTTTGATGGTACAAGAGATCCAAGGGTCCATCTGAAAACGTACTATGACAAGCTAGATGGAGTAGGGAAAGACGATAGAATCCGCATGAAGCTTTTCATGAGAAGCTTGAAAGGAGATGCTTTGTCTTGGTACATCAGCCAGGATCCAAAGAAATAGTCAAACTGGGTAAGCATGGCGTCCGACTTTATGGACAGGTTCAGGTTCAACACGGAGAATGCGCCCGATGTGTTCTACATTCAGAATCTAAAGAAGAAGCCTACATAAACGTTTTGCGAGTATGCTACTCGTTGGAGGTCCGAAGCTACTAAGGTCAGACCTGCCTTAGAAGAGGAACAGATGAACAAATTCTTTGTCCGGGCTTAGGACCCGCAGTATTATGAAACGCTGATGATGATTGAGAGCCACAAATTTTTCGACATTATCAAGCTGGGAGAAAGGATCGAAGAAGGCATCTAAAGTGGTATAGTTACAAACTTTGAAGCCTTGCAAGCTACCAATAAGGCCTTACAGTCTGGTGGTACGTCCAATAAAAGGGACGTAAGTGCCATAATGGTTGCACAGAGAACCAAATCCCCTATCAAATACCAAACCTATCCAATGCCTCCACTCACATATCATCCTACTCCGAACTACCAAGCACCCTCACCCTCTTACCAAACTCCACCACCTACTTATCAATCACCTCCACCTCCCACATATCAACCTACTTCACCCAGATATTCGCAACCCACACATGTTTACCAAGCCTACAATGCTCAACCATCCCACCATCAATTAACTCCTACATGCCAAAATATCCCTAGAACTCGACCAAAGTTTGACCGCAGGCTTCCTAAACAGTATACAGCCATTGCTGAACCCATTGACCAGTTGTACGAGAGGCTTAAAGTTGTTGGTTATGTCACCCCTATCCCTGCTATAACCCCCGATAACCCTTCTCAGTGGGTTAATCTAAACAAATCCTGTGCATACCATTCTGGCATAAAAGGACACACCATCGACGAATGTCACTCCCTAAAAGACAAGATCTAGGCTCTGATTGACAACAAAATTATTGTGGCAAAGGAACCTGCTCCAAATGTCCGCAATAACCCTTTCCCAAACCATAAGTGTGTAGACGTTCACATGATTGAAAAAGAGGATGATTGGGACCCTAAGGGATCGATCGGTTTGATCACAGAAGGCGACGATCCAAAGGAGCCAATAGTCACCCTTAATCCGATTGTAGTCTAGATTCAGCCTTATGGGGACGCCGAGGTAAATATGTCCATGCCACTTAAGTTTGAAGCACCATCCTCTGCAAAGACGCCATCGCCGATTGAGGTCAAATTTATGTCACCAACAAATGCACCTACTCCATTCGAAGTTGTAGTTTTACCACCCAAGGAACATGCTCCGTTCGGAATGAAGATAGACACACCAATCCCAGTAGCAATGTCAGCCGTGATGCCATTCCACACAAAGTCTATACCATGGGACTATACAGCTGAGGCAAGGAAGAAAGGCAAGGTTAGGTTCGAGGAAACTGTTGTCGCACAGGTTATGACAAGAACCGGTAGGGTCTATACCCCGAAACACCTAGATGAGTCAAGAAAGCAGGCCTCCAATCGGTCGCCCATCATTGAGACGGGTCCAGACGATCATTGGAGAAAGATACAAGTCAAGGAATACTCGGTCATCGACCAGCTGAACAAAACACTGGCGCAAATTTCCATACTTGCTTTGCTACAATATTCTGAGGCACACAAAAATGCTCTGTTAAAGGTACTAAGTGAGGTATATGTACCAAGCAACATCACTGGAGGAGATATGGCAAACATGGTAGGGTAGGTATTGGAAAGTCACAAGAATACTTTTTATGAAGATGAGCTGCCACTAGAAGGGTTGAGTCACAACAAGGCGTTGCACATCACCGTGCAATGCGAAGATTATTTTATCACCAAAGTCCTGATTGATGGAGGGTCTAGCCTTAACATTTGTCCGTTATTAACTCTTAGGACATTGGGAAAGGGGCTGCATGAGATCAAGGACGGGGCCATCAACGTGAAAGCTTTCGACGGTTCCCAAAGGTCCACCATTGGTGAAATCAGCCTGTGTTTGCAAATGGGCCCTACTTGGTTCAATGTTGATTTTCAAGTAATAGACGTGCCAGCATCTTACAATTTGTTGTTGGGACGACCGTGGATTCATGCCGATGGGGCCGTAGCATCATCACTGCATCAGGCGATGAAATTTGAGTGGAACCACCAATAGGTGATCATTCACGGCGATGGTAGCAATCCCATATACAGTCGCTAGACCATCCCAGCAATCGAAGGCAGAAGAAAGATAGACGGGGAGACCTATCACCACATCAAGCGAGTTAACGCCGTCGACAAGGAAAAATGATGGGACAATAAAATTAAAATCATATTGAACTGGAGCGGATACGAAGCTAACAAGGGACTTGGCAAGAACCTCCAAGGAATCACTAAGCCTATCAAACTAAAGAAACTTGGCACCACCTTCGGTCTGGGATATGAGTACACTTGGGAGGAATTCAACAACTGGTCGCCACCAGGGCACGGTCCTTACTATCCGCTGGATCAGCCAATACCACATTTGAAACAGACTTTCTAGCCAGCCAATATTATCTATGGATCAGAAGAAGAGGAAGCACTTGCAGCAGTAAGGAATTTGTTCCTGGAAGACAATGATAGGGATTGTTGTGTTGTTTTCGAGGAGGAGGGGGAGGAAGGTCCTTCCATTCAGGCAGTGAGCAGAGGAGCATGCCTCAATAATTAGACCATCAGAACCACCAGAGCCCGGAAAGCCTCGGGGTAGCAAGGCTGAACAAGCATCATGCACTATCTTTCATTTTACTAGTTGACTTTCCTTTCGCATTTTAAAATTTCTCAATAAGATCTTCAATGTTCACAATAGTTATGGAATTTTTCAAAGCATTTCAATTTTCCCTATAAATCTTACTCTTATTATTCTCTCTCATTACTTTGCTTATACATCATTACTATTACTTATCTTGATGAACCAATGACTATGACATGCAACGAGACAATGCAACAAACAGACACAGATTTAGAGGAAGATGAAATTCCGGAAGAGATTGTTAAGGAAGTTGAGAATTTTGAGAACAAACCTAAGTCCAACCTATACAAGACAGAGATTGTTAACCTGGGATATGAAAAGAACGTCAAAGAAACGAGAATCAGTGTCCACTTATCGCCATCAGAAAAGAAGGAATACATAGAATTTCTAAGGGAATATGAAGACATATTCGCTTGGTCGTATGATGACATGACTGATCTGAGTGCGTCTATTGTGGCACACAAACTACCAACTGATCCGACATGTCCGCCGGTAAAGCAACAAATCAGAAAGTTCAAGCCTGATATGAGCTTGAAAATCAAAGAAGAAGTCACTAAGCAGGTCAAAGCCAATGTTCTCAAGGTAATATAATATCTGATGTGGTTAGCCAACATCGTGCCAGTACCGAAGAAGGACAGAAATGCCAGAGTCTGTGTCGACTACCGGGATCTCAACCGAGCCAGTCCAAAAGGCGACTTCCCCTTGCCAAACATACACATCCTGATCGACAATTGCGCCAGGAATGAGTTACAGTCATTTGTAGATTGTTTTGTGGGGTATCATCAGATCTGGATGGATGAAGAAGATGCTGAGAAAACGGCTTTCATTACGCCGTGGGGGATGTACTGTTACAAGATGATGCCGTTTGGATTAAAAAATGCTGGGGCCACCTACATAAGGGCCATGACTACCATTTTCCATGATATGATACACAAGGAGATCGAAGTATATGTAGAAGATGTTATAATCAAGTCCAAGAAAGCCACTGATCACATGGAAGATTTGAGGAAGTTCTTCAATAAACTGAGAAGATACAACCTAAAACTCAATCCCGCAAAAAATGCATTTGGGGTTCCTGCTGGAAAACTACTTGGGTTCATTGTAAGTCGCCGAGGAATAGAACCGGATCCATCAAAGGTCAAAGTTATTGAAGAGTTGCCACTGCCAAAGAACAAGAAGGACCTGATGAGTTTCTTGGGGAGACTTAACTATATCATCCGGTTCATAGCACAATCCACAATTATTTGTGAGCCAATATTTAAGATGTTGAAGAAGGAGGCCACTACCAAATGTAATGATGACTGCCAAAAGTCCTTCAACAAAATCAAGGAGTACCTGTCAACACCACCAGTCTTGGTCCCACCCGAGCCAGGTAGACCTCTATTACTCTACCTCGCAGTATTGGATGGAGCATTTGGTTGTGTTCTGGGGCAACATGATGAAACAGGGAGGATGGAACATGCCTTCTATTAACTCATTAAGAAGTTCACCTCATACGAGGTCTGGTATTCTCTGTTAAAGCCCACTTGTTGTGCTCTGACTTGGGTAGCTCAGAAGTTGAGTCATTACTTCTATGCCTATACTACATATCTCATATCAAGGATGGATCCTTTGAAGTACATCTTCTAGAAGCCCATGCCCACTGGAAAGCTAGCCAAGTGGCAAATCCTGTTGAGTGAATTTGACATTGTCTACGTAACTCAGAAAGCGATCAAAGCACAGGCACTAGCATATCACTTTGCTAAAAATACCGTGGACGGAGAGTACGAACCCCTAAAAACATACTTTCCTGACAAAGAGGTATTATTCATAGGAGAAGATATTGCAGAATCCTATGACGGTTGGAGAATGTTTTTCGATGGAGCAGAAAATTTCAAAGGAGTCAGCATAGGAGCAGTCCTAGTATCAGAAATTGGTCAGCACTATCCGGTGTCTGCCAAACTCAGGTTTCTTTGCACCAACAATATGGTCGAGTACGAAGCCTGCATCTTAAGGCTCAAGATGGCCATTGACATGAATATTCAAGAATTGCTAGTAATTGGGGATTCAGACTTGCTTATACATCAGGTCCGAGAAGAATGTGCGACCAAGAACTCCAAAATACTCTCTTATCTGCACTATGTACAGGAGTTGAGAAAGAGGTTCACAAAGACAGAATTCCAGCATGTTCCTAGAGTCCAGAATGAATTTGCCGATGCACTGGCTACCCTATCATCCATGATACAACACCCAGACAAGAACTTTATTGATCCTATTCCGGTAAAGATCCATGATCATCCAGCTTATTGTGTTCATGTTGAGGAAGAAGCAGACATAAAACCTTGGTTTCATGAAATCAAGGAATATTTGATGAAAGGAGAATACCCAGAACTTGCAAAACCTACTCAGAAATGCACACTTCGGAGGTTGTCTAACAATTTCTTTCACAGTGGAGGAATCCAATATAGGAGGACTCCTGATTTGGGATTACTAAGGTGTGTCGATGCAAAGGAAGCCATCTAAACTACTAGAAGAAATCCATGATGGGACCTGTAGCCCACATATGAACGGTTTGTCTTAGCAAAGAAGGTACTCCGTACTGGTTACTTTTGGATGACTATAGAGACGGACTGCATCCAGTATTTCCGGAAATGCCACCGTTGTTAGATATATGCATACATGATAAAGGTACCTCCAAGAGAGCTTACTGCGACAAGCTCACCATGGCCGTTCGCTGCATGTGGAATGGATGTTATTGGACCAATCGAGCCTGCCGCCTCCAATGGGCACAGGTTTATCCTAGTAGCAATTAACTATTTCACCAAATGGGTCGAAGCAACATCTTACAAAGCAATGACTAAGAAAGTTGTGGCAGACTTCGTCCACGACCGTATCGTTTGTCGGTTCAGGATTCCGGAATCAATCATCACTGATAATGGTTCCAATCTCAACAGTGACCCGATGAAAGCCATGTTTGAAACCTTCAAGATCAAATATAAGAATTTTACAGCCTACAGACCTTAGATGAACGGAGCAGTAGAACCCCCTCAATAAGAATATCAAGAAGATACTAAGGAAAATGATAGAGAAGCATCAGTAGTGGCACGAGAAGCTATCATTTGCTTTATTGGTATACCACACCACAATCCGCACATCAACCGGGGCAACCCCCTATATGCTAGTTTATGGTACATAAACCGTCATTCCCGCCGAGGTGGAAATTCCCTCATTAAGAATCATACAGGAAGCAAAGCTAGACGATGCAGAATGGGTAAAGAATCATTACGAGCATCTAGCTCTTATAGATGGAAAGAGAATGGATGCAGTTTGCCACAGTCAGCTTTATCAAAATAGGATGTCCAGAGCCTTCAACAAAAGAGTAAAGCCAAGATAGTTCACACCGGGGCAGCTAGTGTTAAAGAAAATTTTCCCGCATCAAGATGAAGGCAAAGTGAAATTCTCTACCAACTGGCAGGGTTCGTACATGGTTCACCAGGTTCTAATAGGAGGATCCCTCATACTTGCGGAAATGGACGGAAAAGTCTGACCAAAGCCGTTCAATTCAGATGTAGTCAAGCGTTACTATGTGTAATCTTTATGCTTTCCTTTGTGTTATAATTTGAACTACGCCTAGCCTGATTCCCGTTTAAGAAGGGATATGTAGGCAACCCTATAGGTTCAGTCATAATTCAGCAAAACTTTCATTTCCCCGCAATTGAAAACTGGGGCAGAATTTTGAGGAGGACCCTCAAAATTCCGAAGGTAATTTTAGCCGATCATCGCTAGCAGCAGTCAGAAGTAGCAATCTAGTAAACTAGGGTAGAATTTTGAGGAGGACCCTCAAAATTCCATAACAAGGAAGGTTGCAATGTCTTGGACCATGTCACAGTCGTCGGTTCATCTAAAAGTTGTTCTTGATTATACACTTATGTCATATTTTTTACAAAATCATGCATGTTTATTTCTGAAATCGCTTTGTTTAGCAACGGTACCCCGATAATACGAACAGTATCACTAGATCCAAGCCGAGCAGGTCAAGCAGAGCCAACAGGGATATGAATTAACCTTCCCCCTTACAAAACTTACGATTCTTCTTTGGATGCAGGCAGTTGAGTTGCAAAATCATGAAATATACTATACGCTCACGAGATTCACATTGCTCAGAAATACGACTCTTAGAACCGTTGCACTTACTCACAGCTGCTATCCGCACGCAGTGTCCCTGACAGATACAGTATCCCCAGCAGTCGCAATATCACGATCCGCTATCAGCTAAGAAAATTCTATTATGATTTTCCTTTACTTCCTGTATAAGGCTACCATTCTGCCTTCCGAGACTAAGCTTTGTCTCCATCTGCATTTCTGCATTGCATAATTCTACCATTTTGCCTTCCGAGGTTAAGCTCTACCTCCATCTGCATTTCTGCATTGCATAAGGCTACTATTCTGCCTTCCGAGGTTAAGCTCTATTTCCATATGCATTTCTGCATTGCATAAGGCTACCATTCTTCCTAGACTAAGCTCTGTCTCCATCTGCATTTCTGCATTGCATAAGGCTACCATTCTGCCTTCCGTGGTTAAACTCTACCTCCATCTGCATTTCTGCATTGCATAAGGCTACCATTCTACCTTCCGAGGTTAAGTTCTACCTCCATCTACATTTCTGCATTGCATAAGGCTACTATTCTGCCTTCTGAGGTTAAGCTCTACCTCCATCTGCATTTCTGTATTGCATAAGGCTACCATTTTGCCTTCCGAGGTTAAGCTCTACCTCCATCTGCATGGCTGAAAGATCGCCACATCCACATTTGCATGGTTGAAAGATCGCCATCTTTACATTTGTATTGGCTGAAAGATCACCACCTTATTTACATCTGCATTGGCTGAAAGATCGTCACTTCTACATTTGCATGGCTGAAAGGTCGCCACCTTATTTACATTTACATTGGCTGAAAGATCGCCACCTCTATATTTGCATGGCTGAAAGATCGCCACCTCTACATTTGCATAGCTGAAAGATCGCCACCTCTACATTTTAATCTCATGGGCTAAAAGATCACAACCTGTTGCATTTCATGGGCTGAAAGATCACCAAATTGTCCAAAGGCATCATTGTTCGGAGGCACCATTTTCATAGCCCGAGAACACCATGCCACGACCTGAGGACCCCCCTCCCTTTCCTTTTTAATCTCTTGCATATCATTATTCAAAGGCATCATGGTTCGGAGGCATCATTCTCATAGCCCGAGAGCATCATTTCATGGCCTGCAAATCCTTTATTATACGCTTCATGGGACACCATGGTCTGAGGACATCATCCTAACCGTCCGAGGACAAACATTCATGGTCCGACGGGAATTTGCATCATGTGTTAATTTTACGTACAATATATTCTTGTATTGTTTATTTGTAGGTAAACCGGCGAGCAACGGACATCTTAGCAGTAACGATCCCGCTCCAGTTCCCGTATCCCTATCAGATTTCAGCCATCCACCCCAACCTAAATATTGCGTCTGTTCTTGAAAGTCTCTATAAGGCCTACTCTGCCGAGGGATCCTGAACTACATATGGCCTGATTCCTGTAAAACCAGGGATATGTAGGCAGCTCAAAAACTAGAGTACGGCCTAAGTGTCCTCGAACCCTTTCGTTTGGTTAAAATTGGCCATCATATCTTTACCCGACAACTATTTCATCCTTTTCGGGTAAAGAGGGGCAGCTGTTGATACCCAATATTTCCTATATATTTTTAATATGCAAAATACTTTCAAAAAAACATTATTAAGCATATATAAGTATGTCTCAAGGTTTTAATATTTTTTCTCTTAATTTTAAGGATTTTTAAATCAATTTATTGCCTTACTTTAGCAAGAAAAACCCAATAATTTTTTCCAAAATTATCATTTTGGTGATTCATCTTTTGGATTCTCATATTTGCATTAAATATAGCTAACATAATTTTTGCATATTTTTATAAATTTATTTAGTATTTTTAAAGCTAAATTGCGTGTAATTGCGATATTAGCCTTTTTAAGATTTAATGGTGTTTATATATATAAAAATTAACTTCAGTATTTTAATTGAATAATTATGTATTATTAATCATTTTAGTACTTTTCCTTTTTTCTTGGAAATCATTTTACCATTTTTTATAAAATAAATAAGGAAAAAATGGTTATTTAAATGATAGCCCATTTGTATTTCAATTTTGGCCATATTTGAACCCCTAATCAAACCCAATCTCAAACACAATTACCCAGCCCAAATCCTAAATCTACACGACCCACAACCCATTTGAATAACCCGCTCGGATCCCCATATAATCCAGGTCGTTGATCAAAATGATCAACGGCCACCATTCACCCTTCCTAAATTAAACCAAACGACTCCCCCCCAAATCCCTCTTATTTCCCTTACTCAGTTGACTCTCTCTCTATCTCTAGTTCTCTCTAGAACCTTCCTCTTCCCCCTCCTCTCCGATGACTCTCATCCATCTTCTCCGGCCATCTCCTGGCCTGAATCTATGGTGGTCTCACCACCTACCAACCTTCCATGGTGCATACACGCTCGTTTGCTGAGCTTTCATGGCCTGACCATGAAGAAGCTTTGTCCAGGCCTCGTTGATTCAAGTTTTATGGCCATCTCCGGCCTTGCTCCGGCAAGCTATGTCTGTTTCAAGCTTGGCTTTGATTCCTCCTTCTTTGATCCAGGCCTTTCTCACCATTTGGGTTCCTCTAAAACCCTAGCTTTTGAGGTTTTTCCGATCTCTTTAGATCTGTTCCAGATCCATGTTTTCCCTAAGTTTTTAAACGATTTCTTGATATTTCTTTCAAAGCCTATGTTTTCAAAACACTTTATTTTTTTTCGACCTAGGGTTTCTGAGTTATTTAGAGGTTTCTCTGTGTTCTCTGCGAGTTTCTTATTGAGTTTCTTCCACTGTGTTCTTAATTAGTTTCTTCTACCATGTTTCTTTATATGTTTCTTATACTGTGTTTTGATTAGTCTTCTACTACTATGTTTCTTATTAGTTTTTCTACTATGTTTATTTGAGCTTTTCTACTGTGATTTGCATGTTACTCTTTTACTATGTTTCTCATGAGTTTCCATTACTAAAAAAGCATGTCGAAGGCCCCAATTCACTTCTGAAATCTTTGAACTTGTTTTCGACTAGTATCTTCTTCTTGATTACTTGTCCTCTCATCTCGGCACTCGATTGATAGTAAAACCCTAGAATTTGGGGTTCCTCTGAGTTGGAGAACATTGGCTATGTGATATGTTTGTTCTTCATCTTTAAAATCGTCTGAAACCCTAACTATTTCGAGTTTCTGAATTTGTTTCTCAACTGAGTCTCAAAATCTTTGTTTCAACCTCTGTTTCTTTAAGCAATTCTGATTTTCCACTAAATTCTTCTAAGGTCTTTTACGCTGGAAATTTTGTATGCTATTTGATACTACTTCTTTTCTACATTGCTAATCTATGTGACTACCATGCTCCTGTAGTATATTGTCTACTGATTTTGCAATGACACGTCATTTTCTTACAGCTTAGCATGTTTGTATGCTCTTTATATGTGCTGAACTTCCCTCTAAAAGGGATTTCAAATTTGTGATTAGTTCAGACTTCCTTTTGTATAGGTTTGATTGATTTCTTTCCTTATTTGCTGATTTCAATGTGACTCGACTTAAGTTAAAACTTTTCTCAGCTTTCCCTCTCTCAGAATTCTTTTCTGCACTGGCACTCCCTCTTAATCTTTAAGTTCGCCCCCCTCTTGTGAGCCTTGCCTTGGGACCTTGAGTTCCCTCTGAACTTGGACACTTAAGGGCTGGCCCTTGCACACTACATTTGTCCTAATCTGATAATACATTTGGGTGTGAGCATTGCCCGGAGTCCTTTTAAGGCTCTTAGGGAACTTTGACACACTCGAATGGGAGAAAGGCTTTGGATCTTGATCTTATGGAGTTGGTTTACCTTATAGTTCAGACATGAAGTCTGAATCAGGCTCTCCTTTGGTTGTACTTTTATTTTTTTCTGATGTGTTTTACTTTATTCTGGGCTGTAATAATTTTGTAATAAACATTTGGGGTTGGTTAGTGAAAGGGCGGGTATTTCTAAATTCTGCACTCTCACATAGATGCCATGCCTATAAGGATTTCTGAATTCTGCACTCTCACATAGATGCCACGTCTATAGGTTTTCGAATTCTGCACATTCAAATGCATATAGAAAGCATGCCTATATGGGATTCTGAATGTCCATTTTCACATAGAAATCATGATCATAGGATTACTACATTCATATAGATATTATGCTCACAGGTTTTAAACAAATGCTACATCTAGATATCATGCTCATAGGTTTTTTTGCCAGTTAGATACCATGTTTATAGGTTAAAACCAGTCTTATGCATTTAGATATCATGTCTATAAGGCTTCTGCATTTTTTACCATGTCTACAAAAGGCATAAAATCAACTACGCGTAGAAAGCATGTCTATAGGAATTCCTAATCGAATCTGAATCGCTTCATTCACGTATAGAGCTAAAACCAGTAATAATAAGTACCATTAGTTGCAAAACTTATAACCTTAGTTAAAACTTGCCTTTTCTTTTTAACTATAATATTCAGTTTATTTTTTAGACCTTGTTATTTCATTGCTTTCTGAATTCAGTAGATGCCATGCCCATAATATCTTTGACCAACACTTAGGCAAGCCTTAGGGTAAAGTTATAAACTGAATCGGTTCTATTAACTACAACTAGCAGGCATGCCTGATTTAGGCTTCTTATCTGAATTACGTAATAAATCAGTGTGCCTCATCCTTTAAGTCCTCTCATATTAGTATTTAATCAGGCCCTAAACATTATGTGTAAGTCATGCTAATTATGTGCTTCTTTGTTTAAAGGAGGTGTATCTGAGCCCTTTTTGCTTGTTATGTGCTTTCCCCCAATTCGCTATACATGTTTTGTATGTCGCCTTAAAATTTTGCCTTTGAAACTAAAAATAAGCCTAATACTCCCCCCTCCCTTTTAGGAATTGTAGTCCCAAGTACCTACGGGGCTGATAGGATTAGGGCGGGCAATAGCATGCAATAAGTAAATGAGACCGATCTGCACTTTAATACCTTAATGGGCTGGGAAGGGTAGATATGGATATGATTACCACGCGATAACATCACGTGTAGCCCCTTATTGAGGAGTGATTACCGGACCTTGTGGAGGGTGATCCATATTATTAATAAACCTAGGACCCCCTTTCCCTTTGCTTCTTTGTTTTCTTCTAAAGATTTCAAACTATGTCTTTAAGGAAAATCAGCTTTCTTTTAGTTCTTTCCAACTTTGTTTATTTGTCAACCATTATGTGAAAATCCCCTCTTATCTGAAGTTTCATTTGCTTACATGTCATTTGCACCTAAATTCACAACAATAGTCTGGCCGGGAACCACACCAGTGGATTCTACGGGGTGCATAACACCTTCCCCTTGGAATAATTTCAAGCCCTTACCCAATCTCTGGTTACTCAAATCAAACCTTCTTGGTGTCCTAATGCACCTTAATCATGAGGTGTCAACTCTTCAAATGCAATCCCAAATTCCCAAAAGGGGATGAGTTGTCCTCCCAAATGTCATAAACCCGATTTCGCGAGAAAAAGTGGGCGCGACACCACTTCCCCCTGAGTTCTTGCCACTTTCTTCAAATTTTTCTTGTACAACCCGACAAATAGCAAGTATAGACAAATCAACAGTGGGTGAATGATCAACCACTCCTTTCCCTTTTCCCCTCTCGTCACCATATTCACCATCTCTCTCTTTTTCCTTTTCAGATTCTTTTTATATCCATTCCTTCTTAACTCAGGTAATTCCACATCCATATTAGCCCCAACCAAAACAAATCTATTTTCTAAATTCTCAGTCAAAGCAGAACTTACCATAGAAGGGGATTCTTGAGCCTTCTCAAAGTCAGAAGACCTAGGTCCTTCCCCCTCACTAGTAGATTTGTATGACTCAGAATCAGAGTTAGAATCATAGTCTTGAGCCTGACTTATCTTTAATTTCTCATTCAATTTTTTTGAGAGAGCACCAGATGCCACCGTTTTGCGAGCAAGCATTTTTACTCTTCTTAGCCTGGGTTTGGGAGTCGTGCGAGGTGGAGGAGGGGTAGATGAATCAGAGGGAGTGGGCTGTGGAGGAGTTCCAGGGTTGTCTTGTGGGTTTGTCATTATAGTTGATTTCTTGAGATAATTGGTAAGTTAGAACTTTGGAGAAAAAAGCAATTGAGAGCGAAGAAGGTTTTGACGGTTTTGAATTATGAGGGTGGAAGAAAGTAATGATGAGTATTTTAAGGGAAAGACTCATTTAATGGATAATGGTAGCTTTAGCGGTCAATTAGAGGTCTAATAAACCTAAAATTGCAGGTTGAACGAACGGTTAGCTTCCCTAGATTTTAGGCAATTTTGCGGTTAGAATTCTAATGAGGACGGAACTGGTTCAAAAACAAAAGGATAGGATTTTCTATGGAGTTGAACAATTGTAGGACTCTACTCATAATTTAAATATTTATATTTCTAATTGTGTGGAGTATAGAAAACATACCTTGGCATTCAGATGAACCAATACTGATGAACTAGGTTCTTCATTTAGAATTCTCTTGACCATGCCTCAATTTATCACAATAGAGAAAATTTTGTAAGAGATCAGTGAGTCATATTAACACATGTCACAGGAGTATACTATTTACAGTATGAAGCTGAGTAAAAATTAATCTAGATATTTACACAAGTTCAGATTTCCTAGCCAATTTTTTTTCATTCATTTTTTTTCATTGTGCATTCTGAGCTGGTCCTATTAGGTGATCTTAATCATCCCTAATTCCAACTGTTCCTTTCAAAGTTTCTCTACTTAGTGCTTTAGTCAAGATGTCAGCAATTTGTTTATCAGTAGCACAGAATTCTATGGTGATCAATCCTTTCTCATAGTTATCTCTTAAGAAGTGATGTCTAACATCTATGTGCTTAGTCCTTTTATGATGAACAAGGTTCTTTGTCATACTTATAGCACTAGTGTTATCACAGAAGATAGGAATGCAACCAACTTCAATGCCAAAATCTATCAGCTGCTGTTTGATCCACAACAATTGAGCACAACAAGAGGCAGCAACAACATATTCAGCCTCAGCAGTGGATAAGGCCACTGAATTATGCTTTTTAGTGGCCCATGATACAAGACATGAACCAAGAAAATGAGCCATACCTAAGGTTCTCTTCCTATCCACAAGGAAACCTACATAGTCAGCATCAGCATACCCTACTAGACTAAAATTACTACTTTTAGAGTACTACAAACACATATCAGTAGTGCCTTTCAAATATCTCAGTATCTTCTTGACAGCAGTCAAGTGAGATTCCTTAGGATTTGCCTGAAAACGAGCACAAAGCCCTACACTGAAAACTATGTCAGGTCTGCTAGTAGTAAGATACAAAAGTGAACCAATCATACCCCTATACAACTTCTGATCAACAGATGAACCAGGTTCATCTATGTCTAATTTAGTAGTTGTTGCAGTGAGAGTGTCTATTTCCTTTGATTCATCCATTTTAAACTTTTTAATCAACTCTTTTGCATATTTCTACTGATGGATCATGATTCCATTTGGATTTTGTTTGATCTATAAGCCTAAGAAAAAGTTAAGCTCACCAATCATACTCATTTCAAACTCACTCCCCATTAATTTGGCAAAATCCTTACATAGTTTGTCAGTGGTTGCCCCAAAAGTTATGTCATCAACATATATTTGTACCACAAGAAAATCCTTACCTTTTTTCCCTCGGGAATAGAGTAATGTCAATTTTACCTCTTTTGTAGCCATGTTCAAGCAGGAATTTGGATAGTCGTTCATACCATGCTCTAGGAGCCTGCTTGAGTCCATAGAGGGCCTTGTCTAATTTGTACACATGATCCGGACACTCCTTGCTCTCAAACCTCGGAGGTTGTTTAAAAAATACTTCTTCTTTTAGGTAGCCATTCAGGAAGGCACTTTTGACATCCATCTGGTGAAGAGTGAGTTCCATATGTGCTGCAAAGGCTATAAGGAGTCTTATTGCCTCCAGTCTTGCAACTGGAGCAAAGGTCTCATCATAATCTATACCCTCCTCTTGGCAATAACCTTGGACCACCAGCCTTGCCTTATTTTTTGTAACTGTTCCATCATCATCAAGCTTGTTTCTGAAGACCCATTTAGTGCCAATTACTAATCTGTTCTTGGTCTTGGAACTAGATGCCAAACTTGACTTCTCTCAAACTGATTGGGTTCATCTTGCATTGCATTTACCCAATCTGCATCCTACAAAGCCTCAACAACATTTTTAGGTTCAATAAGAGATAGGAAAGCATCAAAAGCACATAGATTCTTTAATTGTGATATAGTTTAAACTCCAGAGGTTGGATTAGTGATTATGTTTTCAATGGGATGAGAACTTTGATACTTGTGAGGTTTCACAACCAACTGATTTCTACTTGATGTTTCTCCCATGTTCTATTGTTGAGGAACTGGGTCATGAACAGGTTCCTTTATGAGATTGGTTTCAGTTCCTCTTTGTTCAGTTCCCCCTATCAGGTTGCCCTAGATGGAAGAACATGTTCCATCACATGTTCCTTCTTTTGGTGCAAATTTAGCTTTAGTTGAGACTTCACTCAAATCTTTTACCAGCCCAATAACTTTATCTTCATGTTCATTTCTCTCAGAAAGAATGTTAGTTTCATAAAAAAACTACGTGTACACTTTCTTCTACACACAAAGTTCTTTTATTGAACATTTTATAGGCTTTCCTATGTTAAGAATATCCCGAGAATACTCCCTCATTACTTCTGGGATCAAACTTACCTAGGGAGTCCTTTCTATTATTGTGCAAAAATCACTTGCATCCAAATGCCCTAAGATGGGATATATTTGGTTTTCTCCCTTTAAGTAGCTCATAGGGAGTCTTCTCTACAAGAGGTCTAGTCATGCATCTATTAATGATGTAACATGCAGTATTTACAGCCTCTGCCCAGAAGTTATGGGGCAGTTTACTAGATAGAAGCATTGTCCTAGTCATATCTTCAAGAGTCTTATTCTTTCTTTCAACTATTCCATTTTGTTGAGGAGTCCTAGGGGTAGAAAAATTATGATCTATACCATGCTCATCACAAATTCAGTTCCGTGATCAGTCCTGATTGATGCAAGCTGATTACCTAATTGTTTATGAGTTTTTCTAACAAAGGTAGTAAACATGTCAAATGTTTCATCCTTAGATGTTAAGAATAGTACCCAGGTAAACCTAGAGTAATCATCAACAAGTACCATCACATATTTTTTACCTACTCTGCTCAAAGTTCTCATTGGACCACAGAGATCCATATGAACCAGTTCCATCGTCCTGGTTGTGCTTACCATTTTCTTGCTTTTAAAGGATGATCTTACCTGCTTCCTCCTGCACAGGCCCCACAAACTTTGTCTTCCTTGGACATGATGTTAGGTAACTCTATCACCAGGTCCTTAGAGACTAATTTGTTGAGTTGATTCAGACTTGCATGACCAAGTCTTTTGTGCCACAAGAGGGGATCATTGTCCAACACACTCAGGCAAGTGAGTTTATTTTCTGAAAGAGTGGACAAATCTATAATGTAAATATTGTTAACTCTTTTTCCCTGCAAAAAAAAATCTTATCAGTGGTAAGATTAATTACAAAGCATTTGGTAGAGGTAAATTATACAAGGTTACTTCTGTCACACAGTTGTGATACACTGATTAGGCTATATTTCAAGTCATCTATCAAGTAGACATTCTCAATGGAATGTGAGTCTGTCTTACCTACCTTTCCAACCCCAATAATCTTACATTTCTTCCCATTTCTAAAGGACACATTACCTCCTTTTAAGTCCTCAAGTTAAAGGAACTAGTTCTTGCTTTCAGTCATATGTTTTGAGCAGCCACTATCCATGTAACATATTTGGCTACTTCCCTTCACTTGGACCTGCAAAAAGAAATCAGAGGTTAGTCTTAGGAACCCAAACTAGTTTGGGTCCCTTTGTATAGGCAAAAGGGTAAATTAAATTCCTTTTGGCCTACCCAGGCAGCCTATTTTTCTCTTGAACAAAAGTTTTGTTCTTTTGACTGGCCTTTTCTTTTGCATTACATTCATTTTTGTAATGACCAGTGTTGCCACAGTGTGCAGATTTTGTTTTAAGGAAGAGTGATGTACTTCCTTTTGGGGTCCCACTTAGGTGCTTGGGGTCCTATAGCCAAGTCCTCTTTTGTTGTTACTATGATGTACTTGTAGCCAAGAGAGTGTATCAGAAGCCTTATTCCATTTGCAAGTTCTGTCTAGTTCATGCTTTACCTTCCCTAGGTATTCTTTTAAGAATCTTATCTGCTCATCTTTCTTATACAACTCATCCTTCATCTTTCCTAGATTTTCTTCTAAGGTGAGATGTGTGTGATCAGCTTTCTTCTTACCTGTTCCCTAGGTATTCCCTAGGTATTCTTCTAAGACACTGGTGTTAAGTTCAAGAACTTGGTTCTTCATATATTCTAGATTCTAGATTCTTGCACTTGGCTTTTAAGATCACACACTCCCTAGAAAACTATTTCTTCTCATTGTTAATTATTTCAGACTCATCGATGAAGTCTAGCAATAGTTTAGATAGCCTTTCTTTAGACAGAAATTTAATCTTGTCTTTGAGATGAATCACACTTACCTCTTGTTCATCATCTGATTCTTCGATGTCCACAAGTGCTTGTTCATCTCCAGTTTCATCTTCTGAAACCTCATCTTATGTTTCTCCCCAAGCAGTAACCACAGCCTTTGTTGATCCTTTGTTCCTTTTGGGTTGAACCAGTTCCTTCTTCTTGTTCCTTCGTTCAGCCCTTTCCTTCTTCCATTCAATTTTCCACTAAGGACAGTTCTTGATCATGTGATCAGTCTTGCCACATATTTAGCAACCCTCGTTGGTCTGTTTCTCGGGAGTCCTTGGTTTGTTGAAGGTTGTACCTCTTGAAAAACCATTTCCTCTCATTAGGTACTTTTTAAAATCCCTTGTGATCATGGCCATTTCATCATCCTCTAGATCTGCACTTTCAGCTATTCTGAGAGCCAGACTTCTTTCCTTCTTGGGTGCATCCATTTTCATGGTTTGCCTTCTCAGTTCATAGGCAATGAGATTTCCAATCAGTTCATCCAACTTGAGAGTAGCAATGTTCATTGATTCCTGAATAGT
This sequence comes from Nicotiana tabacum, assembly GCF_000715075.1. Taxonomy (NCBI): domain Eukaryota; kingdom Viridiplantae; phylum Streptophyta; class Magnoliopsida; order Solanales; family Solanaceae; genus Nicotiana; species Nicotiana tabacum. The sequence continues at coordinate 106,960,608 of NC_134090.1, forward strand.
AGTGATTTTGCTTTCCCAAGTTACTTGTAAGACCTTTGTCAAGATTTTCTCAACCTTGTCTTCTTCAAGGATAATTCTCCCAATAGATTTAAGTTCATTTTTTAGTGTTGTGAACCTTGTGTACATCTCCTGGATCGTTTCTCCTTCCTTCATAGTGAAATTCTCAAATTGAGAATATAGCAGTGTTCCTCTTGATCTCTTTACTTGAGGAGTTCCTTCATGAGCCACTTGTAAAGTGTCCCATATCTCCTTAGTAGTGGTACAACTTTGAATCATGTTGTACTCGTCTGGACCCAGTCCATACACAAGCCATTTCTTGGCCTTTGCATTCTTTTCCCATTTCTTCATGTCTTCAGGAGTGCAGTCAGCTCTTGTCTTTGGCACGTCCACTCCTTCAACATTCTTCTTTGTAGTAGCCAGGGGACCATCAGTGACTATGTCACAGAGTTCATAGTCTTTTCCTATGATGTGGTCTCTTATCCTGTTCTTCCACCAATAATAGTACTGACCATTAAAGAGTGGGGGCCTAGCAGTGGATTGCCCTTCCCAGTTTCCAGGTGGTGCACTCATCTTGATCTTTTCCTAAGGTGTTAACCTCTTCAAGGATAACCCGCTCTAATACCAATTGATGTTTTATACTTCAATACCACACAAGGGGAAGGGGGTGATTTCTGTGGTACCCAATTTTCACTTAACTGAATTATAGAAGGACATGGTTCTTCTATGTGTTCCAACTACTACTGTTTGCGGAATATTAAATAAAGAAAATAAAGAACACAGAGATTTTTACGTGAAAAACACCTGGCTCAAAATGTGAAAAAACCACGACCTACTACTCAGTAGGATTTTCCCAAACTTCCACTAAAATCACTAAGCCAAAAACTGCATTTACAAAAACTCTTTTGTAAACTTAGGATTAACTCTAATCTTGTTGTGGCACGCAGTCTCAACTATTGCAACAACTTCAAGTTAACTCTAACTCGAAGACTCTAGGTACCTAATACAATTGCTTCTATAAAAGCTGAAAGGTACAATGTAAAATCACCTACTACAATTGAACTAGAATAAAAGATAGACACTTAGAACTGGTTCTTCTATCTTGTTCAAGTAGCTTCAGGATTGCATGCTTGAATCACACATAAATTGCTTGCAAAATCGCCTTGCTCTTTTTCTCTCAATTTAAGTTTAACTTCTGCTTATGTGCATTACTTGTAAAGAGAACAACACTAATATTTAATGGGTTAGTAATTGGAGATTGACTGGGATTCAGATGCTACTCTTCTATCGTAGAAGAGTTCTAGTTGATCTCATACTCTAACACTATCCTCTTCCTAAACTACGTTATATTTGGGTAATGAGTCTTTCTCTCCTTATCCAATAGGCAACCTTTTCGATATATTACTTCTGATAAGTTAGATTTATCTCCTTCACATGCATCTCACATGTTTGGGTTGATCATGATTGCGCTTCACAAAATGGACCTGGTCCAAGTCTGAGTTCTTTTGTCAGTCTTCAAAACTTCACCTCTACATGGCCAACATGAAGTAGCCAAATAACAAATAAAGCTTGATTGGAGATAGAAAAATAGGGAATTATACCATAAATAACTCTAATTGAATTTCAAATAAGGCAAGAGGTAGGTTTAACAGTCAATTAGGGTTAGAACCTTTAAATCCAGAAGCAGTATCACAAGTAAGGCAACACAGGTAATCAGAGATCAGTCAACGGGTCAATCAACCCATAGATAGACAAGAGATGTCAATTAAGAATTAGGGATTAAAGAAAACAATCAAAGATCAGTAAATTAGTTTAGTAAACAAAGGAAACCCTAGATAATTAGGATAATCAATCAATTATTCAAATAATAATGGACAAGATGTTGAAATCAAACAATAAATAGTCAAAAAATCGAACCAGAAACATAACCATGCAAGAAAGGGTTGAACACAAACATAAGACATTTTAGAAAAATCTTTTGCGAAAACAGAGTGGAAACCCTGGATTTTAAAAGGATACTTAGGGTTGATTAGTAGCCGGAAGATTAGGGGATCTTTAAAGAAATAGCCATGGAAACAGAAAGCACCTCAAACATACAGAGATTCTAATAGCAAAAATCAGAGAAATCAAAAGCCTAAAGTATCATTGTTCTAAAAATCGGTTAGTAGTAAAGGAATAAGATAAACTTAAAGAAAAATCAAGGAAACTTGAAAACATTTTTAGTATGCGAGATTACAATAGCAGATAATAAAGAACCCAAAATATAAAGTAATATAGTGCTAAAATCGGTTAATCAGTAGGGAAACAAGAGAACATTAAAGAAAAAATTGGTGACGTACTTCGAATCTCTCCATATCCACAAAGATCTGGAAGGATCCGTGTTTAAAATTAGGGTTTTGAATAAAGAATGAAAGGGTAAAGGGAAATTCAGTCTCAAACAAGAGATTTGGACCGTAAAAGCATCAGAATAGTAACACTTACAACCATAGACGGACACTCAGATAGTCTTGAACTAGATCTGGTTAGATCTCTTCGAGATTTTCTAGGAAATCATAAGAACGATCAACCAGGACACGTAGAAGATCAGGAAGAGTCTCAAACACCCATGGAAACCTACAGATCGAGTGAGGATCGGATGGATTAGGGCTGGTTTTGGGTGGCGGCGGCTAGGGTTAGGTCTAGGTCGCACAGAGTGTTTGAGAGAAGAGGGAACGAAGGGAGGCAGAGGTGAGCAAATGAGCTAGGCTAGAGGGTCATTTGGAATTAAAAAGGAATGTTTGATCGTGGACCAGTGATCTAAGAGATCAAAGGCCACGATTTAATGGCGTTATTGGGTCGGGTAGGTTTAGTTAGGTTAGGGTCAAATAAAATTTGGGCCTGGGTGTGTTTGGGCTAATTGAATTGGGATTGGAATTGGGCTGTGTAATTGGCTAGGTCCTAATAAAAGGGGCTATTTTTTAAATACACATTTAATCGTTAAAACAATTTTTTTAAAAATTGTAAAAAATGATTTTCATGCCTAGAAATGCTTTAAAATAATTACTTAATATTTTAAAAATATAAAAGGCTATTTTCTGGTGAAATAATGTAATAATACATGCATAGTCTATAATTGCAAAGTAATTGCAATTATAACCTAAAAATACAAATATGGCTATTTGTGCAATAATTGAAACTTAATACAAATGCAAATAATAAAATTAAGCCACAAACTTATTATAAAACTATTTGTGATGCAATCAGTGATTATTTTATAAATAAAATGCTGGGATAACTTGATTAAAATATTTTAAAAATGCAGAAATTTTATGAGAAATACTAATTGATGCCAATGCATATGATTGGATATCAACAGCTGCCTCTCTTTACCCGGGAAAGATGAAAGAGTTTTCGGGTCGAGAAATGATGGCCAATTTTGATCGAATGGGATGTTTTAGAAAAAAAATAGACGCCAAAATTTGGTCTTTGAGCTGCCTACATATCCCTGGTTTTACAGGAATCAGGTCGTGTGTAGTTCCGGACCCAATGACGAGCGGAAGCCGATGGAGTTGTTATAAGAATGACAGACAGTTCCCACAAAGGTTCTTTTGTGAAGGGTAATGTCTGATGGATTATGATTGCGAATCTAGAATGTATCGGATGTATTATAGGGAAGATAGCTGGATATCACGGGGTAGGATGGGTAACTGATGAGAATCGGTTATGAATGGCAAAGTGAAAAATGGTACGAGAAGAAACCAGGGCAAAGGTTGCTCCTATTTGAAAAATTGTTACCTCCGGGATCACCTGCAAACTCAAAATACGATTAATGCAAGTACATAGATTACTGCGAGAATTTAAACGTGATGAAAGTTCCCTTTGGACCATGAAAGATTGCCTTTGGACGGTGCGGATGATGTCCTTAGACTATGATGTCCTGGGCCATGAATTGTGAGATAGGAGATTCGCAGGCCATGAAATGATGTTCTCGGGCCATGAGGATGGTGCCTCTAAACCATGACGCCTTTGAATAATGATATGTAAATTTGGGAGATCATTAGGCCATGGCATGGTGTCTTCTGTCTATGAGGATGATGCCTTTAGACAATAACGCCTTTGGACAAGTTGGCCATATTTTAGCCCATGAGATATAATAATATAATGCTAAAATAAACAAGACAAGGCATAGTCTTGTGAGGTTGAGGGTAGAGCTTAGCCCGAAAGGGGAGCAAATAGATAGTGCCGGAATAGAACAACATTTATGCAAGGAGGGAATGCTTAGTCCCATGAGAAGGCAATGCTTAGCCTTATGCAAATATGGAGGCAGTGCTTAGCCTCTTGCAGATGGAGACATGGCTTATTCTCATGCAGAGAGAAGGCAGTGCTTAGCCTTATGCAGGTAGGGAGGCAGGGCTTAGCCTCACGTACAATTCGGGATAGGGCATAGTCCAATGCAAACGGAAGGCAATGCTTAACTTTATGCAAATATGGAGGCAGGGATTAGCCTCATGCGGATGGAGACAAGGCTTAGTCTCATGCAAGATGTGAGACAGAGCATAGTCTCATGCAAGATGCGGCACAGGGCTTAATCCCATATAGGTGGAAGGCAGAGCTTAGCCTTATGCAAATATGGAGGCAGGGCTTAGCCTAATCTGAGACAGAGCTTAGTCTCATGCAGGATGGGGGACAAGGCTTAGTCCCATGCAAAGGGAAGGAAATGCTTAGCTTTATTCAAATATGGAGGCAGGTCTTAGCCTCATGCAAGATGTGAGATGGAGCTTAGTCTCATGCAAGATGCGGGACAAGGCATAGTCCCATGCAAGTGGAAGGCAGAGCTTAGCCTTATGCAAATGTGGAGGCAGGGCTTAGCCTCATGCAAAATTTGAGACAGGGCTTAGTCTCATGCAAAGAGAAGGCAGTGCTTAGCCTTATCCAAACATGGAGGCAGGGCTTAGTCTCATGCAAAAATATAGACAGAGCTTAGTCTCATGCAAAGAGAAGGTAGTGCTTAGCCTTACGCAGCGAACATATAGCAAATAAGAGTAGGGTATTTCTTAGCTGGAGATATATTTGCGTTTGGCAGCTTGATTGATGGTGACTTTGATATGTGTATGTTTGCGAATACTTCTGTTATATTCACCATGCCTACATCCAAAGGAAAATTATGAGTTTTGTAAAGGGAGGATGGTTCGTGCCACTGTATGCTGGCTTTGCTCCGCTCTGCTCTAGAGGCCTTATTTGAGTTGGCCTGGGTAGCACCTGGCTATTACAGAAATAGAGTTTTTGAAAATATGCAATTATTGATTAAAATAGATTTATTTTCAGGAATCATAGTGAAATATCAAGTAGCTTAGATGAACTGATGATTGTAACACATTTCAAAGATATTACAACTTTTTTGTATTAGAATTTTGAGGGTCCTCCTCAAAATTCTATCTCAGTTTGGTAAATGATCTTTCGGCCGTTTGCGAGTGACGAAACTTGTTGAACCTTCATTGGAATTTTGAGAATCCTTCTCAAAATTCTGCCCTAGTTTCTTAACCAATTTCTGACTTTCTGGCATGCGATGGCGTCGGCTGGACTTGCTCCTCAAAATTCTACCCCAGTTTCTAGTTCTGGTGGGGGGGAAATGAAAATTTTATTATGATATGACCGAACCCACAAGGCTGCCTATGTATCCCCTCTTAAACAGGAATCAGGTCAAGCATAGTTCAATTGCATCATGTGAAGAAATGTAAGTAGTTAGACATAGTATCTCTTGCTGATTCTGAATTGATTGGTTTCAGCCAGACTTCTCCATCCATTTCTGCGAGTATGAGTGATCCTCCTGTTAGCACTGGGTGAACCATGTAAGGACCTTGCCAGTTGAGAGAGAATTTCCATTTGGCTTCATCTTAATGCGGTAAGATCTTCTTTAACACCAACTGTCCTGGTGCGAATTGTCTTGGTTTGACTCTTTTGTTGAAAGATCTGGACATTCTGTTCTGATAAAGCTGATTGTGGTGTATTGCATTCATTCTTTTCCATCTATAAGGGCCAGTTTCTCAAAGTAATTCCTTATCCATTCTGCATCGCTGAGTTCGGCTTCCTGCATGATCCTTAAAGAAGGAATCTCTACCTCTGCTGGGATGACAACTTCTGTACAATAAATCAGTAAGTAGGGAGTTGCCCCAGTTGATTTGCGGACTGTAATGCGGTATCCCAACAGGGAAAAGGGTAACTTCTCGTGCCATTGTTTGTGGTTTTCTACCATCTTCCTTAGTATCTTCTTGATGTTCTTGTTGGTGGCTTCTACGGCTCCATTCATCTGAGGTCTGTATGCTGTGGAGTTCTTGTGCTTGATTTTGAAAGGCTCACACATGGTCTTCATCAGATTACTGTTGAGATTGGAGGCATTGTCAGTGATGATTGATTCTAGAACTCCAAACCAGCAAACAATCTGGTCGCGGACAAAATCTGCCACGACTTTCTTAGTTACTGCCTTGTAAGATACTGCTTTGACCCATTTGGTGAAGTATCCATAGCTACCAAGATAAACTTGTTCCCGTTTGAAGCAGTGGGCTCGATCGGACTGATGACAACCATTCCTCAGACAGCGAATGGCCAAGGTGAGCTTGTTGCATTGAGCTCATTTGGCGGCACCTTTATCATATCAGCATGTACTTGACATTGGTAGAATTTTCGGACATACTAGACGCACTCTGTATCCATGGTCATCCAAAAATAACCGGACCTAAGAATCTTCTTGGCCAAGACAAAACCATTCATATGGGGGCCACAGGTCCCAACATGTATTTCCTCAAGTAGCTTAGAAGCTTTTTTTGCATCGACACGCCTTAGCAATCCTGAATCAGGGGTTCTTCTATATAGGTTTCCTTCTCTTTGGAAGAAATGATTGGAAAACCTCCGAAGTGTGCATTTCTAAGTTTAGTTCGCAGGCTCTAGATATTCTCCTTTCGCCAAATATTCTTTGATATTGTGAAACCAAGGCTTCTCGTCTATTTCTTCTTCAACGTGGGCACAATATGCTGGCTGATTGTGAATTATTACAGGGATGGGACCAGTGAAATTCTTGTCGGGATGTTGAATCATTGATGACAAAGTGGCCAGTGCATCTGCAAACTCATTTAGAATTCTAGGCACATGTTTGAACTCTATTTTTGTGAATCTTTTCATCAATTCCTATACGAGGTGCATGTATGTAAGTATTTTGGTGTTCTTTGTAGCCCATTCTTCTTGAACCTGATTGTTTACCGTAAAAATGGTAATAACAATTAAATTTGTTGATGGGGCTCTAAAAATATATGATCTATTTTTATGCTAGTTGTTTAAGTAGTTGATGCTAGAGATGTGAAGCTTAAAGATGAAATACGAAATAAAGCAGAGTTATAATCAAACCAAGGAGTTAGCTATTCGGGCCTCATACCGACCGATGAGGGGCCTCGAGGTCGATGCTGGGGCTCGCGCTCGAGCTATCGGGAATAATCGGGAGTGGGCTAACAGCCATAATATAATTAAAGGAGGCTCTTTATGGCCAATAACAAGCAATAAATAAAGAACAAGTACGAAGGTAGTAAGCAATAGCAATAGTGTCGGGAGAATATATTAGAGAGAAAAGAAAGAGTTCTTGTATATTTCGTGTGGAATAGTTGGAGCAACAGCCGCCCCTTACAAAGTGGTAAGGATCCCCTTTAAATAGGAGGGGAATCCCAACACAGTATGAAATAGATTAAATATAAAGGTATGGAGATGGGACGGCTAGACGTGACACCTTGATACAGGGTTTGGATAGGCCGGCTTTGTCCGACTTAGCCACGTGCTTTGGGAATTCCCCATTTTTACTCTAACCTTGATCGGCATCCACTTTAGGTCAGGCCTCGACGAGCTTCGAGGGAGGGAACCAAGTCATGGCTTTGCATCCTCGAGGCCTTGAGGCATTCTTCTGCAATGAACTAAAAGCAAGAAATCGGACCCTCTAATTTCGCCACATACAGATAGTCTTCGCGTTTCCTACTACGAATCGATGGGAAACAATTTTGATATCTGACTCCCCGGGCTTCCCGTGACGATGTCATGCTAATGATGCAATCGATGGCGTGAATTTTCATGATAAGTTGAACATCCTAGGGACTTGTTTTTTCGACGCCATTCAATGCACTATCGACTCCCGTTCTTCAAAGTGATAGTACTGGCATCGATTCAGTTATTCAAGAACGCAGTAATTGCACCCGCCAGTTAGTCTTCCAAAGGAATTGATGACAGTGTCATTATCTCCTATAAATGGGGGCATTCTGGCGTTATTTTTCTATCCAATTGACTTCCTCTATTCATTCACCCCTTTCTTCTCGCCATCTCTCTCTATTGTTGATTACCATGTTTAGGGTTCACGGTCTTAAGGTTGTTTGGAAGCATTCCCATCGGCCGCGTGGTGGCCTATCTTTCGGACCTTCTCTGGTCGAGCGAGATTATGTTGTTTTCATGTTCTTGTTATTGTCATCTCCTCCGCTTGGGACAATGAAGCAGAGGAATGATTTCCTCCGACCTGAGGAAATATTTGGATTATACACCGCTTCTCAAGAGGGGGCTCGTATTATACACCATTGCTCACCTCCATACCCCGGCTCGGCGTGGCGCTTCGCCCCGGGCTAGTAGTTTGCACGGCTTAATATCCCAAGAAGTGGATTTAAAGTAGCCGTGTAAGTGAGCCCGACATTCGCCAGGTCTGTTGTCTCTCCGAGTTTTTCTTGGCCAGTGAGGGTCCTCGACCTTTGGCGGGCTACGGCATATTTTGATCCCTCCCTCTTCTCGACATATCCTTTGGGGATATCAGTGTGGAAGGCCGAGATAAGGCTTCTGAGGAGACATCACTTCGGAAGATATTGTGTTTGATGATGCATGCCCGAAGAGAGGATTTTCGAAGGCATTGTTGCAAGAGGTGGACCTTCGAGAGTAGACTAGGCTCTAGGCTTTTACTATGTGTGTGCCCCCCTTTGTTTCTTCATTTCTGTGTAATGACCCCTTGCGGGCTTTTGAAATCATATGTAAGGACCCCACGAGGATCGTTGTAAACAAATGTTTGTGAATATAAAGATATTTTCTTGACTTTTGCCTTTGATACTTGCCATATTCTTGTGCACTTGCAGGGGTTCTGAATGTATGCCTCTGTTGACGATTGTCAATATCTCACTTGGATGCGAGTGTTCCTTCCGATCTTTGGTCTATAGAAATAGCTCCTTTCCGAGCCCACCATTGTTCCTTGGACCAAGCCTAAAATGGTCTGATAGACTCGGGTCATCGGGACCCTCGAGTCATATGAAGATAGCACATCGAACCTTGAAATTTTTTAGAGTGGTCTCTAGGTGAGGGTCAGCTTCAGGCACCTGGAGATTTACTTTGAACTTGATGTAGATAACCTTTTAAGGTGTTGAAGGTAGGTCCCTGAGGAGGGGTTACCCATATTTAGGTGATGTCTTGAGGTCGAGCCCTCATGGACGAAGCTCGAAGTGCTTACTTTTCTTCTTGAGAGGAACCCTCAAGGTTGGGTACCACCTTGGGATTGGAGATGACGTGGTTGATTTTTGAAGCTTGACTTCTCTTTGATGGAGGTCCTCAAGGTCGGGTATCACCTCAGGATTGTGGCCTCTTGAAGCCTAACTTTTTTGATGGAGATCCTTGAGGTCGGGTACCACCTCGGAACTCGTATTGAAGTCATTGGCCTCCCGCGTCCTAACTTAGGTAGGTGGACTGTTGGTGTTTCCCCACATATATATGGGGTTTCTTTCGCTTCGTGGGAGATCCCATTTTTAAATAGCTATCCTTTTGTTTCAGTATCGAAGCCTTTGTTACCTTATCACCAAAGCGTTTGCGTAGGTTCCCGCTCTAGTTTGCTAGTTCTGCCATAGCCATGACTGCTACTTCAGGGTTTGCCCGGCAGAGAGGGGAGAGTTCCACTCCCAGTGCTCAGGATCCACGGGAGTTCACTTTGAAGACTATGTCTTCGATAAGAGAGGAGCACCTTGAGCTAGTGAGGAAAGACTGTGGATCCCCCGGATGAGGGTATCACGGACTCATCCTGAATGTGTACTTGTACCCTTTTCACACTAGGCCCCTTGATAGGGTCGTGCTCAATTTATGTTTAAAGTATCGGGTTGCTTTGGTGCAGATACATCCGTCGTTTTGCCGAATAGTGCTGATGTTGGGGTTCTTTGCGGAGAAGTCAGGGCTTGAATTCATGCTCAATTATCTTGTTTGGCTGTACCGGCCCTTTCATCATCGAGGTATGCTAACCTTATAGTGCAGTTCGTCCACGACCTTTGTTGTTGATGATGAGGAAGATGGATATCGAGAGTGGATTAGTCGGTTCGTCCGAGACCAGACGGCTGACGTTATCCCTGTGGAGCTTATGACTTTCCCCGAGGAATGGAATTATACGTGTGAGTGGAGCATCTCGTGCTTTCTTAGATTTGCTCGTGGCGGATGCTAGTTTAGTAATCATGTTTTCCTCCTTTTCTGCAGCAATTTCATGGGCGCCGGGCGAAGTTCCTAATCTGCCTGGTTGGGTCTGAAAGCTAACGACCCATTCGACCTGTGACGAGCGTAGGTGGCTAGCTGTGGCCAGGGGTAGATGGGAAGCAAAATACCATGGTATGTGTGTATGCTGCTTTTTCTTTGTCCCTCGTACATTTGGGAGGACATTTACCCCTTTTCATGCATTAACCTTGTCGTCGTAGGTATCGGAAGGGTCTCCAAAGGCGAGGTTGTGCTCCTCTGGATTGGGGGAGGGGTTGCCAGCTTCTGAGATGAAAGACGACAATAATAAACGGGATATGCATTTGTAGTGCGATGGTACTCTCAACAGAGCGAAACAGGGCCGAGTCTTTTAGGAGAAAACATCATCCGAGCCTGCTGCGGTCGAAGTTTCCGGTTGTGGAGAGGTGGTTACTCCGAGTGATCGTGCTTCGGCCGGGGTTGATTCTTCTATGGACGAGGGGACTAGATTGACAGAGGTGTGCTCGACCTTCGAGGAAGTCCACCGACTTCACTTTGCAGTGAGCTTTCGTGCATGCCTTCCAAATCTTGTGTCTTCCCTTCCTTATCGAGTGTTTCTTTTGTAGGCCTTTGACAGGATTAGGTCTGAGCTGCTTCATCATGGGGCTAGACTCCGGAAAGCTCTGGATGAGGGTAGGTACTTTGGGCTCCTTTGCGAGGAGAAGGAAGTTGAGTTGACACACTGGCGATATAGGGCGTACCGGAGATCAAATTATTAGAGCTATTTGACGGAGTAGGTAATTTCCCATCCCGGGCAGGTATGCATTTCGCCTTTTAACTTCTCAGGTTAACTCTTCGTATATCCCAGCTGCAAAAAAAGACGAAGGCCCTGGAATGCCTTAGGGGTGAAGCAGATCGAATCAGGAACGACTATGGCGAGCTAAGAGCTCAAGTGTAGACTCAAGCTTTGGAGGAGGAAAGTACATTGGCTAAAGTTCCTGCCGTCAAGGCCCAACTCTACTTATCTCGTGATAATGCTTTAGTCCAAGAGGATATGATCACAAAGCTCAAATCTGAACTTTCGAAGGTCAGGGCTAAGATCGTTGATGCTCGGACTGAAGCAGCACTGAGTCGGACTAAGGCCGATTAGGAGATGGCAATTTATTTGAAGGAAGCTGCCGATGCCCAAGTCTAGTTGAAGAGGATCCTCGATCGTAAAGAGAGGATCAAAGAATATGCTCATCGTAAATATCGAAGAAGGGTTCTCGAGGAGATCAGTGCCAGGGGTTTTGTTCTCCTGGAAGAGCAGGCGCGAGCGAGGGCGGACGAGCATGATGCTCGATCATTTCTTTCCGGCACTGAAGAGAGTGAAAATGAGGCGGGTAGGTCGTAGACCTCAGGGGCGGGGCATAAACTTTGCCATTTTGTATGCGATAACTTCATAGCGCACTTGTAGACGGAGAATGCATTTTTCCACATTTGTAAATAAAAGAAAAACTTGAGGTTTTATTTCTTCTGTACCACTTCCTGCTTTTCTTCTGACAAGGTGGACTGGTTTCAGAGATGGTGAGAATTCTTAGATTCGTGATATGGTCCTGGGGCTCATTCGGCAGGCCGGGAGGCTCTTACGCGCTTGGTCGATGCAACCTTTAGTGTAAACTGGCGTTAGAGCTCTTACGCTTTTGCTCAACTATCTTGGGTTTAGTCTACGAGTTGGGCTTCGACTGGAGCTCATTCAACCCTCAAGCTTTTGTTTCTGCGTGGGCTGGCGACATCAGCTCTTATGCCTTGCCCTTAGGCATGTATAGTTAGCTATTTTGGGTTCGTTCTCCGAATTAGTTTACAACTCAAGCTCATTTTGACCCTCAAGCTTTCAAATTTTCAGCTGGCGGCAGTGGCTGTTACGCTTTTGGTCGTTGCGACCTTTTAGTGTGTGGTCATGAGGCTCATTAGGATGGCGACAATGGCTCTTATGCTTTGCCCATAGGCATATGTAGGCTTTGTTTTCCTCTCGTTAAGGACTTGTTGAAATGATTTTGCCTGATCGGTTGTCGGTTCGGGAAGAACCTTGATTTCAAGTTGTTTGCGGCAATGTTTGAGCACATCGGAAGGTTTAGCTCGTAGGCTGAGTAGCTCAAAGCCTTGTGATTTGGAACTAACATGGTCAAAGCTCTTTTGCCTGTCGAGGGTAGCCTGTTTAACCGGTTCTTTTCGAAGTAGATTTGAAGTAATGGCCTATGATTTTGTAGCGACGATTGGGCATCCCTGAGTCGCGTTAATTTGGCTGGTACAGTCGTATGACCGTAGTCATTTTTGTTTGGTCGAGCCATGTTTGATCCCCAGTGTAGTTGTTTAGGCATTTATATCGAGGGTATGCCCTTTCAGGAGTCTTACAAATGTGATATATAGCCTAAACTTCGGGATTGAGTTTATGCCTATAGTAAGGTCTTACAAAATTTTCATGCCTTTTGAGGTCTTACAGTTTTGTTGATACTTGGTACAAGTATGATTCATGCCTTGCTTGAGGTCTTACAGTTTTGTTGATACTTGGTACAAGTATGATTCATGCCTTTCTTGAGGTCTTACTAGATTGAGTCTTCCCGTTTGGGGTCTTATGGCCTTGTGTTTTTAAATGAATGGCGATTGGCGATAGTCTCCGAGTCATCAAGTTTTCTTAGGCTCGGGGGTTGTTACTCGCGAACTCAGAATTGCCTCATTAAGGGCTTATGATCTTGGAGATTCCGACCCTAGGGTCATATGGTTTCTGAGTTTGCGATGCCAGTCTCCGAATGTTTGGGACATTTTCCCTTTTGGAGATGTTCTGTGATTTCCGTGCTGCCTCATTGAGGGCTTATAAGTATGGAGTTCTAACCCTGAGGTCTTGCGGGTGCCGAGTTATTAACGCTAGTCTCCGAGTACTTCGGGGCGTTCTCGGTGGAGGGATCTTTGCTGTGAAAATGCTGAATTTCTTTTGGAGTACGAGATGCTTTGGAGAAAGATATTCTTTGACGGTTTGGCATAAGTACATGTTGTTTCGTCGCTGTGAACTCGGCTTATGTGGACACGGTTCATGTGACCGTTTGGCCCGGTACATCATTTCCTATTGGAACCTTGTTTGTCATTCCCTGGTTCTTCTGAGTGGATGACCTCTCAAGGGGGTGCCCTCCAGTGTTCGGTGTTGATTGCAAAAGAAGCCTCGTATGCTTGTTGGATCCTCCTTAGGTAGCGCGTGGACGTTGCCTCATTAAAAACCTTGCCGGTGAAACCCTCTTTGGGACAAAAGCTCGGTCAAAGAAAAAGAGTGCAATGGATGTCGTTAAGGCCTTGAGATATTCGGGTTGGATTAGCACTTTCGACTGCCCTAATTGGGCGTCTGCATATGGGTTAGTGCAAAATAATGAAAGGGGGAGGTGGTCTTACCTTATTATGGGATGCACCGGCGATATTTCGAGGTCTAATGTGTCCCTAATGTTTGGAGTGAGGACTCGGTACGGTCCTCCATTGTGTTTAATCAGGCTTAGCCGAAGATGTAGTTCGATTATCCTTTGGATCTTTTGAGAGTGGAGATATTAGTGCCGGCTCTATGTTATGTCCCACGAACACTTCCCTTGACGCGTGTTGTTCCTCGCAGACCATCTGGCGAAGAGTGGATGGTATCGCTTTTATGAAGTGTATCCATGGCCATCCGAATAAGGCGTTATACCTCATGTCTCCTTCGGTGACATGGAATTTGGCGTTCTGGGCCGTGCCGACCACGCTGACTTGGAGAGTGGCCTCTCCTCGTTATTTCGATAGCCATGTTGAATCCGTTAAGGATTCGAGAGGCGGGCACGATTTGGTCTAGAAGTCCGAGCTGCTCTATTACTATCGACCTGATAACGTTGGTCGAGCAACCTGGATTCATAAGCGCATGTTTTATTCAAAATGAATGAATGAAGAAAGAGGTTACCAGTGTGTTGTTATGAGGTTGGGGAGAGCTTTCAGAGCCTTCCTCGCTGAATGTGAAGGCATCTTCGGGTATGTATCCCCAGGTTCATTTTTCTCTAGTGATGAATACCTTTGTTCTCCTCATAACAGGTTCTTGGGGAGTGTTGACGCCCCTCTAATATTATGTGGATAACATGTTGTGGCTCATTTTCTTCGTTGTTCTTGGCCGTCTCTCTTTATTAGAACTGAACTTTAGCCCGATTGCTCAAAAATTCTCAACGGTGACTTTTATTGAGTAGCCTAGCTATTTCCTTTCAGAGCTGGTGGCAATCTTCGGTCCTATGGCCATGCGTATTATGCGTATTAGGCTTGGGATATTTTCTGTCCTTGGTTTTGCTGATGGTGAGTATGATGTCAGATACTTCGACGTTGAAGTTGTATTCTGATAGGCGAGGTTCCCCCATTTGCCCCGTGGTCCCGTCGAATACGCCTCTGTTGATGAGTCCCCGAGTGTTCTATTCTCGGTTCACCAATCGATCGTTGCGGGGCGGATTGCATCTCGGGGCATTCCTATTATCTTCGAGGTACGGTTGATACCTCTCTTTGTCTAGTTTCAACTCCGTCACCAGGAGTCTGCTCAGGTATACTGAGCCCGAGGGTGCTTTCAGTTGATCATCCGCGACCCTGATCTTTGACTGGTACCGGTTGTGGACGTCCAACCAGGTTACGGTGGGATACTTGATCAAATTCTTTTTTAGTTGTCTTGAGGCTACTAAGCTTCGTTCATTCAGGCCTTGAGTGAAGGCCTGTACCACCCAATCGTCAGAGACCGGGGGTGGTTCCATTCATTCCGTTTGGAAGCGAGATACGAATTCTCACAGAATTTCATTCTCCCTCAACTTAATCTTGAATACATCGGACTTCCTTGTTGCTACTTTGATGGCACCGGCGTGTGCCCTTATGAAGGGGTCCGCTAGCATGGTGAATACGTCTATGGAGTTGTGAGCTAGGTTGTTGTACCTCATCATGGCTCCCTTTGAGAGCGTTTCTCCAAACTTCTTCAGTATGACGGACTTGATCTCGTCGCCCTTTATGTTATTGCCCTTTACTGTGCACGTATAGGCAGTGATGTGTTCCTTGGGATCTGAGGTCCCGTTGTATTTTGGGAGTTCTGGCATTCTGAACTTCTTTGGAATGGGTTTCGGAGCCGTTTCCTCTGGTAACGGCCATTGCAAGAACTTCTTCGAATCTACACCTTTCAGGACCGAGGGTGCGCCCAGGATTTGATCGAACCTGGAGTTATATGTTTCGACCTTCTTGTCATTGGATGCTATCATTCTCTCGCCCGACTAGATCCTTTTGGAGAGGTCCCCGAGCATTTTTACGATGGTAGGATCCGCTACCGAGCCGTTGTTGCTATATCTCTTCGGTACCTGTTCATCTTGGGGAGTAGCTTCCGGTGTTATTGTGCTAGAAGTCTTCGGGTGGCTTTGCAGCTGAGTGATAGCCAGTCGTTGTGCCTGCAACATTTCAAAAATAACATGAAGACTAACTTCCAGTTCTTCTAGAGCTGGAGTTTTTTGGGCTTCATGTTGGTCACCATATTGTATGCTCCTATTGGTGTGTGAGGTTTCGTTGACCTGTTGTGCATCTTGCGAACTCGCATACGCTGGAATCGGTCAAAGTGCGTTATCGGGGTTCTGTGGTGGCATGCCAACAATTGGAACAACCACATCATTTTCTCCGTGGTTTTCAATGTTGTCGTTCTGAACTCTGTTCACTGAGCCAGACATTTTGACCTGAAATCGAAGATCTTGGACATGAAAAAGTGTGAAAGATAACTTGCGTTGTGCAATGAAACCAGTAAGAAAATAATCACTATTATTTTTAGCCCCACGGTGGGCGCCAAACTGATTACCGTGAAAATGGTAATAACAATTAAATTTGTTGATGGGACACTAAAAATATGTGATCTATTTTTATGCTAGTTGTTTAAGCAGTTGATGCTAGATATGTGAAGCTTAAAGATGAAATACGAAATAAAACAGAGTTATAATCAAACCGAGGAGTTAGCTATTCAGGCCTCGGACCGACCGATGAGGGGCCTCGAGGTCGATGTTGGGGCTCGGGCTCGAGCTCGAGCTATCAGGGATAATTGGGAGATGGCTAACAGCCAGAATATATTTAAAGGAGGCTCTTTATGGCCAATAACAAGCAATAAATGAAGAATGAGTACGAAGGTAGTAAGCAATAACAATAGTGCCGAGAGAATATATTAGTGAGAAAAGAAAGAGTTCTTATATATTTCGTGTGGAATAGTTGGAGCAACAGTCGCCCTTTACAAAGTGGTAAGGATACCCTTTATATAGGAGGGGTATCCCAACATAGTATGAAATACATTAATTGTAAAGGTATGGAGATGGGACGGCTAGACGTGACACCTTGATACATGTTGTGGATAGGCCGGCTTTGTTAGTCTTAGTCGCGTGCTTTGGGAATTCCCCATTTTTACTCTAACCTCAATCAGCATCCCCTTTAGGTCGGGCCTTGACGAGCTTCGAGAGAGGGAACTCGATCACAGCTTTGCATCCTCGAGGCCTCGAGGCATTCTCCTGAAATGAACTAAAAGCAAGAAATCAGACCCTTTGATTTCGCCGCATACACTGATGTACCAGAAGATCCAAATCTCCAATCACCAATAACTCTTGTATATTCATATCGATGGCCAGATTGAGCCCCATGATGCAAGCCTCATAGTCTTCCATATTATTGGTGCATGGAAACCTGAGCTTCACAGATACAGGGTAGTGTTGACCTGTTTCTAATACCAAAACCGCTCCAATGCCCCCTCCTTTGAATTTTTCAACTCCATCAAAGAACATCCTCCAACCGTCGTATGTTTCATTAATATATTCTCCTACGAATGACACTTTTTCATCAGGAAAATATGTATTCAAGGATTCGTATTCTCCTCCCACAGGATTTTCAGCAAGATGGACTGTCAATGCTTGTCCTTTGACCTCCTTCTGAGTTACATAGACCATATCGAACTCACTTAACAGTATCTGCCATTTGGCTAATTTTCCTGTCGGCATGGGCTTCGAAAAGATGTACTTTAGAGGGTCCATCCTAGATATGAGATATGTGGTATATGCATATAAGTAATGCTTCAATTTCTGAGCCGTCCAAGTCAAAGGACAACAAGTGCGTTCCAACAGAGAATATCATGCGTCATAAGGTGTGAACTTCTTACTCAAGTAGTACATGATTTGCTCTTTTCTCCCTGTCTTGTCATGTTGTCCCAAAACACATCCAAAAGCTCCATCTAATACAGATAGATAGAGTAGCAAAGGTCTCCTAGGTTATAGAGGGACTAGGACTGGTGGTGTGGACAGGTACTCCTTGATTTTGTCGAAAGCCCTCTGACAATCTTCGGTCCAACTTGTTTCAGCATCTTTCCTCAACATCTTGAAGATGGGTTCACATATGACTATGGACTGTGCTATGAAGCGGCTGGTATAGTTGAGACGTCCTAGGGAGATCATTGTTACACCCCATATTTTCGTACATGAAAATACGCCATAAATAAATTAATGAGAGCCTGGAAGTGAGGTGTCACGTCCCGTAGTACTATATTACGACAATGTTGTACCCTCTAGTGTTGTACATTGAATTTGTCATAAGGTAACTAACATCAGTCCAAGGAAAAGATTATTTGGAGATTATAAGGATTATGCTATTTCAATAAAGTAATAAGTAAATTCGTAAAGGTGAAAGGGGAAGCAAGTCAAAGAAAACGAGTTTCGTTGAAAATGGATGATTTGGAATAAAATACGAGTCGAGTGATAATACCCGATAATTATAAACTAATAACATTCAAGGTACCATATGACCACGGTAGTGTAATATATAAAGTATATATCAAGTATTTTGAAAATAAATAGAATTTTAAGTAATTTATGATAATTCTTAAATTATGCGGGTAATAGATTAATTACCGGGTAACGAAACATTACCAGATTAACTAATAAGTGGATAAAATTAATAAAATCATCTTCCCCAAACCAAGACATGGCAGTACCATTTAAGCATATGACTAAGAGTCATATCTTCTTAGTATGATACCAACGTGTAAAGTCATTTATGACTCATGAAGATAAGTCATTTTTTTTAAAGGAAAGACTTGAAATATTGAATTCATTTTGGACAAATGAATAGGAAGTCACTTGGTCTCACTCTTGGATAGGTTTCAAAGACCTTTTGCCTTTAAGAAAAAACGTGAAAATCCAAATTTCTTGCAAAAATTCAAAACCAACAAAACGTGAAAGGCAGAATCATTTCCTCCAACAGTTCAAAAAATTCTATTGAAATTTTGGACGAAGCCACCAAATTTCATTTCAAAATTTTAAGAGATTCAAGCTGAATTTCGTCCATATTTTTGAGGAAGCAGATTCGTTCAAACAATTCAAGAAGCAGGTATGATAAGGACCTCCCTTCTTTCTTTTGGCATATTCCAAATTATACTGGAGAAATGAGCAAATACACAGTTTTCTATAAATTACTCTATTCATAAAAATAGTAAGGGTGTCTATATTCTCGACTCCACATGAAAAATATTATTATCTTCTGCTCGTGGGTCTCAGAATAATACGCAGTTGGAAAAATTTATCCGGAAGGAATATTGAGATTATTATGTATTTTTCATGCATTTCATACATGTGCATTGAACCATGACCAGATGGCGTTATATATGCGTACATATGTAAATATATGTATATGGGATATGGTAAAAGGTTACGGCGTTATATACGCACCACCACTTGATCAGTTGGTATATAATGATGATGTTGCCCGCAGTGGCTGAAATATGATTCAAATGGCGTTATATACGCGTATATATGTATGTATATAGGATATGAGAAAGGTTATGGCGTTATATACGCACCACCACCTGATCAGCTAGTATACGATGATGATTTTTCCCAAAGTGGATGATATGATATGATAGGATGCCCTCAGAGGCAGATGATGTAATGAAATATGTACCTATGCACGACATGACATTCATATGCATATGCATGACGCTAAAAGTAATTTATGATTTACAAAGTTATTCAGACTTACAGGTTGAGTCATGTACTCTATATTTCTTCCATGTCTCTTATGTACTAATTTTATGTGCCTTACATGCTCGGTACATTATTCGTACTGACGTCCCTTTTTCCTGGGGATGCTGCGTTTCATGCCCGCAGGTCCTGATAGACAAGTCGAGAGCCCTCTAAGTAGGATATCAGCTCAGCGAAAGATGTTGGTGCTCTCTATTTGCTTCGGAGTTGCTTGTTTGGTTAGTATGAATTAGACATGTATTGTTTTGTATGGCGGGACTCTATCCCGACCTTTATGAAATTTATGTACTCTTAGAGGCTTGTAGACATATTTTGTATACGTGAAAGATTGTACGGCCTTTTCGGCCTTTGTTTTGAGTTTATAAATAATTATGTTGGCCTGTTAGGCCCGTATGTCACGTGTATATGATGATGTAATAAGAAAGATAACGTTATGTTGGTACATCGGTCGAGTAAGGTACCGGGTGCCCATCGCGGCCCATCGATTTGGGTCGTGACAAAAGTGGTATCAGAGCCGTTCTTTCCTAGGGATGTCTACAAGCCATGTCTAGTAGAGTCTTGTTTATGGGTGTGTCGTGCACCACACTTATAAGCAGGAGGCTACAGGGCATTTAGGATTGTCACTCTTTGTTCTTACTCTAGATCGTGTGGTAGATATCACTTATAAGAATTCAAATTCCGAGATTTCTTTTTTTTATTATTATTCATAATAAGATGATACCTACATCCGGAAAGAAGGTTGGAAAGACAGATAGTTGTGGAATAGTTGAGTGAGAGGAATTGGATTTTTGTATGATGCTTACGATAAGTAAATGTGAGGTCTTTAGCAGATCATAGGTGTACTAAAAGGTGTAAGCTTCCTGATAAGAAGCCTTAGGGCAAGAATGTTTATCCATTTTTATGGTGAAAGACAATGAGAGATTAAGAAGATAAATACAAGTTGCCACAAGCATAAGAAGCAAGATGAAGAAGGGTACGAGGCGCCCAGTTAATGAAGGTTAACAGCGTTTAAAATTGAGGCAAAGGAACATAAGATTTTTGAGTTATATTCAATAGTAACAGAGGTATATAGAATTGGTCGCACCCATTCCAGATATGCCCTATAGGGATTAACAGAAGTAGTATAAGAAGATATGATGGATGAATTGTTTACGGCAGTTGACATTTTCGAAGGATATTGCAAATATGCTAACAGATCTCTTTATGAGATACCTAGATGGTGCACTCTGAAATAGTGCAGCCAGATATGAGTACAATAAAGACATGCTCTATAAGTTTTAAAGGGATAAATATTACCTTAGTATGGCTCGCATCTCTAGTAAAGTTAGAGCGTTAAGCAACTTGAAGAGCCATTGGATGGAGCAAAGGGAAGCTAAAAACAAAAGGATGTCTTGTTCAAGTTTTCAGAATAAAGTGATAGGCATAAATGTTAGCGGGCAATAAGAAAAGAGTTAATGAAGCATTATGAGTAAGATGTTATACATAGATGACGATGGTAGATCAAAAGATGACAGCATTACAAAATCTTTAGTCAAGTGAAGGAAGAAACGAGAAGCGACAGGCCTTAGGACAACAAAAGAGTATAGGCCATACAATCATGTCCTTATTTTGAGAAATAATTTCGCAACTCTAATGTGATTACAAGAAGGGAGAATTAAACCCCAGAATGATAGAAATCAGTATGGGCAAGTGAACAAGATAAACTAAACATGAATTGAGGACTGAGTGATTTGATAACGGTCGGCATCATGAGAATTTCAGATCGCGTTCCAGCGATAATAGAAAGGACAATAAAAGAAGATTTATGGGAAAGTTAGAGGATGGTCATTCAGGAAGACGTTTCCCTAAAGCAAGCAAGGGGAGCAAAGTTAAGCTTAAGGGAATGTATGTGCTAGTTACAGTAAGTGTCACCATTGCGATTAAGGAATTTTGTTATCCTTGGTACATAAGGATTACCCCAAGGCGAGTAAGGGTCATCGATAATGTAAAAGGATGCCAAAGATGAAGAGTTAAAATATCTATAGGTAGGTCATCAAAGCTCCACTTTTTAGTACTCCCTAAAAAGGGGGAATATGGAATGATATGGCGTTAAGCCAGAATTAAGTGGTTCTAGTAATTATGGAATGATAAAGGAAGAATGCAAAAAAAATGATAAAAAGGGATGAGATTAAAATTATCTAAGGCCTACGTATATGTTACGGTTCCAGAACATTATGCAAATACGATGTCAAGGAGAGGAAGTAAAGGTTCTTTCCTGAAATGTTAGTAATAGATAAGGAGTTGGTACAAGCAGTAAGTTAAAAATAACCAAAGAAAGATTACGAGGAATATTGATGTGAGAATGGGCCAACGAGTAGTTAGTAATTGGTAAGGAAGATCCCAGTTATGGCTAAACAGGAGACTACAGACGATCATCAGATCATGTAAGATAAACATAGTAGAACCCGACATGGGGAATTCAGCCTCGGAGAATATCATTATAATACTTGAGATATATTCAAATAAGAGTCGGAGTAGTTAAAGGTTGAGTGTTACGAAAATAAAAGATAGTTTCATTGGGAAGACATTCAAAACCTCAGTTCAGAAGCAGCCGTACGAGCAAATAAGTGTGGAGGTAAATAACTGAGGATAATTACAAGTGAGCACGAACATCAAAAATTCTATCGGGAATACGATATAATAAGCTCGCATCTTTACAAGAGTCAGAGAATCCTCCCTAAGTACTACAGTGAAGGACTAGCTGAGGAAATAAGAAAGAAGGATTCAACCTAAGCACAACGACCTAAAGAGGAAATAGTCTTAAAACAATAGTTTCACAACAACATTGTACATCCTCCATAAGAAAGAGGAATCTACTGTGGCTAGTGAACGAGAAGTAAAAATCAAAAGAAGTATTCGAAGATCATATGAGTTATACGGAAATTCTGGCATGTTTGGGAGTTAAGATAAGCTAAGTATGCACGCAACAAGGGGGAAGAAAGATAAGGAAAGGTAATAGCTTATGTTAAAAGAAAGTTGAGACGGGACGAAAGGAATTATTTGATCAATGATCCCGAGTTGGTGACGTTATGAACGCACTCAAGAGTTAGGATTTTTATACATACAGCATATATGTTGACAATCATACAGCCATAAAAGATTCCGATATAAGCTAAAAGAAAGAATTAAGCCCAGGTCATAAACAAAGGAATGAATTGTTAGAAGATTGTGTCAATGGATATTCCATAGTGTCCATGGAAGGCTAAAGTAATAACTAATACCATGAGCCACAGATCGAAAGATAGCTTAAGCCTACGTAAAGGCTGATCAGAAGGAAGAGAAAACTAAAGGATTAGATCACTTAAGTAAATTAAGAGTCTGATTATTGGACCTAGAAAAATTATAGAAGTTGTGATGGAAAACATGACAGAATCACTCTTAATATCAGATGTTCAAGGGAAATAACACAACAACCATAATATATAATGGCTCTACAAGGAAGCCAGTTAGAAGAAGTACCAGCCTCATAAGAAGTCAGTACGAAGCTCCCACCGGATTGTGTATATACCAGAGGTGCGAGTATTATAATAGAGCTTCAAGTCATTGACGTGAATTACACTTAGGTGGAAGGGAGGTTATAAAGGAGATAAAAGATATGATACCGGATTTTAAGCAAGTAAGGTAAAAATGAACAACGTACGAGCTACTCTAATCCAAAAAGTTGTAAATAGTCCATACTTCGGATAGAAGGTTATAAGCACGGGGATCCAATAACCAAGAACGATAGCAGCATCGTCGGCGACATGTCTTCCAGCCTATGGTTTCTAAGTACTAAGAGATATAGTTAAGAGAATATAGAAAAGTTGGAGACGATGTGATGTCTCGCTTGACGTTCCAGAATAACATAAGGAAATATGTGGTGCAAGCAAGTTGAAGGAAAGTTTATAAATGAATATGTATGGGTCGCAAGCTAAAGTATAGTAGAGCGACAAAGTTTTAAGGAAACATGAGTATGAGGAAAGGCAAGTGAAAAGGTGACGAGAATGGATAAGTCTTTAGGATTAAGGCCATGAAAACAAGAAGAGAAGACAGTTTCTCTATGTTATACAAAGCTCACTATAGCCTTAATGAACTCAAAGGAGTCTAAGATTAATAGCATTTAGAAGGAATGAAATACTGACCTGGTAATAAAATGAGGGTATAATTGTGATAGGTATAGGATGACGTTTGGGCCTTCGATTGAATAAAGATTTTTAAAAAAGAAGAAGAGAAGGAGAAAAGATTTCGTTGGCGGCACGAAATTAGGATACCACCATAAGGTGAATCACATTTAGACACTATGAAATACGATTATGAAAATCACTTTAAATATTCCTCAATGCAACGTAAGCCCTACTGCAATACATTACGTAAGAAATTTCAAGTCTTTAAATAGCAGATTGTAGAACAACATTGAGGTGAATCAATAATGGATGGGTAAAAGTTGCAAAGTGCGAGATGAGACTGGGCCATCAACCTTAAGATAAACAGTAATGAAGAAGCGTTAAAGGATTTAGATTTATGCATATAAGATAAACAATAAGAGTAACCTGGAGTTCGGTAGCAGACTTCAGTAACGATAAATCGAAGTAAGAATTATGGTATAGTATGACCTACTTAGATATAGTAAAGCTAATGATGCCCAAAGGGATAGCTTGACATAATTTTGTATATGTTCATAAAGTGAAGCCTAGAGATTGGCTAAAAGCTGGAGGAAAGAGAAAAGAAGAGTCGCATAGGCGCGCATACAAAGTTAGAGTCTTAAAAGTTGCATGATAGAATGTAGCAACAATTACGAGATTAGAAGGATTACGACTACAAGTCGTGGTGTGAGAAAGAGGTTTAAAAGGGGGGAATGCCCTAGCCTTTGGACTTATTCACATAACAGTTTCCTAGATGGAGAAAGGACTTCTAAAGTATTCGCAAGAGCTATGGGATATGAGGACAATAAGCGCATCAATCAACATTCGAGGACGAATGTTCCAAAGGGGGGAATGATGTTACACCCCATATTTTTGTACATGAAAGTACTCCATAAATAAATTAATGAGAGCCTGGAAGTGAGGAGTCATATTACGACGATGTTGCACCCTGTAGTGTTGTACATTGAATTTGTCATAGGTAACTGACATCAGTACAAGGAAAAAAATATTTGGAGATTATAAGAATTATGCTATTTCAATCAAGTAATAAGTAAATTCGTAAAGGTGAAAGGGGAAGCAAGTCAAAGAAAATGAGTTTCGTTGAAAATGGACAATTTGGAATAAAATACGGGTCGAGTGATAATACCCGATAATTATAAACTAGTACCATGCAAGGTACCATATGACCACGGTAGTGTAATATATAAAGTATATATCAAGTATTTTGAAAATAAATAGAATTTTAAGTAATTTGTAATAATTCTTAAATTATGCGGGTAATAAAATAATTACTGGGTAACGAAACACTACCCGATTAACTAATAAGTGGATAAAATTAATAAACTTATCCCCCAAACCAAGACGTGGCAGTACACCACCATTTAAGCATATGACTAAGAGTCATATCTTCTTAGTATGATACCAACGTGGAAAGTCATTTATGACTCATGAAGATAAGTCATTTTTTTAAAGGAAAGACTTGACGTATTGAATTCATTTTGGACAAATGAATAGGAAGTCACTTGGTCTGACTCTTGGATATGTTTCAAAGATCTTTTGCCTTTAAGAAAAAACGTGAAAATCCAAATTCCTTCCAAAAATTCAAAACCAACAAAACATGAAAGGCAGAATCATTTCCTCCAACAATTCAAAAAATTCTATTGAAATTTCAGAAGAAGCCACCAAATTTTGTTTCAAAATTTTAAGAGATTCAAGCAGAATTTTGTCCATATTTTTGCAGAAGCAGATTCGTTCAAACAATTCAAGAAGCAGGCATGTTAAGGCACTCCCTTCTTTCTTTTGCCATGTTCCAAATTATACTGAAGAAACGAGCAAATACACAGTTTTCTATAAATTACTCTATTCATAGAAATAGTAGGGGTGTTTATATTCTTGACTCCACATGAAAAATATTATTATCTTCTGCTCATGGGTCTCAGAATACTATGCAGTTGGAAAAATTTATCCGGAAGGAATATTGAGATTATTACGTATTTTTCATGCATTTCATACATGTGCATTGACGCATGACCAGATGGCGTTATATACGCGTATATATGTAAATATATGTATATGGGATGTAGGATAAGGTTACGGCGTTATACACGCACCACCACCTGATCAGCTGGTATATGATGATGATGTTGCCCGCAGTGGCTGAAATATGATTCAAACGGCGTTATATACGCATATATATGTATGTATATATATGTATATGGGATATGGAAAAGGTTATGGCGTTATATACGCACCACCACCTGATCAGCTGGTATACGATGATGATTTTGCCCACAGTGGCCGATATGATATGATGGGATGCCCTTAGAGGCTGATGATGTTATGAAACATGTACCTATGCACGACATGACATTTATACGCATATGCATGAAGCTAAAAGCAATTTATAATTTACAAAGTTATTCAGACTTACAGGTTGAGTCATGTACTCTATATTTCTTGCATGTCTCTTATGTACTTATTTATGTTCCTTACATACTCAAAACATTATTCTTAATGACGTCCCTTTAGCCTGGGGGCGCTGTGTTTCATGCCCGCAGATCCTGATAGATAGGTCGAGAACCCTCCAAGTAGGCTATCAGCTCTGCGGAAGATGTTGGTGCGCTCAATTTGCTTCGGAGTTGCTTGTTTGGTTAGTATGATTTAGACGTGTATTGTTTTGTATGGCGGGACTCTATCCGGACCTTTATGACATTTATGTACTCTTAGAGGCTTGTCGACATATGTCATATACGTGTAAGATTGTACGGCCTTGTCGACCTATATTTTGAGTTTATAAATGATTATATTGGCCTATGAGGCCCGTATGTCACATATATATGATGATGTAATAAGAAAGATATGTTACGTTGGTACTTCGGTCGAGTAAGGTACCGAGTGCCTATCGCAGCCCATCGGTTTGGGTTGTGATAGTCATCACATCTTTCTTGCTTCTTTCTAGTGGTAACTCTTGAATTGCCTTAACTTTGGACGGGTCCAACTCAATTCCTCGATGACTGACAATGAATCCCAATAACTTCCTTGAGGGAACCCCGAATGCACATTTTGCGGGGTTCAATTTTTAGTTGTACCTCCTTAACCTGTCAAAAACTTTCTCAAGTCTACTATGTGATCTGCAGCCCTCTAGGATTTGATAATGACGTCGTCAACATGCACCTCTATTTCTTTGTGTATCATATCATGGAAGATGGTTGGCATGGTTCTCATGTAAGTAGCACCAGCATTCTTTAGACCAAATGGCATCATCTTATAGCAGTATACCCCCATGGTGTAATAAAAGTTATTTTCTCTGCGTCTTCTTTATCCATCCTGATCTGGTGATAACCCGCGAAACGATCTACAAAGGATTGGAACTTGGCGCAATTGTTGATCAAGATGTGTATATTTGGCAGTGGGAAGTCATCTTTGGGGCTTGCTCTGTTTAAGTGTAATGACCCGGAAAATTTCGCTAAGTAATTTAGGATTTCGTGGTACCAGGTAGGCTAATTATAATATTTTACATGCTATTAACATAATGGACATCAATTGGATTTGGTAAATAAGTGTACAAATCTTATGATAAGTAATTTGGGGTCCATGGAAGGGCCTAAGTCTAAGTCAAATTGGAAAATTGTGTAATAGGCTAAGATTCCAAATGAGTTCGCACAAGTCCCTACATTGAACGAGCATATCTATATATATATAAGGTTTTATATGATGAACAAATATCAAATGAATGGTCTTCGAGTCTAGTTTCCAACGCTTCAAACTGTTCGTCATTTGGACATTCCTACACAAAGTTATGATCAAATTACCAAAGGCTGGAAAAATGCGATCCTATGTCGAATCTACGATCGCAAATATGTCGCATTTTGACTCTGCGATCGCAGATCTGTCACAGATTGGGACAGTGTGGCCCAATTTTGGGCACCTATTTCGCGATGCATTCTGCAGCCTACATTCTTGTTTTGCGGTCCATTCTACGATCGCAGACCCGATTTCGGAGGATTATTTTTCCTATTTTTATAACCCGACCCCATTTTAATATATAGTCTTTGGGGCTTTATTTGGGGTCATTTTCTACTGATTTTAGAGAGAGTTGAGAGCATATAGAGAGAGAAAGAGAGAGAAGGAGCCTAGCTTCATAATCACCCATCTCTTGCTCAAGTCTTCAAGAATCAAAGAACCCAATCATATGTTCTTCATCTAGAAGGTAATGTTCTATACATTAGACTTTAATTTCAAGTTTGGGGTATAAGATGGGTTACTGAGGTATGATTCTTGGGTGTAATAGTATTATGTATACATGCATATACAAATTAGGTTTGTGAGAATATTGTTGAACACAAATAAGTAAAGATTGGGTTGGGTAATGAAGAAAATCTTGTAAAAGAGCCTTGAAATCAAGATGCACAACTACTGTTAGATAAAATGCTCAAATGAGCCAAAACCAAGAATATCTTCCTAATTAGTGTTCAATTTTGTTATGTCTCGATGTATATTGGGATTGCTAGAATTTCTGGAACGTTGTAGTAACTTAAGGAAAGCTTAAACAAGGTATGTATGGCTAAAACCCCATCTTCTTAGAAATTGAGCTCCCATGGTGTCCCCGCATATGCTGTAAGTCCGGAATCTGATTTATGTAGTATTTGTTATTTGGAAGGATTTGGTGTTGCAAGAATATATGTGAAAGGTGTGTCTCAATGTGTTCAATGTGCTATTGTTGGTAAATTGGGGATATGTGAAGAATGTGAACTATATGCTAAATTGCCTAGATTTCAAGTCAAGTTTAAATTGTGATTATTATGCCGAATCATGAGAATTCCCCTCTATGCTTATAACTTGAATTGCTCATGTATGTGCTCATTATCTTAAATTGCAAGTTTGATGTTGAAAGTGACAGTGATGTGGAATGTGAGTTATGAAATGTGGCCTATTGCCAAGTATGATGTGATAATTGTGGCCCTAAGTGCCTATGAACTAATATATGTGAAACAAAAATTTAAGTGAGATGATTAATGGAAAAGGGTAACGTCTTGGTAAGATGGCTTAGCCGATCAGACCGTGATCGGACGCCATGCTACACACATTGTGGTATTGTGCTGATATTGAAATCGGAAAGTGAGAATAAAATTGTGATTGAGGTAACGTCTTGGTAAGATGGCTTAGCCGATCGGGCCGTGATCTTGTAAGATAGTTCCTTCTATTGAGATGGTGTTTATGATTTCTTTGTTCTTGTAAGATAGTTCTTTCTAATGAGATGGTATTTAGTTATACATACTAGTGTTATTCGATGGCAGTAACGTCCCTTTTGCTGTGGACGCTACGTCTTTAAATGGATGTAGGTGTTTCCATAGCAGGTAGTGTTGGTCGTAGCTAGTGATGCATCTTCCTTTCAGCTGACTTGGTGATCCCCACTTCATTTCGGTGTCCTGTTTCATTTGTTTATCATATACGTTTGTATTTTGAGGTATAGTCGGAGCCTGGTTGCCCGCATTTCTATATTATTCTTCAGTTATATTTAGAGGCTCCGTAGACAGGTTGTGGGTGGTGTTTGATAATGGGGAATTGAATTAGAAATATTAATATTTGGCAAAGATGTATAAAACTTGTAATATTTTGAAAATTATGAATGAAGTTGCTAATGGAAATGAAAAGGAAGTCGTTAATGATATATATGCAAAGTATGATTAATTGAGTTCATCTCCTCTGTATTCATGAATTAGTTTGGATAGAAGGAAACCTAACGGGCTTGCTCAGTTGGGTTTACTCGGTTGAGCGCCAGTCGCGCTCCTTGGTTTTTGGGGCATGACATAAGTCTCGATAGTCAACACATACTCTGACTTTCCCATCTTTCTTCGAAACTGGTACAATGTTGGCTAACCAGGTTGGGTACTCAACTACCCTGAGAACTTTGGCTTTGATCTGCTTAGTAACTTTCTCCTTGATCTTCAGGCTCATATCTGGTTTGAATTTTCTAAGTTTCTGCTTCACCAGCAGACACATTGGATTGGTAGGCAGCTTGTGAGCCACTATGGATGTGCTCAAACCGGTCATGTCATTATATGACCATGCAAATATATCCTCATACTCCTTCAAAGAATGAATGTATTCTTCATTCTCTGTTTGTGATAAGTGAATGCTTATGCGAGTCTCCTTGACGGTTTCGGCGTCTCCCAAATTTACTGCTTCGGTTTCATCTAGGTTGGACTTAGGCTTATTCTCAAAGTTCTCAACCTCTCTGACAACTTCCTCAAGTATTTCATCTTCTTCCTCCGAGTCATTATCCTTATATTGCATTGTCTCATTACATGTTATAGTCACCGATTCATCACAAAAAGTAATAATAACGCTGTAAAAAGAAAAATGTGGAAGATAATAATGAATAATAAATAGTAATGCATTGATTAGAAATTGAAAACATCCTAAACAAGTACGGCTCGATGAATCGAGAAATTATTTTGAAACAAGTTAGTCTTTAAAAAAAATTACTGAAATATCTTAGATGTCTAGTATGGCTATAGAAATAAAATTAGGCTGATTGCCAAGCTACCCAGAGACTTGGCGGGCCCGAGATAGTGTGGCAGTCCAGTTCCTGAGAATAGCTCCCTTCTTCATAGTCTGAATGGTGAGGCCTTCTTCCTTCTCCTCCTCAATTATCGCACTGCAGTCCATATCCTCATCCTCTAGGAACAAATTGCTCAGCCCAACTAAAGCTTCTTCCTCTTCCGTTCCCCATATTGTTTCAGCCTGGGGAAAAGTTTGACCCGGATATGTGTAGACATGTGATTTTTGACCCTCCCTAAGATTTTTAATATTTTGGCATGTAAATATTTAGTTTAGGCCTAATATCTTTATTTCAACTAATTTTGACTCTTTTACTTTATTTCGTAAAAAAAATGAAAATTACAAAAAAAACATTTTAGTTTACGTATCTTTCATAAATTTAAATAAAAAATATATATATACAAAAATAGTACCTTATCTTTATTTTCATATAATCTTGAGAATACAAAAAATAGTTTCACGTTTTAAGATAGTTTAGTTTAATCAATTAAGATTAGTTTTATATTTTTATATCATAAATTGTATATAATTTAAGAAGGAGGAATTAGTTTTGGGTTGGTTTATCCCGTCTTTATTAATTTTGTAATATTTTGTTAGTCTTTGTCCCAATTTTAAGGCCCAATAATACCAAACCCATACCCCCTTAACCTAAAAACACTTTTATATAACCAAAAACTAGTCTAAAAATACCCTAGACTTAGACCCTAGACCTACGCCTAAAAAACCATACACTCTATCAGATCCATATCCGTCGTTTTACACAGAGGGGCTCCTCGATCTTCTTCTCCAAAAAAGAGGCTACAACCGCAGGACCCTAGTGAAAAATCCCAGCCGTTCTCTTCATCTTCCTCATAGCAACGACCCCAGCGACGCTCCTCTCTAAGACCGAAACCAGTTGACCACCAAACTTGCTGGAAAAACTACAGTAGTCATCGCTCCCTCACCACCATAACTGGACGGAATCTGGCAACCATACCCATACATACAGCAGCAGGGAACGGACAAACACGAGAGGGAAACGGGAAGTCACAAGAACAAAAAAAAATCTAGGCAAAAAAGGATTAAAAGGGGGGGGGGGGGGGTTGGCTCTTTCATTCCGACTTTTCATTTTCTGATTTTCAGTTGAGTCTAGCTTCGTTTTTGCTTCAAAACACGATATACGTAATGAAATTTAGGCTGTTCTTTTAGTTTTGTTTTCTGAAATGGAGTTTTAGTTGAAACGGGTGTTTGATTGTTGGAATTGTCATCCGAGGTGCGGTCCGCTGGTTTTGTTCGAATTAGATTTGTCCTTTTGAACTCCATTCGTAGTTGTGGCATTCTGTCCGTGAACCGCCAAATTAGATTGATTGCAAGACCATTTTTCAAGTCCATCACCTTTCATCCCTCTTGTTAGTCAATGAATATACTTCTTTATTTCAATAAATTTGAATTTGCTTATGATTTGTTTAACCTTGGTTAGATTCATTGTTATTTTGTTTAATTTGTTTTCTTTAAAGTTTGTTTTATAAGATATATTCAATAAGAATGAATACATCAAGTTGAATGGAAATGACAAACAGTGAATTGTTTTGAATCGGGGGTTGATCAAAAATGGGTTTGGCTCAATTCATTAAATTGATGTTGGGTATGCGAGTCTAGGCTCGAGGCAATCTTATTGTTTTACCTTTAATTCATTTGGGGTTTGCTAGGAGCATGTTTAGGCCGACCACACCCGGGTAGGCGAACCTTTAAGCGCGTTTTGAATTTATTATTTTGATTATGTACACGTTCGCGTGACATGATTACGGTTTCTAAAATGAACATCGTAGATGGCTTTTGGTGCGACTTAATCTATAATCATGATTGTGTACACGTTCGCGTGACATAATTACGATATCTAAAAAATAAATCTAGGTATGCGTTCATGCAACTTCGGCCAAACTTTCTTAATAGTAAATAAGTGTTACTGATTGTGGATACGTTCGCGTGACATGATTTTTGACGCGCCAAACAAATGGGTACACATATGCGTGACTAGTTTTAGGATGATTTTTTAATTAAAAGAGGCAAATGTCACATGCATCAATAAGCTTCTGAATTGCTTTTTTCATATACCAACACTTTTCTGTGTTGTGACCCGAGGCATCAGAGCAATGTGCGCACCTTTGAGAATAATCAAAATTCTTTGGAAGAGGGTTCGACATTTTTATCTAAATCGGTTTCAACATGCTACTTGCCTCAATCTTTGGAACAAACTGGCATATGATTCTCCAATGGGAGTGAAAGTCTTTTCTTTTGCTTTTGCCTTTTCATCTTGTACTCTAGCCTCGGTTGGAACCTTTTGCGGGTAGGTGGTTGATATGCTTGAGGGGTCAGGTAAGACATTTATGAAGGTGGTGCAGGCCATCGCGGGCCTCGTATGTGTAGAGCATATGGTGGTTCATTGTGGACGGAGTACTGGGAAGGTGATGTATGACTTTTGGGGTTTTGTGGATAGAAGTAGCATTAGGGAGGATTATCTGGAGTACAGGGATATCCGTGGGGTTGATGTCGAGGCTGAAAGCGTTGAGCAGGAATGCCCGCTTGATTCTGTCGTTGACACGACTCAACAACATCTTTTCTATTTCTTTTTCTTCCATCCAAACTTACTGAGATGTTCTGAGCATCTTTTGTAGTGTCTTTCAATGTAGAATAACTCATGATTTTGCCTGACTTGATTCCCTCTTCTACCATCTCCCCCATTTTTACCACATCATTGAAAGGTTTACCCAAGGCCGGGATCAAATGACTGAAGTAGGTGGGCCCTTAGGCTTGTAGAAAAGCTCAACCATTTCTTCTTCACCAATCGGGGGACTGACCCGAGCAGCTTGTTCCCTCTATCTGAGCCCAAACTCCTTAAAGCTTTCCTCCGATTTATTTTCCATATTAGATAGGGAGGAGCGGTCTGGGGTAACATCTATATTGTATTGAAAATGTCGAACAAAATCTTGAGCCATGTTATCCCATGCCTGCCACTTATTGGTACCTTGACGAGTATACCATTGCAAGGCTGCCCCAGTCAAGCTCTCACTGAAATATGTCATCAACATATCATCTTCTCCGCCAACACTTCTCATTTCACTGCAATAACCCCTCAGATGGGCTACTGGATCTCCATGCCCATCATACAAGTTAAACTTTGGCATTTTAAACCCCGCGGGAAGATGAACATCCGGGAACATGTTAATCTGATTTCCCATCCCTTGCATGCTCCTTAAGGACTGTTCTATACCTTTCAGCTTCCTGTATATCCCATCTCGCCCTTCGTTTCCTGTGAACATTTCATTTTCAACATGAGGTTCATTCTGAGGGCTCTGATTGTATGAGTCAGGAACCTTGTAGGTAACCTCTGAGGGGTAATATTGGACATCATGAGCTTAGAGTGGATGTTCATTGTTGGATCTATGAAGGGAAGATTGTTGAGAAGTTGTGATCATGGGGATATTGGATATGACAGGAGGGCAATTCTGGAGAAAAGTAATTGGAGGATAGGTGATGGAGCTACTAGGGTGGTTTGAAAATCCGTGATAAGCGGGTGGATATAGAGAGTACGGGGGATCATCTGGCACTATGACAGGAATTTGGGTAAGGGTAGCATAGCTAGGTGGTGGTGGGGGTGGTGCCTTCCCAGTCATTCAAGTCTGATACATGTTTGTCATGTGTTGTCTTAACATCCTTACCTCTTCAACAAACACATTGCCCTGTTCAACCAATTGCTTTTGGGCACCAGTATCAACCGACTTGATTCTGTTGTCGTCTGTCATTGCCTTTCGACCTTATGTTGTAGAGAAGAGTTACCACTTTAAGAACCACAAACCAACCACCTTTCTATTGATAAAGATGACAAAATGAAGTCATCACGTTAGCGTTAGGGTATTTAACATAAGATAATCTCACATTATGTGCAATGCACTTAGTCATAGTTATCGGTTCTAACATGACTTCGAGGGTATGAAGGTCATATGGCATCATCCCAATTTATTCATTTCAATTTTCTCTTTCTTTTCTTTTCTAGCACTTCTTGGCTTGCTCATTTTCCTTCCTTTCTTTTTCTTACTGATTATCGCTCTTTTCTTTCCTCTAATTCCTCACATCCCATAATTTCACCTCTTTTTCTGTCTTTTTTTTCTTTTTTTTTCCTATTTTTTTCCTTTTTATTTTAATTAAAATAAAAAAAATGATTCGATCGAACCCTATGTAGGTTGCCTACGTATCATGACGCCGCATGAATCAGATCTTTGCATAGTTCGGGAAGATTGGAAATAAAGCAAACAAAATAACATTCTCTTTTTTTTTCTTTTTTTTTTCTTTTCTTATTTTTACCTTAATGACTACTCTGATGAGAAAAGAAAAATAAAAGAAGAAAATCGTTTTTTTTCTCAGAATTTTCTAGACTTAATGTTCTATAAGCTATTCCAAACTCAAGCTTAACGAGCATATATTTATTTTTCTTTATTTTTGAAACAAATACTCTATTGGAAATTATTAAGGAAAAACCCTAGAAGAGAATTTTTTTTTGATTTCTTTGGGAGGAAATCTAAAAAATGAAGCAAAGAAAAATAGTTCGAATTTTCACTTGATATCCTGAAGAAAGATTTCGAAACAAGAAATGAAAAAAGATAAAAAATATTTTTGGATTTCAGTTTTGATTACCTAAAAGAGAAATTCTGAAGATAAACCAAAGATAAAGTATGCTTTTTTTTCTTCTATGTACAATATCCTAAAGTTCTAGTAAAAATAAAAAGAATTTTTCTTTTTCATTCATTTTTCATTAATTTCCCAAAGAAGAATGTCACGGCCCCAAATACCCGGTCGTGATGGCACCTATCACATTACTAGGCAAGCCTACCAATCAATGAATCACAACCCTTTTTCCTTTAACAATAAGCCATTTTCTAACAAAGGTTTTGAATACCAAATTCTATTATAAACGTTTAAATCAACAGACAAATATGCGGAAGTCAAATAACAGGAAACTACACAGCCTCATAATCTGGTGTCACGAGTGTAGAGCCTCTAAATATACAAGTCTGACTGTCTAATACATAACATGTCTAAAATGCGGGAAAAACAAGGATAAGAGGAAGAAAGTAGGGCTGCGGACGCCATGCAGCTACCTTGCCGTCTCCGGCAAACTCTGACAATGCTGGGGACCCTCACTCTGCCGCTCGGGCACCTGGATCTGCACACAAGGTGCAGGGAGTAATGTGAGTATGCCAACTCAGTAAGTAACTAAAGTAAATAAGGTCTGAAAATAGTGACGAGCAGTTCAAAAAATCATATAACTGAAGAAAACAACAGGAAAACGGTCAACTTCACAGTTTAAAACCAGTTTCGTCGTAAAATCATCAAATTTCAGTTTAAACACTTGAAATCATATACTTAGCAATTTTTCCAACATAGACTTATTTTAAAAGACGAATGAAATCAGTAAAAATATCATAACTAGATCCCTCGGGCAAGATATCACTCAGAATATGGCCTCTCGGGTAGCCTCTCAGTCACTCATGACTCAACTCTCATCTCTCAATACTTGCTCTCAGCACTCAGGCTCATTAATATCTCATAGTAATAGAAATCATAGTTACCGTTGTGGTGTGCTGCCCAATCCATAATTTATAGTTGACTACGCTCACTGGGGGTGTACAGACTCCGGAAGGGCTCCTACAACCCAAGCGTCACATCGCTGCGGCGCACAGCCCGATCCAATATATATATCGTTGTGGCGTGCTACCCAATCCAATATATATGTCGCTGCAGCGTGCAGCCCGATCCATATAAGTATCGTTGCGGCGTGCAACCCGATCCATAATATATACATATAATATCCATACTATTAGGTCTTGACCCGATTTGAGGGGCGGTCCATTTTTGGCTATACATACACCATAATAGAAATTAGGGAACTCAGCCCAAACAGTCCTCACAATTAGAAGTGTAGTGATAAAACCAGTTTTTAAACATTTAAACAGGTAAAACATGATTGAGGATATGCCTTCAACAAGTAAAGTGAGGAAAAACAGTAAAAATGCCCCTAAGGGTCTCAATAGGTCGGCACAAGGCCCCAAATACGGCATACAGCCCATAATATAGTATAAATAGCTAAAGTACAGAATACCATAAGGTTCCAAATCAAATACGTGGCTTAATAGTCGCTACGGGACGGACCAAGTCACAATCCCTACCAGTGCACACTCACATTCTCGTCACCTAGCATGTGCGTCACCGCATTTATCAAAACAAGTCAAATACCGGGGTTAGTACCCTCAGTTCCAGATTTACAATGGTTAATTACCTCAAACCGGTAAAAATATTACTCTGTGATGCCTTTTCCCCTTGATTCGTCCTCCTCTCGTGTCAAATCTATCCAAAATCAGAATCACGGTGTCAAAATATGCTAAGGGAACGAAGCCCAAGCGAAAACAATCAAATAATATCAAAAATCTCGAAATTGGCCAAAACCCAACCCCTGAGCCCACGTCTCTAAACTCTATAAAAATCACATCAACGGAATCCTTATCCTCCCACGAGTCTATACATATCAAGAACAGTGAAATCGGAGTCCAAATGACCCTACAAATCCACATTTAAATATCTCTTAATCTCAAGCCCTAATCCCCAATTTTTCTTCCTTAATCTCCACTAAAACCATGATTAAGCAATGGAAAAATGATCTAAAACCCAAGTAATTAAGCTTAGGGAACTTACCCAATTGATATCGTTTGATTCCTCTTGAAATCCTATGCCTTAGCCTCTTTCTCGTCTTCAAAAATGGAGTATTTTGCAAAAATTCACGAAGAAAACAATATATACCTTCTGGCCAGGGATTTTTGCATCTGCGACCAGTCCACTACTTCTGCGGTACCGCATTTGCGGTCATCCAACAGCTTATGCGGCTTTTCATTAACTCAGCCCCAATCCGCATATGCGATGCATCAGCCGCACTTGCACCATCGCAGGTGCGGTCCATTAACCGCTTCTGCAGTTTCCTGACTCCCCAGCCTAATTCCTCTTCTGCGGTTTCCTGACTCCCCAGCCTAATTCCGCTTCTACGGTTTCTTTCCCTGCATCGGCGAGATCGCACCTACGGTCCCCAATCCGCAGGTGCGGAAATATCAGAAGCAGAAAATTTTTGCAGCTTCAACAATATCTCAACTCCCCGTCAACCATCCGAAATCTCCTCGAGGCCCTCGGGACCTCAACCAAAGGCACAACCATATCCTAATACCTTATTCAATCTAGTACCAATATTCAAAACACCTCAAACAACATCAAATCAACCAAAACACATCGGATTCAAGCCAAATTTTCTAAAATCTTTCAAATTCCGCTTTTGATCAAAAACCCAACCAAACCACGTCTGAATGACCTGAAATTTTGCACACACATCCCAAATGACACAATGGAACTACTGCAACTCTCGGAATACCATTCCGACCTCTATATCAAAATCTCGCCTACCAACTGGAAATCGCCAAAATATCAACATCGCCAATTCAAGCCTAAATCTTCTCTGAACCTCCAAAACTCATTCTGATCACGCTCCTAAGTCATAAATCACCTCTCGAAGCTAACCGAACCATCAGAACTCATATCTGAGCCCTCTAACACATAAGTCAACATCTGGTTAACGTTTCCAACTTAAGCTTCCTTAAAAGAGACTAAGTGTCTCAAACTTACTAAAATCATTCCGGATTCGATCCGACCAACCCGATACCACATAACACGGACAACAAAGCATAAAAAATCACAAATGGGGAAAACGGAGCGGTAACTCATGAGACGACTGGCCAGGTCGTTACAAAGAACCTCAAGAGAAAATCTTTTTGGATTTTTTGAATTAATATCTTAAAGAAAACTTTAAAAGAGGTACTAAAAGAAAATTCTCTTTTTTTTTGAATTTTTAGTCTTAATGTACTAAAGGAAATATAAAAAGCACTTTTTTTTGAGTTCTAGATGTTAATTTTCTAAAGGAAAAACCACCTCAAAATTTTTTATTTTTTTTTAATTTCTAGGAATAGTATTTCTAAAGAAAATTCTAACGGAAATATAAAAACACAAAAATATCTTTTTTTTGTTTTGTATTTTTGAGTTATAACAACTTTTTCAAATACAAAATAGAAAGTAGAATAACAAAAGACTCGACATTACTATACAAAACTTGAAAGTAAAAGATGACATAAAAAGAACAACAGTCTCCTTAAGCAAACT
Source organism: Nicotiana tabacum (assembly GCF_000715075.1). Taxonomy (NCBI): domain Eukaryota; kingdom Viridiplantae; phylum Streptophyta; class Magnoliopsida; order Solanales; family Solanaceae; genus Nicotiana; species Nicotiana tabacum. The sequence goes on from NC_134090.1 coordinate 106,999,078, forward strand.
CCTAAATGAGCGACTCTGACTGGATGGTCCTAGGGCGTCTGTCATGCCCAAACCCCGGTAAGTAGATCCACACCTGTATGAGAAAATTAAGACCAAATAAAGTTAAAGACCTAGAACACTATGTGAGATAATAACACATCCTGTTGGACAACATGCAAGACACGATTAAGGCTATTTTTTTTTAAAATAATTAACCTATATGGCTAAAAGTGGCTAAAAATACAAGATTGGCCAATACCCCGCGAAGTGAAGAACCTAAGATTTACTAGGAAGACCGGACCCTATGTGGGTTGCCTACGTATCATGCCCCGAAAAATGAGAATCAGTTATGTGTAGTTCGGGCAGATTGGATACGGGCGAGAATTGAAAAAAACAACACATTTAGAAAAAAAATATTTTTTGTCTTTTTTTTGGAATAATGATGACACATGTAAAATCTTTTTGGATCTTCTTTTTCTTTTTTTTATTTTATTGATTTTGGAAAAAATGATGGGGAAAGTGCAGAATCTTTTCGGATTTTTTCATTTTCCTTTTTTTTTGTTTTTTTCTTGAAAAAGTGTCAAAGAAAATTATAATTGGGCCCTACTTGCCTCATTATTATACTTCAACCTCTTTTCTTTCTCATTTACCCTCAAACCTCATTGGTCCGTCAAATGACCCCTTTTACCCTTGAAGATTGCAACATGTAGCACATTATGATGCATCAGGATTGTCTTTTATTTTGGGATACACTTATCCTAGATGGACCCAACCCCTGTGTTGAGTTCCCTAAGTCAAATGCACGTGATGCAAACAAACATTCGTACTAGGGATACGACATGAAGTTATGTTATTCTAGGTTTAAAACATTGGGTTCTGTTCTTGACCTGGCTTACCCGAGTGGACAACTCGAGCCGAAGAGGGGACAGCGTACCAGGAGCACTGAAGTCTACTCGGCTTTGTTGCTGGCCTAGCCTCGTTCTATTTTGGTATAACTTCTACAGAAAAAGCGGGCCACGCGAACATGTGCACCATTTTAAGAAGACTCAGAGGGGTGACGTAAGAAGACAGTTATATACAATTCAAATAATATTAAAGTAGTAAATAGACAACAGTTAGCACAAAAGGTTCACAAAATACAGTAATATCAACAAAAAATAAAGCCAAGTAAAAATCATATTAACAAGCTCGAATTCTTGAACCATGAACCAGAGATTCTAGGTTCTTCTCCCCAGCAGAGTCGCCATAGTTGTCACACCTCCTTTTCACTACCCCCGGAAGGGTATAACAGAGTTTTTTCAAATATAAGTGACAATCGAAACGGGATTATTTATTTAAAATCAGAGTCGCCACATGGGATAATTTATTGTGTCCCAAGTGACCAGTTTAAAATCCCGAATCGAGGAAATTTGACTCTATTTACGGTCTGCGAACACAGAAATCTGGGTAAGGAATTCTGTTAACCCGGGAGAAGGTGTTAGGCATTCCCGAGTTCCGTAGTTCTAGCATGGTCGCTTTGATCATACTTGGCTTAATCAAATTGTCTAATTACTTATTTTAGAACCTATGTGCATTTACCTCTTTCAATTAAAAAATCATCCTAAAATGAGTCACGCGTACGTGTACCCATTTGTTCGGCGCATCAAAAATCATGTCACGCGAACGTATCTAATATTAGTAACGCTTATTTATTATTAAGAAAGTTTGTCCGAAGTTGCGCGAACGCATACCTCAATTAATTTTTTAGATATCGTAATTATGTCACGTGAACGTGTACACAATCATGATGATAGATTAAGTCGCACCTAAAGCCAGCTATGATGTTTATTTTAGAAACCTTAATGATGTCATGCGAACGTGTACATAATCACAATAATAAATTCGAAACACGCCTAAAGGTTCACCTACCCGGGTGTGGTCGGCCTAAATATGCTCCTAGCGAACCCCAAATGAATTAAAAGTAAAACAATAAGATTGCCTCGAGCCTAGACCCGCATACCCAACATCAATTTAATGAATTGACCCAAACCCATTTTTGATCAACCCCACGATTCAAAACAATTCATTGTTTGTCATTTCCATTCAACTTGATGTCTTCATTCATATTGAACATATCTTATAAAACAAACTTTAAAGAAAACAAATTAAACAAAATAACAATGAAGCTAACCATGGTTAAATAAATCATAAGTAGATTCAAATTTATTGAAATAAAGAATTATATTCATTGACTAACAAGAGGGATGAAAGGATATGGACCTGAAAATGGTCTTACAATCAATCTAATTTGGTGGTTCATGGACAGAATACTGCAACTACGAATGGAGTTCAAAACAACAAATCCAATTCGAACAAAACCAGTGGACCCCACATCGGATGGCAATTCCAACAATCAAACACCTGTTTCAACTCAAACTTTATTTCGGAAAACAAAACTAAAAGAACAGCCTAAATTTCATTGCGTATTTTGCATTTGAAAGAAAAAACAAAGCTAGACGCAACTGAAAATCAGAAAATGAAAAGTCGAAATCAAAGAGCCAAAACCCCCCATTTTTCTTTAATCCTTTTTTGCCCAGATTTTTTTTGTTCTTGTGAATTTCTCATTTACCTCTCATGTTTGTCTGTTCCCTGCTGCTGTATGTGTGTGTATGCTCGTCAGATTCTGGCCAGTTATGGTGGTGAGGGAGCGATGTCAGCTGGAGTTTTTCTGGCAAGTTTGGTGGTCGACTGGTTCCGATCTTAGAGAGGAGCATCGCTGGGGTCGTTGTTGTGAGGAAGATGAAGAGAAAGGCTGGGATTTTTCACTAGGGTCCTGCGGTTGTAGCCCCTTTTCTGGAGAAGCAGATCGAGGAGCCCCTCTTTGTAAGACGGCGGGTAGGGATCTGATAGAGTGTAAGGTTTTTTAGGCGTAGGTCTAGGGCCTAAAGTCTAGGGTATTTTTCAGACTAGTTTTTGGTTATATAGAAGGGATTTTAGGTTAATGGGGTATGGGTTTTGTATTATTGGGCCTTAATATTGGGCCAAAGACTAACAAAAAACTATAAAATTCATAAAGACGGGATAAACCAACCCAAAACTAATTTCTCCTTCTAAATTTATATACAATTTATGATATAAAAATATAAAACTAATCTTAATTTATTAAACTAAACTATCTTAAAACATGAAAATATTTTTTGTGTTTTCAAGATTATATGAAAATAAAGATAAGGTACTATTTTTGTATATTTTTTTTAATTTAAATTTATGAAAGATACGTAAACTAAAATGTTTTTTTGAAATTTTTATTTTTTTGTGACGAAATAAAGTAAAAGAGTCAAATTAGTTGAAATAAAGATATTAGGCCTAAACTAAATATTTACATGCTAAAATATAAAAAATCTTGGGGAGGGTCATAAATCACATGTCTACATATGGCACTGGTTGCTCGAGAGGGTAATAGGGTCCACGCCATGGAGGCGACCATTCATCATACTCCTGCCATGTATACTGGTATCCGAGCCCGAAGGTAGAACCATCACGTTTCGGCTGTATTGGTTTGCTAATGCCCTGGAGATTCTTCCCAAGCCTTTTGTCGGGTTCATACCCAGACCATGCTAGTATGCTTTCTATTTAGTTACTCCACCATTTGTCTTTCTCAATGGCATTGACATGTTCAATGTGGTGATAATTTTCCCCTCCCAGCCTTCTTCTATTCTCGATAACCGGGATGGTTTGACTGGTGTAAATGGGGTTACTCCCATCTCCGTGAATGATCACCTCCTGATGGTTCCATTCGAATTTCACGGCCTGATGTATTGTGGAAGCCACAGTTCCAGTGGCATGTCTCCAAGGTCCTCCCAACAGAAGATTGTATGTGGCTGATATGTCAAGCACTTGGAATTCAACATCGAACCAAGTTGGCCCCATCTATAGACAAAGATTAATCTCCCCAATCGTGGCTCTTTGAGACCCATCAAAGGCTTTCACGTTCATATTTCCTGCCCGTATTTCAGGGAAACCTTTGCCTAATCTTTCAAAAGTAGCCAACGGACAAATGTTGAGGCTTGAACCTCCATCGATCAAGACTTTGGCAATGAATTTGTCTTCAAATTGTACTGTGATATACAATGCTCGGTTGTGATTCAACCCTTTAGGAGGTAATTCATCCACATGGAAGGTTATCTTATGACTTTTCAGCACCTGCCCTACCATGTTTTCCATCTCTCCGCATGTGATATTGCTGGGTATATAAGCTTCATTTAACACCTTCATCAAAACATTCTTCTGCGCCTCTGAATTTTGCAACAGTGATAGGATGGATATCTGAGCGGGGCTTTTGTTCAAATAATGAATGACAGAGTATTCCCTCGCTTGTACTTTCCTCCAAAGATCATCCAGCTCTATTTCAATGACAGGTTGCTTGGTAGTGGCCTCCTTACTTGATCCTCCCAAGTGTTCAGGTGTATAGACCCTTCCATCCTTTGTCATTCCTTGTGCAGCATCAGATTCTTCCAACTTTGCCTTTCCCTTTCGCCTAGCTTCGGCAACGTAATCCTAGGGTATTGCTTTTGAATCGAAAGGAGGTGTGGTTGATAATGTCACTATGAAAGGTGTGGCCATTTTTATGTCAAATGGAATAGGTGTGGCTGCAGGTGGAGCTACCTCTACCTCAAATGGAACTGATGCGGCTACCTCAACTTCGATTGGTGACTATGTCTATACTACAATAGGAGTGAGTGTGACTGCAAGTTTAAAGTCATCGCCTTCTCGAATAAGCCCGATTGATCCATTAGGATCCCATTTTTCATCCATCTTTATCACATATATTCCACCGCCCCTATGATCTGGGAAAGGATTGTTGCGGACATTGGGTGGAGCTTCTTTTGTCTGTACGACCTTGTTGTCAATCAATGTCTAGATTTTATGTTTCAATGTTCGGCACTCGTCGATGGTGTGCCCCTTCATACCAGAATGATATGCACAGGTTTTGTTTGAGTTTACCCATTGAGATGAGTTCTCCACTACCACAGCAGGAATAGGAGTGATGTAACTAGCGGCCTTCAACCTTTCATACAGTTGGTCGATGGGTTCAGCAATCGCGGTATATTATCTAGGGGTTTGCGATCAAAGTTAGGTCGGGGTCTTGGGTAGTTTTGGCAAGTCGGAGGTGACTGAAAATGAGATGGTTGGGAGCTATATATGTGATAGGTAGTGGATGGTTGGGAATATCTGGCAGATAAGGGTTGGTATGTGGGTGGAGGTGTTTGGTATGTGGGTGGAGGTGTTTGGTATGTAAGTGGAGGTGTTCGGTATGTGAGTGGAGATTTTGCATCTTGAGCCACCATTACTGCCCCAACATCTCTCTTTTTTGATGTGCTTCCTGATTGCAATGCTTTGTTCATGGCCTGTAATGCCTCAAAATTTGTCACCATTCCGCTTTTGATACCTTCTTCAATCCTTTCTTCGAGTTTGATGATATCGGAGAATTTGTGATTCTCAAAACCATTAACCTTTCATAATACTGTGGGTCATGTGCCCTGACAAAGAACTTGTTCATTTGTTCTTCTTCTAGTGCTAGTCTGACCTTGGCTGCTTCTGATCTCCACCGGGTAGCATACTCATGGAAGGTCTCAGTTGGCTTCTTCTTTAAAATCTGGATGTAGAAGACATCCGGTGCATTCTCCGTATTAAACCTGAACCGGTCCATAAATTCTGATGCCATACTAAGACAATCGACCCACTTCTTAGGGTTCTGGCTTATGTACCAGGACAAGGAATCTCTAGTAAGACTTATCATGAAGAGCTTTAGTTGGATCCTTTCATCTTTTCTGACCCCTACGAGCTTGTCACAGTAAGTTCTCAAATGAACCTTGGGATCACTTGTTCCATCAAAAATTTCGAACTTGGGAGGTTTGTAACCCTCCGGTAGTTCCATGTCCAATTGAATGCACAAATCCTCATAATTCAAACTTTCTATTCCTTTGCCTCCTTTGACACCCTGTACTCGACTTGTCAATTTCTTGAGTTCTTCAATGATGTTGTTGATGAGCAGGTCCTTCTCAGTGGATTTTGGTGCATAGGAGATTAGTTGAGTAGAGTGAGGTACGGTTTCCACATATATAGGGTTGTTTTGGTGAGTGCTAGGGACTTGGGTATAGTGGTGTTCGTTGGTTGAGTTTTGAGGATCGGGAATGGGTTGTGGTGTATTCTATGGAGTGTGATAGGTAGCGGTTGGTGGGTATTGGATTGTTAGATAATGGTGTTGTGGTGGAGTTGGTATTGGTAAGGGATTGGGATTTGGAGGTGGAGTTGCATATTGATGCGGTGCGGGAGGGTTTTGTGGATGCTGGTTTGGTGTATTTTGGGGAGGTGCTGGGTTTTTGGTATTTTGTTGGTTGATATCGGGGACGTTCAGGGTGAGGGATAGGTTTGCTAAGTTGCGGACCTACTCAAGTTCTCCCTGTAACTCCAGTATCTTTTGTTCCAACCATAAAACCAAATCATTTGGTGTTGGAGTACTCTAACCCTCTGAAGTTTCCGCGTTCTTCGCATTTTCCTTTCGAATACCACTTAAGTCATCCATTTTAGCTTTCCATTTTCTCTTTGTATTACTTGGAGGAGGAGGAGGTAGAAGGACTCTATATCTTGTGTGATATGCTAATGATGCCAGTATGTGTGAACCAACCTTAGGGGATGGGAATAAAGAATAAAGAAAAACAAAAGGTAAACAAGTCAGTAAGGGTTCTGAAATGTTTGCAGCATTTAAACACATATTGTGGGAATGTAAATTTGTGTCCTAATTTGGGAGCCTCGTTATGCCCAAGGCAAGCCTAGCGACAAGTAGATTTAGAAAAATTTAGTGGAAATAATTGCCTCGTTTCATTAATGTTAAAATAGACAACCCAAACGACACTAAATAAGATAATATTACTAATGGCACTTGGCCTTATTACATTTAAAAGAAAAGCAAGTAAACCTAATCTACTTGGTCCCAGAAGGACCCTCTCTAGACTGAATGCTATTGTCGATCAATTCCCCCAGTTCACGCAGGTTCAACAGTAAGAATGCCCTTCCCAAATGTCCTCCTTCGTTTCCCTCGGCGTTCTGGCAATCGGTGACTCTCTTTCTTATTTTCCCTTCCAATTCCATCAGGTTGTACTCTAGATATTCCAACCTTTCGCTGGATTTAACAGCTCTTTCTTTCCACTCGTTGATCATATCCATGTCGACCTTATGCTTCTCCATATGCTCAGCTTCAGACTCACGAACTCTTTTTCTTAGCTTGTTATACTTCACCTCTACTTCGACAACTTCGTCTATGACCCTATTTCCTGGACCAACCCTTGGTTCGAAGATCCCTGCTATGTTATCATCCAACCATGAGGGTTAAAGGTATGAGTGACCCGCATGATATCGTTCCGGCTTGATGGTATCCTTTTCCACGATAATCTTAAAAGTCTACATATGTTGTGCTTCATTCTTATGTGGGATGGCGTCACCCCGAAAATCAGCTATGAAGTGACTCATTTTAGCGACTCGTGGTATGACCTATCTCTTGCCTACCTGTCTCATAACCTTGAGGGGAGCATAAGGGTATATGCCCCTTAACCCAATCAATACCAAGTGTGGATATCCCTGGATCTGATGATGAACTCGTCAGTAGGGAACCACTCGAACATCCACTGAACCTGGTCCTCAGTTAACTTGTTGAAAAACGGCACCCATCCTACAACATCCTTAGGTTGAGCAAACATGTTCGGAATATAAGTCATTCTTTTTGGATTATGGAAGGCTATGTGGTCATTCCATGGCCTTCGTGGAAATTCCTGACGGTATTGACCCTTTTGGAGATGCTATAACAACCAAACCTGCAGCAGCAAATTGCAACCCTCGAAGAATAGGTGCCCCTTCTGGCAGCGCTCCAAGGCTCGGTACATATCTGCAATGATCATAGGGATAATGGTATACGTCTTCCCCTCGATCCCGTCTATGAAAGTTTTGGCCACCATGGTCAGCCTGGTATGGATTCTATCCCCTTGGATCGGGAATACCAGCAAGCCCAAGAAACACGCAATAAACACGAAGACTCTATGATGAACCCAGGCCAAAGAGGTGATTGAGAACTCATCATCAAAAATACGGTAAGAGCTAGTGTGACCGTATCGTTCATAGAGGAAGTCAAAAGGTATGTAGGAGTTTTTCAGGCACTCCAAGTCATCATTTTTCTTCAGCCCCATCATATTAAAAAATCCTCTAGTGGTGCAATTTTCAGGCGCTAATAAACCAAGGCAACCCAGCAAATCCCCCTATTTCTTCTAGAAGAGAAGTCATTTCTATATCCCCAAAGCGGAACACGGCCCTTTCCTTGTTACAAAACATAGTGGCAGCCTCGATCAACATTTTGTTTTGCTGAAGATCCAATAGAGAAGGCAAATTCTCTAAGACTCGTTTCACATGATTTTTGTCACTTGAAGGAAGATCCCTCCACCAATCTAGCAAAAGTGAAGGTATGATACCAACCATGCCGAATCTGGGGACTTCATGCCTCATTTTCTGCAAAACAAAATATAGGTTAGGCCCTTTCCCCATCCAGGTTTGTCTATTTATACAACAATGATTAGCATATTGGCACTTATTTCTCCAAAATTAGTGCACACAATCGTGGTTGCGTCTGTTGGGATTATGGAAAACCCGATGTACTTTTGGGTGAGGCTTGTCTTAATGGATTATTATAAGGACAACATATTAATTGTCACAACCCAACCCGATGGGCCGCGACGGGTGCCTGAGTCCTACCTATCAAACACCCCTAAGCATGCGTCTAGGATATGAACCTATATGTCATCTGTTGAATAACGAAGGTAACATATATGAAGGAAACCTGCCAACAAGTCATATGTACGTATACATGCAGAATACAGTGGGTGAGCCGGCAAGGCTGCAATAGACAACTATACATCCAATAACTGAAAGCCAACAAGGCCACATACAACTCAACTAGACATACTGTCTACAGACCTCTAATAGAAACATAATTGTACAAAGACAGGACTGAGCCACATCATACCCATATACATATATATATATATATATATATATATATATATATATATATATATATATATATATATATACACACACAAATGTATCGTACCAAAAATAAAGCAGCTCCGAATCAAGTGGAGCACGCCAACTCTCGTTGATCAGGGATCCTAAGGAGGGGGACCATCAGCTTGCCTACCTGCACCTGCGGGCATGAAAAGCAAGCCCCGTGAAATAGGTCATCAGTATGAAAAATGTACTGAGTATGTAAGGCATGAAAATTAGTACGTAAAAACATAGATGAAACATAGAATACAAAAACACATCTTAAAATCTGAATAACTTTGTAAATTCTGAAACGTTCATAATGCCATGCATGTTCATATAAATGTTGTGCCATGTATAGGTATGGGTGTACATAATATCATCAAGTCATTGAGGGCATCCCATCATATCTTCTCAGCCACTATGGGCAACATCATCAACATATACCAGCTGATCAGGTGGTGGTGCGTATATAACGCCATAGCCTTTTCCCATATCTTATATACATATATTTACATATATACGCGTATATAACGCCATCTGGTCATGGGTCAATGCACATATATGAAATGCATGAAAAATACGTAATAATCTCAATATTCCTTCCTGATAAATTTTTTCAACTGCGTATTATTTTGAGACCCATGAACAGAAAGTAATAATAATTTTCATGGGGAATCAATAATATAGACACCCCTAATAATTCTATGAATAGAGTAGTTTATGGAAACTATGTGTTTGCTCGTTTCTTCAGTATAATTTGGACCATAACAAAAGAAAGAAGGGAGGGTCTAAACATACCTGGAGTAGGGAAAACTCCGTATAATACTCCGTTGGAAAACCCTTGTTAATTGAGCAAAATTTGCCCCTACTTCTTAGAAATTCACGGACGAAATTGATTTTGGTTCCTTGAACTTTCTGGAAGAAATCATATTTTTGGTTTGAAATGTTGGAAGGAACAAGGCTTCTGCTTCTAATGTCTTTGGTATCAAACCAAAGACAGAATATGTCCCTCTATTGAATTGCTTAACAAGTCTCTAAAAATGATCCCAAGACTTATTTGCTAAGACTTAAATTGTCTTAGTCATGTTCCTAATTATCCATCTAGCAAGAGTGGCTACTTAGTTATTTTAATCTTGTGGCTTCTTGCCACGTGGGGTGGGGGGTGGGATATTAATTTTTTATCCACTTATTAGTTAACTGGGTAATGTCCTATTACTCGGTAATTAATTAATTACCTGCATAATTTTAAAATTACCACGAATTACTTAAAATTTTGTTTTTTTTAAAATACTTCATATATACTTTATATATTATAGTACCGTGGTCATATGGTACCTTGTATGGTACTATTTCCTAATTATCGGGTATTATCACACGACCCGTATTTTATTCCAAATTGTCCATTTTCAACGAAACTCATTTTCTTTAATCCGTATACTCCTTTGTCCTTCATTATACTTATTTATCGCTTGTTATAAATTGCGTAAGTACGTTAATGTCAAGGTGATCTCATCCCCGAGTTTATGTCGTTTAACTGAAAATGAAATTTTAACGTACGAAAATGCGAGATGTAACATCCTCCCCCCTCCCTTAGGATCATTCATCCTCGAATGTTCAACTCCCCATGATCTATATAACTTCATCAAGGTCGTATCTGTAACAACACCACTACCAACTCTCCTAGTATAAGTTTAATAACCCAACGACACATAGGACCATAATTATGAATAACGACAATGGACTCACATGACCAACGACAATAACCAACACACAATCCAATCCAACATCTGAAGCGTCATAGTAGATAACCTAATCGTTAGTCCCTTTTGGGAGTGCTAGAACCGGTGCTGAAGTTAATCTGTCCTTTAATGCCTGGAAGCTCCGTTCGCAAGCATCGGTCCACTGAAACTTAGCTCCCTTCTAAGTTAACTTACATGGGTATTATAATCTTTTATAATTCGTGAACTTCCCCTTTTCGAAGGCCCAAACTTCATCCTCTATTTATCACAATTACGCCCTTATTCCACTGCCAGGGTAACATTTCATTTATTCCAAATGTTACTAGTCTTAGGCTCTTTTTGAGTTCATTCAGGCTATACTGAGCCTTCTATAACTTAGAGAAGCCATCAGCTCTCTTATGAGCTTAATCCCAAGGACTTATCCATTCTCGGCACCTTTTCACTCATCATTTCTTATCCTTCCTCGTGTCTTCCTTAAACTTTGTTGCTCTACCATACTTTAGCTTGCGACTTACTTATATCTATTTATACTTATTCGAAATATTTCTTCAACTTAATTGCATCATAGATTTCCTTATGTTATTCCGGAACATTAAGCGAGACAATTACAAGTTTCCTGTCATAAACTGCCAAACGGAGAAGCTACGAACCCCCATCAATGTTGTGGGTTTAGGCCAAGTCTTCAACGCCTCCCTTTTTTATGTATCCACCCAGATGCCTTCACCCAAAATGATACATCGAAGGAAAGTTACAAAGTTCAAGCAGAATCATTTTTAGAAATTTTTTTCATAAAACTTCCCTTCTTGTAGAGCTCTAAGCAAAGTTCGCAGATGATCAGCATGCTCATCCTCTGAACGTGAATACACCAATATATAGTCGATAAATACAATTATGAACAGATCTAAAAAAAGCCTGAACACACAGTTCATCAAATCTATGAATACTGTTGGGGCATTGGTCAGACCGAACGACATAACCTGAAACTCAAAGTGCCCATATCTAGTCCTGAATATTGTCTTCAGACTAAAAACGCAGGGGCTACATACCTGCGTCTAGTTAATAAAATGTTTGAGATTCAAGTAGGTAAATCCATGGAAGTTTATATTGATGACATGCTAGTTAAGTACCTGCGCACAGAGGACCATTAAACTCATTTGCAGGAAACATACGACATCCTCAGAAGTTACAACATGAAGCCCAACCCCGAGAAATGTGCCTTCGGAGTGAGTTCGAGCAAATTCCTAGGCTTCATGGTATCAAACATGGGGATCGAGATCAACCTCGATAAAATCAAGGCCATCGAAGAAATCACGGTGGTAAACAATGTAAAGGTTGTGCAACGGCTAACAGGGCGAATAGCGTCTCTAGGCAGATTCATATCAAGGTCATCCAACAGGAGCTATTATTTCTTCTCTTTACTCAAAAGGAAAAACAATTTTGAATGGACTCTAGAATGCCAACGTGCCTTATAAGAGCTGAAGCGATATCTAACAAGCCCACCTCTGCTCCACACGCCAAAAGAGGATGAAACACTATATCTATACTTGGTCGTATCCGAGATAGCGGTAAGCGGCATGCTAGTTCGAAAAGAGCAAGGTACACAATTCCCTGTTTATTATGTAAGTCGGACCCTAGGGTATGCCAAAACTAGGTATCCACACCTTGATAAATTAGCTCTTGCGTTAATAAGCACATTGCAAAAAGTGAAACCTATATGCGGCGAAATCAGAGAGTCCAATTTCTTGCTATCAAGTCACTTCAGAAGAGCACCTCGAGACCCCGAGGGTGCGCAGTTGTGACCGAGTTCCCTCCCTTGGAGCCCGTCGAGGTACGACCTAAATAGGATACCGATCGAGGCTAGAGTAGAATAGGGAACTCTCAAGGAACGCAACTAAGTCTAGCAAAGTCGCCTATCCGGAACCTGTATCAAGGTGTCACGTCTAGCCATCCCATCTCCATTCCTTTACAATTAATATACTTTGTACTATGTTTGATTTCCCCTCCTATATAAAGGAGATCATCATCGCTTTGTAAGGCTACTATTGCTCCAATTAGTGTACACAAGATCAATAACAACTCTTCCTCTCTTTTCTCTCTAACTTGCTCGCTCGAGACTACCATTTTCATTTATTGCTTTCGAACTTGTTCTTCATTTATTGCTTGATATTGGCCGTAAAGAGCCTCCTTTGATTATATCCTAACTGTAAGTCCCTTCTCGGTTACCCCCCGATAGCTCAAGCCCGAGCCCAGGCATCGACCTCGAGGCCATTCATCGTCTAGCCCAAGGCACAGACGTTTAACCCCCCAGTTTGATTATAACTCTGCTTTAGTTCGTAATTCTGCCATTAAGCTTCACATATCTATCAACTACTCTAACAACTAGCATAAAAATAGATCACATATTTTTAGAGTCCCATTAATAAATTTAATTATTATTACAATTTTCACGGTAAACAATTTGGCGCCCACTATGAGGCTAAAAATAATAGTGATTATTTTCTTGCTGGTTTCATTACACAATGCAAGTTATCTTTCATACATTTTCTTGTCCAAGATCTTCGATTTTATGTCAAAATGTCCGGCTCAATGAATATAGTTGAGAACGACAACCTTGAAAACCATGAAAAAAATGGTGTGGTTGTTCCAATTATTGACGCGCTACCAAAAACCCCGAAAACGCGCCTAGACCAATTCTAGCAGACGTGGGTTTGCAAGACATACAGCAGGTTGACGAAACCTCACACACCGATAGGAGCATACAACATGGCGACCAACAGGAAGCCCAAAGAACCCCAGCTCGGGAAGAACGAGAAGTTAGCCTTCATGTTATTTTTGAAATGTTGCAGGCACAACAGCTGGCTATCGCTCAGCTACAAAGCCACCTGAAGACTCCCAACACGGTAGCACCGTGGACAGCTCCCCCAGCCGAGTAGGTACCTAAGAGATCGAGCAATAACGGATCGATAGGCGACCCCACCATCGTAAAAATGTTCGAGGACCTCATCAAAAGGATCGAATAGGGAGAGAAAATGATAGCAGCCAATGACAAGAAGGTCGAGACCTACAACTCCAGGGTCGACCAGATCCCAGGTGCACCCCCGGTCCTGAAGGATGTGGATTCAAAGAAGTTCATACAAAGGTCGTTCCCCGAAGAAGCGGCCCCAAAACCCATTCCAAAGAAGTTCAGAATGCCATAACTTCCTAAGTACAATGGGACCACAGACCCCAATGAACACGTTACTGCCTACACCTGTGCGGTAAATGGCAACAATATAAAGAACGACAAGATCGAGTCTGTATTGCTGAAGAAGTCGAAGAAACGCACTCGAAGGGGGTCCATGATGTGGCATCGCAACCTAGCTCCCAACTCCATAGATTCATTTGCCATGCTAGCAGATTCCCTCATAAAGGCACATGTCAGTGCCATCAAAGTAGCAACAAGGAAGTCCAATGTATTCAGGATTAAGCAAAGGGAGAATGAAATGCTGCGAGAATTTGTATCTCGTCTCCAAATGGAACGAATGAAACTACTCGCGATCTCTAGCGACTGGGCGGTGAGGGCCTTCACTAAAGGCCTGAAGGAACGAAGCTCGGTGGCTTCAGAATAGTTGAAACAGAACCTGATCGAGTATTCAGCTACGACCTGGTCAGACATCCGCAACTGGTACCGATCAAAAATTAGGGTCGAGGACGACCAGTTGGAAGCCCTCGGGCTCAGTATACCCAAGCAGGCTCCTAGCAAAGGAACCAAAACCAAACAAAGAAAGATATCAGTCGTACACCAAAGATAGAAGGAATGCCCCGAGAAGCAACCTACCTCACAATGGTAGAAGAATGGATTGAGGACAATATCCTCGAGGGCTCATCAACAAAGCTAGGTTCGACGAAGACGCGAGGCCAACAGGGGAACCTCGCCTATCAGAATATAACTTCAACGTCGTTGTATTGGACATCGTGTTCATGATCAACAAAACCAAGGACACCAAATGGCCCAGGCCTATTCAGTCGAACCCTTCCCAGAGGAATCACAACTTGGTATGTGAACTTCATAATAAGCGCGGCCATAGGACCAAAGATTGCCACAAGCTTCGAAAGGAAATAGCCAAGCTATTCAATAAAAGTAACCGCCGAGAATTTTTGAGCAATCGGGCTCAAGTTCAATTTCGAAAAAGAATGGCAGCCAAGAAGAATGAATCAAATGAGCCACGACACGTTACCATGATATTAGAGGGGTGTCGACACCCTCCAGGAACTTGTGATGAGGAGGACAAAAATATCTATCACCAGAGAAAAATGGACCCAGGGATACGTACCCAAAGATGCCCTCACGTTTGGTGTGAAAGACTCTGAAACCTCGCCTCAACCTCATAACAACACACTAGTAACCTTCTTTCTCATTCGTTCATTTTAAATAAAACATGTGCTCGTGAATCCAGGTGGCTCGACCATTATTATCGGGACGAGGGTTGTAGAGCACCTCAGACTGCTAGGCCAAATCATGCCTGTCTCTCGAGTCCTTAATGGATCCAACACGGTGATCGAAGCAACGAAAGGAGAGACCACTCTCCCAATCAGCATGGCCGGTGCAGCCCAAAATATCAAATTTCCATGTCACCAAAAGGAGACATGAAATACTACGCCTTATCTGGGCGACAAAGGATACATTGCACGAGAGTGCTACTATCCCCTCTTCACCAAATGATGAAACCCCTAGTAATGGACGGAATTAAAACCGTTTACGGGGAACAACACGCGACAAGGGAAGTGTTCCCGTTACGTAATGTAGTACCGGCACCAATATCTCTATTCTCGAAAGAGTCAAAGGGTAATCAAATTACGTCTTCGGCTAAGCCCGATTAAACACGGCAGAGGAACGTACCGAGACCTCGCTCCAAACAACAAGGACACATCAGGCCTCGGAACATCGCCTGCGAACCCCACGATGAGGTAAGACCACCTCCCTCTTTCATTATTTTACACTAACCCATATACATCCATTGCACTCTTTCCTTTCGGTCTAGCTTTTATCCCGAAGAGGGTTTCATCGACAAGGTTTTTAATGAGGCAACGTCCACTCGCTACCTAAGGAGGACCCAACAAGCTTACAAGGCCTCTTTTGCAATCAACCCCAAACACTAGAGGGCACCCCTATAGAGGTCATCCACTCAGAAGAACCAGGGAACGACCAACGATGCTCCAATAAGAAATGGTGTACCTGGACAAATGGTTAAATGAACCGTGTCTACATAAGCCAGGCTTGCGGTAACAAAACAACATGTACTTATGCCAAACAATCAAAGAATATCTTTCACCAAAAGCATCTCCTACTCAAAAAAAATTTAGCATTTTTACAGCAAGGATCCCTCCATCGGGAACACCCCAAAATTATCGGAGACTAGCGTCACAAATTTGACACCCGCATGACCTCAGGGTCAAAACTCCATGCTTATAAGACCTCAACAAGGCAACACGTAAATCATGAAACATCTCCAAAAGGGAAAAATGTCCCGAACACTCAGAGACTAGCATCGCAAACTCAGAAAGCACATGACCCCAGGGTCGAAATCTCCAAAATCATAAGCCCTAAATAAGGCAACTCCGAACTCACGAGTAACAGCCTCCGAGCCTAAGCAAACTCGATGACTCTGAGACTGTCACCAATTGCCACTCGTTAAAAATCCCGGGGCAATAAGACACCTAAGCGGGCAGACACGGTCTCGAATAAAAACTTGCACTGAGTATCAGCAACTACAACTGTAAGACCTCAACAGGCATGAAAAACTGTAAGACCTCAATAGTCATGAAAAACTATAAGACCTCAATAGGCATGAAAATACTGTAAGACCTCAACAGGCATGAAAAACTATAAGACCTTAACGGGCATGAAATTATTGTAAGACCTCAACAGGCATGAAAAGCTGTAAGACCTCAACAGGCATGAAAAATTGTAAGACCTCAACAGGCATGAAAATACTGTAAGACCTCAACAGGCATGAAAAACTATAAGACCTCAATAGACATGATGTAAGACCTCAATAGGCATGAAAAGCTGTAAGACCTTAACAGGCATGAAAATACTGTAAGACCTCAATAGGCATGAAAATACTGTAAAAGGCATGAAATTTTTGTAAGACCTTACTACAGGCATAAACTCAATCCCAAAGTTTAGGCTATATGTCGCATTTGTAAGACTCCCAAAAGAGAATACCCTCGATATAGATGCCTAAACTACTACACTCGGGATCAAAAATGGCTCCGGCCAAACACAAATGACTACGGTCATACGGCTGTACCAGCCGAATTAACGTGACTTGGGGATGCCCCACCATCACTATAAAATCATAGGTCATTACTTCGAATCTACTTCAAAAAGAATTGGTTAAACATGCTACCCTCGACAGGCAAAAGAGCTTAGACTATGTCAGCTCCAAATCAAAAGGCTTTGAGCTACTCAACCTACGAGCTAAACCTTCTGAGGTGCTCGAACATCTCTGCAAATAATTTGAAATCGAGGTTCTTCCCAAACCGACGACGGGTCAGGGAAAATCATTTCAAAAGTCCTTAACGAGAGGAAAGTAAAGCCTATATATGCCCAAGGGCAAAAGCATAAGAGCCATTGTCGCCAGCCTCACGAGCCTCAAGGCCGCACACCAAAAGGTCACAACGACCAAAAGCGTAAGAGACATTGTTGCTATCTAAAAAAATTTTGAAAGCTTGAGGGTCAAAGTGAGCTCGAGTCGTAACACGATTCGGAGACTGGACCCAAAATAGTTAACAAATACATGCCTAAGGGAAAAGCATTAGAGCCATCGTCGCCAGGTTTATGAGCCTCAAGGACATGCGCATAAAAGGTCACTTCGACCCAAGGCGTAAGAGCCGATGTGGCAAGCCCACAAAAATACACAACTTGAGGGTCAATTGTGCTCGAGTCATAACCCGACTCGGAGACTGAATCCAAAATAGTTAAAATACAAGTGCCCAAGGGCAAGGCATAAAAGCCATTGTCGTCGAGCGCCCATGAAATTGCTGCAGAAAAGAAGGAAACATGATTACTAAACTAGCTTCCACCATGAGCAAATTTGAGAAAGCACCAGACGCTGCACTCGTGCACGTAATTACATTCCTCAGGGAATGGTGTAAATTCCACGGGTATAACGTCAGTCGTCCGAACCCGAACGAATTGACTGACCCACTCTCGATCTCTATCTTCCTCATCATCGACAACAAAGGGCGTGGACGAATAACACCGCAAGGTTAGCAGACCTCAATGATAAAAAGGGCGGTACAGCCTGACGAGGTGACTGAGCATGAATTCAAGCCTTTCCTTCTCCGCAAAGAACCTCATCATCAACACTATTCGCCAAAACGACAGATGTATCTGCGCCAAAGTAACCCTATACTTTAAACATAAATCGAGCACGACCCTATCAAGGGGGCCTAGTGCGAAAGGTTACAACTGCACGTTCAGGAATCCATCGGCAAGGTTCGTGATACCCTCAAACCTACACGAACGCTTTGGCACTAAGGTAACGGAGGACTCGATGTTGAAACGTAAGGATAGCAATCTAAAATAATGGGATCTTCCAGGAAGCGGGAGCAACCTCATATATATGCGGGGAAACAACAATGATCCGCCGACCCAAGTTAGGCCCCGAAAGGCCAACGACTTCAGTACAGGTTCTGAGGTAGTACCCGACCTCGAGGACCTCCATCAAAAGGAAGTAAGGCTTTGAAAGGCCAGCCATGTCGTCTCCAGCTTCGAGGTGGTACCCGACCTCGAGGTTTCCTCTCAAGGAGAAAGATAAGCACTTCGAGCCCTGTCCATTAGGGATCGACCTCAGGAAATCACCTAAATATGAGTGACCTCTCCATAGGAACCTATCTACAATGCCTTAAAAGATTATCTACATTAAGTTCAAAGTAAATCTCCAGGTGGCCGAAGTTGACCTTCACTCAGAGACCACTCTTGAAAAATTCAATGTTCGGTGCTCTATCTCCACGAGACTCGAGGGACCCGTGACCCAAATCTATCGGACCGCCCCAGGCTTGATCCGGGGAACAACGATGAGCTCGGAAAGGAGCCATTTCTATTGACCAAAAACCGAAAAGAATATTGACGATCGTCAACAGAGGCATACATTAAAAATCCCCGCAAATGCACAAGAATATATAAGAATATGGCAAATATCAAAAACAGAAGTAAAGAAGATGTCTTTCTATATCATAAACATTGGCTTACAGTGGCCCTAAAGGGGTCCGTACACAGAAACAAAGGGGTATACACCCATAGTGAAAACCTAAGAACCTAGTCCATCCTCGAAGGTTCATCTCCGGTATCAGCATCTCCAAGCGGCGCCTCATCGAGCTCGCATCCTCGAAGGTAACTCATTCGACCGCCATCTCCTCTAGGTTCCCAGCTAAATCCCGCGGAACACAACCCCACCGAGGGAGAAGATAAAGAAGAGGAAAGGGGGGGTTGCAGAAGAGGCAAAAAAAAGAGACATAGCCAGCCGAAGCCAAAGGTTAAAGATTCGGCGAGCCCCAGCCTCAATGGCCGGTTTTGCCATTTTATCCCTCAGAAAAGAAAAACCCCAAGGGATGAAGTGCCACACCATGCCAAGGTAGGAGAGTGAGCAGCTGTGTATAGTCTGAATAAATTTCATGAAAAGAGGAAAGTAGATTCCTCATCTATCGTCATCCCGAGCCAGTAAGGACAGCAATAGCAATCGTAAGAACCTCGACAACGATGACAAGAAAGTATAATCTTTCTCGACAAAGGGAAACCCAAGCAAAGGGCCATTTCCTGGTCGGTGGGAATGTAGCCAAACAACCTTAAGGCCATGAAATTCAAACATGGTGATTCACAATATAGAAAGATGGCGAGAAGGAGGGCATAAGTGAATGGAGAAAGGCACAAAGATAGAAAAATGATGCCAGAACGCCCCCATGTATAGGGGATAATGACACGACCATCAATGCCCTTGGAAGACTGACCAGCAGGTATAATTAATGTTTTCTTGAGGAATCGAATCGACGGCGGTATTGTCACTTTGAAGAATGGGAATCGACAGCGCATTGAGTGGTGTCGAAAAGACAAGTCCATGAGATGTCCCGGTTATCGTAAAAGCTCATGCCATAGGTCGCATCATCGGTATGACATCGTCACGGGAAGCCCGAGGGGTCAGGTATTAGGATCATTTCCCATAGCTTCATTCTGAGAAACGCGAAGACTATCTGTATGCGGCGAAATTAGAGAGTCCAATTTCTTGCTATCAAGTCACTTCAGAAGAGCACCTCGAGACCCTGAGGGTGCGAAGCTATGACCGAGTTCCCTCCCTCAGAGCCCATCGAGGTTCGACCTAAAAAGGATATTAATCGAGGCTAGAGTAGAATGGGAAACTTCCAAGGCACGTGGCTAAGTCTGGCTAAGTCTGGCAAAGCCGGCCTATCCGGAACCTGTATCAAGGTGTCACTTCTAGCCGTCACATCTCCATTCCTTTACAATTAATATACTTTGTACTATGTTGGATTTCCCCTCCTATATAATGGGGATCCTCATCTCCTTGTAAGGTTGTTGTTGCAACTATTCTACACAAGATCAATAACAACTCTCACTCTCTTTTCTCTCTAACTTGCTCGCTCGAGACTACCATTTTCATTTATTGCTTTCATACTTGTTCTTCATTTATTGCTTGATATTGGCCGTAAAGAGCCTACTTTGATTATATCCTAACTGTAAGTCCCTTCTCGGTTACCCCCGATAGCTCAAGCCCGAGCCCGGGCATCAACCTTGAGGCCCTTCATCGGCTAGCCCGAGGCCCGGACGGTTAACCCCTCGAATTGATTATAACTCTGCTTTAGTTCGTAATTCTGCCGTTAAGCTTCACATATCTAGCATCAACTGCTCTAACAACTAGCATAAAAATAGATCACGTATTTTTATAGTCCCATCAACAAATTTAATTATTATTACCACTTTCACTGTAAACAAACCCTATTTTCAATGCCACCATATTTGCGTTCTAACGACATACCCCCTCTGGAGCATATTGTACAAACCCGAGCTATTGGGTCAATTGGCCAAATGAGCCATCGAACTCGGGGGATATGATATCGAGTATCAACCTCGAATGGCCATCAAGTCCCAGATTCTGGCGGACTTTGTGGCCTATTTCTCGCCCTCCCTCGTGCCCGAGGTAGAAAAGAAACTTTTACTGAAATTAGGCACGTCTTACAGGGTATGGACCCTGTTCACTGACGGCGCCACAAACATGAGAGGTTCCGGACTCAGTATAGTCCTAAAGCCACCTGCGGGCGGCGTGATCAGACAATCTATAAAAACTACAAAATTGACTAACAATGAAGCCGATTACGAGGCTATGATTGCAAGTTTAGAACTGGACAAAAGCCTCGAAGCTGAGACCATCGAAGCAAAATACGATTCACTCCTGGTAGTGAACCAAGTGAATGGGAGCTACGAGGTCCGAGAAGACAGGATGCAGAGGTATTTGGACAAGATCCAAGTCGCATTACGTCACTTTAAAGAATGGACTTTAGTCCATGTACCTCGAGAAGAAGAATAGCGAGGTCGATGCCCTCGCAAACTTAGGATCATCTGTTGAAGAAGATGACCTACTCCCCGGGGCTGTTATTCAGCTGTCTAAATTAGTGATCGAGAAAGGTCATGCGGAGATTAATTCCACTAGCCTAATATGGGACTGGAGATATAAATATATTGATTATCTGAAAGACGGAAAGCTGCCCGCGGATCCAAAGGAATCAAGGGCCCTGTGAACCAAAGTAGCCCGGTTCTCGCCCGATGAAAACAACACTCTGTACAAAAGAACTTTTGATGGCCCCCTAGCAGTATGTCTGGGCCGGGGGATACAGATTATGTACTCTGAGAAATTCACGAGGGTACTTGCAAAAATCACTCCGGCACCAATTCCTTGGTCCGAAAGATAATCAGGGTAGGCTACTACTGGGACAACACGGAAAAAGATACTAAGGAATTTGTCCAAAAATGCGATAAATGCCAGAGATTTTCCCCTATGATTCACCAACCTGGTGAACAACTACATTTGGTCTTATCGCCATGGACATTCATGAAATAGGGAATGGACATCGTCGGGCCCCTGCCGACGGCACCAGGTAAAGCTAAATTCATTTTATTTATGACTGGCTATTTCTCAAAATGGGTAGAAGGGCAGGCCTTCGAGAAGGTAAGAGAGAAAGAAGTCATTAACTTCATCTGGGACCACATTATGTGCCGATTCGGGATTCTTTCCGAGATAACATGCGATAACAAGAGACAGTTCATCGGGAGCAAGTTAACACAATTCCTTGAGGATCACAAAATCAAGAGAATCCTATCGATGCCATACCACCCGTGTGCAAACGACCAGTCCAAGTGCACAAATAAAACCATCATCCAAAACTTAAAAAAGAAGCTGGAAAGCGCCAAGGGAAAATGGAGAGAGATGTTGCCCGAAGTGTTGTGTGCATACCGAACAACTTCAAAGTCTAGCATAGGGGAAACACCTTTATCTGTAGTATACGGTGTCGAGGCTTTGATACCAGTAGAGGTCGGGGAACCGAGCGCCAGATTCCAACACACCACTGAGAGCTCAAACAACAAGGCCATGACAACGGCCCTCGAACTAATAGATGAAAAACAAGAAGCCTCGTTGGTCTGAATGGTCTCCCAAAAGCAAAGGATCGAAAGGTATTATAACAGGAGAACAAACCTCCAACATTTCGGAGTTCGGGACTTGGTTCTGAGGAAAGTCACCCTTAACACCGGAAACCCTAATGAAGGAAAGCTAGGCCACAATTGGGAAGGACTGTACCGCGTCCTCGGAGTAGTCGGCAAAGTGTCTTACAAGCTCGGTACCATGGAGGGCGAACAACTTCCAAGTAACTGGAACATATCAATGCTAAAACGATATTATTACTAGGGCATATGACTAAAAATTCTGAGAACACCCTCGAGCACGCGTTGCACTCTTTTCCTTCGACCGGATTTTGTCCCTAGAAGGGTTTTACCGGTAAGGTTTTTAATGAGGCAACAGCCATACGGCACCTAAGGAGACTCAACAGGTATTAAAGATTTCTTTTACAATCCACCTCGAATTTTGGGGGCATCCCCCTGGAAGGTCACCTACACAAGAAAGCGAAGACACCCAAAATGGGACCTCGATAGGAAAAGTAATGTACCGGGCCAAACGATCGAATGAACCGTGCCTATATAGAGCAACCAAGGTTTTAACGGCAAAAACATGTATACTTGTACCAAGTAATCGAAGAAAACTTTTCATCAAAGCATTTCACGGTTCAAAAGAAACTCGACATTTTAGCGAAAAGGACTCATCTGTCAGAAATGTCCCAAACACTCGGAGACTGGTGCCAATAATTCGATACCTGAATGACCCCTAGGTCGAAACTCCAAATTCATAAGACTTAATAAGGCAACATCAAAATTATAAAATATCTCCGAAATTGAAGGTGTCCCGGACAACCAGAGACTGACGCCAAAATCTCAGAAATCGCATGACCTCAGGGTCGGAATCGCCAAAATCTTAAGCCCTCGATGAGGCAATACAAAGTTTACAAGTAATGGCTCCCGAGTCAAGAAACTCTCGGGGACTGTTGTCAAGCACCACATCCATCGACTTATCAAAACCCAAGATCGTAAGGCCAGATGCGGGCAGCCTCGATCTCGTAAGACATACATAAGGCAACAAAAATATCTGTAAGACCTCAAGCAAGGCATGAACAATACTTGTACCAAGTATTTAAAACTGTAAGACCTCAAAGGCATGTAAAACTTGTAAGACCTTACTAAAGGCATAAACTCGATCTCAAAGTTTCGGCTATATATTGAACTTGTAAGATCCCTAAAAAGGCATACCCTCGATATAGATGACGAAACTACTTCATCGGTACTTAAAGGCTACGGCCAAACACAAATGACTCCGGTCACAAGGCTGTACCAGCCGAACTAACGCGGCTCGGGGATGCCCGACTGTCGCTACAAAATCACAGGCCTTCAATTACTTCGAATCTACATTGAAAAGAACCGGTTAAACAGGCTACCCTCAATACAGTCAAAAGAGCTTCGACCATGTCAGCTCCTAAACATCGGCTTCAAGATACTCAGCCTCCGAGCCAAACCTTCTGAGGTGCTCGATCATCGCCATATAATGACTCACAATCAAGGCTTTTTATTAAGCCGTCGAAGAGTCAGGCAAACACTATTTCAAAAAATACTTATCGAGGGAAAAATAAAGCCCACATAAAAGGTTGTTTCGACCGAAGGCATAAGAGCTATTGTCGCCAGCCTAATGAGCCGCAGGGCCACATGTAAAAGGTCGCTTCGACCTAAGGCGTAAGATCCATTGTCGCCAGCCCACACAAATCCAAAACTTGAGGGTCGAATAAGCTCGAGTCGAAAACCAACTCGGAGACTGAACCCAAAATATTTAGCTAAATATGCCTAAGGGCAAGGCGTAAGAGCCATTGTCGCCAACCCACACATTAGGTCGCTTTGACCCAAGGCATAAGAGTCATTGTTGCTAGCCTAATGAGCCTCACGGCCACACGTAAAAGGTCGCTTCGACCCAAGGTGTAAGAGCCATTGTCGCCAGCCCACACAAATCCAAAACTTGAGGGTCGAATGAGCTCGAATGGAAACCCGACTCGAAGACTGAACCCAAAATAGTTAACTAAATATGCCTTGGGGAAAGGCATAAGAGCGATTGCCGCCAGCCTAATGAGCCTCAGGGCCACACGTATAAGGTCGCTTTAACCCGACGCGTAAGAGCCTAAGGGCCAGCTTACACTAAAAGGGTGTACCGACCTAATACGTATGAGTCACTGTCACCAGTGCTAAGATCATAGGTCGTGTCGATCGGATACATAAAAGCCAGGTCACCCGACAATATCAAAGCCCGAGGGTCTAACCCAAAGTCTAAGACCTTAGGTCGAAAGTCAAAGTACATCACAGACTATTTCCGAAAAACAAAAGGGGAAGAAGGGATAGGAAATAAAAAGCCTTTTTATGACCCCCATGGGAATGTTTACAAGTCTTGAAAAAACCCTTACAAAGAGAGAACCGAACAGAATCCTAATCTACTATCGAGCCTACATCTTCTATGTCTCCACCAAAGGTTGCACCCCAACAACTACGGGTCCTTCAGCGGCCCCTCTTCGATGGCCTCTTCCCCTTCGGGGGCTCCGCCTTCATTTTTATCACCTTATGAGCCACTGCTAGGTGCACCTCCGAAAGCAAGCAAGGCAGCATCTCTCATCTCTAGGGTCTTCACCCTCTCGGGCTCGGCAGGCAAAATGATATCTCCCGCATGTATGTCCCCAAAAGATTTCCTCTGAGATCATAATTGACCACACTCCACTGCCCAAGTTAATCTCGTCTCGGCCCCCTTGGGAGCCCTCCCGGCTTGAGCGCTTGTTGTAATACCATCCTGTCCATGCAATGATATAAGCGCCCCTGCTTCAGTTTTGATCTCGGATAATGCAGCTACCAACTCAAAATGGAGACCAATGTACTTATTACATTCTTCCCTTGCGTCACTACGCTGACTCCCAACTAAGGTCACCTTCTCCTGGAGGGCATCCCTCTAGGAAGTAATCGCTCTCTCACGTCGTTTGAGTTCGGAGACTTCGGAGTCTCTGGCCCAGAGCTTCTCCCTCTGCAGGGCACCTTCCTTCTCAAACTACACAAATCAGATCCAAGATGTTAAAACACTTGGATCTAGCAAAGCATTCAAATAATGGCAAATGGGAACTAGATAACCTGTTCAGTAAAGAGCCTTCTCACACTCATGGCGGGTCACCTCGGCCTAATACCGAGTGAAAGTTTGATTGTGAAGCGCCTTGGCCTGAAGCCACAAAAAAAGACAAGTTAGAAAGACAAAGGTTAGTGCAACCAAGGCACGAGCAACAGACAGGGCTCACAAAGATTACCTGCTCGCAAAGCCTTCCCATCTCGCCAAAGAAGAGGGAAACATCAATCTCAAGGGCTCCCTCGGGAATGGTTGGAAGCCTTTCGAGCACTTCTCCATCTTTGATAGGCATTCCCACATCGGGAGATTCTTCATGCGGGGCATCTTGCACTCCCTTAGGAGGTAGGATCGTTACGTAAGGGGAATCAATCATGACCACTTCAATGGCAGGGTCAGTCAAGACCATCTCCTATCCATTCAGGGCCCCAGAACTATGCCCCTCCAAACCACCTAACAAAGGCACCCCAGGCCGAGGGGAACTCTAACCACCGACCAGCTCGGGGGCAGAACCCGATACCCCCACAGTTGCCTCTCTACTACGAAGTGGGACCACAATGACATTAGACTCCGGCTCGGAAGCCACTATCTCTATGGCCCCAGGATCGGCTAGATTTATCCCTCCCTCGGGCATTGTCGAGAGGCTATTTTCCCCTTCACCTTCAACTCGAGGGTTTCCCGCTGTTTCCGAAGTTAGGGCTGTCGGGTCGGACTTAAATCTCTCTGCCTTAACCTTCTTGGACTTTAAAGGTCTGTCTGACAGATCCCTTTGTCTTTTCTTCCCTTCATCGAGTACCAAATCATCCTCCCTGCCAGGTAATGCTCCCTTTATCAAGGGGACTTCCCCCATACCTGCACAAATGTAAGAGGTAAGCACACGGAACGAGAGAGCTGTCAGTCGTAATTTGGGTCAAGAAGAATGACTACGGCATGGGTAGAGGCTCACCATGATCCTCAGCTTCCACCGAGCCTGGGAAAAATCACGCCACACTCGTCAGCATACGGGCAAATCGAGTCCAGGCGACCGACCCATCTTGGGAGGTCCGTGACCGCGCCAGGATAAATTGTTGTAGCTGTATTAGTAAGATAAATTAAGCGCCTGAGGGAATGTAGTCAAAAAGAAGCGAGGAAATAACTAGGTAACATGTATACTAACGTTCCACGTTCCACCTCTCGGGAAACGACATCTTTTCCACCGGGATCAGGTCAGAGGTCCTTATTGGACAAAGAAGCTTATCCATCCCCCATTCCCCAGCTCCTCGTTATAGGCGAAGAGGGCCCTCAAGGCTCAATAGCGGGGCTTGATTAGACCCCTGCGGAAGAGACGGGGGCTGTACATCCTGATCAGAAGATCGAGGGTAAAGGGCATCTCCTGGATCATGTTCATGTAGTACCTGAGCATGTAAACAACACACAAGAATAAAGGATGAATTTGGCCAAGGGTCACTTGATACCATTGTCATAAGTCAAGAATCACGGGGTAGATTGGGGGGGAAGATGACCCCACCGGCCCTAGGGTAAATGGGTAAGTATATACACTGAGAAAACAGGCTTTGTATGTTGTAATATCCTTCTCCCAAGTAGGGATATCGACAAGCACCGCGTCCCTCAGCGGCAATCAGCTCTCACTCTTTCGACATCCGTTATCGAGCTAATATACTGAGTCACAAGCTCACTGCGCCCCGACTTCGAAGAAGGCCTCACGACCTTAAAATTAGAAGCCATCTTGAAAAATCTTGGAATGCATTCCTCAGCATAAGGAGGCATTGCCGCTTCACCTTGAGATAAAATAGAAGAGGATGAGGCCACATTCTCCTGGGAAACAGAGGCAAAAGTTTTCGCCATTACTAGAAAATTCCAGAAGAAAAAGGGGAGTCGTGTTCCAAGGAAAGAACAAGGGTAAAGGAAGAAGGAACCTTTTTGGGGTTTGGAAATTTAATGAGTTTGGAAGAACAAGAAGGGGAGTATTTATAGAATCTCTGCGTGCGCATTGAAGGAGGCCAAGGGGCAGCTAACTACCATAATCAATGCGGAGGCCTTTAAGGGCTGTGTGTGCACCGTCTTTTTGTACCTCATGACTACCATCATTACAAGAATATCGAAGGGGAAAAGATTCAAGGTCGTTTCTTATAACTTTCACTCTAAGAAACATGGAGACTATCTGTGCACGGTGAAATCGGAGGATCCAATTTCCTCGTCGTTATGATGCCCCACGAGCATACTTCCCAAGGCTCGAGACTGGGGTCGAGGTTTTCCTTCGAGGGCTGTCGATGCTTGGCCTCGGGGAAATGTTGACCACGGCTATGGCAGAAATGAGGAGTTCCCTAGGTACACGGATAGGACTGACAGAGCCTAGTGGACTACCCTAACCCTGAATCGGGATGTTATTTTGCTGCCCCATATCCGCTTCTTTGTCATTAATTCATTTTGTACTATGTTGGGATTCCCATCCTATATAAAGGGGGTCCTTGTCATTTTGTAAATCTCAGTTGCTTCAGCTGCTCACACGAAATATACAAGAACATTCTCTTTTCTCTCTAACATATTCTCTTGATATTATTGCTTTCATTTATTATCTTCATTATTGTTCATCATTTATTGCTTATCATTGGCCATAAAGAGCCTTCGTTGATTTTGTTATAACTATTAGCCATACTTTGTCCCCCTCGATAGCTCCCAGCCAAGCTCTAGAATCGACCTCGAGGCCCCCGAATTGACAAGCTTGAGGCCCCGATTGTTAACCTATCGGTTTGGTTATCACTTTGTTCCTTACTCTTATTTCGTTCTAAGTCTCACATACATAGCATCAACTGCTTAACAACTATTATAAAAATAGATCACATATTTTTAGAGTCCCATAATCAAATTTAACTGTTATTACCATTTTCACGGTAAATAATTTGGGTATTTGAAGAGTTGCTACCTAACGGATTAAGGTGCACTAGGGCACCTAGAGCAATTAACTCATATAACTAGTTTGCATTACCAGAGATTAGGGTAAAGGGCTTGAAATAATCTTGAGAGAAAGTTGTTAGGAACCCCTCGTAGTCCATAACGGTGGGTCCCAACCGAACTCAATTATGTGAATAAGTCATTTAATAAATAAGCAATCTAAGCACACATTTGCAAATAAAGAAAGTTTAACAGATAGGCAGTCTAAGCACATATATGTAAATAAGGTGAGGGAAGTCCTAGGTTTGTTAGCCTTTAGGATCACATCTGTACAATACCCGATAACCCTTCCACAAATAGAGGGGTTACACGTGGCATTAGTGCACATGTCATCATATCCTCTACTACCCCATTACCATCCCCTTCGTCATGGCCTAAAGCGTTCTAGCAACCTTAAGATGTATCCTATGCGTGCACTTCTCATCGCTTTACTTATGTAATCCGGAGGTATTTGGGACTTCTAGTTAGGGTGGATCTAGACTCTCCTATATTAATTAAAAGGAGAAACTCTAGGCGACATACAAAACATATAAGATTTGACCAAAGATAGAACAATTAAGAGGCTCATATTTTACCTCCACAAATAGAGCAAATAAGTGCATGTCTCAAACAATAGATTTCAGATATTTGAGAAAAAATCCCTAGAATAGGATATCTAGGTGAGCATGACAAGAAGAGAATATGCAATGCTGAATTAAGGCAAAAGTGTTAAAGACCTAATCAGTTTGCCTACTAATTTTAGGATCTGTTGAATCTGGGTAGTTCACAAATAAGCACAGCATAATTTCCAGTTTATTACACCTTGATTAGCTATAGGCTTTCCTAGGCATGGATTAGCAGTAACATGTCATCTATACATTAATGAAAGACCATAATTCTGAATCAGTAATTGGCAGACAGGTTTTGTTTTTTATTGAACCTATATGTTGTCTAGGTGCTGAAGAACGATCACAGGCATTACAGAACTGGTTTCATACTTTCATCTCTAAGAGTATGATGTTTAAGTGTTGAGGTTGTTTTTATGCATATTCCTTATAGGCTAGGTGACAACTGATTTTTACGTGTTCAAACTATAGGCATGGTTTTAAGCAATTGCAGTAAAAACCTAGAAACATGGTCTCTAATGTAGATAGAGCAGTTGTTGAACGTGATTATTAAGACATAATAGATAAAAGACCTAAGAACCAGATTTTTAATGCAAGTAAGAGAATGCATAATGGAAGTTTAGAACAGATAGTGTAATGATCCTATAAACATGTTTTCTAATGCACGTAACAATCTGGTAGGCATGGTTTCTAACTCATACAAATAACCATAACAGTCCTATGAGCATGATTTCTAATGCATGTAGACAATTAAAATGGTCCCATGAGCATGGTTTCTAATGCACATAGACAATCATAACGGTCCTATGAGCATGGTTTCTACCCGACTCCCACAAAAGATATATAAAAGCCCCTCCCTTTTACTAATTTCCCCAATATCTATTTACAAGAAATTATTATTACAAACCAACACTAATAATGAATTACATAAGTGGAATTACTACAACTATAGGGATCCTGAATATATGCCCAAAAGGTACACCTGGTAGACCAGGCCTTCAACCAGTCCACAAATGTCATAATCTCATAGTTCACCCAATAGTATCCTGGTGTGTCAAAGTTCCCAAGGGCCTCAAGGACCCCGAGCAATGCTCACACCAGGAAAACGTTCAAAGTAACCCCTTGTGAGCAACCTTGGAAATAAAACTCCAGTGTGACAAAGTTCAGAGGAGCCTCAGGGACTCCTAAGCAATGCTTACACTAGAGGGACAAGACCCTAGGTGTTCTAAGAATAGGAGTAGTGTTTGAAAATAGAAGTAGTTTTAAGAAAATAGTTTAGAAGTAAACAGAGTTGTTGCAGCACTCTAAAGCAAAGGTTTCATCCATCAAACAGCAAGCAGAAAACATGATCACAAAGTTTCAAAGCAAAGATTCCCACTACTCAGATTTAGCTTAGTTCATCAGTTAACACTAGGTGGCATATAGCATATTGAGAACAAACAACCACACAGAGAGGGAAGCAGGGGTTAGGGAATCATATTGGTCATAAGAAATAAGCATGAGTCTAGTTCATATGGATACACCAAAGTCTCACTAAAGTAAGAAAGAACAGATTGAGAGCAAGACACTTATAGATTTAACCAGATAGAGGCAGGCAGGTTATAGAAGCAAATTTGTGATGGTAGTAGACATATAGGTTCGATCAAGACAGACAAAAGGGCATGCTTAATTATAAGGAATCATACAGGTTAAGTCGAATAGTAGGTTGCATGCAACATAATTGAATGACAATACATATGCTGACTAAGAACAAGAAGCATGAAACACATAGGTTTAGTTAAAGATAGACAGGCTAATCTAGAAGATCCTACTAGTTTAGTAACATAAAGAGACATGCTGGGAATTGGAAGTACACAAATTAAATTCATATAAAGGTTTGCGTGATAGTAAAGTGGGGGCATACCAGTTAGAGAAACAAAAGCAGAAAGTAATGTAGCAGGATTCAACAGTCTAGTCCTGGCTTTGAGCCGACTAAACAAACAGGTGAACACAAGTAGCGGAGAGATGAGAGCAGAATTTGTGTATGTGTGTGTGTGTGTGTGTGCTTATGAATTATTTTTTTTAGAAGAATCAGAATGAGAGTATATATATAGAACTTAGACAGTAGAGAAAATAATGTAAAGAGAATTAGAAGTCAATCAATTAGGGGCAATCAAATAATTATAGAATCAAATCAGGTAAGGGAATCCGGAGTAGACCCCTTAATTAGGGATAGCTACTTAACGGTCACAACAAACAAAACTAATTGGGGTAAAGAATCCAAATCATACTCAAAATAGGGAATCAGTAAGAATCTTTGAACCATACGGATAGTTTACTAAGGCAAATCAGGTAAATATTGTAAATAAGGTAAGGGCTGTAACCAAATAACAAATCAAGCTTGATTGGGGATAGAAAATTAGGGAATTATACCATAAATAACTCTAATTGAATTTCAAATAAGGAAAGAGGTAGGTTTATCAGTCAATTAGGGTTAGAACCCTTAAATCCAGTAATCGGTTTCACAAATAAGGAAAAACAATCAAAGGGTCAATCAACCCATAAATAGACAAGAGATGTCAATTAAGAATTAGGGATTAAGGAAAACAATCAAAGATCTGTAAATTAGTTTAGTAAACAAAGGAAACCTTAGATAATTAGATTAATCAATCTATTATTCAAATAATAACGGACAAGATGTTGAAATAAAACAATAAATAGTTAAACAATCGAACCAGAAACATAACCATGCAAGAAAGGGTTGAACACAAACATAAGACATTTTAGATAAATCTTTTGCGAAGACAGAGTGTAAACCCTGGGTTTTAAAAAGATATTTAGGGTTGATTAGTAGTAGGAAGATTAGGGGAGATTTAAAGAAATAGCCATGGAAACAGAAAGCATCTCAAACATATAGAGATTCGAACAACAAAAATCAGAGAAAACAAAAACCTAAAGTATCATAGTTCTAAAAATCAGTTAGTAGTAAAGGAATAAGAGAAACTTAAAGAAAAATCACAGAAACTTGAAAACATTTTAAATATGCAGAGATTCGAACAACAGATAACAAAAAACCCCAAATATAAAGTAATATAGTGCTAAAATTGGTTAATCAGTAGGGAAACAGGAGAACATTAAATAAAAAATTGGTGACGAACTCGGAATCTCTCCAGATCCTAAAAGATCTGGAAGGATCCGTGTTTAAAATTAGGGTTTTGAAGAAATAATGAAAGGGTAAAGGGAAATCCAGTCTCAAACAAGAGGTTTGGACCGTAAAAGCATCGGAATAGTAAGAATCACAACCATAGACGGACTCTCAGAGAGTATTGAACCAGATCTAGTTAGATATCTTCGATATTTTCCAGGAAATCATAAGAACAAGCAACCAGGAGACGTAAAATATCAGCATGGGTCTCAAACACCCATGGAAACCAATGGATCGAGTGAGGATCGGAGGGATTAGGGCTGGTTTTGGGTGGCAGCGTCTAGGGTTAGGTCTAGGTCTCAGAGAGAGTTTAAGAGATGAGGGAACGAAGGTCAGGGGAGGTGAACAAATGAGCTAGGTTAGAGGGTCATTTGGAATTAAAATGGAAAGTTTGATCGTGGACCATTGATCTAAAAGATCAACGGCCACGATTTAATGGGGTTATTGGGTCGGGTAGGTCTAGTTGGGTTAGGGTAAGATAAACTTTGGGTCTGGGTGTGTTTGGGCTAATTGAATTGGGATTGAAATTGGGCTGTCTAATTGGCTAGGTCCGAATAAAAGGGGCTATTTGTTAAATACACATTTAATCGCTAAAACAATTTTTTAAAAATAGCTAATAAATTGTAAAAAAATGATTTTCATGCCTAGAAATATTTTAAAATAATTTCTTAATATTTTAAAAAAATAAAAGGCTATTTTCTGGTAAAATAATGTAATAATGCATGCATAGGCTATAATTGCGAAGTAACGGCAATTGTAACCTAAAAATAAAAATGTGGCTATTTATGCAATAATTGAAACTTAGTACAAATGCAAATGATAAAATTAAGCCACAAAATTATTATAAAACTATTTGTGATGCAATCAGTGATTTTTTTATAAATAAAATACTGGGATAAATTAATTAAAATCTTTTAAAAATGCAATAATTGTATGAGAAATACTAATTGATGCCAATGCATAGTTTTGAAAATATTATAGGGAAAAATTGGGTATCAACAATTTTCATGCTCTGGAAGTATGTCGGCGATCTGTCACTTGTTTTGGGATTCAGCGCGGTTCAATTGAATGGTGACTTATGATTTAGAGTCCGTGGCCATTTTAGATTGGCAGGTTCGAAAGTTGAGGTCAAAGAACATAGCTTTAGTGAAGGTGCAGCAGAGAAGTCAGCCAGTCGAGGAGGCTACTTGGGAGACCGAGCGGGAGATGCAGAGTAGATATTCACACCTATTTGAGACTCCAGGTATTATTGTAGACCCGTTCTAGGACGAACGTTTGTTTAAGAGGAAGAGGATGTAACATCCTTGCCGGTCATATTGAATGTTGTAGCCCCGTTCCCCCATTTATTTCCTGTTCTATGTTTGTTTGTTGTTATGTAACTTGTTGGGATAGTTAGTTTGATTCTGGGAATGTTTCAGAATGAGTTGGGATAATTAGTCCCAAGGTTGGAAGCCTAAGTTGAAAGAGTTGATCGAATATTGACTCTTGAGTAAATAACTCCGGAATAGAGTTTTGATGGTTCTGATAGCTCCGTATGGTGATTTTTGACTTAGGAGTGTGCCTAGATATTGACTTGGAGGTCCGTAGATGATTTTGGCTTGAATTGGCAAAAGTTGAAAAATTAGAAGTTTGGAGAGTTGAGAAGTTTAATGGAGAGTTGACTTTTGTGGTTACTAGTCTCGGATTTTGGTTTCGAAAGTTATGTCTTTATGAATTGTGTGAAAAATTTAAGGTCAATCAGAGTTGATTTGATAGGTTTCGGCATCATGTGTAAAAGTTGGAAATTCATTAGTTTCATTAGGCTTGAATTGGGGTGTGATTCGTGTTTTTGATGTTGTTTGATGTAATTTGAGGCCACGACTAAGTTCGTATCAAGTTTTCGGACTTGTTGATATGTTTGGTTGAGGTCCTGGGGGCCTCGAGTTGTTTTCGGATTGAAATATGACTTGAAGAGTTGCTGACGTTTCTTGATGCTTGTGCTTCTGATTTCCTAATATTCGATCGCGATCGTGAAGAGTATTTTGGGCAGCAGGGATTTTTGTGCTATGCGTTCGCGTGAAGGTATTCGTGATCGTGTAGCTTGGGAAGCATTGTTATGCGATCGCGTGGTAGGGGGCGCAATCGCGAAGAAGGAAGAGGACGCATGGGCTCCACGCATTGTTCATTGCGATCTTGCGAGGCTGTCCACGATCATGTAGGTCAGGGATAATTTGTGACCGCATTCGCAAATTGATTTGTACGTTCGCGTAGAAAGCTTTTGGGTTACTGCAGATTTTGTTCTTCGTGATCGCGAAGGAAATTCAACGATCGCGATGTGTAATCTCGGGGGGAATATAAGTTTTAAAAAACAAGGTTTTGAGTTATATTTCATAATTTTATTTTAGGAGCTCGGATTGAGGCGATTCTTGGAGGGATTGATTGGAATAACTGATTCTAGCTCGAATTTGGTAAATATACATGTTAATATATCATTTTCATCATTTAATTAATGTTTTGGGTTAGAAAAATTGGGGAAGATTATAGAAACTTCATAGGCTTGAATTTGAGGATTTGAAGGTCGAGTTATGGTCGGAATTGAGTAATTTTTGTATGGTTGGACTCGTTGTTAAATGGTGTTCGAATTCGATTAATTTTGTCGGATTCCGACATGTGGGCCCGAGGTTCACTTTTTAGTTGATTTTTTCTTAAGAACTAGCTTTATCATTGTGAATTTATTCCTATAGCTTGTGTTGATTGTATCGAGTTGTTTGTGGCTTGATTCAAGTCGTTCAAAGGCCTATTCGCGAGGCAAGGGCTTGTTGGAGTAGAGATTTTCGCGGTTTGAGGTAAGTAACATTTCTAGATTTGGTTCTGAGGGTATGAATCCCTAATTTACATGTTACGTGTTGGTGTTGAGGTGACACACATGCTAGGCAACGGACGTGTGGGTGTGCATCGTTGGAATTGTGACTCGATCAATTCCGTGGAATTTTGTAGTCAAATAATCTTGTTATTATCCATATATTCTCCATGTGTTAGAGAAATTAAGTTGTGACTCATGTTAGAACCATGCTTAGGCTATATGCTGGTACTGTTGGGACCCATAAAGGTCGAGCTGTTGTTGAACTACTTGCTTAATTTGTAATTATATACTCAGTCACATCTATCATTTGCATATCATATCTCAGTCTTTATTGCCATATATTGATATATCATATCATCATTGTTTAGACTGATTGTCATGATTTTCGTGAGCCTGAGAGACTGGAGAGATGATGACTGTGTGAGGCCGATGGCCAGAGTGTGAGGATGCTTATGTGATCAGGATGCATACCACAACAGGCTTTATTGATGCCATGATTGGCTTATTTTAGCGCTTGGGCAGGATCTGCGCCTCCGAAGTCTGACTTACCAGCAGTGAGCGCAGGTACCTACTAAGTGTGAGTGCCAAGCGATTGGAAGGACTAAGTGAGTATGAAAACTGAGTGGATGTGAGGAATGAGTGACTGTGAGGATTGAGTGAATTGGAGGATTGAGTAAATTGATACTCCGAGAGTATGCATAAGATTTTTTTCACTGTGTTGTATTATAGTTGGCATGCATAATCGACATGTAGATATAAAGATGTATCATTCCTCATTTCAGTCACACTTGGCATATTTTATCTGTTTTGAGCTTAACTATTGAACTTGAAAGCATGTCTACATTTCTGTACTACCAAAATTCTGTATTTGGACTGTACCTATTGAGCTCGCCACTGCTTTCAGCCCAAGGTTAGTCTTGTTACTTATTGAGTACATTGGGTCGGTTGTACTCACACTACACTCTGCACTTTGTGTGCAGATCCAGGTACTTCCGGGTACGGCGGCTGCTAGCTTTTGGAGCTTTATCTATCAAAGTGTCACGGCCCCAATCTCGGTCGTGATGGCGCCCAACACGATGCTAGGAAAGCTCGACCAATTACCACTCACAATCCCTTCTTATTAGAATTTAGTACCAATTTTCAGAAATAGATACCAATTTAATATAAGTAGAAGTCTGAAATAAAAGATTGATATATGTGGAAGGCCATAATGAAATCTCTACAAATGCCCAATGATCTGGTGTCACATGTCTTAGCCTCTAATACAAGGTTTCAACAGCCTAATGTAGAAATATGTCTAAAATGCGGAATAGTAAAGAAAGATAGAGGGAGAAATCGGGTTTGCGGACGCCATGCAGCTACCTCGATAACTCTGATGAAAAACTGAACGGCAGGAAAGCTGGCTCTACACCTCAGGGACACCTGTACCTGCACACACGGTGCAGGGAGTAATATGAGTACTCCGACCCAGTGAGTAATAACAATAAATAATGGTTGACGGTATGAAATCATGTAAATGCACTAAGCAGTTCTATATCAAAGCAGTAAAACCATTTAAAGAGCAAGTAGTAAAGAAAATTGAATGAAACTCTTTTAACCAGGTAAAAACAGGTAATTTGACATGCATTAATCCAGTATAAATTCGCTCCTCAAGCATTTCTGTTCATTTACTTATTTCTTACCCTCAATACTCAATATCACAATTAGATTTCGGACTCAAAAAATAAGAAATATTATTTTCATGATATTTTGTGCTGTCATTCCAACCATATCAGTTAGCATATTGCAATAAGTTTCTGTCATAATCTTGTACCCCCGATTTCCAGCATCCAGAACATTTTCTCTGTACAAATCTTTTAATTCAATGATCTTTTTACGTCCCTTTTTTTAACTACAGTACTATTGTTCTTAAATTCCTATTCTTTGTGTTCCATTGGCGTGTAGTCCGATCCAATATATGTATTTGCATATTTGCTGCGGCGCGCAGCCCGGTCCATATAAGTATTTGTTGCGGCGTGCAGCCCGATCCAATATATGTATTTGTTGCGGCGTGCAGCCCGATCCAATATCATATATAATATCCTCACTATTGGGTCCTCAACCCCTCTTAGTCATTATAATCACAGCCTCTCGGGCACAATAATATAAGGTAGGGATCTCAGCCCACATATTTCTCTCATTTATGGTTAACATTTCATAACCCGGTTCATATCATTTTTAAACAATTAAAAACATGACTGAGGATATGATTTTTAGCAAATAAGTGAGGAAAACCAGTCAAAAATCCCATAAGGGTTCTACAGGTCGTCACAAGGCCCCAAACATGGCAACTAGCCCAAGTCAGGATGACAATGCATAAGTCTCAGTCAAAATGTAGTGAAAATATCAATTGGGATGGACCAAGTCACAATCCCCAGTAGCAATGAACCCCACGCTCATCACGCAGTGTGTGTCTTATCTCAGTATAGCACTACGTTGTGCAAAATCCGGGGTTTCAAACCCTCAGGACATCATTTAAAATCATCACTCACCTCAAACTGGCCAAAGCTCTAGCTCGCTATGCCATTGCCTCTCAAATTGGCCTCCTCGCGCGTCGAATCTGACCAAAATCACAACGAACATGTCACATTATGCTAAAGAAACAATACCCAATCGAATACAATCGAAAAATATCAAAATTCTCGAAATTGGCAAAACCCGAGCCCCAGGCCCACTTCTCGAAATTCAGAAATTTTTACATCAACGGGTTTGTAATCTCCCCATGAGTTCATACATACCAAAAGTTCTCAAATCTGACCCCAAATGGTCCTCCAAATCCCCAATTAAAATCTCAAAATCTCAAAATCACAAGCCCTATTTCTTCCATTTTTAGCAAGAATTCAATGATTTTCTAGGTGGATTTCACAATATAAATGAGTTTTAGGTCCGAATTTCTTACCTCCAAACGTTTCTCCTTGAATCCCTCTTCAATCTCCTTCAAAAAGCTCTCAAAATGATCAACTATGGCTCAAAAATGGACCCAAATCGCGGACAAGAGGACTTAAAAACATTCTGCCCAGGCTTCATCGAGGTGTACCTTGCGCTCTGCAGGTTGTACATCCTCTTACCATTTTCCCTGTTGTACACCTTCTGTTAAAACGCCTATAACTCCTTGTGGAAATATGCAAATGACAAACGGTTTGAATATTTAAAAATTAGACTCAAAGATCTTTCATTTGATAGGTTGTGCACCATATAAATCTTTATATATTCCGAGATATGAGCTTCTAAAGTGCATCAGAAAATTCTGTCAAACCTGATCCACCAGCCATATTCAATTCATCATAACTTTCTGATAGAATATCCAAACTTTCTGATTCCTTATATATTTCAAGATATGAGCTTCCAAACTGGACTCATCGCACCAGAAATTTTCTGGTGCACAGCTGAAGCTAAACAAAAATCTGCAACTTTTTCAAAGATAAAATAGTCCGTTTAACCACTCGAAACTCACCCGAGGCCACTGGGACCTCAACCAAAATCACCAACACATCCTAAAATATCATCCAAACTTGTTCCAATCATCAAAACACCTCAATTAACACCAAAACCATCAAATTACATCGAATTCAAGCCTAAGTTTTTCTAAAACTTCCAAAACACGCATTCGATCAAAAACCCAACCAAACCACGTCTGAATGACCTGAAATTTTGCACACATATCCCAAATCACCTAACGAAGCTACAACAACTATCGGAATTCCATTCCGACTACCAGATCAAAATCTCGCCTATCAACCGGAAATCGCCAAAATACTAACTTCACCAATTCAAGCCAAATTCTAAACCGGACCTCCAAAACCACTTCCGATCACACTCCTAAGTCACAAATCACCTCCCGGAACTAACTGAACCATCAGAATTCACATCCGAGCCCTCTAACTCATAGTTAATGTCCAGTTGACTTTTCCAACTTAAGCCTTCTTAAAAGAGACTAAGTGTCTCATTTCCTACCAAAACCACTCCAAATCAACTCGATCACACAAGATACGGATAACGAAGCATGAAGAAACAGAAAATGGGGAAAACGGGGTGGTAACTCATGAGACGACGAGCCGGGTCGTCACATCCTCCCCAACTTAAACAAACGCTCGTCCTCGAGCGAGTCAAGAAACATACCTAAAGCCTCAAACAGGTGAGGAAATCTGCTCCGCATCTCCCGCTCGGTCTCCCAGGTAGCTTCCTCCACGGGCCGACCTCTCCACTGCACTTTTACCGAAGATATATCCTTTGACCTCAATTTCCAAACCTGACGACCCAACATAGCCACTGGCTCCACATCAAAGGTGAAATCATCATCCAACTGAACCGTGCTGAAATCCAAAACATGGGACGGGTCCCCAACATACTTTCGGAGCATAGAAACACGAAATACCTGATGCACACTCGACAAGCTGGGTGGGAAATCAAGCATATAAGCCACCTCCCCAATCCTCCAAAATACCTCAAAAGGTCCAATGAATCGTGGACTCAACATTCCTTTCTTTCCAAATCTCATAACACCCTTCATGGGTGAAACCTTCAGTAAGACCTTCTCACCAACCATGTAGGATACATCTCGAACCTTTCGGTCCGCATAACTCTTCTGGCGCGACTGTGCTGTACGAAGCCTTTCCTGAATCACCTTCACCTTCTCTAAGGCATCCTGAACCAAATCTGTCCCCAATAGCCTAGCCTCGCCGGGCTCGAACCAACCAACTGGAGATCTACACCGCCTCCCATACAAAGCCTTATACGGAGCAATCTGAATACTCGACTGGTATCTGTTATTGTAGGCAAACTCTGGAAGCGGCAAAAACTCATCCCATGAACCTCCAAAATCGATGACACTAGCACGCAACATGTCCTCTAATATCTGAATAGTACGCTCGGACTGTCCGTCCGTCTGAGGATGAAACGTTGTGCTCAACTCCACCTGAGTACCCAACTCTCTCTGAATGGCTCTCCAAAACTGTGAAGTAAACTGAGTACCTCTATCTGAGATGATGGAAACTGGAACACCATGCAACTGAAAAATCTCCCAGATATAAATCCCTGCCAACCGCTCTGAAGAATAGGTAGTACATACAAGAATGAAGTGCGCAGACTTGGTCAGTCGATCCACAATCACCCAAATAGCATCAAATTTCTTCGAAGTCCATGGAAGTCCAACAACAAAGTCCATAGTAATCATCTCCCACTTCCACTCGAGAATAACCATCTGCTGAAGTAAGCCACTCGGTCTCTGATGCTCATATTTCACCTGCTGACAATTGAGACATCGAGCTACAAATCCCACAATATCTTTCTTCATTCTTCTCCACCAATAGTGCTGCCTCAAATCTTGATACATCTTCGCGGCACCCCGGATGAATAGAATACCGCGAGCTGTGGGCCTCCTCTAGAATCAATTCTCTAAGCCCATCCACATTGGGCACACAAATCTGGCCCTGCATCCACAACACACCATCATCACCGATGGTCACATCTCTGGCATCATCATGCTGAACTCTGTCCTTAAGGACAAGTAAGTGTGGATCATCATATCGGCGCTCTCTGATGCGATCATATAAGGAAGAACAAGAAACCACGCAAGCCAACACCCGACGGGGCTCCGAAATATCTAGTCTCACAAACCGATTGGCCGAAGCCTGAACATCAATTGCAAATGTTCTCTCCCCAACTGGAATGTACGCCAAACTCCCCATACTTACTGCCTTTCGGCTCAAAGCATCGGCCACTACATTGGACTTTCCCAAATGATACAGAATAGTAATATCATAATCCTTAAGCAACTTTATCCATCTCCGCTGCCTCAAATAAAGATCCATCTGCTTGAATAAATGCTGAAGACTGCGATGATCCGTGAATACTTCACAAGATACGCCATACAGATAGTGCCTCCAAATTTTCAATGCATGAACTATGGCAGCCAACTCCAAATCATGAACAGGGTAGTTCTTCTCATGGGGTTTCAACTGACGAGAAGCATAAGCAATCACTCTACCCTCCTACATCAATACACAGCCAATCCCAACTCTCGAAGCATCACAATATACGGTGTATGAACCTGAAGCTAATGGAAAAACCAACACTAGAGTTGTGACCAAAGCTGTCTTGAGCTTCTGAAAGCTCTTCTCACACTCGTCCGACCATACAAATGGTGCACCCTTCTAAGTCAACTTGGTCAAAGGCGATGCAATGTATGAAAATCCCTGAACAAACCGGCGATAATATCCTGTTAACCCAAGAAAGCTACGAATCTCTGTGGCTGAGGATGGTCTAGGCCAACTC
Source organism: Nicotiana tabacum (assembly GCF_000715075.1). Lineage (NCBI taxonomy): Eukaryota > Viridiplantae > Streptophyta > Magnoliopsida > Solanales > Solanaceae > Nicotiana > Nicotiana tabacum. The sequence continues at coordinate 107,040,561 of NC_134090.1, forward strand.
TGAACCGCCTCTATCTTCTTTGGATCAACCTGGATACCCTCGTTGGACACTATATGTCCCAAGAATGCCATTGAACCGAGCCAGAACTCACACTTGGAGAACTTCGCATAAAGCTTCTCCTCCCTCAATCTTTGCAACACTACACACAAATGCTCTACGTGCTCCTCTTGACTATGCGAGTACACCAGAATATCATCAATGAATACAATAATGAATGAATCCAAATAAGGCTGAAATACATTGTTCATCAAATGCATGAACGCTGCTGGGGCATTGGTCAGCCCGAAAGATATGACAAGAAACTCATAGTGACCATATCTAGTCCTGAAAGCAGTCTTAGGAATATCTGAATCCCTGATATTCAATTGGTGATAGCCCGAACGGAGATCAATCTTGGAGAACACACTCGCTCCTTGAAGTTGATCAAATAAGTCATCAATGCGAGGCAAAGGATACTTGTTTTTCACTGTTACTTTATTCAATTGCATGTAATCAATGCACATTCTCATTGTGCCATCTTTCTTTTTCACAAATAAAACTAGAGCACCCCAAGGTGACATACTAGGCCGAATGAACCCCTTATCTAGGAGTTCCTGAAGCTGCTCCTTCAACTCTTTCAATTCTACTAGTGCCATACGATATGGCAGAATGGAAATGGGCTGACTGCCCGGTACCAGGTCAATACCAAAATCAATATCCCTGTCTGGCAGCATGCCCGACAGGTCAGTAGGAAACACATCGGGAAAGTCCCTCACAGTTGGGATAGAATCAATACTAGAAGTCTCAGCTCCAATATCTCGCACAAAAGATAGATAAGACAGACAACCCTTGCCAACCATACGCTGGGCTTTCAAGAAAGAAATCACCATACTAGGAACATAATCAGTCACACCACGCCACTCGATCTGCAGTACACCCGGCATAGCCAAAGTAACTGTCTTAGCATGACAGTCTAGAATAGCATGACACGGAGATAACCAATCCATGCCTAAAATAACATCAAAGTCCACCATACTCAATAGAAATAGATCAACTCGGGTCTCTAGACCCCCAATAATCACAACACATGACTGGTACACACGGTCCACAATAACAGTATCGGCCACCGGGGTAGATACGTGAACAAGTAAAGAAAGAAACTCCCGGGGCGTACCCAAATAATGAGCAAAATATGAGGACACCTAAGAATAGGTGGAACCGGGATCAAATAATACAGCAGCATCTTTGTGGCAGACTAAGAAAATACCTGTGATGACAGCATCTGAAGCAATGGCATCTGTCCGACCTGGAATAGCATAGAAACGGGCCTGACCACCGCCTGATCGACCTCCCCCTCTGGGGTGACCCCTGACTGTCTGACCTCCACCCCTAGCTGGCTGGGCGGGTGGTGAAACAACTGGAGCGGAAGTCGAGGGTTGACCCCTCTGCTAATACTGAACATCATGAAGTCGAGGACACTGTCTCCTCATATGCCAAAACTCTCCACACTCGTAACAACTACCCGGTGCTGGATGTAGGGACTGAAGGGAACCTCTGCACCAGAAGGACCAGTAGAATGACCTGCCACGGAAGAACCCTGTACTGATGGAGCACGAGATGAACTCTGAGCTGGGAGGGCGCTTAGTGAAGGCTGACCCTGCTGAGAACCATGATAACCACGACCTGAAGATCCCCCGCGATACTCTGGACGGGCCGACTGAGTGGGCCTGAAAGAACGGCCTCTTCCATGCTGGAACTGGCCCCTAGACGGAGCACTACTGAAACTACTAGAACCTCGAGGCCTCTTAGCATCCCTCTCCTCTCTATCCTGCCGGCTAGCTGTCTCAATCTCCCGAGAAATATCAACCACCTCCTCAAATGAAACACCCAAAGCTCTCTCTCTCTAGTCATCAAGATACGGAGATGGTAATTAAGGCCATCAACAAATCTCCTGATCCGCTCACGATCGGTCGGAACCATCCAACTAGCATGATGAGCCAACTCAGAAAACCTTGCCTCATACTGAAACACAGTCATATCTCCCTGCTTTAACCACTCAAACTGCCTACACAGCTCCTCCCTACGGGACTGCGGTACATGCCTCTCCAAGAAGAGAGTGGAGAACTCCTGCCAAGTAAGGGGCGATGCACCAACCGGCCTACGCCTCTCATATGCCTCCCACCAAGTGAAGGCAGCCCCAGTAAATTGAAAAGTAGTAAATGCCACACCACTAGTCTCAAGTATCCCTGCTATATGGAGCATCCGCTGACACTTGTCAAGAAAACCTTGGGTATCCTCTCCCTCAGCACCACTGAATGATGGAGGTTGGAGCCTGCCAAACCTATCAAGACGGTGCTGCTCATCATCTGGCATAACTGGTACTACAAACTCCTGAGCTGGTGCAACTGGCTAAGCTGGAGGTGCCTCCAGGGTCTGCAATCCCTGTACCACCTACTCAGGTGTGCGAGCGGCGGGGGTCTGGTTGCCTCCCCCGGCCTATGAAGTAGCCGCTGTTGTGGTAGCTGAAACTGCCTGAGCTAGGCCAGCGCAAACTGTCAGGATCTGAGCCAAGGTCTCCTATAGACCTGGAATCATAATAGGCACTGTCGGTGCCTAGACTGGAACTGGGGCAGCTGGTGGATCAACAGGTGCTGCCCTCGCTACCCTGCCTCTGCCACGACTACGACCGCGTCCACGGCCTCTGGTGTCCTCAGTGGATGGCACTGGTGGTCGTCCACCTCGTCCAGTAGCACGAGTCCTCGCCATCTGCGAGAGAATAGAATAACAAAAGTTTAGTTCTCGGATCAACCAAAGTCGCATGACAAGAATTTCAATAATATGAAGTTTTTCCTAAAGGTTCTGCAGCCTCTCGAGGATAAATACAGACGTCTCTGTACCGATCCGCGAGACTCTACTAAATCGGCTCATGACTCACGAGACCTATGTAACCTAGGCTCTGATACTAACTTGTCACGACCCCAATCTCGGTCGTGATGGCGCCCAACACGATGCTAGGCAAGCCCGAGCAATTACCACTCACAATCCCTTCTTATTAGAATTCATTACCAATTTTCAGAAATAGATACAAATTTAATATAAGTAGAAGTCTGAAATAAAAGATTGAAATATGTGGAAGGCCATAATGAAATATTACTCCCCGCAGTATTACGTTGACGTTATGATCTACAATAATATATTACGATGATGTTACCCTATGCAGTAGTATATTTTGACGATATTACGTCATGCAGTATTACATTACGGTGATGTTATGCTTTGCAGTATTAAGTTATGACAATGTTGTGCCCTCCAGTATTTTACGTCAAATTCGTTGTAAGGTAATTGACATCAGTCCAAGGAAAAGATTATTTGGGGATTATAAGGATTATGCTATTTCACAAGTGATTAGTAAATTCATGAAGGTGAAAGGGGGAGCAAGTCTAAGAAAAATGAATTTGGTCAGAGTTTGGCATTTTGGGATAAAATACGGCACGAGCTAAAATACCCGATATTTATGGACTAGTGCCATACAAAGTACTACAATGCCATGATAGTAAGGGGTTCAAGGAATGTTAAAAGAGAGTAGTATTTAATTAAATAGAGACAATTTTTAAATTATACGGGTAATTGATTAATTACCGGGTAACAAAACATTACCCAGTTAACTAATAAGCGGACAAAATTTAACTACTTATGCCCAAAAACGTGGCACAAGGCCACTAATTGAAGAATGTGACTCATCAAACATAGGTACAGGTGGCTAATGTGACCTTACAAGATAAGTCTTGAAGTTTAATAAGGAATTTATTTTTTTTAGATCAAAACCCCATTCTGAAAGCTTCCACCAAGCTTCAAAACGTTGGAAAGAAGTTGAGTTTGAACCCATTCTTTAAGACCAATAATGTGAGAAAAGCAGAAACATTTCATTTCAACCCCTTAGAAGCAATTCTCGTCCAAGATTCAACAAAATTAAGCACAATTTCTTTCAACAATTAAAGAACCAGGAGCTTCATCTTGTTGCGTTTAACATATTTCATAGAAGCAGAATTTCATATCATTCAAATAATTCCAGGAAAAGGTATGTTAAGGCTATCCCTTCTTTCTTTTGGCATGATTCATACGATACAAATGGAACGTGCAAATGCACAAATTCCATGAATGACTCTATTCATAGAAGTATTAGAGATATCGGTGTTCTTGAATTTCCATGTGTGATAATATCTTATGATTTGTTCATGGGTCTCAGAAAAATACGAAAGTTGAAAAGAGTTTACTTTATAATATTACTCAGAGGCAAAATGATCTTATGACATTCCGAATGATTTTATTGACGTACTTTTTATGTACTGCATTCATATGCATTGACCCTTGACTAGATGGCGTTATATACGTGTATATATGTAAATATATGTATATGGAATGGGCAAAGGTTACGGCGTTATATACGCATCACCACCTGATCAGTTGGTATATGATGATGATGTTGCCCAAAGTGGCCGAAATATGATTCAAACAACGTTATATACGCATATATATGTCAGTATGATTCAAACGGCATTATATACGTGTATATATGTATGTATATATGTATATGGGATATGGGAAAGGTTATGGCGTTATATACGCACCACCACCTGATCAGCTGGTATACGATAATGATTTTGCCCACAAGGGCCGATATGATATGATGGGATGCCCTCAGAGGCTGATGATATTATGAAATATGTACCTATGCACGACATGACATTCATACGCATATGCATGACGTTAAAAGTAATTTATGATTTACAAAGTTATTCACACTTACACGTTGAGTCATGTACTCTATATGTCTTCCATATTCTCATGTATTTATTTATGTGCCTTACATACTTAGTACATTATTCATACTGACGTCCCTTTTGCCTGGGGATGCTGTGTTTCATGCCCACAGGTCCCGATAGACAGGTCGAGATCCCTCAAAGTAGGCTATTAGCTCAGCGAAAGATGTTGGTGCGCTCCATTTGCTTCGGAGTTGCTCGTTTGGTTAGTATGATTTAGACGTATATTGTTTGGTATGGCGGGACTCTGTCCCGACCCTTATGACATTTATGTATTCTTAGAGGCTTGTAGACATATGTCGTGTACATAAAAGATTGTACGGCCTTGTCGGCCTATGTTTTGAGTTTATAAAGGATCATGTTGGCCTATTAGGCCCGTATGCATGTGTATATGATGATGTATTAAGAAAGATATGTTACGTTGGTACTCAGTTGAGTAAGGTACCGGGTACCCGTCCCGGCCCATCGGTTTGGGTCGTGACAAGCCAGCTAGCGCTCCAACTAGATTCTATAACCTTCCGGTAGGGTCTTGTTTATGGGTGTGTCGTGCACCACACTTATAAGCAGGAGGCTACAGGGCATTTAGGATTATCACTCTTTCTTCTTACTCTAGATTGTGTGGTAGAGCTCACTTATAAGAATCCAAGTTCTGAAATTCTATTTTATTCATAATAAGACGATGCCTATATCCGAAAAGAAGGTTGGAAAGAGAGATTGTTGTGGAAAAGCTAAGTCAGAGGAATTGGATTTTTTTATGATGCCTACGATAAGTAAATGTGAGGTCTTTAGCAGATCATGGGTGTACTGAAAGGTGTAAGCTTCCTGATAAGAAGCCTTAAGCTAAGAATGCCTATCCATCTTTATGGTGAAAGACAATGAGAGATTAAGAAGATAAATGCAAGTTTCAACAAGCAAAAGAAGCAAGATGAAGAAGGGTACGAGGCGCCCAGTTAATAAAGGTTAACAACATTAATAATTGAGGCATAGGAACATAAGCTTTTTGAGTTATATTCAATAGTAATAGAGGTATATACAATTTGTCGCACCCCTTCCAGATATGTCCTATAGGGGTTAACAAATGTAGTATAAGAAGATAGGATGGATGAATTGTTTGTGTCAGTTGACATTTCCAAAGGATGTTGCAAATGTGCTAATAGATCTCCTTGTGAGACACCCAGATGGTACACTTTAAAATAGTGTAGGCAGATATGAGTACTACAAAGACATGCACTATTAGCCTTGAAGGGATACATATTACCTTAGTGTGGCTCGCGTCCCTAGTAAAGCGAGAACGTTAATTAACTTGAAGAGCCAATGGATGGAGCAAAGGGAAGTTAAAGGCAAAAGAATGTCTTGTTCGAGTTTTCAGAATAAAGTGATTGACAGAAATGTTAGCAAGAAAAGCATTATGAGTAAGATGTGATACAAGAATGACAACGGTAGATCAAAAGGAAAAAAATGACAATATTACAGAGTTTATAGTCAAGTGAAGGGAAATACAAGAGGTGACAAGCCTTGAGACAACAAAAGAGTATAGGCCATAAAGTCATATCGTCACTTTGAGAAATAAGTTCGTGACTCTAACACAACTACCAGAAGGAAAAGTTAGACCCCATACTAATAGAAATTAGTGAGGAAATTTTGTTATCCTTGGTACATAAGGATTACCACAAGGCGAGTAAGGATCATTGATGGTGTAAGAGGACGCCAAAGATAAAAAAGTAAAACATCTATAGGCAGGTCGTCGTAGCTCCAACTCTTAGTACACCCCTAAAGGGGGAATATGGAATGGGGTGGTATTAAGTCAGAATAAAGTGGATCTAGTAACTATGGAATGATAAAGGAAGAATGCGATAAGAATGAGAAAGGGGTGAGATTGTACTTATTCAAATGTTAAAAATATGCTATAATTCTAGAACATTATGTAAGCACGGCACCAAGAAAAGGAAGTAAGGGTTCCTGCCCGAGATGTTTTTGACAAATAAGGAGCCAGTGCGAGACGTAAGTCAAGGCAAAGTAAATAACCCAAGAAAGATTATGAGGAATATTGATATGAAAATGGGCCAACGAGTAGTTAGTACTTGGTCAGGAAGATCCCAGTTATGGCTAAATAGGAGGTTACAGACGAGTCATCAGATCGTGTAAGATAAACATAGTAAAACCTAACATGGAGAATTCAATGTCAAAGAATATCATTATAATACTTGAGATATATTCAAACAAGAGTCGGGATAGTTAAAGGTACCGTATGAGGGTTATGGGGATAAAAGAAAGTGCCACTGGGAAGGCAGTCAAAATATCAGTTCAAAAGCAACCATACAAGCACAAGGGCATGGAAGTAAGCAACTACGGATGATTATAGACAAGTAAGGACATCAAAAAAAGGTCTGTAATAAGCCCACAACTTTATGAGAGTCAAGGGTTCTCCCTAAGTACTACAACGAAAGACTAGCTGAGGAAATAAGGAAGAAGGCTTTAACCTAAGCACAACGACCTAAAGAGAAAATGGTCGTGTAACAACAGTCTCGCAACAACATTGTAAGCAATCCAAAAGAAAGTGGCGCCTATCGTGGCTAATGAACAGGAAGTAAAAATAAAAGTAATATTCGAGATCATATGAGTTACACGAAAACTCTGGCATGTGTGGGCACTACGATAAGCTAAGTATGGACGCAACAAGGGGCAGAAAGACCAGAAAAAGTAATAGCATACATTAAAAGAAAGCTAGAATGGAACGAAAGAAATTATTCGATCAATGATCCAAAGTTGGTTACGTTATGAACACACTTAAGGGTTCGGATTTTTATGCATGCAGCATATACAACCATAGAAAATTCTGGTATACGTTAAAAGAAAGAACTGAGCCCAGGTCATAAATGAAGGATTAGATTATTAAAGGATTGTATCATGCATATTTCTCAGCGGCCATGAAAGGTTAAAAAGGATAACTAATACCATGAACCACAGATCGGGAGATAACTTATGCCGACATAAAGGCCGATCAGCAGGAGGAAACTAAAGAGTTACATCAACTAAGTAAATCAGGAATCCGATTATTGGACCCATAAGTTATAGAAATCGTGACTGAGAATATTGCAGAAGTACTCTTACTATCAAAGGTACAAGGGAGATATTACAACAACCATATTCTATACGGCTCTAAAATAAAGGCAGTTAGAATAAGTACTCGCCACATAAGAAGTCAGTATGAAGCTCCCACTGAATTGTGTATACCCAGAGGTGCAAGTATTTTAATAGAGCTTCAAGTTGTGAACATGAATTATACCTATATGGAACGGAGGTCATGAAAGAGATAGAAGATGTGATGTGAGATTTTAAGGTAAGTAAGCTCAAGGTGAACAACGTACGTGATACTAAGGTGACGAAGACCGTGAATAGTCCATGCCTCGAATAAAAGGCTAAAAGCACTAGGGCTCAATATCCAAGAATGATAGCAAAGTAGTCAATGTCGTACCTTCCAACCTATGGTTTCTAAGTATAGAGAGATCTAGTCAAGAGAGTAAAGAAGAGTTAGAGATGATGTGACGTATTGCTTGATGTTCTAGAATAACATAAGGAAATCTATGGTGCAAGCAAGAGGAAGGAAGGTTGCGAACAAGTATAAATATATATGTGTGGATCGCAAGCATAAGTATGGCAAAACGACAAGGTTTTAGGAAGGCAAGAGTAAGGATACGAAAGGGCGAGTGAGAAGGTGACGAGAATGGATAAGTCCTCAGGATTAAACCCATGAAAGCAACCAAGCTAATGGTTTCTCTAAGTCATAGAAATCTCAGTATAGCCTGAATGAACTCAAAGAAGTCTAAGACTAATTATCATTTGAAAGAGGTGAGGGTGTAATTGTGGTAGATAAAGAATGACATTTGAACCTTTGTTTGAATAATGATTTTGAAAAGAAAAAAAGAAGAAAAGATTTCACTGACGGCATGAGATTAGGATACCTCCCATAAGGGGAATTACATTGAGACACTATGAAATACAATTATGGAAATCACTTCAAATATTCCTCAATGCAATATAAGCCCTACAGGAAATGTATTACGTAAGAAGCTTCAAATCTTCAAGTGGAGAATCATAGATCAACGTTGAGGTGAATCAACAATGGACAGATACAAGTTACAAAGTATGACATGAGATTACACCATCCTTCTTAAGATGAATGGTAATGAAGGAGCATTAAAGGACTGAGATTTATACCTAAAGGATAGGCAACAAAAGTAACCGGGAGTTTGGTAAGCATACCTCAATAACGATAAATTGAAAAAAAATTACTATTATGGTATAGTATGACCCATGTAGATGCAGTAAAGCCATATGAATGGATAACCGAATCTATGAAATATGATATGGCCATATTCGCAAGTTCTACAAAGTACCGAGCGAAGAACTTCAGTACACCTATAGATGCCCAGAGAGGCATCCTATTAAGTTGTATATATATTTACAAAGTAACGCCTAGTGATTGGCTAAAAGACGGAGGAAAAATGAGAGGAGAGTCGCATAGGCACACTTACAAGGTCAGTAACGTAGAGGCTGCATGATGAAAGGTAGCAACAGTTACGAGATTGAAAGGATTTCGACTACAAGTTGTGGTGTGAGAAGGAGGCCTAAGGGAGGAATGCCCTGGACTTTGGACTTATTCACAGAACAGTCACCAAGATGGCAAGGGAAGTTCTAAAAGTATTCGGAAGATATAAGTTATAAAAATGATAAGTGCATCAGTCAACATTCGGACGAATGTCCCAAAGGGGGGAATAATGTTACGCCCCGTAGTATTACGTTGACGTTATGATCTACAATAATATATTACGATGATGTTACCCTATGCAGTAGTATATTTTGCCGATATTACGTCCTGCAGTATTACATTACGGTGATGTTATGCTTTGCAGTATTAAGTTATGACAATGTTGTGCCCTCTAGTATTTTACGTCAAATTCATTGTAAGGTAATTGACATCGGTCCAAGGAAAAGATTATTTGGGGATTATAAGGATTATGCTATTTCACAAGTGATTAGTAAATTCATGAAGGTGAAAGGGGGAGCAAGTCTAAGAAAAATGAATTTGGTCAGAGTTTGGCATTTTGGGATAAAATACGGCACGAGCTAAAATACCCGATATTTATGGACTAGTGCCATACAAAGTACTACAATGCCATGATAGTAAGGGATTCAAGGCATGTTAAAAGAGAGTAGTATTTAATTAAATTGAGACAATTTTTAAATTATACGGGTAATTGATTAATTATTAGGTAACAGAACATTACCCAGTTAATTAATAAGCGGACAAAATTTAACTACTTATGCCCAAAAACGTGACACAAGGCCACTAATTGAAGAAGGTGACTTATCAAACAAAGGTACAGGTGGCTAATGTGACCTTACAAGATAAGTCTTGAAGTTTAATAAGGAATTTGTTTTGTTAGATCAAAACCCCATTCTGAAAGCTTCCACCAAGCTTCAAAACGTTGGAAAGCAGTTGAGTTTGAACCCATTCTTTAAGACCAATAACGTGAGAAAAGCAGAAACATTTCATTTCAACCCCTTAGAAGCAATTCTCGTCCAAGCTTCAACAAAATTAAGCACAATTTCGTTCAACAATTAAAGAACCAGGAGCTTCATCCTGCTGCGTTCGACATATTTCATAAAAGCAGAATTTCATTTCATTCAAATAATACCGGGAACGTGTATGTTAAGGCTATCCCTTCTTTCTTTTGGCATGATCCATACGATACGAACGGAACGTGCAAATGTACAAATTCCATGAATGACTCTATTCATAGAAGTATTAGAGATATCGGTGTTCTTGAATTTTCGTGTGTGATAATATCTTATCATCTGTTCATGGGTCTCAGAAAAATACAAAAGTTGAAAAGAGTTTACTTTATAATATTACTCAGAGGCAAAATGGTCTTATGACATTCTGAATGATTTTATTGACGTACTTTATATGTACTGCATTCATATGCATTGACCCTTGACTAGATGGCGTTATATACGTGTATATATGTAAATATATGTATATGGAATGGGCAAAGGTTACGGCGTTATATACGCATCACCACCTGATCAGTTGGTATATGATGATGATGTTGCCCAAAGTGGCCGAAATATGATTCAAACAGCGTTATATACGCATATATATGTAAGTATGATTCAAACGGCATTATATACGTGTATATATGTATGTATATATGTATATGGGATATGGGAAAGGTTATGGCGTTATATACGCACCACCACCTGATCAGCTGGTATACGATAATAATTTTGCCCACAAGGGCCGATATGATATGATGGGATGCCCTCAGAGGCTGATGATATTATGAAATATGTACCTATGCACGACATGACATTCATACGCATATGCATGACGTTAAAAGTAATTTATGATTTACAAAGTTATTCACACTTACACGTTGAGTCATGTACTCTATATGTCTTCCATATTCTCATGTATTTATTTATGTGCCTTACATACTTAGTACATTATTCATACTGACGTCCCTTTTGCCTGGGGATGCTGTGTTTCATGCCCACAGGTCCCGATAGACAGATCGAGATCCCTCAAAGTAGGCTATTAGATCAGCGAAAGATGTTGGTGCGCTCCATTTGCTTCGGAGATGCTCGTTTGGTTAGTATGATTTAGACGTGTATTGTTTGGTATGGCGAGACTCTGTCCCGGCCCTTATGACATTTATGTATTCTTAGAGGCTTGTAGACATATGTCGTGTACATAAAAGATTGTACGGCATTGTCGGTCTATGTTTTGAGTTTATAAATGATCATGTTGGCCTATTAGGCCCGTATACATGTGTATAATGATAGTACGATAAGAAAGATATGTTATGTTGGTACTCGGTTGAGTAAGGCACCAGGTGCCCATCGCGGCCCATCAGTTTGGGTCGTGACAAAAGTGGTATCAGAGCAGTTCTGTCCTAGGGAGTCTACAAGCCGTGTCTAGTAGAGTCTTGTTTATGGGTGTGTCATGCACCACACTTATAAGCAGGAGGCTACAGGGCATTTAGGATTGTCACTCTTTCTTCTTACTCTAGATCGTTGTGTAGAGCTCACTTATAAGAATCCAAGTTCTGAAATTCTATTTTATTCGTAATAAGACGATGCCTATATCCGAAAAAAAGGTTGGAAAGAGAGATTGTTGTGGAAAAGCTAAGTCAGAGGAATTGGATTTTTTTATGATGTCTACGATAAGTAAATGTGAGGTCTTTAGCAGATCATGGGTGTACTGAAAGGTGTAAGCTTCCTGATAAGAAGCCTTAAGGTAAGAATTCTTATCCATCTTTATGGTGAAAGACAATGAGAGATTAAGAAGATAAATACAAGTTTCTACAAGCAAAAGAAGCAAGATAAAGAAGGGTACGAGGCGCCCAGTTAATAAAGGTTAACAACATTAATAATTGAGGCAGAGGAACATAAGCTTTTTGAGTTATATTCAATAGTAATAGAGGTATATATAATTTGTCGCACCCTTTCCAGATATGTCCTATAGGGGTTAACCAATGTAGTATAAGAAGATAGGATGGATGAATTGTTTGTGTCAGTTGACATTTCCAAAGGATGTTGCAAATGTGCTAATAGATCTCCTTGTGAGACACCCAGATGGTACACTTTAAAATAGTGTAGGTAGATATGAGTACTACAAAGACATGCACTATAAGCCTTGAAGGGATACATATTACCTTAGTGTGGCTCGCGTCCCTAGTAAAGCGAGAACATTAAGTAACTTGAAGAGCCAACGGATGGAGCAAAGGGAAGTTAAAGGCAAAAGAATGTCTTGTTCGAGTTTTCAGAATAAAGTTATTGATAGAAATGTTAGCAAGAAAAGCATTATGAGTAAAATTTGATACATGAATGACAACGGTAGATCAAAAGGAAAAAAATGACAATATTACAGAGTTTATAGTCAAGTGAAGGGAAATACAAGAGGTGACAAGCCTTGAGACAACAAAAGGGTATAGGCCATAAAGTCATATCGTCACTTTGAGAAATAAGTTTGTGACTCTAACACAACTACCAGAAGGAAAAGTTAGACCCCATAATAATAGAAATTAGTGAGTAAATTTTGTTATCTTTGGTACATAAGGATTACCACAAGGCGAGTAAGGATCATTGATGGTGTAAGAGGACGCCAAAGATAAAAAGGTAAAACATCTATAGGCAGGTCGTCATAGCTCCAACTCTTAGTACAGCCCTAAAGAGGGAATATGGAATGGTGTGGTATTAAGTCAGAATTAAATGGATCTAGTAACTATGGAATGATAAAGGAAGAATGCGATAAGAATGAGAAAGGGGTGAGATTGTACTTATTCAAATGTTAAAAATATGCTATAATTCTAGAACATTATGTAAGCGCGGCACCAAGAAAAGGAAGTAAGGGTTCCTGCCCGAGATGTTTTTGACAAATAAGGAGCCAGTGCGAGACGTAAGTCACGGCAAAGGAAATAACCCAAGAAAGATTATGAGGAATATTGATATGAAAATGGGCCAACGAGTAGTTAGTACTTGGTAAGGAAGATCCCAGTTATGGCTAAATAGGAGGTTACAGACGAGTCATCAGATCGTGTAAGATAAACATAGTAAAACCCAACATGGAGAATTCAGCATCAAAGAATATCATTGTAATACTTGAGATATATTCAAACAAGAGTCGGGATAGTTAAAGGTACCGTATGAGGGTTATGGGGATAAAAGAAAGTGCCACTGGGAAGGCAGTCAAAATATCAGTTCAGAAGCAACCATACAAGCACAAGGGTATGGAAGTAAGCAACTACGGATGATTATAGACAAGTAAGGACATCAAAAAAAGGTCTGTAATAAGCCCACAACTTTATGAGAGTCAAGGTTTCTCCCTAAGTACTACAACGAAAGACTAGCTGAGGAAATAAGGAAGAAGGCTTCAACCTAAGCACAACGACCTAAAGAAAAAATGGTCGTGTAACAACAGTCTCGCAACAACATTGTAAGCAATCAAAAATAAAGTGGCGCCTATCATGGCTAATGAATGGGAAGTAAAAATAAAAGTAATATTCGAGATCATATGAGTTACACGAAAACTCTGGCATGGTGGGCACTACGATAAGCTAAGTGTGGACGCAACAAGGGGCAGAAAGACTAGGAAAAGTAATAGCATACATTATTGGACCTAGAAGTTATAGAAATTGTGATTGAGAATATTGCAGAAGTACTCTTACTATCAAAGGTACAAGGGAGGTATTACAACAACCATATTCTATACGGCTCTAAAATAAAGGCAGTTAGAATAAGTACTCGCCACATAAGAAGTCAGTATGAAGCTCCCACCGAATTGTGTATACCCAGAGGTGCAAGTATTATAATAGAGCTTCAAGTTGTGAACATGAATTATACCTATATGGAACGGAGGTCATGAAAGAGATAGAAGATGTGATGTGAGATTTTAAGGTAAGTAAGCTCAAGGTGAACAACGTACGCGATACTAAGGTGACGAAGACCGTGAATAGTCCATGCCTCGAATAAAAGGCTAAAAGCACTAGGGCTCAATATCCAAGAATGATAGCAAAGTAGTCAATGTCGTACCTTCCAACCTATGGTTTCTAAGTATAGAGAGATCTAGTCAAGAGAGTAAAGAAGAGTTAGAGATGATGTGACGTATTGCTTGATGTTCTAGAATAACATAAGGAAATCTATGGTGCAAGCAAGAGGAAGGAAGGTTGCGAACAAGTATAAATATATATGTGTGGATCGCAAGCTTAAGTATTGCAAAACGACAAGGTTTTAGGAAGGCAAGAGTAAGGATACGAAAGGGCGAGTGAGAAGGTGACGAGAATGGATAAGTCCTCAGGATTAAACCCATGAAAACAACTGAGCTAATGGTTTCTCTAAGTCATAGAAAGCTCAGTATAGCCTGAATGAACTCCAAGAAGTCTAAGACTAATATCATTTGAAAGAGATGAGGGTGTAATTGTGGTAGATAAAGAATGACATTTGAACCTTCGTTTGAATAATGATTTTTTTTTTAAAAAAAAAGGATAAAAGATTTCACTGATGGCATAAGATTAGGATACCTTCCATAAGGGGAATTACATTGAGACACTATGAAATACGATTATCGAAATCACTTCAAATATTCCTCAATGCAAGGTAAGCCCTAGCGGCAATGTATTACATAAGAAGCTTCAAATCTTCAAGTGGAGAATCATAGATCAACATTGAGGTGAATCAATAATGGACAGATACAAGTTACAATGTATGACATGAGATTACACCATCCTTCTTAAGACGAACAGTAATGAAGGAGCATTAAAGGATTGAGATTTATACCTAAAGGATAGGCAACAAAAGTAATCGGGAGTTTGGTAAGCATACCTCAATAACGATAAATTGAAAAAAAATTACTATTATGGTATAGTATGACCCATGTAGATGCAGTAAAGCCATACGAATGGATAACCGAATTTATGAAATAAGATATGGCCATATTCGCAAGTTCTACAAAGTATCGAGCGAAGAACTTCAGTACACCTATAGATGCCCAGAGAGGCATCCTATTAAGTCTTGTATATGTTAACAAAGTAAGGCCTAGAGATTGACTAAAAGCTGAAGAAAAATGAGAGGAGAGTCGCATAGGCACACTTACAAGGTCAGTAACGTAGAGGCTGCATGATGAAAGGTAGCAACAGTTACGAGATTGAAAGGATTTCGACTACAAGTTGTGGTGTGAGAAGGAGGCCTAAGGGAGGAATGCCCTGGACTTTGGACTTATTCATAGAACAGTCACCTAGATGGCAAGGGAAGTTCTAAAAGTATTCGGAAGATATAAGTTATAAAAATGATAAGTGCATCAATCAATATTCGAGGACGAATGTCCCAAAGGGGGGAATAATGTTACGCCCCGCAGTATTACGTTGACGTTATGATCTACAATAATATATTACGATGATGTTACCCTATGCAGTAGTATATTTTGACGATATTACGTCCTGCAGTATTACATTACGGTGATGTTATGCTTTGCAGTATTAAGTTATGACAATGTTGCGCGCTCCAGTATTTTACGTCAAATTCGTTGTAAGGTAATTGACATCAGTCCAAGGAAAATATTATTTGGGGATTATAAGGATTATGCTATTTCACAAGTGATTAGTAAATTCATGAAGGTGAAAGGGGGAGCAAGTCTAAGAAAAATGAATTTGGTCAGAGTTTGGAATTTTGGGATAAAATACGGCATGAGCTAAAATACCCGATATTTATGGACTAGTGTCATACAAAGTACTACAATGCCATGATAGTAAGGGATTCAAAGCATGTTAAAAGAGAGTAGTATTTAATTAAATTGAGACAATTTTTAAATTATACGGGTAATTGATTAATTACCGGATAACAGAACATTACCCAGTTAACTAATAAGCGGACAAAATTTAACTACTTATGCCCAAAAACGTGGCACAAGGCCACTAATTGAAGAAGGTGAATCATCAAACATAGGTATAGGTGGCTAATGTGACCTTACAAGATAAGTCTTGAAGTTTAATAAGGAATTTGTTTTGTTAGATCAAAACCCCATTCTGAAAGCTTCCACCAAGCTTCAAAACGTTGGAAAGCAGTTGAGTTTGAACCCATTCTTTAAGACCAATAACGTGAGAAAAGCAGAAACATTTCATTTCAACCCCTTAGAAGCAATTCTCGTCCAAGCTTCAACAAAATTAAGCACAATTTCGTTCAACAATTAAAGAACCAAAAGCTTCATCCTGTTGTGTTCAACATATTTCATAGAAGCAGAATTTTATTCAAATAATTCCGGGAACAGGTATGTTAAGGCTATCCCTTCTTTCTTTTGGCATGATCTATACGATACGAACGGAACGTGTAAATGCACAAATTCCATGAATGACTCTATTCATAGAAGTATTAGAGATATCGTTGTTCTTGAATTTCCGTGTGTGATAATATCTTATCATCTGTTCATGGGTCTCAGAAAAATACGAAAGTTGAAAAGAGTTTACTTTATAATATTACTCAGAGGCAAAATGGTCTTATGACATTCCGAATGATTTTATTGACGTACTTTTTATGTACTGCATTCATATGCATTGACCCATGACTAGATGGCGTTATATATGCGTATATATGTAAATATATGTATATGGGATATGGGAAAAGGTTACGGCGTTATATATGCACCACCACCTGATCAGCTGGTATATGATGATGATGTTGCCCACAGTGGCCGAAATATGATTCAAACGGCATTATATACGCATATATATGTAAGTATGATTCAAACGGCATTATATATGCGTATATATGTATGTATATATGTATATGGGATATGGGAAAGGTTATGGCATTATATACGCACCACCACCTGATCAGTTGATATACGATGATGATTTTGCCCACAGTGGCCGATATGATATGATGGGATGCCCTCATAGGCTGATGATATTATGAAATATGTACCTATGCATGACATGACATTCATACGCATATGCATGACGTTAAAAGTAATTTATGATTTACAAAGTTATTCACATTTACACGTTGAGTCATGTACTCTATATGTCTTCTATATCTCTCATGTATTTATTTATGTGCCTTACATACTAAGTACATTATTCGTACTGACGTCCCTTTTGTCTGGGGACGCTGCGTTTCATGCCCACAGGTCCCGATAGACAGGTCGAGAGCCCTCCAAGTAGGCTATCAGCTCAGCGAAAGATGTTGGTGCGCTCCATTTGCTTCGGAGTTGCTCGTTTGGTTAGTATGATTTAGACTTGTATTGTTTGGTGTGGCGGGACTCTATCCCGACCCTTATGATATTTATGTATTCTTAGAGGCTTGTAGACATATGTCGTGTACATAAAAGATTGTATGGCCTTGTCGGCCTATGTTTTGAGTTTATAAAGGATCATGTTGGCCTATTAGGCCTATATGCATATGTATATGATGATGTATTAAGAAAGATACGTTATGTTGGTACTCAGTTGAGTAAGGTACCGGGTACCCGTCTCGGTCCATCGGTTTGGGTCGTGACATGAAATCTCTACAAATGCCCAATGATCTGGTGTCACAAGTATGAGCCTCTAATACAAGGTTTCAACAGCCTAATGCAGAAATATGTCTAAAATGCGGAATAGTAAAGAAAGATAGAGGGAGAAATCGGGTCTGTGGACGCCATGCAGCTACCTCAATAACTCTGATGAAAAACTGAACGGTAGGAAAGCTCCCTCTACACCTCAGGGACACCTGTACCTGCACACACGGTGCAGGGAGTAATGTGAGTACTCCGACCCAGTGAGTAATAACAATAAATAATGGCTGACGGTATGAAATCACGTAAAGGCACTAAGCAGTTCTATATCAAAGCAATAAAACCATTTAAAGAGCAAGTAGTAAAAAAATTGAATGAAACTCTTTGAACCAGGTGAAAACAGGTAATTTGACAGGCATTAATCCAGTATAAATTCGCTCCTCGAGCATTTCTGTTCATTTACTTATTTCTTACCCTCAATACTCAATTCATATACTTCTCACAATAACCGAAATCGAAACATATATATATACCGCTGCGGCGTACAGCCCGATCCGTATATCGCTGTGGCGCACAGCCCGATCCATAATAATAATAGTCAACTGCGCTCACTAGGGGTGTGCAGACTCCGGAGGGCTCCTACAGCCCAAGCGCTATATTGCTACGGCGTGCAGCCCGATCCATATATATATATATATATATATATTTACATATTTTCCGCGGTGCGCAGCCCGGTCCATATAAGTATTTGCTGCGGCGTGTAGCCCGATCCAATATATGTATTTGCATAGTTGATGCGGTGTGCAGCCTGGTCCATATAAGTATTTGTTGCGGCGTACAGTCCGATCCAATATATGTATTTGCTGCGGCGTGCAGCCCGATCCAATATCATATATAATATCCTCACTATTGGGTCCTCAACCCCTCTTAGTCATTATAATCACAGCCTCTCGGGCACAATAATATAAGGTAGGGATCTCAGCCCACATATTTCTCTCATTTATGGTTAACATTTCATAACCCGGTTCATATCATTTTTAAACAATTAGAAACATGACTGAGGATATGATTTTTAGCAAATAAGTGAGGAAAACCAGTCAAAAATCCCATAAGGGTTCTACAGGTCGGCGCAAGGCCCCAAACATGGCAACTATCCCAAGTCAGGCTGACAATGCATAAGTCTCAGTCAAAATGTAGTGAAAATATCAATTGGGATGGACCAAGTCACAATCCCCAGTAGCAATGAACCCCACGCTCATCATGCATCGTGTGTCTCATCTCAGTATAGCACTACGTTGTGCAAAATCCGGGGTTTCAAACCTTCAGGACATCATTTAAAATCATTACCACCTCAAACTGGCCAAAGCTCTAGCTCGCTATGCCCTTGCCTCTCAAATTGGCCTCATCGCGCGTTGAATCTGACCAAAATCACAATGAACATGTCACATTATGCTAGAGAAACAATACCCAATCGAAAAATATCAAAATTCTTGAAATTGGCAAAACCCGAGCCCCAGGCCCACTTCTCAAAATTCAGAAATTTTTACATCAACGTGTTCCTTATCACCCCACGAGTTCATACATACCAAAAGTTATCAAATCCGACCCCAAATGGTCCTCCAAATTCCCAATCAAAATTTCAAAATCCCAAGCCCTATTTCTTCCATTTTTAGCAAGAATTCAATGATTTTCTAGGTGGATTTCACAATATAAATGAGTTTTAGGTCCGAAATTCTTACCTCCAAACGTTTCTCCTTGAATCCCTCTTCAATCTCCTTCAAAAAGCTCTCAAAATTATCAACTATGGCTGAAAAATGGACCCAAATCGCGGACAAGAGTACTTAAAAACATTCTGCCCAGGCTTCATCGAGGTGTACCTTGCGCTGTGCAGGTTGTACATCCTCTTACCATTTTCCCTGTTGTACACCTTCTGTTAAAACGACTATAACTCCTTGTGAAAATATGCAAATGACAAACAGTTGGAATATTTAAAAACTACACTCGAAGATCTTTCATTTGATAGGTTGTACACCATATAACTCTTTATATATTCCGAGATATGAGCTTCTAAAATGCATCAGAACATTCTGTCAAAACTGATCCACCAGCCATATTCAATTTAACATAACTTTCTGATAGAATATCCAAATCATGAATGGTTTAACTTTATGAAAACTAGAATTCGAGAGCTACAACTTTCATGTTTTGAACATTTTCTGATTCCTTATATATTTCAAGATATGAGCTTCCAAACTGGACTCCTCGCACCAGAAATATTCTGGTGCACAGCTGAAGCTAAACAAAAATCTGCAACTTTCCAATGATGAAATAGTCCGTTTAACCACCCGAAACTCACCCGAGGCCACTGGGACCTCAACCAAAAGCACCAACACATCCTAAAATATCATCCAAACTTGTCCCAATCATCAAAATACCTCAATTAATACCAAAACCATCAAATTACATCGAATTCAAGCCTAAGTTCTTCTAAAACTTCCAAAACATGCATTCGATCAAAAACCCAACCAAACCACGTTCGAATGACCTTAAATTTTGAACACATATCCCAAATCACCTAACGAAGCTACAGCAACTCTCGGAATTCCATTCCGACTCCCGGATCAAAATCTTGCCTATCAACCGGAAATCGCCAAAATACTAACTTCGCCAATTCAAGCCAAATTCTACACCGAACCTCCAAAACCACTTCCGATCACACTCCTAAGTCACAAATCACCTACCGGAGCTAACCGAATCATTGAAATTCACATCCGAGCCCTCTAACTCATAAGTCAATGCCCGGTTGACTTTTCCAACTTAAGCCTTCTTAAAAGAGACTAAGTGTCTCATTTCCTACCAAAATCACTCCAAATCAACTCGATCACACAAGATACGGATAACGAAGCATGAAGAAATAGAAAATAGGGAAAATGGGGTGGTAACTCATGAGACGACACTCCGGGTCGTCACACGAAGACTATTGAGGAAGCTGCCTTGGCGTCCGCATACCTTGATTCTTCTTCTTTTCATTTACTTGTACTATTCTATCTTTCTAGATAGCGTTTTTAGTATTCAGCTATGTTATTATTTAGATGCTCATGTACTCTGTCACATCCGAATTTTGGGGGATATTGTATTATGTCACAGTATTTTCTTATCAGTATTTATGAGGTTTCACTCTTAAACTTATTTTGTTATGTTTTCAAATTTAAAGATGTGTGGTTTATTGTAATTTTTAAATTGCCTAGTATTGCTAGGCGTCATCACGGCATGCGAGATTTGGGTCATGAAAAACTTGGAAGCTTAGCTAAAGACTAGAAAACTTAATAAAAAACAATAGAAATAAGAGTGTGGGAGGCCAAATCCCGTTGGCTGATTTGGGGCTTAAAACTACTAGTTTGGCCATTTGTTTGGACTCTAATTGGGCTCCTTTTGAAACATTCTTTTTGGACATCTTTTAAGCTCATTTTAAGCTCTTCTTGGTGACCTTTTGGTGGCCTTCAAGGGCTGATTTTGAGACCCAATATTCCTCCTATTTGATTTCAATTTAGGCCACCAAATAATTATAAAACTTGGACAATTCATCTCCTTTGGGCTTGAGCTCTTCCTCTACATTTAAAAGTTTCTTTATTTGCCATTGAAGTCCAGCAATCTTGGTCTACAATTCTTTAGGTTGAGATCTTGTATATAGCCTTCTTGGAGCCTCCAAAACTCTATCCTTGTCCTTGATGCTATTATTCTTCTCTTCATAGAAAAGAATTCGTCCCCAAATTCGATCTTACATCAAACAAAGACAAGTCAGCAACACTGAGTGTAGTACTTACTTGAAACTCACCAGGAAGGTTCAGCTTGTAAGCATTGTCTCCAATCCTATCAAGGACTTGAAATAGGCCATCTCCTCTAGGATCCAACTTTGACTTCCTTTTGGAATGAAATCTCTCCTTTCTAAAGTAAACCCAAACTAAATCTCCAGGTTTAAAAATAACTTATTTTCAACCCTTATTCTTTCTCAAGGCAGTTTGCTCATTATTCTTCTAAATTGCAAGCCTTGTTTGCTCATGATTATTTTTCATCATCTCAGCCTTTGTCCTACCATCAAGATTATCAATATCACTAGTAGATAATTTTAATAAATTAAGGGGAACAAGGGGATTAAAACCATAAGCAACCTCAAAAGGAGACATACCTGTAGAAGAATGGATTGTTCTACTGTAAGCAAATTCAATAGTAGGTAAGTGATATTCCCAAGAAATTGACTTACCTTTCAAAATAGCCCTCAACATGTTTCATAAGGTTATATTAACTACTTCAGTTTGTCCATTAGTTTGTGGGTAATGAGAAGTAGAGAACAACAATCTAGTACCTAACTTCCTCCAAAATACATGCCACAAGTAGCTAAAAAACATATCATCCCTACCACAAATAATAGTTCTAGGTATACCATGCAATTTAACAACTTCTTTTACAAATAGGTCAGCAACATGTGAAGAACCTATCTACCACAACAAATATAATATCCTTACAATTCCTTGTTCTAGGAAATAACACAAAATCCATAGAAAAATCAATCCAAGGTGTAATAGGAACAGGTAATGCCATGGAAATACCATGTGGTAACACTTTAGACTTAGCTTGGTTACATTCCAAACATTGTGCACACACTCTTTCAACATCCTTTCTCATGCCAGACCAAAAGAATTTTAGCAAGTATGTCTAGCGACTTTGGAACTCCAAAGTGACCCATAAGCCCACCACAATGTACTTCCCTTACAAATACTTCACGTAAAGAGCAATTAGAGATACACAACTTATTTTTCATAAAAATAAAACCATCTTCAAGATTAAACCGTTCAAAAGGACCCAACTTACAATCTGCAAAAATCTTGCCAAAATCAATGTCATTAGTGTAGAGCCCCTTGATTTGATCAAAACCCATCAATTTAAAAGTCAGAGTAAAACTAAGATATACCTTCTTGAAAGCGCATCAGCAACAACTTTCTTTTTCCCTTGTTTGTAAGAAATTACATAAGGAAATTTCAATGAATTCAACCCACTTAGAATGCCTCCTACTAAGTTTACCTTGACTTTTCAAGTATTTCAAGGATTCATGGTCAGTTTTAATAACAAACTCTCTTGGCCACAAGTAATGTTGTCATGTGGCTAAAGCCCTTAACAAAACATATAGCTCTTTGTCATAAGTGGAATAGTTCAATATGGCTCCACTCAAATTCTCACTAAAGTAGGCAATAGATTTAGAATTTTGCATCAAAACAGCACCTACTCCTTTGCCAAAAGCATCGCATTCAATTTCAAGAGATTTAGAAAAATCAGGCAATTGTAACAAAGGAGTACAACACTTTTCTTTCAACAAGTTAAAAACATCATATTGTTCTTTTCCCTATGTAAAAGTCTTATCCTTTTTAATAACTTCAGTTAAAGGAGAAGAAATGGTGCTAAAGTCTCTCACAAATCTCCTATAAAAACTAGCAAGCCATGAAAACTCCAAACATCAGTTACACTCTTAGGTTTAGTCCATTCCTTTATTTGATTTTTTCTTCATCAACCTCAACTTATTTAGAACTAATTACAAAACCCAAGAAAATCACTCGATACATACAAAAGGGACAGTTTTTAAGATTACAAAATAAAACTTAATTTCTAAGAACTTCAAAATCTTGTTTTAGGTGTTCTACATGATCTTCTAAAGTGTTAGAAAAGATCAACATATCATCAAAGTACACCACCGCAAATTTTCCATGAAAATCCTTAAAGATATGATTCATTAATCTCATGAAAGTGCTAGGTGCATTAATTAAGCCAAAAGGCATAACTAACAACTCATAAAGCCCATATTTGGTCTTAAATGCAGTTTTTTATTCATCTTCAAGATTCAATCAAATATAATGGTAATTACTTTTTAGATCAATTGTAAGAAAGATTTTGGATCCATGTAATTGATCCAAAATGTCATCAAAACGAGGAATAGGTTAGCGATACTTTACTGTTATCTTGTTGATTGCTTAACTATCCATGCACATCCTCCATGTTCTATCCTTTTTGGGTATCAATAGGACGGGAACAGTGCAAAAGCTCATGCTCTCTATCACAAATCCTTTCTCGAGCAACTCCTCAACTTGCCTTTGAAGCTCTTTTATCTTTTCTAGATTACTCATATAAGCAAGCCTACTTGGGATTTGTGATCCAGGTACAAAATCAATTTGATGCTTAATTCCACATAAATGTGTCAATACATTAAGAATATCTTTAGGAAAGACATCTTCAAAATCCTGCAAAAGAGAAGAAATACTACTTGGTAGAGAAGAAGTTAGTAACTCAGAATTAACCAAAACTTCTTCGTAAGTAAGTAGTATTATGGGCAACCCCTCTTTCTTTCATTTAAACACTCTTTGGCTTTTATATAGAAACTCTCTTTTCCCTTTCCTTAGCTTCTTTCCTCTCACCAGGACTTTCTATTTTTTTACTCAAACCCTTTTTTATCTCTTTTCTCAAATTGTTGCCCTCTCTCTCTCTCTCTCTCTCTCTCTCTCTCTCTCTCTCTCTCTATTTCTCTTAGCCATCTCTTGTTTTTCTAACTCTTGATATCATTTCCTTTCTTTTCTTTCAAGCTCACTTTTATCCCTCCCCTTGGTTTTCCCATTCATTCCCATAATCTCTTTTGATCTTAAAATACTTGAGAAGGAGATAAAGGTGCAAGAGAATATTTCATGCCATTAAGCTCAAGAGAATATCTATTCTTCCTTCTATCATGAAAAATATTCCTATCATACTGCCAAGGACAACCCAATAAGATATGACAATCTTGCATAGGGATTATGTCCCAAAAGAATGTCATCCTTATATCTACCAACATTGAATGAAATCATGCATTGTTTCTTCACCTTTAGTTCACTGCTATTATTTAACCATTGGAGTCTATATGGAGTATGGTACTTCATGCATGCAAGTCCCAATTTTTTTCATGAAGTATGAACTCACAACATTAGGACAACTACCACTATTAATGATCATAGAACAAGTTTTTTCCTTTATCCCACACCTAGTATGAAACATATTCTCCTTTTTTTCTTCACTATTGCTTCCCAAGTTGATAGTCATAATCCTCCTAGCTACGCCAATCATGACATCATTAAAAGGTAGTTCTACTTCATCTTCATCATCACTCACACTTCTCTCATCTTCCTCATTTTTTTACTCTCGTATTCTCCGCTCATAATCTTCCTATCCACCCAATCATACCAGTATGAGGTATCTCTATATCGCCTTGATCACTCACATCTCCCTCACTTTTTTCACTCTAATATCATCCATCTTCTCTAAGAATGATATTTCTTTTACTTGGACATTCATGCATCAAGTGTACCCTTCCTTTATATTTATGACAATGAATAGAACTAGAAGGTGTAGAAGGTTAAGGGTTAAAGGTTTTACCTCCCTCTTTGTTCTTAAATTTACCTTTACCCTTGTCTTCTTAAGGTCTAGAAGAACTATTCATCTCTTGATTCGGCCATGGCTTCTGGGAGATGGTGTTTGACTGACCTTTCCACGAGATAGTTTGTTTTCTTTTATTTTTCTTTTCTACCTTTACAGACAAGTCAACTAACTCATCTATTGTTACATATTGTTGTAATTCTACTACGTCGGCTATTTTCTTATTTAAACCATTTAAAAACCTATACATTGCAGCCTTCTCTTCCTCCATACAATTAGTTTGGATCATAGCCATATCCATAGATATAAATTATTCATCCACAGACATGAACCTTTGCTTCAATGTTTGAAGATGTTATTGTATCCTCATTGAAAGTGTGATGGCACAAATCTCTTCCTCATAACCCTCTTCATCTCAGCCCAAGTAGCAATTGGTGCTTGTCCTTCTTGCAATTTGTTCCTGGTAAGCTTTTTTCACCAAATAATAGCATAGTCAGAAAACTTTACAACAAGTTTAACCTTCTTACCCTCAAAGTAGTTGTGGCAGTCAAAGATGGCTTCAACCTTTCTCTCTCAATCAACGTACAAGTCTATATCCCTTGTTCCCTTGAAAGATGGCATCTTCATCTTTATACTACTTATATTATAATCTTCTAGGCTACCTTTTTGTCCCTTCCTATCTCTTCCCACCCTATCAAAATCAATATCACTAAAATCATCTATAGGGTTTTCTTGATTTACAATGGAATAAGGGGTACATTTCTCCTAGCTTTGGGGCCTAACATTATTTCCCCTCGTAAGCCAAGCTATTGTATCATTTTGTTCAGCAATGGTGTCCCTCATCACTTGGAATTGCAAATTTCACCTTTTGAATTGTTGATGAATAGCTTGCAAGGTAAAATCATTTCTTGATTTGATTTCGGCCTCTTGGAGAACCCTTTGTTCATCATCACTACCTGTACATGACATCTTAAATAAAATAATTAAAATGTATCAAAAAAATTGGCTTTTCCCTCAATTGTTCTCACACACACTTTCCTTTTTTGGTTCGTGATGCTTTAACATCTAGGCATAATATAAGTTTTCCAAATGAAAAATCATGATTTGAGGAACGAAATGGTATTGGAATTTCATAATTTTTGTATGGTTGAACTCGTATCGGAAAGGGTGTTCGGATTTTGTAAAATTTATCGGGTTCTGAGGTGCGGGCCCGGGGGTCGACTTTTGAACCGATTTTGAATTTTATTAAAGATTGAGACTTCATGATCCAGAATAGTTTCTTATGAGTTTTATTTATAGTTTAAAGTTATTTTGGTTAGATTTGAGTCGTCTGGAGGTCTTTTCATTTGAGAAGTTCATTTTAGAGTATCGGTTTATCTTCTTTAAGGTAAGTCTCTTGCTTAAACTTGTGTGGGGGATTTCTCCTTAGAATTTGAGTCTTCTATGTTGATTGTTGTCCGTGTACGCGGGGTGACAAGTGCGTGCTCGGACTTATCTGTGGAAAGTTGGCCTTTTAGCATTCTTAGATCCTTATATTCATTAAGTATGAAGTTGTTCTTGATATGATTGAGTTTTTATCTACTGGATTCACCTCTACATGCTTTAATTGGAATTAATTCCTTTATGATTCACTCTTATTGCTCATTTGACTCTTATTTGACTTAACTGAAGATTTTTACCTATCCTATTGTCATGCTATCTTTTCATAATTGTTTGTCTTATTTGGGAATCATTATTATCTCTCCTAAAATTGTTTAGTCTTAATTGAAGTTATAATTATCTTTCCTCTGCCTATCCTTATTTGAAATTATTGTATATTTACTGAATTCAACCAATCTTAAAAGAAGTTTAGATATCCTATATTTAGTTCACATGTCCTTATTTGGAATTGTTCGATTCGTGTTAGCTCCCTTATTATTGTTGAATTGTATATTGTGGGATCATGGTTACATATTATTCTCTTCCTTATTGAGTTGTTCTGATTACGCCTAGCATTATCTAGTGTGGCTATTCCTTGTGAGCTAGTTCTACCATTTCTTGTGATCTAAAGTTGTCGAGTTGATTTAATTGCCGCACTCTTGTATTTATTGTCATTGTTGTTGTTGTATTGTACAAGTATTATTGGGGTTGCACGAGGTTTCTATCGTGCCCTTGTTTCTATTGATATTTGCACATGCGTCGTGACAAGGCGGGATATATATATATATATATATGTGTGTGTGTGTGTGTGTGTGTGTGTATGTGTGTGTGTGGGTTGTGCATGTGGTGAGACAAGGTGGGAACATTAAAATGCACATGTGGCGAGACAAGGCAGGCACTTACGACATTATTATTGCACACATGGCGAGACAAGGTGGATTGTGATGACCTGGCCAGTTGTCTCATGAGTTGCCACTCTGTTTCCTCCATTTTTTCTTCTTATTTACTTTGTTTATCGATTTTATATCTTATCGGGTTAGTTGGCTCGAGTTTGGAAAGGATTTGGTAAGGTTTAAGACACTTACTCACTTTTGAGGAAACTTAAGTTGGAAAAAGCTAACCGGATATTGACTTACGTATTAGAGGGCTCGGAAGTGATTTCTGATAGTTTTGATAGCTTCGGGAGGTGATTTGGGACTTAGGAGCGTGATCAGAATGAGTTTTGGAGGTCTGGAGTGGATTTAGGCTTCAATTGGCGAAATTGGATTTTTGGCGATTTCCGGTTGATAGGTGAGATTTTTAAATAGGGGTCAGAATGGAATTTCGAGAGTTGCAGTAGTTCCGTTGTGTCATTTGTGATGTGTGTTAAATATTTCAGGTCATTCAAATGTAGTTGGGTTGGGTTTTTTATCAAAAGCTTAATTTAGAAGATTTTGGAATTCTTAGGCTTGAATCCGATGCAAATTTGGTGTTTTGATCTTGTTTTGAGCGTTCTGAAGGTTGGAACAAGTTTGAATGAGGTTATGGGATATTTTGGTATATTTGGTTGAGGTCTTGGGGGCCTCGGGTGAGTTTCGGGTGGTCAATCAGACCATTTCATGATGTTTGGAATTGCAAAAGAACTGTTGAAGTGTTGCAGAGAATTAGACCATCGTGTTTGCGAGTAGGTCCTCGCGTTCGCAAAGGGTTAGCTGGAGAAGGCTGGGATTTTGGCCTTCGCATTCATGAGGAAGGCTCTGCATTCGCGAAGGGCTGGATATTTATGCATCGCGTTCGCGAGGAAAGCTCCGCGTTCGCATAGAGGAATTTGGTCAACTGGGCTTGAGGTGTTTTATTCATCGCATTTGCGATGGGCAGGTCATGATCGCGAAGAAGAATTTTTTGTCAAAGTTATTTTGTGCTTCACGAACGCAAGGCGTTGACCGCGTTCACGAAGAAGGAAATGAGGACTGGGCAGAATGTTTAAATAGTCGTCTTGTCCGCAATTTTGGGGTTTATTTCTACCATTTTTAAGCGTTTTTGGAGCTTTTTTAAGAGGATTGAAGAGGGATTCAAGGGGAATCACTTGGTGCTAAGATTCATGGACTTAATACTCGAATCTAATGTGAAATATATCTAATTAATCATGTAAATTAAGCCTAAAATTGAAAAACTAGGGCTTGAAATTGGAAACCTAGAAATTGGGATTTCAGGGGTCATTTGTTGTTGGATTTTGGTGCTTTTGGTATGAATGAACTCGTGGAGTGATAAGGAATCCATTGATGTGAATTTATCGACTTCCGAGACGTGGGCCCGCAGGTCGGGTTTTGGTAATTTCAGGATTTAAGTTGTAAATTGATTATTTTCTCCTTGGCTTCGTTCTCTTAGCATATTTTGATGTCATGATTCTGATTTTGGTTTGATTCGATGTGAGTGGAGGCCGATTCGAGGGGCAAAGATGTCGTGGGCTAGAGATTTGACCGGATTGAGGTGAGTAATGATTGTAAATGATGTCCTGAGGGTATGAAACCCCGGATTGCACATCGTTGTGCTATATTGAGATGACGCACACGCTAGATGACGAGCGTGGGGTCGTGCACTATTGGGGATTATGACTTAGTCTGTCCCGAATGAATATTTTACTACGTATTTGACTGAAAACTATTTGTTATCGTCATGTTTTGGGCTGAATACCATATTTGGGCCTCGTGCCAACTATTTGAACCCTTAGAGGATTTTTATTGATATTTCCTCATTGTTTTGACTTTATACTTGAACTCAGTCATGCTATAGTCCACTGTTTTCATAACTCAGCCATGTTTACTCTATTTTAACACTTAAATGATCTTTTAAATGATATTTTGGGTTGAAAATCATGTTTTACTATTGCCCAAGTGGCTTGTGAGGATTTTGACTGAGTAAGGCCGAGGGGCAATGTTGTGAGGAAGCACCTGATTATGATTAAGAGGCTGATGACCTGAGATTTGTATGCCACGAGGTGGCTTGTTGATATAAGGCCAAGAGCCTAGTGATGATGCCACGAGATGGCTTGATATTGCGCTTGGGCCGTAAGGGGCCCCTCCAGGAGTTTGCACACCCCCAATGAGCGCGGGTACCCATTGTGATGTGAGATATAGCCCGAGGGGCTGGTATTGTTATGAGATATTGCCCGAGGAGCGGATTTGTTGACATTGAACCCGAGTGATGAACCATTATGTGTTTATCTTTCTTATTGCCTATCATTTGCCTGCTTTATTGTTAAAAGGTCTTTTATGAAGTTTAAACTGACTTTTTACTGCTTCATTATAGCCTGTAATGTGCCTTACATGATTTCTTGCTCTTAGTCTTTATTTATAATTATTACTCACTGAGTTGGAGTACTCACTTTACTCCCTGCACCTTGTGTGTAGATTCAGGCGTTGTTGATCCTGCTAGCGAGAGTTGAGAGCTCCCGGCAGACTACGGAGTTCACGAGGTAGCTTCTTGGCATCTGCAGTCCCATGTTTCTCCCCCTTTATCTCATTTCTATCTCTTTTCAGTTACTCTATAATAGCTTGGTAGGCATTTCAGACTTGTAGTATATTGATAGATGCTCATGACTAGTGAAACCCCGGTATCGGGTTGTGTTGGGTTTATTTTCCGCAAACTGTTTTGTTAACTACTTACTTTTGGATTATTTATTACATCTTAGACTTAATTCTTATTGTTAGTTGTTTAAAACTGGAATGGGGAAGTGTCGGTTGGCCTTGTCTTCACGAGTGGCGCCATCACGATCGGGTCCGGGTTTAGGGTCGTGACAAGTTGGTATTAGAGCCTAGGTTACATAGGTCTCACGAGTCATGAGTAGGTTTAGTAGAGTTTCGTGGATCGCTACAGAGAAGTCTGTATTTATCTTTAAGAGGCTATAGAACCTTTAGGAAAAAACTTCATATTCTTGAAATTCTTGTCGTGCGACTTTATTGATCCGAGTATTAAACTTTTGCTATTCTATTCTCTCACAGATGGTGAGGTCATGCGCTACCGATCAGGATGGATGACCACCAATGCCACCAGCTATGGCCACTAGAGTCCGAGGATGCGGTCGTGGTCGCGGTAGGGGCAGAGGTGTGGCTCGCATAGCAGCTAGGGCAGCACCTACAAATCTACCAGCCTCCCCAATTCAGGATCAGGTCCCAGTTGTGGATGCTCCAACAGCACCAGCTCAGGCACCAGTTGTGTCCGTTGTGATTCCGGGTCTTCAGGAGGCCTTGGCTCAGATCCTATCAGTTTGCACTAGCCTAGCTCAGGCGGTCTCAGTTACTACAACCGCAGCTACTTCTCAGACCAGCGGAGGCATTCAGACTCCCGCCGCTCGCACATTTGAGCAGGTTGTGCAGGGACTTCAGATGTCGGGGGCACATCCAGCCCAACCGGTTGCAGCTGCTCAAGACTATGTAGTTCCTGATCCAGAGGACGAGAAGCGGAGGTTGGAGAGGTTTGATAGACTTCAGCCTCTGACCTTTAGTGGTGCAGAGGGCGAAGATGCCCAGAGTTTCTTGTATAAGTGTTAGAGGATGCTTCGTACAGTGGGTATTCTAGAGACCAGTGGGGTCGCTTTCACTACTTATCAGTTTTCGGAAGCTGCCTTCACTTGGTGGGAGACTTTTGAGAGGCGTAGGCCTGTTGGTGCAGCACCCCTTACCTGGCAGCAGTTCTCCATTCTCTTTCTGGAGAAGTATGTGTCGTAGTCTTGCAGAGAGGAGCTTCGCAGGCAGTTTGAGTGGTTGCGTTAGGAAGAGAAGACTATGACGCAGTATGAGATAAGGTTCTCCGAGTTAGCTCATCATGCTATTTGGTTGGTTCCGATAGATAGAGAGAGGATTAGGAGGTTTGTTGATGGCCTTACCTATCAGCTTCGTATTCTCATGACCAGGGAGAGGGTGATTGGTGCTACCTTTGAGGAGGTTGTAGACATTGCTCGTGAGATTGAGTCTGTTCGTATCCAGGAGCGAAAGGAGAGGGAGGCCAAGAGGCCTTGAGGATCTAGTAGTTATAGTGGTGCTCCTTTGAGAGGTCAGTTTCAGCATGCCAAAGGCCATCCATTCAGGCATGCTCATCCAGCTCGCCCAGGTTATCGTGGGGCGTCATCGGGTCATGGTTCTCACAGTTTTCATCAGGGTCAGTCATCACTTATTGCCCTTCCAGATCAGAGTTCGTCCCATGGTCCATCAGTTTCGGGCTCTTCTATGCTGAGTGCATCTGCTAATCATTCTGGTGCTAGGGGTCCCCTTCAGTCCCCTTCTCCAGCACCTGGAGTTGTTATGAGTGTAGAGAGTGGGCCATATGTGGAGGCAGTGTCCTCGTCGTCTTGCAGGTTCATCTTAGTAGAGGGGTCAGTCATTGGCTTCAGCGCCAGTTACTTCACCACCACCCGCCCAGCTAGTTAGGGGTGGAGGTCAGTCATCTAGGGTCGCCCTAGAGGAGAAGGTTGATCAGGTGGCGGTCATGCCCGTTTCTATGCACTTCTAGCTAGACCTGATGCTATTGCTGCTGATGTTGTTATCACAGGTATTGTTTCAGTCTACCACAGAGATGCCTCTGTATTATTTGATCCCGGTTCCACCTTTTCTTATGTGTCATCATACTTTACTCGTTATTTGGGTATGCCTTGTGAGTTTCTTGCTTCACCTGTTCATGTATCTACCCCGGTACTATTATGGCAGACTGTGTGTACCAGTACTATTATTGCACCTGTCTGATAGTTTGGATAGCTTCGTGAGGTGATTTGAGACTTAGGAGCATGATCGAAATGAGTTTTGGAGGTCTGGAGTAGATTTAGGCTTGAATTGGCGAAATTGGATTTTTGGCAATTTTTGGTTGATAGGTGAGATTCTAATATAGGAGTCGGAATGGAATTTCGAGAGTTGTAGTCGTTCCGTTGTGTCATTTGGGATATGTGTGCAAAATTTCAGGTCATTCGGATGTCGTTTGGTTGGGTTTTTTATCAAAAGCGTAATTTAGAAGATTTTGGAATTCTTATGCTTGAATCCGATGCGAATTTGGTGTTTTGATCTTGTTTTGAGAGTTCTGAAGGTTGGAACAAGTTTGAATGATGTTATGGGATATGTTGGTATGTTTGGTTGAGGTCTCAGGGGCCTCGGGTGAGTCTCGGGTGGTCAATCGGACCATTTCATGATGTTTGGAATTGCAGAAAAACTGCT
The DNA here is from genome assembly GCF_000715075.1 of Nicotiana tabacum. Lineage (NCBI taxonomy): Eukaryota > Viridiplantae > Streptophyta > Magnoliopsida > Solanales > Solanaceae > Nicotiana > Nicotiana tabacum. The sequence goes on from NC_134090.1 coordinate 107,073,458, forward strand.
GAAGTGTTGCACAGAATTTGACCTTCGCGTTCGCGAGTAGGTCCTCGCGTTCACGAAGGGTTAGCTGGAGAAGGCTGAGATTTTGGCCTTTGCGTTCACGAGGAAGGATCCGCGTTCGCAAAGGGCTGGATGTTTATGCATTGCGTTCGCGGGGAAAGCTCCGTGTTCGCGTAGAGGAATTTGGTCAGTTAGGCTTGAGGTATTTTATTCATCGCATTCACGAGAGAGGTAACACAGTCGTGAAGGATCAAGCTGAGGAGCCATCACGTTCGCAATGTGCAGGTCGCGATCGCGAAGAAGATTTTTTGGTCAAAGTTATTTTGTACTTTGCGAACGCGAGGCGTTGACCGCGTTCGCGAAGAAGGAAATGAGGCCTGGGCAGAATGTTTAAATAGTCGTCTTGTCCGCAATTTTGGGGTTTATTTCTATCATTTTTGAGCATTTTTGGAGCTTTTTGAAGAGGCTTGAAGAGGGATTCAAGGGGAATCACTTGGAGGTAAGATTCATGAACTTAATACTCGATTCTAATGTGAAATGTACCTAATTAATCATGGAAATTAAGCCGAGGATTGAAGAACTAGGGTTTGAAATTGGAAACCAAGAAATTGGGATTTGAGGGGTCGTTTGTGGTTGGATTTTGGTGCTTTTGGTATGAATGAACTCGGGGAATGATAAGAAATCCATTGATGTGAATTTTATCGACTTCCGGGATGTGGTCCCGGGGGTCGGGTTTTGGTAATTTTGGGATTTAAGTTGTAAATTGATTGTTTTCGCTTGGGCTTCGTTCCCTTAGCATATTTTGACGTCGTGATTCTGATTTTGGATAGATTCAACGCGAGTGGAGGCCAATTCGAGGGGCAAAGATGTCGCGGGCTAGAGATTTGACCAGATTGAGGTGAGTAATGATTGTAAATAATGTCCTGAGGGTATGAAACTCTGGATTGCACATCGTTGTGCTATATTGAGCTGACACACACGCTAGATGACGAGTGTAGGGTCGTGCACTATTGAGATTGTGACTTAGTCCGTCCTGAATGACTATTTTACCGCGTATTTGACTGAAAAATATTTGTCATCGTCATGTTTTGGGTTGAATGTCATATTTGGGCCTCGTGCCAACTATTTGAACCCTTAGGGGATTTTTATTGATATTTCCTCACTGTTTTAACTTTATACTTGAACTCAATCATGTTGTATTCTACTGTTTTCATAACTCAGCCATGTTTACTATATTTTAACACTTAAATGATCTTTAAATGATATTTTGGGCTGAAAGTCATGTTTTATTATTACCCGAGTGGCTTGTGAGGATTTTGACTGAGTAAGGCCGAGGGCCTACGTTGTGAGGAAGCACCTGATTATGATTAAGAGGCCGAGGGCCTGAGATTTGTACGCCATGAGGTGGTTTGTTGATATAAGGCCGAGAGCCTAGTGATGATGCCACGAGATGGCTTAATATTGCACTTGGGCCGTAAGGGGCCCCTCTAGGAGTCTACACACCCCCATTGAGCGCGGTTACCCATTGTGATGTAAGATATAGCCCGAGGGGCTGGTATTGTTTTGAGATATTGCCCGAGGGGCGGATTTGTTGACATTGAGCCCGAGGGGCGAACCTTATGTGCTTATCTTCCTTGTTGCATGTCATTTACCTGCTTAATTGTTAAAAAGGCCTTTTATGAAGTTTAAACTGAACTGAAGTGATTTTTACATATCTTTACTGATTCACTATTTTACTGGTTTTTTACTGCTTCATTATAGCCTGTAATGTGCCTTACATGATTTCTTGCTCTCAGTCTTTATTTATGATTATTACTCACTGAGTTGGAGTACTCACTTTACTCCCTGCACCTCGTGTGCAGATTTAGGCGTTATTGATCCTGCTAGCGAGAGTTGAGAGCTCCCAGCAGACTTCGGAGTCCACAAGGTAGCTGATTGGCGTCCGCACTCCCGTGTTTCTCCCCTTTTTATCTCATTTGTATCTCTTTTCAGTTATTCTGTAATAGTTTGGTAGGCATTTCAGACTTGTAGTGTATTGATAGTTGCTCATGACTGGTGACACCCCGGTATCGGGCTGTGTTGGGTTTATTTTTCGCAAACTATTTTGTTAACTTCTTCCTTTTGGATTATTTATGACGTTTTAGACTTAATTCTTATTGTTAATCGTTTAAAACTGGAATGGGGAAGTGTCGGCTGGCCTTGTCTTCACGAGAGGCGCCATCATGACCGGGTCCAGGTTTAGGGTCGTGACATGGGCTATGTCAGGGATTGATTTGTGATGATTTGTGATAGCCTGGGGGCATTCTTGTTTTTGATATCTGTGTAGTGGTACGTACCTATGTGAGCTTTATTTTTTGGAAGTTGTGAGAAAACACTCTACGTGTTGTCCATTCTTTTCCTTATGCTTACCAGCTGGTATGAATCATGTTAGGACACTTGCACAATCATACACGTAGTTAACACTCTTACCGAATAAGAAGTTTTGTTGATATTGTTGAGTATAGATGTACACCCTTGTTTACTTGACCTCTATGTGAGATCGGTTCTATTTGGCATGTGAGTTGTCAGCATGATTATGAGGTGTGATGAGGGCACATGATGCCAAGTGTTAGGGTTCAGGTATTGAGACCCATAAGTTATGATTTGTCCGAGGTTCGTTAATTCGTGGAGTTTGTTGAATAAGACCTGATGTGAAAACTGTCGTACTTGCAGAGTTATTACTTGTCCTTGTTGTATCTGTGATTTCGAATTTAGGTTGCATTTTCGCTCACTCTTTTGTATTATTATTATAGTGTTCCGTTGTTACTTGTTGTTTCCTTTCTATTGCAATAACTGTATCGTTAGTCATATTGTGTAGCCTTTATGTAGAAATCATAAATTGTTGTTCTATACTCATACTTGTTCCGTTTATTAGACAAGTAGGTGTCTTGACTTTTCCTCATCACCACTCTACTGAGGTTAGTCTTGGTACTTACCGGGCACCGTTGTGGTGTGCTCATGTTATACTTTTGTACATTTTTGTACAGATCCAGGTTTTGGCTCGTTAGTAGATGTGCGGATCGTTGTTGTGGATACTCGAGGTAAACCTGTTGCGATGTTCGCAGGCTTCGGAGTCACCTTCCTATTTTTGGCATTCACACTGTTTTACTTAATTCCAAACAGTTGTATTTAGAAGTTGTAGTAAACTTTGTAGAGCTTATAACTTGTACTACTAGTTTTGTGATATTGTAAATTCTGTAAAGATTTCTATATCAAGATTGTTAGATTTTCTTTATTATTGTTGATAATCAGTAAATATTAGGCTTACCTAGTCCTTAAGGCTAGGTGCCATCATGATACCTAATAGAGGAAAAATTGGATCGTGACAAGTTGGTTTCAACAAAAGACATTGTAGATTTATAGTTAAACCCAACTCGTATGAAGCTCTTAGTTGTAAAATATAGATTTTTAGGGAATGAATGAAAGAAGAACCAAATCCTGGCATTAGTAGGCTCGTTTGAAACAAGACACGAACAAAGAGAAAAGGATTATATATTTATATCAGAAAAAGTAAGAAAAATTAAATTTTTTCTTATCTTTGAAATCTAGGATCCCCCTCTTGTTTCCTTAGTTAATTTTTAGAAATAAATTATATACAAAAGAAATTTCTTGGAGAGCAAACAATCTTTTTTTTAAACTAATTTTCATTTTTTTTTTTTTACTTTTTTGTTCAAGTTACTATTCATGATGCAACAGTAACATTTTTTTCTTTTCTTTTGCTCTTAATGTTCAAGAAATCTCAAGAATTATCAAAAATAAAATCTTGACATAACTGCTCTAATACCACTTGATAATAACAGGGTCGGGAATTCAAACAAGATTTAGAATTTGAAAAGTATATGTGGAAGGAATAACAATAAGTAATTCAATGACTAGAATTTAAGTACAGAAAATAAAGGATATCGGAAAATTCAGGGAAGGAATTCCAAGAACTCAAGATCTATAGCTTTGACAAGATCCAAGAAACAACGTTGTATACCGAGAAATCGAAGGGTCCAATTTCTCATTATTAAGGCATTTCAAGAAATCATCTCGAGAACTTGACGCTGCGAGGCTGTGGTCGAGCTCCCTCCCTCGAGGTTTGTTGACGCCCGACCTAAGGACAATGTTGGCCACGGTCATGACGGGAATGGGGAGTTCCCTAGGCATGCAGCTAGTACTGGCAGAGCCTGGCGCCATCTAGTTGTTCCATCCCCCTATTTTTGTAATTAATGTTTTTGTACTATGTTGGGATTCCCCTCCTATATAAAGGGGATCTTTGGCATTTTGTAATCTCTCTGGTTGCTTCAGCTACTCCACACGAAATATACAAGAATCTTTTCTTTGCTCTCATACACTCTCTTGATATTATTGCTTTCATTTATTATCTCCATGTTTGTTCATCATTTATTGCATATCATTGGCCATAAAGAGCCTCCATTGATTTTATTATAACTGTTAGTCACATAGCAATTGCCTTCGATAGCTCATAATCAAGCTCCGGGATCGATCTCGAGGCCCGGAATCGACAAGCCCGAGACCCAAAGTAACTGACCTATCGATTTTATTATAGCTCTCTTCTTTAATTTATTTCGTCTCTAAGTCTCACATATCTAGCATCAACTGCTTAACAAACTAGCATAAAATTAGATCACGTATTTTTAGAGTCCCATCAACAAATTTAATTGTTATTACCATTTTCACGGTAAACAAGCGTTTTTGATTTATTGAAGAAATCAAACGCCTTTACTTAAAAACTAATCAAAATAATAGATTCAGATCTTGACCGCTTCACGAATAACATGAGACAACAATTAATAACTAGTATTAATCGCCTTCTAAGAATACCACAAAGGAATCAATAATATAACAATAAAGAAGTTATAATGATATCACAACAAAGAAGTTATCTTATTACCTTGAACTAGGAACTAGTAAAGGTTGAAAGATAAATCTCAAAGCATAAGTAACACAGGTTCAAAAGAACTCTCAAAGTATAATATTATTAATCAATAGTGCAATACACAATGAATGAAAAGAACTCCTATTTATAGGAGCAAAAATTCCTTAAAAATAAGAAGGTTGGATGCCAAGGTATAAAAGAAACCCTAAAAGATTATTCTAGAATAAAACCCCAAACTTGGACGCTAAGCTAAAGATTAGAAAACATAATAAAAACTAATAAAAATAAGAGGGTGTGCAGCCAAATCTCTTTGGCTGGTTTGAGCCTTAAACCCACTAGTTTGGGATATTAGTTAGGACTCTAATTGGGCTCCTTTTGAAACAACCTCTTTTGGACCTCTTTAAATTTCATTTTGAGCTCTCCTGGGTGTCCTTTTGGTGGACTACAAAGGTTAATTTTGAGACCCAGATCGTCCTCCTCTCTGACTTTAATTTGGCCACCAAATAAATAAAAAACTTGAACAATTTATCTTTTTGGGGCTTGAGCTCTTCCTATACAATTAAAAGCTTCTTTATTTGCGATTGAAGTCCAGCAACCATAGTCTGCAATTCTTTAACTTAATACCTCGTAACTGGCCTTCTTGGAGCTTCCAAAACTCTATCCTTGTCGTTGATGCTATTAGTCTCCATTAATTCTGCTTCTAGTCTTCCCTTTATTTTACACCAAAACGATTCCCACCAAAAGAATCATGGGGGATACTCATTCTTACAATGCAAACATTGAAACACCAATATTTGTTTTTAGAAGTATATATACATCTTTTTTTAACATCACCTTGTTGCATCACTATCCTTTAACTTCCACATCACAATATTCTCATCTCTTCCCCCAAACTTATGCTCTTAGCTTAGGTTGTAACTTCAAGTTGCTTGAGAAGGTTGAGGCATGGAACGAGGATAAAAACAAATGGGAAAGAGCTTGTAATATGGTTGTCAAATAAAAGGACTAAAGGTTCAAAGGGGTTGACTAGGGAACATGTATAAGGGTAGGCAATTAAAAAGCTCAAACGATCAAAGGAAATCCTAATATCATTTTTTAAACCAAGTGCAAACTAGGATTTTGCTTGAAAACATACTTAGGGCAAGTTCTATACCACAAAAGAAGAAAATGAACTCACAAAAATTCACACCACTCATGGCACATCTAAAGCTCAAGTAAAATACTTATTCAAGGTCCAATTGAAACAAACGAATGCAAAAAATTCACATATAGCCTAAAAGACTATTCAATGAATCAAGGAGCCAAAAATAGAACCTAATAGTCACAAAAAGGATTATCACTTTAATCATTTTTCATTTCAAACCACCAAAAATTCATATGCTAAAGTGTAAATATGTCGGTACCAAACAAGTCAAACATTAGTTTGTGGACAAAAAGATCACACCCAATAATGATTTTATTCACTACTAGCTACTACACTAACTAAAAATAATTCTTAAGAGATAAAAAATAAACAAGACTAATTCCCTTAAGAAAGTTGTCATGCCATCCATTATAAGGAAAGTCACCCGGTTTAAAGTAAATTATTTTCTTGGAAAAGAACCGCAACATAAAGAAAAACTAAGGAGTTTCATTAATATTACTAACAAGTAAAGAATGTAAGAAAAAGTGAAAAACTAGAGTTAACATGCTACAAAAAACTATACTAACATGCTAGAAATAAACTACAAAATATTACCAATAAACTACAAAATTTAACTAATCTATTAAGTTCAAAAAATAGCCATGCTCCACATACATCCGTTGCATATAAATCAGCCACCCCTAACAAAACGTGTTGCACTGTCCTCAATGCAACAAAACAAAATATGGTAAAATGGTGGGAGGTGCTCCCTGAAATCGGTATCACTCGGAGATGGATGTGGAGGAAAATTTGAGCTCCAAAACCTCCTTCTCATCATCATCTGAGTCATGTGTACCACAGAATGAACTCAGATTTTTCATCGTTTTGGTCTGAAATTTGTTCTCTTTTTTCTCATGCTCTTTGAACTTTAGATGTTGCCTCTCAATATTTCAATGCCTCTGGCTTATGTCCTCCAACCTGCTTTTGATCGATTTTTGCTCTTTAACTAAATCACCTAGATATGGTGTGTCCTCGGTCCTAGTAGAAGTGTCCTCCCTACACTGACAAGGAGGAAGGCCAACTACAAATCAGCGAATATGTGCATCGAGGCTGTAGATTTGACTGGAGAGGTGGCACATAGTGGGAGGTTCGAATGGAAGTGGTCTAATGAAGTCATATGGCCCTGATGCAGCTCTGGAAGAACCCTCAGGCCCAGTGGTAGTCTCAGTAAACTGCCCAAATGAAGGAGATATATCACGGCCCCAATTACCTTCTGTGGGATGTCGTGATGGCACCGAGTCCTCGACTAGGTAAGCCTAAGATTCAAAAATAGCTTGAAAGAAATAATTAACAGAAACACTAAAACAAGTCAAATAAACTCATAACATCTCCTGAAACAGAATCTCAACAATACACTCCCCAAAACCGGTGGAACTGGGTCATAAGCTCTACATAGTACGCTAAAATGTCTACTACATCACTGCCTGAATGAAAAATACAACATGAGTAAAGGTAAAGGAAGTTTACTCCGAGGCCTGCGGGCACCGAGCAGATATATCTTGAAGTCTCCGGAAGCAGGTGACAGTCGATCACTAAGGTCCGGCATGAGCAGCCGTACCTGGATCTGCACAAAAAGATGTGCAGAAGCGTAGTATGAGTACACAACAATGGTAACTAGTAAGTATCAAGCCTAACCTTGGTAGAGTAAATAACTGATACGGCGGTAACTTATTATTTATGGAAATATAATAAGGATAAATAATGGAAGGCGGAGAAATAACTGATACGAAGCAAGTTAATAGCATGAACAATACTAGAATTTAAGAATGGAAATAACATGAATAAATCAATTAAAGAAAACCACAATGATCATATACGGACAATGATTGATAGAACAAGAAAGAACAAAACAACAAGAAGTATTCCCACTAAGAAACCCTTTTTAACATGATATAAAAAACAAGAATCACAACGAGGTACCGCCTCATGTACAATAAGATTCTCAACGGAGGTACCGCCTCGTATCACAATTCACAATCTCAATCATAATATTTCCTTATACCGCTGCGTAAGCCTTATATTTAAATAGGCTTTTAAAATATTTTTACCAAAATAGCTACACGCACTTTAGCCCACTTTACGATGTCGCGTGGCTGCACGTAGTTCCCCTACAAGCAACACGCGCATAAGTCTCACCTTATGCCACCGAATGCACATTAAACCATAGCCTTATACTGTCGCATATGCGTCAATATTACTGTGTATGGTAAAATTGGAGGGTCCAATTTTCCTTCGTTACAATGCCTCGTAGGCACGTCTCAAAGGCTCAAGACCATGGTCAAATTTCATCCCTCGAGGTCCATCGACGCTCGACCTCGGAGCAGCACGGACTGACTATTAGGGGGAGAAAGTGGGAAGTTCCCAAGGCATGTAGCTAGAGCCGATAAAGTCTGTCAGGCTAGTCTGAGCCCGCATCATGGCATCAACTAGTTGTACCATCTCCATATCTTTGTAATAAATGCACTTGTACTATGTTGGGATTTCCCCTCATATATAAAAGGGATCCTTGTCATTTTATAGATATCTGTTTCTCAATACTAAATACACAAGAACGTCCTCTCTGCTCTCTAACACATTCTCTTGATCTCATTAATTCATTTATTGCTCATATTTATTGTGTTCTATTTATTGTTCTTCATTTATTGATTATTATTGGCCATAAAGAGCCGTTATTGATTTATTTGAAACTATTAGTCTCCATAGACCACCCTCGATAGCTCATAACTGAGCATCAGCCTCGACCATAAGACCCTCGAATAGGCAAGCTCGAGGCCCCGATTATTGATCATTCAGTTTGGTTATCGCCTTACTCTAAAGCTCTTATCTCGTTTATAAGTCTTTCATATAGCATCAACTGCCTAACAACTAGCATAAAAATAGATCATGTATTTTTAGAACCATTAAATCAAATTTAATTATTATTACATTTTCACGGTAAACAGTATGGCGCCCACCGTGGGGATAAAAATAATAGTGATTATTTTCTTGTTGGTTTAACTACATAACGCAAGTTATCTTTCACACTTTTTCTTGCCCATGATCTTTGATTTCAGGTCAAAATGTCTAACTCAGTAAACAACAATCTTGAGAATCATGGAGAAAATGGTGTGGATGTTCCAGGTGTTGGTGTACCACCGCGAAACCCTGAGAACGCACCAGAACTGATTCCCGTGGACGCGGTCTCACGTGATGCTAAACACGTCAATGTAAGCTCCCACACTAACAGAAGCGTGCACCAAGGAGACCAGCAATAAGCTCAAGAAACCCTGGCTAGGGAAGAACGGGAGGTTAGCCTTCACGTTATTTTTGAAATAATGCAGGCACAACAGCTAGTGATTTCTCAGCTGCAAAGTCACCAAAAACCTCCCAGCAAGGTAGCGCCGGGGACGGCTCCCACAGCCGAGCAGGTACTGGAGAGATCAAGCAACAACGGGTCGATAGACGATCCCGCCATCATAAATATGCTTGAGGACCTCACAAAGAGGATCGAATTGGGCAAGAAGAAGATAGAAGCCAATGACAAAAAGGTCAGACCTATAACTCCAAGGTCGACCAAATTTCGGGCGCACCCCCGATCCTAAAAGGTGTGGATTCGAAAAAGTTCATACAAAGGTCGTTCTCAGAGGAAGTGGCTCCGAAACCCATTCCAAAGAAGTTCATAATGCCATACCTTCAAAAATACAATGGAATCTCAGACCCAATGAGCACGTTAATGCTTACACTTGTGCAGAGAAGGGCAACGACCTAAAGGACGACGAGATCGAGTCTGTCTTACTAAAGAAGTTCGGGGAAACACTCTCGAAAGGGGCCATGATGTGGTATCACAACCTAGCTCCTAACTCTATAGACTCATTTACCATGCTGGCAGATTATTTCATAAAGGCACATGCCAGTGCCATCAAAGTAGCAACAAGGAAATCCGACGTCTTCAAGATCAAGCAGAGAGAGAATGGCATGCTGCGAGAATTCATATCTCGCTTTCAGATGGAACGAATGGAACTACCACCAGTCTCAGACTACTGGAAAGTACAGGCCTTCACGCAAGGTCTGAATGAAAGAAGCTCTGTGGCTTCGAAGCAGCTAAAACAGAATTTGGTTGAATATCCCGTTGTGACCTGGTCGGACGTTCACAACTGATATCAATCAAAATTCAGGGTCGAGGACGACCAACTGTTGTTATCCAATTTTTCCCAAAATATTTAAAATTGCATATATACCTTCAAAACCATGTATTAATAGCAATTAGTATTTTTTTACAATTTTTCTATATTTTTATTAATTTATCCAGCATTTTGGTTTCCAATAAATAATTACAAAATGGCATTACAAATGATTTCAGAAGCATCTTTTGATTTAACTTATTATTTATGGTCTTATTTGAAACAAATTATTGCATAATTGGCCAAATTGGCATCTTTTGGCTATAATTGCAATAACTTTGCAATTATAGCCCAATCATATGATTTCATACTATTTTTTGACCGAAAATTAATCGTTTGTATTTTGAAATACCAAGTAATCTTTTTCAACTATTTTCTATGCATAAAAATCATTTTGTACAATTATTAGCTATTTTTATAAATTATTTTATTCAATTAATTGGGTATTTAACAAATAGCTTCATTTTATTTCAATTTTAACCCAACTAAGCCAGCCCCAAAACCCCAATTAAATCAGCCCAATACCCCAGGCCCAAACCTAAATTCTACCCGACCCAAGTCCGCCCAGATCCTGGCCGTTGATCATTTTTTATCAACGGTCGAGGTTAATTCCTTCGTAATTTAACCTAGTCGACTACACCCCACCCCCAAAACCCTCATTTTCCTCTCTTTCACTCTGTTGTTCACTCATTCATTCTCTCTCAAGCCCTCTGCTAAACCTAAGCTTCTACTATCGTTAGCTCGCCGGTATCAATGGTGGTTCCACCACCACCCCTAGACTTCCTGGCTCCCTCACATGCCGGATACTTTCTACATTGAGGCTCTCAAAGGAACTAGAAGGCGGTTCACTCACCTCCCATGGTTTCTATGTCGTTCTCAGGCCGTCCATGGCCGCCCGAGTAAGATTCTACCGTCTTCGGCTAGAGCCTGTGCTTTCTACGCCGGTTCTCTTTCTGTCTGGGTTGTCTCTATGGAGCCCTAACTACTAGCTCACGATTTCTTAGATATGTAACAAATCTGAGTATATTTTGAGTGATCTTTACTATTTTCTTGATAATCTTTCCGATTTTTCAAAAACGTCTCTTCATCTTCAAAACTAGGGTTTCTTAACCCCTTTTCAACATGACTTCTCCTCTGATTTTTAGTATTATTCTATAATTTCTACTATGTTTAAAAATTTTGTTTAAGTTTTCCTTTTATCCAATTCATTATGTCGAAAACCCTAATTTCTTAGTTTTGATCCTGGGTTTCTAAGTTTGTTTTTGATAATATGTTCAACTAATCTGTAAGTTTCTCATGAACACTCCATGATTCTGAGATCTTTACCCTATGTTTTCTTGTTAGGTTTTTTGACTTCGACTATGCCTGCCTTTTATGTGTTTATTCCCATAAAATTTGTGGCTATTTCATCTCATCAATTCCATCATTTACTTTAAACCCCGGATTTATGTGATTCTTTTACACTATTCTTATGTGTGTTATGTTTGCTTCGTTCAGTTGTGATACTTTCCTTTGGTCAGTGTTACCTTCTAATGGAATCCCTGATTCCCTGTGATTGGTATACTTTATTCCCTACTGATTTCAATCTAAATATTTTCTTGCCTTATTTTGTTTTGGATTATGTTATCAAATTGATTCTTAGACATTCTCCTTAATTAGAATTTGTCGAACCTAGCCTCTATTACCTGCTCTGAATTTGTCGAACCTAGCCTCTATTACATGCTCTATACTATGCTTATTTCCTTATGTTTCATGTTTAATCTCACATTGATTCTTTCCTTATTTTTTATTTTTTTGCACAGTTTGAAGTTAACTCCCTTAATTAAGGGAGTACTTATGCTGATTTTATAATAATTGATACCTAGTTCCATAGTTTCAAGCTATATATACGCTCTCTCATTAACACACATAGACGGAACACATTGGTTCAAAACTCTCTCTCTCACACTAAAATCTCTCTACCCTCTTTTGTGATTACTTACTATTGTTCTAAGTTAGTCGGCTGCAAGCCAAGGCTAACTATTGTACTCTCATATTCTTCACTTTTTTTGCTTACTGTCACTTTACTGGTATGTCCTGATTTCAATTCAAGTTCCAAAACCAATATGCTTCATTTACTGCTTCAGCTTATCATCTTTCTGATTTGTTTATATCTATGGTTATGTTTTTCAATGTGTAATTGACATGCTTGCATTATGGCTTCATCTAGCATGCTAGGTATACTCTCCTGGTAGTCTGTTTTAATATGACCCTGTCCTGCTTTGAATACTTGTCTACTTATTGTCCAGTTTTGACATGCATTTACTTTGCAAACTGAATTGTCACTTTAGATGTCTGATTCAATGATTGTCTCTGAAATCTATATTGTGTTGATATCACTAGCTATTTCCTAATCCCATAAACCCTTACAAGGATTGCTATGCTCCTGTAACTATGTGTTTACCTACATGACTTATGTGTCCCCAAATCCCTTGACCCATGTTTGTGGCTGTTGAACCTACCTTGGTTCTATGATCTCTGGCTGTGTATGAACCTGTTTTGGGAGTGTTGTGTTTCGACTATTGTTTACTACTCCACTCTCTTTTCAAAATTGTCTTTGTTGTCTTTTACAAAACTATTTCAAACAAGTCCCTTTTTCAAATTGTTTCCCTACTCAAATCTTTTCAAGCACTCTCACCTCTACTCTTAGGTTTTAAGTTCTGCCCCTCTAATGTGTGACTGCTTAGGGATCCCTATGAGATCCCTATGAACTCTGATACATTAAAGTTGGCCCGTCCATGCACTTACTCATGAAATCTAGGTGTGAGCACTGCCCGGGATCCCTTGAGGTCCTTAGGGAACTCTGACACACCCGAATTATATGAAAGGCTATAAGGCAATCTAGCATTGGAAAATTTGGAAATCTGGGCCTATTGGTAGGCTCCCTATAGAGTAATTTCTTATTTTTCTTATCTACTTATGTAATTCATTCGATATTGGCTTGTAATAATTTGTAAACGAACATTGGGGTTTGGATAGTGAAATGAGAGGGTAGCTATGCATGTTATAGATATCAAAAGGGTAGAAACCATGTTTTAGGTCTATATTTCCTGTATGTGCAATAGAATCCATGCATGCAAAGCATATCATGTATTAGAAACCATGCTCCTAGGTTCCATGTCTACTACCTTCAGCATTTCATTTTGACATCTCTATTATCACTTAGAAATCCTGTTTCTAGGATAAATGACATTAAAGATAAACTGTCACCTATGAGTTTTGAAATCATGTTTTAACCTGCTGTGCATTTAGAAATCCTGTTTTAGGAATTCTGCATATAAACCATTATGAACTTAATACATGCATCTTAGATACCATACTTTAGGATCTCATTCGTACTTGCGCAGTCATACCTAGTGTAAACTACTGATTATGGAAGATGTAAAAACAGCTTCACATTTGATTATCCTGTTTGAAATAAGTGGTAATAATCCCTGCATTTTGTAACACTTAGAATAGTACACTTTAGGTAAAATAACTCGTTCATTGTTCTAATAGTTCTGGTAATAATTGTGTATTATCTTACGCCTAGGCAAGCCTTCGATAATCCAATTTCTTATAAAATTGGAAACTGCCCCTTTGTGTGTACTGCTTAATGATTAACAGGCTTAAAATTAGTAGACAAACTAATTAGGGCCCCTACTTCTGAGTTATAAAATGAATCTGTATATCTATCGTGTTTTGATACTCACCTAGACGTCATGTCTTAGGATACTGTTGCCCTTATCTGTATTTGAGTCGTGTTGTTTGCATGCCTTATCTATGGAGGTAAACTGAGCCTCTTATTTGCTCCTTCCTGTTCTTATTTGCTAAGAGTCTTATGTGTTATTTCTTGTCGCCTTAGTATTTTTCCTTTAAACCTTAGGGGTCGGTCTAGAACGGCCTATAGGTAGAGGTCCTAAATCTCCTCTAAGACCATTAAGAAGGGACGGGTAATAGCACGCAATAGAGTTCGCTAACCTACACTCACATTAATAACCACTAAGGGGGTGGGAAGGGTAGATATGGGTTATGATGACTACGTGCTAATGTTACGTGTAGCCCCTAATTAAGGAGTGTTTACCGGACATTGTGTGGGGTGATCCTATAGGCTAACCAACCTAGGACCCCTCCTTTCCCAAATCCCTTCTATTTAAAACTTCGTTTTATATACAACTTGTTCAAAACCTTTGCCTTAATTATTCGAGTTCCAACATGCTTTACTTGCAAAATTATTTGATTCAATTATTTATTTGTTAATGGACTAATTAATAAGTATAAGTTCGGTCAGGACCCACAGTTGTGGACCAAGAGGTGTGCCTAACACCTTCCCCTCAAGGTTATTTTGAGCCCTTACCCTAATCTCTGGTAATGCAAACCAATCTAAGAGTTAATCGCTCTAGGTGCCCTAATGCACCATAATCTGTTAGGTGGTGACTCTTCAAATACCCAATTCCCAAAAGGGAAATGAGTTATTACCCCCCATGAATGTCGAAACTCGGACCTCTCTTCGTGGAGGGAAAAACGGGGCACGACAGCATGGAAACTTTGCTGGGGATACCTTTAGGCTCTTACCATAATGAACTTATCTTTTTACAAACTAGTCCAAGCATGCTTTATCCCATACCCTTCTCCCTTAGTTGAATTTAACGGTCCATTTTTTAAGAGTTTATGTTTCTTTATCCCTGAAACTGAGTTGTCTCTTTATTTCTTTTTCCCTGTAACTGTCTTTCAATTATTTAAATGTTGTATTTATTTTTCCTGCGTGCAAATATTTAACTACATGTTATTAATTGCTACATAAATCATGCTCTGCATCGTTTTCCACTCATGCGTATCAAATCCTATAGCGACACTTTAAGGAATGGTTGCGCTCCTCCTATTTACTACCCTTAAATTCGGAAAGGCTTATTTGGGGTAAAACCAGTTGATCAGTGGTGCAGTCGACGGTTCCGTGCCTTCCCCCTCGAGTTTTCTGCTTGAGGGTACTATTCTAAAACCCCATAGAAACCTTACTTTGGTTAAAATTGTGCATGCATCATGGTCAAACCTAGTCGGATCAGTTATGTTGTCCACATAATGATCCTTTAAGATAAGCCTTATCCAAAGTCCATCGGGTTTTCCATAATTCCAATGGACACAACCACGTTTTGTGCATTAATTTTAAGAACTAAATGCCGATATGCTGATCATAAATATATAAATAGTTGAGTCCGGTGGGGGTAAGGTGTAACCCTTTTGTTTTGCAGAAAATGAAGCACAAGGTCCCCAGATTCGGTATGGTTAGCAACATCCCACCATTACTGCTAGATTGGTGGGAGGACCTTTTCTCAAGTGACAAGAAACATGTGACAATGTACCTTGGTAACCTGCCTTCCTTGCTAGATATTGAGCCAAACAACAAATTGAGCGAAGCTGCCACTTTATTTTGGGATAGTGCAAGGGTTGTGTTTCGTTTCGGCGACATAGAAATGACACCGCTTCTAGATGAAATTGGAGGGCTTGCAAGATTGACTTCGGACAGTCCCAGGCTATTGGTACCAGAAAATCTTACGGGCAGGGGATTTTTACAGATGATGGGGCTGAAGAAAAATATCGACCTGGTGTGCTTAAACGAATCTTACATGCCTTTAGAATACCGGTACGAGAGGTATGGCCATAGCAAGTCTTTCTGTACTTACCATGATGAGATCTCTCTCACTTCTCTAGGTCACATCCACCGCAGAGTGTTTGTATTCATTGTGCGCTTCCTGGGCCTGATAGTGTTCCCAATGAAAAAGGGAAGAATCCACATTAGGTTGGCCATGGTCGCCAACACTATGATGGAAGGGATTAATGGAAAAATATATACCATAGTCCCCATGATCATAGCCGACATTTATAGGGCTCTGGAGCATTGTCAAAGAGGGGTCAATCATTTCGAGGGTTGTAATTTGTTGTTGCAGTTATGGTTGTTGGAGCATTTCCAAAAGGGTCGCTATCGCCATGAATTTCCGCGAAGGGCTTGGAACGACCATATTGCCTTCCATCACCCTAAGAAGATGACTTACATTCCAAATAGATTTGCTCAGCCGGAAAGCACCAAATAATGGGTAGAGTTCTTCGACAATCTGACCGAGGAACAAGTGCAGTGGATGTTTGAATGGTTTCCAATAGACAAATTTATTATCAGGTCCAGGGATGCTCCGCACTTGGTACTGATAGGTTTGAGAGGGATATAACCATATGTCCCTATGCGAGTTATGAGGCAAGTAGGCAGAAAACAGGTTGTACCAAGGGTTGTCAAGATGAGTCATTTCAGGGCAGACTTTCAAGATGACGATGTCCCTTACAAGTGCCAAGCTCAGCACATGTGGCACTACAAAATCATTGTGGAGAAGAACATTGTTGAGCCAGACAAGTATCATGCAAGATGCGAGCCTCTCTACCCATCATGGTTGGAGGACAATTTGAAAGGAATGGTGACACCAGGGGCCGATCGTAGGGAACAGAATCATAGATGAGGAAGTTAAAGCTTATGTCAAATACAACAGGCTGCACAAGAAGGTCCACGACTCTGAGAATGAGCACCGGGAGATACATGAGAGGAATGCGAGGTTGATCGAGGAGTGGAAAGAAAAGACAGTCACTTCCACTAGAAAACTGGAATATCTGGAGCGAGGAATAGTGGAGCTGGAAGGTAAGGTCATAAAGAGGATTGAAAATTGCCAGAACGCTGAAGGAGTTGAAGGAGGACATCTGGCCAGAGCCTACTTGCTGCTGGGGCTGCGCGAGCTAGGGGATCTATATGATGGAGTCTGGAAGATCGAATCTGGGGAAGGTCCTTCTAGGACCAAATAGGCTAGATTTATTTGTTTTTCCTAAAATGTAATAAGGCCAAGTGCCAGTAGTGACTTATTTTATTATTATCTTAGTATTGTTTTGGGATTCGTCTATTTTTATATTATGAAATAAAGCATTTATTGGCATTAAAAGTTCTCCAAGTTTATTTGTCGCTAGGCCCACCTCAGGCACAACGAGGTTCCCAAAGTAGGACACGAATTTATATTTCCGCAATATGTGTTTAAATACTTCAAAGGCTTCAGGATCATCACTGACTTGTTACCTTTTTTGTTTTTCTTTATTTCGATTATTCCCATCCCCTTAGGTTGGTTCACTCATACTGGCCTCATCAGCATACCACACCAGATCTAGAGGCCCTCCACCTCCTCCTCCTCGAAGCAACACAAAAGGTAGAGGAAAAGCAAAGATGGATGACTTAAGTGGAATCCGAAAGGAAAATGTTGAGAACACAGAGACTTCAGATGGCCGTAGCACTCCGGCCCCAAATGATCTAGTCTTGAGACTGGAAAAAAAGATACTGGAATTGCAAGGAGAACTTGATCAGGTTCACAACTTGGCAAACTTGTCGCTCACCCTCAATTTCCCCGATATCCACCAACAAAACACAAAGAACCCAACACCTCTTCAGAACATACAAGACCAACATCCACAAAATCCTACCGCACCAAATCAATACGCAACTCCACCCCGAAATATCAATCCGCTGTCAATACCAACTCCACCACAACATCATCATTACCAATTCATTACCTGCCAACCACCACTTACCACACTCCCCAAAATACACCACTACTCATTCTCGATTCCTAAAACTCCACCAATGACCATCACTATACCCAAGTTCTGGGCACCCATGAAAGTAACCCTATATATGTGGAAACTATACCTCATTCCACCCAACCAATCTCCTATACACTGGAATCCTCCGATAAGGACATGCTCATTAAAAACATGGCTGAAGAACTCAAGAAGTTAACAAGCCGAGTTCAGGGTGTTGAAGGAGATAGAGGAATAGAAGGTTTGAACTATGAAGATCTGTGCATATAGTCGGATGTCGAACTGACAAAGGGGTACAAACCTCCCAAGTTCAAAATGTTCGATGGTACAGGTGATCCCAGGGTTCATTTAAGGACTTATTGTGACAATCTTGTCGGGGTCGGGAAAGATGAAAAGATTCGGATGAAGCTCTTTATGAAGAGCCTTACTGGGGACGCCTTGTCTTGGTATATCATCCAAAATCCCAAGAAATGGTCCAATTGGGTAAGCATGGCATCGGACTTCATGAATTGGTTTAGGTTCAACACAGAGAATGCACCAGATATCTTCTACATTCAGAATCTTAAGAAGAAACCTACTGAGACTTTCCGAGAATACGTTACTTGTTAGAGGTCAGAAGCGGCCAAGGTCAGGCCCTCTTTGGACGAAGAAAAGATAAATAAATTCTTTGTCAGGGCATAGGATCCACAATATTATGAGAGGTTGATGGTTATCGAAAATCACAAATTCCCTGACATCATCAAACTCAGAGAAAGAATCGAAGAAGGACTCAAGAGCGGGATGGTAACAAACTTCGAGGCACTGCAAGCCACGAATAAGGCTCTACAATTAGGTGGCATATCGAAGAAGAGAGATGTTGGGGCAGTAATGGTGGCCCGGGGCCCAAAATCTCCACTTACTTATCAGACACCTCCACCCACATATCAAACACCTCCACCCACATATCAAGCACCTCCACCAACATACCAAGCATCACCGCCTACATATCAACCTTCATCTCCCAGATATTCCCAACCAACCACTGTCCATCACACCTATAACTCCCATCCCACTTCCAATCACCACTAGCTCGCCAAAATTATCCAAGACCTAGACCAACTTCGACCGAAAGCCACCATACAATACACCGCCATTGTTGAGCCCATCGACCAACTGTATGAAAGGTTGAAAGTTGAAGGTTATGTCACTCATGTTCCCGCTGTGGCATTAGAAAATCCATCCTGTCACACCTCCTTTTTCCTACCCCCGGAAGGGTATAGGGGATTTTTTCCAATTTAAGTGACAATCGAGGAAAGTTGACTCTATTTATGGTCCACAAACACAGAAATCTGGGTAAGAAATTCTGTTAACCCAGGAGATGGTGTTAGGCATTCCTGGGTTCCGTGGTTTTAGTACGGTCGCTCAACTATTATTATTGGCCTAATTATCTAATTTTAAAACATTCTTAAACCTATGTGTATTTTTAACTTTAAACCCGCTTTTATTTATTTTAGGAAGATTCAACGTTATTTAAAACAGGCTTTGAACCACGCCACATGAAATGCACCCGCGATTCGCGACACGTTCAACTTAACATTGTTAAGAATTGAATTTGGGTCACATAAAATGTGCACCCGAGGTTGATAAATAAAAGAAAATCAATTTATAGAACGTGCCTACAGTAACTACGAAAGTTCAAATTAATAACTAAGTTTGCGAGGGCCATGGAAAGGTTAATTGATGGCGCTCCCCGATTTTAAGAAATAATTAACGAGGGCTATGAGTTATTTATTGAAATGGCACACCTTAAGTCTAATTGTTCGAATGATTTCTTAGTTTAGAATTATGAGGGACATAAACTATTGGTGTTATTTAATATGGCACACCTCAACTTAAGTAAAAGAATAATTTTAAAACAAACGCGATTTGAAACTATTGTTTGCACCACTATTAAATACAGGTGTGTTGGGCCTTTAGGCATTTGGGCTAGGCCAGTCGTATACATGATTCTGAGCAGCCCGTTAAATAGGGACCTGGGCTCTAACACAAACCCAAAGAAGCTGTCAGGCCCCAAATCTTCCCATTTCGAAGTGGCCTCAAGGTCCAGGCCCAAAGGGAAAGCCAAACCTCATGAAAAGCGAGGGCTGAAGAATGTGAAACTCGAGATCGAGTCCTCACAAAGCGCGGGCAACATTTGAAACTTAATGACACTAAACTGAACCCATATGAGGCCATAAACAATCATCCCTTACACGAGACAGTGTACCATTCAACCATGACACAACAAACCTTGAATCATTATTAAAATTAACACTACAACATGTAACAATCTATTAAACCTTTTATCAATCCCAATGATGCACACATGATTTGTTCCATTGAATTAAAACCCAAAAGGCACGCACATGTTAAACATTGTATTGTTGAATATACTAAATCTTAAATCCACATACTCCACAATAGTAAACCTTAAACATGACAATAAAACTGTTAATTTGTTACACCACATTGACAATAGACTTGATTAGGCTTAATGATTGCTGACTTGACCAACTAGTAGTCAATTCCACAACCACAGCCATCATTCAAAGGTGACCAACTTCAGGGCTTTCTAAGCAAATATCAACTTAAGCAAAAGTTATTAATTCTTCAAGAACATAACATCAGGGCTGATTCAAACATTAGTTTCAATACATAAGGCTAATGAATCAAGCAATAATATATCATCCGACCACTGATAATGAACCAGAAGTTTACTCGAATACGTTCGAAACTACTGAAATTAAACTGAGAGTACAAGTTTATGATTACAACAAAATACATGACATTCACTGAAATTATATCAAGTTCAGCTAACTGTAAACAAACTAGTTGACAAATATTAAACTATGACAAGAATACCAAGACCAAGCTTTGAATGAGGTTGAGATTGAGACATTGGAACACCATTTTCATTTAATAAGCGACATTTCCACTCCAAAGGTCTGAAAATATACCTGGATACAACCAAAACAGCCTCAGAATTTTAAGAGAAGAAGGTGAGATCAGCAGTAGCTTATCACCAGTAGTTAACACAGCAACAACCAGCTTTTAAACCATTTTGAATCCAAAATGAAATAGAAATCCCTTGAAGTTTTCAAAGCTAAGAAGATTAAAAGTAGAACTAGGCCAATTTCTACCAAAAATGCAAAAGATCTTCAGTCTTTTTCAACTCAGCCGTTTTCTCAGTTTTTAGTATTGTAATCTCTAAAAAATCTCCTGACAAAGAAGGAAAAACAGGCCTCTTATAGAGGACCTGTAGGGCAGCAGAATTGGTTCTATTATTTACTAATTACCCTTTCCCCCAATTTTCATTCTTTCATTTTAAACCCTGAATTTCTAAACTAATTTATGAAACTACCCAACCCTCTCTTTCCTGGAACCTGTCCATTCAATTTATTAAAGATTCCCTCACTTACATTCCCCCAAATACCCATTAACTCATTGGCATTTACCATCAGACCAAATGTGGGTCAAGTTGACCCAAAAACACAAAACTTGGGCTTTCCAAACCCGGACTGATCCTCCTTCCTTTGGGCTTTGGCATTCAGCAAACCCAAATTCAAACTTAAATGAATGGATCCCCAATTAAAAATAAGAAAAACAGAACAATCTAACTCTGAACTTTAATAACATGAAATCTTCTTTTTTTAACGAAGCAAACTAAGAATATTAAGAGAAAAAGAAAATCAACAGATGTTTACCAAAGAAATTAATCTAACCTTATAAACCAAACGTGATTCAATCATAATCATGCAACAGAGCAATTTAAAAAAAAGAAACAAGAAAGAGACAGAGAAGATTAGAAAAAGACGAGGACCGGAATAAACAAAGACGAAAACGAAGAAAGAACTGAAATACCTAGAATAAACAGGTGGAAAATGGGCTTAAACAGACTTCAACACCTTCGATTTTGAGCCGAAATTGGCCTTACTCGCGTGTTCTTGTTAAGAACAGACAAACAAAGCCAGTTTCAACCCTTAATCGTTCATTGAAACTTGGACAAGTTTGGCAGATTTTCTTTTCTTCTGCTTTCCTTTTAGATCCAAAATTGGTTAGATTTGGTGAGGATTTGAGGAGATGTGATGATGGATTGGGAGTCAGGGGTGAGTGGGGATTGTATGGTCGAAGTTTGGAGTTGATTGGAGTCCTGTTGCCGGTGAAAAATGGTGGAATTTGAAGGCGGCGTTTAGGGTTCAAACGAAGGAGATAAGAGAGACTGAAGAGGGGTGTTTGGACTAGGTTGTTTGGGGTGTTTGGACACTTATATGAGAAGTTGATGACCAGTTCAGGGCCGTCTGATCAAATGAAATCGACAGCTCCAATGAAAAGGGTTTAAAACAGGGTCGTTTGGTTAGATAGGGGTTTGGACCGGGTTAGGGGCATGGATTGGGCTGGATCCGAAACGGGTTTGGGGGAAATTGGATTGGGCCTGGGGAAATTCAATTGGAATAGCCCAAAAATTAGCCTTTCTTTGGACTCTTTTCCTTTTCTTTTCAATTTTCAATTTTCCTTTTCTTTCCAAATTAAATTAAGACCTAAATTAACTCTTAAACCAAATTAAGCTAATTACTCAGTATAGTATTTAAAAAAATTAATTTTCTCCTAAATTAAAAGAAAAACTATAAAATTAAAAAGTTAAAATGCAAAGTGAGTTATTATTATTTTTTGTAATTTTTCATTTTTATAAAACGACCAATTTACTAATTATCCTAAAATATAAAAATAGATCCTAAATGCAAGTGCAGAATATTTTTGTATTTTCATGATTTAAATAAAAATTAAACATGCACTGAAAAAAATGCAAATAATTAAGAAAATTCCACAAAAATTCCTAAAATGGCAAATAATTAAAAGAAAAAACTAATTCCTTGGGATTTTGTAGGAGTATTTCTTATAGGGAAAAAATCACATGCTCACACATCCCAATGGGTCAATCCGAACAAAACTTGTACGTACTATTCCGGTATGAAAGGGAACACTACTGCTGAGTGCCGAACATTGAAGGATAAAATCCAGACGCTAATTTACAACAAGGTCATACAAGCAAAGGAAGCCGCACCTAATGTCTGCAACAACCCCCTCTTTGATCATAAAGGTGATGGTGTACTGTGATAGAGACAAATGAAGAATGGGACCCTGAAGGGTCGATCGGGCTTATTCGAGAAGGCGATGACTTTAAGATTGCAGTCACACTTACTCCCATTGTGGTTCAGACTCAGCACCAATCAAGGTTGAGGTAACTGTATCAGTTCCATTCGAGATGGAAGTGGCTCCGCCTTTAGCCACCTCCGCTCCATTTGAAGTAGAAGTGGTCACACCTTTTACTGTGACAATATCAACCACACCCCCATTCAACTCAAAAGCAATACCCTGGGATTATGTTGCCGAGGCTCGGCGAAAAGGGAAGTCCAAGATAGAGGAATCTGACGATGCACAAGGAATGACTAGAATAGGAAGATTCTATACACCTGAACACCTGGGAGGTTCAAGTAAGGAGGCCACTACTAGGCAGCCTATCATTGAGACCAGGATAAATGAAATGTGGAGGAAAATAGAGGCAAAGGAGTATTCTGTTGTTGATCATCTGAACAAAGTCTCTGCTCAGATATCTATCATGTCACTATTGCAGAATTCAGAGGCACACAAGAATGCTTTGATGAAAGTACTAAGCGAAGCTTATGTACCCAATAACATCACTGGTGGAGAAATGGCCAATATGGTTGGGCAGGTGCTGGAGAGCCATAAGATTATCTTCCACGAAGATGAGCTACCGCCCGAGGGTTTGAATCACAATCGAGCATTGTATATCACATTGCAATTTGAAGACAAGTTCATTGCCAGGGTCCTGGTTGATGGAGGTTCGAGTCTAAATATCTGTCCATTGGACACTCTGAAGAGGTTGGACAAAGGTTTCCACGAGATATGGGTAGTAAGCATGAATGTGAAGGCTTTTGATGGGTCCTAGAGGGCGACAATCGGGTAAATCAACCTTTGCTTGCAGATGGAGCCAACTTGGTTTGATGTCGAATTTTAGGTGCTCAACATACCAGTATCACATAATCTTCTGTTGGGACGACCGTGGATCCATACTGCTGGAGTCGTACCTTCCACACTACATCGAGCCGTGAAATTCGAATGGAACCGTCAGGAGGTGATCATTTACGGAGATGGGAGTAACCCCATTTACACCAGTCAAACCATCCCGGTTATTGGACATCGAAGAAGGCTAGGAGGGGAAACCTATTATCATATTGAACGTGTCAATGCCATCAAGAAAGATAAATGGTGGAGCAGTAAATTAGAAAGCATATTGGTATGGTATGGGTTTGAGCCCGGCAAAGGGATAGGGAAGTATCTCCAGGGTATCACAAAACCAATATGGCTGAAGGGTCATGGTACTACCTTTGGGCTCGGATATTAGAACACATGGCAAGAATACAATGATTGGTCGCCTCCATGGCGCGGACCGTATTACCCTCTCGAGCAACCAGTGCCACGTCTAGATCAAGCTTTTTACCAAGCTGATACAATATGGGGAACTATAGATGAGGAAGCATTAGTTGTGTTAAAGAATCTATTCTTGGAGTATGAAGACATGGACTGCAATGCCATAATTGAGGAGGAGGAGGAAGAAGGCCTCACTATTCAGACTGTGAGAAAGGGAGTTGTTCTCAGAAACTGGACCGCCACACCATCCCGAGCCCGCCGAGTCCCTGGGTAGCTTAGCAGAATTTACTTCTATAAGTCATTCTAGGCATTTAAGATTTCCCATAATTTCATTTTAAGTTTTACTTGTTTCAAAATAAATGCTCGATTCATCGAGCCATACTTTATTTGGACAATTTTTCATGTTTTAATCAAATGCATTTACTCTTTATTATTCACTACTATCTTTACATTTTTCTTTTCTATAGCATTATTATTACTTTTCCTGATAAACCAGTGACTGTGACATGTAATAAGGCAATGCAACATGAGAATAGTGATTCATAGGAAGAAGATGAGATACCTGAAGAAATTGTCTGAGAGGTTGAGAATTTTGAGAATAAGCCTAAGTCCAATCTCGATAAGACCAAAGCAGTAAATTTGGGAGATGTCAAGACCGTCAAGGAGACCCGCATTAGCATTCACTTGTCACCCATAGAGAAGGAAGAGTACGTCTGTTTCCTAAAAGAGTATAAGGACATTTTTGCATGGTCATATGATGACATGACCGATTTGAGCACTTCCATAGTGGCTCACAAGTTGCCTACTAATCCCATGTACCCGTCAGTAAAATAGAAACTCAGAAAATTCAAACCAGACATGAGCCTGAAAATTAAGGAGGAAGTTACCAAGCAGATCAAAGACAAAGTTCTCAGGGTGGTTGAATATCCAACCCAATTAGCTAACATTGTGCTAGTTCCGAAGAAGGACGGGAAGGTCAAGGTATATATCGACTATCGAGATTTAAATAGAGCAAGTCCCAAGGATGACTTCCCGCTACCGAATATACACATCTTGATTGATTATTTCACCAAGCATGAACTCCAATACTTTGTCGATTGTTTCGCGGGTTATCACCAGATTTGGATGGATGAAGAAGATGCAGAGAAAACAGCTATTATTACACCCTGGGGTGCATACTATTACAAGATGATGCCATTCGGTCTGAAGAATGCTGGGGCCACTTACACGAGAGCCATGACCACCATCTTCCATGATATGATACACAAAGAAATAGAGGTGTATGTGGACGATGTCATTATCAAATCCAAGAAGGCCGCAGATCACATAGAGGATCTGAGAAAGTTCTTTGACAGGCTATAGAGGTACAACTTGGAAATTGAATCTCGCAAAGTGTGCATTCGGGGTTCCCGCAAGAAAGTTACTGGGATTCATCATCAATCGTCGAGGGATCGAACTAGATCCATCTAAAGTCAAGGCTATTCAGGAGTTACCACCGCCTAAGAGCAAAAAGGATGTGATGAGATTCCTAGGACAGCTCAACTACATCAATATCTTCATAGCACCGTCCGCAGTCATATGTGAACCCATCTTCAAAATGCTACGGAAAGATGCTAAAACAAGTTGGACCGAGGATTGTCAGAAAGCTTTTGACAAAATCAAGGAGTACCTATCCACACCACCAGTGCTAGTCCCCCTAGAGCCAGGGCGACCTTTGCTACTCTAGCTATCTGTAATAGATTGAGCCTTCGGATGTGTTTTGGGACAACATGACGAGACAGGAAGAACGGATCAAGCCATATATTACTTGAGTAAGAAGTTCACACCTTATGAAGCACGGTATTCTCTGCTTGAACGCACTTGTTGTGCTTTGACCTAGACATCCCAAAAATTGAGGCATTACTTATGTGCCTACACTACATACCTCATATCCAGGATGGATCCTCTGAAGTACATATTTCAGAAACCCATGCCTACTGGGAAATTGGTTAAGTGGAAGATACTATTAAGTGAGTTTGATATCGTCTACGTAACTCAAAAGGTGGTCAAAGGACAAGCATTGGCAGATCACCTTGCTGAAAATACGGTGGGAGGAGAATACAAACCTTTGAAAACGTATTTTCCTAATGAAGAAGTATCATTCGTAGGAGTGGACATAATCGAAGCATATGATGGTTGGAGGATGTTCTTTGACGGAGCCGCAAATTTCAAAGGAGTGGGAATTGGGGCAGTTTTGGTATTAGAAACGGGTCAGCATTATCTGGTATCTGCTAAACTCGGATTTCCCTGCACCAACAACATGGCAGAATATGAAGCCTACATAATAGGGCTCAATATGGCAGTCGACATGAACATTCAAGAGCTGCTGATGATCGGTGATTCAAACTTGCTTGTGCACCAGGAACAAGGAGAGTGGGCCGCCAAGAATTCCAAGATATTGCCATATCTGCACCATGTGCAAGAATTGAGAAAGAGGTTTACGAAGATAGAATTTCGACATGTGCCTAGAATTCAGAATGAGTTTGCTGATATTGGCTACCTTGTCATCTATGATACAATATCCAGATAAGAATTACATTGATCCCATTCCGGTGAGGATCCATAATTAGCCGGCATATTGTGCTCATGTCAAGGAGGAAGCAGATGGAAAGCCTTGGTTCCATGATATCAAGAAGTATTTGTCAAAAGGAGAATATCCGGAGCAAGCAAATCACACTCAGAAATGCACACTCCGGAGATTGCCCAATCACTTTTTCCACAGCGAAGGAAACTTGTACAGAAGAACTCCTGATCTGGGTTTACTAAGATGTGTCGATGCAAAGGAAGCTTCTAAGCTACTTGAGGACGTGCATGCTGGGACCTGTGGCCCACACATGAATGGTTTCATCTTGGCTAAGAAGATACTTAGGGTCGGTTACTTTTGGATGACCATGGAGACAGATTGCATCCAGTTTGTCCGCAAATGCTTTCAATGTCAAGTGCATGCCGATATGATAAAAGTTCCACCAAATGAGCTCAATGCAACAAGCTCACCTTGGACGTCCGCTGCCTGGGGAATGGATGTTATTGGTCCAATTGAGCCCACTGCTTCAAATAGATAGAGGTTTATTCTGGTAGCTATTGATTACTTCACAAAATGGGTAGAGGCTGCATCTTACAAAGCTGTAACCAAGAAAGCCATCGCATATTTTGTCAAGGATTGTATTATCTGCCGATTCGGAGTTCCCGAGTCCATTATTACTGACAACGCCGCCAATCTCAATAGTGATCTAATGAAAGCTATATGTGAAGCTTTCAAGATAAAGCACAAGAATTCCACAGCCTACAAACCTCAATGACAACAGCCGTGAAATTTTTACTCAAAAACCCGAATCTCGTGGTGCCATGTTAGGATCACCGCAGTTTGGACCCTTGGATTGATTTGTGCATTAAAAAGTAAAGAAATTATGTTTTCCATAAAAGTGCATTTCTGCGGTCCATTATGCGATCGCATAATAGATATGCGAACCGTATAGTCGCCGTAGAGTCAGACAGTGTGACGATTAATTTGAGGTCAACTATGCAGCCAATTATGTGACGCATAATCGATATGCGGGCCGGATAGTCATCGCATAATCCCCTTGGAATTTTTGTGAGAAGCAGTTCTGTGGTGCATTATGCGACCGCGGAATCGGTATGCAGACCACATTTCTGTCGCACACCCAGACAGTTTGTTCAGGTTTTGGGACCGTTTTTGCGGTCCATTTCGCGGGCTGCATGTCCATTATGCGATCGTAGATTGTGTCGGGGCTCCTATTTTCTAATCTTTAAAACCCGACCCCATCCCATTAAAAACACCCCATTAGACCCCTTTTTATGTTATTTTGCTGCAAATAGAGAGAGAGGGTGATCTTCATCAAGTCCCCACCCAATCCTAGCCTAAACCCTTGAAGATTATCAAGTAAAGCTACTAGACCTTCACCCCAAGAGGTAAGAACTTGAGCCCTAACCCATGGTTTCAAAATTCGCACTAGAATGAGTAATTAGCTTGGGGGTTCATGGGTATAAGAATGGATTTTCTTGCATGCATAAAAGATAATAGGGTATGGGGAGGTTGTGAACTAAAAAGATAGCAATTGGGGTGTAAAATGATATAAATCGCTCACAAAAGTGTCCTATAATCACAATGCACACCTAGTGCTTGATAATGTGCTCAAATGAGCTAGAATCTTAATCATGTCTCTAATTCTTGGTTCAATTTGTAATTTTCATAAAATAGATTGAAGTAGCTAAGAGTCTTGGAATTTTGTAAGAAATTAAGGAAAGCTTTATTGAGGTATGTATGGCTAAAACCCCCTCCTATTAGAAATTGAGCTCCGTTGGTATGTGTATGTGCAAATGTGGTAAGACCGAAAACTTGATTGATGTATTGATTGTTATTTTACATGAATTGGTTTTGAAATTGTATATATATATATATATACATGAAAGGTGTGCCTCAATGTGTGCAAAGTACTATTCTAGATATTTAAAGATGTGCAAAGAATATGAACCATGTGTTGAAATTGCCTAGACTTCACGTCAAGAGTTAAAACTGAGATTGTCATGCTAATTATGTGAAATCTTACCTATGCTTACAACTTGAATTGCTTTTGTATGTGCCTATGATCATAAATTGCAAGGTTGACATTGAAAGTGGAAATGATGTGATAATTGTGGCCCTAAGTGCCAATGAATTGATATGATATATGTGAAATTAAGATTCAAATGAGATGATTAATAAGAAAGGAACAATGCCTAGGTAACGCGGCCTAGCCGATTGGATAGTGATCGGACACCATGCCGCACACATGGTGGTAATGTGCTAATATTGAATTTCGGAGAAGGGAAATGAGATGGTGATTGAGGTATATGTCTCAAATGAGGCAACCTAGCCGATCGGGTTGTGATTGGACTCCTCTCAAGATAGCGGTGGTATTGAGAACAATGATGAACATATGAAATGACCCAAACTAAAGTTATGGAAATCATGTGAAAGTTGTATGATTCTTTATTTGATGATGTGATGTTTGATTAAAGCTTCGATTGTCTCTTGTGATTTCCTTGAATTCTTGTATGATAGTTCTTTCTAATAAGATGGTGCTTAGTTATACATACAAGTACTATTCCATGGTACTAACGTCCCTTTTTGCCGGGGGCGCTACATTTTTAAATGAATGTAGGTGGCTTCATAGCGGATAGTGCCGATCGCTCGTAGCGGAGTATCCCCCTCTCAAAGTCTTGGTGAGACCCTTTCTCCTTCAAGGGGGTTATGTTGTACATCTTTTGTTATAGATATCCACTTTTAAGGTATAGCCGGGGCCTTGTTGTCGGCGTTGTTATAATTGTCCTTTGTATCCTTAGAGTCTCCGTAGATGTTTGCGTGGGTTATGTATGGGTATTGGATGGGTATATGCACTAAGTTGTAATCTCAAACTCTTGTTTCTCTAAAATTGTGACTGTATGTAATCTTGGAACTTAACTACAGTTTAAGGTTGTAATATGAAATGATCTATCAATGTTGAATGTACGATTTTGCTATTGTCTAAATAAATGAAAGCATGGTTTCTTAATCATATTGAGCTAGGTAGAAATTGTTAAAAATGCTTGCTAAGTTTGGTTCACTCGATTGAGCGCCAGTAGCGCCTCCCGAGGTTGGGGCGTGACAAACTTGGTATCAGAGCCTAAGGTTTGAAGTGTCGTAGGATGTCTCGGAGTAGTGTCTAGTAGAGTCCTTCTTATCGGTGTGTAGTCGACCTCATCTATAAGTTGGAGGCTACTTGGGCATTTAGGAATAATACCCTTCTTTGATATTCTGGATCGTACGGCAAGACTGTTACGAAACTATTCCCCCTCTAACTAGTGCATTGTTCTATCTTTCAGTAAATGGCACCTAAGAAGAAAGTGAGAATTGGCCAAGGAGCCAATGCCACCTTAGGAGTGGCTGATGAATCACTGCTTGATACTACGGGTGAGGGTAGTCGCCCTGCAATCACCCTGCCTGGTTCTCCTATTCCAGAGTAGACTACCTCAATTCCTACACCTGCGGAAGGTACTACTATCCTTCCCATTGATATTCTGATTCCACCACCAGCCCCAGCTTCCGATTCTGGTATTTCTGATGGGGATCTTAGGGGAGCTATTCAGATCTTGACTCAGCTAGTGGACTCTCAAGCCCAGAGGTCAAATGTTGCACCCGGTTCATCTAGTCAGCAAGGGGATTCCACCAATTCCAGGGTGAATAGATTTCTTCAGTTAGACCCTTCAGTGTTTACGGGTGCCAATCCAGAAGAAGACCCTCAGGATTTTATTGATGAGATGCACAAGACCCTCAGGGTTATGCGTGCAACTGAGATAGAGGGAGTAGAGTTGGCTGCCTACCGTCTAAAAAGGGTGGCCTATTCATGGTTTGAGTTATGGGAATATTCCCGTGAGGAGGGGAGCCCTTCGGCGAGGTGGAGCGAGTTTGCTGATGCCTTTATAGATCATTTCCTTCCTGCTGAGGCAAGGGCAGCTCATGCAGCAGAGTTTGAAAATCTGAAGCAAGGTAGCAGAAGTGTGTGGGAGTACCACATGGATTTTGCTCGCCTGTCCAAGTATGCCATTCATATGTTTCCCACAATGGAGGCCAGGGTGCACCGGTTTGTTCAGGGCATTAATCCTTTGACTATTAATGAGGCTTTTACGGCTACATTGAATTCTAACATGAATTATGGGAATATGGTAGCATTTGCTTAGGCCACAAAGAACCGTAAATTGAAGAACAGAATGGAGATAGAGGGTAACAGTAAGGCCCGGTCTACGGGCAACATGGGAGAGTCATTAGGTAGGGGAAGATCGACTTTTAGGGGAGGATCATCAGGGCCGTCCCAGTCTGTTGCACAGTCTTCAGCCAGTGCACCGCCATCAGGGCCCAGCCAGCAGCAGCACTGGAGTCGTTTCAAGCCCGGTCAGGGCAATAGGGGATCCCATCAACGGGGTCGGTCAGGAGAGAGGTCCCAGCAACAGTAGAGGTCCCCGCGCCCCAGGTGCGGGAAGATGCACTCAGGGACTTGCTATTTGGAGTTACCTATATGCTATGGATGTGGGATGAGGGGTCATATTCAGAGGCATTGTCGTGTATCCCTCCAAGGAGCGGGTAGGGGCACAGCTCAGTCATCCATTCCAGCAGCTGCTACATCTTTAGCCCCCTCTTTAGCTCGAGGTACCCCAGCACCCGCAGGGCGTGGTGCAGCTATGGGTGGTGCGCAGATTTCAGGAGGACCCAACCGGTTCTATGCTATGAGTGGTCGTTATACCGTAGAGACTTCTCCAGATGTTGTTACAGGTATTCTGATTGTCCAATCTCATGATGTGTATGCACTTATTGACCCTGGTTCCACCTTGTCCTATGTTACACCTTTTGTTGCTATAGAATTTGGGATAGAACCGGATCAACTTCACGAGCCATTTTCGGTGTCTACTCCGATTGGTGAGTCTATTACGGCTACTCGAGTTTATAGAGGTTGTGTTGTTACGGTACGGGGTAGGGATACCATGGCTGATCTCATTGAATTAGGGATGGTCGACTTTGATGTAATAATGGGAATGGATTGGCTTTATTCATGCTTTGCCAAACTTGATTGTCGTACTAGAACCATGAGGCTTGAATTTCCTAATGAGCCTGCTATTGAATGGAAGGGAGATAATGTAGTGCCTAAAGGTCGGCTTATTTATTACCTTAAGACCGCAAAGATGATCAAGAAGGGGTGTATCTATCATTTAGTTCGGGTTAAGGACACCAATGCCGAGGCTCCTAGCCTTAAGTCCGTGCCAGTTGTGAATGAATTTCCAATGTCTTTCCAGATGAACTCCCTGGGATTCCACCAGATAGGAAGATCAATTTTGGGATCTATGTGATGCTAGGCACACAGCCTATATCAATTCCACCTTTTAGAATGGCATCGACAGAATTGAAAGAGCTAAAGGAACAACTGAACGATTTGCTAGAAAAGGATTTCATCCAGCCGAGTGTGTCACCTTGGGGCACGCCGGTCTTGTTTGTAAGGAAGAAAGATGGGTCGCTAAGGATGTGTATTGACTACCGGCAACTCAACAAGGTCACAATCAAAAATAAATATCCTCTACCAAGAATAGATGACTTGTTCGATCAATTGCAAGGTGCTATGTGTTTCTCAAAAATTGACTTGCGGTCCGGGTATCATCAATTGAAGATAAGGGAGCAGGATATTCCAAAAATAGCTTTCAGGACTCGGTATGGGCGCTTTGAAGTTCTGGTGATATCTTTTGGACTAACAAATGCCCTGGCAGTTTTCATAGATCTTATGAATCGAGTCTTCAAGCCTTTTCTAGACTCCTTTGTGATAGTGTTCATTGACGATATTCTTGTGTATTCCCGAAGCCAGGAGGACCATGCTGACCATCTCAGGGCAGTTCTGCAGACTCTCTAGCAACATCAATTGTATGCAGAATTTTCAAAATGTGAATTTTGGCTTGAATCTATCGCGTTCTTGGGTCATGTTGTCTCTAAGGAAGGAATTATGGTTGATCCTCAAAAGATTGCAGCGGTAAAGAATTGGCCTAGACCTACCACTCCAACAGAGATTCGCAGTTTCTTAGGTTGGCTGGGTACTACAGAAGATTTATGGAGGGGTTTTCTACTCTTGCCTCTCCATTGACTAAATTGTCGCAGAAAGCAATTAAATTCCAGTGGTCCGATTCTTGTGAAAGGAGTTTCCAATAATTGAAATCAAGATTGACTACAATACCGGTATTAGCCCTGCCAGAGGGTATAGAGGGATTTGTGGTTTATTGTGATACTTCAAGGATCGTGCTTGGGTGTGTGTTAATGTAACACAGCAAGGTTATAACTTACGCTTCTAGGCAACTCAAGAATCATGAAAAGAACTATCCAACCCATGACTTAGAGATTGCGGCAGTGGTGTTTGCACAAAATATTTGGCAACATTATTTGTATGGGGTCCATGTGGATGTATTTATGGACCACAAGAGCCTTCAATATATTTTCAAGCAGAAGGAGTTGAATCTGAGACAAAGAAGATGTCTAGAGTTACTCAAGTACTATGACATTGATATTCTCTATCACTCGGGAAAGGCTAATGTTGTGGTGAATGCTCTTAGTCAAAAATATATGGGATGTTTGGCTCATTTGGAGGCATATCAGAGGTCGTTGGCCAGGGAGGTTCACCAGTTGGCTAGTTTGGGAGTTCGCCTTGCGGACTCTAATGAAGGAGGAGTAATTGTGCAGAATAGGGCTGAATCATCGCTTATGGGGAGGTGAAGGAGAAGCAATTCAGCGATCCATTGTTAGCACAACTAAAAGAGGGGATTCATAGATACAAGACCACAGCTTTCTCTTTTGGCATGAGTGATGGTACCCTATAGTACCAAGGACGCCTATACGTTCCAGATATTGACGGTCTTCAGGAGAGGATTATGGCAGAAGCTCACAATTCTAGATATTCCGTGCACCCAAGTTCTATGAAGATGTGTCATGATCTCAAGGAAGTTTACTGGTGGAACAACATGAAAAAGGATGTGGCAGTCTTTGTGGAAAAATGTCCGAACTGTCAGCAAGTGAAGGCCGAACATCAAAGGCCCGGTGGGTTGGCTCAAAGCATAGAAAATTCCAATGTGGAAATGGGAGATGATCAACATGGATTTTGTGGTGGGATTACCGCGCACTCAGTGCAAGTTCAACTCAATTTGGGTGATCGTGGATCGACTCACGAAATCAGTGCACTTCTTGCAAGTTAAATCTACCGACATAGTGTAACAGTATGCTCAGTTGTACATCAAAGAAATAGTAAAGTTGCATGGCACTCTAGCCTCAATAATTTCAGATCGAGGGGCTCAGTTCACAGCCAACTTTTAGAAGAAATTTCAGCAAGGTTTGGGCACGCAGGTAAATCTTAGCACAGCTTTTCATCCTCAAACCGACAGGCAAGTAGAGGGGACTATTCAGACACTTGAGGACATGTTCCATGCTTGTACTCTTGATTTCAAAGGTAGTTGGGATGACCATTTGCCACTCATAGAAATTTCTTATAACAACAGCTTCCTTGCTAGTATCCAAATGGCACCATTCGAGGCATTGTATAGTAGGAGATGTAGGTCTCCCATTGGGTGGTTCGAGGTTGGAGAAGAAGAATTGTTAGGGCCGGACCTTGTGCATCAGGCTATGGAGAAAGTTAATATTATCAAAGAAAGGTTGAAAACTGCTCAGAGTTGCCAAAAGCCTTATTCGGACGTCGTCGCAGAGATTTGGAATTCAAAGAAGATGATTGGGTATTTTTGAAGGTTTCCCCCATGAAGAGTATCATGCGGTTTGGAAATAAAGGAAAATTGAGTCTGAGGTATGTCGGACCATACAGAATCATTCAGATGATTGGTCAGGTGGAGTACAAGCTCGAGCTGCCACCCGAGATGTCATTGGTACACCCAGTCTTCCATGTGTCTATGTTGAAGAAGGTGGTGGGAGATCCGTCCACTATCGTGCCAGTTGAAACTATTGAAGTTAATGAAGGACTGTCTTATGAAGAAGTTCTAGCTACCATTCTTGACAGGCAAGTCCGAAAATTGACAAATAAGGAAATTTCCTCCGTAAAAGTGTTATGGCGGAATGAGTAGGTTGAAGAAGCCACGTGGGAAGCAGAGGAAGAAATGAGAAAGAAGTACCCACATTTGTTTGTATAGCCATGTAATAGCTTTTTATGCGTTTGGTCCCTATGAACTCTTATCTTGTGATTTGTTCTATGTAAGACTGTTCTATTTTGGTTATATGTTGCCTATGCGGACATGGTTGGTGTTGTACAAGTTACGTTATGTCTATGGGACATGTATATATTGTTAGGATATGTTTTTAGGGCCCTCTGACAGGTGGATAGGCCTAGATACAAAGGAAACTCTGGCGAAATTTTTAGAAATTTAGGGAGTTAGCCATATTTGGAGTTGTTGATATGTTTCAGGTTGTGAAAAGCTGAGGTTGCATAAAGATTGCTGATGAGTGAACCTTGATTCTCATTCGAGGACGAATGACCTTAAGTGGGGGAGGATGTAAGGCCCCGTGAAATTTCTACTCAAAAACCCAAATCTCGTGGTGCCAAGTTAGGATCATGTGTTAGATATTCATAAAATTCTTTGCGGCAAGCTTGCTCGCCGCTGTTCAGACCCTTGGATTGATTTGTGCATTAAAAAGTTAAGAAATTATGTTTTCCATAAAAGTGCATTTCTGCAGTCGCATAATAGATATGCGGACCGCATAATCACGCAGAGTCATACAGTGTGACGGTTAATTTGAGGTCAACTATGCGGCCAATTATGTGATCACATAATCGATATGCGGGCCGCATAGTCATCGCATAATCCCCTTGGAATTTTTGTGAGAAGTAGTTCTGCGGTGCATTATGCGACCGCAGAACAGGTATGCGAACCGTATTTCTGTCACACGCCCAGACAGTTTGTTCAAGTTTTTGGGACCATTTTTGCGGTCCATTTCGCGGGCCTCATGTCCATTATGCGAACGCAGATGGTGTCGGGGCTCCTATTTTCTAACTTTTAAAACCCGACCCAATCCCATTAAAAACACCCCATTAGACCCCTTTTATGTTATTTTGGTGAAAATAGAGAGAGGGGGTGATCTTCATCAAGTCCTCACTCAATCCTAGCCTAAACTCTTAAATATTATCAAGTAAAGCTGCTAGACCTTCACCTAAGTGGTAAGAACTTGAGCCCTAACCTTTGGTTTCGAAATTCGCACTAGAATGAGTAATTCGCTTGGGTGTTCATGGGTATAAGAATGGATTTTCTTGCACGCATAAAAGATAATAGGGTATGGGGAGGTTGTGAACTAAAAAGATAGCAATTGGGTGTAAAATGATAGAAATCTCTCACAAAAGGGTCCTCTAATCACAATGCACACCTAGTGCCTGATAATCTGCTCAAATGAGCTAGAATCTTAATCATGTCTCTAATTCTTGGTTCAACTTGTAATTTTCATAAAATAGATTGAAGTTGCTAAGAGTCTTGGAATTTTGTAAGAAATTAAGGAAAGATTTATTGAAGTATGTATGGCTAAAACCCCCTCCTATTAGAAATTGAGCTCCGTTGGTATGTGTATGTGCAAATGTGGAAAGACCGAAAACTTGATTGATGTATTGATTGTTATTTTACATGAATTGGTTTTGAAATTATAGATATATATACATGAAAGGTGTGCCTCAATTTGTGCAAAGTACTATTCTAGATATTTAAAGATGTGCAAATAGTATGAACCATGTGTTGAAATTGCCAAGACTTCATGCCAATAGTTAAAATTGAGATTGTCATGCTAATTATGTGAAATCTTACTTATGCTTACAACTTGAATTGCTTTTGTATGTGCCTATGATCATAAATTGCAAGGTTAACATTAAAAAAATGGAAGTGAAGTGATAATTGTGGCCCTAAGCGCCAATGAATTGATATGATATATGTTAAATAAAGATTCAAATGAGATGATTAATAAGAAAGGCACAATGCCTAGGTAAGGTGGCCTAGTTGATCGGGCTGTGATCAAACACCATGTCGCACATATGGTGGTAATGTGCTGATATTGAATTCCAGATAAGGTAAATGAGTTGGTGATTGAGGTATATGTCTCAAATGAGGCAACCTAGCCGATCGGGTCATGATCGGACTCCGCTCAAGATAGTGGTGGTATTGAGAACAATGATGAACATATGAAATGCCCCAAACTAAAGTTATGGAAATTATGTGAAAGTTGAAATATTCTTTATTTGATGACGTGGTGTTCGGTTAAAGCTTTGATTGTCTCTTGTGATTTCCTTGAATTCTTGTATGATAGTTCTTTCTAATAAGATGGTGCATAGTCATACATACTAGTACTATTCCATGGTACTAACGTCCCTTTTGCCGGGAGCGCTACATTTTTAAATGAATGTAGGTTGCTCCATAGCGGATAGTGTCGATCGCGCGTAGCGGAGTATCCCCTTCTCAAAGTCTTGATGAGCCCCTTTCTCCTTCAAGGGGGTTATGTTGTACATCTTTTGTTATAGATATCCACTTTTAAGGTATAGTCGGGGCCTTGTCGTCGGCGTTGTTATAATTGTCTTTTGTATCCTTAGAGGATCCGTAGACGTTTGTGTGGGTTATGTATGGGTATTGGATGGGTCTATGCACTAAGTTGTAATCTCAAACTCTTGTTTCTCTAAATTGTGACTGTATGTAATCATGGAACTTAACTACGGTTTAAGGTTGTAATATGAAATGATCTATCAATGTTGAATGTACGATTTTGCTATTGTCTAAATAAATGAAAGCATAGTTTCTTAATCGTATTGAGCTGGGTAGAAATTGTTAAAAAGGCTTGCTTAGTTGGGTTCACTCGATTGAGCACCGGTCAGGCCTCCCGAGGTTGGGGCATGACAATGAGGCTAATCCCTGCCTCCCTATTTGCATGAGTCTAATCCTTGACTCCATGAGGCTAATACCTACCTCTATATCCTGCATGAGGCTAATCGCTACCTCCTTATTTGCATGAGTCTAATCCTTGACTCCATACCTGCATGAGACTAATCCCTGTCTCCCTATTTGCATGAGTCTAATCCTTGACTCCATCCTGCATGAGGCTACTGCCTCTATGTCTGCATGAGGCTAATCCTTGCCTCCCCATTTGCATGAGGCTAATCCCTGCCTCCCTACCTGCATGAGGCTAACCCCTCGGCACAAATATTGCTCTATCTCTAGCACTATCTATTTGTTTTCCAATCGGGCTAATCTTTGCCCTCCATTTCACAAGACTAAGCCTTGTCTTGTTAACATCATATTATTGCATATCATGGGCTGAAATATCACCAATCTATCCGAAGGCATCATAGTCTAAAAGCATCATCCTCATAGCCCGAAGACACTATGCTATGGCCTGAGGATCTCTCAAACTTAACATATCATTATTCAAAGGCGTCATGGTTCGGATGCACCATTTTCATGGCTCGAGAACATCATTTCATGGCCTGCGAATCTCTCATCAAACAATTCATGGCCCAGGACATCATGGTCTAAGGACGCCATCCCTAACCGTTCGAAGACAACTTTCATAGTCCAACGGGAACCTGCATCATGTTTAAATTTATGCACAATATACGTTAGTATTGCTTCTATTTGCAGGTAACTCGGCGAGCAACGGCAATCCCAGCAGGAGCGATCCCGCTCTAGTTCCATTAGCCATATCAAATCTAACCATTCCCGTAAACCATTCACTCACCCAGCCCTAGATGTTGCGTCTGTTCTTGGAATGACTTCATCGGTATACTTTGCTGACGAATCCGGAACTATGCATGGCCTAATTCCTGTAAGACCAGGGATATGTAGGCAGCTCAGAAACTGGAGTGCGGCCTAATCTCTCGAACTGTTTCGCTCGATCAAAATTGGCCATCATTTCTTTACCCGAAAACTCTTTCATCCTTCCCGGGTAAAGAGGGGCAGTTGTTGATACCCAATTTTTCCCAAAATACTTTAAAATTACATATATATACCTTCAAAATCATGCATTAATAGCAAATGGTATTTTTCCACAATTTTCCTATATTTTTATTAATTTATCCAGCATTTTGGTTTTCAATAAAATATTAAAAAATGGCATTACAAATGATTTTAGAAGCATCTTTTGATTTAACTTATAATTTATGGTCTTATCTGAATCAAATTATTGCATAATTGGCCAAATTGGCATCTTTGGCTGTAATTGCAATTATAGCCCAATCATATGATTTCATACTATTTTTTGACCGAAAATTAATCATTTGTATTTTGAAATACCAAGTAATCTTTTTCAACTATTTTCTATGCATAAAATTCATTTTGTACAATTATCAACTATTTTTATAAATTGTTTTATTCAATTTAATTAGGTATTTAACGAATAGCCCCATTTTATTTCAATTTTAACCCAACTAAACCAGCCCCAAAACCCCAATTAAATCATCCCAATACCCAGTCCCAAACCTAAGTTCTACCCGACCCAAGTCCGCCCAGATCCTGGTCGTTGATCATTTTTTATCAACGGTCTAGGTTAATTCCTTCCTAATTTAACCTAATAGACTACCCCCTCCCAAACCCTCATTTTCCTCTCTTTCACTCCTCCGTTCACTCTCTCATTATCTCTCAAGCCCTCTGCTAAACCTAAGCTTCTACTCGCCAGCCGTTGGCTCGCCGGTATCAATGGTGGTTCCACCACCACCCCTAGCCTCCATGGCTCCCTCACATGCCGGATACTTGCTACCTTGAGTCCCTCAAAGGAACCAAAAGGCGGTTCACTCACCTCTCATGGTTTCTATGTCGTTCTCAGGCTGTCCATGGCCGTCCCAGTAAGATTCTACCATCTCTGGCTAGAGCCTGTGGTTTCTAGGCTGGTTCTCTTTTTTTCTGGGTTATATCTATGAAACCCTAACTAATAGCTCCCGATTTCTTAGATTTGTAATAGATATGAATATATTTTAAGTGATATTTACTGTTTTCTTGATGATCTTTCCGATTTTTCAAAAACGTCTCTTCATCTTTAAAACTAGGGTTTCTTAACCCCTTTTCAAAATGACTTCTCCTCTGATTTTCAATATTATTTTATGATTCCTACTATGTTTAAATGGTTTATTTAAGTTTTCCTTTTATCCGATTCATTATGTTGAAAACCCTAATTCCTTAGTTCTGATCCTGGGTTTCTGAGTTTGTTTTTGATAATATGATCAACTAATATGTAAGTTTCTCATGAACACTCCATGATTTTGATATCTTTACCCTATGTTTTCTTGTAAGGTTTTATGACTTCGACTATGCCTGCCTGTTATGTGTTTATTCCTAGAAAGTTTGTGGCTATTTCCTCTCATCAGTACCATCATTTACTTTGAACCCCGGATTTATGTGATTCTTTTAACCTATTCTTATTTGTGTTATGTTTACTTCGTCCAGTTGTGATACTTTCCTTTGGTTAGTGTTACCTTCTAATGGAATCCCTGATTCCCTGTGATTGGTATACTTTATTCACTGCTGATTTCGTTCTAAATATTTTCTTGCCTTATTTTATGGTTGATTATGCTATCAAATTGATTCTTAGACATTCTCCTTAATTAGAATTTGTCGAACCTAGCCTCTATTACCTGCTCTATACCAAGCTTATTTCCTTAAGTGTCATGTTTAGTCTTACATTGATTCTTTCCTTATTTGTTATTTGTCTGCACCATTTGAAGTTAACTCCTTTAATTAAGGGGGTACTTATATTGATTTAATACTAATTGATACCTAGTTCTATAATTACTGTTTGACTTTGATTCTTACCTTATTATTCTACCTAGTTTCAAACTATATATATGCTCTCTCATTAACACACACAGACGGAACACATTGGTTCAAAACTCTCTCTCTCACACACTAAAAGCTCTCTGCCCTCTTTTGTGATTACTTACTATTGTTCTAAGTTAGCCGGTTGCAAGCCAAGGTTAACTATTGTGTTCTCCTATTCTTCACTTTTTTTACTTATTGTCACTTTACTGGTATGTCCTGATTTCATTTCAATTTCCAAAATCAATATGCTTCATTTACTGCTTCAGCTTATTATGTTTCTGATTTGTTTCTATCTATGGTTATGTTGTTCAATGTGTAATTGTCATGCTTTCATTATGGCTTCATCTAGCATGCTAGTTTTACTCCCCTGGTAGTCTGTTTCAATATGACCATATCCTGCTTTGAATACTTGTCTACTTGTTGTCC
Source organism: Nicotiana tabacum (assembly GCF_000715075.1). Lineage (NCBI taxonomy): Eukaryota > Viridiplantae > Streptophyta > Magnoliopsida > Solanales > Solanaceae > Nicotiana > Nicotiana tabacum. The sequence continues at coordinate 107,114,625 of NC_134090.1, forward strand.
AGTTTTGACATGCACTTACTTTGCAAACTGAATTGTCACTTTAGATGTCTGATTCTATGATTGTCTCTGAGATATATACTGTGTTGATATCACTAGCTATTCCCTAATCCCATAAACCCTCACAAGGATTGATATGCTCCTGTAACTATGTGTTTACCTACATGACCTATGTGTCCCCAAATCCCTTGACCCCTGTTTGTGGTTGTTAAACCTGCCTTGGTTCTATGATCTCTAGCTGTGTATGAACCTGTTTTGGGAGTGCTGTGTTTAGACTGTGGTTTACTACTCCACTCTCTTTTCAAAACTATCTCTGTTGTCTTTTACAAAACTATTTCAAACAAGTCCCTTTTTCAAACTGTTTCCCTGCTCAAATCTTTTCAAGCACTCTCGCCTCTACTCTTAGGTTTTAAGTTCTACCCCTCTAATGTGTGGCTACTTAGGGATCCCTATGAGATCCCTCTGAACTCTGTTACATTAAAGCTGGCCCTTCTACACTGCACTTACTTAACTATGACAATAAAATCTGGGTGTGAGCACTGCCCGGGATCCCTTGAGGTCTTTAGGGAACGCAGACACACCCGGATTATATGAAAGGCTATGAGGCAATCTGGCATTGGAAATCTTGGCCTATTGGTAGGATCCCTATAGAGTAACTTCTTATTTTTCTTATCTACTTATGTAATTCATTCGATATTGGCCTGTAATAATTTGTAAATGAATATTGGGGTTTGGATAGTGAAAATGGGAGGGTAGCTATACATGTTATAGATATCAAAGGGGTAGAAGCCATGCTTTAGGTTTATATTTCCTGTATGCACAATAGAATCCATGCTCAAAGCATATCATGTATTAGAAACCATGCTTCTAGGTTCCATGTCTACTGCTTTCAGCATTTTATTTTGACATTTCTAGTATCACTTAGAAATCATGTTTGTAGGATAAATGACATTAAAGATAAAATGTCACCTATGCGTTTTGAAATCATGTTGTAACCTGCTGTGCATTTAGAAATCCTGCTTTAGGAATTCGGCATATAAACCATTATGAACTTTATACATGCATCTTAGATACCATGCTTTAGGATCTCATTCGTACTTGCTCACACCTAGTGTAAACCATTGATTATGGAAGATGTAAAAACAGCTTCACATTTGATTATCCTGTTTGAAATAAACTGGTAATAATCCCTGCATTTTGTAACACTTAGAACAGTATGCTTTAGGTAAAATAACTCCTTCATTGTTCTAATAGTTCTACTAACAATTGTGCATTATGTTACGCCTAAGCAAGCCTTAGGTAATCGAATTTCTTATAAAATTGGAAACTGCCCCTTTGTGTGTACTGCTTAATGATTAACAGGCTTAAAATCAGTAGGAAAACTAATTAGGGACCCTGCTTCTGAGTTATAAAATGAATCTACATATCTATTGTGTTCTGATACCCACCTAGAGGTCATGTCTTAGGATATTGTTGCCCTTATCTGTGTTTGAGTCGTGCTGTTTACATGCTTTATCTGTGGAGGTAAACTAAGCCTCTTATTTGATCCTTCCTGTTCTTATTTGCTAAGAGTCCTATGTGTTATTGCTTGTCGCTTTAGTATTTTTCCTTTAAACCTTAGGGGTCGGTCTAGAACCACCTATAGGTAGAGGTCCTAAATCTCCTCCAGGACCATTAAGAAGGGACGGTTTATATCACACAATAGAGATCGCTAACCAACACTCGCATTAATAACCACTAAGGGGGTGGGAAGGGTAGATATGGGATATGATAACTACGCGTTAATGTCACGTATAGCCCCTCATTGAGGAGTGTTTACAGGACATTGTGTGGGGTGATCCTATAGGCTAACCAACCTAGGACCCCTCCTTTCCCAAATCCCTTCTGTTTAAAACTTTGTTTTATATACAACTTGTTCAAAACCTTAGTCTTAATTATTCGAGTTCCAACATGCTTTACTTGCAAAATTATTTGATTCAACTATTTATTTGTTAATGGACTAATTCGTAAGTATAAGTTCGGTCGGGACCCACAGTTGTGGACCAAGAGGGGTGCCTAACACCTTCCCCTCAAGGTTATTTTGAGCCCTTACCCTAATCTCTGGTAATGCAAACCAATCCAAGAGTTAATCGCTCTAGGTGCCCTAACGCACCATAATCCGTTAGGTGGAGACTCTTCAAATACCCAATTCCCAAAGAGGAAATGAGTTATTACCCCTCATGAATGTCGAAACCCGGACCTCTCTCCGCTGAGGGAAAAGCGGGGTACGACACCAACTAGAATCCCCTTCGGGCTCGGTATACCCAAGCAGACTTCTGGCGAATGAGCCAAAGCCGAACAAAGAAATATACCAGCCATATACCGAAGATAGGAGAAACGCCCCGAGGCGCAACATACCCTGCAATAATCGAAGGATGGACCGAGGCCAGAACCCTCGGGGACTCATCAATAAAGCTGCGATAGGAACACGGGGCCAACAGAAGCACCTCGCTTGTTGGAGTACAACTTCAACATAGATGAATCAGACGTCGTGTTCGCCATTAGTAAAATTAGAGATGCCAGGTGGCCCAGGCCTGTGCCATTAGATCCTTCGCAAAGAAATCATAACTTAGTGTGTGAATTCACAACACGCACGGTCGTAGGACCAAGGATTGCCACCAGCTCCGAGAGGAAGTAGCCAGACTACTCAGTAAAGGTCACCTCGAAGAGTTCCTCGACGACCGGGCCAAAAATCAGCTCCGAGAGAGAGGCGGCCAAGAAGAATGAAAAGAATGAGCCACAACATGTCATCCACATGATCTTGGGAGGCATCGATGCCCCACAGGAGCCCATGATGAGAAGAACAAAAATATCCATCCCCAAATAAAATCGAACTCGGGATTACATACATGAGGATGCCCTCACATTCAGCGACGAGGACATCGAGACCTTGTCTCAGCCTCACAACGATGCACTGGTAATCTCTTTTCTTGTAAATACATTTCAAATTTAACATGTACTTGTGGATCCAGGTAGCTCAGCCAACATTATCAGGTCAAGGGTGGTAGAGCAGCTCGGACTGCTTGACCAAATTGTACCCGCCTCTCGAGTCCTCAACGGATTCAACATGGCGAGCGAAACAACAAAAGGGGAAATCACCCTCCCAGTCAATGTGGCCGACACAACCCAAAATGCCAAATTCCATGTCATCGAGGGAGACATGAAGTACAATGCCTTGCTCGGAAAGCCATGGATACAATGCATGAGAGCAGTACCATCCACCCTCCATCAAATGATGAAATTCCCAACAAAGGATTGGATTAAGACCATCTGCAGGGAATAGCATGCGGCGAGAGAAATGTTCGTGGTGCACGATGTGGCCCCGACACCGGTACCTCCACCTTCGAAGGATCCGAAGGATAAGAAAACAGTAAAATAATAATAACAAGCTACACTCTCGGCTATCCCCGACTAAATAAAGCAGGGGACCATACCGCGTCCTTATTACAAGCGACTAAAACATATCAGGGCTCGAAACATCAATGGCATATTCTACACTAAGGTATGACCATCTCCTTTCTCTTTTAATTACATTCTACGCTGATCTGAATGCAGGTATCCGATCAAAACGGCCAAAGCACTCTCCAACTCGAAGGCCTTAGGTTTCAAAAAGCATGTGTTGCACTCTTTTTCTTCGATCGGGTTTTTATCCCAAAAAGGGTTTTACCGGCAAGGTTTTTAATGAGGCAACATCCATATGCTACCTAAGGAAAACTCGACAAGTATTCAAGGCTTCTTTTGTGATCAACCTAAAATACTGGGGGGCATCCCCTCGGAAGATCACCTACTCGGAGAAGCCAAGATACACCAAACGGGGGCTCGATAGGAAAATAATGTACCGAGCCAAACGGTCAAACGATCCGTGTCCATATAGACCGGGACTTTAAATAGCAAACACATGTATACTTTTACCAAGTAATCAAAGAATACTTCCAAAAAGCATTTTGCGTGTCAAGGAAGCTCGACATTTTTTTGCAAAAAGCGGCCCCAGAGCCAAAAAATGTCCTGAATACTCAGGGACTGGCGTCAACAACTCGAAATAGCATGACCCCCAGGTCGGAGCTTCAAACTCGTAATCCCTCAATGAGGCAACAACGAGATCATAAAACAACTCCAGAGCCAAAAACGTCCCAAACACTCGGGGACTGGCGTCGAAAACTCAAGGCTACACGACCTCCAGGTCAGAAACTCCAAAATTGCAAGCCCTCAATGAGGCAATACCAAATTCACAAGTAATGGCTCCTAAGCCAAGAAATCCTTGATGACTTGGGGACCACCGTCAATCGCCATCTCTATCGACTTATCAAAACCCGAGGCCATAAGACCACATGCGGGCAGCCTCGCTCGTAAGACCTACATAAGACAACAGCACTATCTATAAGACCTCAAGCAAGGCAAGAACTATACTTATGCCAAGTATCCAAAACTGTAAGACCTCAAAGACATGTAAAACTTGTAAGACCTTATTAAAGGCATAAAACTGATCTTAAAGTTTAGGCTATATATCGAACTTGTAAGACCCCTAAAAAGGCATGCCCTCGATATAGATGCTGAAACTACTTCACTCAGGACTTAAAGGCTCCGGCCAAACACAAATGACTCTGGTAACAAGGTTGTACCAGCCAAACTAACGTGACTCAGGGACGCCCAACCACCGCTATAAAATCACAGGCTTTTAATTACTTCAAATATACTTTGGAAAGAACCGGTTAAACAGGCTACCTTTGACATAGGCAAAAGAGCTTTAACCATGTCAGCTCCTAAACACTGGCTTCGAGATACTCATCCTCCGAGCCAACCTCCCAATGTGCTCGATCATCACCATATAACGACATACAATCAAGGTTTTTTATTAAATCATCGAAGAGTCAGGCAATCATTATTTCCAAAAGTCCTTAACGAGGGAAAATTAAAGCCTATATTAGAGGTCGCGTCGACCCAAGGCGTAAGAGCGATTGTCGCCAGCCCACATACAAGGTCACATCGACCCAAGGCGTAATAGCCATTGTCACCAGCCAGCCCACATAAAAGGTCACATTGACCTAAGGCATAAGATCCACTGTTGCCAGCCCACACAAAAGGTCGTATTGACCCAATGCGTAAGAGCTAAAGGGCCAGCCTGAAATTCAAAAACTTGAGGGTTAAATGAGCTCGAGTCAAAACCCGATTTGGAGACTGAACCCAAAATAGTTAACTGAATATGCCTAAAAGAAAAGCGTAAGAGCCACTGTCGCCAGCACTAAAACCAAAGGTCGTATCGACCAAGCGCGTAAGAGCCTACAGGCTGGCTTAATGAGCCTCAGGGTCATACCACGAATCTAAGGATTCCTTCTAAAACTAGTTCATCTTGTTAAAATAAAGGCAAAAATAAATGCAGAAGAGACAAAACTACGAGGTTTCCTCTTTATACATATATGCGAAAAAATACAAGCTCCATTTACAACATACTTCGAAAGTACTATGTACAGAATCAGAAAAGGAAATCTACGTCCCCCTTGGGGACAATGGCCCGTCGGCCTCATCCTCGCTATGCTCGACGTCGGACAGAAGTGACTTAGCGCCGCGTTTGTCTGCCCTCGCCCGCTTTACCTCTTTTGAGAGGTCAAAGCCCCTAGCATGGATCTCCTTGAAGGTTTCCCTTCGAGACTTACACCGAGCATATTCCTTGCTCCTACCCTCATGGTCAAGAGTCCTTCTCAGCCAGCTTGAGCATCAGCAGTATCCTTCAAATAGACCGCCACTTTCTGATCAGCCTTAGTTCGGCTCATTACAGCTTCAGCCCGGGCATCCACAACCTCGACCTTTATCTTCAAGAGCTCAAACTCAAGTTTCATAATCATATATGTTCGAACCAAGATATTATCACGAGATAAGCAAAGTTGAACCTCAAGGGCGGAAACTTTAGCCAGAGCACCCTTCTCCGTCGAAGCTTGAGCGTCCGCATGAGCCTTTAACTCATCATACACTCACTTGGCTCGGCCAACCTCGTCCCAAAGTTGCTCCAAATCCTCTGTCTTTTTCTGCACTGAAATAAATAAAACATTATCCTCAGGATCTAGAAGGAGGAAGGCACACTAGCTCGGAACAAAAACTACCTGGTCCTTCAAATAGCTCTCATAATTCAAGCTCTGGCTCGCCTCATACCATAAATGTGGTAACTCGACTTCCCTTTCATCGCAAAGGAGCCTAAGGGATTTCTCCTCATCCAGAGCTTTCCGCAGCCTAGATTCACGGCGAAGTAGCTCGGACTTAATCTTGTCAAAAGCCTACAATAGGAAACTCAATAAGGAAGGGATGCCGTGAAACTCGAAAGTCATGTGCCAGTGAAGTCACTGGGCTTCCTTGAAGGTCGAGCGCACATCTGCTAGCCTAGCTCCCTCAGCTCCGAAAGAGTTGACCCCGGTCGGGGAACGGTCGCTCGGTGCATATGATCGCGGGTTTTGAGTATCCTTCAAAGTAACTCCAACGGAAAGAGAAGACAACGGAAGAGGAGAAACCGCCTTTCCAAAACGCTAAATCATGGGTGTGGCAGGCTCAGTCAATACTTTCACTCCGGGCCCCCGGTCTAGGTTCGCATTGCTTTGAGCAACGTCGCCCTGCAAAGGTATCTCTTACTTATTGTTATCATTCTTTAGCCCAGAAGCTAGCAATCCTTCTCTGTCTCTAGGGGGCATGGCCTCGCCTTAGAAAGTTCCCCGATGCCTACAATAACAGGGTTAGTATATAGAAAGAGAAAGTGGTTTTTCAACTAAAAGAAGGGAAGGGAATAGATCGCATAGTGCATACCGTTATGTTTTGCTTCCCATCTTCCCCTAGACAAAGCTTGCCACTTACGCTCATCGCAGGTCGAGTGGGTCGCCAACTCCCGAGCACAATCTGGCAGATTAGCGACCTTACACGGTATCCATGAAATTGTTGCAGAAAAAGAAAAGAAGGCACACTTACGGAACATCCCCTCGCCATAATTGAAGAACTGTGAAGGCACGAGTGTACCACTTACGTGTATAATTCCATTCCTCAGGGAATGGCATAAACTCCACGGGGATAATATCAATAGTCCGTACTTAGACGAATCGACTCATCCAATACCGACCTTCATCTTCTTCATCATCAACAACAAAAGGCGTGGTCGACCGGCATCGTAAGGTTAGCATACCTCGATGATGAAAAGGCTGGTATAGCTTGATAAGATGACTAAGCGTAAATTCAAGCCATGCCTTCTCCGCAAAGAACCTCATCATCAACACTATCCGCCAAAATGACGGGTGAATCTGTGCCAAGGTAACCTGATACATTCGACAGAAGTCAAGCACAACCCTATCAAGGGGGACCAGTGTGAAAGGATACGTGTACACATTCAAAAAACCCTCAGCACGGTCCGTAATACTCTCATCCGGGGAAGGTACCTATAGTACTACCTTTTCCCCCCATCCACTGTCTTTCCTCACCAACTCAAGGTGTCCCTCTCCTATCGAAGAAGTAAACTTCAAGGTATGCTCCTATTGATCCTAAGCATCGTGGTACTTTTCTGACGAAAAGTCCCCTCTCAAAGCAAAATGCCCCGAGTCAGGCCCGCCTAGCATCAGCGATGCTCCGCCAACAAGGCGAGAACCGGAGTCAGAACTCTCTCCTCCTTGCAGAATAGATCCTGATGTAGCAGTCATGACTGCAGCAAAATTAGAGAACTAGAGCAGGAATTTAGGCAAGAGCGTTAATACTGAAATAATGAAAGGCTAAACGCAGGAAAAAAGGGTAACTACTCAGAATGGTGGAATCTTCAAAAGGACAGAAACAACCCTATATATGGAAAAAGTGGCGACGATCCGCCTGCATCAGAGGCCGATTAAAATGCTGGCCGAAATCACTTTGGGGAGATGTGCCGGTGGGATCGCCTCGGTCACTTTGCAGCCGTATCGTCCATTTAACGAACACCGTGTGAAATTTTTGGTTCGAAGACCCCCACACCAAACAAGACCTGAGATGGTACCCGATCTCGAGGACCTCTACCAAAAAGAAGAAAGGCTCTAAGAAGCCATTAATATCACTACAAGTCCTGAGATGGTACCCGATCTCAAGGACCTCCATCCAAAGAAGTTAGGCTCCAGGAAGCCCTTGGCATCACCAACCAAGCCTCGAGATGGTACCCGATCTCGAGGACCTCCATCAAAAACAAGTTAGACTCCAGGAAGACTTTGGCATCATCGCAAGTCCCGAGATGGTACCCGATCTCGAGGACCTCCATCAAAAAGAAGTTTGGCACCAGGAAATGTTTTGCATCATTGCAAGTCCCGAGATGGTACCCGATCTCTAGGACCTCCATCAAAAAGAAGTTAGGCTCCAGGAAGCCATTGGCATCAACGCCCGTCCCGAGATGGTACCCGTCGAGGACCTCTCCAAGGGGCCAGCGATATCATTACAAGACTCCATATGGTACCCGGTTTCGAAGGCTCCTCTCAAGAAGAAAATAAGCACTTACAACTCCACTCATATAGGCTTGGCGTCGGGGTACCATAAACCCAAGTAAACCCTCATCCGGGATCTATCCACAACGCCTTAAGGCTCTCTTAAATATGTTCAAAACAATTTTCCAAGTGGCCCGAGTTTGAGCAAACCCCCACTCGGGGATTGTTCCCTAAAGCCTAAAGGTAGTCTCTATTTTCAAGCTTCTGAGAAAATTCCCCCTCAAAGATTATCGCAAGGTCTAAAGGCTAAGTCTCAGCCTGAGGATTTGAAACCCTACTCTCATTCAACTCGAAGTTAGGGTCCCGACGACCCGAGTCTATCAGTCCAATCCGGACTCGGTCCAAGGAATGGCAAAGGGTTTTGTAGGGAGTCGTGTTAATCAGTCAAAGGTCAGAAGAAACACTCACACTCGGGCTTGATATTTGTACCAATCGGTAGAGTCATGCACTTAGATTCTTCACAAGTGTAGATAAGGGGAAATATAGCATACATCAGAGACAAATTGAAGAAACATCTTTATATTCATAAACATTTGATTACAAAAGCCCACAAGGGGTCCTTACATATGATTACAAAAGCCCACGAGGGGTCCTTACACAAAAACGAAGAAGCAAAAGTATACAAATAGTAAAAGCCTAGAGTCTAATCTATTCTCGGGGGTACGTCCTCGGCGGTAGTGTCTTCGAGCACCATCTCCTCAAGGATACATCGTCGGCGGCAATACCTTTGAGTACCACCTCATTCCACGGAAAGCAAAAGAAATAAGGTGTCGCACCGGGTAGACAGGGGAAGTGAGCAGCGGTGTAGAGTTCGAACACCCCTGAGTAGCGGTATAGAGTCCAAACATTTTCCTGAGTCGGAGGAAATCGCCCCCCCCCCCATTCCCTCATTTTGAGCCAATGACGACAGCAGTAACAACAACAACAACAACCCCAACATCAACAAGTTGGTGTAATCTCTCTCGGTAGGGAAGAGCTCCGGAAAAGGGCCATGGCATAGTTGATGAAAACGCCGTTGTGCAACTTTGAGGCCATAGGCCTCAGACATGGGAAATGACAGTGAATGAGGATGTGGAGAAGAAAGGGGTGAAAGGTTGATTGAAGAACATTTGAATGAAGAATTGATTTCAGGAAGCTCCCATTTATAGAAACAGTGGCAGCGTAACTGACGGCGCCATCAATGTCTTTGAAAGACATACTGGCAGACGCATTCAATGCATTTTTGCTGAACCGGCGGCGACATTATCACTTAGAAGAATAAGTATCGGCAGTACATTGAATGATTTAGGAAAGATGAAGCGACGGGATGTCTCGGCTATCATGAAGGCTTGTGACATCAGTATGATATCATTGCGAAAAAATCGAAGAGATGGTAATCAAGGTCATTTCTTATCGTTCTACTCTAAGAAACGCGGGGACTATCTATATACAGTAAAATCAGAGGGCCTAATTTTCAATCGTTATGGCACCTTGTAGGCATGTCTCGAAGGCTCAAAACCACGGTCGAGTTTCATCCCTCGAGGGCCATCGACGCTCGACCTTGAAGCAGCATAGACCGACGGTTACGGGGAGAAAGTGGGGAGTTCCCAAGGCATTTAGCTAGAGCCGATAAAAGTCTGTCAGGCTAGTCTGAGCCCACATCATGTCATCAACTAGTTGTCCCATCTCCATATCTTTGTAGTAAATGCACTTGTACTATGATAGGATTTCCCCTCATATTTAAAGGGGATCCTTGTCATTTTGTAGATATCTATTGCTCAATACTAAATACAAAAGAACGTCCTCTCCGCTCTCTAACACATTCTCCTGATCTTATTACTTCATTTATTGCTCATATTTATTGTGTTCTATTTATTATTCTTCATTTATTTCTTATTATTGGCCATAAAGAGCCGTCATTGATTTATTTATAACTGTTAGTCTCCATCGACCACCCTCGATAGCTCACAGCCGAGCTTCAGACTCGACCCCGAGACCCTCGAATAGGCAAGATCGAGGCCCCAATTATTGATCATTCGGTTTGGTTATCACCTTACTCTCAAGCTCTTATCTCGTTTCTAAGTCTTTCACATAGTATCAACTGACTAATAACTAGCATAAAAATAGATCACATATTTTTTGAACCACTAAATCAAATTTAATTGTTATTGCCATTTTTACGGTAAACAATTACATTATAATAACAACTCGCACCACAAGTGACCATATGCCACAACTTACCAATAATCAACAATATCAATATTCCCACAATAATATCCTATGGCCCATCCAAAATGTGTACAAGAATATCAACAATAACAATGAATGTAAAAATCCTCAACAAGAAAAATGTCTCAACAATTAACACTTCGGCTCAATGTGATAAGGCTTTCACAACTTCAACACCAACAACTCAACAATGAGAAAGATAATGTGTAACCACGATACCAAATAACAATAACTCACAATAGAAGAGATAACTTGAACCGATGACTTCAAATAAGGATAATCAATAATGAAAGAGATAACATGTAACAATGACTTTAACAATGATAAATCAACAAGGAAAGGGATAACATGTAACAATAATTTCAAATAATAATAAATCAACAAGGAAAGGGAGAACATGTAACAATAAGACATGCAAAAAGTTCAACTAAAGCATAAGAGCAAAATATCAAGTAGGATGTGAACAAGTATTAACAACGTCATTTAAGGATTTTAAAATTTCAAAGGTTTCAAGTTAAATTTCTTTATTCTGAAAAGAATTGAGGGATGTGACAATTAACTCGATAAATTATATTTAACTGCATCGCAAGTATATTCCGTGAGCGGGGTGACTTTTCCAATACTCTTATGGGAGTGGGTTGTTCGCCTCGGCAGGTTAATAGATGCATCTATGGTTCAGGCCGTTCGACCCTCGGTAGTGCACACAATTATGTACATGTATATTTCGATCGGTGCGTACGTCCTCGGCATAATTCGTGCATGATAATAGCACTATAAGTCCCTTTATATTTGAAATTAATTCATTTGTTTGAGAGATTACTTGTTTAAAATGAAGGAAATGATTTGGTTCTTAAATATGGTGAAAGGATTGTTCGGTTATTTCGTATTCTGAGTTTTATTGCCATCTCTATATATCATGTTTAATTAGAATTTCATATTATTATATTATTGGCCCTTAGTAAGTGTCGAAGTCAACCCCTCGTCACTACTTCTTCGAGGTTAGACTAGATACTTACTGGGTACATGTTGTTTATGTACTCATGCTACACTTCTGCGCTTAAATGTGCAGGATCTGAGGCAGGTGCATCTGGATACCAGTCTGGCGTGCACGCTTGACTTACACTTTAAGATTTCATGGTGAGCTGCCTTCCGAGCCGTTCTGCAATAGCTGGAGTCTTTCTTTTGTTATACTTTTCTATCTATTTCATTTCAGCCAGTGGACTGGTATTCTTTTGTATATTCTACTAGAATGCTCATATACTTGTAACACCAGGTCTTGGTACACACTGGTAGACTTATGATTTTGGGTTCATTTTTATGATTTCGATTTGCACTCAGTTGCTTTCGTTTAAGTATTTTACATCTGTCATTTCCTAAATCTTTTAAAATGAGGAAAGTTATTACTTAGTAAACTTAATAAAAACGGAAAATTTCTAGATTGTTCAGGGTTGGCTTGCCTAGCAAAAGTGTTGGGCTCCATCATGGCCTGTCATAGAATTGGGTCGTGATAACATGGTATCAGAGCACTAGGTTCATGTAGGTCTCACAAGTTATGGGCAGGCCTAACAGAGTCTTACGGATCGATGCGGAGATGTCCGTACTTATCTTCGAGAGGGTATAGGATGTTAGGAAACTACTCTTTATTCACCTATTATCGTGCAGATGATGGTATACTAAGTTTTTTCTTTTATTCCCTCATAGATGGTGAGAACGTGCACGGCACAGTGGCGGATCCAGAATTTTTAAGTTATGGGTACTCGCCGATAAAGACTTCAAAAGAAGAGGAAAAATGAATTTTCTTGTGGGTGCTCACTCAATATTTATCTAAATATTTGTACAATTGCCTATATAAATTTATATATGGTCAAAGTTAATGGGTGCTTAAGCACCCACAAGTACCCATGTGCATCCGCCACTGGCACGGCAGACGTTCCAAACCTAAGAGGAGCTGCTCCTCCTATTGCGAGAGGATGAGGTAGAGGCCGGGGAGGGCACCATCCCGAGAAAGGGGACGAGGACGTCCCAAAGTTGTCCCAGTTGTACCACCAGCGGATCCAGCAGAGGATCCCATTGTTTAGGAACAGGGTGAGGTGCGCAGCAGAGCCAGCCCTAGTAGATTTCATGCCAGCACCGGGCTTTCAGGAAGTCATAGGACGTATGCTCCGGTTCATGGATTATATGACCTGTTGGTTTATTTCCAGCAGACCCAGCCACATCTCAGGCGGGAGGGGAGTAAAGAACCCTACTACTTAGGCTCTTGGGCATGCAGCTACCATATATCTAACCCATAGTACACTACCTATGGGCGGGGTCTAGCCAGTTGCAATGGCTGTACCTAAGCCTAGACCAGTTGCGACTGGCGAGCCGCAGAAGCTTTTGGACAGATGGACTAGGCTACATCCTTCTATCTTTGGAGGTGAGCGATATGAGGATCCCCAGGACTTTATTGATAGGTGCAGGGATAGACTGCACAACATGAGGATATTGGAGTCTCATAGGGTGGATTTCACTACTTTCCAGTTGGAAGGTAGGGCCCGTAGGTGGTGGCAGTTTTATCTTCTTGGAAGGCTAGTGGGTTCTCCTCCCATGACTTGGGACCAGTTTAAACAGCTTTTGTTGGATAGGTATATCCCACCCTCCCAAAGGGAAGAGTTATGGTGTTAGTTTGAGCAGCTCTAGTAGGGCCCGATGTTAGTGAATGATTATGAGGCGAAATTCTCTGAGTTGTCTCGCCATGCACTTATGATACTTTCTACTAATGCAGAGAGAGTGCAGAGGTTTGTTGTAGGGTTGAACTCCGGTATTCGGGCTAGTATGGCCCGGCAGGTTGAGATGGGGACTTTTTATCAAATAGTAGTGGAGATTGCTCGGAGGATTGAGGGCTATCGCTTGAGGGGTATAGAGCAGATGCAGCAGGACAAGAGGTCCCATTTTTCTGGAGAGTTTAGAGGTTCCCCGGCTGGGAGCAGATGTCAGTTTGAGAGGGGTCAGCCTAGCAAGCCCACATATCCAGCACCACCACCTCCTTAGGGTACTCCAGCGCGACCCTATTTTAGCGCCTTACCAGAGAGTCCTTACTACCTACCAGCTATTCAGGGCTCTTCCAGTGGGTACTCAGATCATCAGGGTTCTTCCAATGCCTATTTCAGTGCCATGCCAGAGAGTTCACTCTGACCACCAGCCATCTAGGGTTCTTCTAGTGGGTATTCAGGCCATCAGGGTCAAACTTTAGGGCAGCAGTCTCTGGTACTTAGAGGTTGTTACGAGTGTAGGGATCTAGGTCACATAAAGAGATTTTGTCCCACACTTCGGGGCAAGGCAGTACAGCAAGGTCATCAGCCCATGATTATAGCACCAGCCATCTGACCACCCAGATGCGAAGGGTAGGCTGGTAGAGAATGTCCTAGAGGTGGATGCTAGGCAGGGGGAGGTCAGCCAACTACTGTTCAGTCAGGTGGAGGCCAACCGGTGCTCCATCCAGGTTATATGCCTTTCCGGCCAAACCAGATGTAGTAGTCGCAGATGCCATGATCACGGGTATTATTTATATCTGTGGTAGGGATGCTTTGGTTTTATTTGATCCAGGGTCTACCTATTCATATGTGTCATCTCTGTTTGCTCATTTCTTGGATATTCCTCAGGAGTCCTTGGGTACTCTAGTTTATATGTCCACTCTTGTGGGCGATTCTATTATTGTGGATTGAATCTACTGGTCATGTGTGGTCACATTTTGTGGTTACGAGACTAGAGCAGATCTTCTATTGCTTGATATGACCGACTTTGAGGTCATCTTGGGCATGGACTGGTTATCCCCATATCACCCCATCCTTGATTCCCATGCCAAGACTGTTACTTTAGCGATGAGGGAGTAACCAAGATTGGAGTGGAAGGGTTCGCATGTTAGTACATCTATTCGATTCATCTCTTTTCTGAAGGCTCGACATATGGTCGAGAAGGGTTGTTTGGCTTATCTAGCTTATGTTTGGGATACTACCACAGAGTCTCCGGCGATTGATTCAGTGTCAGTAGTTCGGGAGTTCACCGATGTGTCTCTTTCTAACCTTCCAGGCATGCCACCAGATCATGATATTGATTTTTGTATTGACTTGGCTCTAGGTACCCAGCCTATATCTATCCCACCGTACCGTATGGCTCCGAAATAGTTGAAGGAGTTGCCAGCAAAGGGGTTCGTCAGACCAAGTGTGTCACCTTGCGGTCACTAGTGTTATTTGAAAAGAAGATGGGATTATGTTCATGTGCATTGATTACAGCCAGTTGAACAAAGTTACCATTAAGAACAAGTACCCGTTATCACGTATTGATGATTTATTTGACCAGTTGCAGGGTGCTAGGATGTTCTCTAAGATCAATATGAGATCAGGGTACCATCAATTGAAGATTCAGGACTCAAATATTCCGAAGACTGCTTTCCATACCAGATATGTCCATTAAGAGTTTCTAGTAATGTCCTTCGGCTTGACTAATGCCCCAGCGGCATTTATGGACTTGATGAACAGGGTGTTCAGGCCTTATATTGATTTGTTTGTCATTGTCTTCATTGATGACATTTTGATCTACTCGCATAGCATGGAGGGGCACGAGCAGCATTTGAGAGTGGTGCTTCAAACCTTGCGGGAACAGAAGCTATTTACTAAGTTCTCCAAGTGTGAGTTATGGCTAGATTCTGTGGCATTCTTGGGACATGTTGTATCAGGAGAGGGTATTAAGGTAGATCCCAAGAAGATTGAGGCAGTTCAGAGTTGGCCTTGTCCCACTTCGGTGACTAAGATCAGGAGCTTTTGGGATTATCATGTTATTATCGCCGGTTTGTGGAGAGCTTTTCATCTATTGTAGCACCTTTGACTAGATTGACCCAGAAGGGTGCTCCGTTTCGCTGGTCCGATGATTGTGAGGAGAGCTTTTAGAAGCTCAAGAAAGCTTTGAGTACAGCATTGGTTCTAGTGTTTCCTTTCGGTTCGGGGATGTATATGATGTATTGTGATGCTTCACGCATTTGTTTGGGTTGTGTTCTAATGAAAAATGGGAGAGTTATTGCATATGCTTCATGTCAAGTGAATATTCATGAGAAGAATTACCCCAATGCATGATCTAGAGCTAGTCGTGATTGTTCATGCTCTTAAAATCTGGAGGAATTATCTTTATAGGGTGTTGTGTGAGGTTTACATGGATCATTGCAGCTTGCAGCATTTGTTCAAGCAAAGGGATCTAAATTTGAGACAGCACAAATGGCTTGAGTTACTGAAGGATTATGACATCACCATTCTTTATCATTCAGGCAAGGCGAATATAGTCAATCATGCCTTGAGCAGAAAGGCCGAAAGTATGGGTAGCTTGGCATTTATTTCAGTAAAGGAGAGTCTACTAGCTTTGGACATTCAGCTCTTGGCTAACGGACTTATGAGGTTGGATATCTCAAAGCCCAGCTGAGTCGAGTTCTTGCATGCATCGTTGCCCAGTCTTCACTATTGGAGCAGATCAAGGCTCGACAGTTTGAAGATCCGCATTTGATGGTCCTCAGAGAGACAATACTATAGGGTGGTTCCAAGGAGGCTTCTATCGGCGAGGGTGTTGTTCTGCGACTCCAAGGTCATATATGTGTTCCTAATATCGATGGTTTGAGAGGGAATATTCAAGAGGAGGCACACAGTTCTCGGTATTCTATTCATCCATGTGCTACAAAGATGTATTGTGACCTGAGGCAGCATTATTGGCGGCAACGGATGAAGAAAGACATAGTTGAGTATGTATCTAGGTGCCTAAATTGCCAGCAGGTTAAGTATGAGCACCAGAGGCCAGGTGGCCTACTCCAGAAGATGACTATACCGGAGTGGAAATGGGAGTGCATTACTATGGACTTCGTAGTTGGGTTGCTGCAGACCTTGCAGAAGTTTGATGCAGTTTGGGTCATTGCCGACAGGTTGACCAAGTCGGCACACTTCATTTCGGTTGTGACTACGTATACTTCAGAGAGGTTGGCCCAGAATTATATTAAGGAGATAGTTCGGTTGCATGGTGTGCCTGTTTCAATCATATCAAATAGAGGCCCTCAATTTACTTCACATTTTTGGAGAGCGATACAGAGTGAGTTAGGAACCCTTGTAAAGCTCAGCATAGCATTTCATCCACAAATCGACGGCCAGTCAGAGCGTACAGTTCAGATCCTTGGGGATATGCTCAAATTGACTTTGGAGGGCAGTGGGATCGATTCTTACCTTTGGCCGAGTTTGTTTACAACAATAGTTATCACTCCAGCATCGAGATGGCTCCATTTGAGGCTTTATATGGTCGGCAATGTCGTTCTCCCATCAGGTGCTTTGAGCCCGATGAGGCTAAGTTATATGGTACTGATTTGGTGAAGGATGCCTTGGAAAAGGTGAATTTGATTCAGAAGCAACTTCGCACATCACAGTCCAGACAGAAGAGTTACGCGGATCAGAAGGTGTGTGATTTGTCATTTATGGTGGGCGAGAAGGTTCTACTGAAAGTTTTGCCGATGAAGGGAATCATGAGATTTGGGAAGAAGGGCAAGTTGAGCCTAAGGTTTATAGGTCCATTTGAGGTGTTGAGATGAGTTGGGGAGGTTGCTTATGAGCTTGCTTTACCCCCAGCCTATCGGGAGTTTATCTGATTTTTCACGTGTCTATGCTCCGGAGGTATCACGCCGACTTGTCGCATGTGTTAGACTTCAGCACCATTCAGCTAGATGAGAGCCTGGGTTATGAGGAGGAGACAATTGCCATTGTTGCTAGACAGGATCACCAGTTGAGATCCAAGAGTATTTCCACGGTAAAGGTTTAGTGGAGGAGCCAACCAGTCGAGGAGGCGACCTGGGAGTCTGAGGAGAACATGTCGAGCAGATATCCTCACTTATTCAGCACTCCAGGTATGATTCTAAACTCGTTCGAGGATGAATGTTTGTTTAAGAGGTGAAGAATGTAACGACCTGACCAATCTTTCTATAACCTTGTACCCCTAAATAAGACTTTTTGTATGTGCTTTTACTGTTTTATGACTGGCAGGGATGGTTAGTTCGGGATTTAGAAGCATTCGGATTGAAATCGAAACACTTGGTTCCTTTAGTTGGCCTTAAAAGTCTAAGTTTGACTTTGGTCAATACTTTGAGTAAACGATCTCGGAATATGGATTTGATGGTTCCAATAGGTTCGTATGATGATTTTGGACTTGGGCGTATGTTCGGATCAGGTTTTGGATGACCCAGGAGCGTTTTGGCGCCTAATAGTGAAAGTTGGTTCTTTGAAGGTTTTAGAAGTTCTTTAAATTTGGTTTGGAGCGGCTTTTGGTGATATCAAGATCCAAATGGAATTTCGAGACCGTGAATAGTTCCTTAATGTCATTTAAGACTTGCACGCAAAATTTGGTGTCAATTCGAGTAGTTTAAGTACGTTACGGCGCATTGAGAGTAAATTGAAGAACTTGAAGTTTATAAATTTGATCCAATTGGTTTTTGGGTGCGATTCTTAGTTTTAATGTTGTTTTGGGCGTTTCAAGAGTTCGAACGAGTCCGTTTTATGATTCCAAACTTGTTAGTATGTTCGGGCGGGGCCCAGGGTGTAAATCGGACAAGGCTCGGACCATGTTGGAGATTGGGAGCAATAGCTGAAGCTCCTAGGTGCTGTCATAATCGCACCTGCGCTTGGCCACCCGTAGGTGTGAGCTCGCAGGTGCGAGCCACGAGCGGTAGAAGCGAAACAGTGAGGGCAGCCCATCCATCTGTAGATGCGAGTACAGTGGTCGCGGGAGCGGAAGGCGCGCAGAAGCGACCCCTTTTTTGTCCACATATCCGGAGCTTGGCCAGGTAAGTGAAATGTGCACTTGTAAGGATTTTACCGCAGGTGCGAAAATCGCTGGGTAGAAGGGTTCATTTAATACGGGGCTTAAGCCATTTCTAACACATTTCTCTCTCTTTGGGCGATTTTTTCAGCTTCTTGAGAAGGGTTTTCTCCAAGCTCTTGGAGGTAAGTGATTTCTATCAATTGTAAGTTACATACATAGTTTATGGGTATATTATAACATATAAATTAGTAAATTTATGGATGGGTAGATTATAACATATAAATTAGTAAATTTATGGGTTTAGGTAAAAACCTAGGTTTTTGATAAAAATGAGATCTAACCACGAAATTGATTATGGAATTTAGTGAAAATCATATATTTGAGTTCATGAGGTTATGGGTAACAACTTTCTTCAAACATTTTCGGAATCCGGGCACGTGGGCTCGGGGGTGAATTTTAGGAATTTTGCAAATAGGCTTGGGAAATCACTTTGATAGTTAGGATATGAACTTTTAAGCAAGTATTAATTATTTTAAATAATATTTGACTAGTTGTGCGTCGTTTGGCGCCAAATTGAGGGTTTGGGCACAATCTTGGACCGAAAAGTAGGCCTTGAGACGACGTAAGTCTCTTTTATAACCTTGTAAGAGGGAATTAACCCCATAGGTGAACTTAATTAATATGTGTTGCTATTTGTGGGGGCTACGTACGCACGAAGTGATGAGAGTCCATACATAACTACTATTCTTGCTTATGTCCGGGTAGTTTTAGGTTTACACCATGCTTTGTGGACGTCGTTATCCGATTTTATTTTTTAATTGTATCGAATGGGGATGAGTTAAGGATTTTAAGATTTTAAAGGTTTCAAGTTGAATTTCTTTATTTTGAAAAGAATTGAGGGAAGTTACGATTAACTCGATAAACTATATTTAACTGCATCGCAAGTATATTCCGCGAGCGGGGTAACTTTTACACTACTCTCATGGGAGCGGGTCGTTCGCCTCGGCGGGCTAATTGATGCATCTATGATTAGGGTCGTTCAACCCTCGGTAGTGCACACAGTTATGTATATGTATATTTGGATCGGGTTGTACGTCCTCGGCATAATTTGTGCATAATAATAGTACTGGAAGTCCCTTTATATTTGATATTAATTTATTTGTTTGAGAGATTACTTGTTTAAAATGAAGGAAATGATTCGGTTCTTAAATATGGTGAAAGGATTGTTCAGCTACTTCTTATTCTGAGTTTTATTGCCATCTCTATATATCATGTTTAATTAAAATTTAATATTATTATATTGTTGGCCCTTAGTAAGTGTCGGAGTCGATCCCTCGTCACTGCTTCTTAGAGGTTAGACTAGATACTTATTGGGTACATGTTGTTTATGTACTCACTCCCTCGTCACGCTAGATTGTTCAGTGTTGGCTTGCCTAGCAACAGTGTTGGGCGCCATCACGGCCTGTCATAGAATTGGGTCATGACACCCCAACAACGTACGCATTTCAACTAGAGAAGAGCACTTCAATTTTTAACCATACACTTTACCCTTGACTATGATTGATACCATCAATCAAGCACGAATATACAAATTTGACATTCTTCCCGTTTTAAACATGCCCAAGTATAAACATTTCAATTCAATCAATTCAAACAACCAATCTATAATCACCCTACCTCAAGAGCCGACTTGTTACCACTAAGAACCCTCAACTCGCGCACTCACCCAACAAGAGAAATTTACAACTTTACCAATCCTTCATGAGATCCTGTGCCCTCACCAACAAACAAAAGAGTGAATATAGAGTAGTCCACACATTCAAGTATGCCTTTGAACATAATTTAAGGACATCACACAGTTGAACAAAATTCACTCACTCTCATAAAGAACTTTATGTGCATCATGTGGTCGTACCATAAGCTTGCCCATAGTTTACATCTCTACTAATCTAAGTGTGATGACCCGACCAGTCGTCTCATGAGTTACCGCTCTGTTTCCCCCATTTTTGCTTATTATTGCTTTGTTTATTAGTTCTATGTGTGATCGGGTTGGTTGGCTTGCTTTCAAAAAGGTTTTGGTAAGGTTTGAGACACTTAGTCTCTTTTAAGGAAGCTTAAGTTGGAAAAGTCAACCAGATGTTGACTTATGTGTTAGAGGGATCGGATATGAGTCCTGATGGTTCGGATAGCTTCGGGAGGTGATTTGGGAAGTAGGAGCGTGATCAGAATGTGTTTTGGAGGTCCGGAGTTGATTTAGGCTTGAATTGGCGAAATTGGAATTTTGGCGTTTTCCGGTTGATAGGTGAGATTTTGATATAGGGGTCGGAATGGAATTCCGAAAGTCGCAGTAGGTCCGTTTTATCATTTTGGATGTGTGTGCAAAATTTCAGGTCATTCGGACGTGGTTTGGTAGACTTTTTGATCAAAAGCGTAATTTAGAAGATTTTGGAATTCTTAGGCTTGAATCCGATATGAATTTGGTGTTTTGATGTTGTTTTGAGCGTTCTGAAGATTGGAACAAGTTTGAATGATGTTATGGGATATGTTTCCATGTTTGGTTGAGATCCTGGGGGCCTCGGGTGAGTTTTGGGTGGTCAATCGGACCATTTCATGTTGTGAAAGATTGCAGAAATTTGTTGTTGGGTGTTGCAGACAATTGGCCTTCGCGTTCGCGAAGGGTTAGGCTGGGAGGCTGGGAGGTTTTCCTTCGCGCTCGCAAAGGAGGTCCCGCGATCGTGAAGGGTTGAGGCTCAAGGTCATCGTGTTCGCAAGGTTATGCCGCGTTCACGTAGAGGAAAGTTGAGCAGCTGGGTTCAGGTTGGTATGTTCTTCGCGTTCCCGGAAGGGGGTGTCTCGTTCGGGGTGAGTAAGGGAGCTAAGTCTTCGTGTTCACGAGCTGGGAGTCGCGATCGCGATGAAGGAAATTTTTGTCAACGTCAGTTTGTGCTTCGCGAACGTGAGGCTTTGACCGCATTCGCGAAGAAGGAGTTGAATGCCTGGGCAGAATGTTTAAATAGCCATTGTCCGCGATTTTGGGGCTAACTTCTAACATTTTTGAGCGATTTTGAAGCTTTTTGAAGAGGATTGAAGGGGGAATCAAGAGGGAATACTTGCAGGTAAGATTTATGGACTTAATACTCGATCCCAATGTATCTTCTACCAAATTAATCACGAAATTTAAGCCTAATATTGAAGAATTAGGGCTTGTAATTGGAGACCTAGAATTTGGGATTTGAGGGGTCGTTTTTGGTAGGATTTTGATGCTTTTGATATGAATGAACTCGGGAAGTGATAAGGAATCTATTGATGTAAATGTTATCGGAATCCGAGACGTGGGCCCGGGGGTCGGTTTTGGCCAATTTTGGGATTTGTGTTGTAATTTAATTTCTTTCGAGTGGGCTTTGTTCCCTTAGCATATTTTGATGGTTTTACATTGATTTTGGTTAGATTTGGAGCACTCAGAGGTCAATTCGAGAGGCAAAGGCATCGTGGGCTAGAGATTTTGACCGAATAGAGGTGAGTAATGATTGTAAATGTTGTCCTGAGGGTATGAAACCCCGGATTACACATCGTTGTGCTATGTTGAGGTGATGCACACGCTAGATGACGAGCGTGGGGTCATGCACTGGTGGGGATTGTGACTTAGTCCGTCCCAAATGACTGTTTTATTGCGTATTTGATTGAAAATTGTTTGCTATCATCATGTCTTGGGTTGAATACCATATTTGGGCCTCGTGCCAACTTTTTTGGACCCTTAGGGGATCTTTACTACTATTCCTCACTGTTTTGACTTTATACTTGTACTCAATCATGCTATATTCTACTGTTTTCATAACTCAGCCATGTTTACTCTGTTTTAACACATTAAATGACATTCTAAATAATAATTTGAGCTGAGCATCATGTCTTATTGTTGCCCGAGTGGCTTATGAGATTCTAACTAAGTAAGGTCGAGGGCTTGTGTTGTGAGGTTATTGAGCTGATTCATGATTATGAGGCCGAGGGCCTGAAATTGTACGCCACGAGGTGTCTTGTTGATATGAGGCCGAGAGCCTATTAATTATGCCATGAGATGGCTTGATATTGCGCTTGGGTCGTAAGGGGCCCCTCCCGGAGTCTGTACACCCCCAGTGAGCACGAGTACACATTATGATATGAGATATAGCCTGAGGGCCTGGCGTTGTTCCATGATATTGCCCGAGGGGTGGATTTTTATGTGTTTATCTGTTCTAGCTACTTTTCATTTAATTGTTTAACTGTTAAAAAGGTGTTTCAAAGAAGCTTCTTCTGAACTAAGGTGTCTTTATGTGTTTTCACTGTTACATTGCTTTTACTGGTTTTATACTGCTTCTTTATAGCATGTTGATGTGCTTTTACGTGATTTCTTATAGCTCAGTCTTCATATATTATTATTACTCACTAAGTTGGAGTACTCACTTTACTCCCTACACCCTGTGTATAGATTCAGGTGCTTCAGGTCCCGCTAGCGAGTGTTGATTCTTCCAGCTCAGGCGGATTCGAAGATTCACTAGGTAGCTGCTCGGCGTTCGCAGCCTAGTGCTTCTCCCCCTATCTTATTTACTCTGTTTTAGTTTTGTAATAGACTATGTAGACTTTTCCTGTCTTTATTTGGATAGTAGATGGTCATGACTGGCGACACCATGATGTCGGGCTATGTCTATTCCGCAATTTTACTGTTTCACCTTATTTTGGGATTATTATTATGCTAAAGACTTAATTTGTATTATTGTACTTAAAATGAATTAGGAGTGTGTCGGTTGGCCTTGTCTTCACGAGAGGCGCCATCACGATCGGGTCCAGGTTTAGGGTCTTGACAAGTTGGTATTAGAGCCTAGGTTACATTGGTCTCACGAGTCATGAGCAGGTTTAGTTGAGTCTTGCGGATCGGTACGGAGACGTCTGTATTTATCCTCGAGAGGTTGTAGAACCTTTAGGAAAGGTGCCAGCCTTGTAGAGGTCATCCATTCAGGCATGCTCAGCCAGCTCGCCCAGGTTATCATGGGGAGTCATCGGGTCATGGTTCTCACGGTCCTCATCAGGGCCAGTCATCACTTAGTGCCCTTCTAGATCAGAGTCTGTCCCGTGCTCCATCAGTTCAGAGCTCTTCTATGCCAGGTGCATCTGCTAGTCATTTCGGTGCTAGGGGTTCCCTTCATTCCCTGTATCCAACACCCGGGAGTTGCTATGAGTGTGGAGAAATGGGTCATATTTGGAGGCGGGTCCTCGTCGTCTTGCAGGTTCATCTCAGCAGAGGAGTCAGCCATCGGCTTCAACGCCAGTTACTTCACCACCACCCACCCACCCAGCTAGGGGTAGAGGTTAGTCAGCTAGAGGCTGTCCTAGAGGGGGAGGTCGATCAGGTGGCGGTCAAGCCCATTTCTATGCACTCCCAGCTAGACCCGATGCTATTGCTTCCGATGCTGTTATTACAAGTATTGTCTTGGTCTCCCACAGAGATGCTTCTGTATTATTTTATCCCGGTTCCACCTTTTCTTATATGTCATCATACTTTGCTCATTATTTGGATACACCTAGTGAGTCTCTTGTTTCACTTGTTCATGTATCTACTCCAGTAGGCGATACTATTATTGTGGATCGTGTGTACCGGTCGTGTATGGCGACTATTGGGGGTCTGGACACCCGAGTGGATCTTTTATTATTGTGTATGGTGGATTTCGATGTTATTTTGGGCATGGATTGGCTATCTCTGTGTTGTGCTATTTTGGACTGTCATGCTAAGACAGTCACCTTGGCTATACCAGGTATGCCATGGATTGAGTGGCGAAGTTTGACTGATTACGTTCTTAGTAGGGTAATCTCATTCTTGAAGGCCCAACATATGGTTGGGAAGGGCTGTCTTTCGTATTTAGCCTTTGTGAGGGATGTCGGTGCAGAGACTCCTAGTATTGATTCTGTTCCAGTTGTAAGGGAGTTTCCTGATGTGTTTCCTGCAAACTTGTCGGGCATGCCACCGGACAGGGATATTGATTTTGGTATTGACCTGGTGTCAGGCACTCAGCCCATTTCTATTCCGCCGTATCGTATGGCACCAGCGGAGTTGAAGGAGTTAAAGGAGCAGCTTCAGGAACTTCTTGATAAGGGGTTCATTCGGCCTAGTGTGTCGCCTTGGGGTGCGCCAGTTCTATTCGTGAAGAAGAAGGATGGCACTATGAGGATGTGCATTGATTATAGGTAGTTGAACAAAGTAACAATTAAGAACAAGTATCCTTTACCTTGTATTAATAATTTATTCGACCAGCTTCAGGGAGCGAGAGTGTTCTCCAAGGTTGATCTCCATTCAAGTCACCACCAGTTGAAGATCAGGGACTCGGATATTCTTAAGACAGTTTTCATGACCCGATATGGTCATTATGAGTTCTTGGTGATGTCTTTTGGGCTGACCAATGCCCCAGCAGCGTTTATGCATTTGATGAACAGCGTGTTCCGGCCTTATCTCGACTCGTTCGTCATAGTCTCCATTGATGATATTCTGGTATACTCATGTAGTCATGAGGAGCACGCAGAGCATTTGAGAGTTGTGTTGCAGAGATTGAGGGAGGAGAAACTTTATGCAAAATTCTCCAAGTGTGAGTTTTGGCTCAGATTAGTCGCTTTCTTGGGGCACGTGGTGTCTAGTGAAGGTATTCAGGTTGATCCGAATAAGATAGAGGCGGTTCGGAGTTGGCCCAGACCGTCCTCAGCCACAGAGATTCGCAGCTTTCTTGGTTTGGCAGGTTATTACCGCTGGTTTGTTCAGGGATTCTCATCTATCGCATCGCCCTTGACCAAGTTGACTCAGAAGGGTGCTTCATTTGTATGGTCGGATGAGTGTGAGGAGAGCTTTCAGAAGCTCAAGACAGCCTTGACCACAGCTCCAGTGTTAGTTTTGCCATCAGCTTCAGGTTCATATACCGTGTATTGTGATTCTTGGAGAGTTGGTATTAGGTGTGTATTGATGCAGGAGGGTAGAGTTATTGCTTATGCTTCTCGCCATTGAAGCCCTATGAGAAGAACTACCCTATTCATGATTTGGAGTTGGTTGCCATTGTTCACGCATTGAAGATTTGGAGGTATTACTTGTATGGTGTGTCTTGTGAGGTGTTTACTGATCATTGTAGCCTCCAGCACTTGTTCAAGCAGAAGCATCTCAATTTGAGGTAGTGGGGGTGGTTGGATTTGCTAAAGGATTATGATATTACTATATTGTACCATCTTGGGAAGGCCAATGTGGTGGTCGATGCTTTGAGCCGGAAGGCGGTGAGTATGGGGAGTTTGTCCTATATTCCAGCTGAGAAGAGACCTATTGCAATTAATGTTCAGGCCTTGGCCAATCGGTTCGTGAGGTTGGATATTTCAGAGCCCAGTCGGGTATTGGCTTGTGTGATTTCTTGGTCTTCCTTATATGATCGCATCAGAGAGCGCCAGTATGATTATCCTCATTTACTTGTCCTTAAGGACAGAGTTCAGCACGATGATGCCAGAGACGTGACTATTGGTGATAATGGGGTGTTGAGGATGCAGGGCCGAATATGTGTGCCCAATGTGGATGGGCTTCAGGAGTTTATTTTGGAGGAGGCCCATAGCTCGCGGTACTCTATTCATCTGGGTGTCGCGAAGATGTATCAAGATTTGAGGCAGCATTATTGGTGGAGGAGAATGAAGAAGGACATTGTGGGATTTGTAGCTTGGTGTCTCAATTGTCAGCAATTGAAATATAAGCATCAGAGACCGGGTGGCTTGCTTCAGCAGATGGATATTCCAGAGTGGAAGTGGGAGCAGATCACCATGGACTTTTTAGTTGGGCTCCCACGGACTTTGAAGAAGTTCGATGCTAGTTGGGCTTCCACAGACCAAGTCTGCGCACTTCATTCCTGTGTGTGCTACCTATTCTTCTGAGCGGTTGGCAGAGATCTATATCCGGGAGATTGTTTGTTTGCATGGTGTTCCAGTTTCTATCATTTTAGATAGAGGCACTCAGTTTACTTTGCAGTTTTTGAGGTCTGTGCAGCGAGAGTTGGGTACTCAGGTTTAGTTGAGCACAGCTTTTCACCCTCAGACGGATGGGCAGTCTGAGCGCACTATTCAGATATTGGAGGACATGTTGCGTGCTTGTGTCATTGATTTTAGAGGGTCATGGTATTAGTTTCTACCGCTCGCAAAGTTTACTTATAACAACAACTACCAATCGAGTATTCAGATGGCTCTATATGAGGCTTGTATGGGAGGCGATGTAGATCTCCAGTTGGTTGGTTTGAGCCGGGTGAGGCTAGGCTATTGGGGACAGACTTGGTGCAGGATGCTTTAGAAAAGGTGAAGGTAATTCAAGAGAGGCTTCGTACAGCGCAGTCGAGCGATTTCAAGGCGATTTTGGGGCTAACTTCTAACATTTTTGAGCGATTTTGAAGCTTTTTGAAGAGGATTGAAGGGGGAATCAAGAGGGAATACTTGCAGGTAAGATTTATGGACTTAATACTCGATCCCAATGTATCTTCTACCAAATTAATCACGAAATTTAAGCCTAATATTGAAGAATTAGGGCTTGTAATTGGAGACCTAGAATTTGGGATTTGAGGGGTCGTTTTTGGTAGGATTTTGATGCTTTTGATATGAATGAACTCGGGAAGTGATAAGGAATCTATTGATGTAAATGTTATCGGAATCCGAGACGTGGGCCCGGGGGTCGGTTTTGGCCAATTTTGGGATTTGTGTTGTAATTTAATTTCTTTCGAGTGGGCTTTGTTCCCTTAGCATATTTTGATGGTTTTACATTGATTTTGGTTAGATTTGGAGCACTCAGAGGTCAATTCGAGAGGCAAAGGCATCGTGGGCTAGAGATTTTGACCGAATAGAGGTGAGTAATGATTGTAAATGTTGTCCTGAGGGTATGAAACCCCGGATTACACATCGTTGTGCTATGTTGAGGTGATGCACACGCTAGATGACGAGCGTGGGGTCATGCACTGGTGGGGATTGTGACTTAGTCCGTCCCAAATGACTGTTTTATTGCGTATTTGATTGAAAATTGTTTGCTATCATCATGTCTTGGGTTGAATACCATATTTGGGCCTCGTGCCAACTTTTTTGGACCCTTAGGGGATCTTTACTACTATTCCTCACTGTTTTGACTTTATATTTGTACTCAATCATGCTATATTCTACTGTTTTCATAACTCAGCCATGTTTATTCTGTTTTAACACATTAAATGACATTCTAAATAATAATTTGAGCTGAGCATCATGTCTTATTGTTGCCCGAGTAGCTTATGAGATTCTAACTAAGTAAGGTCGAGGGCTTGTGTTGTGAGGTTATTGAGCTGATTCATGATTATGAGGCCGAGGGCCTGATATTGTACGCCACGAGGTGGCTTGTTGATATGAGGTCGAGAACCTATTGATTATGCCACGAGAAGACTTGATATTGCGCTTGGGCCGTAAGGGGCCCCTCCCAGAGTCTATACACTTCCAGTGAGCGCGGGTACCCATTATGATATGAGATATAGCCCGAGGGGCTGGTGTTGTTCCATGATATTGCCCGAGGGGCGGATTTTGTTGACATTGTGCCCGAGGGGCGGATTTTTATGTGTTTATCTATTCTAGCTGCTTTTCATTTAATTGTTTAACTGTTAAAAAGGTGTTTCAAAGAAGCTTCTTCTAAACTAAGGTGTCTTTATATGTTTTCACTGTTACATTGCTTTTACTTGTTTTATACTGCTTCTTATAGCATGTTGATGTGCTTTTACGTGATTTCTTATTGCTCAGTCTTCAACTATTATTATTACTCACTGAGTTGGAGTACTCACTTTACTCCCTGCACCCTGTGTGCAGATTCAGGCGTTTCAGGTCCCGCTAGCGAGTGTTGATTCTTCCAGCTCAGGCGGATTCGGAGATTCACTAGGTAGTTGCTCGGCGTTCACAGCCCAGTGCTTCTGCCCCCATCTTATTTACTCTATTTTAGTTCTGTAATAGACTATGTAGACTTTTCCTGTCTTTATTCGGATAGTAGATGCTCATGACTGGTGACTCCCCGATATCGGGCTATGTCTATTCCGCAATTGTACTGTTTCACCTTATTTTGGGATTATTACTATACTAAAGACTTAATTTGTATTATTTTAATTGCTTAAAATGAATTGGGAGTGTGTCAACTGGCGTTGTCTTCACGAGAGGCGGCATCACAACCGGATCTGGGTTTAAGGTCGTGACACTAAGCTAGCCAAATCTAGGATCCATTAGGACTTTAAGTTTGTAGTGTAGGCTAAGGGACGGGTAGGATATATTTAGGAATAGTGACTAATCCTCCTAAGCACTTTAATACACTACACTCATAATAGCACATATTCTTCTCAACCAATTCACTCGCCACAGACCATATACAACATAGCCCTTTTTAAAATTAAGCACTTCTATACTCCCACTAGCATGAATTAGTAAGATTAGGAGGTATATGTTTCTCTATATTATTTGAACTACTACTTTTTTCCTTCTTGCAATTTTTTTGTTCTTTTTCTCTTTTTTTCTTTCTCCACACCCTCCGTACATTAAGGTTCTTTGCCTAGTGACCTTTTTTCACAAGTTTAGTGTACCTTAAAGGCCCTTCCATGGTTCCACTCGAAAGCTACTCCCCAATCTCTCACCTTACTTCTTTTAGCGACTAAGTATCTTAGGAGGTAAAGGTTCAACAATCTCAAATTAAGAATAAAGTAGGGGTACGACATGTAATGTGGGTGTCAAAGACAAGGTCAATAGGCTCAAAGGGGCTAGCAACGAAAAATTTTATTTTTAAGTGACAAGCACATCTATGATCAAGCAAGAAACGCCTACATCATCTCCTAGACTAGCACAACTTAATGATTTCGCTTCGATTAACATACGGGGCAAGTTCTAGACTACACAGGATAGCATAGAAAAACACAAATCCTCACACACATATTACACATGACTCAGTCGAGACGGCTCTGTTCAACTCTCAAGTCAAGCAAGCACATATGATTGAGAAACTTGAAGCAATATTGCACTATGTGGCATACAAGTCAAACAACTGAGAAAAGGCGTCACAGAGTAGACTATTTATTTTACTCGGGCATCACAATTCAATTCAAATGTACGGGAAGACAGAACGCATGTCATAGCATAATGTGCCAGCACCAAACACGTCAATAGGTATTTCAGAGCAACTCAGTTTCTTCCTAACCTACTCTTAAAAAAAAGTACCCGGTTCGAGCTACACCCTTGGAAAAGAACCGGCGCTCAAAGAAAAATTAAGGGATACTACCTAACTATCCTAAAAAAATCTTTTTCGTATTTTTAATCGGACTTCAATATCTCAAGAGAAATTATCCAAAAGATCCATCGTCGTGAAAAGTTCGAGCTTTTTCTGAGTGTTTTTTTCTTTTTTCGAATTGTTTTTTTTGAATTACAAAAATCACTACACTAAGAAAGAATACTAAAATTAAGTTAGGATAGCATACAAAATCACCCAGACAATATCCTCAGCCCACACTTAAAATTATGTAATGCCCGTAATGCATACAATATATAACAATAGGGTAAAAGAGACTCCCTAGTAGGCCAAAAGCCAAAACATTAGCAGCTCACGGGATACTCAGACTTCTCCCAAGGATGATCCTTTGTGCAGACACTGCACACTTCGTTCCAACCACCTGCTCACTTTTGCATACTTTCTGTTATCTTTGACTCCATGCTCCTACTCCTACAAAAATACAAAAACAACACTACAAAGATAATACAATAATATAAAAAAATTAAACAAAAATAAAAGAAAAATTAAAATCGGGTTGCCTCCCAACAAGCGCTTGATTTAACGTCGCGACACGACGCTATCACTTTCACCACTTTTTACTCCATCTTGAGGATATGAATTGTGTTCCCAATTTTGCATTAATTTTTCTATCACGTTCCTGGGGCGGTGGTGTAAAAATAAAGGAACTAAGCAATAGATATCGCATCTTGCACTTCTTGTCCTTTAAGTGAGGGATGTCATTTTGTCTCCTTGGCATGGCAAATTTCAGAATTTATGCATTTTGTTCCTCATCCATTGACTCCTCCATATGCTCGAATGGATCAATTCTAGTTTCAACAACCAAACACAATATTGAAAAGTGTTTAGAATAAAGTCCAATGCGCTCCAACTCTAGAATCGCTTCACTTTTGACATCCTCACTTTTGCACACTTCATAAACCTTGGAATCATTAATAATATTTTGGTCGAATAGTTAAAATTCCTCTTTCTGTTTCACAAGTTGGTCAGTATCCACAACAATTAGTTGTACGGCATCAGACGCCTCAACCTTTTTATTCAATTGAGTCTGCGGGTCATGGATATCTGAGCCAAATTGGTCTATCTCTTTTCTGAGCTCAGTTCTTTCGTCTACCAATTGTTCTGACATATTTAAAAGACCATCACGGAGAAACTCATGAATTTTACCAGTTGAGCTTGTTCCTCTATCCAAGATTGGCTCACGATATATGCTTCTTCAAAGGTATCTTCTTGTGGGAACTCGCTCTCTTCGTCGAGTTGAGGTTCTTCTTATGAACTGGCCATTAATTCTTCCATTCTAGCATGCAGTCCTTTGATTGCTAAGGCAGTCTTTTTTTGAATTTCATCTTGTTGCTCGGCGACTTGCCTCACCATGTCCATAATACGAGCAACGCGCTCCTCATCCTCCACTTCATTGCTCCTATCAAATTCATAAACATTATTTGAAACATCATAATAAAGGCTCAGAGGAGGGTAAAAAGAATTAGGACATCTATCCCAATGGCCACCTTGACAACCACACACATTACAAATATTCCACGCAAAAGATTGAGATGGTGCACCCAACTTGCTCTCGGAAATATTCTCACAATTTTGCCACAAGTGTGGTCCTCCATAATATAGACAAGGATTACCAAAATAAGAATAACCAATATTCGACCAATTCTCATTCCAAGATACCATGTAAAAATAATAATAATTCTAACTACATTAACCTAAAATTAAAAACTTGGATAGTTAAAAAGTAAAAGCCTAATCTAGAAAACAGCAAATTTTTAAATCACCGGCAATGGCACCAAAAACTTGTTGCTCTCAAACACACACACAAGTATACGTGGTCGACAATTAATATAGGATTGTAAGTCCAGATATTGTACCCACGGGGACTTGTGATTAACTATCAATTAAATTAAACTCAAATAACTAATCTATTCAAGTGAATCCTAAAATATGAATAATTAACTCAAACTAGTCTAGAGTAACAAACTAAGAGATTAAAGGAACAAGTTGGCAAAATTAGACACGAATTCAATGAGAGACAATATTCTAGAGCTATGGGTTGGCTAACAATCCCTTTGAGTCTTTCACTTAACTTGTCTAATTAATTTATCTAGTTTATTAATTGACATGGTTAATATTAATCATAGTATTCTCCCGAATTCCTTACGCCTATATTCCTATGGAATGAGGATTAATAAAAATGCATTAATAATTTCAATATAATAACCAAGCGAGGTGATTAGGTATATCCCTATCCTAATAGCAAATATGTTCCCGATACTCAAGATCAAGATCTCGCTCTACTCAATCTTATATGCAATCTAGAATTCCCTCTCCCGAGTTCAATCCTAGATTCGTAGATAGTATTCGATTGGTTATCAAGCAATCAAATACTTAAGCGCAAGATTGAATAAATAAACCAATATAATAAAATAATAAGAATAATTCAAGCTTCAAACTATAACATTCATGTAGCACCCAAAACTCTAAAATTAATAAACTATGAGATTAAAGGAAGAGAATATGAAGAAAAATTGAGAATCCTTGCTCCCGAGTATTCTGTGCGTGTATTTTCCTCTCAAAGTGGCGGTTCCCTTTCCAAAATAAGTTTAGACTTGCTTTTATACGAGCTGGGTGCATCTTGGGTCGAAATAACCTTGTCCCAGACGAAGTAGGATACTTTTCCGCCACCCAGCGCCCAAGATAGCGCGGGGAGCTAGCCCAGGCGCTAGGATTTTTGAGGTTCTGGAAACTGGGCCACAGGTAGATCCCCACGCTACTTGTGGCGCTACAAATGGCCATTTTCCCATTTTGCTCCTTTTTTGCTCTAATCTCGCACCTTTCGCCCCATATTGCCTTCAGATGATTTCTACACATAAAAATACCACGAATTAGCATAAATCAATACATTTCACATTCAAAATCTACGAAACACGAATAAAATGTGAGGCGATATACATATATATATATATATATATATATTTTAAGCTATATATCAGTTAGCTTTGGAAACCCAAATAGCTCAGATGTATGTATCTGAAGTGCAGCCAATTTATTGTATGCACTTAAAATATTTTCATCTGTAGTCCCCAACTTTAAACAAAATTTGTAACTTTAGACATTGATTGTGATGCTTTAGTGCGTACGTCCTAAGTTGGTAAAATTGCAAAAAAGAAATTGAACTTAAGGTACACCTTAAACAGTGGCCCTAAAATTGGGTATTTGTGGGGGATTTGCAGTCGTACCTTATATTTGTGCACCTTTTAATTTGTACCCTATTTTTAAAAATTATTGATTTTGTAGCCATCTGACAAAAAATCCGTAATAATATGATACAAAAGATATAAAACCTTCATCATGCATTAATTGCGTGATCTGCAACCTCATTCGTGAAAAAAGATCTCCTTCTCTCCTCTCAGCAGCTTTATCAAAAAATTAAAAACTTATCCAGATTCATCTTCAGAATCACACTTGCATGAAGTTGTTCCACGTTGAAGCTAAAACTTCATGCTAATGTAGCATGAAGGTGTTTCATGTTGAAGCTAAAATTTCATGCTAATGTAGCATGAAGTTGTTTCACATTGAAGCTAAAACTTCATGCTAATGCATGCTGAAGTTTTATATCCTGGCGTCTACAATTTTGTCATGAGTTT
The DNA here is from genome assembly GCF_000715075.1 of Nicotiana tabacum. NCBI lineage: Eukaryota > Viridiplantae > Streptophyta > Magnoliopsida > Solanales > Solanaceae > Nicotiana > Nicotiana tabacum. The sequence goes on from NC_134090.1 coordinate 107,148,098, forward strand.
TTACCGAAACTTCAGTCGAAACATGCTGAAGTTATTTAATTCATTTGCTAAAATTTCAGATTAAACATGCTTAAGTTTTTTAGTTCATTTGCTAAAACTTCGGTGTAAACATGCTGAAGTTATTTAGTTCATTTGCTAAAACTTCAGAGTAAACATGCTTAAGTTTTTTAGTTCATTTGCCAAAACTTCAGACTAAACATGCTTAAGTTTTTGTCTTGCAGTATGTAATTTTCTAATGAGTTTTTGCTAATGCATGCTGAAGTTATTTAGTTCATTTGCTAAAACTTCATAAAAAACATGCTAAAGTTTTTTAGTTCATTTGTTAAAACTTCAGACTAAACATGCTTAAGTTTTTTAGTTCATTTGCTAAAACTTCATACTAAACATGCTTAAGATAAGTTTTTTAGTTCATTTGCTAAAACTTCAGACTAAACATGCTTAAGATCTTGTCTTACAGTATGTAATTTTCTAAAGAATTTTTGCTAATGCATGCTGAAGTTATTTAGTTCATTTGCTAAAACTTCATACCAACACATGCTGAAGTTTTGTAATGCAGTCTACAGTTTTGTCCTGAGTTTTATCCGAAACTTAAGTTTAAACAAGTTGAAGTATTTTAGTTCAATTGCTAAAACTTCAGCCTAAACATGCTTAAATTTTTGTCCGGCAGTTTATCAATAGTCTTTTATTAAAGAACAATATCGTCTTTATAAAACGCTTTTAACAAAAAAAAATGGGTACAGATGCAAACGGAAAAACAAAAAGGATATAAGTTAAAAAGGGGCGACCAAATAGGGCACTCCATGCAATTTTTACGGTATTTGTGCACTTTTTAACTAGTTCAAAGCATTCCCCAAATAGTGTTTGCAGTTCAAGATCCATTCACTATATGCTTTCCGCTAGTAATTTGTATTTCATTGAAAAACTTAAAAGAAAATACAAAAGGGAAGGAGGGGAAAAGATGGCTTAAAAGAATGTAATTAAAAAGCCGAAATACCGAAGACAACTTCCCATCATCGCTCATCTTTTTTTGCTTGTCGCTATATCTGCATCCCGAATAAGTACCAAAAGTCAATGCCTCAAATGCAATCAAAGAAGAGAAATGAGACATTGTTTCCTACAAATGTGAATTCATTAAATCTAATTCTCCCCCATGGAGAAAAAGTCATGAACTGCCCACATGAATAACAACCCAAATCTTGTAGCTGGACAGGTTTGTCCCTACATGAATGAATCATTTCACTACAAAATATAGAGAAAAAAATGTACAGAAGAGTAAGATGGTCTGCGAAGACTATGGTCTGAATCAATTTTGAACCTGGGTACCAGTTTTTTATCCTTTATGTGCTTCACAAGTTAATGCCAAAGCTTACAACAAAAACCATTCGGTGGCCTCTTGCTGGATATCATTTCTGAAAAGGTATCAACCAGTTGACCAGCCAAGCTACCTGGATCATCAATTAGTGTTTGAATGAAGGTATTTACCACCCTACGCTCCTGCTCCGTTGATCTCAAGCTAAACCAAGTAAGCAACTTTAACCTGAACTCCTTCTCGATCAAACCCTGACATTCCAGCCAACGGATGATCTTAACACAGTATTCAAAGTTCTCATCCAAGCCCCCTGTACGAATTCGGATAGGTGAACCATTGACCAAGGTGCTATCAGAGTCATGTGCCTCACGATTATTGCTAGTTCCCCTCTTCCGAAAATCTTCCATCTGAGAACCAACAGCAGACACATCTCCATTCTTCCCCTGGTTCCAGTTCTGGGAATCTCCGCTACCATGTGATCCGGCAAGACCATTCCTCTCATTGTCATGAGAGGTGGCATCATCAACTGCTTCAACAGTCTGCCCTAAAGTGCAGCCATTATCTTCATCTCTGGACGAGGGGGTTAACTCTTCATTTAAATCGGGTACTGAAGCAACATTTAAGTCAAGCTGGCGAGAAGTAGATGGCTTCCTCTCTTCCTGTACAGGTTCAGGCTTAACAGTACTACAAGACTCACAGCATTTTGCAAATGAAGGTCCACAAAATCCCTCCAAACATCCTTGCTGTTGAGCCCATGCCAGTCTTAGAATTTTACCAAGGTCTCGGACCTTGAATCCAGAATCAAACTCAATGTCTTTTCCAGTGTAGTAGCCCTCTTTGGAGCCAGAGTTTCCTCCAGTATCCTGATTCACCTTCCTTTTGTGTCCTGCTACTGAATTAGACTTCCTGTGTATTATCTCAATACTCTTTGTGAAACACTTCGCCTCAGAGTGTCCCACATCACTGATGTCTGTATAGGAAACTATCCGAAAAGAATACTCTGTGCAAGGCTGTAAATTCGATATCAAAATCCTTCGCTGAGTTCTTGGAAAGACACAAACAGGTTCTTGTGTATAAGTGTCTTCTCTGGCCTTGCAGTACCAGAGCTTGTAGCCCTTGACATCTTCAGAAGATTCAGCGGATACTTCTATCAGAACAATTACAACCGAAGTTGACGTCACTTCCTCAAAAAGAAATTTGCACGCTGCAGGAAGTGAACCCTCTGGCAAGAAGTAGCAACAGGAAAGTATTACTAATAAAGTACTCTAGATTCAACTTGCTACAAGTCAGTGCCACCTCTGAAGAATAAAATAAGAAATGGTACCTGAGGAATTAGAAGGTTTGTTAGTCTTTGTTGTCAACCATTCATCAGCTTTCTCAATGGCAATCGAGCACAATGACTGAATATCGCTGGCAATAGAAAGTCTGCTAACAATTCCCCGAGCCATCTTCGATGATACTCCATTCACTGGGCCCACTTCCATCTCCAATTTGGCCTTGGCTTCTTTAACAATTTCATGGAGCTCTTTAAATCTGGATGTCCCGTCCAGGAGCCTGTAACTCAAGTATATTCTGTAGCAGAGGATGTCAACACGACGAGCATCCTTAGCTACACAAAGCTGTTTCTTCCAAAACCTACCAAATTCCATAGTGGAAGAGAAAAAGGTTCAACAAACACGACGAGATTAATAGCATTATACACAAGGAGATAACCGATGCTTCTCTTCATGCAGGAGGGCCAAAAGTGGATGGGTATTACTGTACAGTTATTGCCAATAAAGAGGATTTCTAACATCTAGCTTTTTGGAAATGCCATAGCTTGACACTCTAAAATTCACTCAAAATGATTGCTCATTCTGCAAACTACTGTCTATACATCACTAGGTGGAAACGTTTCTTAAGGTTAACATGCTGTTAGTCAAAATGAGCTATTAACGATTCTAATCAACCCAAAAGAATTCAATAACAGTACTACCTTTAATACATAAATAACTAATCAAGATTGAACAGAGAAGAAACAATTAACACCTTCAACACTGCAAAGTGACACTTGGTAGCAGGAAGCTTATAAAAGAATTCAGAAGGAGATAGCTTCAAGACTGATCCTTCCGCACAATCTTTTGACAAGGGAATAAGTCCTCTATCTGTCTATCACACACGCATATTGAAAAGTGAAAAATATTATACTTCTCTAAAGGAAACTTACCCAAGAATTCCTGAGACTTTACCACAAGAAGCACAACAATAGCTCCCATCTAGCTGCATCAGTTGTCCTAGATCAACAACTCCCACCTTCTCACGTTGGAGGGCACACTCAATGTGGCAAGTCAAGCCACATGAGCCCCCCTGACCAGATTCAGATGTGCACTCCAACCAAAGACTAGGATCCTTGTTATCATCAAATAAGTGACAAATGCAACAAGAGCACCTTTTGCAAAAATTGTCATCAATCGAAATAGTGGCCCGGCATGCGGCATTTTTGCAGATCCATGAATTTGAACATTTCACATCTTCACACGGCTCTGTAGCTGGTGGGATTCGGAGAGGGTTTTCCCCTTTCCTGTGCTGCTTTCTAGAAGAATGATCCTTGGGACTTGAAGATGCTCTTTTTTGCTCTTGAGTCTTAAATTGCTTTTTACTAAACTTTGGGAGTTGCTCAGACATTTTGCACTTGGATAAGATTAATTGCTTCCCTTCCTTGTCCTGGTAGAACTCTGAAAGATCTTTCCCTGGACCAGATTTCAGGACTTTTTGGAGTGCCTCTAAACTTGATTTTTCTCTGTAGTTCTTTTCTCACTGGACGAAGCACTAAGAACACCGAAAACTGGATATAAAAAACATATGAGATAGCATACAGAGAATCTACAGCGGTGGCGAAAACAGAAAAAATGCGTGGATCTGACCAAAAGATATGACACAAAGATTTGTATCGATTTTCCATTCTTGCATTTAAAGTAGATCTCAGACACTGAAGCCTATCTTGCTCATGAGATCCCTATAAATGAACTTCCATATGAGAGTCCACCATAGATGCCTTAGGTAAAAAAAAGTTGCTATGATTTGGTGCTTATCACATCTGCATCACAAGTGAGTCAGGAAAAGATATATTTTCATTTGGTTTGGAGTGCCAATAACTGACATTTCATGCTTTTTTTTTAACTGTAACTGACATTGATCCCTTTTCAAGGTGAAGTCAAAACTGCATGACACTTGAAACTTGTGAGCTTAAAAGGGAATCCAAGTTTATTCTATCATTTATTTGAAACTACTCGCATCGACATTGGAGAAGAATCTTATAGTGTCACATCTTTGGTCATATAAATTTTAGCACTTTTCCTTTGCAGGTTGACCCCCAAAAGGTAATGAAGCAAAATAATAGGTCTAACAATGTTTACTATCGATCACAAATTGACAGGGTAAACTCCTGTTTATCGTACATTAGATGTCAATGTTCATTTGTTTCATAAAGAGAGACAAGATACCATCTTCCTTTGGTAGTTTCCAAGAGCTACAGGCATGGCATCAGACAACTAGAAGAATTATATTTCTATGGCAACAGACAGCCATCTTTTTCCCATCTTAATAAAGAATCTATCGAAAAATAAGGGATAAATCTCTCCTATTATTCATACCATTGGCAATATCCTAGGCAGTTTTACTCTCAAAGCCAAAACTACACCAAAAGAAGCCACCTTTCTCCGGCTCTTCATATCTGGGTTCCAGATAACCAGGCCACACAAACTTGTGCCTGGAACAATAGCAAAAGCCTATGAAGTGTCCTATGCAGCTATGGTTTGTTTTACTGCTACTATAGGCCACAATTTCATACTTCTTTACTCTCCTTATCGGTTTATCGATCATCTAATCCATGCAGAACCTGCTTTAACATTCACGACCTAGGTAGATCTAATGTGTTCCATTATAGCATATTGTTCATCCAGTTCGTAAAAACTGCATAACGGCTGTTGTTTAAGTTAATAAAAACATGGTTATCGGAAAAATGTAAGGAATTCCAGTTCTTGTAATAAAACATTGGATCTATGTTGGTGTCACATCCATAATTGTTTTAGACAAACATGCAAATATATAGAGACAATTTGACTGAAGTGGGACTTCAATGTTCCATAAAATATGTTGATGTGACCCCAAGAATGTTAATTGCACCCCGTCATGTTTATCATATGATGGACACCAAGTTTTATAGGTCATCTGGTAGAAAAACAGTGCCTTTACAGGATAGTTGAAAACCCCAGCAAAGGCAAAGATATTCACAATCAAACTATGCTCATAATCATGCCAACCCTTAATATAACATCAGTAAGAAAGTTATCTCAACTAACAGAAACTTCTCTTTATCTAACAATTCCCTTCATCTATTGAGCATTATTTCTTAGTTTTATCCAGTTATCATTTACACTTGTTTTACAAGTACAGTAACACATATATTAGAGCAAACAACTTCAACATACGTGGTTTTTGGAGAAGTTTCATCCTCAATTCAGTCTTATAGAGCTTCTGAAGTTATACTTAAATCAAATAGAACATGACAAATTTAAAGCATACATACTGAAAACTAGAGCGCTATCCACTTCGAAATGAGTGAAAACGAAATCAGAATGGGAAGTTAAATTGGATACAGGCCAAAAGATCTGGTTCCCCGCCTTCCCATGGTTAAGACTGCAAGCCTTGGGCTAAGAATTGTTAAAGTACATCCTGCCACAGAAAGAATGGAACCAAGAATTGAAGAGTAAATACTGGAATTACTGTGACTATTCTTTTAAAAGAAGAATAGCTCTAGATATCTTACCTAAGTACCATGGAGGTCTGGATAGGATTTTAACGAGCAACCTACACATCCCAAAACAAGAATTGAAGAGCAAATACAGGAATTACTGTGACCATTCTTTTAAAAGAAGAATAGCTCTAGATATCTTACCTAAGTACCGCAGAGGTCTGGATAGGATTTTAACGAGCAACCTACAGATAACAAGAATTGAAGAATAAATACAGGAATTACTGTGACTATTCTTTTAAAAGAAGAATAGCTCTAGATATCTTACCTAAGTACCACTAAGGGTGGAAAATGGGCTATTTGGGCTGAAGTTGGGCGGGTCAAGATGAGCTGAGTAAATAAATAGGTTAATGCCCAACCCTGCCCAAAGTTTATTTGGGTCAAGATGGGCTAAATAATGGGTCGTACCCCAACCCGCCCAACTTGACCCAAATTTTTTCAATATTCTCACATTTACAAATCAAAATTCAATATTTTTAGAAAAAATTAAAAATATATTCACAAATAATCTCCTCTGACTCAAATAATGATATGTTGTGATTTATATTGCGATACCTCAAAAATAGCCTAGTGCCCGTCTTTTATTTTATTGATATAAATTTTGTTTGTTATTTTCTCCGTTGTGTTAATATGTTTCTGCTTTATTTTCAAACTTTTTCATGTTTGATGATTGGTTTCATCAACAATAATTAGTTAAATAATTCATTTTCTCTATTAATAAAATTAATGTCAGTCCACTTTGTAAAATACTCAAAATAAACCTATTAGTACATTTTACACAAAATATCAGTTTTCAAAATTCAACCGTTGTAGCATTTTGGTTAGTTGTTCATCACCTTGATTTGAAGACTAATACAACTTCTCTTCACTTATCTCTATTTGGTGATTAATTATAATGTAGTTAAATAATTTTCTCTATTAATAAAATTAATGTCAGTCCACTTTGTAAAATACTCAAAATAAACCTATTAGAACATTATACAGAAGCTGTCATAGTTTTCAAAATTCAACTGTTATGCATCCCTGTTTACTATAATAATATACATGTATATAAGTTAATGTACTACTCTCACTTTTTTGGTGAATAGAATAAAAAAAGTATTTCTTAAAAAATATATATATATATAAACTTGGAGAAACAAAATAAAAAATTATTAATTACCAAGTGCATGAGAATGTAAAACGAATAACTGAACAAGAGACTCAAGCTATAACATGGGTCAAGGTAGAATTCTAAGATTGAGCATTTTAATGGGTCAAGGTTAGGAATCATCATGGGTCCATTTGGGCTGATGATTTGTGATGGGTTAACTTGGGCTAGTCCAAAATAGCCCATCTTCAAAACTATTCCAGCCCAAACCCATTAAAACTTGGGCAGGTTGGGCGGGTCAAATGGGTTTGGGTTAGCTTTAACACCCCTAAGTACCGCGGAGGTCTGGATAGGATTTTAACGAGCAACCTACAGATCCCAAGACAAGAATTGAACAGTAAATACAGGAATTACTGTGACTATTCTTTTAAAAGAGGAATAGCTCTAGATATCTTACCCAAATACCCCGGAGGTCTGTATAAGATTTTAACGAGCAATCTACAGATCCCAAAACAAAAATACAACCTTATTTTAAAGCAGTTTATCTTGCTGAGGTGGGACAAGGTAGATAACTTAAGCAATAAGATTAAGTGGAAATTCTCACCTCCAGAAATCTACGAAAGAAAGCCAAACATGAATGTAGCAGCAGCAACCCCTCCCTGACACAATCAGATGTTAAGATGCATAACTGATGATGCATATCTGCAGCTCAGGCCTCTAAAATAAGCTATAAACAGTTTCGTGAAATATTGATTACCCTTGTGAACAACATCTTAGGAACAGGCCTTCAAATTTCCATGATCAGAATTTTGACAAGATGTATACCGAGATTCAGAATTTCAACAGAAACACAAACACACAATGAGCTGCAAAGTTAAAATTTTACGGACTACTCATACCAAACACAACATGTTGTTATATTGCATTGAGAAGGATCATATATGACTTTTCACAAATGAGCAAACAAGAGGAACTTCTATGAGTTTTGCTAAGAGCAGAAGATACCATAATGTAGCTGCAGAAGTGCAACACAATTAGTTTCCCAAATTTCGCGAGATGGGAAACTGAAATCAGTAGGCTGAATGCACTCAGAAAGGTAAATTCAAATAAAATGCTGTGTATCATTATGTTAGCAAATTGGCACGCTTTTCCAGTTTCCCCTATCCTTTTGAGTGTTATTTAAACTTGCAAACAAGAAAATGTTAGTTCGATACATAAAACAAACTAATTCATACAAAATGGGTACATTTGTTTACACCAAAACCTTTTTTTTCTTTGCATATATCAGTCATTTATCAAATCAACCAAACTATCTAGCAACTGGAAATTCTCTTTTCACCATTAGTATGAACAGAATGAAATGACCTTCAGATATTTCTTATATCTCTCTCCCTACTAAGAAAAAACCTTAAATCTATATATCTAGATAGTCCAAAAAATAGATATAATGGTGCTATTCCCAAAGCTATTTCCCTTTCACTCCCAATCTTCTGTAGCCTCATTACGTCATTGCTTCATCCATTGTATCCGATAATAACCCCGAGATGAAGAACGAGAATACTATGGTCAATATCTGTCCTGTAAATTTGGTATGCAACAGCAGGTGGTTTCTATTCACGTTCTATTCCTTGCACAAGTAATAGCAACTCATTACAATTCATTTCCTCTGCTACTATCTTCAGCGCCTTACTACTCCAGATATTCTTCCACACCTTCCTCATATCCCTTTTCTTATGGGATAGGGTAAAAATTAATATTATTGAACATGGGAAACACCCCGTATACAAAATATATATATATATATATATATATATATCAAAAACTTAAAAATCTACACAAAAAATTATGGTTCTCTACAAAGCGCACCCAGTCTTCTATACAAAGTGGAACCGCGTGGATGCACCTAAAAAACCCTAGAAAAGAAGGTTATTCTGCATATGCATAAAGTCAGATTCTAACCCATTAAAAATAGGCTCTCATATCCCTCTTTGTAGAGAACAACAAAAGTAGAGCCTTCTCTTCTTTTGTGGGCCCAACTATGTAGCATCTAGGTTACTGTATCTGGCATCGCCCAACGTGCGCTAAACTAATTTAACACTTCTCACCACAGTAGCATTGCCACATAATTCAATATGAGGTGGTTCATATCTTCACCTGAGCATTTACACAGAGAACACTGCATATGCAATTCTCCTCGTTCTCAGATTCTCAGCTGACAGGGTGGCACCCCTTGCTACTACCCCAAGCAAAGCAAATCTTTTTAGGCGCTCTAATATCCAAGCTGGTGAATGGGAGAAACTGGCTTCCTCTTCCACCAACAGCTTATGGGAATTTATGACTTAGGAGTAAACATTCCATCTCTGCTTAACCCACATCCACGAATCACGGCTAGTGTGTAAGCAATTATGCTTGTAGTACTACCCAAGCAAAGCAAATCTTTTTAGGCGCTCTAGTATCCAAGCTGGTGAATGGGAGAAACTGGCTTCCTCTTCCACCAACAGCTTATGGGAATTTATGACTTAGGAGTAAACATTCCATCTCTGCTTAACCCACATCCACGAATCGCGGCTAGTGTGTAAGCAATTATGCTTGTAGTTGTTCCACCAGACTTTGAAATTTAGTTACACTTTCCAGCCATGCAAGCTCCTCCTGAATCTCATGTTCCACAGAGCTCCATCCTCATTTTGACCACCTGACTTGTCGTACCGTAACTTGACATTCTATAATATTAGGTAACATTTTGACTTATCAAACACAGTATTATGTAACATGGACTTCAACACATTCTCTCTGAACCCACCCTGAAATTAATTATGTTTTATCTCCCACCCGAAATGAAATGTTGTCACTGAAGGCGTCCCATTCCCTATGATGTTCCTTCAAAGACCAGTCCACAGCCGAAAAATAAAGAGATGTTCCTAGTTCTCCATCCCTTGTCCAAGGTTCCATATTGCTACTAGCATTTCCCTCCATAGAGCCCTCTCCTCGGTTCTGAACCTCCACAAATAATTTCCAGCAACGCTATGTTAAACACTTTAAGGTGCTTTACCCAAATGACCACCTCCTAGCAGCCAAGATGGTGCTTCCTAAACCTATCTGTTGCATCCCATAAGTTCATATGAAGCAGTTACACTAGCTAGTGCTGTAACAATGACATAGTATGCGTAGATGAACAATAGTGTGTTTTTTATGAAGTATTGATGGTGTGTTTTTTTATTAGTACTTCCTTTTGACAAGTTTCTTTTTTGCCACCCTGTTAACATCTTCTCAGCTCTTTTAATGACCAGGTTCTATGATTCTTGATTTTGATTTGCTGTAATCAACGGCAACCCAATTGTCCACCTCTTCCATTGGCATGATCTCGAACTCCTAAGGTTGATCTTGAGTTCTAACACCGCTCAAAACCACATGAAAATGTTCTGAGCGTGCCAGTTGGGTCACACCGGGCTTCAACACCTAGCGCACGTCCAAGGCTAGACTTTGGTACCATCATAAGAAGATGACCTCAGGTCTAACTCCACCACGAAAGATAGCTTATGAGGTGAAGATTGCACATGCCATATAAATCGACCAAAGTTGATTCTCTTAAATAATACGGGCCTCGAGTATGTAGGAAATAGGAGATGTGAGATTTTTACGATGTTTATCCCTAGACAAGCGCAACAAAACTCCTCATGTTGCCTCCTGTGGCCGTTCTATCCATCATCTTGCTTAGTTTTCATTACCGAAGCAAAGAAACATGGTTGATAAAGGATCTCTTGTCTAAAACCCCTCGAATTCCCAAAAAGTTTGCACAAACATTCCCGAGGATTGAGTATCTAATTGTCTATATGCAAAACCTAAGTGTTATCAAAGGCAAAAAGCGCAAAAGCTCTCTAAGGTTTGTTGGAGCTTTAAGCGCAAAACACAAATTAATGAAGAAAGGCATAAACGGAGAAAACCCACAAATATGTATGTGTAGTCAAAGACTAATATCTATAAGCATGAATACCAAATATATGGACAAGGAAATTACAGAAAATTTACGATAAAGTTAAATATCAATTATTTAGTGTCGCCTCTTTAGGAGTACGCTCATTGGAAAGGAAAAATATGCCTTAGAGCCTTGATGACAATGCTGAAGCACACGTTAAGCGATGCAAAGCGCTCAACATGTTGTGAGCCTCGCTTCAAGGCTAAAGTGTGCCTTTGATAACACTTCGTAATCCACTCTCCCACCTATCTCCAAGTATTATCCTCATCATAACAATATCCACAACCTCCCAATTTACATGGTTGTAGGCTCTTGAAGGTCTAGCTTGCATAATATCCTAGCTCACCTTTCTTACTTCTACAATCAACCACTTCATTTGCACCCATTTTCGCACCAAGAATTTGCCTTCCTTCAACAAACACATTTTAGAATGTAGACATTGTCTTGTCCACCATCTTCTTAAGTGATAAACTGTTGGAAAGCACCTTAAAAATTATATATTAGATGATTCTCACTGGATTAATAAGCATGTAGTATTTGATACACAAAGCTCCTCCCTTTTGGCACAATAGACTCCTTTCAGACTCTTCTGTTGCTAAGCAACAATAGTATCCAATAAATCTTCATTGATCATGTTCTAGCATTATTGAAACCTATATTGCGGGGACTCCAAAATACTACCGCACCTGTGTCGGATTCTCTAAAAATATACTGCTTTTGGAGAATCCGACACGCACCCTGTGACATTTTCGAAGAGAACTGGCAACATAGATTGAAACAAAACCAAGGTAAATTCGTTGAAGCATGACTCTATAACACCTCCCTCACCTCTTTTCTTTTCTGTTTCTAACCACTCACGTCCATGTGTATACAGGAATTCATAAAATCCAGTAATTGTCCCTCACCCCTCCTCGCCTTTATAACCCATGCCATTCACATACTCATATTGTTGTATGAACTTACTTCTCCTATTTATCCTTGCTATCCTATGAAAATTTTTTGTGTTTGAGTTTCCTTTCTCCATAAGGCACTCGATTTTCATTGTCGCTATTCTCCTATGTTATTGCCAAGAAAGCTATGTCCTCTTCCATTTCTTTCACCCTGTACTATAACCCCCTTACCTTTAGCACTCCCACCTTGCCGTAAGTTCCTTCATCTATACTTCTACCCTTCCAAGAGCCTCCTTATTCCACATGCTTATGTCCAGTTTTAGTATATGAGCTTCTTTGCCAACTGGAATGATGATCTACTTGTAACTTTCTAGCATTTCCACTCTCCACCTATCAAAGACCTTATTTCCACAGTTTGCCGCTTTCAACCATACATTCTCAAATATAAAAGGGGTCGTGAATTCCTTCATATCTAGCATGACTAACAAGTGATCCAAAATCACCTTGGACAATATGACTTGCAATACTTTCAGAACCAATGCCTTTATGTGGTAAACGCTAAGAATTTGTCAAGTCTTGATTTAGAGGTTGAATAAACTGACCTTGCTCAAGTAAATCCAGTCTTTCAGAGGAAGGTCAATAAGAAAATGCCTATTGATCAACTTCGAGAACTCCATTGCCTTACACACTGCTCTACCTCCCATCCTTTCATTCAAAACCCTAATGGTGTTAATGTGCCCCCAATCACTCACGTGATATCCAAACCCATTACAGGAATAGAAAACTAAGTTGAGAAACTATCATCCAAGGTTCCCACCACTTACGTCTTGCCTCCTGCAACTTTGCCCATAGTGTTGTATTTTTAGATATACAATCTTCGAAAGCTAGGAGAATCCACTCAACATCTTCGTCGCTATAGTGTTGTCAAAGGCTCATATAAGGAGCGCTAAAGCCTTGAAGCTCAGAGAAACTTAAGGCATGCGCTTCGCGTCACTTAGGTTGCGCTCCAATGTAGGTAAGGCACCCAAGGCGTGCACCTCATCGCCCATAAGTTCCATCTTGAATTATCTACTAAACAATTAATATGATTCCAAAAAGATACATTAATTGTTACGAAATAACATAATGAATGAAATTGTTACTCTTTTTTCATATTAAATACATATTTTTGCTTTTTTCTTCGTTGTGCCTTTTTAACTAAAGCCCACATGTTTATTGCATTTTGAGCTTAAAGTCCTGATAGACCTGGAGCGCTTTTTAACACTTTTTGCCTTTGACAACACTAGCTTTATCTGAATTGACATAAGATTTATTGAGAAAATGTATCTAACAAGAACAGTTCCCCATTGTCCTACAACAACAACAACAACAACCCAGTATAAGAACAGTTCCCATTGTCCTAAACCACCAATAATTCCCCCGCTACTCCTCTGGATTCAAGATTGGTTCATACCCACCCATTTGTTACTCCACACTCTTCAAGACTGGTCCCCATCCATTTATACTCCACACTCTTCAAACTATTGCATATGTTACTTGTTTTGTCATTCTTTCTTAGAAAACACTGGAGGGGAATCGTCATTTCACGACCTCCCTTAATCACCATATTTTTGTCAGGTTCTTTGCCCCATAAATTTCATGATATTATTTTATTCGTGCTTAAACTATCCGCATTTTCTACTACCCCACCTTGCTCCCTCCTGCCCCCTACCAATACAAGAACAAAGAAGAAAATAGGAAACGAAAATACAAGAACAAAGAAGAAAATAGGAAACGAAAAAGGCGCCGAGATTTATAATACTTCTCCTGGCAACAAACCCACGATCACACGCACAAAAACCAGCACATGCATCAACATTCAAGCAAGAACATGCGAAACTAACATGGGACTAATTGAAAAACCAGCTAACCCAACAAGAAATAATGAAACCGTTGACTCCAAAAACCAAACACCATGCGAAGAACAATTTTTGCTATTTTTAAAATTAGTGGTGTCGTAGTTCCTCACATTGCCGATATTCAACAAGAAAACAAACAATACCCAGCAACCTCCAGAACTTAACAACTCATCACAAACAAGAAAATACTTAAACCAAAAATAAATATAGCACCAAAAAAACAATTAAGCTTTAATAAAATTTCACAAAAATAATCAACTAACACAATACGGGAAGAAGAGTAACAGATCTGAAAGCAAACACACTCAGCTAACAACAAATAAAAAAGAAACAAATAAAACATGGGGAAAACAGAGGAATCTGAGGAAAGTACCTTGCGTGAAAAACAATGCAAGAAAAGAGGAGAGAAATTTTTAGGGTTATCAAAGGGAGGGGTTTGAAGGGGTTTTGCGAAAAATCCTGTGTTAAAGGAAACTTCGCTCCTCTGTTAAATGTTAGCTGGTGATTTGTTTCACGCACGCTAATTGGTTTGGGAGGCGAAAGAGATGAAACTCACGCGTAGGTTAGGCGCGTTGTACAGGTGAATCTTATAGAAAAGCGCAGTGGTTGATGCTAAAGTACATGATCCAGTTGGCTGTTTTACATTTCGCTCATGTCTGAAACGCGTTGGAATCGAGCGTGAAGATAAGGTTAACCTGAATTTCTTAACATATTCTCTGTTGGGGGTAGTTCACTTTTATATCATGCATGTGCTTTTTCATACCTAAATAAATTGATTTCGCAATTGTACATTTATACACGTTGGAAAGTTGAATTACGTCCATGGAACCATAATCGTATGATTTTACAAAATTAAGAAAGAATATGATAGGCTCGACTAAAATCATAAATGCTCACATCTCCACTAAAATTCAAATTCATGTACAATAATATAAATTATGATATATTGAACATGAAATTATCTTATTGAGGATTTATAATTTCTTTTTTGCTTGTCGATTCATTGTTCCATTTGATAATTCTTTTGTCGTGTAGCTTTAATTTTTTTGAATAATGTCCCGGAATGTGAATCTTAGCTAAACCCTCACCATTGCAATGTTTTCCACAAAATGCTCTTACGTCTATATAATTGAATTAAGTTTTCTCCTATCTTTTCTTTTAGCAACTTAATAAAATGCTTTTGGTATATTATTATAATGCAAAAAGGAAGGATATATTTGATTTTGAAAAGAAAAATCTTGCATAATGCATATATAGAATATAATCTTCTCAATAAAGGAAGAGAAAATAGCATGTGACGAACCACGAATCTTCTTGTTCCGCAAAGGCCAATGGTGATATCGGTTATTTGTTACTTGCTAGCCAATGAATGTGATTTTTAAACTTTTATTGGTTAAAGCCATTTTCCTATTTGGGGTAGAGTGGGTGGATATATCTTGATTACTACATTTTCCTCATTTAGAATGGAAAACCTTATCAACAATTCGTGAATGGGGAATCTACATTGAACCTTATGGGTGTTTAAGCACCCATTGTTTTTAGCCAAATATTATATTTCTATATTGGAAACAAGTAATAATTTATTTATATATAATAGGAGAAGCAAAGAAATGTTATGATGATAAGTGGCATAATAGTTAATTAACACATATAAATTTTTTGGACAATTCTCACTTTGTTGGAGTTTCAAATTTATTTAAAAAATTGTAAACGTTTCAACTTTGTCCGGAAATCCAATCCGACCCCAATATCAAAAAGTCCACTCCTGGTCAAACTTTCCGAAATTACAACTTTCGCCATTTCAAGCTTAATTCCACTACGGACCTCCAAATCACAATTTGGACATGCTCCTAAGTCCAAAATCACCCAACGGAGCTAACAGAACCATCAAAACTCAAATCCGGGGTCGTTTACACATAAGTCAACATCCGGTCAACTTTTCCAACTTAAGCTTTTCATTATGAGACTAAGTATTTCAATTCACTCCAAATCTCTTTGAACCCGAACCAACCAACCCGGTAAGTCATATAACAGCTATAAAGCACATAAGGAGCAGTAAATGGGGGAATGAGGCTACAACACTCAAAACGACCGGTCGGGTCGTTACATCTTCCCCCTCTTAAATAAACGTTCGTCCTTGAACGGGTCTAGAAACATACCTGGAGTAACAAATAGGTGTGGATATCTACTCTGCATCTCCTGCTCGGTCTCCTAAGTAGCCTCCTCAATTGACTAACCTCTCCAATGCACTTTTACTGAAGCTATATTCTTTGATCTCAACTTTCGAACCTGCTGATCCAAAATAGTCACCGGCTCTACATCATAAGTCAAATCACCATCTAACTGAACCGTGCTGAAATCCAAAACATGAGATGGATCGCCGATTTACTTCCGGAGCATATAAACATGAAATACTGGATGCATACTCGACAAACTAGGTGGCAAGGTAAGCTTGTAAGCCACCTCTCCAATCCTCTGTAGTACCTCAAACGGACCAATAAATCGAGGGCTCAACTTGCCCTTCTTCCCGAATCTCATAACATTCGTCATGGGTGAAACATTCAGCAGAACCTTCTCCCCAACCATGTAAGTAACATCACGGACCTTCCTATTGACATAACTCTTTTGTCTAGACTCTGTCGTGCGAAGCCGATCCTGAATCAATTTAACCTTGTCCAATACATCCTGAACCAAGTCTGTACCCAATAGCTTAGCCTCACCCGGCTCAAACCAACCCATCGGAGATCTACACCGCCTCTCATACAAAGCCTCATACGGAGCTATCTGAATGTTCGACTGGTAATCGTTATTGTAGGCAAACTTCGCAAGCAGCAGAAACTGATACCAAGAACTCTCGAAATAGATGACACAAGCGCGTAGCATATCCTCCAATATCTGAATAGTGCGCTCGAGCTGTCTGTCCATTTGAGGGTGAAATGATGTACTCAGCTCAACCTGGCTGTCCAACTCTCACTGCACAGCTCTTCAAAACTGCGATGTAAATTGTGTGCCTCGATCTGAAATGATGGACACTGGCACACCGTGAAGGCGAACAATCTCTCGAATGTAAATCTCAGCCAACCGATCTAAAGAATAAGTAGTACCAACTGGAATGAAGTGCGCGGACTTGGTCGGCTGATCAACAATCACTCAAATAGCATCGAACTTCCTCGAAGTCCGCAGGAGCCCAACTACGAAATCCATGGTGATCCGCTCCCACTTCCACTTTGGAATCTCCATCCTCTGAAGCAATCCACCTGGTCTTTAATGCTCATACTTTACATGCTGACAGTTAAGGCACCAAACTACAAATCCCAATATATCCTTCTTTATTCTTCTCCACCAACAGTGTTGCCTCAAGTCCTAATACATCTTCGCGGCTCCTAGATGAATAGAATACCGCGAGTTGTGGGCCTCCTCAAGAATAAACTCAAGTAGCCCATCTATATTACATCCTCAACACCCTATCATTTCCAATAGTAACAGCTCTAGCATCACCGTGTTGAACCTTGTCCTTGAGGACAAGCAAATGAGGATCATCATACTGGCGCTCTTTGATGCGATCAAACCACACAGGCTAGAACCCGACTGGGCCCCGAAACATCTAATCTCACGAACTGGTTGGCCAAGGCCTGAACATCAACTACAAGAGGTCTCTCACCAACAGAATGAATGCAAGACTACCCGTACTCACTGCCTTCCTACTCAAGGCATTAACGACCATATTGGCCTTCCCCGAATGATACAAAATAGTAATATCATAGTCCTTTAGTAGCTCCAACCATCTCCGCTGCCTTAAATTTAGATCCTTCTATTTGAACAAGTGTTGGAGGCTCTGGTGATATGTAATACCTCACAAGACACACCATAGAGATAGTGCCTCCAAATCTTTAATGCATGAACAATGGTATCCAACTCCAAATCATGAACAAGGTAGTTTTTCTCATGCGGCTTCAACTGGCACGAAGCATAATCAATCACTCTACCCTCCTGCATCAAAACACACCCAATACAGATCCGAGAAGCATCACAATATACTATATAAGAGCCTGAAGCTGAAGACAAAACTAGAACTAGAGTTGTGGTCAAGGCAATCTTGAGCTTTTGAAAGCTCTCCTCACACTCATCCGACCACCTAAAAGAAGTACTCTTTTGGGTCAGTTTGTTCAAGGGCAATGCAATAGACGAGAAACCTTACATGAAGCGACGATAATAACCGGCCAAACCAAGAAAGCTCTGAATCTCCATAGTAGAGGACGGTCTGGGCCAACTCTGAACCGCCTCTATCTTCTTTGGATCCACCTGAATACCCTCACTGGACACCACGTGCCCTAAGAATGTCACCGAACTAAGCCAAAACTCACACTTGGAGAACTTGGCATAAAGTTTCTCCTCCCTCAAATGCTAGGCATGCTCCTCCTGGCTACGAGAGTACACCAGGATACCATCAATGAACATTATAACAAAGGAGTCGAGATAAGGCCGAAACACACTGTTTCATCAGATACATTAACGTTGCTAGGGCATTGGTCAGCTCAAAAGACATCACAAGGAACTCATAATGACCATAACGGGTCCTGAATGCTGTCTTTAGAATATCCAAGCCCCAAATCTTCAACTGGTGATACCTAGACCTCAAATCAATCTTGGAGAACACCCTCGCTCCCTGAAACTGGTCAAATAGATCATCAATACGCGGCAAAGGGTACTTGTTCTTGATTATGACTTTGTTCAACTACCTGTAATCAATGCACATTCTCATAGTACCATCCTTCTTTTTCACAAACAGAACTGGTGCACCCCAAGGTGACACATTATACCTAATAAACCCCTTATCAAGGAGTTCTTGAAGTTTCTCCTTCAAATCCTTCAACTCAGCCAGTGCCATAAAGTGTAGAGGAATAGAAATAGGATGAGTGTCCGGCACCAAGTCAATACAAAAGTCAATATCCCTATCAGGTAGCATGACCGGAAGGTCTACAGGAAACACATTCAAAAAATCTCGCACCACCAGAACAGAATCAATAGTTAGGGTATCAGTACCAACATCTCTCACAAAGGCCAAATAAGATAGACAACCCTTCCCAACCATCCGCTGGGCCTTCAAGTATGAAATCACTATATTGGGAACATAGTCTAAAGTACATCGCCACTCAATTCGTGGCAATACCGGCATCGCCAACGTTACAGTCTTAGCGTGACAATACAAAATAACATGAAATATAGACAACCAATCCATACTCAAGGTCACGTCAAAATCGACCATACTAAGCAGCAAGAGATAAACTCTAGTCTCCAATCCCCCAATAGTCACTATACACGACCGGTACACATGGTCCACCATAATAATATCGCCCACCGGCATAGATACATGAACAGATGAAGCTAAAGACTTATGGGGCATATCCAAATAATGAGCAAAATACGATAATACATATGGATAGGTGAAACTAGGGTCAAATAATACAGAAGCATCTCGATGACATACTGAGACAATATATGTGATCAATATGTCTAAAGCAATAGCATCTGGTCTGGCAGGGAGTGCATAGAATCGGGTCTGGTTGCCACCTGATCAGCCTCCCCCTCTAGGTCTACCCCTAGCTGACTAAGCTCCACCCCGAGTTGGTTGGGCAGGTGGTGAAGTAACGGGTGCTAAAGTCATAGGTTGCCTCCTCTACTGAGTTGAACCTCCTGAAAGGTGGGGACAATGCCTCTTGATGTGACCCAAATCTCCACACTCAAAGCAACATCTCCCTGTGAATGGCGGTGGGGACTAAAGGGAGACCCGAGCACAGGATAACTGCTAGAAGAACCCGACATAGATGAACCTGAGCTGATGGTGCATGAGATGAACTTTGAGTTAGGAGGGCGCTAAGAGATGAGTGACCCTGCTGAGAACTGTGTGAACCATGGCCAGATGATGCACCACGGTAAACTGGATGAGCCATCTAAGCATGTTAAGTCGACCCCTGCCGTGGTCGAACTGACCTCCAGAGGGAACACCACTAAAACTACTTGATCCACGAGGCCTCTTGGCCTCCTTCTCAACCCGCTCCTGGCTGCGGACCATCTCTATCTGCCGAGTAATGTCTACCACCTCATCAAAAGTAGCACCAAATACCCCCTCCTTAGTTATAAGCAACCGCAGCTGATATGTGAGGCCATAAATGAACCTCCTGATACTCTCCTATCAGTGGGAACCATCCAAACTACATGACGTGCCTACTCAAAAATCCTCATCTCATATTGTATCACAGACATGTCATCCTGACATAACTGCTCAAACTATCTATGCAACTCTTTTCTCCGAGACTACGGCACAAACTTCTCCAATAAGAGAACGGAGAACTCCTGCTAGGTAAGTGGTGCTGCACCGATCGGCCTGCTCCTCTCATAAGCCTCCCACAATTTGAAGGCAGCCCTAGAAAACTAAAAAGTAGTGAACGAGACCCCAGTGGTCTCTAAAATACCTGCTCTCTAGTCTCCGCTGCTTATCATTAGTCATAACAGGAACCACATAGGCCTGAGCAGCTGCAACTGGCTGGGCTGGTAGTGCCCATGCTGTCTAGAGTCCCTGCATCACCTGCTCTAGTGTACGGGCAGCGGGAGTTTGAGTACTTCCCTCCTGAAGGCCTAAAATCACAACGAGCACAGCTGGTGCCTAAGTTGGCCCCACCGGCTCAACTGTATCTGGTACTTGCTCCTGAGCTGGAGTGACTGGTGGGTCTGCAGATGTATGAGTTGCACCTCTTCCCCTACCGTGACCTCGACCTCTCACGGCCCTAGCTGGTGGTACTGGTGGCTATCCATCCTGCCCAATAGTATGTATCCTCACTATCTATGAGAGAATAGAATAACAGAAGTTTAGTTACCAGAATCATCAAATTTGCATGACAAGAATTCAAGAATGTGAAGTTTCCTAAGGGTTCGGCAGCCTCTCAAAGATAAGTATAGATGTCTTTGTATCGATTCGCAAGACTCTACTAAACCTGCTCATGACTCGTGAGACCTATGTTAACCTAGGCTTTGATACCAACTTGTCATGACCCAAAACCAACCGTCGTGATGGCGCCTATCATAGAACTAGGCAAGCCAACTACTCAATAGATTCAACCAAATAAAATCCTTAAAAATTATACGGAAGCAGCTAATATTGAAACAAAACCTTTTGAAAGCAGAAATAAGTTCGCAACTCAATGCAATTCTCTCACAAAATAGAAGTGTCACCGAGTATATGAGCATCTACACCGGGATACAGTCTACTACAATGACTAAGAAATAAGAACTGAAATACAAATAAATATAATGAAGAAGAGTTAAGGCATGCGAACGCTATGCAACTACCTCGATAGTCTCCCAAGATCCTGACTCCTCACTTAGCAGCCATCGTGACCGGAAGCACCTGGATCTGCACACGAGGTGCAGGGTATAGCGTGAGTACCACCAACTCAATAAGTAACAAATCCAACAAATAAGTCCATTCAAACGGGCTCTCAACCGGCATAGTTCAATATAGAAATAATAGTGTAGAAACGTAGGCATGCTTTCAAGTTCAATAGATAACTCAAAACAGTAAAATAGATCAAATCTGAATGATATGAAGAATATAATTCCTCTACTTCTACATGTCAATGCACATATTGTATGTGATGATCCATGCTGATAGCCTTATGTGCTCACACTCTCAAATGCTCAATCACTCAGTACTGTATATGGCCCATATAGTCCAGGGAAGATCCATCCTGGAATATATACATCACTAACCATCAGTCACCCAGTACTAAGTAGGGCTAATCCAGCTCGTAGAGAAGATCCATCTCCAGGTATATAATGCATCAGACAAGATCCATGTCCAGGGAAGATCCATCCCTCAATATAATCAACCACACTCACTAGAGGTGTGTGTAGACTCTAGAGGGGTCCTTCAGCCCAAGCGCTATATAAATCAGTATAACCGCTGTGGAGTGCAGCTCGATCCCATAAATACCACTCATAATTAGGCTCTCAGTCACTCAGTCATCAATCTCTCCAATCTCATTCATGGGCTCACAATGTCATGAAACTATCCCGAACATGATGATATGATGTATCAATAAATAACAACATAGAATGAGATATGTTATGAAATGAATGAATGTGACTGAGTACAAAATATCAATGAAATCTGTAAATCAACAACAAGAAACGACCACTATGGGTCCTAACAGTATCGACATATATCCTAAACATGATCTCTAGCATGATTGACAGCTCAATTACTATTTCACATGATGAAAACACGGATATCAACAAGTTAGAACCACTTTACAGTGCCATGGAATCGACTAGATCACAATTCTCACGGTGCACGCCTGCACGCCCGTCACTTGGCATGTGCATCACCTCAATACCAATTACATAACACATAATTTGGGGTTTCGAACCCTCAGAACCATGTTTAGAAGTGTTACTTACCTCAATCCGAGCAAAACTCTACTCCAACACGCTTTTACCTCTTAAATCAGCTTCCAGTCATCTAGAATCTAGCCACAAGCAGTACAATAAAATCAATACGGGCTAAAGGAATCAATTCTACAAGAAATTACGAAGTTATAACTCAAATATTCGAAATTAGCTCAAAGCCGACCCCCAGGCCCAAGTCTCGAAATCTGACAAAAGTCACAAAATCTGAAATCCCATTCAACCATGAGTCTAACCATACCAAATTTATCAATATCCAACATCAAATCTGTCGCGCCCCCTTTTTTCCCTTCCGCGGAAATAGGGTTCATGACATTTTTAGGACAACTCGTTCCTTTTGGGAACGGGGTTTGCGTTTTTGAAGAGTCGCCACCTAACAATTTTAAGGTGCGTTAGGGCACCTACAGGGTTTATCTACAACTACATTTGATAACCAGAGATAGGGTAAGGGCTTGAAATTATCCTAAGGGGAGGTGTTAGGCACCCCTCAGGATCCACTAGTGTGGTTCTCGGCCAGACAATTTATGTGAATTTGTGCAATTAGCAAGTAAGGCTCAAATAATAGGGGGTTTAAGTACACAAACGACTAATGAAAGCAAGATTTTGAAAAGAGTTACAATCTAAGCATGCTTATGAATGTAAAGGGGTGTCCTAGGTTTATTTGTAATATGGATCACATCAATACAATACCCGGTATGACACTCCTCAAAAGAGGGGATAACGTGGTATTAGCGCACCGCTCATCATATCCATATCTACCCTTTCCCGCCCCGCAAAGGTAATTAACTGAAGATTGGTCTCGACTCTTATTGCATGTTGTTACCCGTCCTTTCCTATCAGTCCCGGTGGAATTTAGGACTTCTATCCTATAAGGAGGTTCTAGACAGACCCTCAGGTTTAAAGGCAAAATACTAAGGCGACATACAAAACAAGTAGGACTGCATTTAAAGGGGGAAGACATAAAACAAGCAGAAGGCTCAGTTATACCTCCACAAATAATGCACATAGACAGCATGACTTATACACAGTTAAGTTCTGAATTTAAAATTCTAAAGCAGGATGTTTAAGTGGTAACATCAGAACCAGATTTATTACATGACTCAGAAAAGAAGCTCGAATCAGGTTTGCCTGCTGATTTTAACAATTGATAATTAAATAAAGGCAATTTCAATTTTACTTAAGTTATTACCTAAGGATTGCCTAGGTGCAAAGCGAGATGCAGCAGTTGTTCCAAGTCATTAAGGTAGTTTGAAGATTATTTTTATTACCTAAAACATGTTGTTCTAGTTGCAGAGGTTGTTGCCAATTTTATTCAGAAAACATCACAATGTGAAAATCATTACTTACTACCTTTTCATGAATTAGTAATTAGCTAGGCGTTTTAAGCAGAATGCAAACAAGATCCTAGAACATGGTATCTAATATGCACAATTCCTAAGAGCAGGATTTCTAAATGTGTATGGCAGGAATGCAGAATTTCCTAAGAGTAGGATTTCTAAGTGCATATGGTAAGAATGCAGAATTTCCTAAGAACAGGATTCCTAAGTGCATATGGCAGGAATGTAGTAAAGTGCTAATTATTAACAAATTTTAAAACATGATGTTGTAAAGGTGCACATGCTGAAACAATAAACATAAGACCTAAGAGCAAGATTTCTAATGCATGCATGAACCCTAAGCATGGTTTCTATTGCGCAATTAGGAACATAAACCTAATAACATGTTTTCTATCCTTAACAACTATAGCATGCATATTTACCCATCCCTTTTCACTAGCCACCCCAATACCGGTTTACAAATTATTATAGACCATGTGATAGAATTACATAAGAAATGAAGAATAAGAAGTTACAACTATAAGAAGCCTGATTTTGACTTCCTCTCTGAGTTATGTAATAAACCACCTCAAATGCCAATATTGTTCCAAAGCCTTTCTCATATCTAGGTGTGTCAGAGTTCCCTAAGAACCTCAAGGGATCCCAGGCAGTACTCACACCCAAATTGCATAACCAAGAGTAAGTGCAGTGTGGAAGGGCCAGCTCTTGTGTGTCCAGGTTCAGAGGGAGCTCAAGGGTCCCAAAGCAAGGCTCACACAAGAGGGGCAGAACCTAATGATCTAAGAGTGCATGTGAGAGTGCTTGACACAGATTTAAGAGAGTTGAGTTGTAAAACAGTTTTGAAAATGATTGGTTTGAAATAAATTTGCAACAACAACAAAAGAGTTGCTTAGAAAAAATAGTTTTGAAAGGGACAGGGGATATGAGCAACAATCAACATATGCAGAATAAGTTCAAAGAGTAGTACAACTTTAGCAGTTACAAGCAGGGGAGTAGGGGTTGGGGACATAGAGGACCCAAATCAGAAACACATAATTAATCATGGATCAAGTACATTAGGAGACATGCTGGTTGAGGGACATAAACAAGAACAAGTAAATATGCTGATTACATTTGAACAAAAGGAGGGCAGAATTTTAAGCATGTAAAGTAAAGTAGTGAACAAGAAATACAATTTAACAGCATGAGCCATTAAGTTAGTGCAAGAGACAGGGGTTGACAAACAAGAGAACACATAGAGTTAAGTTTCAGTATTTAAACTAGGGACATACCAGTTGAAGAAGCAAAGTGCAGAAAAAGTAAAGCAATCAGAGTTCCACAGTCTAGCCCTGGCTTTCAGCCGGCTAGACAAAGCAGTAGCACAAGTAGTAGTAGAGAAAGAGAGAGTTTGAGTGTGTAAGTGTATGTTCTAAACTAAATTGTTTGTGTCTTTAAAGAAGAGAGGGTATGGTATTTATAGCTTTGAAAAGAAGTGGAAAATAAGGTAACAAGTAAAGGTTTAACACAAACATGGAAATAATCATCATCAGAATCAATTAATACAAGTACTTCCCATTAATCAAGGAGTTACAGCTCAAACGGATACTACAGGGATAATTAAGGAAAGAGAATCAGTTTGATAAAGATTGATTTTTTTACCATATAAGGGATAGTAAAAGTATAGAGTATATAATTGAGTCTAGGTATAGAATATACTTAATTTTGGGGAAAGGATGCAGCAGGGGTGAAACAGCACAACAAATAAAGGGAGGGAATCAATCAACTTAAACAAACGAGTAAAATTAGGGGTTTATAAGAAAACCTTGCAATCAAACCATAACTTAAGGAAATCAAGATCAATCAAGAAGGAGTCATAATTCTGCACTTCGACTTATAAATAGAAAAAAATGAACAGGCATATCAGACATGCAGGGTCAAACATATTGACAAAAAGAAGCAAACTAGATGAACACAAACATTCAGAAGTGATATGAATACTCTAAGGACTACTCGAAGCATGGTAATCAACAAAGTCAAGTAGTCATGGCTCACACATAGAATCAAAATGAAGAAACCAGTCTAACACATAGCACATGTAGAGGAGATCAGACCAATATACCGAAATAAGTAAAGGAAGTCTTCAAAAGCTCACAGTAACAAGTGAGGAAAATTTTAAGAAATTAGGGTTTTAACAAAGTTGAGTTAAAAACGGTAAGAACTCAGAATCAGTTAAGACAAACAAAGGAAAAGATCTAACCATAAAGAACCCAATCAAACAGGTATACATACAAAATAAACAAGGACAATTCCAAGACCCCGGATAAAACTAAAGATACTTAGGGTTTTCAACACGATGAATCGGGTAGAAGAAAAAACATAAACAAACCGTTTAAACATAGTAAAATCATAAGATAATACTGAAAAATAAGAGGAGAAGTCTTTTAAAAGAGTTTAAGAAACCCTAATCTTGAAGACGGAGAGCCGCTTTGAAAAATCGGAGAGATCTTTGAGGAAAACACCAAAAGGTTCATAACATACACAGATCTAAAACAGATCTGAAAGAAAATCGAAAAATCTTTAAAGTTAGGGTTTCAGAGAACCTAGAAAAAGTGAGAAAACTTCGAAGAGTTACCGATCTAGCCGAAAAAGCCATGGATCTGACTCGAACAGCCATGGATGGCCGGAAGAAGACCATGGATAGAAGTTGAGCAAGGCCTAGACTATATCTCTTCGAGATCTTTCCACAAAATCACAAAAGCGGGCCACCAGAAGACGTAGGAGACGAGTACGCGTCTCAAACAGCCATGAGAGTCCATGGATTGAGTGAGGATCGAAGGGGGTTAGGGCTAGTTTGGGTGGCAGCGACTAGGGTTTGAGTGAGGTTGCAGAGAGAATTGGAGATGAAAGGGGATTCAAGGGCGGCGGGTTGGTGGGAAATGAATTAGGTTAGGGGGTCGTTTGGGTTTAATTTGGTAAGGGGCAACGTTGACCGTTGATTTGGGAGATCAACGGTCGAGATTAGAGAGGGTAGGTGGGGATCCGGTTTGGGCTTGGGTTAAAAAGGGTGTGGGTCGGGTTAAAATTAAAATTGGGTTGGGATTTGGGGTCCAATTTGGGCTAGATTTGAAAGCCAAATTTGGCTACAAGTTAAATAGCCATTTTCCCCCTTTTTATTTATAAAAAATAGTAAAAAGTTTTTGAAAATAAATTGAAAGTACTAAAGTGATTTATAATATATAATTAACAATTTAAAAGTACAGGACCCAATTTTATGAATATAAAACCTAATTAAACCTTAAAATGGCTAATATTGCAAATATGTGCAATTTAGCTTTAAAATACTAAATGAAATTGTAAAAATATGTAAAAATTACTTTAGCCATATATTGGCATAAATATAAAAATCAAATAGGTGAATTATCAAAAATAATAATTTTGGAAATAATTATTGGGATTTTATGGATGAAAAGGGGGAAATAAATCAATTAAAATCCCTTTAAAATTATGGAAAAATAATAAAACCCTTGGAAATGCTTATATATGCATACATATGCTATTTTGAAGGTATTTTGCATATTGAAAATATATAAAGAAAAATTGGGTATCAACAGCTGCCCCTCTTTATCCGGGAAGAATGAAAGAGTTTTTGGGTAAAGAAATGATGGCTAATTTTGATCAAACGAAACGGTTTAAAGAAGTTAGGTTGCACCTTGGATTTTGAGCTGCCTACATATCCCCGGTCTTGTAGGAATCGGGCCGTATGTAGTTCAGGATCCATCGGCGGAGTATACCGATGAAGACCTTTCAAAAATGGACGCAGTATCTAGGGCTGGGTGAGTGAACGGTTTATGGGAATGGTTAGGTTTGATATGGCTACGGGAACTGGAGCGGGATCACTCCTGCTGAGGGTAGTCATTACTTGCCGGTTTACCTGCAATTAGAAATAATATAAGCGCATATTATGCATAAATTTAAACATGATGCAAATTCTCATTGGACCATGAATGTTGCCTTTGGACGGTCAGGATGACGTCCTAGGACATGAAGCATATGATAAGGGATTAGCAGGCCATGAAATGATGTTCTCGGGCTATGCGAATGGTGCCTCCGAACCATGACGCCTTTGAATAATGATATGTAAAAGATTAAAAGAGATCCTCAGGCCATGACATGGTGTCCTTGGGCTATGAAGATGGTGCCTCCGAACGATGACGCCTTTGGATGAGTTGGCAAAATTTCAGCCCATGAAAGATGCAGTAGTATGATACAGACAAGATAAAGCTTAGTCTTGTGAATTGAAGGGCAAAGCTTAGCCCGTAAGAAAAGTGAAATAAACAGTGCTTGAGATGGCGCTTAGTTTCGAAGAAAATTGGAGGCAGAGCTTAGCCTTAGAAGGCAGAATGATAGCCTTATGCAAGGATGCGAATGCAGATGGAGGTAGGGCTTAACCTCGGAAGGCAGAATAGTAGCCTTATGCAAGAATGCAGATGGAGACAACTTTTAGTCTCGGAAGGCAGAATGGTAGCCTTATGCAACGCAGACACAGATGGAGACAACATTTAGTCTCGGAAGGCAGGATAGTAGCCCTATGCAAGAATGCAGATGGAGACAACGTTTAGTCTCGGAAGGTAGAATGGTAGCCTTATATAATGCAAGAATGCAGATGGAGACATCATTTAGTCTCGGAAGGCAGAATGGTAGCTTTATGCAAATTGGAAGGCAGAGTAGTAGCCTTATGCAAGAATGCAGATGGAACCAACATTTAGTCTGGGAAGGCAGAATGGTAGCCTTATGCAATGCAGATGTAGATGGAGACATCGTTTAGTCTCGGAAGGCAGAATGGTAGTCTTAAGCAATGCAGATGCAGATGGAGACAACATTTAGTCTCGAAAGGCAGAATGGTAACCTTATGCAAGAAATAAAATAACAAATGACAGTAGAGTTCTCTTAGCTGATGGCAGATTGCGGCGTCGTGATTATTGGGAGCATTGTGACATACAGGACATTACTGGCATGTGCTGATAGCAAGTGTTGGCAAGTGCAACAGTTCAGAGAGTCATATTCTTGGACAATGTTTGTTCCATGGGCGTATAGTATGTTTAATGATTTTGCAACCCCAGTGCCTGCATCCAAAGAAAAATCGTGAGTTTTGTAAAGGGGAAGGTTAGTTCATATCCCCGCTGGCTTTACTTAACTCGTTCGACTTTAATTTGGTGATACCGTCTATATCATTGGGGTAGCATTGCTAAACAAAGCAATTTCAATAATAAACATGCATTATTTTGTAAAAGTATGACACAAATGTATAATTAAAAAATAACTTTTAAATAAACCGACAAATGTGACGTGGTTCAGGACGTTGCAACCTCTCTAGCTACGGAATTTTGAGGGTCCTCCTCAAAATTCTGCCCCAGTTTGATGGGTTGACGTTTCTGACTGTTCCTCGTACGGCGATCGACTTAAATTACTTCACAATTTTGAGGGTCCTCCTTAAAATTCTGCCCAGTTTCCAATTCCGGGAGGGGGGGAATGAAATTTTTATTGAATTGTGACCGAACCCATAGGGCTGCCTACGTATCCCCTCTTAAACGGGAATCAGGTCAGGCGTAGTTCAAGTTACATCATATAAGGAAAGCATAAAGATTACACATAGTAACGTTTGACTACATCTGAATTAATCGGCTTTGGCCAGACTTCTCCGTCCATTTCTGCAAGTATGAGGGCTCCTCCTTTTAGAACCCGGTGAACCATGTATGGACACTTCTAGTTGGGAGAGAATTTCCCTTTGGCTTCATCTTGATGCGGAAAATTTTTCTTTAAACTGCCCTGGTGTAAACTGTCTGGGCTTGACTCTTTTGTTGAAGGCTCTGGACATTCTGTTCTGGTAGAGTTGACCATGATAGACTGCATTCATTCTCTTTCCGTCTATAAGGGATAGTTGCTCATAACGGCTTTTTACCCACTCTGCGTCGTCGAGCTCAGCTTTTTGTATGATCCTTAGGGAAGGAATTTCTACCTCAACGAGAATGACAGCCTCTGTACCATAGACCAGCATATAGGGGTTGCCTATGTTGATGTGCGGACTGTGGTGTGATACCCCAATAGAGCAAATGATAACTTTCTGTGCCACTATTTATGCTTCTCTATCATTTTCCTTAATATCTTCTTGATATTCTTGTTGGCGGCTTCTACAGCTCCATTCATCTAAGGCCTGTAAGTTGTAGAATTCCTGTGTTTGATCTTGAAAGTTTCACACATAGCTTTCATCAAGTTTCTCTTGAGATTGGAGCCATTATCAATAATGATTGACTCTGGAACCCCGAATCGACAAACAATGCGGTCACGGACAAAGTCTACCACGACTTTCTTAGTTATTGCTCTGTAAGATGCTGCTTCGACCCATTTGGTGAAATAGTCTATGGCTACCAGGATAAACCTGTGTCTGTTGGAGGCAGCAGGCTCGATTGGTCCAATAACGTCCATTCCCCAAGCGGCGAACGGCCATGGTGAGCTTGTTGTGTTGAGCTCGCTCGGAGGTACCTTTATCATGTTTGCATGTATCTGACAGCAGTGGAATTTCCTGACATACTGGATGTAGTCCGTTTCCATAGTTATCCAAAAGTAACCAGCCCAGAGTATCTTCTTCATCCATCCAGATCTGATGATAACCAGCGAAGCAATCTACAAATGACTGTAGTTCATGCTTGGCGCAATTGTCAATCAGGATGTGTATATTGGGCAAAGGGAAGTCATCTTTCGGACTGGCCTAGTTGAGATCCTGGTATTCGACACAGACTCTGACCTTCCCATCTTTCTTTGACACTGGCACAATGTTGGCTAACCATGTCGGGTATTCCACTACCCTGAGAACCTTAGCTTTGATCTGCTTGTTGACTTCTTCCTTGATTTTCAAACTCATATTAGGTTTGAACTTTATGAGCTTTTGCTTTACCGGTGGACAAATTGGATCGGTTGGCAGTTTGTGAGCCACAATAGACGTACTCAGACCAGTCATGTCATCATACGACCAGGCGAATATGTCCTCATACTCCTTTAGAAATTTTGTGTATTCTTTCTTTTCTAATGGCGATAGGTGAATGCTGATATGTGTTTCCTTGACGTTTTCTACATCTCCCAGGTTGACAATTTCGGTCTCGTCCAGGTTGGACTTAGGTTTGTTCTCAAAGTTCTCAACGTCTTTGAATATCTCGTCAAGTATGTCATCTTCCTCCGCATCAATATCCGTTTGTTGCGTTGTCTCATTGCATGCCACAGTCATTGGTTCATTAAGATAAGTAATAGTAATGCTGTATTAGTTAAGTAAAAAGAGAAAATGATAGCAACAAATATTAATTCATAAGAAAAATTGAAAATGCTTTTGATAAATGGAATAACTGTTTTGAGCATTAAAGATCTTATTTCGGGAATTAAAAATGCGCAAAGAAAATCATTTAGTAAATAAAATAGTGAGTAATGCTTGTTTTAGCCTTGCTACCCCGAAGCTCGTCGGGCTTTGGTTGTCCTGATGGTCCAATTATTTAGATGTGCACCTCTGTTCATAGCCTGTATGGAAGGGCCTTCCTCCCCTTCCTCCTCGAGAATAACACAACAGTCCATATCACTGTCCTCTAAAAATAAGTTCTTCATTGCCATAAGTTCTTCTTCTTCATCCGACCCATAAATGATGTCAGCCTATTGGAAAGTCTGCTCCAGATGCGGTATTGGCTGCTCTAGTGGGTAGTATGGACCGCGCCATGGTGGTGACCGGTTATTAAATTCTTCCCAGGTGTAATCATATCCCAGACCAAAGGTGGTGCCATGTTTCTTGAGTTTTATGGGCTTAGAGATTCCTTGGAGGTTCTTGCCGAGCCCTTTGGCAGGTTCATACCCACTCCAACTTAGTATACTCTTGATTTTGCTATCCCACTATTTGTCTTTGTTGATAGCATTGACCCTTTCAATGTGGTTGTAAGTTTCTCCACCCAGCTTCCTTCTTCCCTCGATCGCTAGAATGGTCTGGCAACTGTATATAGGGTTGCTACCATCGCCGTGAATGATCACTTCCTGGTGATTCCATTCGAACTTTACTTCCTGATGCAACATTGATTCTACGGCCCCAGTAGCATGAATCCATGGTCGTCCCAACAACATGTTATAAGACGCTGGTACATCTATTACCTGGAAATCGACCTCGAACCAGGTCGGTCCCATCTGCAAGCATAGACTAATCTCACCAATGGTGGACCTCTGAGAACCGTCGAAGGCTTTCACATTGATCGCTCCCTCTTTTATCTCATGCAGCCCTTTACCCAACTTCTTGAGTGTTACCAGCGGACAAATGTTAAGACTGGAACCTCCATCGATCAGAATTCTGGTGATGAAATAATCTTCGCATTGCACGGTGATGTGCATTGTTACACCTCCTTTTTCACACCCCCAGAAGGGTATAAGGGTGTTTTTCCAAGTTAAGTGACAATCAAAACAGGATTATTTATTTATAATTCAGAGTCGCCACTTGGGATAATTTATGGTGTCACAAGTCACTGGTTTAAATCCCGAATCGAGGAAAGATTGACTCTGTTTTACAGTCCGCGAACACAGAAATCCGGGTAAGGAATTCTGTTAACCCGGGAGAAGGTGTTAGACATTCCCGAGTTCCGTGGTATTAGCATGGTCGCTCAACTGTTATTATTGGCCTAGTTATTTGGTTTTAAAACATCTTTGAAACCTATGGTTATTTTATTCTTTTTAGACCGCTTTTAATAAACTAGTGTTACATATTGCAGGAACCGTACCCATGATCTACAACATGTTTATTTTTATTAACAAGATTAAATTATGGCCGGGTCACATAAATGTACCCCCAGTTTTTTTAGAAATTAAATGTCACGACCAAGTCACGGGAACCATACCCATAGCTATGATAATTTATTTAATTAGCGTGCCTAAAGCAAACTACGAGATCTCAAGGCATTTTCTACACTAGTTAAGATATCGATGTGAGGGCCATAGACTAGGTGATTGGATGGCACACCTCAATTTTATTAAAGGAAAAGCATTCAACTATGTGAACTACGGATATTCATTTTTACAACTAATTAATTTAGGTATCACAACCACACCACGGAAACTGATACCCGTAGTTGCAATGATTTAATTACATGCCTAAAGCAAAATACGAATGTTTATTAATTGTTATTCTGAACCAATTTGCGATTACAGAAGGCATTGAAGTATGGACCTAACGATGTGGCTTATACATGTCTGTGTTATTTCACAGTGTATTCTGCAAAAAATAACCACAAGTAGTGCATGTTGACGTTACTTGAGCAGTAAATTCTCTTTTCCTAGCTAGGATGGAATTCTGGGAGCTTGGAAGAAACTTGGAAATTCACATAAAATGTTAAGGGAAGCAATAATAGCTACAAACATGTAGCAACAGAAAATCATACCCGACTTTTGAAACTATTTGAAATAGTAAGTCACTAATTTGTCCAAACTTCCTTTATGGCTTTTGTTTTCTTGTTTATGTTGTTTTCTCTGCCTCAATTGCAAAAAAGTGTGCAAATTTCTCCAAAACAAATAGGCACAAAGTATTACAATAAAATTCATACTCAACAAAGCTAATAGGAAATATACAATTTAACGAAATGCGACTGAATCATGGCCATAAACATCACTGATACTAACAAAAAGGGTACGGACCTTTGAACAAATTGAAACTCAACCTCAAATCGGAAACAAAGAGCAAACAATATCAAATCAAACCTCGACGGCGCCGGAAAACTCTAGGAATTTTATTCTCAACGCTTTTGCTGGATTTTCGCCCACTTCGAATTAGCAGCAGATGCGAGCAAACGAAATGGTGACAGTGGGTGTGTGTGTGTGTTTGCTGGGTTTGCTACTAGCGATGTCGCTGGTCGGAGGGGTCGGATTCTGGCGAAGGTTGGTGGCTGGTTTAGTGGGTCAAGAGTGACGACTCATATGGAGATTAATGGAGGTGAGGGAGTGGCGATTGGTATTGTTGGTCAACCAAATCTGATGGATGTAACGGCCGGGGTTCTTGGTTAGCGAGGTGAAGAAGAAGAACGGAGGGGGAGAGGGATCCCTTGGTGTTATACGACTGATGTGCCTTTGTCTCTAGGGGTCTAAGGTGCTGAAGAACATGACCTTTTAGGGTGAAACGGCTGAAGACTCAACCTTAGGTTCTAGTGTTATTTTATGTCTAGGTCTAGGTTATTATTTGGGTTTAAGGGTATTGGGCTCAAGGAATGGACTAGAAACTTGGTCCTTTATGACTAGCTTTGCTAAAAATTAGCTTAATTAACTAAAAGCTATCCATATAGAAATATTACCAAAAATATTAATTAGCCCTACTTAAGTAAAAATAATTATTAAAATAAGACTGACCGTTAAAACGAAACTATTTTTTGGTATTTTTCAAGATTAAAAATGACTACAAAACCTTAATGAAACTATTTTTTTTTGCAATTTTCGTTTTTTTTGTGAGAAAATAAAGTAAAAGGGTTAAAACTAATTTAAATAGCGATGTTAGGCCTAAACTAAACATTTACATGCAAAAATATGAAAAATCTTGGGGAGGGTCAAAAATCACATGTCTACAGCTGCCCCTCTTTGACTGGGAATACGAAGTATTTTTAGACAAAGAACGACTAGACAGGTTTTTGACTCGACCCTTATTTAAGGAGACCAAAAACTAAGAGGAAGGAGAATGTGACTGAGCCCTGGTATCTGAGCTGCCTATATATCCTTGGCTATAAAGGAATCAGGCCACGTGTAGTTCAGAAGTGAGTGAGATGATGGAGTATACCGAGGTGGAGAGCCGATCGAGGTGCCATTCCGTCGAGGTTGCAGTCTGCGGTCCTATTATTACATCAAAATCAAAAATGAAAAAGACTAATTAAGCCTGCCAACTATGAGTTACAAGATTCCTATCTATAAGTCTTCTGAAGCTTGATCTTGAGTCTTGAATGGTTTTTCATGTAGATTTTAGATTTGAACCTTGAAGTTTGCTAGTTGCAGGTACTAGTTCAATCTTCTTCAGATCAAGACCGGACATGCAATGCTTGTGACCTCAGCCATGTTTTGAGCAACTCACATCCTTCATCAACTTCTGCATTTGGATTCACTTCTTGCTTTTCCTTTTTATTCTGGATCGTGACTAACTTCCATTGATCATCTCGGACTGTTGACTCGCATTCTTGTCGCGAGCTTCTTTTGTTGCTGACTTGAATTGCGTTCTGAAGTGAATTTCCTTATTCTCCAGGTGGCGCCTGATTGCTAACATTTGAACTGTATTCCCTTATTCTCTAGGCGGGCTCCTGATTACCAAAACCTGAATTGTATTCCCTTTATTACCTTAAATTGTTTCCCCTTGAAACCTGCGCTGTCTTCTTTTGAAATTTGAACTACTTTGCTTGTTCTCCAGGTGGGTGACTGATTGCCAAAACTTGAACTGTATTCCCTTGCTCTCCAGGTGGGTGCCTGATTTCCAAAACTTTAATTGTATTCCCTTGCTCTTCAGGTGGGCGGTTGATTGCCAAAAGTTTAACTGTATTCCCTTGCTCTCCAGGTGGGCGCCTGATTGCCCAAAGTTTAACTGTATTCCCTTGCTCTCCAGGTGGGCGCCTAATTGCCAAAACTTTAACTATATTCCCTTGCTCTCTAGATGAGCGCCTGATTACCAAAACTTTAACTGTATTCCCTTTCTCTCCAGGTGGGCGCCTGATTACCAAAACTTTAACTACATTCCCTTGCTCTCCAGGTGGGCGCCTAATTGCCAAAACTTCAACTGTATTCCCTTGCTCTCCAGGTGGGCGCCTGATTGCCAAAACTTTAACTGCATTCCCTTGCTCTCCAGGTGGGCGCTGAATGCCAAAACTTTAATTGTATTCCCTTGCTCTCCAGGTGGGCGCTTGATTGCCAAAACTTGAAATGCTTCTCCTTGAAACTTGAATTGCTTCTCCTTGTTCTCCAGGTGGGTGCCTAATTTCTAACACTTGCACCACTTCTCCTTGAAACTTGACTTGTTTTCCCTTGTTCTCCAGGTGGGCTCCTGATTGCTGAACTTGAACCGTCTTCCTTTGAACATTGCTGCTTTCCCTTTGTTCTCTAGGTAGGTAACTGATTACCAACATTTGCACTGTTTTTCCTTGAGACTTGAATTGTTTCCCTTTGTTCTGCAGGTGGGCTCCTAATTGCCGAACTTGATTTGCTTTCCCTTTGTTCTCTAGGTGGGCTCCTAATTTCTAACACTTGAACTGCTTTCCCTTGAGACTGTTTTTCCTTAGAACTGTCTTCCCTTGTTTCTCCAAATGGGTGCCTGATTGCTGAACCCGAATTGTCCTCTTCTTGAAACTGCTTTTCCTTTGAACCTTCCCTTTGTTCTCTAGGTGGGCTCCTGATTTCCAACACTTGAACTACTTTCCCTTTGTTCTCCAGGTGGGCTCCTGATTTCCAACACTTGAACTGCTTTCTCTTTGTTCTCCAGGTGGGCTCCTGATTTCCAACACTTGAACTGCTTTCCCTTGAGACTGCTTTTCCTTGGAACTGTCTTCCCTTGTTTCTCCAGGTGGGTGCCTGATTGCTGAACCTGAATTGTCCTCTTCTTAAAATTGCTTTTCCTTTGAACCTAATTACAACAAAACCGACAAAACAAAAGAATTTTTTCTGCCCCAATTTGATAGCGGGAACATCTGTAAGTGTTAATCGAATCATGGTACCCAAAGCTCTAAGAATTTAAAAGCTAAATACCATTATCCAGGAGGGTCCTGAAAATTTAAAATTAAATCTCATCTTAAGAGTGACAACTTCAAAGCTAAATTCTATTTCCTAAAGGTAAAACTTACGCTAAATCTTATTATCTATGAAGGTCTTAAAAACTTAAAACTAGATCCCATTATCTAGGAGGGTCCTGAAAACTTTAAATTAATCCCATTATCCATGAGGGTCCTGAAAATTTCAAATTAAATCTCATCTTAAGAGTGAAAACTTTAACACTAAACTATGTTTCCTAAAGGTAGAACTTACACTAAATCTTGTTAACTATGAAGGTCTTAAAATTTAACTAAAGCCCATTATCCAGGAAGGTCTTCAAAACTTTAAATTAAATCCCATTATCCAGGAGGGTCCTGAAAATTTTAAATTAAATTTCATTATCCAGAAGGGTCCTGAAAAGCCGAGAATGAACTTACCTGAGCCATGCTTTCTTCCTGGAGGATCTCTATAGAACGAACAAAATTCCTTGCCCATGAACCATGCTTTTCCTCATGGAGGGTTCCTATAGATCGAACAATTTTTTCTTTCTCCTTCTCAAACCGCCTTTATGCTGACAAAATTTGGGCACGACACTTGAAAAAAATTCAAACTTCCAAGCTTTGATCTGGACACAATTTTCATCCCTCTTTCAAACAAAGAAAACTTGTAAGTTTGTAAATATGGTGGTTGGTTTGTGGCCTTGACTTTGAGGGCGATTGCTCCTTCACTTCCCATGATGACTTTGATTTCAACTCGAAAGACCTTGCTTGTTTATTGACTAACCACTTTCTCTGCCACCCTTTTCATAGAAAATACCTCTGATCCGTTCAAACCCAACATCCTCTATCTGTTGTATTTTGCTCATGAATTGACGTTTACCGAACCTTTGTATTCCCCATGAATCCCAAATTACGTTGATTGATACCAACTCAGTGCGTGTACTACTCTTTCCTAACATATGCCACTGGCCTTAGCCTTGAGGTCTATGGCTCCTTCACTTGCCATGATAACTTTGATTTCCACCTGGAAGACCTTGCTTTTTATTGGTTAACCACTTTCTCCGTCAACCTTATCTCAGAAAATACTTTTGATTTGTTCAAACCCAATACCCTCTATCTGTTGGATTGTTCATGAATTGACATATACCGAACCTTTGTATTTTACATGAATCCCAAAGCACGTTGATTGTTACCAACTCAGTGTGCATGCTGTTCTTTCCTGACTTATGCCACTCTGATGTGCTAGCCAGATCCCGTTTTATGCAATTGAAAAGCTGGTAGCAAATTTTGAAGTCATTTCTCACTTATTCTGACCAAATAGACTCAAGAAGAGGAAATAAACAAGACAAAAGGAACAGAGTAAAGGGCAATGGAAAGAGATGATTCCTAACAAGAAAACTACAAAGTAGAAACTTATCAGATGTGGATACCAACTCTAACGACCATGACATGAACCTTTAGATTAAGTGGCATAATCTGTCAAGCAAGTCTAATGTTTCAACTCTTGTTATACCCCTAAACCGTGAAACTGGGCTTCAATGCTCTGATTATCCAATATAATTCACTATCCTTATTTGACTTGCAGTGCCCGAAGGGTTTTCACCATCAAGCCTCTCTTATTTTGTTCTTTCTCTCAACTCACCATCGCCTTATGGTGCGTGTGAAGGTTTTCACCAATAATACTCTTTCATTTTGTTCTTTTCTTTTTATTTCCTCTGATTCTGCAGATGACAAGACATTAACCATGGTAAAAACATCATATACCCTTGGCATGTCTAAACTCAACACTCTCAAAGACTATCTGGGAGGTCTTTTTTAGACTGTAATGTGTCTTTTGGACATGATTAGAAAGAAAGGATATCATAAACGCTCAAAGTGACTATGAACGAGGTTAATTTATTTGCAACTTTTGGAATCCATTCTAAAAACTTTGCCCCAATTTCTAAAACAGGGGAATTTGAATCTATTTTTCCCTCTTTTTTTTCAATTTCCCACTCTCGACTTCATGGGATTATGAAATATTTTATTTGGTATGACCGAACCGTAAGACTGCCTACGTATCTTGTGGTGACAAGAATCAGGTCAAACGTAGTTCACAAGACTACCTTTTGTTACTATTTTCCTTTTCTTTTTCTTTTTTTCCTTTTCTTTTTCCTTCTTTTTTTTCCTTTCCTTTTCCTTTTTTTTCTTTATCTCTATTTTTCTTTTCTTTTTTTTTGAATTTTTCTTTTGGGATGAACTTTCTAAAATAAACCTATGGGGACATGAACTTTTTTTCTTCCTTTTTATAACTCTAATTTGATTCCAAAAGAGGAGAGGTCAAAGAAATCAGTACAGGCTCAAAAGGGTATCGAATGGTATAAGTGTTTTGGGTAGCTAGAAGAGGGCCTCCCAATCCCTGAAAATGCCAAGTACAACACATGCAACTTGAGGATGAAAATTGAAGAGCACACACACCATTTCTTTTGCAGCTTCGGAATTGTTATCACTGACATGCCTTTCACTTTTCGTTAGCGCCTTGTCAAGTACAGAACCCTCGTTGGGAAATTTCTTCTTCACAATGGATACCCTTCGTCAATTTGGAGAAAACTTTCTTGACTTTATCTTGTAACTTGAGATGCACTTGAACTCAAAGTTGCTTGCTTCAAATTGTCTTGGATGCACTCTCCTTTAACGAATTCTTGTCACCCTATTAACTTCCTCTGCCCTAGTTTCACATGGTTCGGGCTTCAAATGACCTCAAAATGTCCAATATGTACATATTTCCCTCAAGTGTCCCTATCGTCTTCAAAATTGTCTCATCGTTTCATGATTAAACTAACTTTTAAAACCAGGCTTAGAATTATGCGTGCATGTCATGTCACTAGAGCCAGTAGGAAACGAACTATAAAAGGAGAAGAGAACTAAACAAAAATGACAAGAAATAACAAAAGACAAAAAATTGCATTAGACAGATGGTGAAAGGGTTTGAACAACAAAACAAGCAAAATAAACTACGGTACAACCCTGGAACAAACCTAGATAACACTAAATTAGTTATTACGACTAAAGGAAATAGGAAAAATAAAAGAATAGAAGGGTTTGAGTCACAAGACAATATCCGAATTACAACCTTAAATTAACCCGGACAACAGAAATGACAACAAAATAAACCACCAAGACTCCTCCCCGGCTAACCAAGAAATGGAGCGTCTTTCCAATTACCAAGCACGACATCTTAGCCACTGGGTTCCATATCAATATTTCCAAGACTATTAACAACTTCAATATCATTAACTTCAGTCAGCAAGTTCCCATGAGGATTCACATGCTCCCTGTCACTGTCCTTGATCACAATTATTCCTTCTTGAATCATTCTTTCTATTTCCCTTTTCAAAGCATGACAATCTTTAATACTATGCCCTTGGACATTAGAGTGGTACACGCACCGTACAGTAGGATCAAAACCTTTTGCATATGGGTCTGGAGTATAGCCGAGGAGCGGCTCAATCAGGCCAGAATGCTTTAACTTTTCAAACAAGCTTGTGTAGGACTCCCCGATTGGCGTGAAACTATTTCTTTGCCTTTGTTCCCCTCCCTGCCCCTATTTTCTAGGGTTGTTGGGTTCTCGAAAATGTTGGAAAGGCAAGAATGCATTATGCGGTGCTGGCGCTCGCCATAAGGAGTGACCCGGTGGTTGGACAGATGACCGGACATTGCTTGGAGGATAATACTGAGGTGTATTATGTGGAGCTCGGGGATATTCATGGGGTAGGTATTGAGGCTGAAAGCGTTTAGCAGGAATGCTCACTGGATCCTGTCGTTGGCGAGACTCAGCAACATCTTTTCTATCAATGGGAAGACTGTCCCGAGCAACTTGTTCATTCCATCTGAACCAAAATTCCCTAAAACTTTCCTTGGGTTTCTTTTCCATTTGAGATAGGGAGAAGCGGTCTGGGACAATGTTTATATTGTACTGAAAGTGTCGCACAAAATCTTGAGCCATGTCATCCCATGTATGCCACTTACCGACATCTTGACGAGTATGCTATTCCAAAGCTGCCCCAGTCAAGCTCTCACTGAAATACACCATCAACAACTCATCTTTCCCGCCAACACTTCTCATTTCACTACAATAACCTCTCAGGTGGGCTACTGGATCTCCCCGCCCATCATACAAATTAAACTTCGACATCTTAAACCCTTTCAACTTTCTGGATATCTCATCTTGCTCCACTATCTTAGCGGGCTTTGCAATCTCACCGGGAGGCTCAAAATGAGGAGCGTAAGAGTATGGACCCGAGACCTTGAAAATTGGTTCTGGAGCACAGTGTTGGGCATCGAAGATTTTGAACACAATTTCATTAGAGGATCGAGGAAAAGTTGCTGGTGGAGGAACTACAAAAGTATGAGTGGTCAAAGGAGCGGGATATGAGGTGGTTTTGGCGGGTGGAGTGTGAAAAGGTTGCAAGTAGATATCCTGGACTTGTGACAATGGCGGAATGGTAACAAGGCTTTTAGTGTAGTTAGTGGGAACTGATGGTGGAGGACGCCCACTAATCCAGGCTTAGTATATTTTGGCCATCTGTCCTTTCAACCTTAAGACCTCTTCTTTCAACTCAGATTCTGATTCAACAATTCACTTAGACGGATCA
Organism: Nicotiana tabacum; assembly: GCF_000715075.1. Lineage (NCBI taxonomy): Eukaryota > Viridiplantae > Streptophyta > Magnoliopsida > Solanales > Solanaceae > Nicotiana > Nicotiana tabacum. The sequence goes on from NC_134090.1 coordinate 107,189,239, forward strand.
ATAACCCCTGTGCCCAACTCTTTGCCAGTCATGGCTACCTTGCTCTTTGCCCTTGTGTTGTATGGATGAGTTACCTTAAGAACCACAAACCAACCACCCTTCTGCTCAATGGAGATAACAAAAAGGAACAAAATGAGGCCACCATGTTAGCGTTAGGGCATTTAACAGTTGCAAATATCACATTGTGTGCAATGCACCTAGCAACAATTAACGGTTCTAGAAGGACTTCGAGGGTCACAAGGTCACTTGGCATCATCCCAATTTGTCCATTTGAATATTCTCTTTTCTTTTCTAACACTTCTTGACTTGCTCATTTTCCTTCCTCTTTTTCTTCTAATCATCACTCTTTTATTCCTCTCACTTCTCACATCCCACAACTTCATCCTCTTTTTTTTCTTTTTTTTTTATTTTTCTTTTAATAAAAAAAATTTGATTCGATCGAACTCTATGTAAGTTGCCTACATATCATGACGCCGCATGAATCAGATCTTTGCGTAGTTCGGAAAAATCGGGAATAAAGGAAACAAACTAACATTCTCTTTTTCTTTTTCTTTTTCTTTTTTATTACCTTAATGACTATTCTGATGAGAAAAGAGAAGCAAAACTTTTTTTTTGTTGAATTTTCTAGACTTAATGCTCTATATCCTATTCTAAACTCAAGCTTAAATGAGCAAATTTTTTTCTTCTCTTTTTTTTGAAACAGATACTCTATGACAAATTATTAAGGAAAAAAAACCTAGAAGAAAAAAATATTTATTTTGATTCTTTTGTTTTTAGGAAGGAAATCTAAAGAATGAACCAAAGAAAAATATTTTGAATTTTCACTGGATATCCTGAAAAAAGATTTCGAAACAAGTAATGAAAAAGGTAATTTTTTTTTTTGGATTTCAGTTTTTGTTACCTAAGGGAGAAAATCTAAAGATAAACCAAAGATAAAGAGTGTTGTTTTTTCTTCTATGTACAATATCCTAAAGTTCTAATGAAAATAAAATAACTTTTTTTTAAAATTCATTTTTCATTAATTTCACAAAGAAGAACCTCAAAAAAAAATCTTTTTGGATTTTTGGGAATTAATATCTTAAAGAAAACCTTTAAAGAGGTACTAAAATAAAATTCTTCTTTTTTTTGAATTTTTAGTCTTAATATACTAAAGGAAATATAAACGCATTTTTTTTATTTCTAGATATTAATCCCCTAAAGGAAAAATCACCTCAATTTTTTTCATTTCTAGAATTAGTATTCTAAAGAAAATTTCTAATGGAAATATAAAAGCGCAAAATCTCTTTTTTTTTTTTTGATTTTTGAGTTATAAAACACTTTTTCAAATACAAAATAGAAAGTATAATAACAAAAGACTCGACATTATTATACAAACTAGAAGGTAAAAGACGACATAAAAAGAAAAACAAACTCAAAACATAATAATAAAAATGAAAATCTTCTTAAACAACTCCTAAATAAGCGATCCTGACTGGATGGTCCCGGGGTGTCTGTCATGCTCAAACTCCGATAAGTAGACCAATACCTGTATGAGAAAATTAAGACCAAATAAAGTTAAAGACCTAGAACGCTATGTGAGATAATAATACTCCCTGTTGGATACATGCAAGACACGATTTTGACTATTTTTCTAAAACTAACCTATGTGGCTAAAGGTGGCTAAAAATGCAAGATTTGGCTAAGACCCTGCAAAGCCAAGAACCTAATATTCACTAGAAAGACCGGACCCTATGTGGGTTGCCTACGTATCACACCCCGAAAGACGAGAATCAGGTATGCGTAGTTTGAGCAGATTAGATACGGGCGAGAATTAAAAAAACAACAACTAATTTAGAGAAAAATATGTTTTTTTTGTTTTTTTTTTTTTGAAAAATGATGAAACATGTAAACTCTTTTTGGATTTTTTTTTGATTTTTTGATTTTCGGAAAATGATGAAAAAGTGCAAAATCCTTTTTTTGAATTTTTCATGTTTTATTTTCTTAACAAAAATGTGACAGAAAACATAACTGGGCCCTACTTGCTTTATTTTCGCACTTCACCCTCTTTTTTTCCCTTTTCTTTTTTCCCCATTTGCCCTCAACTATCATTAGTTCGCCAAATGACCCTTTTACCCTTAAGAAATGCAACATGTAGCACATATGATGCATCAAGATAGTCTGTTATTTTGGGTACACCTGTCCTAGACGGACCCAACCCCTATGTTGAGTCCCCTAAGTCAAATGCACATGATACAAACAAACGTTCCTACTAGGGATCCAGCATGAGGTTGTGTTTTTCTAGGTTCAAAACCGGGGTATGTTGTTCTAGACTTGTGCACCCGATTGGACAACTCGAGTTGGGGGTGGCTATGTACCGGGAACCAAAAGGCCATCCAGCTTTGTAACTTGTCCGAGCCTCTTTCTAATTTAAGGTATGACACTAACAGAAGAGGAGTCACGCCAGCATGCACATCCCCGAAGATGAGAAGAGAAGGGTTTCGTAGCAGTTTATATACAGTTCAGATAATATCAAAGCGGTAAAAATCGGCACTTAGCACATTAGGCCCAAACATGTAATAAAACCAGATAATAAATAAAGACAAATATAACAATTATTCTAAGCTCGAATTCTTGAACCCTAAACCAGAGAAGTTGGGTTCTTGTCCCCAGCAGAGTCGCCAGAGCTGTCACACCTCCTTTTTTACACCCCGGAAGGATATAAGGGAGTTTTTCCAATTTAAGTGACAATCGAAACGGGATTATTTATTTATAATTCAGAGTTGCCACTTGGGATAATTTATGGTGTCCTAAGTCACCGGTTTAAATCCCGAATCGAGGAAAGGTTGACTCTGTTTTACAGTCTGCGAACACAGAAATCCAGGTAAGGAATTCTGTTAACCCGGAAGAAGGTGTTAGGCATTCCCGAGTTCCTTGATTTTAGCTCGCTCAACTGTTATTATTGGCCTAATTATTTGATTTTAAAACATCTTTGAAACCTATGGGCATTTTATTCTTTTTAGACCGCTTTTAATAAATTAGTGTTACATATTGCGGATCATGTCACAGGAACCGTACCCACGATCTACAACATGTTTATTTTTATCAACAAGATTAAATTGTGGTCGGGTCACATAAATGTACCCTCGATTTTTTTAGAAATTAAATGTCACGACCACGTCACTGGAACCATACCCATAGCTATGATAATTTATTTAATTAACGTGCCTAAAGCAAACTACGAGATCTCAAGGCATTTTCTACACTAGTTAAGATATCGATGTGAGAGCCATAGACTAGGTGATTGGATGGCACACCTCAATTTTATTAAAGGAAAAGCATTCAACTATGTGAACTACGGATATTCATTTTTACAACTAATTAATTTAGGTATCACAACCACACCACGGAAACCGATGCCCGTAGTTACAATGATTTAATTACGTGCCTAAAGCAAAATACGAATGTTTATTAATTATTATTCTGAACCAATTTGCGATTACAGAAGGCATTGAAGTATGGACCTAACGATGTGGCTTATACATGTCTGTGTTATTTCACAGTGTATTCTGCAAAAAATAACCACAAGTAGTGCATGTTGATGTTACTTGAGCAGTAAATTCTCTTTTCCTAGCTAGGATGGAATTCTGGGAGCTTGGAAGAAACTTGGAAATTCACATAAAATGTTAAGGGAAGCAATAATAGCTACAAACATGTAGCAACAGAAAATCATACCCGACTTTTGAAACTATTTGAAATAGCAAGTCACTAATCTGTCCAAACTTCCTTTATGGCTTCTTTTTTCTTGTTTATGCTGTTTTCTCTGCCTCAATTGCAAAAAAACGTGCAAATTTCTCCAAAACAAATAGGCACAAAGTATTACAATAAAATTCATACTCAACAAAGCTAACAGGAAATATACAATTTAACAAAATATGACTGAATCATGGCCATAAACATCACTGATACTAACAAAAAGGGAACGGACCTTTTAACAAATTGAAACTCAACCTCAAATCGGAAACAAAGAGCAAACGATTTCAAATCGAACCTCGATAGTGCCGGAAAACTCTAGGAATTTTATGCTCAATGCTTTTGCTGGATTTCGCCCACTTCGGATTAGTAGTAGATGTGAGCGAACGAAATGGTGACAGTGATGTCTGTGTGTTCACCGGGTCTACTGGTAGCGGCATCGCTGGTTGGAGGGGTCGGATTCTGGCGAAGGCTGGTGGCTGGTTTAGTGGGTCAGTAGTGATGGCTCACTTAGAGATTAATAGAGGTGAGGGAGTGGCGGTTGGTATTGTTGGTCGACCAAAATCTAATGGATGGAATGGCCGAGGTCCTTGGTTAGCGAGGTGAAGAAGAAGAACGGAGGGGGAGGGGGATCCCTTGGTGTTATACGACTGATGTGCCTTTGTCTCTAGGGGTCTAAGGTGCTGAAGAAGTGTGATGACCCGGCCAGTCGTCCCATGAATTACTGCTCCATTTTCCCTATTTTTGCTTCTTTATACTTTGTTTATCCGTGTTATGTGATATCGGGTTGGTCGGATCGAATTCAGAAGGAATTTGGTAAGGTTTGAGACATTTAGTCTCTTTTGAGGGAGCTTAAGTTGGAAAAGTCAACCGGATGTTGACTAATGTGTTAGAGGGCTCAGATGTGAGTTCTGATGGTTCGGTTAGCTTCGGGAGGTGATTTACGACTTAGGAGCGTGACCGAAAAGGGTTTTGGAGGTTCGGAGTAGATTTAGGCTTGAATTGGCGAAGTTGAGATTTTGGCAATTTTCGGTTGATAGGCGAGATTTTGATATAGGGGTCGGAATGGAATTCCGAGAGTTGCAGTAGCTTCGTTGTGTCATTTGGGATGTGTGTGTAAAATTTTAGGTTATTCGAACGTGGTTTGGTTGGGTTTTTGATCAAAATCGTATTTCGGAAGATTTTAGGAATATAGGCTTGAATCCGGTGTGTTTTGGGTAATTTGATGTTGTTTGAGGTGTTTTGATGATTGGAACAAGTTTGAATAAGGTTTTAGGATATGTTGGTGCCTTTGGTTGAGGTCCTGGGGGCCTCGGGTGAGTTTCGGGTAGTCAATCGGATCATTTTGGAGTTTAGAAAATTGCAGAAAAATTTGTTCAGCTGTTGCTGGGATTTTACCCTTCGCGTTCGCGAAGAGGCAGTTGAGGAAGGCAAGGATTAAGCCTTTGCATTCGCAATCGCGTAGAGGAATTTGGGCAGATGAGTTCGAGATCAAGTGTTCATCGCGTTCGCGGAAGAGTGAGCGCGTTCGCGATGGGTACGGTAGAGGAAGCACCGCATTCGCAGAAGAGTGAGCGCGTTCGCGATGAGTACGGTAGAGGAAGCACCGCGTTCGTGATGGTCGTGTCGCATTAGCATAGAGGAAAAGTTGGTCAAAGTGAGTTTGTATTTATTACTTAAATGATATTTTAAATGATGTTTGGGCTGAGAAACACTGTTTTACTGTTTCCCGAGTGACTTGTGAGTATTTTTGACTGAGTAAGGCCGAGAGCCTAGTTGTGAGGAAACACTGATACTGATTTGAGGCCGAGGGACTGAGATATATACGCCACGAGGTGGATTGATTGATATGAGGCCGAGGGCCTAGATTTGATGCCACGAGATGACTTGTTATTGTGCTTGGGACGTAAGGGGCCCCTCCAAAAGTCTGCACACCCCAGTGAGCGCAGGTACCCATTATGATGTGAGATTGAGCCCGAGGGGCTGTTATTGTTCTGAGATGTTGCCCGAGGGGCGGATGTGGTGATACTGCACCCGAGGGGGGAACTTCTATTTGGTTGCCTTATCTTAATTACTTGTTTACTTGTTGAAAAAGGATTTTACTTGACTTTCCACTGTTTTACTGCTTTTAAATGGTTTTAGTGCTTCATTATAGAATGCATTGGGCTCAAGGAATGGACTATAAACTTGGGCCTTTATGACTAGCTTTGCTAAAAATTAGCTTAATTAACTAAAAACTATCCATATAGAAATATTACTAAAAATATTAATTAGCCCTACTTAAGTAAAAATAATTATTAAAATAAGATTGACCGTTAAAACGAAACTATTTTTTGGTATTTTTTCAAGATTAAAAATGACTACAAAACCTTAATGAAACTATTTTTTGTAATTTTCATTTTTTGTGAGAAAATAAAGTAAACGGGTTAAAACTAATTTAAATAGCAATGTTAGGCCTAAACTAAACATTTACATGCAAAACTATGAAAAATCTTGGGGAGGGTCAAAAATCACATGTCTATATACAATGCCTTGTTGTGCCCCAGCCTTTCAGGTGGCAGCTCGTCCTCATGAAAAATGATCTTATGGCTTTCCAGAACTTGTCCTACCATATTAGCCACTTCCCCGCTAGTGATGTTACTTGGTACGTATGCCTCATTCAGCACCTTTAACAAAGCATTCTTGTGCGCCTCAGAATTTTGCAGCAAAGAGAGAATGGATATTTGTGCTGGCGTCTTGTTTAACTGGTCGACGACTGAATATTCCTTGGCATGTATTTTCCTCCAAAGGTCGTCCGGACCTGTCTCAATGAGGGGTGGCCTATTGGAGGCCTGTTTGCTTGATTCAGCTAGATGCTCAGGGGTATAGGCTCTACCAGTTCTCGTCATACCCTATGCTGTGATAGTTTCTTCAATTCTGACCTTACCCTTCCTTCTCGCCTCGGCTGTGTAGTCCCATGGTACAACATTTGTATAGAATGGTGGCATGGTTGACATCGCCACTGGGATCGGCGCGACTATCCTCACTTCGAATGGAACATGTGCCTTGGGTGGCAAGACTGCAACCTCAAATGGTTCGGGTGCATTTACTGGAGACACGAATTCAACCTCAATTGGTGCCGATGTCTTTGCAGATGGCACTGCTTCAAACTCAAGATGTATAGACATATTCACCTCAGCGTCCTCAGACAGTTGGATCTGGACTATGATAGGATTGAGAGTAATTGTTGGTTTCTTTGGGTCATCACCTTCTACGATCGACCTGATTGATCCCTCGGGATCCCAGTCATCTTCTATTTCAATCATGTGGATACCTTCACCCTTATGGTCTGGCAGAGGGTTGTTGCAGACATTTGGAGCGGGTTCTTTCTCCATAATGATCTTGTTGTCAATCAAAGACTGGATCTTGTCTTTCAAGGAACGACATTTATCGATGGCGTGCCCTTTCATGCCAGAGTGGTATGCACAGGATTTGTTTGGGTTAACCCACTGGGAAGGATTCTCAGGGGTTGTAGTAGGGATAAGGGTGACATAGCCAGCAACTTTGAGTCTCTCATACAGCTGGTCAATGGGTTTAGCGATGGCTGTATATTATTTTGGAGGTCTGCGATCAAAATTAGGTCGAGGTCTAGGGAAGTTTTGGCGTGTAGGGGTGATTGATAGTGGGATGGTTGAGCATTATAGGTTTGGTCGACATGAGTGGATTGAGAGTATTTGGGTGAGGTAGGTTGATATGTAGGAGGTGAAGATGACTGATAAGTTGGTAAGTGGAGCTTGGTATGAGGGTGAGGGTGCTTGGTAATTTGGAGTTGGCTGGTATGTGAGTGGAGGTGTTGGGTAGGTTTGGTATTTGAGGGGAGACTTGGTACTTTGTGCAACCATCACGACCCTTACGTCCCTTTTCTTAGACACACCACTGGACTGTAAGACCTTATTTGTAGCTTGCAAGGCCTCGAAGTTTGTAACCATACCGCTTTTGATACCTTCTTCAATCCTCTCACCTAATTTGATAATGTCGGAGAACTTGTGGTTCTCGATCATCATCAGCCGCTCATAGTACTGTGGGTCCTGAGCCCGGACGAAGAACTTGTTCATTTACTCCTCTTCCAAGGCAGGTCGGACCTTAGCAACTTTGGACCTCCAACGAGTAGCATACTCGTGAAATGTCTCCGTGGGCTTCTTCTTCAAATTCTGTATATATAACACGTCTAGTGCATTCTCTGTATTAAACCTGAATCTATCCATAAAGTCAGATGCCATGCCTACCCAGCTTGACCACTTCTTGGGATCCTGGCTGATTTACCAAGATAATGCATCTCCTTTCAAACTCCTCATGAACAACTTCATGCGATTTCTTTCATCCTTCCTTACTCCAACCAGCTTGTCGCAATATCTCATATGGACCCTTGGATCACCCATACCATCAAACATCTTGAACTTAGGAGGTTTGTACCCCTCGGGCAGTTCGACATTAGGTTGTATGCAGAGATCCTCATAGTTCAGCCCCTCGATTCCTTTGCTTCCCTCAACGCCTTGAATTTGGCTGGTCAATTTCTTAAGTTCCTCGGCCAAGTTCCTGATAAGCAGATCCTTTTCATCAGACTCAGGTGTGCATGAGATAGGTTGGGTGGAGTGTGGCATGGCCTCCACGTAGATAGGAGTGTTATGGTGGCCTGGTGTATGGGTGTGGAAACGGTCGTTTGTGGAGTTTTGAGGTTCTGGGATAAGTAGTGGAGTGTTGTTTGGGGTATGGCAGGTGTTACATTGGTTCTTTGGTGGAGCAACGTGATGGTGAGGAGCGGGATGATTATGTTGTTTTGGGATATTTTGAGGAGGTGTAGGGTTTTAAGTGTTGGGGAAGTTGACATCTGGGGTGCTGAGGGAAAATAACAAGTTTGCTAGATTCCGAACCTGATTGAGCTCTTCCTGGAACTTTAACAGTTTCTGTTCAAGCTGCGACACATTCTCGTTTGGAACCCGAATACCCTGGCTATTAGTGGCCTCTACCCGTTCGGTCGTGCTCACCTTCCTGATGTTTCTTAAATCTTCCATTTTGCCTTTGTTCTTGCCTTTAATAGGACTAAGAGGAGAAGTGGGTGGAGGGCCCTTGGATCATGTGAAATAAGATGATGATGCCAGAGTGCACAAACTAACCTTTGGGGAGGGAAATATAAAAAACAAAAATAAAAACAAAAGGTAATCGAGTTAGTGAGAATTATAAAAAGTATTACAATATTTAAACACATAGTGCGGGAATGTAAAACGTGTCCTAATTTGGGAACCTCTTTGTACCAGAGGTAAGCCTATCGACAGATTGATTTGGAGAACTTTTAATGCTAAATGCCTCATTTTATTGATAAAAATAGACGAATCCCAAAATGACACTAAATAATCAAGAAATAAAAGTTACTAATGGCCATTGGCCTTATTACATTCATAAAGAGAAAAAGATAAACTCCTATCTATTTGGTCCAAGAAGGACCTTCCCCAGACTCGGCCTTGCTCCATCGAACAACTTCCCCAATTCGCTAAGTCCCAGCAACAGGTATGCTCTGGCTAGATGTCCGCCTTCGGTCCCTTCAACCCTTTTGAGAAATTTTCTCTCCAGTTCTACTATGCCTTACTCCAAGTATCCTAGCCTTTTGTTGGCACTGATAGCCATATCCTTCCATTCATCAATCAATTTCTGGTTGGACTCTTATATCTCACGGTGTTCGCTTTCGCATTCACGTATCCTTTTGCGCAGCTGGTTGTACTTGACTTGCGCCTTGGCCTTTTCATCTATAATTCTGTGACCTCGAACGAACCCTGGATGGCCCAGACCATCATGATTGTCTTCCAACCAACCTGAATAGAAAGAAGTGCAACCAGCATGATATCGGTCTGGCTGGATGGTGTCTCTCCCCATTACGATCTTGCAATGCCACCACTACGACAAAAGAGGCTTTTAATGGCATATATTTAGTGGCGATAAGCTAATTGTCACTAATTTATCCGCTAAGATGAAATATTATCGGCAAACATACTTTGGCCAAGAAAAATTCATTTTTCTCAGCAATTAGTGGAAATGGTCAGTGAAAGAGCCAATTTTCATTTTTAACTTCCCTCCAAAAGTTAACCCTATATATTTTCATTTCCCTCTCTTTCTCTAGCTAATCGCGCCCAATAGCTTTTTTTATTTCCTATTCATCTTTCTTTTGTTTTTTGATTACCCTTTAAAACTTGAAACTTCCATGATTTTGAAGATCAAGGTACTTGTAGAAAGCGCAGTAAAGGTAATGGTTGAATGGCCATCAATTTAAGGAAAATTTTTGTGTGCATATTTTAAATTTTTCTTATGGGTGAATAGGTATCTTATTTCCTCATACTTTTTTTGTCGACACTTGCTTCGGCTTGCATCCATCTCTATGTCAATCGTCACATTGGAGTAAGTACACTCTCTATGTTCTTTCCTTTTCAATTTTACAATGATATATGTTAGTTTAATTTATTTATTTTGGCGTTTCTTTGTACTCATTTTGTAATCATAGGAGATAAGGATGATTTATTTGTTTTCTTTGTATTACTCATGATTTGATCTGGTTCTAATTTGCGGTAGTACTTAAAGTATTTTATTCTAGAGGACAAAGCCCATTTGGTGTTTGATAAAATGCCACAACAGAGGTGATGTCACTTGAACAAATTATATATAATGACAATATTGTTAACAAGTAGTCTTTAAATCTTTAAAATATCAGATATCAGTTTCACACATTCGTATTAGTTTTAATTCCTTTGTTTATGAGTTAGGGTAGATTCTCTTTACATGCTAAATTTTGAAGAATAATAGAATTACCTCTGAGTTTAATTAGGCTGTTAAGTTATATTTTTATTCTTCATCAATGTTTTCATTTGAAATATCTGTTATCCCAAACAGAGAAATAGAGGTTGAATGAAATATGTAATGAGAACAAAGGAGATGCAATAAAAGTACAAAGGAGAGATGCAATAAAATATATGTATAATGAGAATAAAGGAGATGCAACGTCTATAGCATAAGCAGAGATAATGTGAACTTCTTTTGGTTTAGAGGTGAAAATTGGAGAAAATAAGACAAAGATAGGAAACTGATTGGTACAATAAAGGTGCAAACATTTTTGTTATATTTTAGCTTATTAAGAGGTACTTCTCCTTATATTTTCTTGCCTTAGGTTCTGACTTCTACGTTTTTGTGATGTTTTCTTTTCTTTATTTAGGTGTTTGACAAAGGTGATAACTTAAGAGCTTTAAGAGTGAGGTGGATACAGTTTTGGAATCACTAGAGTCAAGTTAGATCGACATACAACTGTTTGTTCCTATTAAATTTTGCACTTCCTTGCAGTTCTTGATATTTTTTTTAGATTTTTATCTATTATGCCTTGTATTCATGCAAACACTAAGAACACGTATAATGTGTAGTGGTTACATTCACATGGTTAACAAAGCCTCGCTCTCTGTTGTTGCCTTCCAAATCTCTATAGTACGTTTCTTTCTTTGACTCATTTATGAGATGCACTCTTTAATTGACAGTGAACCTGATTTGTTATTTTCAATTACTTGGTTATGTTATGTTCTTGTGGTGATAAAATTGCTTCTTGTTGGTGCTCTGCAGCTTATATGTTCTTATGTGTTGAATGGGGGTTTTGGATAAAAAATTAAACTGGATTTGAAACATGTAGATGTTGAATAGTGTCTAGTAATTCGTACATTCTACTACAATATCTATTATATACATCCTTCAAATTAATTTTTTAAGTGCAAATCATAATCTATCATACAGAATTTGGCTATCTAACAGCACTAAAAGCTAGCATGATCACCATAGGCTTAACATGCTACATTAACTAAATGACTTGATCTGATAGTTTATTTCGATTTCTTTAAGTTTGTACACACTTTATGGTTACTATTTCTTTCACGTTGTCCTAGTTTTCAAGTATTAAGTCACACAAAAATACCAAGACTATCTATCTTAACTTCTCGTCATTATAGAAAACTTCTCCGGATGTACTTTATATATGCATATCAGCCAGTCATTGTCTTGCTTTATAACTCTGCTTGTTTAGTGATGTTTGAGTTACTTAAAAAAGTTTATTTTTCACGATGTGAAGGAAATACTTGCACTACGCAAGATGCATATATGCCTACCTTCGATTCCATAAAAGAATCTGGTGCATCTATTCCTTTAACAAGAACTAGGGACGTTGCTTTACTTTGGGCTATGGCTGCTTGTGGAATATTTTAGCTTCAAAAATGGTTGTGCAATGCGAACAACTAGTAATTCTACACTGACTTTGTTCATTATGTGAAGCTCTTTTTGACTGCTTTTGAAGTATGATTATAGTTTGGTGAGACTCTTCAAAGGTTAGTTGAAAGCTACAATATATCGGCGAAGATTTGAGTTGTAAGTTGGATGAGTTCTTGGATGCAACTTGATCTGATACAATTCAGCCTATCTTACTGGCACACAATTGAATCTTCAAACTGGAATTTCATGTGGAAGAACTCAATATGATTTAAGAGTTCGAAGAGAGATTTTTATTAGACTTGAAATATCATTTGATTCAAATGGTTTATTTTTTTTTCTTAGGTTGTTCACACTTTGTAACGATGGATTAGAAGTTGTATTTGTTTATTGTGGATTTAATGAAGTACATTATGATTTTAAGAATGGATACTAGCATGTTTCATTACAAACTTTTGTATATTTACATTTAAATTTTTCAGCTATAACAAAAGCCAGAGAAGACATAAATAAAAACTAAAGCAAGAGTAGTTTTAGTAGCCATTACATTTGCCGCTAAAATGAGTCCCCTTTACCAGTATATTATTGGTCTTAACTGACAATAATAAAGGCTGTTGAATGTATAAGCTAGAACATTTCTTACGTAGTTTTAATGGCCATTTTAATTGCCTCTAAATTAATGCCGCTAAAAGGTAAGGACTTTTAACGGCAATAATTGGTATATTTACCAGCACTCGGCAGAATTGCAGCTAAAGCCTTTAGCGACGCTGCATTCAACGACAAATTAATAATTGCCGGTAAATGGTTTAGCGGCAACATTTTATGCCGGTAAAGACCTTTTTTCTTGTAGTGCACATGTGTTGTGCTTGGCACTTGTAAGGACTGTCATCATTTTGGAAGTCAGCTCGGAAATGGCTCATCTTGTCGACCCTGGGTATGACTTGCTTCCTACCTGCTTGCCTCATAACTCGAAGAGGGACGTAAGGGTATGTTCCTCTTAGACCAATCAGTATCAGAAAAGGTGCATCTCTGGATCGGGCGATGAATTCCTCTGTCGAAAACCACTCGAACATCCATTGAACCTGTTCTTCAGTCAGATTATCAAAGAGCTCAACTCATCCTTTGGCTATCTCAGGCTGAGCGAACATGTCGGGGATGTAATTCATTCGCTTTGGGTGGTGGAAAGCGACATGATCATCCCAGTACCTCCGCTGAATCTCTTGTCGGTATTCACCCTTTTGGAGATGATCCATGAGCCAAAGCTGAAGTAGTAGATTGCATCCTTCGAATTGTTTTGCTCCTCGTTCACACTTCTCTAAGGCTCAGTATATGTCTGCGATGATCATGGGCACAATGCCGAATGCCTGCCCACCAATCCTCTCCATTAGGGTCTTGGTTACCATAGCCAGCCTAGTATGGATCCTCCCTTTCTTCATCGGAAACACGATCAGACCCAGGAAGCAAAACATGAAGACGAAAACCCTACGATAGATGTGTCCCAAAGACGTGATGGCAAACTCGTCAGGGTAGGTACGGTATGATTTGCTGTGACCGTACCTTTCATACAAGTAGTCAAAAGAGATGTATGATTCCTTTAGGCATACTAATTCTGCATTCTTCTTCAAACCCAATCATTTTAAGGAAACCCTTGCCTTTGCGGTTCTCAGGCATCAGCAAACCCGGAGTTTCCCACACTAGACCGGCCAGTACTCTTATCTCTTCTAGCAAAGGTATCATCTCGACGTCCCCAAAGCGGAACACAGACCTTTCACAATCCCAAAATAAGGTAGCAGCTTCTATTATCATGTTGTTAGGTTAGACCTTCCGGAGGGATGGTAGATTGCCCAGATATTTTCTGACGAGGGTTTGGTCACTAGAGTGTAAATCTCTCCACCAGTTTAGCAATCTTGGGTGGATGTTGGTGACCATGCCGAATCTGGGGACTTCGTACCTCATTTTCTGCAAAACCAAAAGGGTTAGACCCTACCCCCACCAGACTCGACTATTCAACATCAAGAATTAGCATGAAGCATTTAGTTCTCCAAATAAATGCACAGAATTTGATGATGTCCATTTGGTTTAGAAAAACCCAGTGGACATTTGGACAATGCTATCTTAAAAGACAATTATGTGGACAACATAACTGACCCGACTAGGTTTGACCATGATGCATGCACAATTTAAACAGAGTAAGGTTTCTATGGAGTTTTAGACTGGTACCCTTGAGCGGACAACTCAAGGGGGAAGGCACGGAACTGTCGACTGCACCGCTGATCGACTAGTTTTACCGCAAATATGTCTTTCCGAATTTAGGGGGTAATGATATAGGAAGAGCGCAACCACTCATCAAGCATTGCTATAGTATTTGTTTGGCACGAGTGGAGTATGATATTGAACATGATTATGCAATAATTAAAAGCATGTTGACATGTATTTGCACGTTAAGAAAGCGATAAATACAGTAGTTTCATAATTTAAAGCAGTTATAAAGGAAGGAAACAGGAAAGATATGTCAGTTTTGCTTTTGAAAAAGAAATTGAACGCTTAAAGGAATTAATCAAATAATTGCACATAGGGAAGGGGTACAAATTCACAAAAAAACGGTATGAAATGGTAAAAGACTAAATATCCCCAGCAGAGTCGCCATGCTGTCGCGCCCCCTTTTTCCCCTTCCGCGAAAATAGGGTTCATGACATTTTTGGGACAACTCATTCCTTTTGGGAACGAGGTTTGTGCTTTTGAAGAGTCACCACCTAACGATTTTTAAGGTGCGTTAGGGCACCTACAAGGTTTATCTACAACTACATTTGATAACCAGAGATAGGGTAAGGGCTTGAAATTATCCTAAGGGGGAGGTGTTAGGCACCCCTCAGGATCCGCTAGTGTGGTTCCCGGTCACACAGTTTTTCTGAATTTGTGCAATTAGCAAGTAGGGCTCAAATAATAGGGGGTTTAAGTACACAAGCGACTAATGAAAGCAAGATTTTGAAAAGAGTTACAATCTAAGCATGCTTATGAATGTAAAGGGGTGTCCTAGGTTTATTTTTAATATTGATCACATTAATGCAATATCCGGTATGACACTCCTCAAAAGAGGGGATACATGTGTTATTAGTGCACCGGTCATTATATCCATATCTACCTTTTCCCGCCCCGTAAAGGTAATTAAGCGAAGATTGGTCTCGACTCTTATTGCATGCTGTTACCCATCCCTTCCTATCAGTCCTAGAGGAATTTAGGACTCCTATCCTATAATGAGGTTCTAGGCAGACCCTCAGATTTAAAGGCAAAATACTAAGGCGACATACAAAACAAGTAGGACTGCATTTAAAGGGGGAAGACACAGAAAACAAGCAGAAGGCTCAGTGATACCTCCACAAATAATGCACATAGACAATATGACTTATACACAGTTAATGTCTGAATTTAAAATCCTAAAGCAGGGTGTTTAAGTGGTAACATCAGAACCACATTTATTACATGACTCAAAAAAGAAGCCCGAATCAGGTTTGCCTACTGATTTTAACAGTTGATAATTAAATAAAGGCAAATCCACTTTTACTTAAGTTATTACCTAAGGCTTGCCTAGGTGCAAAGCGAGATGCAATAGTTGTTCCAAGTCATTAAGGAAGTTTGGAGATTATTTTTATTACATAAAACATGTTGTTCTAGTTGTAGAGGTTGTTGCCAATTTTATTCAGAAAATATCACAATGTGAAAATCATTATTTACTACCTTTTCATGAATCAGTAATTAGCTAGGCGTTTTAAACAGAATGCAAACAAGGTCCTAGAACATGGTATCTAATATGCACAATTCCTAAGAGCAGGATTTCTAAATGCGTATGGCAGGAATGCAGAATTTCCTAAGAGCAGGATTTCTAAGTGCATATGGCAGGAATGCAGAATTTCCTTAGAGCAGGATTCCTAAGTGCATATGGCAGGAATGTAGTAAAGTGCTAATTATTAACAAATTTTAAAACATGATGTTGTAAAGGTGCACATGCTGAAACAATAAACATAAGACCTAAGAGCAAGATTTCTAATGCATGCATGAACCCTAAGCATGGTTTCTATTGCGCAATTAGGAACATAAACCTAATAACATGTTTTCTATCCTTAACAACTATAGCATGCATATTTACCCATCCCTTTTCACTAGCCACCCCAATACCGGTTTACAAATTATTATAGACAATGTGATAGAATTACATAAGAAATGAAGAATAAGAAGTTACAACTATAAGAAGCCTGATTTTGACTTCCTCTCTGAGTTATGTAATAAACCACCTCAAATGCCAATATTGTTCCAAAGCCTTTCTCATATCTAGGTGTGTCAGAGTTCCCTAAGAACCTCAAGGGATCCCAGGCAGTACTCACACCCAAATTGCATAACCAAGAGTAAGTGCAGTGTGGAAGGGCCAACTCTTGTGTGTCCAGGTTCAGAGGGAGATCAAGGGTCCCAAAGCAAGGCTCACACAAGAGGGGCAGAACCTAATGATCTAAGAGTGCATGTGAGAGTGCTTGACACAGTTTTAAGAGAGTTGAGTTGTAAAACAGTTTTGAAAATGATTGGTTTGAAATAAATTTGCAACAACAACAAAAGAGTTGCTTAGAAAAAATAGTTTTGAAAGGGACAAAGGATATGAGCAACAATCAACATATGCAGAATAAGTTCAGAGAGTAGTACAACTTTAGCAGTTACAAGCAGGGGAGTAGGGGTTGGGGACATAGAGGACCCAAATCAGAAACACATAATTAATCATGAATCAAGTACATTAGGAGACATGCTGGTTGAGGGACATAAACAAGAACAAGTAAATATGCTGATTACATTTGAACAAAAGGAGGGCAGAATTTTAAGCATGTAAAGTAAAGTAGTGAACAAGAAATACAATTTAACAGCATGAGCCATTAAGTTAGTGCAAGAGACAGGGGTTGACAAACAAGGGAACACATAGAGTTGAGTTTCAGTATTTAAACTAGGGACATACCAGTTGAAGAAGCAAAGTGCAGAAAAAGTAAAGCAATTAGAGTTCCACAGTCTAGTCCTGGCTTTTAGCCGGCTAGACAAAGCAGTAGCACAAGTAGTAGTAGAGAAAGAGAGAGTTTGAGTGTGTAAGTGTGTGTTCTGAACTAAATTGTTCATGTCTTTAAAGAAGAGAGGGTAGGGTATTTATAGCTTTGAAAAGAAGTGGAAAATAAGGTAACAAGTAAAGGTTTAACACAAATATGAAAATAATCATCATCAGAATCAATTAATACAAGTACTTCCCCTTAATCAAGGAGTTACAGCTCAAACGGATACTACAAGGATAATTAAGGAAAGAGAATCAGTTCGAGAAAGATTGATTTTTTACCATATAAGGGATAGTAAAAATATAGAGTATATAATTGAGTCTAGGTACAGAATATACTTAATTTTGGGGAAAGGATTCAGCAGGGGTGAAACATCACAGTAAATAAAGGGAGGGAATCAATCAACTTAAACAAACGAGTAAAATTAGGGGTTTATAAGAAAACCTTGAAATCAAACCATAACTTAAGGAAATCAAGATCAATCAAGAAGGAGTCATGATTCTGCACTTTGACTTATAAATAGAAAAGAATCAACAGGCGTATCAGACATGCATGGTCAAACATATTGACAAAAAGAAGCAAACTAGATAAATACAAACATTCAGAAGTGACATGAATACTCTAAGGACTACTCGAAGCATGGTAATCAACAAAGTCAAGTAGTCATGGCTCACACATAGAATCAAAATGAAGAAACCAGTCTAACACATAGCAACAGGTAGAGGAGATCAGACCAATATACCGAAATAAGTAAAGGAAGTCTTCAAAAACTCACAGTAACAAGTGAGGAAAATTTTAAGAAATTAGGGTTTTAGAAAATTGGGTTAAAAACGGTAAGAACTCAGAATCAGTCAAGACAAACAAAGGAAATGATCTAACCATAAAGAACCCAGTCAAACAAGTATACATACAAAATAAACAAGGACAATTCCAGGACCCCGGATAAATCCAAAGATACTTAGGGTTTTCAACACGATAAATCAGGTAGAAGAAAAAACATAAACAAACCGTTTAAATATAGTAAAATCATAAGATAATTCTAAAAAATCAGAGGAGAAGTCTTTTAAAAGAGTTTAAGAAACCCTAATCTTGAAGACGGAGAGCCGCTTTGAAAAATCGGAGAGATCTTTGAGGAAAACACCAAAAGGTTCAT
This sequence comes from Nicotiana tabacum, assembly GCF_000715075.1. Classification (NCBI taxonomy): domain Eukaryota; kingdom Viridiplantae; phylum Streptophyta; class Magnoliopsida; order Solanales; family Solanaceae; genus Nicotiana; species Nicotiana tabacum. Next base: position 107,207,461 of record NC_134090.1, read on the forward strand.
AACATACACATATCTAAGATAGATCTGAAAGAAAATCGATTTTTTTTAAAGTTAGGGTTTCAGGGAACCCAGAAAAAGTGAGAAAACTTCGAAGAGTTACCGATCTAGCCGGAAAAGCCATGGATCTAACTCGAGCGACCATGGATGGTCGGAAGAAGACCATGGATAGAAGTTGAGCAAGTCCTGGGCTAGATCTCTTTGAGATCTTTCCACGAAATCACAAAAGCGGTCCACTAGAAGACGTAGGAGACGAGTACACATCTCAAACAGCCATGAGAGTCCATAAATTGAGTGAGGATCGAAGGGGGTTAGAGCTAGTTTGGGCGGCGGCGGCTAGGGTTTGAGTAAGGTTGCAGAGAGAATTGGCGAGGAAAGGGGATTCAAGCACGTCGGGTTGGTGGGATATGAATTAGGTTAGGGGGTCGTTTGGGTTTAATTTGGTAAGAGGCAACGTGAACCGTTGATCTGGGAGATCTACGATCGATATTAGAGAGGGTAGGTGGGGATCCAGTTTGGGCTTGGGTTAAAAAGGGTGTGGGTCAGGTTAAAATTAAAATTGGGCTGGGATTTGGGGTCCAATTTGGGCTAGATTTGAAAGCCAATTTTGGCTATAAGTTAAATAGCCATTTTCCCTTTTTATTTTAAAAAAATAGTAAATAGTTTCTAAAAATAAATTGAAAGTACTAAAGTGATTTATAAATTAATAATTTAAAAATAAAGGACCCAATTTTATGAATATAAAACCTAATTAAACCTTAAAAGGGTTAATATTGCAATTATGTACAATTTAGCTTTAAAATACTAAATGGAATTGTAAAAATATGTAAAAATTACTTTAGCCATATTTTGGAATAAATATAAAAATCCATTAGGTGAATTATCAAAAATAATAATTTTGGAAATAATTATTGGGATTTTATGGATGAAAAGGGGGAAATAAATCAATTAAAAACCCTTTAAAATTATGGAAAAATAATAAAACCCTTGGACATGCTTATATATGGATACATATGGTATTTTGAAGGTATTTTGCATATTGAAAATATATAGAAAAAAATTAGGTATCAACAAAATCTCCAGTCAAATTGTCATGACCCAATTCTATTATAGGTCATTATGGCGCCCAACGCCGTCGCTAGGCAAGCCAACAGTGAACTAATCTCGTGATTTATTTTATTAATAGATTTTCAAGTAATTTGACTTTCCTTAATCTAAATATTTAAGAAATAATAGATTTAAAGTAAATAAAATGAAAGCAGCTGAGTGCAATCATAACAATAGAAATAAACCAAAACCACAAGTCTACTAGTGTGTGCCAAGACCTGATGTCACAAGTGTATGAGCAACTAGTAGAATATATAAAAGAACACTAGTCAATTGTCTGAAGTGAAATAGACAGAAAATACAAGCAAAAGAAAAGACTACGGCTGCTACAGAACGGGCTTAGAAGGGGCAACTCACCACAAAATCTCAGGAATCAAGAATGCGCTCCGGACTGATATCCAGATGCACCAGCCTCAGATCCTACACATTTAGTGCAGAAGTGTAGCATGAGTACATAAACAATATGTACCCAGTAAATATCTAGTCTAACCTCGAAGAAGTAGTGACGAGGGGTCGACTTTGACACTTACTATGTGCTAAAAATGAAATGTCAAAATTATAACTAACATGGATTACATAAATATAGCTGAAAGCTAAATCACAGGAAAATAATAGGCAATCCTCTCACAAATAATAAATCCCATGTCTGTTTCCATTATTTAACAATTTATATCTCAAGCCAATGAAGCAATATTAATTTTAATTAGTTCCAGAGATTTATTACGCGCAATTTATGCCGAGGTCGTACGACCTGATCCAACATAAAATATTTAAATTGTGCAATGCCGAGGGTTGAACGACACGAACCATAGATGCATCTATCTGCTACCGAGGCATTCGTCCCGCTCAACAAGAAGAGAAAAAAATATAGTAAAACATCCAATTCAAGATTTATTAAGGGGCAAATATTCAAAGAAATACCAATTCTCATCAACGGTCCAGTAAATGAAGTTTAATCTTTTACAATTCCTTTATCAATTTCCAACATGATTAAGCAATTAAATTAACAAGTAGGATGCAAACATCGCAAGCATAACATGATTTGGGCCTCAGACTACCCGGACATAAGCATAATTAGTAGCTACGTACGAGCTCTCGCCACCTCGTGCGTACGTAACCCCCCACAAATAGAAGCACATATTAATTCAATTCACCTATGGGGTTAATTTCCTCTTACAAGGTTAGAAAAGAGACTTACCTCATCTCAAAGCCTACTTTCCGATCCGAGATTGTGCTCAAACCCTCAATTCAGTGTCGAACAATCCAAGACTAATCAAATGGTATATAAATTAATCAATACATGTTCAAAATTTCATATTCCAACTATTAAAGAGATTACCCAACCCTAAATTTAAGATTCCTAAAATTTACCCCAAGCCCACGTGCCCGGAATCCAGAAATTTTTGAAGAAAGTCATTACCCATAACCTCACAAACTCAAATATATGATTTTCACTCAATTCTATAACCAATTTCGTGGTTAAATCCCATATTTATAAAAAACCTAGTTTTTTCATCTAACCCATAAATTCCACAAATTTACATGTTAAAATTTATCCATAACCTATGTATTAAACTCACATTAGGTAGAAATTAATAGCTAGGTTGAAATCCCCCTTTTTGAAGCCCCAAAATCGCCCAAGTGTGTGAAAAATGAGAAGAAAAGGTCTAAGTCCCATCTTTAACACATGGATTCTGCCCAACTAAACTCCCCTTCTTCGCGAACGAGGAAGAAGCCTCCCGTTTGCGAAGGCCTAAGGTGCCTAGGCATCGCGAACACGACAACTCTTACGCGAACGCAAAGAGCAAAGTGTATTGTCCCTCCCCGGTCCCATTTCCCCTATGTGAATGAGAGAGGGGCTTCGTGAACGCGTAGGCCTATGTTCACAAGGCTTCGCGAACCCAAAGGGTAATTGCCACTGTCCCCAAATACTTCTTCGCGAACGCGATGGCCCTTCCACGTTCGCGAAGAAGGAAACCAGAACTGGAAAAATCTGGTTTCCTAAACATACCTCCTGGCAGTCCGAAACACACCCGAGCCCCTTGGGACCCCATCCAACTACACAAACAAGTCTATAAACATAATACAGACCTTATCAAACTCTCAAAACGCATAAAACAACAACAAAACAAAGAATCACACCCCAAAACAAAATTGAATCAAAATATGAACTTCAAGTTTCCAAATCGCTCCGAACGCGCCGAATCATACTTAGAATACTCGGAATGACACCAAATTTTGTGTGTAAGTCTTAAATCACCATACAGAACTATTCCCGATCTTGGAATCCCATTTGGACCTCGATATCACCAAAACCTACTCCAAACCAAATTTAAAGAACTTTAAAACCTTCAAAAATCCAACTTTCACTATTAGGTGCCGAAATGCTCCCGGGTCATCCAAAACCTAATCCGAATATACGCCCAAGTCTAAAATCATCATACGGACCTATTAGAACTGTCAAATTTTGATTTCGAGGTTGTTTGTTCAAATTTTGATTGAAGTCAAGCTTAGCCTTTTCAGCCAACCTTAAGGAACCAAGTGTTCCGATTTCAACCCAAACCTTTCCAAATCCCAAACTAACCATCCCCACAAGTCATAAAACAGTAAAAACACGTACGAGAAGTCTTATTTAGGGGAACGGGGTTCTATAAAGCAAAACGACCGGTCAGGTCGTTACATTCTCCATCTCTTAAACAAACGTTCGTCCTCGAATAGGTTCAGAATCATACTTGGAGTCCTCAATAAGTGTGGATATCTGCTCCGCATGTCCTCCTCTGACTCCCATGTCGCCTCCTCGACTGGTTGGCCCCTCTACTGAACCTTTACCGCGAAAATCCTCTTGGATCTCAACTGGCGAACTTGCCTATCAGCAATGGCAACTGGCTCCTCCTCATAACCCAGGCTCTCATATAACTGAAGCATGCTGTTTTCTAACACATGTGACAAGTCGGCATGATACCTCCGGAGCATAGAAACGTGGAAGACCGGATGAACTCCTGATAGACTGGCACGCAAATCAAGGTGAGACTGAAAGAGGTTTTCAAGGCCTCGGAACACAGAATTTACTTTAAAAAGGAGTGATGACCTTTTAAGGTCATCACACATGCTATCATAGGTAAATGAGGCGGAAGGAATGCCATAGGATAGCTAGAACCAAACATGTAATACCAACTTATACATAAGACATACGGGCCTATAAGACCAAAATAATCACTTGTACACTAAACATAGGCCAACAAATCTATACAATCATTTTCGTACATGACATATGTCTATAAGCCTCTAAGAGTACATAAACGGCATAAGGCCAGGACAGGGCCCCGACATACCTATCAATACATGTCTAAATCATACTAATCAAATAAGCAACTCCGGAGCAAATGGATCACACCAACATCTTCCGCTGATAGCCTACTTGGAGGACTCTCAACCTGTCTATCGGGACCTGCGGGCATGAAACACAGCGTCTCCAGGCAAAAGGGATGTCAGTACAAATAATGTACTGAGTATGTAAGAAATGAAAATTAGTAAACAATAGACATTAGTGAAACATGGAGTAAAAGACTCAATATGTATATCTGAATAGCTCTGTGAATCATTAATATGTATAATGCCATGCATATGCGTATAAATAGCATGTCGTGCATAGGTACATATTTTATAACATCATCAGCCTCTGAGGGCATCCCATTATATCATCTCGGTCACTATGGGAAAATCATAAACGTATATCAGGTGATCAGGTGGCGGTGCGTATATAATGCCATAACCTTTTTCCATATATATTTCATGAGTTGCCGCTCTGTTTCCCCCATTTCTGCTTCTTATTTCTTTGTTTGTCGGTACCATGTATGATCAGGTTGGTTGGCTCGGGTTCGAAGAGGTTTTGGTAAGGTTTGAGACACTTAGTCTCTTTTGAGTAAGCTTAAGTTGTAAAAGTCAATCGGATGTGGACTTATATGAAAAAGGGCTCGGATGTGAATTTTGATGGTTCGGATAGCTTCGGGAGGTGATTTGGGACTTAGAAGTGTGAGTGGAACGTGTTTTGGAGGTCCGTAGTAGGTTTAGGCTTGAATTGGCGAAATTGATATTTTGGCATTTTCCGGTTGATAGGTGAGATTTTGATATAGGGGTCAGAATGGAATTCCGAGAGTTGCAGTAGTTCCGTTGTGTCATTTGGGATGTTTGTGCAAAATTTCAGGTCATTCGGACATGGTTTGGTAGACTTTTTGATCAAAAGCATAATTCGGAAGATTTTGAGAACCTTAGGCTTGAATCCGTTGTGTTTTGGTTGATTCGATGTTGTTTGAGGTGTTTTGAAGATTGGTATAAGTTTGGATGGTGGTATGTGACTTGTTTGTGATTTTAGTTGAGGTCCCAGGGGCCTCGGGGTGATTTCGGATGGTTGACAAAAAGATAGGAATTTGGAAAAAGCAGCTGAAGTTGTAGGACTGCTGTCATAACCGTATCTGTGGTTGGGAGGCCATAGGTGAGACCCCCGCAGATGCTGAAGATCAATCGCAAAAGCGGAAGGAGGCAAGGAATGCAGGAACCGCAGAAGCGGTTAAGGAACCGCATCTACGATGGCGCAGGTGCGGATTATGCATCGCATATGCGGAAATTGAGGACTTAAGTGAAAACCGCAGGTGCGGTCCTATAGACCACAAAAGCGGGACCGCAGGAGCAGGATTTGGGTCGCAAGTATGAAAAACCTGGGCCAGAAGGTATAAAAGAAGTCCTTCGCGATTTTTGAGTTGTTCTTCACCATTTCAAGTCGGTTTTGGAGCTTTTTGGGAGATTTTAAAGAGGGATTCAAGAGATAACGTCTGGAGGTAAAAATTTTGAACCTAATAATCGATCCTATGGCATTATTTCACTTATTTGGCTTGAAATTAATTGAAATTAAGGGTTAAAAATTGGGGATTAGGGTTTGGTATTAGAGACCCTGACTTGAGGATTTAAGGGGCCATTTGTGGTCGGATTTTGGGACTTTTGATATGTATGAACTCGTGGGGAGATAAGGAATCGATTGATTTAAATTTTATCGAATTCCGAAACGTTGGCCCGGGGGTCGGGTTTTGGTTAATTTCAGGATTTATGTTGTAAATTGATTATTTTCGCATGGGCTTCGTTCCCTTAGCATATTTTGACGTCGTGATTCTGATTTTGAATAGATTCGACACGCGTTAAGGGTAATTCGAGGGGCAAAGGCGTTGCAGGCCAGAGTTCATACCGGGTTGAGGTGAGTAATGATTGTAAATGTTGTCCTGAGGGTATGAAACCCTGAATTTCACATCGTTGTACTATATTGAGGTGGCACACACGCTAGATGACGAGCGTGGGGTCGTGCACCATTGGGGATTGTGACTTAGTCCACCCGAATGATTGTTTTACCACGTATTTGATTGAAAACTGTTTGCTATCATCCTGTTTTGGGCTGAATGCCATAGTTGGGACTCGTGCCAACTATTTGGACCCTTAGGGGATTTTTACTGTTATTTCCTTATTGTTTGATTTTATATCTGTACTCAGTCATGCTATATTATATTATTTTCATAACTCAGCCATGTTTACTCTATTTTAACACTTTTTGTGCTGAGCATCATATTTTACTATGCACGAGTGGCTTTTAGAGATTTCTGACTAAGTAGGGCGGAGGGCCTGTGATGTGAGGATTATTATGGGATCAGGCTTAACGTCGCAGCAGTGTTGTGCTGATTATGATTATAAGGTTGAGGGCCTGAATTGTACGCCACAAGGTGGCTTGATATGAGGCTGAGAGCCTATTAATTATGCCACGAGATGGCTTGATATTGCGCTTGGATCGTAAGGGGCCCTTCCCAGAGTCTATACACCCCTAGTGAGAGCGGATACCTATTGTGATATGAGATATAGCCTGAGGGGCTGGTGTTGTTCAATGTTATTACCCAACGGGCTGATTCTGTTGGCATTGTGACCGAGGGGCGGATTTTATGTATTTATCTGTTCTAGTTGTTTCTCATTTACTTGTTTAACTATTAAAAAGGTGTTTTAAAGAAGCTTATACTGAACCAAGAAGTTTTTACAAGATTTCACTGTTTATAGCATTTTTATTGGTTTTACACTGCCTCTTTATAACATGTTGTTGTATTTTACATGATTTCTTATCGCTCAGTCTTCATTTATTGTTATTGCTCACTGAGTTGGAATACTCACTTTACTCTATGCACCTTGTGTGCAGATTCAGGAGCTTCAAGTCCCGCTAGTGAGGGTTGATTGATCCCAGCAAGCCATTTGGAGTCCACTAGGTAGCTACTCGGCGTTCGCAGCCTAGTGTTTCTCCCTCCTATCTTGCTTTCTGTTTATAGTTATATAATAGACTGTATAAACTCTTTCAAACTCTTAGACTTATGTTAGATGCTCATGACTGGTGACACCCCAATGACAGGCAGTGTTTGTTTCCGCAAATTGTATTAATCACTCTTATTTTGGGATTATTATGATGTTAATGACTTAAATTGTGTTATTATAATTGTTAAAATGAATTGGGAGTTGTGTCAGCTGGACTTGTCTTCACGAGAGGCGCCATCACGTTCGGGTTATTTAGGGTCGTGACAATAATGCCATAACCTTTCCCATATCCCATATACATATCCCATATACATATAATATATGTGTATATAACGCCATCTGGTCATGGGTCAATGTACATGTATAAATGCATAAAATGCATATGAAATACGTTAATAAAATCTCTCAGTACGTCATAATACCATTATGCCTCTAATTAATATCATGAAATAAACTTTACCAACTTACATATTTGTGAGACCCATAAACAAATGATAGAATAATATGACATATGGGGAATCAAGAACATAAGCATCTCTAGTATTTCTATGAATAAAGTTATTTATGGAAGTTGTGCATTTGCTCGTTATGTTTGTATCGTATGGATCATGCCAAAATGAAAGAAGGGATAGTCTTAACATGCTTGAGTCGATTCTCTTGACAATCCTTATAACACACGTCAATTTCGATAACACGTAACTGTGGATCGAAGTAGGGCAAAATCCGTATGATGTTCTTGAGAAAGATTGCACCGTACTCCCTTAATATTGCAAAATCTCACGTTAATTAAGGTGCTCTGAAATCTCGGGTTTTAAAGTGTTGAAGGCGTTGTGGGACATCATATTTTTAATTCCTTAAGATTCTTGAAATCTCACGTCAATTAAAAATGGAGATGTGATTCTTATGTCTTTAAGGCATATAATGGCTCTCTTTTTCCAAAGTGATATATGACTCACTTTATAAGACTTGTCCAGTTCTCACGTTCTAGTCTTGCCACATATTTTAATGACTTAAGAGTCATACATAGGGATCGAAGGGGGGGGGGGGCTGTCACGTAATTGGTCATAAGACTTATCCAAAGTCATCCACTTAATTCCTTAATCACTTCAGTAATCCCCCACTAGTCCAATAATTAACCAATTATCCACATAATTAAGAATTATCTCAAATTACATAAAATGATAGTCACTTTTAATACACTTTATATACCTCACTATCATGGCCATGTGATACCTTGTATGGCACTAGTCCATAAATACGAGGTATGACCGTATTTTACCCCAAAACATCAAATTTCGACGAAATTCACTTTCTTCGATTTGCTTACCCTCACCTTTCTGAATTTACTTATCACTTGTTTGAAATAGAATAATGCTTATAATCTCAAAATAATCTCATTTCCGAACTTACGTCGATTAGCTTACGATGAAACTTTAACCTACGAAAATACGGAATGTAACATCTCATTTCCGAGCTTATATCAATTTACTTATAGCGTACTTCCACGCACGAAAATATAGGGTGTAACAGGAGCATGAACTATATAAATATTTTACCCGTCTCAATTTATGAAGTATTGTTTTCCTTTTTAATCAGTCTCAAAAAGATTATTACCTTTCCTTACTTAGAAATAATCTATCCGTAAAATTTATACTTTACCCTTATGGTCTAAAATAAACCATGAATTATACGGATAAATTATTTTCAGTAAGGATTTGTAAAGTTGTAAAGTTTATTTTCAGTACAAAAATAATAAAACATAAAATCTTTGGATTTGATATTTCAGTACTTTAAAGGCACACAAATATTTATGTTTTATTTTAGACCGCAAGTTTTAAAAGTCTTTCTTTATTTTTTACTAAGTCAAATACTGCCACATGTCAACGCCCCATTTTTCTACGGGTCGAAATCGGGTATATGACATTTGGGAGGACAACTCTATTCCCTTTCGAGAATTGGGTTTATAAGTTGAAGAGTCACCACCTAATGATTATAGTGCATTAGGATACTTTAAGAAAGAATTGAGATGAAGGACCAGAGGTTGGGTAAGGGCTAGAAATTATCTCGAGGGGAAGGTGTTAGGCACCCCTCAAGATCCACTGGTGTGGTTTCCGGCCATGCTACAATTGTGACTTTAAGCAAACAAGTAGAAAAGAAAAGGATTTTTCACATAGTTTTGCAAACAAGTTTAAGAGTTGAAGGAGTAGAGAGTTTGGAAAATTAATTTAAAAGAAAATTTAAAAATTAACAAGTAAAGGGGAGAGGGGTCCTACTCAGAAGAGGGGTCGCACGTGATATTAGCGCACCGGTCATCATATCCATATTCTACCCATCCCACCCCGTTAAGGTATTAAAGCGCAGAAAGTTTCGTTACTTATTGCATGCTAGTACCCGTCACAATCCTATCAGTCCCGGAGGCATTTAGGACTACTAATCCTAAAGGGAAAGGGATTTGGGGCCTTTTGAGATCTTTCAAAGAACAAAACACTAGGCATCAATCAAAACACATAATGCAAGTAAAAGGGGAAGCAGATAAGCAAGTAAGGCTCAAGTAAACCTCCTTAAGTCAGATAAGCCATAGAGTTTAGCATGTCTTGCATGTACTGGTTTGGTCTTTAAAATAAAAGCGATAAGCGGACTAGTTCAACACTTACTTTTAGACAGGAAGTCCGCATTAGGCTCGCTCGAATGCAGTTCTTAAGGACTAGTCTACTTTCAGCTATGTGTTGGATAGAACTAACGATTTCGAAAAGCGAACTGGTTATGAAGAGTTACCAGTTTTTTATCAAAGTGAAACGAGTTTCAGAAAAAAGAATGTACTGTTTTGAAAAAGATTTAAAAGAAAAGAAAGGAGCTTCAGAAGACATGCAGACTAGTTGGAAAAAAAAAGAGTTTCACGAACCTTATTAGAAAAAAGTGAGTTTCAGAAAATGCCAGTTTGGTTTAAAAAATGTTTGTTAACTTACGAGGTTCAAAAAATCACAGAAGACTGCCAGTTTTACCAAAGTATATATTAATTTAAACGGTTGGTGCTGTTCTGAACAAATGAGACAGTTCCGACTCGAAGTTCCTATAAGCATGCTTTCTATATGGTTGCATATACAAACATGGTATCTATATGCAACTTTATAATTAAGCCTACAGTTTGCCTAATGGTATCATTATGTGCAGAAATGTAAACCCCTATGAGCACGGTATCTATATGCATAGTTGCAGAAAGTTTAGAAGTTAAATCCTATAGGCATGGTCTCTACGTGTGAAATTGCGCAGTATCGAAATTAAACCTATAGACATGATTTCTACCCTTTTGTGCATGAATGGTAACCCCTCCCCTTATCACTAAAATCCCATGAGTTTATACAAATTATTACAGACCAGTAAAAAATAAGACAGAAATTAAAAATACATCAGAAATTACAGCTACATCCGAGCAACCTAATGCAGACTTAGTATCTAACAATATGAGATTGAACCACTTTCGAGATCCAGATTTCCAAAGCCTTCTCTTAGCTAGGGTGTTTCAGAGATCCAAGGAGTTTCAGGAACTCCAGGCAGTGCTTACGCCCAAGATGTTAATTAGAAAGAGTTACAGTGCAGTGTGGAAGAGCCAGCCCTGAGGTGTCCAAGTCACAAGAGAGGGGCAGAACTTAGGTTCTAAGAATGAGTGTAAGTGCAAGAGAGGGGGTTGGGGAATGCCATGGCAGGCTGGTGGTCATGCCTAGCCACGAGGTAGGCTGGCACACCCCTGACCAAGCCTGTTCAGCCAACAAATAAGAGCACAGACCTATTGAAGGTCAGACTATGGTCTGGGCAGTGATTAGGACACTGCCAGACCAAGGTCTCAAGCTCAGAATACATATAAGGGGGAAAAGGAATGGGAATTGAAAGAGTTTAGGACTCAGGAGTCCAGTCCATATACATGAACAACAATGTCAAGGGTTGTCATGTTTTATGAACCATAACTCAGCAGATAAAGGGTTCAGGGATGTGGATTCATACAGGAGCAGGAATAACAAGCTTGCAGAAAGCAGTAAAATAAAAAAAGAAAAGACTGAAGCATAAACACATAAGAGAGGGGGCAGAATTTAAACAAGATGAGACATACCAGTTGCAAAAAATTAAGCACAAAGAAAAGCAGGATACTTGCAGCCAAAACACAATCAGAGAAGAAATCTTATGAGTTCAGAGAAAACTCAAATGCTTTTTTAGAAAACCTAAGTGTATTTGAGAGAAGAAGTGGTGACTTATGCTGTGTGTTCGAACTTGTTTTTTGAAAGATAAGAGGTACATGTATTTATAGTTTTGAAAACGAGTAGAGAATAAGGTAACAAATAAGGTTTCAGCACAAACATGGAAATAAACATAGTCAGAATCAATTAACACAGGTATTCCCCTTTAATCAAGGGATTACTGCTCAAACGGACACTAACAGGATTAATATAAGGAAAGAAGATCAATTTGTAAGCAGAATGATTGTCCGGCCAGTCGTCTCATGAGTTACCGCTCCATTTCCCCCATTTTAACTTCTTTACGCTTCGTTATCCGTGTTTTATGGGATCGAGATGATTAGTTCGAGTTCAGAGAGGATTTGGTAAGAAATGAGACACTTAGTCTCTTTTAAGAAGGCTTAAGTTGGAAAAGTCAACCAAATGTTGACTTATGTGTTATAGGGTTCGGATGTGAGTTTCGATGGTTCGGTTAGCTTCGGGAGGTGATTTGTGACTTAGGAGAGTGATCGGAAGTGGTTTTGGAGGTACAATGTAGAATTAGGCTTGAATTGGCGAAGTTAGTATTTTGGCGAATTCCGGTTGATAGGTGAGATTTTGATCCGAGAGTTGGAATGGAATTCCGAGAGTTTCTGTAGCTTCGTTATGTCATTTTGGACTTGTTTGCAAAATTTGAGGTCATTCGGACATGGTTTGGTTGGATTTTTGATCAAAAATGGAATTTGGAAGTTCTTGAGATTTATAGGCTTGAATTCAATGTGATTTGATGATTTTGGTGTTAGTCGAGGTGTTTTGATGATTGGAACGAGATTGAATAATATTTAGGATGCGTTGGTGCTTTTGGTTGAGGTCCCGGGGGCCTCGGGTGTGTTTCGAGTGAGTTTTGAGCAAGTACGGACACCCCAGAACTTAGAAAAATGGAGGGAGCAACAGTTTTGGCGCGGACCGCGCTCCTTTTCGCGCTGGCCTAGTGCTGGCCGCGTCAAAGTGGCCGCGGCTGCGGTCGTGAAGACTGCGGGTTGCTGGTCCTACTTAGAAATATCATATCGTTTGATCCACAAAGAATTTTGAGGTGATTCAAAAACAAAAGTTGTAGCTCTTCGTGTCTAGTTTCTATAAAGGCAAAGATATTGCAATTTGGACATTTGTAGTGAAAGTTATGGCCAAAATACTAAAGCATGTCCCTGCAGAGCAAGACATATGCGGCAACGGTCGTTTTTGCGCGGACCGCGGTTATTTTTGTGCGGTCAACGGTGTCGGAATCCAAGGGGTACTCTATAAATACGAGGTTTTGGGTTTTATTTGATATTTTGACCTAGAGAGCTCGGATTTTGGCGATTTTTCGAAGGTTTTTCAAGAAATTGGTCGGGGTAAGTGATTCTAACTCAGATTTGGTTAGAGTACATGAATCTATCACTGAATTCATCATTTAATAAGTGATTTGCGATGGAATTTGGGAAGAAAATTTTGGAACCTTTCAAAAATATAAAATGGTGATTTGAAGGACCAAATGATATCGGAATTGAATAATTTTGGTATGGTTAGACTCATAAGGGTATGAGGATTCTGAAAATGTAAATTTTACCCGATTCCGAGATGTGGGCCCGGGGCTCGGGTTTTGCTAATTTCGAGATTTTTGATATTTTTCGAATGTTTTCGCTTGGGCTTTGTTCCCTTAGCATATTGTGACGTATTCGTTCTGATTTTGGATAGATTCGACGCGCGTGGAGGCCAATTTGAGGGGAAAAGGCGTCGCGAGCTAGAGAATTAGCCATGTTGTAAATGATGTCCTGAGGGTTTGAAATCCCAGATTGCACATCGTAGTGCTATATTGAGGCAAGATACGCGCTGGATGATGAGCGTGTGGTCTTTCACTACTGGGGATTGTGACTTGGTCCATCCCGATTGATGATTTTACTAAATATTTGACTGAAATTCATTTGTTATCATCATGATTTGGGCTGATTGCCATATTTGGGCTTCGGGCCAACTATTTGAACCCTTCGGGGATTTTTATCATTGTTTTCTCACTGTTTTGACTTATTACTTGAACTCAATCCTGTTTATATCTACTGTTTTACAAACTCAACCACTTTTACTCAGATTTGAAACTTAAATGATATTTTTAAATTATGTTTTGGCTGTGAACTACTGTTTTACTAATGCCCGAGGGACTTGTGATGATTTTCGGACTGAGTGAGGCCGAGGGCCATATGTGAGGATATGCCAAGTGATATGAGGCTGAGGGCCTGAGATACTTTATATGCCATGCGGTGGCTTGAGTGATGTGAGGATATGCTGAGTGATGATGCCACGAGGTGGCTTGATATACCGCTTGGGCCGTAAGGGGCCCCTCCAGAGTCTGCACACCCACAGTGAGCGCGGGTACCCATGTGATTTGAAACAGTGGTAACAATGACACTGTATGATGCAATTTGGTCAGGTAACAATGACTGACCATTATGCTGAGTGATTGATACTATGCCCGAGGGGCTAATATGAGTGATTGTGAGGTTACAGTGGTAACAATGACACTGTATGATGCAATTTGGTCAAGTAACAATGACTGACCAAGAATAACACCGTGCGGTCAGGTAACAATGGCTGACCAGGAACTAATTTGTGCCCGAGAGGCTAGTACTATTCTATATGATTGCCCGAGGGGCGAGGTTTATGTGTTCATCTTGCATACTTACTTGTCTTTTACTTGTTTAACTGTGGTATTTGTGCCCGAAGGGCGGATTACTGTGCATAGCGGCACTAATTGTTTTGAAATTATTTCACAACTATTAAAAAGATCATTTTCAAAAGAGGTTTAGAACCGAGCCAAGGTATTTTCTAAGAATGCACAGTTTCACTGATTTTTCTCAAGGAGTTTTACACTGCTTCTATATAGCATGTTGGTTGCTTTACGTGATTTCATGCTGCTCAGTTATTATTTACCTTTATTACTCACTGAGTTAGAGTACTCACTTTACTCCCTACACCTCGCATGCAGTTGCAGGCATTTATTTACCTGGTAGCGGGTATTGGCTGCGTGGAGGCAGAGTTGTAGAGGTTTTAGCGAGGGGACTTCCGGCGTTCGTAGAACCACTGTCTTTCTATGTTATTTATTATTCTTGTTCAGTGTATTCTAGACTGTAAAGTGGAAATTTCATTCTTATAAATGCTCGTGACTTGTGACATCCCAGTTTGGGCTGTGTCGGGATGGTTCATGCTGTTGTTAACGTTAAAATTCCGCAATTTATGAGTATTATATTATATGTTATTACTGTTTATGATGATTAACTGTTTAAAAGAGGTGATCCGTTTTGGTCTGGCTGGCCTTGTCTTCACGAGAGGCGCCATCACGACCGGGTTCGGGGATTGGGTCGTGACAAGTTGGTATCAGAGCCTAGGTTACTTAGGTCTCACGAGTCATGAGCAGGTTTAGTAGAGTCTCGCGGATCGGTACAGAGACGTCTGTATTTATCCTCGAGAGGCTGCGGAACCTTTAGGAAAGAACTTCACATTCTTGAATTCTTATCGTGCGTACTTGATTCAGCTTGTAAAGTAACTCTTGAAATTCCTTCCACGTGTTCGTATGCGCGTATGAGCGCTCAGTATCAGATGTGCATCAACGGCTTGTGATCCCCCGATCGAGGGGCGAGATGCAATCTCTGTGAGTTTATGTTGGGCCAGTCTGGAGGACTTGAGGCCGGATTTTTGCCTATGGTTTGAGCATCGAGGCGCTGATTGTGTGAGCAAGTGTTTTGAACTTATATGTTCAGTATTATCCCTAATATTGGGAATAACGGCTGGATAGCTATGTGATGAATATGCTAATTCTGCATGATGTTTCTATATGACCTGGAAGTGTTGAGGAAGATTTGCTGGATGATAGATGGACTACTAAGTGTATGATTTCCATTGTGAGTGGAAGTGTAGTTCCGGGATTATAGGCGTGTGAAGAATCTTTTCAAGACTCCTAGTTGAGAGTGAAGTAAATTTCATGTTATGGTATGAGTTTGGACTCAGGAATATTAAGTGACTGTGTAATGTGTATGGCAGTGGAAGGTATACAAAATGTTAATTAGAGGCAAAACAGGTGGGTTATCTCCTGCGGAGTGTTCTAAGGTGGTGTGATCCTTATGTTGTCTATGAGAAGATCTCATTTACAAGTGAAGAATATGCGTTGAAATCTAAATTGTGCTGCCTAGAGAGTGGGCTTAACTGTTGTGTAAGTGAATACAAGAATTGTAGAAGAGTTAGAAATTCCAGATGATTTGTGTTTCCATAAGCTTATAAAGGAGTGAGTTCAATCTCACTATGGTATTACAACAACAATAGAGTATGTGCGTTATGATTTATTGAGTGCATTTTGTTATATGGCTTTGATCCAAGTTGGGGAGTTTGCTATTAATTAAGTTGATTGCACGGTTAAGAGCTATATTGTTCCAGTCTGCCACAGAGATGCCTCGGTATTATTCGATCCCGGTTCCATCTATTCTTGTGTGTCCTCATATTTTGCTCATTATTTGGGTACGCCCCGAGAGTTTCTTTCTTTACCTATTCATGTATCTACCCCGGTGGGAGATACTGTTGTTGTGGACCGTGTGTACCAGTCATGTGTTGTGATTATTGGGGGTCTGGAGACCCGAGTTGATTTATTTCTATTGAGCATGGTGGACTTTGATGTTATTTTGGGCATGGATTGGCTATCTCCGTGTCGTGCTATTCTAGACTGTCATGCTAAGACAGTCACTTTGGCTATGCCGGGTGTACCGCGGATCGAGTGGCGTGGTGTGACTGATTATATCCCTAATAGAGTGATCTCTTTCGTGAAGTCTCAGCGTATGGTTGGGAAGGGTTGACTTTCATATCTAGCATTTGTGAGGGATGTTGGAGCTGAGACTCCTAGTATTGATTCTGTCCCAGTTGTGAGGGATTTTCCCGATATTTTTCCTGCAAACCTGCCGGGCATGCCACCGGATAGGGATATTGATTTTGGTATTGACCTGGTGCCGGGCACTCAGCCCATTTCTATTCCGCCATATCGTATGGCACCAACAGAGTTGAAGGAATTGAAAGAACAGCTTCAGGAACTCCTAGATAAGGGGTTCATTCGGCCTAGTGTGTCCCCTTGGGGTGCACCAGTTTTGTTTGTGAAGAAGAAGGATGACACGATGATAATGTGCATTTATTATAGGCAATTGAACAAAGTAACAATCAAGAGCAAGTATCCTTTACCTCGCATTGATGATTTGTTTGATCAGCTTCAGGAAGCGAGGGTGTTCTCCAAGATTGATCTCCGTTCGCGTTATTACCAGTTGAAGATCAGGGATTCAGATATTCTTAAGACTGCTTTCAGGACCAGATATGGTCATTATGAGTTTCTTGTTATGTCCTTCGGGCTAACCAATGCCTCAACAACATTCATGCACTTGATGAACAGTGTATTTCGGCCTTATCTGGATTCGTTCGTTATTGTATTCATGGATGATATTCTGGTGTACTCGCATAGTCAGGAGAAGCACACGAAGCATTTGAGAGTTGTATTGCAGAGACTTAGGGAGGAGAAGCTTTATGCAAAATTCTCCAAGTGTGAGTTTTGGCTCAGTTTAGTGGCTTTCTTGGGGCACGTGGTGTCCAGCGAGGGTATACAGGTTGATCCGAAGAAGATAGAGGCAGTTCAGAGTTGGACCAGACCGTCCTCAGCCACAGAGATTCGTAGCTTTCTGGGGTTAGCAGGCTATTATCGCCGGTTTGTTCAGGGATTTCCATCCATTGCATCGCCCTTGACCAAATTGACTCAAAAGGGTGCTCTGTTCATATGGCCGGATGAGTGTGAGGAGAGCTTTCAGAAGCTCAAGATAGCCTTGACCACAACTCCAGTGTTGGTTTTGCCATCAGCTTCAGGTTCATATACTGTGTATTGTGATGCTTCAAGAGTTGGGATTGGTTGTGTGTTGATGCAGGAGGGTAGAGTTATTGCTTATGCTTCTCGGCAGTTGAAGCCCCATGAGAAGAACTACCCCATCCATGATTTGGAGTTGGCTGCCATAGTTCACGCATTGAAGATTTGGAGGCATTACTTGTATGCCGTATCTTGTGAGGTGTTCATTGATCATCGCAGTCTTTAGCATTTGTTCAAGCAGAAAGATCTTAATTTGAGGCAACGGAGATGGTTAGAGTTGCTTAAGGATTATGATATCACTATATTGTACCATCCGGGAAAGGCCAATGTGGTGGCCGATGCTTTGAGCTGAAAGGTAGTGAGTATGGGGAGTTTGTCATATATTCCAGTTGGGGAGAGACCTCTTGCAGTTGATGTCCAGGACTTGGCCAATCGGTTCGTGAGGTTGGATATTTTGGAGCCTAGTCGGGTGTTGGCTTGTGTGGTTTCTCGGTCTTCTTTATATGATCGCATCAGAGAGCGCCAGTATGATGATCCGCATTTGCTTGTCCTTAAGGACAGAGTCCAGCATGATGATGCCAGAGATGTGACCATCGGTGATGATGGTGTATTGAGGATGCAGGGCCGGATTTGTGTGCCCAATGTGGATGGGTTTAGAGAGCTGATTCTGGAGGAGGCCCATAGCTCGCGGTATTCCATTCATCCGGGTGCCGCGAAGATGTATCAGGATTTGAGGCAGCACTATTGGTGGAGAAAAATGAAGAAATATATTGTGGGATTTGTAGCTCGGTGTCTCAACTGTCAGCATGTGAAGTATGAGCATCAGAGACCGGGTGGCTTATTTCAGCAGATGGTTATTCCCGAGTGGAAGTGGGAGAGAATCACTATGGACTTTGTGGTTGGACTTCCTCGGACTTTGAAGAAGTTCGATGCTGTTTGGGTGATTGTGGATCGGCTGACCAAGTCTGCGCACTTCATTCCTGTGTGTACTACCTATTCTTCAGAGCGGTTGGCAGGGATTTATATCCGGGAGATTGTTCGGTTGCATGGCGTTCCTGTTTCCATCATCTCAGATAGAGGTACTCAGTTTACTTCGCAGTTTTGGAGAGCCGTGCAGAGAGAGTTGGGTACTCAGGTAGAGTTGAGCACAACGTTTCATCCTCAGACGGACGGACAGTCCGAGCGTACTATTCAAATATTGGAGGACATGTTGTGTGCTTGTGTTATTGACTTTGGAGGTTCATGGGATAAGTTTCTACCACTTGTAGAGTTTGCTTACAACAACAACTACCAGTCGAGTATTCAGATGGCTCCATATGACACTTTGTACGGGAGGCGGTGTAGATCTCCGGTTGGTTGGTTCGAGCCCGGCGAGGCTAGACTATTGGGGACAGATTTGGTTCAGGATGCCTTAGAGAAGGTGAAGGTGATTCAGGAGAGGCTTCATACAGCGCAGTCACGTCAGAAGAGTTATGCGAACCGGGAGGTTCGAGATGTGTCCTACATGGTCGGTGAGAAAGTCCTGCTGAAGGTTTCACCCATGAAGGGTGTTATGAGATTTGGGAAGAAAGGCAAGTTGAGTCCTTGGTTCATTGGGCCTTTTGAGGTGCGTCGGAGGATTGGGGAGGTGGCTTATGAGCTTGCCTTGCCACCCAGCCTGTCGAGTGTGCATCCGGTATTTCATGTTTCTATGCTCCGGAAGTATAGTGGGGATCCGTCCCATGTATTGGACTACAACACGGTTCGGTTGGATGATGATTTGACGTTTGATGTGGAGCCAGTAGCTATTTTGGGTCGCCAGGTTCGGAAGTTGAGGTCAAAGGATATAGCTTCAGTGAAGGTGCAGTGGAGAGGTCGGCCCGTGGAGGAGGCCACCTAGGAGACCGAGAGGGAGATACGGAGCAGATATCCTCATCTGTTTGAGGCTTCAGGTATATTTCTTGACTCGTTCGAGGACGAACGTTTGTTTAAGTTGTTGAGGATGTGACGACCCGGCCAGTCGTCTCATGAGTTACCGCTCCATTTCCCCCATTTCAGCTTCTTTACGCTTCGTTATCCGTATTTTATGGTATCGAGATGATTAGTTCGAGTTCGGAGAGGATTTGGTAAGAAATGAGATACTTAGTCTCTTTTAAGAAGGCTTAAGTTGGAAAAGTCAACCGGATGTTGACTTATGTGTTAGAGGGTTCGGATGTGAGTTCAGATGGTTCGGTTAGCTTCGGGAGGTGATTTGTGACTTAGGAGAGTGATCGGAAGTGGTTTTGGAGGTACTGTGAATTGGCGAAGTTAGTATTTTGGCGAATTCCGGTTGATAGGTGAGATTTTGATCCGAGGGTCGGAATGAAATTCCGAGAGTTTCTGTAGCTTCGTTATGTCATTTTGAACTTGTCTGCAAAATTTGAGGTCATTCGGACATGGTTTGGTTGGGTTTTTGATCAAAAATGGAATTTGGAAGTTCTTGAGATTCATAGGCTTGAATTCGATGTGATTTGATGATTTTGGTGTTAGTCGAGGTGTTTTGATGATTGGAACGAGGTAGAATAATGTTTAAGATGCGTTGGTGCTTTTGGTTGAGGTTCCGGGGGCCTCGGGTGTGTTTCGGGTGAGTTTTGAGCGAGTACGTACACCCCGGAACTTAGAAAAATGGAGGGAGCAGCAGTTTTGGCACGGACCGCGCTCCTTTTCGCGCTGGGCGCGCTGGCCTAGTGCTGGCCGCATCAAAGTGGCCGCGGCCGTGGTCGTGAAGACTGCAGGTTGCTGGTCCTACTTCGGAAGCTCATATCTTTTGATCCACAAAGAATTTTGAGGTGATTCAAAAACAAAAGTTGTAGCCCTTCGTGTCTAGTATCCAGAAGTTAAAGATATCTCGATTTGGACATCTGTAGCGAAAGTTATGGCCAAATTACTAAATCCTGTTCCTGCAGAGCAAGACCTGCGCGGACCCCGCTGGTTTTGCACGGACCGAGGTCATTTTTGTGCGGTCAGCGGTGTCGAAATACGAGGGGTACTCTATAAATACGATGTTTTGGGTTTTATTTGATATTTTGACCTAGTGAGCTCGGATTTTGGCGATTTTTTGAAGTTTTTTCAAGAAATTGGTTGGGGTAAGTGATTCTAACTCAGATTTGGTTAGAGTACATGAATCTATCACTGAATTCATCATTTAATTCGTGATTTGAGATGGAATTTGGGAAGAAAATTGTGGAACCTTTCAAAAATGTAAAATGGTGATTTGAAGGACCACATGGTATTGGAATTGGATAATTTTGGTATGGTTAGACTCGTAAGGGTATGCGGGTTCTGAAAATGTAAATTTTACCTGATTCCGAGACGTGGGACCGGGGCTCAGGTTTTTCTAATTTCGAGATTTTTGATATTATTCGAATGTTTTCGCTTGGGCTTTGTTCCCTTAGCATATTGTGACTTATTCGTTTTGATTTTGGATAGATTCGACGCGCGTGGAGGCCAATTTGAGGGACAAAGGCGTCGCGAGCTAGAGAATTAGCCAGTTCGAGGTGAGTAATGGTTGTAAATGATGTCCTGAGGGTTTGAAACCCCGGATTGCACATCGTAGTGCTATATTGAGGCAAGATACGCGCTGGATGATGAGCGTGGGGTCTTTCACTACTGGGGATTGTGACTTGGTCCATCTTGATTGATGATTTTACTGAATATTTGATTGAAATTCATTTGTTATCATCATGATTTGGGCTGATTGCCATATTTGGGATTCGTGCCAATTATTTGAACCCTTCGGGGATTTTTATCATTGTTTCCTCACTGTTTTGACTTATTACTTGAACTCAGTCCTGTTTATATCTACTGTTTTACAAACTCAGCCACTTTTACTAAGATTTGAAACTTAAATGATATTTCTAAATGATGTTTTGGTTGAGAACTACTGTTTTACTAATGCCCGAGGGACTTGTGATGATTTTCGGACTGAGTGAGGCCGAGGGCCATATGTGAGGATATGCTGAGTGATATGAGGCCGAGGGCCTGAGATACTTTATATGCCACGCGGTGGCATGAGTGATACGAGGATATGCTGAGTGATGATGCCACGAGGTGGCTTGATATAGCGCTTGGGCCATAAGGGGCCCCTCCGGAGTCTGCACACCCATAGTGAGCGCGAGTACCCATGTGATTTGAAACAGTGGTAACAATGACACTGTATGATGCAATTTGGTCAGGTAATAATGACTGACCATTATGCTGAGTGATTGATACTATGACCGAGGGGCTAATATGAGTGATTGTGAGGTTACAGTGGTAACAATGACACTGTATGATGCAATTTGGTCAGGTAACAATGACTGACCAGGAATAACACCGTGCGGTCAGGTAACAATGGCTGACCAGGAACTAATTTGTGCCCGAGAGGCTGGTACTATTCTATATGATTTCCCGAGGGGTGAGGTTTATGTGTTCATCTTGCATACTTACTTGTCTTTTACTTGTTTAACTGTGGTATTTGTGCCCGAGGGGCGGATTTCTGTGCATAGCGGCACTAATTGTTTTGAAATTATTTCACAACTATTGAAAATATCATTTTCAAAAGAGGTTTAGAACCGAGCCAAGGTATTTTCTAAGAATGCACAGTTTCACTGATTTTTCTCAAGGAGTTTTACAGTGCTTCTATATAGCATGTTGGTTGCTTTACGTGATTTCATGCTGCTCAGTTATTATTTACCTTTATTACTCACTGAGTTGGAGTACTCACTTTACTCTCTGCACCTCGCGTGCAGTTGCAGGTATTTATTCACCCGGTAGCGGGTATTGGTTCTGTGGAGGCAGAGTTGTAGAGATTTTAGTGAGGGAACTGCCGGCGTTTGCAGCACCACTGTGTTTCTATGTTATTTATTATTCTTGTTCAGTGTATTCTAGACTGTAAAGTGGAAATTTCATTCTTATAGATGCTCGTGACTTGTGACACCCCGGTTTGGGCTGTGTCGGGATGGTTCCTACTGTTGTTAACTTTAAAATTCCGCAATTTATGAGTATTATATTATATGTTATTACTGTTTATGATGATTAACTGTTTAAAAGAGGTGTTCCGTTTTGGTCTGGCTGGCCTTGTCTTCACGAGAGGCGCCATCACGACCGGGTTCGGGGATTGGGTCGTGACAGAATGATTGTTACAATAAAAGGAGCAGTAAAACCATATAGTAAGGGATTAAGTCTAAATACATGAATGTACTTATTTTGGAAAGGATCTGGTAAGGCCAAACAAAGAGAGAGAATCAATTAACCCTTAACGGGCGAGTAAAAAATTAGAATTTCATAAGGAAACGTTTTGAAAATCAATCACGAGTTTGAAAATCAATCAAAGAAGGGACTCAGTATATAAATGAAGTGCACAAGTAATAAGCATGTGAGGCCAAGCTATGGCGAGAAGGAACAACATACAGTAATAGCATAGAGCAAGCATTCATAGCATGATAGTCACGTAGGTCAGGTTTCAATGATTTAGTAGTAGAGGAAAAGATCAGAAGCATGAGAAGAATCAAGTAAAAACCTTTCTGAAAACACAGTCGAGTTTGACAGATAGTCGGAACTCAGAACAAAAAGGAATCACATAAGGAAGAGAGATGCTGAAACAAAAAGAATCAGGCTGAGCAACTTCAGACAGACGAATTGCACGAATAAACTCAAGGGACTCGAATAGGCCCCAAAGAACTAGGGTTTTCGAAAATTAGTCGAGTTTAGAGGCGATAAACAAGTGAAACAAACAAGCGAATTCAGAATCTCAAATAAACCCCAAAAATTAGGGTTTTCAACGCTAATCAGGTGTAAACAAGGTAAATCAAACTAATAAAAACAAACAACAACAACAACAACAACAACAACAACAACCCAGTGTAATCCCACAAGTGGGGTCTGGGGAGGGTAATATGTACGCAGACCTTACCTCTACCCCGAGGGGCAGAGAGGCTGTTTCCAGGAGACCCTCGGCTCAAAGAGGCAACAAGAGACACTATATTAGTACTATCAATAGACTCATAATAAAACAACATAAAGTACCATAAAATCCATAACATAACATAAATACCATAAAAAACAAAGTAACAGCAATATAAGAGATATAGGAAATACGAGAAAGATGTAAGGTATTAATACACAGGAGATAAAGCCCATCATCAGTAGTTGATCAATAGCATCCTAAGACTACTTCCTAACTGGCTAGTCTCACTCTAGTGCGCTGTAACAAAGACATCACAATTTCCCTAACCTACCACCTTAATGCTCGATCTCCACAATTCCCTGTTTAGGGCCATGTCCTCAGTAACCCTAAGTCGCGTCATATACTGCCTGATCACCTCTCCCCAATACTTCTTAGGTCTCCCCCTACCTCTCCTCGTACCCACCACCGCCAGTCGTTCACACCTTCTCACCGGTGCATCAGTGTTCCTCCTCTGAATGTGCCCGAACCATCTGAGTCTTGCTTCCCGCATCTTGTCCTCCATGGGGGCCACACCCACCTTCTCTCGAATATCTTCATTTCTAATCTTATCCTTCCTTGTATGCCCGCACATCCACCTCAACATCCTCATCTCTGCAACTTTCATCCTCTGGATGTGTGAGATCTTCACCGGCCAACACTCGGTCCCATACAACATAGCAGGCCTAACCACTGCCCTATAAAATTTACCTTTCAGTAACAGTGGCACTTTCTTGTCACACAGGACTCCCGTCGCTAACCTCCATTTCATCCACCCCACCCCTATACGGTGTGTGACATCCTCGTCGATCTCCCCGGACCCCTGAATAAACGACCCCAGGTACTTGAAACTACCCCTCTTAGGGATGACTTGAGAATCAAGCCTCACTTCCACTCCCGCTTCCGTCGGCTCTGCCCCAAATTTGCACTCAAGGTATTCCGTCTTCGTCCTGCTCAACCTGAAACCTTTGGACTCAAGGGTGTGTCTCCAAATCTCTAACCTCTCGCTGACGCCGCGTTGTGTCTCGTCGATTAGGACTATGTCATCAGCAAATAGCATGCACCATGGCACCTCCCCTTGAATATGATGTGTTATAGCATCCATCACCAGGGCAAATAGGAAAGGGCTGAACGCAGACCCTTGATGCAATCCCGTAATAATCGGAAAATAATCTGAATCGCCTCCTGCTGTCCTAACCCGAGTCTTAGCTCCATCATACATGTCCTTAATCGCCCTAATGTAGGCAATCGGGACCCCTTTAGACTCTAAGCATCTCCATAAGACCTCCCTAGGAACCTTGTCGTACGCTTTCTCTAGATTGATAAACACCATGTGGAGATCCTTCTTCTTATCCCTGTATTGTTCCATCGTCCTCCTAATAAGGTGGATAGCTTCTGTGGTAGATCGCCCCGGCATGAACCCGAACTGGTTGTCTGAAATAGACACCGTCCTTCGCACTCTCATTTCTACCACTCTCTCCCAGACTTTCATGGTATGACTTAGTAATTTAATACCCCTATAGTTGTTACAGATCTGGATATCGCCTTTGTTCTTATACAACGGGACCATAGTACTCCACCTCCACTCTTCGGGCATCCTATTAGTCTTGGATATCACATTAAGCAACTTAGTAAGCCATTCCACGCCTGCTCTACCCACACACCTCCAAAGCTCAACCGGAATTTCATCTGGTCCGGTAGCTCTGCCCCTTCTCATCTTACGCATTGCCTCCATGACCTCATCGACCTCAATGTCCCGATAATCACTTAGTTCATGGGGGCTGTCGGCGTTCCTCAATTCACCTAGTACAATATCCTGATCCCCTTCCTCATTTAGAAGCTTATGAAAGTAGGTCTGCCATCTCCTCTTTATCTGGTCATCCCCCAACAAAACTTTGCCGTCCTCATCTTTTATGCACCTCACTTGGTCCAAATCCCGAGCCGTCCTCTCTCTCACCTTAGCGAGTCGGAGTAACTTCTTCTCCCCGCCTTTGTTCCCTAGTTCCTCATACAAACGAGCAAAAGCTGCCGTCTTTGCCTCCGTCACTGCCATCTTTGCCTCCTTCCTAGCTACCTTATATCTCGCAATGTTTGCTCTCTTCTCCTCTTCTCCAGTGCTCCCCACTAACCGCAGGTAAACCACCTTCTTCGCTTCCACTTTACCTTGTACAACTGCATTCCACCACCAGTCTCCTTTGTGGCCACAAGTGCGGCCTGAAGATACCCCTAACACCTCTCTTGCCGCCTTCCTTATATAGTCCGCCGTCGTCGACCACATAGTGTTTGCGTCCCCACTACTTCTCCAAGCTCCCATTGCCGACAACCTTCCTTCCAACTCCTGGGCTTTAACCTTAGTCAAGGCGCCCTACCTAATCCTCGGGCGGCCTCGTACTGACCTCTGTTTCCTTCTTATCATAATACTAACGTCCATCACCAAGAGCCTATGTTGCGTTGCAAGGGTCTCACCTGGGATAACTTTGCAATCCTCGCACAACCTTCTGTCGCATCTCCTAAGGAGGAGATAGTCAATTTGAGTCTTCGCCACCGAACTTTGGTAAGTAACCAAATGCTCCTCTCGCTTCGGAAAACTCGAGTTTGCAATCACTAGATCGAATGCCTTGGCAAAATCCAGCAGTGAGATGTTCCCCGAAACCAAAGCCGCCATGCACCTCAGTATAACCACCTGCAGACGACCCAATATGACCATTGAAATCCCCTCCTATGAATAACCTTTCGGAAGGCGGAATACTACGAACAATGTCATCCAACCCTTCCCAAAAACACCTTTTAATCTCCTCATCACAACCTACTTACGGTGTGTACGCGCTAACGACGTTTAAAGTACACTCACCCACCACCAATTTAATAGTCATTAGTCTATCATTCACACGCCTGACCTCTACCACCGACTCCCTAAGATGGCTATCTACTAGGATACCCACTCCATTCTTACCCCTCACGACTCCGGAGTACCACAACTTATACCCATCCGCGTTTCTCTCCCTCGATCCGACCCACCTAGTCTCCTGGACACACGCTATATTAATCTTCCTCTTCTGAAGGATCTTCGCCAACTCTATAGACTTACTCGTTAGCGAACCTATGTTCCATGACCCGATTCTCAACTTATAGGCTCCCTTGCCCACTCTACCTCCCCTGCCTCCCGACCCACCCCCTGACCCCGAGCCCACTCTTTGCCCCTCCCTCTTCCCCACCTGAGGACATGCCTTTAATCTATCATCCCAGACTGCCGCCACTACACCTACGACAGATCTACAAAAGACTCGCTAGTGCACCATGGACAACGAATCAAACTAGAAGGAAAGAAGTGACTACCTGTACACCTATTGAATGATTTAACTATTGTGAACTAAAGTAACATCAATTTAGCTAACACCAAAAGGAAAACAGTAGAACGGGAGGTACCAATTCCCGAGAACTAAACCTGTGTTGATTTGCAGCCCTCGATATACTTGCAAGCTCATGCAATGCTTCCCACCGCCCTTTGCTGATGCTCGTCCCGGTTGCTCTCCTTTTCTAGTGCTCGTGCGCCCAACTTGTCTCCAACCACTTTGAGAATTTCCCTGAAAACACAGAAAATACCACGACCCAAAGACCAACAAGGGCTATCACCGCTACCACTGGTGTAGCACCGAAAGTAACTAGCAGCCGAAATTAACTGAAGAAAAACAACAAGCAAGCTTCTGAAATAGGCGAGGAGATTCGGCTATTTCAGAAGTTCTCATATAAAAAATCGGATAGGAGTGGAATTGACCAAATGCTCAGTTCTGAAACTTATGCAATATTAAAAGAAGACGGTTTATGCAAACTTATGGTTTGAACTTAATTAACAAACAAAAATTCCAAAAAAACCCCAAAATCAGTAATGAACGAGTACCCAAGTAATAAAACCTTCAAAATGAGCAAGAAAACTCGATCCTACTAAACATCCCAGAAAGCTACACGATCTCGATGTGGAAAAACAACTTACAAACCCCTAATTTTTGGAATTAAAAAGCAATTGCAGCATCAGATTCTACTCAAATTATGAATATATAAAGCACAAAAAGCAGAATAAAATGGAAATGGGTGTTACCCGGGGGGGTTAATACCTGCTAGCGGTTCGTGGGTGGAGAAGAAAATTCGGGGGGTCTAAGAAAAGCAGTGAATTCGGGGATCTAAGAAAAGCGCCGATTTCAATTTGAGCTACTGTAACGAAAACGAAAATAAACCAAAATCAAGGAAAACGAAAAAGCTTTTAATGTTTGTTTGTTCAAATTCAATTACCAAAGGAACTTGAAATGTAGCCTCTAAGTTCGACTAAGAAACTCAAACAAAATTCCAAAAATTAGGGTTTTCAACATGCTAACTCAAATAGAAAAACAACACAAGCAAAGCACAACAAAACATGTCGAGAATCAGAGAAGAGATTCGAAATAGCTTAACATGAAACCCTAGTTGAAGAATAAAGAGTTTTGAATGCAAAATTAAAGAAACTTCGAGAAAAAATGCTTAGCAAGTTCAAAACACACATAGATCTGGAGCAGATCTGAAATAAAATCGGAGGAACCTTAGAGATTAGGGTTTCGTAAGAAACCCAGGTGATGAGGAAGGCTTTGAAAACCATCGATCTAAGCAGGAGAGTCGAAGGTCGAACTCGGATAGCCATGGCTGGCCGGACAAAGGTTGAAGACGACCGGAGAACAGTCATCAAGCAAAGGCTTGGTCGAAACCTTTCAAGATCTGGTCATAGGACCTCAGAAACGAGCACGTAGAAGCCATGCGAGGCTGGTATAGGCCTCCGATGAGTCTGGGAAGCCATGGATTAGGGTTTCAGTGAGAGGCGGCGGCTAGGGTTTGAGGTGAGTTGAGAGAAAGAAGGGATTCAAAGGCGGCGTCTCTAAAATAATGAGGTAGGGTTTAGGGTCGTTTGGATTTAAAAAGGTAAGAAGTAACGGTGGCCGTTGATCTAAATGATCAACGGCCGAGATTAAAAGGGGTTATGGGCTGGGTCAGTTGAATAGGTGCTGGGTTGAGTTAGAGTGGTAATTGGGCTGGTCCGAATTTGAGTTTGAAATTGGGTCAATTTTAGGCTAAATTCGAAATGTAACGGGGCTACAATTGAAACGAACTGAGGCCAAAATTTAAATAGTCAGTTTTCCCTTTTTATTTTATAAAAATAGTAAAAAATGATTTTGAAAGCAAATTAAAAGCACTGGATCCGTTAATAGTATAAAAATATTAATTAAAAAAATATTGGAACCAGTTTCATAATTATAAAATGCTATTAAATCTTAAAGCAGTCTAAAATTGCAATTATATGCAATTTAGCTTTTAAAATACCAAATTAATTTGTAAAAATATATGAAAAGTAACCTACCTATATTTTGGTATAAATATGAGAATAAAATAAGTTATTCACCAAAGTGATAATTTTGGGAATAATTATTGAGCAATAAATCAATTTAAAAATCTTTTAAAAAATTGGAAAAATACTAAAACACTTGGGCATACTTATATATGTATGTATATGATATTTGAAAGTATTTGCATGTAAAAGAAATACATAGGGAAAAATTGGGTATCAACAACTGCCCTCTTTACCCGGGAAGGATGAAAGAGTTGTCGGGTAAAGATATGATGGCCAATTTTGATCGAAAGAGACAATTTACAAAGAATTCTGACCGTGCTCTGGCTCTTGAGCTGCCTACATATCACTGGTCTTATAGGAATCAGGCCATATGTAGTTCAGGATCCATCGGCGAAATATGCTGATAGAGTTATTGAAAGGAACGGACATGATGCCTAAGTTGAGAAGGATAGTTGAAGTCTGATAGGCTGCGAGAACCGGAGCGGGATCGCTACTATTGAGATGGCCGTTTGCTAGCCGGTGTACATGCAAGTGGGCAATACAACATAGATTGTATAAATTTAAACGTGATGCAAGTTCCCATTGGACCATGAATGCTATCTTTGGACGATTAGGATGACGTCCTTGGACCATGACGTGCCGGGCTATGAAGAGCGTAAATAAAAATTTGCAGGCCATGAAATGATATTCTCGGGCCATGTAGATGGTGCCTCCGAACTATGATGCCTTTGAATAGGTTGGCGATCTTTCAGCCCATGAAATGCAAAAGGTGGCGATCTTTCAGTCGGTACATAATTTAAATGAAGGTGGCGATGTTGCAGCCGTGCGAGAAAAATAAAGAGGCGGTATTTCAGCCATGCAGGATGGCGACAATGCTTAGTCTCGAAAGGCAGATAGAGTAGCCTTATGCAGATGGAGACAAGGCTTAGTCTCGAAAGGTAGATAAATAGCCTTATGCAGATGATGATGGAGGCAGAGCTTAACCTTGGAAGGTAGAAAAGTAGCCTTATGCAAAATGCAGATGGAGACAGGGCTTAGTCTTGAAAGGCAGAAGAGTAGCCTTATGCAGATAATGATGGAGGTAGAGCTTAACCTCGGAAGGCAGAAAAGTAGCCTTATGCAAAATGCAGATGGAGATAGGGTTTAGTCTCAAAAGGCAGATAAGTAGCCTTATGTAGATGATGATGGAGGTAGAGCTTAACCTCGGAAGGCAGAAAAGTAGCCTTATGCAAAATGCAGATGGAGACTGGGCTTAGTCTCGAAAGGCAGATAAGTAGCCTTATGCAGATGATGATGGAGGTAGAGATTAACCTTGGAAGGCAAAAAAGTAGCCTTATGCAAAATGCAGATGGAGACAGAGCTTAGTCTCGAAAGGTAGATAAGTAGCCTTATGCAGTGCAAGAATGTAAAAGGACGATTAGTAGTAAGATCTCTTAGCTGATAGCCGATTACAACAATATGACTGCTGGGGAGATTGTGTACGGATAGCAATTGCGGGCAAGTGATGATTCTGAAAAGTTGCATTCTTGGGAAAGTATGCGTACATAAATATACTTAATGATACTGCAAGTCGAGTGACTGTATCCAAAGAGAAATCGCAAGTTTTGTAAGGGGAAAAGGTTAGTTCATCTTTCCCGGGCTCTTGACGTTGTGTGTCATTGGGGTAGCGTCGCTAAACAACAACAATTCGGATAATAGTTATGCATGATTTAGTAAATATAACGTTAGTATATAATCGAAAATAGTTTTCTTTAGATGAACCAACGACTGTGACGTGGTTCAAGACATTGCACCTTTTTTGCTCCGAAATTTTGAGGGTCCTCCTCAAAATTCTGCCCCAGTTTGCTGAGCGGACATTTCTGACGGCTGTGC
Organism: Nicotiana tabacum; assembly: GCF_000715075.1. NCBI lineage: Eukaryota > Viridiplantae > Streptophyta > Magnoliopsida > Solanales > Solanaceae > Nicotiana > Nicotiana tabacum. Next base: position 107,238,204 of record NC_134090.1, read on the forward strand.
TGAATGACTAAAAAAATCATCTTCGGAATTTTGAGGGTCCTCCTCAAAATTCTGCCCCAGTTCTAATAGCGGGGAAAAATGGAATTTTTATTAAATTGTGACCGAACCCATAGGGCTGCCTACGTATCCCCTCTTAAACGGGAATCAGGTCAGGCGTAGTTCAAATTACATCATAGAGGGAATCATAAGTGGTTACACATAATATCGTTTTACTACATCTGAATTGATCGTCTTTGGCCAGACTTCTCCATCCATTTCTGCAAGAATAAGGGCTCCTCCAGTTAGAACCCGGTGAACCATGTACGGACCCTGCCAATTGGGAGAGAACTTCCCCTTGGCTTCATCTTGATGTTGGAATATTTTCTTCAATACTAGCTGCCCCGATGTAAACTTCCTTGGCTTAACTCTTTTGTTGAAGGCTCTGGACATTCTGTTATGATACAATTGACCGTGGCAAACTGCATTCATCCTTTTCCCATCTATAAGGGCTAACTGCTCGTAGCGACCTTTTACCCATTCTGCATCATCCAACTCTACTTCTTGTATGATCCTTAAGGAGGGAATTTCTACCTCGGCGGGGATGACCGCCTCTGTACCATAAAATAGCATGTAGGGAGTTGCTCCAGTCGATGTGCGGACTATGATGCGGTATCCCAATAAGGCGAATGATAATTCTCATGCCATTGTTTGTGCCTTTCGACCATCTTCCTTAGTATCTTCTTGATATTCTTGTTGGCTGCCTCCACAGCTCCATTCATCTGAGGCCTGTAGGCTATAGAGTTCTTGTGTTTGATCTTGAATGTTTCACACATTGCTTTCATCAAGTCGCTGTTGAGATTGGAACCATTATCGATGATGATTGATTCCGGTATTCCGAACCGACAAACAATGCGGCCGCGGACGAAATCTGCCACAACCTTCTTAGTGACCTCCTTATATGATGCTGCTTCAACCCATTTGGTAAAATAATCGATTGCCACTAAGATGAACCTATGCCCATTTGATGCGGCAGGCTCGATAGGTCCGATAACATCCATTCCCCAAGCGGCGAATGGCCATGGTGAGCTTGTTGCAGTAAGCTCGTTTGGAGGCACCTTTATCATATCTGCATGTATCTGACAGTGATGGAATTTGCGAACATACCGGATACAGTCTGTTTCCATAGTCATCCAAAAATACCCTGCTCAGAGTATCTTCTTTGCTAAGACAAAACCATTCATGTGCGGCCCGCAGGTCCCTGCATGCACTTCGTCCAATAGCCTTGATGCTTCTTTTGCTTCGACACACCTTAGTAAACCTAAATCGGGAGTCCTCCTATACAAGATTCCTCTACTGTGAAAGAAGTTGCTGGATAACCTACGAAGTGTGCGCTTCTGAGTAGCGTTGGCAAGTTTTGGATATTCCCCTGTTGTCAGGTACTCCTTGATGTCATGGAACCAAGGTTTTCCATCCGCTTCTTCCTCAACGTGGGTGCAATAAGCTGGCTGATCATGAATCTTTATTGGGATGGGATCAATGAAATTTGTATTTGGATGCTGGATCATGGACGATAAAGTAGCTAATGCATCAACAAACTCGTTCTGGACTCTAGGGACGGGCTGAAATTCTGTCTTTGTGAACCTTTTCCTCAACTCCTGTATGTGATGCAAGTAGGGAAGTATCTTAGAGTTCTTGGTTGCCCACTCTTCTCGAACCTGATGTATGAGCAAGTCTGAATCCTCGATCACTAGCAACTCCTGAACGTTCATGTCAATGGCCATTTTGAGCCCCAAGATGCAGGCTTCATATTCGGCCATATTATTGGTGCAAGGGAACTTGAGATTGGCGGATACGTAGTAGTGCTGGCCGATTTATGATACTAGGACTGCTCCTATGCCAACTCCTTTGAAATTTGCAGCTCCGTCGAAAAACAACCTCCAACCATCATAGGATTCTGCAATATTTTCTCCTATGAAAGATACCTCTTCATCGGGAAAATACGTTTTTAGGGGCTTGTATTCTCCGTCCACGGGATTCTCGGCGAGATGATCCTCCAAGGCTTGCCCTTTGATTGCTTTCTGGATCACATAAACAATGTCGAATTCGCTTAGCAGGATTTGCCACTTGGCGAGCTTGCCAGTGGGCATGGGTTTCTGGAAGATATACTTCAAAGGGTCCATTCTGGATATGAGATAAGTAGTGTAAGCACAGAAGTAATGCCTCAACTTCTACGCAACCCAATTCAGAGCACAACAAGTGCGTTCTAAAAGAGAATACCAGGCCTGGTACGGTGTGAACTTCTTACTGAGATAGTAGATGGCTTGCTCCTTTCTCCCTGTTTCATCATGTTGTCCCAGAACACAACCGGATGCTCCATCCAATACCGCAAGGTAAAGCAATAGGGGTCTTCCTGGCTCAGGCGGAACCAAGACCGGCGGCGTTGACAGGTATTACTTAATTCTGTCAAAAGCTTTCTGACAATCATCAGTCCACTTGGTGGCAGTGTCCTTTTTCAACATTTTAAAGATAGGTTCACAAATGACCGTGGACTGAGCTATGAACCGGCTGATATAGTTGAGTCTCCCAGGAAACTCATCACGTCCTTCTTATTCTTTGGCGGCGGCAATTTTTGGATAGCTTTGACCTTTGACGGATCCAATTCTATTCCTCGATGACTCACGATGAAACCCAATAATTTACCAGCAGGAACCCCGAATGCACACTTGGCGGGATTCAGTTTCAGATTGTACCTCCTCAGTCTGTTGAAGAACTTTCTTAGTCTTCCATGTGATCCCTGGCTTTCTTGGATTTGATGATGATGTCATCCACATATACCTCGATCTCCTTGTGTATTATGTCATGAAAGATGGTAGTCATGGCTCTCATGTAGGTGGCACCAGCATTCTTCAAACCGAATGGCATCATTTTGTAACAGTAAATTCCCCATGGTGTGATGAAAGCCGTTTTCTCTGCATCTTCCTCGTCCATCCATATATGATGATACCTAGCGAAACAATCAACGAAAGACTGTAACTCATGCTTGGCGTAGTTGTCAATTAGAATGTGTATGTTCGGCAAGGGGAAGTCGTCTTTAGGACTGGCCTGGTTGAGATCCCGGTAGTCAATACAAACTCTAACTTTCCCATCCTTTTTTGGCACTAGCACGATGTTGGCTAACCATGTCGGATACCCTACTACCCTGAGAACCTTGGCTTTGACTTGCTTGGTAACCTCTTCTTTGATTTTCAAACTCATGTCGGGTTTGAATTTCCTGAGCTTCTGCTTTACCGGCGGACATGTTGGATCTGTGGCAGTTTGTGAGCTACAATGGATGTACTGAGACCAGTCATATCATCATACGACCCGGCGAATATGTCTTCATATTCCTTTAGGAATTCCGTGTACTCTTTCTTTTCTGATTGTGACAGGTGAACACTGATGCACGTTTCTTTGACATTCTCTGTATCTCCCAGATTAATGACCTCAGTTTTGTCCAAGTTAGACTTAGGTCTATTCTCAAGATTCTCAACCTCTCTGACGACCTCTTCTGGTATATCATCCTCTTCTGAATCCATATCCGTTTGTTGCGTTGTCTCGTTGCAAGTTACAATCATTGGTTCATCGTCAAGGCAAGTAATAGTAATGTTGTGTAAAATAAAGTGAATGATAGAAAAAATAATAAGAGCGAGATATATAATAAACTGAAATGCTTCGATTGAATTCATAATTTGAATATCAGAGCTCTTTTCAAAATTAAAGACAATGCGGAAATAAAATCAGCTAGTAAAAAGTAAAAATGTGATGCATGGTGCTTTTGTTTAGCCTTGCTACCCCGAAGCTTTCCGGGCCCTGGTAGTTCTGATTGACCAATTGCTGAGGCATTCTCCTCAGTTCACAGCTTGTATAGAAGGGTCTTCCTCCCCTTCCTCCTCGAAAATAACACAGCAGTCCATATCATCGTCTTCCAAAAATAGATTCTTCATGGCTACCAATGTTTCATCTTCCTCTTATCCATATATGATGTCTGCTGGCTGGAAAGTCTGCGCCAGGCGAGGTATTGGATGCTCCAGTGGATAGTAGGGACCGGGCCATGGTGGCGACCAGTCATTGAACTCCTTCCAAGTGTATTCATACCCCAAACCAAACGTAGTACCATGTTTCTTCAGCTTGATGGGTTTGGTGATTCCCTGGAGGTTTTTGCCAAGTCCCTTTCCAGGTTCGTACCTACACCAATTCAAGATACTTTCAATCTTATTATCCCACCATTTATCCTCGTCTACAGCGTTGACCCTTTCAATGTGGTAGTATGTTTCTCCGCCTATTCTCCTTCTGCCTCCAATCATCGGGATGGTCTGGAGACTATATATGGGATTGCTACCATCTCCATGAATAATTACCTCTTGGTGATTCCATTCGAACTTCACTGCTTGATGCAGGGTCGATGCTACAGCTCCAGCGGCGTGGATCCACGGTCGTCCCAACAATAAGTTGTAGGATGCTGGGACTTCTATCACTTGAAAGTCAACGTCAAACCAAGTTGGTCCCATTTGCAGGCATAGGCTAATCTCTCCAATAGTAGACCTTTGGGACCCATCGAAGGCTTTGACATTGATGGCTCCATCTTTGATCTTGTGAAGGCTCTTTCCCAATGTTCTGAGAGTGATCAGCGGACAGATGTTGAGGCTGAATCCTGTCGATCAGGACTCTAGTGATGAAGTAATCCTCGCATTACACGGTGATGTGCAGGGCCTTGTTATGACTCAGTCCTTCCGGTGGCAGCTCATCTTCATGGAAGGTGATTTTGTGGCTTTCCAGTATTTGCGCTACCATATTTGCCATTTCGCCTCCAATTATGTTACTGGGCACATAAGCTTCACTCAATATCTTCATCAAGGAATTTTTGTGTGCGTCAGAGCTCTACAGAAGAGCTAGGATGGATATCTGCTGTTACACCCCAAGTTTTCATATGTGAGAGTACGTCGTAAGTCATTGATGTAAGCTCGGAAATGAGATTATATTTGGAAGCAAATAAAGTAAGTTAATCATGTTACCTTGGAGGTTACAAATATTTAAGATCATGAATAACGAGTACCAAGAGGGTTGGAAATCTTAGAAGCTAAACCAATTGAAGAAAATAAGTTTCGTCAAAAGTCGACAAGTTTGGAATGTTATAACATGTACTTTAGGGTAAGACTAGGGTTCTTAACATGATAAGGAGGTTATTCTATAAATTATTTTAGTCGTATGATAATCATTTTCTACATTTTGAAGGCAAGCAAGTTGTGGAACAAGAGTTGGCAAAGGTCATCACAAGTTACATTCATAAATTTGCTGAAATTTAGGTCAAATGTATCTGAGAATTTATCCAAATATACTTGGAATAATGGGGTGTTCTACCTACCAAATTGAATATCTACGAGTCTAGTTTCTAACGTATTAAACCTTTCGTCAATACGACATTAGAGTAGAGAGATATTTGCATTTTTGCGAGACCGTGCAAGCACCTCCCAATGGGACCCACTTAGGCGGTGGTTGACCTACTTCAATTTATAAACGATTTGGACGCCTATTTTTGCTCATTTTTCAACTAAAATTCGTCTCCAAACTTCTCCTAACCCTCCTAAACATGTACCATAAGGGTTTGAAGTGATTCCAAAGTGATTACACCATATTTCAACATCAAAACTTAGTTCTAGTGAAGAACAACACCTCTTTGAGGTTGTGTTGTCATTGAGGATTATTGTGGGCTGTATTTGGATGAAATTCCAAGTTGTTGCTGCTGTCTAAGGTGAGTATAACAGCCTACTAATTGTGCTTAATCTTGCTTGTATGTTGGTTAAGTTGTTAGGATGATAAACTACAAGATAATACTTGGATTAGCTTAAGTCACTTCTATGGTGTTGTATTGCTATTGAGGGTTGTTGTAAATTGAATATAACTTGGATTTTGACTTGAAGTTACTGTATAAGGTATGTATATTGTTATCTTGCTTATTCCTAAGGTTATCTTGATGTTGATTAAGTTAAATGGATGGGCTAGACATGAACTAGTGAATAAAGTTGCTAGTTGGGGATAGTTGAAGTTGTGGATTATTTTCGTTGTTATAAATATATGGTATAAGGCTGGAATCATTGATTAATGACTTCATTATCAAGTTAATGATACTTTTATGTTGAAGTAAGAAGTCTATAAGGATTGATAAGGGGTATACGGATTCCAATCGGAGCTTGCCGCTCGTCGTAATGTAGTTGTGACTTGTTGTGGTTATATGGTGTCTTGATATTGATAATTATGTATTGATGGATTGCTCTGGTAATTGTTGTTGGTATATGGTATTGGAGGAGGCCCTTGTTACAAGGGAGATGCTGCCCAAATTTACGTAAACGAGCTACTAGCTTAAGTCATAGACTTAGCCTTTGCTCAACACTGATTTTGAATCTCCTTATACTATGATAGATTGAGTTGACTTGTTTGAAGAGTTGCTTGGAAGTGATTAAGGACTCAACGGGTTTAAGGTATGTTAAGGCACTTTCTTCTTTCTTTTGGCATGATCTAAAATGAAATGAACATAAACGATACGCTATTTCATAATGACTCTACTCCTAGCAACTAAGGTTGTCCATGTTGTTCTTTCCTTATAAAATTATTCTAAACAAGTGTGTATGATCCTTAAATCCTACTAAGGTTCATATTGATGGTAGGGATGTCCATAATGTTCTTAAGTCACTCCAAAAGGTTTAGAATGTGATTCCATGAGTTGAGCATGCATTATATATATGTATCTATTTTACTCTACCGAGCCGCGCTATAGTCGGCCGGGTACGACACCTATTGTGCAACCACTGATCAGTTGGTTTACCGAGCTCCACGTGGCCGGGTACGATTCTACCGAGCCTTATGATGGCCGGGTACATTTTTACCGAGTCCCCTTTGAGGCCGGGTATGATATGATGATGATGATGCCCACAGAGGCGAATGTTTTTAAAAGGTTCATGTATATATATGTATTATGCATTTCATGTCAGTATCCCCCAGAGGCACTCAGATGTTACAGGTTGTATCTCCTCTATCTCTCCTTACATTACTGTTCTTGTTTATGCTTTCCTGCGTAACATACTCGGTACTTTATTCGTACTGACGTACCTTTTGCACAGGGATGCTGCGTTTCATGCCCGCAGGCTTCCGATTGATAGGTTGACAGTCCTCCAGTAGGCTATCAGCTCAGCGAAGGTGTTGGTGCACTCCACTTGCTCCGGAGTTGCCTATTTGGTCAGTATGCTTTGGATATGTATTGATTGGTATGGCGAGACCCTGTCCTGACCTTTATGATTTGATGTACTCTTAGAGGTTTGTAGACAGATGTCAGGTATATGGATAATTGTATGGCCTTGTCGGCCTATGTTTCGAGTTTACTAATGGTCATGTCGGCCTTATAGGCCCGTATGTCACATATATTAGTTTGTATATCATGTTGGGTCTTAATATGTTGAGTATTCCCTTATGTTTTATTCTTGTTATCTCATGACGGGTTTTCTGGCTCATTTACTCATGATAACATGATAAGAAAGATATGTTACGTTGGTACTCAGTTGAGTAAGGCACCGGGTGCCCATCGCAGCCCTTTTGGTTTGGGTCGTAACATCTGCGCTGGTGTTTTGTTCAACTGCTCAACGACCGGATACTCCTTAGCTTGTATTTTCCTCCAAAGATCATCAGGCCCAGTTTCAGTAGTCCGTCCAGAGGCTTGCTTACTGGACTCAGCTAGGTGCTCTGGAGTGTAAACCTTGCCTGTTCTGGTCATACCCTGCGCAACAATTGCTTCTCCTGTCTTGGTCTTCCCTTTCCTCCTTGCTTCAACTGTGTAATCCCATGGTATGGCATTTGAGTGGAACGATGTTATGTCTGACATTGCTATAGGAATAGGTACCCTCGGTGGTAATACAACAACTTCAAAGGGTACAGGTGCTTTTGGAGCCCTAAACTCAACCTCAATTGGCCTGGCCACCTTCGCAGAAGAAGGTGCTTCAAATTCGAGAGGTATAGACATGTTTACTTCATCGCCCCTGGAGGGCTGATTCTGCACAACAATCGGGTTAAGTGTGACTGCCTATTTCTTTGGCTCATTATCCTCAGCAATCAATCCTATCGACCCCTTGGGTTCCCAGTCATCTTCGATCTCAATCATGTGAATGTCTCCACCGTTGTGGTCAGGTAGAGGGTTGTTGCGAACATTAGGAGCAGGCTCCTTTGCTACGATAACCTTATTGTCGATCAGAGTTTGAATCTTGTCCTTCAACGAGCGGCACTCGTCAATGGTATGTCCCTTCATGCCGGAGTGGTACGTACATATCTTATTAGGGTTGACCCACTGGGAAGGATTTTCTAAAGTTATGGCAGGGATAGGGGAGACGTAACCAGCAACTTTAAGTTTCTCATACAGCTGGTCAATTATCTCAGCGATGGCTATATATTGTCTGGGAGGTCTGCGGTCAAAATTTGGTCTGGGTCTAGGGAAATTTTGACGAGTGGGAGGTGATTGGTAGTGAGAGGGTTGGGCATTATAATCTTGGTAAACAGGTGCAGGTTGAGAGTATCTGGGTGAAGTGGGTTGATATGTGGGAGGTGGAGATGATTGGTAAACGGGTGGTGGATTTTGGTAAGAGGGTGCGGGTGTTTGGTAATTCGGGAGGTGACAGGTAAGTGTGGTATTTTAGTGGTGATTTGGATCCCTGTGTGACCATCACGGCATTGACATCCTTCTTCTTGGACGTGCCACCAGACTGTAAAGCCTTGTTGGTGGCCTGCAATGCTTCAAGATTAGTAACCATACCATTCTTAATGCCTTCCTCAATTCTTTCTCCCAGCTTGATGATATCGGAGAATTTCTGGCCCTCGATCAGCATCAACATCTCATAATATTGTGGATCCTGAGCCCGGATGAAGAATCTGTTCATCTGTTCCTCTTCTAAGGCTGGCCTGACCTTAGCAGCCTCTGATCTCCAACGAGTAGCATACTCGCGGAATGTCTCGGTAGACTTCTTCTTCAAATTCTGGATGTAGAATACATCCAGCGCATTCTCTGTATTGAATCGGAACCTATCCATGAAATTCGATGCCATACCTACCCAGTTTGTCCGTTTCTTGGGGTCCTGACTGATGTACCAGGATAAAGCATCCCCCTTCAGACTTCTCATGAAGAGTTTCATACGGATTTTCTCATTCCTTCCGATTCCAACCAACTTATCACAATATGTCCTCAAATGGACTCTGGTATCTCCCGTGCCATCGAACATTTCGAACTTGGGAGGTTTGTACCCCTCCGGAAGTTCAACATCTGGCTGAATGCAGAGGTCCTCATAATTCAGCCCCTCTATTCCTTTGTTTCCTTCCATGCCCTGGATTCGACTGATCAACTTCTTGAGTTCTGCTACTAAGTTTCTGATAAGAGAGTCCTTGTCATCAGACTCAGGTGCACTTGAGATTGGTTGAGTGTAGTGGGTTACAGTATATACGTAGATGGGAGTGTTGTGGAGGTGGTCGTTTATGGTGTTTAGTGGTTCAGGAATGAGTAGTGGAGTGTTGTTTGGAGTGTGGCATGTGTTGCAGTGTTGAGCATGAGTGGGTTGCATCTGTGGTTGTGGGGTGTTCTGTGGAGGTGCGGGATTTTGAGCATTTGGAAAGTTGACATCAGGAGCGGTGAGAGAGAATGATAAATTTGTCAAGTTCCGAACTTGATCCAGTTCTTCTCGGAACTTCAATAATTTCTGCTCAAGTTGGGCAGCAGTTTCCTTAGCAATCGGGGTACCCTGAGGAATCTCAATTCTTTCAATTTCCTTCTGGCGCTTGAATCTCCCATTCTACCTTTGTTCTTGTTCCGGATAGGACTCGGAGGAGGAGGAGGTGGAGGGCCCTTGGATCTTATACTGTATGATGATGGTGCCAGAATGCACGAACTAACCTTTGGGGAGGGGAATAATAAAATAAAAGAAAAACAAAAAAGGTAACAAGTTAGTGCGGATTGTGAGGAAAAATGTTGCAATATTTAAACATATTGTGCAAGAATATAAATCATGTCCTAATTTGGGTGCCTCGTTGTGCCCGAGGTAGGCCTAGCGACAAGTTAATTTGGAGAACTTATAATGCTAAATGCCTCATTTTATTGACAAAAATAAGACGAATCCCAAAACGACACTAAAATAGCAGAAAGTAAAAATGTCACTAATGGCCATTGGCCTTATTACATTAAAAGCGAAAAGAAAGACTCCTAACTACTTGGTCCCAGAAGGACCTTCTTCAGGTTGAATGTTCTCGTTGATAAAGTCCTCCAGCTCGCGCATATTTTCCAGTAAAAATCCTATCGCCAGACGTTCTCCTTTGCCTTCCTCAGCATTTTGACAGTCGATGACTCTTTTCCTCACTTTCCCTTCCAATTCCAACAAGCTGTACTCTAGGTATTATAGCTTCTCACTAGCCTTGGTGACTCTTTCTTTCCATTCGTTGATTTGGTTGCTCAATGGGAGGTTTGTCCACCAAGTCTGCAAGAGTGAAGGTATGTTTACCATATCGAAGTCAGGAACTTTGTCATTCATTTTCTGCAAAACAAAAGGGTTAAGACCTCACCCCCACCGGACTCGATTATTTAATACCAATAATCAGGATAAAAAGCATTTAGTTCTCCAAATAAATGTACAGAATATGGTGGTGTCCATTTGGGTTTCAAGGAAACCCAGTGGACTTCGGACAAGGCTATATAAATGAGTCATTATGTGGACAACATAATTGACTCGACTAGGTTTGACCATGATACATGTACAATTGAACAGAGTAAGGTTTCTATTGGGGTATTAGACAGGTACCCTTGAGCGGACAACTCAAGAGGGAAAGGCACGGAACCGTCGACTGCACCGTTGATCGACTGGTTTTACCGCAAATACGCCTTTGCCGAATTTAAAGGGTGATAATATTGGAAGAGTGCAACCACTCATTATAAGCATTGCTATGGTATTTGTTTGGCACGAGTGGAATATGATGTTGAAGATGCAGTTTACAAGAATGAAACAAATTAACATGTATCTCCACGTTCATAAGATAAATGATTACAATAATTGCAGTAATTACAACATTATTGAAATAAAGTAGTAAAGGAAAGCAGTTAAAGAAAAGAAAAGACATGAACAGCCAAGTCAGTTTTGTAGTGAAAGAATAAAAGACAGTAAATAAATCAATTAATGAGATAATAGAGTTACAAGCAGCATGCAGTGGTAAAAGCCTAAAGAATCCCCAGCAGAGTCGCCATGATGTCGACGCCCCCTTTTTCTACGGGTCGAAATCGGGTATACGACATTTGGGAGGATAACTCTATTCCCTTTTGAGAATTGGGTTTAGAAGTTGAAGAGTCGCCACCTAATGATTATAGTGCATTTGGACACTTTAAGAAAGAATTGAGATGAAGAACCAGAGGTTGGGTAAGGGCTAGAAATTATCTCGAGGGGAAGGTGTTAGGCACCCCTCAAGATCCACTGGTGAGGTTCCCGCCCATGCTACAATTGTGACTTTAAGCAGACAAGTAGAAAAGAAAAGGATTTTTCACATAGTTTTGCAAACAAGTTTAAGAGTTGAAGGAGTAGAGAGTTTGGAAAATTAATTTAAAAGAAAACTTAAAAATTAACAAGTAAAGGGGAGAGGGGTCCTAGGTTTACAAATAATATGGATCACATCAATGCAATATCCAGCAATCACTCCTCAGAAGAGGGGTCGCACGTGATATTAGCGCACCGGTCATCATATCCATATTCTACCCATCCCACCCCGTTAAGGTATTAAAGCGCGGAAAGTTTCGTTACTTATTGCATGCTAGTACCCGTCCCAATCCTATCAGTCCCGGAGGCATTTAGGACTACTAATCCTAAAGGGAAAGGGATTTGGGGCCTTATGAGAGCTTTCAAAGAACAAAACACTAGGCGTCAATCAAAACACATAATGCAAGTAAAAAGGGAAGCAGATAAGCAAGTAAGGCTCAAGTAAACCTCCTTAAGTCAGATAAGCCATAGAGTTTAGCATGTTTTGCATGTACTAGTTTGGTCTTTAAAATTAAAGCGATAAGCGGACTGGTTCAACACATACTTTTAGACAGGAAGTCTGCATTAGGCTCGCTCGAATGCAGTTCTTAAGGACTAGTCTACTTTCAGCTATGTGTTGGATAAAACTAACGATTTCGAAAAGCGAACTGGTTATGAAGAGTTACCAGTTTTTTATCAGAGTGAAACGAGTTTCAGAAAAAGAATGTACTATTTTGAAAAATATTTAAAAGAAAAGAAAGGAGCTTCAGAAGACATGTAGACTAGTTGGAAAAAAGAGTTTCACGAACCTTATTAGAAAAAGTGAGTTTCAGAAAATGCCAGTTTGGTTTAGAAAATGTTTGTTAACTTACGAGGTTCAGAAAATCACAGAAGACTGCCAGTTTTACCAAAGTATATATTAATTTAAACGGTTGGTGCTGTTTTGAACAAATGAGACAGTTCCGACTCGAAGTTCCTATAGGCGTGCTTTCTATACGTTAACTGATTTTAACACTTTTATTACAGGAGTCTTACAAACATGGTATCTATATACAACTTTATTATTAAGGCTACAGTTTTCCTAATGGTATCATTATGTGCAGAAATGTAAACCTCTATGAGCACGGTATCTATATGCATAGTTGCAGAAAGTTTAGAAGTTAAATCCTATAGGCATGGTCTCTACATGTGAAATTGCGCAGTATAGAAATTAAACCTATAGACATGATTTCTACCCTTTTGTGCATGAAAAGTAACCCCCCTCCCCTTATCACTAAAATCCCATGAGTTTATACAAATTATTATAGACCAGTAAAAAATAAGATAGAAATTAAAAATACATCAGAAATTACAGCTACATCCGAGCAGCCTAATTCAGACTTAGTATCTAACAATATGAGATTGAACCACTTTAGAGATCCAGATTTCCAAAGCCTTCTCTTATCTAGGGTGTTTCAGAGATCCAAGGAGTTTCAGGAACTCCAGGTAGTGCTTACACCCAAGATGTTAATTAGAAAGAGTTACAGTGCAGTGTGGAAGAGCCAACCCTCAGGTGTCCAAGTTCAGAGAGAGCTCATGGATCCCAAAGCAAGGCTCACAAGAGAGGGGCAGAACTTAGGTTTTAAGAATGAGTGTAAGTGCAAGAGAGGGGGTTGGGGAATGCCATGGTAGGCTGGTGGTCATGCCTAGCCACGAGGTAGGCTGGCACACCCCTGACCAAGCCTGTTCAGCCAACAAATAAGAGCACAGACCTATTGAAGGTCAGACTATAGTCTGGGCAGTGATTAGGACACTGCCAGACCAAGGTCTCAAGCTCATAATACATATAAGGGGGAAAAGGAATGAGAATTGAAAGAATTTAGGACTCAGGGAGTCCAGTCCATATACATGAACAACAATGTCAAGGGTTGTCATGTTTTCTGAACCATAACTCAGCAGACAAAGGGTTCAGGGATGGGGATTCATATAGGAGCAGGAATAACAAGCTTGCAGAAAGCAGTAAAATAAACAAAGAAAAGACTGAAGCATAAACACATAAGAAAGGGGGCAGAATTTAAATAAGAAGAGACATACCAGTTGCAGAAAAGTAAGCACAAAGAAAAGCAGGATACTTGCAGCCAAAACACAATCAGAGAAGAGAGCTTATGAGTTTAGAGAAAACTCGAATGCTTTTTTAGAAAACCTAAGTGTATTTGAGAGAAGAAGTGGTGACTTATGCTGTGTGTTCGAACTTGTTTTTTGAAAGAGAAGAGGTACATGTATTTATAGTTTTGAAAACGAGTAGAGAATAAGGTAACAAATAAGGTTTCAGCACAAACATGGAAATAAACACTGTCAGAATCAATTAACACAGGTATTCCCCTTTAATCAAGGGATTACTGCTCAAACGGACACTAACAGGATTAATATAAGGAAAGAAGATCAATTTGTAAGCAGAATGATTGTTACCATAAAAGGAGAGTAAAACCATATAGTAAGGGATTATGTCTAAATACAAGAATGTACTTATTTTGGAAAGGATCTGGTAAGGCCAAACAAAGAGAGAGAATCAATTAACCCTTAATGGGCGAGTAAAAAATCAGAATTTCATAAGGAAAAGTTTTGAAAATCAATCACGAGTTTGAAAATCAATCACAGAAGGGACTCAGTATATAAATGAAGTGCACAAGTAATAAGCATGTGAGGCCAAGCTATGGCAAGAAGGAACAACATACAGTAATAGCATAGAGCAAGCATTCATAGCATGATAGTCACGTAGGTCAGGTTTCAGTGATTTAGTAGTAGAGGAAAAGATCAGAAACATGCGAAGAATCAAGTAAAAACCTTTCTGAAAACACAATCGAGTTTGACAGATAGTCGGAACTCAGAACAAAAAGGAATCACATCAGGAAGAGAGATGCTGAAACAAAAAGAATCAGGCTGAGCAACTTCAGACAGACGAATTGCACGAATAAACTCAAGGGACTCGAATAGAACACAAAGAACTAGGGTTTTTGAAAATTATTCGAGTTTAGAGGCGATAAACAAGTGAAACAAACAAGCGAATTTAGAATCTCAAATAAACCCCAAAAAGTAGGGTTTTCAACGCTAATCAGGTGTAAACAAGGTAAATCAAACTAATACAAACAAATAGACTAAGAAACTCAAACAAAATTCAAAAAATTAGGGTTTTCAACATGCTAACTCAAATAGAAAAACAACACAAGCAAAGCACAACAAAACATGTCGAGAATCAGAGAAGAGATTCGAAATAGCTTAACATGAAACCCTAGTTGAAGAATAAAGAGTTTTGAAAGCAAAATTAAAGAAACTTCGAGAAAAAATGCTTAGCAAGTTCAAAACACACATAGATCTGGAGCAGATCTGAAATAAAATCGGAGGAGCCTTAGAGATTAGGGTTTCGTAAGAAACCCAGGTGATGAGGAAGGCTTTGAAAACCATCGATCTAAGTAGGAGAGTCGAAGGTCGAACTCGGATAGCCATGGCTGGCCGGACAAAGGTTGAAGACGACCGGAGAACAGTCATCAAGCAAAGGCTTGGTCGAAACCTTTCAAGATCTGGTCATAGGACCTCAGAAACGAGCACGTAGAAGCCATGAAAGGCTGGTATTGTCCTCCGATGAGCTTGGGAAGCCATGGATTAGGGTTTCAGTGAGAGCCAGCGGCTAGGGTTTGAGGTGAGTTGAGAGAAAGAAGGGATTCAAAGGCGGCGTCTCTGAAAGAATGAGGTAGGGTTTAGGGTCGTTTGGATTAAAAAAGGTAAGAAGCAACGGTGGCCGTTGATCTAAATGATCAACGGTCGGGATTAAAAGGGGTTATGGGCTGGGTCGGTTGAATAGGTGCTGGGTCGGGTTAGAGTGGTAATTGGGCTGGTTTGAATTTAAGTTTGAAATTGGGTCAATTTTAGGCTAAAATCGAAATGTAACGGGGCTACAATTGAAACGAACTGAGGCCAAAATTTAAATAGCCAGTTTTCCCTTTTTATTTTATAAATAGTAAAAAATAATTTTGAAAGCAAATTAAAAGCACTGGATCCGTTAATAGTATATAAATATTAATTAAAAAATATTGGAACCAGTTTCATAATTATAAAATGCTATTAAATCTTAAAGCAGGCTAAAATTGCAATTATATGCAATTTAGCTTTTAAAATACCAAATTAATTTGTAAAAATATATGAAAAGTAACCTACCTATATTTTGGTATAAATATGAGAATAAAATAAGTTATTCACCAAAGTGATAATTTTGGGAATAATTATTGAGCAATAAATCAATTTAAAATCTTTTAAAAAATTGAAAAAATACTAAAACACTTGGGCATACTTATATATGTATGTATATGATATTTGAAATTATTTGCATGTAAAAGAAATACATAGGGAAAAATTAGGTATCAACACCACATAAATTGAAAAGAAAGTAGTATGATATTTTAGTATCATCCAAGAATTATTCGATGATTATATGATTTGTTTTATTTAATTACATATATTTTTATTATAAGGGTACTTAAATTGATACAAGACGATAACTATAATTTTGTTAAAATGTATTCAAACAAATCAGATCATGAATGTTTGATATGATTAATATTTTTTAATAATGTCCGTACATCGCACGAGTAGTATCACTAGTTTATTTATATATAATAGGAGAAACAAAGAAAAATATTATGATGACAAGTGGCATAATATTCAATTGACACATATAAATTCTTTGGACAATTCTCCAACTTTGTTGGAGTTTAAAATTTATTTAAAAAAATGTACATGTTTTTTTACACAATTAAAAATTTCAAAATTTTAAGAAAATAACTGAATTTGCATGGAACAATTTATTGGAATTTCACATTTATTTAAAAAAATGTAAAGGACACTATTTTTTTTGTTGCAAAATTTAAAATTTCAGAATTTGGAGTTTTAAATTTATTTTAAAAAATGTACACGTTTTTTACACAATTTAATATAGAGGCATCTCTGTGGCAAACAGAAACAATACCTGAAATTGCAGCATCTGAAGCAGCAACATCTGATCTACCGGGGAGAGCATAGAAACAGGCCTGACCACCACCTGATCGACCTCCCCCTCTAGGGTAACCCCTGGCTGACTAACCTCCACCCCTAGTTGGCTGGGCGGGTGGTGAAGTAACTGGAGTAGATGTCGAGGGCTGACCCCTCTGCTGAGACTGACCATCATGAAGACGAGGACACTGCCTCCTCATATGGCCAAACTCTGCACACTCATAACAACTCCCCGGTACTGGAGATGGGACTAAAGAGAACTCCTAGCATCGGAGTGACCAGTAGAATGGCCTGGCATGGAAGAACCTTGCACTGATGGGGCACGAGACGAACTCTAGGCTGGGAGGGCACTGAGTGATGAGTGGCCTTGGTGAGAACTATGAGAACCATGACCCGATAATGCCCCACGATACCCTGGGCGAGCTGAATGAGCCTGTCTGAAGGGATGACCTTTGCCCTGCTGGAATTGACCCCTCGAAGGAGCACCACTAAAGCTACCAGATCCCCGAGGCCTCTTGGCCTCCCTCTCCTATCACTCCTAGCGGCGAACCGTCTCAATCTCACGGGCGATGTCAACAACCTCCTCGAAAGTAGCACCTGTCACCCTCTCCCTTGTCATGAGAATCCAAAGCTAATATGTGAGACCATCAACAAACCTCATAATCGTCTCTCGATCTGTGGGAACCAACCAAATTAGGATGACGAGCTAACTCGGAGAACCTCATCTCATATTGCGTCACAATCATCTCTCCCTGACGCAACTGCTCAAACTGCCTACGCAGCTCCTCTCGGCGAGACTGTGGCACACACTTCTCTAGAAAGAGAACAGAGAACTACTGCCAAGTAAGGGGCACTGTACCAATAGGCCTACGCCTCTCATACGCCTCCCACCAAGTAAAGGCAGCCCCAGAAAACTGAAAGGTGGTAAAAGCTACACCATTGGTCTCTAGGATCCCCGTTGTACGAAGCATCCTCTGGCACTTATCCAAGAACCCCTGGGCATCCTCGCTCTCTGCACCGCTAAAAGTTGGAGGCTTGAGCCTACCAAACCTCTCTAGTCGACGCTGCTCGTCGTCCGGCATAACTAGTACAACAAACTCCTGAGCTGGTGCAACCGGCAAGGCTAGAGGTGCCCCCGGTGTCTGGAGTCCCTGCACAACCTGCTCAGGTGTGCGAGCAACGGAAGTCTGGGTGCCTTACCTGGCCTGAGAAGTAGCTATGGTCGTAGTAACTGAAACCGCCTGAGCCAAACTAGTACACACTGATAAGATCTGAGCTAAAGCCTCTTGAAGGCCTTGAATCACAATGGGCATAGCTGGTGCCTGAGCTGGTGCTGCTGTAGCATCCACAATTGGGACCTGATCCTAAACTGGGCAACTAGTGGATCTGTAGGTGCTGCCCTACCTGCTCTGCCCCTACCACGGCCACGACTGCGTCCTCGGCCTCTGGTGGCCCCAACTGGTGGAACTGGTGGTCGTCCACCCTTCCCGGTAGCTCTTGTCCTCACCATATGTGGGAGAATTGAATAACAAAAGTTTAGTACTCGGGTCAATAAGTTTGCACGACAAGAATTTCAAGAATATGAAGATTTTCCTAAAGGTTCTGCAGCCTCTCGTGGATAAATACATATGTCTCCATACCGATCCACGAGACTCTACTAAACCGGCTCATGACTCGTGAGACCTATGTAACCTAGGCTCTGATACCAACTTGTCACGACCCCAAATGCCAGTTGTGATGACGCCTATCACATTACTAGGCAAGCTAACCAATCAATGAATCACAACCCTCTTTTCTTTAACAATAAGCCATTTTCTAACACAGGTTTTAAATACCAAATTTCAGTATAAACGCTTAAAGCAACAGAAAATATGCGGAAGTCAAATAACAGGAAACTACACAGCCCCATAATCTGGTATCACGAGTCTAGAGCCTTTAAATATATAAGTCTAACTGTCTAATACATAACAAGTCTAAAATGCGGGAAAAAGAAGGATAAGAGGAAGAAAGCAGGGCTGCGAATGCCATGCAGCTACCTTGCAATCTCCGGCAAACTCTGACAATGCTGAGGACCCTCACTCTGCCGCTTGGGCACCTGGATCTGCAGACAAGGTGCAGGGAGTAACGTGAGTACGCCAACTCAGTAAGTAACTAAAGTAAATAAGGTCTGAAAGTAGACGAGCAGTTAAAAATCATATAACTGAAGAAAACAACAGAATAACAGGTCAACTTCATAGTTTAAAACAAGCTTCGTCGTAAAGTCATCAAATTTCAGTTTAAACACTTGAAATCATATATTTAGTAATTTTTCCAATAGAGGCTTATTTTAAAAGAAGAGTAAAATCAGTAAAAATATCATAATTGGGCCCCTCGGGCAAGGTATCACTAAGAATATGGCCTCTCGGGCAGCCTCTCAGTCACTCGTGACTCAACTCTCGCCACCCGATACTCACTCTCAGCACTTAGGCTCATTAATATCTCAAAGTAATAGAAATCATAGTAACCGCAGCGGCGTGCTGCCCGATCCGTAATTTATAGTCGACTACGCTCACTGGGGGTGTACAGGCTCTGGAGGGGATCCTATAGCCCAAGCGCATATTGCTGCGGCACGCAGCCTGATCTAATATATATATCGCTACGACGTGCAGCCCGATCCAATATATATATCGCTACGGCGTGCAACCCGATCCATATAAGTATCGCTGCGGCATACAACCCGATCCATAATATATACATATAATATCCTCACTATTATGTTCTCAACCTCTCTCAGTCATTAACCTTACAGCCTTTCGGGCGCAACAATAGAAATTAAGGAACTCAACCCAAACAGTCCTCACCATTAGAAGTAGAGTGATAAAACCAGTTTTAAAAATTTAGGCAGGTAAAATGAATGGGGATACGCTTTCAACAAGTAAACTGAGGAAAAATAGTAAAAATGCCCCTAAGGGTCTCAACATGTCGGCACAAGGCCCCAAACACGACATACATCCCATAATATAGTAAAAATAACTAAACTACGGAATATCGGTTCCAAATCAAATACGCAGCTTAATAGTCGCTATGGGATGGACCAAGTCACAATCCCTACCGGTGCACGCCCACATGCTCGTCACCTAGCATATACGTCACCACATTTATCAAAACAAGTCAAATATCGGGGTTTGTACCCTCAATTCCAGATTTACAATGGTTACTTACCTCAAACTGATGAAAATACTACTCTGCGACGCCTTTGCCCCTCGAATCGGCCTCTACTCGCGTCGAATCTATCCAAAATCAGAATTATGGCATCAAAATATGCTAAGGGAACGAAGCCCAAGCGAAAACAATCAAATAATACCAAAAATCTCGAAATTGGCCAAAACCCGACTCCCGGGCCTACATCTCGGAACTCGATAAAAATCACATCAACGGAATTCTTATCCTCCCACGAGTCTATACATATCAAGAACACTAAAATCGGAGTCCAAATGGCCCCTCAAATCCCCATTTAAAGGTCTTTTAATCTCAAGCCCCAATCCCCAATTTTTCTTCCTTAATCTCCACTAAAACCATGATTAAACAGTGGAAAAATGATCTTAAACCCAAGTAATTAAGCTTAGGGAACTTACCCAACTGATATCTTTTGATTCCTCTCGAAATCCTATGCCTTAGCCTCTTTCCCGTCTTCAAAAATGATAAACTTAGCAAAATTTTGCGAAGAAGACAATATATACCTTCTGGCCAGGGACTTTCGCATCTGCGCCTCTATTTCCGCTTCTACAGTATCGCATATGCGGTTCTTCCTCTGCATATGTGGAAATCACTTAAGCTCCCCTTTTCCGCATCTGCGGTCAACTTTCCGCATCTACGCCATCGCAAATGCGGTATTCCAACCGCTTCTGCGGTTCCTCACAACTTCTCCAAATTCCGCTTCTGCGGCCAACCTTCCACTTATGCGGTGCCGCACCTGCGGTCCCCAATCCGCAGGTGCAGAAATACCAGAAGCCGCAACTTCAGCAGCTGCAACAAAGTCCAAACTTTTCCGTTAACCATCCGAAATCACCCCGAGGCCCTCGGGACCTCAACCAAAAGTACAAACATATCCTAATACCTTATTCAAACTTGTGCCAATTTTTAAAATACCTCAAGCAACATCAAATCAACCAAAACACATCGGATTCAAGCCGAATTTTCTAAAATCTTCGAAATTCCGTTTTTGATCAAAAACTCAATCAACCCACGTTCGAATGACCTGAAATTTTGCACACACATCTCAAATGACACAACAGAACTACTGCAACTCTCGGAATTCCATTCCGAACTCTATATTAAAATCTCGCCTACCAACCGGAAATCGCCAAAATATCAACTTCACCAATTCAAGCCTAAATCTACTCCGAACCTCCGAAATTCATTCCGGTCATGTTCCTAAGTCATAAATCACCTCCTGAAGCTAACTGAACCATCGAAACTCACATCCAAGCCTTCTAACACATAAGTCAACATCCAGTTGACTTTTCAAACTTGACATCCCTCACAAGAGACTAAGTGTCTCAAACCTTACCAAAATCATTCTGAATTCGATCCGACCAACCCGATCTCACAAAACACGGATAACAAGGCATAAAGAAGCAGAAATGTACACGTTTTTCACACAAGTTAAAATTTTAGAATTTTCAATTTTTTTAAAAAATAACTGAATTTGCATGGAACAATTTGATGGAGGTTTAAAAAATGTAAAGGGCATTTTTTTTTGAAAATTTAAAATTTCAGAATTTTTTTAATTTTTAAAAAATAACTATATTTGCATGGAACAATTAAAGGACACGTTTTTTCTAAATAGAAAATTAATTTTAGATTATTATTTATAAATTGTATATTTGGATATATGTAACGTATTACCTAATTAACTATTTACTAGTTCAACCATGTGGCATAACTAAAAAAAGCCACATATGACATAATTTTTAATTTATTAATAATAAATAACTACATCAAAATATATTCTTTTTGTTAATATTAGAGTAGCTTTCAACTCTATTAAAATTTAAAAATGGTTTTTTATCACTTATTTTATTTTCATTTATTTTGCTTTAATCATCATTAAATTGATATAATAATAATAATAATAAATTTTTTTTGAATTTGATATATCGTGAATGACCAAAATTGGATAACCGCACAGTATAATCCAAGGCACGTTTTGGAACTTTTTTTGTGGAAGTTATATATTCAGTTTATTGACAAAAACTTTAGCCCATCTGCTCTATTCTCATCTTCAAATCAACCGTAACCCTTCTCTCATATTCTATATATGCTTATCAATTGGTAAGTATATTTTGTAGGACTCAACCAGGTAGATGAATTTTAAACATATGAGTTTTCATTTCCTTAATTCAGGAATGAAAATTACTGAGTTGAGTTTTCACGATTAGGTTAGGGTTTGACTTTAATGTTTGTGGAGGATTTTATCATTGGGTTCCGGCAATTGAAAGGAGAAAACTGAATCTCCCATTGTAGTTGATTTCCCAAAATCCGATTCAGGTAGGATAGTTTCCATGGCAGAACAAGCATTCAAAAGGTATGATTTGAGATCAATAGATATATTGATCTTTGTTTTGTTTATTTTGAAAATTTTGTTTTCATTAGTATTATTGTGGTTGCTAAAGTTTGCTTCTTTTTAATCCGTTACTTACAAAGGTTGATGCAGAACAAACTTGATGTTTCGTCTTCACTGTGTGACCTAACTAAATAACATTAAAAGTTTATTTTTTTTTCATTTATAGGAATTGGTGCATCCCTTGCTTCTTTCTCAGTGGAGAAACCACAAATTTATAATTGTGCTTGCGGTTGGAAATAAGATCTCCCACTCTGATTTGAAGAACTTTTACAGTTCAATTCTCTTACCAACCATCCCCTTCTTCACGCAATTTCTCATGTAAAAGTTAATAATACTCTGTCAGGTATGTAAATATTCTGTTGATAATTTCTTTCTTTAGATGCTAAGTACTCGATGCATTTAGAGCTTAAGTGTGACGACCCGGCCAGTCGTCTCTTGAGTTACTGCTCCATTTCCCCCATTTTAGCTTCTTTACGCGTCTTTATCTGTGTTTTATGGGATCGAGATGATTAGTTCGAGTTCGGAGAGGATTTGGTAAGAAATGAGACACTTAGTCTCTTTTAAGAAGGCTTAAGTTGGAAAAGTCAACCGGATGTTGACTTATGTGTTAGAGGGTTCGGATGTGAGTTTCGATGGTTCGGTTAGCTTCGGGGGTGATTTATGACTTAGGAGAGTGATTGGAAGTGGTTTTGGAGGTACGGTGTAGAATTAGGCTTGAATTGGCGAAGTTAGTATTTTGGCGAATTCCGGTTGATAGGTGAGATTTTGATCCGAGGGTAAGAATGGAATTCTGAGAGTTTCTGTAGCTTCGTTATGTCATTTTGGAGTTGTCTGCAAAATTTGAGGTCATTCGGACGTGGTTTGGTTGGGTTTTTGATAAAAAATGGAATTTGGAAGGTCTTGAGATTCATAGGCTTGAATTCGATGTGATTTGATGATTTTGGTGTTAGTCGAGGTGTTTTGATGATTGGAACGAGGTTGAATAATGTTTAGGATGCGTTGGTGCTTTTGGTTGAGGTCCCGGGGGCCTCGGGTGTGTTTCGGGTGAGTTTTGAGCGAGTACGGACACCCCGGAACTTAGAAAAATGGAGGGAGCAGCAGTTTTGGCGCGGACCGCACTCCTTTTTGCGCTGGCCTAGTGCTGGCCGCGTCAAAGTGGCCGCGGCCGCGGTCGTGAAGACTGCGGGTTGATGGTCCTACTTCAAAAGCTCATATCTTTTGATCCACAAGGAATTTTGAGCTGATTTAAAAACAAATGTTGTAGCCCTTCGTGTCTAGTTTCCATAAAAGTAAAGATATTGCAATTTGGACATATGTAGGAAAAGTTATGACCAAAATACTAAAGCCTGTCCTTGCAGAGCAAGACTTGCGCAGCCGCGGTCGTTTTTGCGCGGACCCCGCTGGTTTTGCGCGGACCGCGGTCATTTTTGTGCGGTCAGCGGTGTCAGAATCCGAGGGGTACTCTATAAATACGAGGTTTTGGGTTTTATTTGATATTTTGACCTAGAGAACTCGGATTTTGGCGATTTTTCGAAGGTTTTTCAAGAAATTGGTCGGGGTAAGTGATTCTAACTTAGATTTGGTTAGAGTACATGAATCTATCATTGAATTCATCATTTAATTCGTGATTTGAGATGGAATTTGGGAAGAAAATTGTGGAACCTTTCAAAAATGTATAATGATGATTTGAAAGACCAAATGATATCAGAATTGGATAATTTTGGTATGGTTAGACTCGTGAGGGTATGAGGATTCTGAAAATGTAAATTTTACCCAATTTCGAGAGGGGGCCCGGGGCTCGGGTTTTGCTAATTTCGAGATTTTTGATATTTTTCGAATGTTTTCGCTTGGGCTTTGTTCCTTTAGCATATTGTGACGTATTCGTTCTGATTTTGGATAGATTCGACGCGCGTGAAGGCCAATTCAAGGGGCAAAGGCGTTGTGAGCTAGAGAATTAGCCAGTTCGAGGTGAGTAATGGTTGTAAATGATGTTCTGAGGGTTTGAAACCCCGAATTGCACATCGTAGTGCTATATTGAGGCAAGATATGCGCTGGATGATGAGCATGGGGTCTTCACTACTGGGGATTGTGACTTGGTCCATCCCGATTGATGATTTTACCGAATATTTGACTGAAATTCATTTGTTACCATCATGATTTGGGCTGATTGCCATATTTGGGCTTCGTGCCAACTATTTGGATCCTTCGAGGATTTTTATCACTGTTTCCTCACTACTTGACTTATTATTTGAACTCAGTCATGTTGATATCTACTGTTTTACAAACTCAGCCACTTTTACTCAGATTTAAAACTCAAATGATATTTCTACATCATGATTTGGGCTGAGAACTACTGTTTATGATGATTAACTATTTAAAAGAGGTATTTCGTTTTGGTCTGGCTGGCCTTGTCTTCACGAGAGGCGCCATCACGACCGGGTTCGGGGATCGGGTCGTGACATTAAGTAATTGCTACCATTTTTCCATATTTATTTTCCATCCCTGTACAGGTTCGTAAGTTAGTCACTATCTTATGCAATTCGTTTTTTATATCGTGTTGCTCCTGCATTGATGCTAATTTCATCCAAAAATATAAGATGCAAGAGGTAACTTTCTTTCACTGCTTTTGCATTTATGCCTTTCTTTCAAACATTTGATTGAATTTGAGAATTACTGCAGTGACACTACATTGGTGCCATTACTATACTGTACATCTATAGCACTATTCTTGTGGGGAAATATGCCAGTATAATTTGCTACGAAGGAAGACGCTTTCCACGGAAATTTTCTTGCAGGAAAAATATTTTAGAGTTTTTAGGTGTAAAAGTGTCACGACCCAAATTTTTCTTCGTTGGGTATCATGATAGCACATAGTCTTAGGGACTACGTAAGCCTAACATTAGCTGAAATAATAATAATATATATCTAACATCTACCAATTTGGAAATATAAGTCTCTATACAAATTTACAATTCCAAAACCGGTAGTACAAGTCATAAGCTCTACAAAGTTTTTGCTAGAAAACCTCTAAATACAACTGTTCTGAATTAAGGATAAATAGTGCAATACAAAAACTAGAAGGTTACTCCGAAGCCTACGAACGCAGCAGCATGTTTACCTTGAATCTCCACAGCAACAATCCGCACAGCTACTAAGATATACCTGGATCTGCACAAAAAATTTGTGTAGAAGCGTAGTATGAGTACACCACAGCGGTACTCAATAAGTATCAAGACTAAACCTCAATGGAGTAGTGACGAGGAACAATCAGAACACCTACTGGACTACCAATTGTTCGAATTGGAGATTTCTGTTTGAGAAATGACAATGGCTTTTATATCTTCAACTGCAATTCATGGCTCTCTTTCTTCATCTTCTTATGAAACTAATCCAAAGGTACCCGCTGCCTTTTTCTCTCAAGATATCAACTTTTGCACTTAATTCTGCAATTTTTATGAAGATCAAAGAATTTTAGCATCTGAGTTCGTTTTCTTTTCCTTTATTGATTTTGTTTTGGCTCTCAAAATTTCAGTCTTTGCACTTAAAAGTGTAAATGTGACGAACATCAAGAATTTTATCATCTGAGATTTTTTTGTGTGTTTTTTTCCTCTTGGGTATCATTTGCTGATTTTTTACATTGTCACTCAACAAATGTATCGGTCTCAAACTTCATTGAAAGCATTGAATTCTACTTTGACGTGTTGGGCTATGAAGTCATTAGTTACATTAGAAGAAACTATCAATAAGCTATTAGCCTTACTGATATGATATCTGGCCTTTTCAGTTTTTTACTAGCCACCCATTTTTCTAAGGCCAAATACGTACAAAGACCCTTAAACTTGGCACAAAATTTCATTTTTGCACCTTATCTAAAGCATGTTCCAATTGGGCGCCTCATGTACTCTTAAACTGTGTCATTTAAACCCCTCTTGACTTGCCAACAAAAAATATTGGATGCGTGAACTTTACGTGCGTGATGTGGCAAAAAGGTCAAATGAAAACAAGCCAAGTGGCTTTGAGTAAAATTTCTGAGCTAAAAAGAACACTATTTTGAAACAGCCCATGAACCCCACGACCCTTTTGTTGCCATTGCGTCATTTCTTCCTGGAATCCCTCTCCTCCATAGAACCCCTCACCATTTCCAAACCAGCTTCTCCCACTCCCCCGTGCACACATCTATTTTGCCTTAAAGACTGCTGGATTGTCCAGGGCGATGAGTATTTAAACTTCAGGAGAAAATTTAAACAGAAAGGGAATAGGTTGCACTTGGGTTTGGTTTTAATTCAGTCTTTGAAAAATTAGTTTTGGAGAAATAAAGAAAATAATGAATGTATTTAAGACGATTTTTTTAATTTCCAAGTAAAAGAGCAGCTTCCTCTCTCCTTGGAATTAACCATACGGTTGCTGAACCAAGAAGTCGAACCTTTTGAAGGCACAAAGATCTGAAGTCGAACCTTTTGTAGTAATCTATCTCTCTCTCTGGAGCCATTCTCAACAATAGAAGAATATAGATCCATTACTGCTCGCAAGAGGAATATAGATCTGAAGTCGACGATGCCTCAGTTCGCTGCTCCGAAGCAGAATTTTTCCGGCGACCTCCGTTCCGTGAAATAATCGGTGGTCCTGCATACCGTCGAAACTGTGAAGATTTTAGCAGAAGCTTTTCAGTTTTTGCTTTGCTCCCTTCCGATCTCGCTTTTAGGTCGAAGTTTGAGGTTTGGTTGAGTCCTCGATGCTCCGGCCGTCGTGGATTTTCATTTCCAAAACCGAAATTGCTGGCTTTTCTGTACGTAGCAAAAGATTTGTTTGGTTTACTCTGTTTTCTTTGGTTTTACTTACTGATTTTCAGTTTTCCTTTACTAGCTTACAACTGCAATTTAATGGTAGTAGTTATGCTTTAGATTCTATTTGGTCACCGGTTTGTTGCTGTTATGTTGCTGGATATCCTCGCATATTTCAGAAGCTTGCTTGTTGTTTTTCTTCAGTTAATTTCGGCTGCTAGTTACTTTCGGTGATACACCAGTGGTAGCGGTGATAGCCCTTTTTGGTCTTTGGGTCGTGGTATTTTCTGTGTTTTCAGGGAAATTCTCAAAGTGGTTGGAGACAAGTTGGGTGCACGAGCACTAGCAAAGGAGAGCAACCTGGACGAGTGTCAGCAAAGGGTGGTGGGAAGCGGTGCGTGAGCTTGCAAGTATATCGAGGGCTGCAAATCAACACAGGTTTGGTTCTCGGGAATTGGTACCTCCCGTTCTACTGGTGTTAGCTAAATTGATGTTACTTTAGTTCACAATAGTTAAATCATTCAATAGGTGTACAGGTAGTCACTTGTTTCCTTCTAGTTTGATTCGTTGTCCGTTGTGCACTAGCGAGTCTTTTGTAGATCTATCATAGGTGTAGTGGCGGCAGTCTGGGATGATAGATTAAGGGCATGTCCTCAGGTGGGGCAGAGTGTGGGGCAAAGAGTGGGCCCGGGGTCAGGGGGTGGGTCGGGAGGCAGGGGAGGTAGAGGGGGCAAGGGAGCCTATAGGT
This sequence comes from Nicotiana tabacum, assembly GCF_000715075.1. Taxonomy (NCBI): domain Eukaryota; kingdom Viridiplantae; phylum Streptophyta; class Magnoliopsida; order Solanales; family Solanaceae; genus Nicotiana; species Nicotiana tabacum. The sequence continues at coordinate 107,265,897 of NC_134090.1, forward strand.
GAGAATCGGGTCATGGAACATAGGTTCGCTAACGAGTAAGTCTATAGAGTTGGCGAAGATCCTTCAGAAGAGGAAGATTAATATAGCGTGTGTCCAGGAGACTAGGTGGGTCGGATCGAGGGCGAGAAACGCGGATGGGTATAAGTTGTGGTACTCTGGAGTCGTGAGGGGTAAGAATGGAGTGGGTATCCTAGTAGATAAGCGTCTTAGGGAGTCGGTGGTAGAGGTCAGGCGTGTGAATGATAGACTAATGACTATTAAATTGGTGGTGGGTGAGTGTACTTTAAATGTCGTTAGCGCGTACGCACCGCAAGTAGGTTGTGAGGAGGAGATTAAAAGGCGTTTTTGGGAAGGGTTGGATGGCATTGTTCGTAGTATTCCGCCTTCCGAGAGGCTATTCATAGGAGGGGATTTCAATGGCCATATTGGGTCGTCTGCAGGTGGTTATACTGAGGTGCATGGCGGCTTTGGTTTCTGGGAACGGAATGGAGGGGGCATCTCACTGCTGGATTTTTCCAAGGCATTCGATTTAGTGATTGCAAACTCGAGTTTTCCGAAGCGAGAGGAGCATTTGGTTACTTACCAAAGTTCGGTGGCGAAGACTCAAATTGACTATCTCCTCCTCAGAAGATGCGACATAAGGTTGTGTGAGGATTGCAAAGTTATCCCAGGTGAGACCCTTGCAACGCAACATAGGCTCTTAGTGATGGACGCTAGTATTAGGATAAGAAGGAAACAAAGGTCAGTACGGGGCCGCCCGAGGATTAGGTGGGACGCCTTGACTAAGGTTAAAGCCCAGGAGTTGGAAGGAAGGTTGTCGGCAATGGGAGCTTGGAGAAGTAGTGGGGACGCAAACACTATGTGGTCGACGACGGCGGACTATATAAGAAAGGCGGCGAGAGAGGTGTTAGGGGTATCTTCAGGCCGCACCGGTGGCCACAAAGGAGACTGGTGGTGGAATGCAGTTGTACAAGGTAAAGTGGAAGCGAAGAAGGTGGCTTACCTACGGTTAGTGGGGAGCACTGGAGAGGAGGAGAAGAGAGCGAACATTGCGAGATATAAGGTAGCTAGGAAAGAGGCAAAGATGGCAGTGACGGAGGCAAAGACGACAACTTTTGCTCGTTTGTATGAGGAACTAGGGAACAAAGGCGGGGAGAAGAAGTTACTCCGACTCGCTAAGGTGAGAGAGAGGACGGCTCGGGATTTGGACCAAGTGAGGTGCATAAAAGATGAGGACGGCAAAGTTTTGTTGGGGGATGACCAGATAAAGAGGAGATGGCAGACCTACTTTCATAAACTTCTAAATGAGGAAGGGGATCAGGATATTGTACTAGGTGAATTGAGGAACGCAGACAGCCCCCATGAACTAAGTGATTGTCGGGACATTGAGGTCGATGAGGTCATGGAGGCAATGCGTAATATGAGAAGGGGCAGAGCTACCGGACTAGATGAAATTCCAGTTGAGCTTTGGAGGTGTGTGGGTAGAGCAGGCTTGGAATAGCTTACTAAGTTGCTTAATGTTATATCCAAGACTAACAGGATGCCCGAAGAGTGGAGCTGGAGTACAATGGTCCCGTTGTATAAGAACAAAGGCGATATCCAGATCTGTAACAACTATAGGGGTATTAAATTACTAAGTCATACCATGAAAGTCTGGGAGAGAGTGGTAGAAATGAGAGTGCGAATGACGGTGTCTATTTCAGACAACCAGTTCGGGTTCATGCCGGGGCGATCTACCACAGAAGCTATCCACCTTATTAGGAGGATGGTGGAACAATACAGGGATAAGAAGAAGGATCTCCACATGGTGTTTATCGATCTAGAGAAAGCGTACGACAGGGTTCCTAGGGAGGTCTTATGGAGATGCTTAGAGGCTAAAGGGGTCCCGGTTGCCTACATTAGGGCGATTAAGGACATGTATGATGGAGCTAAGACTCGGGTTAGGACAGCAGGAGGCGATTCAGATTATTTTCCGGTTATTACGGGGTTGCACCAAGGGTCTGCGTTCAGCCCTTTCCTATTTGCCCTGGTGATGGATGCTATGACGCATCATATTCTGGGGGAGGTGCCATGGTGCATGCTATTTGCTGATGACATAGTCCTAATCGACGAGACACGACGCGGCGTCAGCGAGAGGTTAGAGGTTTGGAGACATACCCTTGAGTCCAAAGGTTTCAGGTTGAGCAGGACGAAGACGGAATACCTTGAGTGCAAATTTGGGGCAGAGCCGACGGAAGCGGGAGTGGAAGTGAGGCTTGATTCTCAAGTCATCCCTAAGAGGGGTAGTTTCAAGTACCTGGGGTCGTTTATTTAGGGGTCCGGGGAGATCGACGAGGATGTCACACACTGTATAGGGGTGGGGTGGATGAAATGGAGGTTAGCGATGGGAGTCCTGTGTGACAAGAAAGTGCCTCTGTTACTGAAAGGTAAATTTTATAGGGCAGTGGTTAGGCCTGCTATGTTGTATGGGACCGAGTGTTGGCTGGTGAAGATCTCACACATCCAAAGGATGAAAGTTGCAGAAATGAGGATGTTGAGGTGGATGTGCGGGCATACAAGGAAGGATAAGATTATAAATGAAGATATTCGAGATAAGGTGGGTGTGGCCCCCATGGAGGACAAGATGCGGGAAGCAAGACTCAGATGGTTCGGGCACATTCAGAGGAGGAACACTGATGCACCGGTGAGAAGGTGTGAACGACTAGCGGTGGTGGGTACGGGAGAGGTAGAGGGAGACCTAAGAAGTATTGGGGAGAGGTGATCAGGCAGGATATGGCGCGACTTAGGGTTACTGAGGACATGGCCCTAAACAGGGAATTGTGGAGATCGAGCATTAAGGTTGTAGGTTAGGGAAAATTGTGATGCCTTTTTACAGCGCACTAGAGTGAGACTAGCTAGTTAGGAATTAGTCTTAGGATGCTATTGATCAACTACTGATGATGGGCTTTATCTTCTGTGTATTAATACCCTACATATTCTCGTATTTCCTATATCTCTTATATTGCTGTTACTTTGTTTTTATGCTATTTATGTTATGTTATGGATTTTATGGTATTTTATGGTGTTTTATTATGAGTCTATTGATAGTACTAATATAGTGTCTCTTGTTGTCTCTTTGAGCCGAGGGTCTCCTGGAAACAGCCTCTCTGCCTCTCGGGGTAGAGGTAAGGTCTGCGTACATATTACCCTCCCCAGACCCCACTTGTGGGATTACACTGGGTTGTTGTTGTTGTTGTTGTTGTTGTTGTTGTTGTTGTAATGAATGTTAAGACTAGATTTTGAGAACGATTTGTTAAATGTACGAGTTAGTTTTTTTTAAAAATCTATATCTACATTAGATTGTTTAGTTCTCCAAAAGCATTTACACTCAATCTTGAAATTCCAAACTTTATTCATGCTTCTGATTTTGGTTCTTGAAAATATTTAGAGTACAGTTTTACTTTATGACACGAAATTATCACATCATTATTTAATTGGAATATGTCCAATAATATCCTTAAACTATTGGATATAGCTCAATTTTGTCCTCCGTTAGCAAATTGGGCCATTAATATCCCTTACGTTAGCAAACTAGATCAATAATGCCTTCATTTTAACGGCAGTCCACATAAGCCTTCTCAAAGGCATTAATTAATTGATGTGGCATCCACATGGTGTCCACATAAGCGGATCTCACTTAAGCCTATTCCAATAACCCATTAGCCCATAAAACAAATACCCAGTTATCAATTAAATATTATTGGACCTTTTGATATATGGAAATATATGGAAATTTGTTAGGAAATTATTGGTGGAAACATGAAGTGGAAGAGAGGAAGGTGATGGAAGTTGTCAAAAAATTCGCCGGACTTCAATGTGTAGCGAGCACATCATGCCACATCAACATGAAAAGAATCCAAGTTTAGGCAAAAGAGTAACTTAGCAAACCATTTCACGCGCTAAAAAGATGGGTAAAACACGCATCATGCCACATCAGCAATGCGAGTTTAAATGACACAGTTTGAGCATACATAAGGTGCCCAATAGGAACATGCTGGAGATAAGGTGCCAAAATGAAATTTCGGGAAAAGTTCAGGGGTCTGTGTATGTGTTTGGCCTTTTTCTAATACATGTAAATAGGCTAATAGTTACGGGCTATAGCGCCTCACTGTAATTATATCTTCCTTAGAGTTTGTTTGTAGGATTCACGTTTAAAGAATTGTACTAACTGTTCATGTAAAATAGTGACTATTATAGCTTTCTTGGTTTTCTAATTAAGATCTCTAATTTGGTTTTATAATTCAGTTGTGAATATTGGTTCCTGCTGAAACGGTTGTTTATTGTGATCTATGTCGATTCCCGCCATCAATGTTAGAAACTATTGCAATCTTTACTGCGCAAAGCACTCTCTATGTGTCTAAGGAGTCAAGAAAACCCACTTGGGTAGCTTTTATAGTTGTTGAAGTATACAAACAAAATATACTAAGCAAGATGTCAAAAGTATCGCAAAGTTATGGCATGAAGAGAACAGTAGTTGTTCATTCTGAAGGTTTACAGTAAATGAATTGTCACGTCCCAAAATACGACCCGTTGTAATGGCGTCTATCGATGATACTAGGCCAGCCGACATTACCAAAACGCTTTCAATAATAACTAGAAATAAATCAAGACTTTTAAAATAACTGAAATCTTTGCCATAAAACGGGGTGAACCCCAAAACATAAGTGCGGAAATAAAGCCCGACATCGGGGTGTCACTTGTCAGGAATATCTAACATAACCAATCCGAAAGTAACAAGACTAACATAGTCTGGAATCCAATTACAGAAAATAAGGAAAGATAGGGTAGAAGAAAGCAGGGTTGCGAACGCCGGCAGCTACCTCGCGATCTCCAATGACCAGCTACGAGTGCTATCAATAACCTCTGCGTCCAACAACTCCCAGATCTGCACACGAGGCGCAGGGAGTAATGTGAGTACACCAACTCAGTAAGTAATAATAATAAATAAGGAACTGAAGATAGTGACGAGCTACACAGTTTTAGTTCATTTTCAATAATTTCAGAAAGGGAATAGTCATGCTTCCTAAGTTCCGGTAATTCAAGTAAAATCAGTTTATTTTTGTCAAGTTCAAGTAAAATCAAATAAGAATATCTTTCAACAGTTTTCAAAACATGGATATAAGGCAACTGTGTGCATCAATAATGTAATCATATACTGCCTCTCAGGCAATCATCTCTCAGTCCTCCCAATCACTCCAACCTCACAATTACTCATTCATTCCAGTCACTCATTCCTCACAATCACTCAACACTCGGCTCTCGGCACTCGCACTCAGTAGGTACCTGCGCTCACTGGGGTGTGCAGACTCTGGAGGGGATCCTTCAGCCCAAGCTCTATATCAAGCCAATCATGGCGTAAATCAATTAAATATGATGCGGTGTGCAGCCCGATCCCATAAATATCCTCACAATCAGGCCCTCAGCCTCACTCAGTTATCAATCTCTCCAGTCTCTCAGGCTCTCAGATATCAGAAAAATCAGCCCAAACAGAAATAACATGATGCATCGAACAGAATAACAAAGACTGAGATATGATATGCGAGTAAAAACTATGACTGAGTACAAATAGTATTTAAAAGGCAATTTAACATGTAACGCGGCCCCTGCGAGACCCAAATTGTGCCAACATATAGCCTAAACATGGTTTCTAATATGATTTACAGTCAATCTTTCATAACACATAGAGAGCATATAGCTAACAACATGTTGTTCAACTTTACAGTTCTACGTGACGAACCAAGTCACAATCCCTTATGTGCACACCCACACGCCCGTCACCTCCAAAATAGTCACAAGACATAATGTCCGGGGTTTCATACCCTCTGGACCAAATTTACAACTATTACTTACCTCAATCCGAGCAAAATCCTACTCCACAATGCCTTTCCCTCTCGAATCAGCCTCCAAACGTCCCGAATCTAGCCACAAGTAATACAACAAAATCAATATATGCCAAAGGAACCAATTCCACAAGAAAAACTAGTAAATTGAACTCAAATCCCGAAATTGGCTCAAACCCGACCCTCGAACTCATGTCTCGAAATCCGACAAAAGTCACAAAAATAGAAAGCTCATTTACTCATGAGTCTAACCATACCAAATTTACTCAAATCCGACGATAACGTCCCCTTCAAAACCTCAAAATACCCTATCAAGAACTCTTCCATTTCCCCCAAATTTTCCACCCCAAATCACAATTTAGATGATAAAAATCAAGATGTAATCATGGAATTTGACCAAAAACAAGTGAAGAATACTTACCCCAATCAACTCTTTGAATATCCCTTCAAAAATCGACCAAATCCGTGGTCTCTAATCAAAATATAAAAAATGGGCTCAAACCCTCGATTTTGAATATAACACTGTTTGCCCAGATTTTTTTTTCCGCGAACGTGACAGTACTCTCGCGTTCGCTTAGACCACTTGGACTGCCTCTTCAATTTACTCTCCGCGAATACGAAGTTTTACCAGCTCAAACAATCGCGAACGCGACCACCCCTCGGGAACGCGTAGAACAAACAGATGGGATTCCCAGCTGCCTCTTCTCTTATTTGCGAACGCGATACTTCTCTCGCGTTCGCGATGCACTCTACTTCTGAAACTTCGGGAACGCCTCCCTTCTTTCGCAAACATGAAGAACAATCCTCCCTCGATCTCCAGATGCTCTTCACGAACACGAGCCCTGCCTTGCAAATGCGTAAGAGGAAACCATCAACAACAAAATACCAGCAGATCAGCTAACATCCTAAGGCCAAAAATGATCCGTTAACCACCCGAAACTTACCTGAGGCCCTCGGGACCTCAACCAAACATACCAACACATCCCATAACATTATACAAACTTAGTCGAACCTTCGGATCATTCAAAACAACACCAAAACACCAAATTACACTCAGATTCAAGACTAAGAATTTCTAAATTTTTGAATTTCACAAACGATGCTGAAACCCCCTAAACCACGTCCGAATGACCTCAAATTTTGCACACAAGTCAGAAATTACACAACGAATCTATTCCAACTTCCGGAAATCTAATCCAACCCCGATATCAAAATTTTCACTACCGACTAAAATCACCAAAATTCTAACTTTCACCAATTCAAGCCTAATTCTACTACAGACCTCCAAATCACATTCCAAACGCGCTCCTAAGTCCAAAATCACCTAACGGAGTTAACTAAACCATCATAATTCAAATCTGAGATCATTTACACATAATTCAACCTCCGGTAAACTTTTCCAACTTAAACCTTTTCCTGAGAGGCTAAATATCATCCAAAACCACTCGGGACCCAAACCAACTGACCCGATAAGACATAATATAGCTAAAGAACACAAATGAAGCAACAAATGGGGAACAAGGCTATAACTCTCGTAATGCTTGGCTGGGTCTTTACATCCCCCACCTCTTAAACAAAAGTTCGTCCTCGAACGGGTCTAGAAACATACCTGGAGCCATAATTAGGTGTGGATATCTGCTCCGCATCTCCCACTCGGTCTTCCAAGTAGCCTCTTCCACGGGCTGACCTCTCCACTGCACTTTCACTGATGCTATATCCTTTGACCTCAACTTTTGAACCTGACACTCAAAAATAGCCACCGGCTCCACATCATAAATCAAATCACCATCTAACTAAACCGTGCTGAAATCCAAAACATGAGATGGGTCACTGATATACTTCCGAAGCATAGAAACATGAAATACCTGATGCACACTCGATAAGCTAGGTGGAAAGGCAAACTCATAGGCCACCCCACCAATCCTCTGAAGCACCTCAAAGGGCCCAATAAACTGAGGGCTCAACTTGCCCTTCTTTCCAAATATCATAACACCCTTCATGGGTGAAACCCTCAGTAGAACCTTCTCCCCAACCATATAAGACACATCACAGACCTTCCTGTCAGCATAACTCTTTTGTCTTGACTGTGCTGTGTGAAGTCACTCCTGAATCACTTTCACCTTGTCCAAAGCGTCCTGAACCAAGTCTGTACCCAGAAACCTAGCCTCACCTAGCTCAAACCAACCCACTGGGGAACTACACCACCTCCTATATTAATCCTGATACGGAGCCATCTGAATTCTTGATTGATAACTGTTGTTGTAGGCAAACTACGCGAGTGGTAGAAATAGGTCCCATGAACCACCAAAATCAATGACACAAACACGTAACATGTCTTCTAAAATCTGAATAGTGCGCTCGGACTGCCCGTCCATTTGAGGATGAAATGATGTGGTCAATTAAACTTGAGTGCCCAACTCTCACTGCACGGCTCTCAAAACTGTGATGTAAACTGTGTCCCTCTGTCTGAAATGATGGAAACTGGCACACTTTGAAGGCGAACAATCTCTCTGATATAAATCTGCCAAGCGGTCTGAAGAATAGGTATTACACATATAAATGAAGTGCGCGGACTTGTTCAGCCAATCCACAATCACCCAAATAGCATCGAACTTCCTCAAAGTCCGTGGGAGCCTAACTACGAAATCCATAGTGATCCGCTCCCACTTCCACTCTAGAATCTCTATTTGCTGAAGTAAGCCACCCGGGCTCTGATGCTCATATTTCACCTGTTGACAATTGAGACACCAAGCTATAAATCCAACTGTATCTTTCCTCATTCTTATCCATCAATAGTGCTGTCTCAAATCCCGATACATCTTCGCGGCACCCAGATGGATGGAATACCGCGAACTGTGGGCCTCCTCTAGAATAAACTCCTGAAGCCCATCTGCATTGGGCACGCATATCCGGCCCTACATCCTTAATACCCCATAATCTCCAATAGTCACATCCCTGGCATCATCATGCTGAACCTTGTCCTTGAGAACAAGCAAATGAGGATCATTATACTGGCGCTCTTTAATGCGATCAGACAAGGAAGACCGAGAGACCACACAAGCTAGAACCCGACTAGGCTCCGAAATATCCAATCTCACTAGCTGGTTGGCCAAAGCCTGAACATCAACCACAAGAGGTCTCTTCCCAATAGGAATAAATGCAAGACTGCCCATACTCCTTGTCCTTGAGGACAAGCAAATGAGGATCATCATACTGGCGCTCTCTAATGCGATCAAATAAGGAAGACCGAGAGACCACACAAGCTAGAACCCGACTAGGCTTCAAAATATCAAATCTCACTAGTTGGTTGGCGAAAGCCTGTAACATCAACCGCAAGAGGTCTCTTCCCAACAGGAATAAATGCATGACTACCCATACTCTCTGCCTTCCTACTCAAGGCATCGGCCACCACATTGGCATTTCCTGGGTGATACAAAATAGTAATATCATAGTCCTTTAGCAGCTCCAACCACCTCCGCTGCCTCAAATTGAGATCCTTCTGTTTGAACAAGTTTTGGAGGCTACGATGATCAGTAAACACCTCACAAGACACACCATAGAGATAATGCCTCCAAATATTCAATGCATGAACAATGGCTGCTAACTCCAAATCATGAACAGGGTAGTTCTTCTCATAGGTCTTCAACTGACGAGAAACATATGCAATCACTCTACCCTCCTACATCAAAACACACCCAATACTGATCCGAGAAGCATCAGAATATACTGAATATGAACCAGAAGCTGATGGCAGAACTAACACTGGAGCCGTGGTCAAGGAAGTCTTGATCTTATGGAAGCTCGTCTCACACTCGTTCGACCGCCTAAAAGGAGAACCCTTTTGGGTCAATTTGGTCAAGGGCGATGCAATAGATGAGAAACCCTGCACGAACTAACGGTAGTAACCCGCCAAACCAATAAAGCTACGAATCTCTCTGGCTGAGGACGATCTGGTCCAACTCTGGACCGCTCTATCTTCTTCGGATCAACCTAAATACCCTCACTAGACATCACGTGCCCCAAGAACATAATTGAACTGAGCCAAAACTCACACTTGGAGAACTTTGCATAAACCTTCTCCTCCCTCAATTGCTACAACACAATCCGCAAATGTTGGACATGCTCCTCCAGGCTACGAGAGTACACCAGGATATCATCAATGAATTGTTACACCCTGTAATATTACGTCGATATACGTTCGGCAGTATTATATTACGACAATGTTATGCTCTGCAGTAATATATTACGATGATGTTACCCTCTGCAGTAATATATTACGATAATGTTGCGTCTTGCAGTATTATGTTACGACATTGTTGTACCCAACAACATTACATTATGGTGATGTTACGCTTCGCAGTAATAAGTTACGACAATATTGCACCCTGCAGTAATGTACGTTGAATTTGTCATAAGGTAATTGACATCAGTCCAAGGAAAAGATTATTTGGGGATTATAAAGATTATAAGTGATGAGTAAATTCGTGAAGGTAAGAGGGTAAGTAATATCAAAGAAAACGAATTTTATCGAAGTTTGGCATGTTGGGGTAAAATACGGCCCAAGTTTAAATACCCGGTATTTATGGACTAGTGCCATACAAGGAACTACATGGCCATGATAGTAAGGTGTATAAGGTATGTGAAAAGTGAGTAATATTTTAAGTAATTTGTGGTAATTTATAAAGTATACGGGTAATAGATTAATTACCGGATAACGAAATATTACCCGGTTAACTAATACGTGGATAAGATTAAATCCCTCCCCAACAAAACATGGCAGAAGACCACTATTTGAGAAATTGACTCATATTGATTTATGAGTAGGTGGCATTATTATCCTTTTCACTTATTAGAAAAGCCAATGTCTTGGCACATATTCCTGAATATCAAGTGATGCTCTCATTAAGGTCTTCTGTTTATACTGAATTCAATATGCTATTTTGTTTGAAATTGTAAAATGAATGCACGTTTCTCTTCAAAATGAAGATAATAACCGATTTTTCTAACTGCAGAAGTGAAATTTTACTATAGAAATTGTGGACAGGAAGGGCATAGGAGTAACTACTGTTCCGAAATTCGTGACAACACTTCATACTGTATTAGCAACGTAGGTTCTTGGTTTAGCAGAGGAGTTCGTACAAAATTATACTGTATAATAGCAACGGAATTTTGCGGTTCTAAATGAGTACAGTGCAATATTTTCCAAGAATATTATACAGAGTTTTCCCTACTCCAGGAATGTTAAGGCTATCCCTTCTTTCTTTTGGCATGATCCTCACGATACGAACGAAACGTGCAAATGCACAAATTCCATGAATGACTCTATTCATAGAAGTATTAGAGACATCTATGTTCTAGAATTTCCACGTGTCATAATATTTTATCATCTGTCCATGGGTCTCAGAAAAAAATATGAAAGTTGAAAAGAGTTTACTTTATGATATTACTCAAAGGCAAAATGATCTTATAAAGCTCCGAAAGATTTTATTAACGTACTTTTCATGCATTGCATTCATGTGCATTGACCCATGACCAGATGACGTTATATACGCGTATATATGTAAATATATGTATATGGGATATGGGAAAAGTTTACGGCGTTATATATGCACCACCACCTGATCAGCTGGTATATGATGATGATGTTGCCCACAGTGGCTAAAATATGATTCAAACGGTGTTATATACGCGTATATATGTATGTATTCAAACGGAGTTATATACACGTATATATGTATGTATATATATGTATATGGGATATGGAAAAGGTTATAGCGTTATATACGTACCACCACCTGATCAGCTGGTATACGATGATGATTTTGCCCACAGTGACTGATATGACATGATGGGATGCCCTCAGAGGCTGATGATGTTATGAAGCATGTACATATGCACGACATGATATTCATACGCATATGCATGATGCTAAAAGTAATTTATGATTTACAAGGTTATTCAGACTTACAAGTTGAGTCATGTACTCTATATTTCTTCCATGTCTCTTATGGATTTATTTATGTGCCTTACATACTCGGTACATTATTCGTACTGACCTCCCTTTTGCTTGGGGACATTGCGTTTTATGCCCGCAGGTCCTGATAGACAGGTCGAGAGCTCTCCAAGTAGGCTATCAGATCAGCGGAAGATGTTGGTGCGCTCCATTTGCTTCGGAGTTGCTCGTTTGGTTAGTATGATTTAGACATGTATTGTTTGGTATGGGGGGACTCTGTCCTAACCTTTATGATATTTTTGTACTCTTAGAGGCTTGTAGACATATGTCGTGTATGTAGAAGATTGTACGTCCTTGTCGGCCTATGTTCTGAGTTTATAAATTATCATGTTGGCCTATTAGGCCCGTATGTCACGTGTATATGATGATGTAATAAAAACGATACGTTATGTTGGTGTCGCACCTCCTTTTTACCGCACCCGCGGGGCGCGTGGGGAGTTTTCTCCAATTGAAGGACAGTCGAAACGGGATTTTATTTAATTATTTCAGAGTCGCCACCTGGGAATTTTAAGGCGTCCAAGTCACCGATTTAAATCCCTGAATCGAGGAGAATATGACTCTGTTTATTATTCTGCGAACCAGAAATCCTGAGTAAGGAATTCTGTTAATCCGGAAGAAGGTGTTAGGCATTTCCGAATTCCATGGTTCTAGCACGGTCGCTCAACTGTTTTTATTATTGGCTTATCTTGATTTTTAAATATATATTGCAGGATTTTGTCACCGCTTCTGTTTATTGTTTATGACGAATTACGCGTACGTATATTCGTATTATATACCTTTTATAGTTACAGAGGATCGTGCCACGCATACGTGTACACAATAAAATTGTTATGTTTTTATTTAAAAAACATATGTTCGAAATTTAAAATAAAATCAGGAACATCATCACCCTTGTATTTAGACAATGAACTGCACATCTCGGGTTATATGAAATTATTTAAACATCCTTGGAAAAATCCTTTTCTTAAATATTCGCTCGAAATTGCGTGTACGCATAATCCGAATTTGCTTTTAAAAATATAGTCAGGGTACGCGAACGCATCCCTAATTGCGCAAAATTTTTGTAATAATATTATGGATTTTCCACAAAATTGTTTATTATATCTACACATTTTATATGAAATTCCTAAAAAATTCACATTTTAGGGGATGTCTTTAAATTCTTAAAAGAATTCACAATTTATTAAGTATTGCCCGTTGACTATAATTTCCGGGTATTAATTATGTTCATTCCAAGACTATTCAAATTCAACGTAAAATAAGAACATGATTAATACTATCCTTCACAAATACAACATATACATATACCAAAGGATGAATGCCATATGAAACTCACAAAAATAATTTATGAAGGGAAGAAGTATTTTTGAACAATTTTTATTTATTTTAATTAATGCAAATTCTACTTTTATTTACCATTGATATAAAGTGTTGTGATTTGTTCTTATACATATCACCTCATTCTCACATGCTTGTTTTTGATCCAGAATTATAATTGCTCCGTTTATTTATAACGATAAATAATCAAATTGATGAGAATAGAGTTATTATGCAAATTGATTCAATTCGAATTGTATTACATACAACATAGTTGTACGCCTAAACATTCATAATATTCTTAACATCATGACGAGCTATACCAACTTACTTTACTCATATGATTATACCTGTCATCATACCATATAATAACTTATACTAATCTAAACAAAATCATATTTGTTACAAGATATACTACTAATGTAACTTCTTAATATTTTCATTCTACTTTACATTTAGCTAATGGTATTATGGGATGTAATCAATGGCCCATTTTTATGCCTTGCTCCCTGTTTTGACAATTCACATATACCTATACCCATGAGATTTCGGAATGACTAACATTATTACAAAGCTTTATATGAATTTCAAAATAAGACAATTAACTCATAGCTATCAAATTGAATTCACTACTAGTTAACTAACATAAAACAGAAAAAATAAAATTTAAACTAATGAACTTGGACAATTGGAAACAGAATTGCAATTCAGGCTTCATGGATTTGTCATGTTGAATCTCTTTTCAACATAAAATTCAAAAGATAAGTACCTGGAAATGAAGGTAGAAGAAGTAAATTTCAGCAGTAACAACAGTACCAAAATACTGGCAGAATATCAGTATTTCCACAGATTTGAGCAATAACAAGACCCGAGAAACCTAGATTCACAAGAGTAAAGCTTCTTAAAGAACTTCAGATTTTAAAACCAAATAGTATCAGTACATAGACCCGGACAGATTCCAAAAAGAACAACAAAGGTTCGGATTTTTTTTTTCTTTTCTATTTTTTCTGTTTCAGCTTCACCGTGTGTGTGTGTGCGCGAATACTTTCTTTTCTATTTCTTTTTCTAAAAGAGCTCCTAAATCAGATTTCTTCTCCTTTCAAAATCAGATTTTTCTTCTTAAAATCTTTCTGTTTTAAAATCCGCCTCTTATCAGATTTTTTCTCTTTCAAAAATGTCTCTCCAGCTCTCTTTGAAAACTGATCTTTCTTTCAAAATCTCTCTGAAAACTCCTCAAAACTCTTCCTTCAAATCAGTCCCAATCCCCTCTATCTTATACAGGTCTGTCTAGACCCCTTTTATCTTTTAAAAAACAGAAAATTTCCATTAAAAATCTGTTTTTCCACTTTAAATCCCATTAAGCTAACTTTTCCCTGATTTTCAGCAACCCATTACCCTTTGTTTCCCATTACCCCATTAAATTAAAAGCCACTAACACTCCACTATCAGCACACTACTATCCTCACTATTTCATTACCGGTAGTACCCCTGAAAGCTTACTGTTATTACTGCCCTCAAGGAAATCAGAATCTGATACAAAAATAGATTTTAAAATTTGTTCAAAATCGATTATCCTTCTGAATTAAACAGCTATAACCAATCCTATCAAGTTCTGGACTAAATCTTGACTGAGAATGCACTTTTCTAACACAATGGTATCTAACCAACATTTGTGAAATTGAAATTAAACCTAATATCACAACAAATTATACTGAATTCAACATAGCAAGTCAAACTGAATTTCAGCATTGAACTAAGATCAAACATACATAGGAGCATTGTCAATATACTGACAATGCCCTGTTCAGAAAACAACATATACAACACACATTTGAATTCACTGATTCGCAAACAAACATGATTTAATTGACGAGTATTAATCAGTTGACTATTTACAACATTTGTCCATAATCAGTCTAAAAAAATAGACTGTTTCAATCAGCATTATTATAAATGAGAATTCATAATATAACTAATCGACGAACTTAATCGAGTTGATTACTTACATTGTGAATAATCACAACCAACAGAAACAGTTTCATATTCTGATCATATAGACGAGTATGATACAGTATAACAACAAAAGATGGGAAAATTACAGACTAATGAAACAAACATAAAATACACGTAAAATACACAAAAGAAAAATAGAAAAAATACCTCTGAATCTTCAAATTTATTCAGGCACAGACTCAACTTGAATTCGGACATTTTTGAGGCTGAGCAGACTTTATTCGAAGTATTCTCAGTTGAGAATACCTCGATTAAAGTCTATTATACCTCAATCCTTCATTCGATTCAGAAAAATTCCAAGATTGGAAAATTTTTAGGGTTTCAGGTTCTTGGATCTTAAATCCGAACATTTCCGGGCTGATTCGAAGGGAACCAAAGATGACACAAGGGTGAAGGGAGCCTAGGGGTCATTTGGTGTCATTTTAGAACAAGTCTGAGTTTGTTCTTGTTTGGTCCGAATCTTCAAAAGAAGATTCGAGAAGCTCGGAAGTGATTCGAGCCAAACAAGCAACAGATCCATACCTAGGGTGGTTAGGGGAAGCTATGGTGTTATTTTGGAAGCCATTGGAAAGGTTGGAGTTTTCAGACCCACCTTCGATTTAGTATTCGAAGAGTTGGGGTCTGATTCGAAGAAAACTAAGGTTAGATCTGTGTAGAGGATGTTCAGGGGATTCTAGGGTGTTATTTTGGTGACCGGCGGCGTTGATGCCGCCGGGTTTCAGGCGGTGGGATTCTAGGGCGGCTAGGGTTAGGAGTGGGGGTTTGGGGACGATGATGAACAGTGAGAGGAGGGGGGGTGTTTGGTTCGGGGCCGGGGTAGGGGCTTGGGACTTATATAGGGGTGGGGTGGATTGATATTGTCCGTTGGATTAGGCAGGATGGACGGCTGAGATCTATTCACTTAACCAAACGATGTCGTTTGGTTTAAGTTAGGGGGACGGGTTGAACCGGGTATTAGATCGGGTAAGGGTCTCGGGTTAGGGTGATGAAATCTTGGCCGTTGGATGGACTTAATCCAACGGCCCTTGATGAAGGATGATGAAACGTCGTCGTTTGACGTAGCCGAATTGGATCGGACAGGCTTGTTTGGATTGGGCTGTGGGGGAGTTAATTTGATTTGGGCCTGGATTATAATCCAGGTGGGAGTTAATTTGATTTGGGCCTGGATTTTAATCCAGGTCCAATTTTGTATATATATATATATTTTTTTTTCTAATTTAAATTTCTAATTTTAATTATAAAACAATTTTAACTTCACAAAAATATATTAATTACTCTATAACAATTATTTAACACATAGACAAAACATCAATCACATAGTGGAATATTTAAAATAGAACTATTGCATATTTTTTGTGATTTTATTTAAATTATCTTTTAAATACATGATTAAATCCTATATGCATGCAACATGTATTTTATTTTAATTTTCAATTTATTATGACAAAGTAAACATTTACGGACATAACACAAATATTTAACACCACGCAAATTCAAGAATTACACAGTAAAAGAAATTTATTTTATTTTTTGATTTATTTTGGAGTAGTTTTCGTAAGGCAAAAATCACGTGCTCACAGCTGCCCCTCTTTGTGCGGAAACTCGAAGAGTTTTCGTGCAAAGATAAAGTGAGCGGATACGAGCGATTTTTGCCCGTTCGAATACTCCGTGGGAAACATTTTTTGAAAGATTTGACCGAACCTCTGCTTCAAAGGTTTCCTACATATCCTTGGCTATAAAGGAATCAGGTCAATGTAGTTCGGGAAGTTTTGGGTAGCTGGGACTACCGTGGGACTGCGATGTTACTGCTGCTTCGTGCTGTTTTTACTACTTGCTGACCTCCTTATTACACCTTACTTTAAAGGAAATACAAAAAAGCTAAACTAGACTATGGTACATGAATTATAAAAATCTTATCTAGATCATGCCCTTGTGTTTCTTGTTGTCTTGATATCTTGGTGACTCTTGGGCATTTGACTTATTCCGTATTCCTTTTCATTGTGTCCCGTATTTTCTTTTGGGACTCTTGTTGTTTCTTGCTGGGGATTTTGTTGGACTTCTCTGCTTTATTGATTCTAAATGTGCTCCTTTATCATATGAGCGGGCTTTTGATCTGACTTCTTTAATTCTCATCCTCATTCTCCAGGTGGACGCCTGACTTCTTCTTTTCTCATCCTCATTCTCCAGGTGGACGCCTGACTTCTTTAATTCTCATCCTCATTCTCCAGGTGGACGCCTGACTTCTTTAATTCTCATCCTCATTCTCCAGGTGGACGCCTGACTTCTTTAATTCTCATCCTCATTCTCCAGGTGGACGCCTGACTTCTTTAATTCTCATCCTCATTCTCCAGGTGGACGCCTGACTTCTTCTTTTCTCATCCTCATTCTCCAGGTGGACGCCTGACTTCTTCTTTTCTCATCCTCATTCTCCAGGTGGACGCCTGACTTCTTTAATTCTCATCCTCATTCTCCAGGTGGACGCCTGACTTCTTTAATTCTCATCCTCATTCTCCAGGTGGACGCCTGACTTCTTTAATTCTCATCCTCATTCTCCAGGTGGACGCCTGACTTCTTCTTTTCTCATCCTCATTCTCCAGGTGGACGCCTGACTTCTTCATTTTTCTCATCCTCATTCTCCAGGTGGACGCCTGACTTCTTCTTTTTCTCATCCTCATTCTCCAGGTGGACGCCTGACTTCTTCTTTTTCTCATCCTCATTCTCCAGGTGGACGCCTGACTTCTTCTTTTCTCATCCTCATTCTCCAGGTGGACGCCTGACTTCTTCAATTCTCATCCTCATTCTCCAGGTGGACGCCTAACTTCTTCTTTTCTCATCCTCATTCTCTAGGTGGACGCCTGACTTCTTCTTTTTCTCATCCTCATTCTCCAGGTGGACGCCTGCCTTCTTCTTTTTCTCATCCTCATTCTCCAGGTGGACGCCTGACTTCTTCTTTTCTCATCCTCATTCTCTAGGTGGACGCCTGACTTCTTCAATTCTCATCCTCATTCTCCAGGTGGACGCCTGACTTCTTCTTTTCTCATCCTCATTCTCCAGGTGGACGCCTGACTTCTTCAATTCTTATCCTCATTCTCCAGGTGGACGCCTGACTTCTTCAATTCTCATCCTCATTCTCCAGGTGGACGCCTGACTTCTTTAATTCTCATCCTCATTCTCCAGGTGGACGCCTGACTTCTTTAATTCTTCATCCTCATTCTCCAGGTGGACGCCTGATTTCTTTAATTCTTCATCCTCATTCTCCAGGTGGACGCCTGACTTCTTTTTTCTCATCCTCATTCTCCAGGTGGACGCCTGACTTCTTCAATTCTCATCCTCATTCTCCAGGTGGACGCCTGACTTCTTTAATTCTCATCCTCATTCTCCAGGTGGACGCCTGACTTCTTTAATTCTTCATCCTCATTCTCCAGGTGGACGCCTGATTTCTTTAATTCTTCATCCTCATTCTCCAGGTGGACGCCTGACTTCTTCAATTCTCATCCTCATTCTCCAGGTGGACGCCTGACTTCTTCTTTTCTCATCCTCATTCTCCAGGTGGACGCCTGACTTCTTCTTCTTTACCAGGTATTTCCTGACACAAATATTGTATTTGCTCCTGTTTTAAATCAATGAAAACTTCGTTAGTTTAAAGCAAGGTGGTTGACTGGGGTATTCTTGCCGATGGTGATGCTTCTCTTCGTCTCTCTTTATTGCCTTGGAATGGTTGAAAAGACTGTTTTGTCCTTGTAATTGATCCTTGACTATAGGATTCCCCTCTGTATGTTTTCCTTCAAACCCTTTTAACTGTAATCATATGTCCCTTCTGACTTTGCTGATCCACTTTTGATTTCACCTTTCTTACACCCATATCTTTTATCTCCCACCTTTCGTGGCCGTATTTTGTAATCTTGAATCTTGGTAGTATACCTTGACATTCCTTCTTATTTGTTTGGAATAAAACTTATCTCAAAGCTTTTAGAAAAGTAAGATTATTAGTGAAGAAACACGCTGATTTCGACAATTATAGAGTGAAAAGAAAAATCCAAGTTTGGATGACTGTTGGAGAAAGAATAAAAACTTATCTGATTGGAGTTACTGGCACCAATGATCAGGGTATGCATTTCGGATTAATCAACCCAGTCTTTTAATCAATCTCCTTTCAATTGTCTCATTTTTGTTTTCGCCAAAATTTCCGTAATCCAACTTCATTTTTCATTTCACAGGCCTGTTGGACTTTCAATATCTCAAAGAGTTTTCATCGATAAAATTTCCTCATTTTTTCACTTCCTTTTCGCCTTATGGTGCCTACGAAGGTTTTCACCAATAAGACTCTCTCATTTTACTTTTCTCTCAACTTCCGCCGCCTTATGGTGCCCGTGTGGGTTTTCACCTATAAGACTCTCTCATTTTTACTTTCTTTTCTTGTTTGTACCAGAGTGTTATGAACCATCTTCATTTGCTTGACTCAACATTTTTCTAAGATTGATCGAAAGGTCTTTTTGGTATGGGGTTAGAAATGGAAAAGGTATTGAAAGCTAAATAGCTTTGGTATGGGTTTAAAATTACAACTCTTGGAATCTTTCTTGTTTCCAATACAATTCCTGCCCCAGTCTCTTGATTGGGGTCTCTTAAGTTTTCTTTTTGTGCACATTGTATATGTCGTGCACCCTATGACCGAGCCGTGAGGCACCTACGTATCCTTCTTTGAGGAATCAGGTCAAACGTAGTTCACTAAATAATAGTGATATTTTT
Organism: Nicotiana tabacum; assembly: GCF_000715075.1. Classification (NCBI taxonomy): domain Eukaryota; kingdom Viridiplantae; phylum Streptophyta; class Magnoliopsida; order Solanales; family Solanaceae; genus Nicotiana; species Nicotiana tabacum. The sequence goes on from NC_134090.1 coordinate 107,285,865, forward strand.
TTTTATTTGATTTTCATTGCTTCCAAGAGGGGGTAGGAAAGAAACAAGTATGGCTCAAAGGGGGGAAACAAAGGGTATAGTGCTTGGATAGCAGAATAAATTGCCTTTGTCATTTCAATCTTCGAAATAATGCTAAATACAAACATTCAAAAATTTTATGCATAATATCTCTTTACCGCGTCAGAATTGATCGCCATATCTATGCATTTGCCTTCAATATCTTTTAAACATAGTGCACCATTCGATAATACTCTGGTCACAATGAATGTTCCTTGCCAATTCGGGGCAAATTTGCCTTTTGCCTCGACCTGATGTGGAAGAATACGTTTCAGCACATGCTGACCTACTTCAAACTTCCGGAGACGCACCTTTTTGTTGTATGCTCTTTCTATTCTTCTTTGATATAATTGACCATGACATACTGCGGCCAATTGTTTTTCATCAATCAAGTTTAACTGTTCCCGACGGGTTTTGACCCATTCATCATCATCAATCTTTGCTTCGGCGATGATCCGAAGGGAAGGAATCTCAACTTCTGCAGGAATTACTGCTTCAGTGCCATATACCAACAAATAAGGAGTTGCTCCTACTGAAGTGCGAACAGTAGTGCGGTATCCCAATAATGCAAATGGTAATTTTTCATGCCATTGTTTTGAACCTTCTACCATTTTCCGAAGTATCTTCTTTATGTTTTTGTTGGCTGCTTCTACTGCTCCATTCGCCTTGGGCCGATATGGGGTAGAGTTACGATGTGTAATCTTAAACTGTTGACATACTTCCTTCATTAAGTTGCTGTTAAGATTAGCACCGTTATCTATGATGATCACCTTCGGGATTCCGAATCGACATATGATATTTGAGTGGACAAAATCGACCACAGCTTTCTTGGTCACTGATTTGAATGTCTTGGCCTCAACCCATTTGGTAAAATAATCAATAGCTACCAGAATGAACCTGTGCCCATTGGATGCTGCCGGCTCAATTGGTCCAATCACATCCATGCCCCAGGCAACGAAGGGCCATGGTGCCGACATTGTGTGCAACTCGGATGGTGGAGAATGAATCAAATCTCCGTGTATTTGGCATTGATGACACTTGCGCACAAAACTGATACAATCTCGCTCCATGGTAAGCCAATAGTAACCGGCTCGGAGGATTTTCTTTGCCAACACATATCCACTCATGTGGGGTCCGCAAACTCCTGAATGTACTTCAGACATGACAGTTGTAGCTTGTCTGGCATCTATGCATCTTAATAATCCAAGATCTGGTGTTCTTTTATACAAAACTCCTCCGCTTAAGAAGAATCCATTTGCCAATCGCCTAATGGTCCTCTTTTGATCTCCTGTGGCTTGTGTGGGATATATCCCCATTCTGATATACTCCTTGATGTCGTGGAACCATGGTTCACCATCAAATTCTTCTTCAACCATATTGCAATAAGCGTGCTGATCGTGGACTTGAATATGTATTGGATCTACATAAGCTTTGTCCGGATGGTGCAACATTGATGCTAGGGTAGCCAATGCATCGACAACCTCATTATGGATTCTTGGAATATGTTGGAATTCCACTGATTGAAACCGCTGACAAAGATCATGTAGACATTGTCGGTATGGTATGAGCTTCAAGTCTCGGGTTTCCCATTCTCCTTGAATTTGATGTACCAAAAGATCCGAATCTCCCATGACTAAGATTTCTCGGATACCTATGTCTGCGGCTAGCCTTAACCCCAAAATGCAAGCTTCATATTTAGCCATATTATTGGTGCAATAACATCGCAATTGAGCCGTAACAGGATAGTGATGCCCTGTTTCAGAAATGATTACAGCTCCTATCCCGACTCCTTTCATGTTAGCGGCTCCATCAAAGAAAAGTTTCCAGCCAGGCTTTTCAATTCGCTCCACCTCGTCGATATGCATTGTTTCTTCATCAGGAAAATAAGTTTTCAACGGCTCATATTCCTCATCGACCGGGTTTTCGGCTAAATGATCGGCCAGTGCTTGAGCCTTCATTGCAGTTCGAGTTACATAGATGATGTCGAATTCTGTGAGCAATATCTGCCACTTTGCAAGTCTTCCCGTTGGCATAGGCTTTTGAAAAATGTATTTTAATGGATCCAACCGAGAAATGAGGTAAGTAGTGTAGGATGACAAATAGTGTTTCAATTTTTGAGCTACCCATGTTAGGGCGCAACATGTCTTTTCCAGATGAGTATACTTAACCTCATAAGCTGTGAACTTCTTGCTAAGGTAGTAGATGGCCTGTTCTTTTCTGCCAGTGAGGTCATGTTGCCCCAATACACAACCAAATGAATTTTCCAAAACCGTCAAGTAAAGAATCAAAGGTCTTCCTGGCTCTGGCGGGACCAACACGGGTGGGTTTGACAAGTACCCTTTTATTTTATCGAACGCTTCTTGACACTCATCGGTCCATTTGACCGCATCATCCTTTTTCAACAATTTGAAAATTGGCTCACAAGTTGTTGTAAGCTGAGCAATAAACCTGCTGATATAGTTTAACCTTCCCAACAAACTCATTACTTCAGTTTTGTTCCTGGGAGGTGGCAATTCTTGGATGGCTTTGATTTTTGATGGGTCTAGCTCGATGCCTCGTCGACTGACTATGAATCCTAGCAACTTTCCAGATGGAAATCCAAATGCGCACTTGGCAGGGTTAAGCTTGAGGTTGTACCTGCAAAGTCTTAAGAAGAACTTCCTCAAATCCCCAACGTGGTTGGCCTGATGCTTTGATTTTATGATCACATCGTCCACGTATACCTCAATCTCCTTGTGTATCATATCATGAAACACTGTGGTCATTGCTCTCATATAGGTTGCTCCGGCGTTCTTTAAACCGAATGGCATTACCCGGTAGCAATAAGTTCCCCATGGTGTGATGAATGCCGTCTTTTCTGCATCTTCTTCATCCATTAGAATTTGATGATACCCGGCATAACAATCCACGAAAGACCCTATATCATGCTTGGCACAATTGTCGATCAAAATATGGATATTGGGTAATGGGAAATTATCCTTTGGACTTGCTTTGTTGAGATTGCGATAGTCGACGCATACTCTAATTTTGCCGTCTTTATTTGGCACAGGGACGACATTAGCTAACCAAATAGGATATCGAGTGACTCGAATGACCTTTGCTTCCAATTGTTTGGTGATTTCTTCCTTAATTCTCACACTCATGTCGGGCTTGAATTTTCTCAACCTCTGCTTGACAGGAGGCACCGTTGGATCGGTGGGCAATTTGTGAACCACTAAATCAGTGCTCAGTCCCGGCATGTCGTCATACGACCATGCAAAAACATCTTTGAATTCTATGAGTGCTTTAATTAACTCTTCTCGGATCTTTGGTTCGAGATGGACACTTATTTTAGTTTCTCGGATATTACTCGTGTCCCCTATATTGATGTCTTCGGTATCACTCAAGTTAGGTTTGATTTTTTCCTCAAAGTGAATTAACTCTTTACTAATCTCTTCAAAAACCTCATCTTCATCATATTCTGATTCATAATCACAATATATTTCTTGAATTATTACTTTGGAACCAGATTGATTTTTACGACTGGGCTGAGGATTCCTCATGCATGCCATATCACTAGAACCAGCGTAAAAAGAACTGTACATGAAAGAAGAAAAAGAAAAGAAAACTATCAGGAATGATAATAAAAAGGGAACTGCTTTTTATTGGATGATAAAAGATAACAAGGTTTTGCACACTTCAAACAAACTGTAAGATAAGCTTTGGGATTACAACCCTGAAGTAACCCAAACAAACTGAAAGAAAATCAAAATAAACTACCAAGACTCCTTTCGAATTGGGAGAGGAGTGGCTTTCCAATTACTGAGCTTTGTTTCTGGCCCAACGAATTGAACTTCTGCGTTGCTACACCCTTCTCCGCTTTCCAACATATTCACATCACTAAACAATTTCTCGAATCTTTCAATTAATTCCTCTTCAGGATTGACCTGGGATTTAGGAATTGTTGTTATCGGGCGATTTTTAGCACCGGTCTTGACAAAAGACTTTGATAGATGTGGGACTGGTTTTGGAAGAACTCATGCTTGGTGTTTCAGCTTCCTAGCCCTTATCACGTCATTGGCAGTGGGTATGAACCCCAAACCGAATGTTCCCCAGTTCTCAGGGAGAGATACTGGTTGTATAATTCCTTGCAAAGATAAGCCAAGACCTTTGCCGGGTATAAAGCCATTCTTTAACATTTCATAAGCTACCATGACTGATGCAGAGGATATCTTTGGATTTGGAAGGTATTTCCCCTCTGGAATTTTCTCTATCGACACTGTGTCGGTCACTTGGTATACCCATGGTCCCTGGTCATTTTCTGTTCCCTCGACCGGTACAATGGTACTGCTGTGAGCATTTAAACTTTCTTCTCCATGCACGACTACTTCTTGATGATCCCATTCAAACTTGACAGCCTGATGTAGTGTTGACGGGACTGCTTTAGCAACATGGATCCATGGTCGACCCAACAACAAGTTGTAAGAAACACTTATGTCCAACACTTGGAATTCCATTGTGAATTCAACTGGCCCTATAGTTAGTTCCAACACTATGTCGCCACACGAATCTCTGCTTCCACCGTCAAACCCCCGTACGCAGATACTATTCTTCTGGATCCTTTCCTCTTTAATTTTTAATTTGCTTAAAGTGGAGAGAGGGCATATGTTTGCACTTGACCCATTGTCAACCAATACCCGGGTTACTACGGAGTTTTCACATTTCACGGTGAGGTAAAGAGCTCTGTTGTGCTCGGTACCTTCCACAGGTAATTCATCATCAGCAAATGTAATTCTGTTTGTCTCAAAGATTCTGTTGGCTATTTTTCCCAAATGATTTACAGAGATATTTTCAGGAACATGAGCCTCATTCAGGATTTTCATCAAAGCCATACGGTGCTCCTCTGAATGGATCAGTAATGACAACAATGAAATTTGAGCGGGGGTCTTCTTTAATTGATCCACAACAGAATAATCATGGAGTTTCATTTTTCTTAAAAACTCTTCCGCCTCTTCTTCCGTCACAGCTCTCTTTGTTGGGGTTGTATTATTTTTAGTTTTTCTTAACTCTTCGGGAGTAAAACATCTTCCCGAACGAGTCAAGCCTTGCACCTCACACACTTCTTTCTTAATTTCTTTTCCCTTGTACATTACAGTCACCCGTTCATAGTTCCATGGGATGGCTTTGTTGTTGATGACCGGCAACTGGATTACAGGTGCAATAATAACCCGATCTGTACGGGCTCCTTCCACGAATAAAATGGGTTTGTTAGCAACCCCTGGTACTATCACTTTTGGCCTTTCTTGTTTTGCGGCAACTTTGCTCGATGATCCCTCCTCGATTATCATAGATGGTCCATCACCATTTCTGTTCTGCTTAGATACCGGCTTCTCCTCTGTTAACTGCTTATCTGGCTTTGGCTTCATGAGACTTGATCATCATGACAGTTTGTGACGGCTTCTTTGTCTCCCCATCAGCTTGTATGATTTCTATCATATTAGCCTCTTGATGGGCTGGCATTGGATTTCTATTGATATTTGGGGCTTCGGGGGTTTGAACCTCAATTTTATTAGTATCAATCAGCTCTTGTATTGCATTTTTCAAATGCCAGCATTTCTCCGTATCATGGCCAGGTGCACCGGAGCAATATTCACAGCTAATGGTGTAATCCAGATTCTTTGGAAGAGGATTCGGTAGCTTGGATTGTATTGGTCTCAGCATGTCTAGCTGTCTCAGCCTGTGGAACAGACTAGTGTAAGACTCTCCCAATGGAGTGTAAGTTTTCTTTTTCTGTTCCCTTTCTCCCCTGAATGCTGGCCTAGGCCTGAAAACTGGTCCGGGATAGGCTCGTGGGTAAGTATTTGGTGTGACAGGAGCACGCCAATTGATGTGAACAGGTGGCTGATTGTATGCTTGAGCATGGTTAATGGAAAAATGAGGCTCTGAAGGGTGATAGTAGTGTTGGGATGAATCATGGTGGTAAGCTGATTGGCAAGGTCGTTGTTGATTATAGTAAAGCGGTGAACCTCTGGGTCCCGGCCAAATTCCTGAATCAACTACTGCTGCTTCCTCCCTCTTCTTTCTTCCGATTCCTCCTATCCCGCCTTGAATAGCTTGAGTAGTTGCCTTAATTACTGAATAGCTCATGATTTTATTTGTCTTGAGGCCTTCTTCCACCATACCTCCCATCTTCACTACTTCGTTGAATGATTTCCCAACTGCTGAAACCAAATGGGCATAGTAAGTCTGTTCCAAGGCTTGGAGGAAGTAGTCTACCATTTCGCTCTCCTTCATAGGAGGATCCACTCTTGCTGCCTGTTCTCTCCACCGAAAACCATACTCTCTGAAACTTTCATTGTGTTTCTTCTCAAATTTTGTCAAAGATAATCGATCTGGGATGATTTCCAGATTGTATTGGAAATGGTATGCGAATGCCTGTGCCAGGTCATCCCAGGTGTACCATCTCCCATGGTCCTGGCGTGTATACCACTCCAAAGCTGATCCGCTTAAACTTTGACTGAAGTAAGCCATCAATAATTCATCCTTTCCCCCAGCTCCTTGCATCTTGCTACAGAAACCCCTTAAGTGGGCTACTGGGTCGCCGTGCCCGCTGTATAGGTCAAATTTGGGCATCTTGAAGCCAACTGGCAATTGTACATTGGGGAATAAGCATAAATCTTTGTATGCTACACTGACTTGCCCGCCTAATCCTCGCATGTCTCGGAACGATTGTTCTAGACTTTTGACCTTCCTGAACATCTCTTCTTGTTCAGCATTTTTGGCTGGCTTGTCAATTTCGGTTGAGAGATCAAAACGAGGAGCAGTTGAATTAATTTCGGAGGCTTTGAGGGTGGGCTCCGGGGGGTAATATTGGTTGTCTTGGGCTTGGAATGTAGGCTCACTGGGAGATTTGTGAAATATAGCAGGGGGAGGTGCTACGAAAACAGGAGTCATAGGTGTAGGAAAGTACGGAACTGGTTTCGGGGGTGGAGATTGAGGTATCTGAGAGGTGGTGCCTCGGTAGTGCTGGTAAATGGGGAAATTTGGGGATAATTCAGTTGTAATATTATCCTGAGTTTGGGTTGTTGATGGAGCAGGGTTATTTGGGTAAGATGGGGGTAACTGTCCTGTAGACCAGGCTTGGTACATCTCAGCCATTTGCTGCTTGAGTTTAAACATCTCTTCTTTCATTTTCTCGACATCCATCTCCTCTAGCTCCATACCTGTGTCAACATCTGGGATAGACATACTTTCGGGTATTGGTCCTTTTGATATTGTGTGATAGTGATAATATGCCAATATACTCTTTAGAGAAACTAACTGCTTGAATTCTGAAAATGAACAAACTTGTTAGTTTTGAGAGTTTAACACATATATAATCACACGTTGAGATGCAATGCTCCTAGACAAATAATCCCTTTCTATTATGCATTTGCTCGGCTGCTTGTGTCGTCCCAGCTTTCTTGAAATTTGTTATTCACTTTTATTTATTATATATATCTTTCATCGTGGTGGTTGAATCTTAGAGATTGCCTACGTATCATGCCCTTACATGAATCAGACCTTGCGTAGTTCGGACTAAAGGCAATCACTTTTATTCATTACACAAAGATGGAATTACATTTGAAAACTTTAAGAAAATGGCTTGAAACACACACACTTAAATCAAAATAAAAGATACAATTCTTAACATCTCACAACGTGCCCCACTTTCCACTTGTGTTGTATATTATTAGACTATTTGTTCAATATGGAGCTTGACCTGGATGTCCTCCCAGCGTACGATACATCCTTTCCAATTCCAATGCTAGATGACGGGCAAAAGTGGGTGCATGTTCTGTAAACCTTTCATAGTCCATTCCCTGACAGTTTACATAACTCTGAGAAGTGTAGACCGCCAGGTCGTGGATTTGTGCCCTGAAATCTTGGAGACGTTGGTCTTGGTTCTGCAATTGCTGCTGACGAGTGGTGGCTATATCTCTGACACGATTTTCCCGATCTAGAGCTGATTCTAATAGAGCTCGGAGTCTGGCCTGTTCTAATCTTGCTTGCGCTCTTTCCCTGTCGAGGTCTGCTTGTTGATGTTCTCTGTTGCATCTTCTCGCCTCTTCTAGTTGTGCACGAAGCTGGTCTTCTGATTGCATCCAATAGTCTTTTTCCTTCTTGAATTGTGCCTTGTCTTTTTCGGATTGCCTATCTTGGCGTTCTTTGTTAGATCTGGCTTCCTCGTTTAATTGTTGGATCCTTTCTTTTGCTTTGCTCAATGCCCTTTCGTTTTCCGCAAGAATGGAATCATAATCTTGCATTTTTTCAAAGAGATTGGCGATGGTTTTTTGATCCTTCCAGCTCCTTTTTGGCATTTCAGAAACTCTTTTCATTTTTTGGAAACGAGCATGAAGATTTTCATTCTCACAAGCTAGACTTTTCTTCTCGCCTTCGGCTTCTTGTGCTTGCAAATCTTTCTCCAAACTGAGGCTTCTCAGATTTTCTTTTAGGGCATGGATAGTTGCTTTGTACCCTTTTTCTTTTTCTCCCCAGATCAACCGCTCTTGGATTTTATCATTGATGTTTTGAACATGGGGTCTTTTTGTTGGCCTTCTAAGCTCAGGTTCTGGTACATCATCCACGCGAGACCGTTTTTCGAACCACCTTGCATATCCAGGATTTATCTCACCCTTTGTAGTGTCTAGGACTTGAGTATCACTTTTCAAGTATCGGCACCAATTCCACATCTGCTGAAGTAGAGCCTCGGGAATAGTGGCTTCTGGGTGTAATTCGATTACTTGCATACTCAAATCTTCATCATCAGGAACTATTTGATATCTCCCTAGTTGCCTTAGGACTCTTAGTGGCGCATATGGCTGAATGCTTCTCAATCCCAATAGTAGTAGATAACTATTTGAGGTTGACATGTGTATTACTTCCCTCATCGGGAGCCATCCCAGAGTCCAGTCAATTTGATTTGCCGTTAAAGCCTTTAGATGAGATACCCATGCTTCTATTCCTTCTGGAGCCTGATAATTTTTTGTTCTTTCCTCATAGCTCTCGATGCAATTATCATTGTTTGACCCATACTGTATGATCTTGGGCTGTTGTTGGAGATGCTCCATCACCCACATTTGCAACAAAATTTTGCATCCTTCGAAGACCTTTGCTCCTGATTTACATAAAGTCAAAGCCCGATAAATGTCTGATAGAATGATGGGGACAAAGGTGTGATTTTCTTTGGTGGTGAGGATTTGCACAATTTTTGCGGTGCGAATATCAATTGTTCACTCTTTGTTTGGAAAGACCATGACTCCTAGAAAAGCCACCATGAAAGCAAAGCGACGGTGAATCTGCCAAGTGTCTTTGTTTTGCTTATTGGTAAGGCCTTTCTCATAAATTTCGAACCCATCTGACTTTCCGAACCTTGAATACAAAAAGTTGAAGGAACAACATCCATTGATGACATTGCTTTTCCTGATTTGACTGCTGATGTTCAGAAGACCGAAGAATCGATGTACCGAAGGAGCCTTTGTGAATATCAAGCTTTGATTTCTTAGACTTCCGTCAAAACCAGCATATCCAGCTATCTCCTCTAATGTAGGAGTAAGCTCGAAGTCAGAGAAACGAAAGACATTGTGAACAGGGTCCCAAAAAGTTACTAACGCTGCAATCAGATCATCACGGGGTTTAACTTTCATAATGTCCGTGAGATTTCCCAAATGCTTGACGACCCATTTTTGACCATCTTCGCCTAAATCATACCACCACATTTGAAGTTGAAATAGAAATTCTTCTGTACTCGTGGACGAGGGGCTTTGTGTGGTGCTCATTTTGTATCTGAAATTTAATTTTAATAAAGTCAAAAATTCATTTTGAAAATTTATACTAAAAAAATCATTTTCGAAATTTTTTATTTATTAAATACCTTTATTTCAAAATTTAAAACTATTTTTTCTTTTTTTTTGATTTTTTTTTTTAAAAAAAACAACCCATTTTATTCCTCTCTTCTCATCATGATTTCATTTAAGCTGGTCAACAAGCATGTTCGAGGCAAATGAATGCACAAGTAGCAAGTAGGATGCATCAGGATGGTCTTTTTGTTTCGGGTTCACCTGTCCTAGACAGACCCAACCCCTGTGTTGAGTCTCCAAGGCCAAATGTGTATGATGCAAATAGACGTTCCTACTAGGGATCTGGTACATGGCTGAGTTATTCTAAGTGTAAAACCTTAGGTTGATTGTTCTAAACCTGGCTTACCCAAACGGACAGTTTGAGCCGAAGCGGGGGCAACGTACCGGGAGCACGAAAGTCTGCCCGGCCTAGTTACTTGTCCCAACTCCGTCTTATTTGGTATGACTTTAACAGAAAGGTGGGTCACGCGCACGTGTACACCATAAATTCAGAAGAATCAGAAAGAAGGGGGTTTCGTAGCAGTTGTATATATTCATAATTCAAATAATATTAAAGCGGTAAAAAAAACATTTAGCATATTAGCATATAAACAGTTGAAAATCATATAGTAAATAAAGCCAATAAACACAGATATTTTAAACTCGAATTCTTTAAACCCTGAACCAATGGTTCTGGGTTACAGTAACAGCAAATCCCCAGCAGAGTCGCCAGAGCTGTCGCACATCCTTTTTACCGCACCCGCGGGGCGCGTGGGGAGTTTTCTCCAATTGAAGGACAGTCGAAACGGGATTTTATTTAATTATTTCAGAGTCGCCACCTGGGAATTTTAAGGCGTCCCAAGTCACCGATTTAAATCCCTGAATCGAGGAGAATATGACTCTGTTTATTATTCTGCGAACCACAAATCCTGAGTAAGGAATTCTGTTAATCCGGAAGAAGGTGTTAGGCATTTCCGAATTCCGTGGTTCTAGCACGGTCGCTCAATTGTTTTTATTATTGGCTTATCTTGATTTTTAAATATATATTGCAGGATTTTGTCACCGCTTCTGTTTATTGTTTATGACGAATTACGCGTACGTATATTCGTATTATATACCTTTTATAATTACAGAGGATCGTGCCACGCATACGTGTACACAATAAAATTGTTATGTTTTTATTTAAAAAACATATGTTCGAAATTTAAAATAAAATCAGGAACATCATCACCCTTGTATTTAGACAATGAACTGCACATCTAGGGTTATATGAAATTATTTTAACATCCTTGGAAAAATCTTTTTCTTAAATATTCGCTCGAAATTGCGCTTACGCATAATCCGAATTTTCTTTTAAAAATATAGTCAGGGTACGCGAACGCATCCCTAATTGCGCAAAATTTTTGTAATAATATTATGGATTTTCCACAAATTTTTTTATTATATCTACACATTTTATATGAAATTCCTGAAAAATTCACATTTTAGGGGATGTCTTTAAATTCTTAAAAGAATTCACAATTTATTAAGTATTGCCCGTTGACTATAATTTCCGAGTATTAATTATGTTCATCCCAAGACTATTCAAATTCAAAGTAAAATAAGAACATGATTAATACTATCCTTCACAAATACAACATATACATATACCAAAGGATGAATGCCATATGAAACTCACAAAAATAATTTATGAAGGGAAGAAGTATTTTTGAACAATTTTTATTTATTTTAATTAATGCAAATTCTACTTTTATTTACCATTGATATAAAGTGTTGTGATTTGTTCTTATACATATCACCTCATTCTCACATGCTTGTTTTTGATCCAGAATTATAATTGCTCCGTTTATTTATAACGATAAATAATCAAATTGATGAGAATAGAGTTATTATGCAAATTGATTCAATTCGAATTGTATTACATACAACATAGTTGTACGCCTAAACATTCATAATATTCTTAACATCATGACGAGCTATACCAACTTACTTTACTCATATGATTATACCTGTCATCATACCATATAATAACTTATACTAATCTAAACAAAATCATATTTGTTACAAGATATACTACTAATGTAACTTCTTAATATTTTCATTCTACTTTACATTTAGCTAATGGTATTATGGGATGTAATCAATGGCCCATTTTTATGCCTTGCTCCCTGTTTTGACAATTCACATATACCTATACCCATGAGATTTCGGAATGACTAACATTATTACAAAGCTTTATATGAATTTCAAAATAAGACAATTAACTCATAGCTATCAAATTGAATTCACTACTAGTTAACTAACATAAAACAGAAAAAATAAAATTTAAACTAATGAACTTGGACAATTGGAAACAGAATTGCAATTCAGGCTTCATGGATTTGTCATGTTGAATCTCTTTTCAACATAAAATTCAAAAGATAAGTACCTGGAAATGAAGGTAGAAGAAGTAAATTTCAGCAGTAACAACAGTACCAAAATACTGGCAGAATATCAGTATTTCCACAGATTTGAGCAATAACAAGACCCGAGAAACCTAGATTCACAAGAGTAAAGCTTCTTAAAGAACTTCAGATTTTAAAACCAAATAGTATCAGTACACAGACCCGGACAGATTCCAAAAAGAACAACAAAGGTTCAGATTTTTTTTTTCTTTTCTATTTTTTCTGTTTCAGCTTCACCGTGTGTGTGTGTGCGCGAATACTTTCTTTTCTATTTCTTTTTCTAAAAGAGCTCCTAAATCAGATTTCTTCTCCTTTCAAAATCAGATTTTTCTTCTTAAAATCTTTCTGTTTTAAAATCTGCCTCTTATCAGATTTTTTCTCTTTCAAAAATGTCTCTCCAGCTCTCTTTGAAAACTGATCTCTCTTTCAAAATCTCTCTGAAAACTCCTCAAAACTCTTCCTTCAAATCAGTCCCAATCCCCTCTATCTTATACAGGTCTGTCTGGACCCCTTTTATCTTTTAAAAAACAGAAAATTTCCATTAAAAATCTGTTTTTCCACTTTAAATCCCATTAAGCTAACTTTTCCCTGATTTTCAGCAACCCATTACCCTTTGTTTCCCATTACCCCATTAAATTAAAAGCCACTAACACTCCACTATCAGCACACTACTATCCTCACTGTTTCATTACCAGTAGTACCCCTGAAAGCTTACTGTTATTACTGCCCTCAAGGAAATCAGAATCTGATACAAAAATAGATTTTAAAATTTGTTCAAAATCGATTATCCTTCTGAATTAAACAGCTATAACCAATCCTATCAAGTTCTGGACTAAATCTTGACTGAGAATGCACTTTTCTAACACAATGGTATCTAACCAACATTTGTGAAATTGAAATTAAACCTAATATCACAACAAATTATACTGAATTCAACATAGCAAGTCAAACTGAATTTCAGCATTGAACTAAGATCAAACATACACAGGAGTATTGTCAATATACTGACAATGCCCTGTTTAGAAAACAACATATACAGCATACATTTGAATTCATTGATTCGCAAACAAACATGATTTAATTGACGAGTATTAATCAGTTTACTATTTACAACATTTGTCCATAATCAGTCTAAAAAAAACAGACTGTTTCAATCAACATTATTATAAATGAGAATTCACAATATAACTAATCGACGAACTTAATCGAGTTGATTAGTTACATTGTGAATAATCACAACCAACAGAAACAGTTTCATATTCTGATCATATAGACGAGTATGATACAGTATAACAACAAAAGATGGGAAAATTACAGACTAATGAAACAAACATAAAATACACGTAAAATACACAAAAGAAAAATAGAAAAAATACCTCTGAATCTTCAAATTTATTCAGGCACAGACTCAACTTGAATTCGGACATTTTTTAGGCTGAGCAGACTTTATTCGAAGTATTCTCAGTTGAGAATACCTCGATTAAAGTCTATTAGACCTCAATCCTTCACTCGAATCAGAAAAATTCCAAGATTGGAAAATTTTTAGGGTTTCAGGTTCTTGGATCTTAAATCCGAACATTTCCGGGCTGATTCGAAGGGAACCAAAGATGACACAAGGGTGAGGGGAGCCTAGGGGTCATTTGGTGTCATTTTAGAACAAGTCTGAGTTTGTTCTTGTTTGGTCCGAATCTTCAAAAGAAGATTCGAGAAGCTCGGAAGTGATTCGAGCCAAACAAGCAACAGATCCATACCTAGGGTGGTTAGGGGAAGCTATGGTGTTATTTTGGAAGCCATTGGAAAGGTTGGAGTTTTCAGACCCACCTTCGATTTAGTATTCGAAGAGTTGGGGTCTGATTCGAAGAAAACTAAGGTTAGATCTGTGTAGAGGATGTTCAGGGGATTCTAGGGTGTTATTTTGGTGACCGGCGGCGTTGATGCCGCCGGGTTTCAGGCGGTGGGATTCTAGGGCGGCTAGGGTTAGGAGTGGGGGTTTGGGGACGATGATGAACAGTGAGAGGAGGGGGGGGGGTGTTCAGTTCGGGGCCGGGGTAGGGGCTTGGGACTTATATAGGGGTGGGGTGGATTGATATTGTCCGTTGGATTAGGCAGGATGGACGGCTGAGATCTATTCACTTAACCAAACGATGTCGTTTGGTTTAAGTTAGGGGGACGGGTTGAACCGGGTATTAGATCGGGTAAGGGTCTCGGGTTAGGGTGATGAAATCTTGGCCGTTGGATGGACTTAATCCAACGGCCCTTGATGAAGGATGATGAAACGTCGTCGTTTGACGTAGCCGAATTGGATCGGACAGGCTTGTTTGGATTGGGCTGTGGGGGGAGTTAATTTGATTTGGGCCTGGATTTTAATCCAGGTCCAATTTTGTATATATATATATATTTTTTTTTCTAATTTAAATTTCTAATTTTAATTATAAAACAATTTTAACTTCACAAAAATATATTAATTACTCTATAACAATTATTTAACACATAGACAAAACATCAATCACACAATGGAATATTTAAAATAGAACTATTGCATATTTTTTGTGATTTTATTTAAATTATCTTTTAAATACATGATTAAATCCTATATGCATGCAACATGTATTTTATTTTAATTTTCAATTTATTATGACAAAGTAAACATTTACGGACATAACACAAATATTTAACACCACGCAAATTCAAGAATTACACAGTAAAAGAAATTTATTTTATTTTTTGATTTATTTTGGAGTAGTTTTCGTAAGGCAAAAATCACGTGCTCACAGTTGGTACTCGGTTGAGTAAGGTACCGGGGTCCTGTCACGGCCCATCGGTTTGAGTCGTGACAAAAGTGGTATCAGAGCAGTTTTGTCCTAGGAAATCTACAAGCCGTGTCTAGTAGAGTCTTGTTTATGGGTGTGTCGTGAACCACACATATAAGCAGGAGGCTACATGGCATTTAAGACTGTCACTCTTTCTTCTTACTCTAGATCGTGTGGTAGAGCTCACTTATAAGAATTCAAGTCCTGAACTTCTATTTTTATTCGTAATAAGACAATGCCTACATTCAGAAAGATTATCGATAAGACATATAGTTGTGGAAGTGTTGAATTAGAGGAACTCGATTTTGTATCATGCTTATGATAAGTAAATGTGAGATCTTCAGCAGATCATGTGCGTACTGAAAGGTGTAAGCCTCTTGATAAGAAACCTTAAGGCAAGAATGCCTATCCACCTTTATGATGAAAGAAAATGAGAGATTAAAAAGATAAATACAAGTTTCAATGAGCAAAAGAAGCAAGATAAAGAATAGTACGAGGCGTCCAGTTAACAAAGGATAACAGTGTTTATAATTCAGGCAGAGGCACATAAGCTTTTTGAGTTATATTCAATAGTAACGGAGGTATATACAATTGGTCGCACCCATTACAGATATGCCCTATGGGGGTTAATAGAAGTAGTATAGAAGATATGATGGATGAATTGTTTGTGACAGTTGACATTTCCAAAGGATATTGCAAATGTGCTAATAGATCTCCTTGTGAGACACTCAGATGGTACACTTTAAAATAGTGTAGCCAGAAATAAGTACTACAAAGACATGCACTATAAACCTTAAAGGGATACATATTACCTTAGTGAGCTCGCGTCCCTAGTAAAACGAGAACGTTAAGCAACTTGAAGAGTCACTAGAGGGAGAAAAGGGAAGCTAAAAGCAAAAGAATGTTTTGTTCGAGTTTTTAAAATAAAGTGATAGGCATAAATGTTGGCGGGAAATAAGAAAAGAGTTAATGAAACATTATGAGTAAGATGTGGTACATGGATGACAATGGTAGATGAAAAGATGACAATGTTACAAAATCTATAGTTAAGTGAAGGAAGAGACGAGGGGTGACAGGTCTTAGGACAACAAAAGAGTATAGGCCATACAGTCATGTCCTCATTTCGAGAAATAAGTCCACAACTCTAGTGCGATTACCAAGAGGAAAAGTTAGACCCCAGAGTAACAAGAAATCAGTATGGGCTGGTGAATAAGATAAACTAAATATGAATTAGGGACAGAGAGATTTGGTAATAGTCAGCATCATGAGAATTTCAGATCACATTCTGGAAATAATAGGACGGACAGCAGAAGAGGGTTCATGAGAAATTCAGAGAATGGTCATTCAGGAAGAAGCTTCCCTAAAGCAAGTAATGTTAACAAAGTTAAGCTTAAGGGACCGTATGTACAATTTACATTAAGTGTCACCCTCGCGAGTAAAAGGATTTGTAATCCTTGGTATAGAAGGATTGCCGCAAGGCGAGTAATTATCATTGATATTTATAAACGACGCCAAAGATGAAGAGGTAAAATAACTATAGGTAGATCCTCGTGGCTTCAGCTCTTGGTACACCCCTAAAGGGGGGAATATTAAGTGACATGGCATTAAGTCAGAATTAAGTGGTTCTAGTTAATATGGAATGGTAAAGGAAGAATGTGATAAATGAAAGAGGAATGAGAAGACACTTATCCAAATCTTACAGATACGCTACGATTCAAGAATATTGTGCAAGCACAACGTCAAGGAGAGGAAGTAAAGGTCCCAGCCCGAGCTGTTATTAATAAATAAGGAGCCAGTGCGAAACGTAAGTTAAAACAAAGTAAATAACCCAAGAAAGATTACGAGGAATATTGATATGAGAATTGGCCAACGAATAGTTAGTAATTGGTTAGGAAGATCTCAATTATGGCTAAACAGGGGGTTACAGACGAGTCATCAGATTGTGTAAGATAATCATAGTAGAACCCAACATGGAGAATTCAGCCTCGAAGAATATCATTATAATACTTGAGGTATATTCAAACAAGAGTCGGGGTAGTTAAAGGTACCGCATGAGTGTACAGGGATAAAAGAAAGTGCCACTGGGAAGGCAATCAAAATACCAGTTCAGAAGCAACCATACAAGCACAAGGGCATGGAAGTAAGCAACTACAGATGATTATAAGCAAGTAAGGACATCAAAAAGGTCCGTAATAAGCTCACAACTTTATGATAGTCAATGGTTCTCCCTAAGTACTACAACAAAGGACTAGCTGAGGAGATATGAAAGAAGGCTTCAACCTAAGCACAACGACCTAAAGAGGAAATGGTCATGTAACAACAATCTCGCAACAATATTGTAAGCATTTCAAAGGAGAGTGGCACCTACCGTGACCAATGAACGGGAAGTAAGAATTAAAAGTAATATTCGAGATCATATGAGTTGTATAAAAATTCTGGCAAGTGTGGGCACTAAGATAAGCTAAGTATGGACGCAACGAGGGGGCAGAAAGACCAGGAAAAGTAATAGCTTATGTTGAAAGAAAGCTAAGATGGAACGAAAGAATTATTTGATCAATGATCCAGAGTTAGTACCTTATGGATACACTCAAGATTTTGGAGCATTATCCAGGCAGCATATTTGTTGATAATCATTTAGCCATAGAAGACTCCGGTATAAGTTAAAAGAAAGAATTAAGCCCAGGGCATAGACAAAGGATTAAATTGTTAGAAGATTGTATCATGGATATTCCATAACGCCCATGAAATGCTAAGGTAATAACTGATACCATGAGCCACAGATCGGAAGATAGCTTAAACCTACGTAAAGGCTGATCAGAAGGAAGAGGAAACAAAAGAATTACATCACCTAAGTAAATCAAGAGTCTGATTATTGGACCTAGAAAATTATAGAAGTTGTGCTGGAGAACATGACAGAATCACTCTTAATATCAGATGTTCAAGAGAAATAACACAACAACCATAATCTATAATG
This sequence comes from Nicotiana tabacum, assembly GCF_000715075.1. Classification (NCBI taxonomy): domain Eukaryota; kingdom Viridiplantae; phylum Streptophyta; class Magnoliopsida; order Solanales; family Solanaceae; genus Nicotiana; species Nicotiana tabacum. Next base: position 107,304,007 of record NC_134090.1, read on the forward strand.
GCTCTACAAGAAAGCCAGTTAGAAGAAGTAACAGCCTCATACGAAGTCAGTACGAAGATCCCACCGGATTGTGTATGTACCAGAGATGCAAGTATTATAATAGAAATTCAAGTTATGGACAAGAATTACACCTAGGTGGAAGGGAGGTCACGAAAGAGATAGAAGATACGATACGAGATTTTATGGTAAGTAAGGTAAAGATGAACAACATACGAGATACCTAAAGGCAGAATATCGTGAATAGTCCATACTTCGGATAGAAGGCTATAAGCACAGGAATCCAATAACCAGGAATGATAGCGGCGTCGTCAGCGGCATGTCTTCCAGCCTATGGTTTCTAAGTACTGAGAGATCTAGTTAAGAGAATAAAGAAAACTTGGAGACGATGTGATGTCTCGCTTGAAATTCCAGAATAACATAAGGAAATCTAAGGTGCAAGCAAGTTGAAGGAAAGTTTATATATGAATATGTATAGGTCACAAGCTAAAGTATGGTAGAACGACAAAGTTTTAAGAAAACATGAGTAAGGATGAGGAAACACAAGTGAAAGGTGATGAGAATGGTTAAGTCCTCAAGATTAAGTCTATGAAAACAAGAGAGATAATGGTTTCTCTAAGTTATTGAAAGTTCAGTATAGCCTTAATGAACTCAAAGGAGTCTAAGATTAATCACATTTAGAAAAAATGAAATGCTGACCTAGTAATAAAATGAGGGTATAATTGTGACAGATAAAGGATGACGTTTGGGCCTTCGTTTGAATAATGATTTGAAGAAAAAAAGAAAATAGAAGAAGAGAAGGAGAAAAGATTTCGCTGGAGGCAAGAAATTAGGATACCCCCATAAGGTGAATCACATTGAGACACTATGAAATACAATTATGGGAATTACTTTGAATATTCCTCAATACAACGTAAGCCCTAGCGGTGGTGTATTACGTACAAAGTTTTAAGTCTTAAAGTAAAGGATTATAAATCAACATTGAGGCGAATCAACAATGGTTAAATATAAGTTATAAAGTATGACATGAGATTAGGCCATGATTCTTAAGACGAACGGTAATGAAGGGGCATTGAAGGACTGAGATTTATACCTAAAGGGTAGGCAACAAAAGTAACTGGGAATTTGGTAAGCATACCGCAGTAAAGGTAGATTGAAGCAAAACTTATGGTATACTATAACCCATGGAAATGCAGTAAAGTCGTATGAATGGATAACCAGATCTATGAAATAAGATATGGCCATATTCACAAGTTCTACAAAGTATCGAGCAAAGGACTTCAGTATACCTATAGAGGCCTAGAGAGGTATCCTATTAAGCCTTATATATACAAAGTAAGGCCTAGAGACTAACTAAAAGATAAAAGGAAAAAAGAAAGATGAATCGCATAAGTGCACCTATAAAGCTAGGGTCATATAGGCTTCATGACAGGAGGTAACAGAAGTTGCAAGATTAGGAAGATTTCGACCACAAGTCATGATATGAGCAAAAAGACTAAAGGGGGGAATACCCTAGACTTTGGATTTATTCACAGAAGCAACTGCTTAAATGGCAATAAGAGTATTAAGGTATTCACAAGAGCTATAAGTTACGAAAATGATAAGAACATCAGTCAACATTCAAGGGCGAATGTTCCAAAGGGGGGAATGATGTTACGCCCTGCAATATTACGTCGATATTACGTTCGGCAGTATTATATTACGACAATGTTATGCTCTGCAGTAATATATTACGATGATGTTACCCTCTGCAGTAATATATTATGATGATGTCGTGTCTTGCAGTATTAAGTTACGATAGTGTTGTACCCAACAGTATTACATTACGGTGATGTTATGCTTCGCAGTAATAAGTTATGATGATATTGCACCCTGCAGTAATGTACGTTGAATTTGTCATAAGGTAATTGACATCAGTCCAAGAAAAAGGTTATTTGGGGATTATAAGTGATGAGTAAATTCGTGAAGGTAAGAGGGTAAGTAATATCGAACAAAACAAATGTTGTCGAAGTTTGGCATGTTGTGGTAAAATACGGCCCGAGCTAAAATACCCGATATTTATGGACTAGTGTCACACAAGGTACTACATGGCCATAATAGTAAGGTGTATAAGGTATGTGGAAAGTGAGTAATATTTTAAGTAATTTGTGGTAATTTTTAAAGTATATGAGTAATAAATTAATTACCGGATAACGAAACATTACCCGGTTAACTAATAAGTGGATAAGATTAAATCCCTTCCCAACTAAACGTGGCAGAAGGCCACTATTTGAGAAATTGACTCATATTGATTTATGAGTAGGTGGCATTATTATCCTTTTCACTTATTAGAAAAGCCAATGTCTTGGCACATATTACTGAATATCAAGTGATGCTCTCATTAAGGTCTTCTGTTTATACTGAATTCAATATGCTATTTTGTTTGAAAATTGTAAAATGAAAGCACGTTTCTCTTCAAGATGAAGATAATAGCCGATTTTTCTAACTGCAGAAGTGAAATTTTACTATAGAAATTGTGGACAGGAAGGGCATAGGAGTAACTACTGTTCCAAAATTCGTGACAACACTTCATACTGTATTAGCAACGTAGGTTCTTGGTTTAGCAGAGGAGTTCGTACAAAATTATACTGTATAATAGCAACGGAATTTTGCGGTTCTAAATGAGTACAGTGCAATATTTTCCAAGAATATTATACGGAGTTTTCCCTACTCTAGGTATGTTAAGGCTATCCCTTCTTTCTTTTGGCATGATCCTCACGATACGAACGAAACGTGCAAATGCATAAATTCCATGAATGACTCTATTCATAGAAGCATTAGAGACATCTATGTTCTGGAATTTCCACGTGTCATAATATTTTATCATCTGTTCATGGGTCTCAGAAAAAAATATGAAAGTTGAAAAGAGTTTACTTTATGATATTACTCAAAGGCAAAATGATCTTATAAAGCTCCAAAAGATTTTATTAACGTACTTTTCATGCATTGCATTCATGTGCATTGACCCATGACCAGATAACGTTATATACGCGTATATATGTAAATATATGTATATGGGATATGGGAAAAGGTTACGGCGTTATATATGCACCACCACCTGATCAGCTGGTATATGATGATGATGTTGCCCACAGTGGCCGAAATATGATTCAAACGACGTTATATATGCGTATATATGTATTTAAACGGAGTTATATACACGTATATATGTATGTATATATATGTATATGGGATATGGAAAAGGTTATGGTGTTATATACGCACCACCACCTGATCAGCTGGTTTACGATGATGATTTTGCCCACAGTGGCCGATATGACATGATGGGATGCCCTCAGAGGCTGATGATGTTATGAAGCATGTACCTATGCACGACATGACATTCATAAGTAATTGCATGATGCTAAAAGTAATTTATGATTTACAAGGTTATTCAGACTTACATGTTGAGTCATGTACTCTATATTTCTTCCATGTCTCTTATGGATTTATTTATGTGCCTTACATACTCGGTACATTATTCGTACTGACGTCCCTTTTGCTTGGGGACGCTGCATTTCATGCCTGCAGGTCCCGATAGACAGGTCGAGAGCCCTCCAAGTAGGCTATCAGCTCAGCGGAAGATGTTGGTGCGCTTTATTTGCTTCGGAGTTGCTCGTTTGGTTAGTATAATTTAGACGTGTATTTTTTGGTGTGAGGGGACTCTTTCTCGACCTTTATGATATTTATGTACTCTTAGAGGCTTGTAGACATATGTCGTGTACGTGAAAGATTGTACGACCTTATGGGCCTATGTTCTAAATTTATAAATGATAATGTTGGCCTATTAGGCCCGTATGTCACGTGTATATGATGATGTAATAAGAAAGATACGTTATGTTGGTACTCGGTTGAGTAAGGTACCGGGTGCCCATCACGGCCCATCGATTTGGGTCGTGACATAAATACAATAACAAACGAGTCGAGATAAGGCTGGAACACACTGTTCATCAAATGTATGAACACCGCTGGGGCATTGGTCAGCCCAAAAAACATCACAGGGAACTCATAATGACTATATCGGTTCCTAAAAGCTGTCTTAAGAATGTCCAAGTCCCTAATCTTCATTTGCTGATACACTGACCTGAGATCAATCTTGGAGAACACCCTCGCTCCCTGAAGCTGGTCGAATAGATCATCAATGCGCGACAAAGGATACTTGTTCTTGGTTGTGACTTTGTTCAACTGCATATAATTAATGCACATTCTCATAGTGTCATCATTCTTCTTCATAAATAGAACAGGTGCACCCCAAGGTAATACACTAGGCCTAATAAACCCCTTTACAAGGAGCTCCTGAAGCTGCTCCTTCAATTCTTTCAACTCAGCCAGTGCCATACGGTACGATGGAATAGAAATAGGCTAAGTGCCCAGCACCAAATCAATACCGAAGGCAATATCCCTATCTGGCAGCATGCCCGACAGGTCTGCAGGAAACACATCCATAAAATCACGCACAATCGGAACATAATCAATAGTAAGGGTCTCTACACTGACATCTCTCACAAAAGCCGAATAGGATAAACAACCCTTCCCAGCCATCCGCTGGGCCTTCAAGTATGAAATCACTCTACTGGGGACATAATCTAAAGAACCTTGCCACTCAATTCAAGGCAACCACCGTATCGCCAATGTTATAGTCTTAGAATGACAGTCTAAAATAGCATGATAGGGAGACAACCAATCCATACCCAATATCACATCAAAATCAACCATACTAGGCAGTGGAAGATCCACTCTAGTCTCCAATCCCCCAATGGTCACTACACACGACCTATACATATGGTCCACAATAATAGTATCATCCACTAGAGTAGATACATGAATAGATAAAGCTAAAGACTCACAGGGCATATCCAGATAATAAGCAAAATACGAGGATACATATGAATAGGTGGAAGCAGGGTCAAATAATACAGAAGTATATTAGTGACATACTAAGACAATACGTGTGATCACTGTGTCTGAAGCAATGGCATCTGGTCTGACAGGAAGAGCATAGAAACGGGCATGACCTCTTCCTGATTGGCCTCCCCCTCTTGGGCGACCCCTAACTGACTGAGCTCCACCCCAAGCTGACTGGCTGAGTGGTGATGTAACTGGTGCTGAAGACGCAGCCTGAACCCTCTGTTGCGCTGCACCTCCCTGACGATGAGGACACTGCCTCCACATATGCCCAAACTCCTCACACTTAAAACAACTCCCTGGTATTGGTGGTAGGGACTGAAGGGAGCCCCGAGAACCGGGATAACTGGTAGAAGAACCTGCCATAGACGAGCACTGAACTGATGGAGCACCAGACGAACTCTGAGCTGGAAGGGCACTGAGAGATGAGTGACCATGCTGAGAACTGTGGAAACCATAGGCAGATTATGCACCATGGTGGGCTGGGCGGGCCGTCTGAGCATGTCTGAAGGGACGACCTCTGCCGTGGTAAAACTGACCTCCGGAAGGAACACCACCAAAATTACCGGATCCATGAGGCCTCTTGGCCTCCCTATTTACTCGCTCCTAGCGGCGAATCGACTATATATTCCGAGCAATGTCAATAACCTCCTCAAGAGAAGCACCAGATACCTTCTCCCTAGTCATAAGAATCCATAGTTGATATGTGAGGCCATCAATGAACCTCCTAATCCTCTCCCTATTTGTGGGAACCAACCAAATATCATGACGGGACAACTCAAAAAATCTCATCCCATACTGCATCACAGTCATATCATCCTAATGCAACTGCTCAAACTACTTGCACAACTCCTCTCTACGTGACTAGGGCACATACTTCTCCAGGAAGAGAACAGAGAACTGCTGCCATGTAAGGGGAGCTGCACCAACAGGCCTACGCCTCTCATAAGCTTCCCACCAAGTGAAGGCAACTCCTGAGAACTGAAAGGTAGTGAACGAGACCCCACTGGTCTCTAGAATACATATTGTACGGAGAATCTTCTGACATTTATCCAAGAAATCCTGGGCATCCTCGCCCTCTACATCGCTAAAAGTCGGAGGCTGAAGTCTACCAAACCTCTCCAATGTACGCTACTCATCATTAGGCATGATAGGAACCACATAGTCCTGAGCAGGTGCAACCGGCTGGGCTGGTGGTGCCCTTGGTGTCTGAAGTCCATGTACCACCTGCTTTAGTGTGCGGGCGGCAAGAGTCTGAGCACCTCCCCCGGCCTAAGAAGTGGTTGCTGCGGCCGGAACAGAGACCACCTAAGCAAGACTGGTGCGCACGGTCAAAATCTGAGCTAAGGCCTTTTAAAGGCCTGGGATACCAACCTATTTAGTGCCTAGGCTGGTCCCCCTGGTGCATCTACAATTGGTACCTGATCCTGGACTAGGCAGCTGGTAGATCTACAGGTGCCGCCCTATCTACTGTGCGGGCTGCACCCCTGCCCCTATTACGGACTCTATCGCAACCTCGGCCACTCACGACCCCAACTAGTGGTACTTATTGCTATCCGTCCTGACTTGTAGCATATGTCCTCACCATCTGTGAGAGAATAGAATAACAAAAGTGTAGTTACTAGTATCAACAGAGTTCGCACGATAGATTACCAGAAAGTGAAGTTTTCCTAAAGGTTCGGCAGCCTCTCGAAGATAAGTACAGACGTCTCTGTACCGATCTGCAAGACTCTACTAAACCTGCTCATGACTCGTGAGACCTATGTAACCTAGGCTCTGATACCAACTTGTCACGACCCAAAATCTCACCCGTCGTGATGGCGCATATCTCAATACTACTAGGCCAGCCGACATTGCAAAACGCTTTCAACAATAACTAGAAATAAATCAAGACTTTAAAAATAACTGAAATATTTGGCATAAAACCGGGTGAAACCCAAAACATAAGTGCGAAAATGAAGCACGACATCGGAGTGTCACTTGTCACGAGCGTCTAACATAACCGATCTGAAAGTAACAAGACTAACATAGTTTGGAATCTAAATACAGAAAATAAGGAAAGATAGGGAAGAAGAAAGCAGGGTTGCGAAAACCGGTAGCTACCTCGCGATCTCCAATGACCAGCTACAAGTACTATCAACAACCTCCGTGTCTAACAACTCCCGGATCTGCACACGAGGCACAGGGAGTAACGTGAATACACTAACTCAGTAAGTAACAATAATAAATAAGGAACTGAAGATAGTGACGAGCTACACAATTTTAGTTCATTTTCAATAATTTCAGAAAGGGAATAGTCATGCTTCCTAAGTTCTGGTAATTCAAGTCAAATTAGTATATTTTTGTCAAGTTTAAGTAAAACCAGACAAGAATATCTTTCAACAGTTTTCAAAACATGGATATAAGGAAACTATGTGCATCAATAATATAATCACTTACTGCCTCTCAGGAAATCATCTATCAATCCTCCCAATCACTCCAGCCTCACAATCACTCATTCCTCTCAGTCACTCATTCCTCACAATCACTCAACAGTCAGCTCTCGACACTCAGCAATCGCACTCAGTAGGTACCTGCTCTCACTGGGGTGTGCAGACTCCAGAGGGGCTCCTTTAGCCCAAGCGCTATATCAAGCCAATCATGGCATAAATCAATAAAATATGTTGCGGCATGCAACCTGATCCTATAAATATCCTCACAATCAGGCCCTCAAAATCACTCAGTCATCAATCTTTCCAGTCTTTCGGGCTCTCAGATATCAAGAAAATCAGCCGAAATAGCAATAACATGATTCATTGAACAGATTAACAGAGACTGAGATATGATATGCGAGTAAAAACTATGACTGAGTACAAATAGCATTTAACAGGCAATTCAACATGTAACGTGGCCCCTACGGGACCCAGCAATGCCGACATATAGCCTAACCATGTTTCTAACATGATTTATAATCAATCTTTCATAACACATAGAGAGCATATTGCTAACAACATGTTGTTCAACTTTACGGTACTATGAGACAGACCAAGTCATAATCCCCTTGGTGCACGTCCACACGCCCGTCACCTAGCATGTGCGTCGCTTCCAAAATAGTCACAAGACACAATGTCCGGAGTTTCATACCCTCAGGACTAGATTTACAACTGTTACTTACCTCAATCCGAGCAAAATCCTACTCCGCGACTCCTTTGCCTCTCGAATCGGCCTCCAAATGTCCCGAATCTAGCCACAAGTGATACAACACTATCAATATATGCCAAAGGAACCAATTCCACCAGAAAAACTACTAAATTTTGACTCAAATCCCGAAATTGGCTTCCCCTAAAATTTTCACCCCAAATCACAATTTAGATGATAAAAATCATGATGTAATCATTGAATTTGACCAAAAACAAGTGAAGAACACTTACCTCAATCAACTCCTTGAATATCCCTTCAAATATCGCCCAAATTCGTGGTCTCTAGCTCAAAATATGAAAATTGGGCTCAAACCCTCGATTTTGAATATAACACTGTCTGCTTGGATTTTCTTCTTCACGAACGCGACAACACTCTCGCGTTCATGTAGACCACTTGGACTGCCTCTTTAATTTACTCTTCGCAAACATGACCTTCTCTTTACGAACGTGAAGCTTTACCAGCTCAAACAATCGCGATCACGACCACCCCTCGCGAACGCATAGAACAAATAGATGGGATTCCCAGCTGCCTCTTCTCTTCTTCGCGAACACAATACTTCTCTCGTGTTCACGATACACTCTACTCCTGAACGTTCGCGAACGCGTCTCTTCCTTCGCAAACGTGAAGAACAATCCTCCCTCGATCTCCAGATGCTCTTCGCGAACGCGAGCCCTGCCTCATGAACGCGTAAGAGGAAACCAACAACAACAAAATACCAGCAAATGAGCTAACATCCTAAGGCCAAAAATGATTCGTTAACCACCCAAAACTCACTCAAGTCCCTTTGGACCTTAATCAAATATACCAACACATCCCATAACATCATAGAAACTTAGTCGAACCTTCGAATCACTCAAAACAACATCAAAATACTAAATTATACTCGGATTCAAGCCTAACAACTTCTAAACTTTTGAATTCCACAAATGATTTTGAAACCCGCTAAACCATGTCTTAATAACCTCAAATTTGCACACAAGTCAAAAATAACACTACAAAGTTAAATCCGAGATTGTTTACCCATAAGTCAATATCCGGTCAACTTTTCTAACTTAAACTTCCTGCTAAGAGACTAAGTGTCTCAATTTACCCCAACACCACTCTGGACCCGAACCAACTGACCCGATAAGATATAATACAGCTGAAGAACACAAATGAAGCAGAAAAATAAGGAACGGGGCTATAACTCTCGAAACGACCGGCCGGGTCGTTATATGAATCCTTTTGGTAAGATCTTCTTTCCCCACTGTTGTATTGTGTATATAAGCTTGCACTTGGCTTTATCAATCATGCAATGTGAATTGACAGGACCTGGAGTAGTCCTTGATGTTACACCTAAAAAGATTAAAAAATTCTCTTCTAACCCATGTAAAAATCTTTTTTCTCTTCTTCTAGCACAACGATTTATGGCTTCTTTGGAAAAATTTAATTCAAAGTATGTACTATAATTGGGTTGTTGTTGTTGTTCTACAATTGAACTGGGACCAATACATATATTCTTTATTTTGTTTATTCTGAAAATTTTATTTTCATCTATATTTTGAGATTGTGGTTGCTAAAGTTTGCTTCTTTTTCATTCATTACTTACATAGTCTGATGAAGAAAATAAGAAGAATCATTATGTTTTTCATCATAGAATACAATAACTAATATTTGTGTATTATTGCAATTGATTGCGGAACCAAAATGTGGTTTTTTTTACTCAAAATACGCAAATAAGTGTAAAAAAAAGTTACCAAACTATATATAACGCCACAAATAGTGGCGCTATACAGTAACGTTAACTGCACCGTTACTGTATAGCGCCACTATTTGTGGCGTTATACTGACACACCTTACATAGCGCCATTAATAGTGGCGCTATACCCCTTATTACCTGAACCCACCAATAATTTCTGGGTTCAATAATTTAAATGCGTATAAAGCCACTTTTTGTGGCGCTATATACAAAAAAAACCCCCGGCTAGCCATTTCCTATATAAATATCGTAGAATCGCCACAACTTCATTCAAATTTTTTTTTAACTCTTGTTGGTTTCTATTGTTGTTAAATTCTCCAGCATTTTTTCATTATGTCTGAAGAACGTAGAATAAGAGTATCATTATATTGGGGGGGTGAGGTTGTGATGGAGAATAACTCTGTGGGCTACAGTTTACCTGCTAAGTGTAATGTTAAATTGCCACTTTCAATAGAGTACGAAACATTGATATCGTTGTTATACAAAAAAATGAGTGTGAGAAAATGTTCAGTGATACTCAAAGTAACCGGAAGATATCCGTATTCCGTTACGCCGCAAGGGGTTGCTTTTTACTCAGAGTTTAACATCGACGATGATGACACTTTGAGTGATTTCTTGAGGACTCCGGACGAATGCCGGGAATTTCTTGTAATCACAATGTTGGAGATGTACATGAAGGTCAAACACGTTCCAAAAAATGAGGTTGTGCGTAGTAGAGATAACCCCCAGTCATCGGGTGGTTATTCTGGATCAGTTTTTGCCGGACATGTTCCGGATGAAAGATTTTTTCTTGATTTAAATTTATCACCGTCGGCGAATGAGCAGCAAGAAAATAATTTATACCCTGCTTTCCATAATTCACAAGAAGAGTGGTAAACTTCAATTTTCATTTGTGTTAATTATGTATATTTTTGCGTATTGAATTAATTTTAACGCTCATTTATTTAATAGGGGGTACCGGCCGGATATGAATTTTACAAGTGACCCATCCGGTAGTCATCACCTAACTGAAAACGTCCATCATGGAATGTCATCACATTACGACTTGTAAGTGAAAAGCTACAGCCATATATAAAGCATTTATTAATTTAGTAGCTTATATTTTTGTTGAAATGTGCAGTGAAAACGAGCAAGTTGAACTACCCGTACTCACTCAATTGCCCGAAAACGACGTATTACATCAGGATCTGGCAGATGAACAAAGTGAGGAAGAGAACAACGATTACGATAACAATGTCGATGAATCGGGAGACGAGACACCATTTGCTCGTGAGTATGGTGATGAAGAGGACGAGGAGGAAGGACCCGATTTGAAGAGAGCCCCCATAGACGAAAAGTGAATGAGTCTGAAGTGCCGTTTCATTCAAGGGAGATTCCTTATATTAATAACTTGCCAGCCGTGCCGGATGTGGAAGCTCTCACAAGGGATTTTGATGAAATCCGGACAGCAATGTGGGATGAGTCTAGACCAACGGTGCTTGCAAAGGGGATGCTTTTTCCTGATAAAGCACGTGTAAGCAGGGCTTGTAAAATGCACAATGTTAAAGAGTGTCGTGAGATTCAGGTATCGGAGTCAAGTCCGACGGTATACAAGGCTATTTGCCGCAGGTGGTTTTGGCCATGTAATTGGATGTTGCGTGCGTCGAAGAAGAAAATAGGTATGTGGAAAGTGGGTAAATACATTCCCACCCACACATGCGAAATGGACACTTTCAATGGGAATCACTTCAACTTGGATATTGACTTGATATCTCTTGTACTTATTCCGCACATCAAAGCGTCCATAAGGTATAAAATCAAAGAGTGCATTACAGCAGTCCACCAGGAATATGGCCACACAATTACTAAAAGAAAGGCATATCTTGGGCGCAAAAGAGCGTTTGAAATAGTCTATGGTAACTGGGATAAGTCATTTGCAAATCTGCCTAGCTACATGGCTGCACTGCAGCACTTTAACCCCGAAACAGTTATTGAATGGAAGCTTGAGCGGAGTCCGGGTAAACCAGAATATATATTCAATTATGTGTTCTGGGCGTTTAAGCCAGCAATTGATGGTTTTCCGTATTGCCGGCCCGTAATATCCATAGACGGAACTCATGTCTATGGAAAGTACGATATCAAGCTATTGATAGCCATGGCAGTGGATGCTAATGGACAGATATTTCCTCTAGCCTTTGCTATTTGTGCAAATGAAAGCACAGATACGTGGACAATGTTTTTGAACCACTTGAAAGAGCATGTTGTCAAACATCGTTCAGGTATTTGTCTAATATCTGATCGGCACGGGGGTATATTAAGTTATGTGGAGAACCTTCCTGTCTGGCAAGAACCTTATGCATACCACTGTTACTGTGTGAGGCACTTTAAGGCCAATTTCAAGAAGGCACATCCCAAAAAAGATCTACATGATTTGATGTGGATGGCAGCAACAGACCACCAACAACATAAATTCCGGAGGCATATGGATTCTATCAGGCAAGAAGACGATGCAGCATATCGTTGGTTAATGCGACATGATCCTGAAAAGTGGACGTTGCATGTAGATGGTGGCAGACGCTGGGGAATTCTTACTACAAACGTGTCAGAATCCTTCAACGGGTTATTAAAGTCGGCAAGAGGATTGCCCGTCACAGCCATGGTGCGTATGTCGTTCAAGCAGATGGCGGAGAGGTTTTACAACGGTCTGCAGCTGTAACGAAATTGATGGAAAGGGGTGTTGAATTTATGCCAGTGCCTATGAAGAGATTAGAGAAATACAGACGGCGAGCACGTTGGCATTCCTTTTTGCAATATGATAACGAACGAGGTATTTTTGAAGTTCGCACCGCTATCCATAATAATCGGGGTAATAATGTACATAATGTAAATGAATCCACAAGGTTATGCTCATGTGGGAAATGGTCAATCTACCACATGCCATCAAGTGATTTCAACGTGTTGGTTATGCGGAGACCAACTATATTGATCAACAATATAGTGTTTCCAAATACCTAAACACATATAGTGGTCAGTTGCAACCAGTGGGTTCTGAGCATTACTGGCCCCTAGAACCATTTAAAATGGTGTGTAACAAGTCCTATTTGCGTAAAAGACAGGTGCAGAAGAGAACGCGTATACGGAACCAAATGGATGTTAGTGATATCGTATATGCACGCAAATGTGGTATATGCTCGCAAACAGGCCACGACCGTAGAAAATGTCCTTTGGGTGGCAACAATAATCAAGCTCAGGGCGGGTGTTTTCTATTGTACCTAACTACCCATGAGTTCATGTTGTAATAATTAGTTGTTATGTATACGATTTTAGTATTTATGAAATAATATTTTCTTGTTTGTTAATTATGATTTGTACTTTCCCTTTTTACCTATTTAAATAATAATTTAATATAATTATCGGTATATTTATTATGTGTGTTGTCTTGTCGCTATCACGATATTTAATACACAAAATATACATATGGCGCTATGTGTGTCTTGTCTTGTCGAACTGAAAAAGCTGAAAACATCATGATATGGCGCCATTAGATATGTGTGACCGGCTGACATAAAGTCGTCTCGTCAACATCATGATATGGCGCCATTAGATATGGCGCTATCTAATATAGCGCCATTAGATATGGCGCTATATGTGTCTTGTTTAGCCTATAAATAATGGGGTCATTGTAGTTATTTTGTGTGCTAAAAATTTCCCCCAAGAAATATTTCATTAAAACTAAGTAAGGTTTTTATTATAAGCAAATATTTCACAAATGGCTCAACCTGGTCGTCCACCAATTTGCTTATGTGGAAAACCATGCATGCTGGATTGTGGGTGGGAAGGTGCTAACATTGGACGCCGCTATTGGTGCTGTATGAACAAGTTGTACAAGCAACTCGACGAACCTACTTGTGAATTTGATGAATGGGCTGAGGAACCATGTTATCAGGAAAGCTACAGGGATAGATTACAGGAATTTCATAATATGTGGTTATACCAGCATAGAATACAAAAGGAGGGAGATAGAATTATTACAGAAATGAGGGAGAAACTGAAGGAGGTGGAAGATAAAAAATGGAGAGCAGAATGGAATTGTGAAGCACACAAGGAAAGCAACGAAAAATATAAACGGGAACTTGCAGAGGTGAAGGCGAGAGTGAAAGAGTTAGAAGAAGAAAAAGAACAAATGGAAGAACGATTTAAGTGGTTGGAGCGAAGAATAAATGACAACTGAGGATGGAGCATTGGCGTGTATGTGTTTAGTGTCATTTTCATATGTCATGTATTTTTATTATGTTGGCCTGTTATGTTTGTGTTTGTGTTGTAGTAATATTTTCCTTGTTTGTTGTACTAAATTTTATTTTAATTTAAGTGGAAGTTAAGTTTAAGTTGTTGTGTTACTATACCAAATACTATAAAACGAAATGAGAACTAAAAAAAAGTAACTGTCATATTCAGCTAAATATTGTTGTTAATGTATACAAAAATATTATTTACACCAAAAAAACATAAAAATGGAAGACCGAATCAATGTGTCCCGCATCCGGTGTGTCTCAAAGTAGCCGTTGGCCTGAGGCGCATCCCCTGCCGCCCGGGTACGCTATCAGGATCATCATCATCAAGTCGTCTCCTTATGGCCGGATGCGGCACAGGATGACATGTATCGGTGGTGCTGTCAGGTCCAGTAGAAGGCTACATAATAATATCAAACTTAGTATAGAAAACTACATAACAATTCACAAAAATTTATATTATCTTACCATAATCGTATCTAGATATTGAATGTAGTCATCTGTCGCAGCATCGCATGAAGCCTAAAAAAGTAAATTAATAAAGTTAAATAAATAAATAAGTTATAGTAAAAACAGTAATAAAATTAATACTAATAAACTCATACCTGCGCATGTGATGAACTGCCATAACTCAGTCGGTGCTCACTATCAAAATCTCGGATCGGTCGAGACTCATCAGGGGTAGACGGGCCAGGGAAATATCTACCCAACTCCACTCCTTGAAAATCCGAGCCCATGATCAAGAATTGACCCGATGGGGTCACCTGCGACGTCCCTGGAGTGTCATAAATGCCAAGGCTGTAAGACAGCATGTCGGTCTCATGCATGCCAACTCCCATATCAGCAGCAACATCATCAGCAGGAGCCTCAAAGCCCCCTTGCTGGGGACCTCCTCTCCGCCCACTACCACGTCGTCCAACACCAGCAGGTCGTCGTGGAGCAGCAGCAGCTCATCGGCCACCACCCCGTGGCATACCACGACCTCGCTGGTACGTGGCTGGGTCAACATAATCTGGCTGGTGTGCCAAACGCTGATCCGATCGGCCTCGCTGCAGTGTCTGGGCAGCCACATCCATTAAGCGACGACTATAGTCCTGCATGATCATAGGATCGTGGACATAACTCTACATCTGCTGCCCCATACGATATACAGTATGCAATCCAATCGCCTGCACAAAAGTTTTTAATATAAACTACGTATTTGACTAGAAATTACTATTAATATAATTGATAATAACAGAAAACATACCAGAGCCTCATGTCTCCCGGCGTATGAGACGTACCGACCATCTACCTAATGAACTGGGTTCCCGATAAAAAGTCGGGAAACAGTGCGGTACCATGCCATATAAACTTTGATAGGAAAGTGTTGCAGAGCTGGGGTCAAGTCCCCTCGGCTATCCCAAATACCCAACTGCGCTGTCAGCCAATCAATAAATGTGTTGTCCACTCTCATCCGATCATCCCTCTCATAATGTAAAGGATCCCATGCAGGCCGAGTCGGTATAGACTGCGGAAATCCAAACTGACGAATTACTCGCTCTGAGGCATGATGCTCAACAATATCGAGGCACGTGAGAGGGACAGAAGCCCTCCAAATATGGCAGCCGTACGTGCAATACGTTGGCAGGGTACCTATCAGCTCTTCGCTGTACGGCGTCCAGATGAACTATCAAATAATAACACAAACCGTTAGTATGCGCAACACCTAGTTAAACAATAATTGGTAAGTTTAGTTAGATATTCACCTGTGCATCCTCCAGAAAATCCAACACATCCCTACAGAAGGGGAGATTATGATGGCCATGATACTCTCGTGCAAGTCTACGACGCAATACCCACCTACAAGCTAGAGGGAGATCAGGAATATGTACATTAGCCGGTAGCTGTGGTAGAGGTGGCCGAAGTTGCAGAAATCGCTCCCACACCCAAACCTAAAACACAAAGTTGACGTAAAGATTAACTATAACTAGGTAGAATTGTAACTAAACGACAAATTATTTGAATAAGTTGTCACCTGTAGAAGTGGCAGAAAGCCAGAAACGTCTCTCTGTGTGCCCATGGATGCCCGACACATCTGCCTGTACAAAAAAAATAGGACAACACCACCCCAGCTGTAGCTGACTGTATCATCGAAGTCCGCAATATGATGTAGAAAACGGAGGCTCACTAGGTTCCCCGAAGTGTTCGGGAACAAGACCCCCCAAATAGAAGGAGCAACAACAGCCTCGTATATTGCTCCACATCCACCTCCGCTGAGTCGTCGGTGATAGTATCGTGGATCTGCACCAAGTGGTCTCTAATGGGGACCAACTGCATACGACTGCTCCCAATTGCTACATTTGGGTCCTCAGACCTGAAGCCCGTGAGCCTGTGCAGCATATCCATATATGAAGCCCGGTTAAAATATCTCATATTCCTAGGCAGTAAAACTGGCAAGCCATCAGTGGACAAGCCATATAAAATCTCGACGTCCTGGAATGTGATGGTGGCTTCGCCGATGGGCAGATGGAAAGTGTGCGTCTCCGGTCGCCACCGCTCAATCAACGCCGTGATCAAAGCATAGTCGAGCTGTATCCAGCCAATGCTAATGATCCTATATAATCCCATCTCCTCCAGGTGATGGACCACACGGGGATTAGAACGCGGGGAGGAGTCAAAAACTCCCACAATAAATCCACTCTCCTGCCCCGAAAAGTCTGCATAAGCCCCATATATGCTCGGATCTATGCTGGGGCTGTAGGGGTAGTAGCTCCGACGTCCGAGGGCCGGGATGTATAAGTGCATCCATGTCGTCAACTGCAAATTCATAATTTTTAATAACTATCATTAAAATTTATGTGTGTTTTTTATAATTTAAATTCATATTTTTTAACAACTTAATTGTAAAAATTATATATATACTTATGGGTTTCGTGCTAGATTTTCTGAGGCCCAGTGGTACCAAACTATCATTAATAATTTTATATTTTTTTAATAATTTTTATTCATATTTTTTAATAACTTAATTGTAAAAATTATATATATATATATATATATATATATATATATATATATATATATATATATATATATAATTTTTATAATTATGGGTTTCGTGCTAGATTTTCTGAAGCTCAGTGGTACCAAACTATCATTAATAATTTTATGTTTTTTTAATAATTTTTATTCATATTTATTTAATAACTAAATTGTAAAAATATTATAATTATGGGTTTCGTGCTAGATTTTCTGAGGCCCAGTAGTACCAAACTATCATTAATAATTTTATGTTTTTTTATAATTTTTATTCATATTTTTTAATAAATTAATTGTAAGAATTATATATATATAATTATGGGTTTCGTGCTAGAATATAAATATATATTATTTTTATAATTATGGGTTTCGTGCTAGATTTTCTGAGGCCCAGTAGTACCAAACTATCATTAATAATTTTATGTTTTTTTATAATTTTTATTCATATTTTTTAATAAATTAATTGTAAGAATTATATATATATAATTATGGGTTTATAATTTTTATAATTATGGGTTTCGTGCTAGATTTTCTGAGGCCCAGTAGTACCAAACTATCATTAATAATTTTATGTTTTTTTATAATTTTTATTCATATTTTTTAATAAATTAATTGTAAGAATTATATATATATAATTATGGGTTTCGTGCTAGAATATAAGATAATTAAATAATTACTACACAATACTACGCTACAAGGCTCTACATTTTACTACGCTGAAAGGGTCTACATAATACTACGCTACAAGGCTCTACATTTTACTACGCTAAAAGGGTCTACGTTTTACTACGCTAAAAAGGTCTACGTTTTACTACGCTAAAAAAGGTCTACATTTTACTACGCTAAAAAATAATCTAAACTAAACGGCATAAAAACACATAAATATACATGAGGATATTAACAAACACATTTTTTAGACTAATTTACATATTTTTATACAACACTAAAATTAAATCCGGATAAAATTTAACATGCTAGTTTCGGAAAAAATAAACACAAACCGAAATAGAACACATACAAATCAAGTAATATGCATTGTTATAAAAGTTTCAACTTAAAATAAATCGAAATGCCTCGATTTAGAATTTTCGGAATGTAAATAGATTGAAATTTTGACTCCGGAAGAGTGAATCCACAATAACACGAAGCTCTACTCGACAGTGGGACCACAAATATTAAACTTTTATGTGACAGGGGGACCCAAATTTTTTTTTTATAAAAAATGGGGGCAGAATCGGTGGTGGTGGTGGTGGTGGGGGACTAGAAATGAGAAATGAGGGAGATGGAACGAAGAAGAAGAAGACGGAGGATTTTTATTAAGGGGTATAGCGCCACTATTAATGGCGCTATGTGTTCAGGTAATAAGGGGTATAGCGCCACTATTAATGGCGCTATGTAAGGTGTGTCAGTATAACGCCACAAATAGTGGCGCTATACAGTAACGGTGCAGTTAACGTTACTGTATAGCGCCACTATTTGTGGCGTTATATATAGTTTGGTAACTTTTTATTTTTACACTTATTTGCGTATTTTGAGTAAAAAAAAAATCACATTTTGGTTCCGCACTCTTTTGATATACCCCACTGCGGTTTACAGAACCTGGAAGGGAGAGCCAAAGTACAATGTTGAGATACTAAGGCGTGTGCTTTCAGGTGAAAGAAAAGGGGCCAATTGAATGATGTGCGGTAAGTCATTATATTTTCTTGGATCCTTTTATGCTAAGTCAGTATAATAGGATTATACCTATTTTTGTCATATGCTATACCTGGAGGTTGCACGATATCTTATGACATAGCAATATTGGTTCGGAATACCCTTTATAGTCGCAGTAGTGATAGAGTGCCTTGAATCACATGATTAGCACTTAGCAAATGTTCTTTTATATATCAAAGTTATATATACTGACATTATAAATAATTTTAACTCTTTAATCGGGTATTTTAAGTTACCATATATCGGATTTGCTATGAAAATTAATTTTAACTCTTTAATCGGGTATTTTAAGTTACCATATATCAGACTTGCTATGAAAGATTACCTGTTCTTGTAAATCAAATTAAGCTGATTTTCTCTATACGCTGTCAATGTGTAGAACTTGAACTCTTACTGATCATATGAAGCTTCTGCATAAATGCAAATTAAGATATTGAATGTCGCAGCTACACTATTAGTCAGTGGGCGATTTGTTAACTTAGATGGAGTAGCAATGGCATGTACCACACATCATTCAGAGAAAGCTCTTAGCGCTCTTAATCATTGGATTGATATTTCCACTGTAAGTCAAAATCAAGTACTCCTTCAATCAAAACAAGAATTTGTTTGACAACTTAAAACTTACTGTGTGATAGTTTTATAACTTATTATTATGACACTTACTAAAATACAGAGTGTAAAATAATTAGTAGATATGCTCCGCTAGAATATGTAAGGATAAGATTATTGAGCTACGCTCTCAAAATTACTCCTTTGGTAATTTGCTGGATCATTTGGAAGCACAAAGGTGAGGTAGTGTATGGTGACTCCAAGAAGTTTTCTGTTCAAAATTGAGAAAGATATTAGTTGGATGATCAATACCACCTTGGATATTACTCCCTAGCTGCAATATCAATATGCATTGGACTTAATTTTATGAATATGTTAAAATGCTAAGGCAGAATATCATTAACAATTATATTACTTGGGATAGACCAGCTTCATAGAGATGAAAACTTGATAATGATAAAAGTTTATATAAAGAGACTGGCAATAGCGGCATAGGTGAAATTCTGCATAATGATAATGGGGCTGTCATCTTCGCTTACACATGCCCTACTAATGGTAATAGAATCATGGTTGCAGAATTGAAGGCATTATAATGGGTGTCAATTCGTGCTTCGACAATAGTTTCAAAAATTTCAAAGGAGAAATTGTCTCTCCTACAATTAAAAATATGGTAGTGGGTATTTCTCCTACCAACTATAAGATACTCAAGATTATTGGCTACTCAATTCTATTGAAGGATCTCATGACTCTGTTATGTAATCAAAGAACTAGCCAAATATTTTGCGTTCTTGACTTAATTATTTTTCTGTTTGGGCTATTTTTTTGGTTTTTCTTTGTAAAATTGTCATTGAGAATTACTATTACCTAAATATGGTGCTCGTTAGCATTATTATGCATATGTAAACAAATTAGTTTTCGCAAACAAATAAACGTAACTTCTTTGCTCAAGACATTGCGATGCCTTCCGATGGTGGAATACTTGACGGGGTTGAGGATACTTATCTTTTTTCGAGTTATGATACAATAAAACTGTATCTTTTTTGGGACAGACATTGTTCCGATTATTAAATTAAATAAAATTTATTAATAATTCAAACTTGAATCGTATGAAATCAAAGAATCGTTGGTGTGTCTATACAACACTAAAAATATGTAACATGAGTAAGTACTAGAGTCTTGAAAGGTAATCGTATCTCATTGCTTGAGATAGAAGGGAATATAATATATGTCTTTAAACTTTGCATACTACCAAAGGGAGGAAATTCTTTTTTCAGTTAGCCGTAGAAGAGACAAAGAGAGGGATAAAAAGAAAGAAGGAAGAAAACATGTAATTTAGGGATTGACATAATAAAGGTGTATTCGAAAGATAGATAATAGACAAAGATTACAGAATAAAGAAATAAAGAATCGTCTATTATTATCCCTTACACCTTGATAATAAAATATTCAGTTCATCTTGGTTATAATTCTACTAAATATATTTATACTTTTGTAATTTTATTAATATATAATTGATTTTTCATACATGTATATTACATAAAAAATTATCTATTCGATTGCAATCAAAACTAATTAAAAGTAGTATTATATGTCTTTACTATTTTTTACTTATATTATTTTCTGCCGTTTATTTTCTAAATATTATCCGCGCATCGCGCGAGTATTTATACTAGTACCTTATAAAAAGGACTAAGCGGTCATTGCAAATATAATCTGGTCTAAGAGACCGGAGTCGAATCCCACAAAAAACTAAGGTTTCACTATAACTGTAGTTAGACTAAATAAATAAATGAATGACGCATATTTCCATATAACTTTTATCAGGGCAGCTTCTTAACTTGACACAAATATTTGTAGCTGATTTCACAGTTTGAACTCGTGACCTAGAATGTAACGACCCGATCGGTCGTTTTGAGAATTAATGCTCCGATCCCTTATTAACTGCTTTTCCCGTGTCTATTTCTATTCTTGTGATTTGTCGAAATGGTTCATCTTGAGCTTCGGAGTGTTTTGGGACACTTAGTCCCTAAATGAGAGCTTAATCCTTAGAATTTGGACCGTAGTCAGAGCAGTATGAAGACGGGTCCAGAATTGAATTTTGTCGGTTCTTTTAGCTCCGTTGGGTGATTTCAGACTTAGGGGCATGTTCAGATTGTGTTTTGGATGTCTATAGCTTATTTAGGCTTGAAATGCCGAAAGTTGAATTTTTGGAGTTTTCGAGCCGATAGTGAAATTTTGATATCGGGGTCGAAATCCGATTCCGGAAGTTGGAGTAATTCCGTAGTATTAAATTTGACTTGTGTGCAAAATTTGGGGTCAATCGGACGTGGTTTGGTTGATTTCGGCATCGGTTATAGAATTTTGGAAATTCAAGTTCATTAAGTCTGGATTGGAGAGTGATTCAGGGTTTTAGCGTTATTTAATGTGATTTGAGGGCTCAACTAAGTTCGTATAATGTTATAGGATTGGTTGGTATGTTTGGTCGAGGTCTCGGGGGCCTCAGGTGAGTTTTGGATGCTTAATGGATGAGAATTTGGACTTAGGCAAATTTCATATGTACTGAACTTGTTGGTTTCGCACCTGCGGACTTTGGACTGCAGGTGTGACGCCGTAGAAGAGGTATGGAAATCACAGATGCGGTCTAAGGCATGAAGATCACTGGTCGTAGATGCGGCTCAAGGACCGCAGAAGCGGAATCGCATATGCGAGGAATGGAGCGCAGGTGCGGTGCCTGGGGATCTAATGAGTTTTCAAATGTGTGGTTCCCTAGTTGCAGAAGCGGGACCGCAGATGCAGCCCCATGACCGCAGATGCGGTAATCGCTGGGCAGAAATATGAAATTTTGAGGGTTTGAAGTTCATAACCGAATTTGATTTTGAGCTCGGGAGAAGGCGATTGTGTGAGGTTTTTGAAGAGGAAATCAGTGGGTAACGATCACTAACCCTGTTTCGTGATCAAGGAATTAGAGTGTAAAAATGGAAATTTGGGGGAAAAGTTCCCCAACCGAGTTTTTGGGTTTTGATTGGGATGTCACGACCCTAAATCGAACCCGGTCGTAATGACGCCTATCGTGAAACAAGGTCAGCCTACATAAATCCCCAATCCATTTAAACAGTTATAATAATTAATTTTTAAGTCATTAATAAGCCATAAATCCCAAATTATAGAGTGAAATAGAATAAATTGCAGAAATAACACAGTCCGACATTGGGGTGTCACCAGTTATGAGCATCTAAACATCCATCTAAGAGTATGAAAAAGGACTACATAGTTTATTGCAGAGCTAGTACAAAGGAAAGTAAAGATAGGAGGGAGAAGCACTGGGCTGTGAACGCCGAGCAGCTACCTAGTCACCTCCAAATAAGCCTACGGTGAAAGCAAATCAGCCCTCGCTAGTGTGACCTGAGACTCCTGAATCTACACATAAGGTGCAGGGAGTAATGTAAGTACGCCAACTCAGTAAGTAATAAAAGTAAAGGCAGCTGAGTGATAAGAAAACACGTAAAACACAGCAAAATACTACAACGAGGCAGTATAAAATCAGAGTAATGCATTAAGACAGTAAAAACCTTTTTAAAATGTCTTTTAGCAGTTAAACGAGTGAATGAAAATTGTGAGAAAAGATAGAAAACATAAATCGGCCCCTCGGGCGAAATACCAACAGAACTAGCCCCTCGGGCTATCTCACAATCACTCGTATCAACCCCTCGGGCAATAACATGGAACATCATTAGCCCTCGGGCTATATCACATCTCACACTGGGTACCCGCGCTCACTGGGGATGTACATACTCTGGGAGGGGCCCCTTACGGCCTAAGCGCAATAATAAGTCATCTCGTGGCATAATCAAAGAGGCACTCGGCCTTATAACAAGCCACCTTGTGGCATAACAAATTAGGCCCTCGGACTCATAATCATGAATCAGCACAATACCGTTGCGGCATGCAGTCCGATCCCATAATAACCTCACAACACAGGCCCTCAGCCTCACTCAGTCAGAAATCTCTCAAAGCCACTCGAGCACAGTAAAATATATTCAGCCCAAAATATCATTTAAGATGTCAAAACAGAGTAAATATGGCTGAATTATGAAAACAACACAATACATGATGAATGAGTACAATATGAAGTCAAAACAGTGAGGAATAATAGTAAAAATCCCCTAAGGGTCCAAAACAGTTGGCACGAGGCCCAAATATGGCATTCAACCCAAAACATGATAATATCAAACAGTTTTCAATCAAATACGCGATTAAACCGTCATACGAGATGGACTAAGTCACAATCCCCAATGGTGCACAACCCCACACTCGTCATCTAGCATGTGCATCACCTCAAAGTAGCACAACGATATGAAATCTGGGGTTTTATACCCTCAGGACAACATTTACAATCATTACTTATCTCTATCTGGTTCAAACTCTAGCCCGCGATGCCCTTGCTTCTTGAATCGGCCTCCAAATGCTCCAATTCTAACCAAAATCAGCACATAACCATTAAAATATGCTAAGTGAACAAAGCCCACTCGAAAGTAGTCAAATTACAACACAAATCCCGAAATTTACCAAACCCGGCTCTCGGGCCCACATCTTGGAATCTGACAAAATTTACATCAATAGAATCCTTATCACTCCACGAGTTCATTCATATCAAAAGTTCGAAAATCCAACCACAAATGACCCCTCAAACCCTTAATCAAAGGTCTCCAATCCCAAACCCTAATTTCTTCAATAATTACCCATAAATTTCCAAATTTCAAGAAACACTATAGGAACGAGTTTTATGTTCAAAAATCTTACCTCAATGAAGTTACGTTGGATTCCCTCTTCAAAATTCCACAAAAAGCTCCAAAATCGATTTAAAAATAGTAAAGAAAGGCTGAAATTCGCGAAGGATGAAATATATACTTTCTGACCCAGGCTTCTCGCACCTGCGGTCCCTACACCGCATCTGCGGCCAAAGCACCGCATCTGTGGTTTTCACTTAAAAGCCCACTTCCGCATTTGTGACCAAACGCTCGCACCTGCGCTATCGCAGGTGCGCTCCAGTAGTCGCTTCTACAGTTCCAGCTGACCTCCCTCTTGGCCGCTTCTGCGGCTTGCCTTCTGCTTCTGCGGGCATCGCACCTGCAGCCTCCCAATCGCAGAAGCGGTTATGACAGCAACAATAGATTTCAGCTGCCAAACTCAACTCCAAAATATCCCGTCAACCATCTGAAATTACCCCGAGGCCCCCGGGACCTCAACCAAAATCACGGACAAGTCATATACCACTATCCAAACTTATACCAATCTTCAAAACACCTCAAACAACATCAAATCAACCAAATAACATCGGATTCAAGCCTAAGGTTCCAAAAATCTTCCAAATTCCACATTTGATCAAAAAGTCTATCAAACCACGTCCGAATAACCTGAAATTTTGCACACACATCCCAAATGACACAACGGACCTACTGCAACTCTCAGAATTCTATTCTAATCCCTATATCAAAATCTCACCTATCAACCGGAAAATGCCAAAATTCCAATTTCTCCAGTTCAAGCCTAAATCTACTACGGACCTCCAAAACACATTCCGATCAAGCTCCTAAGTCCCAAATCACCTCCCGAAACTATCCGAACCATCGAAATTCACATCTGAGCCCTTTATCGCCTATGTTAACATCCGGTTGACTTTTTCCACTTAAGCTTACTCAAAAGAGACTAAGTGTCTCAAACCTTACCAAAACCTCTCCGAACACGAGCCAACCAACTCGATAACATATAATATAGTTGAACAAGACAATAAAAAGCCGAAATGGAGGAAACAAAATGGTAACTCATGAAATGACCTGCCGAGTCGTTACACCGGATTTAGTTGTCGGAATTGAGTAATTTTTGGATGAGTGATCTCGTGGGTGAATGGGTATTCTAAATTGGCAACTTTTACCCGATTCTGAGATGTGGGCCTAGGGAGGATTTTTGGGCATTTTCCTATTTTCTCGTCTTAGCTTTAAATTTATTAATTAAACTAGTTGCTTGTAGTTTTATTTACGTTATATAATTGATTTGATTGCCACTTGGAGTTGGATACTCGTGGCAAGAGCGTGATATCGAATTGATTTTGAGGTGTTTGAGGTAAGTGACTTGCCTAACCTTGTGTGGAGGAATTCCCCTTAGGATTTTGGTACTGTTGTTATATGAATGCCATGTACATGAGGCGACGAGTGCGTACACATGCTAATTGTTGAAAAACCTCATTTTGATTAAGTAAATATCTATGTTTTCCTTTAATTGCGCAAGTACTAGTATATGAAACATTCTGTTCAGCTTAGGAAAGTATGCCTAGGTGACTTAATTGTCTTATCTTCTTTAACTGCTTACTTGGATTCTATGTAGCATGTTTAAAGTAGAAATTACCTATTTCTTGATACGAACTTGAATAGAACTGTCGATTTCTTGTTGAGATTGTTGTGTATTTACTTTGGGACTATTGATCGGTATTCCGGGAGATCCCCTTACATGTTTACTTTGGGACTATGAATCGATATTCCGGGAGATCCCGCTGCATATTTATATTTGGGACTACAGGACTGTATCATGGGAGATCCCCCTGTACTAGATATTTCTTTGGGACTACGGATCAGTATTCCAGGAAATCCCCCTGTACATTTACGATTTGGACTACGGGACGGTATCCCGGGAGATCTTTTGTACATTTACGTTTGGGACTACGAGACGTTATTATAGGAGATCCCTCTGTTGCTATCTCTATGTACTGAATTATTTCTTTCTGTGATTTCATCTTTATTGACTGTTAGTTTTTTAATTATACTACCACTTGTCATACTGGTTTATCCTGTTATATATATAACCAGTAGGGCCTTGGCCTGATCTTATTACTACTTGATCGAGGTTAGGCTTGGCACTTACTAGGTACCGCTATGGTGTACTCATGCCCTTTCCTGCACATGTTTTTCATGTGTAGATCCAGATTCTTCTACTCAACCATACTATTCGTGAGATGAGGCGATCCAGAGACTTCGAGGTATATTTGCCGCATCTGCTGACCAAGAAGTCCCTCTCTATTCTCCCTTTAGTTATAGACTTCTTGTGTTTCCCTTTGTTTAGATTTCTGGAGTTAGAACACTATGTATTTTTTTTAGCTTGTGATTCATGAGATTTCGGGTTTTGGGAATGTTATATTCAGTCGAGAGTATTACTATTGTATATGCCGAGCAACATCTTAAACTCTTTTAATTATATTTATGTCATGACCCAAATTGATGAGTAGACGGGCACCCAGTACCTTACTTAACCGAGCAACAACATAACGCATCTTTTCATGTCATACTATCATAGATAACTAAGCCGGAAGGTGGCCGTGAGATAAGTAGAATACAACATGTGATACTAACTTATGCATAAGACATACGGCCTATAAGATCAAAATAAGCACTTGTATACTGAACATAGGCCGACAAGGCCATACAATCTTTTACGTACATGATATTTGTCTACAAGCCTCTAAGAATACATAATTTTCATAAAGAACAATACAAGTCTAAATTATACCAACCAAGCAAGCAACTTCGAAGCAAATGGAGCGCACAAACACCTTCTACTGAGCTGATAGCCTACTTGGAGGGCTCTCAACCTGTCGATCGAGACTTGCGCGCATGAAATGCAGCGTCCCTAGGCAAAAGGGATGTCAGTATGAATAATGTACCAAGTATGTAAAGTACATAAATAAGTATATAACAGACATGGAAGAAATATGGAGTAAATGACTCAGCCTGTAAGTCTGGACAATTCTGTAATTCATGAAATAATTATAGTGTAATCCATATGCGTATGAATGTCATGTCGTGCATAGGTACATGTTTCATAACATCATCAGGCCTCTGAGGGCATTCCATCATATCATCTCGGCCACTATGGGCAAAATCATCAACGTATACCAGTTGATCAGGTGGTGGTGCGTATATAACGCCATAGCCTTTTCCCATATCCCATATATATATATATATACACACATATATATACACATATATAACTCCATCTGGTCATGAGTCAATGTACATGAATGCAATGCATGAGAAGTACCTCAATAAAATCTCTTGGAATGTCATAAGACCATTATGCTTTTGAGTAATATCATGAAATAAGCTTTTTTCAACTTATGTATTTTTCTGAGACCCATGAACAAATGATAGAATAATGTGACACATGGAGATTCAAGAACATAAGCATCTCTAGCATTTCTATGAATAGAGTCATTTATGGAAATCGCGCATTTGCTCGTTTCGTGTGTGTAGTATAGATCATGCCAAAATAAATAAGGGATAACCTTAACATACCTGAGCCGATTCTCTTAACAATTCCTCTAATACCATTGATTGTGATAATGCGTAACAGCGGATCGAAATAGGGAAAAATACAACAACCAACCTATTATGAACAGTACAATGGTCAACACCATCAAACCTATGGAATAAGGATTTGTCCATGATGCTCCACTAAATGCAACAATTCCAGCTTGTGGATTTGTAAGGTCATCTTGACATTAGCGAAATTGCAAACCCTAGGTATTAAGACCCTCATGTGCCAGGAACCAAGTAAATGCCTTGATTTTTAATGATTATTTTGTCTTTCAAATAGAAAAAGTTTGTATTTTAGAAAGTACAAGCTCGTTCTTTTAAAAGGAAGAAAGAATATATTGGTGCAACAAGTCTTTCATTCATGATCCGCAATGATTACTTAGACCAACTTACATAAATTTATGTCACATGCTGTGACGACCCGGCCGGTCGTATTAAGAATTAACGTCCTGATCTCCTATTAACTGCTTTCCCCGAGTTTATTTCTGCTATTTTGATTTGCCGGGATATTTGGTTTTGAGTTTCGGAGAGTTTTGGGACACTTAGTCCCTAAATAAGAGCTTAAGTGTTGGAAGGTTGGCCGTAGTCGGAACCGTGTGAATATGGCTTCGGAATGGAAATCTGATGGTTCTGTTAGCTCCGTTGGGTGATTTCAGGGTTAGGAGCGTGTTCGGATTGTGTTTTGGAGGTCCGTAGCTAATTTAGGCTTGAAATGCCGAAGGTTGAATTTTTTATATTTTCGGTCCGATAGTGAGATCCGAGGGTCAGAATGGAATTATAGAAGTTGGAGTACCTCTGTAGTGTTGAATGTGACGTGTGTACAAAATTTCAGGTCATTTAGATGAGGTTTGATAGACGTTTTGATCGAAAGCGTGTTTTAGAGTTTTTGGAATTCTTAGGCTTGAATCCGATGAAAAATAGTTGTTTTGATGTTGTTTTGAGCGTTCCGAAGGTTGGAACAATTTTGAATGATGTTTTAGGATTGGTTGGCAGGTTTGGTTGAGGTCCTGGGTGCCTCGAATGTGTTTCGGATGCTCAACGGACCATTTTTGGACTTGGTAAGACAACAGATTTTCTGGTGTTGTGTTGCAGAGAAAACATTCATCGCGTTCGCGAGAGGGTCTCGCGTTTGCGTAGAGCATCTGGCTGAAGCAGTTGAAATGTGCTTCGCGTTCGCGATGATGTCTTGCGTTCGTGAAGGTAAGGACCCGTTGGTCTTCGAGTTCGCGACATGGTCCTCGCATTCGCATAGGGTCTGCCCGTGTAAGCTACGCGTTCGCGAGTGGACCTCACGTTTGCGAAAGAGGAATTTGGCCAGCAGGACTTTTGTGCATCGCATTCGCAATAGTAGCCACGCGTTCGCGAAGAAGAACACGCCTGGGCAAATATAAGATTTCAAATCGAGGGTTTTAGCCATTTTTATCAAAACTTAAGCTTGGGAGCTCGGATTTGAGCGAGATTTTGAGGGATTTTTAGAGATATCGATTGGGTAATGATTCTTAACTCATTTTTGCTTGTAACTCATTAATCTAAACATGAATTCATCCTTTAATTTAGAATTTGTATGAAAATTGGGAAAAAGTTCTTAGACCAAGAGATTGAGTTTTGATTGGGGATTTGACATTGGATTGAGATAATTTTGATATGGCTAGACTCGTGTGGGTGTGAGGATTTTGAAAATATATTTTTTACCCGATTCCAAGATGCGGGCCCAAGGGGCGTTTTGGTCATTTTACCTAATTTCACGTATTAGCTTAGAATTTCTTTGTAGAATCAGTTACTTGAAGTGTTATTTACGTTATGAAATTGAATTGAATAGATTTGGGCCATTTGGAGTCGAGTACTCGTGGCAAGAGCCTGATTTCGGATTGATTATTGAGTCGGGTCGAGGTAAGTGGCTTGTCTAAACTTGTGTGAGGGACTTTCCCCTTAGGATTGGTATTGTGATAATTGAAAAGCTTTGTACGTGAGGTGACGAGTGCGTACTTGTGCTAATTGTTGAAAATCCGATTTTCATTAAGTAACTTTAATTGTGTTTCCCCTTTCTATTTATTCTACTTGCACTTTAAACCTGCTGTTAGTTAGAGAAACATATCTAATTGACTTAATTGCTCTATTTGCTTTAACTGCCTTAATTGAATTATGTGAAGCATGTTATATTAGAATTACCTGTTTTACTTGATACGAAACTGAATTTAATAGAGTATTCCTTGTGCCATTGTTGTGTGTTTTACTTTGGGACGACATCTTGGGAGATCTCCTGTACGCATTTACGATTTGAGCTGAAGTGCGGGATACCGAGAGATTCCCAACACGTACATTGAGGATACCAAGAGATACATATCATACATTGAGGATTCTAATAGATCCTCGGGATAACAAGAGATTCCTATCATACATTGAGGATACCAAGAGATCCTCGGGATACTAAGAAATCCCTATCATACATTGAGGATACCAAGAGATCCTCGGGATACCGAGAGATCCCTAGCATATATTGAGGATACCAAGAGATCCTCGGGATACCAAGAGATCCCTATCATACATTGAGGATACCAAGAGGTCCTCAGGATACCGAGAGATCCCTAGCATATATTGAGGATACCAAGAGATCCCTAGCATATATTGAGGATACCAAGAGATCCTAGGGATACCAAGAGATTTCCGGTTATCATCCTTGTTATGAGTGGTACTTCCTTGTGGTTTGCCTTCATCTCTGTTCCCGTTATTGTACTCTTATTATCCTGTGTAGATTCTTACTGTAGATTCTCAATTGTACTGCTTATCTTATCCTGTCATCTTTATAATTATTTAATCTCAGTAGGGCCCTGACCTTCCTCGTCACTACCCAACCGAGGTTAGGCTTGGCACTTACTGAGTACCGCTGTGGTGTACTCATGCCTCTTCTGCGCATGTTTTTTTCATGTGCAGATCCAGGTACCGCTACTCAGGCCTATCATCCTTGAGGAGGCGACTTCTCTAGATACTTCGAGGTACATCTACCGCGTCTGCATACCGAGAAGTTCCTTTCTATTCCTGCTTTTAGTATTTAGCCCTTCTGTATTTTTTTTCTATTTATATTAGACATTCTGGAGTTAGAGCTATGTAGTATTGATCTTAGCTTGTGATTCGTGGGTTTTCGGGTCTTGGATTTACATATTGGTGTTGAAAGTTAAACATGGTATATGCTGAGTGGCACATTTAAACACTATTATTACTTTATTCCTATTTTAAATTGTTTTACTTCTGCAAATTTTGGTTTTTCTTCCGCAATTTAGGCTTACTTAGTCGTAGAGACTAGGTGCCGTCATGATAGTTCACGGAGGGTGGACCGAGATCGTGACACATGCTCATTTGAAGCATTCTTCCAAAATCCTTTCCAACTTCACTCCTTAAAACAGACAAGTGAGAAGTTATTACTAACCAACCTTCAAACTAATAAGAAGCCAAAAAGGTCATGAAGTAGTCATAACGTTAATACTCTCCAAATTTGCCACTTTTTTCATGACTTTAAGAGTCATCGTTCTTTAATGCAAGGCTTCCACGTTGATGGTTATCCTTATCCAACAATTAACCATCAATCATCTTAATTAAGTGTTAATCTCCCACTAAAATTAATATTTACCCGATTATCTATATAATTGAGAATTATTTTCACTTACTTAAAATATCACTCACTTTTCACATACCTTATACATCTTACTATCATGGCCATGTGGTATCTTGTATGGTACTAATCCATAAATACCGGGTATTTTAGCTCGGACCATATTTTATCCCAAAATGCCAAATTTCAACGAAATTCATTTTCTTCGATTTGCTTACCCTATCACCTTCACGAATTTACCCATCACTTGTTTGAAATAGCATAATCCTTATAATCTTCAAATAATCTTTTTCTTGGACTGATGTCAATTACCTTACGGCAAATTCAACATATAATACTATAGGGTGCAACATCGTCGTAATTTAATACTGCAAAGCATAACATCATTGTAATGTAATTCTACAAGGTAACAATTTACCTGTTAGTTGGCTAGTTTCGCATCTTAAATTTATTTATTCGTAATTGTTAGGCTTACCTAATTGTAGAGACTAGGTGCCGTCATAACAGTTCACGGAGGGAAAACTTGGATCATGACATATAAATCACACCAACACTATTTACTATTGTTCTAAGGTTCCCCTTCGTATTAATTTTTATCGCTTAACTATAACTAATTAAATATACATTCCATCATTGTGAAGCATACTGCCACTTGTAATAGCTACTTAGTTTAGAGTTTCCCCATATTAGGATTTCATTTAGTTATATTCACAAAATATAGACCTTGCCCTGATATAAAGACCTTGTATTATATACATACATACATACATACATATATATATATATATATATATATATATATGCAAAAAGAATAAATATACATTCTGATTTCATTTTATCCGGTTTGAGTTGTTTGATTAAAAGTAGCTAAAAGCATCGAATGTTTAAAAGCACTTCTAGGTGTCGAAGCTGATTTTATAAATAATCAGCTACGTATTTGAATAGGAGTGTTGAAGTTATAATAAAAAGCTAATATTTCTAGTACATAGAAGAGAAAGAGTTTCGATATGTGTGTTTCATGTCATTTTTAAAAAGCTCGAAGGTATATTAGTTATTTCGCACCAATTCTTACAATATTATTCACATGGCTTATTTTTCAATACAAAATGCTACGTGCAAGTTTTAATTGAGCCCAAGTTTTAAATGAGTACACGTGTGTTCTACGGAGCATATTAAGTTTTCAGCTATTTCTTTGTGCATAAAAAAAACTTTCAAATCCTGGATTACTTCTCCAATTCTCTTTGTCTTCCTCAAATTTCTTCTACCTGCTGGTATGATTTTAATCAATTTTCCCCATGATTTTTTCTATGCATATGATAAATTAAACAATTCTTTTATCTTCAACTTCAATTTTGTAGTTTGTATTTGTTTCTCCTTTTTCTGCTTTTTCAATTAATTTCATCCGACATGCGAATATTTTTGTCGAGATCAATCATGATACTGGTATGGGTATCATGCCTAATTAAAAGGAAGAAAATTTCGGGTATAGTGCTTACTCAAGTTTTATGGGTTCTGTTCATACTTCTTTTTAATCCTCTTCCACTTCAATTTTGTAGTTTTGTATTTGTTTCTCCTTCTTTTGCTCATTCGATTAGTTTCAGCCCACATGGAAATTTCTTGGTTGAGATCAACGGCTTCTCGATCTCAATTCGTTGATGGTATTGATATGGGTATTAAGCCTAATTTAAAAGGAATTTTTTTGGTATAAGTGCTTACTCAAATTTCACGGGTTCTGTTCTTTTTTTTTCTACATCTTTATTTCCTTCCGTGCTTTTTCTAGATTCTCCATACCTTCAAAATTTTGCAATGTCATGGCTGATTTTCCTCATTATTTTTTCCCTTCTTCTAATTTTTGCACTATCTTCTTTTGGGCTCTGTTGATGAAGTTTAATTTTGCAACTTCATGGTTGGTGTGTGTTAAATCGAGCGATAAAATGCATTTTTAAACATGATGCACGCTCAGTTTTGGATTTTATTTGGTTTTTCAGTTGTACGCTTTGAGACTAAACTTCTTATGCTAGATTTGAGAGAGGGGCCATCTAATAAACTTGAATTTAAGAAAAGCGATAGTTTCGACGTGTTGGCTTAAAGTCTTTACAATTGTATTTCAGGATATTTGAGACTTTTCACAATGCTTAATTGAGACACGGCTGTTAAACCTTGGAACATGGCTTTTATCTGAAGATGAATAGCCACATATCAGAACAAGGATGCTCTTTGTTCTGAAACCTTTATGCTCTTTGCTGGTTCGAGTAAAGTTCAGGAAATTCATCAAAATTCTTAATTTCAGGGGTTCTATGGTATTATTCCATCGATCCTATGTCAGTATTCTTGCTTCTTCATTGCTTTATTACTCTTACATGGTTTTTTTAATCTCTTTCTTTTTTCTTTTAGTTGTTTGATTATGTCTGGATACAAGGAAACTCAAACTAGTAGATGCAATCAAACCTTTTCTTTTGCTTTTGTATTTGTGGAATAAAAGGTATGAATCATTAACGCTCATTTTTTTCCTGATTTTTAATGTTTCTAATAGGTTTTCAATATATTTGCCTTGTATTTTGATGATCTAACAAAGTTAATGTCAAGAACCAGATAGAGAACCTGACTCACTTGGATTACACTACATCTAACAGATTCCAACCAAATGTGAACTTGATACAACTTTAGGAGTAGGAACCCAGACAAGGACCTGATACTCTTGTGGGTTCCTCACGGTAGTACAAAGTCAATTGGACACATCTAGAAATGAAGATTCTGCCGCACTGCACTGTTTCCAGCGCCCACTTATTCTCTGATCAACTAAAGTACAATGATTCAAGTTACTCAACTCAAGACAATCTGTGCAGTCTGCACAAGTACCAAATCAGGAACCTGATCCCTTGGTGCTCCCCTGACAGAAGTACAACTCAACTATACATCTGGATCGCAACTGCATAAAGTGACTATCCGCAACTGTAGAAAGAGGAACACAACAGGGACCTGATCCCTCAGAGTTCTCTGACAGAAGTACAAGTCAACTATACAGCTGGAACACAACTGAGTGACTGTCCACAAATGTACAAAGAGAAACACAACAGGGACCTGGTCCCTTAGGGTTCTCTAACAGAAGTACAAAGTCAACTACTGCTTGAAAGCAACTGCAGAAAGTGACTGCTTGCAACAATACAATAGATATAGCAACAGACAGTGAACAGTCAGTTTCCATTGAGATTGGACATCACCATTGTGAATTGATATCACTAAGATAATGTCTTGTGTAGTATAAACCTCATGCAAGGCACAAGATTCTGGTTTAACACTTGCAAATACAAAAACGAAAATTCTTTCA
Organism: Nicotiana tabacum; assembly: GCF_000715075.1. Classification (NCBI taxonomy): domain Eukaryota; kingdom Viridiplantae; phylum Streptophyta; class Magnoliopsida; order Solanales; family Solanaceae; genus Nicotiana; species Nicotiana tabacum. The sequence goes on from NC_134090.1 coordinate 107,338,712, forward strand.
AGTGCTCAAGAACCTCTCTCAAGAACAAAACTCCTTCAACCTCAAGGACCTGATCCAAGATCGAAGACATCTTAAGTCCTTAGGTTGTTGAGTCTTTGTTATGTGTTCTTCATTGTAATTCCTAGTTAGCTTTCTTAGAAGCGTTGTCTTAGGAACAAACCAAAATTCGTAAGCTTTTGAGTTTATGTTGTGACTAGGGATAGTCATAAGCAAAAACCTTTGTAACCGTAGTGTGACAAAGTGGCTTGTGGTGGAAACATCACAAGTTAGTCAAAGCCTTTGTAACCGTAGTGTGACAAAATGGCTTGTATTGAAAATACCACAAATTATTCAAATTCTTTGTAACTAGGATAGTTATAGAGTGGGTTGTGATGAGAGCATCACAAGTTAGTTGAAGCCTTTACAATAGGGTTATTGTAAAGTGGCTTGTAATAGGGAGATTGCAAGTTAGTGAAGTTAAAAGCCTACAGGTGTAGGTCGTGGTTTTTTGATCCCTTGTGTGGGATTTTTCCACGTAAAAATCCTCGGCCTTATTTACATACAGCTTTACTAGCATTTACAGCAGAACCCAACAAAGGACCAGGTACTCTGCTATTTGGTGGGCTCACACAAACTTATCACCTTACCAAATTGATAAATAACCAGATCCCTATATAGTTTGGTTAATTAGTATTTTCAGAGGAAATGCATAGAGAACCCGGTTCTCTATACAGTCTGGTGGACGCACAGTCTCTAACAAGTGGTATCAGAGCAGGTTCTTCCTATTAGGCTAACACCTAGGAAGGATCCTCATGGCTGCTCCACCAACTTTTGAAAAGAGAGAAGCAAAGAAGAAAAAGTACCTGACACTTAAAGCTACTAAAAATGATTCGAGTAAGGAAAACAGTTACATGGCTTACTTAATTAAAAAGTTTCAGAAGATGGTCAGAAAAAATGGAGAAGTGATAAAAAGGGACAGCTCTAACAGATCAAAGAACAATGATCTTTGTTACAAGTGCGGAAAGGCTGGACACTTCATGAAAAATTGTCCTATCTTGAAGGAAGAATTCTCCAAGAACTTCAAGAGAAAAAGTTCGGCTGAATATGACTCAACTTTTGCTTTATTGGCTCGATCAGATGATGATGAAGACAATCACAACAAAGAGGTAATTTTCAGGGATGTTCAGAGAAATCTAAAATCCTATTCTTCAAGAAAACTCATGTCTTTAGCTAATGTATTAATCAATGCATTTCATAGTCTTGTGGAGAATAGGGATTCTTTGACCTTAGAATTAGTAAAATATAAACAAACTAGAGACGACTTAGTGGCTGTAGTTACTGGCCATAAGAAAACCATTGAATTTATTAGAAAAGAAAAGAATGATATTTTGGCAGAAATTACAGACCTAAGGGAAACAATAGTGAAACCCTGGACTAAGTTAAAACCTGAAAAATCTTGAAAAGGAAAGGAGATAGCCAGTGAGGAACACATTAGGCTTGAAAAGGAGTTGAAAGCTACTAGAACTAGGATATGTGGTGAACTCGAGAAAAATAGGTAGCTTCAAGCTGAATTGAAGAGAGTAAATAGGGATCTTGAGAAATCTCTCAAGTGGACCTGCTCCTCAGATGCTATCACTACCATGTACTTCAACAATAGTAGAAACAGGCAGGGAATCGGGTTCCAAAAGGAGAAAACTCCTTACAACCCTCACATCAAGTACGCCACAGTTTTTGATAACTAGCTGTGTACCCACTGTGGGAACAATGGGCACTTCAAAGAAAATTGCCAGGCCAAGGCTCAATATGTTCAGAAAAACAAAGTGTTTGCTGACAAATTGACTGCTAACAGGGGACCAGGTACCGCTCACAAGAAACCATGTTGCATGCATGGACTAGAAAAGCCCTTATCCATCCCTTTCATCATAACAAGGGATCCAAACTAGTTTGAGTTCCTAAATCTAACCCATAATTTAGATGTGCAGGGAACAGTGGGAGGAAGGGGACTGCAATGGATCATGGATAGTAGATGCTCAAAGCATATGACTGGAAATACTATGGATTTTCTCTCACTGAAAGCCCTGCAAGGAAGGGATGTACCCTTTGGAAAATGGAAAGAAGGGGTACATTCTAGGTATGGGGAATAAAACAAGGTAGAAGTTCGTGTCTAAGCTTGTGAGAAGATCTGCTTGAATGCAGTTGATAATGATTCAAAGACATGGCATAAAGGATTGGGGAGGGGGGTACAAGTTTCTCACTTCTGGATATATTTATAAAGAAGGACCTGGTCCATGGTCTATCAAATTCAAAGTTCAAAGAACACGGAGCATGCAATTCCTATGGGAATACTGAGCAGGAGTGAAAAAAAGTGCATGATCAAACCTCTCCTGAACAAAACACCCTATGAGTTGTTCAATGGAAGAAAACCAAAGAAAACTCATCTGAGAACCTTTGGAAGAAAATTCTATGTTCTCAACAACGGGAAGGACCAGCTTGGGAAGTTTGATGCAAAAAGCAATGAAGGAATCCTTCTGGGATAATCCCCTCAAAGCAAAGCCCATAAAGTCTACAACAAAATGTCACACTGTGTGGAAGGAAGTGTTCATGTGCTATTCAACGAGACATCCTCCTCTAAAAAGTAGGAAACAGTGATGATTAAGATAATGAACCACTTTTGGTCCCTAGAAATATCTAGAGTTTCAAATGGGAAGGCTGATTTGATGATTAAGATGAAGGAGACAGGTGAGAGACAATGCAACATCCTGTTCTACTTTTCAAGAGGAACATGGTACTTCCATCATTACCCCTAAAGCAGAAGAAAGAGTTGGAGATGCAGTGCAATGCACTCCCAAGTAACAGAACAAAGAGTGCAGGGAAATCCATTTAACTTACCTAGGTTCTCTACAAATCAAACTTCAGTCCCAAATTAGAAAAACAAAAGCTCCCATTCACTTGATAATATAACCACCCCCTTGATTCTGGAGTTCAAACAAGATCAAAAACCAAAAATTCCCTAGCCTTCTCAGCATTTCTATCCCAAATAGAACCCTAAAAAATATCAAGGAAGCCTTGTAGGATGCAGACTGGATTACTGAAATGCAAGAGGAACTGCATCAACTTGAAAGAAACAAGGTATGGCACCTGGTACCTAGACCCTCAGACAGAACCATCATAGGGACCAGGTGGGTATTCAGGAATGAGCTGGATGAACATAGAAATGCTACGAAGGAACAAAGCAAGGCTTGCTGTCCAAGGATTCAATCAAGAGGAAGGGATCGATAGACTTTTGGCCAAGTAGCTCGGATGGAAGCCATTAGGATCCACATTGCCTTTTCTTCACATATGGAATTTACCTTATTCTAAAAAAATGTGAAGAGTGACTTCCTGAATGGTTTTCTCAAAGAAGAAGTCTATATCAAGCTACCTCCAGGCTTTTGAACGTCATGTATATCCTGGACATGTATTCAAATTGGATAAGGCGCTGTACGGATTGAAGCATTCCCCTTGAGCATGGTATGAGAGACTATCCAGTTTCTCATGGAAAATGGCTTCACAAGAGGAAAGATTGACAATACATTGTCTTTGAAGAAACAGGGAAGGAACTCATTGATCAGATTTATGTGGATGACATCATATTTGGAGCTACAACTAACTCATTATGTGAAGAATTTGCTAAACTCAAGGGAAGTGAGTTTGAAATGAGCATGATGGGGGAACTGAATATCTTCCTAGGTCTTCAAGTGAAGCAGTCCATAAAGGGAATATGTATTAGTTAGCAGAAATACATCAAAGAACTCTTGAAAAGGTGTAATATGGAAGCATAGGAATCATTGGATATATACTCTACCTTACTGCCAGCAGACCAGACATTGTATTTAGTATGAGATTATGTGCAAGGTTCCAATCAAATTCTAAGGAATCTCATCTGAAGGCTGCTAACAGAATTCTGATATTTTAAGGGCACACAGAACCTGGTTCTGTCCTATCCTTCAGCTGAAGCAGAATATGTTGCAGTTGCCTCGTGATGTGCTCATTCAATGTGGATCAAGCAACAATTGGAAGATTTTGTTGCACAAAAGATCAACAGATATCTTCACCAAAGCTCTAAGCATGGAACACTTTGAGAAACATGATGGCGCTGGGATTACTTAAACCTAATTGAGAACCTGGTTCTGCTGACATGGCTATGATGGTCACACTAAGGTAAAATTGGCTAAAGTGTTTTCTAACTAGGCCTAACTCACATCTATACCGTTGCAAGTAAACACACATGATGATCATAGAAGCTAAAGGTACAGTGTTGAACTTCGGATGAGAGCTGCAAAAACCCTTTTACAAAAATAGGTCAGGAACCTGGTTCCTGCACCACATATTAGTAGTAATGTGTTTTTTGCATGCTTGTTCAAAAAAAAGGATAGCAAATTAATTCAACTGCCACATCATCCGACTTTTCACACCAACAGTTCTAAACCATTGTCTCCCTTTGCATCTTTTTAATTTTCCTTCAGAACTCTCTACCACTTCTCTCGCCATGGCCAACGAATAATCGTCTTTTTCTCTTGCCATCAACATTACTCCTACATATCCTCATCCCTTAATACCATCACCAGAAACCTATTTCTTCACTATCACTGATACTACTGTACCCAACAGGTTGCCTCCTCATCTCTAGGCACCTCTACTCATCCATCAAACCATGTCTCACTTCCATATGTTGCAAAACCTACTTCTCTTCTGTTCCTAAATCTCAGGGGGAAGAAACTCCATTCTTAGGGAATGAAAGGACTCTGGTGCTTTTTGAGTCTCCGGTTCAGGACACCGTCACAAAAGAACCTGTTGAAGAACCTGATTCTCTTTTAGCTGAAACAAACCAGGTGGTTGTGGAAGAAAGAAGCTTTTGATTCTGCCTTGCAGAGGAGTAAGCAGAGTATTAAAAAAAGAAGAAGAGGTTGATGAAATAGGGGGAAGTTGTGGCTGATAAACACTTTCCAGTGGTTGTGGCTGATAAAGATAATGTGGAGGAACCTAGTTCCTTAGTGAAAAGATCTACAAAAGGTTGTGGCTGAGAAGGATTTGTTTGAGGGTGACATTGTGGCTGTTGCAAGAAGGAATGGGAAGTTTATTGAAATATCTAGAAAATAAAAGTGGGAAATTGTGGGAGAACCTGGTTCAATGAAGACCTTTCTAAGTGACAGTAGCCTTGGACAGGAGATTTAACTCAGAAAAAGTCTTGTGGGGTCGCACACTTGCTCGACAAATCTAGGAGATGGAAAGTATGAGACAAGTTCTGGACTTAGGCAACTAATGGAGAACCTGAGGGAGAAATTGCTTGACTAACAGTTGTTTGCAACTACCCGCATGGACATAGCTCTCAAAACCATTGCTGCCTCCTCTTCCAAGCCTCCCTCTTATAGTGCCCCCTAGGATCCTCTCAGTGGACAGTTATCTTTTGCTCTGATGATTTTATGGTTGTTGTTTTTCTTTTTGTTTGTCTTTTTGTGATGGCATGTTGCATTTCATCGTTGTTGCTCCTGTTGAAACAGACACATTTCTTATCAATAAAATAGCTCTTCTTTTTCTTGTACAATGCTTGTTTTCCCTTTTGCTTCTCTTTTCTATCATGATTGTGTGCACATATGTGGCATGAGTTAGCTTTATTGGACTTCTTTATGTCTCTTTGTCTGACTGTGTCTTTTTGTTGATGCCAAAATGGGGAAAAATAGAGTCAGGGGGAACATATGACATATGTCGGGGGGAAGAATAGAGTCAAGGGGAACATATGCAGTAGCATGTACCTTATCCAGTTAAATCAAATAGTCATCAATGTTAAAAGTTTGTCATCATCAAAAAGGGGAAAATTGATGGGCTTAAGGTCTTTTAATCTATGTTTTGATGATCTATCAAACTTTTTGTCTGGAACCAGATAAAAGACCAAGAATGATAGTAAAAAGTCAGGGGAACATATGGGGAAACATGTGTAAGTAAGGGCATAAAGTCAGGGGGAACTTGTCGTCTCCTGTTATTCAATCTAATTCTCTGAACTCAAACGCCTCATTTTCAATGCTAAGTTTGTCATCATCAAAAAGGGAAAATTGATTGGTTTTCAATATCTTTGCCTTGTGTTTTGATGATCTAACAAATTTAATGTCAAGAAATAGATAGGGAGCCTGACTCACTTGGATTACACTGCATCTAACGAATTCCAGCCAAATATGAACTTGCTATAGCTTCAGGAGGTAGGAACCCAGACAAGGACCTGATACTCTTGTGGGTTCCTCATGGCAGTACAAAGTCAATTGGACACAGCGGGTTCCTCACGGCAGTACAAAGTCAATTGGATACAACTGGAAACGATGATTCTGCCGCACTGCACTGTTTCCAGCGCCCACTTATTCTCTGATCAACTAAAGTACAATGATTCAAGTTACTCAAATCAAGACAATCTGTGCAGTGTGCACAAGTACCAGATCAGGAACTTGATCCCTTGGTGCTCCCCTGACAGAAGTACAAGTCAACTATACAGCTGGATCGCAACTGCAGAAAGTGACTGTCCGCAACTGTACAAAGAGGAACACAACAGGGACCTGATCCCTTAGGGTTCTCTGATAGAAGTACAAGTCAACTATACAGCTAGAACACAACTGAGTGACTGTCCATAACTGTACAAAGAGGAACACAACAGGGACCTGGTCCCTTAGGGTTCTCTAACAGAAGTACAAAGTCAACTACTGCTGGAAATCAACTGCAGAAAGTGACTGCTTGCAACAATACAATAGATATAGCAACAGACAGTGAACAGTCAGTTTCCATTGAGATTGGACATCACCATTGTGAATTGATATCACTAAGATAATGTCTTGTGTAGTATAAACCTCATGCAAGGCACAAGATTCTGGTTTAACACTTGCAAATACAAAAACGAAAATTCTTTCAAGTGCTCAAGAACCTCTCTCAAGAACAAAACTCCTTCAACCTCAAGGACCTGATCCAAGATCGAAGACATCTTAAGTCCTTAGGTTGTTGAGTCTTTGTTATGTGTTCTTCATTGTAATTCCTAGTTAGCTTTCTTAGAAGCGTTGTCTTAGGAACAAACCAAAATTCGTAAGCTTTTGAGTTTATGTTGTGACTAGGGATAGTCATAAGCAAAAACCTTTGTAACCGTAGTGTGACAAAGTGGCTTGTGGTGGAAACATCACAAGTTAGTCAAAGCCTTTGTAACCGTAGTGTGACAAAGTGGCTTGTGGTGGAAATACCACAAGTTTGTCAAATTCTTTGTACCTAGGATAATTATAGAGTGGCTTGTGATGAGAGCATCACAAGTTAGTTGAAGTCTTTGCAATAGAATTATTGTAAAGTGACTTGTAATAGGGAGATTGCAAGTTAGTGAAGTTAAAAGCCTACAGGTGTAGGTCGTGATTTTTTGATCTCTTGTGTGAGATTTTTCCACTTAAAAATCATCGGCCTTATTTACATACAACTTTACTAGCATTCACAGCAGAACCCCACAAAGGACCAGGTACTCTGCTATTTGGTGGGTTCAGACAAACTTATCACTGTACAAAACTGATAAAGGACCAGATCCCTATACAGTTTGGTTCATCAGTATTTTCAGAGGAAATACATAGAGAACCCGGTTCTCTATACAGTCTGGTGGACGCACAGTCTCTAACAGTTTCCTTATCATAGTAGCTGAATCGAAAGTGACAATGAAAATAAGAAGAGAAATAAGATTTGGGTCAGATTGATGTTATCACTTTCTGTATGTTTTTTGTATTCAATTTCAATTTGTGTCACTATTTCGGCATCCGATTTATGTAATTTATGGTTTTTTAATTCTATTATTGCCTCTTTTTGTTAATCTTTTCCTTCTCTGTCATCTTTAATTTTGTGGAAAGCTGGATGGAATACGAGCTTGTTGGAAGCTATTAGCATATGCCGATCTGAGAACTTTAGAAACGTATTTGTTGCCTGAGGTGATAAAAACATTTTATTTGACCTTCAACAATATTGAAAAAAAAAAAATCTCCAAAAGTGAATTATAGTAATAGAAATAGGATTTGATAGTATTTATATCCGATGGTAGCACACACACATTCTCCAGCTTTGAGGCTCATTAAGTTCACTTTGTTTGCTTTCATCCTGACAGTTGAAAGGCGTACTCTTTTTTTTTTTTTTTTTTTTTTATTTTTTATCTTCTTAAAGTTTATCTACGCTCTTGAATCTTGATGTTCTGGGAAGTACCAAAATAAGAATAAACAAAAGAATATTTTTTGTTGCTGACATAATATAAATTGGTGGTGGATGTCTTGCTGATTTGGTTGACTGTGATGTTAGTTAATCTGTACGTTAACCATCCTATTTAGATTAAAAAAATGTTCTTCTTCATTCTGAAGTAAATAGATTTAATAAGTTGGATATGGTTTATGGAAGGAACTGTATATTGTTGTAATTTCTTTTGTTTGCAGGTCAACCATAACCAGATGCAGAAGATGAGACACTACTCCCAAAAGTGAAGGTGGGAAGTAAATCTATCAGAGAAAGAGAACATATAAAGGAACTCAGAAAGAAGTGATGTCATGCTGCAGGTTTAAACTGCTTCTCTTCTTGTAGTTAGAGATACTACTACTACTTCCAACAACATCCAGATATATTTAAAAAGTATTATTAGGCAGAGTCGAGTCATATAATTTCTGTATCGATTTGATTTTTTTTCCTAAGTGTTGCTTCATTTTAGATAAACAGGCAGCATATAAAAGGATTTACGAGGTCATACATTCCCCATGGATCCAATTTAAACCATCTTGGATATGATATCTGTCAAGATGTCCTAGCATTTGCAGAGGCTGGAATTTGAGGCTTGCGCTAAGTGATGATACATTTGACAAATGTATTTGCTGGTGGTGTGGATCATCTGTACAGGGTAGAGTGGCTTTTATGAGAAATCACGCCGAATGGCATAACTGATTCCGCTGGAAAACCGCTCAAAGAAAGCACTGGTGGTTGAATGCGGATGACCCTTTCAGTACCTGGTTGTGCATATGTCGTAGTGAAGCTTTATAAGCTCATCCCCAAAGATAGAACTTATTCCTGTGCACCAAGTAAGTTTCACCATTACTTGAGTCTTACTTATTTAAATTTTCTGGTGATGCTCGACACACATTGACATTGTAGTTATGCATTCATTTAGTCATTAATTCAATTCGAGTTATGAAAAGATATGTCAGAAAGATTGGACGGTAACACATGGTGCTATGTGTAAGCTGCTCATTATTTGATTCTTATTCAATTTGTTTTTGGTGCAGCAAGCATGTACTACAACTTTAACTCAGTGTCTGACGTTCTTGAGATAATGCAGGTATGTGAAATTTTTGTGCTCGTACTTTTTTCTTCCTAGCATTAGAGAGAAAATGAATAACATAGTTGATATACTACACGCAGATGAATATTGTATCTTATCGTGCATATTCCCATTTTCTTATCCAAATCTAATAAATACAACAGTTTCAAACCCACTTTCACAATTGCATGTAGTTGTTGCACATTTTAGTTTAGTTTAGTTTAGTTCATACCGCAACAATGTTGATATCATGAATCAGAATAACGTTTTTGTGATAACGAGAGTCGGAATAGTGTCCGTAGCAGCTGCTTCTCTAAATATCTTACTGTCACAATCCTAAAATCGACCCGATCGTGATGGCGCATATCATAAAACTAGGTCAGCCGACACAATTCCCAAATTAACCATTAATCAATAAGAATCATTTTTTAAGGCTTTAATTAAACAAATATTTTATATTATAAGCCTAAATAAACAGTGCGGAAATAATCTACAAGCCCGACATCGGGGTGTCACAAGTCACGAGCATCTACTAAGGTCTAAATACCACGAAAAGTCTGAAAGTGTACTAAATACAGTCTAATGAAAACAAGAGGGAGAAAAGCTGTGCTGCGAACGCCGAACAACTACCTTGCTAAACTCTGATGACTCTGCCTCTGACCCGCTACCGGGTTCAGAAATACCTGAATATGCACACAAGGTGCAGGGTGTAATGTGAGTACTCTAACTGAGTAAGTAATAAAGGTAAATGAAAGCTGAGCAGTAAGAAAATACGTAAACCACGTCACAACGCTACAACAAAGGCAAGATATTTCCAACACAGTACAGAAATCATTTGTGAGCACGTGATTTTTAACCTATGAGAACTACTTCCAAAAATTCAAAATAAAATGGTTTTGTGTTGTTTGTGATTTATTTGTATTTTGTCTGTGCATGTTTATTTCTACTCTAATTAAGAAAAATACAAAAATATGTGTTGCATGTGCATTTAGGATTTAATTTTACAATTTAGGAAATAATTAAACAAACAAGTTTGTTTTACAAAATGGAAAAATCACAAAAAAATATGTACTTTGCATTCTTATATTTAATGTCCGAATTATGTGATTTTATCTTTATTTGATGTTTAATTTCGTGTGATAGCTATTATTAAGAGTTAATGTTTTAGTTAATTGTCAATTTTATAATTTAATTAGGATTTTTAGTTGAAAAGGAATTAAAAGAAAATGAAAGAAAAAGAAGAAAAGAGTGAAAATTGGGCCAATTTCAGTGCAAAAAACAAATCAGGCCCAAATCACCCATGAACCAGGTCCAGTTTGGCCTGGCCAGAAACGTCTTAAAACAACGTCGTTTGGTCACTCTTAATCAAGGCCGTTGGATTAAATCGATCCAACGGCTGAGATTCAATCTCTCTTACCCATTCCCTGGCCCGACCCATTCCCTGGTTCAAACCGCCCCAGTACTACTCAAAACGACGCCGTGCCTATTAAGTGAATTGATCCAGGCCGCTGATCGTGCTTGATCCAACGGCCAGGATTAAAACACCCCCTCCGTATATAACCCTAATCCCTTACCCCACGCCCCAAAGCCATACCCCCCCTCACCTCTTCGTCTCTGAGCTTCAGAGACCAAACAAATCCCCCGCCTCTTGCCACCGTGCACCGCCCACCGAAAATCGCCTCACAGCGGTTCCGGTGGTCCAAACGACCCCATCTTTTCACCACTGATACCCCTCGACCTCCCCATTCCGAATCCCTAACTCTTATCTCTCGAATCCCAGCCATGTGCTTCGAATATTAGATCGAAAATCAGGCCGGAACCCTATCTCGTCCAATAGCCTCCAATTTCACACCACAACTTCCCCAAGACTTCCTCGTTATAGTCCCACGCTCAGTTTTCTTCGAATCACCCCCGAGCTCCTCGAATCTTAGATCGAAGGAATCGACCTAAACCCTAATCCGTTCAAATACCACCAAACTCACACCCTGCCACCCCCTGACCTCCCTCGTTCCCAAACCACCCTTAGTTTGCGTCGAATCACCACAGAAAGTCTCGAATCAAAAGTCTTAGAGTGGTGATCTGAAGCTAGTTCAGAGACTGAGGTCAAAATGGACCTTAGTTGAATGTGTTCTCATTCAGGAACACTCGACTAGGGTCCTCTTGTCCCCAAGTCCAAAAGGCATCGGAGGTTCGAACCCAGGCCCCGTTTAATTGGTAGGTTTTCGTTTTATCTTCTTTCTTTGTTCATTAAATTCATCCTTTACTCCTTTCTTATTTTTTTTGTCTAAATTCGAATGTTTTGTGCTTACTCTGTATTTTGTTTCTTCTTTGTTTTCCTGAATGATTCGAATCAGTCAGTATTAGTAAGTTTTGTATAAACTGTAGCTATTCCCGTAATTGCTCGCTATTACTGTTAGTTCAAAGTATGTCATCTGTGATCGCCCCTCACTTTGTATATGAATTCAGTGTTTTCATTCAATGTATTTACAATGTTGTTCTTATTTAGGTTTAACATGGAATTATGTTTAGTTTATTCCCTAAATCATTGTTCTTATGTTGATGCCATTTGATCTGATTTAAATTCTAGTTTGAACGGTCATTTGAATTTGAATTGAATTGGTTATAGCTGAAAGATGTAGTATAGATTAAAGGGTTTAAGGTAGGGCGTTAAATCACAGGATTTTTCAGGGGTATTTTAGGGTTTTAAAAGGCTTGAAATGTTTAGTGTTAGTGGTCTGACCGTAAGGGTACTTAATTGACCATTAAACTAATACTTTGTCTAGTAGTAGTGGCTTGGGAAACATAATAGCATGGGGGATTAATTGAATATTATAAGCTGCCCATGCCTTTGGACACAAGACACTTGATAATGGGCTGTAAGAGAATATCATGGGCAAAAAAATGGTGGTGGTATTAGTTTAAGTGTTTCAAGAGGGCCGTGAAGGGGGTCAGTTTTTGGTGATATAAATAAAAGCATTCAAGACCAGAAAAGGGCTGGTTTTTTAGACCAGATAATCAGCTCTCTTGAGGTTTTTTTTGGGGGACAGAGATAGGGGGCTGGTTTTGGGGAGCAAAAAATCAGTTTCTCTTTGGATTTTATTTTAGTCTGGGCTTGGATCTCTTTGGGTCTGGTTTGGCTCTTCTTTTAGGCAGACTTTAGAAGAGAAAGTAATCTGAAAAGGGAGGGAAAGGAGTTCAAAGTTTAAATAGGTTTTGAGATGGTTTAAGATGAGTTTGGGTGTAGTGTTGCAGTAGTGTGTTTTTTCTGATTTCCTTTCTGAGGTCGTTTGAGCTGTTGAAGTTTGAGTTTCTGGTTTTAACTGGTTTCAAATCCACTTGGGTCTGCTGCATATGCCACTAGCTGTTGGTTCTGCTGTTTTGTATTGCTACTGGTGCTGCTGATCCTCTTCTTCCTCTTCTTGTATTGTCAATACCAGGTACACTTCGAGACTTTGATGTAGCACCTCGTATCGAATGTGAAATAGAAATGAAGCAAGTTTCCTGCTGCGGAATTATAGTGAAAAACTTCTGTTGCATATATGGATAATTAGTTTATGATGCGTGTATTTGTCCACTGTAGTTAAGTATTCTAAACTCCAATGGACTGTGATGGACGGTTTGTTTTAATTCGTGGACTGTGTTGGACTGTTATAATAGATTCTAGAATTTAGAACATCAATCTGATTTAATTAAACTAATTAGATGTGTATTCCTGGAAGCATAAGAGTTCTATAGCTAACAATCTGATTTAACTTGTGTTGATTAATGGAATCTCAGTTTTCTTTCATATATATTCCTCTAAATTGTTTTTTTCTAGGATATATTTGATTTTGAAATTAGTATGACGGCCACTTTAAGTTTGATGGCCCGGACTTCATTGTTATAGTATAAGCGTTGGTAATTCTGGATTAATAGTTCATAGCAGTAGTTAATCGAATTGAACATGCCTTATTAATAAGACTGCTTTGAATCTGCTCGTAGATGTTAGTAGAATCAAATAATTGAGCCGTTTAGTCCAAAAACGCGATCCCTCATTAGGAATCACCACTAGTTAAACAGGTGGAGTAAGCTGAATTTTAATATGAGATTCAAATGGTCAATTGTTCCTTAGTTTGAGTAGATAAACGTGATTCTCCCTTCTCATAATTTGTTGATTGCACATTAAATAACTTGATGTTGTTCCAGTGATTCTACGTTCAACTAGAATTGATGTTGAGGTCAATGGTCCACTTTAGACATTTTGGGCTTCGGTACTGTCGCAAACGGCCCAGGTCTAGCTCTGATTGCATGCTCATTTGGACCTGGGCCCAGATCTATAGTTGGTTTGCTCTATGTACACACTTAGATAAGGGTCTATTTATATGGACTGCATTGAGAACCTAAGGCGAATAAAATTTGATTTCGTATGAGTTTAATAGACCCATGTTTTCTAATTCTTAAATAATGCAAAATTAATTAGGATCTTCTTCTTTGTTCTAGAGGCAAATAAAAATAGAAAATTATAGATTGCTTTAGGATTGGGCCTTTAAATAAAAATGACAAGATGAGCCTCGCCAAATAAAGCACTGAGATTGCGGGGCCCTCGATAATTGTATATATTAAAATACTTAGATTTCGGGACAGATCGTTTAGCGAGTTTCACGGCCATTTCCTAAAATAACAACGCGTTAGTCTCTTTAGGCGCGTACTTTAAATAATATTAGCTTCTTAAACGCGGGTGCACATTTATGTGACCCAAGTCCAAATCCCAATGGAGTCGAAATGTGTCGCTAATCACGGGTACATGGATTGTGACGTGGTTCGAGATGCATTTCCACGACGTTGCAAATTCTTTTTTTTTTAAAAAAATGAACGAGACGAGCCTCGACAAACAGAAATACACAAGCTGCGGGGCCCTCTATACGTGTTGGTAAAATTACTTAGACTTCGGGATGGGCCGTTTAACAAAGTTTCACGGCCTTACCCAAAATGATAATATGCTAGTCGCTTTAGGCGCGCCTTTAATAATTTACTTTCTTAAACTCGGGTGCACATTTATGTGACCCAAATCCAAATCTCAACGGAGTCGAAATGTGTCGATAACCATGAGTACATTGGTGTGACGTGGTTCGAGATACGTTTTCACAACGTTGCAATTATCTGTTAAAATAATAATGATAATAATAAAAGCGGTACACAGTTAAAATTTGCACATAGGTTCAACATGTATTAAAATCAGATAAATAAGCCGAATATGACAGTTGAGCAATCGTACTAGAACCACGGAACTCGGGAATGCCTAACACCTTCTCCCGGGTTAACAGAATTCCTTACTTGGATTTCTGGTTCGCGGACTGTAATACAGAGTCAATCTTTTCCTTAATTCGGGATTCAACCGGTGACTTGGGACACCATAAATCTCCTAAGTGGCGACTCTGAAATAAATAAAATAAATCCCGTTTCGATTGTCCTTTAATTGGAAAAACTCCCTCTGCGCCCCTACGGGCGCGGGTGAAAAAGGAGGTGTGATAGGTCTAGCGACTCTGCTGGGGAGTGGAAGGTCCTCGCCTTCTGGTTCAGGGTTCGAGAATTTGAGCTTGGAATAATTGTTATAATTGGCTTTGTTTATTATCTGATTTTTACATGTTTGGGCCTAATGTGCTAAATTCTGCTTTTACCGCTTTGATATTATCTGAACTGTATATAATTTGTGTCGAAACCCTTCTCTTCTTACCTTCGGGGATGTGCTTGCTGGTCGAGACTCCCTATTATGTTAGTGTCATACCTTGGAATAAGAAAGAGGCCGGACAAGTTACAAAGTCGGACGATCCCGTGGGTCCCCGGTACGTAGCCCCCTCCTCGACTCGAGTTGTCCGCTCGGGTACACAGTCTAGAACAAATACCCAGGTTACGAACCTAGAATAACTTAGCTTCATGTCGGATCCCTAGTAGGAACGTTTGTTTGCATCGTGTACATTTGATTTTGGAGGCTCAACACAGGGGTTGAGTCTGTCTAGGACAGGTTTACCAAAACGACAAAAGACCATCCTGATGCATCCAACTTGCTACCCGTGCATTTGTTTGCTTCGGACTTGCATACTGACCGGCTTTTGAATACTTTGAGTAAAGAGAGATAGAGGTAGTTAATCGCCTGTTCTAAAAAAATCAATGTCCAAATAGCGTCGAAACTCTGTTGAATTTTTGAGAAAATGAAAAAAAGAAAGAGGGTTTTGTTTATGAAAAATGGTTTTATTTGCCATTGGAAAGAGTCTTGTTTTCAAAAGAAGTTTGTTTTATCTACTCGAACTACGCCGGTTTGATTCTCACAGGGTGCGGGATACGTAGGCAACCCTCATCGGGTCCAACCTCCCCTTTTACAAAAATAGCCAAAAATGTCAAATTTTAATTGTCAACATAAATAAGTCGGGTGATGCCATTTTTGGCAAGAATAGCCGAATGTTCCCGAAAGGGACGCCGGAAGGCTGACTTTGCATAAACGGCCACTTTTAGTCATTTTTGGAATTTTGACCGGTTGACTCACCCAGCTTTAAAAGCTTCATTCTCGAAGTGCTGAAAAGCCGTGTGCGGAGCCGGATCTTTCTTTTAATCTGTGAAAAATTAAAAAATAGCCAATTGGTTGAGTCAAAATTTTTTTATTTTTTGCTCAAATCACCTTAATAAATGTGCAGGATGAGCACGATGCAAAATGAACCTTTTTCAATAATGACTAAAATCCCTTTCAAGTTGCGACTATGGTGGGATGATTTAGGTGGTGAAGGGCAAGATGAGGTCAAGAAATATCTAAAAGGTCTTACGGGTTTACTAGAAATCCAGCCTCGGGGGGATATCATAAGAGCTTTGGTCACCTGCTGGGACCCGACACACAATGTCTTCCACTTCTCCGATTTTGAACTCACTCCGACTTTGGAGGAAATAGCCGGGTACATCGGAAATGCTGAAGTTCCGTTGAGGCAAAAATACTTGGTTGCTCCAAGAGCTTTCACTGTGCATCGGTTTTTAGATTCATTAAAGATACCCAAGACAGTCCATAACCCAGATTTGGCCGTAGGGTTTTGTAATCCGCGCTTCATATACGACAGATACGGTCATGTCGGAGGATTCAACAACCTGGGTAACAAGTTATGCAGCAAAAGTAACCGTCAGAAATGGGACGAGCATAGACGAGTGGCTTTTATGATAACCTTTTTGGGCCTTTTGGTATTTCCAAGGAAAGACGGAAACATTGATCTGAAAATAGTCGGGATCGTCAGTACCTTGCTCATTCAAGATGAAAGCACTCTTGCGCCTATAATACTATCTGATATTTTCCAAGCTCTCACAGCCTGCAAAGCCAGAGGGAACTTTTTCGAGGGGTGTAACTTGTTGCTACAAATATGGATGACTGAGCATCTCTGCCATCGTTCCCAGCTCTTGAGTTATGGCTCCTCGAAGAAAATTTGCATAGAAGAGTTCTACACAAGAATCAAGGGGGTCAGTCTACCCGAGGGAGTTACGGCATGGACATCATTCTTTCGGACCCTCACTGCCATCCAAATACAATGGACACTAGGATGGTTGCCCGTTGACGAGGTCATCCATATGCCGGCAGCTAGGACCCACTTTCTATTGATAGGGCTCAAGAGAATTCAGCCTTATGCGCTATATCGGGTTTTGAGACAACTCGGGAGATGTCAAACAGTACCGCAGGAGGAAGATCTTAGTGCTCAAGTAATTGAGATTAGCCCTGACGGACAGTTCCCTGAAGCAAGAGTCCGTAAGATCTGGAGTGAATGCCAATATTTAAAAGCAGATACTTGCGTGCAGGATCAGGCCAAAGGCGAAGTGGTGCCAGGATACCTTGCTTGGTACAGGAGAGAACTTGAGCACGAAAGGCCGGCTAAAAGACCCCATCTCCATGAATTCGTCAAGGCATCGCAAGAACAATGGGATTGGTTGGCTAAAGAGCACGAGTACAGGGTTAAAATAGGCAAGTTGGAGAAGCAAGTTTTAGATTTGAAATTTGAGAGAGATTTGCATATCGCTGCAGATGATGGAGAAAAGAGAAAACTAGCTCAGGAAAGCGAGGTCCTCAAAGCTCAAATCCGGGAAATGAAAATAGCTGCCAGAAACTCGAAGAGAAGCCGAGCTGATGAAAAGCTCATAAACGGTCTGAAGAAGAAAGTCCTCGAGTATCAAGAAGACCTGGAAAAATCTAAAGCTAGTCTAGCGAGAATCCAGGTGAAATGCATAAAGAAGGCAGAAGAGCGAGCATGGTCTATGCAACAAATGAAGAGGGACTACGAAAGGAACATCGCTATATTGAGAGAAACAATATCCACTCTCGAAGAGCGGATCTTCAGACAAGCCCGAGATGCCAGAGCAGATAGGAAGCGCTACTATGATCTAATGGCCCAAACGGAGAAACAGATGAATGAGTTTCAGGATCAACTCGCTGACAACACTCAAGTACTGGGAACAAAGAATTAACAAATAGAGCAACTGTTCATGGAAAAGGGATAAAATCAGGGGTAGAATTGAGGAGATTGGGCATTACGTCACCATGAGGTGCCTAGCATGTGAGGAAATACCCCGTGATACCCTTTTTGCCTCAGTCATGGGTTACGTCCACCGAATCATGGAAGAATTGAAAAGCTAGCAAAGGGGCCTTGCACCAAAGCCTGCGGAAAGGCCGAACGATGCCCCGTGGGCACCAAAATTCAAAGCATTAATGTACTCCTAGTTCAAATCTGTATTTTTCTATTTTCAAAAGTCTGTTGTCTGTCTGTGTGTTTCCTTTTGGCATCAAATTATGATTAGTACTTCGTAGTCCGTATTTTGTTTTCCTTTTCCAAATGGGTAGTTTGTAATAGAAGTTTTAGTAATGAAATAAATTTTCCAAAAATTGATGTCTTTATTTGTGGCAGAACTATGCTCGGTCTGATTCATGCGGGGACATGATACGTAGGAAATCCACATAAGATTCGACCACCACTAAAAAGAAAAAGAGAAAGGCAAAGTGAATAAAAGAAAGGAAAATAAAGAAATAAAAAGAGAGATAAAGAAAGCTTCAAAAACACTTAAACGAGGCACAAACATAGTAAGCCGGGATGACGCATGCGGTCGAAGCAAAGACATGTTAGTAATGGTTAAACTGCCTAGGAGCATTGCATCCCCCAACTTGAAATTGCAATATGTGTTAAACTCTAACGCTAACAAGTTTGTTGTCCTTCCAGATATTTCGAACCAGTTAGTTTGTTAGAACGTTCTGGCAGATTACCATTACCAAACAAGATCCAAAGGGCCCGTACTAAAAAGCATGACTAGTTCAGACCAAAGTGTCGAGGATGAAAGGACGGAGAACCAAATGCTGAAGGAGGAAATAGATAAGATGAGAAAGGAGATGAAAGAAATGCAGCTGGCCTTAGCTAGGGTACAAAAAGTGCCTTACCCTCCCGTTATTCCCACTCTCCCACCAGGACACACGCCGGAATACCCTCTCCCCGGCCCTTCGACAAGCTTCCCCAGTCACCAATACTGCCAGGGAAGAAAAACCTATGATCCCCAAGCTTCACAACCCAATCAGAACCCTCATCCACCAAATGTTCCTGTTTTCGTGGCACCCCCACCAGCCACGCTGCAAAGATCATCCAGCGAGCCGTTGTTTCAGGCTCACGATAACCAATATTACCCCCCTGAACCAACCTTCAAAGCACCCGAGCCTCATACTTATAATACTCACTTCGAGATACCGGTAGAGACTAAAAAGCCGGTTAAGAGCCCAGAGCAAGACGAAGTGCTTCGAAAGTTTAAAAGCCTAGAGCAGTCCTTCAGGAATATCCATGGGTTAGGAAACCAAGTTAGTGTGGCCTACAAAGATCTGTGCCCATTCCCCGACATTCAATTGCCGGTAGGATTCAAGATGCCAAAGTTTGATCTATACGAGGGGCACAGTGATCCAATGGCACATCTGCGTGGTTTTTGCAACAAGATGAGAGGAGCAGGTGGTAAAGATGAGCTGCTAATAGCTTACTTTGGTCAAAGTCTAAGTGGGTCTGCACTGGAATGGTACACAAGACAGGATCCGAGCAGGTAGTACACCTGGGACAATCTAGCACAAGCATTCGCAGGTCACTTCTAGTATAACCTTGAGATCGTCCCTGACCGTCTCACATTGCTGAAACTTGAGAAAAAACCGGGAGAGAACTTTAGAGAATTTGGGTTCCGGTGGAGAGAACAGGCAGTAAGAGTTGATCCTCCGATGAGAGAGGGGGAAATGGTGGACTACTTTCTACAGACTCTAGAGCTAACTTACTTTGGTCACTTGGTGACGTCAGTTGGAAAATATTTCAACGAAGTAGTAAAAATGTGCGGTATGATTGAAGAGGGAATTAATTCCAACAAAATCTTGAGCTATTCGTCGATTAAAGCAACCACTCAGGCCATCCAGAGCGGCACGGGAGGTGCGCTCGGAAAGAAGAAAAGGGAAGATGTCGCAACAGTAGAGGCAGGTACTTGGTCCAGATCCAGAGGTCCCCCCCTCATCACCAACCTAGACCCCATCACTCAAATTACCCACACATTCCATACGGCCCTCCACAGCCCTACTACCCACCACAAGAGCCACACTTCTCTGTCCATCACGCCCAAACTTACACCCAGCCTTCGACTTGCCCGCAATGGCATGCGCTGGCTCCCCAGAATACATATCCACCTCCACAAAATACATATCCACCTCCACAAAACACATATCCACCTCCACAAAACATATATCCACCACCAAAGGCCTACAGGAATCCTTCGGGACCAAGTTTCCGTGGGAATCAGACTTTCAGGAACGAAAGGGTGTAGAGGCCGAGAACATTCACTCCGCTAGGAGAAACCTATACTACTCTGTTCCACAAATTGAGGCAGCTAGGCCTATTGAGTCCTATAGAGCCCAAATTGCCAAATCCCCTTCCCACAAAACTGGACCACTCGGTAAGTTGTGAATATTGTTCGGGGGCTCCCGGGCATGATACTGAGAAGTGTTGGAAGTTGAAGACTGCCGTACAAGATCTCATTGACACAAATAGGATCGAGGTGCAGGAGCCAGAGGCACCTAACATCAATCAAAACCCGTTGCCGGCACACCATGAAGCCCACATGATCGAACTAGTGCACGAAGGAGGGAAGCTCAAGAAGCCCTCACAAACGGTAATGATGATCCGTGCCAGTCCGAAAGAAAAGTTGATCAGTGGAAAAGCGGTAGTACAGTCGGAAATGGTAGAAGGCAAGCCAGTGGTGGTGATAGGGAAGAGTTCGTCTGATGTTGGCAAGAATCCAGAGCCGGTCAAAGTAACGGTGCTAGGGATATCAAGCAAGCCAGTAGCCGTGAAGGGGGCATGCATAGTACTAGTTGTTATCAGGCCAGTAATGTAGTTGCCGATAATCAACGAGAAAGCTGTGCCATAGAGCTACAGTTAGGTAATGGTAATGCATAAGGGGAAGGAAGTTGTGGAAGAAATATGTGAGGCACAGGGGTTAACTCGTTCGGGAAGGTGTTTTGCTCCCGCAGAGTTAAGAAGGGCCAATCCCGTAGCGACAAAGAATCCAGTTACCGAGGAAGAGGCGAAAGAATTTTTAAAGAAAATGAAGGCACAAGATTACTCCATTGTGGAGCAGTTGAGGAAGACCCCGACACAAATCTCATTGTTGTCGTTGTTGATCCATTCAGATGAGCATCACCAGGTATTGATGAAAATTCTGAATGAAGCCCATTTTCCGGATAAGATATCTGTGAACCATCAGGAGAAAATAGCAGACAAGATTTTCGAGGTCAACAGGGTCACTTTTTCAGACGATGAGTTACCCGTGGAGGGTACAGAACATAATAGAGCCCTTTATTTGACTGTGAAGTGTGAAGACTCGGTAGCCACTCGCGTACTGATTGATAATGGGGTACAGTGCCAATATCTGTCCTTTGGCCACATTGAACAAATTGAAGGTCGATAGTGACAGGATTCACAAGAACAACATCTACGTTCGAGAATTTGATGGTGGTGGTACAGACACAGTGGGTGACATCATACTTGAATTAACAATTGGTCCAGTCGAGTTCACCATGGAGTTTCAAGTGTTAGACGTGGCAGTGTCACATAATCTTCTGTTGGGGCGACCCTGGATCCACGCCGCCAAAGCAGTGCCTTCTACACTACATCAAATGGTCAAATTCGAGTGGGATAGGCAAGAGATCGTAGTACATGGGGAAGACAATGCAAGCGCCGTAAGTAATGCCATCGTACCTTTCATAGAGACTGATGATGATAAGGGGCCGTAGGTTTACCAGGTTTCTGATACAGTTTCAGTGGACAAATTTCCCGAAGGTGAAAGCATCTCACTTCCCAAAATAGCAGCTGCAACTGTCATGGTAGCCTCGGAGATGTTGAAAAACGGGTTTGTGCCAGGCAAGGGTTTAGGGGCTGATCTTCAGGGTATTGTTCAGCCGGTTTCTTTGCCCAAAAAATTGGATACCTTTGGGTTGGGGTTCAGGCCTACAGCGGCGGATGTAAGACGGGCCCGCAAGTTGAAGAAAAGAGTCTGGGTCCTTCCCAAGCCAATCTCGTGCCTATCCAGATCATTTGTCAGAGCAGGTATCAGAAAGTTGTCGGTTCCGAAAGTTCTCGGACCACTGATTGGGCCAGATGGAGATTTGAATGAGGGCTCTGAAAGGCTGTTCACCGATGTCAACATGATAGAAGCTGAAGAAGGGTCCAGTAGGTTAGATGTACAGTTTGTGAGGCCTAGGGCAAATATCAACAATTGGATGGCTACTCCCCTTCCTACCCGAAGGGAGTCTTGGTAGTGGGATCTGATTTTTCTTTCTTGTTTTTTTGGATTATTCCAGAGTTGTAATCCAGTTTTGTTTTATATTCGGCAAAGTGTGAAACTCTGTTATCCCGTATTTTAATAAAGTGAAAGCTTTTTCTTCTTATTTTGTTTTAACTTTGTTTTCTTCTTTTCTGTTTCTGAATAGTTCTCTTTATATTGGTTCTAATGACATGGCATGCACAACGGATCTTCAACCCTGTCTAAAAAATCAATCTGATCCGAACTAATTGTACAAGATGTCGATTATGATGATGAATCGGAATACGATGAGGATGAAGCCTTCGAAGAGATAAACAGAGAGTTAAGCCAGTTTGAGGAGAAATCCAAACCCAACTTAAATGACACAGAAGCCATCAATTTAGGGGATGCATATGATATCAGGGAAACTAAAATAAGAATCCACATTGCACCAAATATCAGGGAAGAACTAATCAAAGCACTTATTGAGTTCAAAGACGTTTTTGCATGGTCGTATGATGACATGTCGGGGTTAAGCACAGATTTAGTGGTTCACAAATTGTCCATTAACCCGACATGCCCTCCCGTCAAGCAGAAATTGAGGAAGTTCAAAACAGACATGAGTGTGAAAATTAAAGAGGAAGTAACCAAGCAGCTACAAACAAAGGTTATTCGGGTCACTCGATATCCTGATTGGTAGGCTAATGTGGTGCCAGTGCCAAAGAAAGATGGGAAGATTAGGGTGTGTGTCGATTACCGCAATCTGAACAGGGCTAGCCCAAAAGATAACTTTCCATTACCCAACATCCATATCTTGATCGATAATTGTGCCGGACATGAGATCGGGTCTTTTGTGGATTGCTATGCTGGGTATCATCAGATTTTGATGGATGAAGAAGATGTGGAAAAGACGGCTTTCATTATGCCGTGGGGGACTTATTGCTATTGGGTAATGCCATTTGGTTTGAAGAATGCTGGGGCAACGTACATGAGAGCAATGACTACTGTGTTTCATGACATGATACACAAAGAGATTGAGGTATACGTAGACGATGTGATCATAAAATCCAAGCATCAGGAAGACCACGTAGCAGACCTAAGGAAGGTTTTCCAAAGACTTCAAAGGTACGATATTAAGCTCAACCCGTCCAAATGTGCATTTGGTGTTCCATCTGGAAAGTTGTTGGGATTCATTGTCAGTCGTCGAGGCATTGAGTTGGACCCGTCAAAGATCAAACCCATCAAAGATTTGCCACCACCAAAGAACAAGACAGAAGTAATGAGTCTGTTGGGAAGGTTGAATTATATCAGCAAGTTTATTGCTCAACTCACAGCAACTTGTGAACCCATTTTTCGGCTACTGAAGAAAGATGCTGCGGTAGAATGGACGGCAGAATGTCAGGAAGCATTTGACCAAATCAAAGGATATTTATCAAATCCACCTGTGTTGGTTCCACCTGAGCCGGGAAGACCGTTAATTCTTTATCTAACGGTCCTGGAGAATTCGTTTGGCTGCGTACTAGGGCAACATGACATTAAAGGAAGGAAGGAGCAAGCAATCTATTATCTTAGCAAGAAGTTTACAGGCTATGAGGTTAAGTACACTCAACTCGAGAAGACATGTTGCGCCCTAACTTGGGTGGCCCAGAAAATGAAGCATTATCTGTCATCATATACTACTTATCTCATTTCACGCTTGGATCCACTGAAGTATATTTTTCAGAAGCCTATGCCCACAGGAAGATTGGCGAAATGGCAGATATTACTCACAAAATTCGACATCGTCTATATGACGAGGACGGCCATGAAGGCCCAAGTATTGGCTGATCACTTGGCCGAGAATCCTGTTGATGAAGAATACGAGCCCTTGAGGACGTATTTTCCTGATGAAGAAGTGATGCATGTAGATGAGTTGGAATTATCTGAGGAACCAGGTTGGAAGCTCTTCTTTGATGGAGCCGCAAATGCGAAAGGAGTTGGAATAGGAGCGGTACTTATTTCTAAAACAGGACATCATTATCCTGTTACGGCACAACTACGTTTCTATTATACCAATAACATGGCTGAATATGAGGCATGCATTTTGGGTTTAAGGTTAGTTTCGGACATGGATGTCCAGGACGTCCTGGTCTTGGGAGACTCGGACCTCCTGGTGCATCAGATTCGGGGTGAATGGGAAATAAGGGATTTGAAGCTCATACCATATCGACAATGTTTGCACGATCTGAGCAAGTGATTTCGATCAGTAGAGTTCAGACACATCCCAAGAGTTCATAATGAGGTTGCCGATGCTTTGGCCACCTTAGCATCGATGTTGCACCACCCAGACAAAATTCATGTTGACCCGTTGCATATCCAGGTTCGTGATCAGCATGCTTATTGCAACATGATAGAGGAAGAAATGGATGGCGAGCCATGGTTTTATGATGTCAAGGAATACCTCAGGATGGGGATATACCCGGAACAGGCCATCAGAGATCAAAAGAGAGCCATTCGGCAATTAACAAATGGATTTTTCTTCAGTGGGGGAATGTTGTACAAAAGAACACCAGATTTGGGATTGCTGATATGTATAGATGCTAGTCAAGCCACGACAGTTATGACAAAGGTACATGCTGGAGTTTGTGGGTCACATATGAGCGAATATGTATTGGCGAAGAAGATTCTTCGAGAAGGGTACTATTGGCTCACTATGGAGCGTGATTGTATTAGCTTCGTGCGGAAATGCCATTAGTGTCAGATACATGGAGATTTGATTCATTCTCCGCCGACAAAATTGCATACAATGTCAGCACCGTGGCCATTTGTCGCCTGGGGCATGGATATCATTGGACCCATTGAGCCAGCAACATCCAACGGGCATAGGTTCATTCTGGTGACCATCGATTATTTCACTAAGTGGGTTGAAGCTAAAATTTTCAAGTCGGTAACCAAGAAGGCAGTGGTAGATTTTGTTCATGCCCATATCATCTGTAGATTTGGAATCCCAAAGGTGATCATCACGGATAATGGTGCTAATCTTAACAGCAATTTGATGAAAGTGGTATGTCAACAGTTTAGGATCACACAACGTAATTCCACCCCGTATCGTCCCAAGGCAAATGGCGCGGTTGAGGAAACCAACAAGAACATAAAGAAGATATTGAGGAAGATGGTAGAAGGGTCCAGGCAATGGCACGAAAAGTTGCCATTTGCATTGTTGGGATATCGCACTACTGTCCGCACTTTAGTAGGTGCAACTCCTTATTTATTGGTATACGGAACTGAAGCAGTAATACCGGCGGAAGTTGAAATTCCATCCCTTCGGATTATCGCTGAGGCTGGGATTGATGATGATGAATGGGTTAAAGCCCGATTGGAGCAGTTGAACTTGATTGATGAAAAGAGATTGGCAGCAGTATGCCATGGCCAAGTATCAAAGGAGAATGGCAAGAGCCTACAATAAGAAGGTGCGCCCCAGAAAATTTGAAGTGGGGCAGTAGGTGTTGAAACGAATCCTGCCACATCAGGCAGAAGCAAAAGGCAAGTTCGCCCCGAATTGGCAAGGGCCATTCATTGTAACCAGAGTGTTGTCCAATGGCGCTCTGTGTTTAATAGATATCGAAGGGAAATGCGTCGACATAGCTATCAATGCTGACGCAGTTAGGAGATATTATGTATGATTTCTTTTGATTGTAATTGTTGATTGTTTGCACTTGGCATGGTTTCGGAGAATGAAATGACGGAGGCAATTCTTTCTTCTATCCAAACACTTTAACCTTTGCTTACCACTTTGAGTCTTATTTATTCTTTCATACCCCTCTTTTGGAATCAGTAATGAAAATGAAAGGAAGAGAGAAGAGAAAATAATGATAATAAAGACAAAAAGAAAAGTCACAAGAAAAACAAAGGAATTGGGAACTACGTTTGACCTGATTCCTCAAAGAAGGATACGTAGGCACCTCACGGCTCGGTCATAGTGTAACAAAAATAAAAATCCCCAAGCAAGAAACTGGGGCAGAAGTTTTGTTTGTAATTTTGGGAAGGAAGTTTGATTCCAAGAATTGTAATATTTTACCCATCAAAATTATTTTGAACCTTTTGATACCCCTTTTTCTTTTAGCCATACACAAAAACCCATATTGATGTCCAAAAAAGACCACCCGATTAGTATCCGAGAAGTGCCAGGTCATGCAAACGGAGGTCGGGAATAACACTCTGATCCCCAGCAGAGAAGAGGATCATAAGCTGGAAATGAATTGGTAGCCGAAAGAATCCCCAGCAGAGAGAGTCATATCGGTAACACTCCGATCCCCAGCTGGAAAAAATAAAATAAAATGAGAGAGTCTTATCGGTGAAAACCTCCACAGGCACCATAAGGCGACGTAAGTTGAGAGAAATAAAACGAGAGAGTATTATCGGTGAAAACCTTCACAGGGCACCATAAGGCGACGAGAGTTGAGAGAAATGAGAGTCTTAGTAGTGAAAACCCCTCGAAGGGCACTATGAGGCGACAAGACAAGATTGGCGGAAAGGATCCGCATTTGGCAAAGAGTTGAGTGCCTGTTTATCCCCAGTAAGATGAGGCCGTCCGAAAGGTTGATTGATACAAGTAAACTGGGTTGATTAATCCGGAATGCATGACATGATTGTTGGGATCGGTTATATCATTCAGATAAGTTCTTTTCTTTCCTTTTCCCCAGCACTTGTTTAGAAAGATTTATTCTTTTTCTCTCTTTTGAAATCATCACTTTTTCATTTCTTGGTCTAAAAACTTTATCTCCCCAGCAGTTTGTTTTTGAAAAGGATTTTTCAGAGCTTATTACCAATTGCCAAGATGGTGCAAAAACACAATGTGAATAAGACGGGCCAAAGATAAGGCGACAAAGCGAAAAGAAGTTTGTCGCAAGACCAAATGATGAATGGGTCTAGATTCCAAGAGGACCGAATTTCCAGGGGAAGTTGGAGAAAAAAAGAAAAACAACAGTTGAAAGTTATGGATCAAATTCCAAGAGGATCCCCAGCATATTTGCGAGATGCAGGAACAACTCCGATAGATTATCGACCAAGTTCCGCGATGGTCGAACAACACAGAGCGGGGAAGGAAGAGAAAAGAAAAATCATCTCTGGCAGGAATATCATCCCCAACAAGTTTTGTAATAAAGCGCAAAGCAAGGAAAGGAAGAAGGGAAAAACCATCCCCAGCAGGAGTGGCATGACCACTCACCACGTTTTAAACTAACAAATTTTTCTTTGATTTGAAGTAGGGAAAGGAAATGTTATTGACAGCGGGAAGACATGGCCACAAAGAAGATTATCAAACTGGGGCAGAAAATTTTCTCTCATTGCGAAAATTTTCTTGAAATCAGATACCCACTTGGGGAAGATGGAAGATAACACAAGTTTTGAAGGAAGTGGAATCCCCAGCAGTTTACGGGAGAAGGCAATACAAGTTTTAAAGAAAGCAATCTTGGAAGAAGCAAGATAACCTGAGTTTTAAGGGTAGTGGTCTCTGAATCAGTGCCATCCCCACCATTGTTAAAAGGAGGAAAGTAACTAGTCTTAAAGAAGGAAGATAATTCCCCAGCAGTGTTATCCCTCGCAGAAGTGAAAACACCAGTTTGAGGGAAGTAGTTCTAGTGGAAGGAAAGCGCCAGCTTTAAAGGAAGTAGTCTTTGAAGAAGGAAAATAACATATTTTTGAATAAAACATCGGTGTTATCCCCAACAGTTTTCAGAGGAATAAAACACCAGTTTTGAGGGAAGCAGTTCTGAAAGAGGATGATTCAAGTTAGAAGGAAAATGGTTCGGGAGGCAGGAAGGAACAACAACAATAAAACACATTGTTTAAGAAGAAGTTGAAGTCAGGAACCCGCCTGGAGAATGGAGGTATTACATTTTACGAAATAGTTGAAGTCAGGAGCCCGCCTGGAGAATGAAGGTGTTATATTTTAAAGTTTATTGAAGTCAGGAGCCCGCCTGAAGAATGGAGGTGTTACATTTTAAAGTTTATTGAAGTCAGGAGCCCGCCTGTAGAACGGAGGTTGTTACAATTTCAAGTCGAAGTCAGGAGCCCGCCTGTAGAATGGAGGTATTATGTTTTGGGAAGTAGTGAATCAGGAGCCCGCCTGGAGAATAAAAGCTGTTTTACTTTCAAAATTGCTGTTGGAGTCAGGAGCCCGCCTGGAGAATGGAGGCTGATTTATTTTCAAAAGTTGCTGATGAAGTCAGGAGCCCGCCTGGAGAATGGAGTTTGTTATCTTTAAATTGCTTATTGAAATCAGGAGCCCACCTGGAGAATGGAGGTGTTATAATTTTAAGAAGTTGTTAAAGTCAGGAGCCCGCCTGAAGAACAGAGGTGTTACATTTTAAAGTTTATCGAAGTCAGGAGCCCGCCTGAAGAACGGATGTGTTATATTTTAAAGTTTTTTGATGTCAGGAGCTCGCCTGGAGAATGGAGTTTGTTATCTTTAAATTGTTTATTGAAATCAGGAGCCCACCTGGAGAATGGAGGTATTATATTTTTAAGAAGTAGCTGAAGTCAGGAGCCCGCCTGAAGAATGGAGGTGTTACATGTTAAGAAGTTGTTGAAGTCAGGAGCCCACCTGTTAGAATGGAGGTTGTTATATTTGAAGTTGATGAAGTTAGGAGCCTGCCTGTAGAACGGAGGTTGTCATACTTTAAGTTAAAGGAGTTAGGAGCTCGCCTGTAGAACGGAGGTTGTCTTATTTTAAGTTAAAGGAGTCAGGAGCCCGCCTGAAGAATGGAGGTGTTAAAATTTTAAGGTTCGTTGAAGTCAGGAGCCCACCTGAAGAATGGAGGCTACTTTATCTTTAGATTGTTGTTGAAATCAGCAGCCCTCCTGTAGAACGGAGGTTGTTACAATTTCAAGTCGAAGTCAGGAGCCCGCCTGTAAAACGGAGGTTGCTATAATTTTAAGTCAAAGAAGTTAGGAGCCCGCCTGTAGAACGGAGGTTGTTATGATTTTAAGTCAGAGAGGTCAGGAGCCCGCCTGTAGAACAGAGGTTGTTATATTTTAAGTAGTTAAAGTCAGGAGCCCGCCTGTAGAATGGAGGTTGTTAAATTTCAAGTTGCTGTTGAAGTCAGGAGCCCGGCTGTAGAATGGAGGTTGTTACAATTTCAAGTTGAAGTCAAGAGCCCTCCTGTAAAACGGAGGTTGTTATAATTTTAAGTCAAATAAGTCAGGAGCCCGCCTGTAGAACGGAGGTTGTTATATTAGAAGTAGCTGAAGTCAGGAGCCCGCCTGTAGAACGGAGGTTGTTATATTTTAAGATAAAGGAGTCAGGAGCCCGCCTGAAAAATAGAGAAGTTATATTTTTAAGAAGCTGTTGAAGTCAGGAGCCCGCCTGAAAAATAGAGGAGTTATATCTTTAAGAAGCTGTTGAAGTCAGGAGCCCGCCCGTAAAATGGAGGTTGTTATCATTGCAAGTTGCAGACGAAATCAGGAGCCCGCCTAGAGAATGGAGGTATTACATTTTTAAGAAGTAGCTGAAGTCAGGAGCCAACATGTAGAATGGAGGTTGTTATATTTTAAGATAAAGGAATCAGGAGCCCGCCTGTAGAACGGAGGTTGTTAAATTTTAAAGTTGTTGCATTCGGGAGCCCACCCGTAGAACGGAGGCGTTACTTTTTAAGTTGTTAAAGTCAGGAGCCCGCCTGCAGAACAGAGGAATACATTTCAAGATCAAATCAGAGGTCAGTAATGTGGAGGGTTACAATAAAAAATACCCCCAGCATGAATCCCATTTCAGAAATCTGAAAAAAGACTACAAGAGCAAGTCGAAGATAGATAAGATTCTGTAATCATTAGTCTAGTCTAGCTTTTTGTTTTCTTTCTAGTAATGGTGTAATAAGGAGGTCGAAAAGCAGTAGTAACAGCATGCAATAATAGTAACAGCAAAGATGCAGTCCCATGGTAGTCCCAGCTACCAAAACTTCCCGAACTACATTAACCTGATTCCCTTCTAGCCAGAGATATGTAGGAAACCTTTGAAGCAAAGGTTCGCTTAAATCTTTTCAAAAATGCTTCACACGGAGTATTCCAATGGGCAAAAATCGCTCGTATACGCTCACTTTATCTTTGCACGAAAACTCGTTGTGTTTTCGGACAAAGAGGGGCAGCTGTGAGCACGTGATTTTTGCCCTTGAGAACTACTCCCAAAAATTCAAAATAAAATGGTTTTGTGTTGTTTGTGATTTATTTGTATTTTGTCTGTGCATGTTTATTTCTACTCTAATTAAAAAAAATACAAAAATATGTGTTGCATGTGCATTTAGGATTTTTACAATTTAGGAATTAATTAAACAAACAAGTTCGTTTTACAAAATGGAAAAGTCACAAAAAATATGTACTTTGCATTCTTGCATTTAATGTCCAAATTGTGTGATTTTATCTTTATTTGATGTTTAATTTCAAGTGATAGATATTATTAAGAGTTAATGTTTCAGTTAATTGTCAATTTTATAATTTAATTAGGATTTTTAGTTGAAAAGGAATTAAAAGAAAATGAAAGAAAAAGAAGAAAAGAGTGAAAATTGGGCCAATTTCAGTGCAAAAAAAAAAAATCAGGCCCAAATCACCCATGAACCAGGTACAGTTTGGCCTGGCTAGAGACGTCTTAAAACGACGTCGTTTGGTCACTCTTAATCAAGGCCGTTGGATTAAATCGATCCAACGGCTGAGATTTAATATCCCTTACCCATTCCCTGGCCCGACCCGTTCCCCGGTTCAAACCGCCCCAGTACTACTCCAAACGACGTCGTGCCTATTAAGTGAATTGATCTAGGCAGTTGATCGTGCTTGATCCAACGGCCAGGATTAAAACACCCCCTCCATATATAACCCTAATCCCTTACCCCACGCCCCAAAGCCATACCCCCCCTTACCTCTTCGTCTCTGAGCTTCAGAGACCAAACAGATCCCCCGCCTCTTGCCACCGTGCACCGCCCACTGAAAATCGCCTCACGGCGGTTCCGGTGGTCCAAACGACCCCATCTTTTCACCACTAATTCCCCTCGACCTCCCCATTCCGAAT
Organism: Nicotiana tabacum; assembly: GCF_000715075.1. Classification (NCBI taxonomy): domain Eukaryota; kingdom Viridiplantae; phylum Streptophyta; class Magnoliopsida; order Solanales; family Solanaceae; genus Nicotiana; species Nicotiana tabacum. Next base: position 107,369,863 of record NC_134090.1, read on the forward strand.
CCCTAACTCTTATCCCTCGAATCCCAGCCGTGTGCTTCGAATATTAGATTGAAAATCAGGTCGGAACCCTATATCGTCCAATAGCCTCCAATTTCAAACCACAGCTTCCCCAAGACTTCCTCGTTCTAGTCCCACGCTCAGTTTTCTTCGAATCACCCCCGAGCTCCTCGAATCTTAGATCGAAGGAATCAACCCAAACCCTAATCCGTTCAAATACCACCAAACTCACACCTTGCCACCCTCTGACCTCCCTCGTTCCCAAACCACCCTTAGTTAGCGTCGAATCACCCCGGAAAGTCTCGAATCAAAAGTCTCAGAGTGGTGATCTGAAGCTAGTTCAGGGACTGAGGTCAAAACGGACCTTAGTTGAATGTGTTCTCGTTCTGGAACACTCGACTAGGGTCCGTCTTGGCCCCAAGTCCAAAAGGCATCGGATGTTTGAACCCAGGCCCCGCTTAATTGGTAGGTTTTCGTTTTATCTTCTTTCTTTGTTTAGTAAATTCATCCTCTACTCCCTTTTTATTTTTTTTGTCTAAATTCGAATGTTTTGTGCTTACTCTGTATTTTGTTTCTTCTTTATTTTCCTGAATGATTCGAATCAGTTAGTATTAGTAAGTTTTGTATAAACTGTAGCTATTCCCGTAATTGCTCGCTATTACTGTTAGTTCAAAGTATGTCATCTGTTATCGCCCCTCACTTTGTATATGAATTCAGTGTTTTCATTCAATGTATTTACAGTGTTGTTCGTATTTAGGTTTAACATGGAATTATGTTTAGTTTATTCCCTGAATGTTCTTATGTTGATGCCATTTGATCTGATTTAAATTCTAGTTTGAACGGTCATTTGAATTCAAATTGAATTGGTTATAGCTGAAAGATGTAGTATAGATTAAAGGTTTTAAGGTATCACATTAAATCACAGGAGTTTTCAGGGGTATTTTGGGGTTTTAAAAGGCTTGAAATGTTTAGTGTTAGTGGTCTGACCGTAAGGGTACTTAATTGACCATTAAACTAATACTTTGTCTAGTAGTAGTGGCTTGGGAAACATAATAACATGGGGGATTAATTGAATATTATAAGCTGCCCATGCCTTTGGACACAAGACACTGGATAATGGGATGTAAGAGAATATCATGGGCAAAGATGGTGGTGGTATTAGTTTAAATGCTTTTGAGAGTTGGGAGGGGGGGTCTGTTTTGGTGATAAATAGGGTCACTCAAGACCAGAAAAGGGCTGGTTTTTTGGAGCAGATAATCAGCTCTCTTGAGGTTTTTTTTGGGGGACAGAGATAGGGGGCTGGTTTTGGGGAGCAGAAAATCAGTTTCTCTTTGGATTTTTTTTTAGTCTGGGCTTGGATCTCTCTGGGTCTGGTTTGGCTCTTCTTTTAGGCAGACTTTAGAAGAGAAAGTAATCTGAAAAGGGAGGGAAAGGAGTTCAAAGTTTAAATAGGTTTTGAGATGGTTTAAGATGAGTTTGGGTGTAGTGTTGCAGTAGTGTGTTTTTTCTGATTTCCTTTCTGAGGTCGTTTGAGCTGTTGAAGTTTGAGTTTCTGGTTTTAACTGGTTTCAAATCCACTTGGGTCTGCTGCATATGCCACTAGCTGTTGGTTCTGCTGTTTTGTATTGCTACTGGTGCTGCTGATCCTCTTCTTCCTCTTCTTGTATTGTCAATACCAGGTACACTTCGAGACTTTGATGTAGCACCTCGTATCGAATGTGAAATAGAAATGAAGCAAGTTTCCTGCTGCGGAATTATAGTGAAAAACTTCTGTTGCATATATGGATAATTTGTTTATGATGCGTGTATTTGTCCACTGTAGTTAAGTATTCTGAACTCCAATGGATTGTGATGGACGGTTTGTTTTAATTCGTGGACTATGTTGGACTGTTATAATAGATTCTAGAATGTAGAACATCAATCTGATTTAGTTAAACTAATTAGATGTGTATTCCTGGAAGCATAAGAGTTCTATAGCTAACAATCTGATTTAACTTGTGTTGATTAATGGAATCTCAGTTTGCTTTCATATATATTCCACTAAATTGTTTTTTCTAGGATATAGTTGATTTTGAAATCAGTATGACGACCACTTTAAGTTTGATGGCCCGGACTTCATTGTTATAGTATAAGCGTTGGTAATTCTGGATTAATAGTTCATAGCAGTAGTTAATCGAATTGAACATGCCTTATTAATAAGACTGCTTTGAATCTGCTCGTGGATGTCTGTAGAATCAAATAATTGAGCCGTTTAGTCCAAAAACTCGATCCCTCATTAGGAATCACCACTAGTTAAACAGGTGGAGTAAGCTGAATTTTAATATGAGATTCAAATGGTCAATTGTTCCTTAGTTTGAGTAGATAAACGTGATTCTCCCTTCTCATAATTTTTTGAGTGCACGTTAAATAACTTGAAGTTGTTCCAGTGATTCTGCGTTCAACTAGAATTGAAGCTGAGGTCAGTGGTCCACTTTGGACATTTTGGGCTTCAGTACTGTCGCAAACGGCCCAGGTCTAGCTCTGACTGCATGCTCATTTGGACCTGGGCCCAGATCTATAGTTGGTTTGCTCTATGTACACACTTAGATAAGGGTCTATTTATATGGACTGCATTGAGAACCTAAGGCGAATAAAATTTGATTTCGTATGAATTCAATAGACCCATGTTTTCTAATTCTTAAATAATGCAAAAATAATTAGGATATTCTTCTTTGTTCTAGAGGCAAATAAAAATAGAAAATTATAGATTGCTTTAGGATTGGGCCTTTAAATAAAAATGACGAGATGAGCCTCACCAAATAAAGCACCAAGATTGCGGGGCCCTCGATAATTGTATATATTAAAATACTTAGATTTCGGGACAGGCCGTTTAGCGAGTTTCACGGCCATTTCCCAAAATAACAACACGTTAGTCTCTTTAGGCGCGTACTTTAAATAATATTACCTTCTTAAACCCGGGTGCACATTTATGTGACCCAAGTCCAAATCCCAACGAAGTCGAAATGTGTCGCTAATCACGAGTACATGGATTGTGACATGGTCCGAGATGCATTTCCACGACGTTGCAAATTCTTTTTTTAAAAAAAAATAATGAACGAGACGAGCCTCGACAAACAGAAATACACAAGTTGTGGGGCCCTCTATACGTGTTGGTAAAATTACTTAGACTTCGGGATGGGCCGTTTAATAAAGTTTCACGGCCTTACCCAAAATGATAATACGCTAGTCGCTTTAGGCGCGCCTTTAATAATTTACTTTCTTAAACTCGGGTGCACATTTATGTGACCCAAATCCAAATCTCAACGGAGTCGAAATGTGTTGATAACCACGGGTACATTGATGTGACGTGGTTTGAGGTACATTTTCACAACATTACAATTGTCTGTTAAAATAATAATGATAATAATAAAAGCGGTACACAGTTAAAATTTGCACATAGGTTCAACATGTATTAAAATCAGATAAATAAGCCGAATATGACAGTGGAGTGACCGTGCTAGAACCACGGAACTCGGGAATGCCTAACACCTTCTCCCGGGTTAACAGAATTCTTTACTTGGATTTCTGGTTCGCGGACTGTAATACATAGTCAATCTTTTCCTCAATTCGGGATTCAACCGGTGACTTGGGACACCATAAATCTCCTAAGTGGAGACTCTGAAATAAATAAAATAAATCCCATTTCGGTTGTCCTTTAATTGGAAAAACTCCCTCTGCGCCCCTGCGGGCGCGGGTGAAAAAGGTGGTGTGACATCACTTACTTCGTAAATCATGCTCAGTTTCGGTAAAAAAAAAACCTTTCAAAACAAATTTTTCAATCGTTTCAAACGAGTGATAAAACAGTGAGTAAACATGATAGAAATGTAAGCAGCCCCTCGGGCAAAACATGTATCATAAACCTCCCCTCGGGCATAATATCAACAGAACTAGCCCCTCGGGCTACCTCACAAGCACTCGTAATCAGCCCCTCGGGCATAACATAAATCAAGAGCCGCCTCTTGTGCAATAACATGGAACAACATCAGCCCCTCGGGCTATATCACATATCACACTAGGTACTCGTGCTCACTAGGGGTGTACAGACTCCGGGAGGGGCCCCTTACGGCCCAAGCGCAACAACAAGCCATCTCGTGGCATAATTAATATATCACTCACTCAGGGTACCTGCGCTCACTGGGAGTGTACAGACTCCAGATGGGGCCTCTTACGGCCCAAGCACAATATCAATCCATCTTGTAGCATAATCAATAGGCTCTCGGCCTCATATCAAGCCACCTCATGGCATAACAACTCAGGCCCTCGGCCTTATAATCATTAATCAGTGCAACACTACTGCGGCGTGCAGCCCGATCCCATAATAATCCTCACATCACAGGACCTCGGCCCTACTCAGTCAGAAATCTCTAAAAAAAACAATCGGGCATAGTAAAACATGATGCTCAGCCAAAAATATCATTTAAAGTGTTAAACACAGAGAAAACATGGCTGAGATTTAAAAATGTAGAATTTAGCATGACTGCGTACAGATATAAAATAAAAACAGTGAGGAAATAGCAGTGAAAATCCCCTAAGGGTCCAAAACAGTTGGCACGAGGCCCAAATATGGCATTCAGCCCAAAACATGATGATAGCAAATAATTTTCAATTAAATACACTATAAACAGTCATTCGGACGGACTATGTCACAATTCCCAACAGTGTACGACTCCACACTCGCCATCTGGCGTATGCGTCACCTCAAAGTAGCACAATGATGTGAAGTACGGGGTTTCATACCCTCAGGACAGACATTTACAATCACTTACTTCGATCCGGTCCAAACTCTTGCCCGTAATGCCCTTGCCCCATGAATCGGCCTCCGGATGATCCAAATCTAACCACAATCAGATTTATATCATCAACATATGCTAAGGGAACAATTCCCACTCGAAAATAACCAATTTACATCAAAAATCCCGAAATTGGCCAAACCCGACCCCCGGGTCCATGCCTCGGAATCCGATAAAAATCACATCAATAAATCCTTATCCTCTCACGAGTTCATACATATCAAAAGAACCAAAATCGGATCTCAAATGATCCCTCAAATCACCCTCAAAGCTCTCCAATTAACCAATTTTTAACCCTTAATTTACATTAGTTTTAAGCCAAATCAGTGAAATAATTCCATATAATGGAGTATTAGGTTCAAAAGTCTAACCTCCAAGTGTTATCCCTTGAATCCCTCTTCAAAATAGCTCCCTCAAGCTCAAACCCGAATGAAAATGGTGTGAGCACCTAATTTTTGCCCTACATGAAAACAACTCCTAAAGATAGACCAAAAATAATTTTAATTGATTTTCTAGAAGTTTTTCTTTATTTAGTCGCATTTCATGCATTTTTAATATTTTAAAATCATAGAAAAATCATAAAAATTGTCACGTTTTAAATTTCATGCCATCTTAGGTTCAATTGGGTTTTTGGCAGAAAACATCCCTTATCTATACCTTAAAGTTAAACTACATCCTTAGACTATTACATTGAACAAAGAACATCCTCCAAGTAATCTATGCTTAACAAAAAACGTCATTCAGTTAGGGCTCTGTTGAAAAATTAACAGAGGTACCCATCATGTGCAACTCACGTGAGTTGCACATTTACAATTATCTTCTCTCTTCCCTAAGAAATGATATAATGAGCTTTCCTGTGAACAAAAACATCTACATGAGTCAGGACTACAATGGCGTTGGAAGGCAAAGACTTAATATATGGAGTAATAATTTTTGTCCAATATTATACAAAAAATGCTGCATTTTATTTTATTCTAGTTTCATCTCAACGTTGTTAAGTTCTCCCCTATACCACAAATAGTTGAGCAATTTGTAGCCTGCAGGTCACCATTTCACAAATGACATGATTAAAAGTTATGAATTTTTCCTCTTTCAAACAACAATACACTATGTAGAAATTATATTTTGTTAGTGAACCATGTACATAACCGATGAGAGACAAATTAAGAGCATGCTCGGCCAAGCTTCTGCCAAAAGTACTTTTTACTCCCAAATATTGGGTTTTGTATCTACCTAAAAAACGATGATCGATTTAAAGAATGCTCAAATTAAGACTTTTGAAAAATCTAAGAAAATTCAGGAAAAAACCAAGCTAACTCAATAATAAGAATATATGCCAATAACTGAACGAGGTTCAGCAAAAACCCACAACAGGTCATCCCCCAAACTACTGAAGAAGCACAGTAAAATAACTGGGTAATCTTAGTCCTGTTTGTTCGTTGTTTTCTACTTTGTATGAAGAAGTTATTATTTAAGGTTTGAGTGAGTTTGGTGTTTTTAATTTTGTTATTTCAATTACTCACATACAAATGTTGATAACTCGGAATACTTGTTCAGAAAAGAGCCAGTTTCCTTGTTTCTTCCAGCTTTTGTTTGTTCACTCAAGAAAATAGAGAAGACAGTGTGGGTCTCTGATTTGGAGAACTTTAATGGCAAGTTGCAGGAGTTGCACATGTTGGTTGGGTCTGTTAATTGTTTTAACTGGCACCTAACGGAGAGATGAATCTTGTTAATTATTGGATACTTGGAGGATGTTTTTTGTCAATGTCGTAGTTTAAGGATGTAATGCAGATTTGGAATATAGTTTAAGGATGTTTTGGCCATAAACTCGGTTCAATTCGCATGTAGGAATTAATTTTATTAGGCAAAAAAACGACAAAAATAGTCATTTTTATATATTTAGATTTTAGCAATTAAAATTAGCATTTTTCTTTAGTTTTAAGTTAATTAGTTGTTTTAATGTTAGAAATAGATAAATAATTTTATTTTTCTACAAAAATAGATTGATTTAGGATTTTAACTAATTAAAGAAAAGAAAAGGAAAAACGAAGAAAAGGAAAATAGGAGAAAAGGAAAATAGGAAGAATACATTTTGGTCTTGTTTCTTTTAACATTGGGTCAATTCCTAAAATTGTCCAATTAATTAAGACGCAAATTCCCCCAAAAGCCCTAAACCCGCCTGACACGACCCAAACCGACCCAAAACCCATCCCTTTAATTAAAACCTAGCTCCTAGACCTAAAGAATGAGATACCTCACCCCACATAGCAACGGCGCATCTGGAAGGGAGTTTCCTCCCCATTTTCATTATCACCAAGAACAGACCTCCCCTTTCCCTCTCAAAACAGCGCCATTCCCCCTTTTCTCATCTTACCCTCCTCTAATCATCATCTCACTCACACACAGTAGAAGAACATATTAGAGATAAGATATTAAAAAAAGAGCCCAAAATCGAAAACAAATGCTCCAGAAATCCGAGCACAAGCCCAAAAGAAGAGGGAAAATTGAAAGCTAGTTCCGGTTTTTGTTTAGTTGCTGCATATTTTGGAGTTCTCAAGATGTTTTTCTAAGATTAAAATCAGAGTATTCAGGGATTCTTGAGTGTAAGAAATTGAAGGTTGATTTTTGCCGTGGACTGTTGTCGTTGATGATTGCTATCTTGTTGAGCTTGAGCTGGTTCTTTGTCCTGGCTCAACTTGGTTTTTTGGGGGGGTTTTATGGTCAAGATATGAGTTCTGGTTTCAAATAATGTAATTTTTGTTTGGATGTGTATGTTAATAGCCTCTATTCTAACATTGTTTGTGTTACTGCTTTGAGTTAGATTATAATTGGTTTTGTATACTTTTGGGCATTTCAAGGACTTGTTTTCTATTGTTGTGTTTATACAAATTCTGAACGGGTTCGTACTTTGGAAGAGTTGTTGATGTTCTGTGGGTGCATTATCATTGCATATGGATACTTATCCTAGAAAAGTTTCATAAAGTGTGCTTGAATCCTCTTGAATACCGCATGTCAAGGATGCTAAATATACTTTAAATTTTTAGACATTAATTTCTGTTGGCTTTTCCCAATCAAAATCCTATTATGAGCTCTTAGAATATTGGCTCTTTTTATTGGTAGATATTCTAGATGTGCATCATAATGTACGGTTTAAATAGTGGTTTGTAGTAGATTAGGATGAGAAAGAGCCAATGTTTGCAGTGAAGTTTGAATTTAGTAGTTCTTATGTATTTGTTTCCTCTAGTTTACTGTAGCTACTAGGATTAAGTTAATCTACTTTATTAGTTTAGGTGAACTATAGTTAATAAATATATATAGGGCATCATTTTTCTTATTCACATATATTGGGAATAGTGAATATCCATAACCATACATATGGTCAAGACAAACTTCAGAAATTCAATTACTACCCTCCTAACCAGTGAAGTGTAAATTTATGATAGTGGGAAGTGTGTCTCCACATATTTAGAGATAGCTAGGGGTGGGTATAGTTGGGTAATAATTTTTTATCAAGGTTGTAACATTGCTATGTATAATAACTAGGATATACTTTAAATAGCCAACGTATTTCTTGACCCTCATGTCAATTTCATATCCCTAAATCATGGCCTCGCAATAATCTCAAAATTTAGGAAGAATAATGAACACCCTTAGAGTGCTTTAGGTGCGATTAATAAATAACCATCGTGACTATGGGTATGGTTTCCGTGGCATGGTCATGGTACATAATCCCCAATTCGGGTGTGCATTTCATGTGATCCAATCATAATAACTTTGAATATTAATAAAAATAAACATATCGTGAATCGCGGGTGCATTTCATGTAGTGTGGTTTGCTGTGTGTCCCAAAATGGTAAGTGTACGATAATTGTAACTTGTTCAAGAAATTATTCCATAAATCCTAAAAGCGGTTAAAATAATCAAAGAGCGGTTACAAAGCTAAAAATGCATAATAGGTTTAAAACATATAGTAAATCAGATAATATACCAATTATTAATAGTTTAAGCGACTGTGCTAGAACCAGGAACCCGGGAATGCCTAACACCTTCTCCTGGGTTAACAGAATTCCTTACTTTGAATTTCTAGTTCGCAGACTTTTAAAATATTGTCGAAATTTCCTCGATTTGGGATTTTAAAATAAATAGGTGGTTTTGGACACCAACTAAACTATCCCAAGTGGCGAATTTGATTAAATAAAATAATCTCATTTCGAACAATGTCACTTTAATTGGAAAAACTCCTATATACCCTCAGGGTGTAAAAAGGAGGTGTGACAGCTCTAGCGACTCTGCTGGGGATAAGAACCCAGAACTTCTGGTTCAGGGTTCAGAATTCGAGCTTAGAATAACTGTTATACTTGGCTTTATTTATTATCTGATTTTACATGTTTGAGCCTAATGTGCTAAATGCCACTTTTTACCGCTTTGATATTCTTTGAACTGTATATAAATTGTTACGAAACCCTTTTCTCTCCGAGTCTTCTAAATCATCTGGGAAGTGTGCACTCCGTGTGACTTCTTTTCAGTTAGAGTCATATCCCAATTTTAGAACGCGGTTCGGACAAGTTGCAAAGCCAGTGAAGCTTCTGTATTCCCGATACGCTGCCCCTCCCTCCCCCGGCTCGAGCTGTCCGCTCGGGTAAGCCAGGTTTAGAACTATACACCCAGGTTTTAAATCTAGAATAACATAGCATCATGCCGGATCCCTAGTAGGAATGTTTTGTTTGCAACACGTACATTTGACTTTGGGGACACAACACACGGGTTGGGTCCGTCTAGGACATGTGTACCCAAATTAAAAGACCATCCTTATGCATCTTACGTGCTACTTGCGTATCTGTCTGTTTCGGTTTGCATGTTGACTGGCTTCTAGAATAGGGAAAGAAAATAAAATTAAAAAAAAGTGAGAGGTAGATATTTAGAAAATTCTGAAACTCTATCGAAATTCTGAAGAAAAAAGAAAAACAAAAAGAAAAGTCATTTAAAATTGAGCCAAAATTTTAAAGGTCAAGTTTCCCTTGTTCCGTCAAAACTGACCGAACTACGCGGGTCTGATTCTCAATGGATGTGAGATACGTAGGCAAACCTCATCGGTTCCAACCCCAATTTTCAAATATCCAAAAATATTTTCCTTTAGAAATCTTTCCTTAGAAAATTCAAAAAAAAAGGGGAAGTTTTTAAAACTCAAAAAAAAAGTAATTTCCCTCTTTCTGGAGTATTTCATACGGGTTTTCTTTGTTTTGAAGTATTTTTCCAAAAACAAATTTTAAAAAAAATATTCTTTTCCTTATTTAAAAGTTTTTCTTTCGTAAATGTCAAAAAAAAATTGAAAAATTGAAGTTCAAAAATATTTTTGTTTTTCTTTAGAAGTACTTTTGTAAATTTAAAAACAAAAAACTTAGAAATTCAAAACATTTTCTTAAAAGGTCCATCTTTCGAAAATTAAGAGGCAACATCCAAAATCCAAAAATATTTTCTTTCTTCTTTAGAATAAGAGAAAACAAATAAAAATTTAAACAAAAATATTTTCCTTTTAATTTTGAAATTCCTAAAGTTCCAATCAAGGAATTTTAGAAGTCTTTATTTCAAAAATAAAATAAAAATTAAAATAAAAAATAAAAAAAAATATTTCCTTTCTTCTTTTAAAGCATTTTTTTAGAATTGGAATTTTTAAAAAAATATCAATCAAAAATCAATTTTTTTTTCTTTTGCCTTAAAACTTTCATGGTCTGAATTTTATAAAAAGTAAAAAAGGGTTAGTTTATTTGCTCCATTTCCAATCTTCCCGAACTACGCAAGATCTTATTCATGTGGTATCATGATACGTAGGCAATCCCCATCAAATTCGATCATAGTCATAAATAAACTGAGAAAAAAATAATTTGAAAAAAAAATTGAGTTAAAAAAAAAAGAAAATGTGAAAAAAAAGAGTGACATAAACAAAAAAAAAGAGAAGGCCAAAAATAAAAGAGCGACAGAAACAAAATAAAAAAAAATCAAGAGTGATTAAAGAGATAAAAAAATAAAATAAAAGAGATACATACTCAAAGGGTTAGTCAAGGCCGAGATGAAATATGCAACCGTTCAAACACATGGTAGAAGCGTTTAACTGTTTAGGTGCATTGTATTCCAATGTGCGATTTCCTATATGTTAAATGTCTCAAAAAGCTAATTAGGTTGTTGGGTGTGCAAATAAGCCAGGTTTTGATGGTTGGTTTTGTTGGTAGTCTAGGCTCCCCTCCTTCACAAGATCCAAAGGCACAGATGGCCTCCGCAAGCAATCTACCAATCGTCAATCCTGAGGATAGCCCGACATCGGCTATTCTGCAGCTAGAATCAACAACTGCTATAAGATGTTGCGTCTCCGCATATTGGAAATGTGAGAAGCCTGGTCTAATGGTATAGAATCGCCAAGTGCAATCCCTGGGTTCCCTGAGTTGATCCCCAGGTCAGGTGAGGTTACCAACGCCCCTGTGCCCAACCCGCTCATCCCATGGGGGCACCCTCCAAGGCTATCCAATGTTCCTGGCATGCCTTCTGTGGTTCGCATCCAGGCACCGACTTCAAGGGCACCGCCTCCAATGTTCATCTTTTAGGGTCCACAGCTTCAACCAGAAATAACATATGTGACCCATACTCTTTCACTCAACCTCCGCAATATGACCCTCGGTGGAGCAAGAAAAAGTTGTTAAAAATCCTGAGCAAGAGGAAATGGCTCGGAAAATGAAGAGCCTGGAACAAAGCTTGAAAAACATGCAAGGCCTGAGTGGCCAAAAGAGTGTCTCATACTCTGACCTCGGTATGTTTCCCCATGTCCACATGTCAACTGGCTTCAAGATGCCAAAATTTGAAAGATATGACAGGCATGAAGACTCGATCACCCATTTGAAAAGATATTGCAACCAGCTAAGAGGGGTGTGCGGAAAAGAAGAACTTTTGATGGCCTATTTCGGAGAGAGCTTAACCGGAATGGCATCAGAGTGGTATATGGACCAAGACATCTCCCATTGGCACATATGGGATGACCTGGCCCGGGATTTTTTCAGACAGTTCCAGTACAATGTGGACATAGCTCCAGACAGAAATTCTTTGTCCAACTTCAAAAAGAAATCTCCGGAAATCTTCCGCGAATATGCTGTCAAATGGCGTGAGCAAGCTACCAGGGTAAAGCCTCCCATGGACGAAATTGAAATGGTCACGGTCTTTCTGCAGGCCTAAAAGGCTGACTACTTCCAGAACATGATGTCTGCTGTGCGTAAGCCTTTAGCTGAGGCTATCAAAATTGGGGAAATGGTTGAAAACGGTTTAAAAACAGGTTGAATCTTGAGTCATGCTGCTTTTAAGGCCACATCACAGTCTGCTCAGAATGGTTCGGAGGGTTTGATGAACAAAAATGGGAGTGAAGAGGGAGCCATGATTGTTTCAAGCTCGAGGGGGCCCGCAGGTCATTTAGCCAATCATATGTGCCTCCTATCGTCCCACCACACTATTATCCCCTTTAAGATGCTGCTTATGCCATGGCATCGTCTCCCTATGCGGTGATGAACGCACAACCTTACCCGCGGTCACAACATTATCCACAAAACCGAGCTCCACCTCTAAGAAATGCCCATCCTTACCAAGATCCATATAATCCTCAACCAAATAATCCCCAATACAATCCTCGCCCAAGAGAGCCTTTCAGAAAGAATCAGTTCATCCCTATTGGTAAATCGTATTCAAGCTTGTTCCAAAAGCTAATCAGGCTAAATCTATTGTAGCCAGTGGCCCAGAACCGGCCAAACCCTGAGTCCCCCATGCACCGGGTTGATGTTAGATGTGAACCACTCTAGAGCAGTGGGACATAGTACATAGCACTGTTGGACCCTCAAAAGGGCAGTTGGAGATTTGATTGAAGCTGAAAGAATTTTTTTCCAAGATGAAGAAGCTCTTGATGTGATGAACAATCTGTTGCCTGCCCACAATAACGGGCCAATAGTCGAAATGATTTGTGAAGATGAGGACTTGATCTGGCACTAAAGGCCATTGCAGCCATTGCCGAGACATAAAAAATCCAAAAAACGGTAGCCAAGCCTGAATGTTCCCAATCAAATGGGAGTCTCGGTAGCTAGTCTTGCTATCCTTTATGCGTCCGAATTATCTCAGGGTGTGATCCGGATGTTTTACTTTAATGTCTTACTTTCCGATGTAAACCCTTCTATCTTCAAAAATTGAAAAACAAAATTCAAAATCAAAAATCAAATGAAATTAATATTTCATTGTCCAGGAATGTCTCTTTTCTTAATCTTGTCATTTTCTTATTCTCTTTTTAGTTCTGTTAAATGCAGATTTGAATAACATGACATGCTTGCAGACTTCATGCCTAGATCCTAAAATGCTGTCAGACTTCGAAATAATGAATCAAGAATTAGATTGCAATGAAGATAAGCTTAAGGAAATAAAACAAAGAGTTGGAACGGCTGAAGGAAAATTGGTTCCAGATTGGAAAGGTCCATACATTGCAACAAGAGTACTGCCAAAAAAGTACGTTGTACTTGGGACACATCAAAGGAAATGTCCTTGAAACAACTGTCAATGTAAATGCAGTCAAAAGGTACTATGTTGGATCCTCTATATAACATTAATGTTCTCCGGTTGGGATGACGAAGGTTTTCATTATCGCTACCCAAACACTTTAACTCTTTGCTAACCCTTTGAGATGGTTACTCTTCTTTGATTAACTTCTTTGGAACCTGAAAGTGTTATTGAAAAAAAAATTGAAAAATAAAAAAAATGAAAAAAAGGAAGAAAAAGAAAGATACAAAAGAAAAGGGGGGAAGAAAAGGCAAAAAGAAAATGAGTTGCTATTGAATCTGGCTCTGTTGAAGAGTCCTCGAGAATCCTATCCTCGATCTATTCTCCGATCACTACGAGGCGGGTTACGCCTCGGGGTGTTCCTCCTATCTTCAATGTACGGCTAATATCTTTCTTTGATTGGTTTTGGTTCTTTTGCGAGGAGCCTACTTGGTTATACTGAGCCCGAGGGGCTTTTAACTGGTCATCCTTGACCCTAATTTTCAACTAGTATCGATTGTGGACGGCTGATCAGGTCACAAGAGTTGATTTAGTTTATGAAAAATTTAAATGTTGAAATGTTTTATTAATTTCTTATAATCGGTTTAGTAGTAATACTTTGGGAAGTAGGCTTGCCTTGTAACATGATAGGCGACATCACAACCATGGTTAGATATTGGGTCGTGACAGATCAATAAAAAATGATGGGTTAAAGCTTGTAACATGGTTGCCAAAGAAAAAGTTTAAAGGCTCAAAAGGGTTTGGCTAGGGAAAATATGCAAGGGTAGGAAATTAAAGGCATAATAATAGTCCAGGCCTAACATCATTTTTAAAACCAAGTTAATCTAGACTTTTTCCTTGAAGAACTTTTCGAGAATATTCTAGACTACAAATAATGTAAAATAACTCACAACAAATCTAACCACACATGACACATGCAAACTCGAATGACATATAAATCCAAAATCCAATTAAAATCAATGAACCCAAAGAAAATCACATATACCCTAACAAACTATTTAATGAATCAAAGAGCCAAAAATAGTGTCACGATCCGAACCGATGGGCCGCAACGGGCACACGGTACCTTACTTAAGTGAGTACCAATATAACATATCTTTCTTATTGTACTTTCATTGGCAAATGGGCCAAACAGGACGTCATAGGCTAGCTAGAATAGACATAGGGGAATACTCAATATAGGACGATCCAACCTGATATATATAAAAAATTATACATGTGAAATACGGGCGTATAAGGCCTACATGATAATTTGCAAACTCAAAATATAGGCTGGCAAGGCCATACAATCTTTTACGTACATGATATTTGTCTACAAGCCTCTAAAAATACACATCTAAATCATACTAACCAAACAAGCAATTCCGAAGCAAATTGAGTGCACCAACATCTTCCACTGAGCTGATAGCCTACTTGGAGGGCTCTTGACCTGTCTATCGGAACCTGTGGGCATAAAATGCAGTATCCCCAGGAAAAAGGAATGTCAGTACAAATAATGTACCCAGTATGTATGGAATAAAAATCAGCAATAATATACATGAGAGAAGCATGGAGTAAAAAGACATGACATGTACGTTTGCATAATTCTATAAATCATTTTATTTTTGTAATTCCATGCATATGCATATAAATGTCATACCATGCATGGGTATATAAGTTCATAACATCATCAAGCCTCTGAGGGCATCCCATCATATCATCTCAGCCATTGTGGGCAAATCATCAACGTATACTAGCTGATCAGGTGGTGGTGCGTATATAACGCACTAACTTTTTTCCATATCCTATATACATATATTATACATATATACGTATATATAACGACATCTGGTCATGGGTCAATGTACATGTATAAATGAATGCAATGCATGAGAAGTATGTTAATAAAATCTTTCGGAGTGTCATAAGATCATTTTGCCTTTGATTAATATCATAAAGTAAAATTTTTCAACTTATGTATATTTTTTAGAGCCACGAACAGATGATAGAATAATACGACACATGGGGAGTCAAGAACATAAGCATCTCTAATATTTTTATGAATAGAGTCATTTATGAAAATTGCGCATTTGATTGTTTTATTTGTGTCGTATAGATCATGCCAAAAGAAAGAAAGGATAGCCTTAACATACCTGGACCGATTCTCGTGATAATTCCTCTAACACACGTCTTGTGTGACAAACATATAATGGCAAATTAAAGTAGGGAAAAATCCGTATGATATTCTTTAGAAGGATTGCTTTGTACTCCCTTATCGCAAAACCCTATTGCTATTATGTAGTATAACTTCGTATGAAATCTAACATTTTTGAATCCTTGAAGATCCATGAAAGTTCAGGTAATGCATCTCTTGAAAGCTCACGTTCTTAAAGACTAAAATGAGTCTCTTTCATTAGATGGATATGTGACCAATTTGTTTAAGACCTTTGATTAAATGAATATGATGACTCATGCTCTTAAGACTTGCAATATCATATCTTTCTAATCTTGCCACATACATGATAACTTAAGAGTCACAATCCTTTGATCCTTTTGCTGCTATGTTACAATATTTAAACTTATCCAAATTTTCACCCCTTCTTCTTAATCAATTTATTAATTCCCCACTAATTCAATAATTAATTAATTATCCATCTATTTAAGAATTATCTCAAATTATATATAATACTACTCACTGTTAACACACCTTAAATAGCTTACTATCATGGTCTTATGGTATCTTGCATGATACTAGTCCATAAATACCGGGTATTTTAGCTCAGGCCGTATTGTATCCTAAAATGTCAAACTTTGACGAAATTCATTTCCTTTGATTTGCTTACCCTTTCTCCTTCACGAATTTACTCGTCATGTTTTTAAAATAGCATAATGCTTATAATCTCAAAATAATCTCATTCCTGCAGTTATGTTGATTAACATACTACAAAACTTTAACTTACGAAAATGCGGGATGTAATATCTCATTTTTGAGCTTTCATCAATTTACTTATGGCAAACTTTTACGTACGAAAACCTGAGGTGTAACATCATTCCGCCCCCGCCCCCCACAGAACATTTGTCCTCGAACGTTGACTGATGCACTTATCATTCTCATAACCCATAACTCTTGCGAATACTTTAATACTCTTCTATCCA
This sequence comes from Nicotiana tabacum, assembly GCF_000715075.1. NCBI lineage: Eukaryota > Viridiplantae > Streptophyta > Magnoliopsida > Solanales > Solanaceae > Nicotiana > Nicotiana tabacum. Next base: position 107,386,398 of record NC_134090.1, read on the forward strand.
TTTAGGGAACTGTTCTTTGAATAAATCCAAAGGCCAAGGAATTCCCCCCTTTAAGCCTCTTTCTCACGCCACGACTCGTTGTCTGAATCCTTCCAATCTTGTAACTATTGTTACCTTTTATCATACAGCCTATACGACTCTGACTTTGTAAGTGTGTTTATGCGACTCTTCTCTCCTTATTCCTTCAGCCTTTATCCAATCCCTAGGCTTCACTTTGTAAAAATATACAGAGCTTCATAAGATGTCCCTCTAGGCATCTATGAGTTTACTAAAGTTCTTCGCTCAGTACTTTGTTAAAGTCGCGAATATTGCTATATCTTATCGCATAGATCCATTTATCAATCCGAATGAGTTTACTGCCGTAACTCTTACTTTGATTTATCGTTACTGAGGTCTACTAATGAACTCCAGGTTACTTTCTTTGCTTATCCCATATGTATAAATCTAAGTCCTTTAATGCTTCCTCATTACTTGTTAATCTTAAGAATGACGACCTAATCTCACCTCATACTTTGTGAGTCTTGTCCATCCACTATTGATTCACCTTAATATTGATCTATCATCTACCACTGATAACTTGATCTCTTATATAATATTGCCACTAGGGCTCACGCTTCATCGGGGACATCGAGAGTAATTAGATTGATCCACTTAGGGGGGATACTATACTCCCAAAACCGCATTTTATAGCATTCCAATATGACTCACCTTACATTGGTATGTTAATCCCGTACAATTCATGAAATCCTCTTCAAGTCATTACTCAATCAAAGGCCCAAACGTCATCCTTTATCTATCAAAATCACACCCTCATTCTACTACCAGGGCAACATTCCATCTCTTTCAAATACTATTAGTCTTAGACTCCTTTGAGTTCATTCAGGCTATGCTGAACTTGCTATAACTTAGAGAAACCATCACCTCTCTTGTTTCCATGGGCTTAATTCCGAGTAATCATCCATTTTCGCCACCTTCTCACTTGCCCTTTCTTGTCCTTAAATCTTGTTGTTGTATCATACTTTAGATTGCGACCGATTTCCTTATGCTTTTCTGGAACATCAAGCAAGACATCAGATCGTTCATAACTATTCTTTATTCTCTTGACTAGGCCTCTCGATACCTAGAAACCATAGGTTGGAAGATATGCCACTAACGATGCCGCTATTATTCCTGGATATTGAATCCTCAGCTTCTAGCCTATTATCTGAAGTATGGATTATTCACTACCTTCTATATTTAAGTATCTCGTACGTCCTTCATCTTTACCTTACTTACCTTAAAATTTCGCATCACATCTTCTATTTCTTTCATGACCTCCCTCCTACACAGGTATAACTCACATCCACAACTTTAAATTTTTTTATAATACTTGCACCTCTAGTGTATGCACAATCCGGTGAGAGCTTCATACTGACTTCTTATAAGGCTGGTACTTTTCTAACTTGATTTATTGTAGAGCCGTTATAGAATATGGCTACTGTACTATTTCTCTTGTACCTATAATATTAAGAGTAATTCTACAATGTCCTCAATCACAGTTTCTATAATTTTCTAGGTCCAATAATCCGAATCCTTATTTACTTCATTGATGTAACTCTTTAGTTTCCTTCTATTTTTGATCAACCTTTATGCTTAAGCTCTCTTCCGATCTGCGGCTCATGGTGTTACTTTAGCATTTCATGGGCACTATGGAATATTCGTGATACCATCATCTAACAATTCAATCTTTTTGTCTATAACCTGAACATAATTCTTTCTTTTAACTTACACCTAAGTCTTCTACGGATGTACGATTGCCAACATATATGTTGCATGAATAATATTCCGAAATCTTAAGTGCATTCATAACGTAACTAACTATGGATCATTGATCGAATAATTCCTTTCGTTCATTCTCAGCTTTCTTTAATTGTAAGCAATTACTTTCCCTGGTCGTTCTGCCACTTGTTGCATGCATACTTGGATTATCTTAGTGCCCACTCATATTGAAATTCCATCAACCCATATGATCTTGAATATCACCCTTTTGATTTATTTTTCTTCTTCCCATTCATTAACTACGATAGGTGTCACTTTCTTAAGGAGTGCATGCAATGCTGTTGTGAGACTGTTGTTATAAGACCATTTCCTATTTAGGTCAATGTGCTTAGGTTGAAGCCTTCTTTCTTATTTCCTCAGCTATTCTTTCATTGTAGTACTTAGGTAGGATCCCCAAACTCTTGTAAGACTGTGAGCTTATTACATTGTATAATCGACGGAATTTTTGATGTCCTTTTTGTCTATAATTATCCGTACTTACTTACCTCCACGCCCTTGTGATTGCAGGGTTACTTCTAAATTGATGTTTTGACTGTCTTCCTAATGGAACTATTTTTTACTTTCATAGCACTCATACGGTATCTTTAACTAACCCAATTCATATCTGAATATTTCTCAAGGTTACGATGTCGTATCTGCAAAACTGAATTCCCCAAGTTGGGGTTCATTCTTTTTATCATGCACGATATATTGATTTGTCTATAACCTCTTGTCTAGTCATGACTAGTCTCTTCCTAAATAAACTACTAACTACTCGTTGGCCCATTCTCATATCCATATTCCGCGTAGTCTTTATTGGGTTATTTCCTTTGTCTTGACTTACCTCATACACTGGCTTCTTATCTATCAATAACATGCCAGGAAGGAACCCTTACTTCCTTTTCTTGACGTCGTGCTTGCATAATGTTCTGGAATCGTAGCATATCTGTAGGCTTTGAATAAGTGAAATCTCATCCTTTTTCTATTTTTTTATCGCATTCTTGCTTTATCATTCCATGATTGCTAGAACCACTAAATTCTGACTTCACGCCACATCACTCCATATCCCCCGCCCCTCTAAGGGAGTGCTAAGAGTTGAAGCCTTGAGGATCTAACTATAGATGTTTTACCTCTTCATCTTTGGTGTCGTTTCACAACATTAGTGATCCTTACTTGCCTTGCGGAAATGCTTTTGTACCAAGGATAACAAATTCCCTTACTCGTGATGGTGACACTTAATGAAACTAGCACATACAATCCCTTAAGCTTAACTTTGCTCATATTGCTTGCTTTAGGGAAGCATCTTCCTGAATGACCATTCTTTGAATTTCTCATGAATCGTCTTTTGTTGTCCATTCTATTATTCTGGGGTCTAACTTTTCCTTCCAGTAGTTGCGTTGGAGTCACGAGCTTATTATTATTATTATTATTATTATTATTATTATTATTATTATTATTATTATTATTATTATTATTATTATTATTATTATTACTATTATTATTATTATTATTATTGTTATTAAATGAGGATATGACCTTATGGCCTATATTCTTTTGTTGTCTCAAGGCCGGTCACTCCTTGTCTTTTCCTTCAATTGACTATAGACTCTGTAATACTGTCATTTTTTTGACCTACCGTTGTCATCCATGTATCACATCTTACTCTTAATGCTTCATTAGCTCTCTTCTTATATCCTGCTAACATTTCTGTCTATCACTTTATTCTGAAAACTTCAACAAAATATTATTTTGCCTTTAGCTCCCCTTTGCTCCATCCACTGGCTGTTCAAGTTGCCTAGCATTATCTCTCTACTAGGGACGGTAGTCATACTAAGATAATATTTATCCTTTCCAGGCTTCTATTTCCTATCTTTGTAGTACTCATATCTACCTGTACTATGTTAGAGTGCACCATCTGGGTGTCTTACAGGGAGATATGTTAACACATTTACACTATCCTTCGGAAATGTCAACTAACTCTACCAATCCATCCACTATTTTGGGTTACTCTAACCCCATCCAGATCCTGATAACCCGTCCTTCTCTTAAACTATATCTGTTAGCTCCGATAGGGCATATAACTGAGATCAGTGTGGCTGATTGTACGTACATTTGTCATTGTTGAAGGTAACTCAAAATGCCTATATCTCCCTTCCCGAATTGTAGATAATGTTCATCCGTACTAACTGGGTACATCGTACCCTTTATCACCATGTTCCTTGTACTTGTTACAACATGTACCTTCTGATTCTCTCATTGCTTTTTACCACATAGGTGGATGGATATTCATGCCTTGGGGCTTCTTATCAAGAAGCTTACACTTTTTAATAAACACATGATCTGCTGAAAACCTCACATTTACTCATCATAAGCATGATACAAAATCGAGTTCTTCTAATTCAACACTTCCACAACTATATCTCTTACCAACCATCTTTCTGAATGCATGCATCGTTGTATTATGAGTAAGATAGAGTTTAGAAAATTGAGTTCATACAACTGAGGTCTACCATACGACCTAGAGTAAGAAGAAAGCGTGATAGTCCTAAATGCCCTGTAGCCTCCTGCTTATAAGTGTGGTGCACGACACACCCATAAACAAGACTCTACTAGACATGGCTTGTAGACATACCTAGGACAGAACTGCTCTGATACCACTTTTGTCACGACCAAACCGATGGGCCGCAACGGGAACACGGTACCTTACTTAATCGAGTGCCAATATAATGTATCTTGTATCTTTCTTATTGTAATTTCATTGGCAAATGGGCCAAACAGGCCGTCATGGGCTAGCCAGAATAGACTTAGGGAAATACTCAATGTAGGACGACACAACCCGATATATATAAAAAATTATATATGTGACATACGAGCCTATAAGGCCAACATGATCATTTGTAAACTCGAAATATAGGCCGACAAGGCCATACAATCTTTTACGTACATGACATTTGTCTACAAGCCTCTAAGAATATACATCTAAATCATACTAACCAAACAAGCAACTCCGAAGCAAATGTAGTGCACCAACATCTTCCCTGAGTTGATAGCCTACTTAAAGGGCTCTCGACCTGTCTATCGGGACCTACGTGCATGAAACACAGTATCCCCAGGCAGAAGGGACGTCAGTACAAATAATGTATCGAGTATGTAAGGAATGAAAATTAGTAAATAATAGATATGAGAGAAACATGGAGTAAAAAGACTCGACATGTACGTTTGCATAACTCTGTAAATCATTTCATTTTTATAATATCATGTATATGCATATAAATATCATACCATACATAGGTATCTGCGTTCATAATATCATCAAGCCTCTGAGGGCATCCCATCATATCATCTCGGCCATTGTGGGCAAATCATCAACGTATACCAACTAATTAGGTGGTGGTGCATATATAACGCCGTAACCTTTCCCATATCCATTACATATAATATACATATATACGCGGATATAACGCCATCGGTCATGGGTCAATGTACATACATAAATGAATGCAATGCATGATAAGTACATTAATAAAATCTTTCGGAGTGTCATAAGACCATTTCGCCTTTGATTATTATCATAAAGTAAAAAATTTCATCTTACGTATTTTTCTGAGACCCATGAACAGATGATAGAATAATACGATACATGGGGAGTCAAGAACATAAGCATCTCTAGTATTTCTATGAATAGAGTCATTTATAGAAATTGCGCATTTGCTAGTTTCGTTTGTGTCGTATAGATCATGCCAAAAGAAATAAGGGATAGCCTTAATATACCTGAACTAATTCTCTTAACAATTCCTCTAACACACATCTTGTGTGACGACTGTAACAGCGGATTGAAGTAGGGAAAAATCCGTATGATATTCTTTAGAAGGATTGCTTCATACTCCCTTAGAATTGCAAAATCTCGTTGCTATTACATAGTATAACTTCGTATGAAATCTCACGTTTTTTAATTGTTGAAGATCCATGAAAGTTCACGTACTGGATCTCTTGAAAGCTCACGATCTTAAGACTTAAATGCCTCTCTTTCATTAGATGGATATGTGACCCATTTGTTTAAGACCTTTGATTAAATGAATATGATGACTTATGCTCTTAAGACTTACAATATCATATCTTTCTAATCTTGCCACTTACATGATAACTTAAGAGTCACAATCCTTTGATCCTTTCTCTGCTACGTTACAATATTTAAACTTATCCAAATTTTCACCCCTTATTCTTAATCAATTAATTAATCCCCCACTAATTTAATAATTAATTAATTACCCATATATTTAAGAATTATCTCAAATTACTTATAATACTACTCACTGTTAACACACCTTATATAACTAATTATTATGGTCATGTGGTACCTTGCATGGTACTAGTCCATAAATACTGGGTATTTTAACTCGGGCCATATTTTATCCCAAAATATCAAACTTTGACGAAATTCATTTCCTTTGATTTGCTTACCCTTTCTCCTACACAAATTTACTCATCACGTGTTTAAAATAGCATAATGCTTATAATCTCAAAATAATCTCATTCTCGCACTTATGTTGATTAACTTACGACAAAACTTTAATGTATGAAAATGCGAGATGTAATATCTTATTTTCGAGCTTTCATCAATTTACTTATGACGTACTTTTACGTATGAAAACCTGGGGTGTAACAAATAGAACCTGAAAGTCATGATAAGGATTATCACTTCAATCATACTTCATTTTAAAGAACAAGACTTCATATGCCAAAGTTTAAATCATGTTGGTACCAAACAAGCCACACGTTGGTTTACGGACAAAAAGAACACACCCAATAACCAATTTATTCACCACTAGCTTACTAAACTAACTAAATTTTTTTAACCTAAAACTAGACAAGACTAATCCCTTAAGAAAGTTGTCACGCCATCCATCATAGAGAAAAGTCACCCGGTTGGACACAAATTATCTCCTTGAAAAAGAATCGCGGCATAAAGAAAAACCAGGGAGTTTAATTAATACTACTACAAGTAAATAAAGTAACGAAATCAGAAAATAAAAACTAATGCTAACATTCTAGAAATAAACTACAAAATATCACTAATAAACTACAAATGTTAACCAATCTACACAAGTTCACAAAATAAAATAGCCATGCTCCACTTACATCATCATATATAAATGAGTCACCCCTACCTAATGTGTTGCACTGTCTTCAATGCAACTAAACAAAAAAAAATAAACTGACAGAGGTTCTCCCTGAAACCGCATCACTCTGAGCTGGAGGTACTAGGAATTGTGAGCTCCAAGTCATCCTCATCGTCGTCATTTGATTCACAAAATTTCTTTAGTGTGCTCATCATCTTTTTCAAGAACTTGATTTTCTACTTTTTATGTTCTCTCTGCTTCAGCTGCCTCCGCTCAATCTTACCCAATTTGGCTTTAATGGCTTGCTTCTCCTTAGCAAGATCTATCAACGATGGATCCTTTCCTTGGCTAGATGGACCTGCATATGTGCTCTCTCCAGATGGTCCAGAAGGGAGACTAGCTACAATATGGAAGACTTGTCTCTCCATGCTATAGACCTGGCGAGAGATGTACTTGAGTGTGAGAGGTCCCTGCTCAAGTGGTACAATAGTAGTACAAGTCCCTGAGGCATCTGCGGGAGAATCAAGTATCTCAGTAATGGTGTCAAGAAACTGGCCAAATGAGGGATATGCGACATCAATCTTTCTTTTCTTCTATACATTCCCAACTCCCTTTCTCAACAATGGATGAATGAACTTCTCGAGGTTCTTTTCCTTCTCTGTAGACCTCTTCTCCACCCCCGCCTCATATCATAAATGAGTGATCAAGGATGGGAAGAATAAACTCTTAGTCCTCTCTGCAATAATCTCTGTTATCTCATCAACAATAAGCTGCCCCACATTCACTGGTGTGCCTTTTATGGTCACACAAATTACCCTTGCCTTCTCAACTGTAACCTCTTTCTCATTACATGAAGGCATGACTCGAGCACAGACAATGGAGAGCCAAGTTTTGGCCTCTGCAATAAACTCAAAAGACATGATCCTTTAGTGATTTCTTATCCAATTCGGCATCTTTCCTCCGTGCAAATGCTCCACATACCACTATGTGCCCAAGTCTTTAGCTCTATCCCTGTAAACCTGGTTGTCAGCATCGGGAAGATTGTAGTATGCATTTATTAGTTCTAGATCAAAGCGGACTTCCTTGCCCCTGACAGTAACAATGAAATCATTCTTGAAGTTGGTCTCCACGGTATTTGCGTAAAATTCCCTTATCACTTTATAATTGGCTTATCTTGGTTCTTCCGCAAAGAAAATCCATCCACTCGATACCAATCTTCCATGGAACTCGGGCCATCGACCTTCAAGGTCGGTCAAAATAATGCCTTTTTCCTTAATGATGCTTTTACACAGTTGTTTATCATAGCGGTGGGAACATCTTAGTGATGAGAATATGACTCGAATGGTCATTTTCCTTACTAGGTCCCTGTTCCCCTAATTAATACTCCTTGTATGTTCCTTTACTATTTTATAACTTGCGGCGATGGTTAGTTTAGGTTTTTGAAGGGTTCAGATTGAAATCGGAATACTTAGTTCCTTAATAGTGGCCTAGAATGGCCAAGTATGACTTGAGTAAATATTGTTAGTAAAGGCGTCAGAATCGGGATTTGATGGTTCCAATAGGTTTGTTTGATGATTTTGGACTTGGGCATGTGTTCGGATCGGGTTTCACATGATCCGGGAGCGTTTTGATGCTTAATATTGAATGTTGGCGCATTGAAGGTTTTCAAGTTCTTTAAATTTGGGTTGGAGTAGACTTTGTTGTTATCGAGGTTTGTTTGGGATTTCGAGCATGGGAATAGTTCTATACGATGATTTATGACTAGTACGGATAATTTGGTATCATTCTAGGTAGTCTAAGTATGATTTGGCACGTTCAGAGTAAGTTGAAAAGCGTCAAGTTCATAATTTGATTCAATTTGTGTCGCGTTTGCAGAGAAGGAAATTGGGGAACTGGGTAGTTTCCCTTCGAGTTCTCCACCCCGAGTCCGCATTCGCGAAGTTCTGGGACATGTGGCCTTCGCGTTCGCGTGAAAGGTATCGTGTTCGTGTAGGAGAAAAAGTGCCTAGGAGGGGGTCAACTTATTACTCTTTTCATTCGTGAAGGGGACCCCGCGCTCGGGAAGCTCAGGCATGTCAAGCCTTCATGTTCGCGAGAGGGACCTCACATTCGCGATGTTCTTTTTTTGGGGACTAGGCAGCTTCCAATTGCGATCGCGAGGTCTCTTCCTGCGATCGTAAGGTATCTTCTGCAATCACGAAGAAGGAATGCTTTGGCAGAGACTTGTTTATAAAATGGGACTTAGGTCATTTTCTCTCATTTTCATTTCCCTTGGCCAATTTTGGAGCTTCTTGGAGAGGTTTTTTTACCTAGCGATTGAATGTAAGTAATTCCTACCCAAAGTGAGTTTAATACATAGATTATGGGTAGATTTTAACATGTAAAATGTGGAAATTTTAGGAGATTATTGAAAAACCTAGGTTTTGATAAGAATGGGATTAGACCACGAAATTAATTATGGAATTGAGTAGAAATTGTATATTTGGGTTTGTGAGATTATGGGTAACTTTTATATAAGGCACCAAAAAATTTCACTAAGTAATTTAAGATTTTGTGGTGCCAAGGTAGGCTAATATATTGTATTTTCAGAGTTTTTGGGTTGTACAGTGCGTTGGGGAATTGAAAATTTTCAATCTCGCGTCACCCAGCCTGTAGCGCGCTAGACCATGCTATATCCCTCGCGAGGCCAGGTCTGTAGCGTGCTTGACCGTGCTATATCCCTCACGAAGCCTGTTCTATAGCTCGCTATAGAGCGTGCCTATCCTGGTCTATAGCCCAGTCTGGAAATTTGGAGGGTCCATTCTTCTATTTTTATAACCCGACCCCATCTCGTTAAATAGACGCAAAGGACCATTTTTGAAGGGAACATCTGATATTTTTTAGAGAGAGGAAGTGCCCTAGAGTGAGAGGAGAAATCTCGAAGTTAATTGTTCATCAAAATCTTGCTGAAGCCTTGAAATCCAATAAGAAATCCCTCAAGTTCTTCATCTAAGAGATTTGGATTGCTAGAATTTCCGGAACGTTATAGTAATTTAAGGAGTGCTTAAGCAAGGTATGTATGCCTAAACTCTTATCTTAACCCCACAATATTTATATCCATGTTCAATGTGTAATTAAATGTTCTTGTTATGTTGTGCTCTTATTGGAAGAATGAGTTCAAAGTATGGGTTACATGTCCAAATGCCTTGACATCAAGTTGTGTTTCAAATAAAAAGTTACGACAATTGTGTAAGAAAACTCAATATACTTAAGATTCTTAATTGCTCATATGTGTACCTAAAGTTTTGATTGGAAATGTCTTGTTGTTTATAATCTTTAAAGATGCTCGAAAATGAAATAAGTGAATTGGGGATATGAAGTGTGGCCAACGTGCCAAGATGTAAGTTAAAATTGTGGCTAGTGGTGCCAATGAATAGAGAGGATGCGAGAAAGAATATGAAATGAACCTCGACTCAACTGTTTTAAAATGATTTCAAAATTAGAATTCCCTAAGAGCTTTTGTACTCAATCCATGCCCATAAGTGCTTGTTTTTAGCTAATGTTTTGCTTTATAATCATATCCAACGTGATTAGCTAATGAAATTGCACATTGTCGTATTTTGGAAAGAGTATTTCAAGAATAAATGGTATACTGCTTGTTTATAATTTTGATGTGTGTTTCTATTGCTGGCTGGTGTGCTCCATTCTTCGGAAAGAAACCTGTTTATGTTTAAAGTTTCCATTATTACTAAATTTGAGGTTTAAGATTTCCAAAATATTCTATATGTTAATGTTTGATGGTGAACCTTGAAAATAAAAGAGGTGAAAGTTTGGAAAATAAAATGCGACCATTGTTCCATGAATAAAGAACCTTGTGAATGGCCAAAAGAGCCAAGGAAATATTGTTATTGTGATTGTGGTTGATGCCTCGTATAAAGAAACCTAGCTGATCGGGTCGTGATCGGATGCCATGATGTACACGTGGTGGTGACTGTGTTGGAATTTGTACTTGAAATTAAGATTGTGGTTGATGCCTAGTATGAGGCGGCCTAGCCGATCGGGTCGTGATCGGACTCTATGGCGTACACATGGTGGTGACTCTATTGGAAATTGTAATTTTAATTGCAACTGTGGTTGATGTCTTTTATGAAATGGCCTAGCCGATCGGGTCGTTCTCTGACGCCATGCCTTGCACATGGTTGTGACTTTATTAGAAACTGTAATCGAAATCGTGATTATGGTTGATGTCTCATATTAGATGGCCTAGCCGATCGGGTAGTGATCGGACACCATGCCGTACACATGGTGGTGACTGTATCGAGAATCGAAATCAAAATGGTGAACTGTGATATATAGGTACTAAAGACTTCCCCGACTTAAAGTATAGAAATTTAATTGAAAACTTATCTTATCCCTTATTTGATGTTTGGTAAATGTTCAATGCTTTAACTAATATTATGATTGTCCTTACTTGCATTATCGTTCATTCTATTGAGGTGGTCTTTAGTTATACATACTAGTGCTATTCGACTGTACTAACATCCCTTTTGCCGGGGGCGCTGCATCTTTAAATGGATGTAGGTGGTTCCATAGCAGGTGGTGTTGATCAGCGATAGTCATACATCCTCTTTCCAGCAGACTTGGTGAGCCCCACTTCATCCCAGGGTGAAGTATCTTTTGTTCATTTTCTTATCATGTTTTGAGGTATAGCCGGAGCCTTGTTGCTGGCACTACAATTATACTCCCTGTAATTATTAGAGGCTCCATAGACATAGTGTGGGTTGTTTGTGGGTGTTGGGGAAAGCCAAATAATTGGTGTTATATTTTGAATCACTGTTCCACTTTAGACTATGGAGGTGTGTGTATTTTGAGAATTTGAAAAGAAGTAACTAATGAAAGTGACTTGGTATTGTATACATGATCTCTCTCTTATCTAATTAATGAAAATATGTCTTCTCTTTGTTCACGAGTGAGTTGGGTAGAAATATCTAACAGGCTTGTTCAGTCAGGTTCACTCGGTTGAGCGCCGATTGCGCTCCCCGAGTTTGGGGCGTGACATTTTATTTACAAAAAATTTCAGAATCTAGGAGCGTGGGACTGAGGGTGAATTTTAGGAATCTACCAATTTATGTAGGGTAATTACTCTAATAGTTAAATTATAAACTTTTGAGCATATATCGATTACTTTATATAATATTTGGCTAGTTTCGGATTTTCTGGCACCGATTTGAGGCTTTAGGCTGAATTGTGGACCGGGAAAAGGACATGGAAATGAGATACGTCTCTTGCCTAACCTTGTAAAAGAGAATTATCCTCGTAGGTGCTATAATTGATTTTATAATAATAATTATGGGTGCTATGTGCACACGATGTGACCAGAGTCCGCATGTAGCTAAAATCATATTTATGTCCGGGTAGTTTTAGGACCCTACCATGTATTATTTATAATATTTGTTCCCAACTTGTTAGTTTAATTCCTTAAATTATATTTGAAGATTGGATAAAAGATTTGCAAAGACCGAGCTTCACTACTTAGAGTTTTAGCGAGTTACTTGACCGTTGCCAGAAATTATACCTTCATTGAGTATTATTCTTATCTAGTAGCCGTTAATTGGAGTTCGTAGAGTATTCCATCTTCTTGTGAATCGGGCCAAACGCCTCGGTAGTATAATAGATGCATCTATGATTTACGCTGGTCGACCCTCGACAGTGTACACATTATTCTGGGTCGGGCCGTACGACCTCGGCATAAATCGTGCGTGATATTGCTCGAAGTTCGATTATACCTTATATTTCTTCCATGACTTGAGAATTTATAATTACGTGATGGTTCTTATTTGTTGAAATTAGTATGTGATAGTTGGATAATCTAATTGATATCTAGTCAAAGAACCACTTATTTATTGTTCATTATTGCGTTATTACTGATGTATTCCATGCCTATTTATGAATTCTACATTTTATTTATTGACCCTTAGTAAGTGTCAATGTCGACACCTCGTCACTACTTCTTCGAGGTTAGACTAGATACTTATTGGGAACATGTTTCTTATGTACTCATGCTACACTTCTGCCCTAATCGTGCAAGATCTGAAGTAGGTACATCTGGCGGCCATACAAGCACATACCCCTTAGCGGCGAGCTACTCTCTATGCACATTCTACAGCGCCCGGAGTCTCTTCTTGTTGTATTTATTTTTCTGTCTATCCTACTCCAGATAGTAGTATAGGAGGTTTTTTATATTCTACTAGTTTGCCCATGCACTTGTGACATCGGTTTTTGGGAATATTCTAGTAGACATTTTATGATTTTGAGTGTTAAATTCATTGTTTTACTCTTTCGTTATTTTATGTTTTACATTAATACAATCACCTATTAATCGTTCTCTTATTAAATAAAATCATTTACTTTAAAAATATTAAAATGAACAATTACATGGACAGTTCATCGTTGGCTTGCCTAGTAATGGTGTTGGGGGCTATCACGGCCTATAGTGGAAATTGGATCGTGACAATATGTATTGTGAATTAAATTCTTAGATCACGTGGAATATAGAGAAGATATGCATAAATATCAAATACCCGTCAACAATTTCATATAGAGAAGATACGCACGAATAAACAAGTCAAGTTACACGAACTAACATATATAGAAGATATGTACCGTGAATCGTTTGATAAAATAAAACAGCATATAGAGAAGAATGCATAAATGCCATATATACATTTCGTAGCTAGCATATAGAGAATATATGCGGTAAAAATCATGTATACATCCAAGGAGTTTGCGTATAGAGAAGATACACAAAGTCCAAACACTAATCAGTTTTCTATAATTCGCGTGTACGCCATCAAGAAAGAAACATGAGAGGGTGACCCTAGGGGGATGGATCCATCCACACATTGCATTGATAACTTACGTGTCATAATCATAGCAAACGCACGGACAACTCACATGTCATAATCATAACATTAGCACGGATAACTCACATGGTATAATGACTCAACCAGTTTGGACCACTCAAGTGTTGTCAACCCATTCCATCACACAAAAAGTATATAAAAGAATACATGTACACAAATAATGGATACCAAATTACATACTCATGGACTTATAAAATAGCATACTAAGGTGTATGCATGTGCAAAGTGGCCAGCTACTGCTCATGTTAGGCGAGTATGCCATACAATAACGAGTATCATGTTCAAACAGAAAATCAAATCCTACACATGATCTCTAACATGATTTGAGAAGTTCACGAAGTCATACAAACATATAAATCATGATAGCAGGAAGCACAATATCAAAAACAAAGTATGATACAACCAAAAAACTACTCCGATCATGAATCATATATAGCACCCACATATACGCTCATCACCTTGCATATACGTCACTTCTCACATATTCTAATTAGACAAATAAGGTAATATCCTAAGGGTTATTCCCTCACAACAAGATTAGGCAAGATACTTACTTCATCTGAGCTAACCCTCGACCCCAAATCACATAGAAACCTCGCTATATCCCACCAATAATGCAAATCCAAGTCAATCATCAACTGTGAAAGTCAAACAATGCTATAGGAAGCGATCTGAATCCATAAAGCTTCGATTTTGGAAGAATTTTTTAAAAAAGTCAAACAAAAGTAAATTTGGACCATGTACCCGAAATCCGAAAGCAATACCAAATCTCAATAACCTCTAACCTGTTGGGTTAAAATATATAATTAGTTTCCAAAATGAAATTCAAATTGGTCCTCAAATTTGCAAAATACAATCTCTCAAAGTGTAGTCAAAATCTCAAATTTTATATCAAAATTTTATATTTTACGTGTAGAAGACTATCACGACCCCAACCCCGGTCGTGATGGTGCCCAACACACTGCTAGGAAAGCCTGACCAACTAACAACCTCAATCCGTTTTCTTATAAAAATCATTATCAGCTAACACAGTTAAATTGCTAAATTACCCTAATAAGAGTTTAAGACAACGAGTTAAATATGCGGAAATATCAGATGATAATACTACTACATAGCCCATACAGATCCGGTGTCACAAGTCTCGAGCCTCTAGTACAAGTTTAACAGCCTAATACATAATCAGTCTAGGAAATGCGGATAAAACGAAAGGATAGAAGGGAGAGATCCAGGCTGCGGACGCCGTGCATCTACCTCAATGCTCCCGGATATGAACTGATCGACTGAAAATCCTCACTCAGCCTCTGGAACAACTGGATCTACACGCAAGGTGCAGGGAGTAATGTGAGTACTCCAACCCAGTGAGTAATAAGCATAAATAATGACTGAGAATAAGAAGTCACGGAAAAACACAGAGTAATCTATAATGCAGCAGTTTAAAATGGTAATGAATATGGTAATGATACAACAAATAAGCTGTTAAGTGGCAGACACATAAGAAAATCAACACATATAACGGTACCCTATAGTACCCGCTGTGGCATGCAGTCCGATCCATATACTTCATCGACAGCACTCACTAGGGGTGTGCAGACTCCGGGGGGCCCTTACGGCCCAAACGCAATATCAAGTCATCTCATGGCATCCAATCTAGGCCCTTGGCCTCATATCAATATCAATATAACACTGCTGCGGCGCGCAGCTCGATCCCATAGTATCCTAACATCTGGCCCTTGGCTGTACTCAGTCCAAAAATCATATAAGCCCCTCGGGTATTAGTAAAACAGAAGTTCTCAGCCCGTAACATCATTTAATATATCATTTTAGTTTCAAATCGAGTAAAACTGGCTGAGTTGTAAAACAGTGGAAAATGGTACGACTGAGTTCAAGTAGTAAGTCAAAACAGTGAGGAAATAGTGATAAAACTCCCCGGAGGGTTCAAATAGTTGGCACGAAGCCCAAATATGGCAATCAGTCTAAATAATGATGATAACAAATAAGCTTCAATCAAATACGCGGTAAAAGCATCACTCGGGACAGACCAAGTCACAATCCCCAATAGTAAACGACCCTACTTTCACCATCAAACGCGTGTCTCACCTCAATATAGCACTACGATATGCTAATCCAGGGTTTCAAACCCTCAGGACATCATTTACATTCATTACTCACCTCGAACCGGCAAAACCTCTAGCTCGCTACGCCTTTGCCCCTCAAATCAGCCTCCACGCACGTCGAATCTATCCAAAATCAGAACGAATACGTCATAATATGCTAAGGAAATAAATCCCAAGCGAAAACAATCGAAAAATATCAAAAATCCCAAAATTAGCAAAACCCGAGTCCCGGGCCCACTTCTTGAAACTCATAAATTTTCACATCATTAGATTCCTTATCTCCCCACGAGTTCATACATATCAAAAACACCAGAATCGGAGTTCAATTGACCCCTCAAATCCTTAATTTAAGTCCTCTTAAACTCAAGCCCTAAACCTCCATTTTTAGTCCATTAATTCCTTAAATTTCAGTCCCAATTCATGAAATACCACCATAGAAGTGTGTTTTAAGTCCAAAATCCTTACCTTATCGAATTTTCCTTGAAATCTCTCTTCAAAATCGTCCAAAAACTCTAAGTCCGAAGTTAAAAATTGTTAAACCCTTCAAAAATCGCGAAGAAAAAACATTTATACCTTCTGCCCAGACATAACCGCATCTGCGGTCAAATAGCCGCTTCTGGGGTACCGCTTCTGCGGTCATATCTCAGCATCTACGGAATTTCACTTAATGGTCCAAACCGCATCTGTAGTCCACTCGCCGCTTCTGCGGCTCCGCAGGTGCGGTCCCCTTCCGCATCTGCGGTTCCAGGCCTTCCACAACCTTTCCTCTTCTGCGATCCAATCAACGCATCTGCGATACCACACTTGTGGTCCCCAAACCATAGGTGCAAAGACACCAGAAGCAGCAGAAACATCTGCAATCCCTCAAGTTTCAAACATCCCGTTAGCCATTCGAAATCACCCCGAGGCCCCGGGGTCCTCAACCAAAAGTACCAACACAACCCAATACCTCATTCAACTTGTTCCAATCATCAAAACACCTCAAACAATGCCAAATCCATCAATTCAAATCGAATTCAAGCCTAAGTTTTCTAAAAACTTCCAAAATACATTTTCGATCAAAATTCCAACCAAACCACGTCCGAATGACCTGAAATTTTGCACACCCATCCCAAATGACATAATGAAGCTACAACAACTCTCGAAATTCTATTCCGACCCTTGGATCAAAATCTTGCCAACCAACCGGAAATCGCCAAAATACTAACTTCGCCAATTCAAGCCTAATTCAACACTAGACATCCAAAACCAATCCTGATCACACTCCTAAGCCATAAATCACCTCCCGAAGCTAACCAAACCATCTGAACTCTCATCCGATCCCTCTAACACACAAGTCAATATCTGGTTGACTTTTCCAACTTGAACCTTCTCAAAAGAGACTAAGTGTCTCATTTCTTACCAAATCCACTCCGAATGCAACCTACTCAACTCGATCATATAAAACACGGATACCGAAGCATAATAAAGCAGAAATGGGGGAAACAGAGCGGTAACTCATGAGACGACTGGCCGGGTCGTCACATCCTCCCCAACTTAAACAAACGTTCGTCCTCGAACGAGTCAAGAAACATACCTGAAGCCTCAAATGGGTGAGGATATCTGCTTTGCATCTCCCGCTCGGTCTCCCAGGTAGCCTCCTCCATAGGCCGACCTATCCATTGCACTTTCACTGAAGCTATATCCTTTGACCTCAACTTCCGAACCTGACGACCCAAAATAGCTACTGGCTCCACATCATAGGTCAAATCATCATCCAACTGAACCGTGTTGAAGTCCAAAACATGAGACGGATCTCCAATATACTTCCGGAGCATAGAAACATGAAATACCAGATGCACGCTAGACAAGCTGGGTGGCAAAGCAAGCTCATAAGCCACCTCCCCAATCCTCTGAAGCACCTCAAAAGGACCAATGAATAACGGACTCAACTTTTCCTTCTTCCCAAATCTCATAACACCCTTCATAGACAAAACCTTCAGCAAGACCTTCTCACCAACCATGTAGGACACATCTCGAACCTTCCGGTCCGCATAACTCTTTTGACGTGACTGCATTGTACGAAGCCTCTCCTGAATCACCTTCTCTAAGGCATCCTGAACCAAATTTGTCCCCAATAGTCTAGCCTCACCGGGCTTGAACCAACCAACTGGAGATCTACACCGCCTCCCATACAAAGCCTCATACAGAGCCATCTGAATACTCGACTGGTAGCTGTTGTTGTAGGCAAACTCTGTAAGCGGTAGAAACTCATCCCATGAACCTCCGAAATCAATAACACAAGCACGCAACATGTCCTCCAATATCTAAATAGTACACTCAGACTGCCCGTCCGTTTGAGGATGAAATATTATGCTCAACTCCACCTGAGTACCCAACTCTCTCTATATGGCTCTCCAAAACTGCGAAGTAAACTGAGTACCTCTATCTGAGATGATGGAAACCGGAACACCGTGCAACTGAACAATCTCCTAGATATAAATGCCTGCCGACCGATCTGAAGAATAGGTAGTACATACCGGAATGAAGTGCGTGAACTTGGTTAGCCGATCCACAATCACCTAAATAGAATCAAACTTCTTCAAAGTTCGTGGGAGTCCAACAACAAAGTCCATAGTAATCCTCTCCCACTTCCACTCGGGAATAACCATCGGCTGAAGCAAGCCACCCGGTCTCTGATGCTCATATTTCACCTGCTGACAATTGAGACACCAAGCTACTAATCTCACAATATCTTTCTTCATTCTTCTCCACCAATAGTGCTGCCTTAAATCCTGGTACATCTATGTGGCACCCGGATGAATAGAATACCGCGAGCTATAGGCCTCCTCCAGAATCAACACTCTAAGCACATCTACATTGGGCACGCAAATCCGGCTCTGCATCCTCAACGCCCCATCATCATCGATGGTCGCATCCATAGCATCATCATGCTGAACCCTATTCTTAAGGACAAGCAAATGTGGATCATCATACTGGCATCCTCTGATGCGATCATATAAGGAAGAACGAGAAACCACACCAGCCAACACCCGACTAGGCTCTGAAATATCTAATCTTACAAACCGATTGTACAAGGCCTGAACATCAACTGCAAGGGGTCTCTCCCCAACTAGAATATATTCCAAACTCCCCATACTCACTGCCTTTCGGCTCAAAGCATCGGCCACCACATTGGCCTTCCCCGGATGATACAATATGGTAATATCATAATCCTTAAGCAACTATAACCATCTTCGCTGCCTCAAATTAAGATCCTTTTGCTTGAACAAATGCTAAAGACTGCGATGGTCAGTGAATACCTCACAAGATACGCCATACGAGTAATGCCTCCAAATCTTCAATGCATGAACTATGGCAGCTAACTCCAAATCATGAACGGAGTAGTTCTTCTTATTGGGCTTCAACTGACGAGAAGCATAACCAATAACTCTAACCCTCCTGCATCAATACACAACCAATCCCAACTCTCGAAGCATCATAATAAACGGTATATGAACCTAAAGCTGATGGAAAAACCAAGTTGTGGTCAAAGCTGTCTTGAGCTTCCGAAAGCTCTCCTCACACTCGTCTGACCATACAAATGGATCACCCTTCCGAGTCAACTTGGTCAAGGGCGATGCAATGGATGAGAATCCCTGAACAAATCGGCGATAATAGCCTGCAAACCCAAGAAAGCTACGAATCTCTGTGGCTGAGGATGGTCTAGGCCAACTCTGAACCACCTCTATCATCTGTGGATCAACCTGAATACCCTCGCTGGACACCACATGTCTCAAGAAATCCATTGAACTAAGCTAAAATTCACACTTGGAGAACTTTGCATAAAGTTTCTCCTCCCTCAGTCTCTGCAATACAACCCTCAAAAGAGTACACCAGAATATCATCAATGAATACTATAACAAATGAATCCAGATAAGGCCGAAATATATTGTTCATCAAATGCATGAACGCTACTGGGGCATTGGTCAGCCCGAAAGACATGACAAGAAACTCATAATGACCATATCTGGTCCTGAAAGTAGTCTTAAGAATATCTGAATCCCTGATCTTCAACTGGTGATAGCCCGAACAAAGATCAATCTTGGAGAACACTCTCGCTCCCTAAAGCTGGTCAGATAAATCATCAATGCGAGGCAAGGATACTTGTTCTTAATTGTTACCTTGTTCAATTGCCTATAATCGATGCACATTCACATTGTGCCATCCTTCTTCTTTACAAACAGAATCGGCGCACCCCAAGGTGACACACTAGGCTGAATGAACCCCTTATCTAGGAGTTCCTGAAGTTTCTCCTTCATTTCTTTCAACTCTGCTAGTGCCATACGATACAACAGAATAGAAATAGGCTGAGTGCCTGGCACCAGGTGTGCATACTATATTCTAACCAACAAATGTCTATTGGTATTTCAACACCTACTTGGTTGATCGACTGCCAATATTTCGATCTTGCTATGTATTGTAGGAAAATTTTGAGAATAATTATCATGAAATGATCGTACGTGAGGGATGTGTCAGTCATTGAGTGCTGAGGTTATGATCAGTTACGGTGATTTATCTAATCTAGGAATTTGGAGACGGGGAATTCTTAAAAATATACTATTTCAGGATTGTGGCATGTTTGAGGTGAGTGTCTTATCTAAACTCTTTGGATGCACTAGTTGAGCTAATTTATGGTGATATCTATGCGCTGTGAGCGAGAATATATGTGATGGTTGCACCTGTGTGGAAGCACCGAGCTAATATTCATGCTCGGAAGATACGTAGGCTATGATATGCCTAAATTGGGATATTGGGCTAAGGTATAATGTTTCTCGTATTCGTAACTCTGTTAAGAACTATCTAGACTATACTTGAGATTTCCAAGATGCTAAATTCCAGAACAAACTTGGTAATTACTAATTCTGTGTTAACTTGCTAATTTGAGCTATGACAGTGCAGTTTGCTCATGCCTGCGATATAGAGTGTTATTTATTCCAGTCAAGGAGAATGAGAATCTTGTTTCAGTTAGCATATACATGTGTACTTGTTGGATTGCTTCTATATGATATGCTTGGACTGGAGGTCTGTGACCATGCCAGGTGGATTATGTTATTGGCAGCTAAGTTGCTCGTGAGGTTGATGTCAATGTGAGCCATAGAAGAGACGGTTATTATTATTCTATTCATATATCTTGGTTCTATTGTGATTGACGAGCCCATAGCATATCGTTGGGGTGGTACTTGTGGAACTTGCAAAGCGGCTCTTTTCTTTAAGGTATTCTCCCTTTTTGGGGTAACCGGATGGCACAATAGTGAGGTTTTCCGGTATGGCATTGTATTATGTACTTCTCTGTGGGTATGGTGATTCACTGGTGGTACTAGATATCAAATTGCGCTTGGTTAATGATTTTGAGCATGGTGACTTGGGGCGTCTCATGTGAACTAGTGTCTGGATAGGGTCGCGCATGGCAGGGAAGCTATATGGAGATATGACCTTCCGGGTTAGATTCGTGTGTTATATTTCTATGATGTGAGACGGGTTCTCAGCCTTGTGTTGTGGTGGTACTGGTGAGCTTGAGGTACAGCTCTTTCATTTGAGTCATTTTCATGAATTGAGTATGCTCGAACTGTTGCTTATTGGCGCGCGTATTGTGCGAGTGGTGGCTTAGGCCTGTATTGATGTGTCATGTCACCAAAATAATGTGTTGGATTAGAAGAGATCAATGGGATCATTAATGAATACGAACGGATTTGATTTCAGCATGTTGGAAGGATAATATCGAGCTTTGGCTCAGAAATTTGATGTAGCATTTACCAAAAGAGAAGTGGCTTCATGAATGGTTGATATGGAAAACGGTTATGGCTTACCGCGTGATTTAGTTAGCATTGGCAGTATGTAAAAGTGTTGAGATGACACTTTAGTTGATAAGAGTTTTTCTATCGATATTCGGGTGTTGTGTGCAACTGTTGTGATTAGAAGTTATCACTACAAGCATTTGAGTTATGTGGTCTATCATGTAATATCACCTGAGGTTGCAGGTATCGGTTATTACAGCTGGTTCGGGATTATTCTGAATATAAATGTGAGGTTCTGACCTTGTGTATGATTTCGGAAATGGAAATGTGGTTCTAAGGTTATGGGCTAGATAGTGTTGTGAAATTTCAGTTATATTATGCTATCGGAACTATATGAGATAGGGTGAGGTATGTGTTTGGTAAGGTTATTCAGCTATTGGTTAGCTTCTAGAACAACTTTGGAACTTTCGAGGACGAACGTGTGTTTAAGTGGGGGAGGATGTAACGACCCGACCGGTCGTTTTGAGATTTTGCACTTTGATCGCTAGTTCTCAGGCATGACTTGCCCCGTGTTATGTATTATGACTAATGTAGATCGTTGGTTTTGGTTTTCAGGAAAAATCGGAATGAATTTGAAAGAATAGTCTCAGTTGAAAGCTTTGAATTTGAAAGGTTTGACCAAGAGTTGACTTATGTGTAAATGATCTCGGATCAGAATTTTTATGATTTTTCTAGCTCCATTAGGTGATTTATGACTTAGGAGTGCGATCGGAATTGGTTTTGGTGGTCCGGTGTGGAATTTGGCTAGAATTGGCGAAAGTAGTATTTTAGCGATTTCCGGTTGGTAGGTGAGATTTTGATCCAAGGGTCGTAATGGAATTACAAAAGTTTCTGTAGCTTCATTATGTGATTTGGGATGTTTGTGTAAAATTTCATGTCATTCGGAGGTGATTTGGTCGGGTTTTTGATCAAATGCGTGTTTCGGAAGTTTTTGGAAAACTTAGGCTTGAATTCAATGTGAATTGATGGTTTTGATGTTGTTTGAGGTATTGTGTTGATTGAAAAAAGTTTGAATGATGTTATGGGGTGTGTTGGCATGTTTGGTCGGGGTCACATGAGGCTCGGATAAGTTTTGGAAGAGTTTTTGGAAGATTTTTGCCGTTTTGAGCATAAGCACGTAATGATCCAAAGGTCCATTTTTAGTTCTAGGGATTGAAATTTGATTTCGAGACTTCCGGAATTTTGATAACGAATTATAGGACTGATTTGGAAAGTTTGGTCTAATTTCATCAAGTCACGATTGGGTTTTTTGACGCGAAACATCTGTTAATTGTTTAACGAGCGAAATGGATATCACACTGAGCAAACGAGCTCGGAATTGAGTTTCAATTGAAGGACTATGTTCGTATCATTATTTGTGACTCATAGGAACAAGAATCATCGAATTCAGAGTTCGTATAGTGGAGTTAGAGCCTTTTTAGTGAAAATAAATATTGCTGGTGCAGAAGGTTCTGGTGTGCACCTTTAGCGACCAGATTTGGCACCTTTAGCGACCGGAAAGGTCTTTTAGCGACCAGAATGGGCTTTATTAGTGATTTTCTGTTTTTAGCTCATTTTCACATTTTTCTTGTGAAAGAACGCGGCTTGGGGCGATTTTTGAGCAAGAAATCATGGGAAATCTTGAGGTAAGTCACTTGTGATCATTTCTACTCCATAATATTGAATTATCATCGAATAATCCGACTAGATTACATGTTTTTTAGGAGTAAATTGGGGATTTAGGCCTAGGAATTTGAAAATAAGATTTGAAGATTTGAGGGTCGAGTTGATGTCCGATTTTGGTAAATTTTATATGTATAGACTCGTGGCGAGATAAGGAATCCGTTGATGTTAATTTTTCTGAATTTCGAGAAGTGGGCCCGGGGCTAAGGTTTTTCCAAATTTCGGGATTTTGATGTTTTTTAGTTATTTTCGATTGGGTATTGTTCCTACAGCATAATGTGACATATTCGTTCTGATTTTGGATAGATTCGACGCACGAAGAGGCCAATTCGAGAGGCAAGGGCATAGCGAGCTAGACTTTTGGCTGTCTTGAGGTGAGTAATTGATGTAAATGATGTCCTGAGGGTTTGAAACCCCGGAATTTCACATCGTAACGCTATATTGAGGTGACTTGCACGCCGGATAACGGGCGTGGGGTAGAGCACCATTGAGGATTGTGACTTGGTCCGTCCCGAGAGATGTTTTTACCGTGTTTTCTATTTGAACTAAATTGAGAATCATCCTTACTTAGATTTGATTATTACATTTGGGCTTCTTGCCAATTATTTGAATCATTCAGGGATTGATATCACTGTTTTCGCATATTTTGCATATCATTTGATCTCAATCCAAGCATTTAAATACTGTTTTGCAAACTCAACCATCTTTCTAAGATTTGAAAACTTAAATGATATTTCTAAACTACACTAATCATAGTATACCAATATGTAGTATACAAAAAAATATGTGAATACTATGATCCAGCAATAATCACGGTATATCAATATATAATATACCAAGAATATCGTGTATGCTATTTAACATAAAACAAAGTATATCATGATTCAACATTAATCATGGTATACCAATGTATAGTATACTGGAATATTGGGTATACTATCTATCAATGAACAAAGTATACCATGAATCAACACTAATCATAGTATATCAATGAACAAAGTATACCATGAATCAACACTAATCATAGTATATCAATGTGCAGTATACCAAGAATATTAAGTATACCATTTAACACACTCAAATGGGTATACCATAATTAAATAATAATCATGGTATACTTTGTAGTATACTAACAATATTAAGTATACTATTTAATATTCTCAAATAAAATGTACCACGATTTAATACTTATCATATATACCAATATATAATATACAAAAATATTGAATATGTCATTTAGCATACTCAAATAAAGTATACTAAGATTCAACAATTAAAGTATACTATTCAAAGTATACCAAGAATTTCGAGAATACCATTCAACTCTAATCGTGGTATACTATAACCAAGAATATTATGGATACCACTTAATATACTAGTATTCGAAGTATACCATGATTCAACTCTAATCATGGTAGACGATGCAATATATCAAGAATTTTGTGAATATCATTTATACCTGATTCAATTATAATCATGGTATATTGCATACCAGGAATATTGTGGATTATTAAATCAAGAATATTGTAAATATCATTTAACATACTCAAATAAAATATATCATAGTTCAACTATAATTATGATATGTTACAAGAATATTATGAATATCATTTAACATAACAAAATAGAATTCTTCACTGGTTAACATAGTATACTATGTAGTATACCAAAAAATTGAAAATACCATTTAACATTAAGAAAATGCTTGATAGTATAATAAATTGTTTTAGGTAAATTGGCCTAATCGACACCTATAATTGCATCAAATTTTAAAGCCCATTACTCATCTTTCTTTTTTATTTTATTTTAACACTTTTACTTGATAGAATGAGTATTAATAAATAATTTGACCGTTGATCATGCTTTTCTTGCAAAAACTAAATTGATGTGGTAATATTGCGTGCTAATTACAGTGATTAGGCATGTTGTTACGAATTTTTTGATTAAAAGAATACCAAAAGTGAAAAAAAAGATTATATGAAAATGAGAAAAAAAGAAGAGAAAAACCAAATTAATGTCCCCTCCTCCTATCTCCGCTCCACCCTTTTTATTTCTTTCCACCTGCACCACCTACCATCTTCTCTTCTTCCCCCTCCCCCCTCCCCCCAGCTCCCGCCTCCCCCAAAAAGATTACTGTTCACCTTTCTCACTCACCTTCAATTGAAGGGAAAGGAAAATGTAAGAGCCAACTTTTGATTTTTTTTTAAAAATTTGTTTGCTTTTCTTTATTTTTAATATTCACATAATAAATTGTAAAATTTTTGAAGAATATTTTCTTTTGAGTGGTATTTCGCTGAAATTGGTAGTGAGTAAGAGACATTTTTAAGAGTCAATTTGGTGGAGGAAACGATATCTAAAAGATTGTTTAGTTGAAGCTTTGCGGTTGAATGGGTGGAAACTAAGTTCTTTTTATAACAACTCGGCCGGTCGTTTTGTGTATTTTAGCCCTGAGTCCCTATTTATTGCCTCCTTTATGTTATATTATGGTTATGTGACTTGCCGGAGTGATTGATTTTGGTTTCGGGTGAGTTTCGGAGTGAAATGGGACACTTAGTCCCTAAGTTGGAGCCTTAAGTGGATAGAGTTGACCGTAGTTTGACTTTTGTGTAGACGACTCCAGAATGGAGTTGACGGTTTCAATAGCTCCGTATGGTAATTTTAGACTTAGGAGCGTGTCCAGATATTGATTTGGAGGTTTGTAGGTCGTTTCAGCGTGAATTGGCGAAATGTTAGAAAGTTAAAGGTTCAGAAGGTTGGAAAGTTTGACCGGGAGTTGACTTTATTGATATCGGGGTCAAATTATGCTTTCTGAAGCTGGAATAGGTCTGTCATATCATTTATGACTTGTGTGCAAAATTTGAAGCCAATCAGAGTTGTTTTGGTATGAATCGGTATTAGTTTTGGAATTCGGATGTTCATAATTCCAATAGGCTTGAATTGAGCTGCAATTCGTAGAATTAATATTGTTTGATGTGGTTTTTGGCCTCGAGTAGGTGCGTTATGTATTTTGGAACATGTTGGTATATTGGGGGAATATCCTCACCCCTCGGGTGGTCACATGCATCATCAATTATAGAATCAACCCCCACTCCTGGGTAACATCGGCTTCTTGGCCAGTCTTTGCCTTCTTCCGAGGCACCATTTACTGAAAATTAGAGAAATGCACGAGTTAAAGGAGGAACAATCTTACAATCAGCTTTATCGCACGATCAAGAACATCAAACAAGGGTATTATTCCTTGTTTACCCTGAAAATAGTAATTACAATTAGATTTGATTTTGTGGTTCTAAAAATATGCGATCTATTTTTATGCTAGTTGTTAGGCAATAAATGCTAAGTGGAAGACTGGAAAATAAGATAATATCTTATAGATAATGTAATAACCAAACCGAATGGTCAGAAATCGGGGCCTCGAGCTGACGTATACGGGGCCTCGAGGTCGAGTCGGATGCCCGACTTAGGGCAATCGAGGGAGGACTAACAGTTATGAGAGCTGCGATGGCGGCTATGAATATAATTGATAAATGCAAGTAATGAAATCAAGAGAATATGTTAGAGAGCGGAGAGAATGTTCTTGTATATTCAATATTGTGTATGTCCCCTTCAAAATGACAAATGGTCTCCTTTATATATGAGGGGAAAATCCCTATATGAGACATGTGTAGTTATTACATAAAGTAGCTGGTACAACCACTCAATCAGCCTGGTGCAGGCTGTCACTATTTACGCAGGCGTTGTCAGAAAGTACTGCTCCTAGGGAACTTCGCGCTTACTTGCGACAAGCACTGGTTCGTTCTGCCCCGACACCGGGAATAAAGAATCCCCGAAGGCATCGGACCCCGAGTTGTTCTCCGGGCCCTCCGAGATAAGATTACATAATACCTTGTCGACCGTAAAATTGGTCTTCCCGATTTTGGCCGTATACAGATAGTCCCCACATTTCTCAGAGTAAAACGAAGGGAAACATCCTCGAGATCTTGCCCCTCCGGCTCCTCCATCGAAACAAATAGTTATGCCCTGCCAACTGACTGATGTAATAGACAGGGCTTCTAAAGGTCGCGTCCACACAGTCCTCAAAATCTTTGAATTAATTATAGTGGTTGGTTGTCTTTTGGTATGCTCCAACCGCACATGTTAGGCTTTTATAAGTATTCATTTCTTCGCCCCTTCCTTTCTACTGCATCATCAGGCTCCCAACATAGTTTTTCTTTCTTCTTACCTCTCTCACGTGCCTTTTTCCTAAAACGTGATTTTTAGTTTCTTCATTGTAATCCCCTGGTAAAAATGGCGAACACTTCCGCCTCCATCCCTCAAGGAGTTATGCCTTCCTCTTCCACACTCTTTTCTGAGGGTAAAGCAACAACGTCTCCTAGCGTTGGAGAGTGCATTCTCGGGGCCTTTGAGACGATCTCTGATTTTAAGGTCGAGAGACCATCTTCGAAGCCGGGGTGATGTGAACCCGCATCCCGATATGTGAGTTTAATAACGAACATCGAAAGGGTGAAAATCGACTGTCGCTGGGAAAATGCGGTGCTAGTGGATGTTCCTTATCGAGGGGGGAGGACGTAAAGACGTATAAGGCCGACTTCCTCATTGTGTATACTTATCCATTTACCCTCGTCCCGGCGGTGCCCTCCATGCCTTCGATAAACCCCATGATCCTTGACTTTTGCGAACGATATCAAGTGACTCTCGGCCAAATTCATCCGTCATTGCGGCGTATCGTTTACATGACCAGATATTACGTGAATATGATCGAGGGGATGCCTTCACCCTTGACCATTTGATCAAAATGTACAGTCCCCCGACTCTTTCGCGGGGGCCTGATTAAGCTCCGTTGCTGGGCCTCGAGGGCCCTCTTTGCTTGTACCAACGAGGTTAGGAACAGGGGGTGAATGACTTGTTTCGTCCGAGTTAGGACTTCGGACTTGATCCCTGCAGAGAGGATGCCGTTCCACGAAAGATGAAACATGAAGCGTAAGTAGACATGCTTAATTAACTGCCCATTTATTTCTTTTGGATACATTTCTTCGTAGACTGACTTTCTCTGCTGATACAGCTGCCACGATGTACCCTGATACGGTAAGGAATCTTTCAGGCTACGTAGCTAAACTAGACTCAATTTTCCCATACGTAGAGCACATGTGGAGTGATTTATCCAAGGCTCTATGGGAAGCCAAGGATCATGGTGGAACTTCATTTTCTGCTATAGTTTCAGTTTTACGAAGGTTGTTGCTAATTGCGCTCTCATTCCCCATGCTTGTTTTTGTATTTGGGCAAGTCTGGGGGAGGCCTTCTTTATGAGAGAAACTATGCCTAGGAAAGCTGGTGCTCCAACACCCGATGAAGAGAGGAAAAGACGAGGGAGATCGCCGGCTTGTCCTTCGAAATCCAAGAAAACCAGAATGGAAGATCCTAAAGATGGTTCAGCAATCTTAATTCCAGAAGGGTCGGGGAGTCCCCGAGCTGGAAGCAAAAGGAAAAATGATCCTTTGTTAGCACCCGAAGGGGGAGAGGATTTGACTGTCTCTCATTCTATTGAGTCGGCGGCTTCCAAATCGCGGCTCAGTTCTGTCGCTGCCCCACCTCGGACCGAAGAGGCCCGCGAGGATGTATTGGATGCTATTGCCGATGACCAAAATTTCCCTCAAGCCGAGGTGCGGTTGGCAGACGATCTAGGGGAGCCCAATTCTAAAGCTCTTCAGAAGCAAAGGGCAACCTCGATTGACCCAGCCAAGGTCATTGAAGTGAGTGATTCCCATTCTGAATCGACCTATCCTCCGAGGGAGATGCAAGATACCCCCAATATAGAGTCTCTCAACATGGGGATGCCCGTGGGTGATAAAGATGTGTTCGAAAAGCCTTCTGCTGCGCCTGAGGAAAAGCCTGAGCCTGATATTTCGCCTATTTTTACCGAGATCGACAGGCTATGCGAGCAGGTAATCTATTTGTAAACTCTGCTTGGCGCCCCGACGTTTTCCCTTCAACCTATTTTCTTCCATGGTTCCAGTCCAAGGTGCTTTATGACCAAACGTTCACAAATTTTGAAATCAAGCTGACTCTCCACGAGGGAGAACATAAGAAGCTTACCTCGGAAGCCGATGAGCTCAGGGCTCTTTCTACCAAGAGGGAGGAAGAACTCCGTGGCCTTCAGGATTTCTTGGATGCGGCGTCCTAGGAAAAAGCTCGTCTTACTAAACAGTTTACATAGCTCCTGTCTGTTTTTTGTCTGTACGTCTGACTGAATTTCATATTTTAATATCTTTGGGTCGAATTTTACAGTTTAAGGAGAAGGATGTCTTTATTGGGAAGGAACTCCGAGCTAGGGATTTCGAAATTCTCGAGCTTAAGCGGCATTAGAGTGAGGTAATCTCTGATAGAGATGTTGTCACGACCCAAATTCCACTAAGGGTCGTGATGGCGCAGGACATTGCTGTCAGGCAAGCCAACCAAAATACTTAATTAAATTCTCGTTTTAATAATTTTGAAAACTATGATTTTCCTTCAATTTTACCAGTAAAAGATAATCGTTTCAAATCAAATATGAATGTTAAGAAGTTAATACAAGATACCCCATGATCATCCCAGAACCCGGTGTCACAAGTGCATGAGCATTTACTAGAGAATGAAATAAAATATAGTAACTGTCCGGAATACAAAGTGGACAGAAAGGAAAAACACAGTAAAATACTCTGGGGACTCTGTTGGCTGCGGGTCGTCTTAATAAATATAGCTCACCTAAGTGTCTGTATCAACTATGTCACTATGCCACTAGCCACATATGAACCTGTGCAACAAAAATGCACAACAAGTATAGTATGAGTATGAAAACAACGTGTACCCAATGAGTATCCCGTCTAATCTCGAAGAAGTAGAGGCGAGAGGTCGACTTCGACACTTACTAATGGTCCAACGATAATATAGTAAAAGTGTGAGGAAATCATGGATTTCATAAAGCAAAATTTAACTCATAAAGCCGGAAAGCAGGTAAACAACTTCTCAAATAATAAAGGATTTCCAAGGATTTACTTTTCATTATCTTTATCAATTTATCTCTGGCTGGGCAATTATCAACATTTAAAATTCCCAGGCAAGCAATACAAGCATGCACATATCATGGCGAGGTCGTACGGTCCAATCTAACATAAATGTAAAATGTGCTTTGTCGAAGGTCGAACGGCGCGAACCATAGATGCATCTATTACCCCGCTCGCGAATCATACATGCGATGCGGTCAAATTTAATAAACAATCACCCTACTCGCGAATCATATATGCGACGCAGGTACACATAAAAATACGTGCTTAAACAGCCAATTAAGAATTTATCGGGGAACGTTTATCCAAATAAAATCCAATTCTCTTTTAGCGATTTAAGAAAATGAAGTTTAATCCATTTTGAAATTCATTTACTGATTCAATAGAATTTAATCAATTCAACTGCCAACAAGATTACAAATATTACAAGTATAACATGCTTTTGGGTCCGAGACTACCCGGACTTATATATAATAGTAGCTACGCATGGACTCTCGTCATCTCGTGCGTACGTAGCCCCTCACAAATAGAAGCATATAACCAATTATTTCACCTATGGGGATAATTTCCTCTTACAAGGTTAGAAAGGAGACTCACCTCGCTCCGAAGATCCACAACCTGCATTCCACGCCATTCCGGACACTCGAATCGATGCTAAATTCTCCAAAACTAGACAATAATTATGCAAATCCATTAGTATATGTTCAATTACTCGTTACAATCCAATTTATAAAAATTCCTAATCCCGATCGAAAAGTTGACAAAATTGCCCTCGGGCCCACATGCCCGGATTCCAAAATTTCTCGAAGATCAAGTTTACCTATGAACTCACGAACTCAAATACATGATTTCTCTTAATTCCATACCCAAAATCGTGGTCAAAATCCAAAAATATCAATTTTCTAGGTTTTCCCTCAAACCCCAAGTTTCTACCAGTTTTCATGCTCAAATCCGTAACAAAACCATGTATTTAACTCACAAGGGGTGAAATTAACTTATCTCATGTTTGATGATAAAATCCCTCTCTTGAAGCTCTCCAAAAATCGCCCAAACAAGAGAAAAAAGGAGGAAAATAGCCAAGACCCCCGATTTTAACGAACCTTACTGCCTCCAGCAATTCCGCACCTGCGGTCACACGACCGCTTCTGCGGTTCTTTAGGTGCGTCCCCTCTACCGCTCCTGCGGTTTCTCTCCGGGCTCCCCTTTCCGCTTTTGCGCCTCAATTCCCGCAGGTGAGGTCCCGCTTCTGCGGCGAGATGACCGCATCTGCGATCCTTACACTTCTAGCCCAAAATCGTATCTGCGGCTCTCCTTGTCGCTTCTATGGCTCCGCACCCGTGGCAAAAAAACTTGCAGGTGCGGTTACACCAGATATCACCTGCCTCAATTCTTTCTCAAATTCCAAAATTGATCCGTTAACCATTCGGAATCCATCCGAGGCCCCCTGAACCCAAACCAATCATGCCAACCAGTCCCAAAACACATTGCGGACTTGCTCGAGGCCTCAAATCATATCAAACAATGCCAAAATCATGAATCAACCTCCAATCCAAGCTTTATGAACTTTAGAACTTCTAATTTCTACATTCAATGGCAAAACCTATTAAATCACGTCCGATTGACCTCAAACGTTTCACACAAATCACATTCAACATTACGGACCTACCACAACTTCCCAAAAACCTTCAAAATTCTATCTTTAGCCAAATGACTCCAAAAGGACCTATGGACCTCCGAATTCACTTCCGATCGTGCTCCCAATAGCAGAATCACCATACGGAGCTATTCCCAGACTCGGAATCCCAAACGGACATTGATAACACTGAAATGCACTTCAACCCAAAATTATGAGATTCTTCCAAAATGCTAACTTCCACAATAGGCGCCGAGACGTTCCCGGGTCTTCCAAAGCCCAATCCGAAAATACGCCCAAGTCTGAAATCATCATTCAAACCTGCTGGAACCTTCGAATCCCGATTCTGAGGTCGTTTACTCAAAAGTCCAACCTTAGTCAATTCTTTCAACTTAAAGCTTCCGAAATGAGAATTCTCTTTCCAAAATCATCTCTGAACTTCCCGAAATTTAATTCCGACCGTGCGCACAAGTCATAATACCTGAAGTGAAACTAATCATGGCCTCAAACTATTGAACGACGCGCTAGAGCTCAAAACGACTGGTCGGGTTGTTACATTCTCTCCCACTCATGCATTCGTCTTCGAACGTGCTACGAACTGCGCTGGAGTTGCTCGAAATCACTGTTTAACATCTCGAGCACCTACCCGTGCTACCACAACTCAGCTGGGCACCCTAGCTCGATCAATTTGAAGATACCCTTTTTCACTTAAGCAAATAAGCCTTAGATCCCAATTCCAACATCCGGAATTCTCTGCCAGGCCTGTCCCAGCATATGCCCACTGTATCAATAACTACACGTAGCACCAAAACATGACTGCATACCTTAGCTAAATTCACACCTTGCACCACTTTACTCACAGGACCACAATAACATTCTCTGATCAAATTATTCGAAATTCCACGAATCTGATGCTCCCATTGCATCTCATGACATACATAGGTCTTGCTCTAACTCTTACAGTACTGCCACGACGGAAGAGATGTATAGAAATTCATAACCAATTGCTGAATCAACAAATCATTGGGTCTATACTCCTAACAAGAACCATCACCTCATTCTGAACCAAATAATGCTCTTAGCTCCTTAATATGCTTCATATAATCAGATTGCACTGATCCTAAATTCAATGATCTCATCTCACCCAGTATGAACTGCTCAGGCAATAAGCCACCCTAGACATGATCAAAAGTCTCATATGATGCCACAATGTGCCAATAGGCTACCAATTCGAACGCGATACAAAAGGAAAATGAACTCTGAAAAGGAAATCCAATTACCCCGCTCGCGAATCATACATGCAACACAGTCAACATAATTAAACAAACACCCCGCTCGCAAATCATACATGCGACGTGGGCACACAACTAATATG
Source organism: Nicotiana tabacum (assembly GCF_000715075.1). NCBI lineage: Eukaryota > Viridiplantae > Streptophyta > Magnoliopsida > Solanales > Solanaceae > Nicotiana > Nicotiana tabacum. The sequence continues at coordinate 107,419,875 of NC_134090.1, forward strand.
AGTTTTTCTCAGAAAGATAGGAAACAAAACACATAAAAATAGATATAGGAATCTGTGCTCAACATCACACTACTGCGGCGCGCAACCCGATCCAAACAACATACCCATGGCGGCGTGCCACCCGATCCACCCATAAAATTCACATAAAAAGATACACACCGAGCCAGATTGCTCAACCGAATGTCGGTCACAAGCACGCTAAGTGCATAATACCATCTCTGGGGAGACATATAGCGCTATAAGCTACAAACTCAAGCCCAACTGAGGTGCGATATACGATCTGAATCTCAAGAGCCATTTTTCTCATATAACATCATCTCTATGCGGAACCTCAACACATAAGAAATTCACCAAGCCATCTCACAACTCACACGGCGCAATATATCATTACATGAAATAACTAACGACGAAATAACACCCCGACTACTCTTCCATAAGGAGCGCATTGCTGAAATGAACACATCTGGCCTGATATAGAACCCATATTCATATTTAAATTCATCCACAGACCTCAAACTGATTCTAATAGCATTGAACTAATCTAATAACCTTTCAAAGGTCCATAATAACTCCCCTTTTCTCATAACACACAAGAACAACCATCATAACCGGAGTAATCCTCCACAATCCACAACCTAATAAACCGAGTGCCCTCCAGGCATCAATTCTCAATTTAACGACATCACTACAACTTCATACTTGGTTTAACTCTTCAATCAATCAAGTGGCTACATGCCACACTTATACAACCTTCCCGTGGGGCACACTCCCACAACCTTCCGTAACAGATAACAGGTCGGTACTTCTAAACCACCAGCCGCACTAACGCTGAAAAGCGATCAAGAATCCTTAACCAGGATGCAAAGCCTTTTTTACAAAACACCGATCTTAAGTGACGCTGAAGACAATACCAACTTACTTTAAACATTGAAACTCCTTTCCTGCTCATTCGAGCTCATGACATCCTTGTCAACACCGAACTGCAACCTTGATCCTCACTTCAAATTCCATACCACTCACTACACCCAACATGCCAATATACGATAGAACACGATTTTCATGATAACACCAGAATCACTAATAGATTAACACTTTATCATATAAAAACTTTTCACTTAACTCACTTCAGGAGAACCATAGCAACACACAGGTGAATTCTCATAACCGTAGAATATGCAAATCTCTAAGTAGTGGTCTAAGCCATCATAGCCCTTACGGGATCCGCCTACACATAACAGGCCATAACAGTAGAATACTTCTGAATAACATAAATTATGGAGGCCGACAAGCCTCACACGCACCGTCACAAATTACTTGCATAACTTGATCACGCTGAAGGAACTGATCACTACCACCAATATGCCAATTCAACTATGGATAACCAATCTATATTATGCCAATTTATCCTTGATTGCCTTAGAAATAATAATAATAAAACTCCATTCAACACATAACACACTCCATCCGCACTCATCTCGAGAGACCTTGAATCACGAGACCATGCTGTCTCAAATCCCAGAACTATTTCATACCTCCCAAATGCTACACTGCAAGTCAAAACATCATAGAACATTCTGGACATCTTCTCATAAGCTGCTACAAAGCTTGATTCTTAACCGTACCTATAGGCTCGAAATTATTAGGCACCACACTTTACCCCTTTGAATCCATTAGGACCGTTGTTGAGAGCCACCCGCTCTGACTTGGCCCCGAATATAATCAACTCCATGAATCTTCTAGCATATGAATACCCTCTCGATGAAGCACCCGGTAGAATCACTTCCCTTGAAACCCTCATCTATATAAGGCAAAAATCCTGAATCCTTCCCCAAGTCTGAACATGAGCCAATAAGGCCAACCATAGCACACCTTTAACAATTCCTTTGCTCAAATTACCACTTATGTTCTTTTCCCGTAGCTGAAATAACCCATTAATATGCTAATAACTAGAAACCTCACAAGTAGTTAACCATGCAACCCAATCATAGGCGGTGGGACTCTCCCACTTAGCGTGAAGCCACTATTGCACAACTATGAAATTCACCAGGATTCTTTATCTCTTATTGACATAACCTTGCACAATCAACCGCCAAAATTCTAAGAATCTTTCTATAAAACCCCTTTTTATAGTCTGAATCATCAACACATTCGCACAACTGATCTCTTTGTTGTATAACCAATAGAATTCTTCGCAAAAGCTGCGCCAACCATATGACCACCGATCTGCTCACTGGAGATAACCCACCTGTGGAATTTACATGCCAACATCTTCCAACACTGCTGCACGGTGTACAATCACTACGACATCAATAACTCATCTTGAGCCCGAGCTCACTCTCTAGCTGCACAAGTCCATTTACCCCTCGTGGACATCAATTAAATGTGTGGCAACATCCTTCCAATTCAAAGTTATATTGTATCTTTCTTCATGTCAAGAAGCTCCTTTCCAATATATCAAATTTCCTACCGCATAATAGCCCATACTTCAAATTAAATCCGCAGACCCCAATCACCAATCACTAAAATTCCCAAATAATTCCAAACTCTCTTTAAGGTGCCTAGTCATCCTACCACAAAGCCCATATGCAACTCCGCCACTCTCCCACTTTCGCGGAACTCACCCCTTTAATCGACTACTCGACCTTTGTTTCTTATACCTGTCCTTTTAGAAATTTTAAGCACCGTCTGACACTCCCCACATGTCCTTACTCATCCTTGGATGCTCAGTTGTTACCTTAAATTAACTCTATCTTCGAAGCACTTGAAAATCTCTACTAACTTTAAACATTTCCGAAGATCATCTTTCTCGAGCCGTCAACATTAGAAACACCGATTCAATCATGAACCACCGCACGACTCAATATCTAACAGTCGTTTCTCCAATATTATTTCACAATATCTTACCCTAAAGGCGAATTGCAGAAGACCATAACACCGGCAAACTTAACACATACAATCGAGGACGATGACATTACATCGCAGATAAAAATTCCACCACGCTCGAAAATACCAAGTCTTGTTACTCAATCACCCCAAATCCGGACATTCATAGGCCAATTGCTTTTCCTCCATTGGAAATTAAATATCAAATCTCTGAATCGTGCACTGAGTGAACTTCCTTTCAAATCATTCACCGCCCCAACACATAGGCAAGTATCCTATCATCAAGTCAATACTGTGCGATAACCAATCATGAGCATCATAGCAACATGTGCATAGCCTCCAAGCTCTTAGAACACTACCGAGCCGAAACGATAGAAAAATCCTTCCGTAAGACGACGATAATAGCCCAACCAACTATACCGAGAGAAACATCCCGCACCACATCTGTGGTACCATTACAATTCTTCAATTCTCGATTTATAACAAGCGGTTCGCATCGCGTAAGATTGAATAGGAAGGAAATAAAGGCATAAGTCTCAAGCAATTAAACTGCACGATGAGGAATCAAGAAAGGGAAGTGCTCCTAACAGCCCTGCAGCCTCTCGAAGATAAGTACAGACGTCTCCGTACCGATACGCAAGACTCTACTAGACTCGCTCATGACTCGTGAGACTTAAGGGAACCTAGTGCTCTGATACCATGTTGTCATGACCCAAATTCCACTAAGGGTTGTGATGGCGTCGGACATCGCTGTTAGGCAAGCCAACCAAAATACTTAATAAACTTCTCGTGTTAATAATTTTGAAAACTATGATTTTCCTTCAATTTTACCAGTAAAAGATAATCGTTTCAAATCAAATATGAATGTTAAGAAGTTAATACAAGATACCCCATAGTCATCCTAGAACCCGGTGTCACAAGTGCATGAGCATTTACTGGGTAATGGAATAAAATACATTAACTGTCCGGAATACAAAGTGGACAAAAATGAAAAACACAGTAAAATACTCTAAAGGGGACTCTGTTGGCTGCGGGTCGTCTCGATAAATGCAGCTCACCTAAGTCTCCGTATCAACCATGCCACTAAGCCACTAGCCACATATGAACCTGTGCAACAAAAATGCAAAACAAGTGTAGTATGAGTACGAAAACAATGTGTACCCAATGAGTATCCCGTCTAATCTCGAAGAAGTAGAAACGAGAGGTCGACTTCGACACTTACTAATGGTCCAACGATAATATAGTAAAAGTGTGAGGAACTCATGGATTTCATTAAGCAAAATTTAACTCATAAAGCCGGAAAGCAGGTAAACAACTTCTCAAATAATAAAGAATTTCCAAGGATTTACTTTTCATTATCTTTATCAATTTATCTTTGATCGCACAATTATCAACATTTAAAATTCTCATGCAAGCAATACAAGCATGTGCATATCATGCCGAGGCCGTACAGCCTGATCCAACATAAATGTAAAATGTGCACAGCCGAGGGTCAAACAACATGAACCATAGATGCATCTATTAGCCCGCTCGTGAATCATATATGCGACTTGGTCAAATTTAAATAAACAATCACCCTACTCGCGAATCATACATGCGACACAGGTACACATAGAAATACATGCTCAAACAGTCAATTAAGAATTTATCGGAGAACGTTTATCCAAATAAAAACCAATTCTCTTTTACCGATTAAGAAAATGAAGTTTAAATCATTTTTGAAATTCATTTACCGATTCGATAGGATTTAAGCAATTCAACTGCCAACAAGATTATAAATATTCCAAGTATAGCATGCTTTTGGGTCCTAGACTACCCGGACTTACATATAATAGGAGCTACGCACGGAGTCTCTTCACCTCATGTGTACATAGCCCCCCACAAATATAAGCACATAACCAATTATTTCACCTATGGGGACAATTCCCTCGTACAAGGTTAGAAAGGAGACTCACCTAGCTCCGAAGATCCACAACCAGCATTCCATGCCCTTGCGGAGACTCAAATCGATGCTAAGTGCTCCAAAACTAGCCAATAATTATGCAAATCCATTAGTATATGTTCAATTGCTCATTACAATCCAATTTATAAAAATTCCTAATCCCGATCGAAAACTTGACAAAATTGCCCTCGGGCCCACGTGCCCGAATTCCAAAATTTCTTGAAGATAAAGTTTACCCATGAACTCACGAACTAAAATACATGATTTTCTCTTAATTCCATACCCAAAATCGTGGTCAAAATCAAAGAATATCAATTTTCTAGGTTTTTCCTCAAACCCCAAGTTTCTATCAGTTCTCAAGCTCAAATCCGCAACAAAACCATGTATTTAACTCACAAGGAGTGAAATTAACTTACCTCATGTTTGATGATGAAATCCCTCTCTTGGAGCTTTCCAAAAATCGCCCAAACAAGAGAAAAATGGAGGAAAATGGCCAAGACCTCCGATTTTAAAGAACCTTACTACCTCCAGCAATTCTGCACCTGCGGTCACATGACCGCTTCTATGGTTCCGTAGGTGCAGCCCCTCTACCGTTCCTGCGGTTTCTCTCCGGGCTCCTCTTTCCTCTTCTACGCCTCAATTCCTGCAGGTGCGGTCCCGCTTCTGCGGCGAGATGACCGCATCTGCGGTCCTTACACTTCCAGCCCAAAATCGCATATGCGGATCTCCTGGCCGCTTCTGTGGCTCCGCACCTATGGCCAAAACCTTGCAGTTGCGGTTACACCAGATATCAGCTGCCTCAATTCTTGCTCAAATTCCAAAATTGATCCGTTAACCATCCAGAATCCACCCGAGGCCCCCGGGACCCCAACCAATCATGCCAACCAGTCCCAAAACACATTGCGGACTTGCTCGAGGCCTCAAATCATATCAAACATCGCCAAAATCATGAATCGGCCTCCAAACCAAGCTTTATGAACTTTAGAACTTCAAACTTCTACATTCGATGCCGAAACTTGTCAAATCACATCCGATTGACCTCAAATTTTGCACATAAGTCACATTAAATATTATGAACCTACGACAACTTTCGGAATTGGAATCCGACCCCGATATCAAAGAGTCAACTCTCGATCAAACTTCCCAAAAACCTTCAAATTTCTATCTTTAGCCAAATGACTCCAAAAGGACCTGCGGACCTCCGAATTCACTTATGATCGCACTCCCAATACCATAATCACCATACAGAGCTATTCCCAAATTCGGAATCCCAAACGGACATTGATAACACTAAAATGCACTTCAACCCAAACTTATGAGATTCTTCCAAAATGCTAACTTCTACAATAGGTGCCGAGACGTTCTCGGGTCTTCCAAAACCCAGTTCGGACATACGCCCATTTCCGAAAACATCATACGAACCTGCTAGAACCTTCGAATCCCGATTCTGAGGCCGTTTACTCAAAAATCCAACCTTAGTTAATTCTTTCAACTTAAAGCTTCCGAAATGAGAATTCACTTTCCAAATCATCTCCAAACTTCTCGAAATTCAATTCCGACTGTACGCACAAGTCATAATACCTGAAGTGAAGCTGCTTATGGCCTCAAACTACTGAACGATGCATTAAAGCTCAAAATGACTGGTCGGGTCATTACAAATGTCCTCCGGGGAGAGGTGGTTTTGATCGGGCGTTGCCTTGAAGATGCGAGGGCTGAGAGAAGGAAGCATAAGGATCTCCATACTGCGTTGGTTGCTACGCTATCCGAGGTCAGGGTTGAGGCTGAGGCGCTCGTGAACTCACATAAGGAGGATGCTGCTACTGCAAATGTTCAGGCTCGGAAGGTGTCCGAAGAGGCTGAGTTGCGCTTAACCCGAGTAGTGGATCACGCCCGGTTAAAATCTCAGAGATAGAAACTCGAGGATATATACGCGGGGGGCATTGATTTAATTATCAAGATTAAGAGGGTAAAGACCCTAGAAGAGGAAGTTACGTTCCTGTTTTCATTCGAAAGCAAGTCGGGCAGTGACTCAGGAGGTGATGAAGATGGAGGCGAGGTCCTCGAAGGGGAGGAAACTATTGGAAACCCGGAGGCTATGGCCGAAGCTGCTAAAAGCGTATTTTCTGCTGTTGAAGGTGTAGCTCTGGTGCTAGATTAAGGTTTTCATTTGCTTTCTTCCTTTGCAAGGGCTTCCAGATGTAGGCTTTATAATTGTACTCTTATGAATGTTTTTATATGTGTGTCAATTCTTTACCTTTTCTGATTTGTGGCATTCGTTTGGAAATTGATCTGAAGTTGTGGGTCTTAATTTTAGGCCCTTGGATTCCTGCTACCGTCGAGCGTTTATCAATGGCCGAGAATCAATTTGTAAGTCTGTCTTGTTGGTTCCGAGGCCATTTGTGCAAATTTTTTGGATTCTCACGTGTTGGGTCGGTATGACCTTTTAATGTAAGCTGGCGTATTAGGCTCTTATGCTTTTGTTCTTAGGCATATTCGATTAACTGCTTCTGGTTCAGTCTCTGAATCGGGTTTCGACTCGAGCTTATTGACCCTTAGGTTTTCGAATTTAAAGCTGGCCCTTAAGCTCTTACGCGTTGGGTCAATACAACCTCTTGTATGGGCTAGCGACAGTGGCTCTTATGGGTTGGGTCGGTACGACCTCTTATATGGGTTAGCGATAGTGGCTCTTACGCATTGGGTTGGTATGACCTCTTATATGGGCTGGCGATAGTGGCTCTTATGGATTAGGTCGGTATGATCTTTTATACGGGCTGACGATAGTGGCTCTTACGCATTGGGTCGGTACGACCTCTTATATAGGCTTTATTTTTCCTTTGTTAAGGTCTTTTTGAAATTGTATTTGCCTGACTCTTCGATGGTTCGATAAAAACCTTGATTGTGAGTCGTTATGTGGCGATGAACGAGTACCTCGGGAGGTTTTGCTCGGTGCCCGAGTGTTTCAAAGCCTATAGTTTGGAGCTGACATGTTCGAAGATCTTTCGCCTATGTCGAGGGTAGCCTGTTTAACTGCTTCTTTTCGAAGTACTTTCGAAGTAGTTGAAGGCCTGTGATTTTATAGTGAAGGTCGGGCGTCCCCGAGTCGTGTTAGTTTGGTTGGTACAACCTCGTGACCGTAGTCATTGTGTCTAACCAGAGCCTTTCAATCCCCGAGTGAAGCAGTTTTGGCGTCTATATCGAGGGTATGCCTTTTTAGGGGTCTTACAAGTTTGATAAATAGCCTTAACTTTAAGATTGGGATTATACCTTTTGTAAGGTCTTATAAATTTTTACATGCCTTTGATGTCTTATAGTTTTGGTTACTTGGTACAAGTATGATTCATGCGTTGCTTGAGGTCTTACAGTTTTGGTCACTTGGTACAAGTGTGGTTCATGCCTTGCTTGAGGTCTTACAGATATTTGTTACTTGGTACAAGTATGGTTCATGCCTTGCTCGAGGTCTTATAGTTTTGGTCACTTGGTACAAGTGTGGTTCATGCATTGCTTGAGGTCTTGGATATGTTCTTGTTGCCTTATATAGGTCTTACGAGACCGAGGCTACCCACATGGGGTCTTATGACCTTGGGTTTTTTGATAAGTCGATGGGGGTGGCAATTGGCTGCAATCCCCGAGTCATTGAAATTTTCTTGGCTGGGGAGCCATTACTTGTAAACTTGGTATTGCCTCATTGAGGGCTTACGAGTTCAGAGTTTCCGACCCTGAGGTCATGTGGCCTTGAGTTTTGATGCCAGTCCCCGAGTTTTGAGGACGTTTTTGGCTTCTGGAGCCGTTTTTGTAACCTTAATGCTCCCTTATTGAGGGCTTAGCTTCGAGTTTTTGATGCCAGTCCCCAAGTATTCGGGACGTTTTTAGCTCTGGATCCATTTTGTGAACTTGATATTGCCTTATTGAGGGCTTACGAGTTTGAAGCTCCGACCCGAAAGTCATACGACTTCGAGTTGTTGATGCTAGTCCCCGAGTGTTCAGGATGTTTTTGGCTCTGGAGCCATTTTTGAAAAAAATACCGAACTCCTTTGAAACATGAAATGCTTTGATGGAGGGGAAAGTACTATTCGATTACTTGGTACAAGCATACATGTTTCAGAGGTCATACGGCTTCGAGTTGTTGACACTAGTCCCCGAGTGTTCGGGATGTTTTTGGCTCTGGAACCGTTTTTGCAAAACTCCTTTGAAAAGCGAAATGTTTTGATGGAGGGGAAAGTACTCTTCGATTACTTGGTACAAGTATACACGTTTTCGCTGTTTAAGGGCTCAGTTATTCTATACGGACACGGTTCTTTCGACCATTTGTCCCGGTACATCATTTTCCTATCGAAACACCCGTTCAACACATCTTGGCTTCTCCGAGGAGGTGTCCTTCCGGGGGGATGCCCCCTAGTATTCGAGGTTGATTGAAAAAGAAGTCTTGAATACTTGTTGAGTCTTTCTTAGGTAGCGTATAGATGTTGCCTCGTTAAAAACCTTACCGGTAAAACCCTTCTTGGGATAAAAACCCGATCGAAGGAAAAGAGCGCAACACATGCATTTGAAACTTAAGGCCCTTGATCTTTCAGCAGTAATAGTGTTTGAGCATTGATTCATTCCAATTGCTTGGAAGTTGTTCGCCTTCCATAATGCCGAATTTGTAGGACCCTTTGCCAACTATCCGATGAAGCGGTACGGTCCTTCCCAGTTCTGACCTAGCTTTCCTTCATTAGGATTTCGGGTATTCAAGGTGACCTTCCTTAGGACTAATTCCCCGATTCCAAAATGTCGGAGATTTGTTCTGCTGTTGTAGTATTTTTAGATCCTCTGTTTTTGAGCGGCTATTCGGACCAGCGAGGCTTCTCGCTTTTCATCCAATAGTTCGAGAGCAGTAGCCATGGCCTTATTATTCGAGCTCTCGGTGGTGTGTCGGACTCTGGCGGTAGGTTCTCCTACCTTGACTGGTATCAAATCCTCGGCGCCGTATACCAGGAAGAAAGGCGTTTCCCTCGTGCTTAATTTTGGAGTTGTTCGATATGCCCCAAGTACTTCGGGTAATATTTCTCTCCATCTTCCCTTTGCGCTTTACAATTTCTTCTTTAAGTTTTGAATGATGCTTTTGTTTGTGGACTCGGCTTGGCTGTTTTCACATAGGTGGTAGGGCGTTGACAGGATCCTTTTGATCTTGTGATCCTTGAGGAACTGAGTCACTTTGCCTCCGATGAATTGCTTTCCGTTATCACACATTATCTCGGAAGGAATTCCGAATCGACATATGATATGATCCCAGATGAAATTAATGACTTCTTTTTCTCTTATTTTTTCAAAATCCTGCGCTTCAACCCATTTCAAGAAGTAGTCAGTCATAAATAAAATAAATCTAGCTTTACTTGGCGCCGTTGGTAGAGGTCCGATGATGTCCATCCCCCATTTCATGAACGGCTATGGCGACAGCACTGAATGAAGTTGTTCACCAAGTTGGTGAATCATTGGGGCGAATCTTTGGCATTTGTTGCATTTGCGGACGAACTCTTTGGTGTCTTTCTCCATGATGTCCCAGTAGTAGCTTGCCCTGATTAATTTTTGAATCAAGGAATCGACACTAGAATGATTTCCGCAGGTGCCCTCGTGGATCTCTCGAAGCACATAGTCTGTGCCTCCCGGCCCCAGACATACTACTAGAGGGCCATCAAAAGTTCTTCTGTAAATAGTTCTGCTTTCGTCGAGTGAGAATTGGGCAACTTTGGTTCGCAGGGCCCTCTGCTCTTTCGGGTTTGCGGGTAGCTTCCCGCTCTCCAAATAATCGATATATTTATTTTTCCAATCCCATGTTATGCTAGTGGAGTTGATCTCGACGTGGCCTTCCTCGATCACTGATTTGGACAGTTGAACAATAGATTTGGGGAGTATGTCATCTTCCTCGACAGACGATCCCAGGTTTGCGAGTGCATCGGCTTCGCTATTCTCCTCTCGGGGTATGTGGACCAGGGTCCATTCTTTGAAGCGATGAAATGTGATTTGAATTTTGTCTAAATATCTTTGCATCCTGTCTTCCCGAACCTCGTAACTCCCATTTACCTGATTTACCACCAAGAGGGAATCACATTTTTCTTCAATGACCTCAGCTCCTAGGCCTTTGGCCAATTCCAGACCTGCAATCATAGCCTCATACTCGGCTTCATTATTAGTTAAACTTAAGGTTTTTACAGATTGTCTAATCACGCCGCCCGAAGGTGGCTTTAAGACTATGCCGAGCCCGGACCCTCTTACCTTTGAGGCACCGTCAGTGAACAAGGTCCATATCCCAGAGGACGTACCCGTTTTTAGCAAATGTTCTTTCTCGACCTCGGGTACGAGGGGGGGTGAAGTCGGCTACGAAGTCTACCAAAAATTTGCGACTTTATAGCCGTCCGGGGCTGATACTTGATATTATATCCCTGAGTTTGATGGCCTATTTGTCCAGTCGGCTCGATAATTCAGGTTTATGCAATATGCTTTGAAAGGGATACGTTGTTAAATGCAAATATGATGGCATTGAAAGTAAGGTTTCAATTTTCGAGATGCACTTATTAATGCAAGAGCTAGTTTCTCCAGGTGTGGATACCTGGTTTCGGCATCACCGAAGGTCTGACTTACATAATAAACATGGAATTACATACCTTGTTCTTCTCGAACCAGTACACCACTTACCGCTATCTCGGATACGTCCAGGTACAAATACAATGTCTCATCCTCTTTTGGGTTATGGAGCAAAGGCGGACTTGTCAAGTATCGCTTCAACTCCTTTAAAGCACGTTGTCATTATGTAGTCCATTCAAAGTTGTTTTTCTTTTTGAGAAAGGAGAAGATATGGTGACTCTTGTCCGAGGACCTTGATATGAACCGTCCCAAGGGTGATATCCACCCGGTCAGCCGCTGCACGACCTTTACTTTATTCATCACCGTAATTTCTTTGATGGCTTTGATTTTGTCGGGGTTGATCTCGATCCCCCTGTTTGATACCATGAAACCTAAGAATTTGCCCGATCCTACCCCTAAGGCGCACTTCTCGGGGTTGAGTTTCATGTTGTAACTTTTGAGGATGACGAATGTTTCCTACAAATGAATCAAATGGTCCTCTGCACATAGCGACTTAACTGGCATGTAATCAATGTAAACTTCCATGGACTTACCTATTTGATGTTTGAACATCTTATTAACTAGGCGTTGGTATGTGGCCTCTACATTTTTAGCCCAAAGGACATTACATTGTAATAGTACGTACCGTACTTCGTGATGAACGAAGTCTTTTCTCTATCCTCGGGGTTCATCTGAATTTGATTATACCCCGAATAGGCATCGAGAAAAGTGAGGATTTCATGGCCGACCGTGGCATCGATCAAACGGTCGATGTTGGGCAGTGGGAATGAGTCCTTTGGGCACGCCCTATTTAGATCTTTATAATCTATGCACATTCTTAGTTTATTCCCCTTTTTGGGAACTATCACCACATTGGCCAACCATTCAGGATATTTTACTTCCCTAATTGACCCTATCTTTAGGAGCTTCGTTACCTCATCTTTGATGAATGCATGCTTTATCTTGGACTGGGGTCTCCTTTTTTGCTTCACCGGTATGTACCTGGGGTCGACGCTTAGGCAATGGGGAGTTATCTCCGGTGGGATCCATGTCATGTCTAAATGGGACCAAGCAAAGCAATCGATGTTATTAATAAGGAATTGACTGAGTTTTTTCCTGAGTTTGGGGGTTAATCCCATCCCCAAGTATACCTTCCGATCTGGGAGATGCTCGACCAATACAGCTTGCTCCAGCTCTTCGATAGTCGACCTCGTTGCATTTGACTCTTAGGGGGAAATGAAGGTTCTGGGAGCGATGAAATCCTCTTTATCATCCTCGTGGGTCTGTTGTCTTTCCGACTCCTCCAAGGTAGAGTGTACAAAATTCGGTACCGATTCATGGGCCGCGAACATTTCCTTTGGCGTATGTTGCTCTCCGTATATCGTCTTTGTTTTGTCCTTTGTTGGAAACTTTATCATCTGATGAACGGTCAATGGTACCGCCTTCATGTTATGTATCCATGGTCTACCGAGAAAGGCATTGTACCTTGTATCACCTTTAATGATGTGGAACCTAGTATCTTGAAATGCATCTGATATGTTAACTGGGAGAGTGATTTCTCCTTTTGTTGCTTCACTGGCCATATTGAAGCTGTTGAGGATTCGGGAGGTAGGTGTGATCTAATCGAGCAATCCGAGTTGCTCTACCACCGTCGATCTAATTACGTTGGCCGAGCTACCTGGATCCACGAGTACACGTTTAATTTGGATGTTATTTAAGAGAAACGAGATTACCAGTGCATCATTGTATGGATGATATAGAGTCTCAAAGTCTTCTTCGTTGAACGCGAGGATGTCCTCAGATGCTCGGCCCCGGGTTCATCCTTGTGTTGCCGCAGAAACCTTTATCCGCTTGATTACGAGCCCTTGGGGAATGTTGGTCCCCCCGATAATCATATGAACAGTGTGCTAAGGTTTTCCCATTTCGCTTCCCCCGTTTGCCTCTCTTTCTTCCCGGGTGGGGTTTTTTCGAGTGTCTTGTTGATTTCTCGGTGTATACTCCCGTTGGTATGAGAACTTATGCCAACGTGTTAAGTGTTGCGTGAGATCATATCGATGGAAATTGGCTCTGGTGCAACCTCAAGGTTTAGTGGTGGTACACCATTACCGGGAACAGCCGCACCATACTCTCTATGGTCTTCGAGACCGTTGTTGTTATGTGCATTTACTGATTTAGACATTTTTGACCTGAAATCAAAGATCTTTGACAAGGAAAAGTGTGAAAGATAACTTGCGTTATGTAGTAAAATAGCAAGAAAACAATCACTATTATTTTTAGCCCCACGGTGGGTGCCAAACTGTTTACCTTGAAAATGGTAATTACAATTAGATTTGATTTTGTGGTTCTAAAAATATGCGATCTATTTTTATGCTAGTTATTAGGCAATAGATACTAAGTGGAAGACTGGAAAATAATATAAGAGCTTGTAGATAATGTAATAACCAAACTGAATGGTTAGAAATCGGGGCCTCGAGCTGACGTATACGGGTCCTCGAGGTCGAGTTGAATGCCCGGCTTACGGAAATCAATGGAGGATTAACAGTTATGAGAGCTACGATGGCGGCTCTTTCTGATCAATAATTAGCAATAAATGAAGAACAATAAATAGAATGCAATGAATATAATCGATAAATGAAAGTAATGAAATCAAGAGAATATGTTAGAGAGCAGAGAGAATGTTCTTGTATATTCAATATTGTGTATGTCCACTTCAAAATGAAAAAGGGTCCCCTTTATATATGAGGGGAAAATTCCTATATGACACATGTGTAGTTATTACGTAAAGTAGCTGGTACAACTACTCAATCAGCCTGGTGCAGGCTGTCACTGTTTGTGCAGGCGTTGTCAGAAAGTACTGCTCCTAGGGAACTTCCCGCTTACTTGAGACAAGCACCAGTTCATTCTGCTCCGACATCGGGCATGAAGAATCCCTGAAGGCATCAGACCTCAGGCTGTTCTCCGGGCCCTTCGAGATGATATTACGTAATACCTCGTCGACCGTAAAATTGGTCTTCCCAATTTTGGCCATAAACATTCCTAAATGTCCAAGTAGCCTCCTAATTATAGATGTGGTCGGCAACACATCGATAAGAAGGACTCTACTAGACACGGCTCCGAGACATCCTAGGACACTTTAAAACCCTAGGCTCTAATACCAAGTTTGTCACGCTCCAACCTCGGGGAGCGCGACTGCCGCTCAACCGAGATTACTTGACCGAGCAAGCCTACTAGATTCCATTCTACCAAAATTTCCCATAAATAAAGAATTGATACATTTCATTAATTAGACAATGCGATAGGCATGTGAACCACTCCAGTTCGGTACCATTAGTTGCATTATTTATAAGTCCCCAAAACAATACGTTTCCAAACCATAGTTTAACAGAAGAAACATGTGATACAATTACGACATCTTTAGTTTAACCTTCCCACGTAAATACCCAACCCACACTATGTCTATGTAGCCTCTAATAGATACAAAGAGTACAATGATAGTGCCGAAAACAAGGCTCCGACTACACCTCAAAACATAATAATACACATGGGACAAAAGATGCACGACCCAGGAATGAAACGGGGCTCACCAAGTCAGTTGGGAAGAATTAGTACCACTATCACTGGTCAATACCTTCCGCTGTGGAACTACCTACATCCATTAAAGATGAAGCGCCCCCGATAAAAGAGACATTAGTACATGTTGAATAGTACTAATATGAAAACCAAACACCTAATCAAGGACTTGGAAATACAACATGAATATGATGAATCAGGGTGACAATAGAATAACATAGATAGCCATTAAAGCCAAAGAAAATTTATCAAGAGCTTTCAATAACATTTATAAATTTTAAGTCGAGATCCTCTGCAACCACCTTTACACAAAGCGGCCCCACCGCCTCACCCCAATGTATGCAGGTGGAGGTGCAATCACAATGCCACAAACTCTACTCAAACGGCTCTGACGCCTCACCCTAATATATGCGGGTGGAAGTGTAACCACAGTACCAAAAACCTACACAAAGTGGCCCTGCCGCCTCACCCCAATATATGCGGGTTGAGGTGTAACAACAAAACCAAAAATCTATACAAAGCGGCCCTACCGCCTCAGCCCAATATATGCAGGTGGAGGTGTAACAACAATACCAAAAACCTACACAAAGCGGCCCTGCCGCCTACCCCTAATATATGAGGGTGGAGGTATAATCCCAATCACAATCTCTAAACAATTTGACATAATAAATTTCACATGAAACACGACTTGGAGTCCTAACATGTAGATAAACAATTCATACTTTGAACACATCCTACATTAGTAGCACAACATGATAAAAGCATTTGAAACACGTATTGAGCATATATCTTTGTCACAAAGCTTATTTGGAATAATCGATTTATGATGAATAACTCGTAACTTACAAGGGTAATGTGGGGTTAAATTCTTAGAGAAGAGTTTGGACAACATACCTCACTTGAGCTTCTTTAAAGTCTAAAATATTCTGGAAATCTTAGCAACGTCGATCTATTTTAGAAATATAACAAATTGAACAAAAATTAGGAAGATGATCATGGTTCCAGCTCATTTGAGCATTTTATCAAACACTAGGTGCACATTAATGTTTCAAGGTCCTCCTATGGTTGATTCCATCATTCCACAACCCATTATCTACCATTTTTAGCTCAACAATCTTCCTACACTCTTTGATAATACATGCATGCAAGATGAACAACTCCCACACCCAAGAATTGCCTTACTAATTACTCATTTTTAGTTAAATTTCAAAATTGAGGGTTAGGGTGTAGAATCTTACCTCTAGGATGAAGACCTAGTGAGTTTTCCTTGTTAATATTCCAAGATTTGAGTAAGAATTAAGGAACAATTGGTTGAAGAACTCTCTCCCACTCTATAGCACTCTCTCACTATCAAAGTATCAGGTTTTTGCTTAAGAAATGATCCATAGCGTCTATATAACGAAACAGGGTCAGGTTATAAAAACCTAAAAAATGAAGCTCCAAAATAGAATCTGCGGTCCACGAAATGGGATACGAAATGGTCCTCCAGAACTGGCACCCCTGCCTGGGTATGCGGTCATTATGCGACCCGCTGACATGTTCTGCAGTCGCACAATGCACCGCAGACCTGTTCTACGGTCACATAATCAAACGCAAAATGGCATCCATACTTGCCCAATTTCTGCCTCACTCTGCGGACATTCTGCGACCCGTAGAGTGATTTTGCGGCCGCACTGTGGACCGCAGTAATGCCTTTTTCTGCCAAAAATTTCCTTTACTCCCCAGAGCTCTGTTCAACCCAAAAAGTCCATACCGCAGCTCGCAAGCTCGTCCCAAAGAATCTCTACAATCATGAATACGTTAGTCTACCTCGACACCGAGATATCCCGGGTTTTTAGGTAAATATTTTTTTACAGGGCCTTACAGAACTTGGGTTCTTTGATATCGAGAGTGCGGATATCGAGACAACCTCATCGACCGCAATTATTTCTTTTGCGGCCGGTTGCTCTCCATAAATTGTTTTTATGCCCTCCGGTGTGGGAAATTTCAGCGTCTCATGTAGTGTCGAGGGTACTGCCCTCATGTTGTGAATTCAAGGCCATTCAAATAGAGCATTGTATCTCATATCTCATTCGATCACATAGAACTTTGTTTCCTGAATGGTTTCGGCGGTGTTTATTGGCAGGATTATCTCCCTTTTGGTGGTCTCGCATGCCATGATGAATCCGTTTAAAACTTAGACTGCAAGCACTATTTGGCTTTATAGACCCAAAGGTTCCATGACCTTTGATCCAATGATATTGGCCGACCTACCTAGATCAATTAACACACGCTTAACTCGAGATTTATTTATGTGTACAGATATTACCAGTGCATCATTGTGGGGCTGCACAATATCTTCAGCGTCCTCATCATCGAAAGATACGGTTCCCTCCGGCACATAATCTCGAGTCCGTTTTTCCCTTGTAATGGATACTTTAGTGCGCTTTAACATCGGCCCTTAGGGGATGTCAACTCCACCAATGACCATGTTAATGAAGTGCTGAGGTTCCTCTTGCTCGGTCTGCTTGTTGGAGTCCCTATTCGTGAAGTGATTTGTGGCTCGATCACTCAGAAATTCTCGTAGGTGTCTGTTATTGAATAACCAGGCTACTTTTTCTCTAAGTTGTGGGTAGTCTTCGGTTCTGTGGTCGTGAGTGCCATAATATTTACATATTAGGTTGGGGTCCCTTTGGGCATGTCACGACCCAGATTTTCCACCGTCAGGATCGTGATGGTGCCTAACTCTTATAATGCTAGGCAAGACAACGGATACGGTGCTAACACGTTGATCATTAATAAAAAAAGTAATAAAAAATAATTAAAGCTAAAAAAATATGAAATGCGGAAATTTTATAACAGTTCAAAACTCTAAAACACGACTACCCCAATGATTTGGTGTTACAATCCACGAACGTCTAAGAGTTTCTACAAATACTGGTTTAAAGAAAAATGCATCTGTTTTTCAGAATGAAAGAAAACAGGAACTAAGATAGAGGGAAGGGGACTCCAGGGTTTACGAACGCCGACAGATCTACCTTGGGTCTTCTGTGGACTGAAGGCAGCAACCTCAAACTCTGATTAGTATGGTCCAGTACTGGGATATGCACAGAAAGTGCAGAGTGCAGTACCACTACAACTGACCCCATGTACTGGTAAGTGCCGAGCCTAACCTCGGCGAAATAGTGACGAGGCTAAGACACGACAAACAACATAAAGCTGTGCAGTTAAACAATATGCTAACAGAATAACAAGTAATAAAAGCTAAGCAGAAATGAACGGGAAGGGGCAACATGTTATGGGAGTTCCAACATACAAAATCATAGCAGTAAAGGAATCTAAACAGCTAGTACACTTGAACCGATGACAACAAATAAGCATAGCAAACAGAAAATGCACGACATCACCCTTCGTGTTTTTACTCTCAATCCTCACCATGCAATCAATAATATAAATGTGCACGGCATCACCCTTCATGCTTTATCACTCTTCCTCACCATATGAATAATCGAAATATGCACGGCATAACCCTTCGTGCTTTATCACTCTTCCTCACCATATGAACGATATAAATGTGCACGACATCACCCTTCGTGAATTATCATTCTTCCTCACCATATGAATAATAGAAATGTACACGGTATCACCCTTCGTACTTTATCACTCTTCCTCACCATAAGAAACAACATGAACAATAACAACTCGACAAGTGTATCACAGTCAAACAACTTCGTTGCACCATTTAATTTCACAACATATATCTCAACTTGAGCCAATACTCAACCAATATCTAAAACCAGGAAAACATAATTAGACTTATTTAACATGAGTAATAACTAGTTAAGTAGGAATAATACATATAAAGAAACACAACGGTCACAAGTATAAGACTCACTCACATGCTATGACCTGACAACAATGTATAGATACTCGTCACCACACCTATACGTCGTACTTAACAAATAAACAAGCAGCAAATAAGGCAACAATACCTAATCCCTCAAGCTAAGTTAGCCACAACACTTACCTCGATTCCACGGCCAAACTCAAGCCTCAAATACCGCTTTTCCCTTAGGTTCCACTTCCAATCCACTCGTATCTATGCATATTTAACTTATTAACATCAATTAACGCCAAAGAAACCAATTCTAATGCACGATTATAGATTTCCCAACATTTTTCCCAAAAAGTCAAAAACTGAACCCGGGCCCACTTGGTCAAAACTCGAAGTTCGGACCAAAACACGATTACCCATTCACCCCCGAGCCCGGATATGCAATTGGTTTTGGAATCCGACCTCAATTTGAGGTCTAAATTCCCAAATTCTGCCCAATTTTCCCATGAAAATCTTTAGATTTTGTGATAAAATCTTGTAAAAAGATGAAATAAATAGGAAGAAATGAGTTAGAAATCGTTTACCTATGATTTGGGGAAGAACTACTCTTTAGAAAATCGCCTCTTGAAGTTTAGGGTTTGAAACTTTGAGAAACGAATTGAAAATCCCGTCAAAAACTCTTTTGAACAGTTGCAGGTATCGCATTTGCGATCACAGGTTCGCAAATACGACCAATACTTTGCAAATGCGAAGCTTGGCCTGGCTTGCTATCTTCGTAAATGCGAACAAATGTTCGCAATTGCGGCAACTGTTCAAGTCGCATTTGCGACGATTTACTTCGCAAATGCGAAGGTCCCTGCCCAGCCTCTTGATCGCAAATGTGAAGGGTCTTCGCAAATGCGATGCTCGCATTTGCGAGCCAGACTTCGCAAAGTCTGCAGACCTACAATATCCCAGAAAATTTCCCTAATTCCAAAATATTTTGTGGCCTATCCAAAACTCACCAGAGCCCTAGAGGCTCCAAACCAAATATGCACACAAGTCTAAAAATATCATACGAACTTGCTCGTGCGATCAAATTGCCAAAATAACATCTTAAACAACGAATTTAACACCAAAACTCATGAAATCCCTAAGAACACTTGAAATTTCTAGTTTTACAACCGGACGTCCGAATCAAATCAAATTAATTTTGTTTTTCACCAAATTTTGTAGATAAGGTTTAAATATTATAACAGGCTTGTACCGGGCTCCGGAACCAATATACGGGCCTGATACCAACAAGATCAAGTATTATTCAATTTCTAAAAACCATCATATTTTTTAGTTAACAATTTTTTTCAAAAATTCATTTCTCGGGCTAGGGACCTCGGAATTCGATTCCAGGCATATGCCCAAGTTCCATATTTTACTACGGACCCTCCAGGACCATCAAATCATGGGTATGGGTCCATTTACATAAAATGTTGGCCGAAGTCAACATAAATCAATTTTAAAGGTAAAAACTCAATATTTTTCTCAAATTTTCATATAAGGCTTTCCGAAAGCTCGCCCGGACTGCGCATGCAAAACGAGGAGAATGAAAATGAGGTTTTTAAGGCATCGAAACATGAAATCGGATTCTAAAATGAATGATGACCCTTTGGGTCATCACATTCTCCACCTCTAAAACAACCGTTCGTCCTCGAACGGACATAGAAAAGTACCTGAGTCGGTGAAAAAATGGGGATATCTGCTCCGCATATTGGACTCGGACTCCCAGGTAACTGCCTCAACAGTCTGACCTCTCCACTACACACGAACTGAAGGGTAACTCTTCGATCTCAACTGACGAACCTGCCGGTCTAGAATGGCTACCGGCTCCTCCTCATAGGTCAAATCCTTGTCTAACTGGACAGTGTTGTAAGTCTAACACGTGGGATGGATCACCATGATACTTCCGAAGCATGGACACATAAAACACTGGATGCACAGCTGATAAACCTGGCGGCAACACAAGTTTGTAAGCTACCTCCCCCACTCGATCAAGGATCTCAAAAGGTCCGATAAACCTAGGGCTTAGCTTGCCCTTCTTCCCAAATCTCATCATGCCCTTCATAGGCGACACCCGAAGCAACACTCGCTCCCCGACCATGAATGCCACATCACGAACCTTATGGTCGGCATAACACTTTTTCTTGGACTGAGCCGTATGAAGTCTATCCTAAATGATCTTAACCTTATCCAAGGCATCCTGTACTAAATATGTACCCCAAGAACTGAGCCTCCCCTGGCTCAAACCACCCAACCGGCGATCGACACCGTCTACCATATAACACCTCATAAGGGGCCATCTGGATGCTCGATTGATAACTGTTGTTGTAGGCAAACTCCGCTAATGGCAAGAACTGATCCCAAGAACCTCCAAAGTCAATAACACAGGCGCGAAGTATATCTTCCAAAATTTGAATAGTACGCTCGAACTGTCCGTCCATCTGAGGATGAAATGTTATGCTCAACTCGACCCACGTACCCAACTCACGCTGAAGCCCTCCTGAAATGCGAGATAAACTGCGTACCTCGATCAGAAATGATAGGCACGACACACTATGAAGATAAACGATCTCCCAGATATAGATCTTTGCCAACCACTCTGAAGAATAGGAAACTACCACCAGAATGAAATGTGCTGACTTAGTCAGCCTATCAACAATAATCCATGCTGCATCGAACTTCCTCTGAGTCTGTGGGAGTCCAACAACGAAATCCATAGTGATACGCTCCTATTTCCACTTAGGAATCTCAATCTTCTGAAGCAAACCACCAGGTATCTGATGCTCGTACTTTACATACAGACAATTCAAACACCGAGCTACATATGCAACAATATCCTTCTTAATCCTCCTCTACCAATAATTCTGCCGCAAATCCTGATACATCTTAGGAGCGCCCGGATGAATAGAATACTAGGAACTATGGGTCTCCTCTAGAATCAACTCACGAAGTCCATCCACATTAGGCACACAAACACGACCCTGCATCCTCAAAACTTCATCATCTCCAACTGTAACCTGCTTGGCACCACTGTGCCGCACTGTGTCCCTAAGGACAAGCAAATGAGGGTCATCATACTGCCGATCTCTGATATGCTCAAATAAGGAAGGCCGAGCAACTGTACAGTATAGAACACGATTGGGCTCAGAAACATCCAACCCCACAAACTGATTGGCCAAATCCTGAACATCTAATGCAAGCGGTCTCTCACCAACTGGAATATATGCAAGGCTACCCATACTAGCTGACTTCCTACTCAAAGCATCAGCCACTACATTGTCCTTCCCAGGATGATACAAAATGGTGATAACATAGTCTTTCAATAGCTCCAACCACCTCCTCTGCCTCAAATTTAGCTCCTTCTGCTTGAACAAGTATTGCAAAATCTTGTGATCCGTGAACACCTCACACGACACGCCATCTAAATAATGCCTCTAAATCTTCAGCGTATGAACAATGGCTGCTAGCTCCAAATTATGAACTGGATAATTCTTCTCATGAATCTTCAACTGTCGCAAAGCATATGCAATAACCTTGCCATTTTGCATTAACACCGCACCAAGTCCAATACGAGATGCATCACAATATACTGTATATGACCTTGAACCTGTGGGCAACACCAACACCGATGCCAAAGTCAAAGCTGTCTTGAGCTTCTGAAAGCTCGCCTCACACTCGTCCGACCATCTGAATGGGACACCCTTCAGGGTCAACCTAGTCATCGGGGCTACTATAAATGAAAACCCCTCTAGAAACTGACGATAATAACTCGCCAAACCTAAGAAACTTCGGATCTCTGTAGCTGATGTGGGTCTAGGCTAGTCCCTGACTGCCTTAATCTTCTTAGGATCCACCTGAATGCCCTCTGCTGATACAATACGCCCAAGAACACCACTGAACCCAACCAAAACTCACATTCTGAAAACTTAGCATATAACTAGCTGTCTTTGAGAGTCTGAAGAACGACTCGAAGATGCTGCTCGTGCTCCTCTCGGCTGCAGGAGTAGATCAAGATATTATCAATGAAGACAATCACAAAGGAATCTAGATAGGTCTTGAACACCCAGTTCATCAAATCCATGAATGTTGCTGGGGACTTGTCAACCCAAATGACATCAGTAGAAACTCATAATGCCCGTACCGAGTGTGAAATGCTGTCTTAGGGACGTCGGATGCCCTAATACTCAACTGATGGTAGCCAGACCTCAAATCAATCATTGAAAACACCCTGGCACCCTGAAGCTGATCAAATAAATCATCAATCCTCGGTAATGGATACTTGTTCTTGATGGTGACCTTGTTCAACTACCGATAATCTATACACATCTTCATCGACCCATCATTCTTCTTAACAAACAACATCGACACCCTAGGGCGAGACACTAAGTCTGATAAAGCCTTTATCAAGAAAGTCTTGCAACTGTTCTTTCAATTCTTTCAACTTGGGCAGGTCCATACGATATGGTGGAATAGAAATGGGCTGAGTACCCGAAGCCAAATCAATGCAAAAGTCGATATCCCTGTCGGGTGGCATCCCCAGCAGGTCTGTATACCTTGAGAAATTCTCTAACAATAGGTACAGAATCCATAGAAGGAATCTCAGCGCTAGAATCACGAACATAAGCCAAATAAGCCAAACACCCCTTCTCGACCATACGTCGAGCTTTCATATATGAGATAACCCTACTAGTAGAATGACTAGGAGTCCCTCTCAACTCTAATCGAGGCAACCCCAACAATGATAAGGTCACGGTCTTAGCATAGCAATCCAATATGGCATGATAAGGTAACAACCAATACATCCCGAAAATGACATTGAAATCTACCATATCGAGAAGTAGGAGGTCTACACTAGTATCAAGACCCCCAATAACAACCACACACGAACGATAGCAACGATCTACAATAATAGAATCACCCATTAGCATGGACACATATACGGGAGCACTCAAAGAATCACGAGGCACAACCAAATATGAAGCAAAATAAGAAGACACATAGGTGTATGTAGACCATGGATCAAACAAAACTGAAGCATCTCTACTACAAACCAGAACAGTACCTGTGATAACTGCATCGGAGGACTCAGCTTCAAGCATGGCTGGGAAAGCATAACATCGGGGCTAGGCCCCACTACTCTGAACTACATCCCTGAGACGGCCTCCTGCTGGCTGGCCTCCACCTCTAATGGCCTGACCTCCACCTCTAACACCTCGACCTCCACCTCTAGCTACCTGGCCCCTAACTTTAGCTGGCTGAGCGGGCGGTGTAACACCCAGTTCTAGAACCATGGAACGAGAACCCTCATGCTGAGAACTACTTGAGGATCGAGGGCAAAATCTAGCAATGTGCCTCAGATCGCCACAAGTATAACAAGACTTCGGCTGCTGAGACTATTGACCTTGAAACTGACCCTAACGGCCAGAGTAACCACCCTGAAAACTCTAGAGTAGAGGTGCACTGATAGGAGATGATGGTGCAATGTGGAGTAGCTAATCAGAATACTGCATATAATGGCCATGGCCACCTAGAGCACCATGAGAAGTCTAAAGTGCTGAACGAAATGGCCTGGGAGGATGGCCTCTACCAAAGGAATCCCTGCCTCTAGACGAGACACCACTGAACCTGCCAGAATGAAGAGTCCTCTTGTCAGACCCCTGACCACTCCCCTGAGCTAAAACCATCTCGACTCGCCTGGCCACATTGACCGCATCCTGAAAAGAAATCTTGCTCCCTAACTCCTTAGCCATCTGCAATCTGATAGGCTGAGCGAGTCCCTCAATAAACATCCTCACCCTCTCCATCTCGGTGGGGTGTATAAGAAGAGCATGACGAGCAAAATTGATAAATCTAGTCTCGTACTGGGTGACAGTCATAGAACCCTACTAAAGATGCTCGAACCGCCTGCAATACTTCTCTCTCTAAGTGACGGGTGTTGATACCCAATTTTTCCTATATATACTATCTAATATGCAAAATACTTTCCAAATAGCATATGTATGCATATATAAGTATGTCCAATTGCTTTATTATTTTTCCTTAATTTTTAAAAGGTTTTAAACCAATTTATTTCCTTATTTTCATCCCTAAAATCCAATAATAATTTCCAAAATTATTATTGATGATTCATTTATTGGATTCTTATATTCATACTAAAATATAGCTAATATAATTTTTGCATATTTTTACAAAGTCGTTTAGTATTTTTAAAGCTAAATTGCATATAATTACAATATTAGCCTCTTTTAGATTTAATTGCGTTTATATTTATAAAAATTAAGTCCTGTATTTTTTAAATTGATAATTATGTATTACAAATCATTTTAGTACCTTCAATTTGTTTTCAGAAATTAATTTGCTATTTTTTATAAAATAAATAAGGGAAAATGGCTATTTAAAATCTAGCCCCAATTGCATTTCAATTACAGCCTGAATTGGACCCCCAATTTAAACCCAATTACCCAGCCCAATTGCCATCTGAACCGACCCAAGCCCTAAATCCGCCTACCCGACTCAAGACCTGCTAAATCCTGGACGTTGATCTAAAAGATCAACGGCACTCACAATTCCTTTCCTTTTTTAATTCCAATGACCCCCCAACCCTAGCCTCATTTCCAAACTCTGCCGCCTCTGAATCCCCATTCTCTCTCAATCCTCTCTCAAATCTTCTCAAACCCTAGCCGCCGCCATCAAACTACAACCCTAGTACCTCCCAAATCTATGGCTTCCGAGGCCATCGGAGACCTGTATCCACCTCCTATGGCTTCTCCGTGTTCAATTCTATGGTCTCATGACCAGATCGTGAAGGGACTTTGTCCAGTCTTTGCTCGATAACTATTTTTCGGTCGTCTCTGACCTTTCTCCGGCCAACCATGGCTATTCGAGTTAGACTTTTGACTCTCCTACTTAGATCGAGAGTTTTCAAAGCCTTTCTCATCATTTGGGGTTTTTCTGAAACCCTAACCTCTAAGGTTCTTTCGATTTCTCTTAGATCCGTTTCAGATCTATGTTTGCTCTGAACTTTTAAGCGCTTTTCTCGAAGTTTCTTTTAAAACTCTGCTTTCAAAACTCCTTATCTTTTCAATTAGGGTTCTGTTAAGTTATTTCAAAAACATTTCTTTGATTTTTGACATGTTTTGATGTGTTTGCTCGTATTATTCTTCTGCCTGAGTTTGCATGTTAAAAGTCTTAATTTCTTTTGAACTGTTTATTAGACTAATGTTGGTTTGCTTGAGTTTTGTCCGATTTGTTTCTTTATCCATCTTTTAAAATTCTTCTATTGTTGAAAACCCTATTGCTTTGGATCTGAGACTGTTAGTTTAAGTACACGGCTCGATTTGAAGTTCTTTATTTCGAAACCTCTATTCCTTTGTGTGATCCTTTTGATTCTGGGTTCCTATTTCCTCTGGAACTTAAGTATGTTCGAAACCCTAATTTTTCAAAAGGGGTTTTTCTCACCGGCTACTGCGAGACATTCACATGCTTTTGATATTCTATGTTTATTCACTACTGATTCAATTGACTATCATGCTTCGAGTGTTGCTATCCATTAAATTTTCTTTTTGTGCTACTATTGTATGTTGTTTTCCTTGTGCCAACAGGTTTGGCCTCACATGTATAATGTTTATGCACCTTATTTATATGCTGAGTCTCCTTCTTTGACTGATTTTCAAACTTGTCACTGATTTCAAACTCTTCCTTTGTGAAATTCTGATTTCACTCACCTGTTAAGGTTAACTGATTTCTTTTCCTGTTTTGCCTTACTGAATTCTTTCCAAAACTAGAGTATTTCTGTACCTAGACTCTATTGTTTGCTTAATGTTTTACTACTTCTTTTATCTGTCAGCCTGCTGACAAATTGATTTCTTTCCTTGTTTTGAACCTATCAATGCCCGTTAAGCAAGTGATCCCTTAATTAAAGGGAATCACTTGTATAATTGATTCTGAATCATGATTGTTTCCATGTTTGTAGCTTATTACCTCTCTCTTACTCGTTTTCAAACACTATAAATACCATGTACTTCTTCTCTTTCAAAGACACACGAACATAAGGCATAAATACTTAAGTTCAAACACATACTACACTAAACCTCTCTCTCTCTTCTCTGCTACTACTATATTGCTGCCTTACCTAGCCGACTGAAAGCCAAGACTAGGCTGTGGGGAAACTTGCTTATTTTCTGCATTTGCATTTCTTACTGGTATATTCTAATTAAGTTTTTTGCACCAACAACAACATGCTTATCCATTGTTTCTTGCATTCTTGTCTGCCTACTGTTTGTATTTAACCTAGTACCATTATTTAGCATGCTGTAATTTCCTTTCTCCTGTTCTGAATCAATGTATTATGACATGTGAATCCCAAATCCCTACCCCAATGTGTTTAATACTTGTGGTTGGTTTGGGGCATGACAACATTGGAAATTGTTGTGCATGACCCAAACTTGATCCTCTTAGGATCATAACCTCCATGTTTCTCTTATATGTTGTGTGTTCTGGTTGATTTACAGGCATGTCAGCACTTCCTATTGTTGTGCATGCCCAAAGTTAATCCATGCCTAAGTGTATAGGCTCCTTGCAATGGATTCCCAATCCCCTGCCCATTTGTGTGGTTATTGACTCCCTAAAATGTTAATGGCTGCCTCCCATCACCCTTCCCCTCTCCTTTATTCCCTCAGCTCCTAAAACTCAGTTTCTACACTTTCACTCTCTGCTTAGACTTAAGTTCTGCCCCCTTCATGTGATCCTTGCCTTGGGACCCATGAGCTCCCTCTGAACTTGGACACATGAGGGCTGACATTTCCACACTGCACTCATCTCTATTTTGGTTATGTAACTTGGGTATGAGCACTGCCTGGGGTCCTATTGAGGCCCTTAGGGAACTCTGACACACTCAAGTATGAGAAAGGCTTTGGATTAATGACATTTTGAGGTGGTTTATTCCATAACTCAGAGAGGAAGTCAAGAATCAGGCTTCCTCTGGTTGTAACTTTTCTTTATACTCTTCTGATGTAATTAAGTATTCCTGGTTTGTAATAATTTATAATGAACATTTGGGGCTGGCTAGTGAAAGAGGGTGGGTAGTTACGCATGCTCATGGGTAGAAAATATGCCTATAGGACTGCTTTTAAATTCCGCATACTCACATCGCATTTAGAAACCATGTCTATAGGACTTACTTTCCTTCTTGTTCACATCTAAATAACCTGCCTATACGAATTATCTAAAATTTTGCGCGTTGGTCACCGTTTAGATATCATATTTTTAGGGCCCAATTGGTTATAACCCAGTAGTATGTTAAAATCGGTATAATGTATAGAAATCATGCTTATAGGAATTCCCCAGTAAGAACATGTATGTTTCCATTGTTTACTAGATATTATGCCTATAGGGTTTAACATTATTCATTTAAATACTTTGTATACAAAGGCTTAAAATCAGCAATTATGTCTAAAATCAGTAATCCTAGATCTCAAATTCGTCCATTAATTTAAAGAAACTAATTTAAATACTTTGTATACAAAGGCCTAAAATCCTACAAAGGCTTATAGGATACTGTCATCTGCAGAAAAAGAAACTAGTCTAATTTAAAATTCGTCCATTTTGGACCCTTTTTAATAACCTAATTCCCTTATTTTAACAAGGTTTAACAAGCATGCCTATAGGATTTCAAGCATTTTATTTTGAGTTATCTCTATTTCACCACCTTCTGAATTAAGTAGATATCATGCCTATAGGACCCCGTCTAAACACTTAGGCAAGCCTTAGAGTAATAGTTGTAAAATTGAAACCGCTTTTTTGTTAATTGCTACAACCAGCAGGCAGGCCTGATTCAGACTTCTTATCTGAGTTATGTAATAAACAAGTCTTCTTCAATAATCAAACTCCCCTCATCTTTAGTATTTTTAATCAGACCTAAATAGTATGTGCAAATCATGCTATGTATGTGCTTTGTTTGAGGAGGCATACCTGAGCCTTTATTTGCTTGCATGCTTTCCCCTAATGTGCAGTGTTATTTGTTTTGTATGTCGCCTTAGACTTTTATCCTTTGAAACCAATCAGCCTAATATCCCACCCTTTAGGACTAGTAGTCCTTAGTGCCTCCAGGACTGATAGGAATGAGACGGGTAATAGCATGCAATAGTAATCGAGACCAATCCGCGCTTTAAAACCTTAACGAGGTGGGAAGGGTAGATATGGATATGATG
This sequence comes from Nicotiana tabacum, assembly GCF_000715075.1. Classification (NCBI taxonomy): domain Eukaryota; kingdom Viridiplantae; phylum Streptophyta; class Magnoliopsida; order Solanales; family Solanaceae; genus Nicotiana; species Nicotiana tabacum. The sequence goes on from NC_134090.1 coordinate 107,448,925, forward strand.
ACCGGTGTGCTAATACCACGTGTATCCCCTCTTCTGAGGAGTGTCATATCGGGTATTGCATTGATGTGATCCATATTAAATATAAACCTAGGAACCCCCCCTTTCCTTTTATTAGCAAACTCTTTTTACTCTTCTTTTAATTGTTCTTTCTTTTTATGTGTTTAAATCGCCTAATATTTGAGCCCGTACTTGTATATTTGCTAAATTCACAATAAACTGTCTGGCCGGGAACCACACTAGTGGATCCTGAGGAGTGCCTAACACCTTCCCCTCGGGATAATTTCAAGCCCTTACCCAATCTCTGGTTATCCAAACAAACTTAGAATTGAACCCCATTGGTGTCCTAATGCACCTCAAATCATTAGGTGGCGACTCTTAAAAATGCAAAATCCAGTTCCCAAAAGGAACGAGTTGCCCTCCAAATGTCATAAACCCGATTTCGCGAGAAAAAAGGGGTGCGACAACAGGAAGGAACTTCTCGAGAAATAGCTGAGAGAACTGGTCCCAAGTGAGAGTTGGTAACCCAGCTGGTCTGGCCAAACAATAATCTCTCCACCATTTCTTGGCGGAACCTAACAGACAAAAAATAGCAAAGTCGACCCTATTGGTCTCCACTATCCCCATGTTCTGTAGAACCTCGTGACAACTGTCCAAATAATCCTGGGGATCCTCTGAAGATGTACCGCCATAGGTAGTAGTGAAAAACTTGGTGAAATTGTCCAATCTCCACAAAGAATCAGAAGACATAACTGATCCATCACTGGTCTGCGCTACAATACCCGACAAAACTACCCCAATTGGCTGAGCTGCTAGAGTCTAAAACTGAGGAGCCATCTGCTCCAGAGTGTGGGTAGCTGTAGTCTATGCTCCACCCCCAGCCCGAGAGACGGCTGGTGCTATTAGAAGTATGCCTGCCTGAGTGACACTCTCCATAAGGCCCACTAGATGGACCAGAGCATCCTGGAGTACTGGGGTAGTGATGAACCCCTCTGGAACTTGAGCTTGGCCCGCTGGAACGGTTTGGGACGGAATCTCATCATCAAACTCTACCTGAGGCTTCGCCGCTGGTGCTATTTCTTGAGCTCTAGGCTGCACCCTGCCCCTACCTCGTCCTCTAGCATGGCCTTGTCCTCTACCCTGCGTAGGAGCTATCACTAGGGGCTCGGGCTGCTGATTAGCTGATGAAGCGGTACGTGTTCTCGCCATCTGCGAAAGAACATAGTAAAAGTTCAATTAGCATTGAGAAATCAAATCGCACGACAGAGAAGAATAGATGTGAAGTTATTCCTAAACTCTGTAGCCTCTAGGGGATAAGCTTAGACATCTCCGTACCAATCCCTCAGACTCTACCCAGCTTGTTTGTGAATTGTGAGACCTAGGAAACCTAGTGCTCTGATACCACCGTTGGGATGGTGATGGCGCCTAACTCTGATAATCCTAGGCAAGCCAACGAATACGGTGCTAACACGTTGATCATTAATTGAAACAGTAATAAATGATAATTAAAACTAAATAGATATGAAGTGCGTAAATTTTATAACAGTTCAAAACTCTAAAACACGACTACCCCAATGATCTGGTGTAACAATCCACGAACGTCTAAGAATTTCTACAAATACTGGTTTAAAGGAAAATACATTTATTTTTTGGAATGAAAGAAAACATGAACTAAGATAGAGGGAAGGGGACTCTAGGGTCTGCGAATGCTGGCAGATCTACCTTGGGTCTCCTGTGGACTAAAGGCAGCAACCTCAAACTCTAATCAGTATGGTCCAGTACTGGGATCTGCATAGAAAGTGCATAGTGCAGTATTAGTACAACCGACCCCATGTACTAGTAAGTGCCAAGCCTAACATCGGCGAAGTAGTGACGAGGCTAGGACACGACAAACAACATAAACTTGTGCAGTTAAACAATATGCTAATAGAATAACAAGTAATAAAAGCTAAGCAAAAATGAATGGGAAGGGGCAACATGCTATGGAAATTCCAACATACATAATCACAGCAGTAAAGGAATCTAAATAACTAGTACACTTGAACCGATGACAACAAATAAACACAACAAATAGAAAATGCACGGCATCACCCTTCGTGCTTTTACTCTCAATCCTTACTATGCAATCAATAATATAAACGTGCACGGCATCACCCTTCGTGCTTATCACTCTTCCACACCATATGGATAATAAAAATATGCACGGAATCACCTTTCGTGCTTAATCACTCTTCCTCACCATATGAACGATATAAATGTGCATGTCATCACCCTTCATGTTTTATCATTCTTCCTCACCATATGAATAATAGAAATGTGCACGGTATCACCCTTTGAGCTTTATCACTCTTACTCACCATAAGAAACAACAGGAACAATAACAACCCGGCAAGGGCATCACAGTCAAACAACTTCGTTTCATCATTTAATTTCACAACAGAAATCTCAACTTGAGCCAATACTCAACCAATATCCTAAACCAGGAAAATATAATAAGACTTGTTTAACATGAGTAATAACTAGTTAAACAGGAATAATACGTACAAAGAAACACAACAGTCATAAGTATAAGACTCACTTGCATGCTATGACCCGACAACAATGTATAGATACTCGTCACCACACCTATACGTCGTACTTAACAACTAAACAAGCATAAAATAAGGCAACAACACCTATCCCTCAAGCTAAGGTTAGCCAAAAAACTTACCTCGATTCCACGACCAAACTCAAGCATCAAATACCGCTTTTCCCTTAGGTTCCACTTCCAATCCGCTCATATCTATGCATATTTAACTTATTAAGATCAATTAACGCCAAAGAAACCAATTCTAATGCATGATTATAGAAACCAAAACCTGATTACCCATTCACCCCCGAGCCCGGATATGCAATTGGTTTTGGAATCCGACTACAATTTGAGGTCTAAATTCCCAAATTTCAAAATTTCCAAATTCTACCCCAAAACACCCAATTTCCCCATGAAAATCCCTAGATTTTGGGATTAAATCTTGTAGAAAGATGAAATAGATTGAAAGAAATGAGTTAACAATCGTTTACCTATGATTTGGGGAAGAACTACTCTTTTGAAAATCGCCTCTTGAAGTTTAGGATTTGAAACTTTGAGAAATGAATTGAAAATCCCGTCCAAAACTCTTTTGAACTGTTGCAGGTATCGCATTTGCGATCACTGGTTCACAAATGCGACCAATACTTCGCAAATGCGAAGCTTGGCCTGGCCTGCTGTCTTCGCAAATGCGAACAAATATTCACAATTGTGGCCACTGTTCAAGTGGCATTTGCGACGATAAACTTCGCAAATGCGAAGGTCCCCTGACCAGCCTCTTGATTGCAAATGCGAAGGGTCTTTGCAGATGCGATGCCCACATTTGCAAGCCAGACTTCACAAAGTCTGCAGACCTGCAATATACCAGAAAATTTCCTTAAGTCCAAAACACTCCGTGGCCTATCCAAAACTCGCCCGAGCCCTCAGGGTTCCAAACAAAACATGCACACAAGTCTAAAAACATCATACAGACTTGCTCGTGCGATTAAATCGCCAAAATAACATCTTAAACAACAAATTTAATACCAAAACTCATGAAATCCCTAAGAACACTTGAAATTTCTATTTTTACAACTGGACGTCTGAATCACGTCAAATTACTTTCGTTTTCACCAAATTTCACAAATAAGGTTTAAATGTTATAACGGGTCTATACTGGACTCCGGAACCAAAATATGGGCCCGATACCAACAAGATCAAGTATTATTCAATTTATAATAACCATCATATTTTTCAATTAACAATTTTCTTCAAAAATTCATTTCTCGGGCTAGGGACCTCGGAATTCGATTCCGAGCATACATCCAAGTCCCATATTTTACTATGGACCCTCTAGGACCGTCAAATTACGGCTCCACATCCGTTTACACAAAATGTTGATCGAAATCAACTTAAATCAATTTTAAAGGCAAAAACTCATTGTTTTTCTCAAATTTTCATATAAGGCTTTTCGTAATCTCGCCCAGACTGTACACGCAAATTGAGGAGAATAAAAATGAGGTTTTTAAGGCCTCGGAACACGAAATCAGATTCTAAAATGAAAGATGACCCTTTAGGCCATCACAGGGCAAGATCCGATTGCAGTAGTCGAGGCCACTTAGTATGTTTGCGTCTGATGGCTGATAAGATGCTGGAAGTATCGACGTTAAAGTTGTACTCTGATAACGTTTCTTCTTCCTAAGACCCAATGGGTTGTCAAATCATTTTTTCTCATGAGTCCCCAGTTATTATGACCTCGATCGCTTCTTCTTTCACTGCTCGCAGGGTTATGTCCGTACACATTATTACTTCATTCTCCATTATTTGGTTGATACCGATCTCTGTTCAATCTTGGATGTTCATGATCGACGACTCTTTTGGACCTGTCACTAGTCCTAACGGGATAAACGGGTCCGGAAGGGGGCCCAAGCTGATCGTCTTTGACTATAATTTTTGATCGGTACATGTTATGGACGTCAGCCCAAGTTACTGCTGGGTATTTTACCAAGTTTTGTTTCAATTGCTGCGAAGCCAATGAGCTTTGGGGTTAAGTCCTTGGGTAAATGCCTGAACGGCCTAGTCATTCCCGACCAGAGGCAGATCCATCCATTACATTTGAAACCTCGACACGAACTCCTTGAGCATTTTGTTATCCCTTTGCTTTACTTTGAAAAGGTCTAACTTTTTGGTTTCGACCTTGATGCCCCTGGCGTGCGCCTTTACAAAGGCATCTGGAAGCATAGAAAACGAATCAATAGAATTAGGGGGTAAGTTGTGATACCATATCATAGCTACTTTTGACAAGGTCTCTCCGAATATTTTTAGTAGAACAGATTCGATTTCATCATCTTCTAAGTTGTTCCCCTTGATGGCACATGTGTAGGAGGTCACATATTCGTTTGGATTAGTTGTCTATTGTACTTTGGAATTTCGGGCATACGGAACTTCTTCGGGATTTGTTTTGGGGCTACGTTCGGAGGGAAAGGTTTTTGGTCAAATTCCTGGGAATCCAGGCCTTTCAATATCGGAGGTGCTCCTACATCTGATCAACCATGGAGTTATAGGTCTCTACTTTTTTGTCGTTGGCTTCGATCTTCTTTTCCGCCGATTCCATCCGCTTCATCAGTTCTTCGAGTATCTTTATTATTTCGGGGCTGACCCCGGCTTCAGCTTCACGTGGCATTTTCGAGGTTCGATCGTTTCTTCGGGCATTCTCCTAGGATAGTTCGGGCTCGACGTTACTAGGGGCGTGGCTTTGGTTCTATAATTGGGCTATTGCCACCTGTTGAGCTTGTAACATTTCATAAATCACCCGTAAATTGATCCCATCACCTTCACCATCATGCTTACCCCTGGCTACCGACCTGGCTCCTCCATAAATGTTGTTTTCTGGGTCGGTAGGAAAGTTAGCATCGACGGCAACATAGGATTTGGCGTCGATAGGGTTTGTGACCAGGGCTCTATTGGGGTCAACAAGGGGACCCTATTGCTGGGCACTACATTGTTGTTCTCATAATGGTGGCCAGACTCAGCATCAATGTTCAAGTAAGTAGATTGAGAGTTGGACATTCTTAAATTTACATGAAATTAAAATCGCAAAGAACAAGAGTAAAGCAGAGTGCTATGGAAATTTGTACCAAATTGCCACTATTATCCTTGGCCCCACGGTGGGCGCCAAATAGTTTACCTTGAAAATGGATAACAATTAAATTTATATGCGGTTTTAAGAATACACAGATTAATTCAATACAAATGATAAATGACTTAATAAATTTCGAACCAATTATGGGGAGTGAACCCGGACTCAGTAACAGCTTTAATGTAATGCATGCCTTCGATTCCGGGCTCGTAATAATGAAGAACTAATGAACAGAAGTAAGAACTTTAAGTAGCAAAAAAATAAGAGTATATTTATGCGTGTTACAATAGTTGTCTAATGAATAGCTAGAGTCCCCTTTATATAGTATGGGAATTTTACCCCAAGTAAAATTTCATAAAAGGTAAAAATCTTCCATTTTACTAATCGCTAATTTTCTGCCGATACGTACCGAGATTCACGTCGTGATCCAGTCGGATATGGATATCATGATCCTTTGTTAGTCATGCTCGATTATCTGGTAATGCTCTCCAAAGTTCTAGGATTCGAATCGGTCCTGGGGGACGTGGCCCCGATTCCTTCGAGGACAAGTGTTATGGCCGGACCCCGACTCGAGGGACTCCTTGCTCCGATTCTGGTTTCTTACGTCATGTGTCTGCTCCCTTTACTTCATCGAGAACCAAGGTGTCCCACATGCTCGGTCTCACCCGTTTACATATTATTTAGAGCCCGTTTGACCAAGCTACCAAAAATTACTAATTTTGAAAAGTTCTTTTGTTCAAAAGTGCTTTCAAAAAAGTACTTTTGAAAATTAGCATTTTGTGTTTGACCAATTTGTTTGAGAAGCACTTTTTGCAAATTTTGATAAGCAAATTGTGTTTGGCTTATCTTTTTGAAAAGCATTTTTGAGTGCCAAATTACTATAAAGGACAGTAAAAGTGTGTTTACAATTAGCATTATTTAAAAATAAAAATTTTAAATTTTATTATAAAATAATTTAACTAATTTTTAATAGATGTAGTTAGAATATAAAATATAAAGTAATATGTATTACAGATTTTAATCAATATAAAATATAAGTATAGAAAAGAAATAATATTGGTAGGAACATATATGCTTTCAAGTTATCTGAATGAAAAACACTATTAATTCTTGAGAAAATAACAAACTAGGTAGTATTGCATTATGTTAATTATAATATATGCATGCACGCAAAAAAAATTGCAAATAAATCACAAATTGGAGATCACATAATATTTTATATTATAAAAGAAGAAGAAAAATACCTTACGAAGAAAATGCTTGAATTTGGTGATTAGCCTTGTTATTTCAAAGAGTAATAGGAGATGAATAAAAGAAGAAACAACAAAAGAGAAAAGAAGAGATCTATTTATATTAGAGAGACTATTCCAAATAGGAATAAGAGAATAAGAATAAAAATACAGTAAAAATAGAAATGAGAAGAAAAGATGGTAGAGATAAAAAAAGTAAAAGTTAAATTAATAATAGATAATTTAGAAAATATAATTTTTTGGTAAAGATATTTTGGTCTTGAAAACATTAATTTTCTGCTTCTGCTTCCTGGAAGAAGCTATAATTTGTAGTTTCTTCCTAAAAGTAGAAAAATTGCTTCTGCTGCTGCTCAAAAGCACTTTTCTGTTTTAGCCAAACACTTTGTATTTTCAAATAAGTACATTTTTTGGAACAATAAAGCGCTTTTGGCCTCCTAGAAGCTTTTTTTGTATGAACAAAAAAGGATATTTTATATTAGTACTACGGCGAAATTAAAATATTACAGATATTGTTTGTGTCACTTAGGACACATTGATTCCCTAGTGATGCTAATGCATTACAAGCATCAGTTGTTAGATTCTTTACAAAAACATATTGTTCCTTCTTGTCGTTGATTACATATGATTCAACACAAAAAGAGGGTTCTACAAAATATTTTTTTGTCCTTGTTTGCTCGTCACGCATCTTTGCTAGCTGATGGGCCACTTTATTCCTTGTCGGAACACGTGCCTGAGGATCACTTCCTTCCCTTGGTGGATTAACAACCTGCATGTGTTAATAATATTATTATACATTTGATTGCCTTGGTGTATGTTTTTTATTACCTCAGTGGAGTCCAATTCCACTTTCAGCGGGAACAAATTCCATTCTTGAGCAATTTGTAGCCCTTCCAGTAGAGCCATTAGTTCTGCTTCCAATGAGTCATTTGTATGAGTACATTTTGTAAATCCTACTATCCAATTCCCATTGGAGTTCCTGAATACGCCTATCAGGCCGCTCTTGTAGTTTACTTTGTAGCTAGCATCAATATTTAATTTCTACCAATCTTTTTAGGGTTTAAATCATTTAATGTTGATTGCTGTTTTTTTAGTGGGTAGTGATGATTTCTGGTTAGCAGCTTATATTCTATGCCCCTTTGCATGGTGAATTCAATATTTATTGGGTTGAAAGTATTGTTTTGATTATTATTATTTCTATTAACCCAAGTGTTCCATAGAAGGAAAGGGAAAACACTATTCCATTTGATACAACTATGGAATAAATCGAGATTAAAATCTCTTTCTTTAGCAAGCCAATTTGTTTGCGTTAGATTACAATATTTTGACCATCCCGCGTTATTCCAATAGGCACTAGTTGCTTTGCAATCAAAGAAAATGTGCTCAATAGATTCTTTTTTGTCTTGCATAGTGGACACATGGGGTCTATATTGATCCCTATATATGCTAGGTATGCTCTACATGAAAGTTAATTGTGAAGGCATTTCCATAAGAAGAAGTGGATTTTTTTTGGACAATTTAATTTCCAAATCCAATCAAAATCTATATCACTGTCTTTAGGTGATTCAATTAATTCATAACAAGATTTTGTAGTGAAAACACCCTTTGTATTTCTTGACCAAATGGGTGTGTCACATCGCGCACACCTAGTACGAATATTAACCTTATAAATATTTTCTTTAATATCCTCAGGTATTTCTATTGATAAATTATCGAGGTTCCAATCGTGATTACTATAGATGTCTTTAATTTTTAGAGAAAGATCATCGAAAGAGAGAGGTCCCTCTACTATGCTTCTAAGATTTTTAATGTTAGGAATCCAGCTTGTATGCCAAATATCCATGTTGGAATTCAGATGGGGTGACTAAATGATACCTCTATTGCAATATTCCCAACCTTTCAAAATGCTCTTCCAGTGGTGATTTTTGGCTTTTCTAGTACCATAGGAGGTGATAATTAAATTTGCCCACGGATTAGTTGTGTTAGTGAGCAATCTCTAGGCTAAGCTTGTTAGGGTGGTGAGATTTTTTGCACTGGCATTTTTTATACTCATCCCCCCATTGGACTTTTGTTGGAAAACTGTAGACCATTTGATTAAATGGAGTTTTTTCTTCTCCATAGTAGAATCCCATACAAAGTCTCTTTGGATCTTGTCTATGTTCTTTAAGGTTTTTTTGGTAGTAAGGTGTATTGCATGTAGTGATTCAGAACTGAATTTAGGCATGCTTGAGCTAGGGTGGTTCTTCCTGCTATATTGATAAACTTTGTTTTCCAGTTTGCCAATCTAGCCCTCATCTTGTCTATGATGAAATGGTAATCTTTAGGTCTTGGGTTATTTTCTAAAATTGAAAATCCTGGATAAGTTCCAAAGGAGTTACCCTTTTTAAGACCCAAGGTGTTTGTGATGTCCTTAACAATGTTAGGATGATAATTGTTAGAGAAGATAATTTTTGACTTGGTAATATTAATACTTTGACCTGACAAGTTACAAAAATTATTTAGAACATTTTTTATGGCTTGACAAGATTTATCATTAGCCTTAGCCATCAATGTTAAGTTGTCTCCGAAAAATAAGTGAGAGAATTTTGGACTATTCCTTTCTGTAGTAATAGGATCCCAATTGTTTATATCTACTTGGTGGTTGTTAGTTTGTATGAGTCCACCAAACCATAGAGGACCTGGTACTCTATAAGATTCTGCTGAGAATGCTAACAAAACAGTATGTAAATAAGGCAGAAGATTTTTACGTGGAAAAATCCCACACAAGGGGATAAAAAAACCACGACCTACACTTGTAGGCTTTTAACTTCACTAACTTGTAAAGAACCTATTACAAGCCATTTTGCAATGAATCCTATTGCAAAGGATGTACTCAACTAACTTGTGGTTCTCCTACCACAAGCCACTTTGTGACTTCCTAGTTACACAGGCTTTTTCTAACTTGTGATGCTCTCACCACAAGCCACTTTGTAACTCTACAATTACAAAGACTTTTCCTTATGACTAAATCTAGTCACAATATAAACTCAAGGAGTTTACAAATTTATAAGAGGATTCCTAATCAAACGCTTCTAGGTAAGCAATTTAGGAGATACAATAAGTACAATAACAAGGTTACAACTCAACTAGGACAACAACAAGCTATCTTTTAGGAACTGGTCCGTAGTTGCGTTCAACCTTGTTCTTCAAGCTTGTGAGGATTGATTTCTTTGTTTTTGCAAGAAGCTTGAATGAGAAACAGAAACCTTCAAGTGATGTTTTGTATAAAACTCATTGTAGGTACATCTTGATCACATCACTTGAAATGATGTGAGTACTTTATTTGGTTAGAGAATGAGTGGGCGCTGGAGACAGTGCAATGCGGCAAAAATAGTGTCGTCAGTCACTTCATTTTCAGTTGTGTCCAATTGACTTTGTACTTCTATGAGGAAACCACAAGAGTATCAGGTCCTTGTGTGGGTTCCTAGCTTCTACAGCTGTAGCAGTTCACCTTTAGCTGGAATCCGTTAAAGCTTGGAGTATTCCAAGTAGGCCAGGTTCCCTATGTGGTTCTTAACAGTAAGTTTGTTAGATCATCAAACATAAGGCAAGAATATTTAAAATTTATAAATTTCCCCCTTTTTGATGATGACAAACTTAACATTTATAGAGTGGAGTTAGAGCAGTAAGAACCAGTTTAAGTATCAGAGGAACACAGAGTTCCCCCTGAGACTATGCCTTATCATAACAATAGTTCCCAGAGTTCCCCCTGAGACTATGTCTTATCGTAACAATAGTTCCCCCCATGTGTTTCCCCCTTTTGGAATCATTAAAAAAAGAATAACAACACAAAGAGAATAGAACACAGAAATAGAGTACTGACATAATAAAATGAGGATTGATATTAATAAAGGTTTAATGTGCCTCTGCTTTGAAAAAGCGAGAGGCAACATTGGACTTGTTAATGGGAGCAGTAGTGTTTTATCCCAACCACACAAAAAAAAGAAAACAAAAACATCCGCCAAACCATCAAAAGAAAGAAAAACATAGCAAATATATCCAGAAACTAGTCACTGAATGGGTACTTAGGGGGCACTAGGAGTAAAAGGCTTGGTAGCTACAGCAAGTGTTTGGAAAACGAGGTCTATTTGGGCGTTTGCCGACTTTTGCTCATTGAGCAGTTCTGCTTTCAGGTTCTCTACTTGCACCCTGAGATCATCATTCTCCTGTGTCAAATGTGCCACTTCATTGTTCGACATCGGAACCCCTCGGGCTTGCTGACCTTCCAGGATAACATTCCTGGCCTTCATCCGACGAATTTCCTCAGCTGCATTGTTCTGGGCATTGATAAGCTGTGAAAAAGTTGATGTACTTCCTACCCCCCATACTTTTCCACACACTCGCACTCTTCCAAAGTCATCTGTGAGAAAGTCTGCTTTCGAGTCCCCACTTTACCCATCCTTCTGTGGGACTTTAAAGAATTTGAACACTAGAGTAAGCAAAAATCCATAGGGAAGGCCATGATTACCGCCTTTGAATGTGGAAACCTTTTGCATATGTCCAATCATAATAGCAGGCAGACTCACAGGAGTAAAACTGTCCAGTTTCTCCATTAGGAATAGGTCGGACTTAGAAGTCACTAACCTCCTTTCAGCTCGAGGCAATAAAACTTTGTTAACCAATTCAAACAACAGCTGGTAAATAGGGAGTAGTGCTTTCTTATGGATCTGGTCCCCTTTTTGATTAGCATTGTCTTTTACCATTGCATTTCTGAAGTTATACTGACACACATCTCTTACACTAGACACACCAGCTATAGGAACTTTTAAGATCTCTCCAAGCAATTTTACATCAAAGATGATGTCCACCCCATTGACCAAAGCACAAACATGGTCAGTATCAACTGAAAAGAGGCTAGCAAAGAAACTTTGTACCTCCTCCTCATACACCTTAGGTGCATCAATTTGAAATAGATGCACCCAACGGTGAAACTCGACCATTTCCAGAATTTGGCGCATTCCAGCCATCTCAGAGATTGCTGGGTTAAACGTACGACCCAACAGAACTTTTTGATGCCTCAGGCGCTCAGAGCCAAGGCTGGCTTCACTTCTCATTTTCTTCACATAACTAGGTTCTTCAAAAGATTCAGACTTGCATTTCCAGGACTTCTCTCCACTGACTTTGCCTTTTCCCTTGGATTTGACTAGGACATCCTCATCAGACATGGAAAACTCACTCACTACCTCTTTCATCTTAGACGTAGATGTTGACCCTTTCTCAATTGAAATAGGCTTTGTCTTTTTCGAAGACCGCCTAACAAGTGAACCAGGTTCCTCTGGGGTTCCATCTTCCACCGTGACTACAAGGATCACCTTATCACTTACGGGTACACCATCTTTCACCAACTTTCTTCTTTTCTTCTTACTACTCTTCTTGCTCTTTTGAAGAGCAGAATCGTAGGCCACTTTTACTTGAAGCTTGGTAGTAGGTCGTTTGATTTCAGACTCAGGGGTGGACACAACCCTCCCCTTACTTATGAATGCATCAAAAGACACATTATCTAGGTCTTCTTTATCACTAGATCTCATTTCAGGTGCTTGAATTTCCAGGGGCATAACATCGAATGCAGGAACAACACTATCCTGGGGATGAGAGCCTTGACCTGGGTCCTCCGGAGAGGGATCATGTTCCTCATGTGATGCCGCAGTAGTATCTGCTACTACATCCCCTTCAACAGCTACAATGGCCCCTTCTTCCTCTACAATTTGTGTCTCGTTTTTCTAAGATTTAATCTCATGAAATACACCATTAATGGATACCACAAACACGGTTACAACATTTTTCTCTTCCTCAACTGGTGCTTCCACAACCATGGAATCGGTGGCAACGATGGAAGAACCTTTTATGACCTTAGGATTTTGACCTTGCTCTCCGCTTAGGGTTTGACTAGTGGGAACATCAGACGATAGGGAGAATGGAGCAGTAGTTTCAAGGGTTTCTGAATTGGGAAGAGATTGGGAAACTGGGGAAGGTGTGACTGTAGCAGCAGGAGTAATAGAGGGTGAGGAAGGCTCAGTGAGAATGGGAGGTTCCATAGATTGATCAGTGGTATTTACAACTGAGCCAGGGATATCAGAAGTCATTTCAGCAATTGAAAGAAGTGGTGCAATGATCCTCCTTTTTTTGGGTGATTCTAGTGTAAGACTTATGGTTAAGAAGAGCAGAAGAGAGGGTCTTTTAAAAAGGAGAGGATAATTATGAAGAGAGAGGAATAGGCACCAGTTCTGAAACGGCGGTTGGGCATGGAGAATTGCAATGTTTTAGAGGGAGAACGAACGTTTTGAAATGAAGAGACGTGACAGCAGGATCTGAAAAGTTGATGACATGGCAGTTGTATTTTGTACCATTTTTAAGACGTGTATTAAAGGATGCACAGAACACTAACCTTTGGTACAAGAACCAGGTTCTTGTGTTTTTTTTTTTGAAAAGAATCAATCCTCTTTTATCATTCTTGCACTGCATCTATTGCCTCTATGCTCAGCATGCGTGTTTACCTGCAACGGTATTGAAGTGAGTTAGACATGCCCAGAAAATACTTTGAGACATCCTTCGTATGGAATGATGTCATGGTCGACATCATCACTGGGATCGGTGTGGCTATCCTTACTCCGAACGGAGCATGTGCCTTGGGTGGCAAGACTGCAACTTCAAACGGTTTGGGTGCATTTGCCGGAGACACGAATTCAACCTCAATTAGTGCTAGTGTCTTTGCAGACGATGTCGCTTCAAATTCAAGTGGCACAAACATATTTACTTCAGCGTCCCCAGATGGCTGAATCTGGACTATGATTGGATTAAGAGTAACTATTGGCTTCTTTGGGTCATCATTTTCTACGATCAACCCGATTGATCCCTCAGGATCCCAATCATCCTGTATTTCAATCATGTGAATGCCTTCACCCTTATGGTTTGTCAGAGGGTTATTGTGGACATTTGGAGCGTGTTCCTTTGCCACAATAATCTTGTTATCAATTAAAGTCTGGATCTTGTCTTTCAAAGAACGACATTCATTGATGGTGTGCCTTTTCATGTTAGAGTGGTATGCACAGGATTTGTTTGGGTTAACCCACTGAGAAGGGTTCTCAAGGGTTGCAGCAGGGATGGGGGTGACGTAACCAGCAGATTTGAGTCTTTCATACAGTTGGTCAATGGGCTCAGCAATGGTTGTATATTGTTTTAGAGGTCTGCGATAAAAATTTGGCCGAGGTCTAGGGAAGTTTTGGCGTGTAGGGGGGTGATTGATAGTGGGATGGTTGATTATTATAGGTTTGGTAGACATGAGTGGGTTGGGAGTATCTGGGTGAAGTAGGTTGATACGTGGGAGGTGAAGGTGATTGATAAGTGGGTGGTGGAGCTTGATAGGAGTGTGAGGGTGCTTGGTAGTTCAGAGTAGGCTGATATGTGAGTGGAGGTGTTGGGTAAGTTTGGTATTTGATAGGATATTTGGTCCTTTGTGCAACCATAACGGCTCCTACGTCCCTTTTCTTGGACACACCACCGGACTGTAAAGCTTTATTTGTAGCTTGCAAGGCCTCGAAGTTTGTTACCATACCACTTTTGATACCCTCTTCAATTCTTTCACCCAATTTGATAATGTCAGAAAATTTGTGGCTTTCAATCATCATTAGTCATTCATAGTATTGCGGGTCTTGAGCCCGGACAAAGAATTTGTTCATCTATTCTTCCTCTAAGGCAAGTCTGACCTTAGCAGCTTTGGACCTCCAGTGAATAGCATACTCGCGAAATGTTTCTATAGGCTTCTTCTTTAGATTCTAAATATAGAACACATCCGACGCATTTTCTGTGTTAAATCTGAACCTGTCCATAAAGTCGGATGCCATGCTTACCCAGCTTGACCATTTCTTCGGATCTTGGCTGATGTACCAGGACAACACATCTCCTTTCAGACTCCTCATGAATAGCTTCATGCAGATTCCCTCCTCTTTCCCTACTCCAACCAGCTTGTCACAGTATGTTCTCTAATGGACCCTTGGATCCCAAGTACCATCAAACATTTCGAACTTTGGAGGTTTGTACCCTTTGGGTAGTTCGACATCGGGTTGTATGCAAATATCTTCATAGTTCATCCCCTCAATTCCCTTGCTTCCTTCAACGCCTTGAATCTGGCTAGTCAACTTCTTAAGTTCCTCAGCTAGGTTCCTGATGAGCAGGTCTTTTTCATCAGACTCGAGTGTGCTGGAGATAGGTTGGGTGGAGTGTGGCATGGTCTCCACGTAGATGAGGGTGTTATGGTGGGTGTAAAAGTGGTCATTTGTGGAGTTTTGGGGTTCTGAGATGAATAATGGAGTATTGTTTGGGGTGTGGCAAGTGTTGCATTGGGTATTTGATGGAACAATGTGATGGTGAGGAGCGAGATGATTCTGTTGCTTTGGGATATTTTGAGGCGGTGTAGGGTTTTGAGTATTGGTAAAGGTGATATCTGGGGTGCTGAGGGAAAATGACAGTCTTGCCAGATTCCGGACCTGATCGAGCTCTTTTTGGAATTTCAGCAATTTCTATTCAAGTTGGGATACATTCTCCTTAGGAACCTGAGTACCATGGCCATTGGTGGCCTCTACCCGTTCAGTTGAATTCTCTTTTCTAACGTTGTTCAAATCTTCCATTTTGCCTTTGTTCTTGTTTTTGACAGGACTAGGAGGAGTGGGTGTAGGGCCACTGGATCTCGTGGAATAAGATGATATTGCCAAAGTGCACGAACTAACCTTTGGGGAGGAGATTAATAAAAACAAAAAAAAAGAATAAAACAAAAAGGTACCCAAGTTAGTGAGGATCTATAATAAGTATTGCAATATTTAAACACATAGTGCGGGAATATAAATCGTGTCCTAATTTGGGGACCTGTTTGTGCCCGAGGTAGGTCTAGCGATAAATTGTTTTGGAGAACTTAGAATGCTCAATGCCTCATTTTATCGATAGAAAATAAGACAAATCCCAAATTGACACTAAATAAATAGGAAATAAAAAGTCACTAATGGTCATTGGCCTTATTACATTTATAAAGCGAAAAAGATAAGCTCATGTCTACTTGGTCCCAGAAGGACCTTCCTCAGGTTGAATTTTCTCGTTCATCAAATCATCCAGTTCGCATAGGTTCACTAGTAAAAATTCCTTTGCCAAGTGTTTTCCTTCGTTTCCCTCGGCGTTCTGGCAGTCGGTGACTCTCTTCCTCACTTTCCCTTCAAATTCCAGCAGACTGTACTCCATATATTCCAACTTTTCGCTAGCTTTGGCGGCCCTCTTTTTCCACTTGTTGATTTGGTAATTTGATGGAAGACTCCTCCACCAGTCTAGCAAGAGTGGGGGTGTGCTAATCATACCAAAACTGGGGACCTCGTACCTCATTTCTGCAAAACAAAAGGGTTAGGCCCTTACCCCCACCAGACTCGACTATTTAATATCAACAATTAGCATAAAGCATTTAGTTCTCAAAATAAATGCACAGAACGTGGTGGTGTCCATTTGGGTTCAAGGAAACTCGGTGGACTTTGGACAAGGCTATCTTAAAGGATCATTATGCGGACAACATAACTGACCCAACTAGGTTTGACCAGGATGCATGCACAATTTGAACAGAGTAAGGTTTCTATAGGGTTTTAGACTGGTACCCTTGAGCGGACAACTCAAGGGGAAGGCACGGAACCGTCGACTGCACCGCTGATCGACTGGTTTTACCGCAAATATGCCTTTCCGAATTTTAGGGGGTATTAATATAGGAATGGTATTTGTTTGGCACGAGTGGAGTATGATGTTGAGCATGATTATGCAATAATTAAAAGCATGTTGGCATGTATTTGCATGTTAAGAAAGCGATAAATACAACGGTTTCATAATTTAAAGTAGTAATAAAGGAAAGAAACGAAGAAGATAAGCCAGTTTTGCTTTTGAAAAGAAATTAAATGCTTAAAGGAATTTAAACAAGTAATTGCACATAAGGGAGGGTACAAATTCACAAAAACAATCTGAAATGGTAAAAGCTTATAGATCACCAGCAGAGTCGCCATGCTGTCGCACCCCCTTTTTTCCTCTTCGCATCAGAAAATCAAGTTTATGACATTACGGGTATAAGACAACTCATTCCTTTTGGAAACTGGGTTTTGCATTTGAAGAGTCACCACCTAATGATTTAAGGTGCATTTGGACACCTATAAGGTTCACTTCTAAGTTTGTTTGATAAGCAGAGATAGGATAAGGGCTTGAAAATTATCCCAAAGGGAAGGTGTTAGGCACCCCTCGGGATCCACTAGTGTGGTTCCCAACCAGACAATTTTTTGTGAATTTGTGCAATTTAGCAAATAGACAAATATAGGCTCAAGTAGTAGGTAATTTAAGTTTAAACACATAAGAGTTTGAAAAAAACAATTATTAAAAGGCGGATTTTGAAAAAAGAAGTTACAATTCTACAAATACTTGAGAATATAAAACGAGGGGGGTCCTAGGTTTATTTATAATATGGATCACATCAATGCGATACCCGGTATGACACTCCTCAGAAGAGGGGATACACGTGATATTAACACACCGGTCATTATATCCATATCTACCCTTCCCACCCCGTCGAGGTATTAAAGCACGGATTGGTCTCGACCACTATTGCATGCTATTACCCGTCCCACTCCTATCAGTCCCGGGGGAACTTAGGACTACTATTCCTAAAGGGGAGGGATATTAGGATGAATTTTAGGTTTTAAAAAGGTGAAAAAGCTAAA
This sequence comes from Nicotiana tabacum, assembly GCF_000715075.1. Classification (NCBI taxonomy): domain Eukaryota; kingdom Viridiplantae; phylum Streptophyta; class Magnoliopsida; order Solanales; family Solanaceae; genus Nicotiana; species Nicotiana tabacum. The sequence goes on from NC_134090.1 coordinate 107,466,619, forward strand.
GCGACATACAAAAAATACATATGACTGCATAATAGGGGAAACATGTAAACAACTAAAAAGCTCATGTATACCTCCTCAAACAAAGCACATAAATAGCATGATTTAAACACAATTAGGGTCTGAATTTAAAGTGCTAAGGCATGGAGAAGTTTAATTGTTTAGGCAAACCAGTTTATTACATAACTCAGATAAGAAGTCCGAATCAGGCTTGCCTGCTAGTTGTAGCAGTTACCGATTAACAAAGGCGGATTCAGTTTTTATTGTCGTTATCACCTAAGGCTCGCCTAAGTTTTTGGGTGATATCCTATAAACATGATATATATTGCTAATTCAGAATGTAGTAAAGCAATAACAGTTCTACAACAAACGATTTGAGATACTATAGACATGTTTTCTAAACCGCGTCGAATAAAGGAGTAAGGCTTTTTAAAACTAATTCAGAACAATACGAGTTAGGCTGATTTCAAACTAGAATGGTTTCGGATTTTATAAACATTGATATCTATTATTGCTAATTTTAATTCCTATAGACATGATATCTAGTCGAATGTGAAATGAAGCAGGCAGTATTTACTTGAATCCTATAGGCATGATTTCTATAAAGGTACTAATTTTAATGATGTCAGATTGTAACCACTTAGATCCTAAGAGCATGGTGTCTAAGTGTGGTAATAAACATGAAGAATTGAAGACAAGCCGTATAGGCATGTTATCTAAATACAGAGTTAGACATGCAGAATTTTAAAGAAAATAGATTTTATAGGCATGATATCTAAATGCAGAGTAAAACGTGCAGAACAACAGATCTTATAGGTATGATATCTAAATGCAGAGTTAAACATGCAGAATTCAAAACAACAAATCTTTTAGGCATGATATCTACCCTTAAGCATGCACAATTAATCATACCTTTTCACTAGCCTACCCCAATGTTTATTACAAATTATTACAAACTGAATAATGAATTGCATTAGAAAAGTGTAAAAGAAGAAGTTACAACCAGAGAAAGCCTGATTCTTGACTTCCTCTCTGAGTTATGGAATAAACCGCCTCAAATGCCATTTGTTCCAAAGCCTTTCTCAGACTTGAGTGTGTCAAAGTTCCCTAAGGGTCTCAAGGGACCCTGGGCAGTGCTTACACCCAAGTTTGCATAACCAGATAGAGATGAATGTAGTGTAGAAGGGCCAACCCTTATGTGACCAAGTTCAGAGGGAGCTCATGAGTCCCAAGGCAAGGCTCACACAAGAGCGGCATAACCTAAGTCTAAGAGTATAGTGGAAGTGCAGGAGTAGAGATCTTGTTTAAAACTAGGTTGAGAATAGTAAGGTGTAAGGGTAATTTGAAAACAGTAATAGTTAAGCTAACACTACACAGAATCAACATTTTTATACAAAGGGGTCAGGGGTTTGGGAATACATTGCAGGGAGCATATGACCCTAAGAGGGGTCAGGTTTGGACATACACATCAATAATTGGTGCTGGCATGACCATAAACCACCCGGAGAACACAACACATAAAGGGGATATGAAGCATATGACCCCAGGGAGGGTCAGGTTTGGGTCATGCACAACAATGTCTCCTGCTAACATGCCCTCAAACCAACTAAAGAACACAAACACATAGGGATATGGGGGTTTGGGATTCATAAGTCATAATAAGTTACTGACATAGTTCATACATAAGAAAAATACATTAATTCAGAAGAGGAAGGGGTAGATTACAGCATGCTTGGTAATGTAACTGGATTAAACGCAAGCAGGAAACATGCAAGAGTGAAGGAAATAGTAAAGAAGCAAGTTGTTGTTGATGCTGGAAGATTAATTAGAACATACCAGTAAAGAGGCAAATGCAGAAAGAAAAGTAAGCAAATTTCCATAGCCAAGCCTTGGCTTTCGGCCGGCTAGACAAGGTGGCAACACAAGTAGTAATAGAGAAAAGAGAGAGAGCTTTGAGTGAAGTGTGTTCTGAACTGAAGTGGTTCGTTCTTGTTTTTTGAAAGAAGAGGGGTGCATGGTATTTATATTTTTGAAAACAGATGAGGAATAAGATAATAAGTAAAAGTTCTACCACAAACATGGAAACAATCCCAAGTGAGAAGCAATTACACAAGTGACTCTCTTTAATTAAGGAGTCACTGTTTAACGGGTAATAATAGATTTAAAATAAGGAAAGAAGATCAATTTAGAGACAAACTGATTATTGCCATAAAAAGAGTAGTAAAAGCATTGAGTAAGTAATCAAGTCTAAGCACAAAAATATGCTTATTTATGGGAAAAGATTCAGTAAGGCAAAATAAGGAAAGGAATCAATTAACTTTAACAGGCGAGTGAAATTAGAGTTCATAAAAGAAATGTTTTTGAAATCAGTCACTCGATTGAGATCAATCAAAGAATAAACATGCTTCTACACTTCAGTATATAAGTAATGTGAACAGGGTCATCATACATGCGAGGCCAAGCACATTGGCAAAAGAGATAATCACAAGCATGCAGTAGTGGCAGAAATAAGCTAGGGTTCAGTAGTAAAGCAAATATTCGAAGCATAGTAACAAAGTAGGTCAAGTCACATTGAATTCAACAGTGAAGAAAAAAGAGTATCAAAAACATGAAAAGGTCTCACAGTAGCCAGTGAGGAAACCTTTTGAAAAGTTAGGGTTTTCGACAAAAGTTGAGTTAGAAAGATTGTAAAACTCAGAATCACATGAGTCACATAAAGAAAATAAAGTCTAAAACAAAAGCTTTCAGTCAAGTCAAGTACTCAAACAAACAATTTCAGCCCCAAAGACCTAGGGATTTTCAATAACAATCAAGTTTTAACACAAATAAATCAAACAAGAATGAGGAACTTAATTAAACAAGTATACATTCAACACAAACAGCTTCAGGATTCGAATGAGACCCAAAAGAAATTAGGGTTTTCAACATGATGACTCAAATAGAAGGAAAACATAACAAATAGTTCGAACATAGTAAAGTCATAAAACTACATCGAGAATCAGAGAAAAGATTTGTGAAATAACTTAAAGGCAAACCCTAATCAGAACAATGAAGAGTCATTTTGAAAACAACGTTGAAGAACCTTCGAGGAAAATGCTTAAAAGTTCATGGTAAGCACATATCTAAGGTAGATCTGAAAGAAATCGAGAGTTTCAGAAAACCCAAAAGAAAACGAGAAAGATCTCGAAAGTTAGCGATCTAACTAGAAAATACCAAGGACCCGCCTTGAAAGGCCATGAATGGTCAGGAAAGGTCGTGGATGATTGGAGAAAGGCCATGAACACCAGTCGAGCAAGGACTGGACCAAACTTCTTCGACGTATGGTCGTGAAACCATAGAACCAAACACATAGGAGCCATGAAAGGCTGGTACAGGTCTCAAATGACCATGGAAGGCCATGGATTAGGTAGGTATCAGGGTGGATTAGGGTTTGGTTTGATGGCGGTGGCTAGGGTTTGTAGGAGTTCAGAGAGATTTGAAAGAGAAGAGGGATTCAAGGGCGGCGGTAGGTGAGAAATGAGATAGGTTTAGGGGTCATTTTGGGTTAAAAAAGGAAAGGGGGAACGAGAGTCGTTGATCTAAAATGATCAACGACTAAGATTAAAGGGGTTAGGTGGGGAGTCTGGGTTGGGTCATTTAAGGGGAGTTTGGGTTGGGTCATTTAAGGGGAGTCTGGATTGGGAAATTGGGTCTGATTTGGGCTCAATTTCAGGCTATAATTGTAATGAAATTGGGCTATCATTTAAATACCCATTTTCCCTATTTAAAACAAAAGAATGGTAAATTGATTTATGGAAATAAATTAAAAGTAATAAAATGATTGATGACATATAATTATCAATTTAAAAATATGGGACTTTATTTTCACGAATATAAATGCAATTAAATCCTAAAAGAGGCTAATATTGCAATTTTGACTTTAAAAATACTAAATACATTTGTAAAAATATGAAAAAAATTATATTAGCTATATTTTAGCATAAATGTGAAAGTCCAATAAACGAATTACCAAAAATAATAATTTTGGAAATAGTTATTGGGTTTTTATGGATAAAATAGGGAAATAAATTGATTTAAAAACCCTTAAAAATTGAGGAAAAAATAATAAAATATTTGTACATACTTATATATACGTACATATGCTATTTTGAAGGTATTTCCATATTAAAAAATATATAGGGAAAAATTGGGTATCAATAGGGACGTATTTACTTATACTGTCAATTTACCTTGCCGGGATAGTGTTGTTTCTTTATTGACCCTTGTCGGGACTCCCTTTGGGATTTGTGTTGAACTGTATATGTGGATCGGGTTGCACGCCGCAACAATATTAAATTTGGATCGGGTTGCACGTCGCAACAATATTATGTTTGCATCGGGTTGCACGCCACAACAATATTATGATTGGATCGGGTTGCACGCCGCAACAGTAATAAATGATATGGATCAGGTTGCATGCCACAACCGTATTTTATGATTTGGATCAGGTTGCACGCTGCATCAATAGATAATTAAAGTGCTTATTGGTTGGTTATGAGTTCCTTATTCTTTTGTTGTGAATTCTAAATTGTTCTTTATGTTTTCTCTTAAATTACTGTTGGAAAATGATATTCCCCCGCAGCATGTCCCCCTCCCATCTTTACTTGATTACTTCTGTTTTATTATCCACTGTATATTATATAACTACACAGGTTTATTTGGTAGTCTGGTCCTAGCCTCATCACTACTTAGCCGGGGTTAGGCCAGACACTTACCAGCACATTGGGATGGTTGTGCTGATACTACACTCTGCACTGTGTGAGATCCCGGAGCGGTAGCTTTTGGACCATAGTTTTGGGTGGCTGCCTTCAGTCCAGTCAGAGATCCCGAGGTAGTCTTGTAGGCATCCGCAGGCCCCGACGTTCTCTTCTATCTTTATATTCTGTTTTCATTTACTTCAGAGACAGATTGTATCTTTCTTTCCAGACAATTATTTTTAGTATTCGTAGATGGTCCGTGATATTTTAATACCAGTTTCGGGTAGAGTTGTACTTGATATTGTCGTACTTGTTTTTGGACAAGTTATCAGATTATGTCTTCCGCATGTATTTAATCATTATTAATATTTCACTGTTGATCGCATGTTGATTTAGACTGTTAAAAGGGGCTAAATAAAAGAGTTAGTGAATCTATAATACTGGGCTTGCCTAGCTTTCACGAGTAGGCGCCATGATAACTCCAGAGGGTGAAAAATCTGGGTCGTGACAAGTTGGTATTAGAGCTCTAGGTTATATAGGTCTCACAATTCACGGACAAGCTTAGTAGAGTTTGAGGGATCGGTATGGAGACATCTATATTTATCACCCAGAGGCTACAAAGTTAAGAAAAACTTCACATTTATTCTTTCTTGTAGTGCGGTTTGGTTTCTCAATGCTAATTGAATTTCTACTCTGTTCTTTCGCAAATGGCGAGGACACGCGCTTCCTCATCCACCGATCAGCAACCAAAGCCCCCAGCAGCAGCTCCCACGAGGGGTAGAGGGCGAGGCCAAGGTAGGGGCAGAGCTCAGCCTAGAGCAACAGCACTAGTGGCGGAGCCTCAGGTTGACTTTGATGATTAGGTTCCGGCCCAAACAATTCTGGTGGGCCCAACTCAAGTCCAAGAGGGGTTTATTGCTACCAGTACTCCAGGATGCTCTGGTCCGTATAGTGGGCCTTATGGAGAGTGTCACCCGGGCAGGCATGCTTCCTGTAGCACCAGCGGTCTCTTAGGCCAGATGAGGAGCTAGGGGAGAAGCTACTTTGGTTGAAGGGTGATCAACTGACCACCCTTCGCCGAAAATTTATACTACATATAAGGTAAAATATTACTATTTATTGATTAAAATAAACTTTGAACACCCTTGTATAGCCACTGGCAAAGGGTGTTCAAAATTTTAACACCCTTATTGAATTTCCTGGTTTCGCCACTTGGAGGAGCCTAGACTCCTGCTACTCGCACTCCGGAGCAGATGGCCCCCCAGTTTCAGACTCCAGCAACTCAACCAGTTGGAGCAGTTCAGCCGGGTGTGGTAGCTCAAACCGGTGATAGAACAGCTATGTCTGTCGATACTTTGTGGAGATTGGACAGGTTCACCAAGCTCTTCACTACTACATTCAGCGGTGCATCTTCTGAGGATCCCTAGGATTATCTAGACAAATGTCATGAGGTTCTTAAGAACATGTGGATAGTGGAGACCAATGGGGTCGACTTTGCTACTTTCTACTTGTCTGGATCCGCCAAGACTTGGTGGAGAGATTATTGTTTGGCTAGACCAGCCGGATCACCAACTTTAACTTGGGAGCAGTTTACTCAGCTATTTTTGGAGAATTTTCTCCCTATCACTCAGAGAGAGATCTATCGGAGGCAGTTTTAGCGTCTCCAATAGGGTTCTATGATCGTTACTCAGTATAAGACCAGATTCATCGAGTTGTCCCGTCATGCTCTTATCATACTTCTCACCGAGAGAGAGAGAGGGTGAGGAGGTTCATTAATGGACTTATTCAGCCGATTCAACTTCAGATGGCTAAGGAGACAGGGAGTGAGATTTCCTTTCAGGAGGTGGCCAATGTAGCCAAGAGAGTAGAGATGGTTCTGTCGCAGGGAGGTGGTTAGGGGTCTGACAAGAAGCCATTTCATTCAGGCAGATTCAGTGGTGCCTCGTCTGGAGGTAGGGATTCGTATGGTAGAGGCCATCTTCCTAGGCCGTTTCAGTCAGCACTTCAGGTTTCTCACGGTGCTTTAGGTGGTTGTGGTTCTCATATGCAGTATTTTGATCAGCATCCCTACAGTGCACCACCAGCTCTTATTAGTGCACCACCGCTCCAGAGTTTTCGGGGTGGTCATTCAGGTCGCCAGGGTCAGTCTCAGTTTCCTCAACCACATCACTCAGGTGGATGCTGTGAGTGTGGTACGTATGGTCATATCCGGAGAACTTGTTCGAGATTGGTGTGTACTCAGTTGCAGTAGCAGGGTTCTCGTGCTATGGTTCAGGCACCAGGTTTCCACCTCCCACTCTGCCAGCTAGGGATGGGGGTAGAGGTGCTAGAGGTGGAGGTAGAGGTATTAGAGGTGGAGGTCAGGCAGCTAGAGGTGGAGGCCAGCCAGCAGTAGGCCTTCCCAGAGATGTAGTTCAGGGTGGTGGGCCCCAGCCCAGATGTAATGCTCTTCCAGCCAGGCTTGAGGCTGATGCTTTCGAAGAAGTTATCACATGTATTGTTCTGGTTTATAGTAGAGATGCTTTAGTCCTATTTGATCCAGGGTCTACATACTCCTATGTGTCATCTTATTTTGTACCGTATCTGGTCATGCCTAGTGATTCCTTAAGTGCCCCTGTATTTGTGTATATACTGGTAGGTGATTCTATTGTGGTAGATCGAGTCCATCGTTCGTGTATAGTGGTGATTGGGGGTCTTGAGACTCGTGTAGATTTGTTACTTCTTGACATGGTTGATTTTGATGTCATACTGTGGATGGACTGGTTATCACCTTACCACGCTATTTTGGACTGTCATGTCATGACTATGACCTTAGCCTTACCGGGTTTACCTTATTTAGAGTGTAGAGGGACTCCTGGACATTCTACCCGTAGTGTTATCTCTTATGTGAAGGCTCGGTGTATGGTCAAAAAGGGGTGTTTGGCCTATTTGGCATATGTTCGTGATTCTATCGTCGAGGTCCCTTCTATTAATTCTGTGCCTATTGTTCATGAGTTCCCTGAGGTATTTCCTTCAGACCTACCGAGTATGCCACCCGACAGGGATATTGACTTCTGCATTGACTTGGCTCTGGGCACTCAACCCATTTCTATTTCACCGTATCGTATGGCCATGCCTGAGTTGAAAACGTTGAAGGAGCAGTTGCAAGACTTGATTGAAAAAGGTTTCATTAGACCAAGTGTTTTACCTTGGGGTGCGCCAGCGTTATTTGTTAAGAAGAAGGACAGATCGATGAGAATGTGCATAGATTACCGGCAGTTGAACAAGGATACAATTAAGAATAAGTATCCATTGTCAAGGATTGATGATTGGTTTTATCAGCTTCACAATGCCAAGGTATTTTCAAAGATTGACTTGAGATCTGGCTACCATAAGTTGAGGATTAGGGCATCCGATGTCCCTAAGACAACTTTCCCCACTCGGTGCAGGCATTATGAGTTCTTGGTGATGTTATTCGGGTAGACAAATGCCCCAGCAACTTTTATGGATTTGATGAACCGTTTAGGCCTTACCTGGATTCATTTGTGATAGTCTTCATTGATGATATTTTGATCTATTCCCGCAGACGGGAGGAGCATGAGCAGCATCTTAGGGTAGTTCTTCAGACTTTGATGGATAGTCAATTGTATGCTATGTTTTCAAAGTGTGAGTTCTGGTTGAGTTTAGTTGCATTCTTGGGTCATGTTGTATCAGTAGATGGTATTCAGGTGGATCCGAAGAAGATAGAGGCAGTCAAGAACTGGCCTAACCCACATCAGCTATAGTGATCCGGAGTTTCTTGGGTTTGGCAAGCTACTATCGTCGGTTTGTGGAGGGGTTTTCATCTATTGCAACCCCGATGACTAGGTTGACCCAGAAGGGTGCCCAATTCAGGTGGTCGGACGAGTGTGAGGCGAGCTTTCAAAAGCTCAAGACAGCTTTGACTACGACACCGTTGTTGGTTTTACCCACAGGTTCAGGGCCTTACACAGTTTATTATGATGAATATCATATTGGACTTGGTGCGGTGTTGATGTAGGATGGCAAGGTCATTGCCTATGCTTCGCGGCAGTTGCAAATTCATGAGAAGAACTATCTAGTTCATGATTTGGAGTTGGGAGCCATTGTTCGCGCGTTGAAGATTTGGAGGCATTATCTGTATGGCATGGCATGTTAGGTGTTCACGGATCACAAGAGTCTACAGTACTTGTTCAAGCAGAAGGAGCTAAATTTTAGGTAGAGAAGGTAGTTGGAGCTATTGAAACACTATGATATCACCATCTTATATCATCCGGGAAAGGCCAATGTGGTGGTCGATGCTTTGAGTAGGAAGTCAGCCAGTATGGGCAGTCTTGCTTATATTCCGGTCGGTAAGAGGCCGCTTGCTTTGGATGTTTAGACTTTGGCCAATCAGTTCGTAAGGTTGGATGTTTCTAAGCCCAGTCGTGTGTTAGCTTGCACAGTCGTTCGTTCTTCTTTATTGGAGCGTATTTGAGATCGGCAGTATGATGATCCTCATTTGTGTGTCCTTAGGGACACGGTGCAGCACGGAGGTGCCAAGCAGGTTATCTTAGGAGATGATGGAGTTCTAAGATTGCAGGGTCGAGTTTGTGTGCCTAATGTGGATGGACTCCGAAAGTTGATTTTAGAGGAGGCCCATAGTTCCATATACTCTATTCATCCAGGTGCCGCTAAGATGTATCAGGATTTGCGGCAGCATTATTGGTGGCAGAGAATGAAGAAGGACATTGTTTCACATGTGGCTCGATGTTTGAACTATCACCAGGTTAAGAACGAGCATCAAAGGCTCGGTGGTTTGTTCCAGAAGATTGAGGTTTCTGAGTGGAAGTGGGAGAGTATCACTATGGACTTCGTTGTTGGACTCCCACAGACTAAGAGGAAGTTCAATGTAGTGTAGGTTATTATTGATAGGCTGACCAAGTCAGCACATTTCATTCCTGCGGTAATCTCCTATTCTTCCGAGAGGTTAGCTGAGATCTATATCCGGAAGATTATTCGTCTTCATGGTGTGCCCATGTCTATCATTTCGGATCGAGATACACAGTTTACCTCATATTTCTGGAGAGCCGTTCAGCGAGAGTTGGGCATACGGGTTGAGTTGAGAATAGAGTTTCATCCTTAGATGGACAGGCAGTCCGAGCGGACAATTCAGATTTTGGAAGATATGCTCCGAGCTTGTGTCAATGACTTTGAAGGCTCGTGGGATCAGTTTTTGGCTCTAGCAGAGTTTGCCTACAACAACAGCTACCAGTCGAGTATCCAGATAGATCTTTATGAGGCTTTGTATGGTAGGCGGTGCCGGTCGCCGGTTGGATGGTTTGAGCCGGGAGAGGCTCGGTTGTTGGGTACAGATCTAGTACAGGATGCCTCGGACAAGGTCAAGATTATTCAGGATAGGCTTCGTACAGCTCAGTCCAGGGAAAAGAGTTATGCCGACCGTAAGGTTCGTGATTTAGCTTTCATGGTCGACGAGCGAGTATTGCTTCGAGTATCTCCTATGAAGGGCGTGATAAGATTTGGGAAGAAGGGCAAGCTTAGCCCTAGGTTCATTGGCCCATTTGAGATTCTTGATCGAGTGGGAGAGGTGGCTTATAGACTTACGTAGTTGCCGAGCTTATCAGCCGTGCATCCAGTGTTTCATGTTTCCATGCTTCAGAAGTATCACATCGATCCTTCTCACACGTTAGATTTCAGCACTGTCCAGTTGGACAAGGACTTGTTTTATGAGGAGCCAGTGGCTATTCAAGAATGGCAGGTTCGTCAGTTGAGATCAAAGAATTTTCCTTCTGTTCGTGTTCAATGGAGAGGTCAGCCTATTGAGGCATCGACCTGGGATTCCAAGTCCGACATGCGGAGCCATTATCCCCATCTTTTCCCCGACTCAGGTACTTCCTTCTTATGTACGTTCGAGGACGAACAGTTGTTTTAGAGGTGGAGAATGTCCCAAAAGGTCATCACTTGTTTTAGAAATAAATTCGGCATTCCAAGGCCTTAAAAACCTTTTTCAGCACTACCTCGAATTACGTGCACAGTCCGGGCGTGTAGCCGGAAAGCCATTAAGTGAAAATCTGTGAAAAAATGATGAATTTTGACTTTAAAAAGAATTTAAGTTGACTTCGGTCAACATTTTGGGTAAACGGACCCGTACCTGTGATTTGACGGTCCCGGAGGGTCCGTAGAAAATATGGGACTTGGGCGTATGCTCGAAATCGAATTCTGAGGTCCCAAGCCCGAGAAATGATTTTTTATAGAAAATTGTTTTCTGGAATATTTATGAGTTTTTGAAAATGAAATGTGTTTAATATTTGATGGTATCGGGCTCGTATTCTGGTTCCGGAGTGCGGTACAGGTCTTATATGTGATTTAAGATGAGTCTGTGAAATTTGGTAGTAAACGGACTTAAAACGACGTGAATTAGACCGTATTTGAGAAAATTGGAAAATTTTGAAGTTCATAGGTGATTTCATGATTTTGATGCTAAATTCATAGTTGTTGATGTTATTTTGACGATTTGATCGCACGAGCAAGTCCGTAGGGTGTTTTTGAGGTAGTGTACATGTTTGGTTTGGAGCCCCGAGGGCTCGGGTGAATTTCGGATAGGTCTCAGAATGTTTTTGAACTTAAGAAAAATTGCAGAACTGTTGTTTCTGATGCACAGTCCCTCTGTGCTTCACGATCACGAAGCCTATCACGCGATCGCGAAAGGGAAAGTTGGGCCGGGGTGAAATTTTTCTATGCGAACGCGAGGTAAGGGACGCGAACGCGGAGCCCTAGGGGGTTGCTCTACGCGAACGGGACCCATTTCCCTCGAACGCGTAGTGTAAATGGGGGGTTGGTCTGGGGAAATGATCGTTTTTCTACGCGAACGTGTGCACAGGCCCACAAACGCGAAGGTCAGGGAGGCCAACCTTTTGCGAACGCGTAAGAGGACTCGTGATCGCGTAAGTCCACGTTTGGTAGCTCTTTGCGATCGCGACAGTGTTCATGCGAACGCGATGAACACTGTCGCCCAGTCATTTAAACAGTGACAGAAACAGGATTTAACCTAAAATTCATAACTTCTTCTTCCAAACTCCAAATTGGGAGACTTTTGAAAGAGAACCTCATCACAAATTCATAGGTATGTAATCTAAGATTCATTTTCTTCAATTTCCATTAACACCCATTAGATTTCTAGGCCTAAATCATGTTCTTAAGGGTAGAAAATTAGGGATTTGGGTAGAGTTAGGGCTTTTGGTATAAATGGAATTTATACCTCGTTTTGGGATCGGATTTCGAAACTAATTACATATTCGGGATCGTGGGTGAATGGGTGATTGGGTTTTGGTCCGAACCTCGTGTTTTGACCAAGCGGGCCCGGGGTCGATTTTTTACTTTTTCGGAAGAATGATGGGAAATCTATAATTAATCATTGGAATTGAATTGTTTTGCATTTATTGATGTTATTAAGTCGGTTATGTCTAGATACAATTGACTTAGAGACAAATTCAAAAGGAAAAGCGGTGTTTGAGACTTGAGTTGGTCGTAGAAGTTCGACGTAAGTGTATGGTCTAACCTTAGCTTGAGGGATTAGGAGTTGTGTCCTATTAGCTACGTGTTACTTGTCGAGTATGATGTATAGGCATGGTAACGAGTATCTATACGTTGGTGTCAAGCATGACTATGAGTCTTAAATTGAAATTGTTGTGTTCTTAACAAATACTATGAATGCCTAAGTTGTTGATTCTCTTTGTTGAGCATGGATTATGATTATTCTCGTGAAAATTACTTATGATTGTGTATTGGTGCTAGTTGAGGAAGTTAGATGTTGGAACAAATTTGGTTATAGCTGACTTTCCCTTGCTAGGACGTATTTACTTATACTGTCAATTTACCTTGCTGGGATAGTGCTGTTTCTTTATTGATCCCTTGCCGGGACTCCCTTTGTGATTGGAGTTGAACTGTATATGTGGATCGGGTTGCACACCGCAACAATATTAAATTTGGATCGGGTTGCATGCCGCAACAATAATATGATTGGATCGGGTTGCACGTCGCAACAATAATAAATGATATGGATCGGGTTGCATGCCACAAAAATGTTTTATGATTTGGATCGGGTTGCGCACCGCAACAATAGATAATAAAAGTGCGTAATGGTTGGTTACGAGTTCCTTATTCTTTTGTTGTGAATTCTAAATTGTTCTTTATGTTTTCTCTTAAATTACTGTTGGAAAATGATATTCCCCCGCAGCATGTCCCCCTCCCATCTTTACTTGCTTACTTCTATTTTATTATCTGCTGTATATTATATAACTACACAGATTTCTTTGGTAGTCTGGTCCTAGCCTCATCACTACTTCGCCGGGGTTAGATCAGACACTTACCAGCAGATGTGGTCGGTTGTGTTGATACTACACTCTACACTGTGTGCATATCCCAGAGCGGCAGCTTTTGGACCATAGCTTCTGGTGGCTGCCTTTAGTCCAGTCAGAGATCCCGAGGTAGTCTTGCAGGTGTCCACGGGCCCCGACGTTCTCTTCTATCTTTATATTCTATTTTCATTTACTTCAGAGACAGATTGTATCTTTCTTTCCAGACAATTATTTGTAGTATTCGTAGACGGTCCGTGATATTGTGACACCGGTTCCGGGTAGAGATGTACTTGATATTGTCGTACTTGTTTTTGACCAAGTTATCAGATTATGTCTTCCGCGTGTATTTAATTATTGTTAATATTTCACTGTTGATCGCATGTTGATTTAAACTGTTAAAAAGGGCTAAATAAAAGAGTTAGGGAATCTATAATACTCGGCTTGCCTAGCTTTCACGAGTAGGTGCCATCACGACTCCCGAGGGTGTGAAATCCGGGTCGTGACATGCAACTGAGAGGGTAAGGACGTAGTAGTCCCCAGGCCTGAGGATGCCATTACTACCCATGTGGAGGTGTATCTAAGTGTTTACACTTTCCATTCGCATTAGGCTCGGTGGACCCGATTATCTTGGATTTTTTCAAGAGGTACAAAGTATGTCTCTATCAGATCAATTTGTCACTATGGAGGATCGTGATCCTTCTTCGTTACTTTGTGAACAAGACAGAATCCCGTTGATTCACCACCAATCACCTAGTACGCGTATATAGTCCCCAAATATTTTGAGGGGACTAATAAAGCTTACACGCTGGGCCAGCAAACCCACATTTCAAGTATCGATAAAGACAAGGATCGAGAGTGGTTGGAATTCTTCGTTCGGGTGAAGACCAAAGACTTGATATCCCTCGAGTTCATGCGATACTCCGAGAAGTCGAATGCATCTCGTAAGTACAATTTCTTCTCTTTTCTTTTTACAGGTTTGCCTATGACAACCAAACTTAGACCTTTAGAAGGAAATGGGACACTCCCTCATTTGTTGATCCCTCTGCTTTGGGGCAGCTCGGGGCTCCAATAGGGCAAAAGAGAAAAAGAAGAAAAGGAAGGCTCCGGGCTCCCCGAGTTCGTAGTGAAGCCCAAAAAGATATTGGCTCATAAGCCAAAGAGAGGCTCTAGTTCCCGAGCACCAGAGTCGGATTCACTTCTTTGGCTCAGGGATGAGCCCAAAGAAGATGATATTTTTGTGGCCAATGGGCCAATCTCTCCCAAAGGGTAGGCAACAGCTGAGGGGGAGATGTTGGAGGCCGATCTCCCTCAGGTTCGGGAGATCGATGTGGAGACGGGGGATGAGACCCCCCGGGATGTCAGCTCTGCTCTCCTGGTATAATAGAGATTTCAGGGTTGCCCTCATACACCAATTCAATGCTCTAGGAGGCCCTAGCGGTGAAGGAGAGGTCCAACAAAGGGCTCATGAAGCGGACGATCACCTTCATTCCTTTTTCAACAGTGTGGATTCAGCCATTTTGGAAGATTTCTCTGGGTTGGTCGACCCGGAAGTGATGAGGAAGGATCCGTCTTCAGAAGTCGGCGGGCTGAATTCGAGCCCAAAGTTACCCACTCAGTTCCCCGCCCCGATTATGGATCTCGGCCGCAAGAGGTCATTAATCATCATTGTCCCCAAAGAAGCCCTGGTTATTTCTGCTGCTGTGGGAGTGGCGAGCTACCTCCGATGCTTGGTGACTGAGAAGGACCAGGTGAAGATAAATGAGGTGGATGTGCCGTGCCTTTTCAGTGAGGCACAACATCGGGTAGACCCTTTGAACATTTACTTAGGTTTTATACTTCACATGTTTTTCACCCTTTTGTAGGCCTCCATACTTCATCACGAGAGCTTTTTTTGGTATCAGACTGAGATCAACCAGCTCGAGCTCGAGGTTAAGGAGCTTGCCTAGAAAAGGGATATGTATAAGCTTCTTAGTGAGCAGCACGAAGAGCCCATCAAGGATTTTCAGGCCGACCTGGATGGGGCTTAAAAGGAGGCTTCGACCCAGAGGTGGGAACATGCTGATTTGGTCGAAAAGGTAAGAGTTTTTGAAGTTAGAAATGAGGACTTAGCCATGGGGACTAACGACCAAACCTTTTATGTTCAGCAAAAGATCGATTGGATTGACCAACTCCGAGCTGAAACTAGCATGGATTTCCTCAAGGGTTTCCCACCGGGATTTGCACCGAGCATATTCATTGTTTCTGCTCTCCCGATCGAAAGCCCCTCTCAACTTAGCTCGAGTGTCGGCAGCATCTTTTAAAAAGACGACCACTTTCTTATCAGCCTTAGATCGAATCTCTTTAGCTTCAGCTCGGGTGTCCACAACCTCAGCCTTCATCTTCAAAAGGTCAGACTCGAGCCTTGCAATCCTGCTCGTCTGGACCGAGCTGATTTCACGAGCATTCCGGAGTTGCACCCCGAGGGCAGAAGCCTTGGACAAAGCATTCTTCTTGGCCGCAATATGGGCATCTATCTGAGCCTTTAGCTCATTACACTCATACTTGGCCTGGACAACCTCACCCCAAAGGCGTTCCAGGTCCTCCGTCTTGCTCTGCAACTGAAATATCAAAATATTAGTCTCTGAGGATAGAAGAAAAAGCAAGTATTCCCTCGAAGCAAAGGTTACATGTTTCTTGAGGTGGCTTTCATAGTTCAGGCTTCGATTCGCCTCGTACCGAAGGTGTCTCAATTCCTTTCCCCTTAAATCACAAAGAAGCCTGAGGGATTTCTCCCCATCCAAGGCTTTCCTCAACCTGGCTTCACAGCGGAGCAGATCGGACTTGAGCTTGTCAAAGGCCTATGAAAAGGAAGCTCAATGAGAAAATGAAAATGAAAAACCAACAAACCAACAAAATCAATCAAAACTCACCACAGAACAGAGCCGCTGAGCCTCCTCAAAGTTTGATTGTGCATCTAGTGGCCTGGTCTCATCGGCCCTAGTTAAACTACACTTGGTGGGGATATGATCGCTCGAGACCCCACTTGATTTATGCGGCGGCATAAAATCTTTATCCCTTGAAGTACCTTCGACAGGAGAAGAAGATGGCAGTAGAAAATCTTTATCCCTCAACATACCTTCGACGGGAGAAGAAGATGGCAGCAGAAAATATTTATCCCTCGAAGTACCTTTGACGGGAGAAGAATAAGGAGACAAGGGAGGAACCATTGTTCCGATGCTAGAAGCCTCGTGTGTCGTAGGCTCAATTGATACATCTTTTTTGAACCTCCAAGCGGGGCTTGCCTCGCTATGAGCGCCCTCGTCCTTTGAGGATTCCTTCTGTTTGTTATCTTTCTTCGGCTCCAAAGCCGACGATCCTTCCTCCTCTCCGAGGGGGCATGGTCTCATCTCAGAAAATTCTCCAATACCTGTGGTGACGGAGTTAATACACATAAAAGAAATTACCTTTCAAAGGAAATAAACCACACAGCATGTACCGTGGTGTTTGGCCTCCCATCTGCCTTTGGACAGATCTCGCCACTTACGCTCATCGTAAGTCGAGCAAGCTACTATTTTTCGAGTCTAATCTGCGAGGTCGGGGACCTCGTATGGCAGCCACGGGATTGTTGTAGAGAAGGGGAGGAAAACATCTTTACGGAGTTTACCTCCACCATGAACAAAAACGATAAAAGCACAAGTGTACCACTTATGTGTGAAATTCCATTTCTCAGGAAATGGCAGGAACTCTGTAGGGATAATATCGACAGTCCGCACTCGGACAAATCGACTCATCCACCCTCGATCCCTATCTTCTTCATTGCTGGCAACAAAGGGCCGAGTGGATTGACGTTGTAGGGTAATCAGGCCTCGATAATGCAAGGGCCGGTACAATCTAATAAGATGGCTGAGGGTGAACTCGAGCCTGGATTTATCTGCAAAGTACCTTATCATCAACACTATCCTCCAAAATGACGGGTGAACCTGTGCCAGGGTAACCCGACATCTTCTACAAAATTCGAGCACGACCCTATCGAGAGGGCCCAATGTAAAGGGGTACGTGTATACATTCAAAAACCCCTCTACATGATCCATGATGCTCTCTTCCATGGAAGGTACCTGTAGTACCACCTTTTCACCCCATCCACAGTCTCTCCTTACCGCCTTGAGGTGTTCCTCTCCTATTGATGAGATAAACCTCGATTCATGCTACTGATGGCCCTGAATGTTGGATGGTCTCTCTAACGTAAAATCCCTCCTCGAGACAAAGCATCTCGAGGTTAGCTCACCGGACGTTGGCGGTGTACCACCGACCGAGCGGGAAGCAGAGGCAGAACTCTCCTCTTCTTGGTGAATGGATTTTGGTGTAGCAGCAATAACTATGGTGAAACGAGGAAAAGGAAACGAAAACTTAGGCAAAAGATTCGAATTAAAATAGTGAAAGAACTGATGCAAAGAAGAAAAGCTCTACAAGAAGGATAGTTGATCAAAATAGCAAAGTCCTCAAATGATAGGAAAGCAAGCTCATATATAGGGCAAGCAGCGACTATTCGCCTACTCTGAAGGCCAATTAATTTTGACTAGGCCATTATCACTTTTTAGGGAAGTGTACCGGTGGGACCACCTCGGTCACTTCATGACCATGCCATATGAATGACACCGTCATACAGAGTTTAAGGGGTCAAGATTCCCATATCGATCTAGCCTCGAGATGGTGCCCGATCTTGAGGATCTTTGTTACTATAACTATGGGTTCTAATGAGCCATCGATATCACTCTGGCCTCGATTTGGTTCCCGATCTCGAGGATCTCTGTCACTGCAAATGGGCTCTAAAAAAGTAGCCTCAAGATGGTACCCAATCTCAAGGATCTCGGTTACTCCAAGTATGGGCCCCAAAGAGCCGACGTCAAAATTCAAAGATTAAATTTGCATGAGCACTAAAAATAAAATTTGAAGGCATGAGGCAAAGAAATATTTTTAATGGGCTGACGTCATAATGGGAGTATCGAGGAGGCAAATATTCAAGACCGTTTCTTATCATTTCACTCTAAGAAATGCGGGGACTATCTATATACGGCTAAAATCGGAGAGTCCGATTTTTTGATCATTATGACATTCCACGGCTCGTCTTCAGAAGGCCTAAGGCACAGCTCGAGGTTTGACCCTGAGGGTTCCCAATGCCCAACCTCGGGGTAACGTAAATTGATGACTATCTTGGATAAGTGGGAAGTTCCCAAGGCACGTGCTCAAAGCTGACAACGCCTGCAAACATAGTATAAGTACGTACCGTGACATTAAATAGTTGTACCAACTGTAAATCTTGGTAATAAATGCATATGTACTATGTTGGGATTCCCCCTCCTATATAAAGGGGGCCCTTATTATTTTTTTCACACATGATATTCAATACAAGAACATTCTCTACTCTCTAACCTAAACATTCTCCATTGTCTCTACTTTGATTTATTGCTTACATTTATTGTGTTTCATTGATTGTTCTTAATTTATCATTCATTATTGATCATAAAGAGATATCATCAAGGCTCTCAAAATTGTAAGTCCTTCATTGGTCGATCCTAGTCTAGCGTATAGCTCGACCTCGAGGCCCGACATAGTCTAGCTCGATGCCCTAATTCTCTGCCATTTGGTTTGCATAACATATTATCTTCAAGCTCTTATCTCTTTTTCTCAGATCACACTTAGCATCTATTTCTTAACAACTAGTACTAAAATGGATCACGTATTTTTAGAACCACAAAATCAAACTAATTTCAACTACCATTTTCAAGGTAAACAAGGATCGAGTGGGGTTTCTTTCACTACCTTCCAGTTTCGAGGAGCAGCCTATCAGTGGTGGTGTACTTATGAGTTAGACAGCCCAGCTGAGGCAGCTTCCCTTACATGGACCTAGTTTTTAGATATGTTTTTGAGGGAGTATGTTCCTCGGAGCCTTAGGGATGCATGGCGCGCAGAGTTTGAGCATTTGCGCTAGGGTACTATGATTGTTTCGGAGTATGCTGTCCGTTTCACTGACTTGGC
The DNA here is from genome assembly GCF_000715075.1 of Nicotiana tabacum. Classification (NCBI taxonomy): domain Eukaryota; kingdom Viridiplantae; phylum Streptophyta; class Magnoliopsida; order Solanales; family Solanaceae; genus Nicotiana; species Nicotiana tabacum. Next base: position 107,485,721 of record NC_134090.1, read on the forward strand.
TAGGCATGCACCAGCCTTGGTTTCTACAGTTCGTGAGAGAGTTTGCTAGTTTATTGAGGGACTCATTCCTAGCATCAGGTCTAGCATGGCTCGGGAGTTAGAGATAGATATTTCTTATTAGCAGGTGGTGAGCATTGCTAGGAGAGTAGAGGGTATGCATGCTCGGGATAGAGAGGAGAGGGAGGTTAAGAGGTCTCGAGAGTCAGGCCATTATTCTGGTGCCCGTGCCCCAGGTGCAGTTCGTCATGGTAGGGGTTATATGAGTCGCCTCATTCATTCATCTCTTCCAGCAGCCATTGGTGTTCCCGCTCCTCCTAGACCTTATGAGCCTTATTATGTACCTCCAGTATCTAGTGCGCCTCCTGCACTGGATGCTTTTAGTGGTCAGTCCAACAGACCTAGCTAGTCACAGCTACCACATCCTCCCAGAGCTTTTTTTGAGTGTGGCGACACATGTCATATGGTGAGGGATTGCCCCAGACTTAGGAGGGGTACACCTCCACAAACTTCTCAACCATAGCATGGTCCGTAGAGTTCCCAAGCTATGATCACAGCACCAGTTGCTAACTCACCTGCCCAGCCAGCTAGAGGTGGAGGGCGGGGAGGTAGAGGTCGCCCTAGAGGGGGAGGTCAGGCCAGATATTATGCCCTTCCTACCCGTATTGAGGTTGTCACCTTTGATTCTGTCATCACAAGTATTGTTCTGGTTTGTCATAGAGATGCATCGGTTTTATTCAATCTGGGCTCCACTTATTCTTATGTGTCCTCTTATTTTGCCCTGCATTGGGCGTATCTTCGGATTCTTTGAGTTTCCATGTTTATGTTTCTACTCCTGTAGGAGATTCTCTTGTTCTGGACCAAGTTTATCGATCGTGTTTGATTACTCTTAGTGGTTTTGAGACCAAAGCTAATTTATTATTGCTCAGCATGGTAGATTTTGATGTTATCTTGGGCATGGACTGGTTGTCGCCCCATTATGCTATTCTTGATTGTCACGCCAAAATTGTGATGCTGGCTATGCCAGGTGTACTGCTAGTAAAGTGGAGGGGTACTTTAGATCACACTCCCAGTAGAGTTATTTCATTTCTTAAGGCTCAATGAATGGTTGAGAAGGGGTGTGACACGTATCTATCTTATGTGAGAGATGTCAATATTGATACTCCTACAATTGATTCAGTCCTAGTAGTGAGGGATTTTCCTGATATGTTTCCAACTAATCTTCTGGGTATGCCACCCGATAGAGTTATTGATTTCGGCATTAATTTGTTGTCGGGCACTCAACCCATCTTTATTCCTCCTTATCGTATGGCTCCTCCTGAGTTGAAGAAGTTGAAGGATCAGTTACAGGAATTGCTTGACGAAGGTTTTATTCGGCCCAGTGTATCACCTTGGGGTGTTCCTGTCTTGTTTGTGAAGAAAAAGGATGGTTCTATGTGTATGTGCATTGATTATCGTCAGTTGAACAAAGTTATAGTGAAGAACTGGTATCATCTACCTCGTATTAATGATCTATTTGACCAGTTACAGGGTGCACGAGTGTTTTCTAAGATTGACTTGCATTTAGGTTATCATCAATTGAAGATTTGGAGCCAGATATCCTGAATGTTGCTTTCAGGACTCGGTATAGTCATTACGAATTCCTTGTTATGTCATTTGGGATGACAAATGCCCCAGCGGCCTTTATGCATTTGATGCACAGCGTGTTTCGGCCATATCTTGACTCTTTCGTCATTGTCTTTACTGATGATATTCGGGTATATTCCCAGAGTCGGGAAGATCATGAGCAGCACCTGAAGACAGTGCTTCAGACTTTGAAAAAAGAAATTATATGCAAAGTTCTCGAAATGTAAATTTTGGTTGGATTCCGTGGCATTCTTGGGTCACGTGGTATCGAATGAAGGGATCAAGGTGGATCCGAAGAAAGTGGAAGCAGTGTAGATTTGGCCCAAACCATCCTCAGCTATAGAGATCCGTAGTTTTCTTGGCTTAGCGGGTTATTACCATATATTTGTTGAGGAATTTTCATCTATTGCAGCACTTATGACCAGGTTGACCCAGAAGGGTGCTCCATTCCAATGGATGGAAGAGTGTGAGTAGAGCTTTCATAAGCTCAAGACAGCTTTAACTACAGCTCCAATATTGATATTGCCAACAGGTTCAAGGTCTTATACCATCTATTATGATGCCTCGAAGATTGGCCTTGGAGCGGTATTGATGCAGGACGGTAGGGTGATTGCCTACACGTCCAGACAGCTGAAGGTGCATGAGAAGAATTATCATGTCCATGATCTTGAGTTAGCTGTTATTGTTCACGCCTTGAAGATCTGGCGTCATTATTTGTACAATGTTTCTTGTGAGATTTATACTAATCACCGGAGTTTGCAGCATTTGTTCAAGCAGAAGGACCTTAATTTGCGCTAGAGGGGGTGGTTAGAGTTGCTAAAGGACTATGATATCACTATCTTATATCACCCAGGAAAGGCCAATATGGTGGCCGATGCTTTGAGTCATCGGGCGAAGAGTTTGGGAAGTTTGGCTTATCTACCAGCAGCGGAGAGGCCCATGGTGATGGATGTTCAGGCCTTAGCCAGCCAGTTTGTGAGATTGGATCTTTCAGTGCCCAGTAAGGTTCTAGCTTGTGTGATTTCTCGGTCTTCCTTGTTTGATCGTATCAGAGAGCGTTAGTATGATGACCCTCATTTGCGCGTCCTCAAGGACAAGGTTCTGCATGGTGATGCCAGAGATGTGACCATTGGCGGTGGCAGGGTATTGAGGATGCAGGGTCGGGTATGTGTACCCAATTTTGATGGTCTTCGGGAGATGATTCTAGAGGAGGCCCACAGTTCGCGATATTCCATCCATCCGGGTGTCGCGAAGATGTACCAGGATTTGAGATAGCACTATTGGTGGAGGCGGATGAAGAAGGATATAGTTGGGTTTGTAGCTCGGTGCCTCAATTGTCAGCAGGTAAAGTATGAGCACCAGAGACCGGTGGTTTGCTTCAGTAGATAGAGATTCCAGAGTGGAAGTGGGAGTGGATCACCATGGACTTCGTAGTTGGACTCCCACGAACTTTGAGAAAGTTTGATGCCATTTGGGTGATTGTGGATTGGCTGACCAAGTCCGCGCATTTCATTCTTATGTGTACTACCTATTTTTTGGAGCAGTTGGCAGAGATTTATATCCGGGAGATTGTTCATCTGCATGGAATTATTCCAGTTTCCATCATTTCAGATAGAGGTACTGAGTTCACATCACGGTTCTGGAGGGCAGTACAGTATAAGTTGGGTACGCGGGTGGAGTTGAGCACAACATTTCACCCCCAGATGAACGAACAATCTGAGCATACTATTCAGATTCTTGAGGATATGCTTCGTGCGTGTGTGATGGAATTTGGAGGTTCTTGGGATTAGTTCTTGCCACTGGCGAAGTTTGCCTATAACAACAGTTATCAGTCCAGCATTCAGATGGCATCGTATGAGGCTTTGTATGGTAGGTGATGTAAATCCTCGTTGGGTTGGTTTGAGTCGGGTGAGGCTAGATTATTGGGCGCAGACTTGGTTCAGGACGCCTTGGAGAAGGTTAAGGTGATTCAGGATAGACTCCATATAGCCCAGTCCAGACAGAAGAGTTATGTAGACCAGAAGGTTCGCGATGTTTCCTATATGGTTGGAGAGCAGGTCTTGAATTTGGGTTTTGCCTATAAAGGGCGTTATGAAATTTGGAAAGAAAGGTAAATTGAGTACGAGGTTTATTGGCCCTTTCAAGGTATTGCGATGTATTGGGAGGTTTCTTATGAGCTTACCTTACCTCCCAGCTTGGTAGGAGTCCATACAGTATTTCATGTTTTGATGCTCCGGAAGTATCATGGCAATCCGTCGCATATGTTGGATTTCAATTCAGTCCAGTTGGACAAGGATCTATCCTATGTTGAGGAGCTAGTGGCGATATTGGACAGGCAGGTTCGAAAGCAGGTCAAAGAACATTGCATCAGTGAAGGTTCAGTGGCGGGGTTAGTCGATCGAGCAGGCGACGTGGGAGACCGAGCAGAATATGCGCAGCCATTACCTCATCTTTTCACGACTTCAGGTATGTCTCTATGCTTGTTCGACGACGAACGAATGTTTTAAGAGGGGGAAGATGTAACGACCCGGCCGGTCATTTTGAGAATTTACACCCATATCCCCTATTAACTGCTTTCCCCGTGTTTATTTCTGCTATTGTGAGTTGCCGGGAGGATTCGTTTGGAGTTTTGGAGTGTTTGGGATACTTAGTCCCTAAATGAGAGCTTAAGCTTTAAAATTTGGGTCGTAGTCGGAACAGTGTGAAGACGACCTCAGAATGGAATTTCGTCGATTCTGTTAGCTCCGTTGTGTGATTTCGGGCTTAGGGCATGTTTGGATTGTGTTTTGGAGGTCTGTAGCTTATTTAGGCTTGAAATGCCGAAAGTTGAATTTTTGAAGTTTTCGAATTGATAGTGAGATTTTGATATCGGGGTCGGAATCCAATTGTGAAAGTTGAAATAGCTTTGTAATGTTGAATGTGACTTGTGTGCAAAATTTGGGGTCAATTGGACATGGTTTGGTTGGTTTCGTCATCGGTTGTAGAATTCTTGAGATTTCAAGTTCATTAGGCTTGGATTGGAGGGTGAATCGTGGTTTTAGCATTGTTTGATGTGATTCGAGGGTTGGATTTAGTTCGTATGATGTTTCAGGATTGGTTGGCATGTTTTGTTGAGGTCCCGGGGGCCTCGGGTGTGTTTCGGATATTCAACGGGTCATTTTTGGACTTAGAAAAGTGGAAGATTTTTCTGGTGTTTTGTTGCAGAGGAATCTTTCTTCGCGTTCGCGAGAGGGGTCTCGTGTTTGCAAAGAGTATCTGGGAGAGGCATTTGAGTTGTGCTTCGCGTTCGCAAAGGTGTGGACCCTTTAGCCTACCCGTTCGCGACAAGGTCAGTGTAAGCTACGCGTTTGTGAGTGGACCCTCACATTCGTGAAAGAGGAAATTGGCCAGTGGGATTTTTGTGCATCGTGTTCGTGATAGTAGTCTCGCATTCGCGAAGAAGAACGCGTCTGGGCAGAATTTAAATTCAAAAATTGAGGGTTTGAGTTCATAACTCAAAATTTTGATTGAGAGCTCGGTAGGAGGCAAAATTTGGAGAGATTTTTAGAGGAAGTTTGTGGGTAATGATTCCTAACTCCTTTTTTATTATAACCCATTAATCTAAACATGAATTTACCATCTAATTTCGGATTTGGGGTGAAAAATTAGGGGGGAAATTGAGAAAAGTTCTTAGGCCTAATTTTCGGGTTTTAATCAAGATTTTGGTATTGGATTTGAGTAAATTTGGTATGGTTAGACTCGTGAGTGAATGGTTGTTCATAATTTGTGACTTTTACCCGACTCCGAGATGTGGGCCTAGGGAGGATTTTGAGCGTTTTTCCATTTTCTTACCTTAGCTTCGATTCTTTTAGCTAAACTTGTTATTTGTTGTTATATTGACATTATGATATTGATTTGATTAGATTTGGGCCACTCGGAGTTGGATACTCATGGCAAGAGCATAATTTTGGGTTGATTTTGAGCTAGTTCGAGGTAAGTGGCTTGCCTAATCTTGTGTGGGGGAATTCCCCTTAGGATTTTGGTACTGTTGTTATATGAGTGTCGTGTACGTGAGGTGACGAGTACGTACACATGCTAATTGTTGGAAAACCCCGTTTTCATCAAGTAAATATCTGTGTTTCCTTTTTGTTGAACACTACTTGTATTTAAAGCCTACTGTTTAGCTTAGGAAAGCATGCTTAAGTGACTTAACTATTCTATCTGCTTAAATTGTTTGCTTGAAATTCTGTGCAGCATGTTTAGAATAGAAATCGCTACTTTTCTTGGTACGAACTTGGATAGGACTGTAGATTCTTTCTTGAGACTATTATGTGTTTACTTTGGGACTACGGGACGATATCCCGGGAGATCCCTTGCATGTTTATTTTAGGACTATGGATCGGTATTCCGGGAGATTCCCCTATACATTTATATTTAGGACTACGGGACGACATCTAGGGAGATTCCCCTATACTGGATATTTACTTTGGGACTACAGATTGGTATTTCGGGAGATTCCCCTGCATATTTATGATTTGGACTATGGGACGATATCCCGGGAGATCCTCTGCACATTTACGTTTGGGACTACGGGACGATATCCTGGGAGATCTCCCTGTTGCTATCTCTGTGTACTGAGTATATTCTGTCTATGATTTTACTCTTTATCGACTGTTAGTATTTTCAATTATACTGTCGCACTTCATATTGTTTTAACTTGTTATATATATATATATATATATATATATATATATATATATATATATATATATAAAACCAGTAGGGCCCTGACCTTTCTCATCACTACTCGACCAAGGTTAGGCTTGGCTCTTGTTGGGTACTGCTGTGGTGTACTCATGCCCTTTCCTGCACATGTTTTTCGTGTGTAGATCCAGGTTCTTCTACTCAGCCGTTCAACCAGTAAGGTGGGCAATATCAGAGACTTCAAGTTATATCTGTCGCGTCCGCAGATCCAGAAGTCCCTCTCTATTCTCCCCTCTAGCTTTAGACTTCCTGTATTTGCTCTTGATTAGACATTCTGGAGTTAGAACACTATATAGTTTTTCTACAGCTTGTGAGTTCATGAGATTCCGGGTTTTGGGAGTTTGATTCAGTATTGAGAGTATGTATTGTATATGAGAGCGGCATTTTTAGACTCTTTTAATATGTTTTATCCGTAACTTGCAAGTTTCGTATTTCATTTCCTTTTTCCGCAATTTGTTAGGCTTACCTAGTCGTAGAGACTAGGTGTCGTCATGACAGTTCACGGAGAGAGAACTTGGGTCATGATAGTCAGACTCCGTTCGGAACCCCATAAAATGAACGCCCCATAACTACATTTGATTCTATGTTGAGGCATCAAAAACATTACATGAATGGAAATCATAAAAAGATGCTGGAAAAGTAAAGACATGGTCTTTCCAAAAAGGGAAAATTTGATATATATTCCGAAATATATTTACAATGCCCAATAAAAATAGCCTCATAATAAACAAAAAAATATGCATAAGGAAAAACAAAAACTGAAAAAGTACTAAGGCATCTACGCATGGCCTTCATTGGGGCCCGACTCATCGCCAGAACCGTCAGAGCCCTTGGCACCCTTAGGCTCATAGAGCTCCTTTTCCTCAGCCTCGAGCTTTTTTGCCTCCTCGATCTTGGCTGACAGGTCGAAACCTCAGGCATAGATCTCTTTGAGGGTCTCTCTTCAGGACAACCGCTTTACGTATTCAGCCTTTGTCTTTAGGCGGGTCTTGGCTTCCTCCACATCGGCCTTGTACTAGGACACCATTTCCTTGACATGTGTGGAGGTTGTGTCTAATTTGGACTTTAGTGCCTCATATTCTCTTTCGAGGACATCCCGTTCTACGACAGTCGAACTCAGCTGTGCTCGAAGATCATAATTCAGCTGAGACCACTTATCAGCTTTGTCCTTCGCCACCTGGAGTTGGTTCTCAATCGATGCCAGCTCCACCTTAGCAGTTTCCTTCTTCGAAGCCAGTAGGTCCATCTTGCCCTTACATAATCGGCCATGGCCTTGACTTCGTTCATCTCAACTCGGAGTTGGTCGATCAGGTCAATCTTCTATTGGACTTGCGAGGTTGTTTTGTTAGTCACCACAACTAACTCCTCATTTTTAGCTTCAAAAACCTTTACCTTTTTGACTAGGTCGTCATGTTCCCACTTTAGGATCGAGGCCTCCTTCTGAGCTTTGTCTAGCTCAGCCTGGAGGTCTATAAGGGCGTCATCTTGTTGCTCACTAAAAAGCCTATACATGTCCTTCTTCTGGACCTGTTCTTTGAGCTCGAACTCGAGCTGGATGATTTCTAAGCGGTACCGGAGGAAGCTTTCATGATGAAGCACTAAAGCCTGTAAAACAGTGGAACTAGTAAGAGACATCAAGGGAAAACTTAAATGGTATTCATGAAGGGAGTATGAAAGTGTTAGAACTTTAACTGATTTAGTGTCTGCTGCATCCCGTTAAAGAGACTTGACGTGCCCACCTCGTTCATCTTTGCATGGTCCTCCTCGGTCACCAGGTATCGGAGGTAGCTGGATACACCTACTGGAGCAGACAGGATCCGTACATCCTCTGGGACTGTGAGAACAATCATCCTCTTGCACTCAGGGTCCACACTCGGTGCAGGGAATTCCTTCACAAATCTTGGGCTCGTACTCGGCCCGTCAGCTCTTAAAGGCACGTCCTTATTCAGTATCTCTAGGTGACCCACCTCGAAGAAATCTTCCATTGTGGACATGTCCATGCCATTGAAGAAGGAGTGGAGAGGATCATCTGCACCTTGAACTCCTTCATTTGACTTTTCCTTGCCTTTTGAGGCCTCTTCAAGCATGGACTAGATATAGGAGGGCATCTCAATGATGTCTATCACACTGGTCGCCTCCTTCAGAACAGGAAAGGCTTCCCGGGAGGTCACAGCCACCATCTCCACTTTGGACTCTCGAATCGGAAGGGGATTGGCCTCGTGGACCCTTTTCTCGGTCGTCGTTTGCTCCCCGGTAGGGGTCGCTCCATGGACGAAAAAGATGTCATCTTCTTCGAGCTCATCCCTGAACTGGTGAAGTAAGCCAGAGTCCAGTATGCAGGACTTAGTATTCTTCTTGGGCTTACAATCCCAGATAGCCGCCCTCTTTTTTGTCTTCACCTCGGGATCGGGGGAACCCGAGGACTTTATTTTCCTCTTCTTCTCCTCTGCGGCATCCCTGTGATATCCCAAAACAGAAGGTTTAATGGGTAAGGATGTATCCTCGTCCCCGTCCAGCGACCTATATTCAGTGGCCTTTGGCAAACCTACGAAAGAAAGGAGAAGCTCAGCATCATGTAAGCTTGAGGCATAGTAATAACTATTCAAGGGAAAGCCCTACCATGAGAGCGGGCCTCCCATTTGCGCTTCTAAAGTTTGCGCCACGTGTGCTCATAGTATTAAATCTACTTGCAGATTCCTTTGATCCACTCCTTGAGCCGAGGGACCACTTTAGGAACCCGGGTAACAGCTGCACGACCATAAATACTAGCGATGAGAGAAGAAATGAAGGCTAGTTAACACTTAAGGAAATACTACACTTATGAGATGCATTCCACTTCTCGGGGAATGGCAGGAACTTGGAAGCGATTAGATCTTCAGTTTTTACCCGAACAAAATGCCCTTGCTAACATCGGTCTCAATCCTCATCGATGCTCGAAAAAAGGGCCTTGCTGGCTTGGCGAACAAGTTTGATTAGTCCCCTCAAAAACTTCGGGGAATATACAGGCAGGTATGTGGTCGAGGGTGAACCGAGGAGATTCGGTGTTGTTTGCAAAATGTCATAGGAGGATCACGATCCTCTAGAAGGACGGGTGGATTTTCCCGAGGCACACCTCATACCTCTTACAAAAGGCCAGGATTACTAGGTCTACTGGGCCCAGCATGAAGGAGTAAGTGTAAATACTTAAATACCCCTCCACGTGGGTAATGATATCATTCTTAGGCCCAGGGACAACAATGTCCTTGCCTTCCCATTTACAGTCCTCTTGGACTATGGGAAGGGTATCTTCAGTAATAGAGCATATATATATCCATGATCCTTCGCCTCCATCTTCTTTGGCATAGGCCTTCTCGACCTTGAAATCACCCTCGATATAACATCCCCCGGGTATGAAGCTTTACAAAGGAGGCTCTGAAAGCACCTTGGGGGCATCCACCTTGACATCTGTGATAGGGTGGGAAGATGAAGGGGTTGTTTGCTATGGTACAGACTTGGAAGTTTTTGCCATGAAGAATCTGGGAAAGTATATGAAGATTTGAAGAAGGCGTATGAAGATTCGAAGGTTAGAAATGAAAATATGAAGTTCTAGCTTGAAAATCCAAGAAACATCGTGAAGGTTTGAAGGTTAGAGATGAAGATATGAAGGTTCAAGAAGCGAGGTATCAAGATTTGAGATAGTTGAAAGCATTTATAATGTTTGAAGGTAAGAGCTAGGATCAAAAAATGAAAAAAGTGAAGAGGGTTGAAGCTTTTATAGGGGAAAATGCAATCATTACACAACGTTTCGCATTCGAAGACAACCAACAGATGATCAACATGTGTCCGAAGTCAGAATGACGCGACAGACAGGATCTTTCGGGTTGTGTGTCACCTCAGTTGAAATGTACAAAGGAAGGAACCAGGGTTCATCTGTCATTTCCCATTATTTAGGCAAACTTTCTCTCTGGGAAACGAGGGTACTATCTGTATATAGGTGAAACTGGGGTTACGCACACCTTGATTTACCGGTGGATCAAACAAGGTAAGAGTGTGAATATATAAGATCGAAATCGAAAGTGGGAACTCTTTGTATCGAGGCCCGAACAGAGTGCTCACCATCGGACCTACTGAGACAATACTCCTCGAACCCAAAACGACCTCCAAGACCTCAAAAAACATGGCAACCGACTGCACACATATAACATAGGACTGTGATATCTGCACCCAACTGGATATCACAGTGCAGATCTTGACCAATGTCGGTAATAGATCAGTAATTAATGAGAAAGGGGGATTTTATCTTTTTTAGAATTGTACTAAGGATAAACTCTTCTAATATATAAAAGAGAAGCTTTTTATTTAATAGGACACATTGTAACATGCATACCAAGGCAATACAAACTTATTTCTCTACTTTCTAGATATTGTGAAGTCTTTACTTTACTTTTGCTCTTTGTTCTCAATTGATTTCGAACCAACGACCCAACCGAGGGTGGAAACTATTGCCCAATCCAAATTCAAGCTAAGCCATAATGTTACGAATGGTTTGAGTATTCATTGTGTCTTTAATTCCCTTATCTAATACTCTTGATTATTTGTGTTGAATCTATCCACATATCCGTAAAATCGTGTACAAATTTAATTATTATCCGTTTTAATGGTAAATAACTAGCTTCTGTGCAAGGTGGTCGGCTAAAACTTGTCCTTTGATGGCCTTCTATGTTATGTACACAATGCCGAATTCCCTGAAAGAATTTTCCATTTAGCTCGCTTTCTTATTGGCATCGGCTTCTAAAAGATATACTTGAGTGGGTCGAGCCGGATATCAAATATGTGGTGTATGCTGACATGTAATGCCTTAGTTTCTGGGCAATCCAAGTCAAAGCACAACAAGTGTGCTCTATCAAAGTGTATTTAGCCTCACACGGTGCAAACTTCTTGCTTAAGTAGTAGATGGCATGCTCATTTCTTCTGATTTCGTTGTGTTGTCCCAACACACATCCAAATGTGTTATCCAAGACCAACAGTTACAACAACAGTGGCTTCCCCGGCTCGGGAGGAACCAACACTGGTGGATTTGACTAATACTCCTTAATTATGTTGAAGGCTTTCTGACACTCTTCTGTCTATTTTGTGGCAGCATCCTTCTATAGCATCTTGAAGATAGGTTCACAATTTACTGTATATTGGGCTATGAAATGACTGATATAATTCAGTCTACCAAGGAAACTCATCACATCCTTCTTGATCTTGGGTGGTGGCAACTCTTGAATAGCTTTGATCTTTGAAGGATCCAGTTCTATCCCTTTTCTGCTTACGATAAAACCTAGCAATTTTCCCGTTGGGACTCCGAATGCACATTTTGTAGGATTCAACTTCAAACTATACCTCCACAAACGTTCGCAAAACTTTCTCAAGCCATCCAAATGTTTTGGACTCTTTCAAGACTTGATGGTGATGTCATCCACATATATCTTGATCTGTTTGAGAATAATGTCGTGAAAGAGAGTCATCATAGCCCTCATGTAAGTAGCGCTAGCGTTTTTGAAACTGAACGACATGACTCTGTACAAGTAAACTCCCCAATGTGTAGTGAAAGTTGTCTTTTCCGTATCTTCTTTGTGCATTAGGATCTGGTGGTACCGGCAAAATAATCCACAAACGATTGCAGTTCATGCTTTGCGTAGTTGTCGATGAGGATATGAATATTAGGTAAAGGGAAATCGTCTTTCAGGCTAGCTTTGTTGAGATCTTGATAATCCGCACATATCCTGATCTTTCCATCCTTCTTGGGCACTGGGACAATATTCGCCAACCATGTGGGATAATTGGTGACCCTAACTACATTAGCCTCTATTTGTTTGGTTAATTCTTCTTTTATCCTTAAGCTCAAATCGGTCTTGAATTTTCTGGGTTTTTATTTGACTAGTGGTCTAGAAGGATCGGTAGGAAATTGATGCAAAATGATATCAGTACTTAACCCAGGCATGTCATCATACAACCATGCGAACTCATAGATGTATTGTTGAAGGAGATCGACCAATTCTTTCTTCTGTTATGCTTCTAGATGGATGTTGATTCGGTTTCTTTTACATCTTCTTCGCTTCCCAGGTTGACCACTCATGTCTCTTCCAAGATAGGCTTTTTCTGGCTTTCCAACTGTTCGATCTCTTGTGGTAGATTATCTGGCATCATACTCTCGTCGTATTCCTCGTAATTTGGATTTCTTTGCTTGAGGGTTTGTTACATGTCATAATCGCGGAACGCGGGTTTTTATCATTTTGATTACTAAAAAGAAAAGCTAAGTATAAATGAAGCTATAAATTAATTTGCAATAATTTTAAGAGAGCAATTCTTTTTATTTCATCAAAAGAGGAACGTCTGAACGTTCCAAGAGGCAAATGACAAAAAAGTACAGACACGGTTCAAGCCTCAATTGACTGTGCGCTCTTTATTTCAAAAATTTTACAATTCCACACTACCAAAACTCTCGGCAAAACAAACACGGGTTGGCGGTCCAATTTCGTAGAACTTCTCCTGGTTCGGCATTCCGAATGGTTGGCATCTTGATATCAATTCCTTCACAACATTCCTCGATCATGGTCACGAACAGTCATCCCATTCCATCGACGATGTCATCCTCTAGTGTTGAGCTCTAACCCGTACCTAAAACACGCTCTGGCAGAAAAGCCTTTTTCCCGAAGTTATTGGTACAAGTATTACCAATCAGAGGCTGATACCCTATGCGGGCTCTTAGTTTCTACCCATTTGGCTCAATTGGGTCTGTTATCCCATCTAATCAGGCTCCCAGTCTAGTTCCCAGCCTGTATCCATGCTTCATCATTTCCCTTATGGATATCTTTGATCTATACAGCGACTACATGGAAAGCAACCCCGTCTAATTCCTCTATGAAAAGGATTGCATGTTCCAAGAAGCTGATTGGCTTCATTCTCCATGGACTACGATCTCTTGACAACCCCATTCGAACTTCATACATTGGTGTAGGGTAGATAGGACAGCCCCTTCCATGTGTATCCAAAGTCTTCCTAGCAGTAAATTATATGAGAATTAAATATCCATCACTTGAAATAGTATGGGAAACTCGACCGGTCCAATCTGTAGAACCAAATAAATTTCTCTGATGAAATCCTTCTGCGACCCGTCAAAAGCCCTTACTCTCACATGACTTTCCTTGACATCTCTTAGATGGATACCCAACTCTCATATAGTAGAGAGCGAGAAGATATTTACTCCTGATCCTCCATCAACCAGTACTTGGGACACTACCTTATCTCCACATTTGAAAGTGATATGTAGAGCTTTTTTGTGACCCAAGCCATCGATAGGAAGCTCATCTCTTCGTAAAGTGATCATATTTTCTTCATCCATTTTCTCAATAGTTGCCGCCATGCCTCACTGGTGGTGTTTCTCGGCATGCTCACGCCACTTAACACTTTCATCAGGATGTCTTTATGACTGTCAAAACTCATCAGTAAATCCAAGATTGATATTTGTGCTGAGGTTTTCTTCAGTTGTTCCTCCATGGAGTATTCCTTGGTTGACATCCTCTTCCAGAATCTACGGCCTCGAGGCCTGTTATATTTCTTCTCTGAATCTGCTCCCTTCCCAGATTCCCTCAGTTTTCATCCTTAGGAGCGTGACACCTCCCCGACCTAGTCATACCGTGAGCCACTATAGAATCTGTCATCTTGGCTTTCCATTTCTATTGATATGTCCACGGGACTATTTTTATTTCTGGTCCTCTTCATCCCTGGTAGTAGTAGTAGGTTGTTGATGGTAAGTTTAAATCATTACCATAGGTTCCATTTATACTATGATCATCGGAGTCCTTTGAGGTGGGACCCTTGTAGCCTCAGCATCTTCTATCATGACAATGGTTCCTTTCAAGTCATATTATTCATCCTGGGTGATCATGTTAGCCTCTTGATTCTAGTGATTTGGCAGCGGAATGTGGTTCAGATTGGGTGCAGCTGGGGTTCACTAAATGTCTTCACTTTTGATCAATAATGCAATTTCGTTTTTCAATCTGAAACAATCTTCAGTATCATGCCCTGGTATGTTTGAGTAGTACACGCACCGTTTAGTTGCATCAAAATATTCAATTAGATGTATCAAACCTGCTCTCCTCAGTTTTTCAAACAGTTGAGCCAGAGTCTCAGTAATCTGGGTGTAGTTTCTAGGATCTTTCTCTTTAATATTTGGGCGAGGTCGAGGGGCATATGTGGGTCGGTTTTGATGAGTGGTAGTTTGAATTAGAGAGTATGGTCATGCTAGGTTTGGATTGTCATAGGCTTGAGGTGGGTTATATTGAGGTTGGGGATTGTAATGTGGTTGTGTGTTGTAGACTGGAGCATAAGCACATGGTTGTGGGGAATGGTTGTTTGAAGAATAAGAGGTATTTTCGTGATGTGGGTTAGACTGGTAATAGGGGACGACTACCAATACCTCTTCCTTTTTCTTCTTTCTGTTGGCTATTGATCCTGATTGCATTGTTTTACTAGTTGTTTGCAATGCGGCCATGGATTTCCTTGCTGGACTTTACACCTTCTTCTAAGAAATCTCTCATTTTGGCTAGTTCGGGAAATATTTGTCCCATCATGCCCATAATTTTATCAAAGTAGATCCCTTATTGAGCCCTGATGAAATAATTAGCTAATTCACTATTCTCCAACGAAGGTTGTGCCCTGGAAGCCTCTGATCTCCATCGGCGTGCATATTCTTGGAATGATTCGGACGGCTTCTTCTACAGGTTTACTTGTGCGAACTTATTAGGGGTAATTTCTGTGTTGAATCGAAAGCGATTCATGAAATCTTCCGCCATATCCTTCCATGTCCTCCAGTTTCGCAGATCTTGTCTAGTATACCAAAGTAAGTGATTCCCCTATCAAACTCCTTATGGACAGCTTCATTCTCAACTTCTCGTTTCTTCCTACTCCCACTAGCTTGTCACAACAGGCTCTCAAGTGTGCATAGGGATCACTTGTCCAATCAAAGGCAACGAACTTTGGAGGCTTGTACACTACCCACATATCTACATCATGATGGATACACAGATCCTCATAGTGTAGACTTCTGCTCCCCGAGCACCTAAAGGTTCTTCATTTGTTTTCTCAATGCTTGTAATTGCTGAGATACTGATTCAGTAAAGCCCCAAAAAATTTGCTAAAGTAATTTAAGATTTTGTGGTGCCAAGGTAGGCTAATTATTTTATTTTGTATGCAAATGAGGATTCACGATATAATGGATATAAATTGGATATGTTAATAAGCGTATAAGTCATATTATAAGTGATTTGGGGTCTAAGGAGAGGCCTAAGTCTAAGCCAAGTTGGAAAATTTCATAATGGACTAAAGTTGTGAATGAGTACGCACAAGACCTCACTTTGGACAATCATATCTCCAGTTATATAAGCAGTTGTGTGATACACAACCTATAAAATTAAATATCTTTGAGTCTAGTTTCCAACGCATCAAACCGTTTGTCATTTGGAGGTATATACAGAAAGTTATGACCATTTTACCGGACCTGTGACAGATGCGCATCCGCAGCGCGATCGCGGGAAAATTGATAGTTTCTGCCTCCGAGTGCGGCTAGACCGTGGTAAGAGCACGGCCACCGTGTCCCATGCACGGTTTGACCACGGTCGCGCGCCTAGCAGCCCTTAAATACCCCAAGACCGGGTATGGAGAGTCTCTAAGTCAATTTTTTGAGCTAGGGCTTGCTTTATCAAGGGGAATCCATCCCATACTTCCCTCCTATGATCCAAGGTAATGTTTTTGGAGTATTTGGAGTTGATTACTACTCCTAAACACTTATATTAACAAGGTCTGATCTTGAAAATCCATAGATTCCCATTCAAATCCCTAAATTGATCGAGAACACTACAAGTGGGGATTCTCAAGATTCTTATGATAAGAGGTATGTCTATCATCTCTAACTACTTTATGGTGCTTATTTATGTATGATATATACGTTAGAACTCATGGGATGGTGATTGGAAGCCATAGGTGCCTAACCTAGGTTGTGTTGGTGTTGTAGAGATTGTGAGATGGGTTATTGAGGTGTGATTCTTGGGTGTAATAGTATTATGTATACATGCATGTACAAATTAGGTTTGTGGGAAGATTGTTGAACATAAATAAGTAAAGATTGGGTTGGGGAATGAAGAAAATCTTGTAAAAGAGATTTGAAATCAAGATGCTCAACTAGTATTTGATAAAATGCTCAAATGAGCTGAAACCATGAATACCTTCCTAATTTGTGTTCAATTTTGTTATGTCTCAAAGTAGATTGGGATTGCTAGAATTTCCGGAACGTCATAGTAACTTAAGGAAATATTAAACAAGGTGTGTATGGCTAAAACCCCCTCTTCTTAGAAATTGAGCTCCCATGGTGTCCCTGCATATGTTGTAAGTCCGGAATTTGAATTATGTAGTATTTGTTATTTCAAAGGATTTGGTGATGCAAGAATATATGTGAAAGGTGTGTCTCAATGTGTTCAATGTGCTATTGTTGGTAATTGGGGATATGTGAAGAATGTGAACTATATGCTAAATTACCTAGATTTCAAGTCAAGTTAAATTGTGATTATTATGCCGAATCATGAGAATTCCTCTCTATGCTTATAACTTGAATTGCTCTTGTATGTGCCCATTATCTTAAATTGCAAGTTTGATGTTGAAAGTGAAAGTGATGTGGAATGAGAGTTATGAAATATGGCCTAGTGCCAAGTATGATGTGATAATTGTGGCCCCAAGTGCCGATGAACTAATACATGTGAAACCAAAGATTGAAGTGAGATGGATAACGGAAAAGGGTAACGTCTTGTAAGATGACTTAGCCGATCGGGCCATGATCGGACGCCATGTTATACACACATGGTGGTAATGCAATGTAATTGAAACTGGAAAGTGAGACTAAAATATGGGTAACGTCTTGTAAGATGGCTTAGCCGATCGGGTCGTGATCGGACTCCGCTCAAGAAAGCGGTGGTAATGTGAATGATGATGAACAGTATTAAAAGCCCCAAACTAAAGCTATGGAAATTATGTGAAAGCTATGTGATTCCTTTTATTTGATGATGTAGTGATTGTTTAAAGCTTTTGTTGAATCCTTATGATTTCTTTGTCCTTGTATGGTTGTTCTTTCTAATGAGATAGTGTTTAGTTATACATACTAGTGCTATTCGATGGCACTAACGTCCCTTTTGCCGGAGGCGCTACGTCTTTAAATATATGTAGGTGTTTCTATAGCAGGCAGAGTTGGTCGCAGCTAGTGCCACATCATCCTTTTAGCAGACTTGGTGAGCCCCACTTCGTTTCGGGGCCCTGTTTCATCTGTTTATCATGTACTTTTTATTTGAGGTATAGCCGGAGCCTTGTTGCCGGTATTTTCCATATTATTCTTCAGTTGTATTTAGAGGCTCCGTAGACAGGTTGTGGGTAGTGTCGGGTATTGGAATTAAAGTAGAAATATTGATGTTTGGCAATGATGTATAAAACTTGTAATATCTTCAAAATTGTGAATGAAGTTGTTAATGGAAATGAAATGGACTTGTTAATGACATGTTTATAGAATTTGATTAATGGTGTACATTTCTTATTTATTCAAAGAAGAATTTGGGTAGTATGAAATCTAACATGCTTGCTCAGTCGGGTTTACTCGATTGAGCGCCGGTTGCGCTCCTCGAATTTTGGGGCGTGACAGATTCCTCCTCCTAATACCTAGCTTCCCTCTCCATCTCAGCATACTGGTTAACTTCATAAGGCATCATAACCATGATAGGCACTGTGAAGGTGGGTTTTGAAATGGCATATACAGGAGGAACATATAGCTCATGTGCAATGGTATGTGCTGGTTTTGGTTAGTGGTAAATGTGACTCCATCACGATAAGGGGTATAAACTGTGATGGTGGTAACTGGTGGATTTTATGGCGTTTAAATGTAATATTATATGTAGGGAGTGTGTGTGGGGGAGGATTTGGCGGGTTTGCAGGGGTTACTAGAGGGATAATCTGAGTGGTAGGGACCTAAGTCAGGGTATTGTTGGCCTGGCAAATAGTAGAAGGACTAGTCGGGGATTGAACCTAGAGAAGGAAAACAAGGTGGTTGTGGGAGTGTTGTCACGGCCAGATGTGCTGATTCCCGGATATGTTGTACTTCATCCCTCAAAGATTCTATCTCCTGGGCCATCCTGGCCACATGTTCGTCATTCCTCGTATTGTCCTTTTCTCCCAATCGCCCCGAACTATCGGCTATTACCAGAGCATATTCGGTCGGGTTATCTATAACAGACATCTTCCCTTTTGATCTTTAGGTTGTACGGTGGTTCGGCCAGTTTTAGATCGACACAAACCAACTTTTCTTTAGGGAATAATAATAAAGTAAGAAAATAAAAGGAAAGAAAGAAAAGAAAAAGAATAGTTTTGTCATTTACACAAGTAATAGGCACACAAAGCAGTTAGTTCATGTATTCAGGAAAACGTGTTCCCCTAATATTTGTGGGACTCTCTTTGCCGGAGGTAGTCCTAAGTTGCGAATATTTGACAAATAAATAGATTTGACACATTCAGATCCGAAGCAAATTTTGTTTTTGTTGATAGTGTTTGGATTATAATAAGCGGGAGTAGAGGTTACATCATTGTTTCCAAAATTCACATAATTACATGGGCTCAAACAACTTGCCCTTAAAGAAATGAGAAAGTTTGGGATAAAGATTCAAAGTGGGAAAAGAGGAGAAATCAACCAACTTCTAGTAACCATCTCAAAAATCATTCCCTATTTCCTCTTCTTCTTCTGGTTCTTCATCTGAATCTTCTTCAAATTCCTCTCCATTATCATTGAACTCAGATTCTTCCTCTACATCTTCCTCCGGCTCTATCTCAGACTCTATCTAAATACACTCCACTACTCGGTCATCATCTTCAGTGGGTGGCAGGATGTGATCAATTGATCCTGGGACCACTTGGTGGTGCATAGAGGTATTCACAATATAGTGTGGCAAGATCTCATGATGGATTTTCAAAGCCACCACTGCATCTTCCAGCCAGGCTATTAATTTCTTATTTGGTCAGGTTAGCTCGTCTTTTTCATTGATCTAGACATAGTATTACCAATAGCACCACAAGTTTTGACCCATTGTCATTGTGACCAGATCATTCCACTCTTACTGAAGCCTTCTTATCCTTGTGTCATGCCCCAACCTCGGGAAGCACGACCGGCGCTCAATCAAGTAAACCTAACTGAGCAAGCCTTATCAAACACTTCCTACCCAACTCGATACGAATAAGAAAACCATGCTTTAATTCATTTGCTTAGACGAGGAAAGATAGTGGATTCTACAAAGTTAGTTCATTTTAAATCACAACATTAATCCGTAATTAAGTTCCCAAGATTACATACGAATACACTTTAGCAAAACGAGAATTTGAATTACATCATAGTTCGTAGACCCATCCAACGCCCGTACATAACTCACACATATGTCTACGGAGCCTCTAACGATACCCAAGACAGCAATAACAACGCCGGCGACAAGGCCCCAGCTATACCTCAAAATAGACATCTATAACAAAAGGCATGTCACAAAACCCCTTGAAGGAGGAAGGGGTTCACCAAGAGTTTGAGAAGAGGATGCTCCGCTACACACGATCGGCACTATCCGCTATGAAGCCACCTACATTCATTTAAAAAATGTAGCGCCCCGGGCAAAAGGGACGTTAGTACCATGGAATAGTACTAGTATGTATAACTAAACACCATCTACTTAGAAAGAACTTTCATACAAGAATAAGAAATCACAAGTATAACTCAAAACTTTAAACGATCACCACATTATCAAATAAAAGAATCATACAACTTTCACATCATTTTCCCATAGCTTTTAGTTTGGGGCATTTCACACTATTCATTATTTGTTCACAATACCACCGCTATCTTGAGCGGAGTCCGATCTCGACCCGATCGGCTAGGTTGCCTCATTTGAGACATATGCTTCAATCACAATCTCATTTTCCTTCTTTCCCGGAATTCATTCACAATACCTTTCCAATACCACCGCTATCTTGAGCGGAGTCCGATCTCGGCCTGATTGGCTAGGTCGCCTCATCAAGGCATTGTTCCCTTCTCATAAATCAATTCATTTCTCATATATCATTTCATAGGCACTTGGGGCCATGACTTATCAAATCATTCTTGGCACTAGGCCGCATTTTACATCGTTCCCATTTTTCAATATTAGCTTTGCCAGTTAGGATAGTAGGTGCACACAAGAGCAATTTAAATTGTAAACATAGATAAGATTTCACGTAGATAGCACAATATATTCAGCTGCAATCTCAATTTAAGGTCTAAACATTTCCAATACATAATTCATACCTTTGCGCCTTTCAAGCTGTCAAGATAGCACGTTGATTATGTGGGACACATTTTTCACACACATAGGGTTACAACACCAACTCATGTAAAACAATAAGCAATGCAACAATTCAACTTTAATCTTTCCATGCCCACACAAACACCAATGAAGCTCAATTTCTAAAAGACGGGGTTTTAGCCATACATAACTCAATAAATCTTTCCTTATTCCTTACAAAATTCTAGAACTTTTAGCACTTCGATCTCTTGGGATGAAGATTTAGGTGCCCTCACTTGATTATATTCAAAGATTTGGCAAGGTTTCATGGAGTAATTTGATGGGGAGCACTTCCCTCTCTAAGACCCTCTCTCTCTCTCTCTCTCTCTAAAAGCATCAGGAAATATCCTCAAAATGAGCTATAATACCGAATATATCGATAAGGGGTCGGGTTTAAAATTTAGAAAATTGGAGCCCCGAGTCAGGTCTGCGATCGCAAAAGTGGAAATGTGGCTCGTAGAATGGACCGCAAAAGTGCTCCCAAAATCTGAACACACTGCCTGGGTATGCAGCAGAAATGTGGTCTGCATACCCATTCTGCGGTCGCATAATGCACCGCAGAACTGCCCCTCACAAAATCCCAAGGGAAATGTGCGACGACTATGAGGTCTGCATATCGGTTATGTGATCGCATAGTTGACCTCAAATTTGACCAACACACTGACTCACTTTGCGGCGATTATGCGGTCCGCATACCTGATATGTGATCGCATTCTCGACCACAGAATCGCATTTTCTGGAAAACATTATTTCTTGACTTTTTATATCATAGATTTTAGTCCGAACCGCGAAGAATTTTATGCATCTCTAACACATGATCCTAACTTGGCACCATGGGATTCGGGGTTCTAAGTAAGAAAATTCACGGGGCCTTACACATTGGTATTGGGATATGCTTGTTGTACAGTGTTGTCCTCGTCCAGAGAGCATATCCTGAATTAACCCAAACTGATTGAGAACTCGTAGGGGTGATTATGGCTGGATGCCCTCAAGTCCTATTAGCACAATGAAGTATTTATAAGGAGTCCTTAGGTTTGCTCTTCCACCTAACCATGACAGCTTCCAATTGACCCATTCTCTGCTTAGGTTAATTAACATCTCTCTCCACTCTTCCTGTCTGTGTGGGGAGACACAATGTCTCATACTCTCGTTGTGGCTTCGAATTATGTTGCTGACACCCACAAAGTAGTCAATTGTTTCCTCTCGCTGAAATAAATGCTCTGTGGCCCAGATTTGAAGCAACAAGTTATAGGCCTTGAAGAAATCATATACTTGAGAACAAGCAGATAAAGCACTGAGAATATCTGCTAACACCATGGTACCAGAGTGGTTTGGAGGTTGCCTCATAATGTTGCTAGAACCATGGGTAACAAGTTGATATTGAAAAATTTAGATCCCTCAGTTTGTTGTTTGTTGTCAGAATCTAAATCTTTCTCTTCTACTCACTAACAGATGGTGAGAACTCACGCTTCACCAACAGTAATAGGTGAGGGTGAGGCAGTACTATCGGCTGTAATGCAAATGCGAGCTCGCAATTGCGACACAGGGATCGCAAAAGCAAACCCTGTCAGCCCTCACAAATATCGCATTTGTGACTCAGCGCTCCGCAATTGCGATGGAAGCTTCTTCGCAAATGCGACCATGTGGTTACAAATGCAACCATGTGGTCGCAAATGCGACTAGACCAAGACCAATTTTGACATCGTAAATGCGATAAGGGCGTCGCATTTGTGACATCTCAACCTCTCCTGCCATCTTTGCAATTGTGATGTTGGTGCTTACAATTGCAACAACTGCAGCACCAGAGCACCAGCAACTTGGAACAAGTTCAATCCAATTAGAAACACGTTCGAAAATCACCAGAGCCCTCGGGGCTCCACACCAAACATCCACACAAGTCTAAAAAAATTGTACGAATTTGCTCCCGCGATGAAAACACCAAAATAACATCCAAACCCATGAATCAGATATCAAAACACATCAAATTCATAATGGATCATGCAGTCCCCGGTCCTAATAAGACATAGATCTCAATTCTAACAGTCCCCAGTCTTTGTGACACTTTTAGAACCTTAGTATGTAAGTCCCCCCCCCCCAGTGTTCGGATGCTTAGTATGAGAATTTGAACACTGGATATCTTGCTATCACCGATGACCCTTTCTTTGTAGTATGTTTTACATTACTACCTCATTAAAAACCTTGCCAGAAAATCCTAATTGCCATAAAAACTGGATGAAGGGAAAAAAAGTGCAGCACATACTTTCAGAATCAGCAAAGATCTTTAGCAATAATACCTTTTGGGATGATTCACGTTCCAATTGCTTAGAAATTTAAATCCATTTTGATTCTCCAATTGATATGAACCTTTTACAGTTATAGCAGAAATCCGATAAGGTCCTTCCACCGTTGGCCCCAATTTCTCGGTGTTAACCTCTCGAGTACTTTGAGTTACCTTTCTCAAAATTAAATCTCTGATTTTGAAATATCGAAGATTTTTTTGCGGTTAAAATATCTTTTCATTCTTTGCATTTGTGCCACCATCTACACATATGCCAGATTTCGATGTTCTTCAAGCAAATCCAGCTTAACTAGCAGTGCTTCATTATTTGCTTCTTCGTTTACTTGGGAATACCTTATGGTAGGTTCCCCAATATCCACCGGGGTCAAAGCTTCCTCACCATACACAAGTAAAAATGGCGTTTCATCGTGCTCGATTTCGCCATTGTTCGATATGCCCATAACACACCTGGTAGCTCATCTGACCAATTACCTTTAGCATCTTCTGACTTATTTTTGAGCTTTTGAATTATTATCTAGTTGGTAGACTCTGCTTGTCCGTTAGCACTTGGATCATATGGAGAAGATGTAATCCATTTGATCTTCAAACCTTCCAAAAACTTGATAACTTTGGAACATATAAACTGCGGCTAATTGTCACAAGTGATTTCTTTTGGTATTCCAAATCGACATATGATGTTATCCCATATAAAATCCATCATTTCTCGTTCTTTGATCATTTTTTAAGCACCTTCTTCAACCCATTTAGTGAAATAGTCAGTTAAAACCAAAAGAAATCTTACCTACCATGGTCCTTGTGTAAGTTCCGCCGATTGATGCACTAATTGTGCATGACGCTGACATTTATCACATTTTTGTACAAATGTCTTCATGTCTTGCTTCATCTGGGGCCAATAGTAGCCAGCTTTTATCAATTTGAGAACCAACGAGTCTGAACTAGAGTGGTTCTCGCACACTCCTTCGTGAACTTCCTTCATCACTTAGTTAGCCTCCGATGTCCCTAAACACCGAGACAATGGTCCTTGAAAGGACATTCTATACAGTTCACCATCAATAATACAATAACGAGCTACTTTAGTCTGTAGTTCTCAGGATGCTTTTGGATTTTCAAGCAATTTTCCATACCTTAAATACTCTATAAACTCATTTCTCTAATCCCAAATTAGGTTGGTTAAGTTAACTTCACAATATCCATCCACGTGCAATATTGAATGCAATAGTTGAACGACCGCATCAGAATCAACTCCTTTCTTTTTTGTGGATGACCCCAATTTGGCCAATGCGCCTGCCTCCATGTTTTCTTCTCTCGGAATGTGTATAATTGACCATTCCCTGAACTGGGAAATAATGCTTGAACCTTACTCAAGTATTGTTACATGTGTTCCTCCTTGGTATCGAAAATTTTGTACACCTGGTTCACTACCAGTTGGGATTCGCACTTTATTTTGATTACCTCGGAACCTAGCCCTAAGCTAGTTCAAGTCCTTCAACCAAACCCTTGTACTCGGCTTCATTTTTAGCTAATGGCACAGTTCTATTGGCATGTCTTAGGGTTTCTCCCAAAGGCGATTAATACTATCCCAAGACCGGACCCTTTTATGTTGGATTCTCCATCCGTAAACAAGGTCCAACCACCTGATACCGTCCCCGATACCATCACTACTTCTTTAGCAGCTAAAGGCATTAATCCTAGACTAAAATCAGCCACAAAGTTGGCCAAAACTTGTGACTTGATCATAGTCCTAGACTTGTATTCAATGCAAAATTCACTAACTTTAACTGCCTATTTAGACAAACGACCCGATAATTCAGGCTTATGAAGGACATTCCTCAAAGGAAAAGTTGTCACAACAGCTATAGGATGATAATGAAAATAAGGCCTAAGCTTTTGATAGGCGGCTACGAGAGCTAGGGCTAATTTTTCAAGGTGCGGATAACGTGTCTCTTCTCCTGATAAAACTTTACTAACATAATACACAGGAAATTATGTACCTTCTTCCTCCTAGACTAGAACAGTGCTTACCGTTACTTCCGAAACCACCAAGTAGATTAACAGTAGTTTACCTTCCTTCGGTTTTGACAACAAAGGAGGACTAGAATGGTACATTTTCAAGTCTTTTAATGCTTGTTAGCATTCCGGAGTCCACATGAAAACATTCTTTTTTTTCAAAAGAGAAAAAAATGATGGCATTTCTCTAAAGACCTCGAGATAAACCTGCTTAGGGCCTCCAACCTACCGGTCAACCTTTGTACTTCCTTCACACTTCTCAATTGATCTGAGATATCCTCGATGGATTTTATTTTATCGGGGTTTACTTCGAGTCCTCTTTGGGAGACCAAAAACACCAGGAACTTATCGAAACCAACTCTGAAGGCGCATTTATCCGGGTTGAGCTTCATATTATATTTTCTTATAATGTCAAATGTTTCTTGGAGGGGATTCAAATGATCTCCTGCATTAAGAGACTTAACCAACATACCGTCAATAAAACCTCTATTGTCTTACCAAATTGTTGTTCAAATATTTTGTTAACAAGCCTCTAGTAAGTGGCTCCAGCATTCTTAAGCTCGAAAGGCATCACATTATAGCAGTATTTGCCAAAATTTGTGATAAATGAGGTCTTCTATTGATCTTTCAGGTGCATCCTAATTTGATTATACCGGGAATATGCATCAAGAAAACTCATTAACTCATGCCCGGCCATAGCATCAATCATTTAATCAATGTTTGGCAACGAGAAAGAGTCCTTGGGCATTTATTATTTAAATCTTCATAATCTACACATATTCTAAATTTATTATTCCTTTTTGGTATTGTCACGACCCAAACCTATGGGCCGCAACGGGCACCCGGTAATGTACTTAATCGAGTACCAACATAACATATCTTTCTTATTATGCTTTCATTGGTAAATGGGCCAAATGGATCGTTATGGGCTAACCAAAATAAACATAGGAGAATACTCAATATAAGATGACCTAACCTGATATAAAAACTTATACATGTGATATACGGACCTATAAGGCCAACACGATCATTTGTAAACTCAAAACATAAGCCGGCAAGGCCATACAAGTATCTATATACATGACACCTATCTACAAGCCTCTAAGAGTACATACTTATCATAAAGGTTGGGACAGGGCCATGCCATACCAAACAATACGCGTCTAAATCATACTGACCAAACAAGAAACTCCGGAGCAAATGGAGCGCACCAACATCTTCCGCTGAGCTGATAACCTACTTGGAGGGCTCTCGACCTATCTATCGGGACCTGCGAGCATGAAACGCAGTATCCCCAGGCAAAAGGGACGTCAATACAAATAATGTACCAAGTATGTAAGGAATGAAAATCAATAAACAATAGACATGAGAGAAACATGGAGTAAAAGACTCAACATGTCTATCTGAATAGCTTTGCAAATGATTTGATATTATAATGTCATGCATATGCGTATAAATTTCATACCATGCATGGGTATATGTGTTCATAATATCACCAAGCCTCTGAGGGCACCCATCATATCACCTCGGCCACTGTGGGCAAATCAACAACGTAAACCAGCTGATCAGGTGGTGGTGTATATATAACACTGTAACCTTTTCCCATATCTCATATATATATAATATACATATATATGCGTATATAACGCCATCTGGTCATGGGTCAATGTACATGTACAAATGAATGCAATGCATGAGAAGTACGTCAATAAAATTCCTTGGAATGTCATAAGATCATTATGCCTTTGATTAATATCATGAAATAAACTTTATCAATTTACGTATTTTCTGAGACCCATGAATAGATGATAGAATAATATGACACATGGGAAATCAAGAACATAAGCATCTCTAGTATTTCTATGAATAGAGTCATTTAAGGAAATTGTGCATTTGCTCGTTTCATTTTTGCCGCATAGATCATGCCAAAAGAAAAGAAGGGATAGCCTTAACATACCTGAACCGATTCTCTTGGCAATCCCTCTAACACATGTTTTTTGCGACAACATGTAACGGCAGATCAAAGTAGGGGAAAATCCATATGATATTCTTTGAGAAAGATTGCATCGTACTCCCTTAAAATCGCAAAATATCACGCTATATAGTAAAAATGGTCTTTGTACGAAATGTTTTGAAGCAATACGTCTATTGCAATCCATGAACTTTGCTAAAATTTTCCTTTTGATTGTAGAGGTTTAAAATGAATTTAGATAGTTTTTTTTAAGTCTTTGGGTGTGGCTCCCACTTATGTGGTGACTAAGCCACCATTCTTTTTCCATTTGCCACCTTATAACACAAATTTAAGAGTCATCAAATGGACTTTGACGTGCTGCCACATTGGGAGATTTAACTCCTTATCCAAAATGTCTTAATTTACTCAATTAGCTTAGTTACATAATTATATCTCCCACTAAAAATCCATAATTACCCAATTATCCACATAATTAAGAATTATCTCAAATTGCTTAAAATACTAATTGTTTTTAACACACTTTATACACCTTACTATCATGGTCATGTGGTACCTTGCATGGCACTAGTCCGTAAATACGGGGTATTATAGCTTGGACCATATTTTATCCCCAAATTGCCAAACTTCGACGGAACTCATTTTCTTTAATTCGCTTACACTTTCACCTTCACAAATTAAATTATCACTTGTTTGAAATAACGTAATACTTATAACCTCAAAATAATCTCATTCCCGAGCTTACATCGATTAACCTACGACGAAACTTTAATGTATGAAAATGCGGGATGTAATATCTCATTTCCGAGCTTTCATCAATTTACTTATGGCGTACTTTCAAGTACGAAAATGTGGGGTGTAACATCATTCCCCCCTTTGGATCATTCGTCATCGAATGTTGACTAATGCACTTATCATTCTCATAACCCCTAGCTTTTGCGAATATTTTAATATTGTTCTTGCCATTTAGGTAATTGTTCTATAAATAATTCTAAAGGCCATGGCATTCCCCCATTTAGGCCTCTTTCTCACACTACGACTTGTGGTTGAAATCCTTCCAATCTCGTAACTGTTGCTACCTTCTATCACACAGCATGTACGACTTCTTCCTTGTATGTGCGCCTATGCGACTCTTCTCCCCTCTTTCCTCCAGCTTTTAGCCAATCTCTAGGCCTAATTTCGCAAACATATACAGAGCTTGATAAAATGTCCCTCTAGGCATCTGTAGGTATACTGAAGTTCTTTGCTCGGTACTTTGTCAAACTTACGAATATTATTATACCTTATTTCATAGATCCGCTTATCCATTCGTATGACTTTACTGTATCCAGGTAGGTCATACTATACTATAACTCTTACGTCAATTTATCGTTACTGAGGTCTGCTACCGAAATCCAGTTTACTCTCGTTACTTATCCTATATGTATAAATCTAAGTCCTTTAATGCCTCCTCATTACTTGTTCATCTTAAGAATGACGGCTTAATCTCACCTCATACTTTGTGACTTTTGTCCATCCACTGTTGATTCACCTTTCTACCACTGATAACTTGGTCTCTTATGTAACACTGCCGCTAGGGCTCACGTCTCATCAGGGACATCTGGAGTAATTAGATTGATCTACCTAGGGGCGATACTATACTTCCATAACCGTATTGCATAGCATCCCAATATGACTCACCTTATATGGGTATTTTAATCCTGTACAATTCATGAAATCATCTTCAAGTCATTACTCAATCGAAGGCCCAAAACGTCATCCTTTATCTACCACAATCACACCCTCATTCCACTCTAGATGCTATTAGTCTTTAGATTCCTTTGAGTTCATTCAGACTATACTGAACTTTCTATAACTTAGAGAAACCATCAGCTCTTTTATTTTCATGAACTTAATCTCGAGGACTTATCCATTCTCGGCATCTTACTCGCCCTTTCTGATCCTTACTTCTGTCATAAAACCTCACCGTTTTACTATACTTTAGCTGGCGACCTCTACGTATATATTTATACTATTTGCAACCTTCTTTCAACTTGTTTGCACCATAGATTTCCTTATGTTATTCCGGAACATCAAGTGAGACATCACATTGTCTCAAACTCTTCTTTACTCTTTTAGCTAGACCTCTAGATATTTAAAAACCATAGGTTGGAAGATATGCCACTGACGATGCCGCTATCATTTCTGGATACTGAATCCCATCGTTTTTAGCCTTCTATCTGAAGTATAGATTATTGACAACCTTTTGTATCTGAGTATCTTGTACGTTGTTCACCTTAAACTTACTTACCTTAAAATCTCACATCACATCGTCTATCTCTTTCATGACTTCCCTTCCACATAGGTATAATTCACATCCACAATTTGAAGGTCTATTATAATATTTGCACCTCTGGTGTATACACAATCCGATGGAAGCTTCATACTAACTTTTGATGAGGTTGATACTCTTCTAACTGGCTTTATTGTAGAGTCGTTATAGAATATGGTTGTTGTATTATCTATCTTGTACCTATGATATTAAGAGTGATTCTGCAATGTTCTCAATCATGATGTTTATAACTTTCTAGGTCCAATAAGCAGACTCCTAATTTACTTAGTTGATGTAACTCTTTAGTTTCCTCTTCCTTATGATTAGACTTTATGTAGGCTTAAGCTATCTTCCGATCTGTGGCTCATTGCATTTAGTTATTACTTTAGCCTTTCATGGCTATGGAATATCCGTGATACAATCTTCTAATAATTCAATCCTTTGTGTATGACCTGGACTCAATTCCTTTTTTTTAACTTATACCGGGGTCTTCTACGGCTGATCATTAATTGAATAATTCCTTTCGTTCCATTTCAGCTTTCTTCAAACGTAAGCAATTGCTTTTCCTAGTCTTTTTGCCCCCTTTTTGCGTGCATAATTAGCTTATCTGAGTTCTCATGCATGCCAAAAATTTTGTGCAACTCATATGGTCTCGAATATTACTTTTGGTTTTACTCCCCGCTCATTAGCCATGGTAGGTGACACTTTCTTTTGGAGTACATACAATTTTGTAGTGGGACTATTGTTACAAAACCATTTCCTCTCTAGGTCATTGTGCTTTGGTTGAAACCTTCTTCCTTATTTCCTCAGGTAGTCTTTCATTGTAGTACTTGGGGGGGATCCTCTGACTCTTGTAAGGCAATGAGCTTATCACATCGTATGCCTGATAGAATTTTTGATGTTCTTCCTCGCCTATAATTACCCGTAGCTACTTATCTCCATGCCCTTGTGCTTGTAGGGTTACTTCTGAACTAATATTTCGACTGACTTCCCAGTAGTACTCTATTTTATTTCCGTAACACTCATACAATATCTTTATCTACCCCAACTTCTATCCAAATATTTCTTAAGGATCACGATGTCATATCTGCGAGACTGAATTCCCCATATTGTGGTTCACTATGTTTATCTTGCACAATTAGTTGATTTGTTTGTATCCTCTTGTCTAGCCATAACTAGGCTCTTCCTGGATCAACTACTAACTACTCGTTGACCAATTCTTATATCAATATTCTACATAATCTTTCTTGGGTCATTTCCATTGTCTTAACTTACATCCTGCACTGGCTCCTTATCTATCTATAGCATCTCAGGCAGAAACCCTTACTTCCTCTCCTTGACATCGTGTTTTCGTAATGGTCTGCAATCGTAGCATATCTCTAGACTTTTAATAAGTGTAATCTCATCCCTTTTTCATTTTTATCGCATTCTTCCTTTACCATTCCATAGTTACTAGAACCACTTAATTCTGACTTAATGCCACGTTACTTCATATTCACTCCTTTTTGGGGAGTACTATTATTTGGTGCTACGATGATCTATGTATAGATGTTTTAACTCTTCATCTTTGGTGTCTTTTCACATCATCGATGACCCTTACTCGCCTCGCGGTAATCCTTATGTACCAAGGATAATAAATTTCCTTACTCGCGAGGGTGACACTTAGTATAACTGGAACATACAGTCCCTTAAGCTGAACTGTGCTCACATTGCTTGCTTTAGGTAAACGTCTTCCTGAATGACCATTCTCTGAATTTCTCATGAATCTTCTTCTGTTGTCCATTCTATTATCACCAGAACGAAATCTGAAATTCCCATGATGTCGACCATTATCAATCACTCAGTCCCTAAATCATGTTTAGTTTATCTTGTTCACCAATCCAAACTGATTTCTATTATTCAAGGGTCTAACTTTTCCTTTTGGTAGTCGCGTTGGAGTCTGTATACTGTAAAATCAGGGGGACCAATTTTCCGTCATTACGATGCCTCGCAATTATGTTTACACAAGCTCAAGGATATGGTCGAGATTTACCCCCGAGGGGCTATCGACGCTCGACCTCGGTACAGTATAGACCGAAAGTTACGGTGAAAAAGTGGGAGGTTCCTAAGGCACATGACTAGAGGTGACAAAGTCTATTAGGCTAGTTTAGACTCGGATCAAGGCATTAAATGGCTGTACCAGCCCCATATCTTTTCAATAAATACATTTGTACTATGTTGGGATTCCCCCTCATATATAAAGGGGAACCTTGTCATTTTGTAAAAAATCTATTGCTCAGTATTGAATACACAAGAACATTCTCTCTGCTCTCTAACATATTCTCTTGATCTCATGACTTGTATTTGTTACTTATATTCATTGTGTTCCATTTATTGTTCTTCATTTATTGCTTATTATTGGCCATAAAAAGCCATCATTGATTTTATTATAACTGTTAGTCACCCATCGACTACCCTCGGCAAGACATCAGACTCGACCCCAAGGCCCCGATTGTCAGCCATTCGGTTTGGTTATCACCTTGCTCTCAAACTCTTATCTTGTTTCTAAGTCTTTCACGTAGCATCAATTGCCTAACAACTAGCATAAAAATAGATCACGTATTTTTAGAACCACAAAATAAAATCTAATTGTAATTACCATTTCAAGGTAAATTTTTTGGCGCCTACCATGGGGCTAAAAATAATAGTAATTATTTTCTTGCTGGTTTTGCTACATAACGCAAGTTATCTTTCACACTTTTTCTTGTCTAAGATCTTGATTTCAGGTCAAAATGTCTAACTCAGTGAATGCATATGAAAAAATGGTCTTGAGGACCACGGGGAAAATGGTGTAGCCGTTCCAGGTATTGGCGCACCACCACTAAAACCTGAAGGCACGCCAGAGCCGATCCCCGCGGATGCGGTCTCACATGATGCCCAGCACGTCGATATAAGCTCTCGCACTAACAAGAGCATGCACCAAGGAGACCAATAAGAAGCTCAAAAAATCCCAATTAGGGAAGAACGGGAGGTTAGCCTTCACATTATTTTTGAAATGTTACAGGCACAACAGCTAGCGATTGCTTAGCTGCAAAGTCACCATAAAACTCCCAGCACGGTAGCACCGCAAAAAGGTACCAGAGAGATCAAGCAACAACGGGTCGGCAGCCGACCCCACCATCATAAAGATGCTCGAGGACCTCACAAAGAGGATCGAGTCGGGCAAGAAGAAGATAGAAGCCAATGACAAGAAGGTAGAAACCTACAATTCTAGGGTCGATCAAATTTCGGGCGTACCCCCGATTCTGAAAGGTGTAGATTCGAAGAAGTTTGTGCAAAAGGCATTCCCGTAGGAAGCGGCCCCAAAACCCATTCCAAAGAAGTTCAGAATGCCTGAGCTTTCGAAGTACAACGAAACCTCAGACCCCAACGAGCACGTCACTACCTATACTTGTGCAGTGAAAGGCAACGACCTAAGGGACGACGAGATCGAGTATGTCCTGCTAAAGAAGTTCGGGGAAACACTCTCAAAAGGGGTCATGATGTGGTATCACAACTTAGCTCCTAATTCTATAGACTCATTTGCCATGCTGGCAGATTCTTTCATAAAGGTAAATGTCGATGCCATCAAGGTAGCTACAAGGAAATCTGACGTCTTCAAGATTAAGCAAAGGGAGAACAAGATGTTGCAAAAGTTCGTATCTCACTTTCAAATGGAACGCATGGAACTACCACTGGTCTCCAACAACTAGGCGGTGCAGGCCTTCACTCAAGGTTTGAACGAGCGAAGCTTGGTAGCTTCGAAGCAGCTGAAATAGAATATAGTTGAATACCCCGCCGTGACTTGGTCAGATGTTCACAATTGATATCAATTGAAGATCAGGGTCGAAGATGACCAACTGGGAGCCCCCTCAGGCTCAGTATATCCTAACAGGCTTCCGCCAAAGGAGTCAAAGCTGAACAAAGAGAGATACCAACCATACACCAAAGATAGAAGAAACGCCCCAAGGCGCAACATACTTCGCAATGACCGGAGGATGGACCGAGGCCAGAATCCTCGGGGACTTGCTAATAGAGCTGGATTAGATAGGCATACAGGTCGACGGAGGCGCCCCTCTTATTGAAATACAACTTCAATATCGAAGTATCAGACATCGTGTTCGCCATTAGTAAAATCACAGACACCAGGTGGCCAAGGCCTGTACAATCAGACCCTCCA
This sequence comes from Nicotiana tabacum, assembly GCF_000715075.1. Taxonomy (NCBI): domain Eukaryota; kingdom Viridiplantae; phylum Streptophyta; class Magnoliopsida; order Solanales; family Solanaceae; genus Nicotiana; species Nicotiana tabacum. The sequence continues at coordinate 107,519,285 of NC_134090.1, forward strand.
CAAAGGAACCATAACTTAGTGTGCGAATTTCAGAACACGCACGGCCATAGGACCGAGGATTGCCGTCAGCTCTGGGAAGAAGTAGCTCGACTACTCAGCAAAGGTCACCTCCGAGAATTCCTAAGCGACAAGGCCAAAAATCAGTTCCGGGAGAGAGAGGTGACCAAGAAGAGCAAAACAAGTGAGCCACAACATGTCATCCACATGATATTGGGAGGCATCGATTATCCACAAGAACCCATGATCAGAAGAACAAAAATATCCATCACCAGAGAAAAGCAAACTCGGGGTTACATACCCGAGGATGCTCTCACATTCAGTGACGAGGACATCGAGACCTTATCTTAGCCTCACAACGACGCACTGGTAATCTCTTTCCTTGTAAATAAATTTCAAATTAAACATGTATTTGTGGATCCAGGTAGCTCGGCCAATATTATCAGGTCGACGGTGGTAGAGCAGCTCGGGCTGCTTGACCAAATCGTGCCCACCTCTCAAGTCCTCAATGGATTCAACATGGCGAGAGAAACAACAAAAGGGGAAATTACCTTCCCAATCAACATGGAAAAATCTATATGCTACCTAAGGAAGACTCAACAAGTATTCAAGGCTTCTTTTGCAATCAACCTCGAATACTGGGGGGCATCCCCCCGGAAGGTCACTTACTCAGAGAAGACAAGATGTGCTAAATGGGGTCTCAATAGGAAAATGATGTACCAGGCCAAATGGTCGAACGAACCGTGTCCGTATAGAATAACCAGGCCCCTAACAACGAAAACATGTATACTTGTACCAAGTAATCGAAGAATAATTTCCGTCAAAGCATTTCACGCTTCAAAAGAATCCGGTATTTTTGCAAAAATGGCTCAGAGCCAAAAACATCTCGAACACTCGGGGACTGGCGTCAACAATTCAAAGCCACATGACCTCCAGGTCGGAAACTCCAACCTCATAAGCCCTAGATGAGGCAATACTAAGTTTACAAGAAATGGCTCCCGAGCCAGGGAATTTTCGATGACTCGGGGACTGCCGCCAATAGCCACCCCCATCAACTTATCAAAACTCGAAGTCGTATGACCCCTGGGTTAGAGCTTCAAACTCGTAAGCCCTCAATGAGGCAGCATCAAGATCACAAAATGGCCCTAGAGCCAAAAACGTCCCGAACACTCGGGGACTGGCATCGAAAACTCAAGACCACATGACCTCTAGGTCAAAAACTCCAAAATCGTAAGCCCTTAATGAGGCAATACCAAGTTTACAAATAATGGCTCCCGAGCCAAGAAACTTTCGATGACTTGGGGATTGTCGCCAATCACCACCATAGGCTTATCAAAACCCGAGGCCATAAGACCACATGCGGGCAGCCTCGGTCTCGTAAGACCTATATAAGGCCACAACAATATCTGTAAGACCTCAAGCAAGGCATGAACCACACTTGTACCAAGTGACTGTAAGACCTCAAGCAATGCATGAACCATACTTGTACCAAGTAATCAAAACTGTAAGACCTAAAAGGCATGTAAAATTTGTAAGACCTTACAAAAGGCATAATCTCGATCTTAAAGTTAAGGCTATATATCAAACTTGTAAGACCCCTAAAAAGGCATACCCTCGATATAGACACTGAAACTACTTCACTCGGGGACTGAAAGGCTCCAGCCAAACACAATGACTATGGTCACAAGGCTAACCAGCCAAACTAACGCGACTCGTGGATGCCCAACCGTCGCTATAAAATCACATGCCTTCAATTACTTCGAAAATACTTCAAAAAGAATCGGTTAAACAGGCTACCCTCGATATAGGCAAAAGATCTTCGACCATGTCAGCTCCAAACTATAGGCTTCGAGATACTCAACCACCGAGCCAAACCTCCTGAGATGCTCGATCATCACCATATAACGGCTCACAATCGAGGATTTTATCAAACCGTCGAAGAGTCGGGCAAACACAACTTCAAAAGTCCTTAACGAGGGGGAAATAAAGCCTACTAAAGGTTGTACCAACCCAATGCGTAAGAGCCATTGTCTCCAGCCCTAACAAAAGGTCGTACCGACCTAAAGCATAAGAGCTACTATCGCCAGCCTATATAAAAGGTCGTACCGACCCAATGCGTAAGAGCCACTGCCACCAGCCCCTATAAAAGGTTGTACCGACCAAAGTACATAAGAGCCTAAGGGCCAACTTTAAATTCAAAAACTTGAGGGTCAAATGAGGTTGAGTCGAGACCCGACTCGGAGACTGAACCCAAAATAGATAACTAAATATGCCTAAGGGCAAAAGCATAAGAGCTCAAACGTCGGCATATACTAAAATGTCTCACCAACCAAAGCGCGTAAGAGCCTAAAGTCCAGCTTTAAATTCAAAAACTTGAGGGTCAAATGAGCTCGAGTTGAGATCCAACTCGGAGACTGAACCCAAAAAAGTTAACTAAATATGCCTAAGGGCAAAAGCATAAGAGCTCAAACGTCGGCTTATACTAAAAGGTCGTACCTACCAAAGCGTGTAAGAGCCTACGGGCCAGCCCAATGAGCCCCAGGACATACTATGAATGTAAGGATTCCTTTTAAGTCGAAGACCAATTCATTCGGCTAACGACTGACAAAGGCAAAAGGAAATGCAGGAAAAACAAAACCACGAGGCTTCCTTTTATACATGTATGCGAGAGAATACAAGCTTCATTTACAAAGATCTTTGAAAGCACTATACACAGAATCAGAAAGGGAAAGCCTAATCTACATCCCCCTCGAGGACTATGGCCTGTCGGCCTCTTTCTCGCTGTCCTCGGCATCGGACAGAAGGGACCTAGCGTCATGTTCATCTGCCTTTGCCTGCTTCACCTCTTCCGAGAGGTCAAAACCCCTAGTATGGATCTCCTCGAGGGTTTCCCTTCGAGATTTGTACCGAGCATATTCCTTGCTCCTGCTCTCACGATCGAGAGCCCTTCTCAGCTTAGCTCGAGCATCGGCAGCATCCTTCAAATAGACCGCCACTTTCTTGTCAGCCTTGGTTCGGCTCATTACGGCTTCGGCCTGGGCGTCCACAACTTCGGCCTTTATCTTCAAAAGCTCAGACTTGAGCTTTATAATCACATCCGTTCGAACCGAGCTATTCTCACAAACTAAACGGAGTTGAACCTCGAGGGCGGAAGCTTTAGCCAAAGCCTCTTTCTCCGCTATAGTATGAACGTCCGCCCGTGCCTTCAACTCATCACGCTCACTTTTGTCTTGGCCAACTTCACACGTAAGGTGTTCCTGGTCCTCTGCCTTCTTATGCAACTAAAATAAACAAAACGTCAGCCTCAGGGATAGAAAAGGGAACATACGCCCCATCTAGAGCAAAAATTACATGCTCCTTGAGGTAGCTTTCGTAGTTCAGGCTTCGACTCGCCTCGCATCGCAAGTGCGCCAACTCATCTTCTCTCTTGTCGCAAAGGAGCCTGAGGGAATTCTCCCCATCCTTGGCTTTTGGCAGCATGGCCTCGCGACGAAGCAGCTCACACTTGAGCTTATCAAAAGCCTAACGTAGGAAAGAGAAACTCTATAAAGGAGGATAGATACTCGGAATAGCGGAATCCTCAAAAGAAGGAATGCAACCCTATATGTGGAGAAAATAGCAACTATTTGCCTGCCTCAAAGGCCAATTAAAAATGTTGACTAAATCATTTTTCGCTTTGGGAAGATGTACCAGTGGAATTGCCTTGGTCGCTTCACAACCATGTCAAAACCCCCGCATCATTATAGGCCTTGAGATGGTACCTGATCTCGAGGACCTCCATCAAAGAAGAAGAAAGGCTCTAAGGAGCCATCAATATCATTACAGGCGTCGAGATGGTACCCAATCTCAAGGACTTCCACCAAAGAAGAAGAAAAGCTTTAAGGAGCCATCAATATCATTACAGGCCTCGAGATGGTACCCGATCTCGAGGACCTCCACCAAAGAAGAAGAAAGGCTTTAAGGAGCCACTAATATCATTACAGGCCTCAAGATAGTACCCGATCTCCAGGACCTCCGCCAAAGAAGAAGAAAGGCTTTAAGGAGCCATCGATATCATTACAGGCCTCGAGATGGTACCCGATCTCGAGGACCTCTGTCAAAAAAGAAAAAAGATCTAAGGAGCCATAAATATCATTACAGGCCTCGAGATGGTACCCGATCTCGAGGACCTCTATCAAAGAAGAAGAAAGGCTCTAAGAAGCAATCAATATCATTACAGGCCTCGAGATGGTACCTGATCTCGAGGACCTCTGCCAAAAGAGAATAAAGGCTTCCAAGGAGCCATTAATATCAGTATGAGTCTCAAGATAGTGCCCGATCTCAAGGATCCCTACCAAAACAAAAGTTAAGCTCTAAAAAAGAGATGCTCGTATATAAGTCCAACCTTGATGTAGTATCCTGCCTTGAGGATTTCTGCTATTACGAATGCGGGTTATTCACCCGATTCCTTGGCCCTCGAGCTACCTAAACTCGAGCCAGTTCGCACTCAAGAATCACTGATGAAGCCCTAGGGCTACCTTCACACTAAGTTCAAATCAAGTTTTTTGGGCCACCCGAACTTAGTCTAAATCTCACTCGGGGACTATCCGTGAAAGTCCTAGAGCTATCTTTATTCCTAGACACTCGAGCAAATTCTCCCTCGAGAATTACCAACGGAATATAAATGGAGCTGAGTTTGCTCTAAAAATAAAGGCATCATTCTCACTCGATTCAAAGTTGCCGATTTCGGTAGCCTAAGTCTATATCGGATTAATCCGGGCTTGGTCCGAGAGATGGCAAAGGGTTTTAGGTAAAATCATACTGGACGATCAAGAATCAAGGGAATACCTATGCCCTGATTCGATGTTCGGGCCAACAGGTAGAGTCACATGCCCAGATTTTTCACAAACACAAATAAAAAGGGAATTCAGCGTAAATCAAAGACAAATCGAAGAAATATCCTTGCATTGGTTAACCATGATTACAAAAGCCCACGAGAGGTCCTTACACATGATTACAAAATCCCATGAGGGGTCCTTACACAGAAATAAAGAAGCAAAAAAGAAATACATATATAATAAAAGCCAAGAGTCTAATCTATTCTCGGGGATGAACCATCGGCGGTAGTATCTTCGAGCACCATCTCCTTGGTGGCCTCATCTCGATCTTCCAATATGGCATCTTCAAGGGAGAAGATGAAGAAGAGGAAAGTGATGCGGAAGAAGCAAAAAAAGATGAAGAAAAAGTCGTAGCCCGCCAAAGAGCAAAAGCTTTTACCAGGCCAAGAAAATCATGGCCCAATAGAAGACTTGGCTAGCGTCGGCCCCACCTGCACGACTACTTTGAGTCCACTTCTTGGAACATTGTGATGTTCAAGTTAATGGCCGGTAGTTCCACATCACCCCACGGAAAGCAAAAGGGATGAAATGCCATACCAGGCCAGAGTAGGGAGGTGAGCAGTGGTGTAAAGTCCAAACATCCTCCTGAGCAGCAGTGTAGAGTCCAAATATCTTCCTGAATCGGAAGAAATTGGCACCCCTATTTCATCGCCTCGGGTCAACAACAACAAGTTAGTACAATCTCGCTCGGTAAGGGAAGGCCCTAGAAAAAGGCCATGGCATAACTGATGAGAAAGATTCCATGTAACCTTAAGTCCACAGACCTTAAACATGGGAAATAACAATGGATGAAGATGAAGAGAAGAAAGAGGTGAAAGGTTGTTGAAGAACATTTGAAAGAAGAATTGGTTCCAGGAGGCTTCCATTTATAGAAAGGGTGCAGTGTAACCGATAGCGCCATTAATGTCTTTGAAAGATCTATCGACAGGCGCAATCAATGCATTTTTGGGAGTTGGACCGGTAGTGATATTATTGCTTTTGAGAATAAGAATCAGCAGTGCATTGAATAATTTTGGAAAGATGAACCGATGAGATGCCTCAGTTATCACAAAGGCTTGCGTCATAAGTATGACATCATCACGGGAAGTTCGAAGAGATGGATATCAAAGTCGTTTCTTATTGTTCTACTCTAAGAAATGCGGGGACTATCTGTATACGGTAAAATCAGGGGGTCCAATTGTCCGTCATTACGATGCCTCGCAATTATGTTTTCATAGGCTCAAGGCTATAGTCGAGATTCACCCCCGAGGGGCTATCGACGCTTGACCTCGGGACAGTATAGACTGGCAATTACGGTGAAAAAGTGGGAGGTTCCCAAGGCACGTGACTAGAGCTGACAAAGTCTATTAGACTAGTTCAGACCCGAATCAAGGCATTAAATGGCTGTACCAACCCTATATCTTTTCAATAAATGCATTTGTACTATGTTGGGATTCCCCTCATATGTAAAGGATCTGTTGCTTAATATTGCATACACAAGAACATTTTCTCTGCTCTCTAACATATTCTCTTGATCTCATTACTTGCATTTATTACTTATATTCATTGTGTTCCATTTACTGTTCTTCATTTATTACTTATTATTGGCCATAAAAAGCCATCATTGATTTTATTATAACTGTTAGTCACCCATCGACTACCCTCGACGAGACATCAGACCCAACCCCGAGGCCTCGAATAAGCATGCTCGAGGCCCCGATTGTCAGCCATTCGGTTGGTTATCACCTTGCTCTCAAGCTCTTATCTTGTTTCTAAGTCTTTTACGTAGCATCAATTGCCTAACAACTAGCATAAAAATAGATCACGTATTTTTAGAACCACAAAATCAAATCTAATTGTAATTACCATTTTCAAGGTAAACAGAGTCACGAACTTATTTCTCGAAATAAGGATATAACTATATGGCCTATACTCTTTTGTTGTCTCAAGGCCTATTACCTCTCGTTTTTTCCTTTACTTGACTATAGACTCTGCAATATTGTCATCGTTTTGACCTACCGTTGTCATCCATGTATCACATCTTACTCATAATGCTTCGTTATTTCTCTTTTTATTCCCTATTAATATTTTTGTCTATCACCTTATTCTGACAACTTCAACAAGACATTCTTTTACTTTTATCCCCTTTTCTCTACTAGGGACGGGAGCCACACTAAGGTAATATTTATCCCTTCAAGGCTTCCAGTGCATGTCTTTGTAGTACTCATATCTAGCTGTACTATTTTAGAGTGCACCATCTGGGTGTCTCGTACCCTTCTTCACCTTGCTTCTTTTACTTGTTGAAACGTGTATCTAGTTTCTGAATCTCTCATTGCTTTTCACCATACCGGCGTATAGATATCCTTACCTTAAGGCTCCTTATTAAGAAGCTTACACGTCTAAGTACACACATGATCTGCTGAAGACCTCACATTTACGCATCATAAGCATGATGCGAAATCGAGTTCCTCTGACTCAACTCTTCCACATCCACATGCAATATCTTACCAACTATCTTTCTAGATGTAGGTATCATTTTATTACAAATAGAATTTAGGAATTTGAATTCCTACAACTGAGCTCTACCACACGATCTAGAGTAAGAAGAAAGAGTGACAGTCCTAAATGCCCTATAGCCTCCTGCTTATAAGTGTGGCGCACAACACACCCATAAACAAGACTCTACAAGACATGGCTTGTTTCTATGAATAGAGTCATTTATGGAAATTGTGCATTTTCTCATTTCATTTGTGTCAGATAGATCGTGCCAAAAGGAAAGAAGGGATAGACTTAACATACCTGAACCGATTCTCTTGACAATCCCTCTAACACATGTCTTTTGCAACAACATGTAAAAGCGAATCGAAGTAGGGGAAAATCCGTATGATATTATTTGAGAAAGATTGCACCGTACTCCCTTAGAATTGAAAAATCTTACACTATATAGTAAAAATGGTTTCTGTACGAAATGTTTTGAAGCAATACGTTGCTATTGCAATCCACAAACTCTATTGAATATATCCTTGTGATTGTAGAGGTTTAAAATGAATTTAGATAGTTTTTTTAAGTCTTTGGGTGTGGTTCCCACTTATGTGGTGACTAAGCCACTATTCTTTCTCCATTTTCCACCTTATAACACAAATTTAAGAGTCATCAAATGGACTTTGACGTGTTTCCACATTTGGAGATTTAACTCCTTATCCAAAATGTCTTAATTTACTCAATTAGCTTAGTTATATAATTAATCTCCCACTAAAAATCCATAATTACCTAATTATCCACATAATTAAGAATTATCTCAAATTGCTTAAAATACTACTTATTTTTAACACACTTTATACACCTTACTATCATGGTCATGTGGTACCTTGTATGACACTAGTCCATGAATACGGGGTATTATAGATTGGACCGTATTTTATTCCCAAATTGCCAAACTTCGACAAAACTCATTTTTTTTATTCACTTACCCTTTCACCTTCACGGATTAACTTATCACTTGTTTGAAATAGCATAATACTTATAACCTCAAAATAATCTCATTCTCGAGCTTACGTCGATTAACCTACGACGAAACTTTAACGTATGAAAATGCGGGATGTAATATCTCATTTCCGAGCTTTCATCAATTTACTTATGGCGTACTTTTACGTACGAAAACATGGGGTATAATAGGTACTACCTCTACGTTAGCTAACCAATCAGGGTAATTCACCTCTCGAATTGAACCTATATTTAGTAACTGGATTACCTCTTCTTTGACAAACCTATTTTTGACCTCTGCTATTGGTCGTTTCTTCTGCCTTATCGGAGGGAAGGTATAATCCAAACTCAGCTTGTGGACAGCCACTTCCAACGGAATATATGTGATATTTGAATGCGACCATACAAAACAATCGACGTTAGATTTTAGAAAATCTACAATTTTTAATCTGAGTTCGGGACTCAACCCGGTTCCTAAATGAAATTTCCTTTCTAAAAACTCTGTGAACAAGTCCACTTGCCCGAGCACTTTAGCAATTGATTTGGTCGCATTTGTTTCCTCTGGTATCTAAAAAGACCTCGGTACCTAATAAAAATCTGATGACTCCTCCTTTCTGTTATCTTCAATCGGGTGGAATAGGGCACTGGCTCCTGCAATAGCTATTTGCTTATTTCTTTTCCCTTGCTATTGGACAAGGTTACTGCATTCATCTTTCGTGCAGCTAGTTGATCTCTTCTGATCTGCTTGACTCCCTCCAGTGTGCGAAATTTTAATATTTGATGATAAGTTGACGGTACAACCTTCATTTCATCTATCCAAGGCCTTCCAAGGATCACATTGTGTCCCATGTCGCCATCTACCACTTTGAACAAAGTGGTCATTGTTAGGCCTTTGGCATGTGTGGGTAGTAGAATCTCTCCCCGAGTTGTTACACTTTTTAAGTTGAACACGGCTAGAAGCTTCATTGTCGGAACTATGTTTCCAGTTAACTTTGCTTGCTCCAAAACTCCCTATTATATGATGTTGGCTGAACTTCCTGGATCAACCAACACACTTTATTTTAAATATCTAAAATATTAAGAGATATTACCAAAGCATCATTGTGTGGTAGAAGAAGTCTATAAGCATCTTCTTTTGTGAAGGTGATTTCATCCTTCGCAGCTTCTCGGATCCTCTTGCCATGAGTTAACGATATCTTCGTCTTCTTTGATGCTGAAAATGTCACTCAATTTACCTCATCATCACCAAATATCATGTTCATCATCATACGAGGTGACCCTGTAGCCGGTTTGGCTGGTTCCCTAGCGTCACAATTTTTCCCATAATTATTCTTGGCTCGATCACTTAGAAATTATCTAAGGTGACCATTCTTCAATAATGCTGCCACCTCTTTATGAAGGTGTTGACAGTCCCCAGTTCTGTGACCGTGTGTTCCATGGAACTCATACCATAAATTAGGATCTATTTGACTAGGATCTGATCAAATTGGGTTCGGAAACCTAGCCTCCTTAATGTTTCTCATAGCCGACACTAACTCTACTAAACTAATGTTAAAGTTGTAATTGGATAACCGGGGATACGTTGAATCTCGAGACCCCGATGCTTCTTTCTCCTGTAAGGTTTTGTTACTCCGACCACGATCATTCTTCTATCGGAAGCAAACCTATATGATGATTGTGAGCACGTGATTTTTGCTCTATATGAATTACTCACACAAATTCAAAACAAAATAATTGTCCATTATTTGCAAATTTTGTGGATTTTTGTGGCATTTTCTGTCAAGTGTCTGCATTTGTGTGTGCATATTTATTTTATTTAATTAATGAAAAATACAAAAAATATGTTATATTTGCATCTAGGATTTAACTTTGCATTTTTTTTAAAGAATTAATTAGTAATTAATGATTTTATAAAAATGAGAAAATCACAAAATAGTTATTTTTGCACTTTAATTTTAATTTTTGAACTTTGTTAGTTTTTCCTTTAAGTTGTTTCCTAATTATTGGTGGTAATTATTTTTTAAAGTTGGTTAATTTAATTTGATTAGATAACTTGGATTAGGAATTAATTTAGGTTTATTTTTTTAGTTTTAAATTAAAAAGAAATTAGAAAAAAGGAAGAAATGAAAAAAAAAAAAGTTAGATGAAGGAATGAATTTTTGGGCCAAGATTAATTGTTTTTTTCCCAGCCCAGTCGTTAAACCTCCCCCAGCCCAATTGCTAAACCCGCCCGGCTGCCCCTAAACCCGACCCATCTTCACAAATACACACACAAATAAATACAGAGACCCAACAAATTAAAATCCCTAACTCACGCGACTATTTCATCGTCTTCTTCACAAAGCCGTGTTTCAACTCGCCAAATCCATGGCGAGTGATTCAAAACCCATAACCACGCGTCCCTCCATCTCTCCTCTTGCCGTTTCTAACGGTTTCTGATGCCAAGATTCCCCTCTCCTCTCATCACTCGAATTTGAGATATATCTCACGATTGGAAGGTTCTGGGAAGGATTGGCTGGATGAATGTGAGGCGTTGGATTGATTTCACTCAATCCGAGCCCCACATTCATCAGGAGTTCGTTTTCAAAAAGGAACCTCATCCGATTTTTAGGGAGAGAATTCTGGGGGGATCTTTTTCAGTTTTGGGGAGAATATTTTGGGATTTTTCTGAAAATTTAGGAGGGAGGATTTTGGAGAGATTTCTTTTAAAGAAAATTGAAGGGAAAAATCAGTGTTAAAAGTTTTCTTCTTCTTTTCTATGGTTCGTTTGTTTTCTTATATGAGAACGGAACAAATGTTATGGAGTTCCCTTGATTTCATTTGATGTGAGTTTTATTGAGCATTTCGAAATAATAGAGTCTCTTCATTTCGATTCTGGATTTTTGAGTAAACATGGAAGTCGTTTGAGAAGCTCGAATCTGTTGTTGCTCGAGGATTGATTTTCAGCTGCTGTTTGCTTTGTTCGATCTCATTTCTGGGCTAGTTCAGTGTTTCGATTTCAGGTTCTTTGACTGACTCTTCCTCTTATTTTACTCTTTGGTGTCATTAAAGTAGGAGGAGGGCTTAGGATAGGCAAGTAAGATTGGTTTGAATTCTTGAAATGTTGAAGTTCGAGTGTTAATAAAAGCATATTGTTGGTTTTGGGTTGACGACGAGTCTGAATGAATCCTCCCTGATGTGCAAATATGTTCTATTTTGTGTTGTTTTTGAGTTCAAATGTCATACAATCCTGAATCTGTCTGATTTCGACAGGCTTGATTGAAGTCAGATTTGGTTTATGAGTTTGTGGTTTACTGAAGTATGTCAATGTCACTGCTGAGAGAAGCTCGATTAGTTCCTTTGATGTTTTTGCAAAGTTTTCTTGCACGTGTTGTCTGATTTGTGTCGGTATGAGCAGCATATGCATTTCTTTAGGCTTAAATGAATCAAATCCATGTTATTTCACAGTTGTAGGTCTGTTCTTGCTTGCAGAAAGTTGAACGTTGATTCATGTTCGAGCTCAGGCTAAAATGAGATCTGAAATGTTGTTCATCTTTTTCCTGATTCGAGTTACATTTTTGTGTCTGGTTGTATGCTTCTATTGGACTATTCTGCTGAAAATCTGCTTTGTTCTGCACTGTTGGGGCAGCATATTTGCACAATTTTGAGCGTAAATCTTGCATTGATTTGGTCCACAGCAGCTTTGAATTACTAGGCAGTTTATGTGTATAACTGAAGTTTGTTTGGTTTCATGAGCGTTTCATTAATCTTCTCTGTTTGTGATCCTCTTTGAAAAAGAAAGGTTATTTCCTTTAATCTGTCTTGTTGCAAGAAGGAGTTTGAACTCGTGTTTGGTGAAATGAATTCTATATACTGACCAAGAAAGGACTGAGGCCTATCCAAATTAGCATTAAGAACTTGGAAATTCACAAGTTAGAATGGTTTAATAACCATATTTCGTTGTTTATGACTAAACTGAAAGCAAATAGCTCGTCCTCTGTTTTCAGTTTGCAAGTGCTTTAGGAAAGAATTATTCTGTCTTCAATCTTTTGCTATTGGTTTTAATGAGTCTGCTTGGCAGTTTCTGACCGACTCTACCACTAATTTCATATGAGAAAAGATACATTTCTATATGAATTCTATAGCATTTTAAACCTGTTGATATTTTGTATAAAGTTGGGTTTTTTTTTGGTCCAATATATGTTGTAAGAACGAGGGGGCGAAATGGCTTTAGTCAAAACAATTGAAGCATCTGATCCTTGTGATGGTCACTTAGGATACTTTGTACTCAAGCTTTGAATTTACTTCTTGAATTTGTTTGCATGAAAATTCGATTGCTCTTCCAGTATGACCACCCCTGGTTCTTGGAAGGATGATTTTTGTCTGATCATAATAGTGAGAATTTGGTTATCACCTGTTATATTCGTAGGAATATGTTTTTAGGCATTCTCTTATTATACCTATCGGGATTGTGTACATGTTCGCGTGACATAATTACGATCCCTTAAAATTAGAATCGAGGTGTGCCGTGCCAAATAAAACCTTAAATTGCATGGCCCTCGTTTAATTAATCTTGTTTACCCTTAGAATTCGAGGCACGCCATTTAGCAAATTTCCATGGCCCTCGCAAAGATAAAAACGCGTAGTTGTTGTAGGCGCGTTATTTTAATAACATTACCTTCCTAAACCGGGTGTGCATTTCATGTGACCCAAATCCAAATCTTAATAACGTTGAATAAAACGTATTTCGGATTGCGGGTGCATTTCATGTGGCGCGGTCCAAAAACATGTTTTAGACGACGTTAAATCTTTTTTAAAATAAATAAAAGCAGTTTTGAAGTTAAAATGCACATAGGTTCAAAATGTATTAAAATCAGATAATAGGCCAATAATAACAGTTGAGTGACCGTGCTAGAACCGCGGAACTCGGGAATGCCTAATACCTTCTCCCGGGTTAACAGAATTCCTTACCCGGATTTCCACGTTCGCGGACTGTAATACAGAGTCAACCTTTTCCTCGATTCAGGATTTGAACCGGTGACTTGGGAATCATAAAATTATTCCAAGTGGCGACTCTGAATCTTCAAAATAATCTCGTTTTGATTGTCACTTTAATTGGACAAACTCCCTTATACCCCTTTACGGGGGTATAGGTAAAAAGGAGGTGTGATAGCTCTGGCGACTCTGCTGGGGATCGAACCCAGAATCTCTGTTTCAGGGTTCAAGAATTCAAGCTTAGATGAATTGTTATAGTTGGCTTTATTAATTATCTGATTTTTTTACATGTTTGGGTCTAATGTGCTAAGTGTTGCTTTTACCGCTTTGATATTCTGTGAATTGTATATAAACTACTACGAAACTCTTCTTCTCTCTGAGTCTTCTAAATCATGGAGGAGGGTGCACTTCGTGTGACTTCTCTTCTATTAGAGTCATATCCCAAATTTTAGAACGAGGTTCGGACAAGTTTCAAAGCCGGTGAAGCTTCTGTATTCCCGGTATGCTGCCCCCCACCCTCGGCCCGAGTTGTCCGCTCGGGTAAGCCAGGTCTAGAACAATAAACTCAGGTTTTAAATCAAGTATAACAAGGCCTCGTGCCGGATCCCTAGTAGGAACGTTTGCTTGCATCACGTGCATTTGACTTTGGAGACTCAACAAAAGGGTTGGGTCTGTCTAGGACAGGTGTACCAAAAATGAAAAGACCATCCTGATGCATCTTACTTGCTACTTGTGCATTTATTTGATTTGGATTTGCATGCTGACCGGCTTTTGAATAATGGGAGAAAGTTGGAAAAAAGAGAATAGCAATGTGAGGGTTAAGTGAGTTAAATCACCTGTTTTGGAAAACCAATGTCCAAATTGTACTGAAACTCTGCCGAATTTTTTTTTTTAGAAAATGAAAAAAAAAAGGTTTTGTTTTGAAAAATAGTTGGTTTTATTTTATTTGCCCGAACTACGCCAGTTTGATTCTCACAGGATATGAGATACGTAGGCAACCCCCATCGGGTCCAACTTCCCTTTTGCAAAAATAGCCCAAAAGAACAAAAATTTTAATTTTATTGCAAATAAGTAAGGTGATGTCATTCTTGTCTAAAATAGCCGAATGTCCCCAAAAGGGCGTCGGAAGGCCGTTTTTGCAAGAAAAGCCACCTTTGGTCATTTTTCAAGGTTTTTGCCGGTTAGCGAACACAGCCTTAAAATTTTCGTTTTTGGAGTGCTGAAAGGTCGTATTGGTAAAGCCGGATATTTTTGTGAAAATTTTGAAAAAAAAAATGGTCATTTTTCTTGAGTCAAAATGAGTCATAATTTTCTTTTAATTAAAATCACCTTAATAAATGTGCAGGATGAGCACAATTCAAAATGAACCTTTCTCAGTCCGTGAAGAGATCCCGTTGGAGCTACATATGTGGTGGCATGATTTGGGGGACAATAGCAGAAAAGTTGTGACAAAAGCGTTGGGTGGTCTTGTCGGGATCTTGAAGGTTAAGCCGAGAAAGGACTTAATTGAGGCCTTGATACCATTTTGGGACCCAGCACATAATGTATTCCACTTTGCTGATTTCGAGTTAACTCCTACACTGGAAGAGATAGCAGGCTACGCCGGTTTCGAGAGGAATCTTAGAAATCAATACACGGTAGCACCGAGAACAGTAACCCCTCACAAATTTTTGGACTTGTTAAGCATCAGTCGGGACATCCGAGACGGAAATTTGGCCAAAAGATTCTGTACCTTCTACTTTTTGTACCAACGTTACGGGAATCCTCGTGGCTTCGAGACGTCAGATACCGGTCTTACTCACGTGGGAAACCAAGACAAGTGGGAAGCTCGGAGAGGATTAGCTTTTATAATGGCGTTCCTGGGTACTTTGATTTGCCCCAGAAAAGACGGGAACATAGAGTTGGGACTCGTGGGGATAGTCGACTTTATGATGAAAAAGGCAAATGGGACCATAGTGCCGATGATTTTGGTTTGACCCTTTGTCGAGAAGGAGGAAAGTTCTTTGAAGGGTGCAATATGCTGGTACAATTATGGATGGAGGAACACCTTTACCACCGTCCTGGATACTTGAATTGTGGTATGAATGGCCTCGAGTGCATTGAAAAACATTAAAAGCGGCAGAGGGTTATGAGTTTCCGGATGATACGGAAGCATGACATGCTCATTTGAGACCTTTGACTGCAAATAAGATCGAATGGACATTCGGCTGGCTCTCGGTCTGTGAAGTAATTTATATGTCGGCTGAGGTATGTTTTCTGCTGTTGATGGGTCTTCGGAGTATCCAGCCTTATGCTCCGCACCGAGTTCTACGTCAGTTAGGCCGTTGTTTTAAATCTATGCTCACTTTTAATGCACAGGGCTCCAATTTTAACTCATATCCATTTTTAATCATGACAAACAACAGTGATGAAGATTATATGAAGAAGATGAATCAAATTTTACCAAGAAAATTCAGGTCAAGGGGAGAATTATTAGGTTTTTACCCTGAATTTTTAATCTATTAGGACTCTCTTTCTTGAAGGAAGCAAAAAAGACTCCTAAAAGAAATAAATCTCTTTCATATGCCTTATCCTTTTCTTAGAGGTACTTCTATAAATTGACCTTTTTTTCTCACAACAAGAACAACAACAACCTTCATAATGTAGTCGTTAGAAGGATCATGCTTAGATGAGATTATTCTCCCAAAAATTTATTTTCTTTTTATAGTAATAATAATAGATCATATGTAGATCGATTGACCAACCCATAATAAATTATTATGCCTAGTTTAGTATATATTTATTTCATCGTCTCAAAAGTTTGCATTGTTAGTTTCTGCATGCATCATGTTTTTTCGATCCCAACAATTATCTCTTCTTTTTCTTTTGTAACGGTAGTGTTTGAATCAACTCGCCCACTTCTCGACCGTTTCACCAAATACCAATTACTCCACACCAACATAAGTATTCGAGATAATAATGGTAGCGTTCGAATGAATTTGCGCACATCTCGGCTATTCCACTAATTACTTCACACCAACATAGGCATCCAGTGACTTCGACTCAAACTTGTCTCGATTAATCCAATTACTCCGCACCAACATAGATATCAGGTGACCCGACTATGTTTGGTATGTGAGTACTTAACGGGCATCATTTCTTTGATTGCATTATTTTCAAATCAATGCAGGCTACATAAGCAAACATGTGCAGCAGTATACGATGTACATTAGGTATAACGTCCTTTGCCTATAAAATAAATTCAGGGGATTTCAGAACCATACTTCAGGTGTAATCTTTTGCTGTAAGAGTTCAAAATCAAGGCAGGTTGCAGTCATTTAACTACCAGTTATCAATTAGGTCAGTGCACGGTTCATAGCAGGAACCAAGACTTCAAATGGAGGACAAAAAGAATGATATTTACAGGTAGGGCGAATGCATGGTCGTTGGTGAAGATAAATTAGTTAACTGCTGTAAGAAACTGAATTCAAATGACATCGTTCCATTACCACTTCTTTCGAATACAGTATGTAGCCTCCCAAGGTTAATCAAACCATAGGTCAAATGAAAACAATTTTTAATAATTGCTACAACAAAAATGCAGGACATGCGAACAAACTGGGGAATATTTAAAGCCAAAAGGAACAACTAAAAAGGAGATTCACCAAAGTTGGTTATGGTTCAGTAACTCAAATGGCTGCACAAATAAAATTACATAAACGGCTTCAGAATTTGATGGAAAATGTGCTTGGAAACTAGGAAAAGATTTGACTGTTACTTTTGCTAGCCATGAAACATACATCTAGTTTAACAAAAATAATAATTTCCACACCAGCTAATAGGCATCACGTCCAACTCGCCGATCATCTCGTCCCCTTCCCATGTATAAATCACGGTGATAGTCTTTGGGTGGCGGTCCACCTCTCACTGGAGAACGACTTCTCTCCCTGATATCACGGGCCCATTGGCCACGAGGTAATACTGGAGGACGAGGCGGAGATGGTATTCGCCTTTCCAAACCTTTCCTCTCGCTTAAGAAGCTCTCTCTGACACGCTCCCTATGTCCCCAATCCAGGGGTGGAGGCCTTTCAAACCTACTCCGGTTCCTATAATCAGCATCGGGATAATCAGGCCTATCTCTACGGATTGGCGGATCTGCAAACCTCCCTTCATATCTGGCATGAGGAACCCCAACTCTGAAATCTCTGGCATGATCTCTAGCCCAGCCACGAGGAGGGGACCTATACCCATTGACAAACCTTCCTGGAGAACGGTTGATTGGGGGGCCAGGAATGTGGCGAGGGGGAGGGGGGCCAGGAAAATCTCTCCTAGGACTCCCAGCAGGTGCATATTGAGGCCTTTTGCATTTGTTACAGTACTCTCGCCTTGCAAAGTTCAAGTTGTTACATCTGCAATGTCAGGAGAACAAAGTATGATACACAACTATAACATCTAGGACAAAAGAATTTGCTTTCCCTTTTTTCTATTTTGAAGCAGTTTCACGATGATTTAAAAGGCAGCATCTACAGACAGATGTAATCAGCAATAGACATCATTAAAACAACCAAAGTACTTGAGTAATGTTAATTATGCAAGTATGCCTGCCAAGTAATCCCTAACATTTCTGCTTCAACAAAATCAAAGTACATCCAGTCCTTCCAAAATCTTCTTAGAACACTTAATACTATTGAAGCAGTTCAAACTTTAAAAATAATCAGAAAAGAACTCAATAAATCCATTCAACATTTCTTGCTTGTTTCTTAGTTAGCAGCAGACGGATCTTCATCTAAGCTCTTCTTGCATAAGAGAATGGCTTGTTTGTCACTTAAATATATTCTACTTTAAAAAACAAGACTCTTAACAAGAGCTAGTAACTACCAATATAAATTGTTCCATCTGGGTACAAATTACGGAGAGCTGAAGGCAAATTGCAGGAATCATAGGTGCAAAACCCATTTACTGCAATTCAAACCTGACCAATGAGTAGAATTGTGTTCAAGATATGGGAATTTTACACTGTATGTCCTTTTTTATATAATATTTAAGGGATCTTACGGATACCAGGTAGACGCAAGAAAGCTTCAGATGATGCTATCTAATTAGCAAGAATCATTTAGCTCATTTTGAAACCTTTAAAACCTGAGGAAACAGATAAATTTAAACAAGTCTTCCGGAAACAAAGCTAAATTAGCTCGCTTGTTCATACAGCAAGCAATGTCTTATTTGTGCATAATATAACAATAATGACTACTACATCTCAACCTCAACCAAGTTGAGATAGGTTATATAAATATTCACTGTTCATACTTTAAGATTATAAACTCAAAAGAAATGACATAAGCCTAAGCCGTCAGGAGAGGTGAGACCATTTTCATGAGAGAGGGACGAGCCTCCTGACATGAAGGAATGCCCAATAATCCCTAGGGGCCTGGTATGTTCTTTCACTTCTGGTCTCACCTTTTTACCAAGCCTACCATATAGAAGATGATAGACGGCCAACTATTGTTGCCTTGCACAAGACGGCACACTATAATGAGCTCAAATGCTTTCCTTTCTCCATACCTCCTACCCTTTGAATTTCCTGAATTGAGCTGGTCCAAAGTGTTCCCGGTAAAACAAGGAATGTGAATCAAACCTTTCAGCCCCGTGTTCTTAGTTTTCGAGAATTATCCACTTAAAAGATAGTTTGATGAATTAGATGCCTGCCCTATGTAGGAATTTGATAGATATGGGAATTCAAACCGATCAATGAGTAGAAACATGTTTAAGTGCTTCAATTGAAAGTTGGTTTTCAATAAGTTCTAAAGGCTCCAACTCCCATGCAACTGATCCTTATTCAGTTATTACAACATGACTGCTTGATATATTGAAGTTCTCATAATTCAATGTAAGCAATTCTAAAGAATCAAAATCTTAACAAAGAAGAAGAAAACATTTTAAGACCACGAAAGAAGAACATTTGAACAGGAGAAAAGAAATCAAATCAAACACGTTGAAAGGATAACTCAATGCTAAAAAAAAAATAGGAGGAGAAAAACAGCACGTACAATGGATCCATGCACATCCAATCACCATCTCTTGGCCGTACATTTGGGTTACTTCTAGGTAGACCTTCGCCTCTAACTTGCCCTGCACCATAACCAGGTCTATCAAAACTTTTGCCCAGAAACCTGCCAGCTTCTCTTCCACGACCGTAAGGGGGTGAATAGTCTCGATGTCTGCCTGGATATTTCCCTCTGCCAAATCCACGACTACGTGGTGGGCCACCAGAATGATCAAAATCAGGACTATACCGATGATCTGCATTCCTATGGCGCTCAGGTGAAACAGAACCTGCACGTAGTCTATATCCTGAAAAAATCCAGTGAATCCCAAACATAAGAGGCACTATATCATGAGAGAAAGTTACCCATATTATTTCCTAATCCTAATTAAGCTAAAGTTTTTGCAACCCATGAAATGCCAACAATTGGACTAAGCTTGTGCAACCAATACCATTGTTCAGAGCTTCTTGTAGAATATTAGAGAAAGAGTAGCAGGAAGAGAATGTGAATCTCGAGGACGACTGTCTTCAAATTTATGTCTCAAACAAGATTATTACAGTACATCAACTGTAGAAAACTACAATTTGCCATATCATCCACACCTCACATGGTAAGTTACTGCAATCCTTGAGGAAAAATAGACTTGGTTACTAAATGTGAAGCCAGTACCGTGGATTTGACGCACTGCACGGTTGACATTTATTCCCTCTAAACACATCAAATAGAAAACCCGTATTCATAGATGAAAAACAACCAATACCACCAACGCAGGTAGTAATTAGAAACTCCCAACTGCACCAAAGCCAGGACCTTAAAATTACTGAACTCCTAACGATCCAGGCAAAATGCATTCCATAAAATTATCGAACTGCTAATAATCAACTCAAAATGCATTCCAACTCCTTAACAAAATGAATGTAAATTGAGCGAAACCAACCATAACCAACTTATCAAAAAGTGAAACCAATCATAACCATCGTAAGCGCTTGCGCAAATGGCTGAGAAAATCCAAGCACTGAACTTAGTAAATCCCTGTGTAAACCAGCTCTCAGTTTGTTGATTAGACCTATTAAGTTCAAGCTTCTACATGGGACTAACTGACTGATGCATCAAAACTTACATGGAATCCTCTTATCAAACCGAAACTAAACCTGGAGCAAAGCAACTAATCCAAATGCATGCCCAATTCAATTCCTATTTAACCGGCAAAATAAAGTATTAAAGGAAAAAAAATCCCAAAAACAACCGCTAATTGGAGAAAGCAAGAAACTGAAAAGACTAAAACATTCATCAGTTTCCTTGAATCCAAATGACAAGGATTGGGATGGATTTGGAACACCAATAACCAAACACCAATTGTCCGCCACAAGATATCTGTTGCTTCACTGGATGTTTGGGTCTTTGTCAAGTTTCACCTGTTACCACTCATCACCGTTGCAGCATTTCCAGCCACTTCAACAATACAACTATAAAGACAACCAGCAAAAACACTTCATTCACAATATCAACCATTTACTAATGGATCAGCCTCAGATACCTCATGTAACATTCTCAATTTCCTTCAAAGAGATAATTCACCAATCCATACAAGCTGACTATCAATAGAGCAGCCCATGAAACACAACAAGATACAAAGAGATCACAGCTCATGAAAAACCCTGTAAATATTATATTCGACAGTTATTCTTTCCTGTTCATAACACCCCAACCAAATTTCTCTACCAGAACCTCACCACGTGCCTTCCTCAAGACCAATGTTCTTGCACCAGGCAAAGTGCTCAGCTGTAAAAACAATAGCAAAATTCATTCACAATTCAACACTCCGTAAATGATACTGGAGAACAACAACGGCAATCAAGTGGGTGGATAAACGCTGTTATTTCTCACTCAGAAATGCAGAAACTTGATGTGCCTTGACATGAAAAAGATCTGGCTGACGCAATAGATCTCAAATTTTTGTCATGTTGAATGCCAGAAGCCTGTAAGTCTCTCAAACTACTTCATTAATCATATCTATAGTAGAAGTCTTAACAGTTGAATTTGAGGATGATATGAAGAGTCAAAGCGTGAAGCCACTTCACTATCCACTGGAATTTGGGTATGAAGGAATTGATTATGAGATAGAACATACAAAAAAATGTATTAAAAAAAGGGTAAAGAAGTTCACGGTGAAGTTGAGCCCATACTTGAGCTACATTTGAGTTGGGAAAAAAAAATAAAGAAGTCTATGGCGAAGTTGAGCCCATACTTGAGCTACATCTGAGTTGACCAAAAGCACAAAAGATGTGTTTCGTGGTTTATACTTTTTGCGGACGATATTGTTTTGATTGAAAAAACTAGCGAGGGAGTTAACCTCAAATGCTAGACGAGTAGAGGAGTACTCCAAAAATAAAGGTTTTATGATAAGTAGAGGTAAGATAGAATGTATGCACAAGCACAACAAGTCTAGCATGCCTAAGAAAAAGAAAAGTTGAAAGAAACTAAACGGGACTACAGTGCTTAAGTGAAAATTATTGAAGCATCTACACTCAGCCTTTTAGAATCAACAACAACTACAACCCAATGTAATCCCACATGTGGGGTCTGGGGAGGGTAGTGAGTACGCAGACCTTACTCCTACCCCGAGAAAAACTCAGCCTTTTAGAATAATGGCATAATATATGTAGTTGTAAAACTTCAAACTAAAATAGCATGGCTAAACTGGAAAGGTGATATGAGACTGTTATGCAACAATTGTATTTAAGCGGACAGGAGAAGAGGGACGGACTCATTATCCCCGAGTGCTGAAGACTCTGGTTGGTTTGACCGGGACAAATTTTTCGGTCACAAAAAAAGTATGTTATTCATCAGACATATATTTAACGAAGTGAAAGAGGAATATTACAGAATGGCTGTGACACCATCGACACTAAATGGAGAGATTTTTCAGCTTCTAAAACCCAACATACCCACAAGACAAGCAAAACCAAAATGAGAATGTTGGACGCTTTTCCATAAAAAAAAAAGAATAGACAAGATCAAAAGCTGATCACATTCAGCAGGAAGTGCAAGTGAAAGGAAAAAATGACCAAGATGATTTGATCATTTTCTGCGTATACCAAGTGAGATAGTCAGTAAGCTATGGGTAACGACACCATGATAACTGGAGTGATTCCGTGAACTATGGGTAATGACACCATGATAACTGGAGATGTTTAAAGGAATGAGATTAAAAGTGACTATAGCAATTTTGTCTTAAAAAAAACTGTAATATATTAATGGAAGCAGGGAATTCTTATAAGTCATGGTAACTAGTTGGTGTGCAGGTTAGCTGTTATTCGCACACATAAAACAAATCTGGTTTCTGATAAGTGCCTTTTAACGATGGTTAGAGATTGTATGTAAATGTAGGATTAGGTGTATGATTTCGAGAACCGCTAATTTTAAACGATCACTAATTTATCCTAAAAGAAAAATTACTGAAGCCCAAAGAGTACGATTCATATATCTGATCCCAACTGTTTGGAATTGAGGCTAGTAGAAGTTACCATTATTGTTGTATCACTACATCACACTAAGAAGATTTAATTGTGAAAACCCAACGACACAACCGTCAGCAATCAGGATACAATCAATTAATACTTTCACCAAAGATACAAAATGTATAATCTAAAACGAACAACACGCCTGAATACAGCAGCGCTATTTTACTTAGTTCTGGAATTCGACCAAAAAATAAGCAATTAAATCTTTCACCAACAAACAATCAGATCAATATAGTCTTAACATACGGGTTGGATCTAGGGTTTCGTAATTATCGTGAAAAAAAGGGGGTGTAGCGAAGGACAAACCATGAGTATCGGAGAATCGACCGGAACGTGAATAGGGTGGTGCATCTGGACGAACCTCGCCGGGCTCGTAGTCGCTACCAGCACCGTCACTGTCATTATCTCCGCCGCTGTCGGTGGGCCTTACAACTAGGCTGCTCAGGTGTGGCGTTGGCTGGTCTTTCTCTCGCGAACCCATATTCTCTCTCTTGCCGCACTGTGCGGAGTGTCTTTTTCTGTGGTCACTTTGTTATATGATCGTTGATTTCTAAAAAGAATATTATGAAACCCTAGTCGGTACATATTTGGATACGTATGTTTTGGAAATTGGGTTGTTACTTGTTGTATTGAAACCTATTGTAGGACCATTTAAACTTGTAGTGCTTTTGAAAGACTAATACATGAACTTTGAATTTTTCTATTTGAACACTTTAACTTGATAAAATAGATAATAATAAATACATTTGACCGTTGACCATGCCTATGTGGAAGCGCTACAGCTGACATGGCTAAACTGTGTGCAAATCACGCCCCAAGACGCGTGAATAGTATTGTTTGTACTTAAAAAAATTAGAATTAGAATAAAATATAAATAAAAAAGAAAAATGAAAAAGAAAAAAAAGACTTTTCTAATTTTTTCATCTTCCCAGGTGTCCACCATGGATTAAGTGATGTTATCATATGAGTAAGTGATGCTACGAACTTCACCAGACCATGCCGAAACATGTAAGTTCAGAATCCTAGTGAAAAAGGCTGAGTAGAACTAGAGGGTGCATTGGCATTTGGTCGAACACTGTTATATGAACAGTGCGTAGAATGACCATTTTGGATATTCGAAAGATTTGGCCCATGTAAGGTCTGGTTTGAAGGTTTGGAAACATTCTCCTGAAGAGCAGAAGTAGTTTGGCATTGGTTTTGAGTCCTTTGGTTTGCCTAATCACCTTGCTCCGCCAACTGGTGAAGTTTTAAGTTTTCAACTTGGTGGTGATGGTTGATTTCGTGAATGGATTGAGTTGAATCTTTGCATAGAGGATCCATGGGTGTAGTAGAAGGGATTTCAATTGGAAATTGGTCTCCAATTGGCCCAGAATTGATAGGGGCATTTCGTCGAACACCTTGCTCAACCGGATTGCCCGAGCTTTTGGATTGTAAAATTGGAGGAATTGGTTGGTACCCATATGAAATTGGAAGTGTAGGAGCATTCTCCTCATCAAGGCGAACATTTTGGTACCTTTCTTTTCCAATTTGGATACCTGGAACACCTTGCGCATTCATTTTTGCCTCGCCGGAGTTCTGCTGCTCGTCGGAGGGGACGATTCCCACGATGGAATTGTCGAACTATGTTTCAAGCGTTTTTTTTCCTTTTTGTATTTGTTACTTTTTTCTGATTTTGTATTTAAAAATGGGACTCACAAATAACACATGGCAAGTAATAAATAGCTTAGCATGATGTGTTGTACATGTCAGCGCAATTTGATATACACGCTCTGGTGGATGTGTTTATTATTATCCATTTTGTCAAGTTGGAGTGTTCAAATGAGAAATCCAAAGTTCGTGTATCGGCTTTCAAAAGTCATACAAGTTTAAGTGGCGAGGAAGCCATTACGCCTTACTTTAAGGATAACTAGTATTAGTACTCGCGTGGAGAATTAAAAAAAATAATTTACACTATATATTTTAATTTATTAGCGTTGATATCAACTTTACAACCAAACATTAAATATATTTTGAGACTCCAGTAAAACTTTTATTTCGCCGCCCTAATAGATATTCCATGAAAAATAATGATACTATACAATTTGTTTGATATGAATGTTCCATAATAAATAATGATGCTATAAATTTTGCTTCATATGAAGCCTATGAGCAACATCAGTTTAATGATCTCTTTAATTTTTCATCTTCTACATGCCCTTGATCAATTTTCTTAAATATGTTAGTATTTTTTTAGCAGATCTTGGACTTTAAGTTTATTACTTAATATACTATACTTTAACTTTGATTCATCATTGTATGCTCATTATGAAGAATACACACGCATAGGAGAAAAAAAAGTGAGAAAATATTAAAAATGTACGAAATACTGCAAAAATAAAATTTCAGTTCTCATAAGCATTCGAGATATATGAGTAATTAACTAAATGCCAGTATGTTACTATTCTCATGGAGTTATTGAGATAAATTTCAGCTTCCTTCAATTATCCACATTTAAAATACATATCAATGAGTGCAAATTCACTTTGCAATTATGGATCAACCTTCCCTATTTTATTAACTAACATGTTTGAGCTTATCACATTTTTTCGTATCCTCATTTCATTGACACCAATACTTAAAAGACGCCCTCTTCTATCTCGATCGGGAAATTGTATATGAACAATAATCAGTTTAGATAAGTTATATATGCACAATTATAGTGAAAAATAATTACCTGTTTGGAACTGACCGTTCGTTATATCACGCAAAAGTAGGATTGATTCTCTTTATTTTCGATTTTGCTCCATCTGCCATTTGTGGGATCAACACCTTATAGAAGAAATAGTGAAAGATAAAACAACTACCGAATAGTTCATTCTTATCAACATCAAGTTGATTTATCAAATGCTCACAAGGTTTAAAGTTGATGATATCCAAACTAAACTACAGAACATTAATTTCAACCACATCCGTCTATGAGAAAATGTCAGTTTCAATTTATGTTTGTTGATCTTAAATTTCATATCGTTTGGTCCAACTACAAAATTCTTCATAACATACAATCTCATGTCATGTATTTTTCTTTTAAAGATACGTATAACGGACCATCCAACAGTTTCATAAATCCGATCTCCTTAAAAGAAATTAAGTTAGTAGGAGGTCATGTCATATAAAGATTATGCATTATTTTGTTTGTAAAAACCCACAACATACTAATGCATCAATAGGCATGAGTATACTATCGCTAATAGTAAAACTGGATGACACATTGTAATATTAAACATGCATCAACACCCAAATAAATTTTTTATCTTGGCAGCATGGACAAAATTTGATCATAACTCTCTCACTAGTGGCGTAGCCGTTTGAATTCAAAATCTGCCAAGAAGAAAAAATTCTTTTCTGTTATGCATTAAGAGTAAAATTTGTACAAACTAACATAAGAAAACAATAGTTAATACCAAACTATAAAAGTAAAAACTCACAAAATTAGCAAATTTCATTGAATATGCAAAGAAATACAAATAAACTCGTCTGTAAATTAAAATCTTGAGTTATTTATGTATTCAATCACATATGAAGATTTCATACATAAAATCATAAAGAAAAATAGATTGTCAGTGATAAATTTATATTGCCTAACACCCGTTCAAATTGTAAATGAAATCATAATAAATCTCTATCTAGACCCTAACAAAACCGTAGTTAATGTGGATTAAATATATGCATAAGTTTAAGAAAATACAAAACAACTTGAATATCCACATTACATGGTAATGGAAAAGTTTAATAGCGTATGCACCTTTTCATCCTGAATAAGTAATTCAAGGGGCTATCTAATTTATCACGATTATGGAACGTGTCATATCTAACAACTCCAACTCATTTTGATACTCGATATTTCACTAATATAGTTAATGGTTGCAACCATATTTTGTAATTTCTAATTGATTGTAGGTTTGTTTATTATGAACTGTACGTAAGGTATTTTGTAGTAGGTCATATGATTAATATATTAAAAACTATAAGCAGCAAAACCCTAATTAAAAGAGATTCGCAATAGTGTTTCTTTATAAAGATCAGTGTCAGCTCTAATATGCAATATATAAAAATAATTATTAAGTAAATACATAATTTTGAAGGTTTTGCATAAGGAAAAGAATATTTAATACTAATTTCTTAGATAAATGAGCGACATCTCTAATATGCAATTCATTAAAAAAATCAATTATTAAGTAGATACACAAATCTGGAGAATGTTCAAAAGGAAAAAGTATTAATTTTATTTCCTTATATAATCAGTCATAGTTCTAATATATCATTCATAAAAAAGTATTTAATTATTAATCAGGGGAAAAAAGGAGGACATCATTCAGTGACCCGTGATCGCCTCTAGAGAATGTTTCTTCAAAAGGAAAAAGATATTTAGTAATATTTTCTTATATTAATCGATGACAGCACTCTATGCAGTTTATAATTATTAATTAGATTAGATAAGCAATTTGGAGAATGTTCAAAAGGAAAAGGTATTTAATATTATTTCCTTATATAACTCGGTAACAGCTCCCGCAATTCTTTAACAAAAAAATCAATTAATAATTAGATACAAAATTCTAGGGAATGTTCCTTCAAAAAGAAAAGATATTTAGTACTATTTAGTTATACAATTCGGTGACACTTTATGCAATTCAAAAAATCCAATTATTAATTTGATACAAAAGAATATCAATTAATAACTTTTATTAATGTTATAAATAGAATCCAACAAATTAAAGAATTATTATTTCACATTAAAATTAATGTGTAAGATACAAAATTAAATTTAATTGATTCTTTCTCAAAAAATGATACCTACCATAACTGAATAATACACAAAATTTAATTAAAGATACTTATAGTAATGTATATTGTACACAAATAATATCAGATTCAAAGCTTGTACTAAATAAAGAATTATTAATTCAACTTAAAATAAGATACAAAACAAAAAATTAATTGATTTTTTCTCAAAAAAGGATATCGATCATAACTGAATTATACACAAAAATTTAATTAAACATACCTACAGTAATGTATATTGTACCCAAATAAGATCAGATACAAAGCTTATTTGGTTATACACAAAACATTCTCTAGATACAAAATTATAGAGAATGTTTCTTCAAAAGAAAAAGACATTTAGTTAATTAAACATACCTACAGTAATGTATATTGTACCCAAATAAGATCAGATACAAAGCTTATTTGATTATACACAAAACATTCTCTAGATACAAAATTATAAAGAATCTAAAAATAAAAAGGTAAAGATATTTAATACTATTTAGTTATACAATTCGGTGACACTTTATGCAATTCAAAAAATCCAATTATTAATTAGATACAAAAGAATATCAATTAATAACTTTTATTAATGTTATACAAATAGAATCCAACAAATTAAAGCTCAGATTAGCGGTGGATTTCCATTAATTATAAAGCTTGATCAAATTAGCGGTGGATTTCCATTAGTTATAAATATACAGATATTAAATATAAATATAAATATAGATATATAGATTAGATTTGTCTAATATCTATTTAGATTATGTATAAAATTTATTAAAATACTTTCATTAATTATGTTTCCATTTATAATTTTTAATTATTAATGTTGTCTAAAAAAAATTTCCAAGTGGCTTCTTTTTAGCTTGTCACTTGGCTTAACCACATGCTTCACTATTCTCCTTTTAATATAATATAGATATAGATATAGATTATCAATATTAATATGACTTTATTATTCTTATTTTTAAAATATTTTTTACTGATTATTTAAGTTTTTTCTTACCTAAAAATAATTTATATACTTTATATAAGATCTTATTTTGCTGCTTGAATTTATTTAATTTTTA
Source organism: Nicotiana tabacum (assembly GCF_000715075.1). NCBI lineage: Eukaryota > Viridiplantae > Streptophyta > Magnoliopsida > Solanales > Solanaceae > Nicotiana > Nicotiana tabacum. The sequence continues at coordinate 107,548,015 of NC_134090.1, forward strand.
AACTCAATATATCTTGAATAACTTAGGTAAATTTTAATTTTATTTTATATTTTAACTTACTCCAATGTATAAATAGTCATAGGTTATCTCAATTACGTCTTTCTATATTTTTTTTTATTTTTTCCGATTAGAATTTTTAATTAACTTTTACCTCCATATCTCTAGCTAATATAGAAAAAAATCTATGGGTGAATCAATATAGATATAAATATAAATTTTATTTATAATTTAAATTTTTGATGTTGTCTTAAAATTGCCAAATGGCTTCTTTTTAGCTTGTCACTTGGCTTAACCACATACTTCATTACTCTCTTTTTAATATAATATAGATATTTATTTTTGTTATTAATTAAATTTTATTAAATTTATTATTATGTCAGAATATTTATTTTTGTTATTAATTAAATTTTATTATATCGTATTATTAAATTTATTATTACATTAAAAAAGTGCATCGTTACTTTATTTTTCTTCTAATTTTATCTTTTTTTATTATTAAATAATTTTATTATACCTTTTTATATAATAGTTCTACCTTATACCTTACCTTTTTTTTTTTAATATTGCAATTGTATTCTTCATATTACCATTGCATGACATAATGAAATGATTACAAACGATACAATAAATTCAAATGTTGTATTCATTAAAATAATACAATATAATATAATACAATCCGATATATTATGAAATAATATGCAACGACCAACCAACAAGTTATAACGGTGAAGAATCTAAAGATTTAACCAATATAAAAGAGAAATACTTTCTTATCAATAATTATATTTCTTTTCTCTTTTTGCCTATTTAACTTTATATAATAATGTGAACGTATTTTTTTTATTTTTCATTTAAGTCGATGTATAAAACTCTATTAGTTCATTCTAATAAGTGTCTATACCTAAATAGTTGTAGGTCTAATAAAGTTAGTTGTTGAATTTGAATTTGTGACCTAGAGATTCATATTATAATCTTAAGATCTAGTTGTTCGTAATAAGAATATAGAGAGGTCATGTTTGCATTGACCTAAACGGTCGTTTTGAGTTTTATCATTTTGTTATAATTTGGGAACTTGAGTTGATATGATATTTTATGACTTGCATGTAATAGTTGGTTGGGGTTCTAAGAAGTTCGGGAGTGATTTGGAATATTTGGTTTGCAACTAGATGGTTTAAGTTAAGAAGAGTTGATCAAAGTCAACATTATGGACAAACGAGCCCGAATACGTGATTTGAAGATTTCAATAGGTTTATATGTTGATTTAGGACTCGTACCATCGGGGTTGATTCAACACTTCATATTGAAAATTGTAATTCATGAACTTAAGAGAATTTCATAATGTGGATTGATCTTTGATTCTTGGTTTTGGTATTGCTAATTGTGTTTTGAGCCTTTGAACAAGTTTGTATCAGGTATACGAACTTGTTAGGATTATTGGACGGGATACCGGGGGACTCCAATAAGTTTTGAGGTGATTTTGGATCATTTTGAGCCATGTCTTGCAGTTGTAGATTTTTTACCGCAGAGGAGTGAATCATGATCGTGTAGGCTAGTGCTGTAATTGAAAAGAGGAAAGGATGCTGGGAGTATTGTCAGTTGCGATTGCGTAAGAGAGACTACGAAAGCAAATGTCACGACCAAAAGATTTCACCGGAGCCGGAGCCGTGGCGACGCCTAAGATCACTTGCTAAAAAAGCCACTAATCAATAAGCAGAATCAAACTTACATAGTAGCATTAAATAGTTTCAATAACGGAATAATCATATAACTTAAGTCAATAGTAATAATACAAATAAAACCATCCCATGACCTGGTGTCATCAAATACATGATCGCTAAAAAATATAAGTACAGAGTCTAATCACCAAAATGCAGTACTGCCTAAAAAATAGAATAGTAATAATATGAACTAATAGGAAAGGGACTTCAAGGCCTGAGAATGAAGCACAACAACTACTTTGAAATCTCCAAGACCTGGTACCAGTGGCACTACCTAGCAATCACCTCTCTCAGCAGTACCTAGATCCACACATAAAGTGCAGAGTGCAGTATGAGTACAACCGACCTCATGTACTCAATAAGTAACAAGCCTGGTCTCAGACTGAAAGCAACAACGATCCTGGCAAGGTCCAATACTCATTTCCAATAGCCAATAACAACAATAACGGTAAAATAATGGCAAAAATATAAATAGCTCAAGTAATATTAAATTCAAATATTTCACAAATAGAAGAAAAATAAGCATGCTTTTCAAGAATCATAGTTAAGGCATAAATTCTTCTACAGAAATTACCTAAGCATATGTTTCTCAATTTAATTGTGATTGCAAGTTTAACACATCAAATAGATGCATCAGGTACTAATAATTATGAGGCAAAAAATACAACCTTATACCTACATGACAAGTAAATGCCAAAATTAACAAATATCGTAGTTAAATCATCAAGTATATCGAATCTCAAGACATATATAGTGCCTAACACAATTTTCCTTCAATAATCATATACAACAACACTCAGCACTGTACGCGTGTCTGACACAAGTCCTTTACCAAGCACATATATGTACCCGTGCGCCTAGACTCGCAGGTTAATACCTGACTCCGGAGGGGCGAGTCTCAGCCCAAGCACTGATTGGATCCAACTCAATGATCAATATCACTTAGACCAATATAGGGCATGGTACACCTGTCACCTCATAATTAATACCACTAAGCCTAATGCGGGACCTGATGCATGTGTCACCTCACTATCATAATCAAATCGGCTTTATGGCCTAAGATCAATTCACCAACCGCTCAAGTCTCAAATGTTCACATCTCACAGTACTTAGCTCAAAACGTATTACATATAAGGGCATCAATAGCATGTGAGATAACATATAAAGAATGCACATAAACGGAAATATAATTTGCGAATGTAGCATCATGACTGAGAATATAAGTATAATTAAGGCAAACAACTCAATAAAGCAAGAACAACCTTATGATGTCTCAAACGGATAATCATATAGGCTAGACTTGATTTATAACATGAGTAATATCTCATGTAGTCATACAAGTGAAGAAAACAAGGAAATAATGGGGCATGATAACAAAACAAGGCACATAATAGCCTATGGTCAACCTGGATCATGAATAACCCCGGTGTACACACATACGCCCATTACCTAGCACGCGTGTCACCCTTAATATATCTCAAATATTATAGTCAACAGAGAAATTATCCTCAAACCAAGTTTAGACGAGTTACTTATTCCAAATAGCGTGAATCAATACTTCAAAAGCATTACATAGAACGGTCTCTCTGAAAAACGCATAATGACTATTTTCTAACCGTGAATTCCCTCCATGCATCAGTCAATGGACCCGCCGGATGGTGCCGCTCTGGTGCGTATGGAAGGTCAAACTACCCCAAATCCAACAGTGAACCATCCTACTGAGTTTACATATGGAAAGTTGTCTTATACAACAAAAGTCATCACTTTCTCGAATGTGCCGATTCCCCCAAATTGCCATGATAGAGATTCAGTTGTTTCTACCCACACCACTCACAATGGGATGTCGGCGGTGCTCTTAAAATCATCGAATTTCTATGGTATTATGGCAAAATAATGCAAACTTACCATTGTTGGGTGATTTCTCAAGCCACACCGCGAAATTGACAAAATTAGGTCAAAATTCAAGGAATTGATTTCGATTAAGGGATCAATAAAAATTGGGTTTTATGACAACTATAATATTTTACTGGACTTGACCAACGAAGAAAACTTAGGTTTAGAAGGGTTATTGAAATTGAAGGCCACATATGTGGCTGTAAAAATTGCCCCTTTATTTCAAACTTGAAGAAGACCTGCATATTGCTCTGGTATGGGTCCTTCTTCCTGGTTTGCCTTTCTATATGCACAGTTGAAATTATATTAAATAAGTGGTGAGTGCAATTGGTACACCCCTTGAAATGGACTTGGCTACTAGAGGAAGGACTAGGCCAAGCATGACAAAAGTTAGAGTTGAAATTGACCTACTAAAAGACCAACCAGACTCTGTTTATGTGGGGCAAATATATGAGAATGCTCCTCAAAAAGGTTTTATTTTAAAACTTGAATTAAAGGTGTTCCAAAATACTGTAAGTTTTGTAGAAAGTTGGGGCACAATATGATCAATTGTAGAGCTTTAGAAAGGAAGAAAGCTGCTGAAGCTAGAGAATTGGAAGCTCAAAAAGCTATGGAAAATTAAAATGAAGAAGCAAAAAGAAATGAAAAAGACAACAAGCTGGATGTATCGGAAAATGACATTGCTATAGATAATGCTCAAACTAGTGCTAATATGACAAAGAATCTGTCGTGCCAAAAGAATGATGTTGAGAAGCGCAAGCAGAAGAAACTTCCCAATAAGAAGGCTAAGGTCATTTTCAAACCTATGATCAATCCTTCAGAAGTCACAAACAAGGGCAAGAAGAGCAATAAAAAGATAACAATGGCTTTACAAGAACTGGATCAGGGAAGTGAACATATTGAGATCAAGGATAAACAGAGTCAACAGAGCAACAATAGAGAGGGGGAAGCTCATAGTCAGGATACATTAATTAGAAATCGAAGCAATAATGAAAACGCTGGAACTCCAAATCACAGTGAAGCCAGAGAAGACTATCAAGAATCAATACAAGAAAATAGTGATCAAAATGAAAATGGAGATCAAGAGGAAAGACAAGCAGGGAAAGACTACGTCAATGAATCAACTAGCATACCTTCTGAGATTAGAAACCTCCCTGGAATTGATGTGGTAGTCGATCTCAATGTTAAATCCAATTTAAAATAGGACAAACATGTTACTAGACAACAAATTGAAGTGACTTCCCCTAATAGGGTGACTGTCATGATTCCGGATGACCAACTAGAAATAGAATCGAAAGAGGGTCCTTTCCAGGTCATAGGAGGCAAAGAAAAGGGGAAGAAAAAAGGAAAAAAGAAAAAACAAAGATACTACACTTCCTAAAGGAGGAAACTCACTCTAATTCTCTGATTTTTCCATGATAAGTGCAATATTCTGGAACATTAGAGGAGTCAATACCAAAAAAGACTTACCAAGGTTAAAAAAATTGATTACGATCAATATGGTGGAACTTGTTGCTATTTTGGAACCTTTTGCCAGCATCAATCAAATTGAGAGATGTAGGAGATTCCTTGGCTATCAACACTGTATCTCCAATATTAATGATCAAATTTGGATCATGTGGTCATGTAATAACATGACAACTATTTTGAACGACAATGATCAACAAATCACTATTAAATTCCATTACGGGGCTGATAATAGTGATCTCTGTCTCACAACAGTTTATGCTAAATGCACTCTTGAAGAAAGGAGAGATCTATAGAATATCTTAGAGAGCACTCATCTCCAGGTGAATGGTCCATGGTGCATTGGAGGGGGTGATTTTAATGTCATTCTAGACCCCGATGAGAAAAAATGTGGCAGACCACATAGAATAACAAAAATCTTGAATTCAATACTTGTATGGATAATTGTGGTGTAGTAGATTTGGGATTTGTTGGGCCAAAGTATACATGGTGTAACAATTGGGAACCTAGAAAAAGAAGCTGAAAGCGGCTCGACAAAATATTTATTAATGATCAATGGTCTCAGATTTTTCAAAACAGTATAGTCAATCACTTGGCTAGAATTGGGTCTGATCATAGGCCTGTTCTAATTCAATGTCATGATCAAAATCAATAAGGGATTAAATATTTTAAATTTCTTGATTTCTGGACTAGTCAACCATTTTTTTTGCAGATAGTAGAAGAAGTATAGAGTAATTAAGTTCATGATAACCCTTTTGTGGAGGTTACAACAAAAGCTTAAAATGCTTAGTAGAAGACTAACTCAATGGTCCAAAGAAGATATTAGCAATGTCTTTGATCAAGTCTAGTTTTGGGAAAACAAAATGCAAGATCTTGAGCAAATCGATCTCAATAACAGTAATGATCATTCTAGGGCTGAATTGAATAAATGCCAAGCAGAATACATTAGATAAATGGGGATGCAGGATGTCATTCTCAGGCAGAAGGCTAAGGTGAATTGGTTTGAAAAAGGTGACTCTAATACTAAATATTTTCATAGCACCATCAGAGATAGAAGAAGAAGACTGCAACTTCATAAAATTAAGGACCACAGAGGTTAGTGGATTGAAGGAGATGCTAATATTGGCAAAGCAGTTGTTCACCACTTTCAACAGTTCTTTAATATCAAACACCATTTCAGGGATCAAGATATCATCAATTGAATTCCTCAGTGTATTAATGATGATGTTAATGACATTCTTACAGCCATTCCTGATATTGAAGAGGTTAAAGATGTTGTATTCAGCATGAGTCCTACTAGTTCAGTTGGGCCGGATAGTTACAATGGGGAATTCTTTCAAAATATGTTGGGATATCATTAAGGATGACATTATAGAATTTATTCAAATGTCTTCAATGGTAGGAGACTTACTAAGTTCTTTTCTTATACCTGCCTTGCTCTTATACCTAAAGTGGACTCTCCTAGTAGTTTCCCAGATTTGAGACCTATTAGTTTGAGTAACTTTATGGCCAAGATTATCTCCAAAATCCTATTCTAGGGAAGCTCATTTCTGAGAATCGGAGTGGCTTTGTCAAAGGAAGATTTATTACTGAAAATATCCTTCTAGCATAAGAGATTGTCCAAGGTGTGAACAAGAAGAACAAAGGAGGCAATGTTATTATAAAGCTTGACATGGCGAAAGTCTATGACAAAATTTCATGGACCTTCCTGGTGGCAGTAATGAGGAAGTTTGGCTTCTTTGAAAATTGGATTGACCTTATGTGGGGGCTTCTATAGGAAGTCTGGTACTCCATCATTATCAATGGGGCAAGAACTGGTTTCTTCACATCTACACAGGGCCTCAAACAAGGGGACCATTTATCCCCTTCTTTGTTTATTATTGGAGTTGATGTTCTTTCCAGATCTCTCAATGAGCTGAATGAGTTTATTAGCTATACTCCTTTTAGTATGGATCACATAGGGTCAATTATTAACCAGTTAGCTTATGCAGATGATATTGTTATTTTCTGTGGAGGTAACATTATCACTATCAGGCTCATCAAGAAGGTTATTGGCAGATATGAAAAGGCATTGGGGCAAAAAGTTAACAATGCCAAGAGTTTCTTTATCACAACTCCTCATACTTGTGCCAACAAAATCAACAAAATTAGAAATGCCACTAGTTTTACAAATAAGTCTTTCCCATTTACTTATCTGGAATGCCCTATATATTATGGGAGAAAGACAAGCAGTCTCTTTGATGGTATGCTCTCCAAAATAATCAAAAAGCTCAATGGATGGCAAGCCAATATGATGTCTCCTGGGGAAAATGATCTTGATCAAACATGTCCTGCAGTCTCTTCCCATTTATATATTGTATGTTATGAACCCTCTTAAAGGAATTATTAGGCTCATGGAGAAACACTTTGCTAATTTCTTTTGGGGCTCTAACGAAGGTAGAAATAAATATCATTGGTCTTCATGGAATAATCTTTGTCTCCCTAAAGATGAGGGAGGAGTTGATGTCAGGAAAATGGAGGACATCATTGACACTCTTAGCATCAAAAGGTGGTGGAGATTCAGAACTCAACCTTCCCTTTGGGCCACTTTTCTCAAGAATAATACTGTAAAAGAGCTCATCTGGTGAACAAAAGATCTAGTCCAACTGATTCTCATATATGGAAAAATATGTTAAGGATTAGAGACAAAGCGGAGCATAACATTAGATGGGAAGTTCAAAATGATAATTATAACTTCTAGTGGGACAACTGGACCGGCAAAGGTGCATTAGTCAATCTCTTACAAGGTAGTGGTAGGTATGCTAAAGTACAGGTGAAGTAGTTTTTGCATAATGGAGGATGAAATATCGACAAACTTAATGAAGTTCTCCCTGGTCATCTTATTGACTTCATTGTTCAATTGGATATTGGTGATCATAATGAAGAAGACTTTCCTGTTTGGAATATTTTTAACAATGGATATTTTTCTTCTAATTCAGCATGGAAATCTATTAGATTTTAAAAGCAAAAAAATAATTTTATAAACAAAATCTGGCATAGCTCTATTCCCTTTAAAATTTCTTTTGTCACTTGGAGACTTTCTAAAAATAGATTGCCCTTTGATGATGTTATAGGCAGACTTGGTACTAATATAATTTCTAGATATTCCTTTTGTTTTTCTGCGCAGGTGGAGACAATGCAACATATTTTAAATAATAGTGATGCAGCTAACTTCATTTGGAATTCCATTGGAATCAAGCACCAACAAGAACCTATAATTGCTACCTTCAAGAGATGGTGGGAGACAAATGCCAATAATAGATGCATAAATAAATCCTTCAGATAGCTCCTATGGTCATATGTTAGGAACTTTGGAAGCAGAGAAATGTGTGTAGATATGGAAAGCAGAAGAAGTTTCAACCAAACACCATGAGATATCAAAGCATTTGGACCTTAAAAGCAGCAATCATCCAAATAAAAGGCCGACTTTAACATTATAATAGGTAAGGCTTATGCCTTAGGTCCCCAAAGTTGAGGGGCCCCATTTTTTAAAAATAATAGGTTTATAGGTATTTAAAAAAATAGCATTGAGTACTTTTAATACAAAAGTAGAGTTTTTTATATATATAAATAAAGTAATAATTTGACTTACTTAAAAATGGGTAGCGGAATAGTTTTTCCAATGTTCCAATTTTTTACTTTTTACTCCTTCATTAGATAATGTATAAAATTTTTACTCCCCCTTTCTTAATCTGTTCAAGTCAATCTTTCTTTTTCCCAATCTCTTCATATTTCAAAAACCCCTACATATTTTTTGGCTTTCTCTTTAATATTCTTACTCACATTCTTTCTCTAAAATTTTATTAGTTTAAGTGTTCAACAATACTTTTAAGCTTCCAACAGTTCTATACTTCTATTGCTCTATAATATCTTATCTAAAACCAACAATATCTCAAGAAAGACTAAATGAGTTTGTTATAGTATCAATTGAAAAAGAATTATTAGAAAATATCGATTATACAAAAGATTATTAACAACTTTATATCTCAAAAAGCTAGAAGAATATATTTCAAATAAAATATATCTTATAACTTCCTTTTAAAAATTTAGGCTACATATTAAATTTTGGCTTTAGGCCTCACATCTGCTTGATCCGCCTCTGTCCAAATATATTCCAGATGACTTTACTCAATTGGATTGGCCTTCATTATGTGAAAAAATTGAGAGACTCAAGCCATCAAAAAATAGATGCAAATTATATGGGAACCTATTTTGCCGGAAACTGTCAAAGTTAATACCGATGGTAGCTTTAGCAAGGAAAGTGGAAAAGCAGGCATTGATGGGGTGGTCAGGGACTATCATGGTGACCTCATTATGGCTTTTTCTATGCCTATCAATTGTGATAGTAACAAAATGGCGGATGCAAAAACGACTGAGTTTGGAGGGAAATGGTGTAGCCAAAATGGATATGCTAATTTTTCTCTTGAACTTGACTCTATGATTATTGTCGAGATTCTTACAGAAAGAGATACAAACAACTTGAAGATCAAGATGCTGATTGATAGAACCTCCAACATTGTTCAACATGCTAGAATTAATGTAAAGCATTGCTTCAGAGAAGATAACCAAGTAGCAGATTGTCTTGCAAAGTTGGCCATTACCACAAATAAGAGGAGAGTGTTCCACTCAATCCAACAACTACCCAATAGTGTTAAATGACCTTTTCTTTTAGACAAATGGCAACTTCCTAGTATAAGGACGAAGTACGAAAAATCTAATTTTTTCGTCAGTTAATATATTCATAGATTCTCAGGAAGGAGGGATTATATGAACCTCCTTTCCTGTTTTTTTTTGGGGTGATGAAATCACCGTTGTGTATTTTTTAAGGTAAGGTCTAGTCCCCCTCTTGCGCTTTTTTGAATACAACACAACCTAGACCTCTATCTGGGAAATTTTAATAATAATAAAAAAAATACTTCAAAGGCTCTTCGCACGCGAATCGACTTCCAAATGGCTCGAGTCTAGTAAAAAATAACTCAATAATATCAAATACGCCTATAGAAATCGATTCCAATATAAAGCTCCAATCTTTATCAAATTTCACAAAGTCAACCAAAAAGTCAATCTAGACCTACTTCTCGAAATCCGACCAAAGTCACAAATCCCGATTACTCATTCAAATACGAGTCCAAATATATAAGTTTCATCCAAATCTGACTTCGAATCGGGATTCAAATCTCCATTTTCACTCTCCAAAATCATAGTCACAATTCTCAAATTTCTCCTTCAAATCTCATAATCTATATGTAATAATCCATGGGAAAATAAGATATAATATTAAAGTTAAGTAGAAATCACTAATCCTCTTGCCTTGTGTGAAAATGTTCTTCAAAAGTCGCGTCTCTCCAAGTCTAGAGATCAAAATATAAAATAATGGGTCTAAGTCCCGAAATTACGTCACTTATAGTCTACCTAGTGTTGCACTTTGCAAACACGACACAAGCCTCGCGTTTGCGAAGAACAAATCAGCTCCTGCCTCAAAAGACCCATCGCGAATGCGATCCACCGCCCGCGAACGCGATGCACTACCAACCCCTAGCCTATGTGAACACGATCAAGCCCACACGAATGTGAAGGCTTAGCTCCACCTTTCTCCAGCTTGCCGTCCTTCTACGCAAACATGATGGCCAGGTTGGGAATGCGAATGTCAGTGATCACAAAGCTTCGCGAATGCAACACACCTATCGCGAATTTGAATAACAAAATGCCACTGCCCCAAATAAGCCTTCGTGATTGTGAGACCTGCTCCGCAATTGCGAAGCACACCAGCCACCAACAGTCTTTCAGTAATTTAACCAAGCTCCAGGGATCCGAAACTCACCCGAGCCACCCGGGACCCCGATCAATCATACCAATAAGTCTGCAATCAGTACTCTGACCTAACCAAAACCTCAAAACATATGCACGATCACCACATCTACAAATCGATGATCAAACCATCAATGGAACTTCTCTTAAGTTTATAAGATTTTAAGCTTCTAACAAAATGTCTGATTCCTATCAAACCAACTCGGAATGCAACCAAAATATGCACACAAGTCCAAAATTACATAACGAACCTATTTCAAGTCCCTGAACAATAATCTGACCCCGATATCCTCAAAGTCAACTCCTAATCAAACCTATAAACTTTTCAAACCTTCAAATTCCCAACTTTCGACAATTAGAGCCAAATCAACCGTTGGAACCTCCAAATTCGGACATACGCCTAATTCCAAAATTACCCTACGAACCTATTGGAACCATCGAATCATCAACCTGATATTGTTTATATAAAAGTCAAACATTGGTTAACTCTTATAACTTAAGCCTCCAACCATGGAACTAAGTATTCCAATTCATTCCAAAACCTTCCCAAAACCAAACCAGTCATCTTCGCAAGTGACATAACAACAAATACATACACATGGAGCATCAAACATGGGAACGGAGCTCAAGTACACAAAACGACCGGTCAGGTCGGTATATTCTCTCCCTCTTAAACAAATGTTCGTACTCGAATGAGTTTAGAATCATACCTAGGATATAAAAAGGTGAGGATATGTGCTCCGCATATCATGCTCAGTTTCCCAAGGAACCTCTTCGGCCGATATACCTCTCCACTAAACCTTCATTGAAGCAATATTCTTCGACCTTAGCTTTCGAATTTGCCTATCAGAAATGGTCACTGGCTCCTCATCATAATTCATATCCCTGTCCAACAACACTGATCTAAAATCTAACACATGTGACAGATCCTCATAGTACTTCTGAAGCATGGAAACATTAACACCGAATGAAATCCCGATAAGCTGGGTGGCAAACCAAGTCTATAAGTCATCTCACCAATTCTCTCCAAAAACTCGAATGGACCAATATACTAGGGGCTCAACTTGCCCTTCTTCCCAAATCTCATCATGCCTTTCGTAGGCGAAACTCTAAGTAGAATCTTTTCATCCACCATGGATGCCACATCACTAGCCTTCCTATCAGCATAGCTGTTCTACCTGTATTGTGCATTACGGAGCCGCTCCTGAATCAATTTTACCTTTTCCAAAGTATTACGAACCAAATATGTTCCCAATAACCTAGCCTCGCCAAGCTCAAATCAACCAACTGTTGATGGCCAATTTTGACCCTCCCCTTTAAAATTTATTTATTTATACTCAATGATTTAAAATAAATATTTTAAAAATATTTTTTATCAATAATTATCTATTTTTACAAAATTAATTAAGTGTTATTTCTAAAATTAATAACCTAATATTAGTATTACGTAATTATAAATATACTCAGTATTTTAATACTATTATAATAATTTTTATACCCCTTAGAGGTTTTATAATTAATTTGACAAATTACTTCTCAAATTCGATTAATTAGATTACTATGTTAATGATTTAAAACTAGTGTTATAATTTAGAAAATAAAGTGCTTTACAAATAATTAATTACAACAATTACTAGTATATTTGATATTCATAATTTTTACTATATTTTATTGAAAATGATTAAGTTTAATTAAATTACTATTTTCCCCTGCTTAATTTTTGCCCGTTACTAATATTAACTATAATAATTGGCTGTTACTCGAATTATTCGTAATTGTTAGGGTAATAATAAATAATCGCGTATAATCAGGGATTATGCTGATCCTCTTTTCATATTCGTAATTGCTGGTGCATCTTCTTTTTCTTTAATCTTCATACTTCCCGTGCCTACCTCTTCCTTTCCATTTGTTAGGTACGGTACCTTTTGCAATCAATTTTGTAGGTATTTTAACCGTGCCTCATCATTCTTCTTTATTGATCTCATTCAAATGTCACCCGTCAACATTCCGTTAATCCACGTATCGTCTATTTTTCCACCACATTTAAATATGGAACATAAATTAATGGTTAAACATTACTTGTTTTCTTATAACTCAAACATATGAGCTCCGAGTATTTAAATTTTGTAATTTTCACTGAGAATATTTTGAACTGGGATTAGTTGTGGTTGAAGTTCTTTTGGTTGCTGCTGTTTTGGAGTCATTTCGTGGCCTGGGATGCTTGAAACTTTGTCCATTTTCTTCTTATTCTTCTTTTTACTTGTTGAATTGGAATGAGGTTAAGGTGTTTTTGTGGTGGTATTGTGGTTGAGGTGTGTGAAAATAGTGAAAATGATTTTTTTGAGGTAATGTATATCTGTGTATATTATCCTGTATATCGCTCATATGTATTTGTGTATTCTCAATTATGTATATTCCATGTATATTTTTGTACACCCATATATACATGTGTATGATATACATGGAGATACAGTGACATAAATATGATATATGTGCCTATAGGCGGATCCAGGATTTTGGGAATCTTTCTCAAATAAAAATCTTTTTTTCTGGATTTATTGAATGTTGTATATAATTAAGTATTTTTTGTTGGTAAAAAATTATAAATAATATATTGTTTTAGGTCCGATTCTGTAAAGCTCCCAAAATAATTTACTGATATAGCAATAATAAATTCGGCGATTTTGCGCGAAATGAAACCATGAAACAAAGTAGAGGAAGCTTTTCAGATCATTTGGGCTAAATCACAAACTGGCCCCACTCTTCTACTAACATATTGGGCTGATGTTGTCTCGATTGCAACTAGGGGTTTTTCTTGTCCACCGAACCATCAAAGAAGTCTCTCTCTCTCATACACACACAGAGTGTAGAGGAGCTTTAGCAGTCATCAGGAGAAGATGAAGCTGAAGCAATTAGAAGGTCTTCTGGGTTCTCTTGAACAGTTCTCCAGCCCAAAGGTCCCCTGTTTTTTGTTGAATTATACATCTCCATGCACTTTTCCTTTAATTGGGTCTACACATGTAGTGTGATTCTTGATTTCTAAATTCAGAAAGAATGTTTTTTTTTGCTATTGCAGATTGAACTAGAACAATATCCTACTGGAGCCCACATTGCTTCTCGCATGCTTTACACTGTAATTCTCTATATTCCTAGCCTTTTTCTTCTTATACAGATACCCTCTTTATCATTGTCGCTCTATTATTGGCTTTTTTTCTTTTAAGTTTCGTTTTAGGGTATTTTTTGGAGCGATTTTCTAAAAGTCTTGTTTTTTTTTTCCTGTAGGCTGACAATTCATTTGAGGATGTGAACAGTAAAGTGGTTGCTGATTTTGGATGTGGATGTGGTACATTAGGCCTTGCTGCTGGCCTTTTGGGAGCTGGGTATGTTCATAACTTTCTCTGGATTTTGTTTCTTTTATTGAACTTTACTGTTGGACGTACATATTTGTTCAGTGGCGGATTTTAAAGATTGTGGGTGATCACTCTTTTAACATAAAGTTGCTACCAACCATATAGGATAACTGCACAACTATTTGAACACAACAGAGAAAAGGTAAATGAGAAAATTATAGTAAAAATTTCATTATCAAAAGAATACTTCTAGTCTAGTCATGAGTCACGATGAACTACGAATAATATTATCTTTAAAAAAACAGACTTTTAGTCACAGAAGCAAGAAATATAAAAAAAAAGATTGTCTAACGCTAAAGTATCACGAGACAAAAGCCTAAGGAAATAAGAAAAAGAGAAAAAATAAATTTAAAAGACACGGTTCAAACTTAGAAAAGGAATTATAAAAAATTGAGATGGTCACTATTAAGAAGTAGCAGGCTGGCTTTCAGAAAAAGAAACGCTTCCATCAGAAATAGAACCCACGCCTCTTACTTTAGAGGCGCTTCTAAGTTCAACCTCAGAGCCACAACACCTATTAGTCATTTTGGTTCCTGGGTGCTTGCCAATATATTATATTGGTTTCTTATATTTCTGAAATAATCATATACAATTTATGTTGAGGTCCGCCCTTGTATTATTTGAGAACAGGGATGACAAACGGGCGGGTCGAGCCGGATATGGGCGGGTTGATAACCGATAATGCAAAAACGGATAAAATATCCTACTCGACCCATGTTTAACATGACTTCTTGAATATGATCATTTTGGGGAGAATTCCTAATCTCCCAACCTTGAGAAACCCCCAATTTGATTATTGGCAAATGTAAAATTTAAATCCATTAGCTATCTATTTTTTAAGTGGATAATATGGATCTTTTTCATATTTGACCAATTTTCGAAAAGTTCATTATCCAACTCTATGGATGGATTATTTTTTATCCATTTTGCCACCACTAGTTGAGAATATGTTTTAGACGTTAGCACTTTTACTTAGGTTATATATACCCTCTAAGAGTGGTTTAACCTTAAGAGATTTATATGTTTAGAAAATATATAGAATTTTTGATATTTCTTATTTGTATTTATATAATATTGGCATGAGATGAATTAAATAGAGTAACATTTAGTCGTTTGTATGAGGAACTCGAAGGCCGAGGTGGGGATAAGAGGTTGTCCAGGTTAGCCAAGGCGCGGGAAAGGAAGGCGCATGACTTGGACCAAGTGAAATACATCAAGGACGAAGAAGGTAGAGTTTTGTTGGATGAGGGGCTTATCTGTCGGAGATTGCAGACCTAATTCCATAGTTTCTTGAACGAGGAGGGGGACATGAGCACTGTACCGGGTGATTTGGAACTCTCCGGGAGTTGTTGTGACTTTGGGTGTTGTAGGCAGATTAGGGTTGATAAAGTTGAGGGGGCTATGCGTAAGATGAGCAGGGGCAAAGCAACCGGGCCGAATGAAATCCCGGTGGAGTTTTGGAAGAGTGCGGACAAGGCATGCTTGGAGTGACTCACTAGGTTATTTAATGTCATTTTTAGAACGAGGAAGATGCCGAAGAGGGAAGGTGGAGCACGATGGTTCCTGTATACAAGAACAAGGGTGATATCCAAGATTGCAATAACTATCGGGGTATCAAGCTGCTTAGCTATACTATGAAAGTCTGGGAGAGAGTGGTAGAGCTAAGGGTGAGGAGGAGTATGTCTATTTTCAAGAACCAGTTTGGATTTATGCCGGGACGTTCGCCTACAGAAGCCATCCACCTTGTTAGGAGATTGATGGAGCAATACAGGGAGAGAAAGAAGGACTTGCATATGGTGTTCATTGACTTAGAAAAGACGTACGATAAAGTTCCTGGGGAGGTTTTGTGGAGATGTTTGGAGGCTAGAGGTGTACCTGTTGCCTACGTTAGGCTGATTAAGGACATGTATGATGGAGTAAAGACCCGAGTGAGGGCGGTGGGTGGGGCTCGGACCATTTTCCGGTTATGATGGGGTTGGCATCAGGGGTCGGTACTCAGCCCTTTTTTTGTTTGCTCTGGCGATGCACGTACTGACGCGCCATATCCATGGGGAGGTGCCGTGGTGCATGCTATTTGCAAATGATATTGTATTGATTGACGAGACGGGAGACGATGTGAACGCGCAATTAGAGGTATGGAGGCAGACCTTGGAATCTAAAGGTTTCAAGTTGAGCAGGACTAAGACAGAATATTTGGAGTGTAAGTTTAGTGGCAAGACTCAAGGAGGGGAGGGAAAGGGGAAGTGAGGCTGGACTCGAAGGTCATCCCTAGGAGAGGGAGTTTTAAGTACTTTGGGTCTATTATTCAGGGGAATGAGGAGATTAATGAAGATGTCACACATCGTATTGGGGCGGGATGGATGAAATAGAGACTCACTTCCGGTGTTTTGTGTGACAAGAAGGTGCCACCGAAACTTAAGGGTAAGTTCTACAGAGTGGTGGTCAGACCAACAATGTTGTATGGAGCTGCGTGTTGGCCAATCAAGATTGCTCATGTGCAGAAGATAAAGGTAGTCGAGATGAGGATGTTGAGATGGATGTGCGGGCACACCATGTTAGATAGGATTAGAAATGAGGTTATTCACGACAAGGTGAGTGTGGCCCCTATTGAGGACAAGATGCCCCGGTAAGGAGGTGTGAGGAGGAGGAGCACAGATGCCCCGGTAAGGAGGTGTGAAATATTGCCATTGGAGGGCCTACAGAGAGGTAGAGGTAGGCTAAAGAAGAGGTGGGGAGAGGTGATTAGGCAAGACATGGCGCAACTTCAGCTGACCGAGGACATGCCCCTTGATAGGAAGGTATGGAGGTCGAAGATTAAGGTAGTAGAGTAGGTAGTCTAGAGTGTTCATAACAGTAATATTGACACGCAGTCTCGCTTTCTGTTGGTAGTAGGTTTTTATGACTAACCGTTGTTTTCTTTCATTGTTGATTACCTTACTATCTTATTGTTTTTATTATGTGTTTCTATTGTTTTTTGGTACTGTCCCTTCTTGTCTATATTTTCATTAATGGGGTGCTTATGATTTCCTGAGCCGAGAGTCTATTGGAAACAACCTCTCTATCCTCATAAGGTAGAGGTAAGGTCTGCGTACACACTACCCTCCCCAAACCCCACGCTGTGGGATAATACTGGGTATGTTGTTGTTGTGGTCAGTAGGGATTTATATAGCTGGCCCCAACTTGTTTGGGACTAACGTGTAGTTGTTGTTGTTGATGATGAACTTTACCGTTGAGTGGGGATAACATTATTTGTTCTTTGTGCTATGGATTTTCTTATATCAATTTTGGCTGCAAGATGGTGCCGTATTGATGCTTGTTCTTTACATGGAGTTTTTGTGAACAGAAGTGTTATTGGGCTTGATATTGATACTGAGTCTCTTGAGATTGCATCTGCAAACGCTGATGAACTTGAGGTGATTGTACTTTTTCACAAGTATATTGCATTTTTTTTCCTTTTTGACTTGAAAGGCTGAGACAACACTCTCATTCTTTTAAAATTGATTTTGATTAATAAATTTATTAGCATTCCATATTTATCTGTGTGCTTATCTTCATCTCTTGAACAATTTCTTCTGCAGTTAGACATGAATTTTATTCAATGTGACATTAGAAACTTAAAATGGAGAGGTACTTCCTTGCCCCGTTCTTTTTTTAAAAAAAAAAATCTCTTTTACCTGGCTTTTGATTGATATTCAATCATCTTTAGGTCAGGTTGTTGAGACGGTGGTGATGAATCCACCTTTTGGTACACGGAGGAAAGGTGCTGACATGGAATTTCTCTCTGCGGCTATGAAGGTATGGTTGTACTCTTTCATATTTCTGTTGGCCAAGACATATTCTTTGCTCATCATCTTCTTTATTGTTTTTTGTTTAGTCCTCATATGTTCCCAAGCTTTTAATATATGAATTTATTACTGTATCAGGTTGCTTCTCAAGCAGTTTATTCGTTGCATAAGACCACAACAAGAGAAGTAAGTTCTTCCATACTGTCTTCCCCATAACAAAAGAAATGAGTGGTGAAAATAAACTTCTTTTACCGTCCAAAATGTCTGCCTCTTTTTTAGCGCTAGAGTGCTCTGATCTAGGTCATGATCAACATTTATCGGTTCAATATAATGTTCGGGAGGATATATAATTTTTTCGTTGTTCTGTTTCTATGGCTATAACAGCATGTGAAAAGAGCAGCCTTGCGAGATTATCATGCAAGAACTGCTGAAGTTATATGTGAGGTACACATTCTTTTTCTTATTCTGTTGCCATTTTTTAACTGTCAAGAAAATAGATTCAATGTTTTGTTTTCTATCTTGGTAATTGGTAGTGACTTTGAGTGAGATTTTGTGTTGCCTTGTAATGTTTTGTGCTCTAATCTCTTTTAATTGCAGCTTCGGTATGATGTGCCACAACTTTACAAATTTCACAAGAAAAAGGAGGTCGACATTGCTGTGGACCTCTGGCGTTTGGTTCCTCAAAGAAAGCAAGAAAGATCTCTGTAGTATAAAGAATAGAAAGTAGGCAGATACGATGCATGTCAAATTAAGGAAACACCCATTTCTGAACTGGAGAAGGTTTCTCACATTATTGCAAGTACAGTTGTATGAAAGAAGTAAGAAATTTGTACCATTTGCTCCAGAACCAACTTTAACTTTTTTCAAAGGCGGCTCAATAGTCTTAGAGGCCTAAAGCCAAGACGTAATAAGAAGCCTTAAACTTGTTTAATAATTTCAGATATTTTTGTTAAAGTTTATTCTTTTTACTTTTCGAGATGCAATTTCATCTTGACGATGTAACCAACCCCTTTAATCTTTGTTGAAAGATTACTAACATTTGATAAGATTTTATTAAATTTAATTTTTAATTTATTCGTTTTACATGACCGCCAACGTAACTCACTATTTAATATTGCCTCCCAAAGTAATAATCATGTAGAAATTTGTATTTATAATGATGATAAATATTTTACGATCTAATTAGCTTGAAGCATGTCTATAGAGATCTTGAAAGAAAATATCGTACAAAGTTAGAACTGTAAATAAAATTTATTCAAGTTGGAGTAAGAAGAACTAAAAAGTAACTACAGATTTAATTGTCTTTTACTTTCATTTGAATTTTCTCAACCAACTCCGAAAAAAAACTACATAAAATATAAAACTATGTTATTAATGATTAGTGACAAAGTAGCAAATGATGGTTAAAAAATTTCTTATCACTATTTAATAATAAATACAATAAATATTCAAATTACATATAAAAAGAGTGACTTTTGGGGCCTCTAATTTTGTGAGGCCTAAAACGGCTGCTTTAGTGGCTTGGAGGTTACGCCACCTCTGCTTTGTTACTTGCTACCCGATGTCAATATGCCTTCCAGAGTTTGATTTTGTTATCTTTTGTTCCTAAACTTTAAAATCTTCGTCCTCTGAGTGCCCTGCTTGAAGAACATCTGGACGACTGTTGGAAATGAATTGGCTTTTATATTATCTGCATTATGTACGCAATTTGGCGAAACATAAAGTTAGTTCAATGTAAAGTGTTGCTCCAAAACGCATACGCAAATATACGTGGTCGACAAGTAATATAATGATAAGTTGAGTGTTGAACTCACAGAGACTTGTGTAAACTACTCACTAACTCACTAAAATTGTTATTCAATCCAGCTAAAATCAAAGTCCAATAATATGATTATATTATACTACAATTCTAAATAATAACTAAATTATCAAGTAACGAGTTGATTGTTGTGTATTCAGTAGAGACAAATATTCCAGGGTTGTGATCGATTCACCATTCGTATTGTGTTCTAATTAACTCTCCCTTTCATATAATTCACTCATGGTTGCTAATTAATCGATAAATGCGCTCATAGCCTTCTCCCGAAGTATTACTCACCTATTCTCAATAGATTAACGCCTATATTCCTATGAAATCAATCTATTAAGAATGCATTAAGATCACGATATTTAATTAAGCACGGTGACTAGGTATATTCCTATCCTAACCACAAATCCGCTCCCCCTAAGGGTTAAGATCATGCTCTCTTCAATTCTTCTCTAATCTAAACACGGCTTTCCCAAGCATAGCATAGATAGTAAATAGAACCTAACTGCTGGCCAGACAATTAAGCAATTCAACACAGAATTGAAGAAACAACCATATATGAGTGAATTATAATCAAGGTCAAGCTAATATCAAACAACAATATTCATGGCTAAATCACAACCCCAGAACAATGAGTGTTTAGCCACTCATGATGTAATCAAACAATTGCATAAGTGTTGAATCAATTGAAAATACTAGAAAAAGATGAAGAAAACTGAGAATTCTTCGCTTCCTCACGATCCCGTGTGTATCTCTACTCCAAAGTGGCGTCTCCTCCCTCAAAAATAGGTTTAGTCTTGCTTTTATATCAGTTGGGTAGGTCTAGGGCCGAAATAAACTTGTCCCGGGCAAAATAGGACACATTTCACATCACCAGCGCCCAGCCTGGCGCCAACGGCGCCCCATTATTTGTGCATACTATTTTTGGTGCCACAGGTGGCGCCAGGCACTGCCTGTGGCGCCCAACTGACCCTTTTTCTTGGTTTCGTTTGTGTTGGCTCAAATCTCACGCGTTTAGCCCTGTTTCTTTTAGAATTTGGAAAGACGTAAAACATGAAAGTTGTATACCTTTGAGTTAGGTTTCCAACCATATATTGTGTAGCCAAAATGGAGTTCTGAGCAAAAAGTTATATGTATTTTACTAGACAGTGCGCAATATGCCCTCTCGAGTCTTCGTTTATTCTTAACTATCAAAGTTGACCCCTGACACGATCCCGACTTAATTCCTTGGGCTTTTACTCAGACTTCAAAGCTCCAAATCACTTGAATTCATTCCATAACATCTATATAGCTCGAAATCACTCCTACAAGGCATAAAACACATCGTTATTGCAAAACATTAGCGATTAAAGCGCAAACTCAACTAAAATGCAGTAAATTAGAGTGTAATAATAGACTAAAATACGTAATTATAGCCTATCATCATAAAGCAGCCATCTGAAGCTTTGGAACCGGTACATGTACCGTGATGACTTGTAACTTGGATTAGTTATCTTTGAGATTCGGAAGATTGTCAATATAGGAGCAACTAGGAGTGGCAGACGGGCGGGTCGGATATGGTTCGGGTTGAAAACGGGTAATGAAAAAATGGATAAATTATTCGATCCGAGAAAAAAATGGGTTAACCGGAGGATAATATGGGTAACCATATTATCCGTGACTTCTTAAATATGATCACTTTTGGGAGAATTTCTAGTCTCACAAACAAAGGGAACCCCCAATTTAAAGCTTTACAAATGTAAAAGTTAAACTCATTGGTTATCCATTTTCTAAATGGATAATGTGGTTCTTATCCATATTTGACCCGTTTTTAAAAAGTTTATTGTCCAACCCATTTTTAGTGAATAATATGGGTGGTTAACTGTTTTCTTTTAATCATTTTGCCACTACTAGGAGCAACTAAGTTTGAGTTTCCTAACTCTGGGAAGAGCTTCTCTCAACTTTACCAACCCCTTTTCCTTCTTGTCAACATTGTGGATCTTCATCGATGGTTACAGGTAGTGGTGGCAAAATGGTTAAAAGAAAATAATTATTCACTCATATTATCCATTAAAAATGGGTTGGATAACGAACTTTTTTAAAACGGCTCAAATATGGATAAAAATCATATTATTCACTTAGAAAATAGATAACTAATAAGTTTACCTTTTACATTTGTAAAGTCTTAAATTGAGGGTTCCTCAAGTTTTGGAGACAAAGAATTCTTCCAAAAAGCGATCATATTCAAGAAGCTATGGATATCCATATTATTTACCGGTTAACCCATTTTTTATCCGTATTAAATATGGTATGGGTCAAATAATTTATTTATTTTTGCATTATCTGTTTTTGACTCGCCTTTATCCAAACCAACCCACCTGTTTGAAACCCATAGTTACAATCATCAACTCAACGAACTGATCCTGCATACAGCTGTAAGGCGGCTAGAATTTTATAGGTATTGCTATGGCTTATCAAGATCCCCTCCTATTTCTGCGGGAGCTTGATTTATCATGGCAACTCTAGTTTTTGAACCACTGCAGCTGAAACTGTTGCTTTTTGTGACTTGCATTAGACCATCAAATAACTTCTATAAGGCGCATTATGATAGGTCAGGCAAAATACTGGCTGGGTGTAGAAATAAAGAGGAGAAATATAAACTATGCAAGTTTTTTTAAATCACCTCTGCCATATTGCACGCAGTTGGAGGTGGATTTTCATTTAGAAGATTGTATATAAGCTACGGTAAAGTTTTACAATTTGCATAGAAGACATTTGGGTGTTTAACAATCAAAAGCCACTGAAGTGCAAACTGTAATTATAAAATGTTGTATAAAGATTGTCTTTTTCGCCTTATTGTTTGGTTGTTTATAGTTTTTGGACAGCCACCTCTGCAGCAAATCATCTCTTTAATTCTCTGTTTTACCCAATCCTTCACTGTAAAGATAGAAAACATGCATTAAGTAACTAGTTTGGAGAGGTCTTACAATAGGATCTAGTAAACAATCTTATTCATAAAAGAACCTTTCTGCCTTTGTGAAACACAATATAATATTCCTTTGTTGAAACAAGCGGAATATAAGCCACTTGCTGATACGATTCAAAATGGGAACGGTTGGAGCTACTGGTGGAGCTTGTACAATGGGATTGTTAGGTTGTACGGTGAAATTAGAGAGAGGGGTCGACCGATCAGTTAACAACTTTTGCTTCTTGCATTTAAGTCCATTTTAACTAGTTTAACTTATTATTTAATTACCATTGTAAGTTTCCTTTATTATATTTTAGTTCCTAGCTCCTAATTCACTATATGTACTAAGTTTTGCCCTTTCAGAGGTTTATGAATGAAAATCTTGTCTTTATTTTCACTTTAGATTCTTAGCTTAGCAGTAGAATTTCTTCCTTTCTCCTTCAATTCTGCAGTTTTTGTAACAGTGGTATCAGAGCAATCATCCTCGCTCTGTGGGTAGTCATCAATGGCATTCTAAAACCTTATTTGTGGCTCTAAGTTCACTGTCAATAACTCTTTGCGAGCAGTTTTACCTACATTTCTTTCACAGGATTTCAGCAATACAACGTATACCTTATGATTATACTAATCCATATGGGTATAGCAATATGGTATGTGAAAACTATTCTAGTGGGTACCAGCAACATTACAATCAACCCTACGCGTATCAGCCATACGAGTTTTCCACTGTTGTTCCTAATTACTAGACTGCCGGCGTGGTACCAGGAGGAACCACGGCTATGGGTTTCTTCTCCGACAATAACATGGCTTCTTTCAACATCAGTTCTGAGTATTCCCACCTTTCTCTGTCGTCTCAACACCAATTTCTACGTGTTAACACCATTGTTGATGTTTCTGTAGGGAAATGACACTGAAAAGTAACGATAATAAAGTAGATACATGAATTAGCTTGAGTCGTGCTGGGCACTGTCCTAAGAAACTATTTTAGCAGTGTGAAATATTTCTCCATGATTAAACAAGCTTACCTCTATTTTATTTAGAGGATACAGGAATCAACTAAATTGAATATTACAAACCTAACTAGCAAGTAGGAAAAGTAAATAAGAAAGGAAACAACTAATATTTAATATTGGACAACAAAAGAAGAAGGGAGGCGTGAAAGGAAAGGAGAGGAATGATGTTTTTACTAATTGAAATTGGCTTAAGGGAAGACCTAGGCAAAAAAGCTTAAGGCTTTTCTTGCCATTTGTCAAGTTTCTTGCCATTTGTCAAGTCTCTTGCCATTTGTCAAGTATGATTGTCAATACTTGCATGCATCTTGCCACATGGATGGATATTTGTCCACTTTACTTGCATGCATTTTGCCACATGGATGGACATTTGTCCACCTTTTTGAAAATATCACAACAGTTTCCCCACATAGTTTCAAAAAATTCATAAAAGAGGAGTAAGGTTTGCTGGACTTGTATGGTCCAAATGCAATAGGTTTGGTGTCTTCTGGACTATGAACCAAACTTAAATCAATAAAATTTAACTCACAGAATTACTGGTGAAATATAATATTTTTATGAACCAATAACTTTTATTATAAGTCAGAGATTTTATCAATCACATTTCGACCCCCGATAATTTTGCTGTTCAACGCGGTTTTGCGCCCAATAGGCCATGCACGTGCCTGATTATTCATAAGAGCTCTAGAGACTAGATCAAAATCTCATAGGAGCGGCCCACTCCACTCTCATATAAGTGAATTCATCAAACGTATACTGCTTTTAAATACATCATTCATGAATTTCATTAAGAGTTATAACTCAGCCTCTCAATTAGTAGTAGTCAGGCACTCTCTTTTAGTGCTTCAGTGCCAATATTGACTTGTTATTACCCATATGAACCTACTTCATGGAATCTCCAATCACATAGGTTAGGTTACCATATCTATTGACAACATGTCGGCCTTAACCCCATCTCTTTTGAGGTTTGAAGAATTAATTTTCTTTCCACAGGTTTAATCAGAGGATCGACCAAATTTATCTCTGACTTCACATAGTCAATGAAAATAATTCCATCTCTTAACAGCTCTTTTATGACATCATGTCTCAATTTCATGTGTCTACTTTTACAATTATAAGATTTATTCTTTGCAATAGCTATTGCCGCTTGACAATCACAATGCATAGTTACAGGAGGCAATACATCCTTTGTTAAAGGGATATTAGCTAAGAAGTTTCTTAGCCACTAAGCCTCAGAACCAGCTAACTCCAGAGCTACAAACTCCGATTCCATAGTCGATCTTGCAATGATCAACTATTTAGCTGATTTCCACGATATTACACCACCACCAAGGGTGAATACATAACCACTAGTGGATTTTGTCTCATCTGAATCAGAGATCCAGTTTGCATCACTGTACCCTTCTAAAGTAGAAGGAAATACACTATATAGGATACCATAATTCATGGTTCCTCTCAAATATTTTATTAGTCTAGCTAATACAGACCAATGCTCTCTGTTGGGATTATGAGTATATCTACTCAGTCTACACACTACATGGGCTATATCAGGTCTTGTAAAATTCATTAAATGGATTAGACTCTCAATAATCTGAGCATATTTAGACTGAGAAACTGAGTCACCATTATTCTTTTTCAACTTAGAGTTAGCATCAAAAGGAGTGCTCACAGATGTGACATTAAAATATTCAAACTTCTTAAGAAGTCTCTCAATATAATGTTCTTGTGACAACATTATTCCATCTTCACACCTTATAACTTTAACTCCCAATATTGTATTTACTTCACCCAGAGCTTTCATATCAAAATTAGCAGACATAAATAATTTTGTACTTTGCACAATATTTAAATTTGTACCAAATATAAGCATGTCATCAACATAGAGACATATTATCACATAATCATTGTCTACCACTTAAGTATAAATACATTTATCCACCTTAACTGAAGAAAAACCGTTTCTCAGTAAGACTTGTTTAAATTTCTCATACCACTGCTTAGGAGCTTGTTTAAGGCCATAAAGAGATTTAATTAATTTACAAACTTTATTTTTTTGTCTAGGAATGACACAGCCTTCAGGTTGAACTATATAAAGCTCTTCTTCTAAATCACCATTTAGAAAAGCAGTTTTCACATCTATTTGGTGGATAAAAAGCTTACGGATTGAAGCTAAAACAATTAAAATTCGAATAGAAGAAATTCTAATCACTGGTGCAAATGTATCAAAATAATCTATATTTTATTTTTGAGAAAAACCTTTTTCTACTAACCGAGCTTTATATTTATCTAAAGATCCATCAGGATTAAATTTCTTTTTGAAAATTCATTTACAACCAATAGGCTTTGCACCAGGAGGTAAATCAGTTAAAATCCATGCATTATTTTTCTTAATAGAATCAATTTCAACTTTTATTGCCTCTTTCCAATATTTAGCATCTGAAGAAGATATAGCTTCAAAATAATTTGATGGTTCATTATCGATAAGAAAAGTTTGAAAATCATTTCCATATGAAAAATATTCTTTCCTAGGCCTTTTACTCCATCTCAATTCCTCATTAGAGGTAATTTTACTATTTGTTTCAACGGGTGTATGAGAAATTTTATCAGATAGTGGAAAAATATGTTCAAAGAATTCTGCATTCTTTGTCTCAATTATAGTATTGCAATCAGAGACATCACTTTTTAAAACAAGAAATCTATATGCAACACTATGTTCGGCATACCCAATAAGCATGCAATCAGCAGTTTTAGAACCTATTTTTCTCTTTTTAGGTTCAGGCAAAAGAACTTTAGCAAACATCCCCACACTTTTAAATATTTCAAGTTAGGTTTATAGCCCATCCACAATTCATACGGAGTTTTTCCAGTTCTTCTATGTGGTATTCTATTTTGTAAGTGACATGCAGATAAAATAACTTCACCCCACAAGTTATCAGGAGCATTAGGACTAACTAACATAGAGTTCATCATCTCTTTCAATATTTTATTTTTTCTTTCAGCTACTCCATTTGACTCAGGTGAATAAGACAGATTTACTTCATGAATTATTCCATTCTTTTCACAAAAATCATTTAAAGATAAATATTCTCCACCTCTATCTGATCTAATTCTCTTGATTTTTCTACTAAGTTGATTTTCAACCTCAGTTTTATAAGAAATAAAAGCATTAAATGCATCATCTTTATTTCTAAGCAAATACAACTTAGTATATCTAAAAAAGTCATCAATAAAAGTCACATAATATCTTTTACCACCTCTAGTCATAGTCTTCTTCAAGTCGCCTAAATTAGTGTGAATTAAAGATAACAATTCAGTTTCTCTATTTACCGAAAACAGGTTTTTCTAGTACTTTTGGCTACAACACATATTTCACACTTGTCAATATTATTTGAGTTTAAACCAGATATTAATCCGAGGGACCGCATTTTCTTTATATATGCGATATTAATGTGTCCTAATCTAGCATGCCATAAAGAGATAGACTCAACCATATAAGCAGAAGCAGATACATTTCCATTAATAACATTTGAAACATTAAGTACAAAGAGTCCTTGGTTACAATAGCCTTTTCCTACATACACATTATTTTTGGTCATTATGATCTTATCAGATTCAAATGACACTTTGACTCCGGCTCTTCCCAACAAGGATACAGAGATCAAGTTTGCTCTCATAGTACGAACATGCAGTACATCAACAAGGGCTAAAGTTTTTCCCAAAGAGTTTCAGGAGAAGTTTACCCTTGCCCAAGACTTTGGTAGTACATGAGTCTCCAAGGTAGACTTCTTCTTTATCATCCTCTAGAGGAGTATAAGAGGAAAATGCTTCTCGATTTGCATAAATGTACCGAGTAGCCCCAGAGTCTATCACCCATTCTTTTGCATGTGCTACAATGTTTACTTGAGAAATGACAGCTGCAATAATATCACATCCTTCAGCTAAGTTAGCCGTATGAGTATTAGTTTTTTCTTTGTCATTTCTTTCTCTGTACTTGCACCGTGAGGCATGGTGGCTTGGTTTTCCACAAACAAAACAAGAGCCCTTTTTCCTTTTAAGGTTAGGATTTTTAGGCTTGCAACCTTGAGACTTATTCTCGTACCTTTTGCGGTTGTTGTTGCTGTTTTGCACTAAGTTTGCTTTGAGAGCTGTCATCCTAGCTTTGGCAGATTCTTTTCTGTTGGAATCTTCAATTAGGATGTGGGTCACAATTTCCTCAATGGTGAAATTTTTCTGTTTGTGCTTTAAGTTGTTTTTGTAGTCACTCCATGAGTCAAGCAGCTTCTCAATTAGAACTCCAGCAACAAACTTCTCTGGTAAAGGCACCCTCTCGGCCTTCAAGTCTTCTAACATTTTTTGAAATTCGTTGATTTGTATGTTCATCTCTTTATCATCTCTCATCTGCCACTGATAAAATTTTCCTACTACAAATTTTTGTTTTGTAGAATCTTCAGTAGTGAATTTTTTAATTAAAGCTTCCCAGATAGCTTTTGCTTCTTTATAACTGCAATACACGTCAAACAGTTCATTAGAAATAGTTTGCAATATTGTATGACGGCATACCTTGTTGGCATATTGCCATGATTCCACTATTTTATTATCAACGTCTGCACTAGGTTGTGGATGCAGCAGTGCATGTGCAACACCATGGACATCAAGCAGTGAGAAAATACGTTCTTGCCAACATTTGAAATTTTCATTGGCAAAAATTTCAATAATTGACACATCTGGAAAAGACCTGGCATATGGAAGTGCAACTGGGGCTGGAGCAGCGGATGTAACGCCAATATTGGCGGTATCAGTATTATTTTCAGCATCAATGTTATTTGCCATAGTTTCTTAGATTGTAGGAAAATGACACCGAAAAGTAACGATAATAAAACAGATACACGAATTAGCTTGAGTCGTGTTGGGCACTGTCCTAAGAAACTATTTCAGCAGTGTGAAATATTTCTCCAGGATTAAACAAGCTTACCTCTATTTTATTTAGAGAATACAAGAATCAACTAAATTTAATATGACAAACCCAGCTAGCAAGTAGGAAAAGTAAATAAGAAAGGAAACAACTAATATTTAATATTGGACAACAAAAGAAGAAGGGAGACGTGAAAGCAAAGGAGAGGAATGATGTTTTTACTAATTAAAATTGGCTTAAGGGAAAACCCTTTTATAGGCAAAAAAGGTTAAGGCTTTTCTTGCCATTTTGCCATTTGTCAAGTCTTTTGCCATTTGTCAAGTATATTGTGAAGACTTGCATGCATATTGCCACATGGATGGACCACCTTTTTTTTAAATATCACAATAGTTTCAACTCCCATCGATTTTTCGAGTGACCGAGAGATTCCGACTATTGTTGGTGGAGGCGTTATTCCGACAAGGATTCTTGTTCCGAGAATGGCAGACGATGAACAGAAATTAACTGTTTTTGGGATAACAGAGCCTTTGCTCGAGGAAAGGAGTTCTAAGGAAGCTGAGCTATTAAAGGATGAATCACTTTTACCCTCTAAGCTGCAGCTAGGATCAATGAAGAGACAAACTGACTTTCCTTCATTAGTATCAACACCTGTTGTGTGTGCGCAGAATGTGTTCGATAAAATGCCAATGGATGAAGTAGTGGTGCCTTTTGACAAATTAGCTTCTCTTTCTAACGATCAACTGCAAAATGAAGCAGTCATAGAGGCAAGCGTTTCAATTGTTCAAGTTAGAATAGAGGGGGCAAAAGATGGGACAATGGAGATGACGAAGCACGAAGAAACAGGACGTGCTTTTGTTTAGATGATTCACATGTTATTCATGAAGGAGGGGATGCTGTAGGGAAGTCTTCTAATACTGATATTGATGTTGTGAAATCTGCTTTGATTAAAGTTGAGGAGAATGATGAGGTGGTGGTGGAGATAAAGCTTTCAACTATTGAGGCTAAAGTTTTGAAACTGAATCCAACAAGGCCTGAGGAATTGGAAACTGCTTCGACATTACATGATTCACATTCACAAGGTGCTCTTCTAGATGAGCGAGATAAAGCAAAGAGTGTTGAGGAAGAGACTACTAATGTGGTGGACAACAAAGATAGTAGTCTGATTACTCATGTTTCTACAGCTGTCGCTATCATTGCGTTTGTTGAAAAGAGTCGCTACACCATGAGAAATCCTATCGCTGCCTTGAAGAAGTATTTGTGTGAGAACAACCTTGCCGAAGAATTGGAGTTAAAGGTCACAAATAAAAAGAATGGTGAGTTGGTTGAAGAGGCTATTGAGTTTGCAGATGCAACCCCTGTTCCAGCTCGTAGCCAGCTGCTAGAGAATGTAGTTGCTGATCCTAGAAGCTTTGTAATTGGGCCTGATCGAAGCTACAGAAATGAGAATTCCAAGTTTACTGGTTCTGAAATTGGTGTAGATCCGGGCTGGGATCCTGAAGTTGCTCAGGCACTTCGAGTTTCAAAGGGAAAGGAACGAGTGAGGCAAGAAGCAGTTGCAAAGAGGAGTACAGTAGAAGCTGCGAAGCAAGAAAATGGAGGAAAATGTACGACTTTCGAGGTTGCAGCAGTTGCTAAAAATGTGAATGTTGCTACTTCTGAACCTAAACACATGGCAATTTATCCAATAGATGATCATTCCTTATTACAGTACACTCTTGCTAAAGTTGCTGCACCATGCTGTATTGAGATCTTTGATGCAGTTCTATAACTCTAATGGAAGGGGATATGACGTGCATTACTTGAAAATATTCTTGAACATGAATGGGGCATGGGTAAGATTGCTAGCACACTAGTGAGCGATAGACAATACATTGATGATGGAAAGGGTATTTCACTTGAAAGGAACAACGCAACTCAGAAAGGTGAACAAGAAGGTGCCAAACTGCTCGAACCTCTTAGAGTGCAAGTCCTAAAAGCAAATGGTGTAGGTGAAGTACTCTTTGCACAGTTGATTAGAGAAGGACAAGTTGGTTCTTGTATTATTGTTGACAGTTACACAAATCCCTTTGGAGCCGGAGGCATTATCAAATGTATCCAACTAAATTCCGGAAAGGCATTTGAGTATTATTACATGGTGGAAATTGAGTCTGGTCTTGAGCTGAGAAGGAAAAACTTTACAGCAATTTCACTTCTGGTGGGAAATAGCCACAACTTGACTGGTGTGGTATTTGAGATAAAATGGCTTTACTCTATTATGACCAACCACAACAAATATCAGAGAAGGCTGGTATGGTATTTTGTTCAATGTCCAAGGCAATATTGGAGTTTGAGGAGTACCAGAATGATTCTCTACCTATTAAATTTGTGCCGCACATTGTAGGTGAGGGTGAGTATTTATTACTGTTGGTTGAGTTGAAAGAGTTTTATAAACTTAAATTATCAAGGCAATTTTTTATTGGAAGATATGGCAAAGATATTGTGCTATGTGCAATTTATATTCATGAGAATGAGTCCATCGTACCTCAATGGAATAATGAGGTATTACTTTTCAAGAAAGCAATTGAAGACATGTTCCATGTGGCCCTTAAGTCAACTATTCTTAGCGATGGATCAATTGTGTATATGTGGAGTACCAAATGTCCAATGGATTTCTCTACTCCTTTTAAGTAAATGCCATAGAACCCGGTCTGTTGGACAGGACTTTGATAATTGCACATGGAAAAATCTTAGTGAAATATATAGAAGAATATACCATACCTCCAGATGATAATCAGTTACATGCTACCATGAGGGTATTGCTTTTCCATAAAGGTGTAGATATTAAATATTACAATGTGCAGAATAGCCATGCTGGAGGAGGTGAGGAAGCTATAAATCTTAATCATGTGACCAAGAGGATGATAGATTATTGGCAATTGATGATGAATCAATCTACATGTAATGCATTGGAGGATGATGGGGTGACACACTGTATGACCAGATGAAGTGTTTTGTTATTAATGTTTCTTCCTATTTCAACATATGGGCTTGGGAAAGTGTGATCACTGATGGTGAGAAGGTTGAGATACAGATTCAACTTCCTAAGGACATGAGTGACACTATTAAAGCAGTAAGGCATATGAAGATTGATCCAAAAGGGATTCTTGACCAAACAGTTCGTGTATATGCATCGATTGGTTCTGTAAAGGCAAGAGCTCTCCTTAAGCATGACCTTGTTGTTGTTGGATTGCATATAGCAGAAGCTATCAGGGAATGGGAGGTATATTTGGGACTAAAACAAGCTATTCATGCCACTTTTGAAACTAGTTCTAAATCAAGAGGAATAAACGACCATCAAGCTAAGGATTTTTTCAGGAAACAGTTGTTGGTCCTACTCAATTACAAAGATTGTTGGATGTCTCCTAAGCCACAGAAGAAAAAGATTAAACCGACTGATTTCATGGGTTCAAGAGTGCATAATGCTTGCATGGGGCTGACACTCATTGATCTGAGAAGATATGAATGCTTTGAGAGTATGTTTTTCCATCTATTCTTCCTTGAGGACAAGGAAGTTCTTAACAGAGGAGAACTGATACGATTCAAAATGGGAACAGTTGGAGCTATTGGTGGAGCTTGTACAATGGGCTTGTTAGATTGTACGGTGAAATTAGAGAGAGGGGTCGGTTGATCAGTTAACAACTTTTGCTTCTTGCATTTAAGTCCACTTTAACTAGTTTACCTTATTATTTAATTACCATTGTAAGTTTCCTTTATTATAGTTTAGTCCCTAGCTCCTAATTCATTATATGTACAGTTTTTCCCTTTCAGAGGCTTATGAATGAAAACCTTGTCTTTATTTTTACTTTAGATTCTTAGCTTAGCAGTAGAATTTTTTCCTTTCTCCTTCAATTCTCCAGCTTTGTAACACTTGCCAGGTGATACCAGCTCTCTTCATTAGTTAGCATGTGTTTCTTCATCTCTAGTATATTCCCCAATCATTTATTATTTTGTTGGAACTGGGGCTGAAGGAAGTCTATTAATTATTCGCCCAAATGTTTCAATGATTTTGAACAAAAAATCATTTATTATTAGTATCATCAACCATTCACTATTTACTCCATCTATTACTCAACTGTGAGTTATAAGAGCTTTAGTTTTCATTAGATATAGTGAATGTAAAAAGGAAATTTTCGTCATTTGGGGAGGTGAAAAGGAAAAAGAGCTAAAGTATGGGTGTATTTGGTACGAAGGAAAATGTTTTCATGGAAAATGAGTAGTTTTATCACTTATTTTCTCTTGTTTGATTGCCGAGTAAAAATTTTTTTTCGAAAAATATTTTATAGTGTATAGTTACAGAGTAGAAAATATTTTTTAGGAAAATAATTTTTTATGCTACTCTCCTCACCCCTTCCAAAGTTCCTATGTTTCTTGTGCTCCCCCCCCCCCCCGAAATATCCAATATTTTTATGACTCTATTTTCTTCAAAAATTTAATTATTCTTCTAAAAAATCGCACAAACCCAAAGGAACTAATCTGTTGCTTTACGTTTTTACGCAAAAATAACATTGAAATTTGTGCTCCATAACTAAAAAAAATACTCTTTTTTTTTGGTTGAAAAAGAAAGTACTATTTCTACCACATGAAAATAAAGTACTCATTTGATTGAAATGAAGGAAAATACTTTTTCCACATCATGAAAAGAAAATACTCTTTTTGTTGCAATAAAAAAAAAATACTTTTTACTACATCATTTTGTTGAAAGGAAAGAAAATATTTTTTCTACGTCATGAAAAGAAAGTATTTTTTTTTGTTAAAACGAAAAAAAAAACTTTTTTTATATCGTGAAAAGAAAATACTCATTTTGTTAAAATGAAAAAAAATTACTTTATCTATAATATATAAAAAGAAAGTATTATTAATAATATTTTTATAGGATGGGGGTGGGGGTGGGGGTGGGGCGAGAATGGGTTGGGGTGGGGGTGTGGGGTTGCGTTGGTATGGGTTGGTGGGAATGGGAAATGGGGAGAATGTTGGAAAAGAGTTTTGAAAAATATTTTTTCTTCTCTTGATAGGAAAAATATTTTCCTCCAATCGAAAACAAATGAGTTTATGAGAAAAATATTTTCCAAAGCCAACCAAACATAGAAAAATTGAAAAACATTTTCCAGAAATGATTTTCCTTCATACCAAACACACCCTATATATTTTCTGAGATTCCATAATGAAAAGCGAGAGTTAGATCCATAATGGAGCAGAAAAGACCAAGCCAACTCAAACCTATCGCACATTCTGCATTGGTTCTTTGGTCCAACACAGTTGCATTCTGAATCGGGTTCGTCCCTTGTTCTCTTTTCTGAGGTTTTACGTGACAGTAACCAAAGCTTTTTCTTATTTTTTTCTTTTTCAATGTCTCAATTCCTCCTCCTTCGCGTCCGGAATTTATAGCTCTCGGCTAAGATTGATCACACTGTTTTTACCTCTTAAACATTATCCTCTTAAATTTTTCTTGATGTTCATCTTCTGCACACATCTAGGGAGATATACGGCTCTCTCCATTATCCTGAGTTAGGATATGTTAAGTGATCACGCTCAACTATGCCTTATAAAGAGGACTGAGCGGTCGTTGCAAATATAATCTAATTTATAAGACCGGAGTCGAATCCCACATAAAACTAAGGTTTTGATGTAACTGTTAAGTATCACTAAGAAGACAAGTTTGAATAAATTCTGAAGTTATAAAAATTGAGTTTTTATTTCTAACTAATTAACTAATGTTATAAATAGAATTTTATTTATGGTGAATGTCTATATTTAGAGAGATTCTAGGGTTTATTACTTAGTGGCTAAGTCACTCTCTCCTTATAAATAGAGGGTTTTATTCCATTGTAAATCATCCCAAAATTCAATAAGAAGTCCCTCTCTCTCTTTCTTTGCAATATTGTTCTTCTTCTTTTATTGTTTTATAATACGTTATCAACACGAGACTCTACTATCTCAAGAAACTCTTTGGGAAGATTAGGGTATAATTTTCTCCTCTTTTAATTTTGACTGATATTATGAAAAGAAAGTTCGTTGCCCTTGAAATTTCGGGCAATAACTATATGGCATGGGTGTTGGGTGCTGAAATCCATTTAGATGCAATGGGTCTTGGAGACGCTATTAAAGATAAAAATAAAGCATCCACCCAAGATTGTGCTAATGCCTTGATTTTCTTGCGCCATCACCCTGATGAAGGGTTGAAAATAGAATATGTCACAGTCAAAGATCCGCTTGTTTTGTGGAATGACTTAAAGGAAAGATATGACAACTTAAAGTTGGTCACTCTTCCATAAGCACGATATGATTGGGCTCATCTGAGGCTCCAAGACTTTAAGTCTGTTTCTGAATATAATTCTGTGGTGTTCGGAATTACTTCTAAATTGAAACTCTGTGGAGATACTATCACTGACTATGATATGCTTGAAAAAACGTTTACAACGTTTCATGCCTCCAATATGGTCCTGCAACAGCAGGACAGAGAGAAAGGTTTCAAGAAGTACTCTGAGTTGATTTCTCTTCTCCTTGTGGCTGAACGAAACAATGATTTGCTCATGAGAAATTACGAAAATCGACCTACTGGGTCTACACCATTGCCTGAAGTGGATGAGGTGTATTCCCATTATGCTAAGCGTGGAAAAGGCCGTGGCCCTATTCGTGGTCGTGGCCGTAGACAATGAAGAAATTTTCCTGGTGTTAATCACCCCCCAAAGAAAAATAACCACCAAAAGTGGAAAAGGAAAGATGAGAAGCAAAAGGCAAATGATTCAGAAACTGAATGCTATCATTGCGGTGGAAAAGGGCATTGGGCAAATATTTATCGTACACCAAGACATTTGGTTGAGCTTTATCAAGCATCTCTAAAGAATCAAGACACTGAGGCCAATTTTGTCTCTGACAATAATTTTGACATCACCCACTTGGATGTGGCAGACTTCTTTGAGCACCCTGATGAGAAAATAGACCACTTGATCGATGATGGATCCGTGGTTAAAGATGATTGGGTAGTTTAAATTTTATTTTGCCTATTCGTAGTAGTTAGTGAATAAACATCATGCAATCATAATTCTTTATATGAGTAGTAGTCATTAGTATTAGTTAATATTATTTATTTTATTAAATAGTATTGGTTTGTTTTGATTAAATATAGTTCTAGAATCATATGTTATTTCTTCGCACTAATGATATTTCAGAATCACATATTATGTAATATACTAATGACGTTCTCGGTGTCAAATCCCAAGAAGCCAACAATGTTTCTGTTGTTAGAATCTATAGAGTTGCAATTAATCACATAAACGTTGTTGCTCACAACACGAATTACACGTTATATGGATAACACCAATTGTAGTTATTTATGGTGCAAAATAAGCACAAAATATAGGTGTGTCAAGTAATGGATATAAAAAAGATTTCCAACTTATGACATATATATGGATAAAACAGATATGTACTTATGACTAATGTGCATCAAAAGTATTTGATTTAAATGATCTGTCTAATGACGACAAGAAAATGCTGTACGTTCATTATTTTAATAAGTTTTACACTGTTCAGTTTTATTTTGTTATGTTAAACTGAGTGAAATGCAATTTGTTATAAATACAAAATCAAATAAGTTATATAATGTAAATAAATTTGTTGTACTTGTATTAATCATATGTGTAGTGTACTCATAATTTCATTATTTTTAGCTATGTAATTGCTTGTATCATAATCAGAGTTTGCTCGAAATTGCATTACAAGGTCATTATTGAATTATTAATTTAACTCTGTTATTCTCCTATTTTTTCTCTAAAAATACTAATATTTATTCATATATTTCTTTTGTATGTCAAACAATGGAAAGCAAATATGAATATTTCACAAAGCAAACTTGGATCAAAGTCCAATTGTCAAAATATTTGTTTAATTGATTCATATACGACACATACTATATTCAAAGAGAAGAAATATTTCTCTCATTTAAGTATGTGCAAGACAGATGTTACTACAATTTCTGGTAGTAGTAATTTAATTGAAGGCTCTAGAAGAGCTATTATAATTCTGCCTAAGGGAACAATATTTATCATAGAGAATGCAATGTTCTCCTTCAAGTCCAAGAGGAACTTGTTGAGTTTTAAATATATCCGACGAAATGGATATCATATTGAAATAATAGATGAGAATAATTTTGAATATCTTATCATTACCAAGAATGTCTCTGACCAAAAGAGGGTTATTGAGAAATTTCCATCTTTATCTTGGGCCTGTATTGGACAAGAATTAGTGCAATTGAGACACATTCTATTGTAAACCAAAAGGTTACTGATTCCAATACTTTTGTACTTTGGCATGATCGATTGGGACACCCTGGATCAATTATGATGAGACGGATTATAGAAAACTCAAATGGGCATCCATTAAAGAATTTAAAGATTCTTTTAAATAATAAATTTTCTTGAACTTCTTGTTATCAAGGCAAGTTAATTATTGACCATCACCAACAAAAGTTGGGATTGAGTCCCCTGCGTTTTTAGAACGTATACAAGGGGACATTTGTGGACCTATTCACCCATCTAGTGGGTCGTTTAGATATTTTATGGTCTTAATAGATGCATCTTCTATATGGTCTCATGTGTGCATATTGTTATCTCGCAACCTTGCATTTGAAAAATTAATGGCACAAATAATTCGATTACGGGCGCAATTCTCCGATAATCCAATTAAGTCTATTAGACTTGATAATGCTGCTGAGTTTTCATCCCAAACATTTAATGATTATTGCTTATCAATTGGGATAAAAGTGGAACATCCTGTAGCTCATGTTCACACTCAAAAATGGACTTGCAGAGTCTTTAATTAAACGTCTGCAATTGATAGCAAGACCGTTACTCATGAAAACGAGGCTGCCCACTTCTGTTTGGGGTCACGCCATTTTGCATGCAGCAATGCTAGTTCGTCTCAGACCGACAAATTATCATAAATATTTCCCGTTGCAATTAGTTTTGGGTCATGAACCTAATATATCCCATTTACGAATTTTTGGATGCGTAGTATATGTGCCTGTAGCCCTGCCGTATCGCACCAAATTGGGTCCCCAAAGAAGGTTAGGAATATATGTTGGGTTTGAATCGCCCTCCATTATTCGCTATCTTAAAACATTAACGGGGGATTTATTCACTGCTCGATTTGCAGACAGTCGATTCGGTGAGACACTTTTTCCAAAATTAGGGGGAGAAAATGGTGAACCCAAACGAAAAATTTTGTGGAAAAATCCATCATTATCTCATCTTGATCCACGTGCCTCTATGTAATGTTGTATTTTGTCCCGGGCCCGGGCCTTAGTGGGCCTAACGGGCCGGGCCTCGCGGTCCCGGGCTTCGTGGTCCCGGGCTCTGGCGGTCCCGGGCCTGGCGGTCCCGGTCTTCGTGGGCCTAATGGGTGGAACCGGCCCGTGACGGGCCTAAGCCCACATGGTCCTGTGCTTAACGGGCCGGGCTCGTGGGCTTCGCGGGCCTAGCGGGTTTTTTTTTTTTAAGACAATTTCTTGTAGTATCATGGCTATATTAAAAATATATATGTAGTATATATGTATATCTAATTATTAAAGTGCTTGACGAAAAAGAAAATAACAAAACAATAGTAAAACACTAAATTGTCATGCATAAATATCACTTCTTGAAGTATATTATATTGTATCTTATGTATATATATTCTCTTATATATTTTCTTTTAGTATATGTATTGTATCTTATGTATATATATTCGCATAATAATATATTTTCTTGTAGTATATATATTGTATCTTATGTATATATGTTCGCATAATATATTTTCTTGTAGTATATATATTGTATATTATGTATATATTGTAGCATAATATATTTTCTTTTAGTATATTATATTGTATCTTATGTATATATATTCTCTTATATATTTTCTTATAGTATATATATTGTATCTTATGTATATATATTCGCATAATATATTTTCTTGTAGTATATATATTGTATATTATGTATATATTGTAGCATAATATATTTTCTTGTAGTATATTATATTGTATCTTATGTATATATATTCTCTTATATATTTTCTTGTAGTATATATATTGTATCTTATGTATATATATTCGCATAATATATTGTCTTGTAGTATATATATTGTATATTATGTATATATTTTCGCATAATATATTTTCTTGTAGTATATTATATTGTATCTTATGTATATATATTCTCTTATATATTTTCTTGTAGTATATATATTGTATATTATGTATATATTGTAGCTTATAAATAATTCTAAGTATAGACAAAGAAATATTGCGAAAAGAAGCTCATGGGTAGAAGCAATAAATTTTATTACCAAAAAATGACATATCTTTCTTAGTCATCCTTCCCCCAATGGAATGAGCACAACAAGGTACTAATACCACCATTAGAAGGAAAAAAAACTAAGGAAGATGTGCCAAAATACAAGTTACATATTATTCTATGTATTATCTCTAACAAATCTCATAAATCCTTCAAGGTTCGGAGGAGGTTGCGTTGGTGGTGGTGGAAAAGAAGCTTGTTCATCACCACTTCCGGGCGAAGCCGAATCCTCCGCAAGTTCCGCTATCATTTCTTCATAAGCTTCATCTATCGCCGGTTGTGCTTCTGCAATTCCAAAGTTTCTTCTTTCCGAGCGGATCCAATCTCTAAACAATACTGATTTTTCCAAGCTATCCCTCATAGACGCTCTATGATCACCTATTTGCAGTCTTGCTTGACTGAAAGCGCTCTCTGATGCAACAGTTGAAGCTTGAATTGATAAAATATCCCGAGCCATCCTTGCAAGAACAGGAAAATGTTTTTCCCTTGCCTTCCACCATTCCAAAAGATCAAAAGAGCCGTCTGGATTCTCCTTTTCAAGTCCCTGAGACAAATAAACTTGAAGCTCATTTAGATGTGAAGTTTCATCATAATTTTCACCTTGACACCCCCTGAACTCCGTCCAAGATTTAAGAGCTTTTAAGCCCGCAACTCTTTTAGAGGATTGTGAGCTAGACGAAGTAGGGGTTGGAATAGTTGGCCTAGCATGCTCTAAGGCAAGTTGATAAGCATTATAAACTGTTTGAGCGTTAATCTTAATTGAAGCTTTTGCATCTGCAAGTGTCGCAATTTCCTCATTTGAAAGATCTAAAGCCTTATAAATATTTGAATACCAAAAATGAGGACCTCCCAATTTCATTGTAGGATTTAGCATTGCAGCAAGACCATAAATATGAGGGATAGGAAAAAAATATTTTTTAAACTTTTGTTTCATTTCATTTATAGCAAGTTCATAAATATCCCCACCCTCACTAAATTCAACAAACAAATCAGATAGTGCTGCAATATAAACTAAACAGTTTGAAATAGTAGGATAATATTGCCCAGAAAATGCATTTGTTGCAATTTGAAAATGTTCTAAAAAATCTAAAAGAATTTTAACATTAGTCCAATCTTGAGTGGTAAGCATTTCATCATCATCTTCACCACCTACCCGAGAATTAAACGTTGCATTAATTGGGTTTCTATATTCATATGCTACTACTAAACTTTCGTACATACAATTCCATCTAGTCGGGCAAGGTTTAGGAACCTTTCTTTCTCTAAGGCCATATTCATCACATTTTTTAAAATACTCTCTAAGTCTACTTCTACGGTTTGAATAAAAAAGCCAATTAAGAGCCATTCTAACCTTTTCAATTTTTATGTTTAATATTCGCATACCATCACCGACAATTAAATGATAAATATGACAAATACATCTAACATGGAAAATATTAGTAAATGCAGGATTTAGTGTTGTTATAAGCATGCCTATAGCACTGGTGTTACTAGAAGCATTATCCATTGAAATTGCCATTATTTTATCGCTAAAGCAAAAATATCTACAAATATCTGCAACAGTGTTAGCTATAAACTTACCTGTGTGACGCGAATTAATTATTCTATATGCAATTATGCGTTTTTGCATTATCCATTCCTCATCTATCCAATGACTTGTAACAGTTAGGTAATCACAATCATTACCACTTCTACCAATATCAGTAGTAATAGAAATCCGATTAGGTATATGAGTAAATAAATAACGCAAATATTGTTCATATTCATGTTTGAATTTATAAATATCACTCTTAACTGTTGCGCGAGGCCAACCTTTATAAGTAGGATTAAACACTCTTCTAATATAATGAACCCAATTAGGATTAGAAGCAAAAGTATAAGGTAAGCACATAACAGTAATCATCTTTGCTAATTCTTCACGATCTCTATTTGGATCGTAATATAAAATACCTCCAGTGACAGTGTTAATTCCTGGTTGAACTAGATTTGAACCTGTACTAGGGTTAACCGCAGAATCTACACTTGTCCCCTCTAGATGCGCTTTCATTTGAAAAAATCTAGCCTTATCTCTAGGGTGTGTTTTTATGTGCCTAGTCAAACTACCTGTGCCGCTACGGTCTCCTACATATTTATGCGACATTAATTTCCCACAAGTTTTACACTTAGCCTTATTTTTTTCTCTTACTTGAGTAAAAAAATTCCAAACTAATGATGTTTCTAAGCGTTTAGAAGGTTCTCTATTAAAAGTAGGAGTTTCTACAGGTGGGTCGACCGGTGCATCACTTGGGTTATTAAGAGGACTAGTAGGTGTATCATCTAAATCCGGTGCTTGAGTTTCATCATCATCCTCATTTTCCTCATTATTTTCTAAGATGGTTTCATTAGGATAAAGAGCATTCATAATTTCATCATCTAATCTATCACCTGGTGCAACATTATGATAAAATTCACTATCGGTAAATTAAAAACAAGGTTGATCACTATCAAGAATTACGGAAGGAGGAGGACGTCTAGGTTGGCGACTACTTTCAACTTGCTTATCTTTTCTAGGTCGGGGAGCCGGGGGAAGGGTAGTTGGTTGGCCACTACTTTCACCGGTTTTATCTTTTCCTTTACCAAACATTTTTTTCAAAGTAAATGCCATATTAATTATAATTATGCAAACTAAACCACACAAAAATATATTCTAAAAACGTAAGAGTTGAAACGAGTTTACCGGATTGCCGAACAACTTCTTGAAAATTGAAAATCGTTGAACACTTGAAAACTTCAATTCAACAACTTCACAATTTTTCACGAAATTTCAACAATAAATTAAGTAATTGTAGTAGAGAGATTGAGAGAGATTGAGAGATATTGAGAGATATTGAGAGATATTGATGAATTGGTGAATAAAAATGAAAGAATGAGGGGGTATTTATAGTTGAGAAATGGGGAAAAGTGTAATTATATAAAGTTTGGGGTTAAAATAAAGTTTGGGGGCCAAATGGCCATTTTTTTAACTTAAAAAACGGTCATATTTTCAGCCCAAACGGCTAGATTTTAAATATGGCCGTTGGAGATTTTTTTTTTTTTTTTTTTTTGAAAAATAGCCGTTGGGCCCGCCAGGCTTGCCAGGCCCGCCAGGACCGGCCCAGGCCCGCCTGCCGGTCCCGGGCTAAACGGTCCCGGGCTCGTGGGCTCAACCATGGAGACCAGCCCGTGACGGGCTCAGGAGGCCCACCAAGACCGGCCCACCCAGGACCGGCCCACCAGGCCCGTTAGGACCGCGGGCCCGGTCCGGTCCGGTTCAGGCCCGGCCCACCGAGCAGCCCTACCTCTATGTGTGAAAAAAGGTGCAAAAAATTATTCATTTGCAAAAAATAGCAAATCAAATGCAAGATGCATTTACAGATCTGAAAAGGATAACAAAATCACATATCCCTACAGAGAATGTTCCAATCCGTATTGATGTCCCTGTTGGACAATCTTCTATTGTCATAGCTAATGAGTCAAAAGCACGCCTAAAACGTGGCAAACCATTAGGTTCTAAGGATCAAAATCCTAGAAAAAGGAAAACAAATGATCAAGATGACACTACGAAAGAGTCTCATGAAGAAATCCACGATTTAACCAATCCTGAGATTCATGAGGAAATCACCGAGCCTGAGACTCAAGAAAATAAGGAACTACCAATAAATCCAATCGATATTGAGATAAATTTGAATCGATTGGATATAGTGGTGGATTATGT
This sequence comes from Nicotiana tabacum, assembly GCF_000715075.1. Lineage (NCBI taxonomy): Eukaryota > Viridiplantae > Streptophyta > Magnoliopsida > Solanales > Solanaceae > Nicotiana > Nicotiana tabacum. The sequence goes on from NC_134090.1 coordinate 107,590,917, forward strand.
CTTTTCATATAATGTTACATCTAGCATTATGCAAGATAGTGAGGATCTTGAACCTCAATCTGTTGGAGAATGTCGACAAAGACGTGATTGGCCAAAATGGCAAGAAGCAATCCAATCAGAGTTGAATTCACTTGTAAAACGTAAAGTTTTTGGGCCTGTAGTCCAAGCACCTAATGGTATTAAGTCTGTTGGCTATAAATGCGTCTTTTTACGCAAGAGAAATGAGAAAAATGAGGTACAAAGATATAAGGCACGCCTTGATGCACAAGAATTTTCACAAAATCCTAGTATCGATTATGAAAAGACATATTCACCCGTTATGGATGCTATAACATTCTGTTATCTCATTAGTTTTGCTGTCCATGAAAAACTTGCATGCATTTAATGGATGTGGTTACCGCCTACCTTTATGGATCACTTGATAATGAGATATACATGAAAATTTCCGAGGGATTTAAAATGCCTAACGCACATAATTCAAAGTCTCGGGAAATATTTTCAATCAAATTGCAAAGATCTTTATATGGTCTAAATTAATCAGGACGTATGTGGTATAATCATTTTAATGAGTATTTATTAAAGGAAGGTTATATAAATAATGCCATTTGTCCATGTGTTTTTATAAAGAAAACAACATCGGAATTTGTTGTACTTGCCATATATGTTGATGACATAAACCTTATTGGAACTCTTATAGAACTCCAAAAGGCAATTGATTATTTAAAGAAGGAATTCGAGATGAAAGATCTTGGAAAGACAAAATTATGTCTTGGTTTGCCAAATTGGTGCACTAATGAAGAGTTCCAATCTGCCTACAAGGTTTGCAAGTGATCAATCTGCCTACATAGAAAAGGTATTGAAACGGTTTTACATGGATGAAGCACATTCATTAAGTACTCCAATGATTTTTCGATCACTTGATGTGAATAAAGATCCATTTCGACCTCAAGAAAAGAATGAAGAGCTACTTGGTCCTGAAATACCATATCTTAGTGCAATTGGTGCACTAATGTATCTTGCTAATACTACAAGGCCTGGCATAACCTTTTCAGTTAATATCTTAGCAAGATATAGCTCTGCTCCTACAAGGAGACATTGGAATGGAATCAAACGCATATTGCGGCATCTAAAAGGAACTACCGATATGGGCTTATTTTATGGCAATAATTGCAGTCCCGATCTAGTTGGTTATACAGATGCTGGGTATTTATCTGGCCCACACAAGGCTCGATCTCAAATAGGCTATGTGTTTACATGGGGAGGCACTACCATATCTTAGCGATCGACTAAGCAATCAATTGTGGCTACTTCATCTAATCATGCTGAGATAATTGCTATTCATGAAGCAAGTCGAGAATGTGTGTGGCTGAGGTCTATAATACATATTATTCGAGACAAATGTGGCTTGAAGTGTGACAAACTGCCCATGATTTTGTAAGAAGATAATGCAGCATGCATAGCCCAATTGAAGGGAGGATTCATAAAAGGAGATAGGACAAAGCACATTTCACCAAAGTTATTTTTCACACATGATCTTCAAAAGAATGGTGATATTAATGTGCAACAAATTCGTTCAAGTGATAATATGAGTGGTTTGTTCACCAAGTCTCTACCGACGTCAACCTTCAAGAAGCTAGTGTACAAGATTAGGATGCGAAGGCTCAAGAATGTTAATTGATGCTCTCATCAGGGGGAGTTAATACGCGTTGCACTCTTTTTCCTTTACAAGGTTTTGTCCCACTGAGTTTTCCTTGCAAGGTTTTTAACGAGACAACCAAAAGGCTTATTATTAGATATGTGTACTCTTTTTCCTTTCATAGATTTTTTTTCCATTGGGTTTTATTTTAGTTAAGGTTTTAACGAGGCACATTATCTGTTGACTAGACATTAAAGAGGGAGTGTTATAAATAGAATTTTATTTATGGTGAATGTCTATATTTAGAGAGATTCTAGGGTTTATTACTTGGTGGATAATTCACTCTCTCCCTATAAATAGAGGGTTCTATTCCATTGTAAATGTCACGACCCAAACCGATGGGCCGCGACGGGCACCCGGTACCTTACTCAACCGAGTACCAACATAACGTATCTTTTCATATCATACTATCATAAATAACTGAGTCGGAGAGGCTGCCATGAAATACATAGAATACAACAGGTAATGCCAACTTATACATAAGGCATATGAGCCTCTAAGACCAAAATAACCACTTGAACACTGAACATAGGCCGGTAAGACCATACGATCTTTTACGTACATGACATCTGTCTACAAGCCTCTAAGAATACATAATTTTCATAAAGGCCGGGACAGAGTCCCGCTATACCAAACAATACACATCTAACTCATACTAACCAATCAAGCAACTTCGAAGCAAATTGAGCGCACCAACATCTTCCGTTGAGCTGATAGCCTACTTGGAGGGCTCTCGACCTATCTATTGGGACATGCGGGCATGAAACATAGCGTCCCTAGGCAAAAAAGGACGTCAATACGAATAATGTACTGAGTATGTAAGACACATAAATAAGTACATATCAGACATGAAGGAAATATAGAGTAAATGACTCCACCTGTAAGCCTGGATAACTTTGTAAATCATGAAATAATTGTAGTGTCATGCATATGCGTATGAATGCCATGTCGTGCATATGTACATGTTTAATAACATCATCAGCCTCTGAGGGCGTCCCATCATATCATCTCGGCCACTGTGGGCAAAATCATCAACATATACCAGTTGATCAGGTTGTGGTGGGTATATAACACCATAACCTTTTCCATATCCCATATACATATATATACATACATATATACGCGCATATAACGCTATTCGATCATGGGTCAATGTACATGAATGCAATGCATGAAAAGTACGTCAATAAAATCTCTTAGAGTGTCATAAGACCATTATGATTTTGAATGATATCATAAAGTAAACTCTTTTCAACTTTCGTATTTTTTTGAGACCCATGACAGATGATAGAATAATATGACACATGGGGAATCAAGAATATAGGCACCCATAATATTTCTATGAATAGAATCATTTATGAAAGTTGCGCATTTTGCTCGTTTCATTTGTATCGTATGGATCAGGCCAAAAGAAAGAAGGGATAGCCTTAATATACCTGGAGTAGGAAAAACTGTGTATGATATTCTCGTAGGAGAATTTGATTTGCAAAAGTCTTGTTGCTTAACGTCTTGTAGGCTTGAATGTAACGTTTCTAAATGTTCTGTTGATCTTTGGTTTCAATACAAGAAAAGTAAAGTTTCTTTGAAAGCTTGGAGAATGCTAAACATTCTGTTGATCTTTGGTTTCAAGACAAGAAAAATGAAGTTTCTTTGAAGGCTTGAAAAATGCTAAACGTTCCTTTTATGATAAGATACTAATTATATATACAAAGTGTAAAAGGTGGGGTGTCTTTGACTGTGTTATGGCATGTTGCCGCCAAAGCCAATTTGACTATTAGTCATTTTGTTTGGTTTGGTGGTGCTGCCACGTATTTTTCTTCGGGGTTTTTATTCTTATCTCATATTTTAATAATTAACTAGGTAATATCCCGTTACCCGATAATTAATCAATTACCCGCATAATTAAATATTATCTCAACTTACTTAAAATACTAATCTCTTTTAACATATTTTGTGAACCTTATGGTCATGTAAAACCTTGTATGACACTAGTCCATAAATATCAGGTATTTTAGCTCGGGCCGTATTTTACCCCAAAATGCCAAACTTTGACGAAAATTCATTTTCTTTGACTTACTTTCCCTTTCACCTTCACGAATTTACTCATCACTTGTGAAATAGCATAATCATTATAATCTCCAATTAATCTTTTACTTGGACTAATGTCAATTACCTTACGGCAAATTCAACGTACAATACTATAGCGTGCAACATCGTCGTAACTTAATACTGCGAAGCGTAACATCACCGTAATATAATACTGCAGGGTGCAACATTGTCGTAACTTAATACTGCAAAGTTTAACATCATTGTAATGTAATACTGCAAGGCGTAACATCATCGTAATATAATACTGCAGGACGTAACATCATCATAATATTGCAGGGTGTAACATCATTCCCCCCTTTGGAACATTCGTCCTCGAATGTTGACTGATGATCTTGTCATTGTCATAACTTATAGCTCTTATGAATACCTAAATACTCTCCTTGCCATTTAAGTAGTTGCTCTATGAATAAATCCAAAGTCTAGGGTATTCTCCCATTTTAGTCTTTTTGCTCATATCATGACTTGTGGTCGAAATTTTTCTAATCTCGCAACTGCTACTACCTCCTGTCATGCAGCCTGTATGATCCTGGCTTTGTAAGTGCACTTATGCGATTCATTTTTCCTTTTAGCTTTTAGTCAATCTCTAGGCCTTATTTTGTAAATATATACAAGGCTTAATAGGATGCCTCTCTGGGCATCTATAGGTGTACTGAAGTTCTTCGCTCGATACTTTGTAGAACTTGCGAATATGGCCATATCTTATTTCATAGATCCGGTTATCCATTCGTATTGCTTTACTGTATCTACATGGGTCATACTATACCATAATTTTTTTATTTCAATTATCATTATTGAGGTATGCTTACCAAACTCCTAGTTACTTTTGTTGCCTATCCTTTCGGTATAAATCTCAGTCCTGTAATGCTCCTTCATTACCGTTCGTCTTAAGAAGGATGGCGTAATCTCATGTCATACTTTGTAACTTGTATCTGTCCATTGTTGATTCACCTTAGTGTTGATCTACAATCCCCCACTTGAAGATTTGAAATTTCTTACATAATACATCGCCGCTAGGGCTTACGTTGCATTGAGGAATATTTAAAGTGATTTCCATAATCGTATTTCATAGTGTCTCAATGTAATTCACCTTATGGAGGGGGGGGGTATCCTAATCTCGTGCCGTCAGTGAAATCTTTTCTCCTTCTTTTTTTTTTTTTAAAATCATTATTCAAACAAAGGTCCAAATGTCATTCTTTATCTACCACAATTACACCCTCATCTCTTTCAAATGATATTAGTCTTAGACTCCTTTGAGTTCATTCAGGCTATACTGAGCTTTCTATGACTTAGAGAAACGATTAGCTCGCTTGTTTTCATAGGTTTAATTCTTAGGACTTATCCATTCTCGTCACCTTCTCACTAGCTCTTTCGTATCCTTACTCTTGCCTTCCTAAAATCTTGTCGCTTTGCCATACTTAAGCTCGCGACCTACCCATATTTATTTATATTACTTGCAACCTTCTTTCAACTTGTTTGTATCATAGGTTTCTGTTATGACCCGAATTTCCCACCCTCGGGAATCGTGATGGTGCCTACTCGTGAAAGCTAGGCAAGCCGAGTATTATAGATTCACTAACTCTTTATTTAGCCCTTTTTAACAGTTTAAAACAACATGCGATCAATAGTGAAATATTAAAATAATTAAAGACATGCGGAAGATGTAATTTGATAACTTCGCCAAAAACAAGTACGACAATACCAATACATCTCTACCCGAAACCGGTGTCACAATATCACGGACCATCTACGAATACTACAAACAATTGTCTGAAAAGTAAATGAAGACATAATATAAAGATGGAAGAGAACACCGGGGCCTGCGGACGCATGCAGGACTACCTCAGGATCTCCGACTGGACTGAAGGCAGCCACCCAAAGCTATGGTCCAAAAGGTGCCGCTTCGGGATCTGCACACAGTGCAGAGTGTATTATCAGCACAACCGACCCCATGTGCTGTTTAGTGCCTGGCCTAACCGCGACGAAGTAGCAATGAGGCTAGGACAAGACTACCAAATAAACCTGTGCAGTTATATTATTTACAGCGAAAAATAAAATAGAAATAAATAATTAATGATGAGAGGGGGACGTGCTGCGGGGGAATATCATTTACCAATAGTAATTCAAGAGAAAAGCATAAAGACAATTTAGAATTCACAACAAAAGAATAAGGAAATCGTAACCAACCAATAAACACTTTTATTATCTATTGTTGCGGCGCGCAACCCGATCCAAATTATAAAAATACTGTTGCGGCATGCAACCCGATCCATATCATTTATCACTATTGCGGTGTGCAACCCAATCCAATTATATTATCGTTGCGGCGTGCAACCCGATCCAAACATAATATTGTTGCGGCGTGCAACCCGATCCAAATATAATATTGTTGCGGCGTGCAACCCGATCCACATATACAGTGCAACACCAATCACAAAGAGAGTCCCGGCAAAGGATCAATAAAGAAACAACACTATCCCGGTAAGGAAATCGATAGTTTAAGTAAATATGTCTCGGTAAGGGAAAATCAACTATAACCAAACTTGTTCCAACATCTAACTTCCTCAACTAGCACCAATACTCAATCATAAGTAATTTCCATGAGAATAATCATAATCCTTACTCAACACTGATCGCACAGTTGCCTGACCCCTACATTCCACGATCGCGACCATGGGGGTTCGTTCGCACTGTATAACCTCTACCCAGCCCCAACCCTCTCTAAGCCTATGCGTTCGCGGCTTAACGGGTGCGTTCGCGTAAAGTAATGATCCTGTGCTCCGCGTTCGCACCATGTACTATGCGATCACATAGTGTTAATAACCCCCTCCCAAAAGCTGTGCTATGCGTTCGCGACTCTTCCCCTGCGTTCGCATAGCACAGAAACTTAGACACCAGAACTGACCCAAAAACACTAGATTTTTAAGTTAAAATCACCCCGATGCCTATCTAAAGCTCACCCGAGCCCTCGGGGCTCCAAACCAAATATGCACACAACCTCAAAAACATCCTACAGACTTACTCGTGTGATCAAATTGCCAAAATAACATCAACAACTATGAATTTAGCCTCAAAATCATGAAATCACTTAAGAACCTCAAATTTTCCAATTTTCTCAAATACGGTCCGATTCACGTCATTTCAAGTCCGTTTCTTACCAAATTTCACAGACTCAACTTAAATAACATATAAGACATGTACCAGGCTTTAGAACCAGAATATGGGCCCGATACCATCAAATTTAAAATAGATTTTATTTCCAAGAACTCATAAATATTCTAGAAAATAATTTTCTTTAAAAATTTATTTCTCGGGCTTGGGACCTTGGAATTCGATTCCGGGAATACGCCTAAGTACCATTTTTTTTACGGACCTTTCGGGATCGTCAAATCACGTGCCCGGGTCCATTTACCTAAAATATTGACCGAAGTCAACTTAAATTCATTTTAAAGCCAAAATTCATCATTTTTAATAGATTTTCACATAATGGCTTTCCGGTTACGCGCCCGGACTGCGCATGCAAATCGAGGTGAGAAAAGAAGAGGTTTTTAAGGCATCGGAACACAGAATTTATTTCTAAAACAAGTGATGACCTTTTGGGTCATCACTTTTTCCTTATGTCACTCTGGAACATCAAGCGAGACATCACATCGTCTCTAAATCTTCTTTACTTTCTTAATTAGCCTCCTCGATACCTAGAAGCCATAGGCTATGAGATATTCTACTGACGATGCCGCTATCATTCCTGGATATTGAATCCCCGCGCTTCTAGCCTTCTATCCGAAGTATGGACTATTCACAACTTTCTGCATTTGAGTATCTCGTACGTAGTTCACCTTTACATTAATTACTTAAAATCTCGCATCATATCTTCTATCTCCTTCATAACCTCCCTTCCACATAGGTATGATTCACACCAAAACTTGAAGCTCTATTATAATACTACAATCCGGTGGGAGCTTCATACTGACATCTTATGAGGCTGTTACTTTTTTTTAACTGACTTTATCATAGAGCCATTATAGACTATGGTTGTTGTACTATCTCTCTCGTACCTCTAATTTTAAGGGAGATCCTGCAATATTCTCGATCACGATGTTTCTATTTTTTTGGGTCCAATAATCAAACTCCTGATTTACTTGGGTGATGTAACTCTTTAGTTTCCTCCTCCTTCTGATCGACCTTTACGTCGGCTTAAGATATCTTCCGATCTATGGTTCCTGGTATTAGTTATACTATTTAGCCTTTTATGGATGCTGAGGAATATGTATGATACAATCCTTTAATAATTTAATCCTTTGTTTATTACCTGGGCTCAATTCTTTCTTTTAACGTATACCAGAATCTTCTACGGTTGTATATGCTACATGTATAAAACTCCGAACCCTTAAGTGCGTTCATAACGTAACCAACTCTGGATCATTGATCGAATAATTTCTTTCGTTCCATCTTAGCTTATCTTAGTGCCCACACATGCCCGAGTTTCCGTGCAACTCATATGATCTTGAATATTACTTGTAGTTTTACTTCCCGTTCATTAGCCATGGTAGGTGCCACTTTCCTTTGGAGTGCTTACAATATTGTTGTGAGACTGTTTTTACATGACCATTTCCTCTTTAGGTCATTATGCTTAAGTTGAATCCTTCTTCCTTATTTCTTCATCTAGTCTTTTATTGTAGTACTTAGGGAGAACCCTTGACCCTCATAAAGATGTGAGCTTATTACAGACCTTTTGGTGTCATTCCTTGCCTATAATTATGCGTAGTTGCTTACCTCTATGCTCTTGTGCTTGTAGGGTTGCTTCTGAACTAACGTTTGATTGACTTCCCAATGTCACTTTCTTTTATCCCCGCAACACTCATACGGTACCTTTAACTACCCCGACTCTTATTTGAATATATCTCAAGTATTATAATGACATTACTGCGAGGCTGAATTCTCCATGTTGGGGTTTACTACATTCATCTTGCATGATCTGCTGATTTGTCCGTAACTTCTTGTCTAGTCATGACTAGGCTCTTCCTGAATCAACTACTAATTACTTGTCGGCCCATTCTCATACCCATATTCTGCGTAATCTTTCTTGGGTTATTTCCTTGTCTTAACTTACCTCACGTACTGGCTCCTTATCTATCAATAACATCCCGGGCATGAACCCTTACTTCCCTCTTTTTTTGACTTCGTGCTTACATAACGTCCTGGAATCATAGCATATTTGTAACATTTGGATAAGTGCAATCTCATCCCTTTCTCATTTCTATCATATTCTTCCTTTATCATTCCATATTTCCCCCTTTAGGGGAGTGCTAAGACTTGGAGCTATGACAACCTACCTATAGATGTTTTTCCTCTTCATATTTTGCATCCTTTTACATCATCGATGACCCTTACTCACTTGCGGTAATCTTTTTATACCAAGGATAACAAAATTGCTCACTCGCGATGGTGACATTTAGTGTAACTGGCACATACAGTCGCTTAAGCTTAACTTTGCTCACATTGCTTGCTTTAGGGAAGCGTCTTCCAGAATGACCAATCTCTGAATTTCTCATGAATCTTCTTCTGTTGTTCATTCTATTATTGCCGACACGAAATCTGAAATTCTGGTGATGTCGATCATTAGCAAATCACTAAATCCCTAATTCATGTTTGCTTTATCTTGTTCACCAGCCCATACTGATCTCTATTATTCTGGGGTTTAGCTTTTCCTATTGGTAATCACGTTAAAGTCACAAACTTACTTCTTAAAATGAGGATATGACTTCATGGCCTATACTCTTTTGTTGTCCTAAGGCCTGTCACCTCTCGTCTATTCATTCACTTGACTAGACTCTGTAATACTGTCATTTCTTCTTCTTTTTTTTCCTACAGTCATTATCCATGTATCACACCTTATTCATAATGCTTCCTTATCTCTCTTCTCATTACTCTGCTAATATTTCTGCATATCCCTTTTCTTGTGAAAACTTCAATACGACATTCTTTTGCTTTTAGCTCTCCTTGCTTCATTCATTGACTCTTTGGGTTGCTCAACATCCTCGCTCTACTAGGGACGAGAGTCACACTAAGGTAATATTTATTCCATCCAGGCTTTCAATGCCTATCTCCTATCTTCTGATTTTTTTTCATGCTAGTATTCACATCTAATCGTAATATTCTAGAGTGCACTATCTGGGTGTCTCATAAGAAGATCTATTGGCACATTTGTAATACCCTTCAGAAATGTCAACTAACACAAACAATCCATTCACCATTTTGGGTTGCTCTAACCCCAACCGGATCTTGATGTTTCGTCCTTTTCTTAAACTACACCTGTTAGCCCCTATAAGGCATAACTGAGATGGGTACGACCAATTATACATACCTCTATTGTTGAATATAACTGTGAGCACGTGATTTTTGTTTACACGACAATTACTCCAAAAGAAATAAAAATAATAACAAATGGCTTTGCCATACAATTTTTGGAATTTGCATGGCATTTTTGTTAGCTATTTGCGGTTTTGTCCGTGTCCATTTAGTCTTATCCAACAAAAATACAAAAAATATGTGTCGAGTGTAAGTTTAGGATATTATTCTACTATTAGGAATTAATCGAACCATAATTCGGTTATTAAAAGGAAAATAAAAAAAATGCAGCTTTTCTGCTATTTCTTTTCGTCACTAAGTGATTTTATTTGGATGTCCGGTGTGAGTGATAATTATTTGAGTATTAGTTAATATTTGCGTGATGTTAGTTCTTTTTCAATTTAATAGGAATTTTATTTTTTATTTTTATATATATACCAAAAATTAAAAGAAGGAAAAAGAGA